>NC_090440.1:4593374-7218374 GCF_031143425.1 Pleurodeles waltl
ATTTTTTGCCTCCTTCCTCCTATTTTTTCTGACCTGTTGTTGTTGGCTTTTGACCTCTGGGCACTTTACCACTGCTAACCAGTGCTAAAGTGCATATGCTCTCTGTGTAAATGGTACTGTTGATTGGTTTATCCATGATTGGCTATTTAATTTACTCATAAGTCCCTAGTAGAGTGCACTACATGTGCCTAGGGCATGTAGATTAAATGCTACTAGTGGGCCTGCAGCACTGGTTGTGCCACCCACTCCCGTAGCCCCCTTAACCCGGTCTCAGGCCTGCCATTGCAAGGCCTGTGTGTGCAGTTTCACTGCCACTTCGACTTGGCATTTAAAAGTACTTGCCAAGCCTAGAACTCCCCTTTTTCTACATATAAGTCATCCCTAATGTGTGCCCTAGGTAACCTCTAGAGCAGGGTGCTGTGTAGGTAAAAGGCAGGACATGTACCTGTGTAGTTATATGTCCTGGTAGTGTAAAACTCCTAAATTCGTTTTTACACTACTGTGAGGCCTGCTCCCTTCATAGGCTAACATTGGGGCTGCCCTCATACACTGTTGAAGTGGCAGCTGCTGATCTGAAAGGAGCAGGAAGGTCATATTTAGTATGGCCAGAATGGTAATATAAAGTCCTGCTGACTGGTGAAGTCGGATTTAATATTACTATTCTAGAAATGCCACTTTTAGAAAGTGAGCATTTCTTTGCACTAAAATCTTGTTGTGCCCTTCAATCCACGTCTGGCTAGGTTTAGTTGACAGCTCCTTGTGCATTCACTCAGACACACCCCAAACACAGGGTACTCAGCCTCACTTGCATACATCTGCATTTTGAATGGGTCTTCCTGGGCTGGGAGGGTGGAGGGCCTGCCCTCACACAAAGGACTGCCACACCCCCTACTGGGACTCTGGCAGACAGGATTGAACTGAAAGGGGGCTTGGTGCATTTCTTAGACACTCTTTGAAGTCACCCCCCCTTCAAAGGCACAACTTAGTATAAAACAGGGCCTCTGCCCTACCTCATCAGACACTTGCTGGAGAAGAAACCTGAACCAGAACCTACATCCTGCCAAGAAGAACTGCCTGGCTGCCCAAAGGACTCACCTGTCTGCTTTTCTACAAAGGACTGCTGCCTTGCTGTTGGCCTGCTGCCTTGCTGAACTCTTGTCTGGCTGTAAAAGTGCTCTCCAAGGGCTTGGATAGAGCTTGCCTCCTGTTCCCTGAAGTCTCAGGACCAAAAAGACTTCTCTCTTCCACTTGGACGCTCCGTGCGCCGAAATGTTCGACGCACAGCTTGTTCCGCGGCAAGAAAAACGCCGCACACCGACGCTGATCGACGCGACACCTTCGGGACAACCGAAACTTTGACGCACGGCCTCGCAAGGACAACGCCGCCCGACTTCCCCGGAGGAATCGACGCGACGCTTGCCGTGAGATCAAAACTTTGACGCACGGGCTCGCAAGGACAACGCCGCCCGGCTTCCAAGGAGAAATCGACCCGACGCCTGCCGTGAGATCGAAACTTCGACGCGCAGCCCCGCAGAACGACGCGCAGCCGGAAAACAAGCAGGAAAATCCATGCACAGACCCGGTACATCTGGTACTCCCCGCGACCCACAGAAAGAGACTGTCCGCGCGCCGGAAAACGACGCACGACTCCCCGCGTGGAAAATAACGACGCAAGTCCGTGTGTGCTGAGGAGAAATCGACGCACACACCAGTTTTCCACGTATCTCTTCTCCTGTGGCCCTCTGAGGAGATTTTCCACCAGAAACCAGGTACTTTGTGTTTGAAAGAGACTTTGTTTGCTTTCTAAAGACTTAAGACACTTTATATCACTTTTCAGTGATATCTTTACAAATTCATATTGCAACTTTGACCTGAAAATACCCAGATAAATATTATATATTTTTCTAAACACTGTGTGGTGTATTTTTGTGGAGTTATACTATGGTGTTGTATGATTTATTGCACAAATGCTTTACACATTGCCTTCTAAGTTAAGCCTGACTGCTCGTGCCAAGCTACCAGAGGGTGGGCACAGGCTGATTTTGGATTGTGTGTGACTTACCCTGACTAGAGTGAGGGTTCTTGCTTGGACAGAGGGCAACCTGACTGCCAACCAAAAACCCCATTTCTAACAAAACCCATCAAAGCAACTTAGTTTATTCCATTCCCAATAGAACATACATTAGTAATAGAGAACAAGTTACTTTTATTGTGGATATGGTGAAAGTTACTGGAATGTCCGCCTCTGTCCCACAACCGTATACTTACAAATGACATGATCATATAGGCACTACTATGGCAACTGACATGGAACAGTGTGACAGCGGCAACTCTATGCGCAGCTGAATCTATATCTCACACCGTTCCCTGACATGGAACAGTGTGACAGCGGCACCTCTATGCGCAGCTGAGTCTATATCTCACACCGTTCGCTGACATGGAAGAGTGTGACAACGGCACCTCTATGCGCAGCTGAGTCTATATCGACACTGTTCCCCAACATGGAACAGGGTGACAGCGGCACCTCTATGCGCAGCTGAGTCTATGTCTCTCACCGTTTGCCGACATGGAACAGTGTGACAGCAGCACCTCTATGCGCAGCTGAGTCTATATCTCACACAGTTCCCTGACATGGAAGAGTGTGACAGCGGCATCTCTATGCGCAGCTGAGTCTATATCTCACACCGTTCTCTGACATGGAACAGTGCGACAGCGGCACCTCTATGAGCAGCTGAGTCTATATCAACACCGTTCCCTGACATGGAAGAGTGTGACAGCGGCACCTCTATGCGCAGCTGAGTATATATCTCACACTGTTCCCCGACATGGAAGAGTGTGACAGCGGCACTTCTATGCGCAGCTGAGTCTATATCGACACTGTTCCCCGACATGGAACAGGGTGACAGCGGCACCTCTATGCGCAGCTGAGTCTATGTCTCTCACCGTTTGCCGACATGGATGAGTGTGACAACGGCACCTCTATGCGCAGCTGAGTCTATGTCTCTCACCGTTTGCCGACATAGAACACTGTGACAGCGGCACCTCTATGCGCAGCTGAGTCTATATCTCACACCATTCCCTGACATGGAAGAGTGTGACAGTTGCACCTCTATGCGCAGCTGAGTCTATATCTCACAACGTTCCCTGACATGGAACAGTGTGACAGCGGCACCTCTATGCGCAGCTGAGTCTATATCTCACACCGTTCCCCGACATGGAAGAGTGTAACAGCGGCATCTCTATGCGCAGCTGAGTATATATCTCAAACCGTTTGCTAGCATGGAAGAGTGTGACAGCGGCACCTCTATGTGCAGCTGAGTCTATATCTCACACCGTTCCCTGACATGGAAGAGTGTGACAGCGGCACCTCTATGCGCAGCTGAGTCTATATCTCACACTGTTCCCCGACATGGAAGAGTGTGACAGCGGCATCTCTAAGCGCAGCTGAGTCTATATCTCAAACCGTTCGCTAACATGGAAGAGTGTGACAGCGGCACCTCTATGTGCAGCTGAGTCTATATCTCACACCGTTCCCTGACATGGAAGAGTGTGACAGCGGCACCTCTATGTGCAGCTGAGTCTATATCTCACACCGTTCCTCCAACCCACCCTCATGTGCTGTTTAAGCCTCAAGCAACACTCAAGCCTCTTTCCAACTTCAGGTATGACACTCAACATCCTCCTACATAGGACCTCAGCAACCAAGATGTCTTCACTCCTGCACTCAAAGGGCGGCCAGGAAACTAAACAATGAGTCTGTGTTTAGTTCTATTTACAAAAGACATACAAGTAGCCACTTACTAGGCTCTCAAAAAAGGCCTTTCGGCCCATAGGGGTATGGATGTGATATATAAATACCATTATAATACAATACCTTAGAGTAATTATTTGTCAATCCTACTAATAGTGCTGCCTGTAGCTACTGCCAGCATTAGCACAACTTTCACTACTGCTGTTCCCAGTGGTACTAAATGCATACTGCAATACCCACTGTTAGTAACAGCACTACCTATTTGTGGCAGTGGGGGTGGCAGAGTGCCAGCCTGTGAGATTGAGGCTCTGAAGTGTGGCTCCTGTAGCCAGAAGGCTCTAGCCATCACCATCTATATGAAACGCCACCAAAGACGCTCAAGGGTGACTCTTCAGTGCAGTGCCAGTCCCAGTCCATCTATTAAGGCAGATTTTGTGGTTATAGGCGAACTGGCAATGGAGAAATAACTAGTGGAGTTGGGTAACTGAATACCATTCAAGATGGTATGGTGGCTACAACCTAATCAGTAGAACGCTGACTGATGTGCCTGAAGAGCTTCAAGGAGGGGTCTCTGGCACCGGCTAATTTAGAGCCCTAAAGCTGTGAAGGGAGGGGCAGTCCGGCGGAGAACCACAGCTTAGGGACGTGCTCAGCCTGAAAGAAGGAAATGGTGAATCAGACAGATGCACCGCTGGGATGCACTTCAAGGGAGAGAAGACAGGAACTAGGCAATGGACATGGTTCTAGAATCACCATCGGGTGCCTCGTCAGAAGCTGGTACACTGCTGTTTGAGGGAGACATGGATGTGAAATCCTTGCTGAAAGCCGATCAACAGTGCCTCACTTTGATTAATATTCAGATACACTCTCTAAACCTCAGAAAGGATGTTGCGACAAGATGGAAAAAAAGAGCAAAGAATGACAAAGCAGACCAGGAATATAACAATTTGAACACAACCTTAAAACATAGCAGGAGAAAATGTTGACAATAAAAAAGGATGAAATGTTTATGATGGACAAGGTCTTTAATAATACCACCACCAAAAAGATCTTGAAGCAAGGTCAGGACATAACAATATCTGTATACTAGGCCTCTCTGAGTCAACAATGGTGAGCTAAAGGACAATGCTGATGGTTTTTACATTGATGACAGTCTTTGGGGCAGAGTCATTCTGATCTCTTGATTGTGGAACGGGTGTCTTGTTTGCTCTCTTCAAAGCCTTCCCTTGGTTTAATTGACCCTCTAGTAATCGCCAGATTTTTAAACGTCAAAGATGTGGACCCAGTATATAGCTCATGTGGAACGTGACTTATCCTTCAAGGGGAACTCAGTTTCCCTTTTACCTAATTTTGCCATATCCAAACAGGAGGAAAGAAGGGCATTCCGTCCAGTTAAGAAGCAGCTACAAACAACAGGGAATTGAGTATGCAATTCTCTGTTCCTGGCCATCTAAGAATCCTGCAGCAAGGCATGCAACACATCTTTGCAAACACACAAGCACAGACTTTTAAAAAAGAATTACACAAGCAAACTTCCAAATACAAAGTCAAATGGAAGACCACTTGTCCTCACCTACAAACCTACTAACATTAAGCTAGTACAATGCCACAGCCCACTCGCTCAAGCAATCACAGACTAGGGCACAAGGAAATGCTGCACAGGTGAACGCATCTTTAGTCGTAGACTGGTGTGACTATTCCTTATATCCTCTCGGTGGGAGCGAGGGAAAGGTTAATTGGTAAGCTGTTCTGAGCACAATGCTACACATGGTGGAGACAAGACCAGTGGATGCAGCACAATCAAAAGAAGTAGCATTGATGTAATGGGTATCTGGCTCTCTCCAATCTATCTTAAGGGTAGGGAAGTCTCATAAACAATGGAAAACAGACCTGAGTCGTCCTATTGTGGAATATTAGTGGGCTAAATAACCAGCTGAAAATACACCACATCTTGTGGTACTTGAATAGACATAGAATCGTATTTGTATTCTTGCAGGAGACGCACCTGACCAAAAAAAGCACAGAAACTGCATTAACCAGGTACTGGGCTTCCCACTGTATAAATTCATCATATTCCACTTTGCCATTCCTTATTAGAAAAGGCATTCAATTCAACCTCCTGGGCACAAGGACAGATGTTCAAGGAATGTACATCATATGGAGTACACTGGGTATAAATGCTTTATGACCATCAACTGTGGTCCAAAGGTAAAAAAAAACTAAGAAAACCATAATCCAAATGTAGATGATATAAGATGATCCTCAAAAGTGATCGCTCATAAAACGAGGCAGGGATATTCCATGTCCCCTATCCTGTTCACAACAGTTTTAGAAACTTGCCAGCTAAGACAAGAGAACACTGTTTGGATTGTGCACTCATATATACAAGCTGATAACTTCTAATCTCCTTACATGCTGACGATATGACTCTCTATGTGAGGGAACCCCGTATGAGCCTCAACCCCATAATCCAGGACATTTGATGGCATTTCAGGGGATTAACATAAACTGGGGATTAAATGACAGATCTTTCCCCTAATTGTAGCTTCCACTAGACAATTTGTGTCGGCTTGCCCCCTTGAATGGTGTGAGGGATGAGTCAAATACCCAGATTAACCCTGTGGTTAACATTATCCTCCCATAGACTACAGTGTCACTTGTCCAACTAGGAGGTACATTGGTCTATACTACTGCTATCCCTCATATGGTGGTTGAAGTCGATAATGCACAGGTTGACATAGAGCACCCCCTGACGTTTAATGACTATAGACACTATCACCTGCAATACCCGCGCATGGGACGAGATGAGAGTCTGGGTGGGGCTCAACTTCATCGCATCTCTTCTCGCATTGTCTCCTCACCCGAGGTTGAACATGGTGCATGAATGAATAGTGGGCACCCAGTTGCACTTGCTTGGCCTATTGAAGTGGGGGATCTCTACACAGATGGCAGCTTTATCACCGCTGAAGCCATCACAGACAAAACAATGGGATGTTTTCGCACAGTAACGCCTGTGAGGGTTGGCATTGGCAGAGTTCCCACAATCCAGCTCAAACCTCCAGCACTGCAAACATTGGTCAGGCTGATTGCTGCTAAATTGATACCCCTTATGTGTAAGCTCCATGAAGGAACGAGCCCTGGTTACTTGTCCCAGTGCCAGGCTCACTTAGTCTGAAGACCTTAGCAAAGAGATCACATAAGTAGTCTGTAATGTCTGCTGTGCTCAACCTGGCATGCTCTCCTACAACAGCAGGCTCCAGATCATCTACTTTAGGGGCCACATGTACGCACCTTTTTTCTTGTCGCAAACGGCCGGATTCGCAGAGTTGAGCCGTTTTCGATGAGAAAAAAGCATTTTGGTATGTACAGACCCAGTTTTGCGATTCAGTAATCTATTTACCGAATCGCAAAAAGGGTTTGCGATTCGTAATTAGGAAGGGGCGTTTCCTTCCTAATTGCGTGTCACAGTCCGATGTATGATTGTTTTGTGACCGCAAATGCGGTCACAAAACAATCCCAGTTAGCACCAGTCTCAAATTGGTGCTAACCCATTCGCAAAAGGGAAGGGATCCCCATGGGACCACTTCCCCTTTGTCAATGCATGCAAAAACTTTTTTTCTGAGCAGGCAGTGGTACCATGGACCACTGCCTGCTCTGAAATTATGAAAAGAAAACTTTTCATTCTTGTTTTTGAAATGCATTCCATTTTACTTTAAGGAAAAAGGGCTGGATTTAAAAAAAAATACTGCTTTATTTAAAAGCAGTCACAGACATGGTAGTCTGCTGAGCCCAGCAGGCCACCAACCCTGCGAGTGCCGCCATTCCCAATGGGGTCACAAATTGCGACCTACCTCATGAATATTCATGAGGTAAGTCATTTGTGACCCCATTGTGAATCGCAACAGTGTGAAGTACACTGTTGTACTTACGGTTTTGTGACTTATAATTTGTGACTCGCAAATGAGTGGCAAAATTGCGAGTTGCAAAACTCGGGGTCATATATCTGGCCCTAGGTTCCTAAACAGGGCACATTACATGCCAAGAGCCTGTGGAGGCTTGGGGGTCCAGGAGGATTCTAGGTGTGCCAGAAGTGGGTCACTAGAGGCTGGCATCTGGCCTGGTCCTGTATTGGAGCAAATGTATTCCTTTTGCAAGGTGAGACATTGTGGTGCCACTTGATGCCAGGACAGCGTTGGTGCAGTGGGTGAGGGAGATTCACATATTGTCTTAGTTTATTGTTGTAGCTATTGTACTTTTCTATTTATGCTGAATATGAGGACATCTATTTGATGCGGTATTAGAAGTTTCAATCCGGTATTAAAATAAAAAAATTCCAATTAAATGTAAAATATTTTCTGATTTATATCGTTGTATTCTCCAGACAATTTGGGTTTCATTAAATGTAGTTTATGTTGGAGAGCCAATAATGCCGGCCTGATGAGGGTCTGAAAGCATGATCCGAGCTCTACAATCTGCAGGGTGTTTATTAACAATTGTCTCAGTAACTTCGCACAAAAAGGTAAAGAGATCAAACGAGATAATGGAGCCAATGAGGGTTTTTCCACAATGGAACTCCACAAACTTGTTTTCATTCTGTAGGACACTGGATTACTAACTGGGGTATCCACCTCAAGGAACAATCACAACCGTAGCCAGGGTGAGCACTCCGGCTGTCCGGCTTAACTTAGGGGATGTGTAAAGAATTTATGCAGTACTAAACAGTTTTATGCAGTCCCAAAACAGTAATAAAGTCAAAATGCAAACAATAAAAATCCAAAACGAAATTAGAAAAACGGTGTGAAATGTAATAAACAAAGTGACACCAGACAACAAAAATCCAATAAGGGCATCAAATGTCAATGCTAGTCCATGATCGCTGTAGACAGTCCCCTAGGCGCAATTTCACCCTGACCAGGATTGAGCGTGGGTAGGATTTGACCTGGTTAACGATTTCACTTTCTGACTTTTAGTACTATCAGTTCCACTTCACCTCTAGGAGAGGTACTTCGAGACAAACAGGGTGTCAGGCGAGGCCAAACAGCAGGGTCTAGTCCAGATCAAAGTGCCACTGGTCAGCTGGACAGGCGCCTCTTGTAGCTTGTTGGATCCCTGTAACTTTCACAAGAGGACGGACTTGTGACCCTAGAAGTCCACTTTTCTGTCCTTGGTAGAAAACAGATCAGCTTCAGTCCTTTCAGGGCTCTTCTCCGGTTGCAGACGGCAGGTTTAGTCCTCTTCTGATCTTTCTCTGGTTCAGGAGTGTTCAGAAGTAGGTACCTGGAGATGCCATATTTATGTCCGGCACACACTAGTGAGCATGAACGACTCCTGGACATTCCCTTATCAATGGGGTAAAAGTTCCCAGGGGAATTTAAAGATAGTGAAAGTCTTCGGCTACACTAAACTCGGGCTCTGAGGGCTCTGGGTGTGTGCGGGCCGCGTACTAGAGGAATCCTAGTGTCCTCCCATATCTAACACTAACATTCAGTTTGGCACAGTCACTGTAGTGCCAATACATCCATAGGCAGACGTCTGGTAGGACAAAGCATGTGTTTTTTAGCAAGCGGACAGTGGATATACGAGAACTGTTTTCACATCCTGTTTCCCTTCCTTTCAAGTGTGTCTCCAGTGTTATTTGTAAAACCCCAGCAGACCTGTCAAGCAGGGTTTGACATTCAAGCACTGTAGTGTCAAAAGGATGCTCATAGCCTCACACAGCATATTCTGTAAGATACAGAGGAGTCATCTTTGCCCATTCAGGTCAGCCTATTCTTTGCTCCCAGGAGGCACTTCACACCTTTTCATACCTATTCAAATGCTCATTACTGGCTGGCAGAAAGGGGGAAAGCAAATGCAAATGTAGTCTCCAGAAATCCCAGACACAGAAAAGGTAATATTTAAAAGTTACTTTTTCTTAATATTTATTAGAAATCAGACTTCACCATTTTTTAACTATTAAAAATAGTTGTTTGGTTATTTTTCTATCTAGCCCATTCCTGAGCTACAGTATAAGGAGTTTTAATCTGTACTCTAGTTTCCTAGTACATAGGACAGATAGGCATGTAACAGTGAGAAATATCTTTTAGGTGCTAGTCACAGTAAGGACTTATCAACATTAAATTTCTACATATTCTAATTTTAAGTACCATGTGCCCTGCCTTGGGGGCTACAAGGCTATGTAGGGATGACTAATTAATACTTAAAATGGAGGCTTTGACCTGTGATTATTCTGAAATGTCGAATTGCAGATTTTACACTGCAACAGTCGAGCTGCACTGGAAGGCCTGAAGCCATGTTTGCACTTCCACTGTATGGGACGGCACAATACAATAAGTGCTGCAGTTCAGTCCACTAGTGGTATTTACATTTGAGGCCCTGGGCACACCTTGTATCATGTGCTATTTACTAAGAGGTAAGATAAATATACCAATTAGAAGGATGCCAATGTGACCATGTTTAAAGGGGGAGAGTGAGGAAATGGGGTGTATAATATGGTGTGGTTGTGTGATCTCACCATGTAATACCCTTATGAACCCCTTTATGATGAGTGGGTTACGTTTGTCAAACCCTTAGCTCAACCATGGTTAGCTGTGGCTCGGAGCTGTCAGGCTTAGACAAATGAACACTTTTTAAGCATTTAAACAGCACCAAAACAACTGAAGAAGAAATACACGAGACACACTAGAAATATGACATCAGTTTAAAAAGTGAGGTTGTAATTTTAGACAACAAAACGAAATAGTATTTAACCTGAGGGTTCTGGAGAGACAGAATTTACAAGGTATAATAAATACACATTTTAGTTAACAACAAACAAACATTAGCAAATTCAACAAATTTGACACAGAAACTTTTTCAAGAAAAACTTGAATAAGTATCAATAGGGTTATTTTATTTTGAGTTACTTTAGACAATCAGCTTCGGCAGGAGCAAGTCGGGGGACCAGCAAAGCCCTCAGAAACAGTTACCTTGAATACAGAAGCAGTCTTCAGTGAGTTTCAGGCACTTTTATCCCTTTGCTCTTCCAGTTTGTAATAGTGAACTGGGAGACTTGTTTTCACACCCAGGGCGGCACAAACAGTGCTGCAATCCCTACAGTGACTGTCTAAAATACAGGGCCTGGGCACCTGAGTAGCATATATTAGGGAATTATAGGTAAGTTCGCTTATGTCAATTGGGTATAAGCCAATTCATCATACACGTTCTAGTGTGAGGGCACTGAGGCCTGATTAGCAGGACTCAGGGCATTCCCAGAGTCTACAAAACGGCAGCATTAGTCCAAAAACTTAGGGAAAGACCATAGAAAAAGAGGCATTTCCTTACATGGAGCACAGGCAGTTTGCAATTGGTTAACAGATGTAATGTGGCTAGAGTTCAAGTGCCAGCAGAAATCTACGGTCACAGAGACAAGGGTGATTCCCTACACATTTTAGAGGTAAACTACCTAAACTGCAAGAGGAATTTATCAAGTGATACAGATGTACCGTAATATAAGGAGCTAATGGGTGAAATAATCAACAGAGTATAATGTTTAGAAAAAAAGATTTTTTCCACACCTTACATCACAAATCCCAAGACTTGTTTTTTTCCCAGCAATTTTAAGAAACACTTTACAAGATCTGTGAGGGGACATTTAAATATTCAGCAGTTCGAGGGGGAGCATCAAATTCACAAACAGAATCCAGTTCATAGCAGTCTACCTGAAAGTTACACATTGGCATTTGCTCAAAAGAGTGAGAGAGCGAGTGTGTGTGTTTGTGTGTGTCGTTTGTGCGTGTGGTGTGAATGTGTGTGTGGTGTGAATGTGTCTGTGGTGTGTGTGTGATACGAGGGTATGCGTGTGATGTGTGTGTGTGTAGTGTGTGTATGTTTGCGTGTGTGTGTGGTTTGTGGGCGGTGTGAATGTGTGTGTGGTGTGTGTGTGATACGAGGGTGTGATGTGTGTATTGTGTGTGAATGGTGTGCACGTGTGTGTATGTGTAGTCTGTGTGTGTATGTTTGCGTGTGTGTGATTTGTGTGTAGTGTGTGTGATGTGAGGGTGTGAGAGTGGTGCGAGTGTATGTGGTGTGTGTAAGAGAGAGAGAGAGAGAGAGAGCATGCTAGAGAAGAAAAAATTCCATCATAGATTGAAATAATTTGAATACTGCCACCTAATATGCTACAATTTTTTTCTGGTACTGCATTTATTTTATTCACCATAATATTCATATTGGCAACTACATATATTCGTATACTCTCCACTAGAAAAATGATTCCGTCAATAAAACCTCAAACCATAGTGTGGATTTCTTATGTGTGCACTCCTTGGTGGAGAGATGTTTCAGTAACCCACTCCAAACAAGTGCATTTCTGCAGTCTCTGGCAGGACTGTTCATTACCCGCTCAAGCTGGTAGATTAGTTGACCGCTGCACTCGCTTCGTGTCCCTGCGGAGTCTGAGATAGAGACCTCATTCCAAGGTAATGAGGGTTGGGGGCTCCTCTCATGGACACGGCTTTGGCAGATTAGGTTTAGCAAACCCAGCTCTCCTTTAGGTAGGAGGTTAGGCCTATTCTCATTAGGGCATATTCCATCTTAGATATATGTATATATTTATTTCATATATAGCAAAATGGTGGGGGTCTTCATAACAATGACTCTCTTCTTCACAATACTGTTGCTTGGTATATTCATTATCCTAATCATTGCAGTTTCATGCAACTTATTGCAAATTGCAGTTATGTTAAATAAAAAGCTATTATAACTTTACTGCATCTGTGTCATTGCCTGTGTTTGTATGAGACATAATATATCTGTGAGAAAAGGGTAATCTCCATTTAACCACGACAACCCTGAGATATCTTACTTTGAGTCCATGCGTAAGCGACTGCCATAAATCACCTTTTACTATTGTGTTTCTGGTGAGGTGCTGCTAGTGAGCCGGTAAGGTTGGGACAACAGATGCGACTTGTTGTAGGAAAGACTCAGTCGCCTACAAACAAAAGTACTGTCATCCTGAGACCAGCAGTCTTGCTCAGAGCAAGAGTCCAAACTACGACATGGCGCCACCAACAATGGTGTTTAGGCACTAATTTACGGATACCCTGATTATCACTGTCTCACAGACAACAGGTACCCTAAGTACCATTATATGGAGACATCCGTGGTATTTGGGAGAATCCTCCTCAGCTGAACAGGTAACGCCTAATTAAGATGTAGGTTGTTCGAGCTCAAACTCATAAAAAGGAAAAAACTTCCCCTAATTTGGTGTTCCGTTTCTCTAAACAACTATGGCTAATACCATAGACATTCCTGCAAATGCTAGACATGCACTTACACAACATTTATTAGCACATGGCCTTACAGAAGAGGGCGGGGATGTTACGCTGATAATAGAGGCAACTGAAGCATACCAAACAGAAACATTATACTGTTGGGTTACCTTTCCTGAGGCTGACCAACCAATGCACACATTTCACACATATGAAATTGCGAATGTGCCTGTACGGTACGAAGCATACCAGTATCATGAAATATCGCTCACGTATCAGGAGCATCAGAACTGGTTTGAAGGCGCCCTACCACATGTACTACGACGAGTGAGGCTAGGTCCTTTGAGTAATGAGGGACCTACATGGCCTATGTTTGCCACATATACACCTCACCCAGGCATACAGAATATGCCGATTGCAGATTTACAAGTATTATATAATGAATTAGTGGCATTATATAGACGATTGGTTCAGTTCGTAATGCGAACATTGAACACTACACCGGCGCGTCCAACACCGCCAGTAGCTGGTGGTTATCAATTGGCTACTGGGATTAATCCACAAACAGTGCATACTATTATGGGTAAAGTGCCCACGGAGCGGGAAAAAATACTGTTCTGGATTGCCCAGAAAACTAATCAGCTGGAAGCTGTGTTTCCCCATACGGGACCACAGGAGAAACATAGATTGCTCACTATGTGCTTGCCATTTGGGATGGTTCCCTCGGTGGATGAATGTGCCACATGGGGTACAGTCTTTGCTGCCGTTTATACTACCATACATGGTACCCCGACACTTGCCAATTTACCGGAAGTGTTAAAACAAATACAAAATGAACATGGGGCTGCACCGGCCCTGGATCTGGGGATGAAATTAATGCGCAACTTTGACGCCGTCTCCTCGATAATACTGAGTAATATTAAAGGGGAAGCGGTGGCACTGGCGATACGCCAGCGTCTCCGGGAAACTCCAAATATGGAACAAGAGAGACAGCTACCAAAAATAATTTCCGATACCTATACTAGTATAGGACGAGATAGTTTGGGAGCCAAACCTAAAAAATTGGAATTACCAAGTACCACCCATAAGGAAGGTACAAAGCAGGCACAAGAGGGCTCTAAAAAGCGCTGGGACAAAGAAAAAGATTTAAAAGACAGGAGAAATAAGAGAGCTGATTCTCCACATCCGGAGTACTCCGAAAGGAGGTATCATCTGAGAAATAGGGAGGACATTAGAACTCCAGACAGATATACTGATTCACGTCCCTCTCGTTCCTTTCAGGACGCACCGGATAAACGTAGCGAGAGAGGGGGCCGTCAAGATCGACGTCCGGAATACGTGAAAGAAAAGAAAGACTCGCCACAGTCTACCATTAAAAAAGAAGAAAAGACTCCTCAGCAAAAGCCACAGTTTAAAAAGAAGAAGGTGGCAGCACTGACAGTAAAAAATGCCAGTGGTATTGAGAACACTGTTGAGGAACAAGAAGTGGGCCGTGACTCTGTTGGACAGTGCGGCAGAGGTCATGATATGTCGCCAGAGTCTGAAAGATCATCTCGATGCGACAGCGACTAGTGATTACATCGTGGTTGAGACAGCGGATGGCCGCGTTCTCCCACCCGATCGGGTTTATGATTTGACAATTCAGATAGAGGGAGACATGGAACGAATTATTAGTGTAATATTTTGGGATGAACTTACTAGTGATATCCTATTGGCTGAGAGAGACTGGCCCCCTGAACACGTCGGCAAGCTCCCGCATGGGGAAGATGTCATTTTGCCTTTCTTCTCCGATCTTGTTCCAGAAGCAGCCAAAGAAGCCTATGCTGCTGAATGGGCTTTAGCGCAGGCACCTGCGCTATACCGCAATCATGTAGGTTGGGACAAGGACTCTCCTTGTCATGTTATTCCCGTTAGGTCTACACCCCAGCCACAGCCACAATACCCTGTTAAACATGAGGCGAAAGCTCCGGTGAAGGAGATACTAGCACAACTTGAGTATCAGGGAGTGATTGAGCCCTGTACATCGGCAATGAATAATCCACTATTTCCCGTTGCAAAGCCAGATCATTCATATAGAATAGTGGTTGATTATAGACACTTAAATAGTCATACATGCACATATGCTATACAAAATTCACACAGCACAGCACTGATAAACAATATAGTGCGTAAGAAATATAAAACTACATTGGATATATCTAATGGGTTTTTCTGCCAGAATTTAGCACATGAAAGTAGAGACCTAAGTGCATTTTCGTTTGGCTCTCAAAAACGCTTTTGTCGTTTACCTCAAGGCTATAAAAATAGCCCAGGACTGTTTTCAGCCCGTGTAACATCAATTTTGCACAAGCTTGATTCCGATGCATTGTCCTTTGTGGATGATATCTATCTCACTGACGACGCCCTCGACATTCATCTTGCAAGGGTCGATCGGATCATTTTGGGATTTGCAGACCTCGGTTATAAATTTAATTTTAAGAAAAGCAAGATAGCCTTTCTTAGTGTATTGTTCCTGGGATATGAGCTATCAAACGAGGGGAAGAGCCTGGCCCCGCACTTCCTGGAAAAGTGTGCTCAACTGTAACCTCCGAACACACTTAAGAAATTACAGTCATTACTGGGTTTCTTCAATTTTGGCAGAACATACATTCCAGATTATGCAGAACGCATCAAGCCACTTTATGACTTAATTCAGCCCAATTTTTCTAGCAGAAGATGGACGACTGAACACACACACTTCCTTAGGGACATGCAGCGGGACATGCTAGAAGCAAAACACTTGCATACACGTGACAATAAAACAAATTTGGTCATCAGAATAATTGCTGGTGCCCTTGGGTTTACTTATGTCACCTTTAATGAGGGTGACACAGTGCCGATAGCATATAAATCACACTTATAATCAAATGCTGAAAAACGTTTTGCACCTACAGAAAAGATTCTGACAGCAGTTCAGATGGCCGTCATAAAGGAGAGGCCACTTGCCCAGGGGAATCGCATTATTGTTGTCTCCCCGGTGCCGGCCTTAGAGGCTGTCACTAAAGCGGGCGTTCCGAACGCTGAGGCATTACATCCATGCTGGATTCAATGGGCAACGTCTCTGACCGCCACTGATGTTGATTATGTGTTTGACCCAAGACTTCAGACACAAGAATTTCTCCAGTATGAACAGGAGTACCCCGCTCCTCTACATATCTTGCCACTAGACAGTTATAATACTATCATTTATACTGACGGATCGGCACAACCGGCTGTAGGTACTAAACATCAATACTCGGCAGCTTGCGCAGCCGTGTGCGGGGTAATGGAAGACAGAGTTTTCCATCCTCACAATACCTACACGCAGACCTTAGGAGACTGCACAGCCCAGTTGGCCGAGCTTAAGGCTCTTCTTCTAGCGCTCGAACATTCTGAGCCAGGAAGCCAGACTTTGATAGTCTGTGATTCATATTACTGCGTCCAGTCATACAATGAATATCTCAATCATTGGAAACTGAACGGGTTTAGAGATTCTAAAGGGAACACCATTAAACACAAAATGTTGTGGGGAAGGGTGGCTGATCTTAAGGATAAGTTACCATGTGTCCATGTAGTACATACATTAGGACACCAGCGTGTAGGAGTACACGTTGCCGGTAATACATTGGCTGATGAAGCGGCCAAAGCATCAGTAGCTACGGCTTCTGTGGCTGCAGTGACTCGTTCTCGGACGAGATTGGATAATGAAATATTGATTGCTGTTAAAGCTTCGGCTGCAGACAAGCCCCTTCCGAAAGGATACCCTACAAACTATACTTACCATATCAGTGCACAGAATGTTGCTTATACAACGATTCCTGGGGTTGGAGATCGAGTGATCCCCAATGAAGACCATGGATTAGAGCCGATTACAGCCGCACATGAGAGTGTCGCTTCTGCACATGCTGGTATACAGGCCACTATAACAATTCTACAGCAACGATACTGGTGGCCTGGTCTATGCAGACGAACTAAGCAGTATGTCCTTTGCTGTGACATTTGCCAGCAGATTAAGGGCTCTAATATCAGACGCCCTCCGCAGACGTCCCTTTTAGTGTCGGACAAGCCACTTCAGTGTGTGTACCTAGACCATTGTGGTCCCTTACAGCCTGATGGTGCATACAAATACATTCTAGTGGCTGTGGATTTCTGTTCTAGATTCCTGTGGGTATGGCCACAGCAGTCGGCTGACGCCCGGACTGTTATAAAAGATTTGCTGATCTTTATCGGTACATATGCGGTTGCAGCATTCCATTCGGACCAGGGTCCTGCATTTGCCTCTAAGGCATTTAGGGACACCATGGGGACAATGGGTGTTGAACTCCATTACTCCTCACCATACCATCCTGAGGGAAATTCGGTCGCGGACAGATGGAATCGTGATCTAAAGCAGTCCTTAACAGCTCGAGTATTAGGTTCAGGCCGCAGTTGGTTACATCACCTATATGGGGTCCAGAGAGCACTGAATAATCTGCCAAGACGGTCCTTGGGGGGAAAGTCTCCATATGAGGTTCTCTTTGGGATACCTATGTATGTCCCCGATCTTGATGCCCCTGGTATGGTGGCAGCAGAAACACCATTTGACATAAAAGAACATCTCACTGTTTTACAGGAGCTTCAACAATTTTGTGATGATAAATCATCAGCAAGTGCTGCCGCCTTAGGAATACGGGAATTGGCGAAAACTTCGACTGGCTGGATTCCTAATGTTGGGGATCTGGTTCGTGAGAAGATCGCTGTGAAAAAAGAGTTTGCTCCATCATACAGAGCACATGTACCGGTCTTGGGAATAAAAGGCACCAGGACTGTTATCCTACCACCATTGTCTGGTTCTAAATCGAATAGATTCATCTCCATTGATGACATCAAGTTACACCATGTGGCCGATTTTTCACAGTAGACCAAGAGGTCCCTTGGGTGGTTCCCGATCCCCTCTCACTACCCAACAGGACATCCATCTACATAGTAGGATGAACATCACTGGGACTGACTATGCAACTATGTCAACTGCTGTTCCAGACACTTCCTCGACCATGGGAAGGGCGGAAAATGAACTTTTGTTGGTTCCAGTCACATCTTCAGTGACCACCCCGCTTCAAGATTTGGCTGTATTTTACACGAACACTTCCACGACTAATGATGTTGTCTATCAAGACCATCCACGAGCGGTGGATCAGAATGCAGCGGGTCCAGTGTTTGCGGAGACTTCCTCTGGCTATTTCGTAGACATTGATGATTTTTCTTCGGATTCATCCTCAACTGTGACTGACAAACATTCAAAAAGTAGTAAGCTGTATCGATGGCTTAAAAAGAACTATTTGATTTACCCATGAAACTATCTATGGTTCTGTTTGACATTTATTGCATTGTTTTTATGGATTGGTTTTGTGACTGTTTTCTTTTTGCTGATTAATGGTCACTATATTCCTGATCGCTCCTCTGTGGAGCCAGTTGATGACATTTTAACACCACATCATTCTTCACATAAGGTCCGATGAGATTTGTCCCCTGTAAATATTACAGCTATACCAATTACTGATGGGATTGTGTGGGACAAAGTTCCATTCGATATATATGGGCCTACAGAGATTATTCAAGTACCATACGTGTTCAAATTTCGATGTCTGATGTTATTACACCTAATGTTGTCTCTGATGATTGCGATGTCCAAACAGTTGATTCCATGCTGGCTGAAATGAAGGACTATTCCACTTTTGGAAGTGATGATGTATACCATTATACAATGATTTATGGGGAAATGTTCTGCTATAATAATTGGGGACATCACTACCTACACCGTGCAACTAGATATAGGCCTCTCTTAAACTACACACAGTGGGAACACTGTTCAACACCACAGGTGGGGAGTCCAAAGTATTACAGCGATAAATTTACATACATACATGATACGAAAAAAAGCAGAGTCGTATTATTTTAAAATACCTCCAGCACAAATTAGGAAACTTTTGCTAACAGATACGAAACTGATTTATTCAGATCCCTTTGTTTCCCGGCTCTCGCTTGAGGGTTACGAATATTGGAAAGATACTATTGATTTGAAAAGTGTATGGGGAACACAAGATTGGCAGATACAGGGTAGGGAGGCTTTGTTTTGAGCATGCCTGATTCCTGTGCAAATGATTTTCTTAAATGACACTATTGAGCAGACATCCTGTCTGGGGTTAGCAAAAATTAAAGACCTGAACATGCCCAGTATCCCTACTCCGACGAAATTTAGAGATTGGCAACACTTTCTTAATGTCACAGAAGACAGGCTAGATGCAATGGTTAAGGCTGGTACCTATAATTCTTCACTTTCCCGTCCCGGCGGGTGGTTGGTATGGCCCACCGACACTGATGAGTGTCAAAAGCGTTTCTTGAACTCTTCAGGGTTTTTTTCCATTCACAGGCCTGACCCTCGCTTTCTATCAGGTCAACATACAGGTATAATTGCGACATACAGTGTGGGTAAGCTGTGCCAGCAATGGGTGCAGACAAACACGTTAACAGCGGTTAAGCAATACCTGAACACTCTTTCTGACAGTATAGACTTACAGGATTTCCTGTTAGGTCCTAGGAAACAGCGCAACGGTTTTTATATGCTATGTACAATGAAATTTTGAAACTTTCCCAGATTGAGGCTGCTGCACGTTTAAGGCAACTAGATAGGGAAAATTTGGAAAAAACATTAGCTGTTGTCGACAATGGCATGAACACGCTGTCCAACAGGATTTATTCACTATCAAATATAGTGTTGTCTGCTATTGATATCACTCAGACAGACTTGTCCCGGTTATATCATGGGCAAACACAGCTACGTTCCATCATGCAGCTGGGTTGGACATTACAGACAGTGAAAAGTGGCCACATTCCATGGAGGTGCATTAATGGGAGTGAACTATTCACTGCTTTTAATTTTTCCACGGAACAAGAGACAATGGCTAAAAGGGAGGCTTGTTTCACCCTGCTTCAAGTAGAGAAGTTAGATAAGTTGCCCTTCACGGTAGCAGAGAGTCCTTCAACTATCTGGCTCCTACACAGCATTATTAGTTTACCGATTTCGACCTTCCGTTCCTCGAGCTGCCTGAAACATCTTGCAGTGGGACGATATGAGCAGCTAGGAGATAGCTTTATTAAGGAAGAGTGGGAGTTGCCCTTTGACTATAGATGTCTGAATGGTGAACAGGAGGTCTTGCTTAGCGGAAGTGAATGTGAGACTGCTGTTCGTCATTCTATGATATGCAAACAGGTGTCTCTTCACAGTCTTTGCAATGCGGGGGTCGCAAATTTGGCCTGTTTTCTGAAGGGTACTCCCGTCCCCTTGATTCGTCCAGTATTTCATGTACTTTCCAATGGCAGTTATGTTGTACTGAACGATGAAAGCTGTTGCGGCTTGCGACCTGGAATTGCCTACGCAATCTCAGTCACGAAGGTCGTTACGTGTTGTGGACATGTTTTGTTTCCCCCCACACGAGAGATAAAAGTATCTGAAATGTGGCCCCACATAGATACTATTAATGTGAACTATGACAAGTTGAGTAGACTAAATGCGCTATTGTTTCAGAAACAGGTCGCCTTGACATCCGCAAAAGAGACGTATGCTCTCCAGATTGCGAGATCATCAGCTGAGATACAATCCCTTTTAAATACCGATTTCCCCAAACACTTTGGAGAGCTGGTATCCAGAATATTTAATGCTTCAAGCACAACTGGGATTTTTCATTTCTTTAAGGCTGTCGGGTCTGGTTTCGTGTCCATCTTCCAGACTGTCTTCGGAGTCATCCAATCAGCCATCCATTCTCTCTTTTCCAGTGTGTTTGGTGGCTTTCCAATTATTTTGGCTTTAATTGGCAGACTACTACTGCTATTTCTTCTGATTCGCGGTGGTTGTTTCTTTCCAGCAACACAGAGCAATGGAGCCGCTCCCGCCAACTCCACTGTGCCGTGAGCGCATGGTTCGGATCTTCGGTACACCTTTGCTGGTGGAACTGGAGTTTGACTGGTCTTTGTCATTCCGGACTCTACTCTGGTGTGTACAACCGGTCTTCCGCTGCATATGGTGTCTCTTTGAACATCTGCCTATGGTCTGTCTTGCTGTTGCACCGACATCTCCTGTGGACCACGAACTGCTGATGTCCCCGATGAGGGTTCATACACGGTCATGCCCCTTGAGACTGAGGTTGCTCCGCGATGCCACCTATGAGCCATCCGTTATAAGATCTAACATGGATGAGGACGCTGCAGCAAGTATCGATGCACCGGTGAATATGGCTCACTTCTGCTCTGTGGATACGTTTGTCCGCCCAGCAATAGATTTCACTTCAAACGATGTTGACTCATTTTTTAGGTCCTTGACTGGTGACTTCGATGACATTCTTCAAGATCCGGCGTATAATACATAATTTGATGAATTTGCTTACCATTTCCTGGTTCCAAAATATGCAATTATAATAAAAGTTTGCTTTACTTGTCATAGTTGATATTAACATCTCTGTATGTATTTTTAGATGGATTTGTTTTAACATATTTTAACACACAACAATTGTTTTATTATTAGCTTCACAGCTTGTTTTTTTCTTTTGTTTTTGCCTTTGGCTTTTAAGTTCAGAAGCAGCTTTTTTAGCGTTTGGGTTCCTGAACCTTCATCATACCTGTTACGGCAATGGGGAGGGTGTAGTGAATCCTAGTTTTTTTGATGGGATAACAGGAGTTAGCTTAGCCGTAGGCTTGTAAACTCGTGCCCCCGTCACCTAGTGACTTTTAACCTTAGTTTGCTCTGTCTTAGCCCATTTAATTATTTATTTCCTTTAAGATGGCGGCCTTGTTTATAGTTAGGCCACTTGTTATGAGTTTTATTATCAGTGTCTCTGTGCCAAGGCGTCAAGATCAAGCACGAAAGACAAACAAACGGTAGGTGTTCACACTTAGGGATTTTCCCTCTCCATACTTTCGAGGGATGTTGATATTAATTGCCGTCCCAAGCATGCCTGTTATCTATTGTTTTGAATAACACTTATGTCAGGGGACCTTGTAGATCTGTATAAATACATCACACTTTAGACAGATAATCAGAGGGATTCCGACCAGAGGGCATCGCCACCATCGCTGATATCGATGCTGCAGTCATCTTGACGCTGACCCAGTCTTCGTGTCCCTGCGGAGTCTGAGATAGAGACCTCATTCCAAGGTAATGAGGGTTGGGGGCTCCTCTCATGGACACGGCTTTGGCAGATTAGGTTTAGCAAACCCAGCTCTCCTTTAGGTAGGAGGTTAGGCCTATTCTCATTAGGGTATTAGGGCATATTCCATCTCATACATATATATATATTTCTTTCATATATTGCAAAATGGTGGGGGTCTTCATAACAATGACTCTCTTCTTCACAATACTGTTGCTTGGTATATTCATTATCCTAATCATTGCAGTTCATGCAACTTATCGCAAATTGCAGTTATGTTAAATAAAAAGCTATTATAACTTTACTGCATCTGTGTCATTGCCTATGTTTGTATGAGACAAAATATATCTGTGAGAAAAGGGTAATCTCCGTTTAACCACGACAACCCTGAGATATCTTACTTTGAGTCCATGCGTAAGCGACTGCTACAAATCACCTTTTACTATTGTGTTTCTGGTGAGGTGCTGCTAGTGAGCCGGTAAGGTTGGGACAACAGTTGCGACTTGTTGTAGGAAAGACTCAGTCGCCTACAAACAAAAGTACTGTTATCCTTAAAACCAGCAGTCTTGCTCAGAGCAAGAGTCCAAACTATGACAGTGTATCAATGTGTGACCACTGTCACGCTTTCCTGTCCTGGGATTCCATATGACAACATAAGGCATTGTAGGAGTTATAGTCGTGGGTTGCTATCATTGAGGTAATCAGACCTCCACACCTGACAGCAATGATTTTTTGGTTAAAACCCTGGGAGTGGAAACACTGAGTGGACATGAAGTGATGGGGTCACCTCAACTCAAAGCAACACTGCCTTGTGGTAGGTAGCGAGGTAGTGCATCAGAGTCCCTGAACTGGGGTGGTGGTGCACAGGATCTCTGCACTGGGGTGGTGGTGCACAGGATCTCTGCACTGGGGTGGTGGTGCACAGGATCTCTGCACTGGGGTGGTGGTGCACAGGATCTCTGCACTGGGGTGGTGGTGCACAGGATCTCTGCACTAGGGTGGTGGGGCAGAGAATCTCTGCACTATGGTGGTGGTGCACAGGATCTCTGCACTGGGGTGGTGGTGCACAGGATCTCTGCACTACGGTGGTGGTGCACAGGATCTCTGCACTACGGTGGTGGTGCACAGGATCTCTGCACTGGGGTGGTGGTGCACAGGATCTCTGCACTGGGGTGGTGGTACACAGGATCTCTGCACTGGGGTGGTGGTGCACAGAATCTCTGCACTAGGGTGGTGGTGCACAGGATCTGTGTGATAGGAAGAAAGGTGGTGCACAGAATCTCTGCACTGAGGTGGTGGTAAACAGGATCTGTGTGGTAGGTAGCGAGGAAGTACCTCAGGATCTCTGCACTGGGGCGGTGGTGCACCAGATGTAACTCCGCGTTTAGACACAGTGTTTCTTTCTGTCCTCGCGGATGGAACAAGCTGCCGACACTCGGAGCGCCGTTCCCCGCGTTTTTTGATTACACATCCTGGGAAGCATATATTTCGCTCCTGGTCGTGCTACACTTACCTGTAGCCCTTTTTTCTTCTTTTTTGTTGTTGGTGGTGGGTTTGTCTGGTCTTCTACCCTGTCTCTGTCCATGTTGTGTCCATCTTGTCTTCTTCGTGTTTTTGTCCGAGCACGCTCTGGTTTTCTTTTCTACTACTTTCTTTTTTCTATTCTTGTCTATGGGCTCTTCCCAATTCAAGATGGTGTTCTTTCCCTTTCCTGTGATGTCATGTAAGGAAATGCCTCCTTGGCATGGTTACCCCCTGACATTTTGCCTTTGCTGATGCTATGTTTTGAATTGAAAGTGTGCTGAGGCCTGCTAACCAGGCCCCAGCACCAGTGTTCTTTCCCTAACCTGTACTTTTGTATCCACAATTGGCACACCCTGGCATCCAGATAAGTCCCTTGTAAATGGTACCCCTGGTACCAAGGGCCCTGATGCCAGGGAAGGTCTCTAAGGGCTGCAGCATGTCTTATGCCACCCTGGAGACCCCTCACTCAGCACAGACACACTGCTTGCCAGCTTGTGTGTGCTGGTGAGAACAAAATGAGTAAGTCGACATGGCACTCCCCTCAGGGTGCCATGCCAGCCTCTCACTGCCTAGGCCAGTATAGATAAGTCACCCCTCTAGCAGGCCTTACAGCCCTAAGGCAGGGTGCACTATACCATAGATGAGGGCACCAGTGCATGAGCAATGTGCCCCTACAGTGTCTAAGCAAAACCTTAGACATTGTAAGTGCAGGGTAGCCATAAGAGTATATGGTCTGGGAGTCTGTGAAACACGAACTCCACAGCACCATAATGGCTACACTGAAAACTGGGAAGTTTGGTATCAAACTTCTAAGCACAATAAATGCACACTGATGCCAGTGTACATTTTATTGTAAAATACACCCCAGAGGGCACCTTAGAGGTGCCCCCTGAAACCTTAACCGACTATCTGTGTAGGCTGACTGGTTCCAGCAGCCTGCCACAACCGAGACATGTTGCTAGCCCCATGGGGAGAGTGCCTTTGTCACTCTGAGGCCAGTAACAAAGCCTGCACTGGGTGGAGATGCTAACACCTCCCCAGGCAGGAGCTGTAACACCTGGCGGTGAGCCTCCTTTGTTCCAGCACCACAGGGCACTCCAGCTAGTGGAGTTGCCCGCCCCCTCCGGCCACGGCCCCACTTTTGGCGGCAAGGCCGGGGAAAATAATGAGAATAACAAGGAGGAGTCACTGGCCAGTCAGGACAGCCCCTAAGGTGTCCTGAGCTGAAGTGACTCTAACTTTTAGAAATCCTCCATCTTGCAGATGGAGGATTCCCCCAATAGGATTAGGGATGTGGCCCCCTCCCCTTGGGAGGAGGCACAAAGAGGGTGTACCCACCCTCAGGGCTAGTAGCCATTGGCTACTAACCCCCCCAGACCTAAACACGCCCTTAAATTCAGTATTTAAGGGCTTCCCTGAACCTAAGAATTTAGATTCCTGAAACTACAAGAAGAAGAGGACTGCTGAGCTGAAAAACCCCTGCAGAAGAAGAACAGAAGACACCAACTGCTTTGGCCCCAGTCTTACCGGCCTGTCTCCTGCCTACCAAAGAAACCTGCTCCAGCGACGCTTTCCAAAGGACCAGCGACCTCTGAATCCTCAGAGGACTACTGTGCTTCAAGAAAGACAAGAAACTCCCGAGGACAGCGGCACTGCTCCGAAAGAACTGCAACGTTGTTACAGAGAAGTAGATTTAAAGACCCCTGCAAATCCCCGCAAGAAGCGTGAGACTTGCAACACTGCACCCGGCGACCCCGACTCGACTGGTGGAGAACCAACACCTCAGGGAGGACCCTCCGGCGACTCCGAGACCGTGAGTAACCAAAGTTGTCCCCCCTGAGCCCCCACAGCGACGCCAGCAGAGGGAATCCCGAGGCTCCCCCTGACCGCGACTGCCTGAACTCTACTTTCCCGACGGCTGGAAAAGACCCTGCACCCGCAGCCCCCAGCACCTGAAGGATCTGAACTTCTGTGCAGGAGTGACCCCCAGGAGGCCCTCTCCCTTGCCTAGGTGGTGGCTACCCCTAAGAGCCCCCCCTTGCCTGCCTGCACCGCTGAAGAGACCCCTTGGTCTCCCATTGAAATCTACAGAGAACCCGACGCTTGTTTACACACTGCACCCGGCCGCCCCCGCGCTGCTGAGGGTGTACTTTCTGTGTGGACTTGTGTCCCCCCCGGTGCCCTACAAAACCCCCCTGGTCTGCCCTCCGAAGACGCGGGTACTTACCTGCTGGCAGACTGGAACCGGGGCACCCCCTTCTCTCCATTGAAGCCTATGTGTTTTGGGCACCTCTTTGACCTCTGCACCTGACCGGCCCTGAGCTGCTGGTGTGGTAACTTTGGGGTTGCTCTGAACCCCCAACGGTGGGCTACCTTGGACCCAAAACTGAGACCTGTAAGTGACTTACTTACCTGCTAAAAATAACAATACTTTACCTCCCCCAGGAACTGTGAAAATTGCAGTGTCCACTTTTAAAACAGCTTATTGTGTTTTATGTAAAAAGTATATATGCTACTGTGATTATTCAAAGTTCCTAAAGTACTTACCTGCAATACCTTTCAAATGAGATATTACATGTAGAATTTGAACCTGTGGTTCTTAAAATAAACTAAGAAAATATATTTTTCTATAACAAAACCTATTGGCTGGATTTGTCTCTGAGTGTGTGTTCCTCATTTATTGCCTGTGTGTATGTACAACAAATGCTTAACACTACTCCTTTGATAAGCCTACTGCTCGACCACACTACCACAAAATAGAGCATTAGTATTATCTCTTTTTGCCACTATCTTACCTCTAAGGGGAACCCTTGGACTCTGTGCATACTATTCCTTACTTTGAAATAGTGCATACAGAGCCAACTTCCTACATTGGTGGATTAGCGGTGGGGTACAAGACTTTGCATTTGCTGGACTACTCAGCCAATACCTGATCACACGACAAATTCCAAAAATTGTCATTAGAAATAGATTTTTTGCAATTTGAAATTTTTCTAAATTCTTTAAAGTCCTGCTAGGGCCTTGTGTTAGTCCCTGTTAGCATTTCTTTTAGAGTTTAAAAGTTTGGTAAAAGTTTGAATTAGATTCTAGAACTAGTTTTAGATTCTTAAAAAGTATTCCAACTTTTAGAAGCATAATGTCTAGTACAGATGTGAATGTGGTGGAACTCGACACCACCCCTTACCTCCATCTTAAGATGAGGGAGCTAAGGTCACTCTGTAAATTAAAGAAAATAGTAATGGGCCCCAGACCGTCCAAACTACAGCTCCAGGAGCTGTTGGAAGAGTTTGAAAAGGCCAACCCCTCTGAGGATGGCAACTCAGAGGATGATGATAGTGACTTGGAGGGTGATTCCCCCCTACCAGTCCTATCTAGGGAGGACAGGGCCTCTCAAGCCCTGACTCCAAGCATAATAGTCAGAGATGCTGGCTCCCTCACAGGAGGGACCAACCTCTCTGAAATCACTGAGGATAACCCCAGTGAAGAGGACATCCAGTTAGCCAGGATGGCCAAAAGATTGGCTTTGGAAAGACAGATACTAGCCATAGAAAGGGAAAGACAAGAGATGGGCCTAGGACCCATCAATGGTGGCAGCAACATAAATAGGGTCAGAGATTCTCCTGACATGTTGAAAATCCCTAAAGGGATTGTAACTAAATATGAAGATGGTGATGACATCACCAAATGGTTCACAGCTTTTGAGAGGGCTTGTGTAACCAGAAAAGTGAACAAATCTCACTGGGGTGCTCTCCTTTGGGAAATGTTCACAGGAAAGTGTAGGGATAGACTCCTCACACTCTCTGGAAAAGATGCAGAATCTTATGACCTCATGAAGGGTACCCTGATTGAGGGCTTTGGATTCTCCACGGAGGAGTATAGGATTAGATTCAGGGGGGCTCAAAAATCCTCTAACCAGACCTGGGTTGACTTTGTAGACTACTCAGTAAAAACACTAGTTGGTTGGATTCAAGGCAGTGGTGTAAGTAATTATGATGGGCTGTACAATTTATTTGTGAAAGAACACCTATTAAGTAATTGTTTCAATTATAAACTGCACCAGCATCTGGTAGACCTAGGACCAATTTCTCCCCAAGAATTGGGAAAGAAGGTGGACCATTGGGTCAAGACTAGGGTGTCCAAAACTTCCACAGGGGGTGACCAAAAGAAAGGGGTCACAAAACCTCCCCAGGGGAAGGGTGGTGAGACAGCCAAAAACAAAAATAGTAAAGAGTCTTCTACAGGCCCCCAAAAACCTGCACAGGAGGGTGGGCCCAGAGCCTCTTCACAAAACAATTCTGGGTACAAGGGTAAAAACTTTGATCCCAAGAAGGCCTGGTGTCGTAGCTGTAGTCAGTCTGGACACCAAACTGGAGACAAGGCCTGTCCCAAGAAAAATACCACTTCAAACTCCACTCCAGCTAACACTGAAATGGCTAGTCTCCAAGTGGGATCAACAGTGTGCCCAGAGCAAATCAGGTGTCACACTGAAGCTACATTAGTCTCTGAGGGTGGGGTGGATTTAGCCACACTAGCTGCCTGGCCCCCTAACATGCAAAAATACAGGCAGCAGCTCTTAATTAATGGGACAAGTGTAGAGGGCCTGAGGGATACAGGTGCCAGTGTCACTATGGTGACAGAGAAACTGGTTTCCCCTGGCCAATACCTGACTGGACAAACCTATCCAGTCACCAATGCTGACAATCAAACTAAAGTACATCCCATGGCAATGGTAACTTTTGAGTGGGGAGGGGTCAATGGCCTGAAACAGGTGGTGGTCTCCTCAAATATCCCAGTAGACTGTTTGCTTGGAAATGACCTGGAGTCCTCAGCATGGGCTGAGGTAGAACTGAAAACCCATGCAGCCATGCTGGGTATCCCTGAACTGGTGTGTATCAAGACAAGGGCACAGTGCAAGGCACAGGGTGTAAAAGTAGAGCTGGAGTCTGGAAGAAAGGCCCAGCCTACCAAGAGAAAAGGAAAGTCAGCTGGGAAACCAGCTGCAACACAACAAGAAAAAGAGAGCCTCTCTTCTCAGGAAGAAGTTCTGCCCTCTGAGGGAACTGAGCCTATGGAGCTGGAACCTTACCAGGTTGAGCTCTTGGGCCCAGGGGGACCCTCAAGGGAAGAGTTGTGTAAGGGGCAAGAAACCTGTCCCTCTCTTGAAGGCCTTAGGCAGCAAGCTGCTGAAGAGTCCAAAGGCAAGAAAAATGGAACACATAGGGTCTATTGGGAAGATGGACTCCTGTACACTGAGGCAACAGATCCCAAACCTGGTGCCACTAGGAGAGTGGTAGTGCCTCAGGCGTTCAGAGAGTTTATTCTGACCTTAGCCCATGATATTCCCCTTGCTGGGCATTTGGGACAAACCAAGACGTGGGAGAGGTTAGTCAACCACTTCTACTGGCCCAACATGTCCCAGAAGGTTAAGGAGTTTTGCATCTCCTGTACCACCTGTCAAGCCAGTGGTAAGACAGGTGGACATCCAAAGGCCCCCCTCATTCCACTTCCAGTGGTGGGGGTCCCCTTTGAAAGAGTGGGTGTGGACATAGTGGGTCCACTTGAACCTCCCACAGCCTCAGGAAATATGTACATCCTAGTAGTAGTGGATCATGCTACTAGGTATCCTGAAGCTATTCCCCTTAGGTCGACTACTGCCCCTGCAGTAGCCAAGGCCCTCATTGGTATCTTTACCAGAGTGGGCTTCCCTAAGGAGGTGGTGTCTGACAGAGGTACCAACTTCATGTCAGCATACCTGAAACACATGTGGAATGAGTGTGGAGTGACTTACAAATTCACTACACCATATCATCCACAAACTAATGGCCGTGTTGAGAGATTCAACAAGACATTAAATGGCATGATCATGGGGCTCCCAGAAAAACTCAAAAGGAGATGGGATGTCCTCCTGCCATGTCTGCTTTTAGCTTACAGAGAGGTGCCTCAGAAGGGAGTAGGGTTCTCACCCTTTGAACTTCTGTTTGGCCACCCTGTAAGGGGACCACTTGCTCTTGTTAAAGAAGGCTGGGAGAGACATCTTCATGAGCCTAAACAAGACATAGTGGACTATGTACTTGGCCTTCGCTCAAGGATGGCAGAGTACATGGAAAAGGCAAGTAAAAACCTTGAGGCCAGCCAACAGCGCCAGAAGTTTTGGTATGACCAAAAGGCTGCACTGGTTGAATTTCAACCAGGGCAGAGAGTCTGGGTTCTGGAGCCTGTGGCTCCCAGGGCACTTCAGGACAAATGGAGTGGCCCTTACCCAGTACTAGAGAGGAAGAGTCAGGTCACCTACCTGGTAGACCTGGGCACCAGCAGGAGCCCCAAGAGGGTGATCCATGTGAACCGCCTTAAGCTCTTCCATGACAGTGCTGATGTGAATCTGTTGATGGTAACAGATGAGGACCAGGAAGCTGAGAGTGAGCCTCTCCCTGATCTCCTCTCATCAGACCCTAAAGATGGCTCAGTGGATGGAGTGATCTATTCAGACACCCTCTCTGGCCAACAGCAATCTGATTGTAGGAAGGTCCTGCAACAGTTTGCTGAGCTCTTTTCCTTAACCCCTGGTCAGACACACCTGTGTACCCATGATGTGGACACAGGAGACAGCATGCCTGTCAAAAACAAAATCTTCAGACAGTCTGATCAAGTTAAGGAAAGCATCAAGGTGGAAGTCCACAAGATGCTGGAATTGGGAGTAATTGAGCACTCTGACAGCCCCTGGGCTAGCCCAGTGGTCTTAGTCCCCAAACCTCACACCAAAGATGGAAAGAGAGAGATGAGGTTTTGTGTGGACTACAGAGGTCTTAATTCTGTCACCAAGACAGATGCCCATCCCATTCCTAGGGCTGACGAGCTGATTGACAAATTAGGTGCTGCCAAATTCTTAAGTACCTTTGACTTAACAGCAGGGTACTGGCAAATCAAAATGGCACCTGGAGCAAAAGAGAAAACAGCATTCTCCACACCTGATGGGCATTATCAGTTTACTGTTATGCCCTTTGGTTTAAAGAATGCCCCTGCCACCTTCCAAAGGTTGGTGAATCAAGTCCTTGCTGGGTTGGAGTCCTTTAGTGCAGCTTATCTTGATGATATTGCTATCTTTAGCTCCAACTGGCAGGATCACCTGGTCCACCTGAAGAAGGTTTTGAAGGCTCTGCAATCAGCAGGCCTCTCTATCAAGGCATCCAAATGCCAGATAGGGCAGGGAACTGTGGTTTACTTGGGACACCTTGTAGGTGGAGGCCAAGTTCAGCCACTCCAGCCTAAGATCCAGACTATTCTGGACTGTGCAGCTCCAAAAACCCAGACTCAAGTCAGGGCATTCCTTGGCTTGACTGGGTACTATAGGAGGTTTGTGAAGGGATATGGATCCATTGTGACAGCCCTCACAGAACTCACCTCCAAGAAAATGCCCAAGAAAGTAAACTGGACTGTAGAATGCCAACAGGCCTTTGACACCCTGAAACAAGCTATGTGCACAGCACCAGTTCTAAAAGCTCCAGATTAATCCAAGCAATTCATTGTGCAAACAGATGCCTCTGAACATGGGATAGGGGCAGTTTTGTCCCAAACAAATGATGATGGCCTTGACCAGCCTGTTGCTTTCATTAGCAGGAGGTTACTCCCCAGGGAGCAGCGTTGGAGTGCCATTGAGAGGGAGGCCTTTGCTGTGGTTTGGTCCCTGAAGAAGCTGAGACCATACCTCTTTGGTACTCACTTTGTAGTTCAAACCGACCACAGACCTCTCAGATGTCTGATGCAAATGAAAGGTGAAAATCCAAAACTGTTGAGGTGGTCCATCTCCCTACAGGGAATGGACTTTATAGTGGAACACAGACCTGGGACTGCCCATATCAATGCAGATGGCCTTTCCAGATTATTCCACTTAGAAAATGAAGACTCTCTTGGGAAAGGTTAGTCTCATCCTCTTTCGTTTGGGGGGGGGTTGTGTAAGGAAATGCCTCCTTGAAATGGTTACCCCCTGACTTTTTGCCTTTGCTGATGCTATGTTTTGAATTGAAAGTGTGCTGAGGCCTGCTAACCAGGCCCCAGCACCAGTGTTCTTTCCCTAACCTGTACTTTTGTATCCACAATTGGCACACCCTGGCATCCAGATAAGTCCCTTGTAAATGGTACCCCTGGTACCAAGGGCCCTGATGCCAGGGAAGGTCTCTAAGGGCTGCAGCATGTCTTATGCCACCCTGGAGACCCCTCACTCAGCACAGACACACTGCTTGCCAGCTTGTGTGGGCTGGTGAGAACAAAATGAGTAAGTCGACATGGCACTCCCCTCAGGGTTCCATGCCAGCCTCTCACTGCCTATGCCAGTATAGATAAGTCACCCCTCTAGCAGGCCTTACAGCCCTAAGGCAGGGTGCACTATACCATAGGTGAGGGCACCAGTGCATGAGCACTGTGCCCCTACAGTGTCTAAGCAAAACCTTAGACATTGTAAGTGCAGGGTAGCCATAAGAGTATATGGTCTGGGAGTCTGTCAAACACGAACTCCACAGCACCATAATGGCTACACTGAAAACTGGAAAGTTTGGTATCAAACTTCTCAGCACAATAAATGCACACTGATGCCAGTGTACATTTTATTGTAAAATACACCCCAGAGGGCACCTTAGAGGTGCCCCCTGAAACCTTAACCGACTATCTGTGTAGGCTGACTGGTTCACGCAGCCTGCCACAACCGAGACATGTTGCTGGCCCCATGGGGAGAGTGCCTTTGTCACTCTGAGGCCAGTAACAAAGCCTGCACTGGGTGGAGACACTAACACCTCCCCCAGGCAGGAGCTGTAACACCTGGCGGTGAGCCTCAAAGGCTCACCCCCTTTGTTCCAGCACCACACGGCACTCCAGCTAGTGGAGTTGCCCGCCCCCTCCGGCCACGGCCCCACTTTTGGCGGCAAGGCCGGGGGAAATAATGAGAATAACAAGGAGGAGTCACTGGCCAGTCAGGACAGCCCCTAAGGTGTCCTGAGCTGAAGTTACTCTACCTTTTAGAAATCCTCCATCTTGCAGATGGAGGATTCCCCCAATAGGATTAGGGATGTGACCCCCTCCCCTTGGGAGGAGGCACAAAGAGGGTGTACCCACCCTCAGGGCTAGTAGCCATTGGCTACTAACCCCCCCAGACCTAAACACGCCCTTAAATTCAGTATTTAAGGGCTTCCCTGAACCTAAGAATTTAGATTCCTGAAACTACAAGAAGAAGAGGACTGCTGAGCTGAAAAACCCCTGCAGAAGAAGAACAGAAGACACCAACTGCTTTGGCCCCAGTCTTACCGGCCTGTCTACTGCCTACCAAAGAAACCTGCTCCAGCGACGCTTTCCAAAGGACCAGCGACCTCTGAATCCTCAGAGGACTGCCCTGCTTCAAGAAAGACAAGAAACTCCCGAGGACAGCGGCACTGCTCCAAAAGAACTGCAACTTTGTTACAGAGAAGCAGATTTAAAGACCCCTGCAAATCCCCGCAAGAAGCGTGAGACTTGCAACACTGCACCCGGCGACCCCGACTCGACTGGTGGCGAACCAACACCTCAGGGAGGACCCTCCGGCGACTCCGAGACCGTGAGTAACCAAAGTTGTCCCCCCTGAGCCCCCACAGCGACGCCTGCAGAGGGAATCCCGAGGCTCCCCCTGACCGCGACTGCCTGAACTCTACTTTCCTGACGGCTGGAAAAGACCCTGCACCCGCAGTCCCCAGCACCTGAAGGATCGGAACTTCTGTGCAGGAGTGACCCCCAGGAGGCCCTCTCCCTTGCCCAGGTGGTGGCTACCCCTAAGAGCCCCCCCCCTTGCCTGCCTGCACCGCTGAAGAGACCCCTTGGTCTCCCATTGAAATCTACAGAGAACCCGACGCTTGTTTACACACTGCACCCGGCCGCCCCCGCGCTGCTGAGGGTGTACTTTCTGTGTGGACTTGTGTCCCCCCCGGTGCCCTACAAAACCCCCCTGGTCTGCCCTCCGAAGACGCGGGTACTTACCTGCTGGCAGACTGGAACCGGGGCACCCCCTTCTCTCCATTGAAGCCTATGTGTTTTGGGCACCTCTTTGACCTCTGCACCTGACCGGCCCTGAGCTGCTGGTGTGGTAACTTTGGGGTTGCTCTGAACCCCCAACGGTGGGCTACCTTGGACCCAAAACTGAGACCTGTAAGTGACTTACTTACCTGCTAAAAATAACAATACTTTACCTCCCCCAGGAACTGTGAAAATTCCACTGTGTCCACTTTTAAAACAGCTTATTGTGTTTTATGTAAAAAGTATATATGCTACTGTGATTATTCAAAGTTCCTAAAGTACTTACCTGCAATACCTTTCAAATGAGATATTACATGTAGAATTTGAACCTGTGGTTCTTAAAATAAACTAAGAAAATATATTTTTCTATAACAAAACCTATTGGCTGGATTTGTCTCTGAGTGTGTGTTCCTCATTTATTGCCTGTGTGTATGTACAACAAATGCTTAACACTACTCCTTTGATAAGCCTACTGCTCGACCACACTACCACAAAATAGAGCATTAGTATTATCTCTTTTTGCCACTATCTTACCTCTAAGGGGAACCCTTGGACTCTGTGCATACTATTCCTTACTTTGAAATAGTGCATACAGAGCCAACTTCCTACATTGGTGGATCAGCGGTGGGGTACAAGACTTTGCATTTGCTGGACTACTCAGCCAATACCTGATCACACGACAAATTCCAAAAATTGTCATTAGAAATTGATTTTTTGCAATTTGAAATTTTTCTAAATTCTTTAAAGTCCTGCTAGGGCCTTGTGTTAGTCCCTGTTAGCATTTCTTTTAGAGTTTAAAAGTTTGGTAAAAGTTTGAATTAGATTCTAGAACTAGTTTTAGATTCTTAAAAAGTATTCCAACTTTTAGAAGCATAATGTCTAGTACAGATGTGAATGTGGTGGAACTCAACACCACCCCTTACCTCCATCTTAAGATGAGGGAGCTAAGGTCACTCTGTAAATTAAAGAAAATAGTAATGGGCCCCAGACCTTCCAAACTACAGCTCCAGGAGCTGTTGGCAGAGTTTGAAAAGGCCAACCCCTCTGAGGATGGCAACTCAGAGGATGATGATAGTGACTTGGAGGGTGATTCCCCCCTACCAGTCCTATCTAGGGAGGACAGGGCCTCTCAAGCCCTGACTCCAAGCATAATAGTCAGAGATGCTGGCTCCCTCACAGGAGGGACCAACCTCTCTGAAATCACTGAGGATAACCCCAGTGAAGAGGAGATCCAGTTAGCCAGGATGGCCAAAAGATTGGCTTTGGAAAGACAGATCCTAGCCATAGAAAGGGAAAGACAAGAGATGGGCCTAGGACCCATCAATGGTGGCAGCAACATAAATAGGGTCAGAGATTCTCCTGACATGTTGAAAATCCCTAAAGGGATTGTAACTAAATATGAAGATGGTGATGACATCACCAAATGGTTCACAGCTTTTGAGAGGGCTTGTGTAACCAGAAAAGTGAACAAATCTCACTGGGGTGCTCTCCTTTGGGAAATGTTCACAGGAAAGTGTAGGGATAGACTCCTCACACTCTCTGGAAAAGATGCAGAATCTTATGACCTCATGAAGGGTACCCTGATTGAGGGCTTTGGATTCTCCACGGAGGAGTATAGGATTAGATTCAGGGGGGCTCAAAAATCCTCGAGCCAGACCTGGGTTGACTTTGTAGACTACTCAGTAAAAACACTAGATGGTTGGATTCAAGGCAGTGGTGTAAGTAATTATGATGGGCTGTACAATTTATTTGTGAAAGAACACCTATTAAGTAATTGTTTCAATTATAAACTGCACCAGCATCTGGTAGACCTAGGACCAATTTCTCCCCAAGAATTGGGAAAGAAGGTGGACCATTGGGTCAAGACTAGGGTGTCCAAAACTTCCACAGGGGGTGACCAAAAGAAAGGGGTCACAAAACCTCCCCAGGGGAAGGGTGGTGAGACAGCCAAAAACAAAAATAGTAAAGAGTCTTCTACAGGCCCCCAAAAACCTGCACAGGAGGGTGGGCCCAGAACCTCTTCACAAAACAATTCTGGGTACAAGGGTAAAAACTTTGATCCCAAGAAGGCCTGGTGTCGTAGCTGTAGTCAGTCTGGACACCAAACTGGAGACAAGGCCTGTCCCAAGAAAAATACCACTTCAAACTCCACTCCAGCTAACACTGAAATGGCTAGTCTCCAAGTGGGATCAACAGTGTGCCCAGAGCAAATCAGGTGTCACACCAAAGCTACATTAGTCTCTGAGGGTGGGGTGGATTTAGCCACACTGGCTGCCTGGCCCCCTAACATGCAAAAATACAGGCAGCAGCTCTTAATTAATGGGACAAGTGTAGAGGGCCTGAGGGATACAGGTGCCAGTGTCACTATGGTGACAGAGAAACTGGTTTCCCCTGGCCAATACCTGACTGGACAAACCTATCCAGTCACCAATGCTGACAATCAAACTAAAGTACATCCCATGGCAATGGTAACTTTAGAGTGGGGAGGGGTCAATGGCCTGAAACAGGTGGTGGTCTCCTCAAATATCCCAGTAGACTGTTTGCTTGGAAATGACCTGGAGTCCTCAGCATGGGCTGAGGTAGAACTGAAAACCCATGCAGCCATGCTGGGTATCCCTGAACTGGTGTGTGTCAAGACAAGGGCACAGTGCAAGGCACAGGGTGTAAAAGTAGAGCTGGAGTCTGGAAGAAAGGCCCAGCCTACCAAGAGAAAAGGAAAGTCAGCTGGGAAACCAGCTGCAACACAACAAGAAAAAGAGAGCCTCTCTTCTCAGGAAGAAGTTCTGCCCTCTGAGGGAACTGAGCCTATGGAGCTGGAACCTTACCAAGTTGAGCTCTTGGGCCCAGGGGGACCCTCAAGGGAAGAGTTGTGTAAGGGGCAAGAAACCTGTCCCTCTCTTGAAGGCCTTAGGCAGCAAGCTGCTGAAGAGTCCAAAGGCAAGAAAAATGGAACACATAGGGTCTATTGGGAAGATGGACTCCTGTACACTGAGGCAAGAGATCCCAAACCTGGTGCCACTAGGAGAGTGGTAGTGCCTCAGGCGTTCAGAGAGTTTATTCTGACCTTAGCCCATGATATTCCCCTTGCTGGGCATTTGGGACAAACAAAGACGTGGGAGAGGTTAGTCAACCACTTCTACTGGCCCAACATGTCCCAGAAGGTTAAGGAGTTTTGCATCTCCTGTACCACCTGTCAAGCCAGTGGTAAGACAGGTGGACATCCAAAGGCCCCCCTCATTCCACTTCCAGTGGTGGGGGTCCCCTTTGAAAGAGTGGGTGTGGACATAGTGGGTCCACTTGAACCTCCCACAGCCTCAGGAAATATGTACATCCTAGTAGTAGTGGATCATGCTACTAGGTATCCTGAAGCTATTCCCCTTAGGTCGACTACTGCCCCTGCAGTAGCCAAGGCCCTCATTGGTATCTTTACCAGAGTGGGCTTCCCTAAGGAGGTGGTGTCTGACAGAGGTACCAACTTCATGTCAGCATACCTGAAACACATGTGGAATGAGTGTGGAGTGACTTACAAATTCACTACACCATATCATCCACAAACTAATGGCCTTGTTGAGAGATTCAACAAGACATTAAAGGGCATGATCATGGGGCTCCCAGAAAAACTCAAAAGGAGATGGGATGTCCTCCTGCCATGTCTGCTTTTCACTTACAGAGAGGTGCCTCAGAAGGGAGTAGGGTTCTCACCCTTTGAACTTCTGTTTGGCCACCCTGTAAGGGGACCACTTGCTCTTGTTAAAGAAGGCTGGGAGAGACCTCTTCATGAGCCTAAACAAGACATAGTGGACTATGTACTTGGCCTTCGCTCAAGGATGGCAGAGTACATGGAAAAGGCAAGTAAAAACCTTGAGGCCAGCCAACAGCTCCAGAAGTTTTGGTATGACCAAAAGGCTGCACTGGTTGAATTTCAACCAGGGCAGAGAGTCTGGGTTCTGGAGCCTGTGGCTCCCAGGGCACTTCAGGACAAATGGAGTGGCCCTTACCCAGTACTAGAGAGGAAGAGTCAGGTCACCTACCTGGTAGACCTGGGCACCAGCAGGAGCCCCAAGAGGGTGATCCATGTGAACCGCCTTAAGCTCTTCCATGACAGGGCTGATGTGAATCTGTTGATGGTAACAGATGAGGACCAGGAAGCTGAGAGTGAGCCTCTCCCTGATCTCCTCTCATCAGACCCTAAAGATGGCTCAGTGGATGGAGTGATCTATTCAGACACCCTCTCTGGCCAACAGCAATCTGATTGTAGGAAGGTCCTGCAACAGTTTGCTGAGCTCTTTTCCTTAACCCCTGGTCAGACACACCTGTGTACCCATGATGTGGACACAGGAGACAGCATGCCTGTCAAAAACAAAATCTTCAGACAGTCTGATCAAGTTAAGGAAAGCATCAAGGTGGAAGTCCACAAGATGCTGGAATTGGGAGTAATTGAGCACTCTGACAGCCCCTGGGCTAGCCCAGTGGTCTTAGTCCCCAAACCTCACACCAAAGATGGAAAGAGAGAGATGAGGTTTTGTGTGGACTACAGAGGTCTTAATTCTGTCACCAAGACAGATGCCCATCCCATTCCTAGGGCTGACGAGCTGATTGACAAATTAGGTGCTGCCAAATTCCTAAGTACCTTTGACTTAACAGCAGGGTACTGGCAAATCAAAATGGCACCTGGAGCAAAAGAGAAAACAGCATTCTCCACACCTGATGGGCATTATCAGTTTACTGTTATGCCCTTTGGTTTAAAGAATGCCCCTGTCACCTTCCAAAGGTTGGTGAATCAAGTCCTTGCTGGGTTGGAGTCCTTTAGTGCAGCTTATCTTGATGATATTGCTATCTTTAGCTCCAACTGGCAGGATCACCTGGTCCACCTGAAGAAGGTTTTGAAGCCTCTGCAATCAGCAGGCCTCTCTATCAAGGCATCCAAATGCCAGATAGGGCAGGGAACTGTGGTTTACTTGGGACACCTTGTAGGTGGAGGCCAAGTTCAGCCACTCCAGCCTAAGATCCAGACTATTCTGGACTGGGCAGCTCCAAAAACCCAGACTCAAGTCAGGGCATTCCTTGGCTTGACTGAGTACTATAGGAGGTTTGTGAAGGGATATGGATCCATTGTGACAGCCCTCACAGAACTCACCTCCAAGAAAATGCCCAAGAAAGTAAACTAGACTGTAGAATGCCAACAGGCCTTTGACACCCTGAAACAAGCTATGTGCACAGCACCAGTTCTAAAAGCTCCAGATTACTCCAAGCAATTCATTGTGCAAACAGATGCCTCTGAACATGGGATAGGGGCAGTTTTGTCCCAAACAAATGATGATGGCCTTGCCCAGCCTGTTGCTTTCATTAGCAGGAGGTTACTCCCCAGGGAGCAGCGTTGGAGTGCCATTGAGAGGGAGGCCTTTGCTGTGGTTTGGTCCCTGAAGAAGCTGAGACCATACCTCTTTGGTACTCACTTTGTAGTTCAAACCGACCACAGACCTCTCAGATGTCTGATGCAAATGAAAGGTGAAAATCCAAAACTGTTGAGGTGGTCCATCTCCCTACAGGGAATGGACTTTATAGTGGAACACAGACCTGGGACTGCCCATACCAATGCAGATGGCCTTTCCAGATTCTTCCACTTAGAAAATGAAGACTCTCTTGGGAAAGGTTAGTCTCATCCTCTTTCGTTTGGGGGGGGGGTTGTGTAAGGAAATGCCTCCTTGAAATGGTTACCCCCTGACTTTTTGCCTTTGCTGATGCTATGTTTTGAATTGAAAGTGTGCTGAGGCCTGCTAACCAGGCCCCAGCACCAGTGTTCTTTCCCTAACCTGTACTTTTGTATCCACAATTGGCACACCCTGGCATCCAGATAAGTCCCTTGTAAATGGTACCCCTGGTACCAAGGGCCCTGATGCCAGGGAAGGTCTCTAAGGGCTGCAGCATGTCTTATGCCACCCTGGAGACCCCTCACTCAGCACAGACACACTGCTTGCCAGCTTGTGTGGGCTGGTGAGAACAAAATGAGTAAGTCGACATGGCACTCCCCTCAGGGTTCCATGCCAGCCTCTCACTGCCTATGCCAGTATAGATAAGTCACCCCTCTAGCAGGCCTTACAGCCCTAAGGCAGGGTGCACTATACCATAGGTGAGGGCACCAGTGCATGAGCACTGTGCCCCTACAGTGTCTAAGCAAAACCTTAGACATTGTAAGTGCAGGGTAGCCATAAGAGTATATGGTCTGGGAGTCTGTCAAACACGAACTCCACAGCACCATAATGGCTACACTGAAAACTGGAAAGTTTGGTATCAAACTTCTCAGCACAATAAATGCACACTGATGCCAGTGTACATTTTATTGTAAAATACACCCCAGAGGGCACCTTAGAGGTGCCCCCTGAAACCTTAACCGACTATCTGTGTAGGCTGACTGGTTCCAGCAGCCTGCCACAACCGAGACATGTTGCTGGCCCCATGGGGAGAGTGCCTTTGTCACTCTGAGGCCAGTAACAAAGCCTGCACTGGGTGGAGACACTAACACCTCCCCCAGGCAGGAGCTGTAACACCTGGCGGTGAGCCTCAAAGGCTCACCCCCTTTGTTCCAGCACCACACAGCACTCCAGCTAGTGGAGTTGCCCGCCCCCTCCGGCCACGGCCCCACTTTTGGCGGCAAGGCCGGGGGAAATAATGAGAATAACAAGGAGGAGTCACTGGCCAGTCAGGACAACCCCTAAGGTGTCCTGAGCTGAAGTGACTCTACCTTTTAGAAATCCTCCATCTTGCAGATGGAGGATTCCCCCAATAGGATTAGGGATGTGACCCCCTCCCCTTGGGAGGAGGCACAAAGAGGGTGTACCCACCCTCAGGGCTAGTAGCCATTGGCTACTAACCCCCCAGACCTAAACACGCCCTTAAATTCAGTATTTAAGGGCTTCCCTGAACCTAAGAATTTAGATTCCTGAAACTACAAGAAGAAGAGGACTGCTGAGCTGAAAAACCCCTGCAGAAGAAGAACAGAAGACACCAACTGCTTTGGCCCCAGTCTTACCGGCCTGTCTCCTGCCTACCAAAGAAACCTGCTCCAGCGACGCTTTCCAAAGGACCAGCGACCTCTGAATCCTCAGAGGACTGCCCTGCTTCAAGAAAGACAAGAAACTCCTGAGGACAGCGGCACTGCTCCAAAAGAACTGCAACTTTGTTACAGAGAAGCAGATTTAAAGACCCCTGCAAATCCCCGCAAGAAGCGTGAGACTTGCAACACTGCACCCGGCGACCCCGACTCGACTGGTGGAGAACCAACACCTCAGGGAGGACCCTCCGGCGACTCCGAGACCGTGAGTAACCAAAGTTGTCCCCCCTGAGCCCCCACAGCGACGCCTGCAGAGGGAATCCCGAGGCTCCCCCTGACCGCGACTGCCTGAACTCTACTTTCCCGACGGCTGGAAAAGACCCTGCACCCGCAGCCCCCAGCACCTGAAGGATCGGAACTTCTGTGCAGGAGTGACCCCCAGGAGGCCCTCTCCCTTGCCTAGGTGGTGGCTACCCCTAAGAGCCCCCCCCCTTGCCTGCCTGCACCGCTGAAGAGACCCCTTGGTCTCCCATTGAAATCTACAGAGAACCAGACGCTTGTTTACACACTGCACCCGGCCGCCCCCGCGCTGCTGAGGGTGTACTTTCTGTGTGGACTTGTGTCCCCCCCGGTGCCCTACAAAACCCCCCTGGTCTGCCCTCCGAAGACGCGGGTACTTACCTGCTGGCAGACTGGAACCGGGGCACCCCCTTCTCTCCATTGAAGCCTATGTGTTTTGGGCACCTCTTTGACCTCTGCACCTGACCGGCCCTGAGCTGCTGGTGTGGTAACTTTGGGGTTGCTCTGAACCCCCAACGGTGGGCTACCTTGGACCCAAAACTGAGACCTGTAAGTGACTTACTTACCTGCTAAAAATAACAATACTTTACCTCCCCCAGGAACTGTGAAAATTGCACTGTGTCCACTTTTAAAACAGCTTATTGTGTTTTATGTAAAAAGTATATATGCTACTGTGATTATTCAAAGTTCCTAAAGTACTTACCTGCAATACCTTTCAAATGAGATATTACATGTAGAATTTGAACCTGTGGTTCTTAAAATAAACTAAGAAAAGATATTTTTCTATAACAAAACCTATTGGCTGGATTTGTCTCTGAGTGTGTGTTCCTCATTTATTGCCTGTGTGTATGTACAACAAATGCTTAACACTACTCCTTTGATAAGCCTACTGCTCGACCACACTACCACAAAATAGAGCATTAGTATTATCTCTTTTTGCCACTATCTTACCTCTAAGGGGAACCCTTGGACTCTGTGCATACTATTCCTTACTTTGAAATAGTGTATACAGAGCCAACTTCCTACATTGGTGGATCAGCGGTGGGGTACAAGACTTTGCATTTGCTGGACTACTCAGCCAATACCTGATCACACGACAAATTCCAAAAATTGTCATTAGAAATTGATTTTTTGCAATTTGAAATTTTTCTAAATTCTTTAAAGTCCTGCTAGGGCCTTGTGTTAGTCCCTGTTAGCATTTCTTTTAGAGTTTAAAAGTTTGGTAAAAGTTTGAATTAGATTCTAGAACTAGTTTTAGATTCTTAAAAAGTATTCCAACTTTTAGAAGCATAATGTCTAGTACAGATGTGAATGTGGTGGAACTCAACACCACCCCTTACCTCCATCTTAAGATGAGGGAGCTAAGGTCACTCTGTAAATTAAAGAAAATAGTAATGGGCCCCAGACCTTCCAAACTACAGCTCCAGGAGCTGTTGGCAGAGTTTGAAAAGGCCAACCCCTCTGAGGATGGCAACTCAGAGGATGATGATAGTGACTTGGAGGGTGATTCCCCCCTACCAGTCCTATCTAGGGAGGACAGGGCCTCTCAAGCCCTGACTCCAAGCATAATAGTCAGAGATGCTGGCTCCCTCACAGGAGGGACCAACCTCTCTGAAATCACTGAGGATAACCCCAGTGAGGAGGACATCCAGTTAGCCAGGATGGCCAAAAGATTGGCTTTGGAAAGACAGATCCTAGCCATAGAAAGGGAAAGACAAGAGATGGGCCTAGGACCCATCAATGGTGGCAGCAACATAAATAGGGTCAGAGATTCTCCTGACATGTTGAAAATCCCTAAAGGGATTGTAACTAAATATGAAGATGGTGATGACATCACCAAATGGTTCACAGCTTTTGAGAGGGCTTGTGTAACCAGAAAAGTGAACAAATCTCACTGGGGTGCTCTCCTTTGGGAAATGTTCACAGGAAAGTGTAGGGATAGACTCCTCACACTCTCTGGAAAAGATGCAGAATCTTATGACCTCATGAAGGGTACCCTGATTGAGGGCTTTGGATTCTCCACGGAGGAGTATAGGATTAGATTCAGGGGGGCTCAAAAATCCTCGAGCCAGACCTGGGTTGACTTTGTAGACTACTCAGTAAAAACACTAGATGGTTGGATTCAAGGCAGTGGTGTAAGTAATTATGATGGGCTGTACAATTTATTTGTGAAAGAACACCTATTAAGTAATTGTTTCAATTATAAACTGCATCAGCATCTGGTAGACCTAGGACCAATTTCTCCCCAAGAATTGGGAAAGAAGGTGGACCATTGGGTCAAGACTAGGGTGTCCAAAACTTCCACAGGGGGTGACCAAAAGAAAGGGGTCACAAAACCTCCCCAGGGGAAGGGTGGTGAGACAGCCAAAAACAAAAATAGTAAAGAGTCTTCTACAGGCCCCCAAAAACCTGCACAGGAGGGTGGGCCCAGAGCCTCTTCACAAAACAATTCTGGGTACAAGGGTAAAAACTTTGATCCCAAGAAGGCCTGGTGTCGTAGCTGTAGTCAGTCTGGACACCAAACTGGAGACAAGGCCTGTCCCAAGAAAAATACCACTTCAAACTCCACTCCAGCTAACACTGAAATGGCTAGTCTCCAAGTGGGATCAACAGTGTGCCCAGAGCAAATCAGGTGTCACACTGAAGCTACATTAGTCTCTGAGGGTGGGGTGGATTTAGCCACACTGGCTGCCTGGCCCCCTAACATGCAAAAATACAGGCAGCAGCTCTTAATTAATGGGACAAGTGTAGAGGGCCTGAGGGATACAGGTGCCAGTGTCACTATGGTGACAGAGAAACTGGTTTCCCCTGGCCAATACCTGACTGGACAAACCTATCCAGTCACCAATGCTGACAATCAAACTAAAGTACATCCCATGGCAATGGTAACTTTAGAGTGGGGAGGGGTCAATGGCCTGAAACAGGTGGTGGTCTCCTCAAATATCCCAGTAGACTGTTTGCTTGGAAATGACCTGGAGTCCTCAGCATGGGCTGAGGTAGAACTGAAAACCCATGCAGCCATGCTGGGTATCCATGAACTGGTGTGTGTCAAGACAAGGGCACAGTGCAAGGCACAGGGTGTAAAAGTAGAGCTGGAGTCTGGAAGAAAGGCCCAGCCTACCAAGAGAAAAGCAAAGTCAGCTGGGAAACCAGCTGCAACACAACAAGAAAAAGAGAGCCTCTCTTCTCAGGAAGAAGTTCTGCCCTCTGAGGGAACTGAGCCTATGGAGCTGGAACCTTACCAGGTTGAGCTCTTGGGTCCAGGGGGACCCTCAAGGGAAGAGTTGTGTAAGGGGCAAGAAACCTGTCCCTCTCTTGAAGGCCTTAGGCAGCAAGCTGCTGAAGAGTCCAAAGGCAAGAAAAATGGAACACATAGGGTCTATTGGGAAGATGGACTCCTGTACACTGAGGCAAGAGATCCCAAACCTGGTGCCACTAGGAGAGTGGTAGTGCCTCAGGCGTTCAGAGAGTTTATTCTGACCTTAGCCCATGATATTCCCCTTGCTGGGCATTTGGGACAAACAAAGACGTGGGAGAGGTTAGTCAACCACTTCTACTGGCCCAGCATGTCCCAGAAGGTTAAGGAGTTTTGCATCTCCTGTACCACCTGTCAAGCCAGTGGTAAGACAGGTGGACATCCAAAGGCCCCCCTCATTCCACTTCCAGTGGTGGGGGTCCCCTTTGAAAGAGTGGGTGTGGACATAGTGGGTCCACTTGAACCTCCCACAGCCTCAGGAAATATGTACATCCTAGTAGTAGTGGATCATGCTACTAGGTATCCTGAAGCTATTCCCCTTAGGTCGACTACTGCCCCTGCAGTAGCCAAGGCCCTCATTGGTATCTTTACCAGAGTGGGCTTCCCTAAGGAGGTGGTGTCTGACAGAGGTACCAACTTCATGTCAGCATACCTGAAACACATGTGGAATGAGTGTGGAGTGACTTACAAATTCACTACACCATATCATCCACAAACTAATGGCCTTGTTGAGAGATTCAACAAGACATTAAAGGGCATGATCATGGGGCTCCCAGAAAAACTCAAAAGGAGATGGGATGTCCTCCTGCCATGTCTGCTTTTCGCTTACAGAGAGGTGCCTCAGAAGGGAGTAGGGTTCTCACCCTTTGAACTTCTGTTTGGCCACCCTTTAAGGGGACCACTTGCTCTAGTTAAAGAAGGCTGGGAGAGACCTCTTCATGAGCCTAAACAAGACATAGTGGACTATGTACTTGGCCTTCGCTCAAGGATGGCAGAGTACATGGAAAAGGCAAGTAAAAACCTTGAGGCCAGCCAACAGCTCCAGAAGTTTTGGTATGACCAAAAGGCTGCACTGGTTGAATTTCAACCAGGGCAGAGAGTCTGGGTTCTGGAGCCTATGGCTCCCAGGGCACTTCAGGACAAATGGAGTGGCCCTTACCCAGTACTAGAGAGGAAGAGTCAGGTCACCTACCTGGTAGACCTGGGCACCAGCAGGAGCCCCAAGAGGGTGATCCATGTGAACCGCCTTAAGCTCTTCCATGACAGGGCTGATGTGAATCTGTTGATGGTAACAGATGAGGACCAGGAAGCTGAGAGTGAGCCTCTCCCTGATCTCCTCTCATCAGACCCTAAAGATGGCTCAGTGGATGGAGTGATCTATTCAGACACCCTCTCTGGCCAACAGCAATCTGATTGTAGGAAGGTCCTGCAACAGTTTGCTGAGCTCTTTTCCTTAACCCCTGGTCAGACACACCTGTGTACCCATGATGTGGACACAGGAGACAGCATGCCTGTCAAAAACAAAATCTTCAGACAGTCTGATCAAGTTAAGGAAAGCATCAAGGTGGAAGTCCACAAGATGCTGGAATTGGGAGTAATTGAGCACTCTGACAGCCCCTGGGCTAGCCCAGTGGTCTTAGTCCCCAAACCTCACACCAAAGATGGAAAGAGAGAGATGAGGTTTTGTGTGGACTACAGAGGTCTTAATTCTGTCACCAAGACAGATGCCCATCCCATTCCTAGAGCTGACGAGCTGATTGACAAATTAGGTGCTGCCAAATTCTTAAGTACCTTTGATTTAACAGCAGGGTACTGGCAAATCAAAATGGCACCTGGAGCAAAAGAGAAAACAGCATTCTCCACACCTGATGGGCATTATCAGTTTACTGTTATGCCCTTTGGTTTAAAGAATGCCCCTGCCACCTCCCAAAGGTTGGTGAATCAAGTCCTTGCTGGGTTGGAGTCCTTTAGTGCAGCTTATCTTGATGATATTGCTATCTTTAGCTCCAACTGGCAGGATCACCTGGTCCACCTGAAGAAGGTTTTGAAGGCTCTGCAATCAGCAGGCCTCTCTATCAAGGCATCCAAATGCCAGATAGGGCAGGGAACTGTGGTTTACTTGGGACACCTTGTAGGTGGAGGCCAAGTTCAGCCACTCCAGCCTAAGATCCAGACTATTCTGTACTGGGCAGCTCCAAAAACCCAGACTCAAGTCAGGGCATTCCTTGGCTTGACTGGGTACTATAGGAGGTTTGTGAAGGGATATGGATCCATTGTGACAGCCCTCACAGACCTCACCTCCAAGAAAATGCCCAAGAAAGTAAACTGGACTGTAGAATGCCAACAGGCCTTTGACACCCTGAAACAAGCTATGTGCACAGCACCAGTTCTAAAAGCTCCAGAGTACTCCAAGCAATTCATTGTGCAAACAGATGCCTCTGAACATGGGATAGGGGCAGTTTTGTCCCAAACAAATGATGATGGCCTTGACCAGCCTGTTGCTTTCATTAGCAGGAGGTTACTCCCCAGGGAGCAGCGATGGAGTGCCATTGAGAGGGAGGCCTTTGCTGTGGTTTGGTCCCTGAAGAAGCTGAGACCATACCTCTTTGGTACTCACTCTGTAGTTCAAACCGACCACAGACCTCTCAGATGTCTGATGCAAATGAAAGGTGAAAATCCAAAACTGTTGAGGTGGTCCATCTCCCTACAGGGAATGGACTTTATAGTGGAACACAGACCTGGGACTGCCCATGCCAATGCAGATGGCCTTTCCAGGTTCTTCCACTTAGAAAATGAAGACTCTCTTGGGAAAGGTTAGTCTCATCCTCTTTTGTTTTGGGGGGGGGGGGGGGTTGTGTAAGGAAATGCCTCCTTGGCATGGTTACCCCCTGACTTTTTGCCTTTGCTGATGCTATGTTTTGAATTGAAAGTGTGCTGAGGCCTGCTAACCAGGCCCCAGCACCAGTGTTCTTTCCCTAACCTGTACTTTTGTATCCACAATTGGCACACCCTGGCATCCAGATAAGTCCCTTGTAAATGGTACCCCTGGTACCAAGGGCCCTGATACCAGGGAAGGTCTCTAAGGGCTGCAACATGTCTTATGCCACCCTGGAGACCCCTCACTCAGCACAGACGCACTGATTGCCAGCTTGTGTGTGCTGGTGAGAACAAAATGAGTAAGTCGACATGGCACTCCCCTCAGGGTGCCATGCCAGCCTCTCACTGCCTATGCCAGTATAGATAAGTCACCCCCCTAGCAGGCCTTACAGCCCTAAGGCAGGGTGCACTATACCATAGGTGAGGGCACCAGTGCATGAGCACTGGGCCCCTACAGTGTCTAAGCCAAACCTTAGACATTGTAAGTGCAGGGTAGCCATAAGAGTATATGGTCTGGGAGTCTGTCAAACACGAACTCCACAGCACCATAATGGCTACACTGAAAACTGGGAAGTTTGGTATCAAACTTCTCAGCACAATAAATGCACACTGATGCCAGTGTACATTTTATTGTAAAATACACCCCAGAGGGCACCTTAGAGGTGCCCCCTGAAACCTTAACCGACTATCTGTGTAGGCTGACTGGTTCCAGCAGCCTGCCACAACCGAGACATGTTGCTGGCCCCATGGGGAGAGTGCCTTTGTCACTCTGAGGCCAGTAACAAAGCCTGCACTGGGTGGAGATGCTAACACCTCCCCCAGGCAGGAGCTGTAACACCTGGCGGTGAGCCTCCTTTGTTCCAGCACCACAGGGCACTCCAGCTAGTGGAGTTGCCCGCCCCCTCCGGCCACGGCCCCACTTTTGGCGGCAAGGCCGGGGGAAATAATGAGAATAACAAGGAGGAGTCACTGGCCAGTCAGGACAGCCCCTAAGGTGTCCTGAGCTGAAGTGACTCTAACTTTTAGAAATCCTCCATCTTGCAGATGGAGGATTCCCCCAATAGGATTAGGGATGTGGCCCCCTCCCCTTGGGATGAGGCACAAAGAGGGTGTACCCACCCTCAGGGCTAGTAGCCATTGGCTACTAACCCCCCAGACCTAAACACGCCCTTAAATTCAGTATTTAAGGGCTTCCCTGAACCCAAGAATTTAGATTCCTGAAACTACAAGAAGAAGAGGACTGCTGAGCTGAAAAACCCCTGCAGAAGAAGAACAGAAGACACCAACTGCTTTGGCCCCAGTCTTACCGGCCTGTCTCCTGCCTACCAAAGAAACCTGCTCCAGCGACGCTTTCCAAAGGACCAGCGACCTCTGTATCCTCAGAGGACTGCCCTGCTTCAAGAAAGACAAGAAACTCCCGAGGACAGCGGCACTGCTCCAAAAGAACTGCAACTTTGTTACAGAGAAGCAGATTTAAAGACCCCTGCAAATCCCCGCAAGAAGCGTGAGACTTGCAACACTGCACCCGGCGACCCCGACTCGACTGGTGGAGAACCAACACCTCAGGGAGGACCCTCCGGCGACTCCGAGACCGTGAGTAACCAAAGTTGTCCCCCCTGAGCCCCCACAGCGACGCCTGCAGAGGGAATCCCGAGGCTCCCCCTGACCGCGACTGCCTGAACTCTACTTTCCCGACGGCTGGAAAAGACCCTGCACCCGCAGCCCCCAGCACCTGAAGGATCGGAACTTCTGTGCAGGAGTGACCCCCAGGAGGCCCTCTCCCTTGCCTAGGTGGTGGCTACCCCTAAGAGCCCCCCCCCTTGCCTGCCTGCACCGCTGAAGAGACCCCTTGGTCTCCCATTGAAATCTACAGAGAACCCGACGCTTGTTTACACACTGCACCCGGCCGCCCCCGCGCTGTTGAGGGTGTACTTTCTGTGTGGACTTGTGTCCCCCCCCGGTGCCCTACAAAACCCCCCTGGTCTGCCCTCCGAAGACGCGGGTACTTACCTGCTGGCAGACTGGAACCGGGGCACCCCCTTCTCTCCATTGAAGCCTATGTGTTTTGGGCACCTCTTTGACCTCTGCACCTGACCGGCCCTGAGCTGCTGGTGTGGTAACTTTGGGGTTGCTCTGAACCCCCAACGGTGGGCTACCTTGGACCCAAAACCGAGACCTGTAAGTGACTTACTTACCTGCTAAAAATAACAATACTTTACCTCCCCCAGGAACTGTGAAAATTGCAGTGTCCACTTTTAAAACAGCTTATTGTGTTTTATGTAAAAAGTATATATGCTACTGTGATTATTCAAAGTTCCTAAAGTACTTACCTGCAATACCTTTCAAATGAGATATTACATGTAGAATTTGAACCTGTGGTTCTTAAAATAAACTAAGAAAAGATATTTTTCTATAACAAAACCTATTGGCTGGATTTGTCTCTGAGTGTGTGTTCCTCATTTATTGCCTGTGTGTATGTACAACAAATGCTTAACACTACTCCTTTGATAAGCCTACTGCTCGACCACACTACCACAAAATAGAGCATTAGTATTATCTCTTTTTGCCACTATCTTACCTCTAAGGGGAACCCTTGGACTCTGTGCATACTATTCCTTACTTTGAAATAGTGCATACAGAGCCAACTTCCTACATGTCACTTCCCTTTTCTCAGAATATAAGTCAGTCAGTCTTGTTCTACCTGGCGTTGCAAACACTTCCTTCTGGTTGTGCTGTTCACTCCTGTTCTTTATTCCTGCTTTTGCCTTAGGAGATTTTGCCTGTTCTTTGTTCCTGCTTTTGCCTTGGGAGATTTTGCCTGTTCTTTGTTCCTGCTTTTGCCTTGGGAGATTTTGCCTGTTCTTTGTGCCTGCTTTTTGCCTTGGGAGATTTTGCCTATTTTTGTTCCTGTTGTCAAGTCCTGTTTTTTCTTCAGGAGTTCCTGTTAGAGGTTTTTCCCCAGTGTTGTTTTTTTTTCCCTCTGGGACTCCTTCTGGAGGGTAAGGTCTGCTTTGGCGTAGCCTGTCAAGCGGCACCGTGGCTACTCGAAGGGGTCGCCCTTATCTGGGAGTATCCAGAACTTGTAGAAGACCTGGTGTATTCGCCAACTCGGTATCCAGAGGTAAGAAGTCCAACGCAGTACGTAGCACCAGATCTGTGTAGTAGGTAGCGAGGTAGTGCCTCAGGATCTCTGCACTGAGGAGGTGGTGCACAGGCTCTCTGGACTGAGTGAATGGTATATTATGTGAGGTGGTCGCCCCAACACAAGGCACCACTGCTGTGTGCTAGGTAGTAAAGTGATGTTTCAGGATCTGTGTGCTTGGTAGCGAGGTGGTGCCTCTGGAGCTCTGCACTGGGGCGGTGGTGCACAGGATCTGTGAGTTAGGTAGCGGAAAGCTGCCTGAGGACCTGTGAACTGGGGCGTTGGTGTACATAACCTGTAAGTAGGTAGCAGGGTGGTAAACAGGATCTGTGAGGTAAGTAGAGGGGTGGTGGTAGGTACAGGGAGGTGCCTCAGGATGTCTGCAATGGGGAGGGGTGCACAGGATTTCTCCACTGTGGCAGTGGGCACAAGATCTGTGTGGTAGGTAGGTGCAGGGGGGTGCCTCAGGATGTCTGCAATGGGGAGGGGGTGCACCGGATCTCTGCACTATGGCAGTGGTGTACAGGATCTGTGTGGTAGGTCGGTGCAGGGAGGTGCTTCGGGATGCCTGCACTGGGGAGGTGGTGCACAGGATCTGTGTGGTAGGTAGTAGGGAGGTGGCTCAGGATCCCTTGTGTTGTGTGTGCCTCATGAGATCCTCTTGTGTTGTGTGTGACTCATGAGATCCTCTTGTGTTATGTGTCTTATGAGATTGTTGTGTATGCCTCATGAGATCGTCTTGTGTTGTGTGTGCCTTGTGAGATCCTCTTGTGTTGTGTGACTCATGAGATCCTCTTGTGTTGTGTGCCTTATGAGATTGTTGTGTATGCCTCATGAGATCCTCGTGTTGTGTGTGCCTCATGAGATCCTCTTGTGCTGTGTGTGCCTCATGAGATCCTCTTGTATTGTGTGTGTCCCATAGGATCCTCTTGTGTTGTGTGTGCCTATTGAGATCCTCTTGTGTTGTGCATGCCTCAAGAGATCCTCTTGTGTTGTGTGTGCCTCATGAGATCTTCTTGTGTTGTGGGTGCCCCATGAGATTCTCTTGTGTTGCACATTCCTCATGAGATCATTGTGTGTGCCTCATGAGATTCTCTTGTGTTGTGTGTGCCTCATGAGATCCTCTTGTGTTGTGTGTGCCTCATGAGATCCACTTGTGTTGTATTTGCCTCATGAGATACTTGTGTTGTATGTGCCTCATGAGATCCACTTGTGTTGTATGTGCCTCATGAGATCCTCTTTTGACAAATAACTGCATTCATTTTAGCCCTAGAGCCCTTACAAGTACATTGACATAACTGTGATTATGACATCAATACATATATTGATGCTGTGCTCCTATATGGCCGGTGCTGTGATTATGTGGCGAAATACTCGCCCAGCAGAGACAAAGCCCCACTGAGCTATCAATAGACATATCCATAACATCAGAACATTTATCAAAGAAAGAACAACAAGCATTTGCAATGCAATGGGTCTCGCATTTACGAGAGTTAGAGCTATTGGTATTGTAAATGACAATGGCCCTCATTACAGCATCGGCGGTAAAAACTGCCTACCGCCGTGGCGACGGCCACCAGAAGATCGTCACGGTGGCTACCAGCAGTCCGCCATATTATGACCTCAGACGGATTTCTGCCACAAGAATGGCGGAAATCCGGCTGTGGCCATACTGGCCGACCGCGCCAGATGTATTATGACAAATAATACAGCCTGGCAGTGTTCTGCTGGTGGGCGCTGCTAGCGGTAGCAGTGCCCCATCCCGTCTCCTGTCGTAAGACCCTCTGGATCCAGGTAAGTTTGGTCTCCGACAGGGGAGGGGGGTTGGGGGGAGTTGTGTGTGGGGGTGGGGGTGTGTGCATGTATGTGTTTATTGTTGAATGTACAGACGTGTGGGTGCGTGTATGTTGTGAAATGTGAATGCGTGTCTGCGTGTATGTTTGAAGGGTGTACGGATGTGTCTGCGATTGGATGTATTCATGCATGTATGTATGTGTGAATCAGTGTGTGTGTGTGTGTGTGTGTGTGTGTGAAGGGGGGCGTGGATTTAGGAGGGATATGGAGAGGTAGGGGGGGAGACCCCTATCAGTGACAGGGAAGGAATTCCCTGTCACTGACATGGCCTACCGCCATGGTTTTATGGTGTTACCAACGCCACAAAAACCATGGCGGTAGGTGGGGTCATAATCCAGCAGGCGGCACAATGGCGCCCGCCGGGCTAGAGATGGATATCTGCAGCCCGGCGGCTGTTACCGCTGTGGAAGTCTGAGTGGTACATTGGCGGATTGGCTTCAGCCAATCCGTTAATGTCATAAATGGCGGTATGTACCACCAGCTTGTTGGCAGTACTTACCGCCACATTATCGCTGACCGCAGAGGTCGTAATGACCCCCAATGTCTTTTATCTATGTTGCTTGGTTTGGAGTGTAGTGGATGTATGTGGAGTGGACTGGAATTATGTGGGTTGTATTGGAATTGTTAGTTGTGGAATTGTGTGGTGTGTATTTGTATAGTGGACTTATGTGGCACGGTGGCTAGATAGGGGTGAGACCTGCACAGAATAGATAGAAAGGAAGATAGGGACAGTCAGTTTGTTTAGGTGAAAAACAGCACATGCAACAAAGGTAAAACCCCATAATCAGGATCAAATGGCATTATGCTTGCATAAAAATAAATATTGGGTGTAGTAATGAGTCATGAAACGGTTGCTACTGAATGGTTTCAATATCGCCAGAATGCTGTTGTAAGAGGTGCTCTCTCTTTGAGACTTTTAACCGTTTGTATGCCAAGGGTTAGGCTTTACATCACCTTCAGTGACTCCAGACCAGTTTAATGGTGTGCATGTTGCAAACATCTGGAACAGAGCCACAGCCTGGCTGTTGTACAGTGTACAACGCCGGCTACGTTTTGCATTGGTTTGAGGAATATTCAACATTTAGGGTCCAGGTGTCAGAGATTTACACCTGCAGGCTACCTCTTGCCTTTAAAGTTTGGGATCCATAAAGGCTTCCAGTAACCCTCTGTTCCCAGTTTCCAAAAGTACACTTGCTCAACGAATAAAGCTGCTCGTGCAAAAATCTTCGTGCAGCTGCCATGCGCTTTCTATCTTTTTTTATATTTTCCTTGTGAAAAAACTTCTACACTTATACTTGCACAGATTTGGGGGTATTTTCTGCTTATTGCAAATGGATTTAATTCAGCCTTGAATTTGGAGTAAATCTCTATCTGGGTGGAAATGGGTAGTGTTTGTGAAAAACCAGAAACACGTGACTTTATCTATGTTTGCAAACTTTCATGGTAGTCCTGTCCTGAAATGCTAAAAAAATCATTGTATGTTTAAGGACCCGATTCATTAAGCCATTTGCGCTCGTAGCACACTTTTGCAAGCATTAACAGCAGGATGTATGACTGCTAAGCATTCAGTAAAGGTAATCCAGTGCTTAATTTGAGCCAATGGTTTCCGGTGCGGGCCACCAGCACTTATTTTTGAGGGCCAGCACTTATTTTTCTGTGTCAAGCATTTACTGAGTAAAAGACACATATGGGAAAGACAGAAGAAGAGTAAAAGTGCCACAAAAGGAGAAAGCAGAAAGCTGCAAGAGGGAGCTGGAGGGCAGGGAGTGGCTGTAAATGGGTAAAAGAGGCCCGAGATGGTTTCAGGATTACACTGCCTCAGTATTCAGCTCTCGCACATTTAAATGAAGCAGCTGTGTGTTTTAAGAGGAGCTTTTGGCACGGTTAAATTTACAAATTAAGCACTGATATTCTAATGTGTGTAAATCCCGCTACCCTTGCATATTGTCACCTGACATTAAAATGTAATGCTGGAGTGAATCTTATGCAACTATGGTCAGTCAAATATTCGTTTATTAGTTAATAAAAACCATAAAACCATAAAAGCCATCCCTCTCCATGGAATGATCCAAACCATTATAACCTTTGATAATACATAATACGTACACTCCTCATTTGGCTGGTTTACAAATATAAAACATAGTTAAAATTGTAATTGAATGTTAAGAGGACAAAGTCTATACAATGGACACATAAACCCCTCAAGTGGCTATTTATAGGTGCAAGCATCATTACAATCTTGATTACAACGACATATGAGCCCTGTGAGCTCCTCGTATGACTATCTGTAGGTGTACAAATGTGTAACATGTTTTAAAAGCATGGCTGGGCACTTATTTATGTGGTTCCTAAACCCCCGACCCCCCGAAGGGCCATTAATAAAATTGTACTAACACACAATCCCTACACCGTCACTAAGATTATGCGGGGTACAGGGGTAAGTGAGGTAAAAGTCTCCATAAATTGAACCAGGCTAATGTTTAGAATCTCATTCTTGGGATCGAGCAATTCAATTAAGGCATGTCTACATGTTCTGATCCCTAGGTTGTTAAATTAATTCTTCAACATTTTTTCCTTTGAGTCACCAGGGCTGGGCCAATGCAAACCAAGTACTCCAATGTCTCTACAGCCTGGTGGCATAGACAACATTCCTGATTGGCACTTTGTGTCTCATTCTTCCATTTGGGCAAAAAGTCTAACATGGGCATCTCCCCCAACCTTAGTTTTAAAAAACGTTGTTTAATTCTCAGGGCGCAGGGTGCAGCCATCAATAATGATTCCCTCTGTATTGTATACGATTTAAGGACTAACGAGCCATGCAACCTTTTGGCCAGTTCCTCCATGTCTTCTAGCCAGCTATGCAATTTACTTGATTTATTCACCACCTTCTTAAATACTGGACAAGACAGTAACAGATCCCAAGCATCAGCCAGATCTAACCGCTTAAGGCCTATTTCCAGGTATTCCTTATAGTTACTGCTGCCCCTTTCTAGGTTGATTTCCCGCCATACTAGTTTAGCCAGCGTCCCATCAGAGGCTTGCCGCAACTTATGACAGCATTTGACAAGTGCCGCCAGTCTAGCTATAGTCTGCTTTACTAGGGAGGATTCTAATCTGGCCTGGGCTGGTGAAGCCGCTCTGGGTAGTAGTTGGAAAACGTGATTATATGATTTTACCAGGAGTCTATCCAAGAGAGTTGACTCCATCCCCCTCATCATCTCAGTACCATAAGCCAATGCTGCCAGTAGTTCTACTTTCATTACTGCTGTTAAGGGCTTAAGGGAGTGCCCACGAATTATCTTAGCTATAGTTTCAAAAGCGTGAATAGGTGAATGTGCCTTGTTCGTTATCCCTTCCCTGTGACATGCATAATTTCTGCTTGAGTCTATTGTGACCCCTAGGTACCTATAGGTAGCCACCTCCTCTACTGTCTTACCATTTAGGTACCAATTGCATTGATTAGAGGGCCTGTGATTGAGGGCAATAATTGTAGTTTTGTTCTCATTTATCGCCACCGCTTTTACTTTAGTAAACTCTCCTAGGCTATCCAACAGTTTACGCGTTCCTACTCTGGTATTACTTAACAGGAGCAGGTCGCCTGCGTAACGTATGTTGGATAGCTGATATCCCCCTAGGGTGGGTGAGTGGGCAGATAGACTATTTAGCCTTGTAGAGAGATCTGCAATATGAATAGTAAAAAGTATTGGAGCTAGGATGCAGGCTTGTTTCAGACGACTGCTGTTTTGACAGCCCTGGATAGATGTGTGCCGTCCCCAAGTTTACCCTTAACCCATGCATCCGAGTACAATAGTTTTATAGCATTTAGAATATTTGGGGGAAGAACCCATAGCTGTATTTTTGTTCATAAGTTACTACGGGGTACACAGTCAAATGCTGCTTTAAAGTCAACAAAGCACATATATAGTGGAATTCTGGTTGCCTTTGGCCTTTTGAAGATCAGACCCAGAGCCAGGAGGTTCGTTATTGTCCCTTGGTTTTCACAAAGCTTGTTTGATTTATTGGAAGCTTGCAATTTTTGACTGCCCATGATTCTAAGTGCCGCAGCAAGCATGTAGAGAAGTATTTAAGATCCACATCTCGGAAGGCGATTAGTCTATAATTGTTTGGGGAGGCAGCCGTTCCCCCTTTGTATATCGGATGGATTATTGAGCCGTTACATTTGCCGGAGCATTTCCAGTTGACAAAACATAGTTAAATAACGCTGCCAGAAACACTGCTCATCTTTTCGTTGATTCTTTGAATACTGCTTATGGTAAACCATTTGGGCCATTTGTTATCTGTGTCACAGAGATCTCCAGGGTATTCATGTCGTCTTTCTCCCATGGAGTTTGCATTTCTCTTCCGGTGTTGCTTTCCCGGAAATGTGTTTTCAAGAAGCTGGCCCAGACTTCTTCAGTTATATTAGCATTATATGCGGCGGATTTTGGGCCTTTTCCGATATTGTTAATCAACCTCCAAATTTTTTTTGAGTCCAATAAACCTGCTGCATAATGTAGTTTAGCCCAAAGTATTTCCTGCTGGAGATTTTTAAAGCACCATTTTTCCTTTTTTAGAAGTTTCCTTTGCTCCCGGAGTGTGCTGAGGAGAGCTCCATCCTCAGCAGCTCTTTGCAGTTGCTTAAGAAGATTACATGTGTACGGATTGCATGGGGCCACTATGCGCCCTTCCAATACCCCAATTTGACTCCCTTTCTGTTTTTTTCCAAAGGGTACTGGTTAGTGAGATCCTTGGTAAAGACCTCCTAGGCCGAGGTCAGATTTGTAGTACCCATATTTATGAGTTCCAGTCTCCGCAGGGCCTCTTCCGCTTGGGTTTTAATAGTGTTGGCGGACCATTTTAGTCGTTTGAGGTTTTCAGTGCCAACTTCCCCCATAAGGTATTCCACTTTTTCCAACTTACACCCTGTGGCCTGTATCTGAATTATCTGTGAGTTATGATCGCTTTCTGCCCGCTCCAGGATTTTGAAATCCCTCACCAGGTTATACAGTGTAAATTAACCAACGTGTAATCCAGGTACGATACGATTTTCCCGTCAGATCTTGTCCAAGCAGGGGGCGTGTTGGCCGGAATCCGTCCATTTAAGGAGAAGAGATCTCACATCTCTTTATTAACTTCTCCCCCAATTTGTCCTTCTTTATGTTCGATGGGATGATTTGACTTGGCACTACTACCACTTGACTGTGTTCTTCATCTGGACTATGGAATAAATTATGGTTGAAATCACCCGAGATCAACCAGAGTGCCGGAAATATTGTGCTTTTTATGTAAAGTAGCTTTTTTATCAGGTTGTTAGCTTTGATTTTTTTTTCTTTTTTGGGTTAATGTATATATTAACTAATATTAGCGGTACCTGAGTGTTTTCCCCCAGCCAACCAATCGTACCAGCAAAAAAGGTGAGTCCTCCCTAATAGGTTCTGATATTTTCGCTAGGAGGTTAGTACTAATGTATGTCACTAGGCCCCCCTTTGCCCTTTCAGATCTACTGATTTTCTCTGCTGGTTTCATATATTCTTTGTGTCCAGTAAGAGGGACAGACACTTGGGCCCAAGATTCCTGTATCATTATAATATTGTGGGAACCTAGAAATTGGTTGACCGCAGAGTCTTCCAATTTTGCTTGCAGGCCACCTATGTTCCATGAGCAAACACTCAGTATGCCACTTGGTGGCATTGGCTGATAAGTTCCTTTTCAGCTTTTGCAACTATGGGGATGGACGTTCAATTGTTCACTGAGGAAAAACACAGAAAAGTAACATCACTTTCCCAGGTTTGCAGATCGGAAAATCGTTTTGCTCCCCAATATGTAAATGACAATGTCTGCAGGTGCACATTACAATTGTTTTCTTGGTTTTATTTGGGGTTAGATATATGAACCATGGTTACACTCGGAAAAAGCATCTATTTTTAATGTGAATTAAGCCTGAAGGGCAAATAGCTGTGAGAATCAATCCCTTCTGTCCCCACAGGTCGTTAGGGAGACGGAATGTTTAGGTACCAAAAGCACCAGGACTAACAACGTTTGGACATTCAAAAGCTGAGCTTGTTGTGAGAGTTCTGTGTGGGGGAGAGGAAGCAAAGGGTCATCACATACTCTTTACATGCTGGGATTTTAAAGCCAAGGTTTGAAGCAAAACTACAAGGCCCAGAATGCAGCGCGCTGACTACAAAGATGGGAGTTTGCAGCATAAGCTGCTAAGACTTTTGTTGTCGATTTTATGGCGTACTAAAAAAAGCCAGCTGCGAAAGAAATCACTGCTACATTGCAGCGCACAAAAAGACATTACTTCTCACGTGTTAACTTTGTCCATTATATAAAAAGGACCCCAAGCCTAGTCGTACTTTTGGGGGTCGCTTTAAAGCACGACTGACATATAATAACTGGTCAGTTAACAGCTGCGCTTGTTGAGATAGTTCTGTCGGTGGGGGGGGGGGGAGGCTACCACATTTGCTTTACATACTGGGAATTAAAAGGCAACGTTTGAGGCAAAACTACAAGGCCCAGAATGCAACCCACTATTAAAATTAACGCCAAGTTAGCAGAAGGTGCCACCAAGATGGCAGTTTGCAGCCATTAAAGTACTTTAAAAAATTGTTCTGGAAGACAGATTTTATATCCAAAACAGTGCATGTTAGCTATTTGTTATAGTATTTATTTTATATTTGCTACAATGTTGTCAGGTGTGGTCAGGTTGCCTTCATGACCGAAAGTGATATATAAAGCAAACGCCCCTACATTGTTGCGCACGGAAAGTAACTTGTAAACATAGGTGCCCACACGCTCTGCTCCAACGATAAATTAAACCTTCCAAACCAAACTTATGCGCACAAAATTCTAGACTAGTATGAAAGCTTTTGATAGTATGAAAACGTCTTCCCAAAAAAACAAGTAACAAAAAAATGAAGAAAAAAATAGCCTTAATAAAGCTTATTGGCAAAGCGTTTAACTGATTCTTTTCAAGACGCTTCAATATAACAGGGCTTTCTTTTACAGTCCCCTTTAATCTATCTACTCACTCCTCTCTCACACTCAGAGCTCACTCACTGCTCTCTCACACTCAGAGCTCACTCCTGCTCTCTCACACTCAGTGCTCACTCACACTCACTCCTCTCTCACACTCAGAGCTCACTCACTGCTCTCTCACACTCAGAGCTCACTCACTGCTCTCTCACACTCAGAGCTCACTCACTGCTCTCTCACACTCAGAGCTCACTCCTGCTCTCTCACACTCAGTGCTCACTCACACTCACTCCTCTCTCACACTCAGAGCTCACTCCTGCTCTCTCACACTCAGTGCTCACTCACACTCACTCCTCTCTCACACTCAGAGCTCACTCACACTCAGCTCTCACTCACTCTTAGTGCTGAGTATCACTCAGTGCTCGCTCACATTCACTCCTCTCGCACACTCAGAGCTCACTCACTGCTCTCTCACACTCAGAGCTCACTCCTGCTCTCTCACACTCAGTGCTCACTCACACTCACTCCTCTCTCACACTCAGAGCTCACTCACACTCAGAGCTCACTCACTCCTCTCTCACACTCAGAGCTCACTCACACTCACTCATCTCTCACACTCAGTGCTCACTCACACTCAGCTCTCACTCACTCTTAGTGCTGAGTATCACTCAGTGCTCGCTCACATTCACTCCTCTCGCACACTCAGTGCTCACCCACTCTTGGTGCTAAGTCAGTGCTCAGTATCATTCAATGCTCAGTCACACTCAGAGCTCAATCTGTTGGTGCTGTCAGTGCTCAGTATCACTCAGTGCTCGGTCAATGATCAGTCACTCAGCGTGTTCAGTTAGTCATCAATCACACTCACGCTCAATGATTATAACTCTGAGTGCTCAGTCACTCTTGAGTGCTCAGCCACTCACTCACACTCAGTCAATGCTCGCTCACCCCCGGTGGTCACTCAGTCCTCCGTCTCAGTGGTCGCTTACGCTCAGTCAATCAGTCACCGTCGGTGCTCACTTAGTGCTCAGTCACTCTCAGTGCTCGGCCACTCTCAATCACTCTCAGCGCTCAGTCACTCAGCCAGTCGCAGTAATCAGTCACTCTGTGTTCAGTCAGTGTCAGTGCTCAGTCCGTCACACTCAGTGATAAGTTAGTCTCAGTGATCAGTCACGGTCACTCTCAGTGCTCAGTCACACATCCCCGGGGCTCAGTCGGCGCTCAGTCACTATCACTTACCCTCAGAGCAGCCTCCGCTCCCTCCTGCAGGACGCGGTATCCGGGCAACGACGCAGCGCCGGGCCGCGTCATGACGTCGCAGGGAGGCGCGCTCCTCCGGGGCGGTTGGACAGGCGCGGTGACGTCACGACGCGGCGCCGGGCGGGTCACGTTCTCCTTCAGACCGTGACCCCGTCACGTGACCCGTGAGACCCAAGATGGCGGACACGTTCAGCCAGGTGCTGCTGGGCTCCGGCCTGACGCTGCTCTCGCACCCGCTCATGTACGTCAAGGTGCTGGTGCAGGTGAGCGGCGCCCGGGGGGGGACGAGGGGCTCACCTCTGCCCTGGGAGCGGCTTCACCGGCCCCTCCGGGGCTCCCCGTGGGACAGCCCCCGCCGCTTCCTCTGCAGCTCTAGATCACGGCGCGGGCGGAGGCGGAGCTGACACGGGCGCTCGTCTCTCCGCCGGCGGCTGCAGGTGTCACCTGCCCGGGGGGGGGGGGGACAAAGCCAGTAGGCCCGGCTTCCAGCGCTGCACGCGGGGCCAGCGCTGCATTCATGGGGGTTATAAGCACGAGCCCCGTCGCTGGGGGGACGCGAGCCCCGTCGCTGGGGGGACGCGAGCCCCGTCGCTGGGGGGACGCGAGCCCCGTCGCTGGGGGGACGCGAGCCCCGGGGGACACGAGCCCCGTCGCTGGGGGACGCGAGCCCCGTCGCTGGGGGACACGAGCCCCGGGGGACACGAGCCCCGTCGCTGGGGGACGCGAGCCCCGTCGCCGGGGAGACGCGAGCCCCGTCGCTGGGGGGACGCGAGCCCCGTCGCTGGGGGGACGCGAGCCCCGTCGCTGGGGGGACGCGAGCCCCGTCGCTGGGGGGACGCGAGCCCCGTCGCTGGGGGGACGCGAGCACAAGGCGCTGGGGGGGACGCGAGCACAAGGCGCTGGGGGGGACGCGAGCACAAGGCGCTGGGGGGGACGCGAGCACAAGGCGCTGGGGGGGACGCGAGCACAAGGCGCTGGGGGGGACGCGAGCACAAGGCGCTGGGGGGGACGCGAGCACAAGGCGCTGGGGGGGACGCGAGCACAAGGCGCTGGGGGGGACGCGAGCACAAGGCGCTGGGGGGACGCGAGCCCCGTCGCTGGGGGGACGCGACCACAAGGCGCTGGGGGGACGCGAGCACAAGGCGCGGGAGGCAGGCTTCGCAGCGTTTGTGCGTCAGTATTTGTACACAGGCAGCTACCTGCCCTTGCTGGCTCCGTACAATGCGCTTCCCTGAGAGTAGATTTTCATGACTAGAAGCACGTTTGGACCCCCAAGCACTATTATACCGAGGCCTGGCTGAGCCAGAAGCTTACGGCAGATTGCTCGAGAGGGGCGCACATGCCATAGCGCTTGGAAGTCTTTAAAACATTTCTACAAGTGAATGGGCCTCCTGGGCAGGAACCTGCACCCAGAAACCAAAGGTTACTCTGATAAAAGCTAGGGAAGGGCTCCCACAACGTCGGTCCCCAGCCAATTTTTGGTGGGTCACAAAAGTACGAACTGTGAATAAACAAGCCTTCAAATTCTGTGTTTCTTGTCACATTTACTGATTCAGATACTGAGGTCAAGTGGCAGACTTCTGTCTGACAAATTGCTGCTTGTTTATTGGACGTGGGCATCTCTCATTTACAAACTTATTTCACTTTCCAAAAAAAGTAAATTGAGTCGTGTGACAAGTGTGCTGGGCTTACAGGAAAAGTGAAATTGTGTCATTTCTTTGTAATACAGCAAATCGAAAATACCCGTAAAATGTACACATTGACCAGGTAGGAAAGCAAAAACGAAGCACATATGTTTCGTAATTCTGAAATGTAATGGTAGCAGTTCTGGAGGTGCGGGTGTGGAAGAGCAGGAAAGATGCTGCTTTATGTCCAGAAAGAAAGAAATGAAACCGGGTGGTCAGAAGAGTCAGTGCCTGTGCACTGATGATGGTGCCTGGGGAACAGGGGCCTGTGCTCTGTCTCTGAGGTGGTTGGTATCTGCTTGAAGCCCAGTCACTGTCAGTATCTTTCAGGCATTGATTGGTAGACTAATGCATTGTTGGCTTATCCTTTGAACGACTGGTCAGTATCTGCTCCTCACTCAGTCTTTGTCTAGGAGTCCATGTCTGCTTTGAGTGCAGTGCCTGATATTTATGCAAGAGATGCTTGGTATCCATACTTCGAGTCTTTTGCTTTAGTGAAGCAGCCTCTGTAGGCTCACAGCTCAGTCGTCCCTTTGCGAATTATTCCACATCTGCTGAGTTAATTGGCCAGATTTTGAGAAATGGATGGCGTTCACCGCTCAAAGGCCACTTACCAGTGCTTGTCAAGGTTGAACTGTTGGTATCTGTGCTTGGAACCACACGTCAAGCCTCTATGCACTAGCTATGATTGCAGATGAGCGCTTTAACACTTCTACCATGTTTTTCTTCGGCTGGAGACCATGACCTGTACTTGACGTCCATTACGGATGTTTTGTCTGAATGAACCTTTTTGATCGGAGCCAGAATGTCTGTGTGTTTTTGTTTTCTTTAAAGTCTGTTAGGGGCCTTCTTTGTGTAGGTATAGATGCTGCCGCCTTCTGAATCATGTAGTGACTTTTTCTGTGCTTTAAGCTCCTCGCTGATAGTTTGTTGAGAGAACAGTCATTGCGTGTGGTAGAGGTTCAGCTCTTGATGTAGCTTCCAGGCTTTTGCTCGAGTTTGTGAGACCGGATGGTGATGAAAATATATGTCCACTTGTCAGACGTCTGCGCGTTTCATTTTTCTGGTGGCTGGCGTTTAGGCTGTGATTGATTCGGAGTTATTGAAGTACTCAGTGGCCAGCTTAAAATCTCTGACCGATTTGGAAAGATACCTGGGCAGGTGCTCTTTGGTCCTGGGCACATCTGTTGCTTGTTGTAGAAAAAATGTGCCACGTTGGGCTTTGCTTTTGTTAGACACTCTGCAAACTGTTTATCGCACTCACAGGCCGTGCGGCTACAGATGCCCTTTGACAAGCAGTGTGTCTGGGCTCCTTTGCACCTGAAGGCATAATTTTTCCACTTGACTCTGCTGCGGCACTTGAGAAACACTCTGGAGTGATGATAGCAGCAGTCATGGAGGAAGCAGCATTGATCCACAGAATCCACGGTTGCTCCAGATCCCCCTGTTCCACAGTAACATCCATAGAGGTTAATTCCCAGCAGTGAGATCCCGAGACGATTCCGATAACACCAGAGCGTTGCTGCCATATCTAATAAGCTGCGCTTCTCCCGTGTGAGGCCGCTGCAACGATCGGCCAAAGCAGCGAAGAGGATCAAAGCTGCAAGAACCACCTCCATGTGGGAGGCCTTCATGGACTGCAGATGGAGTGCCCAGCAGCCACCACTTCTCTCCCCCAGGGGCCCTTGAGCTTAGCTCTAATGCCCGTCAGCACTTGTCACCCTGAGGCTCCATCCTGGCAGTGCTGGCGGCTCAGTCTTTCTCTTAGGACTTCTGCTTGTCGTTCTTGCCTCTCCCATGAACCAGTCAACTTTTTACAATTGTTCTTTCTTCAGTTCTCGTTTCTCTGTGGGACACTTGTCATTGCCTTTACTATCACTTACTTTTTAAAAACTTTTTCTACCGTATAGCATGGTGACTTTTTCAGCTCTACTTGTGCCTCCGGTGCGCCTTCAATATGTCTTGATTAGTGACTCTTACTTGGTCCACCCGCTGCAGCTTGATTTACAGTTTCTCAAACGGATTACACTTCTTTTCCTCCCCCGTTTCTGTACACCTCACAATTCTGCATCGTTGTTTTGTTCAGTTCCTCTTTACTTTTTAAAGTGTTTTAAGAAGCAGTGTGGCTGCTGGTGCCTGTATATGGCCAGCGGTCCCCGGCTCTGCATTCGCTGTCCAATGAGTCTGTTTTTCCTGTTATGGTGTGAGGGTGAGGTGGTGGTTCCTTTCTCCCTTGGGTGAAATGGGCACTGCTTGCGATGCTGGTTCAGTTAATAAATCTTGAATTATGCTTTAACTCCTCCAAAAGATGTATAAAATGTTGTATCGACCGGATTCCTGTGCAGCACAAGCCACGTTGTATCTACATCATGTTTTTCGCTTCCCTGCCACCTTTGATAATCCTCCCAGGGTATTGGAGCGCCCTGAGGCTGTCCCCTCAGATTCCATGCAGTCTTGCTTTCAGTGCCTTTTCTGTGGCTGAAGAACTTTTCTCAAGTCATCTTGTTCAGACAAATTAAGGAAAATTGCTGGTGGTCTGGTCTTTGAATTCTTATGCGTAAGCCTTGTTTGGTTACTTGTAGTAATAGCAGCCTTTCTCTTCTGAACTGAACTGCTCAGCTGCGAGCCGTTGAATGAACATCCCTGATGCCAGAGTTGGCTAATGAAGAGTTAACTGCAGCAATCGCTGGGTCTGAGCCAGCCCCAAGCAACTGGAAATAACATTTCTAGTGGTGAAAGCATTTGCAACCTGTAATTACTTCCCTCAGAATAGCAGGGACTCTGTGGAGAGTTGAGGTGAGGCCAGCACAGAGTTCATGGTTGCATTTCTGCACCACGATGTCACTAGGACAGATCTGAACCTGTCCTGTCCTGTTGTGCTCAGCCCTTGTGGATATTTGCACTTTACACTACACACTGAAAACATAATTGCAGTTATGCCAGGGATTTTGCCTTTCTTCAGCAACACCTGCCCTCATAAAATGTAATGATACTCGGGCAGCTTACATTCTGCTTTGCTAAGGGCACATCTTTAGTAAATAAACACATTGCATCTATTTGGCTTCTGTAACCAAAAGCCAGCTAGCCCTTGCATGTGCTCATAGATGAGGCATTAAGAGCTAAGTTTACAACGGTAACTGATCGACATAATTTCAAAAACAAAGCTTTATCTCTTGGAGAAGGTGGTTGCCCATTGTGGTTTTTGGAACAAACCACACGAATGCGGGTCAGAAGTCCTTTTTGTGGGTGAAATCTAACCATGAGAGTAGTGTTCTAGCTCTTCCCTGGACAATTGCCCCAAAAAACAGTTCTGGTGCCTTTCTAGAGATGACTTGTAAAGCTGTTGAATGGGTGATGGGCAGCATAGTAGTGGTTGAGGGGAGGAAATGGAAAAGCAGAGACTTCACAGAAGCATAAAGGCATCGGAAAGTAACATGGGAGGGAGGCGAGAAGGCCAAAGGGGAGACAGCTGGAAAACACATGCACTTGTGGAGATCTTAAGCAAAAAAAAGAACAGCCTGAGGGGCATGGAGTGCTTAAGCAGAAACAAAAAATGCAGTACCCAGAAAGCAAAAGGGGAGAAGACATGGGTAAAGAGGCAGTGCTTTAGGGTAGGGGCCGTTACAGGATGGACTAGGCAAGTCATTGAATAAGAAGCAAGCAAATGAGTGATGATATAGCCAACAAATGGTGAGTAATGGCCGGGGTTTAGCCCACAGTAAGACCTTAGTAAACTGACAATAGGTATTATTTTGCAACGAGGCATCTTGTGCTAGAAGGTAGACTCAATCTAAAATTTATCTAAAAAAGAAGGCTGAGATTTATGTGGGATAACAGTTTTCATTGGAACATGCCCCTCACTTTCCTCTTCCATCAGGATGTTATGAGTTCAAATTATTGAAGAGACTGGAGTGAGGGGCTGGGCATAGCACGAAACAGAAGTTACGTCTAATAACCCATGTTACTGCTCGAAAAGCCATTTTTTTAGGTTTTAGGTGCTTTCTGATGGTTAGGAGGTCCTGGGTCTTGCATCGGTTGGTTGGGGGGGGGGGGGGGGGAGGAGTACCAGGTCTTGGTGTTGATGGGGAACAAAAACAGTTTATTAAACTGTGGTGTGGATATGCCTCTGTTAACTCCTCAGAACACAAGATGCTTCTGTGCTCCCAGTAGTTAATGTGAGGCGCTGTAGGTTTGTTTGGCCCAAATGTGCCATTGTGTGCATGGTTGCCGTTTGCATGCTGCTCGCCGGCCTGCGAGGAAGCTTTGCTTCTGTTGCTGATACTGCTTTCTTCCCTCTGCAGTGCCTTTCATTTAACTTCTCTCTTCTTGCAGGTGGGACATGAGCCTCTTCCGCCTTCTTTGGGTCGCAACATGTTTGGGCGACAGGTAAATCAGCTGCCCGGTCTGTTTGCTTATGGTGAGCACGGTTCTGTTTGAATCTATTTGATGTTTGTGTTTGAGGGTTGGAAATTATCTCCTCTTTTAGAGACGTGTGTTTCCTGTGCTGTGTCTACGGGCCTTCAAGAGTGCTTCCCGATGGGCGTAGACACCATCTGTTTAGTAACTTGGTGAAATAACATTATGAATTCCTGATATGTTGAGTAGCATTGATGGCCTTAGTACATGTAGTCAATACATTTTACCAGGCACATTATCTGTGTAAATGTTGAAGTGAGTTAACAAGCCATGAAAAACAAAGGGATGTTTTTAACTGAAAGTACCTCTTAAGTCACTGAGTGCAGCTTGTCAATGAGTCCTCAGATATGGACTCTGTTACTCATCATTGGATGCTGTACTCATTCTTCCACCCACTGGTTTATTCTTGCATTAACCCACTTACCCGTCTGCGATAAACCAGCCACACAACAAACCTGTTGAAGATGAGTAAAAGTAGAAGATGTCATAGTGCTGCTGCGTACACTTTAAAAAAAAGTTTATTTACATTTTATTGAAACAAAACTGTTTACAGTGCAGGGCACTGGTCGGCAATATCAACGTACCCATCGGACACATCAAGGTGGAGGGGCAGTGACGCGGCATCCAACTAATCAATACTATCAGAAGGCAAACCAGAAAGAAAGGGCAGACAGGGATGCCCCAGTGGATAACTTCCATTCACAGCGGTATTGCAGGGGGGCTCTGTATACCAATCAATCCGGGATTGTGCTCGCCCATCTTCATACCATTCCCGTCCATCTGCACAGAGCCAGCCACAGTCCTGCACTCAAGACCATTCAAAGAGGCTCCTCAAAGAGCGGGATCGTGTCCTGCGTCGTGAAAGCTGGTGAAGGAGCTCCTGAGTGGGGCCCATCCTCTAGAAGCACCCACCGGGGTCCAATCTGGAGCAAACCAACAGCACAGTATCACATGCAGGCAGGATCAGCGCTTTATGTACGCCCCTAGTCTCCTCCCTTCGAATCGCCCTCCTCTCGCATTCCGCCCAGTTTAGGAATTCCAACCCCATCTATTCACATTCGGACTGCAAGTTGATTTCCAGCTCATGGTTATTTGCCTGCGAGCGAGAATCAACACCAAGTCCACAAATATATCTGTCGTTTCTGAGCCGCACCATGCTTGTGCAGGCCCAGCAGACACAGATTGGGGGAGAGGGGTTAAACTGGAAATCCCGATTGGTGTGTAGTGTTGTACATAGGCTATTGTTACTTTACTGTTCCAATATAGCTGCTGTGTTTAGAAGCAACATGTGTAGGAGGCTGGCGTGGCTTGTAGTGGGTACCTTGGGTATTTACACCTTATATCAGGTCCTGTTATCCCTTATTAGTGAAATGTAGTAGTGTTCTAGCAGCTTAGGCTGAACTAGGAGAAATGCAAAGCTCCTGCAATACCACTTATAGTTACACAGTACTTATACACAAGTAAAGACAATACTCAGTGTTACCAAAAATAAAGGTAGTTTATTTTAGTGACACAAAGCCAAAAATACCTTAGAGGCAATACTCCTTCTGGAGGTAAGATTTATACACAATATATACACTAGGCACCAAAATAAGGTAAGTAAATAGTCATAGGATAGTGCAAACAATAGGAAATGCTATAGAATGCAATATAAACAAGCATTTGCAATGCAACGGGTCTCGTGTTTGCTCATTTTAGAGCTGACAGCGTTGTAAACTCATACCCCGACTTTTCACCTATCGGCAAAAGTGCATTTATGCACGTAACCCGAAAAAGTGCATTTAACTATGTAAAGCGCTCGACTTCTGCCAAGCGAAATCGCGCTAGTAAATTAGAGAAAAAGTAGTCCACGAGCCGGACAGAAAAAAGTGAGCCTCGCATGTTTTCTGTACTTGGTCGATGCGCTAGAGGAGGGCTAGCCACCGCAAAAGGCATGACGTATGCATGCCTTCGACTAATGAAAGCAAGCAGATTTTAATAGGCAAGCACACGAACCAATGAAAAACACGGACGTGACGTTGACAGGGCTCCGAGCCCTTTTCTAAATACTAAAGCGTCTCGCTGCGATGCGTGAGCGCATGCAACTCAGGCTCAACCCTAAAAAATGGGTCTGGGGCAACACAAACCTTTTACTAAGAAAGTGGAATCTGAATCACACATTCCCTCCTAGACAAGTGTCGTGTAGAGAATCGCTGGGAGAGTAAGAATACCACAAAGGTATGTAAAATACCCCACCCCAGAGCACAGGAAAGTAGGAGTAAAGTACAGCACGTTTCCTTAGGACACACTACAAGTCGTGATTAGAGTTATTACAAGAACCAAGCCAGACTGCAAACAACAAATGGTGGATTCCTGGACCTGAAGACCTGTGAAGAGACGAGACCAAGTCCAGAAGTCGCAGAAGATTCCAGGAAGGACAGGAGCCCCGGCCAACCTAGAAGATGGCGCAAAAGAGGAGTCTCCGCTTGGAAGAAGACTGCAGAAGAGCACCAAGGAAGATGACTGGGGTGTCCTGCGTCATCCAAAGGATGTCCCACGTGGAGATGTTGGGTGCAGACGAGTTGCAGCGCTGGATTCGTCCAACAAGCCTTGGTTCAAGCAATGTGGCAGATTGCGTTAAAATGGCGGTGCGTGGACCCAGGAGGGACCTGGGGGGCCCCAACTCTGACTGAGGAGGCAGAGTGGGTTCCCAACACTGGAGGGAACCCACAGATGACCAGGCAGCACCCACGGTGGTCCCAGGTCACGGGGGGACAAAGAAGGTGCAAATTACGGTTGCACCCACGGTGGTCCCAGGTCACGGGGGGACAAAGAAGGTGCAAATTGCGGTTGTTGCAGCACTACAAAAGAAGGCCCCACACCGCCAGAGAACAACTCAGCGAGTAGAGTGTCGCAGGATAGAGTGCTGGGGACCTGGGCCAGGCTGTGCACGAAGAATTCTTGCAAATAGTGCTCAGAGGCTTCAGTAGTCGAAGATGACGCGGTGCACAGGGGTACTGTTGTATACGGAGAAGGCAATCTCTTACCTCCTCCAAAATGGGACAGCAGGAAGTTAGGACTGTCTGTGTCGAAGGGGTCCACCACCTGTGTTCCATGGAGCACGCTCGTCACCACGGGAGGAGTCCAAAAGAACCGGTCGTTGACTTAGAAGGCGCCTGCTGGAACAAGGAAGTGACTCTGTCACTCCACAGGAGATTTCTTCGGTCCTTCTGGTGCAGGGTGAAGACAGGGAGTCCCCAGAGCGTGCACACCGTGGAAACTGTTGCAGTTGCTGGCTGGAGCTGAGGTTGCAGAGTCAAAGTAGCCCTTCAGGATACTTTGTTGCAGTTACAGCGGTTCCTGGAGCAGTCTGCGGTCGATCCGAGGTCAGAGGATGAAGTAGTAGTTGCAGAGGATTCCTGATGAAAACTTGCAAGCAGAGTCTGAAGAGGAACCCACAAGAGAGACCCTAAATAGCCCTGAGAGGGGGATTGGCTACCTTATCAGGTATGAACCTATCAGGAGGGGTCTCTGACGTCACCTGCTGTCACTGGCAACTCAGAGGCCTCCAGAGTGTCCTGAATGGCTGAAGTCTGGGACACACAGGAGGAGCTCTGGGCGCCACCCCCAGGGTGGTGATGGACAGGAGAGTGATCACTCCCCTTTCCTTTGTCCAGTTTCACGCCAGAGCTGGGACTGGGGGTCCCTGAACTGGTGTAGACTGGCTTATGCAAGGAAGGCACCATCTGTGCCCTTCAGAGCATTTCCAGAGGCTCGGGGAGGCTACCCCTCCCAAGCCTGTAACACCTTTTTCCAAAGGGAGATGGTGTAACACCCTGCTCTGAAAGGAAATGCTTTGTTCTACCTTCCTGGGACTGAGCTGCAAGGACGGCAAGAGGGTAGAACCCTGCCTGTGAGGTGGCAGCAGCTGTAGCTGCAGTGCAAGCCTCAGAGAGCTGGTTTGGCAGTACTGGGGGTCCATGGTGGAGCCCCCAGGATGCATGGAATTGGCTCCCCAATACCAGATTTAGAATGGGGGGACAATTCCATGATCTTAGACATGTTACATGGCCATATTCGGAGTTACAATTGTGAAGCTACATATAGGTACTGACCTATATGTAGTGCACATGTGTAATGGTGTCCTCGCACTCAAGTCTGGGGAATTGGCCCTGGACTGCGTGGGGCACCTTTGCTAGTGCAAGGGTGCCCTCACACTTAGTAACTTTGCACCTAGCCTTCAGTAAATGAAGGTTAAACATATAGGTGACTTATAAGTTACTTAGGTGCAGTGAAAATGGCTGTGAAATAGTGTGTGCGCTGTTTCACGCAGGCTGCAGTGGCAGTCCTGTGAAAGGGTTTGTCTGAGCCCCTTATGGGTTGCAAAAGAAATGCTGCAACCCATAAGGATCTCCTGGAACCCCAGTGCCCTGGGTACCTAGGTACCATTTACTAGGGACTTATAAGGGGGGTGCAGTGTGCCAATTGAAATTGGTAAATGAAGTCACTAGCCTATAGTGACAAATTTAAAGCAGAGAGAGCATAAGCACTGAGATTCTGGTTAGCAGAGCCTCAGTGACACAGTTAAGCACTACTGACAACATACACATTAGGCCACAAACTATGAGCACTGGGGTCCTGGCTAGCAGGATCACAGTGACACAGTAAAAACAAAGACACCCACCCACAAACAGGCCAAAAGTGGGGGTAACCATGCTAGGAGGCTACTTTCTCACATGTTTGCAATCTCCAGCCATAAAATCTATAGTACACAATGTAGCTTACCATTCGGCGATGACTGCTCAGCAAACATTGCACTGTGTTGTCGTTTTCAAAAGCTACAGCATAGTATATCACTGTCCTGTAGGTCATTGTTGACGAACGTAAAGCTTCAAGACATGGTAGCCATCTTGAAACGGTACAAGAGCTATACATTGTACAATAGCATTAGAAGATTGCTGCCTGTTTAAGATAGATTGGCCTCGCATGATAAAAATGAACGACAAGCGAGCTGCCTGGTATAACTGTCCGGGAAGCTGCAAGACTCTTCTTAGAAGAAGGAAAGATATGAAAAGCGACCTAAAGGGAAAGCTAAAGGACTAGCCACAAGCCCGTAAACGGAATGTACTCTGTCAAGTGAATGTGCACATGAGTAGGCAGTAGAGCCAGTAACAGAAGCATGCAAACCCCTTGCGGTCACAGGTAGAAGCAGAGTATGGATGAATGTGGGAAAACGGATTATTAGTTGGGGTGGACAAGTGCCCACTTCAAAGGATACGGCGACCACCTGCTAGTTGTCACATAAATTAAATAACTGACCACACAGTAGAACAAGCATTGGCAAAGCCAATAGGTTTTGCCTCTGTTTAGGTCGAGCGCACAAGTGCTCTGACATGTTATAATCTATCTGTGGGCTTTTAACCACCGCATGCCCATCACTATTGCTCGTTTATAGGCTTGCCTTTCAAAAATCCTTTATCACTGGTAAATGGTGTACGATTGTCCCTCCTTGGGCAGGTTTTGTTACTGCCATGGCCATCGACCCTGTTACATGGATAATTGCACATTTGCCAGTACGTTTGACTCCTTTTGTGTGTCTCCTTCCTTCGGGGGGGGGGGGTGCGTTTTTGGTATTCTCATATGTGCTGGGGGGGGGGGGGTGGGACGACATGCATTTTTGGTATTCTCATGTGCTGTTATTCAGCAGGCATACAAGGAGGTTCAGTTTCCACACAGAATGGGTTGAGCTAGTGGATGATGAATAAAGCAGATAGTCTCGTTCAAAAACCTTGTTTAGTAACGTGTCTCCCAGTACCTCGCATCACCGTATGAGGGCATTTCAATGCCTCGTAGTATCAATCCTGGACTGCAGCTCTCCATTGAGGATAAACGGCCCTCTATGAAACTTGACTGTTCCCTTGTCCTGCATTTTGAGACCTCTGTAATTCAACTCCGTAATCCATGCAGCATTTTGCCAACATGGTCCTGCAGAAAAACGTGACGCTTATATGATGCTTAATGCATATTTCAGAAACCGGTAAATGTGTACTATTTTTAGTAAAAAAAAAAACGTTTTGAAAGTTGGTTGCTGTATTCCATTGCTCAAGTATTGTGGTCAAGGGGGGCTGTGACATTTAGGGGTCGGTTTTAGTTTTATTCAGTTGCTCATGCAGTCCCCAATTAAAAAAAAAAAAATGTCAGTGCCTTCTGACTGTGCAAATTAACGGAGAACATTAGAATTGGGGTAAATAGAAAACAATGGGATCAAGATCTTCAAGGGAATGCAAATGGAGGTTATTGCACAAGGAATGCATAAGGGGGAAAAACAATATGTTGTGCCTTTGTCTTTTTTTTTTTCTATGTAACTGGCCTACAAATATTAGAGAAATGTTATAATAATGTTTGTTTTATTAAATTAAAAACAAACATTATAACGTTTTTTCTGATACCTGTAAGTCAGTTACATAGAAAAAAAAGACTAAGGTGAAACGTCTTGGCGTGTGTTACAAGACCAAAGACGGAAGCCCTGAGGAGGCCCAAATGAAGGTGAAGCCCTGAGGGGCCCAGAAGAGGGGGAAGGCCTGAGGAAAGGCCTGAGGCGGCCCAAACGAGGGGGAAGGCCTGAGGCGGCCCAAACGAGGGGGAAGGCCTGAGGCGGCCCAAACGAGGGGGAAGGCCTGAGAAGAACGCAGACGTCCGAAGAAAGCATGCTGTAAAGGAGACAGAAGACAGTATGCGGAGAGAAAAAAGGACAGCAACGAAGAAAGAAGTCGGAAAGAGGCATCGAACAAAGAAGTCTGCAGTGAAGTAAGAAGACTGTGTGCAAGAAGAAAAAAGAAGTACCTTCAGCATCGCAGCGAGAGGAAACACCCTGGCCGGTGTCCAATAGGAAGTAACCTGAAGGAGTAGTTGATCCACAGACAGCTCGATGGCAAGATCAGCGAAGAAGACAATGGCAGGAAGTGACATGAAGACGACGTGCCTGCCAATCAGAAGCAGGGAAATTGGAGTGATGTTGGAGTAAGCCAGTGGTAAGTTTAAGGTAAGTATGGGGCTGGTTTCAAGCCTTTTTTATTGTATTTTATTTTTTTAATTCAGTTTTTTAAAAGTGCCAACGATAGTCTATGGAATCAATAGACCAGACCTAAGAGCAATTTGAGGCCAGCTGCAGTGGGTGGAGCTTACATCATCTATAAGAAGTGAATTGGTCCAGGTAAAACTCTGGCAGTCACAAATGTTTCTTTCTTTCTTTCTTTATTTATATATTCTTTTAAAACATTTTAAAGTGCAAAAACACAAAGGGACTTTATAACTTTTTGAGAAGAAAAATCTTCCTTGAGCAGGATTCAGGCTGCTTCTCCGTCTGGCGTTCGGAAGGAGTAAAACCATTTTTCACTGCCACTATGGTGGATGGCACAGTAGGTGCTGCAGTCCACACGTGGGTGAGTGGGTCACAAAAGAGCAATAAATAAAGATGCCTTTACATTTTGTAATTCTCTTATCACATTGTCTGTGCTTTAAAGACAGGTAAAATGTCAGGCCGTGCCGTCTGACACATTTCTGCATATTTGTTTAGGACAGGATTGGCATTTACTTTTATTTCTCTGACTTCAAAGTGAGAGGAATTTTTATAGCAATTTATGTGCCAATCTTGCTGAAGTACGGGGAGTGTGAAAGGAAAGGCCGTAGGACGTTATTGTTTTATAACACAGCAAAATGTAAATGCCTGTAAATGAACGGTACACATTTCAGAATATATCAGCAGTTTGGAAAGCAAAAATGAAGCGCATTTTCTTTTGTCTTAAGTGTGGAATTAAAGGCTTTAACCAGATCAAAATACATCAAGGCAATTTTACTGGGTGATGCGCAGATAATATTCCCTGAAGCCCGATTTCCACACTTTACCATCTGTGTGCCATAAGGTTTTGACATTTACAAACAATTGCTGGTATTGAGAAACACAAAATACTGTAAAGTATGTCATTTTGGTAATTAACAGCATTTTGAGAGCATGGCTAACATTACATAAAAAATGTCCCCACCTTATGTCTGGTAAAGCTATGTGGGCCGTGAAAGTTTCTTTCTAAAAAGATTTTAGGAGGAGCTGTTTTGGTTACACGCAAACGCGAGTGCCCACCTGTGCTGACGGATGGCCTGTACAAGACTACGTTCATGTGGAGCTCTGTATCTGGACAGGTACCCTGTCGCAGAAGGGACCAGGACCAGTCCAGTGGAACCCAGCGGTGGATTTCAGTGGAAGAGGACCTGCAAAAGAAGGGGAGAGTCCAGTCCACGTAGGAGTGTCCAGGTGGAGTAGGAGCCACTACCCACCCTTCTGTGGATGAAGAACCGTATCAACGAAGGAAGATGAAAACCAGCTGCAGAGAGGTCCTTGGAGTTGTGCAGACGATGTTGCACAAGGCATGGTCATCTTGGGAGTTGCAGGCTTCTTTGGTTCCATTGGAGTCCTGGTGGGGTATTGCATGCCGAATCTGGGGACCCACCCACAAGGGAGTCCCTAAATAGCCCTAACAGGGGGCTTGGTCACTCTGCCGGGTGACAGCCTATATGAGGGAGTCACTGACGTCAGACACCTGTCCTGACCAACCAGATGCACCCAGGGGCCTCTGCACATCTTGTTTCAAAGATGTCAGAATTAAGTGGCCACCTGGAGGAGCTCTGGGCACTCCCCTTTCCTTTATGTAGTTTCACACCACAGCAGGGACCGTGGTCCCTGATCTGGTGGAAACCGGTTCATGCAAGGAAGGCACCAAATGTGCCCTTCAGAGCAAGCCGATGGTGTGGGGAGGCCACCCCTCCCCAACCTTGTAACACCTATTTCCAAGTGAGAGTTTGTTGCATCCCCTCTCCTACAGGGAACCCTTTGTTCTACCTTCCCCTGCTTGAGCTGGTCAAGCAGCAGGGGGACAGAAACCTGTCTGAGGGGGCTGAAGCAGCGTGGGCTGCTTGCAAAACCCTGGAAGACTGTTAGGAGCAATTCTGCAGGGTCCTCTAAGAAGCCCCCCGGTGTGCCTGTAATCATGCCAGTATTTCTTCCACAAAATAAGACACCTGGACACTTGATCCCCAAGTGACCAAGGCCTTTTGCACCTCTAAGTCCCTACTAAATGGTACTGCATATACCTAGGGCATGCGTACTAGAGAGGGGCCCTCGGAGCTGCAGCACAACTTGTAGCACTCCCAGGTACCCAGCATCAACCTCGTGCAGGCGGCCATTACACTCTGTGTGACAAGGTGCTCCCAAAAGTGAAAACATGACATGAGATGGCATTCGGTCAGTGCACCATGTCCCCTAACATTGCTTTCAATAATTGTAGCTCACCCCTACAGCATGCCTTTTAGCACTAAGGCAGGGTGCATTATGTTACATGTGAGGACATACCCGCATGCGCTGAATTACTGACAGTACAAGTCAACAGGGAAGCCATCTTAAGTTATGTACTGCACACTGGTCACTATGAGATTACCAGCTACATAATGGCTTCCATGAAAGTTCTGGTGTTTGGTATCAAACACCTGTTATTAATAAATCCACACAGGTTTCAGTGTTGGATTTACGAATGCATGCACCCAGAGCGCACCTTAGAGGTACCCCTGAAAACCTACCAACTACTGGTATGCTGACTTACTGGTTTTAGGCAGCCTGCCACCAGAGAAGAGTTTTTGAGCCAAAGGGTGAGCGCTCACGCCCTCGGGTGGTCAGGAATCAATGGTCTCCCAGCCTTGTGAGACCTGAGCCCACTTATCGGCTTGGTCGGACTGGACCCCCAGGCCACGCCTGCAGAGTTTCTGCAGCCCCCCTGCAACCGTGAGGCACTCCAGTAGTGGACTCGATGCCACATGACATCCCTGCACCCGTGCTCTACAGCCTGAGGTAAAGTGGACCAACAGTGTCCTGTCGACCCCCACCCCCATGGGTTCCACTGGACTGACCTTCCAGCCCTTCCTTGCACCAACTTTGTGACTGACCGATCCCCATAGACTTCAATGGGACACCATAACACACCTCTGTGCCCGGACACCCAAGAGCCTCTGAAGGTTACCTGTTGGCGTAGACTTGGACCCTGCCACTTACTCACCTTAAGTCCTAACATACAGTCTCATAAGTTGCTGTGAAGTGCCCAAATGCAGTACATGTTTTCCCCCAATAGGATCACATTACCGGACCAAAAAGTGGCACTGCCAACTTTTGAAAACTGTAAAAATTCATAACTCAAAGTACTTACCTGATTCCAATGATCTTGGTATCAAAATATATATATATATTAGTATTATCTCTTTTTGCCACTATCTTACCTCTAAGGGGAACCCTTGGACTCTGTGCATGCTATTCCTTACTTTGAAATAGCACATACAGAGCCAACTTCCTACAGTTCCCCTTAGAGGTAAGATAGTGGCAAAAAGAGATAATACTAATGCTCTATTTTGTGGTAGTGTGGTCGAGCAGTAGGCTTATCAAAGGAGTAGTGTTAAGCATTTGTTGTACATACACACAGGCAATAAATGAGGAACACACACTCAGACAATTCCAGCCAATAGGTTTTTGTTATAGAAAAATATATTTTCTTAGTTTATTTTAAGAACCACAGGTTCAAATTCTACATGTAATATCTCATTTGAAAGGTATTGCAGGTAAGTACTTTAGGAACTTTGAATAATCACAATAGCATATATACTTTTTACATAACACATTTAGCTGTTTTAAAAGTGGACACTTAGTGCAATTTTCACAGTTCCTAGGGGCGGTAAAGTAATGTTAGTTCTTGCAGGTAAGTTAACCACCTACGGGGTTCAAATTGGGGTCCAAGGTAGCCCACCGTTGGGGGTTCAGAGCAACCCCAAAGTTACCACACCAGCAGCTCAGGGCCGGTCAGGTGCAGAGTTCAAAGTGGTGCCCAAAACGCATAGACTTCAATGGAGAGAAGGGGGTGCCCCGGTTCCAGTCTGCCAGCAGGTAAGTACCCGCGTCTTCGGAGGGCAGACCAGGGGGGTTTTGTAGGGCACCGGGGGGACACAAGTCCACACAGAAAGTACACCCTCAGCAGCGCGGGGGCGGCCGGGTGCAGTGTGCAAACACGTGTCGGGTTTTCAATGGTTTCCTATGAGAGATCAAGGGATCTCTTCAGCGGTGCAGGCAAGGGGGGGGCTCCTCGGGGTAGCCACCACCTGGGCAAGGGAGAGGGCCTCCTGGGGGTCACTCCTGCACTGAAGTTCCGATCCTTCAGGTGCTGGGGGCTGCGGGTGCAGGGTCTTTTCCAGCCGTCGGGATTTTAGAGTCAGGCAGTCGCGGTCAGGGGGAGCCTCGGGATTCCCTCTGCAGGCGTCGCTGTGGGGGCTCAGGGGGGACAACTTTGGTTACTCACGTTCTTGGAGTCTCCGGAGGGTCCTCCCCTGAGGTGTTGTTTCTCCACCAGTCGAGTCGGGGTCGCCGGGTGCAGTGTTGCAAGTCTCACGCTTCTTGCGGGGATTGCAGGGGTCTTTAAATCTGCTCCTCTGAATACAAAGTTGCAGTCTTTGTTGAACAGGGCCGCTGTTCTCGGGAGTTTCTTGGTCTCTTGGAAGCAGGGCAGTCCTCTGAGGATTCAGAGGTCGCTGGTCCTGGAGAAAGCGTCGCTGGAGCAGGTTTCTTTAGAAGGCAGGAGACAGGCCGGTAGGACTGGGGCCAAAGCAGTTGGTGTCTTCTTTCTTCTTCTGCAGGGGTTTTCAGCTCTGCAGTCTTCTTCTTCGGTAAGTTGCAGGAATCTAAATTCTTAGGTTCAGGGGAGCCCTTAAATACTAAATTTAAGGGCGTGTTTAGGTCTGGGGGGTTAGTAGCCAATGGCTACTAGCCCTGAGGGTGGCTACACCCTCTTTGTGCCTCCTCCCAAGGGGAGGGGGTCAAATTCCTATCCCTATTGGGGGAATCCTCCATCTGCAAGATGGAGGATTTCTAAAAGTTAGTCACTTCAGCTCAGGACACCTTAGGGGCTGTCCTGACTGGCCAGTGACTCCTTGTTATTCTCATTATTTCCTCCGGCCTTGCCGCCAAAAGTGGGGCCGTGGCCGGAGGGGGCGGGCAACTCCACTAGCTGGAGTGCCCTGTGGTGCTGGAACAAAGGGGGTAAGCCTTTGAGGCTCACCGCCAGGTGTTACAGCTCCTGACTGGGGGAGGTGATGGCATCTCCACCCAGTGCAGGCTTTGTTACTGGCCACAGAGTGACAAAGTCACTCTCCCCATGTGGCCTGCAACACGTCTCGAGTGTGGCAGGCTGCTAGAACCAGTCAGCCTACACGGGTAGTTGGTTTAAGTTTCAGGGGGCACCTCTAAGGTGCCCTCTGGGGTGTAGTTTACAAAAAGTACACCCTCAGCAGCGTGGGGGCGGCCGGGTGCAGTGTGCAAACAAGCGTCGGGTTCGCAATGTAAATCAATGGGAGACCAGGGGGTCTCTTCAGCGGTGCAGGCAGGCAAGGGGGGGGCTCCTCGGGGTAGCCACCACCTGGGCAAGGGAGAGGGCCTCCTGGGGGTCACTCCTGCACTGAAGTTCCGATCCTTCAGGTGCTGGGGGCTGCGGGTGCAGGGTCTTTTCCAGCCGTCAGGATTTTAGAGTCAGGCAGTCGCGGTCAGGGGGAGCCTCGGGATTCCCTCTGCAGGAGTCGCTGTGGGGGCTCAGGGGGGACAACTTTGGTTACTCACGGTCTCGGAGTCGCCGGAGGGTCCTCCCTGAGGTGTTGTTTCTCCACCAGTCGAGTCGGGGTCGCCGGGTGCAGTGTTGCAAGTCTCACGCTTCTTGCGGGGATTGCAGGGGTCTTTAAATCTGCTCCTCTGGATACAAAGTTGCAGTCTTTGTTGAACAGGGCCGCTGTTCTCAGGAGTTTCTTGGTCTCTTGGAAGCAGGGCAGTCCTCTGAGGATTCAGAGGTCGCTGGTCCTGGAGAAAGCGTCGCTGGAGCAGGTTTCTTTAGAAGGCAGGAGACAGGCCGGTAGGACTGGGGCCAAAGCAGTTGGTGTCTTCTTTCTTCTTCTGCAGGGGTTTTCAGCTCCGCAGTCGTCTTCTTCGGTAAGTTGCAGGAATCTAAATTCTTAGGTTCAGGGGAGCCCTTAAATACTAAATTTAAGGGCGTGTTTAGGTCTGGGAGGTTAGTAGGCAATGGCTACTAGCCCTGAGGGTGGGTACACCCTCTTTGTACCTCCTCCCAAGGGGAGGGGGTCACATTCCTATCCCTATTGGGGGAATCCTCCATCTGCAAGATGGATGATTTCTAAAAGTTAGTCACTTCAGCTCAGGTTGCCTTAGGGGCTGTCCTGACTGGCCAGTGACTCCTCCTTGTTATTCTCATTATCTCCTCAGGCCTTGCTGCCAAAAGTGGGGCCGTGGCCGGAGGGGATGGGCGACTCCACTAGCTGGAGTGCCCTGTGGTGCTGGAACAAAGGGGGTAAGCCTTTGAGGCTCACCGCCAGGTGTTACAGCTCCTGCCTGGGGGAGGTGATAGCATCTCCACCCAGTGCAGGCTTTGTTACTGGCCTCAGAGTGACAAAGGCACTCTCCCCATGGGGCCAGCAACATGTCTCCAGTGTGGCAGGCTGCTAGAACCAGTCAGCCTACACGGGTAGTTGGTTTAAGTTTCAGGGGGCACATCTAAGGTGCCCTCTGGGGTGTAGTTTACAATAAAATGTACACTGGCATCAGTGTGCATTTATTGTGCTGAGAAGTTTGATACCAAACTTCCCAGTTTTCAGTGTAGCCATTATGGTGCTGTGGAGTTCGTGTTTGACAGACTCCCAGACCATATACTCTTATGGCTACCCTGCTCTTACAATGTCTAAGGTTTGGCTTAGACACTGTAGGGGCACAGTGCTCATGCACTGGTGCCCTCACCTATGGTATAGTGCACCCTGCCTTAGGGCTGTGAGGCCTGCTAGAGGGGTGACTTATCTATACTGCATAGGCAGTGTGAGGTTGGCATGGCACCCTGAGGGGAGTGCCTTGTCGACTTACTCGTTTTGTCCTCACCAGCATACACAAGCTGGCAAGCAGTGTCTGTGCTGAGTGAGGGGTCCCCAGGGTGGCATAAGATATGCTGCAGCCCTTAGAGACCTTCTCTGGCATCAGGGCCCTTGGTACCAGGGGTACCAGTTACAAGGGACTTACCTGGATGCCAGGGTGTGCCAATTGTGGAATCAAAAGTACAGGTTAGGGAAAGAACACTGGTGCTGGGGCCTGGTTAGCCGGCCTCAGCACACTTTCAATTCAAAACATAGCATCAGCAAAGGCAAAAAGTCAGGGGGTAACCATGCCAAGGAGGCATTTCCTTACACTGTGACATACCAGACTCCCAGAAATGGGGGTTGCTTCGGCCTTCACCACTGGAGTGCTCCTCACTAATACAAACGTGGCTGAAGAATTCAGACATATTCAACTGCAAACCATCCTTTGTGCAGAATGAGAAGTCATCGGGTTCTACCCTCAAACACCTACAGTTCAACACGTGGTCCAATCTCTATCCTATCTAAACTGGTTTATGGCAGTTCGTTCTGGAATGTCACCTGCACCAGTAGATCCAGGAACGTCTCCCCAGTCCTGGCCACTCTTGGTTAGCTCCCCATTGAGGCAAGGTCAGTATTGAGTTGGCATGCATAGTCCTCAAGGCTGTGCATGATCGACGGTGTGCTACTCATCTGTCTCGCAAACGTATAATCTTGAAAGGATCCCACTCTCTCTCCTTAGGACACAGTCTCTGTCTAGAAATTGCTGCATTCAAAGAAACCAGACCCCTGATACAAACTTTCTCGTGAAAATCCCCGAAAGTCCATCCTGCTGTGTAGAGACATCCCACACATAAGTGTCAAATCTGTGGACCTTGTTCGTGTACCTCGCGGCCACCAAACACTAACACACTCTTTATTGGGAAATCTTGCTATTAGCTCCTGTATGCTATAGTAAAGTCTGACAATTCAGTACTTTCCTGCCTTTTATTCCCTTGGTTTTTATGTTCATATTAGGCCTGTGTTGTAGGAAAGTAGCCTCTTTTTGGCATGGTTACCCCCACTTTTTGCCTGCTGTCCGTGTGTTTTGACTGTGTTCACCGGGATCCCGCTAATCAGGACCCCATTGACTGTGCTCTCTCACTCTAAATGTGGTTGCTTAGGACTTAGTATACCCCATGATAGAATTGGCATACTGGTGCCCCCATGTAGGTCCATAGTAAATGGTACTTAGTTACCCAGGGCATGAGGGCAACGGGGGCTCCCCATGGGCTGCAGCATGTATTGAGCCACCCATGGGAGCCCATGTAAAATGTCTGCAGGCCTGCCATTGCAGCCTGTGTGAAAAGGTGCATGCACCCTTTCACTTCAGGTCGCTACACCAGGTCACTGTCACCCCCTATGGCAGGCCCTCCTAGCCCAGAGGGCAGGATGCTGGTAACTCTGAGTGAGGGCACCCCTGCATGAGCAGAGGTGCCCCTACGAACTCCAGCTACATTTTGCTGGACTTCGTAAGTGCGGGGAAGCCATTTTACCTGTGTACTGGACATATGTCACTACCTGGGTCCACCTATATAATGGTAGTGACGGACCTGGGCATGTTTGCTATCAAACATTTTGGAATCCTACCCCAGTACCGTTGCCAGTACTGGTTGTATGATTACATACACTCTGGGGCTCCTTAGAGGGCCCCCAGCATTGCTTCTACCAGTCTTCTGGGATTTTCCGGGCAGCCTGCGCTGCTGCCACCAAACAGACAGGTTTCTTGACTAGCTCAAGCAGAGGAAGGCAGAACAAAGGATTTCCTTGGGAGAGGGAGGCAACACCCATTCCCTTTGGAGATAGGTATTACATGGCTTGGGAGTGGCAGCCTCCCCAAGGCACTGGTGTGCTTTGAAGGACACATTTGGTGCCCTCCCTGCATAAACTGGTTTGCACCATTCCAGGGACCCCCTGTCCCTGCTCTGGCATGAACTGGACAATGGAAAGGGGAGTGACCACTCCCCTGTCCACTACCCCAGTGGTAGTGCCCAGAGCTCCTCCAAGTGGCCACTTGATTCTGACATCTTGATTCCAAGTTGGGCAGAGGCCCCTGGGAGCATCGAGTGACCAGGTCAGCCAGGTGACGTCACAGACCCTTCCTGATAGGTGACCAGTGTGTCTTCAGATTTGACATGCAAGATTCCAGCAGGACTCAACCACATCGTTTACTTTGTCTTCTGGCCACCGGGACTGCAACTGGACCCTCCAGGAACCAACAATCTGCAACTCCAGCAATGACTCCGCTCTGCAACATTGTTTCTTCGGCTCCTTCCAGTAACTGCAACATTTCCCTGGCTGTGCATCCTCATTGGGCAACGAGTCTTTAGCCTGCACAAGAAACAAGAATGAATCTCCCTTGGAGTGAAGAAGTCACTTCCCTGCATCCACAGGCTCCAACTGCAAGGACGACCGGCTGCGTTGATCCTCTCTACCAGCTGTCCAACTTGGGAGACAATAAGCCCTTCACCTTTCCTTGCAGGACAGTACCCATGTGCACCACGACTCTTGCAGCTACCAAGGCTTGTTTGTTCCTCCTCCTCCCAATGATCTTCAGGTTCCGTCTAGCCCTGGCCTCCAGCACTCTTCCCTGCAAAGCACAGTCTCCTGCCTGCTGCTCCATCGACGTGGGACACCTCTCCAGGTGTGCTGAGTGGGCCTCACTACGACTCCTGTGCCTGTGACTTGCCTGTGGGAGCTGCATCCTAGTCTTCAAATTCGCCTCACTGTTGAGGGTCACTTAAGACCCTCTCCTTGGGTTGAGTCTCCCTGGAGCTTGCTGGTCCCCAGCAGCTCTGCAACTCTTCATCTGTGACTTATACCTTTGCCAAGGTTTGTTGGTAGTTTTCCAACACCACTGACTGACTGCAACTCTTCTTCCATTGTGGGACGTCGCCTGCATCACTTCTGGAACTCTTATCCTGCTCGAGTGTTGCACAGCCGACTCCTTGTCTCCATCGTCGACCTGGCCCTGCATCTTCAGAAGGGTGGGTAGAGGCTCCTACCACAACCGGACACTCCAAGTTGAACTGAACTTGGTTTGCAGGCCCTCTTCTGTCAGGATCCACCTTTTGGTTTCTTCGAGTCTTGCTTGGGTCTTGCACAGTCCTTTTCCAAATTTTACCTGTGAGTTTAGGAAAAAACTGGTACTTACCTCTTCTCAACTGGTTGCTGGTGGGCACCCTGGTACTAAACCCTTTTGGGGTTTGTAGTTCCTCCAGCTCCCCTCTACAGATTTCACTTCCTTGGGAGGGGGACTGGTTTTTACATTCCACTTATTACTATATGGTTTGGTCTCTCCCCCCCCACCCCTCCTCCCCCCTCCTGGGCTATTTTCTTATGTTTTACTATTTGCTATTACTTTCTATGCTAATCACTGATTTCTAATGTGTATATAATATTGTTTGCTCACCTCCTAGTAGAGTATTGCCTATCTAATAGTTAAGTATTTGTGTTACTGTAGGAGGCTGGCCTGGTTTGTAGTGGGTACCAGAGGTACTTACACCTTGTGCAAGGTCCAGTTATCCCTTATTAGTGTAGAAGAGGTGTTTCTAGCAGCTTAGGCTGATAGAAGGTAGCTATGGCAAAGCAGCTTAGTCTGAACTAGGAGACATGTAAAGCTCCTACTATACCACTGGTGTCATATGCACAATATCATAAGAAAACACAATACACTGATATACTAAAAATAAAGGTACTTTATTTTTATGACAATATGCCAAAAGTATCTCAGTGAGTACCCTCAGTATAAAGATGAGAAATATACACAAGATATATGTACACAAACCAAAATAATGCAAGCAGTGTAAAATTACAATAGATTGCAATAGGAGCACATAGGTATAGGGGCAACACAAACCATATACTCCAAAAGTGGAATGCGAACCACGAATGGACCCCAAACCTATGTGAGCTTGTAGAGGGTCGCTGGGACTGTAAGAAAACAGTGAGGGTTAGAAAAATAGCCCACCCCAAGACCCTGAAAGGTAGGTGTAAAGTGCACCTACTACCCCCAGAGAGCACAGAAGTCGTGATAGGGGGATTCTACAGGAAGAACAAACACCAGCAATGCAACAACAGTGGATTTCCTGACTTGAGTACCTGTAAGACAAGGGGACCAAGTCCAAGAGTCGCGACAGTGTCGAGAGTGGGCAGGAGCCCAGGAAATGCCAGCTGAGGGTGCAAGGAAGCTGCCACCGGATGGAAGAAGCTTGGTGTTTTGCAAGAACGAAGAGGACTAGGAACTTCCCCTTTGGAGGATGGATGTCCCACCTCGTGAAGAAGCTTGCAGAGGTGTTCCCACGCAGAAAGACCGCAAACAAGCCTTGCTAGCTGCAAGGGTCGCGGTTAGGGTTTTTGGATGCTGCTGTGGCCCAGGAGGGACCAGGATGTCGCCACTTGGATGAGGAGACAGAGGGGGTGCCCAGCAAGTCAGGAAGTCCTCACAGAAGCAGGCAGCACCCGCAGAAGTACCTGAACAGGCACTTAGAAGAATAGTGAACCGGAGTCCACCCGAAGTCCGAAAAGGGAGTCCCATGACGCCGGAGGACAACTCAGAAGGTTGTGCACTGCAGGTTAGAGTGTCGGGGACCCAGGCTTGGCTGTGCACGAAGGAAATCCTGGAAGAGTGCACAGGAGCCGGAGCAGCTGCAAATCACGCGGTACCCAGCAATGCAGTCTAGCGTGGGGAGGCAAGGACTTACCTCCACCAAGCTTGGACTGAAGAGTCACTGGACTGTGGGAGTCACTTGGACAGAGTTGCTGAGTTCCAGGGACCACGCTCGTCGTGCTGAGAGGGGACCCAGAGGACCGGTGATGCAGTATTTTGTTGCCTGCGGTTGCAGGGGGAAGATTCCGTCGACCCACGGGTGATTTCTTCAGAGCTCCTTGTGCAAGGAGGCAGGCTACCCCCAGAGCATGCACCACCTGGAAACAGTTGAGAAAGCCGGCAGGATGAAGCGATACAAGGTTGCTAGTAGTCGCCTGGCTACTTTGTTGTGGTTTTGCAGGCGTCCTGAGCAGTTAGCGGTCGATCCTTTGGCAGAAGGTGAAGAGGGAGATGCAGAGGAACTCTGGTGAGCTCTTGCATTCGTTATCTAAAGAATTCCCCAAAGCAGAGACCCTAAATAGCCAGAAAAGGAGGTTTGGCTACCTAGGAAGGAGGATTAGCTACTAACAGAGGTAAGAGCCTATCAGAAGGAGTCTCTGACGTCACCTGCTGGCCCTGGCCACTCAGAGCAGTCCACTGTGCCAGCAACACCTCTGTTTCCAAGATGGCAGAGGTCTGGGGCACACTGGGGGAGCTCTGGGCACCTCCCCTGGGAGGTGCAGGTCAGGGGAGTGGTCACTCCCCTTTCCTTTGTCCAGTTTCGCGCCAGAGCAGGGCTGGGGGAATCCCTGAACCGGTGTAGACTGGCTTCTGCAGAGATGGGCACCATCTGTGCCCATCAAAGCATTTCCAGAGGCTGGGGGAGGCTACTCCTCCCCAGCCCTGACACCTATTTCCAAAGGGAGAGGGTGTAACACCCTCTCTGAGGAAGTCCTTTGTTCTGCCTTCCTGGGCCTGCGCTTCCTGGACCCCAGGAGGGCAGAAACCTGTCTGAGGGGTTGGCAGCAGCAGCTGCAGTGGAAACCCCGGAAAGGCAGTTTGGCAGTACCCGGGTTCTGTGCTAGAGACCCGGGGGATCATGGAATTGTCTCCCCAATGCCAGAATGGCATTGGGGTGACCATTCCATGATCTTAGACATGTTACATGGCCATGTTCCCTTGTGACCCTGTACATAGGTAGTGACCTATGTACAGTGCACACGTGTAATGGTGTCCCTGCACTCACAAAGTCCGGGGAACTTGCCCTGGACGATGTGGGGGCACCTTGGCTAGTGCCAGGGTGCCCTCACACTAAGTAACTTTGCACCCAACCTTCAGGTGAAGGTTAGACATATAGGTGACTTATAAGTTACTTAAGTGCAGTGGTAAATGGCTGTGAAATAACGTGGACGTTATTTCACTCAGGCTGCACTGGCAGGCCTGTGTAAGAATTGTCAGATCTCCCTATGGGTGGCAAAAGAAATGCTGCAGCCCATAGGGATCTCCTGGAACCCCAATACCCTGGGTACCATATACTAGGTAATTATATGGGTGTACCAGTATGACAATGTGAATTGGTGAAATTGGTCACTAGCCTGTTAGTGACAATTTGGAAAGCAGAGAGAGCATAACCACTGAGGTTCTGGTTAGCAGAGCCTCAGTGAGACAGTTAGGCATCACACAGGGAACACATACAGGGCACATACTTAGGCATCACACAGGGAACACATACAGGGCACATACTTATGAGCACTGGGGCCCTGTCTGGCAGGGTCCCAGTGACACAGACTAAAACAACATATATATATATATATATATATATATATATAGATAGTGAAATATGGGGGTAACATGCCAGGCAAGATGGTACTTTCCTACAGTTACTATAATAAAGTTGATTTTTTTCTTTTTTATTTAATCACTGTGGTTCTTTCGTGTGTGTAAGTGATGTGTGACTACAGTGGTATTGCATGATCTTTGCATGTCTCCTGGCTAAGCCTTGGCTGCTCTGCTACAGCTACCTCTAGAGAGCCTGGCTTCTAGACACAGCTTACACTATACTGAGAGGGGACACCTGGACCTGGTATAAGGTGTTAACACCATAGGTGCTCACCACACATCAGGCCAGCTTCCTACATATGTAAATTGCTCTGCTGCCTCCGAGGTCTGGTTCTTTTATAGACTGCATGATTCCACATCAAGTGTTGGCTATCCACCTTCTCAAGAAAGGGTTGCATCAGCTGACTATCTGTCTGTTTTCAGTAAGTATTCCTGTAGGGTGAGGCAAGTGAGGGGGGACGGTTAGAAGGCCCTAGGTCTTGTATCCATAAGGGTTGGGCACATCCTCGTGTAGTAGTCTCGGTTTGGCTGGTAGGATTGTCCCTCAATATCTCCTAAAGGATGAGAAGATTTCTTTTCTGCAGCTAAAAAGAGCCAGCAGGGAGAACCGATAATGGAGACGTTTGCCGTAACATCGACTATGACACTGACATGGTTCCAAAGATTTGCTACCTTAGGACACGCCAATGTAGTGTGAGAAGCCATCTTCTGGGCTGACCTTGGGGGCATTTTGGGTCATTGTCCAGGGCTAGGCCGTTAGTGATAGTTGGGGTTGTGCACAATTCACTTAGGGCCAGATGTAGCAAAAATAAAAATTGCGACTCGCATTTTGCGAGTTGATGCGACTCGCAAAATGCGAGTCGCAAATTGGAATGTCAGAAAAAAAAGCGATCCGATTTTGCGACTCGCAGCCGGACTCGCAACGCTGTGTGCGAGTCCGCAGTTTGCGAGGTCGTTGTTTGCGAGTGTGCAACAAACGAACTCGCAATTAGCGAGTGGGTGTCGCAAATTGCGATTACCTTCAAAATTGCTTGCAGGTGCAGCAGAACACTCCAGAAAGCATACCAGAACACTCTGGAAACACTTCCTGGCACATGATGATGACATCACAGCCAGGAAGTTAACAAATACACCTGGGAGGAGGCAGGAGATCATAGATAACAGCCAGGACAGATTAATGTGGCACATGGCGTTAATGTGCCACATGACTGGTTGGCATTTTCCTGCCCATGGACAATTTCAACTTGTATATAGTTTCTTCACGACATTAATAAAACAGTTATTTATGTTCCACTTAACAAATGGTTAATAGGTGAGTATGGTGGGAGTTGACACGTACCGTCCAAAATATTGCGTTGCAATGTGGTCCCGTCTCAGTCTGCCTTGATTAGCTAGACTCCTATCCCCATGATGGCGATGTGGTTGTTCTTGCTCTTCATCATCAGGATCTGGGTCTGCAGGGGTGAGAGGTAGCCCACGTCGGGTGGCTATGTTGTGGAGGATGGCGCATGCGACCACAATTTTGAAAGCGGTAATGGGGGTGTATTGGAGGGCGCCTCCACTGCGGTGGAGGTATCTGAATCTTGCCTTCAGCAGTCCGAAGGTGCGCTCAATCAGGTTCCTGGTCCTCTTATGCGCACTGTTGTATTGCCTCTCTGATTCAGTTCTGGGTGTTAAAAACGGAGTCATAATCCAAGGCCTGAGAGCATATGCACTGTCACCTGTTGGGCACAAAAGTACACGGTTAGGAAGTCCAGATTGTCGTGCACAGTGACCTGTGTGTATGTCTGCAAGTGTCTGTGGCTCTACCTAGGAGGTAACCGTCTCCAAATTCCCCACGTTCCAGGCGTTGATGTATCCCACTATGCCTAAAAATGTATGAGTCATGGGTACTGCCAGGAAACTTAGCTACGATGTCCGTGATGACATAATGGGCATCACAAACAACCTGTATGTTGAGTGAGTGGGTACACTTCCTGTTGCGGAAAATGTGTTCCAGATTAGCAGGGGGGCATATTTGAATGTGTGTCCCATCTACACACCCTATGACATAAGGAAAGTGGGCAATGCGGTAAAAGTCCAGCTTGGTGCTGTTAATTTCTGCCTCATTCCTTGGTAAGTATATGAAGTGAGACATGTGCGTGACTAAGGCATCTAGGAATGCCCTGAGGAACCTTGACACTGCACTTTGGCATACCCCACCTGCCACGGCAATGACCCCCTGAGGCCAAGAGGTGCAGTGCGCATAGCACTTGCACATGCGTAGGGATGGCGCAGCCACGCAGAGTCTTGTGTTCTAGCTGTGGTTTCAGTAAATCTATTAATTCTAGAATGGCTGCGCTGCTAAGGCGGTATTTGTCATAGATCTCCTCTTCAGTTTGCTGAAAAAGAGTCTGCCTGGTTCTATATATCTTCTCCTGTCTGTGGCCCCTCCTCCTCCTCTGCTGGGCTGCGTAGACTCTCCTCCTCACTGCTATCAGGTATATCTCCGCCATCTTGAGTAACCCAGATGCCTTCTGGGTCTCCTTTTATACTTTGGTGATGGTTACCACCTGCTCTGAGTTAGTGGTAAATGCGACTTGCAAACTGGGCTTTTTGCGACTAGTCGCAATTTGCGAGTTGCAATTGCATATGGGTTGCGACTCGCACATTGCGGGTCGCAAAAGGGGGGTCGCAACGGGTGCGACTCGCAAACGGGTCCCATCGCTTTTTGCGAGTCGGAAATGGGCTTTTTGCATCCCATTTCCGATTTTGCACTGTCGCAAATTGCGATTCGGCCCGTTTGCGAGTCGCAATTGTTTGCTACATCTGGCCCTTAGTTTCTTTTTGCTTAATAAAGGTATATTTTTTTAAAATAAATTATGCAACCGTATGTGAACCTGAAATATGGCACTAAGGGATATTGTTCAGACCAAAGTGCACCCTCGCATCCAATCTTGATGTGAAGAAGCATTTTGAGCAAAAAAGCACCAAATCGCATATGACCCAAACAGCTACTCACCTTCCTTCATGTTGTTCCTATGCTCCCCAGTAGGATTTTTTTCCTGGACTGACAGCAAAATTACTTGATATGGAGTAATGGCATACGTTTGCATAACACCAGAAATTATGCAAGTTTCTAGCAGAGTTACGAAATCTCTCCCAGACCTAGTTTCAGCAGAATGTAGTAAACCTGCATTGGTATTTGTAATGCAGCAGTCCGTGCTTGTTAGTAAGGGAGACCTGTTTTGGATAATGAAGAGCAGTGTGCTTCTTGTTGATACTTAAAGCACCTAGGTGCCTGGACCCTGCACATCTCAGTATCCCCGTGTGAGATGTCCAGATTCTGGATATAATCCATTGGTTTGAGTTGAAGTTGGTACTTTGTGTCAGTTCTGGTAGGGCTTCGGGTTCTGTATGAAAGTTGTGTCTGAATAGATGTGATGGGGATGCGTCCAGTGCGGGCCAGTGCCTTCAATTGTGTGGGTGTTAAGAACCGTTGACATATAACCCACCCCCACCCCCCACACACACTGTTGTCAATTCTAACTAAGCTAATCATGTCTTTTGCTCTTAGGTGACCAGCAGACTTGGTAGTTCAAGAGTATCAGTTCTGGGACATTGCTTTGAGGTGACCACCAGTTTTGTTAGTTCCAGTGTGTCAGTTCTGGGACATTGCTCCTAGGTGACCAGCAGACTGGTAGTTCAAGAGTGTCAGTTTTGGGACATTGCTTTTAGGTGACCACCGGACTGGTAGTTCAGGAGTGTCAGTTCTGGGACATTGCTTTGAGGTTACCACCAGTTTTGTTAGTTCCAGAGTGTCGGTTTTGGGACATTGCTCTTCGGTGACCAGCAGACTGGTAGTTCAAGATTCGGTTCTGGGACATTGCTCTTAGGTGACCAGCAGACTGGTAGTTCAAGAGTCAGTTCTGGGACATTGCTTTGAGGTGACCACCAGACTGGTAGTTCCAGAGTGTCAGTTCTGAGACATTGCTCTTTGGTGACCAGCAGACTGGTAGTTCAAGAGTATCTGTTCTAGGACATTGCTTTTAGGTGACCACCAGACAGGTAGTTCAAGAGTGTCATTTCTGGGACATGGACTAGTGTGGCAATGGCACTCCCAGGTAGTGCATGCCACTGTGTTCACCTGAGCAGAGGGTCTTGGCATTTCGTTGGCCTACAACATGTAGAGTGGACATGCTCAGTCTCGCTTGCTAGATGGGACACCATGGGAATAGGATAACATTTATAGACTCAGTGCCCCTCTGCGGCCCAGGGCTACTGCTCCATGTACAGTATGAAGAAGAAAAAACCTTTTTCATACAGCAGACTAGTCGACTTGCAGTTTAACTAAGGCTGCTTCCTTGCTTAGAAGGTTGGTCAATGGAGTTTGTAGTGTTTGAGGAAGGATCTAGGCAGTGAAATGTGAAGATTTGCATCAAAGTGAGGCTTCTGCAGAATCATTTTTGAAAGAGCCGCCCAGGCTGCGAGAGGCAGCGTTATCCTTCGTTCAGCTGCTGTCTGCAGCTTCAGCCGTACGAGACCTTTATCCTGCTAGCAGCGGCATTGTCCAACGTTCAGCTGCTGTCTGCCGCCTCAGCAGTACCAGACCTTTATCCTGCTAGTGGCAGCATTGTCCAACATTCAGCTGCTTTCTGCAGTGTCAGCGATACCAGACCTTTATCCCGCTAGTGGCAGCATTGTCCAACATTCAGCTGCTGTCTCCAGTGTCCGTGATACCAGGCCTTTATCCTGTTAGCGTATGTGTTATCCAGCGTTCAGCTGTCGTCAGCGGTGTCGTTGCTACCAGGCTTGTACCCTACTAGTGGCGGCATTATCCAACGTTCAGCTGCTGTCTGCAGTGTCAGCTGCACCAGATTTTTATCCTGCTAGTGGCGGCATTGTCCAACGCTCAGCTGCTGTCAGCTGTGTCAGCAGTACCAGACCTTTATCCTGCTAGCGTGCGCGTCATCCAGTGTTCAGCTGCTGTCTGCAGTGTCGGCTCTACCAGGCCTTTATCCTGCTAGTGACAGCGTTATCCAGCGTTTAGCTGCTGTCTGCAGTGTCAGCGCTACCAGGCCCTTATCCTGCTAGCGTCAGCGTCATTCAGTGTTCAGCTGCTGTCTGCGGTGTCAGCTTTATCAGGCCTTTATCCTGCTACAGTCAGCGTTATCCAGTGCTCAGCTGCTGTCTGCAGTGTCAGCTCTTCCAGGCCTTTATCCGGGTAGCGTCAGCGTTATCCAGTGATCAGCTGCTGTCTGCAGTGTCAGCTCTACCAGGCCTTTATCCGGGTAGCGTCAGCGTTATCCAGTGATCAGCTGCTGTCTGCAGTGTCAGCTCTACCACGCCTTTATCCTGCTAGTGTCAGCATCATCCAGTGTTGAGCTGCTGTCTGCAGTGTCAGCTCTATCAGGCCTTTATCCTGCTAGTGACGGCGTTTGTTCAGCTCATGTCTGCAGTGCCAGGTCTGTTAGGTCTTTATCATCCAGCGTCATCCAGTGTTCAGCTGCTGTCTCCAGTGTTCAGCTTTACAAGGCCTTTATCCTGCTAGCGTCAGCGTTATCCAACGTTCAGCTGCTGTCTCCAGTGTCGGCTCCATTAAGCCTTTATCCTGCTAGCGACAGCGTTATCCAGCGTTCAGCTGCTGTCTCCAGTGTCAGCTCCATTAGGCCTTTATCCTGCTAGCGTCAGCGTTATCCAACGTTCAGCTGCTGTCTCCAGTGTCCGCTCTACCAGGTCTTTGTCTTGAAGGACTCTGTCGCCGTGTATTTTTATCCCTAGATAAGTGGTCGAGTACTCTTGTCATCTGGGGGTCGGCGTGTATTCTCACTGTAGTGTCCCCGCACTCACAAAGTTCGGAGAACTTGCCCTGAACGATGTGGGGGCACCTTGGCTAGTGCCAGGGTGCCCACACACTAAGTAACTTGGCACCTAACCTTCACCAAGTGAGGGTTAGACATATAGGTGACTTATAAGTTACTTATGTGCAGTGTAAAATGGCTGTGAAATAACGTGGACGTTATTTCACTCAGGCTGCAGTGACAGGCCTGTGTAAGAATTGTCAGAGCTGCCTATGGGTGGCAAAAGAAATGCTGCAGCCCCTAGGGATCTCCTGGAACCCCAATACCCTGGGTACATAAGTACCATATACAAGGGAATTATATAGGTGTACCAGTGTGCCAATCAGAATTGGTAAAATTAGTCACTAGCCTGCAGTGACCATTTTAAAAGCAGAGAGAGCATAAACACTGAGGTTCTGGTTAGTAGAGCCTCAGTGACACAGTAAGGCACCACACAGGGCACACATTCAGGCCACAAACTATGAGCACTGGGGTCCTGGCTAGCAAGATCCCAGTGACACATATCAAACACACTGACAACATAGGGTTTTCACTATGAACACTGGGCCCTGGCTAGCAGGATCCCAGTGAGACAGTAAAAACACCCTGACATATACTCACAAACAGGCCAAAAGTGGGGGGTAACAAGGCTAGAAAGAGGCTACCTTCCTACATATAGTAATGCGATCTAATTCATTATCCCCAACCCCGAGAAGTGCTGTGAGCATTACAGCAGACAGGCCGGGATCTGTTTGGAGCAGAATGGGAAATATGGTCTGGATGTCATGCGATGCTCACCAACCAGGGATAAAACCTGCTTGGTTCCACATGTAGGACAAGGAGCCTTGTAGGTATGTCCTTAGGTCGTGTCTTTGTATCAGTGTAGAGAAGTAAGAGTAATCTGTACAGCAAATATGTAATTGTTTGTCGGGCTTCAGTAGAATGGTTATTATCTTTGTGCACGGAAATAGAGGAATATGCCCATCTTGCAACCTCTTCTGACATACGAGATGGGGAGTTATACCATCATTGTATTCCTTCTGGATTTCTGGTGTGTGCCTAGGCTGGGTACTCAGTCTAAAGTTCATTTTATTCTGCTATTGTTTGTCATACCACTGCTCTGAAAAGTGCGTCCGGCAGAGCCTATGACAGACGTCCACAGCCCTTGTGTCTTTTCAGGGTTTCTGGTAGATTGTCAGTTACTGGGGAGTGGATGGGTTGGATCTGAACCTTGGACACCCAAGTAAACACCCTCCTTGCAGCCAACTATTAGTCTATGCAGATTCTGCATCATGCACCGAAGAGTAGGTGTTCTCTCCTTCCAGAATTTCTTTGGTGCTAGATATCTGTCAGATGATGATGTGCAGGGTGCAGTTGACTGCTGTCTGGACATGGTGGTGGATTTATTTGAGGTATCGTCTCGGTTTTGCTTTCACTAATGACCGAGCTGACAAAAATCTCTAGAATGCACTTCTCAGTTCAACGAAGACATTTATTATTATTTCACCACGAGGTTCCTAAAAGGAGATTAGTTGGTCGAAAGCACACGTTTAAAAATAGTCACAGCAATGAAAGGAAAATATACCCAAAATGATTCTCAACTGCAATGTACACAGCAAATATGTGTGATTGCTCTTTGCTTTGCAATTATGTTATAATCTAAAGTAAAAATTCATCACTGTAGGGCCTGCCAAGCTCTTCATCTTTCTCATGCCAGCAAGAAGATGACCCCGTTCAACTGCGAGAAAGAGATCTCCACCCTCAAGAGACAGATATGTCAGGCATTCGATGTCTAATCCTGACCGAGGTCTTGGAAATTCCACTGCTACTGAGCAGGGCCACCTTTTTATATCTTAAAGAACCGAAACGGCTTTCTGGAGAAAACCCCTTTTATGATAGAGAAATATTCAAACATGCTGGCTACTGTAGGTCAGAGTTGAAAGGAAAGCGTTGAGAACTGGCCAACACCTCAAGGCATTTCTCCCAAGGCCGAACCATTCTCTGCACTGAAAAAACATGAGTCTGGTACATTCTTATCGTGCTGACTGACTGTTCAATGATAATGTCCTAGCTCTTCGGTGAGAGAATACGAAAAACAAGCACAGTTTACCATGTCGGAAAACACAGCTCAACTGCACTGTCTAACGCTCTGATAAAGTCAATAGGCAGCTAAACTGAATAAAAAAAGTAATCTATAACTGGTGAACACTGAACATCTAATCCTGATGCAAAGTGGTGCAACACAGTCAGTGGCAAAAAATACACATTTCCCTACATCCTCCTGTTGAATTAAAGACACCACTCCTTATTGAGTGTGCCTCCGTATCTGGAAGCATTGACATTGCCTCAAAGAATGTGGGGTTACCAGTATTCAGCTCATGGACATTAAACAGGACTATCCAAGTATTTCCAGGAGAGCCTGCACTATTGGGTCTTTGTTAGCTACAGTTTTGGCTTGCCTAACTTGTAGAGCAGTATGGATTTAAAGGGCATCCTCCCTGAGATGTGTTAAACGATGAAGTACCTCTGTGGCCCCGAGCTTTGGGCACCATTATGTTAGGTCACAGGGGTAGGTGACTCTCCCGTTGCAATGCAGTTGCTGACTGGAGTCGATCTAAGAAGGCCAGTTCAGTCTTCAGTTGTGGGAGCGACTCTTCACCTCAAGCTGTTAGCAACAACACAACATGGTGCTTTTCTCCATTCATTCATTTTTACTATTCCGCTTCTTCTGAACGAAGACATTTTTAATTGTCATCTGGCTTTTAAATTAATCAGAAGATTGGCTTCAGATAGGCTCAAGCTTTTTATCCTCAAAATAATTATTTCTCTTAATTAAAATGTGATGCAGATCCAGTGATGTCAAAGTGTTTAGGAATATAACAAAGGCTCTCATGGAGCACTAGGATGAAAGGTGAGTAACCTTTCCTTCTCTCTGATTTTGTTGACGCTGATACCCCTGCTTGGAATGTGTACACTCAGCACAGCTATCTTTTCAACTTTTAGCTAAGCACATTGTGAAGATCGATGGCAAGGCTGGACTCTTCAGTGGATTACTCCCCAGACTGTGTGCGGGAACCATTGGAACTGTAGTGCACAGCAAAGTGTTGCAGGTAAGTGCGGCCGCCGTCCTTCTGTGTCTTTTCATTCCACCTGGAATATTCGATGATCGCCAGAAGTTGTATGGCCTGGTTTCTTATTCTGACTGAGTGGCCTTCCTGGTACAGGAAGCAAATAGATCACCTTTCCCCAGCACAACTATGACTGGAAGAGGACCTGACAAACACATGGTCTCCACCCATACCACTGGCTTTCTTTCAGAAAAACTCTTCTTCCAGGTGGTTTGTACGGAAGTACCCTCTTTATGGCCTGGTCACCCCAACTTTTGTGTCTGCTGTTATTGTGTTTAGACTGTTTTTACTGGGATCCTGCTAACCAGGACCCCAGTGATTGTGCTCTTTCCCTCCAAATTTGGTTACCGTGGACCTTTCTGCACTCCACAATCAGCATACTGGTGCCCCCTGATAAGTCTCCAGTATATGGTACCTAGGTATCAAGGGCATTGGGGCACCAGGGGTTCCCCATGGCTGCAGCATGTATTATGCCACCCATGGGAGTCCATGTATAATGTGTCTGCAGGCCTGGCATTGCAGCCTGCGTGAAAAGGTGCGTGCACCCTTTCACTAAAGGTCAATACACCAGGTCACTGTAAGTCACCCCTATGGTAGGCCCTTCTAGCCCAAAGGGCACAGTGCAAGTACTGTGGGGGCTCCATAGAGGATCCCTCCCCCCTCACCCCCCCCAGTATTACTTCTACCAGTCTTCTAGGGTTTTCTGGGCAGCCAGCGCTACTGCCATCTCTCAGACAGGCTTTTGCTCTTCTGCTGCTTGACCAGCTCAAGCAGGGGAAGGCAGAGCAAAGCATTTCCTGTGGGAGAAGGAGGTAACACCCTCTCCCTTGGAAATAGGTGTTACAGGGCTTGGGAGGGGTAGCCTTCCCCCCCCCCCCCCCCCCCCCCCCCCAAGCTACCAGCTTGCTTTTAAGGGTACATTTGGTGCCCTCTTGCATAAACCGGTTTGCACAAGTCCAGGGCCCCCATGTAGGAATGTACCTTCTTTTTGGCATGGTTACCCACACTTTTTGCCTGCTGTAAGTGTGTTTTGGACTGTTCCTTGGATTCTGCTATCCAGGACCCCAGTGACTGTGCTCTCCCTCTAAATTTGGTTGTTCCGGACATTGTACACCCCAGAATTAGCATACTGGTGCCCCCCAAGTAAGTCCCTGGTATATGGTACTTGGGTACCCATGGCTTTGGGGCACCAGGGGATCCCCATGGGCTGCAGCATGTATTATGCCACTATGGGAGCCCATACAAAATGTCTGCAGGCTTGCCTTTTCAGCCTGTGTGAAAAGGTGCATGCACCCTTTCACTACATGTCACTGCAAGTCGTTCCTATGGTAGGCACTCCTAGCCCAGAGGGCAGGGTGTAGGTTCCTGTGTGTGAGGGCATGCCTGCCTGAGCACAGGTGCCCCTACGAACTCCAGATTCAACTCCCTGGACTTCATAAGTGCAGGGAAGCCATTTTAACCTTGTACTGGACACAGATCACTTACCACCTGTGTCTAGCTGCATAATGGTAACTTCGAACCTGGGCATCTTTGTTATCAAATATGTCGGAATCGTACCCCAATACTGTTACTATTATTGGCTGTATGATTCCATGCACTCTGGGGGCTCCATAGAGGACCCTCAGGTTTGCGCCTACCAGTTTGCATGGTTTTCCCATGCAGCCCACGCTGCTGCCATCCTACAGACAGTTTTCTGCCCTCCTGCTGCTTGACCAGCTCAAGCCTAGTAAGGTAGAACAAAGGACTTCCTTAGGAAGTGGGAGGCAACAATCTCTCCTTTTTGAAATAGGGGTTACATGGCTTGGGAGGGGTTGCCTCCCAAAGCTACTGGTACACTTTGAAGGGCCAGTTTGGTGCCCTTCTTGCATAAACCAGTTTGCACAAGTCCAGGGACCTCTGGTCCTTGCTCTGGTGTGAAACTGGACAATGGAAAGTGGAGTAGCAATGCTGGAGGTCCTCTAAGGAGCCCCCAGAGTGCATGGAATCATACTTCCAATACTGGCAACAGTATTGGGGTATGATTCTGACATGTTTGATATCAAACATGCCCAGGTTCGGAGTTACAATTCTGTAACAGACATAGGTAGTGACCCATGTCCAGTACACGTGTAAAATACTGCCCCCACACTCAACGTCCAGGAAAATGGAACTGCAGATTGTGGGGGCACCTCTGCTAGTGCAGGTGTGCCCCCACACACAAGTACCTGCACCCTGCCTTCTGGGCGGAGAGGGCCTACCATGGGGGTGACCCACAGTGACCTGGTGCAGTGATCTGTAGTGAGAACAGGTGCACGCACCTGTTTACCGCAGACTGAAATGGCAGGCCTGCAGGACCCTTCACTTGGAGAATGACTGCTGCAGCCCATAGGGATCCCCTGGTACCCTCAATGCCCTTGGTACCTAGGTGCCATATACTAGGGACTTACGTGGGGGGACCAGTATGCCAAATGTGGGGTGAAAATGGTAAAAGTTACCAAGTTAAACGTGAAAGAGCATAATCACTGGGATCCTGGTTAGCAGGATTGCAGTGAACACAAACACACTGACATCAGGCAGAAAATGGGAGTAACCGTGCCAAGAAAGAGGGCACTTTCCTACAAACACTGAGTAAATATCACTCAGAGGATGACGTATGGTAGTCAGTATTTTTGGTAGAGACAAACCTCCAAGGAACTGGTGTTACACCTACTTTGGACAAGGTGGAAGCCAAATTTATTGAAAAATAAGGCACAGCGCCACATGGGCTAAATGACTTAAACAAGATGTGGTCCCTGATATGATGCTGAATATACACACTCTGGTAGCATTCATTTGTTCCTTTTATACGATTTGTATTTTATTTTTTCTATAATTGTTGTATGGTTAGGGATAGTTTTTAAGATAGTTAAAGGCAACGGTTACATTGTTCTTTGATGTGTGATTACATAATAATGCACATATAGTGGTGAGGTTAACACTCGTCTTGTAAATACAAACCACTACCAAGTGTCCTCGGTCTAGTCCCCCGGTGGGTAACAGGAGACTACAGTTTGAAATTTACATGACTTCTCTGAATCACAAGCAGCCGCCTGGATACCGGGGAATGCATGATGTTTTTTGTGAAAGAATGTTGACTTATAGAAAGGGGGGCCCGTTAAGGTGCGTCTCAATTTAAAATAAAACTTCTATACAGGTATGTGTGTCCCATTTAAATATGGCTGCCAGGTTAACTGTGCTTTTACAACCAATGGGGAGGTTTAGCACGTGAGAGCCGCAGTACAGCTTTTTAGCAGGTGGCTTCTTCGGGAACCACATGACTTTGTATACGACCTTCCGTCTTGGGGGAAATTTGGAGGCAGAGAAGGCCATACTTTTATGTTAAGTCGGTGAGAGGTGGAGATGATTTCACGTTTTGGATAACTTCTACTTTGCCTCACATTATTAGGTCCACCTGAGTTTTCACAGTGTAGGTGGCCTCCTTTTGTCCAACACGATGTGGTAACGCACCCTCCGTTTTCACCTGAGGGTAATGGTTCTCGTGAGGTGATTTGTCGTGTCCTGTGCATAATTGCAAGGCTGGTTTTAGTGTCCAACTATGTCAAGGTCAGTTTGAGCCAGTCTCTTCAGCAGTCATGGGTTATGGTTTTCTCCAGTCAAGTGTCCCACCTTGGGGTTGTGGTGACTTCCATTTAGTCCACTTAGGATGGTGCACTTCCATTAATTGGGTTTCAGGGACAGTGTTAACCTAACCATACACTTCATTTTTCAGGACTATATATGGTTTTTATGTATGTGGTGCTTTTAATTTCTAAAATCACAGAAGCATGGTGGATTATTTCTTTCTTTTATTAGATAGATGTTCACCACAAAGTGAATAATTGGTTTATTGGTGAACAGGTTGCTATGTGACCCTGGCAGTATTGTTGCAAATATAGTTGTAACAATGGGTACATACATTTGTGATTTTATATTTATGTATTGCTTTTCTTCCGATGTCCCGATGAGGCCCTTAGAGGTTAAGGGCCGAAACGCTTCGACCAACAGTCTAAGAAGTATTATGAATTTATGAAATAAGACTATACCGCATTTAGCCATCACAGATACATTATCAATCAGTGTCTGTATTCATCATTACTACCTAATATTGGACTGCTTTTGGCAAAGTTGATTGGTAGCCCTTAGTTTGGAACAGTGAAGGAAGATTTAAGTGCTGCATCTGTTGCACTTAGTGCCTTGCTCTGGCAAAATTGATATGTATAATTGGACATGCTTTGATGTTTTGTATCTATATGTTTTATTGTCATGTACTGTGCCAAGGTCCGATGGTGAAAAATGGTAGGTCGTATACTACATGTTTTTCAGGATGAGGAGCAGGGCAAGGTGTGGCAAAAATAAATCTGTATTTAAAAAAGTATTGGTGTTATAAATAATAGAGATTTTTCCAGTGATCAAGGTTTTCACTGTTCCATCATATATTAGCATTTATTCCTACTGTATACGGATGTTGTATTATTGATAGTAGGACCAGCGGCCGCACGATGCGCCCGCTGCGAGTAGAACCAGCGGCTGCACAAGTTGCCCCCTGCGAGTAGGATGCATGATTCTTTTTCACCATTTAAATAATTTCCAAATTCAAAAATATGTATTTTAGTTGTTTCTTCTGGTCTTTGTCACGTGTTATACTGTTATGAATCTAGAATACCCATGATGGAGAACTGGGATTACAAGTAATTTTCCTTCTGCTTGAAACAAATGCTGATATATTTATTTCTCTTTTAATAGCAGGTCCAGGCGTCTGAGCACTGTGAGGTATGTTGATTGCTTGCTGTGAAGGGCCAGGGATTGGGGAATAGTGTGCTGGGCATGGTTCACTGGCCGGGCCGTGGAATGGTGCACAGGACCAGGAAGCGGTGGTTGGGGCATGGTCCGCGGGCCCAGGGAATGGTAAGGGACTGTGCCCTGGGAACTGGAGCTTGGGAATAGTGGCTGGGGCTTTGGTGCTTGGAGCCAGGGAAGGGTTCCCAAGGCAGGGACTGAGGAATTGTGGCCAGGGCTTGGGAAATGGTGTGCGGTGCCGGGCATGGTGAATGGGGCCAGGGAATTGTGGGGAGTGGTACCTGGGACATGGGAAGTAGTATGGAGGAGCGGGACTTGTGGTGTGCGGAGCCTGGACAGTGGTGTGTTGAGCCGGGCTTGGAGTCGTGCATAGGGCTGTGAGTGGGGCTTGGGGGAGGGGTGCGCGGGGCCTGGGCTTGGGGGAGGGGTGCGCGGGGCCTGGGCTTGGGGGAGGGGTGCGCGGGGCCTGGGCTTGGGGGAGGGGTGCGCGGGGCCAGGGCTTGGGGGAGGGGTGCGCGGGGCCAGGGCTTGGGGGAGGGGTGCGCGGGGCCAGGGCTTGGGGGAGGGGTGCGCGGGGCCATGGCTTGGGGGAGGGGTGCGCGGGGCCATGGCTTGGGGGAGGGTTGCCCAGGTACTGGGAGAGGGGTCCGTGGCTGCGGAAAGCAGGCCCATGCCAGAATAGGGCAATGGTGGGCTTTTCTGATGCAGGGCAACGGTGCGCTTGGTCAGGGGGCAGGGGTCATGCGCTGGCAGTGTGCCTTCATTGCAGATCGCTGCAGTCGCTCCCCAAGCCCTGTGCGATAGACTTGGCAGGGAGCCGTGCTTTGGCTTAGCTGATGAACATCCAGGTTAGGAAAGGAAGTGCATGCTCAGAGTCTTGAGCTGCATAATGGTTAACCATGTTGATTGTTTATGATACTAAGATTTAACTGATTGGACTTATAATTTCTTTTAGGATACAGTGAATGGACATAAAGAAATCGCCTCGTCTTTGGATCAAGTTGTCAGAGAGGTAATACTGAGCTACAAGCCTTACTGGCATGTTTGAGCATGAGCTGCAGATGTGTGATGAAGCTATTGTGCTTCCTAGCATGCCGTCCTTCTCTCCTACTCAAGCAGAACTCTCGGCCTTCACGCCCTCCCTTACGTCTTCACCACCTGTTCAAACGTTCCTAAATGATCTTAGCTGAATAGTTTCATCCTCGTCTTACATAAGACCTTGACAGCGTCATCCCAACAAAGACAACCACAGTCTCGGCTGAAGTTCCTCAAATCAATCAATCAAGAAAGCTCTGGGATATGGTACTTGATAGAAATACAAGTGCCAGGGACTTGCAGACACTTTACAAAGTTGCAGTTAGAAATATGAGGCAGAGCCATTTATCTCAGAATTCCTGAACCCAGAATGCTTCCCTCCAAAACTATTTACACAAAGCTATTTGCCTCCCTTGTGGAAGCTTTATTTGCAAATCCAAGGATCCAGCAAGATACTTTGAAGGATTTAACCAGAGGATAGTCCGCCCAACCCAATCACTTCATCTCTCTACACCATCTACTGTCCTTTAACCCTCCAAGGATGACTTCACAAACTTACAAATGATAGTGGTATATTAGGATCCCCATTGAATCTTCAACAGTAATCTGAGTTTGGAACAAAACCCCCCAAAGCCGCTGTACCAGCCTGAATCATCAGGAAGTCTTCTTGAAGTCTGGAAGATCTCAACATTGCATGCATCAAGCCGATTTGTGTAGATAAATGTTTATTACAGAGTGGTGGTGGCCACTTTGTGGTTATAGTTTGGATGTCCGGAGATGGTAATCCCTGTGGTTTGCTAATAACTTTGCCACCGTTTGACAGATCTTCGTGAAACTTTGCAGACCTATTCCTTTCTCTACACCGGGGAATGATTGCAATGTTTTGTCTCAGTTCTTTAAGGGGTTCCCAAAACACGTTTTTCCACTAATGAATTCTTGGTCGACTTTTTAGACCAATGTAGCGCCAAAATGACCGGTCAGATTTTGATGAAAAATGTAAGAAATATTGATTGTGGTAGAAACGATCCTTTGTGGTACTAGATGTCATTTGCTTAAGTAGTTTCAAAGGTATAAGGCTTTAAAACTTAGTAATATATTGGGCCACGGTATACAGCAGTAATTTGTGGCATACCACTGTGAGGAAATGGGGTGTGTTACACAGTGTGGCTTTGGAGCCTTATTGTGTATTACACTTCCCAGTCCCTATTAGGACCCTTGGGTTTTGTTTGTTAAACCCTCCGCTAGACCTTGGGTAGCTGTGGTGCTGAGCAACAAGGCTTACACAAAAGAACAAGTGTAAATCATTTAAACAGCACCAACACAATTGAATAAATTGACACAAGAAATCCGACACCAATTCATAAAAATAGAGTTTTATAGCAATCTAGACACCAAACGAAAATGATCCACAATTGGGTGTCAGAATTTAAAAGTAACAATAAATCAAAGCATTTCACTCAACCGTGAACCAACATTGGCAAATTCAAGGAATTTGACACTTGGGGAAAATGTCAGCGCAGTTGGGTAGAGTTACTTGGGGGCAACCAGCTGCGGCAAGGAGCTAGTCAGGGGGACAAGAAGATCCTCAAAAACAGTTAATTCCACGGAAGATGCAGTGTAGGTACGTTTTCTGCTTTGCAATGGATTCCTACGGAGTGGTCCTGATGGAAGGGTGAAGGATGCTGAAGGTGCTCAGGGTTTGCAGTGGATTCCTGTGGAGTGGTCCTGATGCAAGGGTGAAGGATGCTGAAGATGCTCAAGGTTTGCAATGGAATCCTGTGGAGTGGTCCTGATGCAAGGGTGAAGGATGCTGAAGGTGCTCAAGGTTTGCAATGGATTCCTATGAAGTGGTCCTGAAGCAAGGGTGAAAGATGCTGAAGATAGTCTAAGGATGCTGTGAACGCAATGTGATGAGAGGTCATCCTGCTGTGGTTCCTCGGCCCACAAAGACAGTGAGGGGGTCCTGAATGCAATGTTGATGTCCCACAAAGTCCTAAGAGCAGGTCAGTGCTTTCCCAAGATCTGCAGAGCATCTGGTGTCCTTATAGTGTTTGGCAGTGACAGCACAGTTGCCTGCTTTGTCACATTGTGCTAACAGTAATTTTTAGAAACTGTCTGTCTTGGTGCACCTGGTAAAGCGGGGCTCCCACTTAAGATTTGACATTATTTTTGCTCCTTGAAGTGGTTGATGTGTACCCTGTAAATGGGACATCTTAAAAGATTTATGCAAAGGTGTTTTCCTGCTTTTGAAAAGTCTGATCAGTGTGTCGAGCTGTGAACAAGACTTTTCTTTTTTTTTCCCTTTCAAAGAATACCTTGACAGTCAAACTTGCATTCGTTTTGATTTGTTCTTGGTGTTTCTTGCTGTTTGAGGAGTTTACTCTGAAGCTTTTCCTGCTCCATGTGTTTGACCTTTGTATTGGGTTTCTGGTTTCCATTTGCTTCGTGAAAGAGCTGCTGTAGTTGATTGCTGTTATGTTGTTCTCCTGTGCAGAGTGGTGTCTGTTTGACGTAGGTAATATTCTAAGGTAGTCTGTCTCAGCCACAGTTCTTGATCTTTCCAGAAGTCCGTGGGGGCGTTAGAGGAGGGGTTGAGTCTGCTCATTTCACCTCAGTGATTGGATGGCATCGAACTGAAGGCTTTGAGTGCAAGGAGATGTGGGTTCCTCTAGTGTTAATAGTGAATGACAAATCTTCTTCCTTGATTTTAATCAGATTTTGTTCTCCCTTGTTTTTAACAGACATCGAGGGAAATGGCTGCTCGCTGTGCTGCTACCCTCGTCACGCACCCGTTCCACGGTTTGTTCTTTGTTATATAAGAGTGATCTAGATGAAATCTGCACTGTCCATGTTCACTCTGTTACCTTTCTCTACATGTGTGTCTGTTCTTGTGTCTACAGGTGATCTGATGTAAATTTCCGCTGTCCATTTTCAGTCTGTCACCTTTCTGTACACGGGTGTCCGTTCTTGTCTGAGCGTGACGTAACGTAAATCTGCACTGTCCGTGTTCAGTCTGTTACCTTTCTCTACATGGATGACTGTTCTTTTCTCTTAGCGTGATCTAACGTAAATCTGCACTGTCCATGTTGAGCGCCAGAGACTACCAATGCTTTCCGAACTTCTTTTAGTCCAAAAAGAGATTTTGTTTTTTCTTTTAGCCATTTTGGTAACAGCACAGCAACTCCCCCAGCATAAAGGGCTTTTCGAAAACATGACAAAACAAATATGGACAATGTGAGACATTGGGTTGTTGGTTGACTGGGAAGTGAACCCTGGTCAAGCAACACAATCCCTTTCAGGGTGTACCACAAAAAGTCACTCATTTGACCTGTTTGACCCTGGGTAGCTTGGCACAAAAAGCAATCAGACTAAACTTAAACGCAATGTACTAAGTGTTTATGCAGTACACAAACAGCAACACAGTGAAACCACAACACAAAAATATCTCAAACCAATTTAGAAAAATAGAGAAAATTTTAATAGATTATTTGACATCAAAAGGTTCAAAATAGCAAGTCCTCTGTTTTAGAACAGAGGACTTGGACCACCTGGGCACCTTTAGCACCAGGAGTGGGTGGAGATTTCTTGGGGGTGCAAGACTCACTCAGGCTGGGACAGGGTGCAGGTTTAAGATGGCAGGAGACCAGCTGAACTAGCACTGGGAGTCACTTCTGGAGTCCTGGGGTGTGGGTGGTGATGCAGGGCTCTGCAGCAGGGCTGGTGTCTGATGGTCCCAAGCAGGCTCCAGGCAGTGAAACAGTCTATCCAGGCACAGCAGCAGTCTGACCGTGCACAGCAGGTTACAGCAGCAACAGGCAGTCCTCGGAGTCCTTTCACAGGTCTCGCAGTGAACTAAGGAGCATGTCTGAGAACCCTCTTTTTATACCCTGGTGCCCTGCTCCTAGAGGTTGGGTAGACACTTCCAGAAGGGCTGTCTGAAATTCTAGGGATTTCCTGCCTCCCCTGCTCTGGCTCCTAGCTGGCTGCACTGACAGTGCAGGGTCATTACGCCTATTGTGCGGTGCCAGAGCCCAGCCTATGCACTTGCAAGTGGGGCTGTGCTTAGCTCTGCCCCCCCATCAAGTCAGTTAGTCTGAGTTTACCTTTAAAGAGGGTTTATCACTACAAGTTAATTGGTACCAAACTTGACATATCTACCGCCTCTGGTTTAAGAATTACAGCTTATTATCTAGAATAGAGAATCCCCAGTGTCCCTCTATAGGAGGGTAGGAGTCTCAGTAGTGAGAAAACAAATGTGAGCGTTTTGTCACTACTAGGACATGGAAAATAAAAACTACATCTCCTACCTTTTAATTACACTGCACTCTGCCCTATGTAAGGCCTACCTTACGACTGACTTATATGTGATAAAAGGGGAATTTAAGGCTTGGCAAGGGGTTTTGAAAGCCAAGTCGACATGGCAGTGGTGGGCACTGCCTTTAGGCTGCAATGGCAGGCCTGGGGCACGTTTTAAAGCGCTACTGAAGTGGGTAGCACAATAAGTGCTGCAGGCCGACTAGTAACATTTAATTTACAGGTCTCGTGTGTGTTAAATCACTCTACAAGGGGACTTGTATGTAAAATAAATATGCCAATCAGGCCATGGTGAGGAGTTAGCACATGCACTTTAGCACCGGTCAGCAGTGGTAAAGTGCACAGAGTCCTAAGGCCAACAGAGTAAAAATCCAGACAAAATGGAGGCAAGCAGGCAAAAAGTTTGAGGGAAGACTACCTCAAGGCTGACAGGTCTAACAGACAGTGACAAAATGCTGGCAAACAGGCCTATTGGCTTTGCCATTGCTTGTTTTGTTATGTTGCTGGCTATCACATAGAAACCCTAGTTCTGTGGCGTGACCTGACTTAATCTAATCAACGAAGCCACATTGAGCAGCTCCAACTGACACGACCTGTATGGAGAACTCCACCAGTATATTTAGGATGGTCAGGATGTTAACGGTTGAAAGAAAATTCTTTATCTTAGAACAAAGGACAACTTTGCCCTTGAGCCAATAACTTGTGCTTGGCGTCTAGTTTGAGGGAACTCTCTGAACAACACCAGACACTGGTGGTTCCCTCTGCGGACGTCACTGCCTTCAGAATCGGAAACAGAGCGGAACTGTGCAGCGTGTGGAGATGCTAAACTAGACTGACAGAGTCCAGAGCCCAGATGGCTAATGAACCCAGGTGAGAGAGACTCGGTGGACTGAACCCTAAGGCCCCTACAGCCTAGCTGGCCAGAGTTGTTGAAGCAGCTAAAGGTCAAACACACATATGTATTTCTTTAAATAATGCTGTGATTTAAGAAATGTTTAACATTACTAGGGCTATTTCTTCAGAAGCGGACATATAAAGTGACCTCTTAGGTTTTCCCCACACCAGTTTCTTCACAGATTCTCTTGCTATTGTTTCTTCTGGTTGTGCCAGACATAATGCTGCCTTTGTAGAGCACTTGGTTGAACACGTCCATGCTGCCAAGAAAGCCCTCTGACCCTGTTAGGGAAGTAATTCCACTAACTTCAAATTCTCCAAACTCCTAACAAATTAGGAGTGAAATGTATAATGGTAGTTGAAAAAGCCAGGTTTTCGTTTTTGAGGTTAAAATGAGGAAAACCTGTTTCTTGGCTAATAAAAATGGGGCGATTCATTCCAGTATTTAAATGCCAAGGTAGTGCAAGCATAGTTGCTAGGAGAACAGGAGATCCGAAGGATGGCATTGAATGCTACTTTTGTGGAGCGTAATTTCCTGCGTGGACAGTAAAGAAGAATTGTCCAGTGAGAAACCTACTAGCGGAGCCCATTTAAAAACATATAAACTAAGTGCAGGCACTAGAAGAGGGCCCTCTTGCAGTCAAGAACCCAGTGGAACGCTTAAAAGCTGGCACATGTGAAGTTCTGGGAGGATTAAGAGCTGACGTGGCAACAGATTTTTCGACCTCTTGCAGCCAGGCCAACATGGAAACCGTTTCGGGAATCCTTGCTAAGCACAACCAGGCTTAGGTGACCATTTTGTGAGCCTCAGTTGGAAATAGCCTAAAATCTTTTGCAGCATTTTTAGAATTAAATAGCCACAAGTTTGCCCGCTTGATTGGCCGTAGGCCGCTCGTGGTCCAGAGAGACTCTCCGATTTTGGAGATGAAGTACTGGTACTGGAGCAGCTCGGCGGTCCTCTGGCCAACACTCTTTGGCCCAAAAATAAGCGTATTCCCAGCAGAAGAACCGCTGTTTTATCAACGTTCAGCTCGATGTCGAGTGGATGCCAGTGGCGACTGCGCGTGTGCAGGCTGAGATCATTGCTTAAGTAGCTGCAACCTCCGTAGAAATGTTTTCTGTAACTTCACAGGCAAGGGCTGTAAAGAAAGCGAGCAATTGTTTGACACGACTTCAGGATCTGCTGAGGGTCTTTTTTTAAAACAAAAAAAAAAAGGAAGAAGGGGGTTTAGATTAAAAAAATATTTTTTTCATTCGTTCTAAAGAAGTAATTTGAATATTCATTCTTTCTGTTATTTTTATATTCGTAGAACTTACTCACTTCAGCGGGCATTTCCCAGGCACTGTAATTATACAGCTCAATTGCTGACCATGTGAAACTCCCTAATTGGGCCCCTAATTAATTACTTTCTCTGCCAGTGTGAAGTGTTAAACCTAATCTCCAAAGGCTTATTTCTATTGTTAAAGATTCGTCAGGAAATGGGGTATATTATATGGTGTGGTTATGCAGCCTCACCGTACCAACCCCTTTGTGCACCTTGGGTTTCGTCTGTCAAACTGTCAGCTCAGCCCTGGGTACCTGTGGCTCCGCACAGCAAGGCTTACACAGAGGAACAAGCATAAAGTATTCAAACGGCATCAACACCCCTGAAGCAGAAATCCACACAAGACTCGAATCTCACAACAATTTATAAAAATAGGTTGTATGTTTATAAGTATGTAGACGCCACAATGAAAACGGTTCACCAAAGGGTTCCAGAGAGATAAAAAATAATTTAAAACATTTCTCACAACTGCGAACAAGCCTTTTTCACATTCAACAAATTTGACACTTTGATACTTATCAAAGTTTTCCTTAAAACAGTTTCTATGAGGTCAGGAAGAAGTACTTGGGGCAGCCAACTCCGGCATGGAGCTACTCAGGTCCCTAGAAATAGTTAACTCCACAGAATGTCAGTCCTCAAGCAATTCCAGGGACTTAGTCTGGGATTCAGTGGATTCCTATGGAGTGGTCCTCATGGAAGGAATGAAAGATGCTGGAGATGCTCTCAGGATGCTGTGATGTGACAGTCAAATTGGGGGGGGTGGGGGGAGTTGGGGTTGATTCTGCCTGCAGATGGTCCTCGGTCTGAGAAGATGTTGCAGGGCTCCTGGCTGCAGGGTCAACGTCCCATGAGGTCCTCTTCGGTCTGGCAGAAGTCCAGTCACCACTGGACTACGAGTCGCTTAATGTTGTGATCACAGGCCAATCTCTTCCTGGGTTGATAACCTGTCTTCTGGGGGTCTCAGCAATCTCAGGTGCAACTCTGTGCATCAGGTCTTGGTCCTTGTTGCTGTACGGCAGCGCTGGTGGTGGCTTGAAGACTTTCCGCTACCAACTTGCCTCAGCAGGCTTCTTCAGCTGTTGTTTCCCTGTTCTGCGAACATTAGGCTAGCTAGCTGGCCCTTGCCTCTTGGCTTTGCTGGGCTCTGGAGACCGCTTCTTTGAGCAGGACACGGCAGGCACAGTCCCTCTCTTCACTAGCCACCAGTTGCAGCAGGTGCAGACCTCGTCAGTGCAGCCTTCCTCTGCTAGTCCTTTGGTGCAACAGAGCAGTCTTTCTTCTGTCCTTCTTCCAGTTGGTAGAGATCTGTGGTCTGGGTGCTAGGGGTGCCCCTTTTATCCTCTGAAAATGCCCTCAGGACAGAATGATATTGGTAGCCACTGAGCTACCAGGTTCCTTCCCAGCTGCTGACCACCTCCTGTGGCATCTGGATATCCCAGGTGAACCTTTCTACCCACTCCCAAGATGGCAAGGCCCGGCTCTCGGTGTTCAGACCTTACTAGCCTGGGTTGTGGCTTCCTCAGGGCTACATGCCCCTGGGGAAACCAGTTTGTCAACTGGTTTCTCTTCCCTGCTCCCCGTGCCAGCCAGTCAGCTTAGATTGGGGCAGCCCTCCTCTCTAGTATGACACATTTGCCTTTCAAACCAGACTTCTCAGTTGAAGTCTGCCGTTTGGAGCTAACACCCAAGTCGTGTACTCCCTAGCCTGCATTGTTTCCCTTCCTGAGAGTTGGCGGCATGTCTCTCCAAGAGGGCAGAAAGCTGTCTCGTGGAGACGGCTCCATGTGTGCCCTGTAAGGCACAGGAGTTTTAAAGGCAACAAGTGATAGCTTTGCTAAAGCTGCACACTGCAAGAAGTTATGTTAATTTGACGTGAGATACAAGTCGGGCTTAATGTAACGAGTTGTTTGATGTCTTGAATTCCCACTTGGTGGCACCGTTGACGAGTTACCACGTTTGAGAGGTCTGCGTGTAACCCTTTGCTCGCCAATTGGGTGACCAGTCTTTACACAATAAAAACAGTGGTTTGTGTGTTTTGTTGTCAGGACATGTAAAGTACATGCCCTGCCTGTGTCATATGTTGCACCCTGCTTTAGGACTCAGTAGGCCTGCCCGAGGGGTGACGTACACAGATATATAGGGGGAAGTAGGGGCCTTGCCATTGTTCTCAAGACAGTCTGGCTAGCAGTGCACAACTCCTCTGCCAGTCTTCAGTGGCAGTCTAGGTGGCCCCATTTTACATCAGAAATCTCTAGGGTGGCACAACAAGTGCTGCAGTACCCCTCTAACATACAGCAGTGCCCCCAAGGATCAGTCGACTGATCTACTGGAACCCGCTCCAGGGACAGAAGATACCCACCACAGGCGTTTTGCCACTACCAGTCGCCAGGCAACAAAGAGAACAAATCTGAGATAGCCAAAACTTGCACCCTTGTCTGCTGACCTAGGGATTGCTAGCCGGGACTGGATTCACCATACCCAAGGCATACTAGCGCTCAACAATGGATTTTGCTCCAACCGCAGTGCAGACTGACCAGTAGCTCAGCATCAGCTGGCCGGCTACATCAACGTAGACAACTTCGAAGGACCCCAGCCTCTGTGGCTACGTTTGCCCCACTTCATCTGTGGACTGAGGAATTACCACAAAGGCACCCCCTTCGACCGCACCACAACCAAAGCTTCCTTTGAGCATCTTTTTGTCTGCATCCCTCAGCATCAGGACCACTCCATTGATGTAAATGGCGGCTGTACTGTAAAGTTTCGATCTTCCCTTTAAAAACGCTCTAGTGGCCAGATAACTGTCCAGAGTACATTTTTTGGTCCTCTAGACCTCTGTCCTGCTAGATTTGTCGAACTAACTTTTACACACTTTTCAAAACTTTCAAAACTTTTTCTTGGCCAAAGCTAATTTGCAGTTGATCTAGAAGTTATTTATTCTAAAATCTGTATCTCAGGAACCCACAGTGGATTTTAATGTTTAAGGTCTCATAAATCTGATCCTTTAAAAAAAAAAATACAAAAATAGTGTCTCGTTTCTTTCGTGTCGTGTGAATGTCTTGTTCTGTTTGGCGCGGTTAAATACTTTATACATGTTCCTTTGCTACGCCTTACTGCTCGCAGCCACAACTAACCAGGGTTGAGCTTAAGTAAATGTACCTGACTAGACCCAAGACCGTGTTTTGAGAGAGTACTGCACGCTAAGGCCCCACAGCTATATCGTACACCCAAATCCTCACACCTACGCTCTGCGCTTTTCATTGGTCGCAGCTGTGGGATCCAGTGTCCGAGAATCTTCAACAGTCCTAGCTGCATCGATCATTTGTTCTACTGTGACTGATGCATCTCGAGAGTTTGGTGGCCTTGGGCTTGAAAAAAGGGCCAGTTCAGATTTTTTCTTAGATATAATGGCATGCCTAGGAGGACCTTTTTTTAATGGTGTCCCTCCTTTAAGAGACAACATTAAATCGTTTTGTTTTTGTGATTTTTTTTTTTTTTTTGTTTTAAATATGTTGTGCTTAGATGTTTAAAAAATACTCCATATGTGTTAGGTTTGTGATTTAAGAGATTATTTTAATTTAATAGTTTGTAGTATAGAGGATTGGGAGTATGTAATTTTTTTTTTTTTTAAGACTGGCGATACAGTAAGTCCCCTTTTCTTTAATGCTGCAGTTTTATTCCTTTATTTCTTACTCTGTTATTCAGTTAATAGACTGTGCTTATGTTCTTATTCTGTGCACATTGCGCCAGAAGATAAACTGAAGTTCTCTTGTGGTGCTGCGATCAGTTCCGAGTGCTCACTGTGCGTTTCTCCTGCAGTGATCACTCTCAGGTGTATGGTGCAGTTCATTGGGCGCGAGACCAAGTACAGGTAGGTGCTGAGCCCTGAAGGGTGAGTCCGTGCACTGTAGTGAGTGGCAGGGGTGTCTGCTGATGATGTGTCTAGTTCCGTAGTCCTCGCCCAGTGTTTGTCTGGCAGCCTGTGCTTGGAGTTGAATATTGAGAATGCCAAGCTCTTGGCTGTGTTTCAACCTCCGTGTGCTGCCAAGATTTGCTGGTGGGTGAGTAACATCAGTGTCTGACATGCGTAGCTGTGTGTGCAGGCACAGATCTTCAGTGCTGGTTGTGAGCAGGAGATGTTAAGTCGAAGAAGCGCTGCTCTCCTGGTCGTACTGTACCTTCTCTGCCAGTGTCCGATACCTGCACCTTTGTGAGGTGCCCTGAGCCTTTCCTCGGGCTGTGGCACAGTGGATGGTTGGTGCATAGTACTCTCTATATCAGTGTGGGGCCCATGCACCGGCTGCTGAACCTTGGCACTAATTGTGAGTGTTGGAATGTCTACCCTTCTTTCTGTACCAGGCCAGAGCCCCTGCACCAGATACCGTTCCTCATTGGAGGCTGTGGTGCAGCAGATAGTTGGTGCGTAGTGCAGTCCGTCCGTTTGGGGCCCCAGCACCAGGTGTTGAACCTTGGTGCTAATTGTGGATCTTGGAATGTCTGCCCTGTCCTGCTTCTCTAAAAGCCTAGTGCTCTTGAACCAGGTACTGTTATTCATTGCAGGCTGTGGTGCAGCGGTTTGAGGGTGAAGGGTCTGGGGCAGCAAATGTATAGTAGAAGCCATGTCCTCCTAATGGTGCTTCTCCTCTGGCAGCCTCCAGCAGCGCTATGATGCATGCACTGATCCTTGGCACGCTGGTTGTGGTGGAGCTGACGGGTGGTAGAAGCCACGTCTCTTATGGTGGTGGTTCTCTGGCCGCCTCCAGCAGCGCTATGATGCATGCACTGATCCTTGGCGTGCTGGTTGTGGTGGAACAGACAGGTGGTAGAAGCCACGTCCTCGTGGTTATCCGATAGCCTGCAGCAGCGCTTTGATGCATTCACTGATCTTTGGCGTGCTGGTTGTGGTGGTGGTGGTGGAGATGGGTGGTAGAAGCCAGGTCCTCGTGGTTCTCTGATAGCCTGCAGCAGCGCTGTGATGCATGCACTGATCCTTGCCATGCTGGTTGTGGTGGAGCAGATAAGTGGTGGAAGCCACATCCTTGTGGTGGTGGTTCTCTGGCCGCCTGCAGCAGCGTTGTGATGCATGCACTGAACCTTGACGTGCTGGTTGTGGTGGAGCAGATAAGTGATGGAAGCCACGTCCTTGTGGTGGTGGTTCTCTGGCTGCCTGTAGCGGTGCTGTGATGCATGCAGTGATCCTTGCCATGCTGGTTGTGGTGGTGGAGACAGGTGGTAGAAGCCACGTCCTCGTGGTTATCTGATAGCCTGCAGCAGCGTTGTGATGCATGCACTGATCTTTGGCGTGCTGGTTGTGGTGGAGCAGATAAGTGGTAGAAGCCACATCCTTGTGGTGTTGGTTCTCTGGCCGCCTGCAGCAGCGCTGTGATGCATGCACTGATCCTTGGCGTGCTAGTTGTGGTGGAGGAGACGGGTGGTAGAAGCCACGTCCTTGTGGTGGTGGTTCTCTGGCCGCCAGCAGCAGCGCTGTGATGCATGCACTGATCCTTGGCGTGCTGGTTGTGGTGGAGCAGACTGGTGGTAGAAGCCATGTCCTCGTGGTGGTGGTTCTCTGGCCGCCTGCAGCAGCGCTTTGATGCATGCACTGATCCTTGGCGTGCTAGTTGTGGTGGAGGAGACTGGTGGTAGAAGCCACGTCCTCATGGTGGTGGTTCTCTGGCCGCCTGCAGCAGCGCTTTGATGCATTCACTGATCCTTGGCGTGCTAGTTGTGGTGGAGAAGACGGGTGGTAGAAGCCACATCCTCGTGGTGGTGGTTCTCTGGCTGCCTGTAGCAGTGCTGTGATGCATGCACTGATCCTTGGCGTGCTAGTTGTGGTGGAGGAGACGGGTGGTAGAAGCCACGTCCTTGTGGTGGTGGTTCTCTGGCCGCCAGCAGCAGCGCTGTGATGCATGCACTGATCCTTGGCGTGCTGGTTGTGGTGGAGCAGACTGGTGGTAGAAGCCATGTCCTCGTGGTGGTGGTTCTCTGGCCGCCAGCAGCAGCGCTGTGATGCATGCACTGATCCTTGGCGTGCTAGTTGTGGTAGAGGAGACGGGTGGTAGAAGCCACGTCCTTGCGGTGGTGGTTCTCTGGCCGCCAGCAGCAGCGCTGTGATGCATGCACTGATCCTTGGCGTGCTAGTTGTGGTGGAGGAGACGGGTGGTAGAAGCCACGTCCTTGCGGTGGTGGTTCTCTGGCCGCCAGCAGCAGCGCTGTGATGCATGCACTGATCCTTGGCGTGCTAGTTGTGGTGGAGCAGATAAGTGATGGAAGCCACGTCCTTGTGGTGGTGGTTCTCTGGCTGCCTGTAGCGGTGCTGTGATGCATGCAGTGATCCTTGCCATGCTGGTTGTGGTGGTGGAGACAGGTGGTAGAAGCCAAGTCCTCGTGGTTATCTGATAGCCTGCAGCAGCGTTGTGATGCATGCACTGATCTTTGGCGTGCTGGTTGTGGTGGAGCAGATAAGTGGTAGAAGCCACATCCTTGTGGTGTTGGTTCTCTGGCCGCCTGCAGCAGCGCTGTGATGCATGCACTGATCCTTGGCGTGCTAGTTGTGGTGGAGGAGACGGGTGGTAGAAGCCACGTCCTTGTGGTGGTGGTTCTCTGGCCGCCAGCTGCATGCACTGATCCTTGGCGTGCTGGTTGTGGTGGAGCAGACTGGTGGTAGAAGCCACGTCCTCGTGGTGGTGGTTCTCTGGCCGCCTGCAGCAGCGCTTTGATGCATGCACTGATCCTTGGCGTGCTAGTTGTGGTGGAGGAGACGGGTGGTAGAAGCCACGTCCTCATGGTGGTGGTTCTCTGGCCGCCTGCAGCAGCGCTTTGATGCATTCACTGATCCTTGGCGTGCTAGTTGTGGTGGAGAAGACGGGTGGTAGAAGCCACATCCTCGTGGTGGTGGTTCTCTGGCTGCCTGTAGCAGTGCTGTGATGCATGCACTGATCCTTGGCGTGCTGGTTGTGGTAGAGGAGACGGGTGGTAGAAGCCACGTCCTTGCGGTGGTGGTTGTCTGGCCGCCAGCAGCAGCGCTGTGATGCATGCACTGATCCTTGGCGTGCTGGTTGTGGTGGAGCAGACTGGTGGTAGAAGCCACGTCCTCGTGGTGGTGGTTCTCTGGCCGCCTGCAGCAGCGCTTTGATGCATGCACTGATCCTTGGCGTGCTAGTTGTGGTGGAGGAGACGGGTGGTAGAAGCCACGTCCTCATGGTGGTGGTTCTCTGGCCGCCTGCAGCAGCGCTTTGATGCATTCACTGATCCTTGGCGTGCTAGTTGTGGTGGAGAAGACGGGTGGTAGAAGCCACATCCTCGTGGTGGTGGTTCTCTGGCTGCCTGTAGCAGTGCTGTGATGCATGCACTGATCCTTGGCGTGCTGGTTGTGGTAGAGGAGACGGGTGGTAGAAGCCACGTCCTTGCGGTGGTGGTTCTCTGGCCGCCAGCAGCAGCGCTGTGATGCATGCACTGATCCATGGCGTGTTAGTTGTGGTGAAGCCGTTGCTGAGCGGTCTGGATCGATTATCGCTGGCTTGGCTTTAAGTGTTGTCCTTCTGCTTCCTGGGCGATGTGTAACTTGCACCTTCTTTTCTTTGCAGCGGAGTCATTGATTCCATGGTCACAGTTTACCGCGAGGAAGGAATCCTGGGCCTCTTTGCGTAAGCTGAGCTCATTCTATTTCCTTGTTGTGTTTCAGTACATGTGGGAGGTGGGGGCTCTAAAGCGGGATCAACCTAGAAATCTGAGTAAAGGAAGGTAAAGGAAAGAAAGTTGCACAGGTTTGAGAATTAAGAAACAGAAGCAAAATTAAGGATGTCCCTGGAGCACTGATTTTTGAAGCACTTCCTGCTTCACAAATGTTGCCTACTCTAGCCCAGTGTTCTCTCTTTTCAACAAGAGAGACATGGGTGCTTCTGCTGTTAGTAAAGTGAATAAAGACTGGATAGAGAACCGATACGTGCAGAGATTAGTCCACCTTTTTATTATTATTATTTGCACATAGACTACCGGTCACTCTCTGGCCCGGACAGAAGTGTCAGTAAGTGCTGAAGCCAGAGCTGGCTCATGGCTTTAGAAACATGGACTGGTTCTGAAATAACCAGTCTTATAGACCCAGAGGCTCCGCCGACCACAAGAGAAACCGACAAACTGAATGCTGTGATCTGGGAACCAGCGGCTTAAGCGGCAGAGGAGAACCAACACGATTTGTTGTCAAGTTCACAGTAGCCCTGGAGAGAATCAATACCTGATGCAGGATTTGCAGGTTAATGAAAAGTAAGCTGATATGAATTATTTGTTTTACCTTTTTTCCTGGCAGCTGGTAGCCTTGATTGTGCTGCTGGTCAGGTCACACCTATCAGCAGTTGGAGAGTCACAGGCTGGTTGCCTTTTTTAAGATGGTGATGATGCTAACTGCTCGGTGCAGACAGTAATGCTCTGAGCCCCAGTGATTCTTTGAATCCTTCATGAAGGTGCCGCTCGTTACTGTGCTGTCCCAGCTAAGGCAGCTTCTCTGTGTTCAGCAGACAACGCCTCACCTTACACTTTGCAAGGATTGTGGCGTCAGTATTCGTGCTGGGCCTGATGCACAGAGTGCTGCGCTTTGGGACCTCAGCTATACCTTTACCTTGCAGTTTATAGCTCCGCTTTCATGTCGACTTCACCTGGGTGGTCTTTTGTTATCACCTCATTCAGCGTGTTTGGGCAGGTGGGAGGTGCGTCTGATAGTCTGCACACCTGAGTGGGTTTTCTAATACTGTCAGTCTCTGCATTTTGATATGTTTTAATCAAATCCCCCATGTTCCAAGCACTTGCATGCAACCATGTTACTTCTGTTTGCTTATTCAAGATTTACATGGCTGCTTCCTCTCTCCCTCTAGTGGGCTTGTTCCGCGTCTGCTGGGCGACATCATTTCTTTGTGGCTCTGTAACATGCTGGCCTACTTCATCAATACCTACGCACTGGAAAATGGGGTAAGGGGTGTGTGTGTGTGTGTGTGTGTGTGTGTGTGTGTGCGCGCGCTCTCAGGGGAGTGTCTTCCTCTCTTGGGGTGTCCATCGGAGTTTCATGGCATGCGTCAGGCATTTTCTGCTGTTCACCCAGCCACCCTTTTTGTACAGGCAAGATCCTCTCCCGTTCATGAACTCCGTGCTCAGTCAGGGAGGCATGCTCGTGTCAGTGTGGATTCCTTGAAGTGTTCTTGTGCCTGTACTAGGTACCTACAGAGAGACACTGAAGGATCTTGATGACATCTGGATGCCCAGCTGTGACACGGGAGGCGAAGAATGCCATACGATGAGTGAGTTAGCCACAGGTCAGCTGGCCCAATGCGTAAACCTAACTAGTGCTGAGGTGAAGAAAGGGGCACCTAGTAGTGGTATTACTGGTTCAGGCCTTTCTTCTCTCATGCCTGACTGCCCCAGCGCCAGTCTTAATGTTATTACATCTTACTAGTTCAACAGATGTGGTGTGTGGTGCTTAAGCCTTTCTCAACTGATTGCTTCAGACAACTCTGCTGTTCTGTTTGTACAGGAACGGTTCAGGCTTCGCCTGGTTTCTTCATGTTTGAGTCCTTTGGCTGCTTCTCTTGAGGCTGAACATTGGTGGCGCAGGTTTTCTCTCAGGTGTCCGGGTCCGCGTGGTGCTGGTCTCTGTTCTACTGTACTGAACTGTTCTCCATTGTTCACACAGCCAGTGCTGTCTTTCTCGGTACATGTTTCTGCATTATTGTCCTTCATCGACAGAGTAACACTTTGGTTTAGGGTGCTTGAAAGTGCTACTCACTCATTTCAGTTTAAGTGCCAGTCCCGGAGCACAGGTCCTTCCACGGGGTCTCGTCAGCTCAGTAGCTCCAAGAAGGAGCCAGTCCCGGTATCATACCAGCGCTGATGATCTATTCTCCTGGGTCTGTCTGTTTCATGTCTCCTCTTGTGAGCGAGTGGCTGAGGTTCTCCAGGACTGGATCTTTTATATATTCACATGCTTAAATCATTCTGAAGAGGGACATCATTGACAGTGGAGGTTTAGTCACCAAGGACTTGGCGGTAAATTTAACTGAATGTGTGAAACACTAGGTTTTTTCGCTTGTTTTTTTGCCCAGGTTCGTTGTAATTTTTTATTTTATTTTTAGCCTTTTTTTTTAATTTTATTATCTTTTTTAGAAAGAGGTGTGTCTCACTTTCATGAAGTGCTTGATGGGGGCACTTTTCAGAGTCTTCCACAGAGGAGTGGGTACCTCCTTTAAAAGGGGGCGTTTCTGAAAAAGAAAAAGTAAAGAGCCAACCTCCTTTCTCTTAAGCATCTTTGGAGGCAAGGTGATCCCGATGTTGCTTCAAGACTTTTTATGATTCGGATAAAAGGCAAAGCATGCTCGTGAGACTCCTCTGTGTAGATCTTTTCTCCGCCAAGCGAGCAGGATCTGAAGAGCTTTTTCCCTTCTTTTAGCCACCATCGCAGTCGGTGACAGTCAACAGTCTCCCTGGCCCAGCACAATTGTGAAAATCCCAGATATTACCCTCAAAACAACTCTGACTGATGGAAGTTGAAGATGAGGCTGACTTAAATCCAGGGAAGACTAAAAATGTGACAATTGTATGGTCAGACATAAGTCAGAGCTGAGACTTAGTCGCACATGACATGTGGTAGACCTCAGAGCTATGGTGGCCCCTAGAAGTAGTCAGTCAGATCAATCAGATTTGTAGAGCACTTCTGGTCACCCATGAGGGTATCCAGGCACTGGCAGAGTCCAGTTGATTAGCCCAATAGCCAGGTCTTGCAGGACATTTGGAACTCTGGAAGAGACTGGGAGTTCCGGAGGTGTTGGCAGTAAGAGAGCTCCACACTTCAAACACATTGGCTGAGGTTTGGAGTGTTTTAAATGAGGATGTGCTACTAAATAAACTGTTGTTGAGGCCTGTGGCCATTCTGAAACTGTATACAGCTCTTTAAAGTTAGAGGGTAGTCAGCCGGACGACGGGTAATGATTAAAGTGATTCCATGAAAGATGACTCCGCTGGGGAACTGAAGCTACAGGTAAGTCACTTTGCAGTTTGTGCATGAAAGAATTGTGTCTCTGTTCCCTGGCCCCTGACTGGCTCACATCTCATCTGGGGTTCATATGCCTGAGTGGTTCAGAAGCCCTTTCTGCCCCTCTCTTACTTCTGTGTCTGAATAGCTGAATCTCTGACTGTGTACAAGCGGCTTAGGGTTCCTCCCTGGTGTCTATGTACAGGTGTCAGGACTCCCCTGGCACTGGTGTCTGCCAGGATGCACCTGGCACTGGTGTCTGCCAGGATGCACCTGGCACTGGTGTCTGCCAGGATGCACCTGGCACTGGTGCATCCCTGACCCTACACCCTGTCAGGACATCCCCAGGACTATCATCTGTACTTCGATGGTTCAGGTCTCCTCCATTTTCTGTTAACTGGGATCGATTTTTTTTTTTTTTTTTTACAGATGTCTAGTATGAGTGAGATGAAGGGCTACTCTCAAGCTGTCACTGGAGTAAGTTCCCTTTTTATTCTCTACAACTGTGTTGTGACTGAGCTTATCTAAAGCAACCAATGAACCCCCCTCTCTTCACCTTCCCTTCCTACATCAAGAAATGTTTTTACATTTCAAATCACATTAGGGCCACTTTGCTCACCTGGTCAGGCCGGTTCATACACATGTACTCACTAGAGCAGTGACTACCTGTAGTGGCAGGTGCTGTGGAGTGGAGTGTTGGAAGAGGGCAGGGGGACCACATGGCATTGCTGCTTTGGGTTGTGCAGGGCTTGTCTGGTACATTGGCTGTGGGCAGGTTTGAGTGTTCTGCCTCATTGGGTTGTGCAGGGCTTGTATCTATGCTGCATTAGCAGGGCAGGGCTTGTGTTGTCCCTGCAGCATTGTTGGGCAGTATTTGTGTGGGTACAGAGTGGGTTCAGTACTGCATTGAGTTGGTAGGACTTGTGTCCCTGCTGCTTGAGTTAATCCGAGGTTTTGTTTGTGCTTTGTTGCATTTGGTTGTGCAGTGTGTGTGTACTGCAGCTTGTCAGGTGAGTATGATTAGGGCAGGATATGTTTGGTACATTTTGGGGTGTGTCTGGTTGACAATTTGGGCTTGAGTGGTAAGTCAGTTAATCAATATTTGTAAAGCACGGCTACTCACCCGTGAGGGTTTCAAGGTGCGAGGGGTGGAGGGAACGGGCCTTATCCAAAGAGCCACGTCTTGAGGTTCTTCCTGAAGATGGTGAGCGCTGGGCTTTGTCTGAGTTGCAGGGGGAGGTTGTTCCTGCTCTTGACTGCAGCATAGATAAATGATTGGAAGGATCTGGCGGCGTGTGGAAGGAGACGTGGTAGTTCAGGTAGGCTGGTTGTGCGTTGTGTATGGCCTTGTACATGTGGGTGAGAAGCTTGAAGGTAATTCGCTTCTCGACCGGTAGTCAGTGGAGGGTCCTCAGGTGTTGGGTGTCGGCGAGGGAGGTCCAGAATGAGAGGTGATGTTACTTTGTAAAGAAGGCTTTGAAAGTGTGGTTGATTTTGAGGTTGATGAATGTTGGGTGCCTGTGAATTATAATTCTTAGTTAGTGGTATGGACTTGGAAGACGGCGCAGGTTTAAAATGTGGGGGTGGAGTATAGAGTGAGGTTTGAGTGTCTGGCGGTGCTGTGGCCAGACGAAGGTTGATGCTTGCTGGTAAGGCTGGAGCAGTGTTCCTTTTTTGGGATAAGATTATCGGGCACAATTAGAGGTTCTGGGTCGGACGTGGGGGTGGCAGTGATGTAGAGGGTTGTTTTAAAGATGTTGAAGTCTTTTTCTTTGTCTTAGATGTCTTGGGAGGGGAAAGCCCTCTGGGGGGAGTGGGGGGGAGGTTACAGTGAGATGTGTTGTTAATTCAATAACTTTTCAAATATTTCCAGCCCTGGAAAGGGTCTTCGGGATGTACTGACAATATGCATACAAAAAAGTGTGGGTAAAACAAGAAAATACAGTTATCGCTTTCAGGACAGCTTCGTGCTCAGTGAAACAGTTGTGTACGTTGGTATAGATGAAGATTGGCAACATTAGCTCCCGATGATCATAGACTGAGGCGCTACACAGAATGTATAAAACTGGAGCAGCATCAGGAAAGACAAGGAACAGTTACAAGAGATGGAGTGAGGATGGTAATTTTTAGTGCAGGTCAAAGGGTCAGAAAATTCGTTTTCATCAAGAACCTTTCTGCAAATTCCATTTGGAGAATGACTTGTTCAGTCAAATACAGTGTCTGAGGGGAGGCTGCGCTGACTGAGGGGAGGCTGCGCTGACTGAGGGGAGGCTGCGCTGACTCCCACTCACCCTATGTCCTCTCACTCTTTAATCCCTTCTACGACTGATCATTGACTCCCAAACCGTATAGTGCCCAATTATGTTTCTTTTCCTTTCTGATGCATTTAAACTGCAGCAGCTGTCTGCTATCTTTTAAATGGGGATTGGCCTAGTAGTGTTCTGGAACATGGTAATCTGCCCACCCACAGTGCTTCAGATTTTTGCATGTCCCTCTTCTATAGAACAGACTTCTTGTTTTTAAATTCTCAACTTCGAGATCTTGATGGGAAATGCAGACACTTTAGTAAAGACCCTCTGCTCCTTACCGGAGGTCTTGGTGTTTGTGAATTTGCTTTGATTATGTTAAATAAGACGAGTGGTGGGAATTCCTCCCTGTAGGCCGGAGGCCTCAACCCAGGTTGGTGTTTCTATGATGCAGTGCTTCACCGGGATCGTATGAGTTTGGCAGAGCTGCCTATAGTTGAAGGGGTTGGTGAGGGGAGGGTAGGACTTTGGTGCCTTTAAAGAAGTGGGGCTTTGTGTCAGGATTATTTACTTGCAGTGAGGTTGGGTGCAGACCTCTGTGAGAGGCTTGGAGAATATGGAATTAGCTAAGGGAGTCTGACCCGGAGGAGCTTTAGTTGCAGTGTGTCCCGGAGGGTGTTGGAGTGCAAAACATGTACATGGAGTTTGTTTGTACATGTTAGTGAACGGGTTGATGTCTGTATACAGGACTTCCCAGTGGGAATTAGAGCAGGAAACGCGTGAAGATAAACTGTTTTCTTCTATTTAATCTGCTTTTCTTTAACTTTCAGTTTTTCGCAAGTATGCTGACGTATCCCTTTGTTCTGGTCTCCAACCTCATGGCCGTCAACAACAGTGGGTGAGTAATAAGAGGCCCTCCCAGCGCCGGCTGCTGATCCTTTATCACCGCAGAGGAAGGTTTCATAGCGGGAAGCATGAGGTGGTGTTCTCATTCGTAACTCCAGAAACGGACTTCTTGTTGGTGGGGAGGGTCTAGAAGATTTATGTACATGTCCTCAGTTCTCATCATTTTATTGGCCTGAGTTGTACTTTCCCTTTAAGGCTAGGTATCGGATACTAGCCATGAAAGCGACTGGGTGGGTGTACGTGCACTGCCTTCCTTCAACACAGTATTCCTTTCTGTTAATCACCGAAGACACGCTTTGCCTCCTGTCTGAGCACTTTTTATTGGTGCATCTGAAGCTGTTTTCCTGTTTCTTCTCTGTGGGCCTTAATCTGCTGTTAAGATGCATACTCCAGGCTTCAGCTAATGCAGGAAGCCTTGGGTTTGTGCACTGTGTGGCTCCAATTCCCGTGAATATCTTTCCATTCTGAATTGGAAACAGATTCTGCCTTAACGTCTTCTGCGTCTTTCTGCAACTTTTCCACCACTCTGATAATCTGTGGTGCTTTCTTTCAAGAATACACACCATGAAAGCAAGATCTTGTAATCGGAGTATGGAGCTCCAATGGAAATCTAACAGTTTGCAGACTAATCCAGCTCAGAAATGCAGAGTGGGGGGGAAACAGGTGACAAATGTCTTGAGGTGGTGAAGGAATAAGGTTGCTCTAACGCATAAAGCTTCCAAGCAGTGCTCAGTAGAGGGCCGCCTTGTATCCAGTGCAGAGTTGCATCCTTTTTGCTGTGATCAGGAAACACCTAACGACTGATTCAGTCTGTTCTAATAATGTTCTATTAACCGCAGCACAAAGCTTACGATGGAACAGGCGCAGTCTCCGGAGAGTCCATGGGAGCCTGAGACGTGCTCGGCTTTGGCTAGATATCTCTAACAACTCACTGGATAGAGCAGACATTCTATCTGAAATAGGCAATCTTGTCGAACAACGACGCAATCAACTCATGCCATTTAAAGGGCCCTCCTAACCCCCGGAATCGGATGGTATTCGAACAACATTATTTCTCAACTGTTGCTACTCCCAAAAAACATAGGAGCCCAATGATCTCAACTGCTACAGTCACTAGTTTATGGCGCAGGAGGCCCAACACTGAAACAATTTAACTTTGAAAGGTGCACGGGTTGGCCTGGACTCCGAGGGGTTTGAAAAATATATAAGCAAGCAGAGGCTCAAAGCTGAGGAAGTTAAATTGAGAAGAAAAAAAATAAATAGCTAACTTGAAATATAAGTTTAAAAAAAAAAAACACTGAGATTTTTTTCCCCATTTTCGAAGGGGTTGCTTACGCAAAATATATATTTCCAACAAAAAGAGCACAGAAGTTATCACCCAGAAAGTAGATGTACCACCTAAATCTGGAACCAACGAGCCATCTTCCGCTAGTGAAAAGAAGCTGACCCCATCAACCTCAAGAATTATCTGCCAGAGAGTCAGTGAAAAAGACCCCGAACCATCAGGGGGTTCACAAGAAACGCCAGAGCCACCTGGCAACATGATCCTCATGGGGATATCAGAGGGAGTTGAGGAACTATTTCACAGCTTAAAAATTACTCTGTTAACCCAGGTAGGGCCTAAACTAGCTCGGATTTCTCAATTACCACTGAGGGCGCATCATCTAAGTTTACCATATTCAGGATCCACTCTTGACCTTAAAGGCTGCAACAATGCAGAAACCTTTTTAATCCAAAGTGTGGTTTGTTAAAAATCTATTTTAGATGCCCATTGTAATCAAGCTCCTAATCTCTGCAGCAAATTAATTTCTGTCTGAAATATCGCTCTGAAGTCGAAAACAAACCTGTTTTATGCGCCTAAATATATTAACTGTTATCTGCCTGTGACAATGTAAAAGGAGTCACTTCAAGAGATTTATTAAGTATATAATTTAAGCAAATTCTATTGCCCTCTTTTGAAATCAAAAGTACAAGCGGGAGGTCTCTGCAGATTGCTCTCTTAATTTTGTGAAAGGGAAACTATCTTGCTGACGCGGGCATTTTACTTAAAGAAGTCAAGCAGGAGAAATAGCTGTTCATTTTGAGAAACCTTCATAGTGCTTCCAAGGTATCTACCTCACTGGCAATACATCCTGGGGAAACTCCAGGAAATGATGGTGTTGGTCAGTTATTTATCAAATGCCGTGGAGAACTTTGAGATAAAAATACCCAGAGGAAGTCCATCCCCTCAAAGTTATCCTTCCATTTGGAGCAGTAACCAGAAGTGCTTGGCCAACCTGGAAATCGCTCAAACCTGTGCCTTTTAGTCTCTGGGCGTCGTCCTAATGTTCAAACCTCATCAAAGTATTTGGTTTCAAGAGAACTGAAAATATGTTCCTGGAATTTAGTTGGTGTGAATAGGTCCCTTACAACAAGGGTTTTGCTTAGCGTTTTGAACCAGTACCATATCATCTGTCTGCAGGAACCCTGGAAAGATGACAAATTATTAGCTGATTACCGTGTGTTCGACTGTCCGGCAACCAAGCCTACAAGAGGCAGATCAAGCGGCAGACGAATGATGCTAATAAGGAATGATTCAAGTCTCCCATACTAAAAGCATTCTGAAGACCAAGTATCTGGTAGCTACCGTTTTCAGATTTAACAACAAACTCACTGTAGTGAATATTGATATATCACCTAATCCTATTAATGATTAGCAATGTGTCGCAATTTGTAACTGAATTGGAAACCTTAATTGAAGACTCTAAAAAATTTTTTATTCTGAAAACAGGACATTTCAATGCAAACTTGCTGGCTGGGAGAAGCCTCAGGGGTTTCCAACAACAAGATGAGATGTATCAAATGCCTCAGCAGGTTTTCAAGAAAGCGAACATCACATATGGCAACAAACGCTTTCACAATGCATTGACTTGAGTGTCCGGCAGTTAAATGGAAGATTTAGCTGAAGTCAACCTCCGTAATTAACATCTAGCTCTTCAGGGGATTCAACCATCATTGATTATCTTTGACTCATGTCTGATTATGGAATAATTAAAAGAACGACCATGATGTAGGAAAATAGCACCTTTCTGACATGGTTACCTCCACTTTTTGTCTGGTGTTATTATGTTTAGAATGTAGTTCACTGGGATCCTCCTAACCAGGACCCCATTGTCCGTGTTCTCTCCCCTTAAATTTTGTTAAGTAACTTTTACACCTCTCAATTTGCACAATGATGTACTCCTGTGAGTCCCTAGTATATGGTACTTAGCTACCTAGAGCGTTGGTATACCAGGGGTCCCCCATGGGCTGCAGCATGTATTATGCCACCCAAGTGGGCCCATGCAGACTGTGACTGCAGGCCTGCCACTGCAGCCTGCGTGAAAAGGTGCATGCACCTTTCACCCCAGATATAAGAATACCTTGTATTGTCACTGAACTCTGACTCTAAGTCACCTCTAAGGTAGGCCCTTCAGCCTAAGGGCAGGGTGCATGGTTCTCAGTGTGAGGGCACCCCTTCATGAGTAGAGGTGCTCCTACAAACCCCAATCTCAATTTTCTGGGCTTTGTAAGTGCAGGGAAGCCATCTGAGATATGTAGTGGGATCTGGTTCACACGAGATGTCCAACTACATAACGCTTCACCGAACCTAGTCATGTTTGGTATCAAACATGTTGGAATCATGAAAATACACCGATTCCAGTGCTAGTTGCATGATCCCATGTACTCTGGGGGCTCCCTAAGGGGTTCCCTCATCTCTGCCTGTACAACCTTGCAGCGTCCTGCATGCCAGACACTGTTCTGCCCTCCTGCTGCTGAGCCTAACTCAAGCATGGGAAGGCAGAACAAAGGAGTTCCTGTAGAGATGGTGTTACCACCTCTCCTTTAGGAATAGGTGCCTTTGGGCTGAGGTACCTCTGAGCTGCTTTGAAGGGCACTTTTGGTGCCCTCCTTGCATAAACCAGTTTACTCCAGTGCAGAAGCCCCTGTCTCCCGTCCGAGACAACACAAAGGACAGGGGAGTGATCACCCCCTGTCCAGCTTCTCCACTAGGGAGGTGCCCAGAGCTCTGCCAGGTGGCCACTTGATTCTGACATCTTGGAAATATGATGAGCAGAGGCCCCGGGGAGCGTCTGACTAGTTAGTCCAGCTGGGTAAGGTCCCTGCAAGCCGCCCCCCCCCCCCCCCAGGTGGGTCCCTGCAGTGAGTGTCCAACCCTGTTCCTGGGTTACTTAAGGGCTCCCCTGAGAATGGGACCCTAGATTTGTCTCTGGAACCAACTGAAGACTCTTCTGCAACCTGAACAATGGAACCGCTACAGAGCTTTGCTGGGACCCAAGACTGCTCCTAGTAGGAGGGCTCCTATTGTAACTGTCATTGCAAGGACTCTGCAACCGCCATGGCTGTGCATCCTCCAGAGTCAGAAGGACTCTACCTGCACTTAGGAAAGCAAGAAGAAATCTCCCTTGAAGTGAAGGACTCACTGCCCTCCATCCGCAGGTACCTCCTCGTCAATGACTGATTTGTGGATCCTGTTGTGCCAAGGATTCTCCAAGTCTCTCCAACACAGATGGCGGTTCTGTGGCCCTCCAGAGATCTGACCGGTCGTCTTTGCAACGGAGAAGTCAGAGGTCCCTCGCTGGAGGTGTCTGGCTGGAACCCCATGCACCACATCTATTTGTTGTTGCCAAGGCTTGTTGGATCTTCAGTCTGAAGACCTCCTCACCCCAAGAAGCCCTAGCCTCCAAAACCCCACAGCTCCAAGAACGACTTCCTCTCTGCAACTCCTGAGACATGGGCCCCTCTTTGCTGTGCAGCTGAGGCCTCCCTGCAATTAAAATCCTCCCCCCCGCCCCCCCTCCTGCTATGCTGGCTGCCAGGGGGTCCTTCTGGCTCTCCTGCTTGCTGAGGGTGGCCCTGACTTACCTGCAAATTTAGTCTCTCCTGGACCTTGCTAGTCTCCATAAATTCTACAACACACCGTGCAACTCTTTCTTGAATTTGCCGAGGCTTTGTGGTGGTTCTGCTGACCACTGACCCCTCTGTAATCTGACTGCTGTGGGACAGCTTCTGGATGACCCCTGGGATCCCCCTGCATTGCCCGGGAGCCACAGCTGCACTTATTCGCCCACCGTCCAACAGGAAAGCATCTTTAAGAAGAGTGGGAATTGCCCCTTGCACTGCATGGGCACCCCTGGGTAGTGTGGACTCTATCCCTCGTAGGTCCTCTTCTTCTGGAGTCCATGCTTGGGTTCTACCGACCTGGACAACAGAGGTCCCCGTTGACTTCAACTGGAGGTTCTGGCCCGACTTCACCCTAGTGTAGGTACTCCACATCTGTGGGTATCCACAGGTTAGGGCACTCTTGAACTTCCCTTGTCCCAACAGGTGTCTTCAGGGTCCTCTGGGAAGGGTCCTAGAACACACAAACTTTCCCCATGTTATACTATGAACACTGACCCGGGATTATAACTCTGCACATGGGCGCCTGGGGAATCCTAGGTGCTTACCTTCTGGTGTTTTAGTGCTTCCTGAGTCCTGAAGGTCCTTGGGTGGTAGTCTTGGTTAGTATTGTTTGGTAGTCTTGGTTAGTATCCAATTTTTAGGTCAAGTGTAAGCGTTCGAACTCCTGAATACTTAAGTATTCTTCTGGGGGCTTGTAGCTATTTCATTTGTTAGTTTGTGTCAATCAAAAAATCTTGCTTGCCAGTGGTCAGTCATGCCTGTTTGTCCCTCTTCCTGCTGTGTGGAAGCAGGAACCAACTATGGTATAATTAGGCTTTGTCCTGTTTATCTGGTCTGCAGGCTTTTTTATTTTATTTTTTAAACTTGTTTCCCTACTCCTGTCCAGGGAAGTTGCTCTCTTTGTTTGCAGAGCATTCTTGCTCAGAGTTTATCTTAGCTGTAAACAAGGCTATTAATCAGGCTATCTTGGTCTCGTTTGGTCCCTCCCACCTCCTCCCACGTTGCTGACATTTTTCTTTAATTGGTATGAATTATTTTGTTCACGCGTCCCTTTGTTACTTTTTTGTTATCAGTGCAGCGTCTGCCGCGCTTCGCCTATAATCATGGCTGGCACCTATAAGAGGCCATCCGACTTTTTTTTTTTTTTTTTTTCTGCCCGGCTCGCTGTCCAGGCAGTTATAAAATACGCCAGTGAGGCTGATCGGGCGCATTCCTTTTGTGGCGCTTGTTGTTTCTTGGCACTCGAGTCTGAGCTAGGCTTGCCTTCTCAGCTGTGTAACCTGAGCATTATGGAACGCAGTGCAGACTAGTCGTGCTACTTGCATTCTAGGAAATGTATACGAAGTCGCCTTCACATCCTGGCGCTCTGTACATTTTAAAAATCCTCCCACCCTCCGTGCCCTCTCCCACTCCTTGAGGTAGAAGATGCATGCCTCTCCGCACACTCACCCGGCCGGAAGAGATCCGGGCAGCCTGCCAGGGCAGAGACCTGTCTGACACTCCGTGCCACGGGTGACAGCGGTCTCTCAGCTCTCCACAGGTGACAGCAAAACGCTGCCGCGCAAACTCGAGACCCATTGCATTGCATTGCAAATGCTTGTTTTGCTGTATGGTCCCCCTATGCCCCCACACAATAGGGGCCCATGTTAATTTATGCCTTTACTTACCTGTTGCTAAGTATATTTTTGTATGTCCATATCTCTGGTTAGGAGATATACCAAAGTTAGTTGTAGAGTGTGTGTTACAATAAATATAACATATTCTTCTAACACTGGTGTGGTTCTTTCCTGTGTGTACATCACTGACTGACCTGTGTGGTATTTGCAACCGCTTTACACCCTCGAGGGTAAGCCTTAGCTGCTCCCCACAGCTGCCCGAGGAGAGCTCTGGTTGTCTGGAGCCGCCGACACGATCACTGAGGGTTGCCTGACCCAGTACTGGGTGCCGCACCTATAGGTGTTCACCATATACTGAGCCAGCCTCCTACATCTGATCCTCGTCCACTTTTGGATCATCAGCTTCTATAACAATGGGAACAGCTTGATCATAGCACGGAGACAAGGCATAAAAGAATATTTTGGATCCATCATTTTTTTTAGTTTAACATAAATCTGGGTGGAAACCACAGTACTTGAAACAATGAGTGAGTCTTGGTTCATCCTTGCGAGACAATCACTGGGGTTCTAAATGGGATTTCGTTTGAATCAACATCCTTTCCTTTGTAACTTCAATGCGCAACTGCAAAGCAAAGATGCAATTACGTTGATACGCTGATTCTTAATAAAGAATATTTATAAAAAAAGCTACGAGCTATAAAAACGTCAATCTACACATAACTATTTAAAGTTTAAAGAAAACATACAAAAAGAATCTATCAAATAAGAGCAGAGGACTGAGTCAACAGTTGGTTAGCCTTACAAACGGTAATCAAAACCCGGAGCGATTACACACTTTGGTAACTAATTGCAGCAGGCCAAGAGCAGCATAATTCCAACTCTGACTGTCTTACCTGGTTGCAAATGACAATCCTTATTACATCTCTCTTCGGTAGTACTCCAGCTGTGCTCTGGTCGCATCTGGAGAGAGAACTTTGAGCCTCTGACTCTTTCTGCCAAAGTCATCGAATCACACGTCAGGAAGAGTCGAGATTCAGTTTGTGGCCTTAATATAGAATAGATAATGCTTGGTGCTTGGATTCCGGTGAAGTTAACTAGCGCCCATGGATTAACGCCAGCGATTAAACGTGGAGCGGTCTTAAACAAGGCTGTATCTTGGCACCTTTGGTGTATTCACTTTACTTTGTAGATTGATCCCTAGTCCTTAATAGGGAAAGAAAATCATGTAATTTATGCTGAGACCTTGTGATGATCTCGACAACCCAGACTGGTCTACAAAAACAGTTGGAGCGACGAAGAATACTGCGCCGAGAATGGCTTATTAATCAAGTATACCAAAACCAAAATGTCATTTGACAAACCAAAGACAATATTTATCTGGAAATTTGAAACTGAAATTGAACAGCTGTCGGAGTATCCATTTTTAGGAGTGACCTATGATTGAAAGCTTACCTGGTCATCACATTTGGAAAAACACGAATAGACTGAAATCCACTGCCAGGCGATTTCACGTTTCATACGCGTCGGCGGGAGCCAAGTTATGGGTCTGACATTAGCAGTTTAACAATGAAAATGTATCCGGTATTTTTTATATGGGGAAACTTTTTTTTTTTTTTAAATAAACTAACTACGGTTGCCTTAAATATCGCTTTATCAAAAATAATACAGCAGTTTTTTAATTTACGGTCTTCTGCTCCACATACCACGATCAGATTAGTATGAAGTTAACTATTTATGTAACTTTCAGAATGCATTGTTGCACAACCTAAAGGGATTAATTAGAGAAGACCTGGAATTCATATGAAAGTGATCAGGCGATTGCCATGGAGTTAACTTCTACCAGGAAATCATCTTCCAGCAATACAAACACTAGCGACAATCCAAAAAATGGTCTGTAAACTGTGGATCAAAAGAGACAACCTCACGTAGATTATCATCCATCTATGTGAGACAAAAAAGGCCTTTTTGCTTTTTAGGCTTTTTCATATCTCACTTTTGCAGTTTGAAGGGTCTTGGAAGAAGAGTGGGGCTAATAACAGACCGTGCCGTTGATGTAACTTATTTCCTGAAACAATGGAGCACATCCGCTGTTGTCCTTCTCTGCAGGATTTGAGAAGCTCATTTTTTTAAACTACTTTCGGCAAGCAGGTATAAAGACACTTCAAGACATTATGCAGTTTTGCATCTCCATAACCTCTAACAAACTATTGATTGTGTAACCAGATGTCTGTCACTCTTGAAGTTGCTTATGAAGGCAGAGTGTAAATAAGGGATATTAGGCATCCTTATAGAGCTGAAGAACAGGGTTTTATTGGAAGTGTGAATGATTCTAGGAAGTTGGCCTGGTGTGTGGTGGGTACCAAAGGTACTTACACCAGGTCCAGGTATCCCCTGTTAGTGACGAGTAGTCGGTGTCTAGAAGCCAGGCTGTCTAGAGGTAGCTGTGGATGAGCAGCCAAGGCTTTTCTAAGAGACATGCAAAGCTCATGCAATACCACTGTAGTCATACAGCACTTACACACATGAAAGAAAACACTCAGTGTTTCAAAAATAAAGGGACTTTATGTATTAAACAATTCACCACAAAATACTAGAAGGGTAACTAAGGAAATGCCTCCTTGGCATGGTTACCCCCTGACTTTTTGCCTTTGCTGATGCTATGTTTTGAATTGAAAGTGTGCTGAGGCCTGCTAACCAGGCCCCAGCACCAGTGTTCTTTCCCTAACCTGTACTTTTGATTCCACAATTGGCACACCCTGGCATCCAGGTAAGTCCCTGGTAACTGGTACCCCTGGTACCAAGGGCCCTGATGCCAGGGAAGGTCTCTAAGGGCTTCAGCATATCTTATGCCACCCTGGGGACCCCTCACACAGCACAGACACACTGCTTGCCAGCTTGTGTGTGCTGGTGAGAACCAAACGAGTAAGTCGACATGGCACTCCCCTCAGGGTGCCATGCCAACCTCACACTGCCTATGCAGTATAGATAAGTCACCCCTCTAGCAGGCCTTACAGCCCTAAGGCAGGGTGCACTATACCATAGGTGAGGGCACCAGTGCATGAGCACTGTGCCCCTACAGTGTCAAGCCAAACCTTAGACATTGTAAGTGCAGGGTAGCCATAAGAGTATATGGTCTGGGAGTCTGTCAAACACGAACTCCACAGCACCATAATGGCTACACTGAAAACTGGGAAGTTTGGTATCAAACTTCTCAGCACAATAAATGCACACTGATGCCAGTGTACATTTTATTGTAAACTACACCCCAGAGGGCACCTTAGAGGTGCCCCCTAAAACTTAAACCAACTACCCGTGTAGGCTGACTGGTTCTAGCAGCCTGCCACACTCGAGACATGTTGCTGGCCACATGGGGAGAGTGCCTTTGTCACTCTGTGGCCAGTAACAAAGCCTGCACTGGGTGGAGATGCTATCACCTCCCTCAGGCAGGAGCTGTAACACCTGGCGGTGAGCCTCAAAGGCAGAAGAAGAGGACTGCTGAGCTGAAAAACCCCTGCAGAAGAAGAAAGAAGACACCAACTGCTTTGGCCCCAGTCCTACCGGCCTGTCTCCTGCCTTCCAAAGAAGCCTGCTCCAGCGACGCTTTCTCCAGGACCAGCGACCTCTGAATCCTCAGAGGACTGACCTGCTTCCAAGAGACCAAGAAACTCCTGAGAACTGCGGCCCTGTTCAACAAAGACTGCAACTTTGTATCCAGAGGAGCAGATTTAAAGCCCCCTGCAATCCCCGCAAGAAGCGTGAGACTTGCAACACTGCACCCGGCGACCCCGACTCGACTGGTGGAGAAACAACACCTCAGGGAGGACCCCCCGGCGACTCCGAGACTGTGAGTAACCAAAGTTGTCCCCCCTAAGTCCCCACAGCGACGCCTGCAGAGGGAATCCCGAGGCTCCCCCTGACCGCGACTGCCTGACTCTAAAATCCCGACGGCTGGAAAAGACCCTGCACCCGCAGCCCCCAGCACCTGAAGGATCGAAACTTCAGTGCAGGAGTGACCCCCAGGAGGCCCTCTCCCTTGCTCAGGTGGTGGCTACCCCGAGGAGCCCCCCCCTTGCCTGCCTGCACCACTGAAGAGACCCCTTGGTCTCCCATTGATTTACATTGTGAACCCGACGCTTGTTTACACACTGCACCCGGCCGCCCCCGCGCTGCTGAGGGTGTACTTTTGGTGTGGACTTGTGTCCCCCCCCCCCGGTGCCCTACAAAACCCCCTTGGTCTGCCCTCCGAAGATGCGGGTACTTACCTGCTGGCAGACTGGAACCGGGGCACCCCCTTCTCTCCATTGAAGCCTATGCATTTTGGGCACCACTTTGAACTCTGCACCTGACCGGCCCTGAGCTGCTGGTGTGGTGACTTTGGGGTTGCTCTGAACCCCCAACGGTGGGCTACCTTGGACCCCAATTTGAACCCCGTAGGTGGTTTACTTACCTGCAAGAACTAACCTTACTTTAACTCCCCCAGGAACTGTGAAAATTGCACTGTGTCCACTTTTAAAACAGCTAAATGTGTTTCATGTAAAAAGTATATATGCTATTGTGATTATTCAAAGTTCCTAAAGTACTTACCTGCAATACCTTTCAAATGAGATATTACATGTAGAATTGGAACCTGTGGTTCTTAAAATAAACTAAGAAAATATATGTTTCTATGACAAAACCTATTGGCCTGGATTTGTCTCTGAGTGTGTGTTCCTCATTTATTGCCTGTGTGTATGTACAACAAATGCTTAACACTACTCCTTTGATAAGCCTACTGCTCGACCACACTACCACAAAATAGAGCATTAGTATTCTCTTTTTGCCACTATCTTACCTCTAAGGGGAACCCTTGGACTCTGTGCATACTATTCCTTACTTTGAAATAGTGCATACAGAGCCAACTTCCTACAGTAACCCACCATTAGGAGGTAAGTAATACACTAAATATATACACTAGTGATCAGAAATAGACATAGAAAAGGTTAGAAGACAGTGCAAATAGCAATGGCCAATAGTGACCTCAGGGGAGCCCAAACCATATACTAAAAGAAATGGAATGCGAACAAGGTACCCCTACCTAGGTAAGTGGAATGTGTAGACACACAGACAAGACTGCAGGAAACCAGCGGTGGATTCCTGGAGAGGTGTAAGACCTGTGGAGAGAGGGGACAAAGTCCAAGAGTCACAGTGGAGACCAGAAGGAGTAGGAGCTACTACCCACCCAGCTGTACTTGTAGGAGTTGGTCGACAGTGATGAAGATCATGTCAGTGCAGGAGCCATAGAAGAGTTCCTGAAGGATGCAGAAGACGTCCCACACTGGAGTGAAGATTGCTGATGGGTGTCGGTGCAGGAATTCCACAAACGAGCCTTGGCAAAGGCAAACTTGCGGTTAGTGGAAAATGGTGCTTTCCGGGGACCAGCAAGGCCCTGGAGGACTCAACCCAGTAGAGGGAGTCACAGGGGACCCTCAGCGTCGCAGAGAGTCAGCACCCACAGGGGTCGCAGAAGAGGCCCACACAGCACTACAAAGAGGATCCTACACCGCTGGAGAACCACGCAGGAGTTGGGGCTTTGCAGGAAGGAGTGCTGGGGGCTGGAGCTACACGTCACCTGAAGATCCCTTGGAGGAGATGCAAACAAGCCTTAGGAGCTGCAAGAGACTTGGTGCACAGGAGGGTGGGGGGGAGGAACTGTCCTGCATGGGAAGGTAAAGGCTTACCTCCACCAAGGTTGGACAGCTAGCAGAGAGGACCAAAAGGACTACTCCGGACCATCACCTGCGATGCACGATCCACACAGCTCAGAATGAGGGGAGATCCGCGCAGTCAATTGTCGCTTGCTGTAGGTGCCTGCGGTTACAGGGAAGTGTCTCCTTCAGTCCAGGGGAGATTCCTCTTTGTGCAGGCTGAAGAGTTGCAGTCTTCTGAGGATGTACGGCTGGGGAAATGTTGAAAGCTTGCAGGACCCCTCAAAACAATGTTGCAGAGGAATCCCTTCTTGAAGGTAGCTCGCTGGGGCTTAGAGGTTCCAGTCGCAGTTCAGGAGGCCAGAAGTCAAAGCAGAGGTTGCAGAGGAGTCCTGCTGAAATCTTGCAAGCTCAATCTGAGGAGCCACCCAAGAGAAAGACCCTAAGTAGCCCTGAAAGGGGATTGGTCACCTAACCAGGTAAGCACCTATCAGGAGGGGGCTCTGACATCACCTGTCTGACCTGGGCACTCAGATGCTTCCAGAGTTCCCTGCCAACCTTGGAAACAAGATGGCAGAACCCAAGAACCCTCTGGAGGAGCTGGGGGCACCACCCCTGGGGTGGTGATGGACAGGGGAGTGGTCACTCCCCTGTTCATTGTCCAGTTTCGTGCCAGAGCAGAGACTGGGGGTCCCTGAACCGGTGGGGACTAGTTTATGCTCAATAGACACCAAATGTGCCTTTCAAAACAAACCAGTGGCTTGGGCAGTCTACCCTTCCCAAGCCAGTAACACCTATTTCCAAAGGGAAGAGGGTGTTGCCTCCCTCTCCCAACAGAAATCCTTTGTTTTGACTTCCTGGGCTTGATCAGATCAAGCAGCAGGAGGGCAGAAACCTGTCTGAGGAGTGGCAGCAGCTGGGCTGCCCGGAAAAATCCCTGTAAGACTGGTGGTAGCAAAGCTGGGGGTCCTCTAAGGAGCCCCCAGAGTGCATGGAATCTTACTTCCAATACTGGCAACGGTTTTATACCAAACATGTCCAGGTTTGGAGTTACCATTATGTAGGTAGACTTAGGTAGTGAACTATGTCCAGTACATACGTAAAACGGCATCCCTGCACTCTCAAAGTCCAGGGAAATGGATCTGGAGTTTGTGGAGGCACCTCTAATAGTGCAGGAATGCCCTCACACACGGGTACCTGCACCCTGCCCTCTGAGCTGAGAGGGCCTACCACAGGAGTGACTTGCAATGACCTGGTGTAGTGAACGGCAGTGAAACCGGGTGCATGCACCAGTTTTACGCAGGCTGCAATGGCAGGCCTACAGAACCCTTTGCATGGGCTCCCTATGGGTGGCAGAATAACTGCTGCAGCCCATAGGGATCCCCAGTGCCCTGGGTACCTATGTACCATATACTAGGGACTTTTTGGGGGACCAGTATGCCAATTGTGGGGATAAGTTTCCAACAATCAAATTTAGAGGAGAGAGCAGAGTCACTGGGGTCCTGGTTAGCAGGATCCCAAGGAACACAGTCAAACATACTGACAGACAGGCAAAAAGTGGGGATAACCGAGCTAGAAAGAGACTACTTTCCTACAATGATGACCTATTTCTTTTATAGAACAGTGGACGTTTTGTTTAAAGATATTCTATTAGTTTTTAACATAAATTATACACTAAAACTATAAGCTACCTACTGTGTGAGGTTATGATGGATTTGCTCAGATTCATGAGAAGGTTTGGAGTGCATTTGCTCTTCGAGGTTCCCTGTGGTGGTCTTGAACCAGCTCAGGGATGTCCCTTGAAATCCTTTGCTGTGGCTCAGTTAATGGCTGCATCATTGGACACCTGCATTATAGGCGGTTGAGATATTTGACTCTTAAGACTTTATGCCAGCAATAACCTGAGCCAGAAGTGTGGATGAGCTGCAGCTCACCTGCTTTGCTTTATATTTGGAGAAGAGTAAAACCGGGTGTAACATCTTTTCTTTCCAGGGGTGTGATGTGGGCCTTAAATATCTCTCGAAGTACTGAAATCCAGCAACTGACAGCGTACTGCATTCTCACTTTAGTGCTTCCGGACGACCAACTAGATTATTTCTTGGAGTTTTACATTTTGCTGAGATGAGTGGGGTCACTAGGGCTTTCAAAAGAGATTTGCAAGACAATCACGTATTTTTTTTATTTTTTTCACTATAGACTGAACACAGGCGTCAAACTCCTCACGTATCCGTCTCAATGTCAGTCTGTGATTGAATGCTACAGGAATGTACGTCTGTTTCTTGACCACATTTAACATGCAGTCACTCACCCCAAACGCATCACAAACGGGTGTCGTGGTGCAGCCGGTGCAGTGCACCGAGGTTCCAGAGTGGAAGGGGTCCCATTTTGCTTTGGACTGGCAGAAGTTATTTGGATCAGCTGCCCGCTACCATTTTTTTTTTTTTTTTTTACCACCTATTGTGGCTGCGTGTGGCCAGGCTCGGGGTTTACGCTAATTGTGTGAAGATTGCCCCAGGCAGGTGAAGTAAGAGGGGAGGAGAGCACCGAAGGGTGTGAGTAAAGGAGGGAACTAAGAGGATTGAGAGGAACTCCGCTGAGTGATAGCGTGAGGCAGAAACACCGGGCAGGGTGACAGGATAAGAGAGTGTACAGGAAAATGTAACGTACGGTGGATGGGTAGAGCGCTGCATGTCACCAGTGAGGATATCCAGGCGCTGAGAAGAGTAGGCGTGTGGTGAGGCTGGGCCTGAGGAGAAGAGTAGGCGTGTGGCGAGGCTGGGCCGCAGGAGAAGAGTAGGCGTGTGGCGAGGCTGGGCCGCAGGAGAAGAGTAGGCGTGTGGCGAGGCTGGGCCGGAGGAGAAGAGTAGGCGTGTGGCGAGGCTGGGCCGGAGGAGAAGAGTAGGCGTGTGGCGAGGCTGGGCCGGAGGAGAAGAGTAGGCGTGAGGCGAGGCTGGGCCGGAGGAGAAGAGTAGGCGTGTGGCGAGGCTGGGCCGTAGGAGAAGAGTAGGCGTGAGGTGAGGCTGGGCCTGAGGAGAAGAGTAGGCGTGTGGTGAGGCCGGGCCGGAGGAGAAGAGTAGGCGTGTGGTGAGGCTGGGCCGGAGAAGAGTAGGCGTGTGGTGAGGCTGGGCCGGAGGAGAAGAGTAGGCGTGTGGTGAGGCTGGGCCGGAGGAGAAGAGTAGGCGTGTGGTGAGGCTGGGCCGGAGGAGAAGAGTAGGCGTGTGGTGAGGCTGGGCCGGAGTACAGGCATTCTTGATCCTCTCTCAAGAAGATTAATTGAAAAGCCAGGTCTTCATTTCTTGTGGAATTCAAGGAGTGAGGAGGAGGCCCTGATGAGTTGGAGATGATTCTAGGATTCTGTGGCTGGGAAGGAGAATGGTCGACCCCCATTCTGCCTCGGGATGTTGGGGGGGGGGGGGGGAGGTGATGAGTGATGCTGATACCCCCGTTCTGCCTCTGTGGATGTGGGGGGGGGGTGTGTGTGTGTGTGTGTGTGTGTGATGAGTGATGCGGATACCCCCATTCTGCCTCTGGATGTGGGGGGGGGGGTGTGTGTGTGAGATGAGTGATGCTGATACCCCCATTCTGCCTCTGGATGTGGGGGGTGGGTGTGATGATGAGTGATGCTGAAACCCTCATTCTGCCTCTGTGGATGTGGGGGGTGGGTGTGTGTGTGTGTGATGAGTGATGCTGATACCCCCATTCTGCCTCTGTGGATGTGGGGGGTGGGTGTGATGAGTGATGCTGATACCCCCATTCTGCCTCTGGATGTGGGGGGTGGGTGTGATGATGAGTGATGCTGATACCCTCATTCTGCCTCTGGATGTGGGGGGTGGGTGCGATGATGAGTGATGCTGATACCCTCATTCTGCCTATGTGGGGGGTGGGTGTGTGTGTGTGATGAGTGATGAGTGATGCTGATACCCCCATTCTGCCTCTGTGGATGTGGGGGGTGGGTGTGTGTGTGATGAGTGATGCTGATACCCCCATTCTGCCTCTGTGGATGTGGGGGGTGGGTGTGTGAGATGAGTGATGCTGATACTCCCATTCTGCCTCTGTGGGTGTGGGGGGGGTGTGTGATGAGTGATGCTGATACCCCCATTCTGCCCCTGGATGTGGGGGGTGTGTGTGAGATGAGTGATGCTGATACCCCCATTCTGCCTCTGGATGTGGGGTGTGCGGGGGTGTGTGTGTGATGAGTGATGAGTGATGCTGATACCCCCATTCTGCCTCTGTGGATGTGGGGGGTGGGTGTGTGTGTGTGTGATGAGTGATGCTGATACCCCCATTCTGCCTCTGTGGATGTGGGGGGTGGGTGTGTGAGATGAGTGATGCTGATACCCCCATTCTGCCTCTGTGGATGTGGGGGGTGTGTGTGATGAGTGATGCTGATACCCCCATTCTGCCCCTGGATGTGGGGGGTGTGTGTGAGATGAGTGATGCTGATACCCCCATTCTGCCTCTGGATGTGGGGGGGGGGGGTGTGAGATGAGTGATGCTGATACCCCCATTCTGCCTCTGGATGTGGGGGGTGTGTGTGAGAGATGAGTGATGCTGATACCCCCATTCTGCCTCTGGATGTGGGGGGTGTGTGTGAGAGATGAGTGATGCTGATACCCCCATTCTGCCTCTGGATGTGGGGGGTGTGTGTGAGAGATGAGTGATGCTGATACCCCCATTCTGCCTCTGTGGATGTGGGGTGTGTGTGTGTGTGTGTGTGTGTGTGTGTGTGTGTGTGTGTGTGATGAGTGATGCTGATACCCCCATTCTGCCTCTGTGGATGTGGGGGGTGGGTGTGTGTGTGTGATGATGAGTGATGCTGATACCCCCATCCTGCCTCTGTGGATGTGGGGGGTGTGTGTGTGTGTGATGAGTGATGCTGATACCCCCATTCTGCCTCTGGATGTGGGGGGTGGGTGTGATGATGAGTGATGCTGATACCCTCATTCTGCCTCTGGATGTGGGGGGTGGGTGCGATGAGTGATGCCGATACCCTCATTCTGCCCCTGGATGGTGGGGGGTGTGTGTGAGATGAGTGATGCTGATACCCCCATTCTGCCTCTGGATGTGGGGGGGGGTGTGAGATGAGTGATGCTGATACCCCCATTCTGCCTCTGGATGTGGGGGGTGTGTGTGAGAGATGAGTGATGCTGATACCCCCATTCTGCCTCTGGATGTGGGGGTGTGTGTGTGAGAGATGAGTGATGCTGATACCCCCATTCTGCCTCTGTGGATGTGGGGGGTGTGTGTGTGTGTGTGAGATGAGTGATGCTGATACCCCCATTCTGCCTCTGGATGTGGGGGGTGTGTGTGTGTGTGTGTGTGTGATGAGGGATGCTGATACCCCCATTCTGCCTCTGTGGATGTGGGGGGTGGGTGTGTGTGATGAGTGATGCTGATACCCCCATTCTGCCTCTGTGGATGTGGGGGGGTGGGTGTGTGTGTGTGATGATGAGCGATGCTGATCAGAGTTGTGTGGTGTGCTGCTGGAAGCGAGGCTGGTGATGTATGCGGGTCACATGTTCTGTAGGGGCTGGAGTGCATGTGAGAAGTTTGAACTGGCGGCACTTCTAGAGGGGCAGCCAGTGGAGCTCTCTGAGGAGTGGGTTGGGTTTAGCGAGGAGGTTGAGGAAGAGCCTGATTGTGATGTTTTGGATGGTTTGGAGACTGAAGAATATGGGTTGGGATGGCGGCGTAGAGTGAGTTGCCATAGTCCAATCTGCATGTGATTAGGGCCTGCATGATCGCTCAACTGGTGTCCAGTGGGAGCCACTTAGATCTTACGTAGCAAGCAGAGGATGTGAAGCGTGCACAGATGACGGTGTTGTCTTGGGACTTTATGGTGAAGTTGGTGTCCAGGATGAGGCCTGTGGTGCTAGCGTGCTTGGTTGGGTGGGTGTTGGTTAAAGATCGGTGGTCCACCAGGTGGAGTACCAAGGTAAGCTCTTATTCCCAAAAATCGGTACTTCAGTTTTGTCGGTGTTGACCTTGAGGCACTTTTCTTTCATCCAGTTGCCACGCTGGTCAAACACTGTTCGCAGTTTGTCGTGGTGGTGACTGTGTGGTCGGAGTGGGACAAGTGTCTCCTGGGGGGGGGGGGGGGGGGGAACGGAATGAGAAAAGAGAAAGTGTAAAGGAGACAGCCATATTTTACTAAAAAGAAGATATTGCAGCACTAGTGAGAGTAAAGTATGATAAGAGCAGCAATTGAAGTATGTACAGAAGCAGATGAGGGCAGTGGTGGGCGGGTGAAAAGAAGGGTTATAGTTGGCAGTCAGTGCAAAGGCTCAAAGTAGAGGTGGAGGAGCCACCGAAGGCCCAGAGCCACGAGTCCGGCTGGGTGAGCCACCGAAGGCCCAGAGCCACGAGTCCGGCTGGGTGAGCCACCGAAGGCCCAGAGCCACGAGTCCGGCTGGGTGAGCCACCGAAGGCCCAGAGCCACGAGTCCGGCTGGGTGAGCCACCGAAGGCCCAGAGCCACGAGTCCGGCTGGGTGAGCCACCGAAGGCCCAGAGCCACGAGTCCGGCTGGGTGAGCCACCGAAGGCCCAAGCCACGAGTCTGGCTGGGGGAGCCACCGAAGGCCCAAGCCACGAGTCCGGCTCCGGCTCGGACTAAGGTCTTCTGGGGCCCTTGAGCCATTGTTTCTGGCCCAGCTACATCACACCAGGCACTGTCGCACTATTCTCCTCCCCCACTTTAGGTGTAGTGGGGGAGATGGCCAGCACTGCTGACGATTTGCATTTCCACAATCCAAATGCTGAAGCCTGTGACAATGACCACTCCTCTGCAAGAAGAACCGATGGTGGTCGGAACGCTGAACTAATCAAGCGTTCACCTCCACTCACAGATTTTGGCAAAAATCCATAGTTTTTGTTGGCTCATCATGCCATTCCAGTATGGACCAGCCATAGGCAAATCAGTCTGGACTCTGCTCCCATGAGAATAGTCCAGCTGTACTGCCCGGCCAGGGCCTCCCTGGGTAAGAGATGATCATCCTGGGACTGGTTTCTGGGTACACCCCCCACCCTCAGCCAGGCAAGCTTGAATCCGGTGGCATAGTGAGCACGATCTCAGACTGGTGGTGAATGTTTGACAATGTTCCACATTCTGTCCATCATCTGTTCTTGTTATCACTCTTCCTCTGCTGCGTACTTGGGGTTTGGGCAATGATCTGATGCACGAGAGGGACACAAGGAGGCAGAAAGAGAAAGGTCTATTCCCCCTGTGTAGGCAAAACATAGAACCAAGGACAGACTTGAGAAACCACAGATAAGGGCAGAATATATAGGCAAGAGGGAGTGGGGCACAGGGAGGCGTGCACAGAAGAAAGTAAGAGGCATAAAATAGTGAAAAGAACAGATAGAGGAAGGAGAAAGAGCAAAGAGAGAAATGCAAGACAGACAAGAGGGACAAGAAAAAGAGTGAGATAGGGTGTGAGAGAAGGAAATGGGGAGAAAGGCGAGGAACATAGTAAGACTGCTTATGTTCCCACATCCCACCGGGGCATCTCCTCCTCTCAGTAGCACATGACCTTGATTTGTGTGTAAATCATTCTGATGGCATTCAAGTTCCAAGGTGGTTCCAAGGCAGAAAACACCCATTGCGGGATGGATCTTACCAGTTTTGCGTAAAAGCTCGTGGTCTCTATGCCTCCGGCCCTCCTGTGATGCTTTCTTATTCCCTGGCCCCGATGGAATCCCTTTCCCCACCAGTCTTCGAAGGAAACAAAAGCACCTCGCCCATTATCAAGAGATCAGGTTTATGTAATCTAAAAATAGTGGGGACTTAGCGCACTCCCTTTTTGATCCCGCTGCTTATTTCGATTCTTTTTAAGCTCCCCTTCCCCACAGTGTGCCGAAGGTTTTCTGCTTGATCAGCACACTTGATCTCGTGTAGACAGCAGTATGTTCTGAGCAGCACTCTCCGTCCTATTCAGACAGCTGCTCATTGTTACCTGGATGTGTGAACGTGGTGGTTCCCAAGCAGGCGTGGAGGTGAAAACTGAGTGCTCTGTTCCGTATACCTTATAACACCTTCTTTCTCCTTCAGGTTGGCTGGTGGCCTTCCCCCCTATGCACCGGTCTACTGCTCGTGGGTGGACTGTTGGAGGCAGCTGAGCAGGGAGGTAAATGTCTTCCACCTTTCCGTCTGTATGCTTTGTTCTTATTCTTACACAGGTATTCTCTCTTCCTCAGTGTATCTGTCCACTCCCATGAAGGGGGGTGGGGTGGGGTGGCAAGTGCAGGGCTCTTGCCATTTGATGGTGGCACCGCTGACGTGCTTGGAAGCCATGACAGTCACTAAAGGTACTCACATACTTTCACGTATCAGGTGTCATCGGAGGAGGACTTGGTGGCAGGAACATGGAAAGTGTGTTACCGTTCTGAATGAGATTGGGTTCGGTCCTCCCAGTCCAGGTCATACAGTGACTGCACTAGTGGCCTCCTGCTTAAGCATTTCTAATTTTATCAATTCTGTGTGGAGAGTCAGGCTTTTTAAAGTGAAATGTCTGAGCCCTGATAAGTGAGGACCCTGGACTTCATCATGCCCACGACATGTATAAAGGATGTGTGTTGTATTTTTGGAAGTTCATGAGTTAAGTATGGACTGAGTGCCTTGACCCATTGGAATCTGTGTCTCTGTGGGTTTTTGTTTGTATATATATTATATATATATATGTTCGGTGGCATGTGTAGCTGCAGATACACATGCTGTGCACTTCCCGCCATCTGGTGTTGGGCTCGGAGTGTTACAAGTTGTTTTTCTTCGAAGAAGTCTTTTCGAGTCACGAGATCGAGGGACTCGCTCCATTGCGCATGGGCGTCGACTCCATCTTAGATTGGTTTTTTTTCCGCCATCGGGTTCGGACGTGTTCCTTTTCGCTCTGTGTTTCGGGTCGGAAAGTTAGTTAGAATCTCGGAAAAATCGTCTGTATTGTTTGCGTTCGGTATAGGGTTAGTTACAACAGATCGACACCGACTTTTGAAGAGCTCTGGTGGCCCTTTGGGGTTTTTTCGATCCCCCGTCGGGGCCTGGTCGGCTCGGCCACGTGTCTCTTCAAGGCTGATGGAACGGACCCCATTCCGCTTCTGCCCAAAATGCCATAACAAGTATCCATATACAGATCAGCATCTGGTCTGTAACTTGTGTTTGTCGCCAGAACACAAGGAAGATACTTGTGAAGCCTGTCGAGCGTTTCGGTCCAGGAAGACTCTAAGAGACCGAAGAGCAAGGAGACTGCAAATGGCGTCGCCGCTGACAGGACAAAAGCATTTCGAGGAGGAAGAAACATTCTCCATCCATGAATCGGACTCGGATGAGATCGATCCCGAAGAAACGCTGAAAACCGTGAGTAAGACGTCGAAACACAAAACTCACGAAAAAACCACTAAAGCCCAGGGGACGCCACCGCTAACAGGCCATGGCTTAACCCGAAAAATAGGTGACCGATCATCGGCACCGAAAAATGGCATGCTGGGGGCGAAGTCATCCGACTCCGGTCGAGATACCGCCACACAGCAATCTCTGGCTCGAGATAGTGGCACCGAGATAGCGGCACCAAAATGGGTCGCACCGAGAGACCACGACGCCGAAAGGAAAGAAGGTTTCGTCTGAACCGAAAAAAGCAGCCCGAAAAGGTTTCGATACCGAAACATCCGGCCTCTGAACCGAAAACAAGTTCCTACACTGAGGAACAAGGACTGTCCACACAAATGAAGACACATAGATTTGGACAGGAACTAGAAACAATAGAGCCAGACTATACACAAAGAAGGTTCCATATCCAAAAAGAAACAGGGAAGATCAGTACTCTCCCTCCGATTAAAATGAAACGTAAACTTGCCTTCCAAGAAAAGGACAAGCAGCCACACGCAAAGGTGGCTAAACAAGTAACCCAGCCACCATCTCCACAATGCTCTCCGCAACCATCACTGGTAGCCACTCCACCAATGATGCAATCCCCAACTCAGACAGGAATGAGTCAAAATGACCCTGACGCATGGGACCTTTATGACGCACTAGTGTCAGATAATAGTCCTGAATGTTATCCAGCTAGACCGTCGCCACCAGAGGATAGTACAGCCTACGCACAGGTGGTGTCAAGAGCAGCTGCATTTCATAATGTCAGCCTTCATTCAGAGCCCATTGAAGACGACTTTCTTTTTAATACACTGTCGTCCACACACAGCCAATATCAGAGTCTTCCTATGCTACCCGGAATGCTAAAACTCTCCAAACAAGTGTTTGAGGAGCCTGTTAAAGGGCGAGCCATTACTCCAAGAGTAGATAAAAAATATAAACCGCCACCAACAGACCCAGTGTACATTACACAACAGCTAACACCAGACTCTGTTGTAGTGGGAGCAGCGCGCAAAAGAGCCAACTCTTATACTTCAGGAGATGCACCGCCTCCAGATAAAGAAAGTCGAAAATTCGATGCTGCAGGCAAAAGGGTGGCGGCACAGGCAGCAAACCAGTGGCGTATTGCAAATTCGCAAGCTTTGCTAGCCAGATATGATAGGGCCCATTGGGATGAGATGCAACACCTTATTGAACATTTACCCAAGGAGTTCCAAAAAGGAGCGCAGCAAGTAGTAGAAGAAGGACAGGGTATCTCCAATAATCAGATACGGTCATCAATGGATGCTGCAGACACAGCTGCTAGAACTGTCAACACAGCTGTAACAATAAGGAGACATGCATGGCTGCGTACATCAGGATTTAAACCAGAGATACAGCAAGCTGTGCTGAATATGCCATTCAACTAACAGCAGTTGCTTGGGGCGGAGGTGGACACTGCGATCGAAAAACTTAAGAAAGACACTGACACGGCCAAAGCCATGGGCGCCCTCTACTCCCCGCAGAGCAGAGGTGTAGGAAGTTGGCTCTGTATGTGCTATTTCAAAGTAAGGAATAGCATGCACAGAGTCCAAGGGTTCCCCTTAGAGGTAAAATAGTGGTAAAAATAGATAATACTAATGCTCTATTTTGTGGTAGTGTGGTCGAGCAGTAGGCTTATCCAAGGAGTAGTGTTAAGCACTTGTTGTACATACACATAGACAATAAATGAGGTACACACACTCAGAGACAAATCCAGCCAATAGGTTTTGTATAGAAAAATATCTTTTCTTAGTTTATTTTAAGAACCACAGGTTCAAATTTAACATGTAATATCTTGTTTGAAAGGTATTGCAGGTAAGTACATTAGGAACTTTGAATCATTTCAATTGCATGTATACTTTTCAAGTTATTGACAAATAGCTACTTTAAAAGTGGACACTTAGTGCAATTTTTACAGTTCCTGGGGGAGGTAAGTTTTTGTTAGTTTTACCAGGTAAGTAAGACACTTACAGGGTTCAGTTCTTGGTCCAAGGTAGCCCACCGTTGGGGGTTCAGAGCAACCCCAAAGTCACCACACCAGCAGCTCAGGGCCGGTCAGGTGCAGAGTTCAAAGCGGTGCCCAAAACGCATAGGCTAGAATGGAGAGAAGGGGGTGCCCCGGTTCCGGTCTGCTTGCAGGTAAGTACCCGCGTCTTCGGAGGGCAGACCAGGGGGGTTTTGTAGGGCACCGGGGGGGACACAAGCCCACACAGAAATTTCACCCTCAGCGGCGCGGGGGCGGCCGGGTGCAGTGTAGAAACAAGCGTCGGGTTCGCAATGTTAGTCAATGAGAGATCACGGGATCTCTTCAGCGCTGCAGGCAGGCAAGGGGGGGTTCCTCGGGGAAACCTCCACCTGGGCAAGGGAGAGGGACTCCTGGGGGTCACTTCTCCAGTGAAAGTTCAGTCCTTCAGGTCCTGGGGGCTGCGGGTGCAGGGTCTGTTCCAGGCGTCGGGACTTAGGTTTCAGAGAGTCGCGGTCAGGGGAAGCCTCGGGATTCCCTCTGCAGGCGGCGCTGTGGGGGCTCAGGGGGGACAGGTTTTTGTACTCACAGTATCAGAGTAGTCCTGGGGTCCCTCCTGAGGTGTTGGATCTCCACCAGCCGAGTCGGGGTCGCCGGGTGCAGTGTTGCAAGTCTCACGCTTCTTGCGGGGAGCTTGCAGGGTTCTTTCAAGGCTGCTGGAAACAAAGTTGCAGCCTTTCTTGGAGCAGGTCCGCTGTCCTCGGGAGTTTCTTGTCTTTTCGAAGCAGGGGCAGTCCTCAGAGGATGTCGAGGTCGCTGGTCCCTTTGGAAGGCGTCGCTGGAGCAGGATCTTTGGAAGGCAGGAGACAGGCCGGTGAGTTTCTGGAGCCAAGGCAGTTGTCGTCTTCTGGTCTTCCTCTGCAGGGGTTTTCAGCTAGGCAGTCCTTCTTGTAGTTTGCAGGAATCTAATTTTCTAGGGTTCAGGGTAGCTCTTAAATACTAAATTTAAGGGCGTGTTTAGGTCTGGGGGGTTAGTAGCCAATGGCTACTAGCCCTGAGGGTGGGTACACCCTCTTTGTGCCTCCTCCCAAGGGGAGGGGGTCACAATCCTAACCCTATTGGGGGAATCCTCCATCTGCAAGATGGAGGATTTCTAAAAGTCAGAGTCACCTCAGCTCAGGACACCTTAGGGGCTGTCCTGACTGGTCAGTGACTCCTCCTTGTTGCTTTCTTTGTTCCCTCCAGCCTTGCCGCCAAAAGTGGGGGCCGTGGCCGGAGGGGGCGGGCAACTCCACTAAGCTGGAGTGCCCTGCTGGGCTGTGACAAAGGGGTGAGCCTTTGAGGCTCACCGCCAGGTGTTACAGCTCCTGCCTGGGGGAGGTGTTAGCATCTCCACCCAGAGCAGGCTTTGTTACTGGCCTCAGAGTGACAAAGGCACTCTCCCCATGGGGCCAGCAACATGTCTCTAGTGTGGCAGGCTGCTGGCACCAGTCAGCCTACACAGATAGTCGGATAGGTTTCAGGGGGCACCTCTAAGGTGCCCTCTGTGGTGTGTTTTACAATAAAATGTACACTGGCATCAGTGTGCATTTATTGTGCTGAGAAGTTTGATACCAAACTTCCCAGTTTTCAGTGTAGCCATTATGGTGCTGTGGAGTTCGTGTTTGACAGACTCCCAGACCATATACTCTTATGGCTACCCTGCACTTACAATGTCTAAGGTTTTGTTTAGACACTGTAGGGGTACCATGCTCATGCACTGGTACCCTCACCTATGGTATAGTGCACCCTGCCTTAGGGCTGTAAGGCCTGCTAGAGGGGTGTCTTACCTATACTGCATAGGCAGTGAGAGGCTGGCATGGCACCCTGAGGGGAGTGCCATGTCGACTTGCTCGTTTTGTCCTCACTAGCACACACAAGCTGGCAAGCAGTGTGTCTGTGCTGAGTGAGAGGTCTCCAGGGTGGCATAAGACATGCTGCAGCCCTTAGAGACCTTCCTTGGCATCAGGGCCCTTGGTACTAGAAGTACCAGTTACAAGGGACTTATCTGGATGCCAGGGTCTGCCAATTGTGGATACAAAAGTACAGGTTAGGGAAAGAACACTGGTGCTGGGGCCTGGTTAGCAGGCCTCAGCACACTTTCAATTGTAAACATAGCATCAGCAAAGGCAAAAAAGTCAGGGGGCAACCATGCCAAGGAGGCATTTCCTTACAAGAGGCACATTTCGAAAGACACAATTTCGAGGGCAAACCACAGAAGCCACAACCTCACAAACAAAGCCCACTTACCAGAGCCAGTATCAGCGGGGAGGTTTTTGGGGACAATATAGAGGGGGACAATTTCAAAGGAATAGAGGAAAGTTCCAAAGTCCCAAAACGCCTCCAAACAAGCAGTGACTTCAAGGTCACAAATCCCCAACACATAACACCTGTGGGGGGGAGACTAACCAAGTTTTACAAACATTGGGAGGAAATAACAAGACACTTGGGTCTTAGCAATTATCCAGCATGGTTATTGCATAGAATTTATCAAATTCCCTCCAAACATTCCACCGAAAACACACAATATGTCAAAACAACATATAGATCTTCTAGGACTAGAAGTTCAGGCATTGCTACAAAAGGAAGCAATAGAGTTAGTACCAAAACAACAAATAAACACAGGAGTTTACTCCCTGTACTTTCTGATACCCAAAAAAGACAAGAGTCTGAGACCTATACTAGATCTCAGAACATTAAATACCTACATCAAATCAGACCATTTTCACATGGTTACTCTACAAGACGTAATCCCACTGCTCAAACAACAAGACTACATGACAACACTAGACCTAAAGGATGCATATTTCCATATACCAATACATCCTTCACACAGAAAGTACCTAAGGTTTGTATTCCAAGGGATACATTACCAATTCAAAGTGTTGCCATTCGGAATAACAACTGCACCAAGAGTTTTTACAAAATGCCTAGCAGGAGTAGCTGCACATATCAGAAGGCAGCAAATACATGTGTTCCCGTACCTAGACGATTGGTTAATCAAAACCAACACGCTAAGACGGTGTTCACAACACGCAAAATATGTCATAGAAATCCTCCACAAACTAGGTTTCTCAATCAACTACACAAAGTCACACCTTCTGCCGTGTCAAACACAGCAATACTTAGGAGCAACAATCAACACAGCAAAAGGGATTGCCACTCCAAGTCCACAAAGAGTTCACACATTTCACAATGTGATACAGACCATGTATCCAAATCAAAGGATACAAGTCAAACTGGTGATGAAACTACTAGGCATGATGTCTTCATGCATAGCCATTGCCCCAAACGCAAGATTGCACATGCGGCCCTTACAACAGTGCCTAGCATCACAATGGTCACAAGCACAGGGTCAGCTTCTAGATCTGGTGTTGATAGACCGCCAAACATACATCTCGCTTCAATGGTGGAACAGTATAAATTTAAACCAAGGGCGGCCTTTCCAAGACCCAGTGCCACAATACGTAATAACAGATGCTTCCATGATAGGGTGGGGAGCACACCTCAATCAACACAGCATCCAAGGACAATGGGACATACAGCAAAAACAGTTTCACATAAATCACTTAGAACTGTTAGCGGTATTTCTAGCGCTCAAAGCATTTCAACCCATAATAAGACACAAACACATTCTTGTCAAAACAGACAACATGACAACAATGTATTACCTAAACAAACAGGGAGGCATACACTCAACACAGTTGTGTCTCCTAACACAGAAAATATGGCATTGGGCGATTCTCAACCACATTCGCCTAATAGCACAATTTATTCCAGGAATTCAGAACCAGTTAGCAGACAATCTCTCTCGGGATCACCAACAGATCCACGAATGGGAGATTCACCCCCAAATACTAAACACTTACTTCCAAATGTGGGGAACACCACAAATAGATCTATTTGTAACAAAAGAAAACTCAAAATGCCAAAACTTCGCATCCAGGTACCCACAAGATCAGTCTCAGGGCAATGCGTTATGGATGAGCTGGTCAGGGATATTTGCTTACGCTTTTCCCCCTCTCCCACTCCTTCCATATCTAGTAAACAAATTGAGTCAAAACAAACTCAAACTCATACTAATAGCACCAACATGGGCAAGACAACCTTGGTACACAACACTACTAGACCTCTCAGTAGTACCTCATGTCAAACTACCAAACAGACCAGATCTGTTAACACAACACAAACAACAGATCAGACAGCCAAATCCAGCATCGCTGAATCTAGCAATTTGGCTCCTGAAATCCTAGAATTCGGACACTTAGACCTCACACAAGAATGTATGGAGGTCATAAGACAAGCTAGGAAACCTACCACTAGACACTGCTATGCAAATAAGTGGAAAAGATTTATTACTGCCATAATAATCAAATTCAACCCTTACACGCATCTGCCAAAGATATAGTAGGATACTTACTACAATTGCAAAAGTCAAAGCTAGCTTTCTCTTCAATAAAGATACATCTGACCGCAATTTCAGCCTACCTGCAAATTACGCACTCAACTTCATTATTTAGGATACCAGTCATAAAAGCATTTATGGAAGGCCTAAAGAGAATTATACCACCACGAACACCACCAGTTCCTTCATGGAACCTCAACATTGTCTTAACACGACTCATGGGGTCCACCTTTTGAGCCCATGCAGTCTTGTGAAATGCAATATTTAACATGGAAAGTTGCATTTTTGATTGCCATCACATCTCTAAGAAGAGTGAGTGAAATTCAAGCATTTACCATACAAGAACCATTTATTCAAATACACAAGCATAAAGTAGTTCTACAGACAAATCAATTTTTTTTACCAAAAGTGATCTCACCGTTCCACTTAAATCAAACGGTAGAATTACCAGTGTTCTTCCCACAGCCAGATTCTGTAGCTGAAAGAGCACTGCATACATTAGACATCAAAAGAGCACTAATGTACTACATTGACAGAACAAAACTAATTCGAAAAACAAAACAACTAGAAATCCAATTTCTAAACAAGGCATTGCTAGATGGATAGTTAAGTGTATTCAAACCTGCTATCTTAAAGCAAAGAGAGAACTGTCTATTACACCAAAGGCACACTCAACTAGAAAGAAAGGTGCTACCATGGCCTTTCTAGGAAATATTCCAATGAACGAAATATGTAAGGCAGCCACATGGTCTACGCCTCACACATTTATCAAGCACTACTGTGTAGATGTGTTAACTGCACAACAAGCCACAGTAGGTCAAGCTGTACTCAGAACATTATTCCAAACTACTTCAACTCCTACAGGCTGAACCACCGCTTTTGGGGAGATAACTTCTTACTAGTCTATGCACAGCATGTGTATCTGCAGCTACACATGCCACCGAACGGAAAATGTCACTTACCCAGTGTACATCTGTTTGTGGCATTAGTCGCTGCAGATTCACATGCGCCCACCCGCCTCCCCGGGAGCCTGTAGCCGTTTAGAAGTTGATCTTGAACATTTGTAAATTTGTAAATATATTACTTTAAACTTCATTATGTACATACGTATTCACTCCATTGCATGGGCACTATTACTAGCATACACAACTCCTACCTCACCCTCTGCGGGGAAAACAATCTAAGATGGAGTCGACGCCCATGCAGAATGGAGTCGAAATGGGAGGAGTCCCTCGGTCTCGTGACTCGAAAAAAGACTTCTTCGAAGAAAAACAACTTGTAACACTCCGAGCCCAACACCAGATGGCGGGATGTGCACAGCATGTGAATCTGCAGCGACTAATGCCACGAACAGATGTACACTGGGTAAGTGACATTTTCCATATATATACACACACACCCTCAAAAGATACCAATGACACCAAAAAACAACTTCAAACATTGTGTGACGGAATTGGCCACATTGATGCACACCAACTGCCTGATACAACGCAGAGAAAATAGGTCCTTATTTTCGGATCCAACTACTCCCCCAGGATGTCACCTGGTGGCCCACGGAACTGGTACCCACCCCAATACCCACAAACTGGGCGCAAAAATTGGCATCATCCTGGACACCAAACTCTCCATAAGACCTCAAATCAATGGCGTCACATCTACCTGCTTCAACATCCTGCGCATGCTCACAAAGATCTTCAGATGGCTCCCCTTGGACACCAGGAAGACTGACTTAGGCATTGATCACAAGCAGACTAGACTACGGCAACGCCTTCTACCATGGAATATTTGCCAAACTCGCACACAAGTGCCAAACGATCCAAAATAACGCAGCAAGACTGGTACTTAACCTTCCCCATTGTGCACACATCATACCTCACCTCCGGGATCTCCATTGGCTCCCCGTCCAGAAACACTGCCAAGATTCCTACAAAACGCTGCATCAGAAGGTACCCACCTATCCTCAACTGCAAACTGCACTTTCACCAACAAACCCAGAAGCTCGAGTTAACCTCGCACACACCTGCATTTCTAGTGGTCGGACAGGAGGCCACTCGTTCTCCAACCAAGCAGCAAAGACCTAGAACTACCTCGCCCAGGACATTGGAGCAGCCACGAGCTCCCTCCCCCAGGACATTGGAGCAGCCACGAGCTCCCTCCCCCAGGGCATTGGAGCAGCCATGAACGCCCTCCCAAAGCCCTCCCCCCCCTCCCCCCCCCTCCGGCCAGGATGTTGGAGCAGCCACGAATGCCCTCCCTGTAGGAGGCTGGACTGGCTTGTAGTGAGTACCAAGGTGTACTTATACCTTGCTCCAGGTATCCCTTATTAGTGTAGAGGGTGTCTAGCAGCTTAGGCTGATAGAAAAGGTAGCTTAGCAGAGCAGCTTAGGCTGAACTAGGAGACGTGTGAAGCTCCTACTATACCACTGGTGTCATATGCACAATATCATAAGAAAACACAATACACAGATGTACTAAAAATAAAGGTACTTTATTTTTATGACAATATGCCAAAGTATCTCAGTGAGTACCCTCAGTATGAGGATAGCAAATATACACAAGATATATGTACACAATACCAAAATATGCAGTAATAGCAATAGAAGACAGTGCAAACAATGTATAGTCATAATAGAATGCAATGGGAGCACATAGGGATGGGGCAACACAAACCATATACTCTAGAAGTGAAATGCGAACCACGAATGGACCCCAAACCTATGTGAGCTCGTAGAGGGTCGCTGGGACTGTAAGAAAACAGTGAGGGTTCGAAAAATAGCCCACCCCAAGACCCTGAAAAGTGGGTGCAAAGTGCACCTAAGTTCCCCCAAAGAGCACAGAAGTCGTGATAGGGGAATTCTGCAAGAAAGACCAACACCAGCAATGCAACAACAATGGATTTCCTAACGAGAGTACCTGTGGAACAAGGGGACCAAGTCCAAAAGTCACGATCAAGTCGGGAGTGGGCAGATGCCCAGGAAATGCCAGCTGTGGGTGCAAAGAAGCTGCTACCGGATGGTAGAAGCTGTGGATTCTGCAAGAACGACAGGGGCTAGAAACTTCCCCTTTGGAGGATGGATGTCCTACGTCGTGAAGAATCGTGCAGAGGTGTTTTCGTGCAGAAAGACCGCAAACAAGCCTTGCTAGCTGCAAGGGTCGCGGTTAGGGTTTTTGGATGCTGCTGTGGCCCAGGAGGGACCAGGATGGCGCCAATTGCTTGAGGAGACAGAGGGGGCGTCCAGCAAGACAAAGAGCCCACTCAGAAGAAAGCAGCGCCCGCAGAAGTGCCGGAACAGGCCTACGAAGTGGAGTGAACCGGAGCTCACCCGAAGTCACAAAGGAAGGTCCCACGACGCCGGAGGACAACTCAGGAGGTCGTGCACTGCAGGTTAGAGTGCCGGGGACCCAGGCTTGGCTGTGCACAAAGGAAATCCTGGAAGAGTGCACAGGAGCCGGAGCAGCTGCAAAACACGCGGTTCCCAGCAATGCAGTCTAGCGTGGGGAGGCAAGGACTTACCTCCACCAAACTTGGACTGAAGAGTCACTGGACTGTGGGAGTCACTTGGACTGAGTTGCTGAGTTCAAGGGACCTCGCTCGTCGTGCTGACAGGAGACCCAGAGGACCGGTGAAGCAGTTCTTTGGTGCCTGCGGTTGCAGGGGGAAGATTCCGTCGACCCACGGGAGATTTCTTCGGAGCTTCTAGTGCAGAGAGGAGGCAGACTACCCCCACAGCATGCACCACCAGGAAAACAGTCGAGAAGGCGGCAGGATCAGCGTTACAAGGTCGCAGTAGTCGTCTTTGCTACTTTGTTACAGTTTTGCAGGCTTCCAGCGTGGTCAGCAGTCGATTCCTTGGCAGAAGGTGAAGAGAGAGATGCAGAGGAACTCTGATGAGCTCTTGCATTCGTTATCTAAGGAATTCCCCAAAGCAGAGACCCTAAATAGCCAGAAAAGGAGGTTTGGCTACTTAGGAGAGAGGATAGGCTAGCAACACCTGAAGGAACCTATCAGAAGGAGTCTCTGACGTCACCTGCTGGCCCTGGCCACTCAGAGCAGTCCAGTGTGCCAGCAGCACCTCTGTTTCCAAGATGGCAGAGGTCTGGAGCACACTGGAGGAGCTCTGGGCACCTCCCAGGGGAGGTGCAGGTCAGGGGAGTGGTCACTCCCCTTTCCTTTGTCCAGTTTCGCGCCAGAGCAGGGCTGGGGGATCCCTGAACTGGTGTAGACTGGCTTATGCAGAGATGGGCACCATCTGTGCCCATCAAAGCATTTCCAGAGGCTGGGGGAGGCTACTCCTCCCCAGCCCTGACACCTTATTCCAAAGGGAGAGGGTGTAACACCCTCTCTCTGAGGAAGTCCTTTGTTCTGCCTTCCTGGGCCAAGCCTGGCTGGACCCCAGGAGGGCAGAAAGCTGTCTGAGGGGTTGGCAGCAGCTGCAGTGAAACCCCGGGAAAGGTGGTTTGGCAGTACCCAGGTCTGTGCTAGAGACCCGTGGGATCATGGGATTGTCTCACCAATGCCAGGATGGCATTGGGGGGGTCAATTCCATGATCTTAGACATGTTACATGGCCATATTCGGAGTTACCATTGTGAAGCTATACATAGGTAGTGACCTATGTATAGTGCACGCGTGTAATGGTGTCCCCGCACTCACAAAGTCCGTGGAATTTGCCCTGAACAATGTGGGGGCACCTTGGCTAGTGCCAGGGTGCCCACACACTAAGTAACTTAGCACCCAACCTTTACCAGGCAAAGGTTAGACATATATAGGTGACTTATAAGTTACTTAAGTGCAGTGGTAAATGGCTGTGAAATAACGTGGACGTTATTTCACTCAGGCTGCAGTGGCAGGCCTGTGTAAGAATTGTCAGAGCTCCCTATGGGTGGCAAAAGAAATGCTGCAGCCCATAGGGATCTCCTGGAACCCCAATACCCTGGGTACCTCAGTACCATATACTAGGGAATTATAAGGGTGTTCCAGTATGCCAATGTAAATTGGTGAAATTGGTCACTAGCCTGTTAGTGACAATTTGGAAACCAATGAGAGAGCATAACCACTGAGGTTCTGGTTAGCAGAGCCTCAGTGAGACAGTTAGTCATAACACAGGTAACACATACAGGGCACACTTATGAGCACTGGGGCCCTGGCTGGCAGGGTCCCAGTGACACATACAACTAAAACAACATATATACAGTGAAATATGGGGGTAACATGCCAGGCAAGATGGTACTGTACTACACTCCCCCCGGGATGTTGGAGCAGCCACGAATGCCCTACCCCCGGGATGTTGGAGCAGCCACGAATGCCCTACCCCCGGGATGTTGGAGCAGCCACGAATGCCCTACCCCCGGGATGTTGGAGCAGCCACGAATGCCCTCCCCCGGGACATTGGAGCATCCACCATGCTCACAACATTTCACAATAAACTGAAGACCTAGCTGTTCGACTGATGCTCCTGACCTCCCACACCTTCTCAGCGACTGGATACCCTCGCGGGCAATTAGTTTCCACTTTACGAATCCTTTAACATTACACTATATTAGATTTCCTTTTTCCATCCATTCAGATGCCTTATAGATTCTTAAATGTTGTTGGTGAACTTATCGCTAAGGTGGGTTTTTCAAGAGCCTTTCAAGGGTACATCATTTTGATTTCAGACATTTAACCTCCGGTGCTACCTAAGCAGGATTCCTAGACGTAGATTCATTGGGTTGTTTTAAGGTCAGACGACATTTGTGAAATGTAGTGATTGTGTGGGTCAGTTGTAGCAAGGATGTTTCTCTTGGGATTTGGATTCTAAATGTTTTTGTTTTGTTTTTTCCCCTCAGGGTAATTTAAGTCGTGGAAGTAGCCTGTTCTTCCGAAAAGCGCCAGCAGGGAAGAAGTACGTTATGGAACAGAAAAGATTTTACTAAAGTGCCAATGCCTGCGCTGGGCCTGGAGTTTACTAAAAACTGGGGAAGGGAATTGATTTGTACAAATTTTTTGATGTATAATTTTTTTAATTCTGGTTTTAGGGAAAGGAATGTTTGCCTCTGTGCATTGTTTCCCTAAGACCTCAGGGCTCGTGTGGTGGAGGGTATGGTGCATGCGGGGCAGTGGATGCTGTACTTCAGCTCGCTTTTGATGGCCCTAATGTTATAAGCGGCAGGTGGTCTGGCTCCTTGCGAGAGGCGAGCGCAGCATCGACAGCTGGCCTGAACATCCAGATTTTCCTCAGTTGTCAGTGTTGAATGAGAAATCTCCCTTTTGAGCCACCAGAGGCCCTCAGATTCACGCACATATTGCTCACGCTTGAGTGAAGCTGCACCTTGGTCTCCAGCTCTTCTGGCTACACAGTGGTAAAAAAGGATGAGACAGAAAAAAAGCCTGGTTGCTTGAAGATCAGAAACCAAAGCAGCAGCCGGTAATTTGACAGAATTCACATCAGATTGGGGGGGAAAGAGGTGGGGAGCACAGTTGTTCTGCCGGACCGTGCTTTTGACATCCCTCAACAGATGAAGTTTGTCTAAATAGTTTTCCCAATCTAAGAACCCGCCAGGGACCCTGCTGCTCTAAAGAATGTGTTCAGTATTTCCCAGATAATGATGGAAAACCATTAAAGACAAATCCAACTAACCGCTTGTGGTCGTCTTCTGCTTTGCTGTTGTGAGTCTGATCTGTGCGGATCTCTAGGAATTAATACAGTGTCTGTAACAGGAGGGCCACTGGAGGCTGATCGCAAAGCACATTCACCTAGGAGCTCTCTCAAACAGCAGATGGGAAAACACAAAGTAAAAGCTGTTACAAGCCAATCTTCTCTGCTAGTGTCCACCCTGCTGTGCTTGAGGCAAAGGGGTAAGCGTACAGGACCTTGGGGTTCATGTTCTCCATACCATTCACATCTGTATTCTCTGCCTGTGCCATTCCTTCCAAACCCTAAATCAAAAGAGCTGTGGTCCCTGCAGAGTGGTATTCACCTGCTTGCTTTTCCCATTATCCTTGTTCTACCACATCCTAATCCCTTTGGTCTGCCTCTTTCCACACACATGCTTATGATGTGCCGCTTGTCCCCTCGCTTACTGGCCTTTGATCCTATGCAGTCGGTCCATCAGCATTACCCCTTGAAGGCGCCTTCTCTTCTGGCCTTGCCAGGCATTGATGCCTGCAGTCACTCTCTCTGTTCATACCCCTTCCTTCTGCCGGCCTCTGGCCTTCCTGCTGCTCCAGCATTACCCGTGCAACACCCCTGCTGGCCTCGTCTTCTGAACCCGATGTGGTCTGGGAGCTCCCATCCCGCCGCACTTGTCTGTGCTGTTCTCAATTGCCTCCTGTTACGCCTTGAGGGACAGCTTGATGCTGGGGTTTGTGGAATTTATTATGGTTGGCACTGGCCTCTCTCCCATGGCAGTTCAGACGCAGCACTGGCTGCACGATCTGCCTGTGTCTTGCCTACACCTGCTGCGCTCCCCGGTAATCTTCAATATCTGTTCATGAATCAATCCCAAAGGTAATCTCTGCCAGAGTCCACTAAATCCTTTGGGTGGAACACAGATTGGTCTACCGTGTTGATTATCCTAATGATTATTGTAGGAGGCTTGCTCAGTTTATGGTGTACATCTATGGTGTGGCACCCTATATGGAGTCCAGGCAACCCTTAGTGATGGTGAATAGGTGTCCAGATAGCAAAAGCTCTCAAGAGGTAGCTGAGTCGAGCAGCTGAAGCTTATCCAGGAGGAATGTAAAGTACTTGCAATACCGCAGTAGTCAGACAATACCTTGCTCACTAGAAAGAACCACACCAGTGTTGCAACAAAATAAAGGGCACATTATTAGAGCACTACTACTAAACTGAAAATGGTATAGCTCCATTTGGAGATATTGCACACAATATGTACCCAAAATAACCTTCATAAATAGCATAAAATATACAGGGCCCTAGGAGAGGGCCAAACCATATGCTAAAAAAGTGGAATGTGAAAGAGTGACCCCATCCAAGGTCTGTGGTGGTTATCTGGGGGCAGTTAGGAACACCAGAGGTAAGTACAGTAAGTGACCCCGAGCAACCAGGAGTAAGGTAGTTACCTACCAACTTGTCCCATAGACTAACACAGACAGTAGTGGTTGGAGTTTGTTGAATTCCGGACCCTTCCCAGTGAACCCTGAGGAAACCAACAGACAAGAGGAAGGTTGGAGAGTGCCCCTACCCCAGGTCCTGGATGCAGAGGGGAGAAGGGACTCTCTGAAGACTGTGGATGCCTCGGATTGTCCAGCTGTTTTCACGACCCGTGAACCAGGCTGGTGGAGGCCAGGGATGGATTCTGGACGAGAAGGACCTGCAAAGGAAGGGGACAGTCCAGCACCCTTGAAAGTGCAAAGGTGATGCTGGTGACAATGCCCACCCTCCTCATAAGTCAGTGGAAGAAGTCCAGCTGCAGGGTCCAGGAGCTGCAAAAGATCCCAGGAGTTGCCTATGAGCTGTCCCTCAACAGACACCGATTGCAGGATGGTTAGTGACCAGCCAGGTCACCAACAAGCACTGGCAAATGCAAACAAGAGTTGAAGAGGTATTTGCAAAAGTTTGGGGACCAGCAAGGTCCAGGAGACTACCCAAGATGGGTAGTCGGAGCTGGCACTCTGCACGGAGGAAGGCCAGCAGAAGTTGATGGAGCCCCCACAAGTGACCCACAGGAGTGAACACAGGGAGGCCTTACCAGCCCAGCAAAACAGAAGTCCACCATCACAGGAGTTGCTCTTCGGTTTGCATAGTGCTGGAGGCTGGGTTCTCCTGGAGCCTGAAGATCTCCCAAAGGCAGAGCCAACAAGCCTTGGTGGTGCACAGTGGTGCCAGTACAGTGGCAGGAGCAGGGGCCCACAGTTTCCCAATTTCGATAGAATACAAACAGGACCACAGGAGTCTCAACCTTGCTATCTGGCTCCTGAGTTGTTAGAGTTTGGGTACCTCAGTTTACTTCCTGAATTCATGAATATTTTTAAAGAAACACATAGGCCCACCACTGGTGCCTGCAATGCTGCCAACTGGAAAAGGTTTGTCTGTTACTGCCGTTCAATACAGTTTGACCCCTCAGCAGCCTACGTTCAAGCATAATTCATCTACTCAACTGCGTTGATTATCCCAATGATCATTGTAGGAGGCTGGCTCAGTTTATGGTGTACACCTATGGTGTGACACCCTATACAGAGTCCAGGCATCGCTTAGTGATGATCGTGAATAGGTGTCCAGATAGCAGAAGCTCTCTAGGGGTAGCTGAGGTGAGCAGTTAAGCTTATCCAGGAGGAATGTAAAGCACTTGAAATACCACAGTAGTCAGAAAGTAACTTAGTCACAAGAAAAAAATGAAGGATACTCTATTACAGCACTACTGCTAAACTGACATTGGTATATCTCCCTATGGAGATATCACATACAATTACAGACATAAAATACCCATCAGAAATAGCATAGAAATATACAGGGCCCTAGGGGAGGGCCGAACCATATACTAAAAAAAAATAAAAAAAATGGAATGTGAAAGTGGAACCCCAACCAAGTTAAGTATGGTGGTTCGATAGGGGCTGGGGCCAGTTAGAAACACCAGAGCTAAGTACAGTAGGTGGCCCCAGCAACCCAGGAGTAGGTCCTTTACCCACCCAGTTGTCCCGTAGGCTAACACAGAAAGTAGTGGTTGGAGATTGTGGAATTCAGGACCCTTCCCAGCGGACCCAGAGGAAACCAGCAGGCAAGAGGATGGATGGAGAGTGACCCTACCCCAAAATACCCAGAAGACAGAAGTATCTACACTAGGGACTTGGATGCAGAGGGGAGAAGGAACTCTTTTTGAAGACTGGGGACTGTGGATGCCTCGGATTGTCCAGCTGCTGTCACGACCCATGGACCAGGCCAGTGGAACCCAGGGCTGGCTTCTGGATGTGGAGGACCTGCCAAGTAAGGGTACAGAGTCCAGCACCCAAGGAGGTGGCAGGTGGTGCAGCAAGGTGGCAACTCCTACCCTCCTGAAGAGGAAGTTCCTGTAAGTAGTTAGTAGAAGTCCAGCTGCAGGGTCCAGGAACTGCAGAAGATCCCAGGAGTCACCTATGTGCTGGCCCTCCATTGTTGCCGGATTGCAGGATGGTCAGTGACCAGCTGGGTCACCAACAAGCACACAGGAAGGTCAACAGAAGTTGATGGAGAACCCCACGAGTCACCCACAGGCATCAGACACAGGGAGTCACATGGAGTCCTAAACAGCCCAGGAAAACGGAAGTCCCACGTCGCAGGTGTTGCAGGACAGGAGCTGATCTTCGGTTTGCAGAGTGCTAGGGGCCAGTGCTTCTTGAAGACGGAAGATCTCCCAGAGGAAGAGTCACCAAGCCTTGGCAAATGCAAGTCACCGTGCATAGGGGCGACAGTCAAGTGGCAGGCGTAAGGACCTACAGTCTCCCAACTTGGATAGAAGGCACGCAGGACCCCTAGGAGGCCAGACTCACCACCTGTGTTGCAGGATCTTCGTATGTCCAGAGACAGTAGACTCCACCAACTGGTCGACAATGCCTTGAGGTGCCTGTGGTTGCAGGGGAGTGATCCTTCACTCCAAGGATGATTCTTTTTTGCTTCCTGGTGCAAACAGTCCTTATGACCCTGGAGGATGCACAGCCTTGGTTGGTGCAGAATTCGTGCAGGATCCAGAGAAACAATGTTGCAATGGGAGCCTTCCCACCAGGAGCAGATGAGTTTGGTTCTAAAGCATACCAGCAGCGGTTCCAGAGGCCCTTGTTGAGTCTTGCTTAATGAATCTGAGGACCCACCAGCGAGGGAGACATTACATAACTGATCGGGGGTTTGTCACTCTGCAGTGACCTACCTATCAGAGGGGGTCAGGGACATTACCTAAACTGGTGAAAAATGGATTATGCAAGAAGGGCACCAAATGTGCCTTTCAAAGCAGTCTGGTGGAGCTCAGAGGCCACCCCACCCCAGCCCAGCCCTTGCAGGACATTCTTTGTTCTGCTTCTCTGGCCTGAGTCTGGTTCATCAGCAGGAGGGCAGACTGGTGTCTAGGGTGAGCAGCGTGGACTGACAGCTGGAACCTGTGAGGCTGCAAAGGCAGAACCGCAGGGGGAATTCCCTAGGGAACCCTCAGAGCACATGTTATCATGCAACTAACACTGGAATTGGTGTAGTTGCATGATTCTGACATGTTTGATACCAAACATGCATAGGTTGGGAGTAGCCGTGTAGTTGACCACTCGTGTTGGCCAGTGTCCACTACATACCTTAAGATGGTTCCCCGCAATTCGAGTCCAGGAATTGGCCTGGGGTCTGTAGGGGTGCCTGCTCATGCAGGTGTACCCTCACACTTGGAGACATGCATCCTGCCTGTGGGCTGAAGGTCCTACCAGAGGCATGGCGTATTGGGTCTAAGTGCAGTGGTGAGGTTTGGCAGTGCAAGGGTGCATGCACCCTTTCACGCAGGCTGCAGTGAGTTTGCATGGGCTCCCATGGGTGGCATAATACATGCTGCAGCCTGTGGAAGACACCTGGTGTACCAGTGCCCTAGGTACCTAAGTACCATATATTATGGACTTACATGGGTGCACCAATATGCCAATTGTGGATGTGTAAGGTAACCAACATGTCCTAGCGCTGTCAGTCTCACTGGGATCCTGCTAACCAGGACCCCAGTTTAAGCGCACTGATAGCAGGCAAATAGTGGCGGTAACTGTGCCAGAAAGATGGCACTTTCCTACATTCAACACCACCCCTCACCACCACCACCACCCCCACCACCAATAATGGCCAGGTCGAGTCTTCATTATCTAAGTGGAAAAATCTTGAGTCCATCTGCATTGGCATGGTTACTGCCAGGTGTATGTTCCACTGAAAAGTCCATCCGCTGTAGGGAAATGGACCACCTCAAAAGTTTGGGATTTTCTCCTTTCATTTGCTTGAGGTAGAGGAGGGGATTGTGGTCTGTCTGAACAAGAAAGCAGGCGTGGCCTCAGCTTCTTCAAGGTCCAGACCACAGGAAAGGCCTCCCTTTCAATGGCTGACCAATGCTTTTCTCTGGGGGTCAACTTTCTACTGATCCTGGCCCTCTGAATTCAGTTGTGAAAGTACTGCTCCTATTCCTATTTCAGAAGCATCAGTCTGGACAATGAATTGTTTGGAATAGCCTGTGCTTTTCAGAACTGGAGCTGAGCACATGGCCCTTTTTGGGACAGCTAACTGTCCACAATATTTTTTTAGGCATGTTCTTAGAGGTAAGATAATTCAAGGGGACTACAATGGAGCCATACCCTTTCAGAAAGCAACTGTAGTACCCAGCCAGGTCTAGAAAGCTCTGACCTCTGAGTCTGGGTGGTTGGAGCAACCAAATCCATGAAGGTTTGAATTTTGCTCTGTAAGGACTGGACTTGGCCTCTGCCTACCAGGTGGCCCAAGTAAACCACTTTGCTCTGCCCTATCTGGCATTTTGTTGCCTTGATAGTGAAGCCTGCCTTTTTCAAGGCCTCAAATACACTCCTGAGGTGGATCAGGTGATCCTGCTAGGTGAAGCTAAACACAGCAATAGCATGTAGATATGCGCTACTGAAGTCTTCCAGGCATGCTAGAACTTGATTCACCAATCTCTGGAATGTGGCAGGTTCATTTTCCAAACCAAAGGACATCACAGTGAAGTTATAATGCCCACCAGGAGTGGAAAATGCTGTTTTAGGCTTGGTAAAATCAGTTAACTTGATCTGCCAATAGCCTGCTGTCAGGTCAAATGTGCTAGGATACTTGGCTGAAGCCAGAGTATCAATCATCTCATCTGCCCTAGGAATGGGATGGGCATCTGTGTTAGTGACTACATTGAGGCCTCCGTAGTCTACACAAAATGTCATCTCTCTTTTTCCACCCTGGGAATGAGGTTTTGTCAAAAGGACTATTGGGCTAGGGCTATCTGAAGGCTGTCAACCACCCCAGATCCAGCATCTTTTGGTCCTCTGTCCTGGTGCAATCTCCGACATGGTCAGGCTGCCTGCAGATTGCTTTTTACAGGTAGACTTTCATCTGAGAACCTCTCTGCAGTCAGCTTGTTGCTGTTCAGAGAGACAGTCTCCAAAGACTACCCCATCTACTGAACCATCAGCAGGGTTGCTTGAGAAGAAGTCAGGGAGAGGATCACTGTCTGGTTCTTGCCCCTCATCATTAGCCATGAACAGGCCCATGTCAGTCGTGTCATAGTAACGCTTTAAGCGGTTCACATGAAGCACCCTGTGGGGACTTCTTGGAGTGCCCAGGTCAACCGAGTAGGTGACCTCACCTTTCTGCTCTAAGATTTGCCTGTATGTGTGGCCACTTTCTGTCCGGGCTGGTGAACAGTCAGTACAGCCTTTTGGTCATGCCATAGCTTTTGGAGCTCTGAGCCTGCCTCAAGGTTTTTGGAAGCCTTCTTCATGTACTCTGCCATGTCTGAACGAAGGCCTAGCACGTACTCCACTATGTCTTGTGTAGGGGGCTTGAGAGGTTGTTCCCAGCCCTCCTACACAAGAGCAAGAGAACACCAATCTGGATGTCCAGACAGTAGTTTAAATGGACTGTAGCCCACTCCCTTCTGAGGAACCTCTCTCTAGATAAATGGAAGGCAAGGTAATTGGACATCCCATCTTCTCCTTAGGTCTTTCTGAGCGTCCCATGATTGTACCTTCTAGGGTTTTGTTGAATTTCTCAACCCATTTCCTTTGGAATAAGGGGTGGTGAATTTACAGATTACTGTAGGAAGCTGGCATGTGAGTGGTAGGTACTTACACCTTATACCAGGTACAGGTGTCCCCTCTTAGGGAAGTGTAGGCAGTGTCTAGAAGCCAGGCTCTCTAGAGGTAGATGTGGATGAGCAGCCAAGACTTATCTAGGGGACATGCAAAGCTCATGCAATACCACTGTAGTCATGCAGCACTAACACACTTAAAAGAAAACACTCAGTTGTACAAAAACCAAAGGTACTTTGTTTTTGGAACACAATACCACAAAATACTAGCAGGGCAACTCTCCAATAGGAGGTAAGTAACACGCATGCTATACACTAGTAAACAGTAATAGGCATCGAAAAGGATGCTTGTTTCCAGTCCAGGGAAGACCTGGCTTGGCAGGTTGGGCTGGACTGTTCCCATGAGGAACAGGGTCAAGACTGATTTGCATAAGGCTGGGTCCTAACTGGGGTGGCATGATGAGCAAAAGAATGATGGATTAAACCCAGATCTGTGACTGGGGGTGAGTGTTTGCATTGTTCAGCACTCTGTCCATCTTCCTTTTGTGTTGCTAAAGTTGCCCTAAGTGGGAAGGGTATGCCCAGATGTGGGTCACGTGCTCACTGTGCCACTGGAGTCAAGCTAGCCTGGCTGATGAAGGGTGATACCCTGAAACCGATCCCAGGATGCTTGTTTCCGGTCCAGGCGTGGCAGTTTGGGCTGAACCGTTCCCATGGGGAACAGGGTCAAGACTGATTTGCATAAGGCTGGGTCCAAACTGGGGTGGCATGGTGAGCAAAAGAACGATGGATTAAACCCAGATCTGTGACTGGGAGTGAGTGTTTGCATTGTTCAGCACTCCGTCCATCATCCTTTTGTGTCAACTAAGTAGGTGACCTCACCTTTCTGCTCTAAGATTGTTTGTATGTGTGGCCACTTTCTGTCCGGGCTGGTGAACAGTCAGTACAGCCTTTTGGTCATGCCATAGCTTTTGAAGCTCTGAGCCTGCCTCAAGGTTTTTGGAAGCCTTCTTCATGTACTCTGCCATGCCTGAACGAAGGCCTAGCACGTACTCCACCATGTCTTGTTTAGGGGGCTTGAGAGGTTGTTCCCAGCCCTCCCACACAAGAGCAAGAGAACCCCTATCTGGATGTCCAGACAGTAGTTTAAATGGACTGTAGTCCACTCCCTTCTGAGGAACCTCTCTCTAGAAAAATGGAAGGCAAGGTAATTGGACGTCCCATCTTCTCCTTAGTCTTTCTGAGAGTCCCATAATTGTACCTTCTAGGGTTTTGTTGAATCTCTCAACTAACCCATTTATTTTTTAATAAGGGGTGGTGAATTTACAGGTCACTGTAGGAAGCTGGCCTGTGTGTGGTAGGTACCTAAGGTACTGACACCAGGTATCCCCTCTTAGTGAAGTGTAGGCAGTGTCTAGAAGCCAGGCTCTCTAGAGGTAGCTGTGGATGAGCAGCCAAGGCATATCTAGGGAGACATGCAAAGCTCATGCAATACCACTGTAGTCACACAGCACTAACACACTTGAAAGAAAACACTCAGTTGTACAAAAACCAAAGGTACTTTGTTTTTGGAACACAATACCACAAAATACTTGAAGGGCAACTTTCCAATAGGAGGTAAGTAATATGCATTCTATACACTAATAAACAGTAATAGGCATAGAAAAGGTTAAAAAACAGTGCAAATAGCAATAACTAATAGTGACCCTAGAGTGAGCCCAAACCATACACTAAAAAAAAAAAAAAAAAAAAAAGAATTGGAATGCAAACACAGGACCCCCACCTAGGTAAGTGGAATGTGTAGAGGGGAGCTGGGAATATTAGAAAAACACAGAGATAAGTAACAGTACCCCTCTTCCCCAGCGACCATGAAAGCAGGAGTAAATCACTGGAATTTCCCCCAAACCATCCAAGACGAAAGAAAAGAAGAAGAAAAAAAAGACACCCAGACAAGACTACAGGAAACCAGCGGTGTATTCTTGGAGAGGAAGACCTGTGGAGAGAGGGGACCAAGTCCAAGAGTCACAGTGGAGTCCAGGAGGAGTAGGAGCTACTACCCACCCAGCTTTAGTTGCAGGAGTTGGTCGACAATGATGAAGATCAGGTCAGCACTGCAGCCCTGGAGCCGGAGAAGAGTTCCTGATGGATGCAGAAGATGTCCCATGGACTAAGGAAGTTTGCTGACGGGTGTTGGTGCAGGAATTCCACAAAAAAGCCTTGACAAAGGCAAACTCACAGTTAGTGGAAAAAGTGATGCTGCTGTGGACCAGCAAGACCACGGAGGACTCAACCCAAGGGGTGGGGGGTTTACAGAGGACCCTCAGCGACACAGAGGACCCACAGGACGGGGACACAGAATTTTCAGAAGGAGCCCATGCAGCACTACAGAAAGTGATGCAATGCCTCAGGAGAACCATGCAGAGGGCTGTGTGTCGCAGGAAGGAGTGCTGGGGACTGTAGCTACAAGGAGCCTGTAGGAGGCTGTCCTGGCTTATAGTGGGTACCTGATGGTAGGAGGTAAGTAAAATACACAAAATGTACACACAAACCAGGTAAGTAAACAGAAAAGTAGTGCAAACACTGTAGCATACAATAGAATGCAATAGGAGACAATAGGCCTAGGGGCAACACAAACCATATACTCCAAAAGTGGAATGCAAACCACGAATGGACCCCAGGCCTAGTGTAGAGGGTCGCTGGGAGTGTAAGAAAGCACTATGGGTGTCCAAGATAACCCACCCCAAGACCCTGAAAAGTAGGAGTAAAGTTACCCTACTACCCCAGAAAGACTTTAAAGTTGAGATAAGGGATTCTACAAAGGCAACAACTGAATGCAAAGCACTGAAGACCGATTCCTGGACCTGAAGACCTGCAAAGGAAGGGGACCAAGTCCAAGAGTCACGCAAGTGTCGGGGGCGGGGGCAGGCAGGAGCCCACTAAACCCCGGATGAAGGTGCAAAGGGGCTGCCTCCGGGTGGAAGAAGCTGAAGATTCTGCAACAACGGAAGGTGCCAGGAACTTCTCCTTTGGTCAGAAGATGTCCCACGGTGTGCTGGGGGATGCAGAGTTGTTGCCACACAGAAAGACCGCAAACAAGCCTTGCTAGTTGCAAGAGTTGCGGTTGAAGATAATGGGTGCTGCCTGGGCTCAGGAAGGACCAGGAGGTCGCTCCTTGGAGGAGGAGACAGAGGGGGCGCTAAGCAACAGCGAGAGCCCACGCCAAAGCAGGCAGCACCCGCATAAGCACTTGAACAGGCGTTCAAGAAATTTGAGCACTGCGGTTGTTTCAACACAACAAAAGAGGGTCCCACAAAGTCGGTGGTCAACTCAGCGAGTTGAACAATGCAGGATGGAGTGCTGGGGACCTGGGCTGTGCTGTGCACGAAGGATTCCTTGCAAAAGTGCACAGAAGCCCTAGCAGCTGCAGATCACGCAGTGCACAGGATTACTGTCTGGCATGGGGAGGCAAGGACTTACCTCCACCAAATTTGGACAGAAGGACCACTGGACTGTCGGGGTCACTTGGATCCAGCTCCTGTGTTCCAGGGACCACGCTCGTCAAGATGAGGGGACCCAGAGGACGGGTGATGCAGAAGTTTGGTGCCTGCGTTAGCAGGGGGAAGATTCTGTCGACCCAGGGGAGATTTCTTCTTGGCTTTCAGTGCAGGGTGAAGGCAGACAGCCCTCAGAGCATGCACCACCAGGAAACAGTTGAGAAAGCCGGCAGGATTAGGTGCTACAATGTTGCTGGTAGTCTTCCTGCTACTTTGTTGCAGTTTTGCAGGCGTCCTGGAGCAGTCAGCGATTGATCCTTGGCAGAAGTTGAAGAGAGAGATGCAGAGGAACTCTGGTGAGCTCTTGCATTTGTTATCTGACGAGAAACCCACAGGAGAGACCCTAAATAGCCCTCAGAGGAGGATTGGCTACCTAACCAGGTAAGAGCCTATCAGGAGGGGTCTCTGACGTCACCTGTTGGCACTGGCCACACAGAGGCCTCCATTGTGCCCTCACACCTCTGCATTCAAGATGGCAGAGGTCTGGGACACACTGGAGGAGCTCTGGGCACCATCCCTGGGGTGCTGATGGACAGGGGAGTGGTCACTCCCCTTTCCTTTGTCCAGTTTCGCGCCAGAGCAGGGACTGGGGGATCCCTGAACCGGTGTAGACTGGCTTATACAAGGAGGGCACAATCTGTGCCTTTCAAAGCATTTCCAGAGGCTGGGGGAGGCTACTCCTCTCAGGCCCTTAACACCTATTTCTAAAGGGAGAGGGTGTAACACCCCCTCTCAGAGGAAATTCTTTGTTCTGCCTTCCTGGGACTGGGCTGCCTGGACCCTAGGAGGGCATAACCCTGTCTGAGGGTTGGCAGCAGCGGTAGCTGAAGTGAAAACACCAGAGAGCTGGTTTGGCAGTATCCGGGGTCCATGCTGGAGCCCCGGGGATGCATGGCATTGGCACCCCAATACCAGATTTGGCATAGGGGGGACAATTCCATGATCTTAGACATGTTACATGGCCATGTTCGGACTTACCATTGTGAAGCTACATATAGGTATTGACCTATATGTAGTGCACACGTGTAATGGTGTCCCCGCACTCACAAAGTCCGGGGAAATTGCCCTGAACAATGTGGGGGCATCTTGGCTAGTGCCAGGGTGCCCTCACACTTAGTAACTTTGCACCTAACCTTCACCAAGTGAGGGTTAGACATATAGGTGACTTATAAGTTACTTAAGTGCAGTGTAAAATGGCTGTGAAATAACCTGGACGTTATTTCACTCAGGCTGCAGTGGCAGTCCTGTGTAAGAATTGTCTGAGCTCCCTATGGGTGGCAAAAGAAATGCTGCAGCCCATAGGGATGTACTGGAACCCCAATACCTTGGGTACCTAGCTACCATATACTAGGGAATTATAAGGGTGTTCCAGTGTGCCAATCCGAATTGGTGAAAATAGTCACTAGCCTGCAGTGACAATTTAAAAGCAGAGCGAGCATAAACACTGAGGTTCTGGTTAGCAGAGCCTCAGTGATACAGTTAGGCACCACACAGGGAACACATATAGGCCACAAACTTATGAGCACTGGGGTCCTGGCTAGCAGGATCCCAGTGACCCAGGCAAAAACAAACTGACACACAAGTGAAAATGGTGGTAACATGCCAGGCAAGATGGTACTTTCCTACAGAGCCTGAAGATCCCTTGGAGTAAATGCAAACAAGCCTTTGCAGCTGCAAGAGACGTAGTGCACAGGGGTACTGTCCTGCTTGGGAATGCAAGGGCTTACCGCCATCAAAGTTGGACAGCTGAGAAAGAGGACCAAGAGGACTACTCCGGACCACCACCTGTGATGCAGGAGCCACGCAGCCGGTCGTCATTACAGTAGGAGCCTGCAGGTGCAGGGGAGTGTCTCTTTCACTCCAAGGGAGATTCCTTGTTTCTTCTTGTGCAGACCAAAGACACCCCACCCTCAGTGGATGCACAGCTGGTGGAAATGTTGCAATTGCTGGCTGGAGTCCTGGAAACAATGTTGCAGAAGAGTTCCTTTTCTTGGAGGCAGATTGCCAGGTCCTGGAGGGTCCAGTCGCAGTTCCGGAGGCCAGAATTCGAAGTAGAGGTTGCAGAGGAGTCCTGCTGGAATCTTGCAAGCTGAATAGTAGAACCCACCCAAGCGAGAGACCCTAAATATCCCTGAAGGGGCGATAGGTCCTTACCTTGCTAGATAACCAATCAGGAGGGGGCTCTGATGTTGCCTGTCTGGCCACTCAGATGCTCTCAGAGGTCCATGCCAACCTTGGAAACAAGATGGCAGAACCCAGGGACCCTCTGGAGGAGCTCTGAGCACCAACTGTTGGGTGGTGATGGACAAGGGAGTGGTCTCTGAACCGGTGTGGACTGGTTCATGCAGGGAGGGCACCAAATGTGCCCTTCAAAGGATACCAGTGGCTTGGGAAAGCTACCCCTCCCAAGCCAGTCACATCCGTTTCCAAAGGGAGAGGGTGTTACCTCCCTCTCCCGAAGGAAATACTTTGTTCTGCCTTCCTGGGCTTGAGTGGATCAAGGTGCAAGAGAGCTGAAACCTGTCTGAGGGGTGGCAGCAGCCGGGCTGCCTAAAAAAAACAAAACCCTGTAAGACTGGTGGTAGCAATGCTGGGGGTCCTCTAAGGAGCCCCCAGAGTGCATGGAATCATACTTCCAATACTTGCAATAGTATTGGGGTGGGATTCCGACATGTTTGATATGAAACATGCCTAGGTCCGGCGCTACTATTATGTAGCTGGAGATAGGTAGTAACTCATGTCTAGTACACTCATTAAAAGGAAGTCCCAGCACTCACGAAGTCCAGAAAAATTGAGCTGGAGTTCACTGGGTCATCTGCTGGTACAAAGGTGCCCTCGCACACAGGTACTTGCACCCTGCCCCCTGGGCTAGGAGGGCCTGCCATAGGGGTGTGTTACAGTGACCTGGTAGTGAGAGGGTGCATGCACCCTTTCATGCAGGCTGCAGAACACTTTGCATGAGCTCCATGTGGGTGGCATAATACATGCTGCAGCCCATAGGGGATCCCCTGGTACCCCAATGCCCTGGGTACCTATGTACAATATATTAAGGACTTGTATGGGGGTACCAGTATGCCAAATATGGGGTGAAATGAGTACAAGTTAGAAGGAAGAGAGCATAATCCCTGGGGTCCTGGTTAGCAGCATCCTAGTGAACACACTGACAAACAGACAAAACAGTGGGGTAACCGAGGTAGAAAGAGACTACTTTCCTACAGTTACACAACATTCCTTTCACGTGGCTTTAAGGTACCCAGGCATGACGTTTGTACCTCTGTTGGATACAACTTTGTTAGGAAAGCACACCCTGGAAACGTTTCCCAGGAGAGCCGTGGCCACTGCAGGAGCTGTGGGGGACTGAAGGGGAATGACCTCTGGTACCTGGTGGCAAGGTCCACCACCAGAAGAAATCTGTTCCCAGATGCAGTTGGAGGTTCAAGGGGGGCCAACAAAGTCAACCCCTACCCTTTCAAAGGGAACCCCAAGAACTGGAAGTGAAATTAAGGGGGCCTTTGTACTGGCACCTGTCTTAGCAGGTGACACAGGAGCGACAAAACACCTTTGTGTGTTCAGACATATGGGGCCAGTGAACGTGTGAGACAAGTCTGTCCCCCAAGTCTTGCTTTGCCTAAGATGTCCTGCAAGGGGTATTTCATGGGCTAGGGTAAAAAGGAACTCCCTAAACTTCTGAGGTATGACCAACGTCCTGGTGGCACTAGGTTCGGGGTCTCTAGCCTCGGAGTAAAGAAGCCCATTTTCTCAATAGAGCCTGTGGGGTGCACTGACACCCCCTGCCTCCTGTGCAGCAGCTTGTTGCCTGAGGCCTTCAAGAGAGGGGCAGGACTTGCTCCAGGCTCAGATGTTCCCTGGAGTGCCCCCCTGCACCCAAGAGCTCTGCTGTGTCCGCGCCCAGCTCTCCGAGGAGACTGACTCTTACTTGAGTCCTGGGTGGGGGAGGGGGTGCTGGGATAAGTTCTTATCCTCCCTTCCTGGGAGCGGACTCGTCCGTAATTCTGGCTCCAATGCTCCTTGTTCTCCGTTTCCTGGTCTGTGCTTTTATTCTTACAAATTATTAAAGAGGCACTCACGTGAAACTCACTTTAGGAAAAGTTTCATTTAAGGCGCAACATTTTTTTGCCACTGACTAAATCAGCCAAACTGTTAGGATATGGGCCGCTAGTCATCTGGGGCAAGTCTCTTGGATCGATACCCCACAACCAGGATCCAACTAAACAGGAACCCGTGTATTGCTGTAAACCATTCTCATGGCCTGAAATATATTCTGTGATAAGCAATAGGAAAGGCAACGGTGAAAGAAACGCACAAAAGGACATGAAAGAGAGAAACAATCAAGAAATGGCTGGTCCTTCTCCGAACTCTCTGGTGTATCCCACAAAAACAGCCTCCTTGAAAATGTCAACACGATTGTCCACACAGTAAATTTTCTTCATTTAAAGCGTAGCTCCGTCTTTAGGTTGTTGACGATGTTTCGACCCTAAAGGAGGATGCCGGGGCTTCATCAGGACAAACGATGACCTGGGGAACTGAGAAGAAAGGAGATATTGTGGATTGAGAAGGTGCCGTGGGTTTTGTGAAGAATAAAAACTGAATTGGAGATTTACGTACTGCTGTTCTCAATTGAAAAGGAATGCAGGACCACATGGTGGCTTGGTACATTAATATCTGGAAATATATATATATATATATATATATATATATAGATAGCTATAGCTATAGTCAGGACAGGTGTGTGTGTGTACACACTGTCAGGCACTCACACACTCACTCTTTCTCACACACATTCACACACTCACACACACAATCTCTGACACACACACTCTCACTCACATTCACACTCTCTGACACACTCTCTCACATTCACACTCTCTGATACACTCTCTCACTCACACTCATGCACTCACACACACATGCTCACACTTACTCACACACATTCACACTCACACACACTCTCTGACACACACTCACACTCTTTGACACACACTCTCACTCTTTGACACACACTCTCACTCACATTCACACTGTCTGACACACTCTCACTCACACACTCATGCACTCACACACACATGCTCACACTTACACACTCTCTCACACACATTCACACTCTCACACACATTCACACTCTCACACACACTCTAACACACACTCACGCTCTCTGACACAAACTCTCACTCACATTCACACTCTCTGACACACTCACACACTCATGCACTCACACACACATGCTCACGCTCACTCACACACTCTCACACACACTCACACACATTCACACTTTGTCACACACCACACACTCTCACACACACACACTCTCTCACACACTCACACTCTCTCACACACACACACTCACACATTCACACTCTCACACACTCACTCTCTCACACACATTCACACTCGGTCACACACACACTCTCACACACACACGCTCACACACACACTCACACACATTCACACTCTCTCACACACTCACACTCTCTCACACACACAATCACACATTCACACTCTCACACACTCGCACTCACACACTTTCTTACTCACACACTCTCATACACTCTCTCACACACATTCACACACTCACACTCACTCTCACACTCTCTCTCACACACATTCACACACTCTCTCACTCTCACACACATTCACACTCACACTCTCCCTCTCTCCCTCACTCTCTCTCTCTCTCTCTCTCTCCCCCTCCCCCCCTACCCACCCCCCCCCACTCCCGGGGCATTGCTTACCCAAATGCTATGATAGCGAGTGTGGTTCTCACATTATCCTGCAATGACCCGGAAGCCAAGCGTCAACCAAGTGCTGAAAAGAAATATGTTCTAGGCAGTGCTTGAAATGGAAAAAATAAAGTGCAGGTACTCTGTGGCACAGTACCTGTTGTTTCTGAGAAGTGCTGGTACTCTCCAATTGAAAGTATTACGTTTTTCTTGAGATGTGCCGGTACTCTCCCTCTCAAAATAAAAAAGTGCTGGTACTCAGTACCGGAGAGTACCGGCCCATTTAAAGCACTGGTTCTAGGTAAATAAAAAACAGACGGCGGCTCTTGTCTTTGAGCGCCGGGGTCCGCCGGGTCATTGCAGCGCCGCTGAGAGGGATGAGCAGGTGACTGATCCATGAAGGCTCCCGATGAGTTGCATCGTGGAGGAAAGGGTGGGGGGGGGTGGGGGCAGTATTTATTGGCCCCTCCTACATATTAGTAAACACGCATTTGAGAACTAGATCACACCGTTTAAATGTGAGGGAAGGCTCCTCGGGAGTGGACCCTGGGTGGGCGAGGGGCCGGAGGGTGACGCGAGGGCTGTGAGCTGATGGGAGGGGAGAGCCCAGCACTGATGCCCAGCACTGATGTCCAGCACTGATGTCCAACACCGGAGAAACACGGAGACATCTCCTCGTGTCTGAAGAGCTCTTCACAAACATAATATTGACTCGGGGGGTCGGTGAACAGACCGCTGCTTACTGCGGCACCTGTCCTTATGTTGGAAAAGCAAACCCTCTAGATCAGAGGTCTTCAAACTTTTTTATGCTGAGCCCCCCTTCTAAACATTTTTAGGCATCGAGCCCCCCCACCACCTGACGCAAATTTCTGGAAGCTGGTACTCTGCTTCATCGACGGCAACCCCCACCCGCAGAGTCCAGATCATATATGGGAAACATTATTATACAAATTCAGAGTGTCTAATAAACTGAAGGTTTGAGAGCACCAGTGCTTATTACACAGTTCAAATGAAAAGCCTCCAAGAAAATGTTTGCACAGAACAATTTACAATGCGGCTTTATTTTTCACTAAGACACAGAATTTGACATAATACTTTCAAAACTAATGTGACGGGTGTGCCTATTTATCACCACAGAGACGGTCAATTTGTGGATGAATTTTTGAAACTGCCAGCCTAAGGTTGTGCTCCACTTCCATTCTTGAGCGATACTTAGTCTTCAATACCGCAAGTGCTGAGAACCCAGTCTCGCATAAATATGATGTGCTGAAAGGCAAGAGAGACATCCAATAAAAATCAAGCATTCACCCTGAGGAATTGTGGCCTGCAAAGTCAAGAAAGGTCAATAAATTACAAGACAGCATAGAAACTCAATCACCAACCACATCAGAAATGCTTTGATGGGAAACATTTAGCGAAACGTGCCACAAGGCCAGTGCCTGTATCCACATGGCTAAAATTTAGTGACTTAGTGGACAGTGGTGTGGGGGTGGAGAGTCGTACGGTAGAGGGTTGTGGAGTAGAGTAGCATAGAGTCACAATATAGAACCATGTATAGTGGGGTGGCATAATGGTATGTTAGAGAAATGCTGCAATATGTATCATGCATTTTATCGGTCGCAAACTGCCCGATTCTGCACGACTGATAAAATGTGTTTTGGTATGAATGAATTCCAATTTCCAGTTTGGTAACATAAAACTGAATCGCAATTTGGAATTGCGAAAACATATTAAGTTGATATTAGGAAGGGGCATGTTCAGGACATCCCTTCCTAATACCGCAGTATGCAAGAATGTTTTGACTGAGATGCGGTCGCAAAACAGTTGCATTTTACTACCTAGTTCAAGTGGGTAGTAACCCATTGACAAATGGGAAGGGAGCCTCCTTAAAATAATTTTAAAAACTTTCCATCTTTCCTTTTTTAAACCCATCCCGTTTTACTTTAAGGAAAACAGGCTGCATTAAAAAAGAAATAGCTTTATTTAAAACCAGTGACAGACATGGTGGTCTACTGACCTCAGCAGGCCACCATCCGTGTGATTTTTGCATTTACTAATGGGTCGCAAATTGCAACCTACCTCATTAATATTAATGAGTTAGGGCAATTAGCGACCCATTAGGAAACACTAAATGAAACTCATGGAGTTTTATACATTAGAATAGCGATTACCCAATTGTGATTCACAGAGAATCGCAATTAGGTAATTGCTGTTTGGAATAGTGATACATCTGGCCCATGGAGTCAAGAAGGTTTACAGCCTCCGTGGGCTCGTCTGTATGCATGAGGATTTACCATGGGGGAAAGAGATGAACCTTTTCATCAACTGATTGGAGAACCTTACATCACAACCATACACGTGTAAATCAGTAAATAGAAAGTGTTGACAAAGGGAACTACAAGGTGTAGGATTCACGTCACCCATGCCGGTAGGCATTTTTTAACAGTGCTTGGTCAAGGGGGAGAGGGGCACAAACTCAGAATTCAGAATGTAACACAGTGGTTAGGGTTGATTTTACTATCAATAATGTATTTCTACCCCAACAAATCGTCTTTACCAAAATTAGAAACACATAATTTTCTAACCTGTACCATGCAGTTTGCATGCCGCTGTTTGATGGCAGTTCATAGCTCACTGTGCTAGATTATAAATCAATTGCACAGTAACAAAAGGAGCTCTGTTACAAGGGCAGTATGCCCCTGAGCTATGCACATAAAATACTGCTCTGTGATCTGCATATATACATTTTTTGAGTTCTCATGAGTCACAACTGGCACTAGACAAAACCCCATCTCTTTCCAGCAGGTACCTTAATCACAACATACTTTATTGTTACCTGAAAGCGACTGGATTTTTGGGGAACTCTGCAGTGCTTTCACAACTGCTGCACTGCTACAAAATCACCCTCCACCACCCCTGTACAAAAGCACACCACCACCCTTCCAGGGCAGCGCTTGATGCCCAGTATTGATGCCAGTCTCGTTCCGAAGTCAATAACGATTCAATGGATCTTTATAATGATGATTAATAGTTTGTTGTGATTTGGTTCTGTTTGTCCTAATTTATTTTGTTGGCTCTTTCCTGACCTTTAAGTAAAACAATATGGAAGACGTATTCTCTTAATTTAATGCCTGAGTGAAGTGTTTCTCCTGCATCATCAGATCAATTAAAAGTAAATAGCCTCGACTCCTTGTTTCACAGTGCAGTTTCGATTTCTCTTCAGCTGTTCCTTCCCTTTTTCCTGCATCTTGAGTCTTTCAGCCCCTGGGAGCCCAGTGATTCCTCTAGATTGGACAACCTAACAAATAACGAACTCCTGTGTTTAACATCACGGGGACATGCACATATTTAGTGTAAGGAAATGCCTCCTTGGCATGGTTGCCCCCTGACTTTTTGCCTTTGCTGATGCTATGTTTACAATTGAAAGTGTGCTGAGGCCTGCTAACCAGGCCCCAGCACCAGTGTTCTTTCCCTAACCTGTACTTTTGTATCCACAATTGGCAGACCCTGGCATCCAGATAAGTCCCTTGTAACTGGTACTTCTAGTACCAAGGGCCCTGATGCCAAGGAAGGTCTCTAAGGGCTGCAGCATGTCTTATGCCACCCTGGAGACCTCTCACTCAGCACAGACACACTGCTTGCCAGCTTGTGTGTGCTAGTGAGGACAAAACGAGTAAGTCGACATGGCACTCCCCTCAGGGTGCCATGCCAGCCTCTCACTGCCTATGCAGTATAGGTAAGACACCCCTCTAGCCGGCCTTACAGCCCTAAGGCAGGGTGCACTATACCATAGGTGAGGGTACCAGTGCATGAGCATGGTACCCCTACAGTGTCTAAACAAAACCTTAGACATTGTAAGTGCAGGGTAGCCATAAGAGTATATGGTCTGGGAGTCTGTCAAACACGAACTCCACAGCACCATAATGGCTACACTGAAAACTGGGAAGTTTGGTATCAAACTTCTCAGCACAATAAATGCACACTGATGGCAGTGTACATTTTATTGTAAAATACACCACAGAGGGCACCTTAGAGGTGCCCCCTGAAACTTAACCGACTGTCTGTGTAGGCTGACTAGTTCTAGCAGCCTGCCACAAACCGAGACATGTTGCTGGCCCCATGGGGAGAGTGCCTTTGTCACTCTGAGGCCAGTAACAAAGCCTGCACTGGGTGGAGATGCTAACACCTCCCCCAGGCAGGAATTGTCACACCTGGCGGTGAGCCTCAAAGGCTCACCTCCTTTGTGCCAACCCAGCAGGACACTCCAGCTAGTGGAGTTGCCCGCCCCCTCCGGCCAGGCCCCCACTTTTGGCGGCAAGGCCGGAGAAAATAATGAGAAAAACAAGGAGGAGTCACTGGCCAGTCAGGACAGCCCCTAAGGTGTCCTGAGCTGAGGTGACTCTAACTTTTAGAAATCCTCCATCTTGCAGATGGAGGATTCCCCCAATAGGGTTAGGATTGTGACCCCCTCCCCTTGGGAGGGGGCACAAAGAGGGTGTACCCACCCTCAGGGCTAGTAGCCATTGGCTACTAACCCCCCAGACCTAAACCCGCCCTTAAATTTAGTATTTAAGGGCTACCCTGAACCCTAGAAAATTAGATTCCTGCAACAAGAAGAAGGACTGCCCAGCTGAAAACCCCTGCAGCGGAAGACCAGAAGACGACAACTGCCTTGGCTCCAGAAACTCACCGGCCTGTCTCCTGCCTTCCAAAGATCCTGCTCCAGCGACGCCTTCCGAAGGGACCAGCGACCTCGACATCCTCTGAGGACTGCCCCTGCTTCGAAAAGACAAGAAACTCCCGAGGACAGCGGACCTGCTCCAAGAAAAGCTGCAACTTTGTTTCCAGCAGCTTTAAAGAACCCTGCAAGCTCCCCGCAAGAAGCGTGAGACTTACAACACTGCACCCGGCGACCCCGACTCGGCTGGTGGCGATCCAACACCTCAGGAGGGACCCCAGGACTACTCTGATACTGTGAGTACCAAAACCTGTCCCCCCTGAGCCCCCACAGCGCCGCCTGCAGAGGGAATCCCGAGGCTTCCCCTGACCGCGACTCTTTGAACCTAAAGTCCCGACGCCTGGGAGAGACCCTGCACCCGCAGCCCCCAGGACCTGAAGGACCGGACTTTCACTGGAGAAGTGACCCCCAGGAGTCCCTCTCCCTTGCCCAAGTGGAGGTTTCCCCGAGGAATCCCCCCCTTGCCTGCCTGCAGCGCTGAAGAGATCCCGAGATCTCTCATAGACTAACATTACAAACCCGACGCTTGTTTCTACACTGCACCCGGCCGCCCCCGCGCTGCTGAGGGTGAAATTTCTGTGTGGACTTGTGTCCCCCCCGGTGCCCTACAAAACCCCCCCTGGTCTGCCCTCCGAAGACGCGGGTACTTACCTGCAAGCAGACCGGAACCGGGGCACCCCCTTCTCTCCATTCTAGCCTATGCGTTTTGGGCACCACTTTGAACTCTGCACCTGACCGGCCCTGCGCTGCTGGTGTGGTGACTTTGGGGTTGCTCTGAACCCCCAACGGTGGGCTACCTTGGACCAAGAACTAAGCCCTGTAAGTGTCTTACTTACCTGGTTAACCTAACCAATACTTACCTCCCCTAGGAACTGTGAAAATTGCACTGTGTCCACTTTTAAAACAGCTATTTGTCAATAACTTGAAAAGTATACATGCAATTTTGATGATTTGAAGTTCCTAAAGTACTTACCTGCAATACCTTTCGAATGAGATATTACATGTAGAATTTGAACCTGTGGTTCTTAAAATAAACTAAGAAAAGATATTTTTCTATACAAAAACCTATTGGCTGGATTTGTCTCTGAGTGTGTGTACCTCATTTATTGTCTATGTGTATGTACAACAAATGCTTAACACTACTCCTTGGATAAGCCTACTGCTCGACCACACTACCACAAAATAGAGTATTAGTATTATCTATTTTTACCACTATTTTACCTCTAAGGGGAACCCTTGGACTCTGTGCATGCTATTCCTTACTTTGAAATAGCACATACAGAGCCAACTTCCTACATTGGTGGATCAGCGGTGGGGTACAAGACTTTGCATTTGCTGGACTACTCAGCCAATACCTGATCACACGACAAATTCCAAAATTGTCATTAGAAATTGATTTTTGCAATTTGAAAAGTTTTCTAAATTCTTAAAAGACCTGCTAGGGCCTTGTGTTAGATCCTGTTTAGCATTTCTTTTAGAGTTTAAAAGTTTGTAAAAGTTTGAATTAGATTCTAGAACCAGTTTTAGTTTCTTAAAAAGTATTCCAACTTTTAGAAGCATAATGTCTAACACAGATGTGAATGTGGTGGAACTCGACACCACACCTTACCTCCATCTACAGATGAGAGAGCTAAGGTCACTCTGTAAACTAAAGAAAATAGCAATGGGCCCCAAACCTACCAAAGTACAGCTCCAGGAGCTTTTGGCAGAGTTTGAAAAGGCCAACCCCTCTGAGGATGGCAACTCAGAGGATGAAGATAGTGACTTGGAGGGAAATTCCCCCCCTCCAGTCCTACTTAGGGAGAGCAGGGCTTCTCAAGCCCTGACTCCACAAATAATAGTCAGAGATGCTGGTTCCCTCACAGGAGGGACCAACAACTCTGAAATCACTGAGGATAACTCCAGTGAAGAGGACATCCAGTTAGCCAGGATGGCCAAAAGATTGGCTTTGGAAAGACAGATCCTAGCCATAGAGAGGGAAAGACAAGAGATGGGCCTAGGACCCATCAATGGTGGCAGCAACATAAATAGGGTCAGAGATTCTCCTGACATGTTGAAAATCCCCAAAGGGATTGTAACTAAATATGAAGATGGTGATGACATCACCAAATGGTTCACAGCTTTTGAGAGGGCTTGTGTAACCAGAAAAGTGAACAGATCTCACTGGGGTGCTCTCCTTTGGGAAATGTTCACAGGAAAGTGTAGGGATAGACTCCTCACACTCTCTGGACAAGATGCAGAATCTTATGACCTCATGAAGGGTACCCTGATTGAGGGCTTTGGATTCTCCACTGAGGAGTACAGGATTAGGTTCAGGGGGGCTCAAAAATCCTCGAGCCAGACCTGGGTTGACTTTGTTGACTACTCAGTGAAAACACTAGATGGTTGGATTCAAGGCAGTGGTGTAAGTAATTATGATGGGCTGTACAATTTATTTGTGAAAGAACACCTGTTAAGTAATTGTTTCAATGATAAACTGCATCAGCATCTGGTAGACCTAGGACCAATTTCTCCCCAAGAATTGGGAAAGAAGGCGGACCATTGGGTCAAGACAAGGGTGTCCAAGACTTCAACAGGGGGTGACCAAAAGAAAGGGGTCACAAAGACTCCCCAGCAGAAGGGTGATGAGACAACCAAAACTAAAGATAGTAAAGAGTCTTCTACAGGCCCCCAAAAACCTGCACAGGAGGGTGGGCCCAGAGCCTCTTCACAAAACAATGGGTACAAGGGTAAAAACTTTGATCCCAAAAAGGCCTGGTGTCATAGCTGTAAACAGCATGGACACCAAACTGGAGACAAGGCCTGTCCCAAGAAAGGTTCCACTCCAAACTCCCATCCAGGTAACACTGGTATGGCTAGTCTCCAAGTGGGATCAACAGTGTGCCCAGAGCAAATCAGGGTCCACACTGAAGCTACTCTAGTTTCTGAGGGTGGGGTGGATTTAGCCACACTAGCTGTCTGGCCGCCTAACATGCAAAAATACAGACAGCAACTCTTAATTAATGGGACTAGAATAGAGGGCCTGAGGGATACAGGTGCCAGTGTCACCATGGTGACAGAGAAACTGGTTTCCCCTGGCCAATACCTGACTGGAAAAACTTACACAGTCACCAACGCTGACAATCAGAGAAAAGTACATCCCATGGCAATGGTTACTTTAGAATGGGGAGGGGTCAATGGCCTGAAACAGGTGGTGGTCTCCTCAAATATCCCAGTGGACTGTCTGCTTGGAAATGACCTGGAGTCCTCAGCATGGGCTGAGGTAGAGCTAAAAACCCATGCAGCAATGCTGGGTATCCCTGAACTGGTGTGTGTGAAAACAAGAGCACAATGCAAGGCACAGGGTGAAAAAGTAGAGCTGGAGTCTGGAAAAATGGCCCAGCCTACCAAGAGAACAGGAAAGTCAGTTGGGAAACCAACTGCAACACAGCAAAAGAAAGGGAACCTCTCTTCTCAGGAAGAAGTTCTGCCCTCTGAGGGAACTGAGCCTTTGGAGCTTGAACCTTATCAGGTTGAGCTCTTAGGCCCAGGGGGACCCTCAAGGGAAGAGCTGTGTAAGGGACAAGAAACCTGTCCCTCTCTTGAAGGCCTTAGGCAGCAAGCTGCTGAAGAGTCCAAAGGCAAGAAAAATGGAACACATAGGGTCTATTGGGAAGATGGGCTCCTGTACACTGAGGCCAGAGACCCCAAACCTGGTGCCACTAGGAGAGTGGTAGTGCCTCAGCTGTTCAGAGAGTTCATCCTAACATTGGCCCATGACATTCCCCTTGCTGGACATTTGGGACAAACCAAGACGTGGGAGAGGTTAGTCAACCACTTCTACTGGCCCAATATGTCCAACATGGTTAAGGAGTTTTGCCTCTCCTGCCCCACCTGTCAAGCCAGTGGTAAGACAGGTGGGCATCCAAAGGCCCCCCTCATTCCACTTCCAGTGGTGGGGGTGCCCTTTGAAAGAGTGGGTGTGGACATAGTTGGTCCACTGGAACCTCCCACAGCCTCAGGAAATATGTATATCCTGGTAGTAGTGGATCATGCTACCAGGTATCCTGAAGCTATTCCCCTTAGGTCGACTACTGCCCCTGCAGTAGCCAAGGCCCTCATTGGTATCTTTACCAGAGTGGGTTTCCCTAAGGAGGTGGTGTCTGACAGAAGTACCAACTTCATGTCAGCATACCTAAAGCACATGTGGAATGAGTGTGGAGTGACTTATAAATTCACTACACCCTACCATCCACAAACTAATGGCTTAGTTGAGAGATTCAACAAGACATTAAAAGGCATGATCATGGGGCTCCCAGAAAAACTCAAAAGGAGATGGGATGTCCTCCTGCCATGTCTGCTTTTCGCTTACAGGGAGGTACCACAGAAGGGAGTAGGGTTCTCACCCTTTGAACTTCTGTTTGGTCATCCTGTAAGGGGACCACTTGCCCTTGTTAAAGAAGGCTGGGAGAGACCTCTCCATGAGCCTAAACAGGACATAGTGGACTATGTACTTGGCCTTCGCTCTAGAATGGCAGAGTACATGGAAAAGGCAACCAAAAACCTTGAGGCCAGCCAACAACTCCAGAAGTTTTGGTATGACCAAAAGGCTGCACTGGTTGAGTTCCAACCAGGGCAGAAAGTCTGGGTTCTGGAGCCTGTGGCTCCCAGGGCACTCCAGGACAAATGGAGTGGCCCTTACCCAGTACTAGAGAGGAAGAGTCAGGTCACCTACCTGGTGGACCTGGGCACAAGCAGGAGCCCCAAGAGGGTGATCCATGTGAACCGCCTTAAGCTCTTCCATGACAGGGCTGATGTGAATCTGTTGATGGTAACAGATGAGGATCAGGAGGCAGAGAGTGAACCTCTCCCTGATCTTCTGTCATCAGACCCAAGAGATGGCACAGTAGATGGAGTGATCTACTCAGACACCCTCTCTGGCCAACAGCAGGCTGATTGTAGGAGAGTCCTACAACAGTTTCCTGAGCTTTTCTCCCTAACCCCTGGTCAGACACCCCTGTGTACCCATGATGTGGACACAGGAGACAGCATGCCTGTCAAGAACAAAATCTTTAGACAATCTGACCATGTTAAAGAAAGCATCAAGGTGGAAGTCCACAAGATGCTGGAATTGGGAGTCATTGAGCGCTCTGACAGCCCCTGGGCTAGCCCAGTGGTCTTAGTCCCCAAACCTCACACCAAAGATGGAAAGAAAGAGATGAGGTTTTGTGTGGACTACAGAGGGCTCAATTCTGTCACCAAGACAGATGCTCATCCAATTCCAAGAGCTGATGAGCTCATTGATAAATTAGGTGCTGCCAAATTTCTAAGTACCTTTGACTTGACAGCAGGGTACTGGCAAATAAAAATGGCACCTGGAGCAAAAGAAAAGACAGCATTCTCCACACCTGATGGGCATTATCAGTTTACTGTTATGCCCTTTGGTTTAAAGAATGCCCCTGCCACCTTCCAAAGGTTGGTGAATCAAGTCCTTGCTGGCTTGGAGTCCTTTAGCACAGCTTATCTTGATGATATTGCTGTCTTTAGCTCCACCTGGCAGGATCACCTGGTCCACCTGAAGAAGGTTTTGAAGGCTCTGCAATCTGCAGGCCTCTCTATCAAGGCATCCAAATGCCAGATAGGGCAGGGAACTGTGGTTTACTTGGGCCACCTTGTAGGTGGAGGCCAAGTTCAGCCACTCCAACCCAAGATCCAGACCATTCTGGACTGGGTAGCTCCAAAAACCCAGACTCAAGTCAGGGCATTCCTTGGCTTGACTGGGTACTACAGGAGGTTTGTGAAGGGATATGGATCCATTGTGACAGCCCTCACTGAGCTCACCTCCAAGAAAATGCCCAAGAAAGTGAACTGGACTGTGGACTGCCAACAGGCCTTTGACACCCTGAAACAAGCAATGTGCTCAGCACCAGTTCTCAAAGCTCCAGATTATTCTAAGCAGTTCATTGTGCAGACTGATGCCTCTGAACATGGGATAGGGGCAGTTTTGTCCCAAACAAATGATGATGGCCTTGACCAGCCTGTTGCTTTCATTAGCAGGAGGTTACTCCCCAGGGAGCAGCGTTGGAGTGCCATTGAGAGGGAGGCCTTTGCTGTGGTTTGGTCCCTGAAGAAGCTGAGACCATACCTCTTTGGGACTCACTTCCTAGTTCAAACCGACCACAGACCTCTCAAATGGCTGATGCAAATGAAAGGTGAAAATCCTAAACTGTTGAGGTGGTCCATCTCCCTACAGGGAATGGACTTTATAGTGGAACACAGACCTGGGACTGCCCATGCCAATGCAGATGGCCTTTCCAGGTTCTTCCACTTAGAAAATGAAGACTCTCTTGGGAAAGGTTAGTCTCATCCTCTTTCGTTTGGGGGGGGGGTTGTGTAAGGAAATGCCTCCTTGGCATGGTTGCCCCCTGACTTTTTGCCTTTGCTGATGCTATGTTTACAATTGAAAGTGTGCTGAGGCCTGCTAACCAGGCCCCAGCACCAGTGTTCTTTCCCTAACCTGTACTTTTGTATCCACAATTGGCAGACCCTGGCATCCAGATAAGTCCCTTGTAACTGGTACTTCTAGTACCAAGGGCCCTGATGCCAAGGAAGGTCTCTAAGGGCTGCAGCATGTCTTATGCCACCCTGGAGACCTCTCACTCAGCACAGACACACTGCTTGCTAGCTTGTGTGTGCTAGTGAGGACAAAACGAGTAAGTCGACATGGCACTCCCCTCAGGGTGCCATGCCAGCCTCTCACTGCCTATGCAGTATAGGTAAGACACCCCTCTAGCAGGCCTTACAGCCCTAAGGCAGGGTGCACTATACCATAGGTGAGGGTACCAGTGCATGAGCATGGTACCCCTACAGTGTCTAAACAAAACCTTAGACATTGTAAGTGCAGGGTAGCCATAAGAGTATATGGTCTGGGAGTCTGTCAAACACGAACTCCACAGCACCATAATGGCTACACTGAAAACTGGGAAGTTTGGTATCAAACTTCTCAGCACAATAAATGCACACTGATGGCAGTGTACATTTTATTGTAAAATACACCACAGAGGGCACCTTAGAGGTGCCCCCTGAAACTTAACCGACTGTCTGTGTAGGCTGACTAGTTCTAGCAGCCTGCCACAAACCGAGACATGTTGCTGGCCCCATGGGGAGAGTGCCTTTGTCACTCTGAGGCCAGTAACAAAGCCTGCACTGGGTGGAGATGCTAACACCTCCCCCAGGCAGGAATTGTCACACCTGGCGGTGAGCCTCAAAGGCTCACCTCCTTTGTGCCAACCCAGCAGGACACTCCAGCTAGTGGAGTTGCCCGCCCCCTCCGGCCAGGCCCCCACTTTTGGCGGCAAGGCCGGAGAAAATAATGAGAAAAACAAGGAGGAGTCACTGGCCAGTCAGGACAGCCCCTAAGGTGTCCTGAGCTGAGGTGACTCTAACTTTTAGAAATCCTCCATCTTGCAGATGGAGGATTCCCCCAATAGGGTTAGGATTGTGACCCCCTCCCCTTGGGAGGGGGCACAAAGAGGGTGTACCCACCCTCAGGGCTAGTAGCCATTGGCTACTAACCCCCCAGACCTAAACCCGCCCTTAAATTTAGTATTTAAGGGCTACCCTGAACCCTAGAAAATTAGATTCCTGCAACAAGAAGAAGGACTGCCCAGCTGAAAACCCCTGCAGCGGAAGACCAGAAGACGACAACTGCCTTGGCTCCAGAAACTCACCGGCCTGTCTCCTGCCTTCCAAAGATCCTGCTCCAGCGACGCCTTCCGAAGGGACCAGCGACCTCGACATCCTCTGAGGACTGCCCCTGCTTCGAAAAGACAAGAAACTCCCGAGGACAGCGGACCTGCTCCAAGAAAAGCTGCAACTTTGTTTCCAGCAGCTTTAAAGAACCCTGCAAGCTCCCCGCAAGAAGCGTGAGACTTACAACACTGCACCCGGCGACCCCGACTCGGCTGGTGGCGATCCAACACCTCAGGAGGGACCCCAGGACTACTCTGATACTGTGAGTACCAAAACCTGTCCCCCCTGAGCCCCCACAGCGCCGCCTGCAGAGGGAATCCCGAGGCTTCCCCTGACCGCGACTCTTTGAACCTAAAGTCCCGACGCCTGGGAGAGACCCTGCACCCGCAGCCCCCAGGACCTGAAGGACCGGACTTTCACTGGAGAAGTGACCCCCAGGAGTCCCTCTCCCTTGCCCAAGTGGAGGTTTCCCCGAGGAATCCCCCCCTTGCCTGCCTGCAGCGCTGAAGAGATCCCGAGATCTCTCATAGACTAACATTACAAACCCGACGCTTGTTTCTACACTGCACCCGGCCGCCCCCGCGCTGCTGAGGGTGAAATTTCTGTGTGGACTTGTGTCCCCCCCGGTGCCCTACAAAACCCCCCCTGGTCTGCCCTCCGAAGACGCGGGTACTTACCTGCAAGCAGACCGGAACCGGGGCACCCCCTTCTCTCCATTCTAGCCTATGCGTTTTGGGCACCACTTTGAACTCTGCACCTGACCGGCCCTGCGCTGCTGGTGTGGTGACTTTGGGGTTGCTCTGAACCCCCAACGGTGGGCTACCTTGGACCAAGAACTAAGCCCTGTAAGTGTCTTACTTACCTGGTTAACCTAACCAATACTTACCTCCCCTAGGAACTGTGAAAATTGCACTGTGTCCACTTTTAAAACAGCTATTTGTCAATAACTTGAAAAGTATACATGCAATTTTGATGATTTGAAGTTCCTAAAGTACTTACCTGCAATACCTTTCGAATGAGATATTACATGTAGAATTTGAACCTGTGGTTCTTAAAATAAACTAAGAAAAGATATTTTTCTATACAAAAACCTATTGGCTGGATTTGTCTCTGAGTGTGTGTACCTCATTTATTGTCTATGTGTATGTACAACAAATGCTTAACACTACTCCTTGGATAAGCCTACTGCTCGACCACACTACCACAAAATAGAGCATTAGTATTATCTATTTTTACCACTATTTTACCTCTAAGGGGAACCCTTGGACTCTGTGCATGCTATTCCTTACTTTGAAATAGCACATACAGAGCCAACTTCCTACATTTAGTATATAACGGCATGCCCTGTGTGCCACGAGCCAAAGTGGATAATTACAGCAAGACACTACAAAAGCTGTTCAGGCTTACCTGTAATGTCTGTCTTTCGTCCTGGGAACGTCGTTGGCAGGGGCCAAGAGGCAAAGGGCAGGACACAGGAGGCGAAGGGCAGGATCCACGAGGTGAAAGGCAGCAAGCAGAATCCAAACAGCAGCAAACGGAGGTGAAAAGCAGCAGTGGAAAAGTGCCACTAACTCCAAAGTAGTGCACATTCTGGAGCTTTTTGAAGCAAAAATCGGCGGCATTTCCATCTCCTTCAGCTGCTGTCCTGTGATTTGTTAAACGTCATAGTTCATGGTGCAGGCTCATGATTGGCTGCTGTGCTCTTATCTGCCAATCAGAGAGCTCCATCGAAAGGAAAGGAAACGAACGTACTTCCAACATCGGAAAGTACACGAGGGATGGTGAAACAATCAGACGAAGTGCGCGCCCCCCCAGGAATGATGCCGCGCCCCCCAGGGCGCGCCCCACAGTTTGAAGACCTTTGCTCTAGATGGAGGCCCGGTCCATGCAAGAACTCGAGGCCTGTGCCCTAGCGCCACGTAAGAGCAGGGTGGCATCAATGAGCTAGACCCGGCTCTGTTGGCATCCACATGAGATCTACGAAACTGCAAGAACAGAGTCTAGACAACAACACCCTTTGTTGTGTGAAGGACTCAGATCAAAGGAACAAAGATGGCTCTCTTCTAAATATACTTTGGGGCATATTTATACTCCATTTAATCTTCATTTCTGCCGGATTTCTGTCATTTTTTTAACGCAAATTCGGCACAAAACTAACTCCATATTTATATTTTGACGTTAGTCCGTCTAACGTCAAAGTATTGAAGTTTGCACCATTTTATAGATGTGTGAACCCACCTTGCGTCAATGAGATGCAAGGGAGGCGTTCCCATCTAAAAAATGGTGCAAACCCCATAGCCCCATATTTATCCCCCATGCTAAAATTACCCACGGCTGTGAGGCAGGGCTAAATATTGGTACAACGCTTGCTTTCAACCATTATTTAATGCCTGGGTCAGACCAGGCGTTAGGGGACCTGTGGACCCGTTTCCGTGGTGGAACACCATGGAATGGGTCCACAGGTGCCCTTACCAGGCCCCAGGAACACCCCACACCCACACCAGAGAGACACCGGAGGATGGGGGACCCCATCCCAGGTAACTAGGGTAAGTATATGTAAGTATTTAAAAAAGCATTTTTAAGTGTCATTGGGGGCCCTCATGGGCCCCCCTGCATGACACTGGGTGCAATGGCCATGCCCAGGGATCACTGGTCCCCTGTGCTGGCCATTGGGCTGGTGGGCATTACTCCTATGTTTTCTAAGACAGGAGTCATGTGGTATGGATGGTTTTGCGTCAGAAAATGACACTAGGCTGGTCAGAGGCATTCTTTTTTTGCCACTAACCAGCCTAATGTAATTTTTGTTGGTGCAAAACGCCCTTCTCCCATTCTGCCACCCCCACCCGGCTAGCGTCTATTTTTAATTTTTTACATTAGTTTGCGCTTTGTGCGGGATTGTGCCATTCCATTAATATGGCGCCTGGCTGGCATCCTGGAATGGCGCAAGCTGGCGATATACATTTTGAAGCAAAACCACGCAAACGCAGTTTTGCGTCAAAAAGTATTAATATGGGCCTTAATGTGGAAAAACAATCCGCTACTGTCCTTGTATTGAAGGCGGAATGGCTTCTAAAATATTTTGTAATTCACACGGCAGAATGTAATATTGTCTAAGTGACTGAAGGGGGAGACCAGTCTGACTTACGATGGGTAGTGGTGGGAGGGGGGCTGGAAACACTGCAGTCACGGTGCATCTATAACTCCGGCTATAATTCGAGAACGGGCCACAAAGAAACATATCTTAGTGTAAAGTACCACGTTACAATAGTTTGAAAACGTGATTAGTTCAACAACGTAGCATGCTTCCTCCATTCTTCCGTGGTGTTCAGACCTTTCCCTATAGAATTGCCCTTCTCTATCCATTTACATTCAGTCTTCAGGTTCAGTGCATTATCGCCCCCTCTGGGGGACGGAGCAGCCTTCTCGATGACTTGCCATCTGAGGTCTTCTGACGTGTGTTGCTGATCCCGGTAGTGCTGGACCAGTGGTGCCGTTTCCACACAGCATCTCATGCGGCTCCTGTGCTGGCTGGTTCTTCTTCGTACCTGTTGAGTCGTCTGTCCAATGTAAGCGAGGTCACAGGGACGCCAAGTACCATAAGTAGCATTGGTAGAGGCGCAGTTAGTGCCCCGATGCCTCAAGGTAACCTGAATGTCACCATGGATGAACAGGTTCATGTTTGAAGTACACTGAAAGGCAACACAGTTTCCACTCTCATAATGTCCCTTAACAGGATCCAAACCCAGTAACGAAGGCAATGTCAAATCATCTTTATGAATTCTAGTATCTCCGTGCTCTAAATGATCCTTAAGGTTTCTTCCCTTCTTGTAAGAACAAAGTGAAATGTCTCACTTCTGAGAATGGACCAGTGTTTCCTAATGATTTTTACAATCTTATTTGCATGTGGACAAAATGTAGTCACAGACACAATCTTATCCATTGGTGGCCTTTCTCAAATCTGTAAAATTGTCTGCCTTGGATTGTGCTGCTCCCTTTCAAAGGATATCTTAATTGATTAGGATAATCTCTCTCTTGTAATTTTTCACTAAGTAAGACTCCCTATGTGAAGTAATCACTCTTCAAAGTACAGTTCCTTCGAAGGCGAAGGAATTGGCCAAGAGCCCTAGGTTGGAAAAAAACGTGACAATGAGTTGATAATGGTCATTTTTTATTAAAAGATCCAGAAAGGGTATGCTGTGTTCTGTATTGCATGTGCATTTCAAATGGGACTGGCATTTATTCAAATAATGGTACATAATTTGAGTGTCTCCTCTGTAGCTTTCCAGATCATGAAGATATCATCAATATATTGTTTCCAACAGTGTATATTATTGAGCAAAGGGTTACGTCCTGTAGTGATAAACACGCGCTCTAAATAGCCAGCCTACAGGTTTGCCAGATTAGGAACAAAAATAGCTCCCATAGATGTACCAAGGCATTGTTCGTAATAGTCTGCTCCAAATAAAAAATAACTTCAGGAAAAGGCAATCTCTAATAATTAAATTATAAAATTTGTTGGAACTTTACAGGGGGCAGGGCGAGTGTCCAAGACATGTCTGATCACTTCACTACTGTCTTTTTGAGGACTGTTAAGATATAGGGGGTTATTCTAACTTTGGAGGAGTGTTAATCCGTCCCAAAAGTGACGGTAAAGTGACGGATATACCACCAGCCGTATTACGAGTTCCATAGGATATAATGGACTCGTAATACGGCTGGTGGTAAATCCGTCACTTTTCCGTCACTTTTGGGACGGATTAACACCTCCTCCAAAGTTAGAATAACCCCCATAATGTCTCAATATCAAGAGTTACAAGAAGCTCACTGGAAGGGTCATATCTCATTCTCTCAATTACATTGATCATGTATGTGCTGTCCCTTACATAAGTGTCTAGAAGACAAACAAAATCCTTAATGAAAGCATTAATATATTGACCCAAGGGTTCAAGAATGGAGTCACAACCAGACGGAATAAGACAGCCTAGTGGGCTCTTTGTGTCTTTTATGAATTTTAGGCAAAGTGTACAGAATTGGAGTTCTGGGGAATTTCTTATTGAGGAATTCAAGTTCTTGTTGTGAAAGAAATCCTTGTTCTAAACCCTGAGATGTGGTATAAGAAATGAGACGCTTAATTTCTGATAGGGGGTTCGAGGTCAGTTTTCTGTAGTGTCTGGGATTACTTGAGATGACGCATGATTTTGGCTTCATACATATCTTGAATCACGATGCTGCCACCCTTATCAGCTGGTTTAATGATAGTGGAAGTATCCGGCTTCAGAGTATGAAGTGATTGTCTCTCAAACCAAGTAATATTGTATAGTACAAAAGACCTCCTAGTTCTAAGGTTCCCAATGTCTTCAAAGACTACTTTTCAAATGCTAATATCCCTGGTGGCATCAAGGCGTTAAGAGATGTGAAAGAGGAAGGTGGCCTCAGCTGCCAGTTCTGCGATATACCTTGGGGATCTTTAACATGAAAAAAATAATGCAATCGAAGCTTCTTGAAAAAACGATACAGCTCTGAATTTAGTTTGAAAAAGTCAGTTCTTTCTGTTATTACAAAAGACAAACCCTTGCTCAACAAGGAGAGCTCGTCTTTGTTTAGCTCATGCTGGGATAAGTTAAAAATTGGGATGGGTTGTCGGACCTTTGATTTTGAATGATCAAGGATGGCTAATTCATTATTGGTGAGATCGATATTTGCAAAAAGGAAGGATTGCTTACTGCTCCTCTGGTCCTCATTTGTAATAACGTCTGCTGGTCTGTTGGTCTCCTGAGACCTAGGGCCAGATGTAGCAAGTCGCAAATTGGTATGCAGTACGGTGTCTCAGACACCGACTGCGACTCGCAATGGGGTCGCAATGACCCACCTCATGAATATTCATGAGGTGGGTCGCAAATTGCGGCCCCATAGCGAGTATGGGCACTCGCAAACATGGAGGCCTGCTGTCGTCAGCAGACCTCCATGTTCGTGACCTGCTTTTCAATAAAGCAGTTTTTTTTTTTTTTTTTGAAGTGTAGCCCTAACAGGAAAACGAGCTGCACTTCAAAAAAACCGAAACCTTTAGTTTCGTTTTTTTTTCAGGGCAGGGAGTGGTCCCTTGGACCACTCCCTGCCCTGAAAAAATATTTTGGGGTCCAGTCACAAACTGGAAGGGGTCCCATGGGGACCCCTTCCAATTTGCGATTGGGTTACCATCCACTTGAAGTGGATGGTAACTGCGATGCCATTTGCGACCGCATATGCGGTCGCAAATGGTATTGCATACCATTGCGAGTCGCAAATAGGAAGGGAACACCCCTTCCTATTTGCGAGTCTGAAATGCATTTTGCGAGTCGGTAACGACTCGCAAAATGCATTTCTGCATTGGGATACGCGTTTAGCGAGTCGCAAACGGCAAATTTTGCCGTTTGCGACTCGTTAAATGTTTGCTACATCTGGCCCCTAGTTCCAAATTCTCCCTCAGTTGTTCCTGTTCCCCCTGCCCCTTGGAGTTTTTCCTTAAAAATGGGTTAGGAGTAGTGATTTTACTGTTTGTACCTTCTCATGGGTCTTCCGAACTTTCGGATCCTGCTGAAGATTCAGAAAAGGTAACTAACCTCTGATCCTCACATCTTCCCCAGGTTAAATTCTTAGACGGCAGCTGCACTTGAGGATAGTTTTCATCCACCAAATAGGGGTACGCTTTCTCTTTTCTGAAGTTTTTTTTATGTCTTTCTGTACTTTCCTGCCTTTTTTTAAGTTCAAAAGCATTGAACTGCTGAATGGTCCTGTTTAGCTTTTCTAAAGCTTGCCTTGCTTCGTCTACACTATCACCACCTAGTAGCTCCTTATCCGACTCTGCTCCCTCTTTTAGTTCTTCTTTACTGTGCTCCAGTGCAGTTTCAGTGCCTAATACCAGCCAATGTCTGGAGCAAGTGGTGGCGATGTCCATCCTGCCTGGGGGAGGAGGTAACACCTCTGCCCGGGGCAGACCTTTGTCTCCAGACTTTTGTCTCTGGGCCTCAAGAGCACTGGCTCTCACCTTGGGGGGGGTGCAGGGGGGGGGGAGGGGCAGGGGCAGAAACATGTCTGTAGTGGGAGAACTGGTCAGGACCAGTCAGTCAGCACACTAGTAGCCGGTAGGTGTTCATGGTGCCCCCTGTGTGCATTTTATTTATAAATCCATCACTGTAATCAGTGTGGGTTTATTATTCTGAGATGTCTGATACTAAATACCCCTGGGTTCATAGAGGCCATCATGTACCTGGGGAACTCGTAGTGACCAGTGTTCAGCACATGCATTTAAAATGGCTTCCCTGTACACTTACTAATTCTAGGAATCAACAAAGACACAGTAGGGGAATATTTGCTCATGGATATATGCCCTCACTTGTAATATAATGTACCCTGCCTTAGGGCTGATGGGCTGCTGTGGGGTGACTTACAGATATTGCATGCTTTGTTAAGGGACATGGCAGGCTTGATTTTATTATTCCAGAATTGGCCACATTTGCAGTGTTGTTTCATTTTCTTTATCTAGTTGTTCTTTTGCCTAGGAAAGCATTGTGTTTCTTAGCAAGACATTCTTTTCACTTTGTGCTTTCCTCAAGGCTGCATCAAGGTAGGGTTGCCAGCACATGTGGTACACCGCGTCTCTAATGTTCACAGAAACACACATATCCTTACGTAGGGCCATTTTCTCAGAACATCAGTTTTTATTATAAAACACTTCTCTGTCCCATGCACGTTAGAGGGAGGTTCCACCCAGATGACCACGGCTGCATGCTGATTGCCTTCGCTACAGCAGTTTGCCTAGACAACCAGATCCCTGGCCTACATGGGGACGGTGTCTTTCTAGACAACAGTCTTCTTTGCTTAGGTATGGGGGATGATGTCTTCCCAGGGGGGTCCTGAAGGGTGGATTAGGGCTTATCCTGCTGTGCTCTAACATAGCTTAGGTAGGAATCGCATACATTATGCATAGTGTCAGAATGGTGGTACTTTTCCTGTGTTTCACTCTTCTTGTCACCATTTTGCTTCTATAATGTTTCATCATTCTAATTCAATTCATTCCATTTCATCTAAGACGCAGCTGATTCAATTAATCTTATTGAACCATTTCCTGTCTCTGTTTGTCTTTGCATGTATGAGACTAATGTAACTGAGAGAAAAGGATGAGATCTGATTGTAGGAGGCTGGCCTGGTTTGTAGTGGGGACTTGTAAAGCGCACTACTCACCCATGAGGGTCTCAAGGTGCTGAGGAGGGGAGGGGGAAGAAGGTAGGGGGGGATGTGCTGCTACTGCTCGAACAGACAGGTCTTGAGAAGTTTCCTGAAGGTAAGGAGGTCTTTGGTCTGGTGCAGGTGGGTGGAAAGAGTGTTCCACGTTTTGGCGGCGAGGAGCGAGAATTATCTACCGCCAGTTGTAGTTCTGCGGACGCATGGGACGGATACGAGGGTGAGGTAGGCGAAGCGGAGATGCCGGGTCGCGGTGTAGAAGGAGAGTCGTCTGTTGAGGTATTCTGGTCCGGTATTGTACAGTGCTTTGTGAGCGTGGGTGAGGAGCTTGAAGGTGATTCTCTTGTTGACTGGGAGTCAGTGCAGGTTTTTCAGGTGGTCTGTGATGTGGCAGTGGCGGTGGATGTCCAGGATGAGGCGTACAGAAGCGTTTTGGATGCGTTGCAGCCTCTTCTGGAGTTTGGCCGTGGTTCCTGCGTAGAGGGCATTGCCGTAGTCCAGTTTGCTGCTTACAAGGGCTTGGGTGACTGTTCTTCTTGGTTTGGTGGGTATCCATTTGTAGATCTTTCGGAGCATGCGGAGGGTGTTGAAGCAGGAGGAGGAGATGGCGCTGACTTGCTGGGTAATGGATAGTGCGGGGTCCTGGATGAATCCTAGGTTGCGTGCGTGGTCGGTGGAAATCGGAGCGGTTCCGAGAGTGGCAGGCCAACAGGAGTCATCCCATGCAGAGGGGGTGGAGCTGAAGATGAGGACTTCCGTCTTGTCGGAATTGAGTTTGAGGTAGCTGCTCTTCATCCATTCGGCGATGACTTCATTCCTTCGTGGAGGTAGGTCTTGTTGGAGTCCTTGGTGAGGGAGAGGATAAGCTGGGTGTCGTCAATATATGAGATGATGTTGAGGTTGTGTGAACTGGCGATGTTAGTGTGCGGGGCCATTTAGACATTGAAGAGGGTCCGGCTGAGGGACGAACCCTGGGGTATGCCGCAGATGATTCCGGTGGCCTCCGAGTGGAATGGGGGGAGGCGGACTCTCTGGGTTCTGCCGGTGAGAAAGGACGTGACCCAGTCCAGGGCTCTGTCTTGGATTCCAGCATTGCTGAGGCGTGAGCGTAGGGTGTGGTGGCAGACGGTGTCGAACGCGGCCAAGAGGTCCAGGAGGATGTGGGCCGCGGTTTTGCTGCTGTCCAGTATGGTTCTGATGTCACCGGTGGTGGCGATGAGGGCGGTTTCGGTGCTGTGGTTGCTGCAGAATCTAGATTTGGAGGGGTCCAGTGTGGGGTTCTTATCTAGGAAGCGGGTTAGTTGTCTGTTGAGGGCCTTCTCGATGACTTTTGCCGGGAAGGGGAGCAGGGAGATAGGCCGGAAGTTCTTGAGGTCCTTTGGGTCCGCCGGGGTTTTTGGAGGAGGGCGTTGATCTCGGCGTGTTTCCAGCTCTCCAGGAAGGTGGCGGACTGGAAGGAGCTGTTGATGATCTTCCGTAGTTGGGCTGCAATATTGCGGTGGAAATAGGAGGCTAGGGAGTCGCAGAGGTCTTGGGATGGCAGGATGTTGTTGGTGTTGGAGCTAGGGTTGGAGAGTTCCTTCACAACGTTGAAGAGCTCCTTGTGGCTGTGTGCGTTGTTGTTGATTCGGTCTTTAGAGGCGGTTCTTTTGGTGGCTCGGTTGAGTTGGTGGTGTCTGCGGATGGCGTTTTTGAAGGCTGTGTCGTTGTCCAGAGTCTGATCTTGGCGCCACTTTCTTTTGAGTCTTCGGCAGCTTTGCTTAGATTCGTGGAGGTTGGCGGTAAACCAGACGGCCTTTCTGTCGGAGCATCTATTGGAGGGATTCTTGACTGGGGCAAGAGTATTGGCACAGGTGTTGGCCCATTGCCTGAAGTTTCGGGAAGCTGCATCAGTGTCGGTGTTGTCGATGGGTGGGTTCTGGGAGAGGGTTGTGATAAGTTGGTCTTCGGTGACCTTGTTCCAACTACGGTGGGGGATCCGTTGTGGGTGGTGGTGTGTTGTGGGTTTCTTGAAGAAGTGGATGTAGCAGTGGTCTGTCCAGTGGAGTTCGGTGGTGTGGCTGAAAGCGACGTGATTGCTGGTGGAGAAAATAGGGTCGAGTGTGTGTCATGCAGAGTGGGTTGGTTTTGTGACAAGCTGTTTGAGGCTGAAGTTGGAGAGGTTGGCGAGCAGGGTGTCAGTGTTGTTGTTGTTGGTGTTCTCGAGGTGGAAGTTTAAGTCTCTGAAGAGTATGTAGTCAGTGGATGGGAGAGCGTGCATGCTGATGATGTTGGTAATGGAGTTGCTGAACTGCTCTCGTTGGCTGGGGCCCCTGTAGACGAGGGTCCCTCAGAGGGTGGTGTTTGGGCCAGTGTGGATTTGGAAGTGCAGGAGTTTGGCGGTGCTGAGGGTGTTCCATAGCTCTACTGCGTGCTTGTGGACGGAGCAGGTGTTGAGGAGGATACATCTGAGATGGTTGCGTCCTGCCTTGGTGGGTGGGTCATTGGCGTGGAGGTTGGTGAAGGTGCAGTTCTGGCAGGAGAAGGGTCTGTGGGTGGTCTGCGGGAGGCTTGAAGGCAGGCGGTAGAGCGGCCGGTGTTGAGGGCGCGGAAGGTGGCGTTGTCGTAGTGAAGATGTGCTTGGCGGCGGTGGGGGGGACGGGAGCCAGGGGTTCTGGCGCTGGGCGCGGTCCAGGTGTGGACAGGCGCAGACGGTCTTGCCTTTGTCACGCCAGCAGTGTGTCCACTGCACAGCCACGCAGCGGCTGCCATTAGGTAGAGAGGTTGGGGGGAGGAGAGGACAGTTGGGAGTTGGGAGGGGGATGAAAAACTGCACAAAAAAGGGGGCAGAGCTGAAAAAGCAGCGGGCTGCTGGGGCATCAGTGGCTGGGGAGAGAGAGAGGGGGAGAGCAAAAGTGAGAGAAATACAGCGGAGTGAGAGAGAAACGAGGAAAAGGACCAATAAGGGACAGTAGTGTAGCAGAGAGCAAAGCAAACCAAACCAAAAGGAGGAGGGAGGCAGAGGGTAGCCTAGTAGGAAAGCACAACTCTCCCACTAGACACCAGGGATGAGGCGCAGGCAGAAGCCTGCGGGTGGAGGAGGGCCTCGAACTCCTGACAGGGGTCAGGAGTTCAGAGGAGCCATGGAAAGTGCTCTACTTAGAGGGTGGAGCTAAGGGAGGAAGAGCAATGCACTGACCAGGTCAGTGTATTGCTAAGGTACTTACACCTTATACCAGGTCCAGGTATCCCTTATTAGTGAAATGTAGTCAGTGTCTAGTAGCTTAGGCTGTCTAGAGGTAGCTGTAGGCAGAGCAGCCAAGGCTGAACTAGGAGACATGCAAAGCTCTTGCAATACCACTGTAGTCACACAGTACTTACACACAAGAAAGACAATACTCAGTGGTACAAAAAATAAAGGTACTTTATTTTAGTGACACAAGGCCAAAAATATCTTAGAGGCTATACTCCCTTAGGAGGTAAGTACTTTACACAAAATATATACTAGTAAACAAAATCATGTAAGTAAACAGTCATAAAATAGTGCAAACAGTGAAAAACACCATAGGTTGCAATGGGCCTAGGGGGAACACAAACCATATACTAAAATAACGGAATGTCAGTTTTCCACCTAGACAAGTATAGTGTGTAGAGGGGCGCTGGGAGTGTAACAAAACACCAAAGGTAAGTATTAGAACCCACCCCAGAGCCCAGGAAAGCAGGAGTAAATCACAGTAAGTTTCCTGAAACACACAAGAAGTCGTGAAAGAAGATTATGCAAGAACCAGAAAAGACTGCAAGACACCAACAATGGATTCCTGGATCTGAAAACCTGTGGAGAGAGGAGACCATGTCCAAGAACAGCTGAGGAGTAACAGGAGCCCCTGCTAACCTGGATGAAGGTGCAAAAGCAGATTCTCCGGTTAGAAGAAAAAGTCAGCAATGCACCAAAGAAGACAGCTGCGGGTTCCTGCTTGGTGCAAGAGATGTCCCAATTCGAGTAGATGGATGCAGGCTGGTTTTCGTCGATGAGTTCCGCCTACAAGCCTTGGTTCACGCAAAAGACTCATTTGGCGGGAAAAGGTGCTACCTGGACCCAGGAGGGACCTGGGGGTCTCAACTTGGACTGAGGAGACAGAGGGGGCTCTCAGTACTTCTGAGAGCCCCCTGAAGACCAGGCAGCACCCACAGGAGTCCCAGGACACGGGGACAAAGGAGTTGCAAATGGCGGTCATCACAGCACTACACCGAGGGATCCCACGCCGCTGGAGAACAACTCAGGGAGCTGAGCGTCGCAGGATAGAGTGCTGGGGAACTGGGCTAGGACATGCACAAAGGGTTTCTTGGAGAGCGCACAGAAGCCCTAGGAGCTGCAAAACACACAGTGCACATGGGTACTGTCTGGCTCGGGGAGGCAAGCTCTTACCTCCACCAAATTTGGACACCTGGATCTTTGGACAGTCAGGGTCACTTCGCTACACCACCTGTGTTCCAGGATCGACGCTTGTCATCAGGAGAGGGGACCCAGAGTACTGGTCGTCGCTGCAAAGAGGTGCCTGCTGAAGCAGGGAAGTTACTCTGTCACTCCACGGGAGATTCCTTCCTTTCCTTTGTCCAGTTTCGTGCCAGAGCAGGGACTTGGGTCACTGAACCGGTGTAGACTGGATTATGCAAGGGGGTGCCCTTCAAAGCATTTCCTTAGGTACTGGGAGGCTACCCCTCCCATGCCTGTAACACCTATTTCCAAAGGGAGAGGGTGTAACACCCCTCTTCTAAAGGAAATGCATTGTTCTGACTTCCTATGATTGAGCTGCTCAATCCCCAGGAGGGCAGAACCCTGTCTGTGAGGTGGCAGCAGCTGGGGCTGCAGCGTAAACCTCAGAGAGCTGGTTTGGCAGTACTGGGGGTCCATGGTGGAGCCCCCAGGGTGCATGGAATTGGCCCTTCAATACCAGAATCAGACCGGGGGTACAATTTCTCAATCCTAGACACCTTACATGGCCATATTCGGGGTTACCATTGTGAAGCTAAATGTATGTATTGACATATATGTAGTGCACACTTATAATGGCGTCCCCGCACTAGCGAAGTCTGGGATATTGGTCCTGGACAATGTGGGGCCACCTCTGCTAGTGCAAGGGTGCCCTTATACACAGTAACTTTGCACCTAGCCTTCAGGGTCTGAAGGTTAGACATTTAGGTGACTTATAAGTTACCTGGTGCAGTGAAAATGGCTGTGAAATAGTGCTTTCACTATTTCACTCAGGCTGAAATGGTAGTCTTGAAGAAGTGTTTCCATGAGCTCCTTATGGGTGGCAAAATAAATGCTGCAGCCCATTAGGATCTCCTGGAACCCCAATGCCCTGGGTACCTAGGTACCATATACTAGGGACTTATAAGTGTGGGGGGGGGGTCTAGTATGCCAATTTGGAGTCACTAGACTATAGTGATGAATTTAGAAAGAGAGAGAGCATGAACACTGGAGTTCTGATTAGCAGGACTCCAGTGACACAGTTAGGCACTACCGACAACACACATAGGCCACAAACTATGAGCACTGGGGTCCTGACTAGTAGGATCCCAGTGAGACAGTAAAACACACTGACAAACAGGCATAAATTGGGGGTGACATGCCTGGAAAGATGGTACTTTCCTCCACTGATCCACCACGATTTCCCTGAGAATTCATCTTGTAATACTCCTGGTTGCCACAACCATCCCTGCTCTTGGGCAGAGATGAGGCGCTGCTAGTTGGAAAAAAACAGATTAGGCCGACAGTTGTCACATGGTGTGGGACTGGACTCAGTTCCCCAACATTCAGGTGATTCTGCTGCTCGAATCCAGCCTCACTAGGAGAATGAGACCCTACGCAACGCTCTTGGTGGTTAAATGGTTGTCCCAATGTGTCTGCATTGTCAAGGATGACTAATATGTAGGCAGATGTGCGAGCTTGTACACCCACTTCAACAAACGCAATATGATGAAGAACCGTCCTTCCCCTTACACCCGCCCTGTAACAAAACAAAATACCACCAGAACAGTAAAATTATACAGAAACTGAGAATCATCCCTGGGAAGCCCAGTGAGCTGGGGTGTCATCCCGTCCGATGGCAAGAACGGGTGTCTGGGGTTGGCAGAGGACATCCAGAGCAGAGAGAGTGGAGCAGAGAACCCCATTAAGGTAGTTGTGATGAGACCTCCTTCGTGCCAGCTGTCCATAAACGTCATCTAGGGGGATCAATATGAGAGTCTGCAGGCATCTGGGGGTAGGGACAGAGGTTCTGGCCCAGTTGCATACATTGGCATGTAGATTCTCAGTGCAGGAGTAGAGAGGGGCCAGTGTAAACAGAATGTCACATTTGTGAGATAGAGGCTGGGGGGTTGTTTGCGATTCGTCCCATCACCACATATCTGGTCTGGCCCTTAGTCATTGTCGCTTGGTAGGTTGTTTGTGATTCGTCCCATTGCCACATATCTGGTCTGGCTGTAAGGAAATGCCTCCTTGGCATGGTTACCCCCTGACTTTTTGCCTTTGGTGATGCTAAGTTTTGATTGAAAGTGTGCTCAGGCCTGCTAACCAGGCCCCAGCAGCAGTGTTCTTTCCCGAAACTGTACCTTTGCTTCCACAATTGGCACAGCCCTGGCACTCAGATACGTCTCTTGTAACTGGTACCCCTGGTACCCTGGGCCCTCATGCCAGGGAAGGTCCCTAAGGGCTGCAGCATGTCTTATGCCACCCTGGGGACCCCTCCGTCAGCACATGCACACTGCCTCACAGCTTGTGTGTGCTGGTGGGGAGAAAAAGACTAAGGCCCTCATTCTGACCCTGGCGGTCTTTTCGCAAGACCGCCGAGTTACCGCCGCGGTGAAGAACGCCGACCGCGGCGGTATGCCGCTGTGCGCATTCTGACCGCTGGGAGCGTTCCGCCGGAAAACCGCCAGCAGCCACACTGGCGGTCGGCGGGAAAGTGGAGACTGGTCAACCTCCACCGCCACGCCAGCAGAACACCGCCCACAGAATTACGACCCACATTTCTGTGTGGCGGTCTTCTGTTGGCGGTCTTCTGTTGGCGGTCACCTCCCCATGGCTCCCGTCGCCTCCCGGAGGACCAACGCACAAGGTAAGTTGATCGTCCGTGAGGGGAGGTAGTGGGGGGGTGTTGTGTGATGTGGGCGTGCATGGGGGTGTGCGTGTGAGTGTGTAGAGGGGGTGTGTGAGTGCGTGTATGCGGGCGGGGGGTGCTGCTGTGTCTATGGGTAATGTGTGCTGTTCGGCAGGTGCGCATGTCTGCATGTATGTGTGCGGGTATGTGTCCCCGTTGTGTATGTGTGTGTAGGGGGTGTGTATATGTGCATGTTGGGGGTGTGTGCATGTCGGGGTGCATGTATGTGCATGTCGGGCTGGGGGTGGAGAGGGGGTTCGTACCACCTCTGGGGGGTGGCAGGGGGGTGGAGGGTGTGGGGGGAGGACTCGGGTGGGTAGTGGGGGGTGGGGGAGACCCCTATCAGTGCCAGGGAAGGAATTCCCTGGCCCCGATAGTGCTTACCGCCATGGTTCGCACGGCGGTTCCCGCCCGCAAGAAACCGCGGCGGTAGGCAGGGTCATAATACCCTTGGCGGTCTTGGGACGACCGCCGGGCCGGAGTGCGCAAACTCCAGCCCGGCGGTCATGACCGCCGTGGCGGTCGGAGTGGAGAAGTGGCGGTCGGTCGCGGCGGGGACCGCCGCGGTCAGAATGCCATTTTTAATACCGCCGGTCTGTTCGCGGTCCGACCGCCGTCTCTCCGCCGACCGCCAGGGTCAGAATGAGGGCCTAAGTCCCCTCAGAGTGCCATGCCAACCTCACACTGCCTGTGGCATAGGTAAGCCACCCCTCTAGCAGGCCTTACAGCCCTAAAGGCAGGGTGCACTATACCACAGGTGAGGGTATATGTGCATGAGCACTATGCCCCTACAGTGTCTAAGCAAAACCTTAGACATTGTAAGTGCAGGGTAGCCATAAGAGTATATGGTCTGGGAGTTTGTCAAACATGAACTCCACAGTTCCATAATGGCTGCACTGAAAACTGGGAAGTTTGGTATCAAACTTCTCAGCACAATAAATGCACACTGATGCCAGTGTGCAATTTATTGGAACATACACCCAGAGGGCATCTTAGAGATGCCCCCTGAATACCAACCCGACTACTAGTGTTAGGCTGACCAGTTCCTGTCAGCCTGCCACAAGCCAGACAAGTTGCTGGACACCTGGGAGAGTGCCTTTTACACTCTGTGGCCAGGAACAAAGCCTGCACTGGGTGGAGGTGCTTCACACCTCCCCCTGCAGGAACTGTAACACCTGGTGGTGAGCTCAAAGGCCCCCCTCCGGCCACTGCCCCCACTTTTGGCAGCAAGGCTGGAGGAGATGAGAAAAACAAGGAGGAGTCACCCACCAGTCAGGACAGCCCCTAAAGTGCCCTGAGCTGAGGCAACCCCTGCCTTTAGAAATCCTCCATCTTAGTTTTGGAGGATTCCCCCAATAGGATTAGGGATGTGCCCCCCTCTCCACAGGGAGGAGGCACAAAGAGAATGTAGCCACCCTCCAGGACAGTAGCCATTGGCTACTGCCCTCCCAGACCTAAACACACCCCTAAATCTATTATTTAGGGGCACCCCAGAACCCAGGAAATCAGATTCCTGCAACCTGAACTACAAAGAAGGACTGCTGACCTACAAGCCTGCAGAGACAACGGGCGACGACAACTGCTTTGGCCTCAGCCTTACCGGCCTGTCTCCTGAGTCGAAAACCTGCAACCAGCGACGCATCCAACAGGGACCAGTGACCTCTGAAGCCTCAGAGGACTGCCCTGACCCCCAGGACCAAGAAACTCCTGTGAGCAGCGGCTCTGCTCAACAACAGCAACATCTTTGCAACAAAGAAGCAACTTTCAAAGAACTCACTCTTCCTGCCGGAAGCGTGAGACTTCACACTCTACACCCGACGCCCCCGGCTCGAGATCCACAGAACCAACACCACAGGGAGGACTCCCCGGCGACTGCGACCCCGTGAGTAGCCTGAGATGACCTCCCTGGATCCCCACAGCGACGCCAGCAGAGAGAATCCTGAGGCTCCCCCTGACCGCGACTGCCTGTAACAAGGGACCTGACGCCTGGACCAAGCACTGCACCTGCAGCCCCCAGGACCTGAAGGAACCGAACCTCAGTGCAAGAGTGACCCCCAGGCGACCCTCTGCCTAGCCCAGGTGGTGGCTGTCCTGAGAAGCCCCCCTGTGCCTGCCTGCACTGCTAGAGTGACCCCGAGTCCCTCCATTGTTTCCTTTCTAAAACCCGACGCCTGCTTTGCACACTGTACCTGGCCGCCCCTGTCCCGCTGAGGGTGTGTTTTGTGTGCCTACTTGTGTCCCCCCCAGTGCTCTACAAAACCCCCCTGGTCTGCCCCCCGAGGACGCGGGTACTTACCTGCTGGCAGACTTGAACCGGAGCACCCCTGTTCTCCATGGGCGCCTATGTGTTTTGGGCACCTCTTTGACCTCTGCACCTGACCGGCCCTGAGCTGCTGGTGTGGTAACTTTGGGGTTGCCCTAAAACCCCCAATGGTGGGCTGCCTATGCCCAGGAACTGAGACTTGTAAGTGTCTTACTTACCTCACAATCTAACCATTACTTACCTCCCCCAGGAACTGTTGATTTTAGCACAGTGTCCACTTTTAAAATAGCTTATTGCCATTTTAACAAAGACTGTATATGATATTGCTTTAATTCAAAGTTCCTAACTTGCCTGTGTGGAGTACCTTGAATTTTATGTATTTACTTCAAATCTTGAACTTATGGTTCTTAAAATAAACTAAGAAAATATATTTTTCAATATAAAAACCTATTGGCCTGGAGTAAGTCTTTGAGTGTGTGTTCCTCATTTATTGCCTGTGTGTGTTTAACACTACTCTCTGATACGCCTACTGCTCGACCACACTACCACAAAATAGAGCATTAGAAATATCTAATTTTGCCACTATCTTACCTCTAAGGGGAACCCTTGGACTCTGTGCACACTATCTCTTACTTGAAATGGTACATACAGAGCCAACTTTCTACACTGTCCCTTAGTCATTGTCGCTTGGTAGGTTTCAGGAGCATTCGACGCTGCTCCCTCTGGAGCTGCTGTGGCGCACAGCCTATCTGCTGCTGAACTTGGGTGTCATTTTAGGGTTGGTGAAAAGGTGCATTTTTCCCTGAGCTGTGATTTACATTTTGGTAGGGTGAAGAAGAGTGTGGTGCAGCCCAACCTTAATTAATAGGCATTTTGCAAGCAATAACTTTTGCCTTGCGACTTGCACCGCTGAGGTAAACTCCGGGTAGATCAACATCTTCTTTCCTTGTTATTGCGGTTCTCGATTTTCTCTCACAAACTTCAGCACGGTGTCCCTGTTTCAGTAGTGTAGCAGGCGGGTGATGATCAGGTGTGCCGGGGCCCTGCAGGAGGCCGCGGACCAGGAGAGCGGTGTGCTCACTCAACCATACCTGTGAGGTGCGCGCTGAAGAGCGATTGCAGCAGTAACTACATAAAGGTCTCCATTTTGTCCATGGCAGTGGATTCTGGAATCCCAGGCAGGTGGATATTGTTTCTTCTGGAACGAGCTTCCAGGGCTTCATTTTTGACTTGATTATTTCCAGTATTTTTTTCATGTGTAATTGCTGTTAATTGGAGTTGGCCGCACCATTCTCCACGTCAAAGACTCTTTGCTTTAGCTGGCCCAATTGAGTAACATGTTTATCAAGCATCTTACTTTTTCAGCCTAGTCTGAGCATTCATGTATCAATTTTCAAGTCAATTGTGGGTAAGCTTTGTTGCAAGTCAGTGAGCAGATGATTGATGGTCTCCTCCGGGCCATGGTCCAGGTGTTTGTGGTCTTCTCCCTGTTAGTCACCCGCCCTGAATTGTGATGATGATGGACGGATTTACTGTTTCGGCTGGCAGAGCCTCACTATGTGGTGGCCATCTTGTAGCCCGGCTCTCTAGCGCCTCCCATCATTACTTCTTAGGGCTAGGCTTCTGTCCCTGCTGGGTTCACTCCATGTTGTGTTTCACTGGTTGCTTAAAAGTGCACCTGAGTATTGCTTCTGTCCCCTTGGCGTTGGACCCATTTGCTACTCCCTGACCACTAGCAGTAGTTTCTTACAGTATTTACAGGTTGCCTGTCACTACTTCAAAGGCAAGCCTTTGGCTTTCTTGGTGGGCTCCTTGTGCACCTTGAATTAACATTTCTCTCTTTGTAGTGTTGCCTCTGATCACTTAACTGGTCGGCGCTGCTGGCCTTCAGTGGCCATGTAATATGTAATATAACATGTAATATGCTTTGGTTACTCTAAGGAGACCCCACAGTGCCTCCAGGGCTGAGCTTCTTTGGCTCGTAGGCCACACTCTGTAGTATTCTCTGGTTGCCTAACGGGGCTTGACCAGGTTGGTCTTGTCACTCCTGGGTGGTTCCATCTAGTGTACTCGATGGTTACTAACACTTCATAAATCCAGGATTTGTAAAGCGCAACAAATCACATGTGAGGGTCTCAAGTCGCTGAGTTGTAGGCAACAGGGGGATTAAGGGCCTCATTACAACCCTGGCGGTCTTTTTTCTGGAGGCTGCACCACCAACAGGCTGGTGGTGCAAACTCGCGCACTGCCGGGACCACCACGTTGGTCCCGGAGGATTCAATCCTCCAGAGCAGCGCTGCTTGCAGCGCTGCCGACGGGATTAGGAGTCCCCCTCCCACCAGCCTTTTCATGGCGGTGGGAACCTCCATGAAAAGGCTGGCGGAAAGGGGAGTTGTGGGGCCCCCTGGCACAGCCCCATGAATCTTTTCACTGTCTGCATAGCAGACAGTGAAAAGCGCGACGGGTGCAACTGTCCATTTGGAGCCGGCTCCCATGTTGCGGCCGTCATCCCTGCCGGCGTAGCGGGGATGTCGCGCGGCCGCACAGCAGTTACAACTTGGGGGGCGGCGGTTGCCACCCGCCAAAGTTGTAATGAGGGCCTAAGTGATTTGCCCAGAATCACAGAATGTTGAACCCACGCCAAACCTCGAACCTGGTTCCCTAGCTCATTTGAACATTTTTCTGCACTTTAAATTTCTCTCATTTAAAAAAATTGATGTATTTTTGTGTTATACGTGTAACGGTGCCACATATGGTGAAAGGTATGGCCTGGGCCACCAGTTCATACAACACAGTCTCTCAATCACCTGTAAACATATATCCCATTCACACACACATGTTCATACATCCCCAAAGACCACACTCTCACATGGCATCCTGTCAAAGTATTTTGTTCAAACCATAGCTTCTGGCTGTGTGGACATTAGTCTCTAAGTCAATGAAGCTTGGTGTGAGGTGTTGGGTAACAACGCACAAGCTCTTTAGCCTTCAGTACCTCACAATGATTATCACTGATCGGAAGTAACTCTCACTACGGAAAAGGTTGGAGATCCACGAATTAGAAGAAGAGGTAACTTACCTTTGATTATGTTCTTTGAGATAGACACAAGGGCTCCAGCAGGAGTATCTGTTAGAAGAGCAGGTTACTTACCTTCAGTAACTCGTTTGATGGACACAGGTTCTCATGCGGGAGTGACTATCCATCAGAACAGGTTATTTACCTTCAGTAACTTCTGTAGTATGTACATGTCCTTCTGCGGGAGTGAGTATCCATTAGAAAAAGAGGTTACTTACATTCAGTAACTTCTGTGTGAGGGACACAGGCTCCTGCAGGAGTGAGTATCCGTTAGAACAGGTTACTTACCTTTAGTAACTTGTAAGATGGACACAGGGTCTCGTGCGGGAGTGACTATCCATTAGAACGGGTTATTTACCTTCAGTAACTTCTGTGGTATCGACACTGGCTCCTGCAGGAGTGAGTATCCGTTAGAACAGGTTACTTACATTCAGTAACTTCACAAACTTCTGTAACGTCTCTGTGATGGACACAGGGGCTCCTGTGGGGTTAAGTATGCATTAGTTGAAGAGGTTACTACCTTTAGAAACTTCTGTGAGATGGACACAAGGGCTTCTGCAGGAGTGAGTATCCGTTAGAAGAACAGGTTACTTACCTTCAGTAACTTGTGTGATGGACACAGGGTCTCATGTGGGAGTGACTGTCCATTAGAACAGGTTATTTACCTTCAGTAACTTCTGTGGCATGGACAGGGGCTCCTGCGGGAGTGAGTATCCATTAGAAGAAGAGGTTACTTACATTCAGTAACTTCAGTGTGATAGACACAGGCTCCTGCGGGAATGAATATCCATTAGAACAGGTTATTTACCTTCAGTAACTTCTGTGGTATAGACAGGTGCTCCTGCAGGAGTGAGTGTCCATTAGAACAGGTTACTTACCTTCAGTTACTTCTGTGTGATGGATACTGGCTCCTGTGAGAGTGAGTATCCATTAGAAGAACAGGTTACTTACATTCAGTAACTTCTGTGTGATGAACACAGGCTCCTGCGGGAGTGAGTATCCATTAGAACAGGTTATTTACCTTCAGTAACTTGTGTGATGGACACAGGGGCTTTTTTGGTAGTGAGTATCCATTAGAAGGACAGGTTACTAACCTTCAGTAACTTCTGTGTGATGGACACAAGGGGTCCCTCGGGAGTGAGTATCCATTAGAAGGACAGGTTACTAACATTCAGTAACTTCTGTGTGATGGACACAAGGGGGGGTCCCTCGGGAGTGAGTATGCATTAGAACAACAGGTTACTTATCGTCAGTAACTTTTGTGTGATAGACACAGGGGCTCCTGGGGAAATGTTTATTAAGACATTTTACTTACCTTCAGATATGTCTGTGTGATGGATACGGGCTCCTTCATGAGTGAGTATCCATTAGAACAGATTATTTACCTTCAGTAACTTCTGTGTGATGGACACAGGGGCTCCTGTGTGAGTGAGTATTAGAAGAACAGGTTACTTACCTTCACTAACTTCTGTGTGACGAACAAAGGAATGAGGATTCAGTAGAATAACAAGTTATGTGCCTTTGGTAAAGTTCTTTGTGGTGGATTTCACTGCTCCTGCAGAATCCTTTATACCATCTTGTCCCTCCTAAGGGTTGAATTGTTTTTTTAGGTCGCAGCCTACGGTTTCCTAAAGACATCCAGGGGACATTCAGAAAGCTGATCTAGGAATGCATTCTGCTTGTTGCTTGCCATTGACTTTGTGGTTTATAATTCACATTTTCTTGCTTTCCATTTGCTGACTTTATTTGATTTAGACTGTCCAGTTTGAGTTTGTACCTTCCCTTTCCCAAACCTTTTTTATATTATCCTTCCAAGTGCCCCCTTTCTGTAAACAGGCTGTACATCTTGTTCTTATCTCATCACATTTGCTGTGCATTCAAAGACTGAGCTCAAATGCCAGGCTCTGGCTTCCAAGGGCGCTTGTTTACTTTTCTTTCTCTGAATTCAAAGTGAAAGGATTTACGTGACAATCTTGCTGGATTCTGTGGGTAGGGTAGAGTATTTTCTAGCAAATGACAAGGTTTAAGTATTTCAGAATATATCAGAATTAGTAACACAAATGAAGCCCATTTGTTTGTTATTTCTGAACTGTGTTGGAAACAAATACTTTAATATGATCAAACAAATCATTACAGTAGGTGATGCAATTCCCACACATTTGTGTCTGTGCACGTTCAAGTTTTTTTTTTTAACTATATGTACAAATGTAATGGTCATTTCAATTGAACATGTGTTGTCTGTAATGGCAGTGCTGTACCACACCATGCATGCTCTACTCTATGCCACTGCACACCACTGCATGACATTGCACTCTACTCTGTACCACTCAACTTTACACCACTCCACGCCACTGCTTTCTACTCCACTTCACACTACGCCTCTCTACTCTACCCTGTACCACTCTACTCTACCCTGTACCACTCTACTCTTTGCCACTGCACTCTACACCACTCCAGTCTATCCAAACCAATCAACTCTACTCTATGCCACTGTACTCTCCTCCACTCTTCAACACTGCACTCTACACCACTTCACTCTACGCCTCTCTACTCTACACCTCTCTAACCTATGCCAATGCACTCTTCACTACTCTACACCACTGCACTCTTCGCCACTGCACTCTGCACCTCTCCACGCCACTGCTTTCTACTCCACTTCACGCTACGCCTCTCTACCCTACACTGTACCACTCTAATCTATGCTAATGCACTCTTCGCTACTCTACTCTATACCTCTGCACTCTACACCACTGCACTCTACACTACTCCTTTCTAGGCCACACCAGTCTACTCTGCACAGCTCTACTCTACACCACTGCACTCTTCACTAGTCTACTCTACACCGCGCACTCTTCACCACTGCACTCTACATTACTCCAGTCTAGGCCACATCAATCTACTCTGCCCAACTCCGCTCTTCACCACTGCACTCTATGTCACTGCACTCTACGCCACATCAAGCTATGCCTCTCTACTCTACCCTGTACCACTCTAATCTATGCCAATGCCCTCTTCACTACTCTACTCTTCACTACTCTGCACCACTGCACTCTTCGCCACTGCACTCTTCACTACTCTTCACCACTGCACTCTACAACACGGCACTCTACACCACTGCACTCTTCACTACTGCAGTCTTCACTACTCTACTCTATACCTCTGCACTCTACACCACTGCACTCTACACTACTCCTTTCTAGGCCACACCAGTCTACTCTGCACAGCTTTACTCTACACCACTGCACTCTTCACTAGTCTACTCTACACCGCGCACTCTTCACCACTGCACTCTACATTACTCCAGTCTAGGCCACATCAATCTACTCTGCCCAACTCCACTCTTTCCCACTGTACTCTGTGCCGCTCTTCACCACTGCACTCTATGTCACTGCACTCTACGCCACATCAAGCTATGCCTCTCTACTCTACCCTGTACCACTCTAATCTATGCCAATGCCCTCTTCACTACTCTACTCTTCACTACTCTGCACCACTGCACTCTTCGCCACTGCACTCTTCACTACTCTTCACCACTGCACTCTACAACACTGCACTCTACACCACTGCACTCTTCACTACTGCAGTCTTCACTACTCTACACCACTGCACTCTTCGCTACTGCACTCTTCACTACTCTTCACCAGTGCACTCTACAACACTGCACTCTACAACACTGCACTCTTCACTACTGCACTCTTCACTACTCTACTCTTCACTACTATATACCACTGCACTCTTCGCTACTCTTCACCACTGCACTCTACAACACTGCAGTCTACAACACTGCGGTCTTCACTACTCTACACCACTGCACTCTTCGCTACTGCACTCTTCACTACTCTTCACCACTGCACTCTACAACACTGCACTCTACACCACTAAACTCTTCACTACTGCAGTCTTCACTACTCTACACCACTGCACTCTTCACTACTGCAGTCTTCACTACTCTTCACCAGTGCACTCTACAACACTGCACTCTACAACACTGCACTCTACACCACTACACTCTTCACTACTGCAGTCTTCACTACTCTACACCACTGCACTCTTCACTACTCTTCACCAGTGCACTCTACAACACTGCACTCTACAACACTGCACTCTTCACTACTCTTCACCAGTGCACTCTACAACACTGCACTCTACAACACTGCACTCTACACCACTGCACTCTTCACTACTCTACTCTTCACTACTATATACCACTGCACTCTTCACCACTGCACTCTACAACACTGCACTCTACAACAATGCAGTCTTCACTACTCTATACCACTGCACTCTTCGCCACTGCACTCTTCGCCACTCCAGTCTAGCCACACCAATCTACTCTGCACAAGTTCACTCTATGCCACTGTACTCTACTCCAATACACTCTACACCAATAGACTTTACTCTAGCACTAAACTCTATACCCCTGCACTCTACGCCACTTCACTGTAATCCACTGCACTCTGCATCACTTTACTCTATGCCATTACACTCTATGCCACTCTACGCAACTGCACTCTACCCTTCACCACTCCACTCTACGCCACTTTAATCTACTCCACGCTACTCTACCCTGCAGTACTGCACTCTACGCTACTCCACTCTACACCACTGCAGTCTACAGCACTATACTCTACTCTGCACCACTCTATGATACTCTGTTCTGTGCCATTCTATGCCACTTGACTCTTCTCTGCACTCTACACCACTGCACTCTCTGCCACTCTACTCTGCACCACTGCACTCTGCATCACTGAACTCTGTGCCACTCCTCATCACTCTGCACCACTGCACTCTGTGCCACTCTATGCTGCACCACTGCACTCTGCATCACTCTTCATCACTGCACTCTGAGCCACTCTACTCTGCACCAATGCACTCTGCATCATACTTCACCACTGCACTCTCTGCCACTCTACTCTGCACCACTGCACTCTGCGCCACTCCTCATCACTCTGCACCACTGCACTCTGTGCCACTCTATGCTGCACCACTGCACTCTGCATCACTCTTCATCACTGCACTCTGAGCCACTCTACTCTGCACCACTATACGCCGCACTCGGCAGTGCTCCATTTTGCACCACTCAACTCTATTATGCACCACTCTAATCTACACCACTGCATTCTATGACGCTGCATGGTATGCCGCTGGATTCAATGCCACTGCACTCAATGCCACTGCACTCTACGCCACTATACTCTGCGCCACTCTATGCCAATGCTCTCTACACCAGTCTACTCTACGCCACTCCAATGTATGCTACACTATGCCACTCTAATACACAATACTCTCTGCCACTCCACCTTACAACACTCTACTACACTCTTTGCCACTCCACGACTCTCCATGTGACTCTGCTCTATACCACTAACCTTTAGCAATGCTGAACTGCAGCCATGCTGGTGAACAACATGGCTAAAACACATTGGCACAGCTCCTGGCCCTACCATTAGCTGCCCTCCTCGGCTGTCTTCAGCACCCAGGCCACTCCAGGCCATCTCCTCTGGCCTCCTCTCTAGGTCAGCACCCAGGACACTCCAGGCCCTCTCCTCTGCTGCCTTCAGCACCAAGGCCACTCCAGGCCCTCTCCTCGGCTGCCTTCAGCACCCAGGCCGCTCCAGGCCCTCTCCTCTGCTGCCTTCAGCACCCAGGACACTCCAGGCCCTCTCCTCGGCTGCCTTCAGCACCCAGGACACTCCAGGCCTTCTCCTCGGCTGCCTTCAGCACCCAGGCCACTCCAGGCCCTCTCCTCTGGCCTCCTCTCTGGGTCAGCACCCAGGCCACTCCAGGGGTGAATGAAACCAAAGGATACACATTGCCATGGGTTCTCTTTATTGCCTGGGTTGGACACTCTTTTTTTAGCCGCAGGCCCGTCGCTTGTGCTTTTTAACATATTTTATGTCAGGATCTTATTAGTGAGGCTCATTTTTACATACAGTACTTGTTTTTATAATTATTTTGAGAAACGCATAGCTGCTGGCAATACATATTTTATCAGCCCTTATACACATTGCACTTTGTGCCCTGTTCAGGGCTGTCATGTTTGGTACATGATATTCTAACTGCAGCTCCAGGAGCTCAGGAGCCAGTCCTCAATTATTAGATGTCAGGCCTGTTCTTAGAAGACTGCATAGTTTAGTATAGTAACATCAAATAGACACAAGTGGGACAGGGGCCATTCCAGTAATGACCACCCTGAGATGCTCACAATTTTAGTGACAGCTTTGCTGATCCTGGCAGACCCTTGACAATCTTTCCAGGTATGGGGTCGGGTTACCTCCGTTAGACCGGGTATGGCAGAAGGGTTACCACTGCTATTCTCTCATGTTTTAGACATAGGGTGTAAGTTAGGTTATTGCATAATCATACAAGATGGTGGGGGTATTTATCTTCTTCACACTGATTGTAATGCTGATTACCGTATTATGTTTCTTCTGCTTAATTATTTTAGCCCACAAATTTTACTCTAGGATGCAATCACTTCAATAAATGCAGTGAAATCCATTCTGCATCTCATGTCCTGCCTCGATGTGTGAGTCACTGAGCAAAAGTGGTCAGAGTGTCAGGTTCATGTTACCACAAATCACCGTTTCCTTTTAAGGTAGGTGAGGCGCTGCAGGCTAGCCAGCAGTTAGGCCGACAGTTTTGAGACAGTGAGGGACCGACTCAGTCACCCACACTCAGTGGTGCTGCTGCCCTAAGCATGCTGTCCTATTACCATAATAGGAACCTTACAACAACATCATCTGTGCTTCCAGCGGCCACCTGGGCGTCCAAGGTCACGTGTGCTTCTAGCAGTCATGTGTGCTTCTAGCAGTCAAGTGTGCTTCTAGCAGTCACATGTGCTTCCAGGGATCACGTTGTGCTTCCAGGGGGGATCACGTTGTGGTTCCAAGGGGTCACGTGGGCTTCCGGGGGTCACGTGGGCTTCCAGGGTCACTTGTGCTTCCAGAGGTCATGTGTGCCTCCAAGGGTCACTTGTGCTTCCAGAGGACACTTGTGCTTCCAAGGGTCACTTGTGCTCCAAGGGTCACTTGTGCTTCCGAGGGTCCCTTGTGCTTCCGAGGGTCACTTGTGCTTCCGAGGGTCACTTGGGCTTCCGTGGGTCACTTGGGCTTCCAAGGGTCACTTGTGCTTCCAAGGGTCACGTATGCTTCCAAGGGTCACGTGTGCTTCCGGAGGACACATGTGCTTCCGGAAGACACTTGTGCTTCGAGAGGTAACTTGTGCTTCCAGAGGTAACTTGCGCTTCCAAGGGTCACTTGCGCTTCCAAGGGTCACTTGCGCTTCCAGAGGTCACTTGCGCTTCCAGAGGTCACATGTGCTTCCAGTGGTCACTTGTGCTTCCAGAGGATACTTGTGCTTCCGAGGGTCATGGGTCACTTGTGTTTCCGAGGATCACTTGTGCTTCCGAGGATCACTTGTGCATCCGAGGGTCACGGGTCACTTGTGCTTCCGAGGGTCACTAGTGCTTCCAGAGGACACTTGTGCTTCCGAGGATCACTAGTGCTTCCAGAGCTCACGTGTGCTTCCAGAGGTCACGTGTGCTTCCAGAGGTCACATGTGCTTCCAGAGGACACTTGTGCTTCCAGGGGATACGTGGGCTTTCAGGGGTCACGTGGGCTTCCACAGGTCACATTTGATTCCATGGGTCACTTGTGCTTCCAGGGGTCACTTGTGCTCCCAGAGGTCACTTGTGCTTCCAGAGGTCACTTGTGCTTTCGGTGGTTACTTGTGCTTTCGGTGGTTACTTGTGCTTCCAGGGGATACGTGGACTTTAAGGGGTCACGTGGGCTTCCAAAGGTCCTGTGTGATTCCAGAGGTCACGTGTGCTTCCAGGGGGTCACTTGTGCTCCCAGAGGTCACTTGTGCTTCCAGGGGTCACGTGGGCTTCCAGAGGTCACTTGTGCTTCCAGGAGTTACCTGTTTCCAGAGGTCACATGGGCTTCCAGAGGTCACTTGTGCTTCCAGGGGTCACATGTTTCCAGAGGTCACATGTGCTTCCAGGGGTTACATGTTCTGAGAGGTCACTTGTGCTTTCAGCTGTCACATGTGTTTCCAGAAGTCACATGTGTTTCCAGAGGTCACTTGAACTTCCAAGGGGTCACATGGGCTTCCAGGACTCACATGTTTCCAGAGGTCACATGTGCTTCCAGGGTTACATGTTTCCAGAGGTTGGGTATCTTGTGCAAACCTGCCTTTCACCTGCCCTCTTCCTGGGCTATCACTAACACTGCACCAGAGATGGCTGAAATGAGAACTGCACATGGCCTGTGCTTCCAGTGGTCTTGTGTTGCACACACCTGACCTGCACGTTAGTCCTGAAAGTCTGGTTTCCTCGCCTCATGCACCCGGTCAGTGGCCTGAGCAGCCACCAAGGGTTACAGTCTGGTTATGTCTGAAGCCTCAGCAGCAGTTCTTAATTTGAGCCGGTGGTTTTCAGTGCTCAGCACTTAATTGCCAACACAGGCACTTCTGACAGTGTGCAACATGGTGGCGCTGTCTGTCTAATTTAGAGATGAGCAAAACAAGAGTTGTTTATTATTTCAATATACATTAAAATGACTATTGAGTGCCGCCTAAGTCAATCTTGTAGCTTTTAGGGCCTGGAATAGGCTAAAATGTCACACTTGTAGGAGTGTCATGATTAATAGTTGTGTTGATGCTGTGATGGGCAGTGCTGGCATGGACAATGTGTGGTGCAAGCGCAGTGCCCTCCTTTAAACTAAAGAAACTAAGCACTATTCAGCAGTTGCTGCTTGAACCGTGCACTGGTGACAGGGGAGCTTGTCCCCTCTGTCCTGGTGCAACAAACACCAGCTGAACCCTTCACACCCCCAGTCTGCCTCAGGCCAGGCAGTTTCAGTCACCCCACTGGCAGGCCTTACAACCCTAAGGCTTTCACTATAATGCATGTGAGGCCATATGTTTCTATAAGCAAATATGCACATAATGTGTCTTTACAAAACCTTAAAGCATAGTATGTGTACAGGGGAGCCATAGCGAGTACATGTGCTGGACACTGGTCATTATGAGTTACCCTGCTACATGATGGCCCCTCTCAATACTGGGCTGCTTGGTATCAAACAACTTGGAATACTTAACCCAGTGGTGGATTTATTATACCATGTGCCCAGAGGGCACCTTAGAGGTGCCCCTTACAAAACGTAACAGCCCTGGCATTGTTGCTGACTAGTTATTACCAGCCTGCCACCACCAGAAAAAAGTTTGGACTCCTGGGGTGAGAGCCTCTGCTCTCAGGAGCCAGAAAAAAGCCTTTCCTGGGTGGAGCCAGAACCCAAAGCCTTTCCTCCTCCCCCTGGCAGCCACCCAGGCTCAGGCTTTATCACCTTTGACATCTGACCTCTGACTGCTGCTAGCAGCAGATGGCCACCCAATGGTTTTCCCCCCACTTTGAGCGTGAAAACTTAGCCGGTGTAGGAGGAGTGGCCACTCCCAGGCTGCACCACTTTCCAGGTGTGGCAGGCTAGGTGACTACTTCATTTCATTTTCCTCCATCTTGGATGGTAGGAAAATAGCCTATCAGGGTTAGGGATGTGACCTCTTCCCACACAAAGTGGTGACACAGTGGGTGTAGTCACCCTAAGGTAGGTGGTCCATGGGCCACTACCAGGAACTCCCCATGACGCCGACTAAATGCAGTATTTAGTGGACATCCCTGGACCTACAGATCAGATTTGACAGACACAAGAATGCAAGCAACAAAGAAGACCCACGGCTCGAGAACAGAAGTCCTGCTGCCAGAAGAAAAATGTGCCAAACCCTGCCCGCTGCACCCAGGACTCGACAATCACCTCTGAAGTGTTGTAATACTCAGCCAAGCCAAGGAATGCCCTGACTTGAGTCTGGGTTTTTGGAGCTTCCCAGTCCAGAATTGTCTAGCTCTTGGGTTGTAAAGGTTGCACTTGGCCTCCACCTACAAGGTGGCCTAAGTATACAACTGTTCCCTGCCATATTGGGCATTTGGATGCCTTGATCGGAGGCCTGCTGCTTGCAGAGCCTACAAAACCTTTTCCAAGTGGACCAGGTGATCCTGCCAGTTGGAACTAAAGAGAGCAATATCATCTAGATATGCTGCACTAAAGGACTCCAGACCAGCAGGGACTTGACTCACCAACCTTTGGAAGGTGGCAGGGGCATTCTTTAAGCCAAAGAATGCTTAACAGTGAACTGTGTTGAGAATGCTGTTTTCTCTTTTGCTCCAGGTGCCATCCTAACTTGCCAGTACCCTGCAGTTAAGTCAAAGGTACTCAGAAATTTGGCTCCATCTAACTTGTGAATCAGCTCATCTGCTCTGGGTATGGGGTGAGCATCTGTCTTGGTAACATAATTGAGTCCTCTGTAGTCCACACAAAACCTAATTTCTCTCTTTCCATCCTTGGTGTGAGGTTGGGGACTACGACCACTGGGCTTGCCCAGGGACTGTCAGAGTGCTCTATAACTCCCAACTCCAGCTTCATGTGGACTTCCACCTTGATGCTTTCTTTGACTTTGTCAGACTGTCTGAATATTTTGTTTTTGACAGATAAACTGTCTCCTGTGTCCACAGATGTTGCTGACCAGGGGTCAAAGGAAAGAGCTCAGTATACTGTTGCAGGACTTGCCTACAGTCAGCTTGCTGTTGGGCAGAGAGGATGTCTGCGTAGACAACTCCATCCACTGACCCATCTTTAGGGTCAGTTGAGAGGAGGTCAGGGAGAGGTTCACTCTCTGCTTCCTGATCCTCATCAGTAACCATCAACATGGTTATATCTGCCCTATCACTATAGAGCTTAAGGTGGTTAACATGGATCACCCTCTTGGGTGTCCTGCTAGTGCCCAGGTCCACCAAGTAAGTGACCTGACTCTTTTTCTCAAGCTCTGAGTAAGGGCCACTCCATCTGTCCTGAAGTGCCCTGGGAGCCACAGGTTCCAGGACCCAGACTTTCTGCCCTGGTTGGAATTCAACCATTGCAGCCTTTTGGTCATACCACAACTTCTGGAGTTGTTGGCTGGCCTCAAGGTTTTTGGATGCCTTTTCCATGTACTCAGCCATCCTTGAGAGGAGGCCAAGCACATACTCCACCACATCTTGTTTAGGCTCATGAAGAGGTCTCTCCCAGCCCTCTTTTACAAGTGCTAGTGGTCCCCTTACAGGATGGCCAAACAGAAGCTCAAAGGGGGAAAGCCCTACTCCCTTCTGTGACACCTCTCTGTAGGCGAAAAGCAGGCATTGCTGTAGGACATCCCATCTCCTTTTGAGTTTTTCAGGGAGCCCCATGATCATGCCCTTCAATATCTTGTTAAAGCTTTCAACAAGGCCATTGGTTTGTGGATGATTAGGTGGGGTGAATTTATAAGTCACCCCACACTCATTCCACATGTGTGTGAGGTAAAGGGACATGAGTTGGTACCTCTGTCAGAAACCACCTCCTTAGGGAAACCGTCTCTGCTAAAAATACAAGTCAGGGCCTTGACTACTTCAGGGGCAGTAGTTGACCTAAGGGGAATTGCTTCAGGGTATCTGGTAGCATGATCCACTACTACCAGTATGTATTGGTTCCCTGAGGCTGTGGGAGGTTCAAGTAGACCCACAATGTCCACACCAACCCTTTCAAAGGGGACCCCAACCACTGGAAGTGGAATGAGGGGGGCCTTTGGATGGCCACCTGTCTTGCCACTTGCTTGACAGGTGACACAGGAGCTACAAAACCCCCTTAGTTTCTGGGACGTAGTGGGCCAAGAGAAATGGTTCACTAATCTGTCCCTTGTCTTGGTTTGGCCCAAATGCCCAGCTAAGGGGATGTAATGGGCCAAAGTCAGGATAGACTCTCTAAACTCCTGAGGCACTACCACTCTCCTAGTGGCACCAGGTTTGGGATCTCTTGCCTCAGTGTAAAGGAGTCCATCCTCCCAATAGACCCTGTGGGAGCCACTAACATTTCCTTTGGTGTCCATGCTGTCTACAGGTGTGACAGCAGGCCTTCTTGGGATCAAGGTTTGTCAGATTGTTGCATGTATGGGTGCTAAACCCATTTCTGCTCTCTCCCTTTCTATAGCTACGAGCTGTTTCTCCAAAACTAATCTTTAGGCTATCCTTGCTAAAAGGATGTCCTCCTCATTGAGGCTGCCCTCAATGTTCACAGAGGAACTGGACTCCCTTGTGGAAGATCGAGAGTCTTTGAGTCTGATTTGTGGAGACAGGGGTCTTGGAACCCTTGTCTCCCTAGTTCGGGTAGGAGGGGGTAGTTCTACCTCCTGATCCCCAACTTCTTCCCCATCTGAGGGGAGGTCTTCCCTATCAGTAGGGTGGTCCCTGGTGTACTCTGCCAAGAGCTCCTGGAGCTTGACCTTGGTAGGGTTGGAACCAGTTTTAATTTTTCTCAGCTTACAGAGGGACCTTAGCTCTGTCATCCCTAGATGAAGGTAATGGGTGAGATTGGGTTCCATCATCATATCCTCTGAGCTACTCATTATATCTCTAAAAGTTGGGATTACTTTTTAAGAAACTAAAAACTACTTCTAGTACTTAAATCCTAACTTTTACAAAACTTTTAAGCTTTTTTAAACTTTTAAAAAGAGATGCTAACAGGGACTTACACAAGGCCCTAGCAGGACTTTTAAAAATTTGGAAAAATCGTCAAAATTCAAAAATCAATTTTCTAATGACAATTTTGGAATTTAGTCATGTGATCAGGTATTGGCTGAGTAGTCCAGCAAATGGAAAGTCTAAGCCGACACCGCTGATCCACCAATGTAGGAAGCTGGCTCTCTATATACTATCTCAAAATGAGATATAGAGGGTCATTCCAACTTTGACGGGCGGCGGAGGCCGCCCGCCAAAGTTCCCCCAACAGAATACCGCTACGCGGTCAGAAGACCGCCGCGGTTATTCTGTGTTTCCCGCTGGGCTGGCGGGCGACCGCCAGAAGGCCGCCCACCAGCCCAGCGGGAAACCCCTTCCCACGAGGAAGCCGGCTCCGAATGGAGCCGGCGGAGTGGGAAGGGTGCGACGGGTGCAGTAGCACCCGTCGCGAATTTCAGTGTCTGCTAAGCAGACACTGAAATTCAAAGTGGGGCCCTCTTACGGGGGCCCCTGCAGTGTCCATGCCATTGGCATGGGCACTGCAGGGGCCCCCAGGGGCCCCACGACACCCCTCACCGCCATCCTGTTCCTGGCGGTCGAAACCGCCAGGAACAGGATGGCGGTGAGGGGGTCGGAATCCCCATGGCGGCGCAGCTTGGAGGATTCAGCAGGGCAGCAGAAAACCGTCGGGACACCGCCGGTTTTCCTGTTCTGACCGCGGCCATACCGCCGCGGTCAGAATACCCTGCGGAGCACCGCCAGCCTGTTGGCGGTGCTCCCGCCGACCCCGGCCCCGCCGGCCCTTGACCGCCGGGGTTAGAATCACCCCCATAGTGTGCACAGAGTCCAGGGGTTCCCCAAGAGGCATGACAGAGGCAATAATAGATAATACTAATGCTGTATTTGTGGTAATGTGGTCTAGTAGTTAGGCTTATCAAAGGGTAGTGTTAAGCATTTGTTGTACACACACAGGCAATAAGTGAAAACACAATCAATGACTTAACTCCAGGCCAATAGGTTTTTATGTAGAAAAATATTCTTTTGTTAATGTAATTTTAGAACCAAAATATTCATTTAGCAGGTAAGTACATCAAATTAAAGGAACTTTGCAGAGTAATATTTAGGACTTTGAATAAAATCAATATTGTACACCGTTTTCTTTAAAATGGCAAAAAGCTATTTTGAAAGTGAACACTGCAATTTTCAACAGTTCCTAGGGGAGGTAAGTAAAGTACAGTTTCTGAGGTAAGTACCACACTTACGGGTTTAGTCTCTGGGGCATAGGTAGCCCACCATTGGGGGTTCAAGGTAACCCTGATCACACAGCACCAGCAACACAGGGCCAGTCAGGTGCAGAGGTCAAACAGGAGCCAAAATAATGTGGGCGCCTTTTGAGACAGGGGGTACTCCGGTTCCAGTCTGCTTGCAGCTAAGTACCTGTGTTGTCAGAGGGCAGACCAGGGGGGTTTGGAGGAGTCCTGGAGGGGCCCCAAGTAGGCACAAAAAGCACAACCTCAGCGGCACGGGGGCAGCCAGGTGCAGTGTGCAAACAGGGCGTCGGGTTCCCAATAGAACTCTATAAAGGGGCCCGGGGGTCACTTAGGCACTGCAGTCAGGGCACAGGGGGACCTCTCGGGCAAGCCACCAACTGGGCAAGGGTGAAGGCCGCCTGCTGGTTGTTGCTGCACCGGTGTTCGGTTTTTCACAGGCATGGGGCTGTGGGTGCAGTGCTTTTTCCAGGCATTGGATATCTTCGTCCCAGGAAATTGTGGTCGGGGGGGGTCCTTAGGATTCCCTCTGCAGGCTTTGTCGTGGGGGTGCACAGACGTCAGCCCAGGGTGGACACGTCGGGCGTCAGAGTCGCCTGGGGGTCCTCTCTGGATATTAGGTTTCTCTGGACACGGGCCGGGGCGTCAGGTGCAGAGTAGTTGGACTCACGCTTCTGGAGTGAGGTGAGAGTCCCTTTAAAGTTGGTTTTCTTGTTCTTCTTTTTGGACAGGTCTGCTGTCCACTGGAGTTTCTTGGTTCTCAGTGATGCAGGCAGTCCCCTGGAGGCTTTTCAGATGTCACTGGTCCTGCAGGACACATTGCTTCTTTTCTTGCAGCTTTTCGTAGTAGGAGACGGGCCTGTAGGGCTGGGGCCGAGTCAGTTGTTGTCTCCTTCTATTCTCTGTGGGTTTTTCAGCTCAGCAGTCCTTCTTTCTTGAGGTTGTCAGGAATCTGAAGAGCTGGGAACAGGGTCACCCCTAAATACTAAATTTAGGGGTGTGTTAGGGTCAGAGGGCAGTAGCCAATGGATACTGTACCTGAGGGAGGCTACACCCTCCTAGTGCCCACTCCCTCTGGGGAGGGGGGCACATCCCTTTCCCTATTGGTCCTAATCCTCCAAAGCAATATGGAGGATTTCTCAAGGAGGGGGTCACTTCAATTCTGGACACCTTAGGGGTGGTCCTGGCTGAGGGGGTGACTCCTCTTTGTTTTTCTCATTATCCCTCTGCACTTGCCGCCAAAAGTGAGGGCTCTTCCAGTGGGTAGGTATCTCTACTAGCTGGAGTGCCCTGGGGCACTGTAACACCAGGCTTGAGCCTTTGAGGCTCACCGCCAGGTGTAACAGTTCCTGCAGGGGGAGGTGTGAAGCACCTCCACCCAGTGCAGGCTTTGTTCCTGGTCACAGAGTGACAAAGGCACTCACCCCATGTGGTCAGAAACTTGTCTGGAAGTGGCAGGCTGGCACAGACCGGTCAGCCTAACACTAGCAGTTGGGCTAACATACAGGGGGCATCTCTAAGATGCCCTCTGTGTGCATTTTCCAATAACTCCCACACTGACATCAGTGTGGGTTCATTGTGCTGAGAAGTTTAATACCAAACTTCCCAGTATTCAGTGTAGCCATTATGGAGCTGTGGAGTTCGTAAGGACAAACTCCCAGCCCATATACTCTTATGGCTACCCTGCACTTACAATGTCTAAGGTTTTGCTTAGACACTGTAGGGGCATAGTGTTCATGCACATATGCCCTCACCTGTGGTATAGTGCACCCTGCCTTAGGGCTGTAAGGCCTGCTAGAAGGGGACTTACCTTTTTTCCACAGGCAGTGGTTTGTGGGCATGGCACTCTGAGGGGAGTGCCATGTCGACTTTGTTTTTTCTCCCCACCCCACCAGCACACACAAGCTGCAAAGCAGAGTGCATGTACTGGGTGAGGGGTCCCTGAGGGTGGCATAATACATGCTGCAGCCCTTAGGGACCTTCCCTGGCCACAGGGCCCTTGGTACAGGGTACCTTTTACAAGGGACTTAACTGTGTGCCAGGGCTGTGCCAATTGTGTAAACAAAGGTACAGTTTAGGGAAAGAACACTGATGCTGGGTCCTGGTTAGTAGGGTCCCAACACACTTTCAATCAAAGCTGGCATCAACACTAGGCAAAAGGTGGGGGGTGATCATGCCAACCGTGGCATTTTCCTACACCCTCTCTCTCTCCCTTTCTCTCCCTCGCTGTCTCTCGCCTCCTCACTCTCTGTCACTCTCTCTCCTTCACTATCTCTGTCTCTCCATCTCTCTCCCTCACCATCGCTCTCTCTTTCCCTTACTATCGCTCGCCCTCACTATCTCTCCCTCACTTTCTCTCCCTCACTTTCCCTCCCTCACTTTCCCTCCCTCCCTCACCATCGCTCTCTCTTTCCCTTACTATCTCTCGCCCTCACTATCTCTCCCTCACTTTCTCTCCCTCACTTTCTATCCGTCTCCCTTTCTCTCCTTCACTGTCTCCCCCTTGCTGTCCCTCACTATTTCCGTCTTTCCTTCACTATCTCTATCTGTCCCTCACCATCCCCCTCTCTCTTCCTTACTATCTTTCCCTCATTATATCTCTCTCACTCTCTCTCTCCCCCTCAATATATCTCTCCCTCACTGTCTCTCACTCTCCCTCACTATCTCTCACTCTCTCTCCTTCACTATCTCTCACACTCTCTCCCTCCCTATCTCTCGCTCTCTCTCCCTCTCACACTCTCTCCCTCACTATCTCTCACTCTCTCTCCTTCACTATCTCTCACACTCCCTCCCTATCTCTCGCTCTCTCTCCCACTCACTCCCTCACTATCTCTCGCTCTCTCCCTCTCTCTCGCTCCCTCACTATCTCGGAGATGGAGGCTGCACTCTGGAGCCCCTCCACAGACAGACAAGCAGGCACTGCTGAGGACAGGACAGATCATTCATTAGTGCTCTTCAGGGGGGAGTCACCCCCAGGGCTGGATGTCACACCGCAGCTTTGAACAGCTGCACCCTGGGGTCTTCCTCAGATCACACAGCTGTCAGCACCGGAGGTGAGCGCCCGAGACAAGCAATGCAAGGCCTCCTGAGCCAGGTGCCCTCCTGGGAGACTGCATGAGACACTCCGGACAGAGAGACACATTACTGATGGCGGAGAGAGACTGCATGAGACACTCCAGACAGCGAGAAACATGACTGAGAGCTGGAGACTGCATGAGACACTCCAGACAGAGAGACACATTACTAAGAGCTGGAAACTGCATGAGACACCCCAGACACAAACATGACTAAGAGCTGGAGACTACATGAGACACTCCAGACAGAGAGACACATTACTGAGTGCCGGAGACTGCATTAGACAGCCCAGACAGAAACATTACTGAGAGCTGGAGAGAGACTGCATGAGACACTCCAGACAGAGAGACACATTACTGAGTGCTGGAGACTGCATGAGACACTGCTGAGGGAAACATTACTGAGAGCTGGAGACTGCATGAGACACTCCAGACAGAGAGACACATTACTAAGAGCTGGAGACTTCATGAAATACCCCAGACAGAAACATTACTGAGAGCTGCAGACTGCATGAGACACCCCAGACAGAAACATCACTGAGAGCTGGAGAGAGAGACAGCATGAGACACTCCAGACAGAGAGACACATTACTGAGAGCTGGAGACAGCATTAGATACTCCAGACAGAGAGACACATTACTGAGAGCTGGAGACAGCATGAGCCACTCCAGACAGAGACACATTACTGGGAGCTGAGACAGACTGCATGAGACACCCCAGACACATACATGACTGAGAGCTGGAGACTTCATGAGACACTCCAGACAGAGAGACACATTACTGAGATCTGGAGAGACAGCATGACACACTCCAGACAGAGAGACACATTACTGAAAGCTGGAGACTGCATTAGACAGCCCAGACAGAAACATTACTGTGAGCTGGAGACAGAATGCATGAGACACCCCACACAGAAACATCACTGAGAGCTGGAGAGAGACTGCATGAGACACTCCAGACAGAGAGACACATTACTGAGAGCTGGAGACAGCATGAGCCACTCCAGACAGAGACACATTACTGAGAGCTGAGACAGACTGCATGAGACACCCCAGACACATACATGACTGAGAGCTGGAGCCTTCATGAGACACTCCAGACAGAGAGACATATTACTGAAAGCTGGAGACTGCATTAGACAGCCCAGACGGAAACATTACTGAGTGCTGGAGACAGAATGCATGAGACACCTGTAGGAGGCTGGACTGGCTTGTAGTGGGAACCAAGGGGTACTTACACCTTGTGCCAGGTCCAGTTATCCCTTATTAGTGTAGAAGAGGTGTTTCTAGCAGCTTAGGCTGAACTAGGAGACGAGTGAAGCTCCTACAGTACCACTAGTGTCATATGCACAATATCATAAGAATACACAATACACAGAATTACTAAAAATAAAGGTACTTTATTTTTATGACAATGTGCCACAAGTATTTCAGTGACTACCCTCAGTAAGAAGGTAAGTAATATACACAAGTTATATGTACACAAACCACAAATAGGTAAGTAAGAGTCAGAAAAGTAATGTAAACAGTGTAGAATTACAATTGGTTGCAATAGGTGAATATAGGTCTAGGGGCAACACAAACCATATACTCCAACAGTGGAATGCGAATCACGAATGGACCCCAGACCTATGGGAGCTTGTAGAGGGTTGCTGGGACTGTAAAAAAACAGTCAGGGTGTCCAAGATACTCCACCCCAAGACCCTGACAAGTAGGAGTAAAGTACACCTACTACCCCAAAAGGACACAATAGTCGTGATAGTGGGTTTCTGCAAGAACAACAAACACCAGCAATGCACTGGAAACGGATTCCTGGACCTGAGTACCTGTAAAGCAAGGGGACCAAGTCCAATATTCGCGACAGTGTCCAGGGGGGCAGGAGCCCAGGAAAAACCCGGATGAAGGTGCAAGGAAGCTGCCTCTGGATGGAAGAAGCTTGGAGTTCTGCAAGAAAGAAGAGGACTAGGAACTTCTCCTTTGGATGGAAGATGTCCCACGTCGTGATGAAGCTTGCAGAGGTGTTCCCACACAGAAATACTGCAAACAAGCCTTGCTAGCTGCAAGGGTTGCAGTAGAGGTTTTTTAGTGCTACTGAGGATGAGGAAGGACCAGGATGTCGCCCCTTGGAGGAGGAGACATAGGGGGCCCTCAGCAACTCAGAGAGCCCTCACAGAAGCAGGCAGCACCCGCAGAAGTACCCAAACAGGCACTTAGAAGATTTGTGAACTGGAGTCCACGCAGAATTACAAAGGAGGGTCCCACGACGTCGGAGGCCAACTCAGAGGGTTGAGCACTGCAGGACAGAGTGCTGGGGGCCCAGGCTAGGCTGTGCACAAAGGAATCCTTGGAGAAGTGCACAGAAGCCGGAGCAGCTGCAAATCACTAAGTACACAGGTTTGCAGTCTAGCGTGGGGAGGCAAGGACTTAACTCCACCAAACTTGGACTGAAGGATCACTGGACTGTGGGAGTCATTTGGATAGAGTTCCTATGTTCCAAGGACCACGCTCGTCAGGATGAGACCGGTGATGCAGTCTTTTGGTGCCTGCGTTAGAAGGGGGGAAGATTCCATCGACCCACTGGAGATTTCTTCAGAGCTCCTGGTGCAGGGAGAAGGCAGGCTACCCCCAGAGCATGCACCACCAGGAAACAGTCGAGAAAGCCGGCAGGATTAGGCGCTACAATGTTGCTGGTAGTCGTCTTGCTACTTTGTTGCGGTTTTGCAGACGTCCTGGAGCAGTCAGCGGTCGATCCTTGGTAGAAGTCGAAGAGGGAGATGCAGAGGAACTCTGGTGAGCTCTTGCATTAGTTATCTGAAGAATTCACCAACGCAGAGACCCTAAATAGCCAGAAAAGGAGGTTTGGCTACCAAGAAAGGAGGATTGGCTACCAAGAAAGGTAAGAGCCTATCAGAGGGGGTCTCTGACGTCACCTGCTGGCACTGGCCACTCAGAGCAGTCCAGTGTGCCCCCAGCATCTCTGCTTCCAAGATGGCAGAGGTCTGGGACACACTGGAGGAGCTCTGGGCACCTCCCCTGGGAGGTGCAGGTCAGGGGAGTAGTCACTCCCCTTTCCTTTGTCCAGTTTCACGCCAGAGCAGGGCTGGGGGATCCCTGAACCGGTGTAGACTGGCTTATGGAGAGATGGGTACCATCTGTGCCCATCAAAGCATTTCCAGAGGCTGGGGGAGGCTACTCCTGCCCAGCCCTTCACACCTATTTCCAAAGGGAGAGGGTGTAACACCCTCTCTCAGAGGAAATCCTTTGTTCTGCCTTCCTGGGACTGCGCTGCCCAGGCCCCGGGGGAGAGGGGCAGAAACCTGTCTGGCGGGGTTGGCAGCAGCTGCAGTGGAGACCCCGGAAAGGCAGTTTGGCAGTACTCGGGTTCTGTGCTAGAGACACGGGGGATTATGGAATTGTCCCCCCAATACCAGAATGGTATTGGGGGGACAATTCCATGATCTTAGACATGTTACATGGGCATGTTCGGAGTTACCATTGTGACGCTATATATAGGTAGTGACCTATGTATAGTGCACGCGTGTAATGGTGTCCCCGCACTCACAAAGTCCGGGGAATTTGCCCTGAACAATGTGGGGGCACCTTGGCTAGTGCCAGGGTGCCCACACTCTAAGTAACTTTGCACCTAACCTTCACCAGGTGAAGGTTAGACATATAGGTGACTTAAGTTACTTAAGTGCAGCGGTAAATGGCTGTGAAATAACGTGGACTTTATTTCACTCAGGCTGCACTGGCAGGCCTGTGTAAGAATTGTCAGAGCTCCCTATGGGTGGCAAAAGAAATGCTGCAGCCCATAGGGATCTCCTGGAACCCCAATACCCTGGGTACCTCAGTACCATATACAAGGGAATTATATGGGTGTACCAGTATGCCAATGTGAATTGGTAAATTTAGTCACTAGCCTGCAGTGACAAATTTGGAAAGCAGAGAGAGTATAAACACTGAGGTTCTGGTTAGCAGAGCCTCAGTGATACAGTTAGGCACCACACAGGGAACACATACTATGAGCACTGGGGCCCTGCCTGGCAGGATCCCAGTGACACAAGGGAAAAAACAAACAAACATACATACAGTGAAAATGGGGGAACATGCCAGGCAAGATGGTACTTTCCTACAACACCCCAGACAGAAACATCACTGAGGGCTGGAGAGAGACTGCATGAGACACTCCAGACAGAGAGACACATTACTGAGATCTGGAGAGACACTCCATACAGAGAGACACATTGCTCAAAGCTGAAGACTGCACGAGACACTCCAGACAAAGAGACACATTACTGAGAGCTGGCGACTGTATAAGACACCCCAGACAGAAACATCACTGAGCGCTGGAGAGCGTGACAGCATGAGATACTCCAGACAGAGAGACACATTACTGAGAGCTGGAGACAGCATGAGCCACTCCAGACAGAGACACATTACTGAGAGCTGAGACAGACTGCATGAGACACCCCAGACACAAACATGACTGAGAGCTGGAGACTGCATGAGACGCTCCAGACAGAGAGACACATTTCTGAGAGCTGGAGACTGTATGGGACACCCCAGACAGAAACATCACTGAGAGCTGGAGAGAGAGACAGCATGAGATACTCCAGAAAGAGAGACACATTACTGAGAGCTGGAGACAGCATGAGCCACTCCAGACAGAGACACATTACTGAGAGTTGAGACAGACTGCATGAGACACCCCAGACACAAACATGGCTGAGAGCTGGAGACTGAATGAGACACTCCAGACAGAGAGACACATTACTGAGATCTGGAGAGACAGCATGAGACACTCCATACAGAGAGACACATTACTGAAAGCTGGAGACTGCATGAGACACTACAGACAAAGAGACACATTACTGAGAGCTGGAGACAGCATGGGATACTCCAGATAGAGAGAAACATTACTAAGAGCTGGAGACTGCATGAGACAACCCAGACATAAACATTACTGAGAGCTGGAGACTGCATGAGACACTCCAGACAGAGAGACACATTACTGAGAGCTGGAGAGACAGCATGAGAAACTCCAAACAGAAAGACACATTACTGAGAGCTGGAGACTGCAGTAGACAGCCCAGACAGAAACATTACTGAGAGCTGGATACAGCATGAGACACCCCAGACAGAAACATGAGTGCGAGCTAGAGACAGCATGGGACACACCAGACAGAAACATCACTGAGAGCTGGAGAGAGACTGCATGAGACACTGTAGACAGAGACACACATTGCTGAGAGCTGGAGACTGTATGAGACACCCCAGACAGAAACATCACTGGGAGCTGGAGAGAGACTGCATGAGACACTCCAGACAGAGAGAAACATTACTGAGAGCTGGAGAGAGACTGTATGAGACTGCAGAGAGATAGTAACATTACTGAGAGCTGGAGAGAGACTGCATGAGACACTCCAGACAGAGAGAAACATTACTGGTGGCTGGAGAGAGACTGTATGAGACTGCAGAGAGATAGTAACATTACTGAGAGCCGGAGACAGCATGAGACACTCTAGACAGGGAGAAACATTACTGAGAGCTGTAGAGAGACTGCATGAGACACTCCAGACAGAGAGAAACATTACTGATGGCTGGGGAGAGACTGCATGAGACACCCCAGACAGAACCATCACTGAGAGCTGGAGACAGACTGCATGAGACACTCCAGACAGAAACATCACTGAGAGCGGGAGAGAGGCAGCATGAGACACTCCAGATTGAGAGAAACATTACTAAGAGCTGGAGAGAGACAGCATGAGACACTCCAGACAGAGAAAAACATTACTGAGAGCTGGAGAGAGACTGTATGAGACTGCAGAGAGATAGTAACATTACTGAGAGCTGGAGAGAGACTGCATGAGACACTCCAGACAGAGAGAAACATTACTGAGAGCTGTAGAGAGACTGCAAGAGACACTCCAGAAAGAGAGAAACATTACTGAGAGCTGGAGAGAGACTGCATGAGACACTCCAGACAGAGAGAAATATTACTGATGGCTGGAGAGAGACTGCATGTGACACCCCAGTCAGAAACATCACTGAGAGCTGGACGCAGACTGCATGAGACACCCTAGACAGAAACATTACTGATGGCTGGGGAGAGACTGCATGAGACACCCCAGACAGAACCATCACTGAGAGCTGGAGATAGACTGCATGAGACACTCCAGACAGAAACATCACTGAGAGCGGGAGAGAGGTGGCTTGAGACACTCCAGACAGAGAGAAACATTACTAAGAGCTGGAGAGAGACAGCATGAGACACTCCAGACAGACAGAAACATTACTAAGAGCTGGAGAGAGACCTCATGAGACACTCCAGACAAACATGAGCGGGAGAGAGACAGCATGAGACACTCCAGACAGAGAGAAACATTACTAAGAGCTGGAGAGAGACTGAATGAGACACTCCAGACAGAGATAAATATTACTAAGAGCTGGAGAGAGACTGCATGAGACACCCCAGACAGAAACATTACTGAGAGCTGGAGAGAGACTGCATGAGACACTGCAGGGAGAAACATTATTGCGAGCTGTAGAGAGACAGCATGAGACACTGCAGAGAGAAACATTACTGAGAGCTGGAGAGAGACTGCACGAGACACTGCAGAGAGAAATATTAATGAGAGCTGGAGAGAGACAGCATGAGACACAGCAGAGAGAAACATTATTGAGAGCTGGAGCGAGACTGCATGAGACACTCCAGACAGAAACATTACTGGGAGCCGGAGACAGACTGTGTGAGACTGCAGAGAAATAGTAGCATTGCTGAGAGCTTGAGGGAGACTGCATGAGACACTCCAGACAGAAACATTACTGAGACCTGGAGAGACACTGCATGAGACACTCCAGAGAGAAACATTACTGAGAGCTGGAGAGAGACTGTATGAGACTGCAGAGAGATAGTAACATTACTGAGAGCTGGAGAGAGACTGCATGAGACACTCCAGACAGAGAGAAACATTACTGATGGCTGGGGAGAGACTGCATGAGACACCCCAGACAGAACCATCACTGAGAGCTGGAGATAGACTGCATGAGACACTCCAGACAGAAACATCACTGAGAGCGGGAGAGAGGCAGCTTGAGACATTCCAGACAGAGAGAAACATTACTAAGAGCTGGAGAGAGATGGCATGAGACACTCCAGACAGGGAGAAACATTACTGAGACCTGTAGAGAGACTGCATGAGACACTCCAGACATAGAGAAACATTACTGAGAGCTGGAGAGAGACTGCATGAGACACTCGAGACAGAGAGAAACATTACTGATGGCTTGAGAGAGACCTCATGTGACACCCCAGTCAGAAACATCTCTGAGAGCTGGACGCAGACTGCATGAGACACTCTATACAGAAACATTACTGAGAGCTGGAGACAGGCTGCATGAGACACTCCAGACAGAAATATTACTGAGAGCTGGATAGAGACTACATGAGACACTCCTGATAGACACATTACTGAGAGCTGGAGAGCGACTGCATGAGACACTCCAGCCAAACATGAGTGGGAGAGAGACAGCATGAGACACTCCAGACAGAGAGAAACATTACTAAGAGCTGGAGAGAGACTGCATGAGACACTCCAGACAGAGAGAAACATTACTAAGAGCTGGAGAGAGACTGCATGAGACACTCCAGACAAACATGAGCGGGAGAGAGACAACATGAGACACTCCAGACAGAGAGAAACATTACTAAGAAATGGAGAGAGACTGCATGCGACACTCCAGACAGAAACATTACTAAGAGCTGGAGAGAGACTGCATGAGACACCCCAGACAGAAACATTACTGAGAGCTGGAGAGAGACTGCATGAGACACTGCAGGGAAAAACATTATTGCGAGCTGGAGAGAGAGACAGCATGAGACACTGCAGAGAGAAACATTACTGAGAGCTGGAGAGAGACTGCACGAGACACTGCAGAGAAAAACATTAATGAGAGCTGGAGAGAGACAGCATGAGACACTGCAGAGAGAAACATTATTGAGGGCTGGAGAGAGACAGCATGAGACACTGCAGAGAGAAACATTATTGAGAGCTGGAGCAAGACTGCATGAGACACTCCAGACAGAAACATTACTAAGAGCTGGAGAGAGACTGCATGAGACACCCCAGACAGAAACTTTATTGAGAGCTGGAGCGAGACTGCATGAGACACTCCAGACAGAAACATTACTGGGAGCCGGAGACAGACTGTGTGAGACTGCAGAGAGATAGTAGCATTACTGAGAGCTTGAGAGAGACTGCATGAGACACTCCAGACAGAAACATTACTGAGACCTGGAGAGAGACTGCATGAGACACTCCAGAGAGAAACATTACTGAGAGCTGGAGAGAGACTGTATGAGACTGCAGAGAGATAGTAACATTACTGAGAGCTGGAGAGAGACTGCATGAGACACTCCAGACAGAGAGAAACATTACTGATGGCTGGGGAGAGACTGCATGAGACACCCCAGACAGAACCATCACTGAGAGCTGGAGATAGACTGCATGAGACACTCCAGACAGAAACATCACTGAGAGCGGGAGAGAGGCGGCTTGAGACACTCCAGACAGAGAGAAACATTACTAAGAGCTGGAGAGAGACAGCATGAGACACTCCAGACAGAGAAAAACATTACTGAGAGCTGGTGAGAGACTGTATGAGACTGCAGAGAGATAGTAACATTACTGAGAGCTGGAGAGAGACTGCATGAGACACTCCAGACAGAGAGAAACAGTACTGATGGTTGGAGAGAGACTGCATGAGACACTGCAGAGAGAAACATTACTGAGAGCTGGAGCCGGCATGAGACACTCCAGACAGGGAGAAACATTACTGAGAGCTGGAGAGAGACTGTATGAGACTGCAGAGAGATAGTAACATTACTGAGAGCTGGAGAGAGACTGCATGAGACACTCCAGACAGAGAGAAACATTACTGATGGCTGGGGAGAGACTGCATGAGACACCCCAGACAGAACCATCACTGAGAGCTGGAGATAGACTGCATGAGACACTCCAGACAGAAACATCACTGAGAGCGGGAGAGAGGCAGCTTGAGACATTCCAGACAGAGAGAAACATTACTAAGAGCTGGAGAGAGATGGCATGAGACACTCCAGACAGGGAGAAACATTACTGAGACCTGTAGAGAGACTGCATGAGACACTCCAGACATAGAGAAACATTACTGAGAGCTGGAGAGAGACTGCATGAGACACTCGAGACAGAGAGAAACATTACTGATGGCTTGAGAGAGACCTCATGTGACACCCCAGTCAGAAACATCTCTGAGAGCTGGACGCAGACTGCATGAGACACTCTATACAGAAACATTACTGAGAGCTGGAGACAGGCTGCATGAGACACTCCAGACAGAAATATTACTGAGAGCTGGATAGAGACTACATGAGACACTCCTGATAGACACATTACTGAGAGCTGGAGAGCGACTGCATGAGACACTCCAGCCAAACATGAGTGGGAGAGAGACAGCATGAGACACTCCAGACAGAGAGAAACATTACTAAGAGCTGGAGAGAGACTGCATGAGACACTCCAGACAGAGAGAAACATTACTAAGAGCTGGAGAGAGACTGCATGAGACACTCCAGACAAACATGAGCGGGAGAGAGACAACATGAGACACTCCAGACAGAGAGAAACATTACTAAGAAATGGAGAGAGACTGCATGCGACACTCCAGACAGAAACATTACTAAGAGCTGGAGAGAGACTGCATGAGACACCCCAGACAGAAACATTACTGAGAGCTGGAGAGAGACTGCATGAGACACTGCAGGGAAAAACATTATTGCGAGCTGGAGAGAGAGACAGCATGAGACACTGCAGAGAGAAACATTACTGAGAGCTGGAGAGAGACTGCACGAGACACTGCAGAGAAAAACATTAATGAGAGCTGGAGAGAGACAGCATGAGACACTGCAGAGAGAAACATTATTGAGGGCTGGAGAGAGACAGCATGAGACACTGCAGAGAGAAACATTATTGAGAGCTGGAGCAAGACTGCATGAGACACTCCAGACAGAAACATTACTAAGAGCTGGAGAGAGACTGCATGAGACACCCCAGACAGAAACATTATTGAGAGCTGGAGCGAGACTGCATGAGACACTCCAGACAGAAACATTACTGGGAGCCGGAGACAGACTGTGTGAGACTGCAGAGAGATAGTAGCATTACTGAGAGCTTGAGAGAGACTGCATGAGACACTCCAGACAGAAACATTACTGAGACCTGGAGAGAGACTGCATGAGACACTCCAGAGAGAAACATTACTGAGAGCTGGAGAGAGACTGTATGAGACTGCAGAGAGATAGTAACATTACTGAGAGCTGGAGAGAGACTGCATGAGACACTCCAGACAGAGAGAAACATTACTGATGGCTGGGGAGAGACTGCATGAGACACCCCAGACAGAACCATCACTGAGAGCTGGAGATAGACTGCATGAGACACTCCAGACAGAAACATCACTGAGAGCGGGAGAGAGGCGGCTTGAGACACTCCAGACAGAGAGAAACATTACTAAGAGCTGGAGAGAGACAGCATGAGACACTCCAGACAGAGAAAAACATTACTGAGAGCTGGTGAGAGACTGTATGAGACTGCAGAGAGATAGTAACATTACTGAGAGCTGGAGAGAGACTGCATGAGACACTCCAGACAGAGAGAAACAGTACTGATGGTTGGAGAGAGACTGCATGAGACACTGCAGAGAGAAACATTACTGAGAGCTGGAGCCGGCATGAGACACTCCAGACAGGGAGAAACATTACTGAGAGCTGTAGAGAGACTGCATGAGACACTCCAGACATAGAGAAACATTACTGAGAGCTGGAGAAAGACTGCATGAGACACTCCAGACAGAGAGAAACATTACTGATGGCTTGAGAGAGACCTCATGTGACACCTGTGAGAAAGTAGCCTCTTTCTAGCCTTGTTACCCCCACTTTTGGCCTGTTTGTGAGTGTATGTCAGAGTGTTTTCACTGTCTCACTGGGATCTTGCTAGCCAGGGCCCAGTGCTCATAGTGAAAACCCTATGTTTTCAGTATGTTTGTTATGTGTCACTGGGTCCCTGCTAGTCAGGACCCCAGTGCTCATAAGGTTGTGGCCTATATGTATGTGTTCCCTGTGTGGTGCCTAACTGTCTCAGTGAGGCTCTGCTATCCAGAACCTCAGTGGTTATGCTCTCTCATTTCTTTCAATTTGTCACTAACAGGTTAGTGACCAATTTTACCAATTTACATTGGCATACTGGAACACCCTTATAATTCCCTAGTATATGGTACTGAGGTACCCAGGGTATTGGGGTTCCAGGAGATCCCTATGGGCTGCAGCATTTCTTTTGCCACCCATAGGGAGCTCTAACAATTCTTACACAGGCCTGCCACTGCAGCCTGAGTGAAATAACGTCCACGTTATTTCACAGCCATTTTACACTGCACTTAAGTAACTTATAAGTCACCTATATGTCTAGCCTTTACCTGGTACAGGTTAGGTGCAAAGTTACTTAGTGTGAGGGCACCCTGGCACTAGCCAAGGTGCCCCCACATTGTTCAGGGCCAATTCCCCGGACTTTGTGAGTGCGGGGACACCATTACACGCGTGCACTACATATAGGTCACTACCTATATGTAGCTTCACAATGGTAACTCCGAATATGGCCATGTAACATGTCTATGATCATGGAATTGCCCCCTCTATGCCATCCTGGCATAGTTGGCACAATCCCATGATCCCAGTGGTCTGTAGCACAGACCCTGGTACTGTCAAACTGCCTTTTCAGGGGTTTCACTGCAGCTGCTGCTGCTGCCAACCCCTCAGACAGGCTTCTGCCCTCCTGGGGTCCAGCCAGGCCTGGCCCAGGATGGCAGAACAAAGGACTTCCTCTGAGAGAGGGTGTTACACCCTCTCCCTTTGGAAAATGGTGTGAAGGTAGGGGAGGAGTAGCCTCCCCCAGCCTCTGGAAATGCTTTCATGGGCACATTTGGTGCCCATTTCTGCATAAGCCAGTCTACACCGGTTCAGGGACCCCTTAGCCCTGCTCTGGCGCGAAACTGGACAAAGGAAAGGGGAGTGACCACTCCCCTGACCTGTACCTCCCCTGGGAGGTGCCCAGAGCTCCTCCAGTGTGCTCCATACCTCTGCCATCTTGGAAACAGAGGTGCTGCTGGCACACTGGACTGCTCTGAGTGGCCAGTGCCACCAGGTGACGTCAGAGACTCCTTCTGATAGGCTCCTTCAGGTGTTGCTAGCCTATCCTCTCTCCTAGGTAGCCAAACCCTCTTTTCTGGCTATTTAGGGTCTCTGTCTCTGGGGATTCTTTAGATAACGAATGCAAGAGCTCATCCGAGTTCCTCTGCATCTCTCTCTTCACCTTCTGCCAAGGAATCGACTGCTGACCGCGCTGGAAGCCTGCAAAACTGCAACATAGTAGCAAAGACGACTACTGCAACTCTGTAACGCTGATCCTGCCGCCTTCTCGACTGTTTTCCTGGTGGTGCATGCTGTGGGGGTAATCTGCCTCCTCTCTGCACTAGAAGCTCCGAAGAAATCTCCTGTGGGTCGACGGAATCGTCCCCCTGCAACCGCAGGCACCAAAGAACTGCATCACCGGTCCCCTGGGTCTCCTCTCAGCACGACGAGCGAGGTCCCTTGAATCCAGCAACTCTGTCCAAGTGACTCCCACAGTCCAGTGACTCTTCAGTCCAAGTTTGGTGGAGGTAAGTCCTTGCCTCCCCACGCCAGACTGCATTGCTGGGAACCGCAACTTTTGCAGCTACTCCGGCCTCCGTGCACTTCCGGCGGAAATCCTTTGTGCACAGTCCAGCCTGGGTCCACGGCACTCTAACCTGCATTGCACGACCTCTTAAGTTGTTCTCCGGCGACGTGGGACTCCTTTGTGTGACTTCGGGTGAGCACCGTTTCACGCATCCTCGTAGTGCCTGTTTCTGGCACTTCTCCGGGTGCTGCCTGCTGCTGAGTGGGCTCCTTGTCTTACTCGACACCCCCTCTGTCCCCTGACGCAATTGGCGACATCCTGGTCCCTCCTGGGCCACAGCAGCATCCAAAAACCCTTACCGCACAATTTGCAGCTAGCAAGGCTTGTTGGTGGTCTTTCGGCGGGAAAACACTTCTGCACAACTCTCCGCGGCGTGACGGATCCGTTCTCCAAAGGGGAAGTCTCTAGCCCTTGTCGTTCCTGCAGAAACCTAAGCTTCTACTGTCCAGTAGCAGCTTCTTTGCATCCACAGATGGCATTTCCTGGGCATCTGCCCATCTCCGACTTGCTTGTGGTTTTGGACTTGGTCCCCTTGTTCCACAGGTACCCTCGACTGGAAATCCATTGTTGTCACATTGCTGGTTTGTGTCTTTCCTGCAGAATTCCCCTATCACGACTTCTATGTCCTTTGGGGAACTTTAGTGCACTTTGCACTGACTTTTCAGGGTCTTGGGGTGGGCTATTTTTCTAACCCTAACTGTTTTCTTACAGTCCCAGCGACCCTCTACAAGGTCACATAGGTTTGGGGTCCATTCGTGGTTCGCATTCCACTTTTGGAGTATATGGTTTGTGTTGCCCCTATCCCTATGTGTCCCCATTGCATCCTATTGTAACTATACATTGTTTGCACTGTTTTCTAAGACTATACTGCATATTTTTGGTATTGTGTACATATATCTTGTGTATATTTGCTATCCTCATACTGAGGGTACACTCTGAGATACTTTGGCATATTGTCATAAAAATAAAGTACCTTTATTTTTAGTATATCTGTGTATTGTGTTTTCTTATGATATTGTGCAAGTGACACTTGTGGTACTGTAGTAGCTTCACTCGTCTCCTAGTTCAGCCTAAGCTGCTCTGCTAAGCTACCATTATCTATCAGCCTAAGCTGCTAGACACCCTATACACTAATAAGGGATAACTGGGCCTGGTGCAAGGTGTAAGTACCCCTTGGTACTCACTACAAGCCAGTCCAGCCTCCTACAACACCCCAGTCAGAAACATCACTGAGAGCTGAACGCAGACTGCATGAGACACTCCAGACAGAAATATTACTGAGAGCTGGATAGAGACTGCATGAGACATTCCTGATAGACACATTACTGAGAGCTGGAGAGCGACTGCATGAGACACTCCAGACAAACATGAGTGGGAGAGAGACAGCATGAGACACTCCAGACAGAGAGAAACATTACTAACAGCTGGAGAGAGACTCCATGAGACACTCCAGACAAACATGAGCGGGAGAGAGACAGCATGAGACACTCCAGACAGAGAGAAACATTACTAAGAACTGGAGAGAGACTGCATGCGACACTCCAGACATAAACATTACTAAGAGCTGGAGAGAGACTGCATGAGACACCCCAGACAGAAACATTACTGAGAGCTGGAGAGAGACTGCATGAGACACTGCAGGGAAAAACATTATTGCGAGCTGGAGAGAGAGACAGCATGAGACACTGCAGAGAGAAACATTACTGAGAGCTGGAGAGAGACTGCACAAGACACTGCAGAGAAAAACATTAATGAGAGCTGGAGAGAGACAGCATGAGACACTACAGAGAGAAACATTATTGAGGGCTGGAGAGAGACAGCATGAGACACTGCAGAGAGAAACATTATTGAGAGCTGGCGCGAGACTGCATGAGACACTCCAGACAGAAACATTACTGGGAGCCGGAAACAGACTGTGTGAGACTGCAGAGAGATAGTAGCATTACTGAGAGCTTGAGAGAGACTGCATGAGACACTCCAGACAGAAACATTACTGAGACCTGGAGAGAGACTGCATGAGACACTCCAGACAGACAGAAACATTACTAAGAGCTGGAGAGAGACCTCATGAGACACTCCAGACAAACATGAGCGGGAGAGAGACAGCATGAGACACTCCAGACAGAGAGAAACATTACTAAGAGCTGGAGAGAGACTGAATGAGACACTCCAGACAGAGATAAATATTACTAAGAGCTGGAGAGAGACTGCATGAGACACCCCAGACAGAAACATTACTGAGAGCTGGAGAGAGACTGCATGAGACACTGCAGGGAGAAACATTATTGCGAGCTGTAGAGAGACAGCATGAGACACTGCAGAGAGAAACATTACTGAGAGCTGGAGAGAGACTGCACGAGACACTGCAGAGAGAAATATTAATGAGAGCTGGAGAGAGACAGCATGAGACACAGCAGAGAGAAACATTATTGAGAGCTGGAGCGAGACTGCATGAGACACTCCAGACAGAAACATTACTGGGAGCCGGAGACAGACTGTGTGAGACTGCAGAGAAATAGTAGCATTGCTGAGAGCTTGAGGGAGACTGCATGAGACACTCCAGACAGAAACATTACTGAGACCTGGAGAGACACTGCATGAGACACTCCAGAGAGAAACATTACTGAGAGCTGGAGAGAGACTGTATGAGACTGCAGAGAGATAGTAACATTACTGAGAGCTGGAGAGAGACTGCATGAGACACTCCAGACAGAGAGAAACATTACTGATGGCTGGGGAGAGACTGCATGAGACACCCCAGACAGAACCATCACTGAGAGCTGGAGATAGACTGCATGAGACACTCCAGACAGAAACATCACTGAGAGCGGGAGAGAGGCAGCTTGAGACATTCCAGACAGAGAGAAACATTACTAAGAGCTGGAGAGAGATGGCATGAGACACTCCAGACAGGGAGAAACATTACTGAGACCTGTAGAGAGACTGCATGAGACACTCCAGACATAGAGAAACATTACTGAGAGCTGGAGAGAGACTGCATGAGACACTCGAGACAGAGAGAAACATTACTGATGGCTTGAGAGAGACCTCATGTGACACCCCAGTCAGAAACATCTCTGAGAGCTGGACGCAGACTGCATGAGACACTCTATACAGAAACATTACTGAGAGCTGGAGACAGGCTGCATGAGACACTCCAGACAGAAATATTACTGAGAGCTGGATAGAGACTACATGAGACACTCCTGATAGACACATTACTGAGAGCTGGAGAGCGACTGCATGAGACACTCCAGCCAAACATGAGTGGGAGAGAGACAGCATGAGACACTCCAGACAGAGAGAAACATTACTAAGAGCTGGAGAGAGACTGCATGAGACACTCCAGACAGAGAGAAACATTACTAAGAGCTGGAGAGAGACTGCATGAGACACTCCAGACAAACATGAGCGGGAGAGAGACAACATGAGACACTCCAGACAGAGAGAAACATTACTAAGAAATGGAGAGAGACTGCATGCGACACTCCAGACAGAAACATTACTAAGAGCTGGAGAGAGACTGCATGAGACACCCCAGACAGAAACATTACTGAGAGCTGGAGAGAGACTGCATGAGACACTGCAGGGAAAAACATTATTGCGAGCTGGAGAGAGAGACAGCATGAGACACTGCAGAGAGAAACATTACTGAGAGCTGGAGAGAGACTGCACGAGACACTGCAGAGAAAAACATTAATGAGAGCTGGAGAGAGACAGCATGAGACACTGCAGAGAGAAACATTATTGAGGGCTGGAGAGAGACAGCATGAGACACTGCAGAGAGAAACATTATTGAGAGCTGGAGCAAGACTGCATGAGACACTCCAGACAGAAACATTACTAAGAGCTGGAGAGAGACTGCATGAGACACCCCAGACAGAAACTTTATTGAGAGCTGGAGCGAGACTGCATGAGACACTCCAGACAGAAACATTACTGGGAGCCGGAGACAGACTGTGTGAGACTGCAGAGAGATAGTAGCATTACTGAGAGCTTGAGAGAGACTGCATGAGACACTCCAGACAGAAACATTACTGAGACCTGGAGAGAGACTGCATGAGACACTCCAGAGAGAAACATTACTGAGAGCTGGAGAGAGACTGTATGAGACTGCAGAGAGATAGTAACATTACTGAGAGCTGGAGAGAGACTGCATGAGACACTCCAGACAGAGAGAAACATTACTGATGGCTGGGGAGAGACTGCATGAGACACCCCAGACAGAACCATCACTGAGAGCTGGAGATAGACTGCATGAGACACTCCAGACAGAAACATCACTGAGAGCGGGAGAGAGGCGGCTTGAGACACTCCAGACAGAGAGAAACATTACTAAGAGCTGGAGAGAGACAGCATGAGACACTCCAGACAGAGAAAAACATTACTGAGAGCTGGTGAGAGACTGTATGAGACTGCAGAGAGATAGTAACATTACTGAGAGCTGGAGAGAGACTGCATGAGACACTCCAGACAGAGAGAAACAGTACTGATGGTTGGAGAGAGACTGCATGAGACACTGCAGAGAGAAACATTACTGAGAGCTGGAGCCGGCATGAGACACTCCAGACAGGGAGAAACATTACTGAGAGCTGGAGAGAGACTGTATGAGACTGCAGAGAGATAGTAACATTACTGAGAGCTGGAGAGAGACTGCATGAGACACTCCAGACAGAGAGAAACATTACTGATGGCTGGGGAGAGACTGCATGAGACACCCCAGACAGAACCATCACTGAGAGCTGGAGATAGACTGCATGAGACACTCCAGACAGAAACATCACTGAGAGCGGGAGAGAGGCAGCTTGAGACATTCCAGACAGAGAGAAACATTACTAAGAGCTGGAGAGAGATGGCATGAGACACTCCAGACAGGGAGAAACATTACTGAGACCTGTAGAGAGACTGCATGAGACACTCCAGACATAGAGAAACATTACTGAGAGCTGGAGAGAGACTGCATGAGACACTCGAGACAGAGAGAAACATTACTGATGGCTTGAGAGAGACCTCATGTGACACCCCAGTCAGAAACATCTCTGAGAGCTGGACGCAGACTGCATGAGACACTCTATACAGAAACATTACTGAGAGCTGGAGACAGGCTGCATGAGACACTCCAGACAGAAATATTACTGAGAGCTGGATAGAGACTACATGAGACACTCCTGATAGACACATTACTGAGAGCTGGAGAGCGACTGCATGAGACACTCCAGCCAAACATGAGTGGGAGAGAGACAGCATGAGACACTCCAGACAGAGAGAAACATTACTAAGAGCTGGAGAGAGACTGCATGAGACACTCCAGACAGAGAGAAACATTACTAAGAGCTGGAGAGAGACTGCATGAGACACTCCAGACAAACATGAGCGGGAGAGAGACAACATGAGACACTCCAGACAGAGAGAAACATTACTAAGAAATGGAGAGAGACTGCATGCGACACTCCAGACAGAAACATTACTAAGAGCTGGAGAGAGACTGCATGAGACACCCCAGACAGAAACATTACTGAGAGCTGGAGAGAGACTGCATGAGACACTGCAGGGAAAAACATTATTGCGAGCTGGAGAGAGAGACAGCATGAGACACTGCAGAGAGAAACATTACTGAGAGCTGGAGAGAGACTGCACGAGACACTGCAGAGAAAAACATTAATGAGAGCTGGAGAGAGACAGCATGAGACACTGCAGAGAGAAACATTATTGAGGGCTGGAGAGAGACAGCATGAGACACTGCAGAGAGAAACATTATTGAGAGCTGGAGCAAGACTGCATGAGACACTCCAGACAGAAACATTACTAAGAGCTGGAGAGAGACTGCATGAGACACCCCAGACAGAAACATTATTGAGAGCTGGAGCGAGACTGCATGAGACACTCCAGACAGAAACATTACTGGGAGCCGGAGACAGACTGTGTGAGACTGCAGAGAGATAGTAGCATTACTGAGAGCTTGAGAGAGACTGCATGAGACACTCCAGACAGAAACATTACTGAGACCTGGAGAGAGACTGCATGAGACACTCCAGAGAGAAACATTACTGAGAGCTGGAGAGAGACTGTATGAGACTGCAGAGAGATAGTAACATTACTGAGAGCTGGAGAGAGACTGCATGAGACACTCCAGACAGAGAGAAACATTACTGATGGCTGGGGAGAGACTGCATGAGACACCCCAGACAGAACCATCACTGAGAGCTGGAGATAGACTGCATGAGACACTCCAGACAGAAACATCACTGAGAGCGGGAGAGAGGCGGCTTGAGACACTCCAGACAGAGAGAAACATTACTAAGAGCTGGAGAGAGACAGCATGAGACACTCCAGACAGAGAAAAACATTACTGAGAGCTGGTGAGAGACTGTATGAGACTGCAGAGAGATAGTAACATTACTGAGAGCTGGAGAGAGACTGCATGAGACACTCCAGACAGAGAGAAACAGTACTGATGGTTGGAGAGAGACTGCATGAGACACTGCAGAGAGAAACATTACTGAGAGCTGGAGCCGGCATGAGACACTCCAGACAGGGAGAAACATTACTGAGAGCTGTAGAGAGACTGCATGAGACACTCCAGACATAGAGAAACATTACTGAGAGCTGGAGAAAGACTGCATGAGACACTCCAGACAGAGAGAAACATTACTGATGGCTTGAGAGAGACCTCATGTGACACCTGTGAGAAAGTAGCCTCTTTCTAGCCTTGTTACCCCCACTTTTGGCCTGTTTGTGAGTGTATGTCAGAGTGTTTTCACTGTCTCACTGGGATCTTGCTAGCCAGGGCCCAGTGCTCATAGTGAAAACCCTATGTTTTCAGTATGTTTGTTATGTGTCACTGGGTCCCTGCTAGTCAGGACCCCAGTGCTCATAAGGTTGTGGCCTATATGTATGTGTTCCCTGTGTGGTGCCTAACTGTCTCAGTGAGGCTCTGCTATCCAGAACCTCAGTGGTTATGCTCTCTCATTTCTTTCAATTTGTCACTAACAGGTTAGTGACCAATTTTACCAATTTACATTGGCATACTGGAACACCCTTATAATTCCCTAGTATATGGTACTGAGGTACCCAGGGTATTGGGGTTCCAGGAGATCCCTATGGGCTGCAGCATTTCTTTTGCCACCCATAGGGAGCTCTAACAATTCTTACACAGGCCTGCCACTGCAGCCTGAGTGAAATAACGTCCACGTTATTTCACAGCCATTTTACACTGCACTTAAGTAACTTATAAGTCACCTATATGTCTAGCCTTTACCTGGTACAGGTTAGGTGCAAAGTTACTTAGTGTGAGGGCACCCTGGCACTAGCCAAGGTGCCCCCACATTGTTCAGGGCCAATTCCCCGGACTTTGTGAGTGCGGGGACACCATTACACGCGTGCACTACATATAGGTCACTACCTATATGTAGCTTCACAATGGTAACTCCGAATATGGCCATGTAACATGTCTATGATCATGGAATTGCCCCCTCTATGCCATCCTGGCATAGTTGGCACAATCCCATGATCCCAGTGGTCTGTAGCACAGACCCTGGTACTGTCAAACTGCCTTTTCAGGGGTTTCACTGCAGCTGCTGCTGCTGCCAACCCCTCAGACAGGCTTCTGCCCTCCTGGGGTCCAGCCAGGCCTGGCCCAGGATGGCAGAACAAAGGACTTCCTCTGAGAGAGGGTGTTACACCCTCTCCCTTTGGAAAATGGTGTGAAGGTAGGGGAGGAGTAGCCTCCCCCAGCCTCTGGAAATGCTTTCATGGGCACATTTGGTGCCCATTTCTGCATAAGCCAGTCTACACCGGTTCAGGGACCCCTTAGCCCTGCTCTGGCGCGAAACTGGACAAAGGAAAGGGGAGTGACCACTCCCCTGACCTGTACCTCCCCTGGGAGGTGCCCAGAGCTCCTCCAGTGTGCTCCATACCTCTGCCATCTTGGAAACAGAGGTGCTGCTGGCACACTGGACTGCTCTGAGTGGCCAGTGCCACCAGGTGACGTCAGAGACTCCTTCTGATAGGCTCCTTCAGGTGTTGCTAGCCTATCCTCTCTCCTAGGTAGCCAAACCCTCTTTTCTGGCTATTTAGGGTCTCTGTCTCTGGGGATTCTTTAGATAACGAATGCAAGAGCTCATCCGAGTTCCTCTGCATCTCTCTCTTCACCTTCTGCCAAGGAATCGACTGCTGACCGCGCTGGAAGCCTGCAAAACTGCAACATAGTAGCAAAGACGACTACTGCAACTCTGTAACGCTGATCCTGCCGCCTTCTCGACTGTTTTCCTGGTGGTGCATGCTGTGGGGGTAATCTGCCTCCTCTCTGCACTAGAAGCTCCGAAGAAATCTCCTGTGGGTCGACGGAATCGTCCCCCTGCAACCGCAGGCACCAAAGAACTGCATCACCGGTCCCCTGGGTCTCCTCTCAGCACGACGAGCGAGGTCCCTTGAATCCAGCAACTCTGTCCAAGTGACTCCCACAGTCCAGTGACTCTTCAGTCCAAGTTTGGTGGAGGTAAGTCCTTGCCTCCCCACGCCAGACTGCATTGCTGGGAACCGCAACTTTTGCAGCTACTCCGGCCTCCGTGCACTTCCGGCGGAAATCCTTTGTGCACAGTCCAGCCTGGGTCCACGGCACTCTAACCTGCATTGCACGACCTCTTAAGTTGTTCTCCGGCGACGTGGGACTCCTTTGTGTGACTTCGGGTGAGCACCGTTTCACGCATCCTCGTAGTGCCTGTTTCTGGCACTTCTCCGGGTGCTGCCTGCTGCTGAGTGGGCTCCTTGTCTTACTCGACACCCCCTCTGTCCCCTGACGCAATTGGCGACATCCTGGTCCCTCCTGGGCCACAGCAGCATCCAAAAACCCTTACCGCACAATTTGCAGCTAGCAAGGCTTGTTGGTGGTCTTTCGGCGGGAAAACACTTCTGCACAACTCTCCGCGGCGTGACGGATCCGTTCTCCAAAGGGGAAGTCTCTAGCCCTTGTCGTTCCTGCAGAAACCTAAGCTTCTACTGTCCAGTAGCAGCTTCTTTGCATCCACAGATGGCATTTCCTGGGCATCTGCCCATCTCCGACTTGCTTGTGGTTTTGGACTTGGTCCCCTTGTTCCACAGGTACCCTCGACTGGAAATCCATTGTTGTCACATTGCTGGTTTGTGTCTTTCCTGCAGAATTCCCCTATCACGACTTCTATGTCCTTTGGGGAACTTTAGTGCACTTTGCACTGACTTTTCAGGGTCTTGGGGTGGGCTATTTTTCTAACCCTAACTGTTTTCTTACAGTCCCAGCGACCCTCTACAAGGTCACATAGGTTTGGGGTCCATTCGTGGTTCGCATTCCACTTTTGGAGTATATGGTTTGTGTTGCCCCTATCCCTATGTGTCCCCATTGCATCCTATTGTAACTATACATTGTTTGCACTGTTTTCTAAGACTATACTGCATATTTTTGGTATTGTGTACATATATCTTGTGTATATTTGCTATCCTCATACTGAGGGTACACTCTGAGATACTTTGGCATATTGTCATAAAAATAAAGTACCTTTATTTTTAGTATATCTGTGTATTGTGTTTTCTTATGATATTGTGCATATGACACTAGTGGTACTGTAGGAGCTTCACTCGTCTCCTAGTTCAGCCTAAGCTGCTCTGCTAAGCTACCATTATCTATCAGCCTAAGCTGCTAGACACCCTATACACTAATAAGGGATAACTGGGCCTGGTGCAAGGTGTAAGTACCCCTTGGTACTCACTACAAGCCAGTCCAGCCTCCTACAACACCCCAGTCAGAAACATCACTGAGAGCTGAACGCAGACTGCATGAGACACTCCAGACAGAAATATTACTGAGAGCTGGATAGAGACTGCATGAGACATTCCTGATAGACACATTACTGAGAGCTGGAGAGCGACTGCATGAGACACTCCAGACAAACATGAGTGGGAGAGAGACAGCATGAGACACTCCAGACAGAGAGAAACATTACTAACAGCTGGAGAGAGACTCCATGAGACACTCCAGACAAACATGAGCGGGAGAGAGACAGCATGAGACACTCCAGACAGAGAGAAACATTACTAAGAACTGGAGAGAGACTGCATGCGACACTCCAGACATAAACATTACTAAGAGCTGGAGAGAGACTGCATGAGACACCCCAGACAGAAACATTACTGAGAGCTGGAGAGAGACTGCATGAGACACTGCAGGGAAAAACATTATTGCGAGCTGGAGAGAGAGACAGCATGAGACACTGCAGAGAGAAACATTACTGAGAGCTGGAGAGAGACTGCACAAGACACTGCAGAGAAAAACATTAATGAGAGCTGGAGAGAGACAGCATGAGACACTACAGAGAGAAACATTATTGAGGGCTGGAGAGAGACAGCATGAGACACTGCAGAGAGAAACATTATTGAGAGCTGGCGCGAGACTGCATGAGACACTCCAGACAGAAACATTACTGGGAGCCGGAAACAGACTGTGTGAGACTGCAGAGAGATAGTAGCATTACTGAGAGCTTGAGAGAGACTGCATGAGACACTCCAGACAGAAACATTACTGAGACCTGGAGAGAGACTGCATGAGACACTCCAGGCAGAAACAATACTGTGAGCTTGAGAAATATTGTATGATACTGCAGACAGGGAGAAACATTACTGGGAGCTGGAGAGAGACTGCATGAGACACTCCAGACAGAGAGAAACATTACTGGGGGCTGGCTAGAGAATGCATGAGACACTGCAGAGAGAAACATTACTGAGAGCTGGAGAGAGACTGCATGAGACACTGCAGAGAGAAACATTACTGAGAGCTGGAGAGAGCATGAGACACCCCAGTTAGAAACATCACTGAGAGCTGGAGACAGACTGCATGAGACACTCCAGACAGAAACATCACTGAGAGCTGGAGACTGCATGAGACACTCCAGAGAGAAACATTACTAAGAGCTGGAGACTGCATGGACACCCCAGACAGAAACATCACTCATAGCTGAAGATAGACTGCATGAGATACTCCAGACAGAAACATTACTGAGAGCTGGAGAGAGACTGTATGAGACACTGCAGAGAGAAACATTACTGAGAGCTGGTGACAGCATGAGACACTCCAGACAGAGAGAAACATTACTGAGAGCTGGAGCGAGAATGCATGAGGCACCCCAGACAGAGAGACTCATTACTGAGAACTAGAGAGACTGCATGAGACACTCCAGACAGAAACATTACTGAGAGCTGGAGAGAGACTGTATGAGACTGCAGAGAAATAGTAATATTACTGAGAGCTGGAGAGAGACTGCATGAGACAATCCAGACAGAGAGAAACATTACTGAGAGCTGGAGAGAGACTGTATGAGACTGCAGAGAGATAGTAACATTACTGAGAGCTGGAGAGAGACTGCATGAGACACTCCAGACAGAGAGAAACATTACTGATGGCTGGGGAGAGACTGCATGAGACACCCCAGACAGAACCATCACTGAGAGCTGGAGATAGACTGCATGAGACACTCCAGACAGAAACATTACTGAGAGCTGGAGAGAGACTGTATGAGACACTGCAGAGAGAAACATTACTGAGAGCTGGTGACAGCATGAGACACTCCAGACAGAGAGAAACATTACTGAGAGCTGGAGCGAGAATGCATGAGGCACCCCAGACAGAGAGACTCATTACTGAGAACTAGAGAGAGACTGCATGAGACACTCCAGACAGAGAGAAACATTACTGGGAGCTGGAGGGAGACTGCATGAGACACTCCAGACAGAAACATTACTGAGAGCTGGAGAGAGACTGTATGAGACTGCAGAGAAATAGTAATATTACTGAGAGCTGGAGAGAGACTGCATGAGACAATCCAGACAGAGAGAAACATTACTGAGAGCTGGAGAGAGACTGTATGAGACTGCAGAGAGATAGTAACATTACTGAGAGCTGGTGAGAGACTGCATGAGACACTCCAGACAGAGAGAAACATTACTGAGAGCCGGAGCGAGACTGCATGAGGCACCCCAGACAGAGAGACACATTACTGAGAATTGGAGAGAGACTGCATGAGACACTCCAGACAGAGAGAAACATTACTGAGAGCTGGAGCGAGACTGCATGAGACACCCCAGACAGAAAAATCACTGAGAACTGGAGACAGACTGCATGAGACACCCTAGAGAGAAACATTACTGGGAGCTGGAGACAGGCTGCATGAGACACTCCAGACAGAGAGAAGCATTACTGGGGGCTGGAGAGAGACTGCATGAGACACTCCAGACAGAGAGACACATTACTGAGTGCTGGAGACTGCATGAGACACTGCTGAGGGAAACATTACTGAGAGCTGGAGACTGCATGAGACACTCCAGACAGAGAGACACATTACTAAGAGCTGGAGACTGCATGAGAGACCCCAGACAGAAACATTACTGAGAGCTGCAGACTGCATGAGACACCCCAGACAGAAACATCACTGAGAGCTCGAGAGAGAGACAGCATGAGACACTCCAGACAGAGAGACACATTACTGAGAGCTGGAGACAGCATGAGCCACTCCAGACAGAGACACGTTACTGAGAGCTGAGACAGAGTGCAAGAGACACCCCAGACACAAACATGACTGAGAGCTGGAGACTTAATGAGACAATCCAGACAGAGAGACACATTACTGAGATCTGGAGAGACAGCATGAGACACTCCAGACAAAGAGACACATTACTGAAAGCTGGAGACTGCATTAGACAGCCCAGACAGAAACATTACTGTGAGCTGGAGACAGAATGCATGAGACACCCCACACAGAAACATCACTGAGAGCTGGAGAGAGACTGCATGAGACACTCCAGACAGAGAGACACATTACTGAGAGCTAGAGACAGCATGAGCCACTCCAGACAGAGACACATTACTGAGAGCTGAGACAGACTGCATGAGACACCCCAGACACAAACATCACTGAGAGCTGGAGAGAGAGACAGCATGAGACACTCCAGACAGAGAGACACATTACTGAGAGCTAGAGACAGCATGAGCCACTCCAGACAGAGACACATTACTGAGAGCTAAGACAGACTGCATGAGACACCCCAGACACAAACATGACTGAGAGCTGGAGACTGCATGAGACGCTCCAGACAGAGAGACACATTTCTGAGAGCTGGAGACTGTATGGGACACCCCAGACAGAAACATAACTGAGAGCTGGAGAGAGAGACAGCATGAGATACTCCAGAAAGAGAGACACATTACTGAGAGCTGGAGACAGCATGAGCCACTCCAGACAGAGACACATTACAGAGAGTTGAGACAGACTGCATGAGACACCCCATACACAAACATGACTGAGAGCTGGAGACTGCATGAGACACTCCAGACAGAGAGACACATTACTGAGATCTGGAGAGACAGCATGAGACACTCCATACAGAGAGACACATTACTGAAAGCTGGAGACTGCATGAGACACTACAGACAGAGAGAAACATTACTGAGAGCTGGAGCGAGAATGCATGAGGCACCCCAGACAGAGAGACTCATTACTGAGAACTAGAGAGACTGCATGAGACACTCCAGACAGAAACATTACTGAGAGCTGGAGAGAGACTGTATGAGACTGCAGAGAAATAGTAATATTACTGAGAGCTGGAGAGAGACTGCATGAGACAATCCAGACAGAGAGAAACATTACTGAGAGCTGGAGAGAGACTGTATGAGACTGCAGAGAGATAGTAACATTACTGAGAGCTGGAGAGAGACTGCATGAGACACTCCAGACAGAGAGAAACATTACTGATGGCTGGGGAGAGACTGCATGAGACACCCCAGACAGAACCATCACTGAGAGCTGGAGATAGACTGCATGAGACACTCCAGACAGAAACATTACTGAGAGCTGGAGAGAGACTGTATGAGACACTGCAGAGAGAAACATTACTGAGAGCTGGTGACAGCATGAGACACTCCAGACAGAGAGAAACATTACTGAGAGCTGGAGCGAGAATGCATGAGGCACCCCAGACAGAGAGACTCATTACTGAGAACTAGAGAGAGACTGCATGAGACACTCCAGACAGAGAGAAACATTACTGGGAGCTGGAGGGAGACTGCATGAGACACTCCAGACAGAAACATTACTGAGAGCTGGAGAGAGACTGTATGAGACTGCAGAGAAATAGTAATATTACTGAGAGCTGGAGAGAGACTGCATGAGACAATCCAGACAGAGAGAAACATTACTGAGAGCTGGAGAGAGACTGTATGAGACTGCAGAGAGATAGTAACATTACTGAGAGCTGGTGAGAGACTGCATGAGACACTCCAGACAGAGAGAAACATTACTGAGAGCCGGAGCGAGACTGCATGAGGCACCCCAGACAGAGAGACACATTACTGAGAATTGGAGAGAGACTGCATGAGACACTCCAGACAGAGAGAAACATTACTGAGAGCTGGAGCGAGACTGCATGAGACACCCCAGACAGAAAAATCACTGAGAACTGGAGACAGACTGCATGAGACACCCTAGAGAGAAACATTACTGGGAGCTGGAGACAGGCTGCATGAGACACTCCAGACAGAGAGAAGCATTACTGGGGGCTGGAGAGAGACTGCATGAGACACTCCAGACAGAGAGACACATTACTGAGTGCTGGAGACTGCATGAGACACTGCTGAGGGAAACATTACTGAGAGCTGGAGACTGCATGAGACACTCCAGACAGAGAGACACATTACTAAGAGCTGGAGACTGCATGAGAGACCCCAGACAGAAACATTACTGAGAGCTGCAGACTGCATGAGACACCCCAGACAGAAACATCACTGAGAGCTCGAGAGAGAGACAGCATGAGACACTCCAGACAGAGAGACACATTACTGAGAGCTGGAGACAGCATGAGCCACTCCAGACAGAGACACGTTACTGAGAGCTGAGACAGAGTGCAAGAGACACCCCAGACACAAACATGACTGAGAGCTGGAGACTTAATGAGACAATCCAGACAGAGAGACACATTACTGAGATCTGGAGAGACAGCATGAGACACTCCAGACAAAGAGACACATTACTGAAAGCTGGAGACTGCATTAGACAGCCCAGACAGAAACATTACTGTGAGCTGGAGACAGAATGCATGAGACACCCCACACAGAAACATCACTGAGAGCTGGAGAGAGACTGCATGAGACACTCCAGACAGAGAGACACATTACTGAGAGCTAGAGACAGCATGAGCCACTCCAGACAGAGACACATTACTGAGAGCTGAGACAGACTGCATGAGACACCCCAGACACAAACATCACTGAGAGCTGGAGAGAGAGACAGCATGAGACACTCCAGACAGAGAGACACATTACTGAGAGCTAGAGACAGCATGAGCCACTCCAGACAGAGACACATTACTGAGAGCTAAGACAGACTGCATGAGACACCCCAGACACAAACATGACTGAGAGCTGGAGACTGCATGAGACGCTCCAGACAGAGAGACACATTTCTGAGAGCTGGAGACTGTATGGGACACCCCAGACAGAAACATAACTGAGAGCTGGAGAGAGAGACAGCATGAGATACTCCAGAAAGAGAGACACATTACTGAGAGCTGGAGACAGCATGAGCCACTCCAGACAGAGACACATTACAGAGAGTTGAGACAGACTGCATGAGACACCCCATACACAAACATGACTGAGAGCTGGAGACTGCATGAGACACTCCAGACAGAGAGACACATTACTGAGATCTGGAGAGACAGCATGAGACACTCCATACAGAGAGACACATTACTGAAAGCTGGAGACTGCATGAGACACTACAGACAAAGAGACACATTACTGAGAGCTGGAGACAGCATGAGATACTCCAGATAGAGAGAAACATTACTAAGAGCTGGAGACTGCATGAGACAACCCAGACAGAAACATTACTGAGAACTGGAGACTGCATGAGACACTCCAGACAGAGAGACACATTACTGAGAGCTGGAGAGACAGCATGAGAAGCTCCAAACAGAAAGACACATTACTGAGAGCTGGAGACTGCATTAGACAGGCCAGATAGAAACATTACTGAGAGCTGGAGACAGCATGAGACACCCCAGACAGAAACATGAGTGAGAGCTAGAGACAGCATGAGACACACCAGACAGAAACATCACTGAGAGCTGGAGAGAGACTGCATGAGACACTGTAGACAGAGAGACACATTGCTGAGAGCTGGAGACTGTATGAGACACCCCAGACAGAAACATCACTGAGAGCTGGGGAGAGAGACAGCATGAGACGCTCCCGACAGAGAGAAACATTACTGAGAGCTGGAGAGAGACTGTATGAGACTGCAGAGAGATAGTAACATTACTGAGAGCTGGAGAGAGACTGCATGAGACACTCCAGACAGAGAGAAACATTATTGAGAGCTGGAGAGAGACTGTATGAGACTGCAGAGAGATAGTAACATTACTGAGAGCTGGAGAGAGACTGCATGAGACACTCCAGACAGAGAGAAACATTACTGATGGCTGGAGAGAGACTGCATGAGACACTGCAGAGAGAAACATTACTGGGAGCTGGAGACAGCATGAGACACTCTAGACAGGGAGAAACATTACTGAGAGCTGTAGAGAGACTGCATGAGACACTCCAGACAGAGAGAAACATTACTGATGGATGGGGTGAGACTGCATGAGACACCCCAGACAGAACCATCACTGAGAGCGGGAAAGAGGCAGCATGAGACACTCCAGACTGAGAGAAACATTACTAAGAGCTGGAGAGAGACAGCATGGGACACTCCAGACAGAGAAAAACATTACTGAGAGCTGGAGAGAGACCGTATGAGACTGCAGAGAGATAGTAACATTACTGAGAGCTGGAGAGAGACTGCATGAGACACTCCAGACAGAGAGAAACATTACTGATGGCTGGAGAGAGACTGCATGAGACACTGCAGAGAGAAACATTACTAAGAGCTGGAGCCGGCATGAGGCACTCCAGACAGGGAGAAACATTACTGAGAGCTGTAGAGAGACTGCATGAGACACTCCAGACAGAGAGAAACATTACTGAGAGCTGGAGAGAGACTGCATGAGACACTCCAGACAGAGGGAAACATTACTGATGGCTGGAGAGAGACTGCATGTGACACCCCAGTCAGGAACATCACTGAGAGCTGGAGACAGGCTGCATGAGACACTCCAGACAGAAATATTACTGAGAGCTGAATAGAGACTGCATGAGACACTCCTGATAGACACATTACTGAGAGCTGGAGAGAGACTGCATGAGACACTCCAGACAGAGAGAAACATTATTGAGAGCTGGAGAGAGACTGTATGAGACTGCAGAGAGATAGTAACATTACTGAGAGCTGGAGAGAGACTGCATGAGACACTCCAGACAGAGAGAAACATTACTGATGGCTGGAGAGAGACTGCATGAGACACTGCAGAGAGAAACATTACTGGGAGCTGGAGACAGCATGAGACACTCTAGACAGGGAGAAACATTACTGAGAGCTGTAGAGAGACTGCATGAGACACTCCAGACAGAGAGAAACATTACTGATGGATGGGGAGAGACTGCATGAGACACCCCAGACAGAACCATCACTGAGAGCGGGAAAGAGGCAGCATGAGACACTCCAGACTGAGAGAAACATTACTAAGAGCTGGAGACAGACAGCATGAGACACTCCAGACAGAGAAAAACATTACTGAGAGCTGGAGAGAGACCGTATGAGACTGCAGAGAGATAGTAACATTACTGAGAGCTGGAGAGAGACTGCATGAGACACTCCAGACAGAGAGAAACATTACTGATGGCTGGTGAGAGACTGCATGAGACACTGCAGAGAGAAACATTACTAAGAGCTGGAGCCGGCATGAGGCACTCCAGACAGGGAGAAACATTACTGAGAGCTGTAGAGAGACTGCATGAGACACTCCAGACAGAGAGAAACATTACTGAGAGCTGGAGAGAGACTGCATGAGACACTCCAGACAGAGAGAAACATTACTGATGGCTGGAGAGAGACTGCATGTGACACCCCAGTCAGGAACATCACTGAGAGCTGGACGCAGACTGCATGAGACACTCTAGACAGAAACATTACTGAGAGCTGGAGACAGGCTGCATGAGACACTCCAGACAGAAATATTACTGAGAGCTGAATAGAGACTGCATGAGACACTCCTGATAGACACATTACTGAGAGCTGGAGAGAGACTGCATGAGACACTGCAGACAGAGAGAAACATTACTAAGAGCTGGAGAGAGACTGCATGAGACACCCCAGACAGAAACATTACTGAGAGCTGGAGAGAGACTGCATGAGACACTGCAGGGAGAAACATTATTGCGAGCTGGAGAGAGACAGCATGAGACACTGCAGAGAGAAACATTACTGAGAGCTGGAGCGAGACTGCACGAGACACTGCAGAGAGAAACATTAATGAGAGCTGGAGAGAGACAGCATGAGACACCCCAGTCAGAAACATTATTGAGAGCTGGAGCGAGACTGCATGAGACACTCCAGACAGAAACATTACTGGGAGCTGGAGACAGACTGTGTGAGACTGCAGAGAGATAGTAGCATTACTGAGAGCTTGAGAGAGACTGCATGAGACACTCCAGAGAGAAACATTACTGAGAGATGGAGAGAGTGTATGAGACTGCAGAGAGATAGTAACATTACTGAGAGCTGGAGAGAGACTGCATGAGACACTCCAGACAGAGAGAAACATTACTGATGGCTGGGGAGAGACTGCATGAGACACCCCAGACAGAACCATCACTGAGAGCTGGAGATAGACTGCATGAGACACTCCAGACAGAAACATTACTGAGAGCTGGAGAGAGACTGTATGAGACTGCAGACAGATAGTAACATTACTGAGAGCTGGAGAGAGACTGTATGAGACTGCAGACAGATAGCAACATTACTGAGAGCTGGAGAGAGACTGCATGAGACACTCCAGACAGAGAGAAACATTACTGAGAGCTGGAGCGAGACTGTATGAGACTGCAGAGAGATAGTAACATTACTGAGAGCTGGAGAGAGACTGCATGAGACTCTCCAGACAGAGAGAAACATTACTGATGGCTGGAGAGAGACTGCATGAGACACTGCAGAGAGAAACATTACTGAGAGCTGGAGACAGCATGAGACACTCCAGACAGAGAGAACCATTACTGAGAGCTGGAGACAGACTGCATGAGACACCCCAGACAGAGATAAACATTACTGATGGCTGGAGAGAGACTGCATGAGACACTCCAGACAGAGAGAAACATCACTGAGAGCTGGAGGGAGACTGCATGAGACACTCCAGACAGAGAGAAACATTACTGATGGCTGGAGAGAGACTGCATGAGACACTGCAGAGAGAAACATTACTGGGAGCTGGAGACAGCATGAGACACTCTAGACAGGGAGAAACATTACTGAGAGCTGTAGAGAGACTGCATGAGACACCCCAGACAGAAACATTACTGAGAGCTGGAGAGAGACTGCATGAGACACTGCAGGGAGAAACATTATTGCGAGCTGGAGAGAGACAGCATGAGACACTGCAGAGAGAAACATTACTGAGAGCTGGAGCGAGACTGCACGAGACACTGCAGAGAGAAACATTAATGAGAGCTGGAGAGAGACAGCATGAGACACCCCAGTCAGAAACATTATTGAGAGCTGGAGCGAGACTGCATGAGACACTCCAGACAGAAACATTACTGGGAGCTGGAGACAGACTGTGTGAGACTGCAGAGAGATAGTAGCATTACTGAGAGCTTGAGAGAGACTGCATGAGACACTCCAGAGAGAAACATTACTGAGAGATGGAGAGAGTGTATGAGACTGCAGAGAGATAGTAACATTACTGAGAGCTGGAGAGAGACTGCATGAGACACTCCAGACAGAGAGAAACATTACTGATGGCTGGGGAGAGACTGCATGAGACACCCCAGACAGAACCATCACTGAGAGCTGGAGATAGACTGCATGAGACACTCCAGACAGAAACATTACTGAGAGCTGGAGAGAGACTGTATGAGACTGCAGACAGATAGTAACATTACTGAGAGCTGGAGAGAGACTGTATGAGACTGCAGACAGATAGCAACATTACTGAGAGCTGGAGAGAGACTGCATGAGACACTCCAGACAGAGAGAAACATTACTGAGAGCTGGAGCGAGACTGTATGAGACTGCAGAGAGATAGTAACATTACTGAGAGCTGGAGAGAGACTGCATGAGACTCTCCAGACAGAGAGAAACATTACTAATGGCTGGAGAGAGACTGCATGAGACACTGCAGAGAGAAACATTACTGAGAGCTGGAGACAGCATGAGACACTCCAGACAGAGAGAACCATTACTGAGAGCTGGAGACAGACTGCATGAGACACCCCAGACAGAGATAAACATTACTGATGGCTGGAGAGAGACTGCATGAGACACTCCAGACAGAGAGAAACATCACTGAGAGCTGGAGGGAGACTGCATGAGACACTCCAGACAGAGAGAAACATTACTGATGGCTGGAGAGAGACTGCATGAGACACTGCAGAGAGAAACATTACTGGGAGCTGGAGACAGCATGAGACACTCTAGACAGGGAGAAACATTACTGAGAGCTGTAGAGAGACTGCATGAGACACTCCAGACAGAGAGAAACATTACTGATGGATGGGGAGAGACTACATGAGACACCCCAGACAGAACCATCACTGAGAGCGGGAAAGAGGCAGCATGAGACACTCCAGACTGAGAGAAACATTACTAAGAGCTGGAGAGAGACAGCATGAGACACTCCAGACAGAGAAAAACATTACTGAGAGCTGGAGAGAGACCGTATGAGACTGCAGAGAGATAGTAACATTACTGAGAGCTGGAGAGAGACTGCATGAGACACTCCAGACAGAGAGAAACATTACTGATGGCTGGAGAGAGACTGCATGAGACACTCCAGACAGAGAGAAACATTACTGAGAGCTGGAGAGAGACTGCATGAGACACTCCAGACAGAGAGAAACATTACTGAGAGCTGGAGAGAGACTGCATGAGACACTCAGACAGAGAGAAACATTACTGATGGCTGGAGAGAGACTGCATGGGACACCCCAGTCAGGAACATCACTGAGAGCTGGACGCACACTGCATGAGACACTCTAGACAGAAACATTACTGAGAGCTGGAGACAGGCTGCATGAGACACTCCAGACAGAAATATTACTGAGAGCTGAATAGAGACTGCATGAGACACTCCTGATAGACACATTACTGAGATCTGGAGAGAGACTGCATGAGACACTGCAGACAGAGAGAAACATTACTAAGAGCTGGAGAGAGACTGCATGAGACACCCCAAACAGAAACATTACTGAGAGCTGGAGAGAGACTGCATGAGACACTGCAGGGAGAAACATTATTGCGAGCTGGAGAGAGACAGCATGAGACACTGCAGAGAGAAACATTACTGAGAGCTGGAGAGAGACTGCACGAGACACTGCAGAGAGAAACATTAATGAGAGCTGGAGAGAGACAGCATGAGACACTGCAGAGAGAAACATTATTGAGAGCTGGAGCGAGACTGCATGAGACACTCCAGACAGAAACATTACTGGGAGCTGGAGACAGACTGTGTGAGACTGCAGAGAGATAGTAGCATTACTGAGAGCTTGAGAGAGACTGCATGAGACACTCCAGAGAGAAACATTACTGAGAGATGGAGAGAGTGTATGAGACTGCAGAGAGATAGTAACATTACTGAGAGCTGGAGAGAGACTGCATGAGACACTCCAGACAGAGAGAAACATTACTGATGGCTGGGGAGAGACTGCATGAGACACCCCAGACAGAACCATCACTGAGAGCTGGAGATAGACTGCATGCGACACTCCAGACAGAAACATTACTGAGAGCTGGAGAGAGACTGTATGAGACTGCAGACAGATAGTAACATTACTGAGAGCTGGAGAGAGACTGTATGAGACTGCAGACAGATAGCAACATTACTGAGAGCTGGAGAGAGACTGCATGAGACACTCCAGACAGAGAGAAACATTACTGAGAGCTGGAGCGAGACTGTATGAGACTGCAGAGAGATAGTAACATTACTGAGAGCTGGAGAGAGACTGCATGAGACTCTCCAGACAGAGAGAAACATTACTGATGGCTGGAGAGAGACTGCATGAGACACTGCAGAGAGAAACATTACTGAGAGCTGGAGACAGCATGAGACACTCCAGACAGAGAGAACCATTACTGAGAGCTGGAGACAGACTGCATGAGACACCCCAGACAGAGATAAACATTACTGATGGCTGGAGAGAGACTGCATGAGACACTCCAGACAGAGAGAAACATCACTGAGAGCTGGTGGGAGACTGCATGAGACACTCCAGACAGAGAGAAACATTACTGATGGCTGGAGAGAGATTGTATGAGACATTGCAGAGAGAAACATTACTGGGAGCTGGAGACAGCATGAGACACTCTAGACAGGGAGAAACATTACTGAGAGCTGTAGAGAGACTGCATGAGACACTCCAGACAGAGAGAAACATTACTGATGGATGGGGAGAGACTGCATGAGACACCCCAGACAGAACCATCACTGAGAGCGGGAAAGAGGCAGCATGAGACACTCCAGACTGAGAGAAACATTACTAAGAGCTGGAGAGAGACAGCATGAGACACTCCAGACAGAGAAAAACATTACTGAGAGCTGGAGAGAGACCGTATGAGACTGCAGAGAGATAGTAACATTACTGAGAGCTGGAGAGAGACTGCATGAGACACTCCAGACAGAGAGAAACATTACTGATGGCTGGAGAGAGACTGCATGAGACACTGCAGAGAGAAACATTACTAAGAGCTGGAGCCGGCATGAGGCACTCCAGACAGGGAGAAACATTACTGAGAGCTGTAGAGAGACTGCATGAGACACTCCAGACAGAGAGAAACATTACTGAGAGCTGGAGAGAGACTGCATGAGACACTCCAGACAGAGAGAAACATTACTGATGGCTGGAGAGAGACTGCATGTGACACCCCAGTCAGGAACATCACTGAGAGCTGGACGCAGACTGCATGAGACACTCTAGACAGAAACATTACTGAGAGCTGGAGACAGGCTGCATGAGACACTCCAGACAGAAATATTACTGAGAGCTGAATAGAGACTGCATGAGACACTCCTGATAGACACATTACTGAGAGCTGGAGAGAGACTGCATGAGACACTGCAGACAGAGAGAAACATTACTAAGAGCTGGAGAGAGACTGCATGAGACACCCCAGACAGAAACATTACTGAGAGCTGGAGAGAGACTGCATGAGACACTGCAGGGAGAAACATTATTGCGAGCTGGAGAGAGACAGCATGAGACACTGCAGAGAGAAACATTACTGAGAGCTGGAGAGAGACTGCACGAGACACTGCAGAGAGAAACATTAATGAGAGCTGGAGAGAGACAGCATGAGACACTGCAGAGAGAAACATTATTGAGAGCTGGAGCGAGACTGCATGAGACACTCCAGACAGAAACATTACTGGGAGCTGGAGACAGACTGTGTGAGACTGCAGAGAGATAGTAGCATTACTGAGAGCTTGAGAGAGACTGCATGAGACACTCCAGAGAGAAACATTACTGATAGATGTAGAGAGTGTATGAGACTGCAGAGAGATAGTAACATTACTGAGAGCTGGAGAGAGACTGCATGAGACACTCCAGACAGAGAGAAACATTACTGATGGCTGGGGAGAGACTGCATGAGACACCCCAGACAGAACCATCACTGAGAGCTGGAGATAGACTGCATGAGACACTCCAGACAGAAACATTACTGAGAGCTGGAGAGAGACTGTATGAGACTGCAGACAGATAGTAACATTACTGAGAGCTGGAGAGAGACTGTATGAGACTGCAGACAGATAGCAACATTACTGAGAGCTGGAGAGAGACTGCATGAGACACTCCAGACAGAGAGAAACATTACTGAGAGCTGGAGCGAGACTGTATGAGACTGCAGAGAGATAGTAACATTACTGAGAGCTGGAGAGAGACTGCATGAGACTCTCCAGACAGAGAGAAACATTACTGATGGCTGGAGAGAGACTGCATGAGACACTGCAGAGAGAAACATTACTGAGAGCTGGAGACAGCATGAGACACTCCAGACAGAGAGAACCATTACTGAGAGCTGGAGACAGACTGCATGAGACACCCCAGACAGAGATAAACATTACTGATGGCTGGAGGGAGACTGCAAGAGACACTCCAGACAGAAACATTACTGAAAGATGGAGATAGACTGGATGAGACACTGCAGGGAGAAACCTTATTGCGAGCTGGAGAGAGACAGCATGAGACACTGCAGAGAGAAACATTACTGAGAGCTGGAGAGAGACTGCACGAGACACTGCAGAGAGAAACATTAATGAGAGCTGGAGAGAGACAGCATGAGACACTGCAGAGAGAAACATTATTGAGAGCTGGAGAGAGACTGCATGAGACATTCTAGACAGAGAGAAACATTACTAAGAGCTGGAGAGAGACTGCATGAGACACTGCAGAGAGAAACATTACTGAGAGCTGTAGAGAGACTGCATGAGACATTCCAGACAGAGAGAAACATTACTGAGAGCTGGAGGGAGACTGCATGAGACACTACAGACAGAAACATTACTGAGAGCTGGAGATAGACTGTATGAGACTGCAGAGAAATAGTAATATTACTGAGAGCTGGAGAGAGACTGCATGAGACAATCCGGACAGAGAGAAACATTACTGAGAGCTTGAGAGAGACTGCATGAGACACTGCAGAGAGAAACATCACTGAGAGCTGTAGAGAGACTGCATGAGACATTCCAGACAGAGAGAAACATTACTGAGAGCTGGAGGGAGACTGCATGAGACACTACAGAGAGAAACATTACTGAGAGCTGGAGAGAGACTGTATGAGACTGCAGAGAAATAGTAATATTACTGAGAGCTGTAGAGAGACTGCATGAGACACTCCAGACAGAGAGAAACATTACTGATGGATGGGGAGAGACTACATGAGACACCCCAGACAGAACCATCACTGAGAGCGGGAAAGAGGCAGCATGAGACACTCCAGACTGAGAGAAACATTACTAAGAGCTGGAGAGAGACAGCATGAGACACTCCAGACAGAGAAAAACATTACTGAGAGCTGGAGAGAGACCGTATGAGACTGCAGAGAGATAGTAACATTACTGAGAGCTGGAGAGAGACTGCATGAGACACTCCAGACAGAGAGAAACATTACTGATGGCTGGAGAGAGACTGCATGAGACACTCCAGACAGAGAGAAACATTACTGAGAGCTGGAGAGAGACTGCATGAGACACTCCAGACAGAGAGAAACATTACTGAGAGCTGGAGAGAGACTGCATGAGACACTCAGACAGAGAGAAACATTACTGATGGCTGGAGAGAGACTGCATGGGACACCCCAGTCAGGAACATCACTGAGAGCTGGACGCACACTGCATGAGACACTCTAGACAGAAACATTACTGAGAGCTGGAGACAGGCTGCATGAGACACTCCAGACAGAAATATTACTGAGAGCTGAATAGAGACTGCATGAGACACTCCTGATAGACACATTACTGAGATCTGGAGAGAGACTGCATGAGACACTGCAGACAGAGAGAAACATTACTAAGAGCTGGAGAGAGACTGCATGAGACACCCCAAACAGAAACATTACTGAGAGCTGGAGAGAGACTGCATGAGACACTGCAGGGAGAAACATTATTGCGAGCTGGAGAGAGACAGCATGAGACACTGCAGAGAGAAACATTACTGAGAGCTGGAGAGAGACTGCACGAGACACTGCAGAGAGAAACATTAATGAGAGCTGGAGAGAGACAGCATGAGACACTGCAGAGAGAAACATTATTGAGAGCTGGAGCGAGACTGCATGAGACACTCCAGACAGAAACATTACTGGGAGCTGGAGACAGACTGTGTGAGACTGCAGAGAGATAGTAGCATTACTGAGAGCTTGAGAGAGACTGCATGAGACACTCCAGAGAGAAACATTACTGAGAGATGGAGAGAGTGTATGAGACTGCAGAGAGATAGTAACATTACTGAGAGCTGGAGAGAGACTGCATGAGACACTCCAGACAGAGAGAAACATTACTGATGGCTGGGGAGAGACTGCATGAGACACCCCAGACAGAACCATCACTGAGAGCTGGAGATAGACTGCATGCGACACTCCAGACAGAAACATTACTGAGAGCTGGAGAGAGACTGTATGAGACTGCAGACAGATAGTAACATTACTGAGAGCTGGAGAGAGACTGTATGAGACTGCAGACAGATAGCAACATTACTGAGAGCTGGAGAGAGACTGCATGAGACACTCCAGACAGAGAGAAACATTACTGAGAGCTGGAGCGAGACTGTATGAGACTGCAGAGAGATAGTAACATTACTGAGAGCTGGAGAGAGACTGCATGAGACTCTCCAGACAGAGAGAAACATTACTGATGGCTGGAGAGAGACTGCATGAGACACTGCAGAGAGAAACATTACTGAGAGCTGGAGACAGCATGAGACACTCCAGACAGAGAGAACCATTACTGAGAGCTGGAGACAGACTGCATGAGACACCCCAGACAGAGATAAACATTACTGATGGCTGGAGAGAGACTGCATGAGACACTCCAGACAGAGAGAAACATCACTGAGAGCTGGTGGGAGACTGCATGAGACACTCCAGACAGAGAGAAACATTACTGATGGCTGGAGAGAGATTGTATGAGACATTGCAGAGAGAAACATTACTGGGAGCTGGAGACAGCATGAGACACTCTAGACAGGGAGAAACATTACTGAGAGCTGTAGAGAGACTGCATGAGACACTCCAGACAGAGAGAAACATTACTGATGGATGGGGAGAGACTGCATGAGACACCCCAGACAGAACCATCACTGAGAGCGGGAAAGAGGCAGCATGAGACACTCCAGACTGAGAGAAACATTACTAAGAGCTGGAGAGAGACAGCATGAGACACTCCAGACAGAGAAAAACATTACTGAGAGCTGGAGAGAGACCGTATGAGACTGCAGAGAGATAGTAACATTACTGAGAGCTGGAGAGAGACTGCATGAGACACTCCAGACAGAGAGAAACATTACTGATGGCTGGAGAGAGACTGCATGAGACACTGCAGAGAGAAACATTACTAAGAGCTGGAGCCGGCATGAGGCACTCCAGACAGGGAGAAACATTACTGAGAGCTGTAGAGAGACTGCATGAGACACTCCAGACAGAGAGAAACATTACTGAGAGCTGGAGAGAGACTGCATGAGACACTCCAGACAGAGAGAAACATTACTGATGGCTGGAGAGAGACTGCATGTGACACCCCAGTCAGGAACATCACTGAGAGCTGGACGCAGACTGCATGAGACACTCTAGACAGAAACATTACTGAGAGCTGGAGACAGGCTGCATGAGACACTCCAGACAGAAATATTACTGAGAGCTGAATAGAGACTGCATGAGACACTCCTGATAGACACATTACTGAGAGCTGGAGAGAGACTGCATGAGACACTGCAGACAGAGAGAAACATTACTAAGAGCTGGAGAGAGACTGCATGAGACACCCCAGACAGAAACATTACTGAGAGCTGGAGAGAGACTGCATGAGACACTGCAGGGAGAAACATTATTGCGAGCTGGAGAGAGACAGCATGAGACACTGCAGAGAGAAACATTACTGAGAGCTGGAGAGAGACTGCACGAGACACTGCAGAGAGAAACATTAATGAGAGCTGGAGAGAGACAGCATGAGACACTGCAGAGAGAAACATTATTGAGAGCTGGAGCGAGACTGCATGAGACACTCCAGACAGAAACATTACTGGGAGCTGGAGACAGACTGTGTGAGACTGCAGAGAGATAGTAGCATTACTGAGAGCTTGAGAGAGACTGCATGAGACACTCCAGAGAGAAACATTACTGAGAGATGGAGAGAGTGTATGAGACTGCAGAGAGATAGTAACATTACTGAGAGCTGGAGAGAGACTGCATGAGACACTCCAGACAGAGAGAAACATTACTGATGGCTGGGGAGAGACTGCATGAGACACCCCAGACAGAACCATCACTGAGAGCTGGAGATAGACTGCATGAGACACTCCAGACAGAAACATTACTGAGAGCTGGAGAGAGACTGTATGAGACTGCAGACAGATAGTAACATTACTGAGAGCTGGAGAGAGACTGTATGAGACTGCAGACAGATAGCAACATTACTGAGAGCTGGAGAGAGACTGCATGAGACACTCCAGACAGAGAGAAACATTACTGAGAGCTGGAGCGAGACTGTATGAGACTGCAGAGAGATAGTAACATTACTGAGAGCTGGAGAGAGACTGCATGAGACTCTCCAGACAGAGAGAAACATTACTGATGGCTGGAGAGAGACTGCATGAGACACTGCAGAGAGAAACATTACTGAGAGCTGGAGACAGCATGAGACACTCCAGACAGAGAGAACCATTACTGAGAGCTGGAGACAGACTGCATGAGACACCCCAGACAGAGATAAACATTACTGATGGCTGGAGGGAGACTGCAAGAGACACTCCAGACAGAAACATTACTGAAAGATGGAGATAGACTGGATGAGACACTGCAGGGAGAAACCTTATTGCGAGCTGGAGAGAGACAGCATGAGACACTGCAGAGAGAAACATTACTGAGAGCTGGAGAGAGACTGCACGAGACACTGCAGAGAGAAACATTAATGAGAGCTGGAGAGAGACAGCATGAGACACTGCAGAGAGAAACATTATTGAGAGCTGGAGAGAGACTGCATGAGACATTCTAGACAGAGAGAAACATTACTAAGAGCTGGAGAGAGACTGCATGAGACACTGCAGAGAGAAACATTACTGAGAGCTGTAGAGAGACTGCATGAGACATTCCAGACAGAGAGAAACATTACTGAGAGCTGGAGGGAGACTGCATGAGACACTACAGACAGAAACATTACTGAGAGCTGGAGATAGACTGTATGAGACTGCAGAGAAATAGTAATATTACTGAGAGCTGGAGAGAGACTGCATGAGACAATCCGGACAGAGAGAAACATTACTGAGAGCTTGAGAGAGACTGCATGAGACACTGCAGAGAGAAACATCACTGAGAGCTGTAGAGAGACTGCATGAGACATTCCAGACAGAGAGAAACATTACTGAGAGCTGGAGGGAGACTGCATGAGACACTACAGAGAGAAACATTACTGAGAGCTGGAGAGAGACTGTATGAGACTGCAGAGAAATAGTAATATTACTGAGAGCTGGAGAGAGACTGCATGAGACAATCCAGACAGAGAGAAACATTACTGAGAGCTGGAGAGAGACTGTATGAGACTGCAGACAGATAGTAACATTATTGAGAGCTGGAGAGAGACTGTATGAGACTGCAGACTGATAGTAACATTACTGAGAGCTGGAGAGAGACTGCATGAAACACTCCAGACAGAAAGAAGCATTACTGAGAGCTGGAGCGAGATTGTATGAGACTGCAGAGAGATAGTAACATTACTGAGAGCTGGAGAGAGACTGCATGAGCCACTCCAGACAGAGAGAAACATTACTGATGGCTGGAGAGAGACTGCATGAGACACTGCAGAGAGAAACATTACTGAGAGCTGGAGACAGCATGAGACACTCCAGACAGGGAGAAACATTACTGAGAGCGGTAGAGAGACTGCATGAGACACTGCAGAGAGATAGTAACATTACTGAGAGCTGGAGAGAGACTGCATGAGACACTCCAGACAGAGAGAAACATTACTGATGGCTGGAGAGAGAAACATTACTGATGGATGGAGAGAGACTGCATGAGACACTCAAGACAGAAACATTACTGGGAGCCGGAGAGAGACTGTGTGAGACTGCAGAGAGAGAGAGAAACATCACTGAGATATGAGAGAAAGATTGAGACCCCGCAGAGAGAAGCAAACAATACTGAGAGCTGCAGAGAGACTGTGAGACACTCCAGACAGAAACATTACTGGGAGCTGGGGAGAGAGAAAGAGACTGCATGAGACCGTGCAGAGAGAGATAAAACATCACTGAGAACCTGCAGAGAGAGAAACATTACTGGAAGCCTCCCCTGCCATCTGCCTCCTGTCTCTGTCTGTCTCTCATCGCTTCCCCCTCCAGCCCTCCTCTGCCTCCTGTCTGTCTGTCTCTTATCTCTTCCTCCTCTCCCCTCCAGTCCTCCTCTGACTTCTGTCTCTCAGTCTGTCCCTTCCATATCCTCCCCCATCTTCCCTCACCAGCCCCCCTCCCCTCCTCTTCCTCCAGCCTTCATCCCACAGCATCCTCAGTGGACCGGTTGCCATGGAGACAGGCTCACATCCCTCAGACGGGGCTCAGCCGATGCTTCTCACTTGCTTTGTTCATCTGTGTTTTTCTTGTTTTTCTCAAATTTTCCCTTTTCTCGGTCACGTGACTGACTCCTGTTATCATCCCTGACAGGGAAAAATAAACAAGTGTGAAAATGCTTTTCTAAGGAACAGAGCCCCGAGCCCTGGGGGCAGATCCGGCGGGATGGGTCAGGTGCGGCGGGTGGGCCTTATTGTGGTGTAGTGGACTGACGGACGGACAGACAGACCGAGCTGAAGACAGAGCAGGGACCGGGAGACAGGGCAACAACAGGTAAACAAACAGGCAGGCGAGACCTGAGACGGAGAGGTGAGAGACCAGAGACAGAGCCACGGCAGGGAGAGAGACACGTTACATACACCAGAGACAGGCAGAGAGCTAGAGAGCAACGACAGGGACAGACAGGCGAGAGACACCAGAGACTGGGAGAGAGAGCAAGGACAGGGAGACAGACAGGTGAGACACCAGAGACAGGCAGAGAGCTAGAGAGCAACGACAGGGACAGACAGGTGAGAGACGCCAGAGACAGGGAGAGAGAGCAAGAACAGAGAGACAGACACCAGAGACAGGGAAAGAGAGCAACGACAGGGAGACAGACAGGTGAGAGGCCTGAGACAGTCAGGTGAGAGACCAGAGACAGAGCAACGACAGGGAGACAGACAGGTTACAGACACCAGAGACAGGGAGAGAGCTAGAGAGCAACGACAGGAAGACAGACAGGCGAGAGACACCAGAGACAGTGAGAGAGAGCAAAGACAGGGAAACAGACACCAGAGACAGGGAAAGAGGGCAACGATAGGGAAACAGACAGGTGAGAGGCACCAGAGACAGGGAGAGAGAGCAACGACAGGGAAACAGACAGGCGAGAGACACCAGAACAAAAGAGAGAGAGATCAAAGACAGGGAAACAGGTGAAAGAGAACAGAGACAGGGAGAGAGGGCAACGACAGGGAGACAGACACCAGAGACAGGGAGAGAGAGCAAGGACAGGGGAGAGTGAGAACAGGGACAAGATGAGAGAGCACTGACAGGGAGACAGACAGGGGAGACACCAGAACAAAAGAGAGAGAGCAACGACAGGGAGACAGACAGGGGAGACACCAGAACAAAAGAGAGAGAGAGCAAAGACAGGGAAACAGGTGAGAGAGAACAGGGAGAGAGGGCAACGACAGGAGGACAGACAGGTGAGAGACACCAGAGACAGAGAGAGAGAGCAAGGACAGGGAGACAGACACCAGAGACAGGGAGAGAGGGCAACGATAGGGAGACAGACAGGTGAAAGGCACCAGAGACAGGGAGAGAGAGCAAGAACAGGGAGACAGACAGGTGAGACACCAGAGACAGGGAGAGAGAGCAACGACAGGGAGACAGACAGGTGAGACACCAGAGACAGGGAGAGAGAGCAAGAACAGGGAGACAGACACCAGAGACAGGGAAAGAGAGCAAAGACAGGGAAACAGACAGGTGAGAGGCCTGAGACAGACAGGTGAGAGACCAGAGACAGAGCAACGACATGGAGACAGACAGGTTACAGACACCAGAGACAGGGAGAGAGCTAGAGAGCAACGACAGGGACACAGACAGCTGAGAGACACCAGAGACTGGGGGCGAAAGCAACAACAGGGAGACAGACAGGTGAGAGACGCCAGAGACAGAGAGACAGACAGGGAGAGACACCAGAGACAGGGAGACAGACAGGTGAGAGACACCAGAGACAGGGAGACAGACAGGGAGAGACACCAGAGACAGGGAGACAGACAGGTGTCTCAGAATCATTTTCGGCTTTGACTAAGCGATGAAAGCCGCTTTGCGTGGCTTTGAGTGGTTCAGTAAATACGAAGGGGCATATTTATACTCCGTTTGCGCCAAATTTGCGTCGTTTTTTTCGACGCAAATTCGGCGCAAAACTAACGCCATATTTATACTTTGGCGTTAGACGCGTCTAGCGCCAAAGTAGGAGTAAAGAGCGTAATTTTTTTGCGTGAACGCCTTCCTTGCGTTAATGAGATGCAAGGTAGGCGTTCCCGTCCAAAAAAATGACTGCGACGCAAATGCGTCGTATTTATACTCCCGGGCAAAAATCACGCCCGGGAGTGGGCGGGTCAAAAAACCCTGCATTTGCGCCGCTTTTTAACGCCTGGGTCAGGGCAGGCGTTAAGGGACCTGTGGGCTCAAAATGAGCCCACAGCTGCCCTCCCATGCCCCCAGGGACCCCCCCTGCCACCCTTGCCCACCCCAGAAGGACACCCAAGGATGGAGGGACCCATCCCAGGGACATTCAGGTAAGTATAAAAAAAAAAAAATTATATATTTTTTTTGGCATAGGGGGGCCTGATTCGTGCCCCCCTACATGCCACAATGCCCAATGACCATGCCCAGGGGACATAAGTCCCCTGGGCATGGCCATTGGGCAAGGGGGCATGACTCCTGTCTTTAATAAGACAGGAGTCATGTAAATGGTGTCTAGGCGTCGTTAAAAATGGCGCAAATCGGGTGGAGGCGATTTTTTTGCGTCAACCTGACTTGCACCATTTTTAAGACGCCCTAACGCCATTTTTCCTTACGCCGGCGCTGCCTGGTGTACGTGGTTTTTTTCCACGCACACCAGGCAGCGCCGGTCTGCTTGCGCCGGCTAACGCCATTCAATAAATACGGCGCCCGCATGGTGCTTCAGAATGGCGTTAGCCGGCGCAAAAATTTTTGACGCTAAACTGCGTTAGCGCAGTTTAGTGTCAAAAAGTATAAATACGGGCCGAAGTAACACACCGCAGGGCATAGCGCTGCCTTGCGCTTCTTTGCGCTGAGTCGGTGTTGTATGGGCGTTTCTGTGCACCCACCGGTGTATTTTCACGCAAACTCAGATTTACAAATCTGCACCAAATCTATGCACATACCCGACAGAGGCATAACAGGAGAAATATCTGTGTCCCCCACCTTGTTAGCTCTTGGCGCGTGTGCTGCGCTCTGACGGTCTCATCGAGAGAGAGTTCTGCTTTTAATGATTGTTTCTCTGCAGGAAGGTGCTAACGAGACTCTCTTGCACCACGGCGCACGGGGGCCTGTGTTGGCGCTAGGCCGCTCACTGCGCCTGCGGGGACTGATCTTCGTGAACATCACCTCCAGGGGCAGAACTGTGACACCTGTTTGTGCCCCGAGTTGTCACTCAGTATCTCACACTCATTCTCACTGATTATCAATCTGACACTCGTTACACTCACTCATGCACTGACTCTCGTACTCTCATTCAGTCCCCTGTCACTCACTGTCACTAGCTTACTTCTACTCGGATACACTCACACACAGACTGATTCCTATGGATAGGCGCAGCATTTGAAAGATTTATTTGAGTTGATTTGCCTCTGCTTGTTCACCACAGGTTCTCATCTCCTAGATGCTCCATCGATGCCTTGAGCACAGAGGGAGGACACTGAACGCCTGCACAGCGCATAGATCCCGAGGAGGCGCTGCGCTCACTCCAGCTTCTAGTGTCTTCCTGTTTCACCTGATGCTCTCACAAGTCATCAGCTGCTCTGGGGGTACCACGGGGGCTTCTGAGCCCCCCCACACTGTCATGAGATGGGAGAGGGTGACGTATGGCCCTGGACATTACATCACTAAAGCCTAAAGGTGCCAGAGGTCAATCAATCAATCAGGGATCTATAGAATAGGGCAAATCCCCTGTGAGGGTGTCAAGGCGCTAGAGTTGCTAGCTGCTTCCGGTGCTCTGTTCACTTGAACAGCCTTGTCTTGAGTCATTTTTTGAATTCCCAGAGTGATGCGGTGTTCCTGAGGTGCAGGGAAAGGTTGTTCCAGGTTTTGGACGCCAGGCGAGAGGAGCGTACTTCACTGTTAGATCAACGGATCCGGGGGTGTCTGTGAGGAAGAGGGGCGCAGATCGCAGGTTTCTGGTCGGTTGTGCTGGTCCCTAGTAGTGCGGGGCTTTGTATGCCTGGGTCAGTCACTGAACTGGCATCTCCTCCGGATCAGGACCCAGTGTAGGTTGTTGAGTTGTGTGGTGGTATGTGTTGAGTTGTGGGGTGGTGTGCGTTGAGTTGCAGGGTGGTATGCGTTGAGTTGTGGGGTGGTGTGCGTTGAGTTGTTGGGTGGTGTGCGTTGAGTTGCGGGGTGGTGTGCATTGAGTTGTGGGGTGGTATGCGTTGAGTTGCGGGGTGGTGTGCATTGAGTTGCGGGGTAGTATGCGTTGAGTTGCGGGGTGGTATGCGTTGAGTTGCGGGGTGGTGTGCGTTGAGTTGCGGGGTGGTGTGCGTTGAGTTGCGGGGTGGTATGCATTGAGTTGTGGGGTGGTATGCATTGAGTTGTGGGGTGGTATGCGTTGAGTTGTGGGGTGGTGTGCGTTGAGTTGTTGGGTGGTGTGCGTTGAGTTGCGGGGTGGTGTGCATTGAGTTGTGGGGTGGTGTGCGTTGAGTTGTGGGGTGGTATGCGTTGAGTTGCGGGGTGGTATGCGTTGAGTTGTTGGGTGGTGTGCGTTGAGTTGCGGGGTGGTGTGCATTGAGTTGCGGGGTGGTGTGCATTGAGTTGCGGGGTGGTATGCGTTGAGTTGCGGGGTGGTATGCGTTGAGTTGTGGGGTGGTGTGCGTTGAGTTGCGGGGTGGTGTGCGTTGAGTTGCGGGGTGGTATGCGTTGAGTTGTGGGGTGGTGTGCGTTGAGTTGCGGGGTGGTGTGCGTCCTTCTGGGGAGGTCGAGGATGAGCCTTGCTGCTGAGTTTTGTATTGTCTGTAGTCTCTTCAGAAGGCGTGCAGTGATTCCTACAGTGTTACCGTAGTCCAGCCTGCTGGTGCCAAGGGCCTGCGTGAGTCTTTCTGGTGCTGCTGGGGGTCACCTCAAATACTTTACAGCTGATGCTGCAGCAGGTCGGACATGGGGTGTCTCCTGAGCATGTCAGGCTGCTGGGCCAGGGCTGGGACTTCACCAGCTCTGGAAGATGTGTCTGACATATACATATGTGTGTATGCAGTCACATATGACGAAACAATATGCAATGTAATAAAAGTTAGCACTGTGCAAATTTTTTTTATCAGTGTTTATCGGGGGAGGGTAAGTACCTACAAAACCCTTACATGTGCAATTGGCGTATTCCTGATTGGCATATTTAGCCTACCCATGAAAGGGCAAGGTTGGCTCGCCCATCAGCCATCATAGTATGTTATAATGTGTATCTTCAGACTGGGACCAGCTAAAACCATAGTTCCAGGATTCAGAATAATTGTAATTTAAGATCCAAACTGAGGTTAAAGTTAACTTTGAAATCACAACAACCTCTTCCAGGGAGGCCAACATACAACCAACACCTTTTTCAATGTGTACCCTTAAAAGGTGGTCCCGCCATCCCCAAGCCTCTAACAGCCTTATGGATCCACCCCTAGGGTCAAAATTATTGAAAATGGGGAAGGGGGCTACGTGGCCCGCCTCGCCAAGCCTCTAAAAGCTCAAGGACCCCAACCCTGTGGCTGAAATGACTGTACATAGGAAGGGGGGCACACTCCTTTCCTCCCAGAGCCACAAATTGCCGCGGGGGTCTCATTCCCCAGAGCCAGCTCAGTAGCTATGTCCCAGGGAGCCCAACCCCCACAGTGGTTTTTCTTGCCCGCAGGGAATCCAGTGTTTGCTCTCGCTTGGCGGGAGGATTTTTCAATTTCCCACCAAGCGGGGGGGGCAAACACTAAGGCCCATATTAATATTTTTTTAGCGCCACATTTGCATCATTTTTTTATGCAAAATTGGCACGAATATACAAAATACAATTGTATTTTGGAAATTTGCGCTCCTTTTGTGTCATAAAGTGACGCAAATGCGGCGCTAAAAAAGTAAAAATATGTGCCCAAGTCCGCTCCCAGTAGGCTTTAAAAAGGCTCCTGCCAGCTGGGAGAAGACGTCTGACTTTTGAGCAGGCAGGGAAACAGATCAAAATATTGCTCCCGCTCTCGGGGGGCAGCATTATTAACTACTTCCAGTGGGTGGGAGCAATGCCAGGTCCCGCTGCTTGCAGGGCTGTGGCCACGGGGGCTTTGGAGCTCCTCCTGCAGCTCCCAAAAAGACTATATGGCGGGTGCCCTGAGAGGGCACCCACCTTCAAGTGTTCAGGGTTCTAGAGGATGGGGTCCCAGGGGCCGATAACGGCTGGGGAGGGGGTCAGTATGACCCCGTTCCCCTTTATTTAAGAAAGCGGCCCAGGGGATTGGGTCCAGTGAACTGATAATGGTTCGGGGAGGGGGGCTGCAAAAATGGCCCTGGAGGATGTGGTGCTCAGGGTCTAACAAGGCTCGGGAAGGGGGGCCACGCTGTCCCCTCCCTTTTAACATATATGTACAGCCCTGGGAGATGGGGTCCCCTGGCCTTAAAGAGGCCTGTAGTAAAAATAAAGACCCAGGCGGGTTGGGTCCCCAGGGTCTCTAGAGGCTTGGGGAGGAGGTCCGCACGCCCCCCTCCCTTTTATTTAATGATGTGACCCTGGAGGATGGGGTCTCCTAGGCCTAAAAAGGCTCAGGGAGGGGGGATACTCCCCCCAGACCCCCCCTTTAATTAAAAAAAATGGCCCTGGGGGATGGGGTCCCCAAGGCCTGATATGGCTCAGGGAATGGGCCACGTGGCCCCCCCTCCACTTTAATTTTAAAAATAACAGCTCTGGGGAATAAGATCCCAAGGGGCTAATAAGGCTCGGGGGCACTTGGTTCCCCTTTGAAAAAAACATAAGGCCATGGGGTTCCCCAAAGTATAATGGGCTTGATTAGGGTCAGGGAGTAGAACCATATTCCCCCTCCTCTTTAAAAAACGTGGAGCCCCCTGGCTTTATGTATGGTAATAAAATACTACTTTACATTAAAAAAATCTTATTAATTCACTGAAAACAAAACAAATGTTAAAGTAAGGTTATAGTTAGGTGAATTTGTCACTGACAACACTAATATTTTGAACTTGCAAAAACACAGAACATCACCAGTTATAGTTATCAGAGCTAACTATAACTTGCGTTCCCGCCATGCACTGCTTTTGACATCACATATTACATAACTCATGACATGTTCTATGACATCATTTATGACATGATGAATGAATGAATGATTAGCTTTTATATAGCGCACAGCTACTGAGTGAGTGTCCCGGTGCTTTACATAAAAGTACGGTTAAAGCTCTTTTGAAGGTTACGTCATCTGTAATGGACCTCAGAGGGACGGCATCTGGCTCCAGATGTTTACGGCCAGGATCATAAAGGAGGAGACCCCCCCATGTTTATTCCTAAAACGAGGAACTGATAATAGACAAACATTACTAGAACGCAACGTCCTACCAGGTCCGTACTCACTGATCCTCTCATTCAGGGGACTGGGTCTGGTATTGTGAAGGCCTTGGTGACTCATTGTAAGCGCTTTGAACATGATACGCTTCCAGACCGGGAACCAGTGGAGCTGCTCTCGAAACTGAGAAACAGAAGAATGCTTGGGCACCCTATAGAGGAGGCGGACCGCCATGCTCCGTACAACCTGGAGACGTAGAAGATAGTCTTCGATTCTCAGATATTGAACGTTAGCATGGTCCAGCCTTGATGGAATCAGGGCGCTGACCACTGTAACCTGCGCTTCGCATGGAAGGAAGTTCAGGAATTTCCTGAGCATCCTTAGGATTCAGATGCAGGATCTCACGACCGCTGCAATCTGGGCTTGAAAAGAGAGTTGTGTGTCCAATAGGGTGCCCAGGTTTCCTGCCACCTCCAACTGGGGGGGCTGGAGGGGAATTACTACTGGGCCACGCTCCTGTCCACCCTGGTAGGGGGTCGGACCCAAATTACTGGACCTCTGTTCTGTCCGGGTTACGTTGAAGTGCTAGTGGGGTCATATAAACATTAAAAAGAGTGGGACCAGGGACTTATAAGGGGGGGTCCAGTGTGTCAATTGAAATTGGTAAATGAAGTCACTGGCCTACAGTGACAAATTTAAAAGCAGAGAGAGCATAAGCACTGAGGTTCTGATCAGCAGAGCCTCAGTGACAGTTAGGCACTACACAGGCATACACATTAGGCAATAAACTATGAGCACTGTGATCACACTCTATCCTGTAATCAACAAGAAACTTACCTGCAAACTACAAAACATCCAAAATGCCGCCACCAGACCCGTCGTCGACCTACCTCGACACTGCCACATCTCGCAACACCTGCTTACACTGTACTGGCTTCTCATAGAGAAAAGAATCACCTTCAAGGTCCTCACCCACGCACACAAAGCCCTCCACGACACCGGAGCAGCCCACCTGAACCAGCGACTCAACCTCCACGACACCGGAGCAGCCCACCTGAACCAGCGACTCAACCTCCACGACACCGGAGCAGCCCACCTGAACCAGCGACTCAACCTCCACGACACCGGAGCAGCCTACCTGAACCAGCGACTCAACCTCCACGACACCGGAGCAGCCCACCTGAACCAGCGACTCAACCTCCACGACACCGGAGCAGCCCACCTGAACCAGCGACTCAACCTCCACGACACCGGAGCAGCCCACCTGAACCAGCGACTCAACCTCCACGACACCGGAGCAGCCTACCTGAACCAGCGACTCAACCTCCACGTACCCCACAGGCCCCTACGCTCAGCCCAGCTCTCTCTCGCAGAAGTACCCCGCATCAGGAAAACCAGCACAGGGGGACGCTCCTCCTACCTCGCAGCCACCGCCTGGAAACGCCCTCCCTCTCCACATCAGTCAAACCACCTCCCTCCTCAGCTTCATGAAGGAACTGAAGACAGGGCTTTATTAAGAACCACCTCACCGGTATACGCTACACCCACCCCCACCCCCCAAGCGCCTTGAGACCCTAACCGGGGAGTAGTTGTGCTATACAAGCACTGGTTGACTGATTGATTGAACCTGTTACTAAGGCAGATTCAGATGGCCATAGAACTGGTTCAGTCTCAAGGATTTATTCTAAAAGTGGAAAAGTCTGATTGGAACTCTAAAAAGGATGGAGGTTTTGGGATGCTTAGTAGACGTGGTCCAGGGGGTCCTTTTACTCGCAGATACAGAGTTAAAGGTGGTGAGGACAGAGCTGAGGGTGGCATTGACTCAACAGCAGATGTCTCTCCAGCAGTGGGCGAGGCTGCTGGGGCCTCTTTCATTCTTGAGTCAGGCAATTGTTCCAGGGCTTCTTTATTACAGGGCTCTCTGACGGTTAAAAATAAGATACTTGCAGAGCATTGAGGCTTGGTGGACTCAAAGATGGCCCTGTCAGACATGGAGGCAGAAGAGGAGATCAGCTGATGGGTATGTCATGGTGTTGCATGGGATGGAAGAACCATCTTCCCACCTTCCCCAGTTCCCTATTAGAATCAGATGCAAATCTTTGGTTTTGGGTCACAAAGTGTTCTCGACTGGGGGAAGATGGTCCAGGAGGGAGTTGTCAATGTACATAAATTGTTAAGAGCTTTTTGCAAATTCCTCTGCAATTCAGAGTCTGATAAAAGGCAAGGTACAATGTTCAGTCCTCCTACGCACGGAGAATCTGACTGCAGTAAGGGACATAAACAGGTTCGTTGGCACATAATCCAAGCCCCTAGCAGAGCTATCCAAGGCACTTTGGGAGTTTTGTTTCCACAAAGAGATATCTCTAAAAAACAGAATATCTTCCAGGGCCACCCATTAGGTAGTGGATTGGTACTCAAGGAACATTTACGGTGCCAATGAATGGTGCCTGAATGGGCAGATTTTGAAAGCTTTATGTATGGTTTCAGCTACCGTCTGCAGAGATCTGTTTGCCTCTACAGTAGGTTACCAGCTCATTCAGAGATACTTCAGTTGGAGATCAGATCTGGAAGACATAGTGACAGGTGTTTTTCTTCACGATTTGTCCAATGGAAATAACTTTACCTTTCCAGCCTTATAATGATGTTCAAGTGTGTCGTAAGTGTGTAAGCAAGGGGGGGTCTTGATGGCACGACCTTGGGTGGCACAGCCATGGAATCACTTCCTCTCGGCGCTTGCAGCCGATTGCCCAGATCACCTGCTGGTGTTCCTTCAGTTGTTGAGGAGTCTCCAGGGACAGTACCACAAACTTGTTCTGGATGGTCAGCCAGTCACTGGTACCTCCCAGGCAGCTCACTGCCATGCCAGATCTACGGAGTCGGCTTCAGGGTACATCAAGGCCTCCTGGGCACAAGGCACAAAAAAATATGATTCAGACCGTGAGGTTTGGAATCACTGTTACTTGGAACAGAGTTCTGATCCTGTTTCATCTGATGTCAAAGGAACTTTAAGGTCCATATTTATACTTTTTTTGTGCCGTATTTGCATCATTTTTTGACGCAAAAGCGGTGCAAACTTGCAAAATACAATTGTTTTTTGTAAGTTTGACCCGTTTTTGCGTCAAAAAGCGGCGCAAATGCAGTGCTAAAAAAGTATAAATATGGGCCTAAGGGGCATATTTATACTCCGTTTGCGCCGGAATTGCGTCGTTTTTTTTGACGCAATTTTGACGCAAAACTAACTCCATATTTATACTTTGGCGTTAGACGCGTCTAGCGCCAAAGTCCATGGAGATTGCATCATTTTTTAGCGTGGACACCTACTTTGCGTTAATGAGATGCAAGGTAGGCGTTCACGTCTAAAAAATCGACTCCGAGGCATGTGCGTCGGATTTATACTCCCGGGCAAAATTCACGCTCGGGAGTGGGCGGGTCAAAAAAAATTACGTACGGCCTCTTTTGCGCCGTTTTTTAGCGCCTGCAAAAGGCAGGCGTTAAGGGACCTGTGGGCTCTGAAGGAGCCCAGAGGTGCCCTCCCATGCCCCCAGGGACACCCCCTGTCACCCTTGCCCACCCCAGGAGGACACCCAAGGCTGGAGGGACCCATCCCAGGGACATTAAGGTAAGTTCAGGTAAGTGTTTTTTTTTTTTTTTTTGTGGCATAGGGGGGCCTGATTTGTGCCCCCCTACATGCCACTATGCCCAATGACCATGACCAGGGGACAGAAGTCCCCTGGGCATGGCCATTGGGCAAGGGGGCATGACTCCTGTCTTTGCTAAGACAGGAGTCATTTCAATGGGGGTTGGGAGTGAAAAAAAATGGCGCAAATCGGGTTGAGGCGAAAAAATTGCCTCAACCTGACTTGCCCCATTTCTTGACGCCCAAGCTCCATTTTCCCCTACGCCGGTGCTGCCTGGTGTACGTCGTTTTTTTTAACGCACACCAGACGGCGCCGGCGGCTAACGCCGGCTAACGTCATTCAATTAATACGGCGCCCGCATGGCGCTTCAGAATGGCGTTAGCCGGCGCTAATTTTTTTGACGCAAAACTGCGTTAGCGCAGTTTTGCGTCAAAAAGTATAAATATGGGCCTAAATGTCTTGGCCTCCCTGGCAGACAATCATATAGGACCATTAATAGGTTCAGATCAGCAACATCAATGGACACCAGAAAGGTGATGATCTGGGTGGGGACCATTGTTTGCTCTGTAGATTGATAAGGGCATTAGGTATTTATGTGAAGTCTTCTAAACCCAGATATTCGGTTGTATGGGATGTGACTTTGGCTCTTTACATTTTTCAGTCATGGGAAGACAATACTGGTTTGTTGAAGTTGTTATCTGGCAGCTTCTGACTATGATTAGTGTCATTTAGAAAGGTCTCCGATGTTAGATCTCGGGATAATTCCTAAATGCGTTTCTCACCAGTAGTGTAGGAAAGTACCATCTTCCTTGGCATGTTACCCCCATTTTTCACATGTATGTCAGTATGTTTTTGCCTGTCTCACTGGGATCTTGCTGGTCAGGACCCCAGTGCTCATAGTTTATTGCCTAACGTGTATGCCTGTGTAGTGCCTAACTGTGTCACTGAGGCTCTGCTAACCAGAACCTCAGTGCTTATGCTCTCTCTGCTTTTATATTTGTCTCTGTGGGCCAGGGACTTCATTTACCAATTTCAATTGACACACTGGACCCACCAGTATAATTCCCTTGTATATGGTACCTAGGTACCCAGGGAAGTGGGGTTCCAGGAGATCCATATGGGCTGCAGCATTTCTTTTGCCACCCATAGGAGCACACGCCGACAGAGAGACGCGGCATATATGGCCGCAAATTAGAGCAGGATTAATGTGACAGCTCGATCTTCGAAGACTCTCTTACCAGTACACGTTATCCTCTTTATAAAAAAGAATGCAAACAACGGAGATAATGTAGAAATATAAAGAACATTTCTTGACATTTAAAAAAAAAAGACAAGGCACTAAGTTTAACGTCCTGAAGAGGCCAGATAATCATTAAAGGCCGAAACGCGTTGACAATACAGACTTTGGAGGAATATTTCTGGAATTTCTAAAGAAACGACTGAAAAAGATATGGTATCAAACATATATAAGATAAACGTTTTATTTTATTTTTTAATGATACCTGATGACATTACCTCATTTCCAGTGGACTGCTAGCCAGAAAAGAGCAGCAGCTTGGATTGAACAAAAGACTCAAGTGCGAAAAAATATTTTTTGTGATTATTGTGAATATGTTTACAATGATTGTTGTTATGTGATGTATGTTTATTATGAGTGTTTGCACTTTAGTGTTGTGTTAAAATAGATATATAAAGATTTTGACTGGTGACAGAGAAAAGCCGAAAAAGAACAGAAGAATAGTTATAAAAATAAAAAATAGACAAAAAGTGATTTCTGGTGATTAATTTGCTTTCTCACTTAGGATTTATATCATATTATTAGCTCTATCTTGCCTGTATAATTTCATTTGCAAGTTTAATCTCAGCCCAGATACAGTGGAGTTACAGGGCTTCCCCTCTAGGTTAACATTACCCATACGGAGCCCAGACAAACCCTTGCACGGGCCTCCCACTGCAGCCTGCGTGAAGTAGTGCGCACACTATTTCACAGCCATTTTCACCGGACTTAAGTAACTTAGAAGACACCCATATGTCTAACCTTCACTAGGTGCAAAGTTACTAAGTATGAGGGCGCCTTTGCACTAGCAAAGGTGCCCCCACATAGGTCCGGGCCATTTCCCGGGACCTTGTGAGTGCGGGGGTGCAATTACATGCGTGCACTATATATAGGTCAATACCTATATGTAGCTTCACAATGGTAACTCCGAATATGACATGTAACATATCTAAGATCATGTAATTGTCCCCCCATGCCAAATCTGGTATTGGGGTGCCAATCCCATGCATCCCCGGGGCTCCAGCATGGACCCCGGGTACTGCCAAACTAGCTCTCTGGGGCTTTCTCTGCAGCTACCGCTGCTGCCAACCCACAGACAGGCTTCTGCCCTCCTGGGATCTGGGCAGCCCAGTCCCAAGAAGACAGAACAAAGGATTTCTTCTGAGAGAGGGTGTTATACCCTCTCCCTTTGGAAATATGTGTCAGGGCTGGGGAGGAGTAGCCTCCCCCAGCCTCTGAAAATGCTTTGAAGGGCACAGATGGTGCCCTCCTTGCATACGCCTGTCTACACCGGTTCAGGGAACCCCCAGTCCCTGCTCTGGTGCGAAACTGGACAAAGGAAAGGGGAGTGACCACTCCCCTGTCCATCACCACCCCAGGGGTGGCGCCCAGAGCTCCTCCAGTGTGTCCCAGACCTCTGTCATCTTGGATCCAGAGGTGTGAGGGCACAATGGAGGCCTCTGAGTGGCCGGTGCCAGCATGTGACGTCAGAGACCCCTCCTGATAGGTGCTTACATTACTAGGTGGCCAATCCTCCTCAGAGGGCTATTTAGGGTCTCTCCAGGGGGTTTCTCATCAGATAACGACTTGCAAGAATTCACCAGAGTTCCACTGCATCTCCCTCTTTGACTTCGGCCAAGGACTGACCGCTGACTGCTCCAGGACGCCTGCAAAACCGCAACAAAGTAGCAAGACGACTACCAGCAACAGTGTAGCGCCTAATCCTGCCGGCTTTCTCGACTGTTTCCTGGTGGTGCATGCTCTGGGGGCTGTCTGCCTTCACCCTGCACTGGAAGCCAAGAAGAAATCTCCAGTGGGTCGACGGAATCTTCCCCCTGCTAACAGGGGGGTGAGAAGCCCCGTGCAGGGGACAGAGACATCCATGGGGGAGTGAGAAGCCCCCGTGCAGGAACAGAGACATCCGTGGGGGTGAAAAGCCCCCCTGCAGGGGACAGAGACATCCGTGGGGGTGAAAAGCCCCCCTGCAGGGGACAGTGACATCCAGGGGGGTGAGAAGCCCCCCTGCAGGGGACAGTGACATCCAGGGGGGTGAGAAGCCCCCGTGCAGGGGACAGTGACATCCATGGGGGGGGACAGAGACATCCATGGGGGGGGTGAGAAGCCCCCGTGCAGGGGACAGAGACATCCAGGGGACAGAGACATCCATGGGGGAGTGAGAAGCCCCCGTGCAGGGGACAGAGACATCCAGGGGGGGGTGAGAAGCCCCCGTGCAGGGGACAGAGACATCCAGGGGGGTGAGAAGCCCCCGTGCAGGGACAGAGACATCCAGGGGGGTGAGAAGCCCCCGTGCAGGGACAGTGACATCCATGGGGGGGTGAGAAGCCCCCGTGCAGGGACAGTGACATCCATGGGGGGGTGAGAAGCCCCCGTGCAGGGGCAGTGACATCCAGGGGGGTGAGAAGCCCCCGTGCAGGGGACAGTGACATCCATGGGGGTGAGAACCCCTCGTGCAGGGGAAAGAGACATCCATGGGGGGTGAGAAGCCCCCGTGCAGGGGACAGAGACATCCATGGGGGGTGAGAAGCCCCCGTGCAGGGGACAGTGACATCCGTGGGGGTGAGAAGCCCCCGTGCAAGGGACAGTGACATCCAGGGGGGTGGGAACCCCCCGTGCAGGGACAGTGACATCCAGGGGGGTGAGAAGCCCCCGTGCAGGGACAGAGACATCCATGGGGGGGTGAGAAGCCCCCGTGCAGGGACAGAGACATCCATGGGGGGGGACAGAGACATCCAGGGGGGTGAGAAGCCCTCGTGCAGGGACAGTGACATCCAGGGGGGTGACAAGGCCCCGTGCAGGGGACAGAGACATCCATGGGGGTGAGAAGCCCCCCTGCAGGGGACAGTGACATCCAGGGGGGTGAGAAGCCCCCCTACAGGGGACAGTGACATCCAGGGGGGTGAGAAGCCCCCGTGCAGGGACAGAGACATCCATGGGGGGGGGACAGAGACATCCAGGGGGGTGAGAAGCCCCCCTGCAGGGGACAGTGACATCCGTGGGGGTGACAAGGCCCCGTGCAGGGACAGAGACATCCATGGGGGGGGGGACAGAGACATCCAGGGGGGTGAGAAGCCCCCCTGCAGGGGACAGTGACATCCGTGGGGGTGAGAAGCCCCCGTGCAGGGACAGAGACATCCATGGGGGGGGGACAGAGACATCCATGGGGGTTGAGCTGTCCTGGACCACCCTCCAACACCTCAATGGAGGTAGCACACTCCACCTAAGCCGAAGCCCCTGCTGCTGGCATCTCTCTGCCACCTGGATAGCCTGGCAGCCGAAGCTCCTGCTGCTGGCATCTCTCTGCCACCTGGATAGCTTGGCAGGCGAAGCCCCTGCTGCTGGCATCTCTCTGCCACCTGGATAGCCTGGCAGGCGAAGCCCCTCCTGCTGGCATCTCTCTGCCACCTGGATAGCCTGGCAGCAGAAGCTCCTGCTGCTGGCATCTCTCTGCCACCTGGATAGCCTGGCAGGCGAAGCCCCGGCTGCTGGCATCTCTCTGCCACCTGGATAGCCGGTCAGGCGAAGGCCCGGCTGCTGGCATCTCTCTGCCACCTGGATAGCCTGGCAGCCGAAGCCCCTGCTGCTGGCATCTCTCTGCCACCTGGATAGCCTGGCAGCCGAAGCTCCTGCTGCTGGCATCTCTCTGCCACCTGGATAGCCTGGCAGGCGAAGCCCCTCCTGCTGGCATCTCTCTGCCACCTGGATAGCCTGGCAGCCGAAGCTCCTGCTGCTGGCATCTCTCTGCCACCTGGATAGCCTGGCAGGCGAAGCCCCGGCTGCTGGCATCTCTCTGCCACCTGGATAGCCTGGCAGGCGAAGCCCCTGCTGCTGGCATCTCTCTGCCACCTGGATAGCCTGGCAGGCGAAGGCCCGGCTGCTGGCATCTCTCTGCCACCTGGATAGCCTGGCAGGCGAAGCCCCTGCTGCTGGCATCTCTCTGCCACCTGGATAGCCTGGCAGGCGAAGCCCCTCCTGCTGGCATCTCTCTGCCACCTGGATAGCCTGGCAGCAGAAGCTCCTGCTGCTGGCATCTCTCTGCCACCTGGATAGCCTGGCAGGCGAAGCCCCGGCTGCTGGCATCTCTCTGCCACCTGGATAGCCTGGCAGGCGAAGCCCCTGCTGCTGGCATCTCTCTGCCACCTGGATAGCCTGGCAGGCGAAGCCTGCATCTCTCTGCCACCTGGATAGCCTGGCAGCCGAAGCCCCTCCTGCTGGCATCTCTCTGCCACCTGGATAGCCTGGCAGCCGAAGTTCCTGCTGCTGGCATCTCTCTGCCACCTGAATAGCCTGGCAGGCGAAGCCCCGGCTGCTGGCATCTCTCTGCCACCTGGATAGCCTGGCAGCCGAAGCTCCTGCTGCTGGCATCTCTCTGCCACCTGGATAGCCTGGCAGGCGAAGCCCCGGCTGCTGGCATCTCTCTGCCACCTGGATAGCCTGGCAGGCGAAGCCCCTGCTGCTGGCCTCTCTCTGCCACCTGGATAGCCTGGCAGCCGAAGCCCCTGCTGCTGGCATCTCTCTGCCACCTGGATAGCCTGGCAGCCGAAGCCCCGGCTGCTGGCATCTCTCTGCCACCTGGATAGCCTGGCAGCCGAAGCTCCTGCTGCTGGCATCTCTCTGCCACCTGGATAGCCTGGCAGGCGAAGCTCCTGCTGCTGGCATCTCTCTGCCACCTGGATAGCCTGGCAGGCGAAGCCCCTGCTGCTGGCATCTCTCTGCCACCAGGATAGCCTGGCAGGCGAAGCCCCGGCTGCTGGCATCTCTCTGCCACCTGGATAGCCTGGCAGCAGAAGCCCCGGCTGCTGGCATCTCTCTGCCACCTGGATAGCCTGGCAGGCGAAGCCCCGGCTGCTGGCATCTCTCTGCCACCTGGATAGCCTGGCAGGCGAAGGCCCGGCTGCTGGCATCTCTCTGCCACCTGGATAGCCTGGCAGCCGAAGCCCCTGCTGCTGGCATCTCTCTGCCACCTGGATAGCCTGGCAGCCGAAGCTCCTGCTGCTGGCATCTCTCTGCCACCTGGATAGCCTGGCAGGCGAAGCCCCTCCTGCTGGCATCTCTCTGCCACCTGGATAGCCTGGCAGCCGAAGCTCCTGCTGCTGGCATCTCTCTGCCACCTGGATAGCCTGGCAGGCGAAGCCCCGGCTGCTGGCATCTCTCTGCCACCTGGATAGCCTGGCAGGCGAAGCCCCTCCTGCTGGCATCTCTCTGCCACCTGGATAGCCTGGCAGCCGAAGCCCCTCCTGCTGGCATCTCTCTGCCACCTGGATAGCCTGGCAGCCGAAGCCCCGGCTGCTGGCATCTCTCTGCCACCTGGATAGCCTGGCAGCAGAAGCCCCGGCTGCTGGCATCTCTCTGCCACCAGGATAGCCTGGCAGGCGAAGCCCCGGCTGCTGGCATCTCTCTGCCACCTGGATAGCCTGGCAGCCGAAGCCCCGGCTGCTGGCATCTCTCTTCCACCTGGATAGCCTGGCAGGCGAAGCCCCGGCTGCTGGCCTCTCTCTGTGCACGGGCTGGGTCGGGCTGTGCCCTCCTCTCATCCTTCCGAGTTTGTTAAATGAACACTGTTTAACTTAGCAATGCCAAGGAAAGCTGTGATGTTATCACGAGACCGGGACTCACATAAAGCTCTGTTAACTGGCTACTTTTATTGTAGCAGCCACAACCCACAAACCTACACAGTGCAGCAAACCCTGGCTCTCCAGCTCCAGGCTGCGGGGCTGTGCGACCTCTCATCCATCCTGAGCCTCTAGATCGCAGCCTCCGCCCCGCTGCTCCGCAGAGTTCAGCAGCAGCATCGCTCTTTTCTGTTGTTAGAAACCTGATTGAGGTGTTTGCTGCAGCTTTCCTGGTCCTGAGCTGTTTCACACAGTTGTGTCTCTCATTTCCTTCATCTCTGCAGAGATGGAAGCGTGGGCCTGGGTTTTCCTTTCCTGCTCCCTGGGCTCCACCACTGGCATTGTCTTGAAAGCCATGGGATGGATACTACAACGACCAGCATGCATTGCTATTAGAACAGACTCAGCTCTGGAGCAGTTCACTAACTGTAGGTTCTTTGACTGCACTCCTGGGACACCTGTCTATGGCCCTCATAAAGAACATGGTGGTCTGGACGGCCATGGCGGCGGTGGGAGTCATTACCACCAACAGCATGGCGGTCCAGACCGCAATATAATGAACGTGGCTGAACCGCCACATTTGAAACGCCGCCGCCACCAGGCAGCCACGCAGTGGCGGCATTTCTGATCCGACTGGGCAGCGCTGCCCGCCGCATAATGAGTCTGATGCCACCAGCCTTTCCCTGCAGGCTGGCGGAATGGGTGACTCGGGCCCCCCTGGGGGCCCCTGCCCATGCACTTGGCCCGTCACGCATTTCACTGCCCGATTTATAGGCAGTGAAATGCGCGACGGGTGCTGCTGCACCCGCCGCACTGCTACATTGCCGCCGGCTCCGTCAATGTCCAGGCCCTGTTTCCAGCTGGGCTGGTGGGCGGAAACACTTTTTGCGCCTGCCGGCCCAGCTGGATGTTCATTATGTGGCCGGCGGGGGGTTCTGAGCGCTGGCGGTCTTCTGTTGACCGTCAGCGCCAATCTCGGTGGGTTTCCCTGCCGAGATCATAATGACCCCCTATGTCTTTCTGAGGGCGATCCGTGATCAATGGTATTGTGCACATAGAATTCAGGTTGCTTGATGCGTCCATTTCCGATGGTAACTAGGTCCTAGGTATCCGCACACTAATGAATACTTAGGACCCAGTTCCTACTTGAAATGTTTTTTTTTGGTTTCGCTAACTTTTGCGCCATTCGATAAATCCTCACCAAATGCTCCAAAAAAGTTCCTCCTCCTTCCTGGAAAGTTTCAGGGTGATCGTCAAGTGGGAGCCGAGAAAAAAGGGGATTGTAATACACAATTTCCCCGTGCAATTTCCACGGGGATTTTAGAATCGCGCTGCAGCCAAAACAGTGGAACGGAATAGCAAGCATTTGTCAGAAAGCGAGATCTTTAAATAGAAACCTTGTTTTCTGTAAATCCGTTCAGTAGTTTTCGAGAAACTCACATTCAAAATGTATATATATATATATACGGTTGGGTCCGCAAGAGTCCCCCAGAAGCTCAGCTTCAGATCGTAGAGCAGGGGCTGGCATAGTATGTATGATAGCAAAATATTTCCTTGCGTTAAAAATCCCCTACAAATTCACTTATAATAACAAAGATTCAATTGACGTTATAGTTAAGTAAAATAAATAAACTTAAACATTAACTGGTTGAAGTGAAGTTATAGGTGAAAATGTGCATTTTAATGTAACATTGCAAACTCTAGTAACTTTAACTCGTGCCAAGGCTCATGACATGCAGACCTTTGAGTGAGCCTCCTACTGGGAGCCCAACCATCTCCTCGCTACCTGTTGACGGATCGGCTGTAGTTTTTCCTTGTCCCCTCCCATCTTGTCCCCGGGATCCTGCGTAGTGCACCGAGGGCTGCGAGCAGCCTTGTATCCAGGGGAAGGTTGACTCAATCTATGGTCCGCGATGGGGTGGGATCGCCAAAGCTGGTTGGTGGGTAGAAGGTGGGTTGGGACCCCGGGTGCTTGCAGACTCCGTGCCATCCACTAGCCGGATATCAGGGCACCGCATTATGGTGCCTATGAGTGTGTGAGCACAAGCTGACTGATAGCTGTGGCACTGCCCAGGAGGGCAGAATGAATGTGCGGGAGTGAGTGCGGGTGAATGTAAGGGCAGCACCGTGGTGTTGCCAGTCAGGTTCTTGTGCCAGGGGATTCCTGAGGTTGGCATTATGATTCACTAGTGCTGCCTAGGCCTCAGTTCTATTTGGAAGTGTTACAACCCACATATGTATTTATTGTTGCTAGCAGTAGGAACCGGGGTGCACCCTGAATTCAAGTGTTGCATCAAAGTTGGTAACCTCTTGATTGGGTCTTGTGCTGACAATGTTTGGCACCGCATTAGGGTGCGGGGAGGGAATGTATTGTTTTCTCGTTGATGTTACACACAGTTCGGCCGAATATTGTGAACTCTATTGCTAAACGTAATTTATGCCCAGATTTCCATGATACTCATGCTGAGTTGACAATGTGTATGTTGAATACAATTTTTATATACCTACACGGTGTGTGAAGTCTCATCTGTGCCGCTCAGCGTGGTTGTGGTGGGGAAGTGCTGTGCTCTACCCTTGCTTTGCACATTGCCTCTGCGATAAGCCTGTCTGCTCAGTGCCAAGCTACCCAAGGGTGAGCCCAGGTCATACCGCCAATGCGTTCACCCACCTCTGACGAGAGTCGGAAGATTCTCCCTGGCTGGGGTCTCGCCGCAGCCAACCAGAACGTGCTGCCTCCAACAACTACCAACCCAGAAACCAATGAAATTGAACATAAGAACAGTTAATAACTAGAAATCCTTTCTAAATTAAAAATGGTATAGAAAGGAAACAAAAACCAAGATGCCACCACTGGTGGAAAGTGGCACCCTGCCTGGAGTTACAACCTGAGCATCACTCCAAAAATAAAGTGTAGGAGGCTGGCCTGGTGTGTGGTGGTTACCTGTGGTACTTACACCTTATGCCAGGTCCAACTATCCACTCTCAGGCAGCATCTAGGCAGTGCCTAGAAGCCAGGCTCTCTAGAGGTAGCTGTGGATGAGCAGCCAAGGCTGAACTAGGAGACATGCAAAGCTCATTCAATACCACTGTAGTCACAGAACACTTACACACATGAAAGAAAACACTCAGGGGGTCATTCCGACTTTGGCGGGCGGCGGAGGCCGCCCGCCAAAGTAACCCCGTCGGAAGACTGCTCCGCGGCCAACAGACCGCGACGGTCATTCCGACTTTCCCGCTGGGCCAGCGGGAAAGCCCCTTCAACAATGAAGCCGGCTCTGAATGGAGCCGGCGGAGTTGAAGGGGTGCGACGGGTGCAGTGGCACCCGTTGCGATTTTCAGTGTCTGCAAGGCAGACACTGAAAATCTTAATGGGGCCCTGTTAGGGGGCCCCTGCATTGCCCATGCCAGTGGCATGGGCAGTGCAGGGGCCCCCAGGGGCCCCACGACACCCGTTCCCGCCATCCTGTTCCTGGCGGTAACAACCGCCAGGAACAGGATGGCGGGAAGGGGGTTGGAATCCCCATGGCGGCGCTGCAAGCAGCGCCGCCATGGAGGATTCCCTTGGGCAGGGGTAAACCGGCGGGAAACCGCCGGTTGCCCTTTTCTGACCGCGGCTTTACCGCCGCGGTCAGAATTCCCCATGTAGCACCGCCAGCCTGTTGGCGGTGCTACCTCCGGCCTCCACCCTGGCGGTCTATGACCGCCAGGGTCGGAATGAGGCCCTCGGTGTTACGAAAATAAAGGTACTTTATTTTAGTGACATAATTACTAAAACGTACTACAGAGGCAATCCTTCAATAGGAGGTTAGTAACACCCTAGGTATGTACACCAGTAATCAGTAATAGGCATAAACACTGCAAATGCAAATAGGCAATAGTGACCTTAAGGGGAGCCCAAACCATATACTAAACAAATGGAATGCGAACGCAGGACCCCCACCTAGGTAAGTGGAATGTGTAGAGGGGAGCTGGGGGACTAGGAAACCCCAAAGATAAGTACCACAACCCACCCCAGTGACCTGGAGGTAAGTTTTTATTTTATTTTTATTTAAAAAAAATATATTTTTATTACATTTTTGCTTTAATTCTGCTTCCAACATTTACTAGTCTCATTTTACAGATATATTGCATCAATGGCGTTGCTAATACACAGTTTAACACACTAACTTAACAACTTAACTGAGGTCATTATTGCACATTAAATAAGGGGTACAGAAATGGTTCCTGAACAATCGCTCGCCAAAATACAAATATGGGTACATTTCCGTTACATCAGGTATATTCTCTTGTGGTGCTGGCGCCTATGTGTTGCGTGAGGGAAGGACTGATACAGTGGGGATGTGCGTTTTGAGTGTGGGGTATATAACTTGCATTATGCTGTGGAAACGCATCTCTTCTATGGGCGATCGTGATGGGGCACCCCTGGCTCGCTCACAGGTGCAGGGAGGTGCCAACCGTTCCGGTGATTCTCGCTTAAAGAGTCCCTAGTTGGGCAGGGCGGGGTGGGGAGCCGTCAGGGCCGACCACTATTTGCAGCTGTTCGTGTGTTTTAATTCAGGGCGGTTTCTCGTCGCTTTTAGCGTCTAGTCTATCTATCAGGATCTCCCACGTCTCACTGCCCATCTGTCGTGGTCCCATTTTTGTGTACCTTAGCACCATCAGTTCTGCGCTGGCCCATCTTAGTGTCGCGTTGTGCCAGGACTTCAGGTCCGGGGCGGCGGCCGACTTCCAGTTCATTGCTATCAATCTCTTGTACATTACGAAAGCTAAATCAATAAACTTATGTAAGTGCTTGTGCTTTTGACCTGGAGGTAAGTTACTGGATTTTCCCCAAACCACCCTAAAGGAAGGAAAGAAAAAAGCAAAACTCCCAGAGAAGACTCCAAGAAACCAGCGGTGGATCCTGAAGACAAAGACCTGTGGAAGAAGGGGACCAAGTCCAGAAGTGACAGAAGAGTCCAGGAGGAGCAGGAGCCACTACCCACCCAGCTGTACTTGCAGGAGTTGGTCGACGGTAGGATGAAGACGGTCAGGATTGCAGCCCTTGAGCAGGTGAAGAGTTCCTGGAGGATGCAATCGACGTCCCACACCGGATGGATGATTGCAGTCAGTCAGTGGCGTGGAAAAGCCAGCAACAAGCCTTGGCAAAGGCTGAAGTCATGGTGAAGCAAAAGTGGAGCTGCCGGGGACCAGCAAGGTCCAGGAGGACTCAACCCATGGGGGGAGTCCTAGGGGGACCGTCAGCAAGGCCGAGAGTCCACAGAAGAAGAAGAAGCAGCTCCCACCAGAGACCCACTGGACGAGGAACCAGGAGTCGCAGAGGAACCCATGCAGCACAAATGGAGAAGGGTCCCACGCCGCAGGAGAAGCACGCAGAGGGCTGTGCATCGCAGGTAGGAGGGCTGGGGCTACACGGAGCCTTAAGATCCCTTGGAGGAGATGCAAACAAGCCTTGCTAGCTTCAAGAGACGCGGTGCATGAGGGTACTGTCCTTTGTGGGAAGGCAACGGCTTACCTCCACCAAAGTTGGACAGCTGGCAGAGAGGACCAAGAGGACTACTCCGGACCACCACCCATGGTGTAGGATCCACGCAGCTCAGGATGAGAGGAGATCCACGCAGCCTGTTGTCGTTGCAGTTGGTGCCTGCGGATGCAGGGGAGTGACTCCTTCACTCCAAGGGTGATTCCTTCTTCCTTCTCCTGCAGACTGAATACTTGCCGCCCTCAGAGGATGCATAGCTGGGGAAATGTTGCAGAAGCTGGAAGGAGGTATAGAAACAATGTTGCAATCAGAGCCTTTGTCGTAGATGCAGATTATTGGTTCCTGGAGGGTCCAGTCACAGTTCCAATGGTTAGAAGTCGAGGTAGAGTCCTTCTGGAGTCTTGCAAGCCAAATGAGAAGACCCACCCAAGAGAGAGACCCTAAATAGCCCTGAAAGGGGGATTGGTCACCTAGTAAGGTGACCACCTATCAGGAGGGGGCTCTGCCGTCACCTGCCTGACCTGGCCACTCAGATGCTCCCAGAAGTCCATGCCAACCTTGGATTCAAGATGGCAGAACCCAGGGACCCTCTGCAGGAGCTCTGAGCACCACCCTGGGCTGGTGATGGACAGGGGAGTGGTCACTCCCCTTTCAATTGTCCAGTTTCACACCAGAGCTGGGACTGGAGGTCCCTGAACCAGTGTAGACTGGTTTATGCACTGAGGGCACCAAATGTGCCCTTCAAAGCCTACCAGTGGCTTGGGGAGGCTACCCCTCCCAAGCCATGTAACACCTATTTCCAAAGGGAGAGGGTGTTACCCCTCTCCCAAAGGAAATTGTTTGTTCTGTCTTCCTGGGCTTGAGCTGTTCAAGCAGCAGGTGGGCAGAACCTGTCTGAGGTGGCAGCAGCGCGGGCTGCCCGGAAAGCCCCAGAAGGCTGGTAGGAGCAATGCTGGTGGTCCTCTAAGGAGCCCTCAGAGTGCATAGAATCATACTCCAATGCTGGCAACAGTTTTGAGGTATGATTCTGATATGTTTGATACCAAACATGCCTACGTTTGGAGTTACCATTATGTAGCTGGGCATAGGTAATAACCTAAGTCATGTACACACATAAAATGGGGTCCCCGTACTCACAAAGTCCAGGGAAATGGAACTGGAGTTAGTGGGGGCACCTCTGCTACTACAGGGGTGCCCTCACACACAGGTACTTGCATCCTGCCTTCTGGGCTAGGGGGGCCTGCCATAAGGGTGACTTACAGTGACCCTGTGCAGTGACCTGTAGAGAAAAGGGTGCGGGCAGCCTTTCACGCAGGCTGCAATGGCAGGCCTGCACATACACTTTGCATGGGCTCCTATGGGTGGCATAATACATGCTGCAGCCCCTGGGGATCCCCTGGTGCCTCAATGCCCTGGGTACCTGGGTACCATGTATTAGGGACTTACATGGGGGCACCAGTATGCCAAATGTGGGGTTTAAGTGGTTCAAGTAACCAAGTTTGAAGGGAGAGAGCATAATCACTGGGGTCCTGGTTAGCAGGATCCCTATGAGCACAGACAAACGCACTGACATCAGGCACAAAATGGGGGTAACTGTGCCAAAAAGAGGGTACTTTCCTACATAAAGCCACTGCAAGTAGACACCGAATCATAACATAACTTAAACTTAACTAAAGATAAAATTGAAAAAACATGAATAGTTCAATACATACACAAATAAGCAATAAATATGCTTAAAAGTAGGTATCCAACCACGAGCACCAAGGCTGCCAAAAAACAACACCTAACAACACCAAAAAAAAAACAAGTGAAGAAATTATTGCAAAATTAAATTGAACGAAATGGAAATATAATTAAAAAAATAAAACACAGCACCTAAAATACATAAATAAGAAACCTTTTTTTAAAATTTTGAAATAGCCCAAAAAAAGTACAAACCAAACAATAAGTAAACAACAATAACTAACCAATTTCTCTTGATTAAAGAGGATAAACCAAAGGAAGAAAAAGAACAGCTCCCTAAATAAAACAAAACCAAGTTACCTGAGAAAAAGTAAAAATGTAGAACATGTCGTAAAAATGTTACACACATTTCGAAGTAATGTACAATAGATATTCACTGAAAAAAACAAAGGCTACGGGGACGTTATACTTAGGCTCATATTTTAAACGTACCAAACCATAGAAATTCAGCTGTTATAGTTAGAGTTACATCAACTAACCATAACTTCTGCCCTATAGTAACTATAACTCGTGCCCTAAACTAACCATAATTCCTGCCCTAAAGTAACCATAACTCCTGCCCTAAAGTAACCATAACTTCTGCCCTAAGGTAACTATAATTCCTGCCCGCACAATTTTTTCGTAAAAAATGTTACTGCAAATATTACATTGGTATTATCAGTGATGTTATCAAAGATGTCACCAGTGTTGAAATTTGTGGGGTAATTAGCAGTGAATGGCGTAGGGCACGAGTTACAGTTACTTGGGATAACTCTGACTATACCGCTCCAATGACGGGAGAGCTGTTTGATAGCTCTCCCTTCATCAGAGTACAGTGTTTACTGTGACTTGGCAGCAGCTTCAAAGCTGCCGCCTAGCCACAGCAAACAGCTATGTCCCGGGGTGGGCGCCTCGGGACATAGCAGGAGCGAGGGTCATCAGTGGCTCCATGAGGGGGGCCCTTCCAACATAGAATAGCCTGGGGAGGTGGTGGTCCCCGGGGCTGCAGGGAGTCCGAAACGGACCCCCTTTTGTATTGTATTTAGTGTTTGCCCCCGGGGATGTGGTGGTGCCCGGTGCTGTGGGTGGACTGTGTGGCCCCCCGCATCAAATGTCTTTAATGCCCCAGAGAGGTGGTGGTCCCCGGGGGCAGTGAGGGAGGCCATGGGGCCTCCCCCACATCAAAAAAGCATTTTTCCCCAGGGAGGTGGTGGACCCTGGGGACCGGGGGGGGGGACTGTGTGTTCCCCTCATACATTTAACTGAAATCGCCGCAGGGAAGTGGTGGTCTCTGGGGCCCCAGTGACCCCCCAACAACCCTCATTAATTTTGAGCCAAGCCCCAGGGAGGTAGAAGTCAACAGGCCTGCGGGGGTCCTTAAGGCTGTCACACATATATAAATCAATGCTCCTGGGACCTGGCCCACCGGGGGCTCTGTAGAAAGCAAACAAGGGAGCCTGCACTTTTATTTTTGCTCTAGAACTTGACTTCATTGATGCATCTGACTGAGCCATATGCAGATTCCCGATATTGATTCACCGTGCATTTTGACCAACTATTGTTGTTGCTTTCTTGTATTACACTTTTATAACTTAATGAAGCTACATGGCTGTCTAACCTTTACTAGACTTGAGCCTCCTTGGTTTAGGATTATTTAATGAACTATGCTGGGTTATTTGCTGACAAAACTGCTATCTGTAGGGACGCATTGCCTCATACATTTCTGAGGTTAACACCATCTCTGATCCTGCACAGCTCTTTATCTTAGAATATCTAATGAGTGTCAACAGCAACCAATCAGCATTCACCAGGTGTGAATGTAAGTGAGGTATCTTCCTCACCTGCTGCTTGATACAAGCATGCTTCTGCACGGCGTCTGCACACATTGCTCCAAGCTCTTCAAGGAGCCACGCATGCACCATGAAATACGTCAAACCTGCCCCACCTATGACTACAGTCTCTAGCCTGCAATCGATTAGACACACTGAAAGTCCTCTGTGAGACACACCTGTGAAGGAAGCGCAATATAAATATACAAATAACAGCAACAGACATGCCTGCTCCCTTATTTAGAATCTAAGCAGCGTGCTTTGTCATTCTCTTTGTAGCTTGGTGAGGGGGCAAATGCCACCTTTTATCCTCTAACAGAGCCTGCAGCTAAAGAAACATGTAGTCTGCTGGAAAGCAGACAGGTCAGAAAAACCAGAAAGAGCAGAATAGCAGCTGTCCACACAATTTCAGTGCATTCTTCTCCATGTGCTCTTCAATGTCTTTTTGAATCTCTCAACAAGCCCATTAGTCCGTGGGTCATACAGGTGATCCCACACTGATCTAACATGGCCTTCATGTACAGAGACATGAAATTGCTCCCCTCTCCCTCCCCTCTCAGAAACAGACTCTTTGAAAAAACCCATGTGAGAGCCTTGGCTGCCAACGTGTAACACACTGCATACAAGTCCACCTTCCCGGCAGACCCCGAATAGTCTACGGACTAATCTCTGCTATGGGACTGATGCATAGCACACTGCATAAAATTCCAACTCCCCAGTAAAGCATGTGCAGTCCACTGACCTGGCCCTGTTATAGGACAAATGCATAGCACACTCCATACGAATTCACCTTCCCATGTAGAACAATCTATAGAAGTCTACCCTCTCAGAGTCCTTGACTAGGCCATGGGCCTTACCCTAATATAAGACCAATACTTAGAATACTATTGGAGTCCGCCTTCTCAGAGTCCTTGAGAAGGCCAAGGACTGATGTGCCACACACTGTACATGAGTTCACCTTCCAAGGTTCTTTGACTAGGCCACGGATCTCATCCTGTATCAGGACTGATGTGTTGCATGCTATATAGGAGTCCACCTTCTCATAGTCCTTGAGTAGGCCACAGATCTTACCCTGTTATAAGACTGATACGTAGAATGCTATAGGAGTCCACCTTCTCAGAGTTCTTCAGTAGACCACGGACCATAGTCTGATATATAACGGATATGTAGAAAACTCTACAGGAATCCACTTTCCCGGATTCCTTGAGTTGGCCACGGACCTCATCCTGTAATAGGACTGATGTTTTGCACAGTGTACAGGAGTCAACCTTCTCAGAGTTCTTCAGAATGCCCGGCCACACTGTATAGGAGTCCACCTTCCCAGATTCTTTGAGTAGGCCATGGATCTCATCCTGTAACAGGACTGATGTGTTGCACACTGTACAGGCGTCTGCCTTGGGTAGACCACGGACCTCATCCTGTAACAGGACTGATGTGTCGCACACTGTATTGTAGTCCACCTTCCCAGCAGGTCCTGTGTGGTCCACAGATCTCATCCTGTAATAGGACTGATGTGTTGCACACTGTACAGTAGTCCACAGACCTCATCCTGTAATTGAACTGATGTGTTGCACGCTGTGCAGGAGTCCACATATTTAGAGTCCTTGAGTAGGCCACTGACCTAATCCTGTAATATGACTGATGTGGCGCACACTATGCAGGAGTCCACAAACCTAATCCTGTAATAGGACTGATGTGTGGCACAGTCTGCAGGAGTTCACAGACATCATCCTGTAATAGGACGGTTGTGTCATACACTGTGCAGGAGTCCACCTCCCCAGATTCTTTGAGAAGGCCATGGACCTCATCCTTTAATAGGACTGATGTGTCGCACACTGTGCAGGAGTTAACCGTCATCATATTGTAACAGGGCTGATGTGTCACACACTGAATAGGAGTCCACGAACTTCATCCTGTAACAGGACTGATGTGTCGCACACTGACTAGGAGTCTATGGACCTCATCCTGTAACAGGACTCATGTATAACACACTGATTAGGAGTCCACGGACCTCACCCTGTAACAGGACTGATGTATCACACATTGTGTAGGAGTCCTCTGACCTTATCCTGTATCAGGACTGATGTATCACACACTGAGTAGGAGTCCACGGACCTCATCCTGTAACAGGACTGACATGTCACACACTGAGTAGGAGTCCACGGACGTCATCCTGTAACAGGACTGACATGTCGCACACTGTGCAGGTGTCCACGGGCCTCATCCTGTAATAGGACTGATGTGTTGCACACTGAATAGGAGTCCACTGACCTCACCCTGTAACAGGACTGATGTGTCGCACACTGAGTAGGTGTCCACGGACCTCATCCTGTAACAGGACTGATGTGTTGCACACTGTGCAGGTGTCCACGGGCCTCATCCTGTAACAGGACTGATGGGTCCCACACTGTGCAGGTGCCCACAGACCTTACCCTGTAACAGGACTGATGTGTCACACATTGTGTAGGAGTCCACTGGCCTCATCCTGTAACAGGACTGATGTGTCGCACACTGTACAGGAGTCCACAGACCCCACCCTGTAACAGGACTGATGTGTCACACACTGAATAGGAGTCTACAGACCTCATCCTGTAACAGGACTGATGTGTCACACACTGAAAAGGAGTCCACGGACCTCATCCTGTAACAGGACTGATGTGTCACACATTGAATAGGAGTCCACGGACCTCATCCTGTAACAGGACTGACATGTCACACACTGAGTAGGAGTCCACGGACCTCATCCTGTAACAGGACTGACATGTCGCACACTGTGCAGGTGTCCACGGGCCTCATCCTGTAATAGGACTGATGTGTTGCACACTGAATAGGAGTCCACTGACCTCACCCTGTAACAGGACTGATGTGTCGCACACTGAGTAGGTGTCCACGGACATCATCCTGTAACAGGACTGATGTGTTGCACACTGTGCAGGTGTCCACGGGCCTCATCCTGTAACAGGACTGATGGGTCCCACACTGAAAAGGAGTCCACGGACCTCATCCTGTAACAGGACGGATGTGTCACACATTGAATAGGAGTCCACGGACCTCATCCTGTAACAGGACTGATGTGTTGCACACTGTGCAGGTGTCCACAGACCTCACCCTGTAACAGGACTGATGTGTCACACACTGTGCAGGTGTCCACGGACCTCATCCTGTAACAGGACTGACATGTTGCACACTGTGCAGGTGTCTACGGGCCTCATCCTGTAAAATGACTGATGTGTCACACACTGTGCAGGTGTCCACGAACCGCAGGTGTCCACGATCCTCATCCTGTTACAGGACTGATGTGTCGCACACTGTGCAGGTGTCCACAGACCTCACCCTGTAACAGGACTGATGTGTCACACACTGTGCAGGTGTCCACGGACCTCATCCTGTAACAGGACTGACATGTTGCACACTGTGCAGGTGTCTACGGGCCTCATCCTGTAAAATGACTGATGTGTCACACACTGTGCAGGTGTCCACGAACCGCAGGTGTCCACGATCCTCATCCTGTTACAGGACTGATGTGTCGCACACTGTGCAGGTGTCCATGGACCTCATCCTGTAACAGGACTGATGTGTTGCACACTGAATAGGAGTCCATGGACGTCATCCTATAACAGGACTGATGTATCACAGACTGAAAAGGAGTCAATGGACCTCATCCTGTAAAAGGACTGATGTGTCGCACACTGAATATGAGTCCACGGACCTCATCCTGTAACAGGACTGATGTGTCGCACACTGAGTAGGAGTCCACGGACCTCATCCTGTAACAGGACTGATGTGTTGCACACTAAATTGGAGTCCATGGACCTCATCCTATAACAGGACTGATGTGTCACACATTGTGTAGGAGCCCACTGACATCATCCTGTAACAGGACTGATGTATCACACACTGAGTAGGAGTCCACGGACCTCATCCTGTAACAGGACTGACATGTCACACACTATGCAGATGTGCACGAACCTCATCCTGTAACAGGACTGATGAGTCGCACAATGAATAGGAGTCCATGGACCTCATCCTGTAACAGGACTGATGTGTCACACACTGAATAGGAGTCCACTGACCTCATCCTGTAACAGGACTGATGTGTCACACACTGTACAGGAGTCCACGGACCTCATCCTGTAACAGGACTGATGTGTCGCACACTGTGCAGGTGTTCACGGGCCTCATCCTGTAACAGGACTGATATATCACACACTGAGTAGGAGTCCACGGACCTCATCCTGTAACAGGACTGATGTGTCGCACACTGAATAGGAGTCCACTGACCTCATCCTGTAACAGGACTGATGTGTTGCACACTGAATAGGAGTCCACGGACCTCATCCTGTAACAGGAATGATGTGTTGCACACTGTGCAGGTGCCCACGGACCTCATCCTGTAACAGGACTGATGTGTCACACATTGTGTAGGAGTCCATGGACCTCATCCCGTAACAGGACTGATGTGTTGCACACTGAATAGGAGTCCACGGACCTCATCCTGTAACAGGACTGATGTGTTGCACACTGAATAGGAGTCCACTGACCTCATCCTGTAACAGGACTGATGTGTTCCACACTGTGCAGGTGTCCACGGACCTCATCCTGTAACAGGACTGATGTGTTGCACACTGAATAGGAGTCCACGGACCTCATCCTGTAACAGGACTGATGTGTCGCACACTGTGCAGGTGCCCACGGACCTCATCCTGTAACAGGACTGATGGGTTGCACACTGAGTAGGAGTCCACGGACCTCATCCTGTAACAGGACTGATGTGTTGCACACTGTGCAGGTGCCCACGGACCTCACCCTGTAACAGGACTGATGTGTCACACATTGTGTAGGAGTCCATGAACCTCATCCCGTAACAGGACTGATGTGTCGCAGACTGTGCAGGTGTCCACGGACCTCATCCTGTAACAGGACTGACATGTCACACACTGAGTAGGAGTCCACGGACCTCATCCTGTAACAGGACTGACATGTTGCACACTGTGCAGGTGTCCACGGGCCTCATCCTGTAATAGGACTGATGTGTTGCACACTGAATAGGAGTCCACTGACCTCACCCTGTAACAGGACTGATGTGTCGCACACTGAGTAGGTGTCCACGGGCCTCATCCTGTAACAGGACTGATGTGTCACACATTGTGTAGGAGTCCACGGACCTCATCCCGTAACAGGACTGATGTGTCGCACACTGAGTAGGAGTCCACGGACCTCATCCTGTAACAGGACTGATGTGTCACACATTGTGTAGGAGTCCATGAACCTCATCCCGTAACAGGACTGATGTGTCGCACACTGTGCAGGTGTCCACGGACCTCATCCTGTAACAGGACTGATGAGTCGCACACTGAATAGGAGTCCATGGACCTCATCCCGTAACAGGACTGATGTGTTGCACACTGAGTAGGAGTCCACGGACCTCATCCTGGAACATGACTGATGTGTCACACACTGTGCAGGTGCCCACGGACCTCATCCTGTAAAAGGACTGATGTCTCGCACACTGTGCAGGTGTACACGGACCTCACCCTGTAACAGGACTGATGTGTCGCACACTGAGTAGGTGTCCACGGACCTCATCCTGTAACAGGACTGATGTGTCGCACACTGTGCAGGTGTCCACGGACCTCACCCTGTAACAGGACTGATGTGTCACACACTGAATAGGAGTCCACGGACCTCATCCTGTAACAGGACTGATGTGTCACACATTGTGTAGGCGTCCACAGACCTCATCCAGTAACAGGACTGATGTGTCGCACACTGAATAGGAGTCCACGGACCTCATCCTGTAACAGGAATGACATGTAACACACTGTGCAGGTGTCAACGGGCCTCATCCTGTAACAGGACTGATGTGTCCCACACTGTGCAGGTGCCCACGGACCTCATCCTGTAACAGGACTGATGTGTCGCACTCTGTGCAGGTGTCCACAGACCTTACCCTGTAACAGGACTGATGTGTCGCACACTGTGCACGTGTACACGGACCTCACCCTGTAACAGGACTTATGTGTTGCACACTGAGTAGGAGTCCACGGACCTCATCCTGTCACAGGAATGATGTGTCGGACACTGTGCACGTGTACATGGAGCTCATCCTGTAACAGGACTGATGTGTCACAGATTGTGTAGGAGTCCACTGGCCTCATCCTGTAACAGGACTGATGTGTCGCACACTGTACAGGTGTCCACGGGCCTCATCCTGTAACAGGACTGATATATCACACACTGTGCAGGTGTCCATGGACCTCAACCTGTAACAGGACTGATGTGTTGCACACTGAGTAGGAGTCCACTGACCTTATCCTGTAACAGGACTGATGTGTTGCACACTGAATAGGAGTCCATGGACCTCATCCTGTAACAGGACTGACATGTCACACACTATGCAGATGTGCACGAACCTCATCCTGTAACAGGACTGATGAGTCGCACAATGAATAGGAGTCCATGGACCTCATCCTGTAACAGGACTGATGTGTCACACACTGAATAGGAGTCCACTGACCTCATCCTGTAACAGGACTGATGTGTCACACACTGTACAGGAGTCCACGGACCTCATCCTGTAACAGGACTGATGTGTCGCACACTGTGCAGGTGTCCACGGGCCTCATCCTGTAACAGGACTGATATATCACTCACTGAGTAGGAGTCCACGGACCTCATCCTGTAACAGGACTGATGTGTCGCACACTGAATAGGAGTCCACTGACCTCATCCTGTAACAGGACTGATGTGTTGCACACTGAATAGGAGTCCACGGACCTCATCCTGTAACAGGAATGATGTGTCGCACACTGTGCAGGTGCCCACGGACCTCATCCTGTAACAGGACTGATGTGTCACACATTGTGTAGGAGTCCATGAACCTCATCCCGTAACAGGACTGATGTGTCGCACACTGTGCAGGTGTCCACGGACCTCATCCTGTAACAGGACTGATATGTCGCACATTGTGTAGGAGTCCACGGACCTCATCCTGTAATAGGACTGACATGTCACACACTGTGCAGATGTGCACGAACCTCATCCTGTAACAGGACTGATGTGTCACACTCTGAATAGGAGTCCACTGACCTCATCCTGTAACAGGACTGATGTGTCGCACACAGTGCACGTGTCCATGGACCCCATCCTGTAACAGGACTGATGAGTTGCACACTGTACAGGAGTCCACGGACCGCATCCTGTAACAGAACTGATGTGTCGCACACTGTGCACGTGTACATGGACCTCATCCTGTAACAGGATTGATGTGTCGCACACTGTGCAGGTGTCCACGGACCTCATCCTGTAACAGGACTGATGTGTCACACACTGAATAGGAGTCCACTGACCTCATCCTGTAACAGGACTGATGTGTCACACACTGTATAGGAGTCCACGGACCTCATCCTATACCAGGACTGATGTGTCGCACACTGTGCACGTGTACATTGACCTCATCCTGTAACAGGATTGATGTGTCACACACTGTGCAGGTGTCCACGGGCCTCATCCTGTAACAGGACTGATATATCACACACTGAGTAGGAGTCCACGGACCTCATCCTGTAACAGGACTGATGTGTCGCACACTGAATAGGAGTCCACTGACCTCATCCTGTAACAGGACTGATGTGTTGCACACTGAATAGGAGTCCACGGACCTCATCCTGTAACAGGAATGATGTGTCGCACACTGTGCAGGTGCCCACGGACCTCATCCTGTAACAGGACTGATGTGTCACACATTGTGTAGGAGTCCATGAACCTCATCCCGTAACAGGACTGATGTGTCGCACACTGTGCAGGTGTCCACGGACCTCATCCTGTAACAGGACTGATGCGTCACACATTGTGTAGGAGTCAACGGACCTCATCCTGTAATAGGACTGACATGTCACACACTGTGCAGATGTGCACGAACCTCATCCTGTAATAGGACTGATGTGTCACACTCTGAATAGGAGTCCACTGACCTCATCCTGTAACAGGACTGATGTGTCGCAAACAGTGCACGTGTCCATGGACCTCATCCTGTAACAGGACAGATGAGTTGCACACTGTACAGGAGTCCACGGATCGCATCCTGTAACAGAACTGATGTGTCGCACACTGTGCACGTGTACATGGACCTCATCCTGTAACAGGACTGATGTGTTGCACACTGAATAGGAGTCCACGGACCTTATCCTGTAACAGGACTGATGTGTTGCACACTGAATAGGAGTCCACGGACCTCATCCTGCAACAGGACTGATGTGTTGCACACTGTGCAGGTGCCCACGGACCTCATCCTGTAAGAGGACTGATGTGTCACACATTGTGTAGGAGTCCATGGACCTCATCCCGTAACAGGACTGATGTGTTGCACACTGAATAGGAGTCCACGGACCTCATCCTGTAACAGGACTGATGTGTTGCACACTGAATAGGAGTCCACTGACCTCATCCTGTAACAGGACTGATGTGTTCCACACTGTGCAGGTGTCCACGGACCTCATCCTGTAACAGGACTGATGTGTTGCACACTGAATAGGAGTCCACGGACCTCATCCTGTAACAGGACTGATGTGTCGCACACTGTGCAGGTGCCCACGGACCTCATCCTGTAACAGGACTGATGGGTTGCACACTGAGTAGGAGTCCACGGACCTCATCCTGTAACAGGACTGATGTGTTGCACACTGTGCAGGTGCCCACGGACCTCACCCTGTAACAGGACTGATGTGTCACACATTGTGTAGGAGTCCATGAACCTCATCCCGTAACAGGACTGATGTGTCGCAGACTGTGCAGGTGTCCACGGACCTCATCCTGTAACAGGACTGACATGTCACACACTGAGTAGGAGTCCACGGACCTCATCCTGTAACAGGACTGACATGTTGCACACTGTGCAGGTGTCCACGGGCCTCATCCTGTAATAGGACTGATGTGTTGCACACTGAATAGGAGTCCACTGACCTCACCCTGTAACAGGACTGATGTGTCGCACACTGAGTAGGTGTCCACGGGCCTCATCCTGTAACAGGACTGATGTGTCACACATTGTGTAGGAGTCCACGGACCTCATCCCGTAACAGGACTGATGTGTCGCACACTGAGTAGGAGTCCACGGACCTCATCCTGTAACAGGACTGATGTGTCACACATTGTGTAGGAGTCCATGAACCTCATCCCGTAACAGGACTGATGTGTCGCACACTGTGCAGGTGTCCACGGACCTCATCCTGTAACAGGACTGATGAGTCGCACACTGAATAGGAGTCCATGGACCTCATCCCGTAACAGGACTGATGTGTTGCACACTGAGTAGGAGTCCACGGACCTCATCCTGGAACATGACTGATGTGTCACACACTGTGCAGGTGCCCACGGACCTCATCCTGTAAAAGGACTGATGTCTCGCACACTGTGCAGGTGTACACGGACCTCACCCTGTAACAGGACTGATGTGTCGCACACTGAGTAGGTGTCCACGGACCTCATCCTGTAACAGGACTGATGTGTCGCACACTGTGCAGGTGTCCACGGACCTCACCCTGTAACAGGACTGATGTGTCACACACTGAATAGGAGTCCACGGACCTCATCCTGTAACAGGACTGATGTGTCACACATTGTGTAGGCGTCCACAGACCTCATCCAGTAACAGGACTGATGTGTCGCACACTGAGTAGGAGTCCACGGACCTCATCCTGTGCAAGGACTGATGTGTTGCACACTGAATAGGAGTCCACGGACCTCATCCTGTAACAGGAATGACATGTAACACACTGTGCAGGTGTCAACGGGCCTCATCCTGTAACAGGACTGATGTGTCCCACACTGTGCAGGTGCCCACGGACCTCATCCTGTAACAGGACTGATGTGTCGCACTCTGTGCAGGTGTCCACAGACCTTACCCTGTAACAGGACTGATGTGTCGCACACTGTGCACGTGTACACGGACCTCACCCTGTAACAGGACTTATGTGTTGCACACTGAGTAGGAGTCCACGGACCTCATCCTGTCACAGGAATGATGTGTCGGACACTGTGCACGTGTACATGGAGCTCATCCTGTAACAGGACTGATGTGTCACAGATTGTGTAGGAGTCCACTGGCCTCATCCTGTAACAGGACTGATGTGTCGCACACTGTACAGGTGTCCACGGGCCTCATCCTGTAACAGGACTGATATATCACACACTGTGCAGGTGTCCATGGACCTCAACCTGTAACAGGACTGATGTGTTGCACACTGAGTAGGAGTCCACTGACCTTATCCTGTAACAGGACTGATGTGTTGCACACTGAATAGGAGTCCACGGACCTCATCCTGTAACAGGAATCATGTGTCGCACACTGTGCAGGTGTCCATGGACCTCATCCTGTAACAGGACTGATGTGTCGCACACTGTGCAGGTGCCCACGGACCTCATCCTGTAAAAGGACTGATGTGTCGCACACTGTGCAGGTGTCCACGGACCTCACCCTGTAACAGGACTGATGTGTCCCACACTGTGCAGGTGCCCACGGACCTCACCCTGTAACAGGACTGATGTGTCCCACACTGTGCAGGTGCAGGACTGATGTGTCGCACACTGTGCACGTGTACATTGACCTCATCCTGTAACAGGACTGATGTGTTGCACACTGAGTAGGAGTCCACGGACCTCATCCTGTAACAGGACTGATGTGTTGCACACTGTGCAGGTGCCCACGGACCTCACCCTGTAACAGGACTGATGTGTCACACATTGTGTAGGAGTCCATGAACTTCATCCCGTAACAGGACTGATGTGTCGCACAATGTGCAGGTGTCCACGGACCTCATCCTGTAACAGGACTGACATGTCACACACTGAGTAGGAGTCCACGGACCTCATCCTGTAACAGGACTGAGATGTCGCACACTGTGCAGGTGTCCACGGGCCTCATCCTGTAATAGGACTGATGTGTTGCACACTGAATAGGAGTCCACTGACCTCACCCTGTAACAAGACTGATGTGTCGCACACTGAGTAGGTGTCCACGGACCTCATCCTGTAACAGGACTGATGGGTCCCACACTGTGCAGGTGCCCACAGACCTTACCCTGTAACAGGACTGATGTGTCACACATTGTGTAGGAGTCCACTGGCCTCATCCTGTAACAGGACTGATGTGTCGCACACTGTACAGGAGTCCACGGACCTCACCCTGTAACAGGACTGATGTGTCACACACTGAATAGGAGTCCACAGACCTCATCCTGTAACAGGACTGATGTGTCACACACTGAAAAGGAGTCCACGGACCTCATCCTGTAACAGGACTGATGTGTCACACATTGAATAGGAGTCCACGGACCTCATCCTGTAACAGGACTGACATGTCATACACTGAGTAGGAGTCCACGGACCTCATCCTGTAACAGGACTGACATGTCGCACACTGTGCAGGTGTCCACGGGCCTCATCCTGTAATAGGACTGATGTGTTGCACACTGAATAGGAGTCCACTGACCTCACCCTGTAACAGGACTGATGTGTCGCACACTGAGTAGGTGTCCACGGACCTCATCCTGTAACAGGACTGATGTGTTGCACACTGTGCAGGTGTCCACGGGCCTCATCCTGTAACAGGACTGATGGGTCCCACACTGTGCAGGTGCCCACAGACCTTACCCTGTAACAGGACTGATGTTTCACACATTGTGTAGGAGTCCACTGGCCTCATCCTGTAACAGGACTGATGTGTCGCACACTGTACAGGAGTCCACGGACCTCACCCTGTAACAGGACTGATGTGTCACACACTGAATAGGAGTCCACAGACCTCATCCTGTAACAGGACTGATGTGTCACACACTGAAAAGGAGACCACGGACCTCATCCTGTAACAGGACGGATGTGTCACACATTGAATAGGAGTCCACGGACCTCATCCTGTAACAGGACTGATGTGTTGCACACTGTGCAGGTGTCCACAGACCTCACCCTGTAACAGGACTGATGTGTCACACACTGTGCAGGTGTCCACGGACCTCATCCTGTAACAGGACTGACATGTTGCACACTGTGCAGGTGTCCACGGGCCTCATCCTGTAAAATGACTGATGTGTCACACACTGTGCAGGTGTCCACGAACCGCAGGTGTCCACGATCCTCATCCTGTTACAGGACTGATGTGTCGCACACTGTGCAGGTGTCCACGGACCTCATCCTGTAACAGGACTGATGTGTTGCACACTGAATAGGAGTCCATGGACGTCATCCTATAACAGGACTGATGTATCACAGACTGAAAAGGAGTCAATGGACCTCATCCTGTAAAAGGACTGATGTGTCGCACACTGAATAGGAGTCCACGGACCTCATCCTGTAACAGGACTGATGTGTCGCACACTGAGTAGGAGTCCACGGACCTCATCCTGTAACAGGACTGATGTGTCGCACACTAAATTGGAGTCCATGGACCTCATCCTATAACAGGACTGATGTGTCACACATTGTGTAGGAGCCCACTGACATCATCCTGTAACAGGACTGATGTATCACACACTGAGTAGGAGTCCACGGACCTCATCCTGTAACAGGACTGACATGTCACACACTATGCAGATGTGCACGAACCTCATCCTGTAACAGGATTGATGATTCGCACAATGAATAGGAGTCCATGGACCTCATCCTGTAACAGGACTGATGTGTCACACACTGAATAGGAGTCCACTGACCTCATCCTGTAACAGGACTGATGTGTCACACACTGTACAGGAGTCCACGGACCTCATCCTATAACAGGACTGATGTGTCGCACACTGTGCACGTGTACATGGACCTCATCCTGTAACAGGACTGATGTGTCGCACACTGTGCAGGTGTCCACGGGCCTCATCCTGTAACAGGACTGATATATCACACACTGAGTAGGAGTCCACGGACCTCATCCTGTAACAGGACTGATGTGTTGCACACTGCATAGGAGTCCACGGACCTCATCCTGTAACAGGACTGATGTGTCGCACACTGCGCACGTGTCCATGGGCCTCATCCTGTAACAGGACTGATGTGTCACACATTGTGTAGGAGTCCACGGACCTCATCCCGTAACAGGACTGATGTGTCGCACACTGAGTAGGAGTCCACTGACCTCATCCTGTAACAGGACTGATGTGTCACACATTGTGTAGGAGTCCATGAACCTCATCCCGTAACAGGACTGATGTGTCGCACACTGTGCAAGTGTCCACGGACCTCATCCTGTAACAGGACTGATGAGTCACACATTGTGTAGGAGTCCATGGACCTCATCCCGTAACAGGACTGATGTGTTGCACACAGAATAGTAGTCCACTGACCTCATCCTGTAACAGGACTGATGTGTCGCACACTGAATAGGAGTCCACTGACCTCATCCTGTAACAGGACTGATGTGTCGCACACTGTGCACGTGTCTACGGGCCTCATCCTGTAACAGGACTGATGTGTCACACATTGTGTAGGAGTCCACGGACCTAATCCCGTAACAGGACTGATGTGTCGCACACTGAGTAGGAGTCCACGGACCTCATCCTGTAACAGGACTGTGTCACACATTGTGTAGGAGTCCATGAACCTCATCCCGTAACAGGACTGATGTGTCACACACTGTGCAGGTGTCCACGGACCTCATCCTGTAACAGGAATGATGAGTCGCACACTGAATAGGAGTCCACGGACCTCATCCTGTAACAGGACTGATTTGTCACACATTGTGTAGGAGTCCATGAACCTCATCCCGTAACAGGACTGATGTGTCGCACACTGTGCAGGTGTCCACGGACCTCATCCTGTAGCAGGACTGATGAGTCACACACGGAATAGGAGTCCATGGACCTCATCCCGTAACTGGACTGATGTGTCGCACACTGAGTAGGAGTCCACGGACCTCATCCTGGAACATGACTGATGTGTCACACACTGTGCAGGTGCCCACGGACCTCATCCTGTAAAAGGACTGATGTGTCGCATACTGTGCAGGTGTACACGGACCTCACCCTGTAACAGGACTGATGTGTCGCACACTGAGTAGGTGTCCACGGACCTCATCCTGTAACAGGACTGATGTGTCGCACACTGTGCAGGTGTCCACGGACCTCACCCTGTAACAGGACTGATGTGTCACACACTGAATAGGAGTCCACGGACCTCATCCTGTAACAGGACTGATGTGTCACACATTGTGTAGGTGTCCACAGACCTCATCCAGTAACAGGACTGATGTGTCGCACACTGAGTAGGAGTCCAGGGACCTCATCCTGTAACAGGACTGATGTGTTGCACACTGAATAGGAGTCCACGGACCTCATCCTGTAACAGGAATGACATGTAACACACTGTGCAGGTGTCAACGGGCCTCATCCTGTAACAGGACTGATGTGTCCCACACTGTGCAGGTGCCCACGGACCTCATCCTGTAACAGGACTGATGTGTCGCACACTGTGCAGGTGTCCACAGACCTTACCCTGTAACAGGACTGATGTGTCGCACACTGTGCACGTGTACACGGACCTCACCCTGTAACAGGACTGATGTGTCACAGATTGTGTAGGAGTCCACTGGCCTCATCCCGTAACAGGACTGATGTGTCGCACACTGTGCAGGTGTCCACGGGCCTCATCCTGTAACAGGACTGATATATCACACACTGTGCAGGTGTCCATGGACATCATCCTGTAACAGGACTGATGTGTTGCACACTGAGTAGGAGTCCACTGACCTTATCCTGTAACAGGACTGATGTGTTGCACACTGAATAGGAGTCCACGGACCTCATCCTGTAACAGGAATGATGTGTCGCACACTGTGCAGGTGTCCAAGGACCTCATCCTGTAACAGGACTGATGTGTCGCACACTGTGCAGGTGCCCACGGACCTCATCCTGTAAAAGGACTGATGTGTCGCACACTTTGCAGGTGTCCACGGACCTCACCCTGTAACAGGACTGATGTGTCCCACACTGTGCAGGTGCCCACAGACCTCATCCTGTAAGAGGACTGATGTGTCGCACACTGTGCACGTGTCCACGGACCTCATCCTGTAACAGGACTGATGTGTCGCACACTGTGCAGGTGCCCACGGACCTCATCCTGTAACAGGACTGATGTGTCGCAAACTGTGCAGGTGCCCACGGACCTCATCCTGTAACAGGACTGATGTGTCGCACACTGTGCAGGAGTCCACGGACCTCATCGTGTAACAGGACTGATGTGTCGCACACTGAGTAGGAGTCCACGGACCTCATCCTGTAACAGGACTGATGTGTTGCACACTGTGCAGGTGTCCACAGACCTCACCCTGTAACAGGACTGATGTGTCACACACTGTGCAGGTGTCCACGGACCTCATCCTGTAACAGGACTGACATGTTGCACACTGTGCAGGTGTCCACGGGCCTCATCCTGTAAAATGACTGATGTGTCACACACTGTGCAGGTGTCCACGAACCGCAGGTGTCCACGATCCTCATCCTGTTACAGGACTGGTGTGTCGCACACTGTGCAGGTGTCCACGGACCTTATCCTGTAACAGGACTGATGTGTTGCACACTGAATAGGAGTCCATGGGCGTCATCCTATAACAGGACTGATGTATCACAGACTGAAAAGGAGTCAATGGACCTCATCCTGTAAAAGGACTGATGTGTCGCACACTGAATAGGAGTCCACGGACCTCATCCTGTAACAGGACTGATGTGTCGCACACTGAGTAGGAGTCCACGGACCTCATCCTGTAACAGGACTGATGTGTCGCACACTAAATTGGAGTCCATGGACCTCATCCTATAACAGGACTGATGTGTCACACATTGTGTAGGAGCCCACTGACATCATCCTGTAACAGGACTGATGTATCACACACTGAGTAGGAGTCCACGGACCTCATCCTGTAACAGGACTGACATGTCACACACTATGCAGATGTGCACGAACCTCATCCTGTAACAGGATTGATGATTCGCACAATGAATAGGAGTCCATGGACCTCATCCTGTAACAGGACTGACGTGTCACACACTGAATAGGAGTCCACTGACCTCATCCTGTAACAGGACTGATGTGTCACACACAGTACAGGAGTCCACGGACCTCATCCTATAACAGGACTGATGTGTCGCACACTGTGCACGTGTACATGGACCTCATCCTGTAACAGGACTGATGTGTTGCACACTGTGCAGGTGTCCACGGGCCTCATCCTGTAACAGGACTGATATATCACACACTGAGTAGGAGTTCACGGACCTCATCCTGTAACAGGACTGATGTGTCGCACACTGAATAGGAGTCCACTGACCTCATCCTGTAACAGGACTGATGTGTTGCACACTGAATAGGAGTCCACGGACCTCATCCTGTAACAGGAATGATGTGTCGCACACTGTGCAGGTGCCCACGGACCTCATCCTGTAACAGGACTGATGTGTCACACATTGTGTAGGAGTCCATGAACCTCATCCCGTAACAGGACTGATGTGTCGCACACTGTGCAGGTGTCCACGGACCTCATCCTGTAACAGGACTGATGTGTCACACATTGTGTAGGAGTCCACGGACTTCATCCTGTAATAGGACTGACATGTCACACACTGTGCAGATGTGCACGAACCTCATCCTGTAACAGGACTGATGTGTCACACTCTGAATAGGAGTCCACTGACCTCATCCTGTAACAGGACTGATGTGTCGCACACAGTGCACGTGTCCATGGACCCCATCCTGTAACAGGACTGATGAGTTGCACACTGTATAGGAGTCCACGGACCGCATCCTGTAACAGAACTGATGTGTCGCACACTGTGCACGTGTACATGGACCTCATCCTGTAACAGGACTGATGTGTCGCACACTGTGCAGGTGTCCATGGACCTCATCCTGTAACAGGACTGATGTGTCACACACTGAATAGGAGTCCACTGACCTCATCCTGTAACAGGACTGATGTGTCACACACTGTACAGGAGTCCACGGACCTCATCCTATAACAGGACTGATGTGTCGCACACTGTGCACGTGTACATTGACCTCATCCTGTAACAGGGCTGATGTGTCGCACACTGTGCAGGTGTCCACGGGCCTCATCCTGTAACAGGACTGATATATTACACACTGAGTAGGAGTCCACGGACCTCATCCTGTAACAGGACTGATGTGTCGCACACTGAATAGGAGTCCACTGACCTCATCCTGTAACAGGACTGATGTGTTGCACACTGAATAGGAGTCCACGGACCTCATCCTGTAACAGGAATGATGTGTCGCACACTGTGCAGGTGCCCACGGACCTCATCCTGTAACAGGACTGATGTGTCACACATTGTGTAGGAGTCCATGAACCTCATCCCGTAACAGGACTGATGTGTCGCACACTGTGCAGCTGTCCACGGACCTCATCCTCTAACAGGACTGATGTGTCACACATTGTGTAGGAGTCAACGGACCTCATCCTGTAATAGGACTGACATGTCACACACTGTGCAGATGTGCACGAACCTCATCCTGTAATAGGACTGATGTGTCACACTCTGAATAGGAGTCCACTGACCTCATCCTGTAACAGGACTGATGTGTCACACATTGTGTAGGAGTCCATGAACCTCATCCCGTAACAGGACTGATGTGTCGCACACTGTGCAAGTGTCCACGGACCTCATCCTGTAACAGGACTGATGAGTCACACATTGTGTAGGAGTCCATGGACCTCATCCCGTAACAGGACTGATGTGTTGCACACTGAATAGGAGTCCACAGACCTCATCCTGTAACAGGACTGATGTGTCGCACACTGAATGGGAGTCCACTGACCTCATCCTGTAACAGGACTGATGTGTCGCACACTGAGTAGGAGTCCACGGACCTCATCCTGGAACAGGACTGATGTGTCACACACTGTGCAGGTGTCCATGGACCTCATCCTGTAAAAGGACTGATGTGTCGCACACTGTGCAGATGTACACGGACCTCACCCTGTAACAGGACTGATGTGTCGCACACTGAGTAGGTGTCCATGGACCTCATCCTGTAACAGGACTGATGTGTCGCACACTGTGCAGGTGCCCACAGACCTCATCCTGTGAAAGGACTGATGTGTCGCACACTGTGCAGGTGTCCACGGACCTCACCCTGTAACAGGACTGATGTGTTGCACACTGTGCAGGTGCCCACGGACCTCATCCTGTAACAGGACTGATGTGTTGCACACTGTGCAGGTGCCCACAGACCTTACCCTGTAACAGGACTGATGTGTCACACATTGTGTAGGAGTCCACTGGCCTCATCCTGTAACAGGACTGATGTGTCGCACACTGTGCAGGTGTCCACGGACCTCATCCTGTAACAGGACAGATGTGTTGCACACTGTGCAGGAGTCCACGGACAGCATCCTGTAACAGGACTGATGTGTCGCACACTGAGTGGGTGTCCACGGACCTCACCCTCTAACAGGACTGATGTGTTGCACACTGTGCAGGTGTCCACGGACCTCATCCTGTAACAGGACTGATGTGTCGCACACTGTGCAGGTGCCCACGGACCTCATCCTGTAACAGGACTGATGAGTCGCACACTGAATAGGAGTGCATGGACCTCATCCTGTAACAGGACTGATGTGTCGCACACTGTGCAGGTGCCCACGGACCTCATCCTGTAAAAGGACTGATGTGTCGCACACTGTGCAGGTGTCCACGGACCTCACCCTGTAACAGGACTGATGTGTTGCACACTGTGCAGGTGCCCATGGACCTCATCCTGTAACAGGACTGATGTGTCGCACACTGTACGGGTGCCCACAGACCTTACCCTGTAACAGTACTGATGTGTCACACATTGTGTGGGATTCCACTGGCCTCATCCTGTAACAGGACTGATGTGTCGTACACTGTGCAGGTGTCCACGGACCTCATTCTGTAACTGGACAGATGTGTTGCACACTGTGGAGGAGTCCACGGACCGCATCCTGTAACAGGACTGATGTGTCGCACACTGAGTGGGTGTCAACGGACCTCACCCTCTAACAGGACTGATGTGTCGCACACTGTTCAGGTGTCCACGGACCTCATCCTGTAACAGGACTGATGTGTCGCACACTGTGCAGGTGTCCATGAACCTCATCCTGTAACAGGACTGATGTAACAGGACTGATGTGTTGCACACTGTGCAGGTGTCCACCTTCCAGCAGGTCCTGTGTAGTCCACGGACGTACCACTGTTACCTTCCACGGACGCAGACTCCTATTGCACATGGCAGACATCTTCCTTGTCCTGCAGCTCTTTGCTTGAACATGGAGCCCTTAAGGCCACGCGCTGAGGGGTTGTAAGGCAGCGTCTACCAGGGCCAACGGAGATACTTGTCTTCCTCCTGGGCTTGCAATGCCTTGTACCCCCACCCTGAGACGCTCTCTGTGGTGGTCCCTGGTGGGCTTAGCTTTCTTTAGCTTGTCTCCCCCTCTGTTTCTCAGGGCTGGAACATTCTGTCCAACACCAATGTATACCTGTGAATTATGGGAGAGTCAGAGGCCCAGAATCAATCAATCAATCAATCAACCCGGACTTATCGAGCCCGCTAATCTCCTGGGAGCGTATCCAGCACTCGTTCTTTCTGCGATTAGTCTGAATTCCTGCAGGGAGGATGCTGGTCGGAGGTCTGGCAAGAGCTTGAATTGGTATCTATTTTGGATGGGAGCCAGTGGAGGTTCCTGAAATGGGGGCGATGCGGGTCAGTTTGCGGAGGTCCAGGATGAGTCTGGTGACTTCAGGAGTTGGGTGGTGATTGCTGCATTGAGTGCTTTGCCACGGCCCGGTCTGCTGGTGGCTGGAGCTTGAGTGATGTTTTCCTGGTGCTGATGGGAGCCATCTGAAGATCTTCCGGAGCATTCAGAGGGTGTGGAACAGGCCGAAGAGACACTGTTGATATGACATTTCATTGTGCGTTTGTGTCCGGGATGATGACAATGTTGCGGGCGTGGTCTATCGGCGTGGGTCTGAGTTCCGGGGGCCACCAGGTGTCGTTCCACGGAGAGGTCTTGCCTGTGTTGTGCTTTCGGCAGTTTGTCCTCATCCAGTCGGTGGCTCATCAAGCAGTTGTGGAAGTTGGTCTTGGTGGTCGATGGGTCTTCTGTGAGCGAGAAGGTGAGCCGGGTGTCATCTGCTTAGGATATGATGTTGACGCCAGGGCCTCGTGTAGATGTTGAACAGGGTGGGGCTGAGGGATGAACCTTGCGGGATGCCACAGATGATGCTCGGAGGTTCTCTGGGTGCCTCCTGTGCGGAAGTATGCGCTCCATTTGAGGGCGTCTCCCTGGATCCCCATGTGGTGGAGTCTCTTGGTGGGTGTTGGACACTGCTGACAAGTTGAGGAGGATCAGGGCTGCTGTTTCCCCTGGTTTAGGAGGGTTCGTGCGGGGCAATCAGGGGGTCTTGGTGTTGTGGTTGCGCGGAGACCTCAGTGAGAGGCGTGGAGCAGGTTGTTTCTCTCCAGGTGTTTGGTGAGTTGCATTTAGCAGGCAAGGGGATCATCTGCAAGGGGGGCCCTCACCCTTCAGGGGAGCCCCGCTCAGTATTTGGGGTCGGGCCCTCATCACCTTCTGCAGGGGGGCATCAGTGAGTGAGCCCCGCTCCTCGACCCGCAGCTCCACACACAACTTTCTCAGCCCAGCCCCCCCTGCGTTTCTCCCATACATGCCAGGGTTTGGAAGTGAGAAAGAGGGTCGTTTTCAACCATAAACCAGGGGAATTCTTTTTCTCCCATGACTTGCACTAAAGTAGGTAATGTCAGGTGGGAGAAGGGGTGTGATACCGCCATTGTCTGCGTTATACTTCGGGAGTCTCCCGAACAGATCGGGGGTGTTGGCAGGTATGGTCTCCACCCTTCGTGCACACTGGGCTCTCCCCACTTCCGCTCAGTTGATGGTGAAGTGTTCCTCACCGGGGGCCATCGGGTCTGGGGCGGGGTCTTTCCACAGAGGGCGCACTGAGGGGGCCCGCATCACAGGCCTGGGTACCAAAGCTGAGGATGAAGCCTCCTTCCGCCCCCGTCCTGCGGGCGCCTTGTCTGGCCTGCTTCTGGAAGATGTGCCCCCCCCCCCCCAGAGCTGGGGACATAACCGATTCTGGTGGAGGCTGAGCTTGAGGAGGGAGGGCTTGGTCAGGCTGGTACGAGAGGGGTCTAACCTGGTGAAGCTCGTAGTGGAGGGGTAGGAGGAAGCGATCTCTACTCTTGAAGGGAGGGCTGGAGACAGACTAGCGGTGGAGGGGAGGGAGGGATCTCTGGTGGTAGAGGGGTCAGTGGAAGGGATCTCTGCTTGTGGTGGTGGAGAGGAGGGGGGCTGGAGACAGGCTGGTGGTGGAGGGGAGGTCGGGATCTCTGGTGGAGGGAGGGCTGGAGACAGGCTGGTGGTGGAGGGGGTGGAGGGAGGGATCTCTGGTGAAGGAGGGCCGGAGGCAGGCTGTGGTGGAGGGGAGGGAGGGATATCTGGTGGTGGAGTGGTCAGTGGGAGGGATCTCTGCTTGTGGTGGGAGAGGGGAGGGAGAGATGGAGGCAGGCTGGTAGTGGAGGGGAGGGTGGGATCTCTGGTAGAGGGAGAGCTGGAGACAGGCTGGTGGTGGAGAGGGTGGAGAGAGGGATCTCTGGTGGAGGGAGGACCGGAGACAGACTGGTGGTGGAGGGGGTGGAGGGAAGGATCTCTGGTGAAGGAGGGCTGGAGACAGACTGGTGGTGGAGGGGAGGGAGGGATATCTGGTGGTGGAGGGGCCAGTGGGAGGGATATCTGCTTGGGGTGCTGGAGGGGAGGGAGGGCTGGAGACAGACTGGTGGTGGAGGGGAGGGAGTAATCTCTGGTGAAGGGAGGGCTGGAGACAGACTAGCGGTGGAGGGGAGGGATATCTGGTGATGGAGGGGTCAGTGGAAGGGATCTCTGCTTGTGGTGGTGGAGGGGAGGGAGGGCTGGAGACAGGCTGGTGGTGGAGGGGAGCTCGGGATCTCTGGTGGAGGGAGGGCTGGAGACAGGCTGGTGGTGGAGGGGGTGGAGGGAGGGAGGGATCTCTGGTGAAGGAGGGCTGGAGGCAGGCTGTGGTGGAGGGGAGGGGGGAAGGATCTCTGGTGAAGGAGGGCTGGAGACAGACTGGTGGTGGAGGGGAGGGAGGGATCTCTGGTGAAGGAGGGCTGGAGACAGACTGGTGTTGGAGGGGAGGGTGGGATCTCTGGTCTCTGGCGGAGGGAGGGCTGGAGACAGGCTGGTAGTGGAGGGGAGGGGGAGGGATCTCTGCTTGGGGGAGGGTTGGAGACAGGCTGGTGGTGGAGGGGAGGGATCTCTGCTTGAGGGAGGGCTGGAGACAGGCTGGTGGTGGAGGGGGTGGAGGGAGGGATCTCTGGTGAAGGAGGGCTGGAGACAGACTGGTGGTGGACGGAGGGATCTCTGCTGATTGTGGAGGGGGCGGAGGGATCTCTGCTTATGGTGGTGGAGGGGAGGGTGTAAGCTCTGGTGGAGGGAGGGCTGGAGACAGGCTTGTGGTGGAGGGGTGGGGGGAGGGATCTCTGGTGAAGGAGGGCTGAAGTCAGGCTGGTGGTGGAGGGGGTGGAGGGATCTCTGGTGAAGGAGGGCTGGAGACAGGCTGGTGGTGGAGGGGGTGAAGGGAGGGATCTCTGGTGAAGGAGGGCAGGAGACAGACTGGTGGGGGAGGGGACGATATCTGGTGGTGGAGGGGCCAGTGGGAGGGATCTCTGCTTGTGGTGGTGGAGGGGAGGGAGGGCTGGAAACAGACTGGTGGTGGAGGGAAGGGAGGAATCTCTGCTGAAGGGAGGGCTGGAGACAGACTGGTGGTGGAGGGGAGGGAGGGAGGGATATGTGGTGGTGGAGGGGTCAGTGGGAGAGATCTCTGCTTGTGGTGGGGGAGGGGAGGGAGGGCTGGAGACAGGCTGGTGGTGGGGGGAGGGAGGGATCTCTGCTTGAGGGAGGGCTGGAGACAGGCTGGTGGTGGAGGGATCTCTGGTGAAGGAGGGCTGGAGACAGACTGGTGTTGGAGGGGAGGGTGGGATCTCTGGTCTCTGGCGGAGGGAGGGCTGGAGACAGGCTGGTAGTGGAGGGGAGGGGGAGGGATCTCTGCTTGGGGGAGGGTTGGAGACAGGCTGGTGGTGGAGGGGAGGGATCTCTGCTTGAGGGAGGGCTGGAGACAGGCTGGTGGTGGAGGGGTGGGGGGAGGGATCTCTGGTGAAGGAGGGCTGAAGTCAGGCTGGTGGTGGAGGGGGTGGAGGGATCTCTGGTGAAGGAGGGCTGGAGACAGGCTGGTGGTGGAGGGAGGGATCTCTGCTGATAGTGGAGGGGGCGGAGGGAGGGATCTCTGCTTGTGGTGGTGGAGGGGAGGGTATAAGCTCTGGTGGAGGGAGGGCTGGAGACAGGCTGGTGGTGGAGGGGTGGGGGGAGGGATCTCTGGTGAAGGAGGGCTGAAGTCAGGCTGGTGGTGGAGGGGGTGGAGGGATCTCTGGTGAAGGAGGGCTGGAGACAGGCTGGTGGTGGAGGGAGGGATCTCTGCTGATAGTGGAGGGGGCGGAGGGAGGGATCTCTGCTTGTGGTGGTGGAGGGGAGGGGGTAAGCTCTGGTGAAGGAGGGCTGGAGACAGGCTGCTGGTGGTGGGGCGGAGGGAGGGATCTCTGCTGATAGTGGAGGGAGGGTCCTCACTGCCGCAGATCCCGCAGTCCTTCATCCCGTCTCGTACCCCAGGAGGAGGAAGGCTCAGGTAAGAGATCCGCATTTTTACAATAAATAACACCACTGACCTCAGCCGGGGGTCTTGGGGGGGGGGGGGGGGTGCCTGCCCCCCGAGGGGCAGCCGGCGGGGCGATGTGGGGGGCACAGATGTATTACTCGCCCTTTACTTGTCACATCATCAGCCCCCGCAGAGGTGGGGGTTATTGAGGCTGTTTTGGCGGAGAGGCTCTGGATATGAGATGTCGGAGTACACAGGAGTGTGAGGGCAGTGTGAGCATGTGTGTATGTGTCAGCGTGTGCATGTGAGGACAGTGTGTGCATGTGAGGACATTGTGTGCATGTGTGTATCTGTCAGCGTGTGCATGTGAGGACAGTGTGTGCATGTGAGGACAGTGTGTGCATGTGTGTATCTGTCAGCGTGTGCATGCATGTGTGTGCATGTGTGTATCTGTTAGCGTGTGCAGGTGGGACAGGGTGTGCACGTGAGGACAGTGTGTGCATGTGTGCATCTGTCAGCATGTGCATGTGTGCATCTGTCAGCGTGTGCATGTGAGGACAGTGTGTGCATGTGAGGACAGTGTGTGCATGTGTGTATCTGTCAGCGTGTGCATGTGAGGACAGTGTATGCATGTGAGGACATTGTGTGCATGTGAGGACAGTGTGTGCATGTGTGTATCTGTCAGCGTGTGCAGGTGGGACAGGGTGTGCATGTGAGGACAGGGTGTGCATGTATGCATCTGTCAGGGTGTGTATGTGAGGACAGTGTGTGCATGTGAGGACATTGTGTGCATGTGAGGACAGTGTGTGCATGTGTGTATCTGTCAGCGTGTGCATGTGAGGACAGTGTGTGCATGTGAGGTCAGCGTGTGCATGTGAGGACATTGTGTGCATGTGGGTATCTGTCAGTGTGTGCATGTGAGGACAGTGTGTGCATGTGAGGGCAGCGTGTGCATGTGAGGACAGTGTGTGCATGTGAGGACAGTGTGAGCATGTGTGTATGTGTCAGCGTGTGCATGTGAGGACAGTGTGTGCATGTGAGGACAGTGTGAGCATGTGTGTATGTGTCAGCGTGTGCATGTGAGGACAGTGTGTGCATGTGAGGACAGTGTGAGCATGTGTGTATGTGTCAGCATGTGCATGTGAGGATAGTCTGTGCATGTGAGGACAGTGAGAGCATGTGTGTATGTGTCAGCGTGTGCAGGTGGGACAGGGTGTGCACGTGAGGACAGTGTGTGCATGTGTGCATCTGTCAGCGTGTGCATGTGTGCATCGTGTGCATGTGAGGACAGTATGTGCATGTGAGGACAGTGTGTGCCTGTGAGGACATTGTGTGCATGTGTGTATCTGTCAGCGTGTGCATGTGTGTATCTGTCAGCGTGTGCATGTGAGGACAGTGTGTGCATGTGAGGACAGTGTGTGCATGTGTGTATCTGTCAGCGTGTGCAGGTGGGACAGGGTGTGCACGTGAGGACAGTGTGTGCATGTGTGCATCTGTCAGCGTGTGCATGTGTGCATCGTGTGCATGTGAGGACAGTATGTGCATGTGAGGACAGTGTGTGCATGTGTGTATCTGTCAGCGTGTGCATGTGAGGACAGTATGGGCATGTGAGGACAGTGTGTGCATGTGAGGACAGTGTGTGCATGTGTGTATCTGTCAGCGTGTGGATGTGAGGGCAGCGTGTGCATGTGAGGACAGTGTGTGCATGTGAGGACATTGTGTGCATGTGTGTATCTGTCAGCGTGTGCATGCGAGGACAGTGTGTGCATGTGAGGGCAGCGTGTGCATGTGAGGACAGTGTGTGCATGTGAGGACAGTGTGTGCATGTGTGTATGTGTCAGTGTGTGCATGTGAGGACAGTGTGTGCATGTGAGGACAGTGTGAGCATGTGTGCATGTGAGGACAGTGTGTGCATGTGAGGACAGTGTGTGCATGTGAGGACAGTGTGCGTATGTGTGTATCTGTCAGCGTGTGCATGTGAGGGCAGGGTGTGCAGGTGGGACAGGGTGTGCAGGTGTGGGCTGAGTGTGCAGGTGACAGCGGTGTGTGCAGATGAGGGCAGGGTGCGCATGGGAGGGAAGTATGTGTGTATGTGAGGGCAGTGTGTGCATGTGAGGGCAGCATGTGAGGGCAGGGTCTGTGTATGTGAGGCCAGAGTGTGCATGTTGGGACAGGGTGCTCATGGGCGGGCAGGGGGTGTGTACGTGAGGACAGTGTGTGCATGTCAGGGAAGAGGGTAGAGGTGAGGGCAGGGTGTGCAGGTGAGGGCAGTGTGTGCAGGGGAGGGCAGTGTGTGCAAATGACAGCAGTGTGTGCAGATGAGGGCAGGGTATGCATTTGGGACAGTATGTGTGCATGTGGGGGCAGGGTGTGCATGTCAGGACAGAGGGTGCAGGTGAGATCAGGGTATGCATTTGGGGCAGTGTGTGTGTATGTGAGGGCAGTGTGTGCATGTCAGGACAGAGGGTGCAGGTGAGATCAGGGTATGCATTTGGGGCAGTGTTTGTATGTGGGGGCAATGTGTGCATGGGAGGGCAGCATGTGAGTACAGGGTGTGCATGCGGGGGCAGCATGTGAGGGCAGGATGTGTGTATGTGGGCACAAGGTGCACATGTGGGGGCAGGGTGTGCATGTTACGGCAGTGTGTGCATGTGGGGGCACCATGTGAGGGCAGTGTGTGTATGTGGGGCAAGGGGTGCATGTGGGGCCAGGTGGGTGCATGTGAGGGCAGCATGTGAGGGCAGGGTGTGGTGTATGCGGGGGCAGGATGCGCACGTGGGGGCAGGGTGCGCATGTGGGGCCGGGTGTGTGCATGTGAGGGCAGCATGTGAGGGCAGGGTGTGTATGTGAGGGCAGTGTGTGCATGTCGGGGCAGCATGTGAGGGCAGGGTGTGTGTATGTGGGACAGGGTGAGCATGTGGGGGCATGGTGGGTGCATGTGAGGGCAGGGTGTGCATGTGAGGGCAGCATGTGAGGGCAGGGTCTGTGTATGTGAGGCCAGAGTGTGCATGTGGGGACAGGGTGCGCATGGGCGGGCAGGGGGTGTGTACGTGAGGATATTGTGTGCATGTCAGGGAAGAGGGTAGAGGTGAGGGCAGGGTGTGCAGGTGAGGGCAGTGTGTGCAGGTGGGGGCAGTGTGTGCAGGTGACAGTGGTGTGTGCAGATGAGGGCAGGGTATGCATTTGGGACAGTGTGTGTGTATGTGGGGGCAGGGTGTGCATGTGGGGGCAGGGTGTGTGTACGAGAGGGCAGTGTGTGCATGTGAGGGCAGGGTGTGCAGGTGAGGGCAGGGTGTGCTTGTGAGGGCAGGGTGTGTGTACGAGAGGGCAGCGTGTGCATGTGAGGGCATGGTGTGTGTACGAGAGGGCAGCGTGTGCTTGTGAGGGCAGGGTGTGTGTACGAGAGGGCAGCGTGTGCATATGAGGGCAGGGTGTGTGTACGAGAGGGCAGCGTGTGCTTGTGAGGGCAGGGTGTGCATGTGAGGGCAGGGTGTGTATGCGGGGGCAGCATGTGAGGGCAGGGTGTGCAGGTGAGGGCAGCATGTGCTTGTGAGGGCAGGGTGTGAGGGGTCTTCTGTAGGCTTCTTCTCTAGTGTCTTAGTTTGTCCAGTTGTGTTTTCATTCTTTCCATGTTGCCACTTTTCCATGTGGTGTTTGTGGTGTGGTAAGCCCTGGATGTGGTCTTTTAGGGTCTCGGTTTGTCCATGTGGTGTTTGTGGTGTGGTTAGCCCTGGATGTGGTCTTTATTGGTCTCGGTTTGTCCATGTGGTGTTTGTGGTGTGGTAAGCCCTGGATGTGGTCTTTTAGGGTCTCGGTTTGTCCAGTGTGGTGTTTGTGGTGTGGTTAGCCCTGGATGTGGTCTTTGTTGGTCTTGGTTTGTCCATGTGGTGTTTGTGGTGTGGTTAGCCCTGGATGTGGTCTTTGTTGGTCTTGGTTTGTCCATGTGGTGTTTGTGGTGTGGTAAGCCCTGGATGTGGTCTTTATTGGTCTCGGTTTGTCCAAGTGGTGTTTGTGGTGTGGTAAGCCCTGGATGTGGTCTTTTAGGGTCTCGGTTTGTCCAGTGTGGTGTTTGTGGTGTGGTAAGCCCTGGATGTGGTCTTTATTGGTCTCGGTTTGTCCAGTGTGGTGTTTGTGGTGTGGTTAGCCCTGGATGTGGTCTTTGTTGGTCTTGGTTTGTCCATGTGGTGTTTGTGGTGTGGTAAGCCCTGGATGTGGTCTTTATTGGTCTCGGTTTGTCCATGTGGTGTTTGTGGTGTGGTAAGCCCTGGATGTGGTCTTTGTTGGTCTTGGTTTGTCCATGTGGTGTTTGTGGTGTGGTAAGCCCTGGATGTGCTCTTTATTGGTCTCGGTTTGTCCAGTGTGGTGAGCATCCACTTGTAGGAAGTGTGTTTGTCCCGAGGTCACATGTTTATTGGGGCTGTTTGAAGATGGAAGTTGAGTTTGTGCTAGTCCAGTTGTCTCCATTGCCTGTAGAGTGTTGGGTGTTGTTGTTTTCTGCTGTTGATGGGTGTTGGGATCTAACAGTGAAGATGTTGTGGTCGCTCCGACTTTTGGGGGAGTTGTCTGTAACTGTGGCGGGTCCTAAGGATGTAAACATGACATCAACAGTGTGGCCAGCAGTGATTAAGCCGGACACGGTTTGTTGGAGGCATAAAGGTTAGTTATGATGTGGTTGTGGTTAGATTCTTCTTGTCAAACCATATTTTGAGGTCTGTGGTCCACGAGTCCGGGTCACTGCCGCAAGTCAGACATCTTTAAAGTTTGCGTTGCTGGGCGGAGCTCTATCTATAACAAAGAAGATGGAAACGTTTATTAGAGTGGAGGGGCACCCTATCCTCCAGGATTCACAGCCCTCCATGCCACGTCTTTCAATTTATGTTATTTTAGTGAATTGTTTTTTAGGGGTGACATCAGGGCCTCCTCAGATCTTGCCACTAGCTAACATTCTCGCAGGATGTTTTCATAGTTTGGGAGGAGGACAGGGGCATGGGAGACTTTGTTGTGGTGGGCTGTGGGTAGTTGGGTTACAGAATGAGGTGGCTGTGGGAGGAAGCTTGTTTTGGAAGAGAATTCAGTAGTTTGATGAGTGTGTGGGGAAGTGCTTTTTGTGGAGGTCAGTCTGGGGTCACTGAAGGCCAGATTTATCAAGGTTTTGCATCACCATCGCACAAGGGCAACACAAAACCTAAGTGAGATGTCTCAAGCCATGCAAGGCCACCTTGTATGGCCCTGCATAACTTGATAAATCGAGAGTCCTCGAGTATGCGATTCACACTGCTTTGTGTTACTCTGTGGCAGGGAGGCGTTCCATGGGTGGAGTCTGAGTGTTCCCTCACATCCACCAATGAATAATGGCGAATTTCCAGCAAGGCCGGACTGGCCATACCAGGCATCTAGCATTTCCCCGGTAGGCTGGAGAGTGGGGGTGCTTTTATTGCTGGGGGCTGGTTTTGAAACTTCTCAGCAGTTTTTAAAGCCCTGCAGAGTTCCTTGTATATCCAACATTTTTCAGGCAACAATAAAAGTGCCAAAATAACTCTGGTAATTAATGTACCTGCTGGAGGCAGATGGAGTTTTGTCTAGTTGCCGTTTTGATTCATCTAAAGAAGCGCAGAGGGTTAATGTACCTGCTGCAAAGAACCAGCACCATGCAGATCACAGAACAGTATTTTATGTGCACAGCTCAGTGGGTTCCTGCTTTTGTCACAGAGATCCTGTTGTTACTGTGCAGTTAATGTTACAATCATAATCTAGCCCAGTGAGCTAAGAACCGTCATCAAAGAGCTGCATGGCGCAGGTTAGAAAATTATGTTTTTTCAGTCTTTGAATATCCTAAATTTGCTAAAAAGGGTTTGTTTATGTAACAATGGGAAACTTACTGTGATTTACTCCTGTTTTCCTGGTCGCTAGGGTGGGTTGTGGTACTTACCTTTGGGCTTTCCTCGTACTCCCAGCTCCCCTCTACACACTACACTTGCGTAGGTGGGGGACCGACTTTTGCATTCCACTTTCTTAGTATATGGTTTGTGTTCCCCAGGCCCATTTCTTCCTATTGTGAATTTCACTAATTGCACTGTTTTCTAACTGTTTTTATGCCTATTTCTGCATACTAATGTATATAATTTGTGTATTACTGACCTCCTAAGGGAGTATAGTCTCTATGTTATTTTTGGTATTTGTGTCACCAAAATAAAGTACCTTTATTTTTGTAACACTGAGTGTTTTCTTTCATGTGTGTTAGTACTGTGTGACTACAGTGGTATTGCATGAGCTTTGTATGTCTCCTAGATAAGCCTTGGCTGCTCATCTACAGCTACCCCTAGAGTGTCTGGCTTCTAAACACTGCCTACACTACAATAACAGGGGATACCTGGACCTGGTATAAGGTGTAGGTACCATAGGTACCCACCACACACCAGTCCAGCCTCCTGCATTGGTGGAAGCGGTGGGATAAGTATTTGCAATTGCCTTATCACTCTGTCACCAGGTGCTTTCCACAGGAAAGACTATTCCATAGCTATAGATATACATAGTGCCTAATGCAGGAAACTAGTCTCTAAAGTTTAGGTAAGCTGGGGTATAGGCATAGCATAGTTAGGTAGGTTAGGCCTAACACACACCATGTTTACAGCTGGACCTAGCTCTGAGGTCATGGACTCTCCTTATGAGGGCCTGATCTTCAAGGAATTGAAGGGGTTGTGTGCAGAGAGGAAGTTAGACATGTGAAGGAACCCTAACAAGAGTCTGCTCTTGGGCCTTCTCCTCCAGTATGACCAGGATCAGGCTGGTGAACAGGAGGAGGGGTGAAGAAGTAGACCCTAACCCCACTGAGGTAGAGAATGACATTCTAGGCCCAGGGGATGGTTCCTCAAAGGATCTTGCAGTCCCTAGCAGACCGACTAGTGTAGCTGGTAGTGGGAGGGGAAGTCACAGAGGTAGCGCTCCCTTTACACCCAGAGGATAGGTAGAAAGGGTCACAAAGACTACGGAAAGATCCACCTCTACCCACTCTCATGTCACTTCAGTGTCTGAGGGGTCACACTGCACAACTTCAGGGGATGTCTCTATAGACAGAGAGCTCATGAAACTGAGACTGTAGTAGACCAGGCTGAGGAAGCAGCAGCAACAGCTAGCCCTAGATAGGGAGGCCTTGGCAGTGGAGAGGGAGACACAGGGGTTGGGTTTAGCACCCCATAGTGGCAGCAGTAGCTCAGGTTTCAGAGATTACAGGTTTCAGAGGACTCCTTGGGTTCCAGAAACTTGCACAAAAGTGTTCCCCCATACAAGGTGGGGGGATGATATTTACTAGTGGTTTGCTGCACTTGAGAGGGCCTGTAAAGTTCAGAGGGTCCCTCAAAGGTAGTGGGCTGCTATTCTCTGGTTGTCCTTCTCTGACAAGGGGAGGTATAGACATCCTACTGTCAGAGAGGAGGATGCAGACAATTAGAATATTCTGAAAACTGCACCTTTAGATGGTTTTAGTCTAACAGCTGATGAATATAGAATTAAGTTCAGAGAGACCAGAAAAGAGACCTCGCAGGATTGGGTTGACTTTGTGGACTGTTCTGTTAAAGTTTTAGAAGGCTGGTTGTATGGCAGCAAAGTGTCTGACTATGAGGGCTTGTATAATCTGAGAGAGCATATATTGAGTAACTGTATGTCTGACTTGTTGCATCTGTATCTTGTGGACTCAGATCTGACCTCTCCCCAAGAACTGGGAAAGAAGGCAGACAAATGGGTCAGAACAAGAGTGAGCAGGAAAGCTCTTACAGGGGGTGAGAAGGAAAAGAAGAAGGATGGTAAGTCACATGACAAAGGTGGGGACAAAGAAAAGAAAGAGTCTTCATCAGGCCCACAAACTTCCTCTGGGGGTGGGACTAAATCCTGTTAACACAACAATCAGAATAAAAGGCCTTGGTGCTATATTCGTAGAAACAAAGGCCGTGGGGCAGGCGACAGCTCCTGTCCTAAGAAAAGCACCAAACCTCCCACCACTACTACAACTAGTACCTCTAGCAATAGCTGTGGTGGTGGAAAGACTAATACTACCACTAGTCAATCCAAGGGTGTAGCAGGGTCCTCTCTGGGGAGTGTAGTGGGGGTTTGTTTAGTCATGGAAACCACTGAGTGTGTTTTAGTCTGTGATGGTGGCATTGACCTTGCCACCCTTGTTGCTTGTCCCCTTAATATAGATAAGTACAAGCAACAACCCCTAATAAATGGTGTTTAGGTTGAGGCCTACAGGGACACAGGTGCCAGTGTCACCAGGGTGACTGAAAGACTTGTGGCCTCTGAGCAACACCTACTTAGTCATCAGTACCAAGTGACTGACACCCATAACAATACTGTGAGCCACCCCATGGCAGTTGTTGATCTCAGCTGGGTGGGGGGTGTACTGGTCCTAAGAAAGTTGTTGTGTCCACAGACCTACCTGTAGAGTATCTACTAGGGAACGACTTGGAGACTTCAGCTTGAGGTGAAGTGGAGTTGGAGGCTCATGCAACCATGCTGGCACTCCTAGGCATATCTTTGCTTTAATAGGGGCTCAGGCCAAGAAGCAAAGAGAACAGGGTAACTTAAATCCTGAAAATATGGACCAAGAGCTTCCCAAAAGCAGGGCTAGGAAGGGTAAGAAATGATTCCCTATCCTTCCCTCCACTGATGATTCCCTCTTTGAGGAGGAGGAATCTACTCCTTGGACAGAACCGACACCTCAAGAACTTCAAGCTGACAATGCTGAACTCTTAGGTGCAGGGGGGGCTGCCAGGGAGGAGTTAAGTGTGGCTCAGCAAACCTGCCCCACACTAGAGGGTTTGAGACAGCAAGCTGTCAAAGAACAAGCAGGGGATGTCAGTGGCACCCACAGAGTGAATTGGGAGAACAACCTCCTGTATTCAGAGCCTAGGGAACCCAAACCTAGTGCCACTAGAAGATTGGGCATCCCTCTGCAATACAGAGAGTTTTTGTTGACCTTAGCCCATGACATTCCCCTTGCTGGTCACCTGGGGCAAAGCAAAACCTGGGACAGACTGGTCCCTCACTTTCACTGGCCCCATATGTCAGAAGACAGAAAGGAGTTTTGGCGCTCCTGTGTCACCTGTCAAGCCAGTGGCAAGACAGGTGGTACCCCAAAGTCCCCCTTAATCCCACTGCCAGTGGTTAGGGTACCCTATGAAAGGGTAGGGGTGGACATTGTTGGTCCCCTAGACCCTCCCACAGCTTCTGGAAACATGTTTATACTGGTGGTGGTGGACCATGCCGCCAGGTATCCAGAGGCCATACCTCTTAGGACCACTACAGCTCCTGCAGTGGCCAAAGCCCTCCTGGGAATCTTTTCTAGGGTGGGTTTCCCAAAAGAGGTTGAATCAGACAGAGGTAGCAACTTTATGTCTGCATACCTGAAAGCAATGTGGAAAGAGAGTGGTGTAACCTACAAGTTCACCAAACCTTACCATCACCAAACAAATGGGTTGGTTGAGCATTTTAACAAAAAAAACTCAAAGGTATTATAATGGGGGTCTCTGAAAAACTCAGGAGGAGATGGGAGGTACCCCTAAAAAGGAGTGGGCCATAGCCCCTCTGAACTCCTCTTTGGTCACCCTGTTAGGGGTCCACTTGCACTTGTGAAGGAGGGTTGGGAAAAACCCTTAAAGCACCCTAGACAAGATATACTGGATTATGTACTTGGACTCAGATCAAGGATGGCTGAGTACATGAAGAAGGCCACTAAGAACCTTCAGGCAAGCCAAGAATTGCAAAAGCAATGGGATGACCAGAAGGTTGCCCTGACTGTGTACCAACCAGGACAGAAAGTGTGGGTCCTGGAGCCTGTGGCACCAAGAGCACTCCAAGACAAATTGAGTAGACCACACATCATCGTGGAAAAGAAGGGTGAGATCACTTATTTAGTAGACCTAGGCACTCCAAGAACTCCTCTCAGAGTACTTCATGTGAACCGCCTAAAGCCCTACTATGATAAGGCTGACTTAACCCTTCTCATGGCCACTGATGAGGGACAGGAACATGAGTCACCCTCTCCCTGACCTCTTTTCAAATTCTGCAGCTGATGGCTCAGTTGAGGGGGTAGTCTTAGCAGATTGCCTTTCTCAGTCTCAAAAGGAAGACTGCAGAAAAATCCTGGGACAGTTCTCAGAACTGTTTTCCCTTACACCTGGTCAAACCTCATGGTGTGAACACAACATTGATACAGGGGACTGTCTTCCTGTCAAGAGTAAAGTCTACAGGCAACCTGTCCATGTAAGGGACTGCATCAAAGCAGAGGTGCAAAACATCCTTGACCTGGGAGTTATTGAACACTCAGATAGCCCCGGGTTAGCCCAGTGGTACTAGTCCCAAAGCCACACTCTCAAAATGGCAAATGAGAGAGATGAGATTTTGTGTTGACTATAGAGGACTCAATACAGTAACCAAAACAGATTCTCATCCTATACCCAGGGCAGATGAGCTCACTGATACACTGGCATCTGCCAAGTATCTTAGCACTTTTGACCTAACTGCAGGGTATTGGCAGATTAGATTGGCAGAAGATGCTAAACCCAAGACTGCATTTTCTACCATTGGAAGGCACTACCAATTCACAATAATGCCCTTTGGTTTGAAGAATGCACCTGCCACTTTTCAAAGGTTGGTGAACACAGTCCTCCAAGGTCTGGAAGCCTTTAGTGCAGCATAGCTAGATGATATAGCTGTCTTTAGCTCCACCTCGGATGATCACCTGGTCCACCTTTGGAAGGTTTTGGAGGCTCTGCAGAAGGCAGGCCTCACTATCAAGGCTTCAAAGTGCCAGATAGGGCAGGGGAAGGTGGTTTATCTGGGCCACCTGGTAGGTGGAGAACAGATTGCACCACTACAGGGGAAGCTCCAAACCATTTTGGATTGGACTCCCCTACAACTCAAACCCAGGTGAGAGCCTTAGTAGGTCTCACTGGGTATTACAGGAGGTTCATTAAGCACTATGGCTCCATTGTTGCCCCTCTTAATGACCTCACCTCCAGGAAAATGCCTAAGAAGGTATTATGGACAGGCAGCTGTCAGAAACCTTTTGAGGAACTCAAACAGGCCATGTGCATTGCACCTGTTCTAAAGAGCCCAAACTACTCCATGAAGTTCATAGTTCAGACTGATACTTCAGAGGTAGGGTTTGGGGCAGTTCTCTCACAACTTAAAACTGAGGGCCAGGATCAACCTGTTGCTTTTATCAGCAGGAGGTTGACCCCTAGAGAAAAGCGTTGTTCTGCCATAGAGGGGGAGGCCTTTGCTGTGGTCTGGGCCCTGAAGAAGTTGAGACCATACGTCTTTGATCCTCACTTCATTGTTTAGACAGACCACAAACCTCTCTTATGGCTTAAACAGATGAAATGAGAAAACCCCAAATTGTTGAGGCGGTCCATTTTCCTAGAGGGTATGGACTTTACAGTGGAACATAGACCTGGGAGTACCACTCCAATGCAGATGGACTCTCCAGATATTTCCACTTAGACAAGGAAGACTCATCTGGGCAAGGTTAACCTTCTTGTCCCTCGTTTGGGGGGCTTCTGTAGGAAAGTACCCTCTTTCTTGGCATGGTTTCCCCCTTTTTCAGCCTGATGTCAGTGTGTTTGACAGTGTTCACTGGGATCCTGCTAACCAGGACCCCAGTGATTATGCTCATTCTCCCAAAACTCTGTATTTCACCCACAATTGGCACACTGGGGCCCCATTGTAAGTCCCTAGTATATGGTGCCTGTAAGGAAATGCCTCCTTGGCATGGTTACCCCCTAACTTTTTGCCTTTGCTGATGCTAAGTTATGATTTGAAAGTGTGCTGGGACCCTGCTAACCAGGTCCCAGCACCAGTGTTCTTTCCCTAAACTGTACCTTTGTATCCACAATTGGCACAACCCTGGCACTCAGGTAAGTCCCTTGTAACTGGTACCCCTGGTACCAAAGGCCTTGATGCCAGGGAAGGTCTCTAAGGGCTGCAGCATGTCTTATGCCACCCTAGGGACCCCTCGCTCAGCACATGCACACTGCTTCACAGTTTGTGTGTGCTGGTGGGGAGAAAATGACTAAGTCGACATGGAACTCCCCTTAGAGTGCCATGCCAACCTCACACTGCCTGTGGCATAGGTAAGTCACCCCTCTAGCAGGCCTTACAGCCCTAAGGCAGGGTGCACTATACCGCAGGTGAGGGCATATGTGCATGAGCCCTGTGCCCCTACAGTGTCTAAGCAAAACCTTAGACATTGTAAGTGCACGGTAGCCATAAGGGTATATGGTCTGGGAGTTTGTCAAACACGAACTCCACAGTTCCATAATGGCTACACTGAAAACTGGGAAGTTTGGTATCAAACTTCTCAGCACAATAAATGCACACTGATGCCAGTGTGCAATTTATTGTAACATACACCCAGAGAGCATCTTAGAGATGCCCCCTGAATACCTACCCGACTTCTAGTGTAGGCTGACCAGTTTCTGCGAGCCTGCCACACACCAGACATGTTGCTGGCCACATGGGGAGAGTGCCTTTGTCACTCTGTGGCCAGGAACAAAGCCTGTACTGGGTGGAGGTGCTTCTCACCTCCCCCTACAGGAACTGTAACACCTGGCGGTGAGCCTCAAAGTCTCATCCCTTTTGTTACAGCACCCAGCCCAGCTAGTGGAGATGTTCGCCCCTCTGGCCACACCCCCCACTTTTGGCGGCAAGGCTGGAGGAGATAATGAGAAAAACAAGGAGGAGTCACCCACCAGTCAGGACAGCCCCTAAGGTGTTCTGAGCTGAGGTGACCCCTGCCTTGAGAAATCATCCATCTTGAGTTTGGAGGATTACCCCAATAGGATTAGGGATGTGCCCCCCTCTCCTCAGGGAGGAGGCACAAAGAGGATGTAGCCACCCTCAAGGACAGTAGCCATTGGCTACTGCCCTCCCAGACCTAAACACACCCCTAAATTCAGTATTTAGGGGCTCCCCAGATCCCAGGAAATCAGATTCCTGCAACCTGAAGAAAGAAGAAGGACTGCTGACCTACAAACCTGCAGAGAAGGAGGAAGACAACAACTGCTTTGGCCCCAGCCCTACCGGCCTGTCTCCAACTTCGAAAACCTGCTCCAGGGACGCATCCGACAGGGACCAGTGACCTTTGAAGCCTCAAAGGACTGTCCTGGACTACAGGACCAAAAAACTTGCATGAGCAGCGGCCCTGTTCAAAACCAGCTACTTCTTTGCAACAAAGAAGCAACTTCCAAGGACTTCACGTTTCCCGCCGGAAGCGTGAGACTCTACACTCTGCACCTAATGCCCCCGCCTCGACCTGAAGAAAACCAACACCACAGGGAGGACTCCCCAGTGACTGCGAGCCCGTGAGTAACCAGAGAAGACCCCCCTGAGCACTCACAGCGACGCCTGCAGAGAGAATCCAGAGGCTCCCCCTGACTGCGACTGCCTGTAACAAGGGACCCGACGCCTGGAACCAACACTTCACCCGCAGCCCCCAGGACCTGAAGGAACCGAACTTCGATGAAGGAGTGACCCCCAGGCGACCCTCTGCCTTGCCCAGGTGGTGGCTGTCCCGAGAAGCCCCCCTGTGCCTGCCTGCACCGCTAGAGTGACCCCGGGTCCCTCCATTAAAACCTATACAAAACACAACGCCTGCTATGGACACTGCACCCGGCCGCCCCTGTGCCGCTGAGGGTGTGTTTTGTGTGCCTACTTGTGTCCCCCCAGTGCTCTACAAAACCCCCCTGGTCTGCCCCCTGAAGACGCAGGTACTTACCTACTGGCAGACTGGAACCGGAGCACCCCTGTTCTCCATAGGCGACTATGTGTTTTGGGTACCTCTTTGACCTCTGCACCTGACTGGCCCTGAGCTGCTGGTGTGGTAACTTTGGGGTTGCCTTGAACCCCCAACTGTGTGCTGCCTATGCCCCAGAACTGAGACTTGTAAGTGTTTTACTTACCTCCTAATCTAACATTTACTTACCTTACCCAGGAACTGTTGATGTTTGCGCTGTGTCCACTTTGAAAATAGCTTATTGCCATTTTTACAAAGACTGTACATGATATTGTTTTCATTCAAAGTTCCTAAAGTATCTAAGTGAAGTACCTTACATTTAAAGTGTTTAATGTAAATCTTAAACTTGTGGTTCTTAAAATAAACTAAGAAAATATATTTTTCAATATAAAAACCTTTCGGCCTGGAGTAAGTCTTTGAGTGTGTGTTCCTCATTTATTGCCTGTGTGTCTACAACAAATGCTTAACACTACTCCTTGGATAAGCCTACTGCTCGACCACACTACCACAAATAGAGCATTAGAATTATCTACTTTTGCCACTATCTTACCTCTAAGGGGAACCCTTGGACTCTGTGCACACTATTTCTTACTTTGAAATAGTATATACAGAGCCAACTTCCTACATTGGTGGATCAGCGGTGGGGTCTATGACTTTGCATTTGCTGGACTACTCAGCCAATACCTGATCACACAACTAAATTTCAAAAATTGTCATTAGAAACTGATTTTTTAAATTTGAGCTATTTTTCTAAATTTTTAAAAGTCCTGCTAGGGCCTTGTGTAAGTCCCTGTTAGCATTTCTTTTAGAGTTTAAAAGTTTTGAAAAAGTTTGGGTTAAGTTCTAGAAATAGTTTTAGATTCTTAAAAAGTATCCCAACTTTTAGAAAAATAATGTCTAGCACAGAAGAGATGGTGGAGGAACTCAACCTCACCCCTTACCTGCATCTAGGGATGTCAGAGTTAAAGACTCTCTGTAACATAAAAAATATAAAAACTGGATCAAACCCTACCAAAGTACAGCTCCAGGAGCTTTTGGCAGAGTTTGCAAGAGACCAGCCCTCTGAAGATAACCTTGTAGAGGGGGAAAATAGTGACCTGGAGGATAATTCCCTCCTGTCCTAATTAGGGAGGCCAGGGTCCCTCAAACCCTGACTCCACACGTGATAGTCAGAGATGCTGGTTCTCCCACAGGGGAGTCCAGTAACTCTGGAAGCATTGAGGGCAGCCTCAATGAAGATGACCTCCTATTAGCCTGGATGGCCAGAAGATTGGCTTTGGAGAGACAGCTCCTAGCCATAGAGAGGGAAAGACAAGAGATAGGTTTAGCTCCCATCAATGGTGGCAGCAAATTAAATAGGGTCAGAGAAAATACTGAAATGCTAAAAATCCCCAAAGGGATTGTAACAAAATATGAAGATGGTGATGACATCACCAAATAGTTTACAGCTTTTGAGAGGGCTTCTGCAACCAGAAAAGTAAACAGATCTCACTGGGAGCTCTCCTTTGAGAAATGTTCACTGAAAAGTGTAGGGATAGAGTCCTCACACTCTCTGGAAAAGATGCAGAATCCTATGACCTCATGAAGGCTACCCCGATTGAGGGCTTTGGATTCTCAACTGAGGAGTACAGGATTAGGTTCAGGGGGGCTCAAACATCCTCGAGCCAGACCTGGGTTGATTTTGTTGACTTCTCAGTTAAAACACTGGATGGTTGGATTCAAGGCAGTGGTGTAAATGATTATGAAGGGCTGTATAATTTGTTAATGAAGGAACACCTTTTAAGTAATTGTTTCAATGATAAACTGTATCAGCATCTGGTAGACCTAGGTCGAATTTCTCCCCAAGAATTGGAAAAGAAGGCAGACCACTGGGTCAAGACAAGGGTGACCAAGACTTCCACAGGGGCTGACCAAAAGAAAGGGGTCACAAAGCCTCCCCAGGGGAAGAGTGTTGAGACATCCAAGGGAAAAAGAAAAGAGTCTTCTACAGGCCCCCAAAAACCTGCACAGGAGGGTGGGTCCAAAGCCTCTTCACAATCCTCATTTGGGTACAAGGGTAAAAACTTTTATCCCAAAAAGGGCTGGTGTCGCATCTGTACTCAGCATGGACACCAAACTGGAGACAAGGCCTGTCCCAAGAAAGGTTCCACTTCAACTACTACTCCAGTTAGCACTGGAATAGCCAGTCTCCAGGTGGATCAACAGTGTGCCCAGAGCAAATCAGGGTACACACTGAAGCTACATTAGTCTCTGAGGGTGGGGTGGACTTAGCCACACTAGCTGCCTGGCCGCCTAACATGCAAAAATACAGGCAGCAGCTCTTTATTAATGGAACTAGAGTAGAGGCCCTGAGGGATACAGGTGCCAGTGTCACTATGGTGACAGACAAGCTGGCTTTCCCAGAACAATACCTGACTGGACAAACTTATCCAGTCACCAATGCTGACAATCAGACTAAAGTACATCCCATGGCTATTGTAACTTTAGAATGGGGAGGGGTCACTGGCCTGAAACAGGTGGTAGTCTCTTATGCTATAAGAATGTCTGCTTGGAAATTATCAAAACCCATGCAGCCATGCTGGGTATCCCTGAACTGGTGTGTGTGTGAAAACTAGGGCACAGTGCAGAGCTCGGGGTGAAAAAGAGGTGTTGGAGTCTGGAATAATGGCCCAACCCTCCAAGAGAAAAGGAAAGAAGACTGTGGAACCAGCTTCAGCACAGAAAAAGAAACAGAACCTCTCTTCTCAGGAAGAAAGTTCTATCCCCTGAGGGAACTGAGCCTATGGAGTTAGAAGCTTACCAGGTTGAGCTCTTGGGCCCAGGGGGATCCTCAAGGGAACAGCTGTGCAAGGGGCAAGAAACTTGTCCCTCTCTTGAAGGCATAAGGCAGCAAGCTGCTGAACAAGAAAAAATGAATTGTCAGTGGAACACAGAGGGTCTATTTGGAAGATGGACTCCTTTACACTGAGGCAAGAGATCCCAAACCTGGTGCCACTAGGAGAGTGGTAGTGCCTCTGGAGTTTAGAGAGTTCATTCTGACCTTAGCCCATGACATTCCCTTTGCTGGGCATTTGGGACAAACCAAGACATGGGAGAGGTTAGTCAACCATTTCTATTGGCCCAATATGTCCCAGAAGGTAAAGGAGTTTTGTGCCTCCTGTGCCACCTGTCAAACCAGTGGTAAGACAGGTGGCCATTCAAAGGCCCCCCTCATTCCACTTCTAGTTGTGGGAGTCCCATTTGAAAAAGTGGGAATGGATATAGTGGGTCCACTTGAACCTCCCAGGCATCAGGGAATCAGTATATCCTAGTAGTAGTGGATCATGCTACTAGGTACCCTGAGGCAATTCCCCTTAGGTCCACTACTGCCCCTGAAGTAGCCAAAGCACTCATTGGTATTTTTACCAGAGTGGGATTTCCTAAGGAGGTGGTTTCTGACAAAGGTACCAACTTCATGTCAGCTTACCTGAAACACATGTGGAATTAGTGTGGGGTGACTTGCAAATTCACCACATCATACCATCCACAAACCAATGGTCTTGTTGAGAGATTTAACAAGACATTGAAGGGCATGATCATGGGGCTCCCTGAAAAACTCAAAAGGAGATGGGATGTCCTCTTGCCATGCCTGCTTTTCGCCTACAGAGAGGTGCCTCAGAAGGGAGTAGGGTTTTCCCCCTTTGAACTTCTGTTTGGCCATCCTGTTAGGGCACCACTAGCTCTTGTGAAAGAAGGCTGGGAGAGACCTCTTCATGAGCCTAAACAAGATATAGTGGACTATGTACTAGGCCTACGTTCAAGGATGGCAGAGTGCATGGAAAAGGCAAGTAAAAACCTTGAGGCCAGCCAACAACTCCAGAAGATGTGGTATGACCAAAAGGCTGCTATGGTTGAGTTTCAGCCAGGGCAGAAAGTCTGGGTTCTGGAGCCTGTGGCTCACAGGGCACTTCAGGACAGATTGAGTGGCCCTTACCCAGTGCTATAGAAGAAGAGTCAGGTCACCTACCTGGTGGACCTAGTGTAGGAGGCTGGCCTGGCTTGTAGTGGGTACCAAGGGGTACTTACACTCTGTACCAGGTCCACTTATCCCTTATTCGTGTAGAAGAGGTGTTTCTAGCAGCTTAGGCTGAACTAGGAGACATGCAAAGCTCCTACTATACCACTGGTGTCATATGCACAATATCATAAGAAAACACAATACACAGATATACTAAAAATAAAGGTACTTTATTTTTATGACAATATGCCAAAAGTATCTCAGTGAGTACCCTCAGTATGAGGATGCCAAATATACACAAGATATATGTACACAATACCAAAAATATGCAGTAATAACAAAAGGAAGTAATGCAAGCAATGTAAAGTTACAGTAGATTGCAATAGGAGCACATAGGTATAGGGGCAACACAAAGCATATACTCCAAAAGTGGAATGCGAACCACGAATTGGCCCCAAACCTATGTGATCTTGTAGAGGGTCGCTGGGACTGTAAGAAAACAGTGAGGGTTAGAAAAATAGCCCACCCCAAGACCCTGAAAAGTAGGTGTAAAGTGCACCTGTATTCCCCAGAGAGCACAGAAGTCGTGATAGGGGATTTCTGCAAGGAAGGCCAACACCAGCAATGCAACCAAAGTGGATTTCCGGACGAGAGTACCTGTGGAACAAGGGGACCAAGTCCAAGAGTCGTGACAAAGTAGAGATTGGGCAGATGCCCAGGAAATGCCTGCTGAGGGTGCAAAGAAGCTGCCACCGGATGGTAGAAGCTGTGGATTCTGCAAGAACGAAGAGGGCTAGAAACTTCCCCTTTTGAGGATGGATGTCCCACGTCGTGAAGAAGCTTGCAGAGGTGTTCCCACGTGGAAAGACCGCAAACAAGCCTTGCTAGCTGCAAGGGTCGCGGTTAGGGTTTTTGGATGCTGCTGTGGCCCAGGAGGGACCAGGATGTCGCCACTTGGATGAGGAGACAGAGGGGGCGCCCAGCAAGTCAGGGAGCCCTCACAGAAGCAGGCAGCGCCTGCAGAAGTGCCGGAACAGGCACTACAAAGAGGAGTGATCCGGAGCTCACCCGAAGACACAAAAGGGAGTCCCACGATGCCCGAGGACAACTCAGGAGGTTGTGCACTGCAGGTTAGAGTATCGGGGACCCAGGCTTGGCTGTGCACGAAGGAAATCCTGGAAGAATGCACAGGAGCCGGAGCAGCTGCAAATCACGCGGTACCCAGCAATGCAGTCTAGCGTGGGGAGGCAAGGACTTACCTCCACCAAACTTGGACTGAAGAGTCACTGGACTGTGGGAGTCACTTGGACAGAGTTGCTGAGTTCCAGGGACCACGCTCGTCATGCTGAGAGGGGACCCAGAGGACCGGTGATGCAGTCTTTTGTTGCCTGCGGTTGCAGGGGGAAGATTCCGTCGACCCACGGGAGATTTCTTCAGAGCTCCTAGTGCAGAGAGGAGGCAGGCTACCCCCAGAGCATGCACCACCAGGAAAACAGTCGAGAAGGTGGCAGGATCAGCGATACAAGGTTGCAGTAGTCGTCTTTGCTACTTTGTTGTGGTTTTGCAGGCGTCCTGAGCAGTCAGCGGTCGATCCTTTGGCAGAAGGTGAAGAGAGAGATGCAGAGGAACTCTGATGAGCTCTTGCATTTGTTATCTAAAGAATTCCCCAAAGCAGAGACCCTAAATAGCCAGAAAAGGAGGTATGGCTACCTAGGAAGGAGGATAGGCTAGCAACACAGGTAAGAGCCTATCAGGAGGAGTCTCTGACGTCACTTGCTGGCACTGGCCACTCAGGGCAGTCCAGTGTGCCAGCAGCACCTCTGTTTCCAAGATGGCAGAGGTCTGGAGCACACTGGAGGAGCTCTGGGCACCTCCCCTGGGAGGTGCAGGTCAGGTGAGTGGTCACTTCCCTTTCCTTTGTCCAGTTTCGCGCCAGAGCAGGGCTGGGGGATCCCGGAACCGGTGTAGACTGGCTTATGCAGAGATGGGCACCATCTGTGCACATCAAAGCATTTCCAGATGCTGGGGGAGGCTACTCCTCCCCAGCCCTGACACCTTTTTCCAAAGGGAGAGGGTGTAACACCCACTCTCTGAGGAAGTCCTTTGTTCTGCTTTCCTGGGCCAAGCCTGGCTGGACCCCAGGATGGCAGAAACCTGTCTGAGGGGTTGGCAGCAGCAGCAGTAATACCCCGGGAAAGGTAGTTTGGCAGTACCCGGGTCTGTGCTAGAGACTCGGGGATCATGGAATTGTCTCCCCAATTCCAGAATGGAATTGGGGTGACAATTCCATGATCTTAGACATGTTACATGACCATGTTCGGAGTTACCATTGTGACGCTGTACATAGGTAGTGACCTATGTCCAGTGCACGTGTGTAATGGTGTCCCCGCACTCACAAAGTCCGGGGAATTTGCCCTGAACGATGTGGGGGCACCTTGGCTAGTGCCAGGGTGCCCACACACTAAGTAACTTAGCACCCAACCTTTACCAGGTAAAGGTTAGACATATAGGTGACTTATAAGTTACTTAAGTGCAGTGGTAAATGGCTGTGAAATAACGTGGACGTTATTTCACTCAGGCTGCAGTGGCAGGCCTGTGTAAGAATTGCCAGAGCTCCCTATGGGTGGCAAAAGAAATGCTGCAGCCCATAGGGATCTCCTGGAACCCCAATACCCTGGGTACCTCAGTACCATATACTAGGGAATTATAAGGGTGTTCCAGTATGCCAATGTGAATTGGTGAAATTGGTCACTAGCCTGTTAGTGACAATTTGGAAAGCAGAGAGAGCATAACCACTGAGGTTCTAGTTAGCAGAGCCTCAGTGAGACAGTTAGTCATCACACAGGGAACACATACAGGGCACACTTATGAGCACTGGGGCCCTGGCTGGCAGGGTCCCAGTGACACATACACTAAAACAACATATATACAGTGAAATATGGGGGTAACATGCCAGGCAAGATGGTACTTTCCTACACCTAGGCACTAGCAGGACCCCCAAGAGGGTGACCCCCCTCACAGAACTTACCTCCAAGAAAATGCCCAAGAAAGTTAACTGGACCTTGGACTGTCAAAAGGCCTTTGACACCCTGAAAGAAGCAATGTGCTCAGCACCAGTTCTAAAAGCTCCAGATTACTCTAAGCAATTCATTGTGCAGACAGATGCCTCTGAACATGGGATAGGAGCAGTCCTGTCCCAGACAAATGATGATGGCCTTGACCAGCCTGTTGCTTTTATTAGCAGGAGGTTACTCCCCAGGGAGCAGTGTTGGAGTGCCATTGAGAGGGAGGCCTTTGCTGTGGTCTGGTCCGTGAAGAAGTTGAGACCATACCTTTTTGGTACTCACTTCATAGTTCAAACTGACCACAGACCTCTCAGATGGCTCATGCAAATTAAAGGAGAAAACCCTAAACTGTTGAGGTGGTCCATATCCCTACAGGGAATGGACTTTGTAGTGGAACACAGACCTGGGACTGCCCATTCCAGTGCTGATGGCCTTTCTAGGTTCTTCCACTTAGAAAATGAAGACTCTCTTGGGAAAGGTTAGTCTCATCCTCTTTCGTTTGGGGGGGTTGTGTAAGTAAATGCTTCCTTGGCATGGTTACCCCCTAACATTTTGCCTTTGCTGATGCTAAGTTAGGATTTGAAAGTTTGCTGGGACCCTGCTAACCAGGCCCCAGCACCAGTGTTCTTTCCCTAAACTGTACCTTTGTCTCCACAATTGGCACAACCCTGGCACCCAGGTAAGTCCCTTGTAACTGGTACCCCTGGTACCAAGGACCCTGATGCCAGGGAAGGTCTCTAAGGGATGCAGCATGTCTTATGCCACCATAGGGACCCATCACTCAGCACGTGCATACTTCTTCACAGCTTGTGTGTGCTGGTGGGGAGAAAATGATTAAGTCGACATGGCACTTCCTTCAGAGTGCCATGCCAACCTCACACTGCCTATGGCATAGGTAAGCCACCCCTCTAGCAGGCCCTACAGCCCTAAGACAGGGTGCACTATACCACAGGTGAGGGCATATGTGCATGAGCCCTTTGCCCCTACAGTGTCTAGGCAAAACCTTAGACATTGTAAGTGCAGGGTAGCCATAAGAGTATATTGTGTGGGAGTTTGTCAAACACAAACTCCACAGTTCCATAATGGCTACACTGAAAACTGGGAAGTCTGGTATCAAACCTCTCAGCACAATAATTGCACACTGATGCCAGTGTGCAATTTATTGTAACATACACCCAGAGGGCATCTTAGGGATACCCCCTGAATACCTACCCGACTTCTAGTGTAGGCTGACCAGTTCTGCCACCCTGCCAAACACCAGACATGTTGCTGGCCACATGGGGCGAGTGCCTTGGTCACTTTGTGGCCAGGAACAAAGCCTGTACTGGGTGGAGGTGCTTCTCAACTCCCCCTGCAGGAACTGTAACACCTGGCAGTGAGCCTCAAGGCTCACCCCTTTTGTTACAGCACCCCAGGGCATCCCAGCTAGTGGAGATGCCCGCCCCTCCGGCCACTGCCCCCACTTTTGGCAGCAAGGCTGGAGGAGATAATGAGAAAAACAAGGAGGAGTCACCCACCAGTCAGGACAGCCCCTAAGGTGTCCTGAGCTGAGGTGACCCCTGCCTTGAGAAATCCGCCATCTTGAGTTTGGAGGATTCCCCATAGGATTAGGGATGTACCCCCCCTCCCCATAGGTAGGAGGCACAAAGAGGGTGTAGCCACCCTCAAGGACAGTAGCCATTGACTACTGCCCTCCCAGACCTAAACACACCCCTAAATTCAGTATTTAGGGGCTCCCCAGATCCCAGGAAATCAAATTCCTGAAACCTGAAGAAAGAAGAAGGACTGCTGACGTACAAGCCTGCAGAGAAGGAGGAAGACAACAACTGCTTTGGCCCCAGCCCTACCGGCCTGTCTCCCAACTTCGAAAGCCTACTCCAGCGACGCATCTCACAGGGACCAGCGACTTCTGAAGCCTCAGAGGACTGCCCTGGACTACAGAGCCAAGAAACTCCCGTGAACAGTGGCCCTGTTCAAAACCAGCTACTTCTTTGCAACAAAAAAGCAACTTCCAAGGACTTCACATTTCCCGCCGGAAGTGTGAGACTCTACACTCTGCACCCGACGCCCCCGGCTCGACCTGCAGAAAATCAACAACTCAGGGAGCCCGTGAGTAACCAGAGACGACCCCCCTGAGCACCCACAGCGACGCCTGCAGAGAGAATCCAGAGGCTCCCCCTGACCGCGACTGCCTGTAACAAGGGACCCGACGCCTGGAACCAACACTGCACCCGCAGCTCCCAGGACCTTAAGGAACCAAACTTCGACGCAAGAGTGACCCCCAGAGGACCCTCTGCCTTGCACAGGTGGTGGCTGTCCCGAGAAGCCCCCCCTGTGTCTGCCTGCACCGCTAGAGTGACCCCGGGTTCCTCCATTGAAACCTATACAAAACCTGACGCCTGCTTTGCACACTGCACCCGGCCGCCCCTGTGCCGCTGAGGGTGTTTTGTGCTCCTACTTGTGTCCCCCCAGTGCTCTACAAAACCCCCCTGGTCTGCCCCCCGAGGATGCAGGTACTGACCTGCTGGCAGACTGGAACCGGAGCACCCCTGTTCTCCATAGGCGCCTATGTGTTTTGGGCACCTCTATGACCTCTGCACCTGACCGGCCCTGAGCTGCTGGTGTGGTAACTTTGGGGTTGCCTTGAACCCCCAACGGTGGGCTGCCTATGCCCCAGGAACTGAGGCTTGTAAGTGTTTTACTTACCTCCTAATCTAACCTTTACTTACCTCCCCCAGGAACTGTTGATTTTTGCACTGTGTCCACTTTGAAAATAGCTTATTGACATTTTTACAAAGACTGTACATGATATTGTTTTCATTCAAAGTTCCTAAAGTATCTAAGTGAAGTACCTTATATTTAAAGTGTTTAATGTAAATCTTGAACCTGTGGTTCTTAAATAAACTAAGAAAAGATATTTTTCAATATAAAAACCTATTGGCCTGGAGTAAGTCTTTGAGTGTGTGTTCCTCATTTATTGCCTGTGTGTGTACAACAAATGCATAACACTACCCTCTGATAAGCCTACTGCTCGACCACACTACCACAAAATAGAGCATTAGAATTATCTCTTTTTGCCACTATCTTACCTCTAAGGGGAACCCTTGGACTCTGTGCACACTATTTCTTACTTTGAAATACTATATACAGAGCCAGCTTCCTACAGTGCCTAGGTTCCCAAGGCATTAGGGTTCCAGGGGATCCCTATGGGCTGCAGCATATATTTTGCCATCTTAGAGAGCCCAAGCAAAGGCTTCTGCCAGACTGCCATTGCAGCCTGCGTGAAAAGGTGCAGCACCCTTTCACTGCCATTTTTAACTACACCAGGTTACGTATGTCACCCCTATGGCAGGCCTTCTAGCCCAGAGGGCTGGGCGCAAAGTACCTGTGTGTGAGGGCACCCCTGCACTAGCAAAGGTGCCCCCAGGAACTACAGGCCCATTTTTCCAGACATCGTGAGTGCGGGGATGCCATTTTGCGAGTGTACAGGACATAGGTCACTACCTATGTCCAGCTACATAAAGGTAACTCTGAACCTAGGCATTGTTTGGTATCAAATATGTTCGAACCATACCCCAAGGCTTTTGCAAGCATTGGTTGTATGATTCCATGCACTCTGGGGGCTCCTTAGAGGGCCCCCAATACTGCCATTGCAGCCTTCTGAGGGTTTTCAGGCAGCCCAAGATGCTGCCACCTCCCAAAGAGGTTTCTGTTCTCCTGTTGCTTGAGAAGCTCGAGCCCAGGAAGGCAGAAAAAAAGAATTTCCTTTGGGAGAAGGGTATTTAATCCTTTCACTTTGGAAATAGGTGCTACAGGCTTGGGAGGGGTAGCCTCCCCAAGCCCCTGGAAGTGCTCTGAAGGGCACATTTGGTGCCCTCCTTGCATAAACCAGTCTACACCATTTGAGGGACCCCCAGTCCCTGACCTGACGCAAAACTGGACAAAGGAAAGGGGAGTGACTACTCCCCTGTACATCACGACCCCAGGGGTGGTGGTGAGAGCTCCTACAAAAGGTCCCTGGGTTTTGCCATCTTGGATTCAAGGTTGGCAGGGAACTCTGGGAGCATCTGAGTGGCCAGTGCCAGTAGTTGATGTCAGAGCCCCCTCCTGATAGGTGCTTACCTGGTTAGGTGCCATTCCCTTTTTCAGGGCTATTTAGGTTCTCTCCTTTGTGTGGTTCCTCAGATTCAGATTGCAAGACTCCAGCAGGAATCCTCTGCACCCTCCACTTCGACCTCTGACTTAAGAAACTGCATCTGGACTCTTTAGGACCTTACAAGCTGCAACAAAGAAGCAAGACGCCTCCTGCAACATTGTATCTCCAGCTCTTTCCAGCAACTGCAACATTTCCCCGGTCGTGCATCCTCTGAGGACAGCCCATCTTCAGCCTGCATCAGAAGAAAGAAGGAATCTCCCTTGAAGTGAAGGAGTCACTCCCTTGCTTCTGCATGCACCAACTGTGATGAGCACCTGAGGCGTGGATCCTCTCTCCTGCTGAGCTGCATGGACCCTGCATCACGGGTGGTGGACTGAAGTGGTCCCGACGGTCCTCTCTTCCAGCTGTCTAAATTGGGTGGAGGTAAGCCCTTGCCTCCCCTTGCACGACAGTGCCCCTGTGCACCCCATCCTTTGCAGCTGCCAAGGCTTATTGGCATCCTTCCTCCAAGATCTTCAGGCATCTTGAGGCTCCAGCCCCCAGCACTCGTTCTTGCGGCGCACAGCTCCCTGAGTGGTTCTACGGAAGTGTGGGAGCCTTTTTCGTAGTGCTGCATGTGCCTTTTCTGTGACTTTTCTGTCCCTGTCCTGTGGGACTCCTGTGGGCGCTGACTGGTCTTCTGCGGGCTCTCTGTGCTGATGAGGGCCCCCTTTGGCTCCCCCTCCTGGGTAGAGTCCACCTGGTCCTTTCTGGTCCCCAGTAGCGCCATTTTCCGCTAACTGCAAGCTTTGTGTATGCCAAGGCTTGTTGGTGGACTCCGACGATGCAAACCCGACTGCAGTCCTCCATCCAGCGTGGGACATCACCTGCAACCACCAGGAACCCGACTTTGTTTTCTTGGGTGCAATGCTGACTCTTCTTCTTCACCGGTGGTTTACCTTTTTCACCTCAATCCTGGTGGGGAATCCTGGTGGGTGGGGCTTCTGCTCTTCCCGAACTCTTCAGTGCTTCTTAGAACTGGTCTCATTTTTCCACAGGTCCTGTGGTCCAGGAATGCACTGATGGGTTTTGTAATATTCTTCTTTACTTCTCTGTGTGTGATCTGGGAACTCACTGTGATTTACTCCTGTAGTTCTGGTCACTGGGGTGGGTCTTGGTACTTACGTTTGGGCTTTTCTAGTATTCCCAGCGCCCCTCTACATACCACACGTGCCTAGGTGGGAAACCGGCTTTCATAATCCGTTTTCCTAGTATATGGTTTGTGTTCCCTCCCAGGCCCATTGCTAACTATTGTGCTTTTCACTATTTGCACTGTTTTCTAACTGTTTAACACCTGTTTTTGCATACTATTATATATAATTTGTATATTATTTACCTCCTAAGGGAGTATAGTCTCTAAGGTATTTTTGGCATTTGTGTCCCCAAAATAAAGTACCTTTATTTTTGTAACACTGGGTATTTTCTTTCACGTGTGTGAGCACTGTGTGACTACAGTGGTATTGCATGAGCTTTGCATGTCTCCTAGATAAACTTTGGCTGATCAGCAACAGCTACCTCCAGAGAGCCTGGCTTCTAGACACTGCCTACATTTTACTGATAAGGGATACCTGGATCTGGTATAAGGTGTAAGTACCTTAGGTACCCACTGCAAACCAGGCAGCCTCCTATAGCTATCTCATGTACTGAGTGAGTGAAGGCGCTATCAGGAGCTAATGAATATATTGTGTGAGTGAAGGCACTATAAAGTGTATTGATTATATCAACAAGGAATCATATGTACGGTGGAAGTGTAGGCGCTGTCAAGGATACGTACGGAGTGAAGGCGCTATAAAGTTTATTGATTATGTGGTATATGTACTGTGGGAATGTAGGCGCTGTCAAGGATACGTACTGATTGAAGGTGCCATAAAGTGTATTGACTATGTGGTATCAATCTCTCAAGCATACTTAGTGACAGAAGGCGCTATCAAGTGTACTGGGTGAGTAGAAGCCCTATCAGCTTTATTGAGTGAGTGAATGTGGGATCATGTATACTGAGTGAGTGAATATGATATCAAGCTGGTGAAGGCGCTATAAAGTATACTGATTATGTGTTATGATATATACTGTGTGAGTAAAGGCGCTCTCAAGCATGTTTAGCTATTGAAGGCGCTATCGAGTCTATTGGGTGAATAAAAGCATTATCTGCTATATTGAGTGAGCGAATGTGGGATTGTGTCTACTGAGAGAGCGAATATGATATCAAGCCTACTGAGTGAGCGAAGGCGCTATAACTGTACCAAGTGAGTCAAGGAGCTATCAAGCCCATTGAGTGAGGCTCTTTCCCTCACACATAGGAGTCTTCTGTGCCGTGGCGGAAGGAGTGAATGACTGTGAGTGATCTTGGAAGATATTGTTCTACAGGGTGTAACTCCCTCATTCTCTGAGTCCAAACCAACAAGGGTCTGGATCCGGCTCACCCCACTAGGCCCGGCTCACCCCACGGCCCGGCTCACCCCACTAGGCCTGGCTCACCCCACTAGGCTAGCACCAAAGCGGGCAATTGCCCAGGGCCCCACCTTCTAAGGGCCCCAGTAAACTCAGTGGACAGTTGACATTCCTGCCGTAATACATTACTGATAAAACAGCTTTTTAAAAAAATGTCATATCTGGGCCTGCTTAACCGAAACTTAGGGCCGCATTTAATAAGGATTTGCACTGGTGCAAAGCGACACAAACTCTTGACGGGAGACTCACTCCGGCACAAGTTGTTGTGCACTGGGACGGGGCCCTTCGCTTTGCACACCGTAGATCAAGTGAGCCTGACTTGTGAGCATCACTGCAAAGCCTGACGCACTAAAGATGGCCGGATCGAGCTTTGAATCAAAACATATCACCGACTTGAAGCAGGTGCCAACATGGAGAAACGTTTCAATGTATGCAAATAATCCCCACATTGCATGTGTGCTGCACAGCATTTGCACAGCGTGTGACGTGTAAGAATCTGTCTAGGCTTAGGATTGTATACTGGAGGGTCTGCTTGACGGCTGCACACCCCTCTGCCCACAGTGCCATGATTGAGCACAACACAGCGGTCATGAGCGGTGGCACGACAGCTTCAGGTGGGGCCTGCGCGTGCTCCACACCTCTCGCTTGTGTGATGCATTGTTTACAATAAAGGACTCGGAGTCCGCCCACTGCTTAGGATTCGTTGCCTTCAGTGTCAGTCTTCCTTGGTGCCTCCCAAACGCACAACGCGCTCACATGGCCTTACTAGCACGAACACAGGCAGGACTGTTATAACATAACGCGCTCACATGGCCTTACTAGCACGAACACAGGCAGGACTGTTATAACATAACGCGCTCACATGGCCTTACTAGCACGAACGCAGGCAGGAATGTTATAAGATAACGCGCTCACGTGGCCTTACTAGCACAAACACAGGCAGGACTGTTATAAGATAACGCGCTCACATGGCCTTACTAGCACGAACGCAGGCAGGACTGTTATAACATAACGCGCTCACGTGGCCTTACTAGCACAAACGCAGGCAGGACTGTTATAACATAACGCGCTCACGTGGCCTTACTAGCACAAACACAGGCAGGACTGTTCTAACATAACGCGCTCACATGGCCTTACTAGCACGAACGCAGGCAGGACTGTTATAACATAACGCGCTCACATGGCCTTACTAGCACGAACGCAGGCAGGACTGTTATAAGATAACGCGCTCACATGGCCTTACTAGCACAAACACAGGCAGGACTGTTATAAGATAACGCGCTCACATGGCCTTACTAGCACAAACACAGGCAGGACTGTTATAACATAACGCGCTCACATGGCCTTTATAGCACAAACACGGGCAGGACTGTTATAACATAACGTGCTCACATGGCCTTAATAGCACGAACACAGGGAGGACTGTTATAACATAACGCGCTCACATGGCCTTACTAGCACGAACACAGGGAGGACTGTTATAACATAACGCGCTCACATGGCCTTACTAGCACGAACGCAGGCAGGAATGTTATAAGATAACGCGCTCACGTGGCCTTACTAGCACAAACACAGGCAGGACTGTTATAAGATAACGCGCTCACATGGCCTTACTAGCACGAACGCAGGCAGGACTGTTATAACATAACGCGCTCACGTGGCCTTACTAGCACGAACGCAGGCAGGACTGTTATAACATAACGCGCTCACGTGGCCTTACTAGCACAAACACAGGCAGGACTGTTATAACATAACCCGCTCACGTGGCCTTTATAGCACGAACAAAACGGAGGACTGTTCTAACATAACGCGCTCACATGGCCTTACTAGCACGAACGCAGGCAGGACTGTTATAACATAACCCGCTCACGTGGCCTTTATAGCACGAACAAAACGGAGGACTGTTCTAACATAACGCGCTCACATGGCCTTACTAGCACGAACGCAGGCAGGACTGTTATAAGATAACACGCTCACGTGGCCTTACTAGCACAAACACAGGCAGGACTGTTCTAACATAACGCGCTCACGTGGCCTTACTAGCACAAACACAGGCAGGACTGTTCTAACATAACGCGCTCACATGGCCTTACTAGCACGAACGCAGGCAGGACTGTTATAACATAACGCGCTCACATGGCCTTTATAGCACGAACAAAATGGAGGACTGTTCTAACATAACGCGCTCACATGGCCTTACTAGCACGAACGCAGGCAGGACTGTTATAACATAACCCGCTCACGTGGCCTTTATAGCACGAACAAAACGGAGGACTGTTCTAACATAACGCGCTCACATGGCCTTACTAGCACGAACGCAGGCAGGACTGTTCTAACATAACACGCTCACGTGGCCTTACTAGCACAAACACAGGCAGGACTGTTCTAACATAACGCGCTCACATGGCCTTACTAGCACGAACGCAGGCAGGACTGTTATAACATAACGCGCTCACGTGGCCTTACTAGCATGAACACAGGGAGGACTGTTCTAACATAAGGTACCCACGTGGCCTTACTAGCACGAACACAGGCAGGACTGGTATAACATAACGCGCTCACATGGCCTTACTACCACGAACACAGGGAGGACTGTTATAAGATAACACGCTCACGTGGCCTTTATAGCACAAACACAGGCAGGACTGTTTTAATATAACGCGCTCACATGGCCTTACTAGCACGAACACAGGCAGGACTGTTCTAACATAACGCGCTCACATGGCCTTTATAGCACGAACACAGGGAGGACTGTTATAACATAACGCGCTCACATGGCCTTTATAGCACGAACACAGGGAGGACTGTTATAAAATAATGCGCTCACATTGCCTTTATAGCAGGAACACAGGGTGGACTGTTGTAACAGAACGCGCTCACATGGCCTTACTAGCACGAACGCAGGCAGGACTGTTATAACATAACGTGCCCATGTGGCCCTTATAGCACGAATGCAGGCAGGACTGTTATAAAATAACGCACTCACGTGGCATTTATAACACGAACAAAAAGGAGGACTGTTATAACATAATGCGCTCACGTGGCCTTTATAGCACGAACAAAAGGGAGGACTGTTGTAACATAACGCGCTCACATGGCCTTACTAGCATGAACACAGGGAGGACTGTTCTAACATAACATGCTCACATGGCCTTTATAGCACAAACACAGGCAGGGCTGTTATAACATAACGCACTCACATGGCCTTTATAGCACGAACAAAAGGGAGGACTGTTATAACATAACGCGCTCACATGGCCTTACTAGCACAAACACGGGCAGGACTGTTATAACATAACGCGCTCACATGGCCTTAATAGCACGAACACAGGGAGGACTCTTCTAACATAACACGCTCACATGGCCTTAATAGCACGAACACAGGGAGGACTGTTATAACATAACGCGCTCACATGGCCTTTATAGCAGGAACACAGGGAGGACTGTTCTAACATAACACGCTCACATGGCCTTACTAGCACGAACACAGGGAGGACTGTTCTAACATAACGCGCTCACATGGCCTTAATAGCACGAACACAGGGAGGACTGTTCTAACATAACGCGCTCACATGGCCTTTATAGCACGAACACAGGGAGGGCTGTTCTAACATAACGCGCTCACATGACCTTTATAGCACGAACACAGGGAGGACTGTTCTAACATAACGCGCTCACATGGCCTTTATAGCATGAACACAGGGAGGACTGTTCTAACATAATGCGCTCACATGGCCTTAATTGCACAAACACAGGGAGGACTGTTATAACATAACGCTCTCACATGGCCTTACTAGCACGAACACAGGCAGGACTGTTATAACATAACGCGCTCACATGGCCTTACTAGCACGAACACAGGCAGGACTGTTATAACATAACGCGCTCACATGGCCTTTATAGCACGAACACAGGGAGGACTGTTCTAACATAACGCGCTCACATGGCCTTAATAGCACGAACACAGGGAGGACTGTTCTAACATAACGCGCTCACATGGCCTTTATAGCATGAACACAGGGAGGACTGTTCTAACATAATGCGCTCACATGGCCTTAATAGCACGAACACAGGCAGGACTGTTATAACATAACGCGCTCACATGGCCTTACTAGCACGAACACAGGCAGGACTGTTATAACATAACGCGCTCACGTGGCCTTTATAGCACAAACATGGGCAGGACTGTTATAACATAACGCGCTCACATGGCCTTAATAGCACGAACACAGGGAGGACTGTTATAACATAACGCGTTCACGTGGCCTTTATAGCACAAACATGGGCAGGACTGTTATAACATAACGCGCTCACATGGCCTTAATAGCACGAACACAGGGAGGACTGTTATAACATAACGCGCTCACATGGCCTTACTAGCACGAACACAGGGAGGACTGTTATAACATAACGCGCTCACATGGCCTTTATAGCACGAACAAAAGGGAGGACTGTTCTAACATAACGTGCTCACATGGCCTTACTAGCATAAACACAGGCAGGGCTGTTATAACATAACGCACTCACATGGCCTTTATAGCACGAACACAGGGAGGACTGTTATAAAATAACGCGCTCACATGGCCTTTATAGCAGTTACACAGGGTGGACTGTTCTAACATAACGGGCTGACATGGAATTTATAGCACGAACATAGGCAGGACTGTTATAACATAACGTGCTCATGTGGCCTTACTAGCACAAACACAGGCAGGACTGTTATAACATAACGCACTCACATGGCCTTACTAGCACGAACACAGGCAGGACTGTTATAACATAACGCGCTCACATGGCCTTTATAGCACGAACACAGGCAGGACTGTTATAACATAACGTGCCCATGTGGCCCTTATAGCACGAATGCAGGCAGGACTGTTATAAAATAACGCGCTCACGTGGCATTTATAACACGAACAAAACGGAGGACTGTTATAACATAATGCGCTCACGTGGCCTTTATAGCACGAACAAAAGGGAGGACTGTTCTAACATAACGCGCTCACATGGCCTTACTAGCACGAACACAGGCAGGACTGTTATAACATAACGCGCTCACATGGCCTTTATAGCACAAACATGGGCAGGACTGTTATAACATAACGTGCTCACATGGCCTTAATAGCACGAACACAGGGAGGACTGTTATAACATAACGCGCTCACATGGCCTTACTAGCACGAACACAGGGAGGACTGTTATAACATAACGCGCTCACATGGCCTTACTAGCACGAACACAGGGAGGACTGTTATAACATAACATGCTCACATGGCCTTAATAGCACGAACACAGGGAGGACTGTTATAACATAACGCGCTCACATGGCCTTATAGCACGAACAAAAGGGAGGACTGTTCTAACATAACGCGCTCACATGGCCTTACTAGCACAAACACGAACAGGACTGTTATAACATAACGCGCTCACATGGCCTTTATAGCACGAGCACAGGGTGGACTGTTCTAACATAACGCGCTCACATGGAATTTATAGCACGAACACAGGCAGGACTGTTATAACGTGCTCATGTGGCCTTACTAGCACAAACACAGGCAGGACTGTTATAACATAACAGGCTCACATGGCCTTTATAGCACCAACACAGGGAGGACTGTTCTAACATAATGCACTCACATGGCATTTATAGCACGAACACAGGCAGGACTGTTATAACATAACGCGCTCACATGGCCTTTATAGCATGAACACAGGGTGGACTGTTCGAACATAACACGCTCACATGGCCTTACTAGCACGAACACAGGGAGGACTGTTCTAACATAACACGCTCACATGGCCTTTATAGCACAAACACAGGCAGGGCTGTTCTAACATAACGCGCTCAGGTGGCTTTTATAGCACAAACATGGGCAGGACTGTTATAATATAACGCGCTCACATGGCCTTAATAGCACGAACACAGAGAGGACTGTTATAACATAACGCGCTCACATGGCCTTACTAGCACGAACACAGGCAGGACTGTTATAACATAACGCGCTCAGGTGGCCTTTATAGCACAAACATGGGCAGGACTGTTATAACATAACACGCTCACATGGCCTTAATAGCACGAACACAGGGAGGACTGTTATAACATAACGTGCTCACATGGCCTTACTAGCACGAACACAGGCAAGACTGTTCTAACATAACGCACTTGCATGGTCTTTATAGCACGAACACAGGGAGGATTGTTCTAACATAACGCGCTCACATGGCCTTTATAGCACAAACACAGGAGGACTGTTCTAACATAATGCACTCACATACCCTTTATAGCACAAATACAGGCAGGACTGTTATAAGATAACGTGATCACATGGCCTTACTAGCACAAACACAGACAGGACTGTTATAACATAACGCACTCACATGGCCTTTATAGCACGAACACAGGGAGGACTGTTATAAAATAACGCGCACACATGGCCTTTATAGCAGTTACACAGGGTGGACTGTTCTAACATAACGCGCTCACATGGAATTTATAGCACGAACACAGGCAGGACTGTTATAACATAACGTGCTCATGTGGCCTTACTAGCACAAACACAGGCAGGACTGTTATAACATAACAGGCTCACATGGCCTTTATAGCACGAACACAGGGAGGACTGTTCTAACATAATGCACTCACATGGCATTTATAGCACGAACACAGGCAGGACTGTTATAACATAACGCGCTCACATGGCCTTTATAGCATGAACACAGGGTGGACTGTTCTAACATAACACGCTCACATGGCCTTACTAGCACGAACACAGGGAGGACTGTTCTAACATAACACGCTCACATGGCCTTTATAGCACAAACACAGGCAGGGCTGTTCTAACATAACGCGCTCACATGGCCTTAATTGCACAAACACAGGGAGGACTGTTCTAACATAACACGCTCACATGGCCTTACTAGCACGAACACAGGCAGGACTGTTATAAAATAACGCACTCACATGGCCTTTATAGCACGAACACAGGGAGGACTGTTCTAACATAATGCACTCACATGGCATTTATAGCACGAACACAGGCAGGACTGTTATAACATAACGCGCTCACATGGCCTTACTAGCACGAACACAGGCAGGACTGTTATAAAATAACGCACTCACATGGCCTTATTAGCACGAACACAGGCAGGACTGTTATAAAATAACGCGCTCACATGGCCTTTATAGCACAAACATGGGCAGGACTGTTATAACATAACGCGCTCATATGGCCTTAATAGCACGAACACAGGGAGGACTGTTATAACATAACGCGCTCATGTGACCTTTATAGCACAAACATGGGCAGGACTGTTATAACATAACGCGCTCACATGGCATTAATAGCACAAACACAGGGAGGACTGTTATAACATAACGCGCTCACGTGGCCTTTACAGCACAAACATGGGCAGGACTGTTATAATATAACGCGCTCACATGGCCTTACTAGCACGAACACAGGCAGGACTGTTATAACATAACACGCTCAGGTGGCCTTTATAGCACAAACATGGGCAGGACTGTTCTAACATAACGCACTTGCATGGTCTTTATAGCACGAACACAGGGAGGACTGTTCTAACATAACGCGCTTGCATGGTCTTTATAGCACGAACACAGGCAAGGCTGTTCTAACATAACGCACTTGCATGGTCTTTATAGCACGAACACAGGGAGGACTGTTCTAACATAACGCGCTTGCATGGTCTTTATAGCACGAACACAGGGAGGATTGTTCTAACATAACGCGCTCACATGGCCTTTATAGCACAAACACAGAAAGACTGTTCTAACATAACGCGCTCACATGGCCTTTATAGCACAAACACAGAAAGACTGTTCTAACATAATGCACTCACATACCCTTTATAGCACAAATACAGGCAGGACTGTTATAAGATAACGTGATCACATGGCCTTACTAGCACAACACAGGCAGGACTGTTCTAACATAACGCGCTCACATGGCCTTTATAGCACAAACATGGGCAGGACTGTTATAACATAACGCGCTCACATGGCCTTTATAGCACAAACACAGGAAGACTGTTCTAACATAATGCACTCACATGCCCTTTATAGCACAAATACAGGCAGGACTGTTATAAGATAACGTGATCACATGGCCTTACTAGCACAACACAGGCAGGACTGTTCTAACATAACGCGCTCACATGGCCTTTATAGCACAAACATGGGCAGGACTGTTATAACATAACGCGCTCACATGGCCTTAATAGCACGAACACAGGCAGGACTGTTCTAACATAACGCGCTCACATGCCCTTTATAGCACGAACACGGGCAGGACTGTTATAACATAATGTGTTCACATGGCCTTACTAGCACGAAGTACCTTTATTTTTAGTAACTCTGAATATTGTGATTCTTATGATATAGTTTTAAGTGATATAAGTGGTGTAGTAGGAGCTTTGCATGTCTCCTAGTTCAGCCTAAGCTGCTCTGCTATAGCTACCTCTGTCAGCCTAAGCTGCTAGAACACTACTAATCTACTAATAAGGGATAACTGGACCTGGCACAAGGTGTAACTACCACAAGCTACCCACTATAAGACAGGGCAGCCTCCTACAGACTGTTCTAACAAAACGCGCTCACATGACCTTTATGACATTGAACACATACATTGCCTTTTCAGCACAGAACAGTAACATTGGGCTTATAACAGCCCTGGTGTGATAGAGCAGCATTGGAAATAACGTGTGCTGTAAACGTAGAAGGATTCAGAGGCTGAGATCACGGGCTCCATCCTGTATGGCCCTGTGGGGTCCAGGCTGAGTCATAATTAGGTGGCATTGGCCATCACTGTGCTAATGCTCGCCTCTCCTGCCTAAGACACCGAGGGGCTACCAGAGCTCTGAACATTCAAGAATTTACATGTTTAGAGACAAGCAATTCTGCTCCCAGCGGAGTGTGAAGTGACACCTTGTTGTGTTGTTAACACATCATGGTAAAACAATAGACCCCGCAGCATACGCAGGGATGATTCATGCAATGTTTAGTAAGTTGATTTCTCAGGTTTTCTCTCCTTGATTCTACTCCTATGAATAATTCACGTTCCTTTACTTAGCAAGAGGTCAGCTGCAGAAAACATAGTCTGTCCAATTATTTTCAAATAACTCCCCCAAAGGCCAGGTGTAAAACCAAAAGACATTTCATGTCCAACCAATGTGGAATGCCTTACTTGGTAAAGCAGGTGTACCTTTGTTGCACATAGATGTTACAGTGCTACAAAGCAGCTACACCATGTTAGTAGGCACAGACTGAGAAGCAAGTTCACATTATATCGAGGGTCTCTTCCACGCAAATTGATAATCCTCTCTGTGTGGGGGCTTAGAGTGCTCTGTGACCACCAACCACCTCCGCCTTCCCACTCATCGCTTCCATCGAGTGTGAATGGGTCAGTGTGCCCTATGGACCACCAATTATCTTCTCTTCCCACTCACAGCAGCCAAGTGTGGGTGGCCACCATGCGCTGCACTCCACCAACCACCTCCACCTTCCAACTCATTGCTTCCGTTGTATTTGGTGCGTCGATCCGGTGAGGCTCCGTGTTGAATTTCCAGTTGATATGCTGGCGCTACGTCAATCTTCTTGTTGCGAAGTCGGGCTGCATCGTTCTGGTTTGGCGTGCAGTGAAATTTTCACTGCGGTGCAGGCTGTGCGTCGTTTCTGGCAGACTGTGCATCGAATTTCGCCGCACAAGGAGTCCTTCTTGTAGAGATGAAGGCGGTCATTCTGACCTTGGCGGACGGCGGAGGCCGTCCGCCAAGGTACGCCGTCAGAACACCGCACCGCGGTCAAAAGACCGCGGCGGTGATTCTGAGATTGGCCCGGGGCTGGCGGGCGGCCGCCAAAAGACCGCCCGCCAGCCCAAGGCAAATCAACCTTCCCACTAGGATGCCGGCTCAGAATTGAGCCGGCGGAGTGGGAAGGTGCGACGGGTGCAGTTGCACCCGTCGCGTATTTCAGTGTCTGCTAAGCAGACACTGAAATACGTTGTGGGGCCCTCTTACGGGGGCCCCTGCCGTGCCCATTCCAGTGGCATGGGCACGGCAGGGGCCCCCAGGGGCCCCGCAGCACCCCCTACCGCCATCCTGTTCCTGGCGGGAGAACCGCCAGGAACAGGATGGCGGTAGGGGGTGTCAGAATCCCCATGGCGGCGGAGCGCGCTCCGCCGCCATGGAGGATTCTGACGGGCAGCGGAAAGTCGGCGGTACACCGCCGGCTTTCCGCTTCTGGCCGCGGCTGTACCGCCGCGGTCAGAATGCCCGGCGGAGCACCGCCGGCCTGTTGGCGGTTCTCCCGCCAACCTCCGCCATGGCGGTAATTACCGCCGGGGTCAGAATGACCCCCGAAGTCTTTTTGGCCCTGAGACTTCCGGGAACTGGAGGCAAACTCTATCCAAGCCCTTGGAGAGCACTTCTTTACCACAGCCAGATGCAGCAAGGCAGCAGGGCAACAGCAAGGCAGCAGTCCTTCACAGAAAGCAGACAGGTGAGTCCTTTGAGCAGCCAGGCAGGTCTTCTTGGCTGGATGCAGGTTCTGGTTCAGGTTCTCTTCTCCAGGAAGTGTCTGAGGTGGTAGGGGCAGAGGACCTTGTTTAAATACCAAATGTGCCTTTGAAGTGGGGGAGACTTCAAAGAGTGGCTTAGAAGTGCACAAGGTCCCCTTTCAGTTCAATCTTGACTGCCAGGGTGCCAGTAGGGGGTGTGGCAGTCCTTTGTGTGAGGGCAGGCTACTGTCCTTTGACATGCAAGTGTCAGGCCCTCCACTGTCCCAGCCCAGGAAGACCCATTCAAAATGCAGATGTATGCAAGTGAGGCTGAGTATCCTGTGTTTGGGGTATGTCTGAGTGCATGCACAGGGAAGCTGTCAGCTAGCATCAGCCAGACGTGGATTGTAAGGCACAGAAGGATTTAAGTGCAGAGAAATGCTCACTTTCTAAAATTGGCATTTCTAAAATAGTAATAATAAATCCAACTTCACCAGTCAGCAGGATTTTGTATCACCATTCTGGCCATACTAAATATGACCTTCCTACCTCATTCAGATCAGCAGCTACCACTCAAACAATGTATGAGGGCAGCCCCAATGTTAGACTATGAAGGGAGCAGGCCTCACAGCAGTGTAAAAACGAATTTAGGAGTTGTACACTACCAGAACATGTAAACTACACAGGTACATGTCCTGCCTTTTATCTACACAGCACCCTGCCCTGTGGGTTACCTGGGGCATACCTTAGGGGTGACTTATATGTAGAAAAGGGGGAGTTTAAGGCTTGGCAAGTACTTTTAAATGCCAAGTCGAAGTGTCAGTGTAACTGCACACACAGGCCTTGCAATGGCAGGCCCGAGGCATGGTTAAGGGACTACTTATGTGGGTGGCACAATCAGTGCTGCAGGCCCACTAATAGCATTTAATCTACAGGCCCTGGCACACGTAGTGCACTTTACTCGGGACTTATAAGTAGATTAAATAAGCCAGTTTGGTGTGAACCAATGTTACCATGTTTGAAGGGAGAGAGCATATGCACTTTAGCACTGGGCAGCAGTGGTAAAGTGCGCAGAGTCCTAAAACCAGCACAAACAGTGTCCAAAAAGTGGAGAGAGGCAGGCAAAAAGATAGGTGTGACCAGCCTAAGGCTGTCAGGTCTAACACCCCTGTAGTCCACACAGAACCTCATTTCCTTTTTCTCTCCTTTGGAGTGAGGACCAGGGGCTACAACTACTGGGCTACCCAGAGACTCTCAGAGGGTTCAATGGCACCCAAATCCAGAATCTTTTTAACTTCTACCTGTATACTCTCTCTGACATGGTCTGACTGTCAATAAATGTTATTCTTGACAGGCAAGCTGTCACCAGTGTTCACGTCATGGGTACACCAGTTTGTCCTTCCAGGAGTCAGAGAGACCAGTCCAGCATACTGGTTGAGGACTTGCCTGCAATCAGTTTGCTGTAGTTCTGTGAGGATGTCTGATAAGACCACTCCATCCACAAAACCATCTTGTGGGTTGCTGGAGAGGAGATCAGGGAGATGCTCACTATCATCTTCCTGTCCCTCATCTATAACCATGAGCATGATCACATCAGCTCTGTCATAAAAGGGTTTTAGGCGGTTGACATGGATTATTCTTTTTGGATTCTTGCAACTGCCCAGGTCAACTAAATAAGTGACCTCCCCTTTTCTTTTAAGTATGGGGTAGGACACAGACCATTTGTTCTGAAGGGTCTTTAGAGCAACAGGCTCCAACACCCAAACTTTCTGCCCTGGTTGGAACTCCATCATAGCAGCTTTTGAAGCTCCTGGCTTGAAGATTTTTGCTGGCTTTCTCCATGTACTCAACCATTCTTGAATGTTGGCCAAGCACATAGTCCACAATGTCTTGCATGGGCTCTTTGAGAGGTTTCTCCCAGCCTTCCCTAACAAGACTTAGTGGTCCCCTAACAGGGTGCTCAAACAAAAGTTCAAATGGAGAAAAACCTACTCCCTTTTCTGGCACTTCCCTGTAGGCAAACAGCTGGCAAGGCAGCAGGACACCCCATCTCCTTCTGAGCTTTTGTGGGAGTCCTGCAATCATGACTTTTAGGGTCTGGTTAAATCTTTTCACCAGCCCATTGGTTTGTGGATGGTATGGGGTGGTGAACTTAGAGGTCACCCCACACTCCTGCCACATGTGTTTCAAGTATGCAGACAATACATTTGACCCTCTGTCTGATACTACCTCCTTAGGGAACCCAACCCTGGTGAAGATACCCAGGAGGGCTTTGGCAACTGCAGGTGTAGTAATGGTCCTAAGGGGTATAGCCTCAGGATACCTAGTGGCATGATGCACTGCCACTAGTACATATCTGTGTCCTGATGCTGTTTGAGGGTCAAGGGGGCCAACAATGCCGACCCCTACCCTTTCAAAGGGCATCCCAACCACTGAAGTGGCATAAAGGGGGCCTTTAAGTACCCAATTGCTTTGCCACTGGCCTGGCAGGTGGGGCAGAGCTGACAAAAGTCCCTCACTTTCTGGGACATTCCTACTCAATAAAAGTGTTTAACTAAACAACTCCAAGTTTTGTTTTGGCCCAAATGCCCTGCTAGGGGAATGTCATGGGCTAGAGTGAGGAGAAATTCTCTGAACCTCTGAGGTACTACCACCCTCCTGGTTGCACCAGGCTTGAGGTCTCTGGCCTCAGTGTACAGGAGCCCCTCCTCCGAATAGGAAGGGCGGGTATGGACATGGTTAAGGTGCCCTGCTAGGGGAATTTCATGGGCTAGAGTGAGGAGAAATTCTCTAAACTTCTGAGGTACTACCATCCTCCTTGTTGCACCAGGCTTGAGGTTTCTAGCCTCAGTGTACAGGAGCCCCTCCTCTCAATAGGAAGGGGGGGTAGGGACATGGTTAAGGTGCTGTACCCAGGTGGGCCTTGCGAAACAGGTATACCACATACCCAGGGTAGGTATGGCCCTGGCTCCTATGGGGACATGCACTGAGTGTGCCACCCCTAGAAGACCCAATTAACTATGTTCTAGGCCTATGGGATATGCCTGTGCTCAGGGTGGCAATCCCTATGTGGGGGCCAACCCTGAGCTGCCTTTTGCCTTCTCTGGAGGACCCCCATGGTAGGGCTAGTGGTAGGCAGAGCATAGGGGGTGAATACAAAGGTGTCCGGGCAGGGAAGCACCCCCATGTAGGTGTTCCTACCTAGGGGGGCGTTGTCTGCATCCTTAAGGGTGGGCCGGTCCTCCACTAGTGGCTGTGGGCACTATCCCCCTGTATAGACAGAGTGGAATTGCACGTGCCCGTCCTCCCCTGGGGGTGGCGCTGACCAACGTGTGCAGGCCAGACCAAGGCATGGCCCAGTGTGTGCACGGAGGCCATGGGGCCTTTCGAGGTACTGAGCCTGACATGAAAGGCCAGTGGGCGAACGCTTACACAATGGGAAATTTCATGGATGTTGCGTCTGGCCCAGCTGGCCGATAGTTGCCCCCTTGAGGAGGGGTGCCTGACCTTATAGTGATCCGGGCCTAGTGGGCCTCTTTGTGCACATGGGAGTTCATAAATATGGGGAGCTTGGCATAGCTGGCATTTAGGTGCCTACTTGCAGTGGGATGCCATACGGTTAAATGAGACTAGCACCACTTGCCAGGGTGTGCATGCTTGCACAAGGGTGCGGCCATCTGTAAACTGAGGCTGACATCACTCGCCTGGGTGTGCATGCTTGCACCCGGGTGGTTTAACTATATAGGTACTGGAGCTGGCATCACTTGCCAGGGTGTGCACATTTGCGCACAGATATTCTAATATAGGAACTGAGCATGATAGAGCATGACAGTGCTGGCACACTTGCACCTTTGTGGTGGTTTTAGCAAAGGTGTCCCACCTGCCCCAGCAGGCTTGGGTGTGCGCCAGGGCATATGTGCCCCAGGGAGTGCCAAAAACCCAAGCATATTCACGCTACCTATGAGAGCTGCTCTGACCTTAAGGTAACATGGGAGAATTAGTCTTATTAAGTCTGGCTGCAACAGTGGATTGGAGAGGAGCAGCCTCATGATGTTTAGTATTGTTCGATTCAGACTGACAAACCCCTTTTGATGGGAAAGGTGGTTTGACATTGATGCCCTAGTAATGCCACTTTTAGGAAGTGAGTATTTCGAGGTTCTGCAAGGTTTCTGGTGTCTTGTAAATTAGGCTTCTTTCCACAGGTCACAGGGAAGAGCACATCTGTGCATTCCCCAGATGACCGCTATAAAACTTGAGCATCCAGAACCACAGATCCCTGCCATTTGGGGCCTGGATAGGTAGGTTTGGGGGAGAGGTTTTTGACACTTGCCTCTCACAGCCACAGCATGACCCCACTAAAGATAAAGATCTGCATTCCAGAACCTCAGGACGGACAGGGAGGAAATGTATGGGAGACATCTGTGGTTCAAAGGAGAACCCTTTGAACCACCCCCAACTTCAATGGAACCATCTAGTATAACTGAGAGTACTCAACGTTTGCAAGGCAGAGTGACCTTTACAGTGATGCAGGACCAGTGCTGCTGGACCGCCTATGCACACAGCCAAATGAATCTGTTGTGCCCAGGAGGATAACTGTCTAAGGAGGGCAACCGTGCTCCCTTCCTGCTTAGAGACCGGCCTGGGGCTGATTTCCTGCTGCTGTGTTGCATCCCGAAGTGTGCTCTCCAAGGGCAGGTTGGCTTGCCCTCTGTTCTCTGAGGAGGTCTCCCGAGAGGGACTCACATTGACAACCGGTTTTATCTGGAGAGCAGTACCCTCTGCTGCGCCTACATCATATACTGGACTTTACCTGGCAGCAGCCGCATTAGTGTGGCCTAACTATTGTGTCTGGAGACTGGAATTGCCTGGTGCGTAGCTTGCCAAAAGATTGCCAAGGACTACCCGCACTTTAGAAGGTGGGGGTGCACCCTGAGTTGTTCTGTACGTGGCCTCGTATGACACAGCTGGAATTGCATCAAAGTGTGTGGCTGGGGAGTCTGGTGCAAATAAAGTTATTGCATACTAGACAGTGTGCCTCATTCCAGAGAGGTACAGAAACCAAGTTCCGAGTGTGACCAGATGGTCTAGTGCGACTTAAGAAATCACGTGCTAGATGGTGGGCCTTCTAGAGGGGTGCAGGGTTTACATCCTTCTTGGGATAGTCCAGGATATTGTGGTGCAGTTCAAGTCATCACACATCAGACTGGTGCCTCTTATTGAGGAGGGAGACTGGGAATTGGATTGTGAATGAACGTACGGTCAGGGTGACTCAAATCATCGGACCCTTGACGTTGTGCCTCCTTTTTGTGGAGGCACAGCACTGAGCACTTTTCACATGGGATCGTAACTGTCTGGGATTACCTGAGTCTTTGTGCCTCATCTCTTGAGGCATCTCATGGAACAGGAGGTGTGGACCTAATACTTTGTCATGTGCATCTGGAAGTGTTGAGGTCGACACAAGTCAACAAGCCCTGAGGCGGGGTAGCTGAAGCGGGTTGGTGGGCAGAAGGCGGTTGGGAAGCCAGGGTGCCTCCAAGCACAGGGGCATCCACTATCTGGATATCAGGGCACTGCATTAGGGTGCCGGGAGGGAGGTGTACAAGTGAGTATGTGCATGCGCCAACTGATACCCATGGCACTGCATGACGGTACAGAGTGACTGTGCAGGAGTGAGTGCAGGTGAATGCAAAGGCAGTACTGTGATGCTGCTGTTCATGTTTATTCTGTCAGATAGTTCTTACAGTTGGCATTACTTCATACTAGTGCTAAGTGGAAGTGTTGTGAACTTGGTATGAACATTTTTGCTGCTAACATTGGGAACCGGGGTGCATTCAGAATGTATGTGTTACACTGATTGTGGTGAATTTTAGAGGGGGTCTTGTGCTGACAATCAATCATCAATCAGTAATTTCTAAAGCACGGCTAATCACACGTAGGGTCTCAAGCCTCTGTTTTCCAGCGTGCTGCTCAATCGAAAAGCCAGGTCTTGAGGTCCTTCCTGAACTGCTTCAGTGATGCGGTCTGCCTGAGCTTGAGGGGTAGTGCGTTCCATGGCCGGGCTGCTCAGTCGAAGAGGCAGGTCTTGAGGTCCTTCCTGAACTGCTTCAGTGATGCGTCTGCCTGAGCTTGAGGGGTAGTGCGTTCCATGGCCGGGCTGCTCAGTCGAAGAGCCAGGTCTTGAGGTCCTTCCTGAACTGCTTCAGTGATGCGGTCTGCCTAAGCTTGGGAGGTAGCGTGTTCCATGTCCGGCCTGCTAGGTAGGAGATGGATCCTCCTCCTGCTGTACTTTTCTGGATCTTGGGGATGGCTGCAAGGGCGAGCTGGGAGGAACAGAGTTGTCTGTTGGGTACGTGGAAGGCGAGGCAGAGGTTGAGGTATGCTGGTCCTATGTTGTGTAGTGCCTTGTGGGTGTGGATCAGGAGTTTGTATGTGATGTGCTTGTTGATTGGGTGCCAGTGTAGCTCTCTGAGGTGGGAGGAGATGTGCTTGTGTCAGGGGATGTCCAGGATGAGTCTGGCTGCTGCATTCTCGATTCTTTGTAGTCTTGATTGCAGTTTCATCGGTGATGCCGGCCTAGAGTGTGGTGCATAGTCCAGTTTGCTAGTGACAAGTGCGTGGGTCGGAGGTTTTGGAGGCATGATGACGAGACGACGTTGACTTGGCGCTCATGGATAATGAGGAGTCCAGGATGATGCCCAGATTGTGTGCATGGCCCGTGCGACCGGGGGCATTTCCCAGTGCAGTAGGCCACCAGGAGTCGTTCCAGGAGGAAGGTCTGGAGCCGAATATGAAGATCTCTGTTTTGCCCAAATTGAGTTTGAGGCAGCTGGCTTCCATCCAGGGGGCGACCACTTTCATCCCATTGTGGAAATTTCTCTTGGGCTTTACAGGGTCGTCGGACAGGTAGAGGATCAGTTGGGTGTCATCAGCATAGAAGACAATGTTTAGCCCATGGTGTTTGATGATCTTGGCTAGCGGGGCCATGTAGATGTTGGAAAGCCTGAGGTTGAGTGAAGATCCTTGGGGCACTCCGCAGCAAGTATCTTTGGGTTCTGATATGAACAGCCGAAGTCTGACACTCTGTGTTCTTCCGGTGAGGAAGGACCTGATCTATTCCAGTGCTTCATCGTGGATGCCAGCGTCGTGCAGTCTGGCGTAGAGGGTGGAGTGGGAGACAGTGCTGAATGCAGTGGAGAGGTCGAGGAGGATGAGTGTGTGGTCTAGTAAGGCGCGTACGTTGTTGGTGGCTGCAGGAAGTGCTGTTTTGGTGCTGTGGTTACTCCTGAACCTGGATTAGGATGGGTCTAGGATCTGATGTGTATCGAGGAATTCTGTGAGTTGCTGGTTGATGGCCTATTACGTTACTTTGGCTGGAAAAGGGAGCAGAGAGATGGGTCTGTAGTTCTTTAGCTCCCTTGGGTCAACGGTGGGTTTTTTGAGTAGTGGGTTGATCTCGGCGTACTTCCAGTCTGATGGGAAGGTGGCGGTCTTGAAGGATCAGTTGATAGTTCGTCAGGCTCAAGATGTGATGAGGGCATGGATCCAAGGGTGCTCCCAAGTGAATGGAGTTCATGAGTCTTTGGGTGTCCGCTTTGGTGATGGGGGTCCAGGAGTTTAGGATCTGGTGTGGTGCTGGGTCTGTGGTGGTATCTGTGGGCAGTGCTGGTGTGTTTTGGTTCTTGAAGCCTTCGTAAATGTTCTGAATTTTTTGGTGGAAGAAGTGGCGAGGTCGTCGCACAGCTCTTGGGAGGGAGGGATGGATGAGGTGTCTGTCCCGGGGTTTGTGAACTCTTTGATGATGGCGACAAGCTCTTTGATGTTGTGAGTGCTGGTGCTGAGGCATTCTTAAATGGTGGCTTTTTTGGCGTCTCTGATATTCTGGTGGTGCGAGGTGACTGTGTTCTTGTAGGCTATGCGGTATTCGGTTTATTTGCTGTTCCTCCATTTCCGTCCCAGTTGTCTGCAGGAGCGTTTGGACTCTTGTAGGTCTGTCATGAACCATTTACGTGTTTTGCTATGTCTGTTTGTAGGAAAGTACCATCTTGTCTGTCATGTTACCCCCATTTTTTACTTAAATGTATGTTTGTTTTTGCCTGTGTCACTGGGATACTGCTAGCCAGGACCCCAGTGCTCATAAGATGTGCCCTGTATGTGTTCCCTGTGTGGTGCCTAACTGTGTCACTGAGGCTCTGCTAACCAGAACGTCAGTGTTTATGCTCTCTCTGCTTTTAAAATTGTCACTGCAGGCTAGTGACTAATTTTACCAATTCTGATTGGCACTTTGGAACACCCTTATAATTCCCTAGTATATGGTACCTAGGTACTCAGGGTATTGGGGTTCCAGGAGATCCCTATGGTCTGCAGCATTTCTTTTGCCACCCATAGGGAGCTCAGACAATTCTTGCACAGGACTGCCACTGCAGCCTGAGTGAAATAACGTCCACGTTATTTCACAGCCATTTTACACTGCACATAAATAACTTATAAGTCACCTATATGTCTAACCCTCACTTAGTGAAGGTTAGGTGCAAAGTTACTTAGTGTGAGGACACCCTGGCACTAGCCAAGGTGCCCCCACATTGTTCAGGGCAAATTCCCCGGACTTTGTGAGTGCGGGGACACCATTACACGTGTGAACTATACATAGGTCACTACCTATGTATAGCGTCACAATGGTAACTCCGAACATGGCCATGTAACATGTCTAAGATCATGGAATTGTCACCCCAATAGCATTCTGGTATTGGGGGGACAATCCCATGCATCCCCGGGGCTCCAGCATGGACCCCGGGTACTGCCAAACTAGCTCTCTGGGGCTTTCTCTGCAGCTACCGCTGCTGCCAACCCACAGACAGGCTTCTGCCCTCCTGGGATCTGGGCATCCCAGTCCCAGGAAGGCAGAACAAAGGACTTCCTCTGAGAGAGGGTGCTACACCCTCTCCCTTTGGAAATAGATGTTAAGGGCCTGAGAGGAGTAGCCTCCACCCTCTGGAAATGCTTTGAAGGGCACAGATGGGGCCCTCCTTGCATAAACCAGTCTACACTGATTCAGGGATCTCCCAGCCCCTGCTCTGGCACGAAACTGGACAAAGGAAAGGGGAATGACCACTCCCTTGTCCATCACCACCCCAGGGGTGGTGCCCAGAGCTCCTCCAGTGTGTCCCAGACCTCTGCCATCTTGAATGCAGAGGTGTGAGGGCACAATGGAGACCTCTGAGTGGCCAGTGCCAGCAGGTGACGTCAGAGACCCATCCTGATAGGCTCTTACCTGGTTAGGTAGCCAATCCTCCTCTGAGGGCTATTTAGGGTCTCTCCTGTGGGTTTCTCTCCAGATAACGAATGCAAGAACTCACCAGAGTTCCTCTCCACTTCTCTCTTCGACTTCTGCCAAGGATCGACCGCTGACTGCTCCAGGACACCTGCAAAACCACAACAAAGTAGCAAGAAGACTACCAGCAACATTGTAGTGCCTTGTAGACTGTTTCCTGGTGGTGCATGCTCTGAGGGCTGTCTGCCTTCACCCTGCACTGGAAGCCAGGAAGAAATCTCCTGTGGGTCGATGGAATCTTCCCCCTGCCAACGCAGGCACCAAATTTCTGCATCAACGGTCCTCTGGGTCCCCTCTCATCTTGACGAGCGTGTTCCCTGGAACACAGGAGCTAGATCCAAGTGACTCCCACAGTCCAGTGGTCCTTCTGTCCAAATTTTGGCGAGGTAAGTCCTTGCCTCCCCACGCCAGACAGTAATCCTGTGTACTGCGTGAACTGCAGCTGCTAGGGCTTCCGTGCACTTTTGCAAGACTTCCTTCGTGCACAGCATAGCCCATGTCCCCAGCACTCCGTCCTGCATTGCCCAACTTGCTGAGTTGACCTCCGACTTCGTGGGACCCTCTTTTGTTGTGCTGAGACGGCTGAGACGGTTGTGCTAGATCTTCTGAATGCCTGTTCAGGTGCTTCTGTGGGTGATGCCTGCTTCTGTGAGGGCTTTCTCTGTTGCTGAGTGCCCCCTCTGTCTCCTCCTCCAAGGGTTGACCTCCTGGTCCTCCCTGGGCCCTGGCAGCACTCAAAATCCTCAACCGCGACTTTTGCACCTAGTAAGGCTTGTTTGCAGTCTTTCTGTGTGGAAGCAACTCTGCATCCTCTAGCACGCCGTGGAAAATCTTCTGACCAAAGGAGAAGTTCCTGGCATCTTCCGTTGTTGCAGAATCTTTGGCTTCTTCCACCCGGAGGCAGCCCTTTTGCACCTTCATCCGGGGTTTAGTGGGCTCCTATCCCCCCTGGATACTTGCGTGACTCTTGGACTTGGTCCCCTTCCTTTGCAGGTCCTCAGTTTGCTGAGGGCCTGTTTGTTACTGGCCATTCTCCCAGGGCCCTGCAAGGGCCCTGGCTGACTATCCCCGGCCCCTAAGGTACTGGGTCCCCTGCCACCTTTCACTCCTGCCCCAGCGGCCTTTCCATGAGCCTTCCTTCCTGGAGAGCAGACAGGCACACAAAACAGACATCTCGGGCAAAGTAGCCTGCTCGGCCAACTCTAGCCAGCACCCTACTCTGATCGATTGGATGAACCTTTGTCCGTTTGGGGATGGCTGCTTGGCCAGCCTCGGATATTGCTTCAAGCAGAGAGCTTCCTTCCAGCACAAGTCATGTGATTGCTTTTTAGGGGAGACCCCCTTCTCAAGAGGGCCTCTCCACCAGCTCAGCCAATGCCAAGCAGCCCGCCGCTTGACCCCAGGGTAGATGTGTTTGGTGGCAGTAGCCCTTACACCAGAGCTCTATATGCCTCGCCATCGCCCTCCTTCACCCTGCACATTTCTGCGCAGCTTGCAACAACTGTTCTGCAGGCTGTCCACATACTACGCCTACCAGTGGTGCAGCCCGAACGCCTGTGTTTCACTCAGATTCCACCCCAGCCCGCCACCACCTTTCATCACTGTGGAGCAGCCGTGACTGTAGGTGCCCATGTGATTGTCCTGGGCACCCAGCAGGGGCCACAGACTCCCCCGGGGTGAAGATTAGTCCAGGATCGGCCTTCGGCATGCTTGCACCTGACTTAGAACTGGGGTGGAGCTGGGGAATGGCGATCCTCCAAGTGTAATAAATAGAGAATCTAGATTTCATTACAAGACTGGAGGCTCCCATTATGCATTAACATCCTTTAATGCCACTCCACACAGCAGTCCTTTAAAGAACACACACGAACATTCTAGAATAGAACCCTTGACCTGAACATTCCAGAATAGAACCCTTGACCTGAACATTCTAGAATAGAACCCTTGACCTGAACATTCTAGAATAGAACCCTTGACTTATCAATCACCCCTAAACAGGATCCTGTCCCTCTTTTACTATCCAGTGAATCCAGTTCTCACGTCATCCGCCCAACATAAGAGGCCACTGGTTGATCTCTACAACTCAAAACACAAAATATTAATTCTCTTCCATTACATATTGTACTTCAAATAATCAAAACCAATCTACTAAAATCATACATCGTAACAACTCTGCAATAATAAATACACCAAAAACCAAATATTTGAACCATTCTTCTCCCTCTAAATAATTTCCTTTTTTATTTTTTGTTGTTTTACTCACCTAAAGAAAGGGCGTGGAGGGTGGCAAAATGCAGCCTCTGTGTCTTTAATGAAATCTAGATTCTCTACTCATTACCCTTGGAGAATCGCCATTTCACTACAAGGCCGAGCTTATCATTACGCATGTTGGCAGCTCGCCAACACCACATCGGCCAATGCTCAGTCGGCTTACAGGAATGTTTTACAAAGGTTTCAGCATTAGACAAATCAGCTGCTTTTGGTTTGTCTTCCAACCTACCACCCTTCCACAATGCCTTGCCGGCCACGGCACGTCTCATGGAATGAGGGGTAGACGTTTGTAAGTCAACGCCTGCTTCTTGCATCGTCCATTTGATCCATCTAGCAAAGGTTGCGGTTGCAATCGCCTTGTAAGGCTTTCATGAAGAAAATGAGAATTGATCCACTCCATCAGGTCTTAACTCCTGAGCTCTGGACTCGTATTCCTTTATACATCGTACCACTCAAAGTACTTTACAAGAGTCAAATTTCAAATAAAAAATTGTCTCCAACATTGTTTTTGTTCTTTTTGTTATTTTGAAAGTTACCCCCAAGGGATCATAAAGTTTATTACTATAGCCTTAGAACCCACCGTAGCGGGCTCTACCGGCTATTAAAGGCCCGCTCCCGCGTTAAATGCCCGAGCCAAAGGCGAGGGCATTTAACAAGGGAAAGGGCCTTTAATAGCCGGTAGAGCCCGCTACGGCGGCTGCCACTCAGGGCAGAATGTTCTATTAAAAAAAACAAATTGCTCACTGAGCCCGAGGGGATTAAAATCCCCTCGGGCTCCGTGAGGCTTTGTTCACAGCTGCTGCTGTGAACAAAGCGAACATTGGAATGTTGGCGCTGCGGGCTTTTACCGGCCAGTAAAAGCCCGCAGCACTCCATTGTTTTCAATGGAGCTGCCAACTTCCAATGTTCTAATTACCCCTAAAGCCTTCACGTCAGAAATCTTACAGCATTGTTAACCTTGTAAATCTAAATACTTATTTGGCCATGAAACCAAAACATACCATAAAAACCTATACCTTCTCAACCTGATGCTTTTCATAACTCTACACACCACAACATTTGTACCTTCACTACGACCCTCAGTTAGACTATGACCCACCAAAACTGCTGACCTGTAGCAATTAATGGTCCTGCAAGACACTCCTCTGTCAAATTGCTCCAATAAAAAATTCACTACATTCACAACCGGTGCACCCACGGAGTCCAAACCCCTTTCCAAGCACCAACAAACATACATACCAGATTCCCTTGTATCTGCGTCTGGTACCCAGAACCCAAGACTCCTCGAGAAATTCCTCAGTCCTTCCCGAAAGACTTGACACAGCTGAAGATTTCCTGACTTTCCAAACAAGAAGGTTCAAAACCCCTGACCCCACCATGGGACGCTCTCCATTCACATTTTCCAAAAGACCTGCCCTTCCTGGCAAATAAAAAGGAATTTCGCATGCCAGTTCCAACAACCTTGGAAACCACGCTTGTGACACCCAAAGCAGAGTCACCAACACCAACTGACACGCTTCTCCCCTCACCTTCTGCAGAGCCCTCTGAATTATTGCTAAATGGGGAAAACGCATCTGCTCTCAACGCTGTCCAATCCTGCTGAAAAGCATCCACTGCCAAAGCCCCGGGTCTGGAAACCAACTGTACTACCCCTAAATCTCATACGTTAATCTGCTGCCAAACAGGTCCACCAATAAATGACCCCAATTCGTGACTATTTTCAAAATACTCCCTGCAGAGCTTCCAATCTGAAAAATCTTTCAAATTCCTTGAGTTCCAATCCACAGAAACATTGTCCTTTCCAGGCAAATATTCTGCATTCAAGCTGATCTTTCGCTCTGGACAAAAAAAAAACATTTCTTTTGCTAAATCGGAATGAGCACTGGATCAAGCCATCGATCGAAAGCCATTTATAAGCCATTGCAGAAACATTGTCCATCTTCAGCTGTATTACAGTGTTCTTCAAAACATTTTTGAAACTCATGAGTGCAGATAAGGCTGCCATCATTTCTAAACAATTGATATGAAAATTCCTTTCTGCATCTGACCATAAACCACTAGTCTCCTGTGTACCCAAGCAGACATCCCAACCTGAAAGACTCGCATTTGACTCCAAAACAAAGTTTGCCATGCACCCCAAAATTGCCCGCCCATTCCAATTCCTCCTTTGCCTCCAAGTCCAGAATAATTTTGTCTCCATACCTCAAGCCCGGCTGAAGAGCTCTTGTTTTTATCCTTTGAAGAGTACGATAATGCAACGGTCCCGGAAAAGAGGCTTGTATTGATGACGACAACACACTTAGCAACCTCGCCAAACCTCTCAAAGTCAAACATTCCTTCCGCAACACAAAATTAACTTCTTTCTTTACCTTGTTCATCTTTTTTACTGGTAAACATACTATCACCCTCACAGTATCTCTTGAAAAACCTAAAAACTCTAAACTCCAAGATGGACTCAGGCCAGACTTCTCCAGATTCACTAAGAAACCTAAAGAATTCAGGAGCTTCTGCATCAACTGCAGATCCCGGATATGCTGGTCCACACTCTGGGACATTATTAAAATGTCTTCTAAATAAACAATCAGTCACACTCCTTTCTCCCTCGGAAAGCAACCCCTACTCTCATGACATTAGTGAAACACCAAGGAGACAAAGAAAAACCAAGAGAGACACCAAAACTGAAATCGAAATTGAAGATCAACCTGACTGTCCTTGGACATTGGGTTAGAGAAATAAGCATCTTTGAAGTCTAATTTCACCAACCAATCGTTCTTTAACAAGTTCCTCGACAGATGGATACCCTCCATCTTGAAATGTCTGTTTACCCAGAATATGTTCAAGTCCCTTTGTTGTGTAACAGTTCTCCATCCCTTTTCCTTTTTCTCTACTAAGAAAAGAGTGCTTAAAAACACACCGTTTTTATTCCTACTGACATAATTGCTCCTTTTTGAAAAAGAACTTGCAATTTTGCCTTCCATTATCAACTCTTGTTCATTGTTCAAAAACAATTACTTTGGTTGTCTGCATTGATACAGAGTCTCCAAAAATTCTATTTTGTTACCAGGGGCGGCTCCTCCATAAGGTCGGAGGAGCGTCGCCTCCCCGCCAGCAGTGACAGCTGCAAAACCTTTCCACAAAACCGATAACTTTGTTTATTATCGTTTTTGGAGAAAGGGGGCGGGGCTACGGGGATGACGAGCAATGAGGGGGCCGACCAAACACACATGCACACAGGGCTCTCTCCAGCCCAGCAACCCCATGGGCTGGAGAGAGCCTGCACAGGCTCCCAGTCTGCCTGGGAGCGCCCTGGCTGGGTGTTCCCAGCCAATCCTGATGCTGCTCTGAGCAGCGTCAGGACTGGTGTAGGGCGGGCTGGGAACCTGTGTCTGCAGGAAGAGGTGAGGAGCAGCGCAGTTCTTGCGGCGGCGGCCCAGGTCATTTTTTTTCTTTTTTCTTTTTAATTGAATTTCCCCCTCCGCACGCCGCCCCGCCCCTTCACCGTTGTGCGAGCCACGACTGTGTGTAACCCTGAATGGTTTCTAAAACTCACGGAATCATGAGTAATCTTTTCCCACTTTTTCCTGAATACCTTTAAATTACCTTTCTTGGAAAAAAGCAAAAATAGTTGCTGTATTCGCCTTGAAATCCTGATGAAATGTGGCCTTGAGCCCTGTTTTCTCTACTTCGTTGAACTCTACCCCTTTGAGGGTAAAAATTTGAATCCACACCTCCTTCGACCTCGATAATTTCGACCTCCTCTTTGTCCAAAATGGGACTTTTGAAATCCCCGGCTGACAGATAGTCCCCTTCTGCCGTCCCTTCTAAAAACACTCCCTCTGACCATCCTACGCATATTATGCTGAGCCTTATCTAAAGCCGTAAATGTAGAGACACAGGGCCAGATGTACGTAGATGAAATTTTGCGTTTGCTAAATAGTGACTTCATAGAAATCGGTAGAAATGCAAAATGCTATGTACCAAGATACCAATTTCTTGTAAAGTAGGAATCGCTATTAGGAAATCGCAAATAAGAAATCCCACGACATTTGTCAGAATGGGCCGGTTTTGAATTTCTCAAATAGAAAGCTATGGGCAAAAGGCCCCCTGAAATGTACCCCAAAAATAGTGGTGCACATGTCGAGCACACATATGCCCAAGAGGCTCCATTTACTTTAAAAAAGCATTTTGGGGAGCATTTTTAAATTGCACATGGTTGCCATTGACTTGAAGTTGATGGCAGTTGTTTTTCCTAAATGCCCAATTCTCATTTAGGAAATGCTTTGTACCTCTGACAAGGATTCCCAAACAGGTAATCCCTATTTGCGATTTCCTATTCAGAGGATTGCAAATTGTGATATCTACTGGGTAGAAACTGCAATTTGTGTTTCCCTAAAGGGCTTTGTACATCTGAAAAGCCCATTTTGCATTTCTTATCTAACTCAAAGAGTGATTTGGAGTGATAGGAAACGCAAAATGGCTTTGTACACCTGGCTCAAACTTTCCTATACTTTTGACCAGAGTTTCACCAAACAATAACCCTTTTGGATCTTCACTGGTCCCCTTAGTTTGTAAATCACTTAATTTAGGATTCATTTTCATCAGAATGGCTTTACATCTCTCTGCATTAAGTGCTGCGTTAGCACTACCTATCAAATTCAGGGCCCTTTGACTCCATCCCCTTCCCCTCAGCCACGTCCAGGATCCGTGCTAACGGCCCTAAACAACCACAACTTTGTCCTACACTTGTTTCAGAGACCTTTCAAGTTCTTTTGTTGGATCCCTCCCATCTTGAATCATCATGTAATTAATGCTGGATCCAAGTTCGGTTTCACACAAACGTTCTCTTCAACAACTTACCTCGCTTCACGGCCTTGTAGGTATATTCATCCGGCAGAGACCAAAACTCATCATCGGAACTTGACCTTTTTTAATTCTGAGCCATAGCCTTCTCAATAGTCTCCTGAATGCAATTTCTCCTTTCAGATTGGATCAATTATTTAATTACCTCCTCACTTATCTTTCCCTCAGGAACTGTCTCTACCTCAGAACTAGACATTGTAAAACAAAACGTATTATCAACCACACCAAAATCCAATAAAGAAATTCCTGTAATAAACAGGCTTCCTTCTACAAGAAAACCCAAATCAAACCAAACGTAAAGCAAAATACGATCAACTGTCACCAACCAATCACGATGACATAAACAAAATAAACTGTAGCATTTGTTTAATATAAATAAATCACTATTGGCCCAAACTAAGATGGCTGAAAAACCTTGCGAGAGAAAAAGCTGTCACTTCTAACAACTTTCCTCTAAATTATCCGAGCGCCCGGCCGTGCGCATGGGAACGCTTCCCAAGAACAACGGCGTGTTTAACGCCGAACACTGATCGACCTGGAAAACAGAGGAAGGTCCAGGCGGCGCACGCGAACACTCTGCATGAGAGAGGCTGTTTCAAAAGAATTATGTAATCAATAGCCAAATAAAACTGCAGTCCACCGCTTAACGCGACCGCCCTCAAAAGCCACCAATACCGCCTGTAAAGGAAAGGGAACGGTAGAGAAGCAAGAAACGCGCCATAGTAACCAAGAAAATAGTATGAACACTCTAATAAACAAAATAAGAGCCAAAAATCATACAAAACACACACAGACTAAACCCATGTGAAAATCAATGACTACGAAACGCGCTTCCAAAAAATGGAGGCTTAAATAAAGCTCATAGAGTCATATAGTGGAGAAGTGTGGCATGATGGTTAGAGCGGCAGACCCTGATGCAGAGATCTGGCCCGGGACCAGGGTTCCATTCCCACCTCGGCAGGTCTTGGTCTCAATTCCCTTGGACCAGATAATTCTCGCCTAGTGCCTAATCTAATTCATGGGTCCCACTCTGTAACTCTGGGCAATAGCTTGCTTAATCTCCACCATGGCCCTCACAGCGCTTGGATGCTTGGCTTCACCTTGGGGCTGTCCAGGAGTGGGCGCTTCACAGGGAAAAGCCAGGAGGGGTTTCACAGCAGTATGTGTACAGCGCCTTGAGACCCTAATGGGTGAGTAGTGCGCTATACAAGTGCAAAGTTTACAGGTTTACATGAAATAACTCATCTGCTCAGGCCTTCTTTTTGGAAAGGAATTACCTTTAAAAACCTAAACCTGTTAGGGTGACATCATTCAGTTTCCTGGGTGAAAGCAAAGTTAGTTAATACAGTGATTTAACCCAGGAAATCAAACCTCAGACTAAATGTTCCACAATTACATTTCATGGTTTCATCGTGGGCTGTCGGGGATGTGACCCCACAGTAATGATGTCACCCTAACAGGTTTAGGTCTCTAAAAGCCATTCCCCTTCAAAAAGGATGCCTGCTCCCTAGAATAACGGACACTTTAAACATGTGCCAAGTATTCATAGATAATTAACCAATTACCTAATTCAATTAATGTGGCCTGAATAACATGTTTTGAAAACTTAACAAGCTCCTAATGTGTGACCATAAGGATGTGTTCTGAAATACATAATGAGTAGAAATGTGTGTGAATATGAGGGCGGAGTAGATAACAACATTAGAATTGCCTTCTTTCACTTTGAAAACATTATTCGCTGCCTGCATGCAAGTATAGCCTTGAAATATCGCTTTTAAAATTCCACACCATTCATACTGTTCCTTGGTGTATTAATGCATATTTAAAATGTTTCTCAAACAATATTACAATGGTTCACATCGCTGAATGCTAACAACAACGTAACCTGCACTTTAGAATTGAAATTACAAAATGTAAAAGTGCGGGAGGGACTGGGCAATGTTAGATTGCTGGACAAGCACTGGGGGGCGCTGTCCCGCTGTCGATGTGTGATGCTCCCCCTGAAATCAGCTTGGTCTGCAGTTGCACTTGCACAGTCACTGTGATGTAGGAAACAAGAGCTACAGTGTGACGCTGATGGGGGTCAATGACAACCCAGAAGGGGCCACAGCATGGTGGTGATAACCCAGAACGAGCCACAGGATGGTGGTGGTAACCCAGAACGAGCCACAGGATGGTGGTGATAACCCAGAACGAGCCACAGCATGGTGGTGACAACCCAGAACGAGCCACAGGATGGTGGTGATAACCCAGAAGGAGCCACAGGATGGTGGTGATAACCCAGAAGGAGCCACAGGATGGTGGTGATAACCCAGAAGGAGCCACAGGATGGGGGTGATAACCCAGAAGGAGCCACAGCATGGTGGTGATAACCCAGAAGGAGCCACAGGATGGTGGTGATAACCCATAAGGAGCCACAGGATGGGGGTGATAACCCAGAACGAGCCACAGGATGGTGGTGATAACCCAGAAAGAGCCACAGCATGGTGGTGATAACCCAGAAGGAGCCACAGCATGGTGGTGATAACCCAGAACGAGCCACAGGATGGTGGTGATAACCCAGAACGAGCCACAGGATGGTGGTGATAACCCAGAAGGAGCCACAGGATGGGGGTGATAACCCAGAAGGAGTCACAGGATGGTGGTGATAGCCCAGAAGGAGCCACAGGATGGTGGTGATAACCCAGAAGGAGCCACAGGATAGTGGTGACAACCCAGAAGGAGCCACAGGATGGTGGTGACAACCCAGAAGGAGCCACAGGATGGGGTGATAACCCAGAAGGAGCCACAGCATGGGGGTGACAACCCAGAAGGAGCCACAGGATGGTGGTGATAACCCAGAACGAGCCACAGGATGGTGGTGATAACCCAGAACGAGCCACAGCATGGTGGTGATAACCCAGAAGGAGCCACAGGATGGTGGTGATAACCCAGAAGGAGCCACAGGATGGTGGTGATAACCCAGAACGAGCCACAGGATGGTGGTGATAACCCAGAACGAGCCACAGGATGGTGGTGATAACCCAGAAGGAGAGCCACAGGATGGTGGTGATAACCCATAAGGAGCCACAGGATGGTGATGATAACCCAGAAGGAGCCACAGAATGGTGGTGATAACCCAGAAGGAGCCACAGGATGGTGGTGATAACACAGAACAAGCCACAGGATGGTGGTGATAACCCCGAAGGAGCCACAGGATGGTGGTGATAACCCAGAATGAGCCACAGGATGGTGGTGATAACCCAGAACAAGCCACAGGATGGTGGTGATAACCCAGAACGAGCGACAGGATGGTGGTGATAACCCAGAAGGAGCCACAGGATGGTGGTGATAACCCAGAAGGAGCCACAGGATGGTGGTGATAACCCAGAAGGAGCCACAGGATGGTGGTGATAACCCAGAACGAGCCACAGGATGGTGGTGATAACCCAGAAGGAGCCACAGGATGGTGGTGATAACCCAGAACGAGCGACAGGATGGTGGTGATAACCCAGAAGGAGCCACAGGATGGTGGTGATAACCCAGAAGGAGCCACAGGATGGTGGTGATAACCCAGAAGGAGCCACAGGATGGTGGTGATAACCCAGAAGGAGCCACAGGATGGTGGTGATAACCCAGAAGGAGCCACAGGATGGTGGTGATAACCCAGAACGAGCGACAGGATGGTGGTGATAACCCAGAAGGAGCCACAGGATGGTGGTGATAACCCAGAAGGAGCCACAGGATGGTGGTGATAACCCAGAAGGAGCCACAGGATGGTGGTGATAACCCAGAACGAGCCACAGGATGGTGGTGATAACCCAGAACGAGCCACAGTATGGTGGTGACAACCCAGAAGGAGCCACAGGATGGTGGTGATAACCCAGAAGGAGCCACAGTATGGTGGTGATAACCCAGAACGAGCCACAGTATGGTGGTAATAACTGCTACATGACTGGGACCTGATTTAGACTTTGGCAGAGAGGGCTCCTCTGTCACAAACGTGATGGGTATACCTTCCACAGTATTACGATCCCCATAGGATACAATGGGATCGTAATACGGCGGATGGAATATCCGTCACGTTTGTGACAAAGTAACCCCATCCGCAAATCAGGCCCTTATTAATGATTTAGTTATAAACACACGTGAGTGGATGAACAAACACAGGCAAGGATACACGCTTGACAGAATCAGCGGGGAAAGAAAAGGCTGTTGAGCTCGTCTCTAGTCTGGCACTGTCAAGAGACACGAGCACCGTAGGATAAGTGGGGACTGTCTGGCTGCCACGAGTTGCCAGTGAGACACCACGTCTTATTCACTTACCTAGTGAGGGAGCGGGGGTCCGATTGATTCTTTCACGTGTGGCTCCAAGTGCCTAGAACCTGCCAGGCATGACCAACTTTAGGAAAGTTTGACTGGGGCGGTACACCTGTCAAACAATAACGCAGGTGTCCTAAGGCAAGCTCACAGGGGACAGAAACCTTTTGCAGTGCAGAATAGCAAAAGCTCGCTTGATCTCGATTTTCAGTATGAATACAGACCGTGAAAGCGGGGCCTCACGATCCTTCTGACTTTTTGGGTTTCAAGCAGGAGGTGTCAGAAAAATTACCACAGGGATAACTGGCTTGTGGCGGCCAAGCGTTCATACCGATGTCGCTTTTTGATCCTTCGATGTCGGCTCTTCCTATCATTGTGAAGCAGAATTCACCAAGCGTTGGATTGTTCTCCCACTAATAGGGAACGTGAGCTGGGTTTAGACCGTCGTGAGACAGGTTACTTTTATCCTACTGATGATGTGTTGTTGCAATAGTAATCCTGCCCAGTACGAGAGGAACCGCAGGTTCAGACATTTGGTGTATGTGCTTGGCTGAGGAGCCGATGGGGCGAAGCTACCATCTGTGGGATTATGACTGAACGCCTCTAAGTCAGAATCCCCCCTAAACCGTAACGATACCGCAGTGCCGTGGAGCCTCGGTTGGCCTTGGATAACCCACCTCTTGGGTGGCTGCATGGAATGAGGACCGGAGCATGGATGGGAGGGGGCCACCTCCATCACATAGTCATGGGGCACTCGGTTTAAATCATTTGTAGACCTGATTCTCGGTCAAGGATTCATAAATTGCCATACGTTTCATACCTTTTTGCTATTTATTGAAAGTCATCATCTGAGCCAAGCTTTTGTCTCCATACATGGGCACCTACCCCCGGCATCCCTCTTCTGCCAGCATTAGGGACGAGGCACAGGCACAAGGGAGTCCCCCTCTCTGTAGAGTTTGGGGCTCAATCCCTTGCAGATCAGCAGAACAACCAGATGGCCCAACCATGTACTGTGGTTGGTGCCTCTATGCAGGACCTTGAAGCCCAGTCCATCTGGTTGGGCTGGCCCCAGCTATCTGGTCGATGGCTGGGCTGGACTATCTGATCAGCTGCTAGGGAATCAGATGGACAGAAGGCCAGCCAACACAGCTATCTACTGGACTGGCAGTCCCATGCAGCGACAGATTGTAACCAACTCGCACAAGCCCCAGAGAGAGTCAGTGAAGCCCATGAGGTCTCCCAGGTCAGGGCTCCAGGCACCAGCTAGAGCTAACTTTCCTACTCAGGACAGGTCTGGAGCTCTCGCAGGCTGAGCAGTTCTAAAAAGCCCCAGTGAAAGGAGGGTGAGCTTGCACAGTCACCTTGGGAGCCTGGAGCCCCGGGTGGAGTTTCAGGAATCGGCCAAAGACACCTTCGCAGCCTGGGCTGACAATGTTAAGCTTCACAATCATGTTTTGGCTAAAGAGCCACCTGTGACGGTGAAGTTCAATCTCAAGGCAGATCTGGCCAACGGACGAATATAGACGAGCCAACTCGGAGTCCCATTCGAGCAGACATAATTTGGCACATCCCTGATTTATATTACCTAAGCCAGTATATAAATATTGAAATCCAATATTTTTCCCTTTTGAAATATAAATCTAAAACAGCAGACACATGAAAAAAGCACTTACAAACAATTACAAGCAGTTTAAATTATTCCTATGCAATGATTAAAGCGAATAGAGTGATAATTTTCATGTTAGAACAAAACACTGAGGGTTTTGCACAAATTCTGTTCACCTAATAAATCTTAGGGCCTGATTTAGAGGTTGGCGGATGGGGTCTCTCCATCACAAATGTGATGGATATCCTGTCCCCCGTATTATGGTTCTATTATATCCTATGGGAATCGTGATGTAGTGGACGAGATATCCATCATGTTTGGGACGGATGAACCCACCTGCCAAACTCTAAATCAGGTCAGGCCTTTTGTCCTACCAAAATATCAAATTGTAAAGAATTGACCTGTATTTCTTTTCCTCAGAAAAGTGTAAACTCTGTTGTAAGGTGAAGCTGTAATAGGACTGTCCTGTCACTCTCTCTTGTTCCAGAGCAGCCTAAAGTCCGACCTGGAGAACAGAGCTGAGATTCTTGTCTACAGACTCCTCATCGAGGTCCAAACAATAACCAGACTCCAGGATCGGAGGCAGCAGTGGACAGTCGTAGAAAGCCATCACCTGGACTGCACTTTGACCATTGCTTAGGCCGGACACTTACTGGACACGCACCTCCACTGGTGTGGACACTTACCACCCTTGGTCTGGAGTCTGACCATCCCCTGGCCTGAACACTTGCCACTCCTTGTCTGGAGTCTGACCATCCCCTGGCCTGAACACTTACCACTCCTGGTCTGGAGTCTGACCATTCACTGGTCTGAACACTTACCACTCCTGGTCTGGAGTCTGACCATCCCCTGGCCTGAACACTTACCACTCCTGGTCTGGAGTCTGACCACCCCCTGGTCTGAAGACTTACCACCAGTGGTGGGACACTTAACACTTACTGTCTGTGGTCTGGACACCTACCACCTGCGGTCTGGAGACTCGCCTTGCCCCGGTCTGGAAACATCTCTGCCGTCTGACCTGGAGTGTGCCTGCTGCCATAAAAGCCCCCTGCCCAGAGCTCAAGGTAAAATCTAGTATGTTGCAAGTTGTCCTCACCGCATCTTTCCTCCCAGCCTTTACTCTGTTTCTCTGCTTTGTTATTGTCCTGTTACCTCTCCTAGCCTTTGTTTTTTTTCTATCCAACTACTCCTCCTTGGCTCCTCTCCCCACCTTTTACCGTTGGTTTTCGTCTGAAATCCGCCCGTCGCCTTGGCAGTCCACCTGCCAGATTTAAATGTTGGTGGTCCCATAGGCAATAGACCGCTCACGACCCGCAATCTGCACCAGGAATCCTCATCTGCTGCAATGGTGCCATTGGAGATAATGGCTGGCGACGGGACTCGAGGCACTCTTACCGCTGTGCAGATCTGGAAGTGCCTTACCGCCAGGCCAACTGTGGTGGTGCGACCTCCACATCTGAGTGGGAGGATGGGGGGATGCATGTGTGCATGTTGCAAGGGGACCTGTACCTGTAATGTTGTGGTGCCAGTTGTGTATGTGAGTCAGTACATGTATATGTGTGTCTGTGATGCGATTGGCTGGTTGGGGAGGAAGGAGACATAGTGGAAGCTGTGGTTGTGTCAGTATGTGTGTCACTTGCATGTGGGTCTGATGTGTCTATTGTGTGTTGTATTGGTATGTCCAACATTCAGGTGAGTGTTGTTGTGTGGCGGTCATTGTTGTGATGTCTGTAGTTGTGCCTTTGTGTAAGGGTGTTTGTGTAGAAGAGTGTGTAGTTGTGTTGGTTGTTGTGGTTGCTTCGTGTGTAGGTATAGTAGCAATGTTGTGTCATGGATTTATGTCAATGTGTGTTTTCGGCCTGTGCGTGTTGTGTTGAGGTGGAATGGCAATGGCTAATAGTGTGTATGTGATGTGTTGTGTGTTGCGCAGGGGGGCACATATCTCTAAGGTACAGTGTGTGCATGTGTGACTTACCTGTATTCCATAGCCACTGCCATTGTCTGATGTTCATGTGGTCCAGCGATGTCCTCCAGCCACAGTACACCACCTGCAGGACTGTAACATCTAAATATGGTCGGCGGGAACCCGCCAGCCTGACGGCTGCAAAGAGCGCTCCGTCATGGCTGTCAGCGGCTGAGCTGCAAAACATCTAAATGATTGTACGACGAAACAACGACTTCAAAAACAACTAATGCCTTAACAACGAGGTCGGAACACCGACCTCGTTGCTACTACTAATGATTTTACCACGAATGCCTTAACAACGATATTTCGTTGTAAAGGCATTCCTGATAAAATCATTAGCAATAGGCACCATTCACCCTACATCCCTCACCCCACCCCACCCCCCCAACCCCACCCCAAAACCTAAAACCCCCTGACCCCCCACCCACTCCCCAAAACCAAAAACGCCCTACCCCCCCAACCCCACCCTAAAACCTAAAACCCCCTGACCCCCCACTCACTCCCCAAAACCAAAAACGCCCTACCCCCCCAACCCCACCCTAAAACCTAAAACCACCTGACCCCTCACTCACTCCCCAAAACCAAAAACGCCCCACCCCCCAACCCCACCCCAAAACCTAAAACCCCCTGGCCCCCCACCCACTCCCCAAAACCTAAACCCACCACTTACTTTCGCCAACTCCCTTCTTTGTACCTTAACCACGCATGTTTGTTGTTCAGAACATACGTAGTTAAGGCACAAAAAACCGGAGTCATGGTTAAAAAAAGCGTTGTTGCGCTTTCGTTAACCACGACTTTCGGGAAAAAAAGTCGTAAAAAAGGATGTTTCCCCATCTAAATACACTGGGTGTAACACCGTCGACTTGACGGGGATGTTGTCGTTAATGCCGACAAGATCTAAATCAGGTCCTTAGTTCCTTTGAATCCACTGTCCCCTGTCCCTCCACCCTGTGCCCCTTTAACTCTGTTTCCTTCTCTTTTCCTTCTGTCTCCACCTCCCTCTCTTCCCTTCTCTGTATATGAAATCCAAGTACATATGTTATCTTTGTGGACAAAAGGTAAATAAAACACCTCATGTGCCTCTTCCCAGTAATTCAAGAGGACAGTGATTTGAAATGTTATTAAAGTGGTTGTGTTAACACATAGAGTGTGGGAAGTAATGTAGCTTTAGCAGGGAGGTGCATGGTATCCCACAAATGTACGCTGTGACCCCCGCAGTGGTTTAAGCACAGAGATCAGACTCAAGGGTGAACCCTGGTGTTTCACCTTGCCCGGACCTGCTGCTCGAAGGTGGGGGGACCAGAGCCAGGCGGCTTTAGGGTGCTCTCAGACTTGAGCAGCCCCAAAGCTCAGTCTCCTGTAGAGCTTTGTGAAGGGCTGACGCTGCTGTACTGCATCGAGAGGAACTGATATAGCGCTGCGTGTCATTGGTGTAGGGCTCTGTGATATAGCGCTGCGTGTTGTTGGTGTAGGGCTCTGTGATATAGCGCTGCGTGTCGTTGGTGTAGGGCTCTGTGATATAGCGCTGCGTGTTGTTGTGTAGGGCTCTGTGATATAGCGCTGTGTGTTGTTGGTGTAGGGCTCTGTGATATAGCTCTGCGTGTCGTTGTTGTAGGGCTCTGTGATATAGCGCTGCGTGTCGTTGGTGTAGGGCTCTGTGATATAGCGCTGCGTGTCGTTGGTGTAGGGCTCTGTGATATAGCGCTGCGTGTTGTTGGTGTAGGGCTCTGTGATATAGCGCTGTGTGTTGTTGGTGTAGGGCTCTCTGTGATATAGTATTGTGCGTCGCTAGTGTAGGGCTCTGTGATATAGCGCTGAGTGTCACAGGTGTAGGGCTCTCTGTGATATAGCGCTGCATGTCGTTGGTGTAGGGCTCTCTGTTATATAGCACTGTGTCTCATTGGTGTAGGGCTCTCCGTAGGGCTGACACTGCTGTACTGCACTGGGAGTAACTGATATATAGCGCTGCGTGTCGTTGGTGTAGGGCTACAAATGCAAAAACAACAAGTGATGGACGGAATGCTGAACATTGTCAAACATTCACCCCCAGTCACAGATCTGGGTTTAATCCATCGTTTTTTTGCTGCCCATGCCATTCCAGTTTGGACCCAGCCATATGCAAATCAGTCTTGACCCTGTTCGCCATGGGAACAGTCCAGCCCGAACTGCTAGGCCAGGTCTTCCCTGGACTGGAAACAAGCATCCTGGGACCGGTTTCGGGGTTTCACCCCTCATCAGCCAGGCTAGCTTGAATCCAGTGGCATGGGAAGCACAGGAAGGGTATGCCCAGACGTGGGTCCCTTGCTCACTGTGCCACTGGAATCAAGCTAGCCTGGCTGAAGAAGGGTGATACCCTGAAACCGGTCCCAGGATGCTTGTTTCCGGTCCAGGGAGGACCTGGCCTGGCAGTTCGGGCTGGACTGTTCCCATGAGGAACAGGGTCAAGACTGATTTGCATATGGCTGGGTCCGAACTGGGGTGGCATGGTGAGCAAAAGAACGATGGATTAAACCCAGATCTGTGAATGGGGGTGAGTGTTTGCATTGTCAGCACTCCGTCCATCATCCTTTTGTGTTACTAATGTTGCCCTAAGTGGGAAGGGTATGCCCAGACGTGGGTCCCTTGCTCACTGTGCCACTGGAATCAAGCTAGCCTGGCTGAAGAAGGGTGATACCCTGAAATTGGTCCCAGGATGCTTGTTTCCGGTCCAGAGAGGACCTGGCCTGGCAGTTTGGGCTGGACTGTTCCCATGAGGAACAGGGTCAAGACTGATTTGCATATGGCTGGGTCTGAACTGGGGTGGCATGGTGAACAAAAGAACGATGGATTAAACCCAGATCTGTGAATGGGGGTGAGTGTTTGCATTGTCAGCACTCCGTCCATCATCCTTTTGTGTTACTAATGTTGCCCTAAGTGGGAAGGGTATGCCCAGACGTGGGTTCCTTGCTCACTGTGCCACTGGAATCAAGCTAGCCTGGCTGAAGAAGGGTGATACCCTGAAACCGGTCCCAGGATGCTTGTTTCCGGTCCAGGGAGGACCTGGCCTGGCAGTTCGGGCTGGACTGTTCCCATGAGGAACAGGGTCAAGACTGATTTGCATATGGCTGGGTCCGAACTGGGGTGGCATGGTGAGCAAAAGAACGATGGATTAAACCCAGATCTGTGAATGGGGGTGAGTGTTTGCATTGTCAGCACTCCGTCCATCATCCTTTTGTGTTACTAATGTTGCACTAAGTGGGAAGGGTATGCCCAGACGTGGGTCCCTTGCTCACTGTGCCACTGGAATCAAGCTAGCCTGGCTGAAGAAGGGTGATACCCTGAAACCGGTCCCAGGATGCTTGTTTCCGGTCCAGGGAAGACCAGGCCTGGCAGTTCAGGCTGGACTGTTCCCATGAGGAACAGGGTCAAGACTGATTTGCATATGGCTGGGTCCGAACTGGGGTGGCATGGTGAGCAAAAGAACGATGGATTAAACCCAGATCTGTGAATGGGGGTGAGTGTTTGCATTGTCAGCACTCCGTCCATCATCCTTTTGTGTTACTAATGTTGCCCTAAGTGGGAAGGGTATGCCCAGACGTGGGTCCCTTGCTCACTGTGCCACTGGAATCAAGCTAGCCTGGCTGAAGAAGGGTGATACCCTGAAACCGGTCCCAGGATGCTTGTTTCCGGTCCAGGGAGGACCTGGCCTGGCAGTTTGGGCTGGACTGTTCCCATGAGGAACAGGGTCAAGACTGATTTGCATATGGCTGGGTCCGAACTGGGGTGGCATGGTGAGCAAAAGAACGATGGATTAAACCCAGATCTGTGAATGGGGGTGAGTGTTTGCATTGTCAGCACTCCGTCCATCATCCTTTTGTGTTACTAATATTGCCCTAAGTGGGAAGGGTATGCCCAGACGTGGGTCCCTGGAATCAAGCTAGCCTGGCTGAAGAAGGGTGATACCCTGAAACCGGTCCCAGGATGCTTGTTTCCGGTCCAGGGAGGACCTGGCCTGGCAGTTCGGCTGGACTGTTCCCATGAGGAACAGGGTCAAGACTGATTTGCATATGGCTGGGTCCGAACTGGGGTGGCATGGTGAGCAAAAGAACGATGGATTAAACCCAGATCTGTGAATGGGGGTGAGTGTTTGCATTGTCAGCACTCCGTCCATCATCCTTTTGTGTTACTAATGTTGCCCTAAGTGGGAAGGGTATGCCCAGACGTGGGTCCCATGCTCACTGTGCCACTGGAATCAAGCTAGCCTGGCTGAAGAAGGGTGATACCCTGAAACCGGTCCCAGGATGCTTGTTTCCGGTCCAGGGAGGACCTGACCTGGCAGTTCGGGCTGGACTGTTCCCATGAGGAACAGGGTCAAGACTGATTTGCATATGGCTGGGTCCGAACTGGGGTGGCATGGTGAGCAAAAGAACGATGGATTAAACCCAGATCTGTGAATGGGGGTGAGTGTTTGCATTGTCAGCACTCCGTCCATCATCCTTTTGTGTTACTAATGTTGCCCTAAGTGGGAAGGGAATGCCCAGACGTGGGTCCCTTGCTCACTGTGCCACTGGAATCAAGCTAGCCTGGCTGAAGAAGGGTGATACCCTGAAACCGGTCCCAGGATGCTTGTTTCCGGTGCAGGGAGGACCTGGCCTGGCAGTTCGGGCTGGACTGTTCCCATGAGGAACAGGGTCAAGACTGATTTGCATATGGCTGGGTCCGAACTGGGGTGGCATGGTGAGCAAAAGAACGATGGATTAAACCCAGATCTGTGAATGGGGGTGAGTGTTTGCATTGTCAGCACTCCGTCCATCATCCTTTTGTGTTACTAATGTTGCACTAAGTGGGAAGGGTATGCCCAGACGTGGGTCCCTTGCTCACTGTGCCACTGGAATCAAGCTAGCCTGGCTGAAGAAGGGTGATACCCTGAAACCGGTCCCAGGATGCTTGTTTCCGGTCCAGGGAAGACCAGGCCTGGCAGTTCAGGCTGGACTGTTCCCATGAGGAACAGGGTCAAGACTGATTTGCATATGGCTGGGTCCGAACTGGGGTGGCATGGTGAGCAAAAGAACGATGGATTAAACCCAGATCTGTGAATGGGGGTGAGTGTTTGCATTGTCAGCACTCCGTCCATCATCCTTTTGTGTTACTAATGTTGCCCTAAGTGGGAAGGGTATGCCCAGACGTGGGTCCCTTGCTCACTGTGCCACTGGAATCAAGCTAGCCTGGCTGAAGAAGGGTGATACCCTGAAACCGGTCCCAGGATGCTTGTTTCCGGTCCAGGGAGGACCTGGCCTGGCAGTTTGGGCTGGACTGTTCCCATGAGGAACAGGGTCAAGACTGATTTGCATATGGCTGGGTCCGAACTGGGGTGGCATGGTGAGCAAAAGAACGATGGATTAAACCCAGATCTGTGAATGGGGGTGAGTGTTTGCATTGTCAGCACTCCGTCCATCATCCTTTTGTGTTACTAATATTGCCCTAAGTGGGAAGGGTATGCCCAGACGTGGGTCCCTGGAATCAAGCTAGCCTGGCTGAAGAAGGGTGATACCCTGAAACCGGTCCCAGGATGCTTGTTTCCGGTCCAGGGAGGACCTGGCCTGGCAGTTCGGCTGGACTGTTCCCATGAGGAACAGGGTCAAGACTGATTTGCATATGGCTGGGTCCGAACTGGGGTGGCATGGTGAGCAAAAGAACGATGGATTAAACCCAGATCTGTGAATGGGGGTGAGTGTTTGCATTGTCAGCACTCCGTCCATCATCCTTTTGTGTTACTAATGTTGCCCTAAGTGGGAAGGGTATGCCCAGACGTGGGTCCCATGCTCACTGTGCCACTGGAATCAAGCTAGCCTGGCTGAAGAAGGGTGATACCCTGAAACCGGTCCCAGGATGCTTGTTTCCGGTCCAGGGAGGACCTGACCTGGCAGTTCGGGCTGGACTGTTCCCATGAGGAACAGGGTCAAGACTGATTTGCATATGGCTGGGTCCGAACTGGGGTGGCATGGTGAGCAAAAGAACGATGGATTAAACCCAGATCTGTGAATGGGGGTGAGTGTTTGCATTGTCAGCACTCCGTCCATCATCCTTTTGTGTTACTAATGTTGCCCTAAGTGGGAAGGGAATGCCCAGACGTGGGTCCCTTGCTCACTGTGCCACTGGAATCAAGCTAGCCTGGCTGAAGAAGGGTGATACCCTGAAACCGGTCCCAGGATGCTTGTTTCCGGTCCAGGGAGGACCTGGCCTGGCAGTTCGGGCTGGACTGTTCCCATGAGGAACAGGGTCAAGACTGATTTGCATATGGCTGGGTCCGAACTGGGGTGGCATGGTGAGCAAAAGAACGATGGATTAACCCCAGATCTGTGAATGGGGGTGAGTGTTTGCATTGTCAGCACTCTGTCCATCATCCTTTTGTGTTACTAATGTTGCCCTAAGTGGGAAGGGTATGCCCAGACGTGGGTCCCTTGCTCACTGTGCCACTGGAATCAAGCTAGCCTGGCTGAAGAAGGGTGATACCCTGAAACCGGTCCCAGGATGCTTGTTTCCGGTCCAGGGAGGACCTGGCCTGGCAGTTCGGGCTGGACTGTTCCCATGAGGAACAGGGTCAAGACTGATTTGCATATGGCTGGGTCCAAACTGGGGTGGCATGGTGAGCAAAAGAACGATGGATTAAACCCAGATCTGTGAATGGGGGTGAGTGTTTGCATTGTCAGCACTCCGTCCATTATCCTTTTGTGTTACTAATGTTGCCCTATGTGGGAAGGGTATGCCCAGACGTGGGTCCCTTGCTCACTGTGCCACTGGAATCAAGCTAGCCTGGCTGAAGAAGGGTGATACCCTGAAACCGGTCCCAGGATGCTTGTTTCCGGTCCAGGGAGGACCTGGCCTGGCAGTTCGGGCTGGACTGTTCCCATGAGGAACAGGGTCAAGACTGATTTGCATATGGCTGGGTCCGAACTGGGGTGGCATGGTGCGCAAAAGAACGATGGATTAAACCCAGATCTGTGAATGGGGGTGAGTGTTTGCATTGTCAGCACTCCGTCCATCATCCTTTTGTGTTACTAATGTTGCCCTAAGTTGGAAGGGTATGCCCAGACGTGGGTCCCTTGCTCACTGTGCCACTGGAATCAATCTAGCCTGGCTGAAGAAGGGTGATACCCTGAAACCGGTCCTAGGATGCTTGTTTCCGGTCCAGGGAGGACCTGACCTGGCAGTTCGGGCTGGACTGTTCCCATGAGGAACAGGGTCAAGACTGATTTGCATATGGCTGGGTCCGAACTGGGGTGGCATGGTGAGCAAAAGAACGATGGATTAAACCCAGATCTGTGAATGGGGGTGAGTGTTTGCATTGTCAGCACTCCGTCCATCATCCTTTTGTGTTACTAATGTTGCCCTAAGTGGGAAGGGTATGCCCAGACGTGGGTCCCTTGCTCACTGTGCCACTGGAATCAAGCTAGCCTGGCTGAAGAAGGGTGATACCCTGAAACCAGTCCCAGGATGCTTGTTTCCGGTCCAGGGAGGACCTGGCCTGGCAGTTCGGGCTGGACTGTTCCCATGAGGAACAGGGTCAAGACTGATTTGCATATGGCTGGGTCCGAACTGGGGTGGCATGGTGAGCAAAAGAACGATGGATTAAACCCAGATCTGTGAATGGGGGTGAGTGTTTGCATTGTCAGCACTCCGTCCATCATCCTTTTGTGTTACTAATGTTGCCCTAAGTGGGAAGGGTATGCCCAGACGTGGGTCCCTTGCTCACTGTGCCACTGGAATCATGCTAGCCTGGCTGAAGAAGGGTGATACCCTGAAACCGGTCCCAGGATGCTTGTTTCTGGTCCAGGGAGGACCTGGCCTGGCAGTTCGGGCTGGACTGTTCCCATGAGGAACAGGGTCAAGACTGATTTGCATATGGCTGGGTCCGAACGGGGGTGGCATGGTGAGCAAAAGAACGATGGATTAAACCCAGATCTGTGAATGGGGGTGAGTGTTTGCATTGTCAGCACTCCGTCCATCATCCTTTTGTGTTACTAATGTTGCCCTAAGTGGGAAGGGTATGACCAGATGTGGGTCCCTTGCTCACTGTGCCACTGGAATCAAGCTAGCCTGGCTGAAGAAGGGTGATACCCTGAAACCGGTCCCAGGATGCTTGTTTCCGGTCCAGGGAGGACCTGGCCTGGCAGTTCGGGCTGGACTGTTCCCATCAGGAACAGGGTCAAGACTGATTTGCATATGGCTTGGTCCGAACTGGGGTGGCATGGTGAGCAAAAGAACGATGTATTAAACCCAGATCTGTGAATGGGGGTGAGTGTTTGCATTGTCAGCACTCCGTCCATCATCCTTTTGTGTTACTGTTGGTGTAGGGCTGTCTGTGGTATAGCGCTGCATGTCGTTGGTGTAAGACTCATTGATATAGCACTGTGTCTCGTTGGTGTAGGACTCTCTGTAGAGCTGACACCACTGTACTGCACTGGGAGTAACTGATACAGCGCTGCGTGTCATTGGTGTAGGGTCCTCAGTGACATAGCGCTGTGTCATTGGTGTAGCGTTGCGTGTAGCTGATGTAGGGTTCTCTGTGATATTGTGCTGCATGTTGATGGTGGTGCACTTCCTGATATATAGCGCTGTGTGTCCTTGGTGTAGGGTTCTGTGTAGGGCTGATGCTTCTGTACTGGCAGTAACAGGTATAGCGCTGCATGTCGTTGTTGTAGAACTCTCAGTGATATAGCGCTGAGTGTTGTTGATGTAGGGTTTTCTGCTATATAGCGCTGTGTGCCATTGGTGTAGGGCTCGGTAATATAGCGCTCTGTGTTGGTGTAGGGCTGTCAGAGACCCAGCACTGCCTGTCATTGGTGTAGGGCTTTTTGATATAGCGCTGAGTGTTGTTGGTGTTGGGCTCTCTGATATAGCGCTACGTGTCCTTGGAGTAGGAACAGAATGCTACATCGGTGCGCTTAAAGATCCATACACATATGTGAAGGATTATTAAAGAGTACAGATGAACGTCCAGCCCCTGAGGAAATCCATAGGCCATCCTTGGATAATTAGTTGTCTTGTGGACTAAAGAAGGACTGAGTCTGAGCTCCGACAGAGGAGGTTGGAGCAGTCCGTGTACATAAGTCTGAGCTCTGACAGTGGAGGATACAGCAGGCAGTGTACATGAGTTTGAGCTCTGACAGTGGAGGATGGAGCAGGCAGTGTACATGACTCTGAGCTCTGACAGTGGAGGAGGGAGTAGGCAGTGTACATGAGTTTGAGCTCTGACAGTGGAGGATGGAGCAGCCAGTGTACATGAGTCTGAGCTCTGACAGTGGAGGATGGAGCAGCCAGTGTACATGAGTCTGAGCTCTGACAGTGGAGGATGGAACAGGCAGTGTACAAAGTCTGAGCTCTGGTGTTGGAGGATGGAGCAGTGTACATGAGTCTGAGCTCTGACAGTGGAGGATGGAGCAGTGTACATGAGCCTGAGCTCTGACAGTGGAGGATGGAGCAGGCAGTGTACATGAGCCTGAGCTCTGACAGTGGAGGATGGAGCACCCAGTGTACATGATTCTGAGCTCTGACAGTGGAGGATGGAGCACCTAGTGTACATGACTCTGAGCTCTGACAGTGGAGGGCAGTGTACATGAGTCTGAGCTCTGACAGTGGAGGATGGAGCAGCCAGTGTACATGAGTCTAAGCTCTGGCAGTGGAGGATGGAGCAGCCGGTGTACATGAGTTTGAGCTCTGACAGTGGAGGATGGAGCAGGCAGTGTACATGAGTCTGAGCTCTGACAGTGGAGGTTGGAGCAGTGTACATGAGTCTGAGTTCTGACAGTGGAGGATGGAGTACCTAGTGTACATGAGTCTGAGCTCTGACAGTGGAGGATGGAGCAGGCAGTGTGCATGAGTCTGAGCTCTGACAGTGGAGGATGGAGCAGTGTACATGAGTCTGAGCTCTGGCAGTGGAGGATGGAGCAGCCAGTGTACATGAGTCTGAGCTCTGACAGTGGAGGATGGAGCAGGCAGTGTACCTGAGTCTGAGCTCTGACACTGGAGGATGGAGCAAAGTGTACATAAGTCTGAGCTCTGACAGTGGAGAAGGGAGAACCCAGCGTATCTGAGTCTGAGCTCTGACAGTGGAGGATGGAGCAGTGTACATGAGTCTGAGCTCTGACAGTGGAGGTTGGAGCAGTGTATATGAGTTTGAACTCTGGCAGTGGAGGATGGAGTGGGCAGTGTACCTGAGTCTGAGCTCTGACAGTGGAGGATGGAGCAAGCAGTGTACCTGAGTCTGAACTCTGACAGTGGAGGATGGAGCAAGCAGTGTACCTGAGTCTGAGCTCTGACAGTGGAGGATGGAGCACCCAGTGTTCATGAATCTGAGCTCTGATAGTGGAGGATGGAGCAGCCAGTGTACATGAGTCTGAGCTCTGACAGAGGAGGATAGAGCAGTACATGGGTCTGAGCTCTAGCAGTGGAGGATGGAGCACCCAGTGTACATGAGTCTGAGCTCCGGAGAGAAGGATCGAGCAGTGTACATGAGTCTGAGCTCTGACAGAGGAGGATGGAGCAGGCAGTGTTCATGAGTCTGAGCTCTGACAGAGGAGGATGCAGCAGTTCACATGACTCTGAGCTCTGACAGTGGAGGATGGAGCAGGCAGTGCGCATGAGTCTGAGCTCCGACAGTGGAGGACGGAGCAGTGTACATGAGTCTGAGCTCTGACAGTGGAGGAGGGAGCAGGCAGTGTACATGAGTCTGAGCTCTGACAGTGGAGGATAGAGCAGGCAGTGTACATGAGTCTGAGCTCTGATAGAGGAGGATAGAGCAGTACATGGGTCTGAGCTCTAGCAGTGGAGGATGGAGCACCCAGTGTACATGAGTCTGAGCTCTGGAGAGAAGGATCGAGCAGTGTACATGAGTCTGAGCTCTGACAGAGGAGGATGGAGCAGGCAGTGTACATGAGTCTGAGCTCTGGCAGTGGAGGATGGAGCAGCCAGTGTACATGAGTCTGAGCTCTGACAGTGGAGGATGGAGCAGCCAGTGTACATGAGTCTGGAGGATGGAGCAGTGTACATGAGTCTGAGCTCTGACAGTGGAGGTTGGAGCAGCCAGTGTACATGAGTCTGAGCTCTGACAGTGGAGGTTGGAGCAGTGTACATGAGTCTGATGTCTGACCGTGGAGGTTGGAGCAGGCAGTGTATATGAGTCTGAGCTCTGACAGTGGAGTATGCAGCAGCCAGTGTACATGAGTCTGAGATCCGACAATAGAGGATGCAGCAGCCAGTGTATATGAGTCTGAGCTCTGACAGTGGAGGATAGAGCAAGCAGTGTTCATGAGTCTAAGCTCTGGCAGTGGAGGATGGAGCACCCAGTGTTCATGAATCTGAGCTCTGACAGTGGAGGATGGAGCAGTGTACATGAGTCTGAGCTCTGACAGTGGAGGATGGAGCAGCTAGTGTATATGAGTCTGAGCTCTGACAGTGGAGGATGGAGCAGGCAGTGTACCTGAGTCTGAGCTCTGACAGTGGAGGATGGAGCACCTAGTGTACATGAGTCTGAGCTCTGACAGTGGAGGATGGACCAGTGTACATGAGTCTGAGCTCTGACAGTGGAGGATGGAGCAGCCAGTGTACATGAATCTGAGCTCTGACAGTGGAGGATGGAGCAGCCAGTGTACATGAATCTGAGCTCTGACAGTGGAGGATGGAGCACCCAGTGTACCGGAGTCTGAGCTCTGACACTGGAGGTTGGAGCAAAGTGTACATACGTCTGAGCTCTGACAGTGGAGGATGGAGCAGTCCGTGTACATGAGTCTGAGCTCTGACAGTGGAGGATGGAGCAGCCAGTGTATATGAGTCTGAGCTCTGGCAGTGGAGGATGGAGCGGGCAGCGTACATGAGTCTGAGCTCTCACAGTGGAGGATGGAGCACCCAGTGTTCATGAGCCTGAGCTCTGACAGTGGAGGATGGAGCAGGCAGTGTTCATGAGTCTGAGCTCTGGCAGTGGAGGATGGAGCACCCAGTGTTCCTGAATCTGAGCTCTGACAGTGGAGGATGGAGCAGCCAGTGTTCATGAGCCTGAGCTCTGACAGTGGAGGTTGGAGCACCCAATTCACATGAGTCTGAGCTCCGACAGTGGAGGATGGAGCAGTGTACATGAGTCTGAGCTCTGACAGTGGAGGATGCAGCAGCCAGTGTAGATGAGTCTGAGCTCCGACAGTGGAGGATGGAGCACGCAGTGTACATGAGTCTGAGCTCTGACAGTGGAGGATGGAGCAGTGTTCATGAGTCTGAGCTCTGACAGTGGAGGATGGAGCAGCCAGTGTTCATGAGTCTGAGCTCTGACAGTGGAGGATGGAGCACCCAGTGTACATGAGTCTGAGCTCTGACAGTGGAGGATGGAGCAGTGTACATGAGTCTGAGCTCTGGCAGTGGAGGATGGAGCAGGCAGTGTACATGAGTCTGAGCTCTGACAGAGGAGGATAGAGCAGTACATGAGTCTGAGCTCTAGCAGTGGAGGATGGAGCACCCAGTATACATGAGTCTGAGCTCTGGAGAGAAGGATCGAGCAGTGTACATGAGTCTGATCTCTGACAGTGGAGGATGGAGCACCCAGTGTACATGAGTCTGATCTGACAGTGGAGGATGGAGCAGTGTACATGAGTCTGAGCTCTGACAGTCGAGGATGGAGCAGCCAGTGTACATGAGTCTGAGCTCCGACAGTGGAGGATGGAGCACGCAGTGTACATGAGTCTGAGCTCTGACAGTGGAGGATGGAGCAGTGTTCATGAGTCTGAGCTCTGACAGTGGAGGATGGAGCAGCCAGTGTTCATGAGTCTGAGCTCTGACAGTGGAGGATGGAGCACCCACTGTACATGAGTCTGAGCTCTGACAGTGGAGGATGGAGCAGTGTACATGAGTCTGAGCTCTGGCAGTGGAGGATGGAGCAGGCAGTGTACATGAGTCTGAGCTGACAGAGGAGGATAGAGCAGTACATGAGTCTGAGCTCTAGCAGTGGAGGATGGAGCACCCAGTATACATGAGTCTGAGCTCTGGAGAGAAGGATCGAGCAGTGTACATGAGTCTGATCTCTGACAGTGGAGGATGGAGCACCCAGTGTACATGAGTCTGATCTGACAGTGGAGGATGGAGCAGTGTTCATGAGTCTGAGCTCTGACAGTGGAGGATGCAGTAGTGTACATGACTCTGAGCTCTGACAGTGGAGGATGGAGCAGCCAATGTACATGACTCTGAGCTCTGACAGTGGAGGATGGAGCAGTGTACATGAGTCTGACCTCTGACAGTGGAGGATGGAGCACCCAGTGTACATGAGTCTGAGCTCTGACAGTGGAGGTTGGAGCAGCCAGTGTACATAAGTCTGAGCTCCGACAGTGGAGGATGGAGCACGCAGTGTACATGATTCTGAGCTCTGACAGTGGAGGATGGAGCAGTGTTCATGAGTCTGAGATCTGACAGTGGAGGATGGAGCAGCCAGTGTTCATGAGTCTGAGCTCTGACAGTGGAGGATGGAGCACCCAGTGTACATGAGTCTGAGCTCTGACAGAGGAGGATAGAGCAGTACATGAGTCTGAGCTCTGGCAGTGGAGGATGGAGCACCCAGTGTACATGAGTCTGAGCTCTGGAGAGAAGTATCGAGCAGTGTACATGAGTCTGATCTCTGACAGTGGAGGATGGAGCACCCAGTGTACATGAGTCTGATCTGACAGTAGAGGATGGAGCAGTGTTCATGAGTCTGAGCTCTGACAGTGGAGGATGCAGCAGTGTACATGACTCTGAGCTCTGACAGTGGAGGATGGAACAGCCAATGTACATGGCTCTGACAGTAGAGGATGGAGCAGTGTACATGAGTCTGAGCTCTGACAGTGGAGGATGGAGCAGGCAGTGTTCATGAGTCTGAGCTCTGACAGTGGAGGATGCAGCAGTTCACATGACTCTGAGCTCTGACAGTGGAGGATGGAGCAGGCAGTGCGCATGAGTCTGAGCTCCGACAGTGGAGGACGGAGCAGTGTACATGAGTCTGAGCTCTGACAGTGGAGGAGGGAGCAGGCAGTGTACATGAGTCTGAGCTCTGACAGTGGAGGATAGAGCAGGCAGTGTACATGAGTCTGAGCTCTGACAGAGGAGGATAGAGCAGTACATGGGTCTGAGCTCTAGCAGTGGAGGTGGAGCACCCAGTGTACATGAGTCTGAGCTCTGGAGAGAAGGATCGAGCAGTGTACATGAGTCTGAGCTCTGGAGAGAAGGATCGAGCAGTGTTCATGAGTCTCAGCTCTGGCAGTGGAGGATGGAGCAGTGTACATGAGTCTGAGCTCTGACATTGGAGGATGGAGCATGCAGTGTTCATGAGTCTCAGCTCTGACAGTGGAGGATGCAGCAGATCACATGACTCTGAGCTCTGACAGTGGAGGATGGAGCACCCAGTGTTCATGTGTCAGAGCTCAACCACCTTGGAGCACCTTCTGTTTGGTTTTCCCAGGGAGGCTTAGCAGATCTCACTTCATGCTGTCAAAGGGCTGGTCTACTGCAGGACCTCATCCCACACTGTGGGGACATGTCTATGTGTGCTCTTCTGTCTCTGCAGGTCTTTTCTCTTCATTTTCTTTTCTCTAATTTTTCTCCTGTGTTTCTCTATTTTGATAAGTCTTTGTGTACTGTGCTCTCTGCCAGTCTTGTCGGTTTCTGCTCTTGTGTTTCTCAATGTCTATAGGTATATGTGTATTGTTCTGTCTTGTCTGTTTGTGGTTCTGTGTCTGTGCTCTTATGGTTTTCTTTGTTGATTTGTCTAGGGGTATGTGTATTCTTCTGACTTGTCTGTTTGTGGTCTTGTGTCTCTTTGTGGTCTTGTGTTTCTCCATGTTGATATGGTCCTGATCTCTCTGCCGGTCTTGCCTATTCTCGCTACTGTGTCTCTTCGTGCTCTTGTACTTCTTTGTCTTGATATTTCTAGATCTATGTGCATTGTTCTGTCTGTCTTGTCTTTTTGTAGTCTTGTGTCTCTTTGTGATCTTCTATTTTTCTATGTTGACATGACCATCTCTATTGTTCTGTCTTGTCTGTTTGTGGTCTGATGTCTCTTTCGGATCTTGTGTTTTTCTATGTTGATGTGTCCGTGTATGGTTCTATCTTCTTGTCTCTTTGTGCTTTTCTATGTTGATATGTCTAGGTGTTTGGTTCTGTCTCTGTTTGGTTTGTCTATTTGTGTTGTTGTTTCTCTTTGGGCTGTTCTATTTCTTGATGATGATGTCTCAGTATATTGTTCTGTCTGCTTGTTTCTTTGCGCTCTTCTGTTTCTTTATCTTGATATGTCTGCGTGTATTGTTCTATCTCTACTGGTCTTGTGTATTCATGTTCTCCTGTGTCTTTGGGCTCTTTGATTTCTTGTGTTGATATGTCTGCGTGTATTGTTCTATCTCTACGGGTCTCGTGTATTCATGTTCTCCTGTGTCTTTGGGCTCTTTGGTTTCTTTGTGTTGATATGTCTGTGTGTATTGTTCTATCTCTACTGGTCTTGTGTATTCACGTTCTCCTGTGTCTTTGGGCTCTTTGGTTTCTTTGTGTTGATATGTCTGTGTGTATTCTTCTATCTCTACTGGTCTCATGTATTCACGTTCTCCTGTGTCTTTGGGCTCTTGAAATGAGTCGAAGTGAAGCGTTGTAAAAGAAGATATTTATTCCATTTATAAACAAGTATTACTCCTGTAGAAGAGGGGCACAGCACCGCAACCAACCGTCACCTCCACCCATCTGTCACCTGGAATGGCATGACATCACTCTCACGATGTCACACGATTCCAAGTGACACATGCATATTCTAACCACCTCACCACACTTCTTCCCCTCTTTGAAAACTCAACCCAAACTAAATTCATAAATTAAATATTAAGCTAGACACTAAAATAATTCTAAAAATACTAACAACATTTCATCTATAATTATGGACCTAAAAACAAATTCTTGAGAAACATATGATATAACAGTACACTCTATAGATCATACATAATATATATATATATTTTTTTTACATCATGACATAATCCTGAAATTTTGCAGGCTTATTTCTGACTCTCACACTTCTCCTCCCAACATCTTCACTAGTTCCAGTCGGGACGTTAACAATTAATTGTTTTTTCATGCCTTGCATTTTCAAGTTAGGGTCCAAAGCTATTCTTGTAGTACTCCACCAAGTACCATCTGACAATTTCACAGCATTCTTACGTAATTCTTGCATTTGCAGAGAATCCCTGAATTTTGACATACCTTTCCTCACTAACAAAGGATTCTTCACTCGCACCCAATCCCCAACTTGCAATGGATCCTTTTTGTCTTGTGGCTCACACAATTTTCTTTGTCCCCTATTATTCGAATTAATTTCCGCCATTTGCCAAATTTTTTTTACATCCGCCCCTTCATGAAATAACTTTACCATCCAGAACGGGCATAATTCGGTCGTAGCAACTCTACCCCTCATAAGTTCAAAAGGACTTTTCCCAGTGGCTACATGCGGTGTAGTGCGATACGACCAAATCAAATCTTTAACACTCTGGCTAACTGACATATTGCTTCTACACGCAGCTTGAACACAATCCACTAAAACCCGGTTAAATCTCTCCACCATTCCATTGCTTTGGGGATGATATAAAGGTGTTCTAATGTGTTTAATACCACACTTATTTAAGAATTGCGTCATGTCTGATAAAATAAACTGAACACCATTATCAGTCAAAATTTGTTCAGGAAAACCTTCACGAATAAAAATGTTCCTTAAGCAATTGATGACACTTTGAGTAGTAGGAGCTCTAACAAATTCTACCTCAACCCATCTCGAAAGATGGTCAATAATGACTATAAAGTACCTCATATCCGGTGGTAATATATGATACGGACCCAAAAAATCTAGACCTAGTTTTTGCCAAGCCCTAGCTGGAGATGGTACAAAAGAATCTGTGTCTTTCCCTGTGATCAAAACCTTGTCACTCATGGAGCACTTAGTACAACTCCTTACATACTCCTCTATCTCTTTATCCATTCTGGGCCACCAAAAATCTGATCTCAACCTCCTCTTCGTGATAGTCGCACCTAAATGACCAAAATGAGCACCAACAATTAAATCCCTTCTCATGCTTTCGGGAGGAATAAGTTTATCACTCCTCACCAATTTGTCACCCTCAATAGATAATTCATCTGACACTTTCCAAAATGGTTGAAGATCCAATGAAAGATTTTTCTCTTTTGGCCATCCAGACTTCACCAAACCCATCACTTTACTCAATAAGTCATCTTTCTTCACTGATTCAATCCAACTTTCCTCATCCACAGATTTACAACCATCAGAAATATAAGCTACAAAACATTCTTCAATTTCTGTTTCCCACTCCTCTTCATCATCCTCTTTGATAGGTAATCTAGACAGACAATCAGCTCTACTGTTTTTCCCACCAGGTATATATTCGACCAAAAAGTTAAATTCTAATAATTTGGCAGATAACCTAGCAATTCTGGCTGTAGAACGTTCAATCTTTCTCCCTGACAATATGTCTACTAAAGGCCTATGATCTGTTTTTAACATAAATTGTCTGCCCCATAAATATGGTTTAAATTTCTCAACACTCCATACACATGCCAACAGCTCTTTCTCTATCACTGAATATTTGCGCTCCACTAAGCGTAGAGTTCTAGATGCAAACCCAATAGTCCTTTCCAAACCATCACTCGAGACTTGTGTTAAAACAGCACCTAAACCATATTCACAAGCATCTACCGTAACCACAGTTTGCAAACCTTCTGTAAAAGGTCGTAACACTGGAGCTTTAATAATGTCTTGTTTAACCTTTTCAAATGCTTTGTTGCACTCATCTGACCAAGCAAAAATCGCATTCTTCCTTAGCAGAGCTCTAAAACACTCAGTGGTATTGGCAAAATTTTTCAAAAATTTAGCATAAAATTCGCATAGTCCTAAAAATGACAATAATTGTTCTTTCGTTTTAGGTGAAGGCGCCTCTAAAATACTTTTTACTAATCCCGGCTTTGGCTTAATCCCTTGCTCAGATAAAATGTGACCTAGATACACAACCTCTCTTGATTTAAACACACACTTCTCATCCCTTAAAGTTACTCCTCTGTCTTCTAATGTGCTTAAAACCTTTTCTAGAACCTTATCATGTGCTACTTCAGTGTCTGAAAAAACCAAAATATCATCCTGAAAAACAACAACATTTGGGTTATCATTGAACATGCTAGACATGAGTCTCTGAAAAACTGCCGCTGCCGAGGCTAGTCCAAAAGGCAGCCTACAGAACTGAAACGTACCATCAGGTGTGACAAAAGCCGTCAAATGTCTAGAGCTAACATCAAGCTCTACTTGATGGTAAGCTGATTTCAAGTCCAATTTTGTAAACCAGCTAGACCCACCAACTTTTGCGATCAAATCTTCAATCCTTGGTAGCGGAAAGTTGTCTACCCAAATTTCTTTGTTCAAACTTCTCAGGTCCACACACATTCTTAAATCCCCTGAACTCTTCTTAGTTAAAACAATTGGAGACAACCATAAAGTGCCCTCAACTTTTTCTATAACACCTTCTTCACACAAATCTTGTAATAAATTTGTTAATTCTGTTCTTATACTGAAAGGTACATTCCTTAACCTATGTTTGACAGGAATTGCACTTTGTTTGATTTTGATAGTATGTGTAAAGTTAGTTATCTTCCCTAGTTTATTTTGAAATAACCTTTTGAATTTCTGTTGCCATATGCTTGTCCCTTTTTCAATTGTATTCACAGGACTTGCTCTGTTCCTTTCAATATACACAGGTATCTCTTGTCCTGGTTTAATAACTAATTTAAATTCAGCCTGGTGAATCAATCCTAAAACATTGATTCCCTTTTTAGCCACATAGACTTTCCCATGAATATTTTCATTATAAATAGTTAATGACGCCCAAAAATAACCAAGTAGATCAATTCTACTCCCTTCAAAAGCAACAGTGGAAACATCAGGACTACATAGTGGTTTTGCTCCCCAAAATTCATCATATTTGTCTTTTGACACAATAGTAATACGAGCTCCTGTGTCTACTAATAACTTAATAGCCACCCCTTCTATTGACACTAGAATGTCAGGATCCACAATCAACTTGCTACTTGTATGTCCAGTCTCTTTGACCATCAATACCAACTCATTCCTGTCTTGTTGTTCCATTTGAATCTCATCATTTAAAACATAGCGGACATTGTTCTTACGAAGACTTCTGCACACTCGTGAAAAATGACCAGTTTTGTTGCAATTCCTACACCGTTGACCAACTGCAGGGCAGTTTTTGAAAGAAGATACATGAGAATAAGCCCCACATCTATAACAGAAAGTCTTCTGACTAGATTTGCCTGTAGAAAAAGTTCTAGATGACGTAAAACCATCTTGTTTTTTCTCCAACCCATAACTCTTCTTACTATCAACACTCTGAACATTAGTTACTGCACCTGATATTGTAGTATTTGCTAAGGCAGATTCCAATTGTTTTGCATCTTCCAAAGAACACTCAATACTTTTCGCAATATCAATAGCTTTGTCTAGAGAAGGATCTTTACACGTAAGCAATTTCTCTTGTATTTTCCTTGAAAAACACCTTGCTACCAATTGATCCCTAATCAATTGAGATGTAAAATTTTCAAATTCACATTTTGCAGCTAGTACTTTCAATGCAGTAATAAAAGTATCAATACTTTCATTTGAATTCTGCGATCTCGTGAAAAATTTATATCTATGTACTACAATATTCTTAGTTTTTACAAAATGTTTATCCAACTGTGCAATAGCCATATCAAATTCATCTAACTCTTCTTCTTCGCCCACTTGATACGTAGGTACATGATCAAAAACATTTTGTCCTTCAACTCCTAAATAGTAATACATTAGACTTTTCTTCCTTTCAGGTCTAAATCTATGACCATCAATAGCTCCGAGAAAAGCTTTAAATGATCGTAACCACAGTTTCCATTCCAATGGAGGATCCCCCGGATCTTGCAAGAAAGGAGCAGGTGGATGAATATTCTGCATTGTCCAATTAGTAACAAAAAAACTACTTAAACAAATATACTTCAAAAATGTATATTCTTATTATTTCTCTCTTTTCTATAAATAAAGCAAAATATAATAATTTAATCTTCTTTGGTTGTTAATTTGAGAATTTATTCTTCCCAATGTAAGATGGCCGACACCAAAAAAAACTTTCAGATATCCAGAGTCCCTTTTTTATTTTACTGATGAGATCGTAACAGGAAGTTCATAACAAAAACAGTACCACCAGAGCCTGAAGAACCATTGAAGACTGGGGGTGAGACTTGCCTTTATTTTTGGTTCTTAATTGCTTTTTACTTGCTCCGATCGATGCATGTGCGCAATACGAAATGCCTCCTGCCCGAACTCACCACACTCCGAGTAGCGCGTGTGTGTCCTGCGCGCGACACTGTATTTTAACGTTTGTTGCACGAGCGTTGTTCAGCTTGTTAATGCGCTCGATTAATTCAAACTAAACCAATCGATGCGTATACACACCAACTCGGAGTATACTGTTTCTTATGCGATCACAAAATGCACTCATATATTCTGCGCCCAACAGTGTATTTCACTGTTTGTTGCGCGAGTGTTAAACTGTCAAGTGTCTCACGCTGCCACCAACAATCTCATACTGCTGCAAATCAGCTGATTTGTAACTGCCTTTACGCTTAAAGTCTCTGTGCCCCACACCACCGCAGTTACTGTACTTGCCAAATTCTCCATCAAAAACATCCGATCCAGATCTTCATAATTTCACTTCATTCCACCATTTCTTTTTACTGTTCCGTGTTCAAGAACGTTCCTGATGACCTTGAATCTTTCTCCTCGTCGCCACATGAAATGAGTCGAAGTGAAGCGTTGTAAAAGAAGATATTTATTCCATTTATAAACAAGTATTACTCCTGTAGAAGAGGGGCACAGCACCGCAACCAACCGTCACCTCCACCCATCTGTCGCCTGGAATGGCATGACATCACTCTCACGATGTCACACGATTCCAAGTGACACATGCATATTCTAACCACCTCACCACAGCTCTTTGGTTTCTTTGTGTTGATATGTCTGCGTGTATTATTCTATTCCTACTGGTCTCGTGTATTCACGTTCTCCTGTGTCTTTGGGCTCTTTGGTTTCTTTGTGTTGATATGTCTGTGTGTATTGTTCTATCTCTACTGGTCTTCTGTATTCATGTTCTCCTGTGTCTTTGGGCTCTTTGGTTTCTTTGTGTTGATATGTCTGTGTGTATTGTTCTATCTCTACTGGTCTTGTGTATTCACGTTCTCCTGTGTCTTTGGGCTCTTTGGTTTCTTTATGTTGATATGTCTGTGTGTATTGTTCTATCTCTACTGGTCTCGTGTATTCACGTTCTCCTGTGTCTTTGGGCTCTGGTTTCTTTGTGTTGATATGTCTGTGTGTATTGTTCTATCTCTACTGGTCTTGTGTATTCATGTTCTCCTGTGTCTTTGGGCTCTTTGGTTTCTTTGTGTTGATATGTGTGCGTGTATTGTTCTAGCTCTACTGGTCTCGTGTATTTATGTTCTCCTGTGTCTTTGGGCTCTGGTTTCTTTGTGTTGATATGTCTGTGTGTATTGTTCTATCTCTACTGGTCTTGTGTATTCATGTTCTCCTGTGTGTTTGGGCTCTTTGGTTTCCTTGTGTTGATATGTCTGCGTGTATTGTTCTATCTCTACTGGTCTCGTGTATTCATGTTCTCCTGTGTCTTTGGGCTCTGGTTTCTTTGTGTTGATATGTCTGTGTGTATTGTTCCATCTCTACTGGTCTTTTGTATTCATGTTCTCCTGTGTCTTTGGGCTCTTTGGTTTCTTTGTGTTGATATGTCTGCGTGTATTGTTCTATCTCTACTGGTCTCGTGTATTCATGTTCTCCTGTGTCTTTGGGCTCTTTGGTTTCCTTGTGTTGATATGTCTGCGTGTATTGTTCTATCTCTACTGGTCTCGTGTATTCATGTTCTCCTGTGTCTTTGGGCTCTGGTTTCTTTGTGTTGATATGTCTGTGTGTATTGTTCCATCTCTACTGGTCTTTTGTATTCATGTTCTCCTGTGTCTTTGGGCTCTTTGGTTTCTTTGTGTTGATATGTCTGCGTGTATTGTTCTAGCTCTACTGGTCTTGTGTATTTATGTTCTCCTGTGTCTTTGGGCTCTTTGGTTTCTTTGTGTTGATATGTCTGTGTGTATTGTTCTATCTCTACTGGCCTTGTGTATTCACGTTCTCCTGTGTCTTTGGGATCTTTGGTTTCTTTGTGTTGATATGTCTTTGTGTACTGTTCTAGCTCTACTGGTTTAGTGTATTCACGTTCTCCTGTGTCTTTGGGCTCTTTGGTTTCTTTATGTTGATATGTCTGTGTGTATTGTTCTATTCCTACTGGTCTCGTGTATTCACGTTCTCCTGTGTCTTTGGGCTGTTTGGTTTCTTTGTGTTGATATGTCTGCGTGTATTGTTCTATTCCTACTGGTCTCGTATATTCACGTTCTCCTGTGTCTTTGGGCTCTTTGGTTTGTTTATGTTGATATGTCTGTGTGTATTGTTCTATCTCTACTGGTCTTGTGTATTCATATTCTCCTGTGTCTTTGGGCTCTTTGGTTTCTTTATGTTGATGTGTCTGTGTGTATTGTTCTATCTCTACTGGTCTTGTGTATTCATGTTCTCCTGTGTCTTTGAGCACTTTGGTTTCCATCGTGAAGATGTGTGTCTGTGTGAGCTCCTGTGTCTCTATTTATTAATTATCTAATATATTTGTGTGGTAACCCTCATGTTAGAACACTGCACATGGTAACATACTGGTTGCAAAGAATAACTTATCAAAAGATCAAAACAAATAAACACATCCAATAAGATATACCAGGCAGGTGGATGAACCATTCATCAACAATACCACAGGAGCACGAATGAGCACAGTCAGTCATGAAAAACAAGCAATAATTCAAGGAAGGATCAGAGAGGCGACCTTTCCCCGAGTCCTGTATGAGTTGTACAGACAATGCCTGTGTGAGGAAGGGCCTGTTTTTGCTTCTTAGCCCCCCTCGGTTTTCCTGGAAAATTATGTGGTTTCAAATTCTAAGTGCCCTGGGCCCCAGCTAAACAGGTTCCCAGGGCCAGATCTCTTTCCCCAAAACTATACTATGTATTGGCACTTCAGTCACCCTTGTAAGCCCCTAGTAAATGGTACCCCTGGTACTTAGGGCATGGGTACTGTAGAGGGCCCCCCAGAGCTGCAGCACCAATTGGGCCTTTCTGAGAGGCCCCACACCAGCCTCAGGCAGAATGCCATTGCAAATGCATGACAAGGTGTATTTAAAAAGTGCAAATTCGACATGGCACTCACCAAGAGTGCCCTGTCCACTAACACTGCATGCACTACACGTAAGTCACCCCTCTGACAGGCCTTCCAGCCCTAAGGAAGGGTGCACAATAGTGCATGTGAAGACATATGTTTGCATGAGCAAATATGCCCCTACTGGGTCTTTACAAAACTTTAAGACATAGTAATTGTACATGGAAGCCATAGTGGACACTACTCATTACGAGTTCCCCAGCTACATGATGGCCTGTCTGAATACCGGGTTGTTTGCTATCAAACAACTCAGAATAATAAACCCACACTGATTTTAGTGTTGAATTTATTATAACATGTACCCAGAGGGCACATTAGAGGTGCCCCCTACTAAAACCTACCAGCCCCATATGGTTGCTGACTGTTTTTTACCAGCCTGCCACCACCAGACACAAGTCTGGACTCATGGTGTGAGAGCTTGCTGCTCTCAGGAGCCAGAACACAAAGCCTTTCCCGGGTGGAGGTGTTACGCCTCCTCCCCCAGGCAGGCACCCAGGCCCAGCGGTCAGCTTCAAAGGCTTTATCACTTTTGAAATCTGACCTCTGACTCTGCAGCCAGCAGCAGATGGCAACCCAACATTGTTTCTCCACGGCCCTTGGCCCCCCTGGGCACTGCATCAGAAAAACAGCTGTGGTCTAGGGTTCCCTAACCCCCATGCAACCTCTATATTACAAGGGGTCCCACCGGACTTATCTTTAAGTCCTCCAGTGCAGTGTGTTTCCAAGTGGTCCCCTTCCCCGTTCTGCACCAGTTCCAAGACATTCAGCCGCTGCTCCGGCTTGAACCGGGAACCTCTTGAACTTCTCCAGCTCGCCCACAGGATATCTCAATCTAAAAACAGGAGGTGACACTTGTGAAATCATTGCCTGATTTTATAAGCATTTTTAAAAGTTTTTCCCATTGATTCCTATAGTGCGTTATTACGCACAAAAAGACTATTTATGCTAAACTTTGAAAAATCAAACCTTAAAAAGTACTTTCCCGATTCTGATGATCTTGGTCTTAAAAATTATATTAAAATCTGAAGTATTTTCATGAATTGGTCTTGAGTTATTCTCTTGAGTGTGTGTCCACATTTATTGACACAGGGAGTTCAACAAATGCTTTGCATTTCTCCAAGATAAGCCTAACTGCTCAACCAAGCCACCACTAAAAATAGAACATTATGTGGTCTATTCATTACCTCCAAATACCAAGGTGGGGTTACGTGTACTCTCTGCAAGAATGTCAGCTCATGTATAAATCCCATTTAACCAAGGAGTTGTGTGCAGAGTCAGTGAAAGGGAATTATTTATCCTGATTTTGCCTGCCTGAAAAAGATTGAGTCCTTGATCCTTGTTTTGCTGCCTGAAAAGGATAGCGTCCTTGACCCTTGTTGCACTGTCTGAGAAAGATTGAATCCTTGATCCTCGTCATGCTTCCTGAAAAAGATTGAGCCCTTGGTCCTCGTCATGCTTCCTGAAAAAGACTGAGTCCTTGATTCTTGTTGAGCTTCCTGAAAAAGAGTGAGTCCTTGATCCATGTTGCGAGCCTTTGATCCTTGTTTTGCTGTTTGAAAAAGAGTGAGCCCTTTGATCTTTGTTGCACTGTCTGAAAAAGATTGAGTCGTTGATCCTCATCATGCTTTCTGAAAAAGATTGAGTCGTTGATCCTCGTCATGCTTCCTGAAAGAGATTGAGTCCTTGATCCTCGTCATGCTTCCTGTAAAAGATTGAGTCGTTGATCCTCGTCATGCTTCCTGAAAGAGATTGAGTCCTTGATCCTCGTCATGCTTCCTGAAAAAGATTGAGTCCTTGTTCCTCTGCATGCTTTCTGAAAAAGAGTGATTCCTTGATCCTCGTCATGCTTCCTGAAAAAGAGTGAGTCCTTGATCCTCATCATGCTTCCTGAAAAAGATTGAGTCCTTGATCCTCATCATGCTTCCTGAAAAAGAGTGAGTCCTTGATCCTCGGCATGCTTCCTGAAAAAGAGTGAGTCCATGATCCTCGTCATGCTTCCTGAAAAGATTGAGTCCTTGATCCCCGTCATGCTTCCTGAAAAAGAGTGATTCCTTGATCCTCAGCATGCTTCATGAAAAAGAGTGAGTCCTTGATTCTCAGCATGCTTTATGAAAAAGAGTGAGTCCTTTATCCCTCTTGAGCTCCCTGAAAAAATTTGAGGGACTGATTTAGATTTTGGTGGACAGGTTACTCCATCACAATGATGACAGATATCCTGTTTGCCGAAATATAAATCCCATATATATCCTATGGGATTTATATTTCGGTGCACGGGCTATCAGTCACCGTTGTGACGGAGTAACCCATCTACCAAAATCTAATTCAGGCCTTTTGTCCTTGATCCTTGTTGAGCTGCCTGAAAAGGATTGAGTCCTTGATCCTTGTTGAGCTGCCTAAAAAAGATTGAGTCCTTGATCCTCGTTGCAGTCTGTGAAAAAGATTGAGTCTGTGATCCTTGTTGCACTGCCTGAAAAACATTGAGTCCTTGATCCTTGTTGCAGTCTGTGAAAAATATTGAATCCTTGATCCTTGTTGCACTGCCAGAAAAACATTGAGTCCCTGATCCTTGTTGAGCTCCCTGAAAAGGATTGAGTCCTTGATCCTTGGTGCACTGCCTGAAAAACATTGAGTCCTTGATCCTTGTTGCAGTCTGTGAAAAAGATTGAGTCCTTGATCCTTGTTGCACTGCATGAAAAACATTGAGTCCTTGATCCTTGTTGCAGTCTGTGAAAAAGATTGAGTCCTTGATACTTGGTGCATTGCTTGAAAAACATTGAGTCCTTGATCCTTGTTGCAGTCTATGAAAAAGATTGAGTCGCTGATCCTTGTTGAGCTCCCTGAAAAGGCGTGAGTCCCTGATCCTTGTTGCAGTCTGTGAAAAAGATTGAGTCCTTGATCCTTGTTGCGCTGCATGAAAAATATTGAGTCCCTGATCCTTGTTGCACTGCCTGAAAAAGATTGAGTCCCTGATCCTTGTTGCACTGTCTGAAAAAGATTGAGTCCCTGATCCTTGTTGTACTGTCTGAAAAGGATTGAGTCCTTGATCCTCGTTGCATTTCCTGAAAAAGATTGAGTCCTTGATCCTTGTTGCACTGCCTGAAAAAGATTGAGTCCCTGATCCTTGTCACGAGTCCTTGATCCTTATTGCACTGCCTGGAAAAGATTAAGTCCCTGATCCTTGTTGCACTGCCTGAAAAAGATTGAGTCCCTGATCCTTGTTGTACTGCCTGAAAAAGATTAAGTCTCTGATCCTTGTTGCACTGCCTGAAAAAGATTAAGTCCCTGATCCTTGTTGTACTGCCTGAAAAAGATTAAGTCCCTGATCCTTGTTGCACTGCCTGAAAAAGATTGAGTCCCTGATCCTTGTTGAGCTCCCTGAAAAAGATTAAGTCCCTGATCCTTGTTGCACTGCCTGAAAAAGATTGAGTCCCTGATCCTTGTTGTACTGCCTGAAAAAGATTAAGTCTCTGATCCTTGTTGCACTGCCTGAAAAAGATTAAGTCCCTGATCCTTGTTGTACTGCCTGAAAAAGATTAAGTCCCTGATCCTTGTTGCACTGCCTGAAAAAGATTGAGTCCCTGATCCTTGTTGAGCTCCCTGAAAAGGCGTGAGTCCTTGATCCTTGTTGCAGTCTCTGAAAAAGATTGAGTCCTTGATCCTTGTTGCACTGCATGAAAAAGATTGAGTCCCTGATCCTTGTTGCACTGCCTGAAAAAGATTGAGTCCCTGATCCTTGTTGCACTGCCTGAAAAAGATTGAGTCCCTGTGTCCTTGATCCTCGTTGCATTTCCTGAAAAAGATTAAGGGGGTGATTCTGACCCCGGCGGTACAAGACCGCCGGGGCCTGGGTCGGCGGGAGCACCGCCGACAGGCCGGCGGTGCCCCGCAGGGCATTCTGACCGCGGCGGTTCAGCCGCGGTCAGAAGAGGCAAACCGGCGGTCTCCCGCCGGTTTACCGCTGCCCTTAGAATCCCCCATGGCGGCGCAGCTTGCTGCGCCGCCATGGGGGATTCTGAAACCCCCTACCGCCATCCTGTTCCTGGCGGTTCGCCCACCAGGAACAGGATGGCGGTAGGGGGTGCCGCGGGGCCCCTGGGGGCCCCTGCCGTGCCCATGCCAATGGCATGGGCACGGCAGGGGCCCCCGTAAGAGGGCCCCGCAAAGTATTTCAGTGTCTGCTAAGCAGACACTGAAATACGCGACGGGTGCAACTGCACCCGTCGCACCCCTGCAACTCCGCCGGCTCAATTCTGAGCCGGCGTCCTCGTTGCAGGGGCATTTCCTCTGGGCCGGCGGGCGCTCTTTTGGAGAGCGCCCGCCGGCCCAGAGGAAATGTCTAAATGGCCGCCGCGGTCTTTTGACCGCGGTGCGGTCATTCAGCGGCGGTACCTTGGCGGACGGCCTCCGCCGTCCGCCAGGGTCATAATCAGGCCCTAAGTCCTTGATCCTTGTTGCACTGCCTGAAAAAGATTGAGTCCCTGATCCTTGTCACAAGTCCTTGATCCTTATTGCACTGCCTGAAAAATATTAAGTCCCTGATCCTTGTTGCACTGCCTGAAAAAGATTTAGTCCCTGATCCTTGTTGCATTGCCTGAAAAAGATTGAGTCCCTGATCCTTGTTGCACTGCCTGAAAAAGATTGAGTCCTTGATCCTAGTTGCAGTCTGTGAGAAAAATTGAGTCCTTGATCCTTGTCGGACTGCATGAGAAAGATTGAGTCCTTGATCCTTGTTGCACTTCCTGAAAAAGATTGAGTCCTTGATCCTTGTTGCATTGCCTGAAAAAGATTGAGTCCTTGATCCTTTTCACAATTCCTTGATCCCTGTTGCACTGCCTGAAAAAGACTGAGTCCCTGATACTTGTTGTACTGCCTGAAAAAGATTGAGTCCTTGATCCTCGTTGCATTTCCTGAAAAAGATTAAGTCCTTGATCCTTGTTGCACTGCCTGAAAAAGACTGAGTCCCTGATACTTGTTGTACTGCCTGAAAAAGATTGAGTCTTTGATCCTCGTTGCATTTCCTGAACAAGATTGAGTCCCTGATCCTTGTCATGAGTCCTTGATCCTTGTTGCACTGCCTAAAAAAGATTGAGTCATTGATCCTTGTTGTACTGCCTGAAAAAGATTGAGTCCCTGATCCTTGTTGCACTGCCTGAAAAAGATTGAGTCCCTGTTCCTTGTGGCACTGGCTGAAAAAGATTGAGTCCTTGATCCTCGCTGCAGTCTGTGAGAAAGATTGAGTCCTTGATCCTTGTTGCTCTGCATGAAAAAGATTGAGTCCTTGATCCTTGTTGCACTGCCTGAAAAAGATTGAGTCCTTGATCCTTGTCACGAGTCCTTGATCCTTGTTGCACTGCCTGAAAAAGATTGAGTCCTTGATCCTTGTTGCACTGCCTGAAAATGATTGAGTCCCTGATCCTTGTCACGAGTCCTTGATCCTTGTTGCACTGCCTGAAAAAGATTGAGTCCTTGATCCTCGTTGCACTGCCTGAAAAAGATTGAGTCCTTGATCCTTGTTGCACTGCCTGAAAAAGATTGAGTCCCTGATCCTTGTTGCAGTCTGTGAAAAAGATTGAGTCCTTGATTCTTGTTGCACTGCCTGAAAAAGATTGAGTCCCTGATCCTTGCTGCAGTCTGTGAAAAAGATTGAGTCCCTGATCCTTGGTGCACTGCCTGAAAACGATTGAGTCCCTGATCCTTGCTGTGCCCATATTTTTTACAGGCTGGGGTTTCTAAGAGAAGAGAACCTGCGCTTTGCAAGCGTTGGTGGCCATCATAATTTTTCAGTTTTCAGCCCAGGAAATGGGGCTCCATCCATGCATTGGTTGGTGGGTGATGCAAGCGGTCTGCCATCGTAGCGGTGTAAGAACAGGGAGAGTGTGGTCACAGTTTGTGCATCCAGATGCTGCTGAGATGGACTTTTGGTAGCCGAGGGTGGATGTGTTTCTCCCCGGTTCTCTTTTGCTTGTGTTTCTGCTCGTCTTCTTCCCTCTTCCTGCTCTGGGGTTTCTTGGGGAACTCATATCATCATGTTGCTTTGCCTCTGTTTCTTGTCTCTGCTTATCTTTGTGTCTCCCAGTGCTCTTGTGTTTCTTTATATTCTCAAATTTTTCATGTGTATATCAGAGTCTTCCTGTGTCTCAACTTGTCACGTTCATCATTTGGTCTCTAGATGCACGTGTTTTCACATTCTCGTGTTTGCTCATCTATTTATTCCGGTGTCTCCCCTTGTTCAAACCTCTTTGCTTGTCATTTCCTGTCCACACTTCGTTTATCTACATACTCTTGTGTTTGCTCTTGTCATGTCTTTGTGTCCTTGTGTCTGTATGTGCTCTGGTGTCTCCAGCTGTTCTTTGGATTTCTCCTTATTGATCAGTCTCTGAGTGTTCAAGTGCTGACCCATGTTCTTGTGTTTCTGCTTGATTTGTTGTCATGCCCTTGTGTTCATATTTATGTTTTTGAGTCATCTTGTCTTATTGTTTTTTGCTTCTTCTTCTTGTTATATCTCTGTTTAAACTTGTCTTTGCTTGTCTCTTCCTGCTCTGTTGTCTCTTTACCAAATTGAATTTCTTTGTGTCCATCTTCCTCTGTTGTTTGGTCTCTCTATGCAGTTCTGCCTCTTCCTGATCTTGTGTTTGTTCTTGCATTTGTGCCTTTGCGTGTTCTTGTGTTGAATCTTGTTCCAGTGTCTTTTCATACTTTTGTGCTCCTTCATGCTCTGGTGTCTATGCCTTCTAGTTGCTTGTCCTCTTGTTTCCAAGTGTTCCAGTCTCGCTGTAAGTTGCCAGGCGTGTTTCCTCATACTATTGATGTAGTCCTGAAGTGCCCTTGCCTTGACCATCTCCCCTTTTCTGTTCTGTTGTCTCCAGTGATGGCTGTCCACCCGCTGAAGGCCTGGATCCTGGTACAGGTCCTGGTCCAGGTGGCAACCGGTTCCCCAGACACCGAGTTTCGATCAGCCTTCTCCGTGGCTCGGACAAGCAGCATGGAAGGCAGCGCGGAGATGGTCATCACATTTGATAAGGTCTACGTGAACATCGGAGGTGACTTCGACCCCAAGGCTGGTCTCTTCCGCTGCCGGATCCCAGGGGCTTATTACTTCTCGTTCACTATAGGCAAGTTCCCCAAGAAGAGCCTGTCGGTCATGCTGATGAAGAACAAGGATGAGGTGGAGGTGATCGTTTATGATGAGCACCACGGGAAGGAGCGCAAGGTGGCCAGCCAGAGTGCCATGCTGCCCCTGGACTACGGGGACAGGGTCTGGCTGCGACTGCACGGAGACTCACACTATGCCCTTTACAGCAACCTGGGACCTTGCACCACCTTCAATGGCTACCTCATTTACCCAGACGCGTCCTCCTACGTCCACAACAGTGGGGCTTCACCGGAGCTGGACAAAGCCGTGGCACTGAAGACCGGTGCTGTGAAAGGCTCCGTGAGCCTCGCCAACGAGGTGTACGTTGACTCTCAGAGTGAGCCCCGGTCTGCCTTCTCTGTGGCCCGCTCAGACAGTCTAGTGGGCAGTGATGAGGTGAAGGTCCAACACCAGCCCATCACCTTTGACTCAGAGTTTGTGAACATAGGGCAGGACTTCAACCTGTCGAGCGGCGAGTTCCGCTGCCGCGTGGCAGGCGCCTATTACTTTTCCTTCACCATTGGCAAGATGCCCTACAAGACCATGTCGGTGAAGCTGATGAAGAACCGCAGTGAGGTGCAAGCAATGATCTACGACGACAACCACTCCAAGCGCAGGGAGATGCAGAGCCAGAGCCTGATGCTGGCACTGCAGCGCGGCGACACCGTCTGGCTCTACAGCCACCAGCATGATGGCTACGGGGCCTACAGCAACCATGGCAAGTACATCACCTTTACCGGCTTCCTGGTCTACCCTGAGGTGGGCTCGGAGATGCAGGGCTACCGTCTGCTTCAGGAACCAGACAGCCAGCCAACCAACATCTGAGCACGGATTAAGGAAGGAGGCCGGACATCCAGGAACTGTGGGACTCGGAGCCAGCAGCTGGCACTGCCCCTGCCTCTTACAGAGCATGTTATCGCTGTATCTTCCCATGCTTTACCCATCTGCACGCATCCATCTCTGCCAAGGGTGGGGGTGGCTCATCTCTCTAGCTCGCAAACTGGAAACTAAGTGGAGGGACTAGAAGGGGCAAGGGAATGGGCGGAGCGGCAAAGGGGGTCCTCAAATGTGGTAAGTGAATTGGCACGGACTCCAATAGACATGGGGACATCTCATACTGAAGTTAATTAAATCTGTCAAATGTTACTGATCAATAAACATGATGGTAAGGGTTGATGTGGTCTGTGAGGTACCAGGTGTCAGTAACAACTGTTGTAGGGACGAATGAAGTCACCCAGACATCAAGGGTCTAGGGCACAAAAAGAGAGAACCAGGTAGTCCTAAAGTGGGGCCAACCAAGCCCCCGCCGACCCAGGCTTCTGATCACTGTCATGGAGGAGCAGAGCTCCAGAGCCTCCATGGTTCTGGCTGGTACCGGCATCAAACTGCCAAGGGAAGCTCCACAGAAGTGGAAATGGGACATGGTGGGAGACAATGTGCTATAACAAATAAATCGAAGTTTTGTGACCAGAACTGTGTGCTTAAAAACAAGTAACTCAATGTCACACTGAAATAACAAAGAGAAAATCCCTTAAAACTGGGGGCGTGTTTAGTAGAAAGTAATTCCGCGCGACAGGTCACTGTGGTGTGCTGCAGTGATGCGCCATATTTAAAAGAATACAGCACATTCCTGCCTTTGGCTGTGTAAGGAGGATTGTTTTTGTGCAGGAGGGGCACCTTCCTGCACAGAAACAATCCCCAGAGGCCCTTTCCTCTTTCTACGTGTGCTGCAGAATGCAGCACACAGAAAGAGGAAGTAACGAGGAGATATAAAAGTATTTGTCCTTGTTGTGCCTCACCTGGGAATGCGCAGCATTGTGGTGCATTCCCAGTTGATCACTTTTGGTAAATCTGGGTCTGCTTCAAAATCCATGGGTGTTGTGTGGGAACAGCCATGGAATGCATGGAATGCACAGAACCCTTGGAGCGCCTTCCTGGGGCAGTATAACATTGCATTACTCTGGATTCATCAAGCCACTCAGGGCCACACAGGGTGGCCTTGCACAGCTTCATAACACGCATTCTGAACATGCCTCGTGCATGCACCCCGTTCCGTGGGATGAGGGAGACACAACCCCTCTCATAAATGTGCCTCTGGGTCTGCTGGCATTGATGCGACCCCCCGATGATTAGCAGACCGGCTACATTATTACGCTAGCTGATACAACTGTTCAAGCTTCGCACAAGCCTGGCCTAGCTTCTAATGCCACCTGCATACAACTGCACAGACACAGTAGCAACTGATCTCTTGCTTGTGTGTAACCCTCCCAAAGCTTCCATCCCCATATCCTTCACAAGGGGTTATCTTTACCCGGTCCACAAACCTTCAAGTGATTCACAAAGACATGAATTAACACAAGTGTTGGATAAAATAGAGCAATAGTCAGATAGACAGAAGGAATCCCCTTCACAGCCACATTACGTTAGCTGACACTTACAGGTACCCAAGTCAGAAGGCATGTCACGAATACCTTGCACATACACATCCTCACAAGCAGTGACTCACAAGGTCACCTTCTCCCTAAGATGGTGGAGACACATGCCAGGGATGGACACTTCCAAGACCTTCTACCTTTCACCTCATGTGAGCTCCAGGAACAGCACCCACACCGCGGGATGTTCCAAGACCTTCTACCTTTCACCTCATGTGAGCTCCAGGAACAGCACCCACACCGCGGGATGTTCCAAGACCTTCTACCTTTACCTCATTTGAGCTCCAGGAACAGCGCCCACACCGCGGGATGTTCCAAGACCTTCTACCTTTCACCTCATGTGAGCTCCAGGCCTTCTACCTTTCACCTCATGTGAGCTCCAGGAACAGCGCCCACACCGCGGGATGTTCCAAGACCTTCTACCTTTCACCTCATGTGAGCTCCAGGAACAGCACCCACACTGCGGGATGTTCCAAGACCTTCTACCTTTCACCTCATGTGAGCTCCAGGAGCAGCACCCACACTGCGGGATGTTCCAAGACCTTCTACCTTTCACCTCATGTGAGCTCCAGGAACAGCACCCACACTGCGGGATGTTCCAAGACCTTCTACCTTTACCTCATGTGAGCTCCAGGAACAGCACCCACACCGCGGGATGTTCCAAGACCTTCTACCTTTCACCTCATGTGAGCTCCAGGAACAGCACCCACACCGCGGGATGTTCCAAGACCTTCTACCTTTCACTTCATGTGAGCTCCAGGAACAGCACCCACACTGCGGGATGTTCCAAGACCTTCTACCTTTCACCTCATGTGAGCTCCAGGAACAGCACCCACACTGCGGGATGTTCCAAGACCTTCTACCTTTCACCTCATGTGAGCTCCAGGAACAGCACCCACACCGCGGGATGTTCCAAGACCTTCTACCTTTCACCTCATGTGAGCTCCAGGAACAGCACCCACACCGCGGGATGTCCCAAGACCTTCTACCTTTCACCTCATGTGAGCTCCAGGAACAGCACCCACACCGCGGGATGTTCCAAGACCTTCTACCTTTCACCTCATGTGAGCTCCAGGAACAGCACCCACACCGCGGGATGTTCCAAGACCTTCTACCTTTCACCTCATGTGAGCTCCAGGAACAGCACCCACACCGTGGGATGTTCCAAGACCTTCTACCTTTCACCTCATGTGAGCTCCAGGAACAGCACCCACACTGCGGGATGTTCCAAGACCTTCTACCTTTCACCTCATGTGAGCTCCAGGAACAGCACCCACACCGCGGGATGTTCCAAGACCTCCTACCTTTCACCTCATGTGAGCTCCAGGAACAGCACCCACACCGCGGGATGTTCCAAGACCTTCTACCTTTCACCTCATGTGAGCTCCAGGAACAGCACCCACACCGCGGGATGTTCTAAGACCTTCTACCTTTCACCTCATGTGAGCTCCAGGAACAGCACCCACACCTCATGTGAGCTCCAGGAACAGCACCCACACCGCGGGATGTTCCAAGACCTTCTACCTTTCACCTCATGTGAGCTCCAGGAACAGCACCCACACCGCGGGATGTTCCAAGACCTTCTACCTTTCACCTCATGTGAGCTCCAGGAACAGTACCCACACCGCGGGATGTTCTAAGACCTTCTACCTTTCACCTCATGTGAGCTCCAGGAACAGTACCCACACCGCGGGATGTTCCAAGACCTTCTACCTTTACCTCATGTGAGCTCCAGGAACAGCACCCACACCGCGGGATGTTCTAAGACCTTCTACCTTTACCTCATGTGAGCTCCAGGAACAGCACCCACACCGCGGGATGTTCCAAGACCTTCTACCTTTACCTCATGTGAGCTCCAGGAACAGCACCCACACCGCGGGATGTTCCAAGACCTTCTACCTTTCACCTCATGTGAGCTCCTGGAACAGCACCCACACTGCGGGATGTTCCAAGACCTTCTACCTTTCACCTCATGTCAGCTCCAGGAACAGCACCCACACCACGGGATGTTCCAAGACCTTCTACCTTTCACCTCATGTGAGCTCCAGGAACAGCACCCACACCGCGGGATGTTCCAAGACCTTCTACCTTTCACCTCATGTGAGCTCCAGGAACAGCACCCACACCGCGTGATGTTCCAAGACCTTCTACCTTTCACCTCATGTGAGCTCCAGGAACAGCACCCACACTGTGTTATGTTCTAAGACCTTCTACCTTTCACCTCATGTGAGCTCCAGGAACAGTACCCACACCGCGTGATGTTCTAAGACCTTCTACCTTTCACCTCATGTGAGCTCCAGGAACAGCACCCACACTGCGGGATGTTCCAAGACCTTCTACCTTTCACCTCATGTGAGCTCCAGGAACAGCACCCCCACTGTGTTATGTTCCAAGACCTTTCACCTCATGTGAGCTCCAGGAACAGCACCCACACTGTGTTATGTTCCAAGACCTTCTACCTTTCACCTCATGTGAGCTCCAGGAACAGCACCCACACCGCGGGATGTTCCAAGACCTTCTACCTTTACCTCATTTGAGCTCCAGGAACAGCACCCACACCGCGTGATGTTCTAAGACCTTCTACCTTTCACCTCATGTGAGCTCCAGGAACAGCACCCACACCGCGTGATGTTCTAAGACCTTCTACCTTTCACCTCATGTGAGCTCCAGGAACAGCACCCACACTGCGGGATGTTCCAAGACCTTCTACCTTTCACCTCATGTGAGCTCCAGGAACAGCACCCACACCGCGTGATGTTCTAAGACCTTCTACCTTTCACCTCATGTGAGCTCCAGGAACAGCACCCACACTGCGGGATGTTCCAAGACCTTCTACCTTTCACCTCATGTGAGCTCCAGGAACAGCACCCACACTGCGGGATGTTCCAAGACCTTCTACCTTTCACCTCATGTGAGCTCCAGGAACAGCACCCACACCGCGTGATGTTCTAAGACCTTCTACCTTTCACCTCATGTGAGCTCCAGGAACAGCACCCACACTGTGTTATGTTCTAAGACCTTCTACCTTTCACCTCATTTGAGCTCCAGGAACAGCACCCACACTGCGGGATGTTCCAAGACCTTCTACCTTTCACCTCATGTGAGCTCCAGGAACAGTACCCACACCGCGTTATGTTCCAAGACCTTCTACCTTTCACCTCATGTGAGCTCCAGGAACAGCACCCACACCGCGTGATGTTCTAAGACCTTCTACCTTTCACCTCATGTGAGCTCCAGGAACAGCACCCACACTGCGGGATGTTCCAAGACCTTCTACCTTTCACCTCATGTGAGCTCCAGGAACAGCACCCACACTGCAGGATGTTCCAAGACCTTCTACCTTTACCTCATGTGAGCTCCAGGAACAGTACCCACACTGCGGGATGTTCCAAGACCTTCTACCTTTCACCTCATGTGAGCTCCAGGAACAGCACCCACACCGCGGGATGTTCCAAGACCTTCTACCTTTACCTCATGTGAGCTCCAGGAACAGCACCCACACTGTGTTATGTTCTAAGACCTTCTACCTTTCACCTCATGTGAGCTCCAGGAACAGCACCCACACTGCGGGATGTTCCAAGACCTTCTACCTTTCACCTCATGTGAGCTCCAGGAACAGCACCCACACTGCGGGATGTTCCAAGACCTTCTACCTTTCACCTCATTTGAGCTCCAGGAACAGCACCCACACTGCATGATGTCCCGGGCAACCGTTCCCCAGACGTTTCTCAGATCTCCTCTGTGATCTTTCTTCAAGCAACCTTCAGTGACCAAGCACCCTGGGCCCCTTTAGGGAGGGCACAGTAGGGTGACCAGATTTTGAAAAGCAAAGACCAGGGCAGGGCAGACATAGAGGTAGGACTAAAGGCTGAGCATGCTCAAGGTATAAATCTCCATATTTATAAACTCATAAAGCTGCAAAGCAGAATTGAAAGGTATGCTGGGCGTCTCTAAAGTCTCAGATCACTTACCTAATGAATCTTTTTCTTTCAGGCACCGCAGGAAGAAGTCAAAACATAGCCTTGTAAATGTGGGCCTATATATATGAGGCACACATTTGCAAGGCTACATTTACATAACATTACGTATGGCAGGCCCTCCAGCTCAAACACCGCTGCCTACTCTGCTCCCCTCTGATGGGCGCAATCAGCTGAGCTGCCATGCTTTGCCTGAGTGTGATAAACTATAAAAGCTATTTCAGTCTTTAGAGGTGCCGGGCATTCCTTTCAATTTCATTACACGACCAGAGGCTATCATTATGCATAAATCCTTTACTGCTGCTCCAAGGTGCAGCCCTTTAAAGTACAAACAGACATCATAAAGTAGAATATTCAATCAATCAATCAAATAATTTCTTAAGCGCACTACTCACCCGGTAGGGTCTCAAGGCACTTGGGGAGGAGGGAGGGTCCGGTTACTGCTCAAAAAGACATGTTTTTAGGTGCTTTCTGAAGGTTAGGAGGTTCTGGGTCTTGCGTAGGTTGGTGGGGAGGGAGTTCCAGGTCTTGGCGGCAAGGTGGGAGAAGGATCTGCTGCCGGAGGTGGTGCGTTTGATGCGGGGGACTGTAGTGAGTGCAAGGTCTGCAGAGCGGAGCTGTCGAGTTGGTATGTGGAAGTTGACTCATTCGTTGAGGAAGGCCGATCCAGTGTTGTGGAGGGCTTTGTGAGCGTGGAGTCCTGGCGCAGCATATATATCAATGGCAACAGCCATCCTCCTCTAATGAGCTGATCCCTTTCAGATAAGTGCTTGTTTTTTTTACCTTCTGAAGTTTTGGCTTATATTCTAATTGTGCTACATTATAGTAAATAAGATGAACTTCCCACAGGTACTCTGAATGACGCTGTAAACCGGAGTAGTTTATCCGCCAAGAGAAGATTCCATCCACCTGCGACCACATCATCTGAGCAACTGCCACTTATTCACATCATAGCATCCTTTATCCCTTGTGGTGACATGTTCAGGGGTCCATCTCTCCCCTCAGATCGTGACAACATTCTACACTTCCAAGTTGCTCAGATACCTCAATTTTCCAGAAAAATCAAGAATCTCTTCCCAGCAGCACCACCTGCTAAGACTCCAGATCCGGTGATCTTTGTGTTTTAATTGCATTGTTGAACCTCTTGAACCTTTTGCTTGGTGAACATTGTCCCATCACTATCTTTTGTGGCTCGTTTAATCACCACAAAGTCACCAACCTTTACCTCAGTTCTCTTTCTCGCCTTCCTTGTAATTCTTTGTCCTGTTCCTTAGTTTTTCTCTCTTCCTATCTTACCAAGAACTATTTACACTGCCTTTTCCTAACTCAATTTCATACTTGTTAACCTAAGGTGGTTCCACTGAAGTGTTAGGAACTCTTCCCCTAAAGAGTTCAAATGGTGTTTCACCAGTTGTACTATGAGGAGTGAATCTGAAATTCTCAATTTTATTTTCACTTTCAATTTCCAGTCTATGGAATTTGACTTGGACAATACAATTGTTTCCTTAAGAACTCTATTCAAACTCTCAACAATGCCATTAGCTTCTGGACGGTAAAGTTCACACCTCTTGTGCTGTACACCTTTCTTGTCCAGAAACTCTTCCATCTCTTCAGAGACTAATTGGACCCCATTATTTGTGAGCAGTGTTTCTGGGTACCCTTCTATCACCATGAGTTCACTTAAGAACACGGTAACATGCTTGGTTTCTATCCCATGCGTAAAACAAATTTACGGCCAATAAGAAAAAACATCCAACACCACTATTATATATACTGGCTGTCCCTCACCATGAATGGGCCCAAAAATGTCTAAAGCTATATCCTTCCAGGGACCCACAGGCCGTTTCTTGATGACCGTGGGTTGAGTTTTTGTACACTTTGACGCCTTTCAACTTGAGTCTCCATACCCGCCCATCAATAAGATGTTCGTAACCTTTCTTTACTTTTGGACATTCCCTGATGTGTCTTATGTGCCAAACTTATCAACTCCTGTCTGAGAGAAGTAGGGGGGTATGAGCCTGGTACCTCTGAATAATAGATCCTTGCATGTACTAATTTCATCCTTTACACCCCAAAACATTTTGTGAGAATCAGATCTCTGTTTCAGATTGGACCACCCAGTCCGTACTAAAGATATCACTTCACACATAACCTTATCAGAGTTTAGCTTCTCTCTCCATCTCTGTTTGGAAATAGGCTCACTTTGCAATTCACATAGCCACTAAGGCGCATATTTATACTTTTTTAGTGCCACATTTGCGTCATTTTTTGAAGCAGAAACGGCGCAAACTTGCAAAATACAATTGTATTTTATACGTTTGCGCCATTTTTGTGTCAAAAAGCAGCAGAACTGCGGCGCTAAAAAAGTATAAATATGGGCCTAAGTATCTTCACCTACCTGCTCATTGCTTATCATTTCAGTGTAATTTTCTGGAATGAGTCTTGAAGGTGTGTCTGTAACTCTATTTTCAACTCCAGGGATGTTTTAACTTTGAAGTTATATTCTTGGAGGTCTATCACCCATTTAGTTATCCTTATAGAGACCAAATCTAAACCTTTTTTTATTAAAATGTTCAATTTAAGGCGTATGGTCGTTTTTGATTTCAATCTCGGCATACCACAAAAACATCTTTAATTTTCTCACCACCCATTATACCGCAATACTGGATACCTTGCCTCCATGTCTCTTAGTTCTCTGGAAAAGAACATGATGTTCATACCACCACAGGATGCCTGTTGTAATACTCTTCCCAATCCTTTCATACTGGCATCTGTGGTGATGATAGCTTTCATCCAATCTTTATAACACCTCCCTAAGACAAGTGTCACAAACCTCAGCATCCTTACCAAAGACAAGTATATCATCTTGATAGATGCACACAGCCTATTCCCTTCAACGACTTTTGCATCACACGCTGAAATACCGATGCAGTAGATAGCAAATCGAATGGAAGCCTAAAAAATCTGAATGTGATAAAAGGAGTTATGAATGACCTAAAATCTCTAGATGACTCTTCCAATTCAACCTGGTGGTAGGCTGACCTGAGGTCCATTATGCTAAATATTTTCGCTCCTCCAAGCAATAGAAACAATTCTGTTATAATAGGTAGTGGGTATTTATCAACAATCACATTTGTATTCAGCTGTCTTAAATCTACACATAAGCGTGAAGTCCCATTGGATTTCCTTGCCGCAACAACTGGCGCCAACCATTATGTGGCCTCTACCTCTTGTATTATCCCACTGTCCTTCAATTTCCTAATCTCTTATTGCATTTTATCCCAGAGAGCTATAGTTAAACTACAAACTTTACAACAAACAGGCTGCGCATTTAGTTTCAGTCGTATCTTATGCTTGTAACCCCTCAAACATCACAGTTCTTTATGAAACACATTCGGGAATTCAGACTTTATTTTTCTCAAAATTCTGTCAGCTGATGATGTTTCTACACAACACATTTTTTCTCTCACCTTTACTAAAATGGGTGGGTCATTATTTGAATCAAGTATTACACCTAAATCTCCATGGTGCAATCAATAATGCTGTCTTCTTTTTGTGAAACATATCTTGCCTGAAACCAGATGCCCCTTATATTCAATTAGTCCAACAAAGTACCCTTGTAATTTCATGGGCTCACCCCCATACGCACAATGTTATATATCTGGTTTCCACAAGAGGATTTTGCTTCCTACTTTACTGTGAAAATAACATATTTGAGACAATTGTTATTTTAAAACCGGAGTCAAATAATACCTTGTTTGTTTCACCTTCCACCATTATGGTGTCTACAGCACTAGGTTTTCTTCTTCCTTCCGTACCAACTTGTAACACTATTTGTCCGCATTCAAAATCACCCCTGTCCGAGTTCTCACACTCATGATCCTCCTGAGCTTCTTCCACACTTCCACTCTTTACCTTAGTTTTGCCATCTCTCTTCTTGCACACAACCACCAAATGACCCTTCACCTTGCAAATTTTACAAGTGATTTTTCAGAGCTGGAGAATTTTTGTCATTTGCCAGATGACCAAGTTTGTCACACCTGTAACATTTACACCCAGTGGCCTTGCTTTTTATGCCACTTTCCTTTGCCTAGAGTATTTGTAATTTTTCCTTTACCACATGTACTTTCAACTCTTTTTCTCCTTCTTTTTTAATGGAGACAACACATTTTATAGAATGTTCTATTCTTTCGGCAATCACTAAATCCTCACCAAGAGAGGGCTCGATCCTTAACCACAACTCTTCCCTCATTTTCTCAATATTTCACCCTAACATACATTTATGGTGGATGCGCTCATCTATGAAATTTGCAAATTTACATGAGGCTGCCAGTCTTCTAAGTTCAGACACATAGGATTTAACAGAGTCCTCCTCTTTCTGCACTCTGCATTTCTTTAGTAAAATGGTACCTCTCTAAAATGGTACATACTTTCGGCAAGTAGTATTTATCTAACTTTTTAATACAAAGTTTATATTCATTTAAACCCTCCAACTCATGTTCCTGAAGGTAAGGCAGATGATTGAAAACCTCTTGACCCTCAGATCCTAGACAATGAGGGAGCAGTGAGGTTTTCCTTTCTGCACTTAATGATGTGCCACATACCTTTGCATATCTTTCGAAAACCTTATTCCACTTCTGCCATTTTATAGGAAGAGTGCCTGGGCTGCAGAGGAAAAAGGCTGGGGCTGGTATGTTTTGCATTATGAGCCCTAACACAACGTATTTTCTACGGTAGAATATCCAATATTTAACTTAAAGTTTAGTTTCCCAATCCACTTCACTTCCACAGCATTTGAGTAGAATTGTTTACTATTGCTCCTCACCACATCTAGTGTTACAATGCACAATATTATTGGAAAAGTCTTGCATTCATCCGGGAACCCAGGAGCAATACTGCAGTCCAAGCCCACAAACTTACATGTGAGAGTATCACTGAATTCAATATGAAAACCTCAAATATAGCACTCAAAAATTAACAACTCACAGTGCAAATACACACATAAGACTGAAATGCATTACTGATAAACTCAGTGAAGCGAGCATAATACCCATTGGAAGTGAAGTATCACCTTAGAAGTGAGCGAATCACTGCATTATAAGCAAGGCTTTGCACCTAAAGTGAACGCTCCATGCAATACCGTTCCATGTAGCATTGACATTACATATCAATGTTGAAGAAGAAAACACACTGCAAGGAGAGCGTATCAATGCATAAGACACGCCACAAGTGAGCGCATCACTGCGTTGTGAGTGTGCCTTTAGTCAGTATGTTATTAACAAATGAAATGGAGTTCTCTTGTCGCTCTCAGCAGGACACGCTGAAAGATGGCATGTCACTGGACATTGAATGCGAACAAGCTACATTATGCACTAATGGGCACGCTGGAAGGAAGCGTGTCATTGTATAACAAGCACTACTCTCGTCAGTCTAGGCAGGACATGCTGAAAGTGTGCATTTCACTGTATGACTGGCTCATCTACACCCCTCCAACATGGACACACGAGTCTGCCACAGTCATAAGCACTCTTGAGATGGAGGAGGTGACGTCTGAGGAAATTAAGACATCATCATCTAGTGTGCTTGCTCATGCAATACTCCAGCACGTGCAGATGGTTGGACGAAATTAGTGTGTAAGTATAAGGGTGATATTGATTGACACTCACTGATTATCGCTAAGTCACTATATTCAATAAAGCTGCTCAGCGCAAGTTTTCATGAATAATACTGATGCCGGTGCAGACGACAGATGCCACAAGCAGTGCATAGTGAAACCACGAATTAATCCTACCACACTGAAGTTGTGACCACCAGGCGCAGAGTTAATAAACAGCATCCCTATATGCCTGGCAAGGAGCACCCGCCCGCAAGGAAGCGCTGTAAACAACACTGATCTCACCAGCTTCTGAGATGCAGTACTTAGAGTGTTTATACCTTTGATGGCTTTTGACGAACTCCAGTCTTGTTATGTGTTGGGATCTTCTCACATCAGCCCTGTATCCTGCCGGCTACGCCAGTGTGGTAGATATAATGAACCTCACACTGGTACTCTGGATTGCGTTGTAAAACAGTAGTTGATTCACCTAGAAGATCCCATTCACCTGCGACCACCTCATCTGAGCAACTGTCACTTACTCACATCCTAGCATTCTTTATCCGTTGTGGTGACATGTTCAGTGGTCCATCTCTCCCCTCAGATCATGCCGTACAACATTCCAGAGTACTGAGTTGCTCAGATACCACAAAAAATCTTTTACTTTTTAAGTTAGTCTTGGTATCTTAGTGGTTTTTTTAATCTCCCCCCACACAAAAAAATAAGGGGGTATTTTTAATCAACTTGTTACACTAGGGAGTATGGCTGATTAGAAGGATTTACCTCAGATGGAGCTTGTTGAAGAGATGTTCAGAAAACAGTTTGAGGAAGGGTTAAAAGCTCTACTAAGGAAGTGGTTGAGGCTGAAGTAACCAAGATGAAGAGGAGTGCCCCTTCAGTCGAGGAGTACTTCTCTATCTCTGCTGATGAAAGACCTACCAAGCCCAGAAATGGCAGTAAAGCAGTGTGCAAAACAAAGGCATCTAGACAGACCCAAAGACAATGCATTGAGGACAAAATGGGATGACACCCTGTCCTCAATGCGTGACAGCCTGAGAGCTACAAGAGACAAAGGTAGCCACAGCGCTACAAAAGACACTGGTGCCCGTCGCGGCACAAGAGACAACGGTGTCCTTCGCTGCACAATAGACAGCCAGTGCTCATATAGCCTGGAAATGTTTGATGGCAATGACAAGGAGAAGGGCTTTGTTAAGTTTGTCACTGACACAGAAGAGGGCCCAGATCCCCTGGCCATTTTTTGATGATGATTTGTGGGGTACCTCCTGTACTAAACCTATTAAAGACCCTTTGGGCAATTAAATGTTCAGTACAGATTCCATTAAACCCCTTGATGTTCTGAGTGGTGGCCACTTATGCATGGGGTGAGATTTATAAAGCAACAGTTTAGGAATCCCCTTGAGAGGCAACAAAGAAACTTAAGGAGGACTGAATGCCCCAGACCGCTCATTGATGACAAGGCATGCCAGACGCCAAACTTGGATGCGAAACTGATTACGTTCCTATTTAAATCGGTCAAGGATCCAAGGAAGGGCCTGCAGCGGTGCCTGAAACAATGTCAAGAATGTCTCTTAGATGTTATGGGTCCCATGGATGGAAAAGGCAGAGGAGGCACATATGAATGACTCCAAGACAGACCTGGACCTTCTCAAGGGCTGGAGCCAGAGGGCAGTTTGCATGTTGGAGAATACAAAAGCAGCCTTCATAACCGAAGGAAAGAAGGGCATCCTTATAAGGATGAGCCCCAAACTCACAGAGCTGGCTAATAATGAGGCTGAAGGTGGCCTTGGGGGTCTCCTGCTTGAGCACAATTTTGTTAAATTGTTGAGCAAGTACGTCTTCACCTTTATCACTCTAAGTAAAGCCCAGTATAATTTCAGATGTGTGTTTGGGGCACATGTTTTTAGAAGGGCTGACAGGAGTGAACTGGCTGCTGGATGAGGTCTCAGAAGCTCCCAATGTTATGCCCAGAGCAAGTACACTCAAGATTACAGGGGCTACGTCAGAGTCTTCCAGACCTCACCAGGTTTCTACCCACAGTGGGGAAGATTGAGGTTGAGAGGAGGAAAGACAAGGTTGCATGGATCAAAGTCTGAAGGTAGGTGGAACAGTTTGCACTGGTTCTTCCCTAGTAAAGGTTGCCAGAAGATTGAAAATGTTTGTTCACAGATAGGGGGATACAACAAACGAATCCTCGGCTTTAGAAACTGAATCAGGCTTCAGCATAGGTTTCTGGGCGATTTCTTTTGAGACATCTCATCCCCGAGAAATTGTCTTAGACAAAGAGAGAATGGACCTAGTACATGTGGAAGTTTCCTAAATGTCACAAAAGGGTGCAATAGTGAAAGTAGCAGACTCACATGATGGGTTTCTGAGCGCAATATTTTTGGTAAAAAAAAAAAAAAAGACAAGGGATACAAACTTAAGACATCTAAATAAACATCTGACCTATCGTCACTTCAAGATGGTGGGGATCCATCGGTTACGGGATATTTTGCAGGAAAAGGATTGGCTAGGGAAGCTAGACCTGAAGGACGCATATTTCCGGATCCCTGTGGCAGACAGTTCACAGAGATACCTCCGCTTCAGATGGAGGGGAGTGTTGCACCAGTTCTGTTGTCTTTCCTTTGGGCTTTCCAGACGACGTTCTGTTGATGAGTCAGGTAAAAACAGATCTCTGGATTATTTACATATGACAAGGGAACTCTTGGAGAGCCTGGGATTCATTGCCGATGTAGAACAATGAGTTCTGGTTCCACATCTAGGTTTTTTAGGAAGATACCCTACAAGCTCAACTTCTTTTACCTCAGAAAAAGATAAGCAAAATAAGACAGGAGGTCGTATGTATTTTAGGGAGAGAGGCTGTGACTATCAGAGATTTAGCAAGGGCTATTGGTCTTCTGTCCTCCTCGATTCATGCTATTTTGCCAGGTCACCTACATTACAGGGCTCTCCATAGAGTGAAGACTATTGGTTTATACAAGGATCTTTGGTTTGCAGATCCGATAGATTTATCCCCAGAGGCTTGTTTGGATCTGGAATGGTGGTTGACCAGCTTAGAGTGTTGGAACAGCAATGTAAGTTTTGGAAATGTGCCAGAGTTTTTAACTTAGAGACAGATGCCAGTTCTTTGGGCAGGGGAGCCAGTCTGAACAATCTAGAAACAGGGGGACATTGGTCAAGTTTAGAGAGTTCTTTACACATAAATTGTTTGGAGTTGGTGGCAGGACTGAAAGGTCTAATGATCTTCAAGGCTCACGTGACAAACAGTGTGGTCCTGATTCTCATGGATGTTTCAGCAGTGTCCATTTTTCAATCGTCTGGGGGGTTCAAGATCAAGGCAGTTTGTGGAATTAGCAAGAGAAATTTGGGATTGCTGTTGGGAACACAGGATTATCTTGAGAGCAACCCATTTTCCAGGTGAATTGAATCTGAGGGCAGATTGGAATTCTCGTCACCTATGTGACTTCATTGATTGTCCAGAAATCTTTAGGGGAATTCAGGAACTCTGGGGTCTAATAGATTTAGAGATTTTTGCCAGCAGGCTCCCACGTCAGCTTTTGAGATTTTTCAGCTGGAGGCCGGACCCAGCATCTCTGGCAGTAGGTGCGTTTGTCCAGGATTGGAATTCAGGGAAGGTTTATGCATTTCCATCATTTCCGAATATCCAGAGAGTACTCTGGAAGGTACGGAATGAGGAGTGCAAACTAGTGCTAGTCAACCCACTTTTGGAGTTCACAGGTTTGGTTTCCAATGGTGATGGAGCTGATGGTGGAGGAACCTCGTCTTATCCCAGTACATCAGTGTTTGCTGATAGGCCCATTTGGAGAAGAACATCCCTTAGTGGTAGAAGGAAAGCTGGACCTTCTTGTTTGGAGAATGTCAGGGGTTCTGCAGGACTCTCAGGCCTTTCAGGAAAGGCCAAGAATTTACTGGATGAATTATGGGCAGTAGGAAAAAATATAGGGGGGGGTTGGTGAAAATGGTGTAATTGGTGCATAGAAAGGAGTGTGGATCCCATGGAGGCTCCTGTGACGGTTTTAGACAATTATTTAGCTGAACTGTTTCAGTCATGGTTACCTTATAGGACAATTAATTGTCATAGGTCGGGTGTTTCAGCTGGTCCCCCTTTAATAGGAGGAATGCAGGATGATAAAGGGTATACAAATTAAAAGACCCCCTAGGCCACGCTTTACATCCCTATGGGATGTTAATGTCGTTTTCAAGCTTTTTTACTTGTTGTCAGGTAATTGTTATATTTCCTTAAGACAAATTTCACAGAAATTGGCAACTCTTCTCTGTTTAATATAATTCAGAAGGGTTTCTGATCCTAAAGTTTTGGAAATTTGGAAGGGGGTTTATTCATCAGATGGTGTCCATTTAACTTTTGGAAAAGGACAAAGAGTATGCCTGGCCGTGTCTTCTATCCGTCACTGCAGGACTGTGTGTGGTGAGGTACACGGGAGTGCATGAGCAGAGACTGCTGGGGCTGAGACATCATAATGAAGACAACTTCTGATGATCTTTGTGAAGCTACACAAAGCAGCTCCTACCGCCACCATAGCCAGGTGGATTAGAGCAGTAATGAGTGACGCAGGCGTAGACCTATCACATGTTGTGGCTCATTCAGCAAGAGCTGCTATGGCCAGTAAGGTTTTTTTGGGCTGGTGGCACTCTCTCTGAGATCCTCACGTGGCAGACTGGTTGATGCAACACACCAGTGAAGCATGTAAATAGATTAGTAGTAGAGAGCTCTGAACATGTGTAGTCATAGCCTACGGCCTTGTAATGAAATGACGATTCCCTGATAAACATGCAGAGACAACAGAGGCTACCATTATACCCTGTGTTTTTTTCTTTATAGGTGAGCTCAGGTTTTTATCTATTTTGGTAATAAAGTAGTGAACTTACAACAATAAAAAGTAAAGGAGGAGAAAGAAAGAACTAATGAGCTGTTAGATTTTTTCCTTATGGAATCATTCTTAACTGGATAAGACCACAAGGGATTGTCCGAATGTCTCCTGATGGCCTTCTTACAAAAAGTTCCTTGTTACCTCAAGTTTTTAATTCGTTACGCAGCCTAAAAGAGAATTTTGGCTGTTGCTATGGACGTTTATGCTGTGCAAGGATTCCACAATGGAATATTTTACTTTTCGATGTCTGTTTGTTCTTTGAAGGGCTCCCGTTCTTCCAGCAATAAAGGATTTGTGCATAATGATGGCCTTCATTGTCTTTAATGGAATCAAGACTCTCTCTGCATGTTAACTGGAGAATCGTCATTCTCCTTTGGCGGATGAGTTGACATTTGACCTAAACATCAGGACATGTATTCAAAATTAAGAAAAGCATCAGGACACCAGGACAATCCTCTAAAAACTGGGACAGTCCCAGAAAAACCTACGGCATGGACAGAGGAGAGACCTCCGCTTGGTGGACAACTTTCCACCTCTGGGTCCAAAGAAGGGACATGAACACAGGCTCAGCGGAGGCTCTCGCAGACCCACGCTGCCTCTCATGGGGACTTCACCTTACTGGGTCTCAGCAAACAAAACTCGTGTGGAGCGGCATTTTAACATATGTGGAAGAGGCATCATTGCGCACGTGGAAGAGGCATCATTTAACACGTGGATGAGGCATCATTGCACACGTGGAGGAGGCATCTTTGCACACGTGGAAGAGGCATCATTGCACACGTGGATGAGGCATCATTGTACATGTGGAAGGGGCATCATTGCGCATGTGGAAGAGGCATCATTGAGCATGTGGAAGAGGCATCATTGCACACGTGGATGAGGCATTATTGCACAAGTGGAAGAGACATTGCACATGTGGAAGAGGTATGATTGCACACGTGGAAGAGGCATCATTACACATGTGGAAGAGGCATCATTACGCATGTGGAAGAGGCATCATTGCGCATGTGGAAGAGGCATCATTGCACACGTGGAAGAGGCATCATTGCACACGTGGAAGAGGCATCATTGCACATGTGGAAGAGGCATCATTGCACACGTGGAAGAGGCATCATTGAGCATGTGGAAGAGGCATCATTGAGCACGTGGAAGAGGAATCATTGAGCATGTGGAAGAGACACTATTGCGCATGTGGAAGAGGCATCATTGCACACATGGAAGAGGTATCACTGCACACGTGGAAGAGGCATCATTGCACACGTGGATGAGGCATCATTGAGCATGTGGAAGAGGCATCATTGCGCATGTGGAAGAGGCATTATTCTACATGTGCATGAGGCATTATTCTACATGTGCATGAGGCATTATTGCACATGTGGATGAGGCATTATTCTACATGTGCATGAGGCATTGTTGCACATGTGGATGAGGCATTATTGCGCGTGTTTAAGAGGCATAATTGCACACGTGGAAGAGGCATCATTGCACACGTGGAAGAGGCATCATTGCACATGTGGAAGAGGCATTATTCTACATGTGCATGAGGCATTATTGCATATGTGGATGAGGCATTACTGCACATGCGGAAGAGACATCATTGCACATGTGGATGAGGCATTATTCTACATGTGCATGAGGCATTATTCCACATGTGGATGAGGCATTATTGCGCATGTGGATGAGGCATTATTGCGCATGTGGATGAGGCATCATTGAACACGTGGAAGAGGCATTATTTCACACGTGTAAGAGGCATCATTGCACATGTGGAAGAGGCATCATTGCACATGTGGAAGAGGCATTTTTGTACATGTGGATGAGGCATAACTGCACATGTGGATGAGGCATTATTGCACATGTGGAAGAGTCATCATTGCACACGTGGAGGAGGCATCATTGCGCATGTGGAAGAGGCACAATTGCGCAAGTGGAAGAGGCATCATTGCGTATGATGAAGAGGCATTATTCTACATGTGCATGAGGCATTATTGCACATGTGGAAGAGGCATCATTGCACATGTGGAAGAGGCATTATTGTACATGTGGATGAGGCATTACTGCACATGTGGATGATGCATTACTGCACATGTGGAAGAGGCATCATTGCACACGTGGAAGAGGCATCATTGCACATGTGGAAGAGGCATTATTGTACATGTGGATGAGGCATTACTGGACATGTTGATAAGGCATTACTGCACATGTGGAAGAGGCATCATTGCACATGTGGAAGAGGCATTATTGTACATGTGGATGAGGCATTACTGCACATGTGGATGATGCATTACTGCACATGTGGAAGAGGCATCATTGTACACGTGGAAGAGGCATCATTGCGCATGTGGAAGAGGCATAATTGCGCAAGTGGAAGAGGCATCATTGCGCATGTGAAAGAGGCATTATTGCACATGTGCAGGGCACATTATTGTACATGTGGGAGAGGCATTATTGCACACGTGGAAGAGGCATCATTGCACACATGGAAGAGGCCTCATTGCACACGTGGATGAGGCATCATTGCACACGTGGAAGAGGCATCATTGCACACGAGGAAGAGGCATCATTGCACAAGTGGATAAGGCATTATTGTAGACGTGGAAAAGGCATTACTGCACATGTGGAAGAGGCATTATTCTACACGTGGATGAGGCATTACTGCACATGTGGAAGAGGCATCATTGCACAGGTGGATGAGGCATTGCTGCACATGTGGAAGAGTCATCATTGCACACTTGGATGAGGTATTACTGCATACGTGGAAGAGGCATCATTGTACACGTGGAAGAGGCATTATTGCACATGTGGAAGAGGCATCATTGAGCATGTGGAAGAGGCATCATTGAGCATGTGGAAGAGGCATTATTGCACACTTGGAAGAGGCATCATTGTACACTTGGAAGAGGCATCATTGCACATGTGGAAGAGGCATCTTTGTGCATGTGGAAGAGGCATCATTGCACACGTAGAAGAGGCATTATTGCACATGTGCAGGGCACATTAGTTGCACATGTGCAGGGCACATTATTGCACATGTGGGAGAGGCATTATTGCACACGCGGAAGAGGCATCATTGCACACGTGGGAGAGGCATCATTGCACACGTGGGAGAGGCATTATTGCACACGTGGGAGAGGCATCATTGCGCATGTGGAAGAGGCATCATTGCGCATGTGGAAGAGGCATCATTGAACACGTGGATGAGGCATTATTGCACATGTGGAAGAGGCATTATTGCGCATGTTCAGGGCACATTATTGCACATGTGGGAGAGGCATTATTGCACATGTGGAAGAAGCATCATTGCACATGTGGAAGAGGCATTATTGCACACGTGGATGAGGCATTATTGCACATGTGGAAGAGGCATTATTGCGCATGTTCAGGGCACATTATTGCACATGTGGGAGAGGCATTATTGCACATGTGGAAGAAGCATCATTGCACATGTGGAAGAGGCATTATTGCACACGTGGAAGAGGCATAGTTGCACACGAGGAAGAGGCATAATTTCACATGTGGAAAAGGCACTATTGCACATGTGGATTTGGCATTCATGCACATGTGGAAGAGGCATTATTGTACATGCAGAAGAGACATCATTGCACATGTGGAAGAGGCATCTTTGCGCATGTGGAAGAGGCATCATTGCACACGTGGAAGAGGCATCATTGCACACGTGGAAGAGGCATCATTGAGCAAGTGGAAGACGCATCATTGAGCACGTGGAAGAGGCATTATTGCACATGTGGAAGAGGCATCATTGCACATGTGGAAGAGGCATTATTGCACATGTGGAAGATGCGTCATTGAACACGTAAATAAGGCATTGTTGCGCATGTGGAAGAGGCATTATTGCACATGTGGAAGAGGCATCATTGCACACGTGGAAGAGGCATTATTGCACACGTGGAAGAGGCATCATTGAGCATGTGGAAGAGGCATCATTGCAAATGTGGAGGAGGCATTATTGCACACGTGGAAGAGGAATCATTGCACACATGGAAGAGGCATCATTGCACATGTGGAAGAGGCATTATTGCACATGTGGGAGAGGCATTACTGAGCATGTGGAAGTGGTATAATTGAACAGGTGGATGACGCATTACTGCACATGTGGAAGAGGTGTTATTGCGCATGTGCAGGGCACATTATTGCACATGTGGGAGAGGCATTATTGCACATGTGGAAGAAGCATCATTGCACACGTGGAAGAGGCATTATTGCCAACATGGAAGAGGCATTATTGCACATGTAGAAAAGGAACTATTGCACATGTGGATGAGGCATTACTACACATGTGGAAGAGGCATTATTCTACATATATGGATGAGGCATTACTGCACATGTGGATGAGGCATTATTGCGCATGTGGAAGAGGCACCATTGCACATGTGGAAGAGGCCTCATTGCGCATGTGGAAGAGGCATCATTGCGCATGTGGAAGAGTCATCATTGCGCATGTGGAAGAGGCATCATTGCGCATGTGGAGGAGGCATCATTGCGCATGTGGAAGAGGCATCATTGCACACGTGGAAGAGGCATCATTGCACACGTGGAAGAGTCATCATTGCACACATGGATGAGGTATTACTGCGTACGTGGAAGAGGCATCATTGTACACGTGGAAGAGGCATTATTGCACATGTGGAAGAGGCATCTTTGCACATGTGGAAGAGGCAACTTTGCACCTGTGGAAGAGGCATCATTGAGCATGTGGAAGAGGCATCATTGAGCATGTGGAAGAGGCATTATTGCACACTTGGAAGAGGCATCATTGTACACGTGGAAGAGGCATCTTTGCGCATGTGGAAGAGGCATCTTTGCGCATGTGGAAGAGGCATCATTGCACATGTAGAAGAGGCATTATTGCACATGTGCAGGGCACATTAGTTGCACATGTGGAGGGCACATTATTGCACATGTGGGAGAGGCATTATTGCACACGTGGAAGAGGCATCATTGCACACGTGGGAGAGGCATCATTGCACACGTGGGAGAGGCATCATTGCGCACGTGGAAGAGGCATCATTGCGCATGTGGAAGAGGCATCATTGCGCATGTGGAAGAGGCATCATTGCGCATGTGGAAGAGGCATCATTGAACACGTGGATGAGGCATTATTGCACATGTGGAAGAGGCATTATTGCGCATGTGCAGGGCACATTATTGCACATGTGGGAGAGGCATTATTGCACATGTGGAAGAAGCATCATTGCACATGTGGAAGAGGCATTATTGCTCACGTGGAAGAGGCATAGTTGCACACGTGGAAGAGGCATCATTGCACATGTGGAAAAGGCACTATTGCACATGTGGAAGAGGCATTATTGCACAAGTGGAAGAGGCATCATTGCACAAGTGGAAGAGGCATCATTCAACACGAGGAAGAGGCATCATTGCGGAGACATGTGGAAAAGGCATTATTGCACATTGGGTTGAGGCATTACTGCACATGTGGAAGAGGCATCATTGCACATGTGGAAGAGGCATTATTGCACGTGGTGGGCGCATTATTGAACATGCAGAAGAGGTATCATTGAACACGTGGAAGAGGCATCATTGCACATGTGCAGGGCACCTTATTGTATGTGAGGAAGAGGCATTATTGCACGTGGTGGGCGCATTATTGAACATGCAGAAGAGGTATCATTGAACATGTGGAAGAGGCATTATTGCACGTGGTGGGCGCATTATTGAACATGTAGAGGCGGTATCATTAAACATGCAGAAGAGGCATTATTGCACATGTGCAGGGCACATTACTGAATTTGTGGCAGAGGCATTATTGCACATGTGGAAGAAGAATCATTGCACATGTGGAAGAAGAATCAGTGCACATGTGGAAGAAGCATTATTGCACATATGAAGGGAACGTTATTGCACATGTGGAAGAGGCATCATTGCACATGTAGAAGAAGCATCATTGCACATGTGGAGGGCATGCTATTGCAAACGTGGAAGAGGCATTATTGCACATGTGAAGGACACATTATTGCACATGTGAATGGCACATTATTGCACATGTGAAGGGCACGTTAGTGCACACTTGGAAGAGGCATTATTGCACATGTGAAGGGCACGTTATTGGACATGTGAAGGGCATGTTATTGCACATGTGGAAGAGGCATCATTGCACATGTGGGAGAAGCATCACTGCACATGTGAAGGGCACGCTATTGTACATGTGGAAGAGACATTATTGCACATGTGAAAGGCACGTTATTGCACACATGGAAGAGGCATCTTTGCACACGTGGAAGAGGCATCATTGCACATGTGGAAGAGGCATTATTGCACATGTGGAAGATACGTCATTGAACAGGTGGATGAGGCATTATTGCGCATGTGGAAGAGGCATTATTGCACATGTGGAAGAGGCCTCATTGCACACGTGGAAGAGGCATCATTGAGCATGTGGAAGAGGCATCATTGCACATGCGGAAGAGGCATTATTGCACATCCGGAAGAGGCATCATTGCACACGTGGAAGAGGCATCATTGCACACGTGGAAGAGGCATCATTGCACATGTGGAGGAGGCATCATTGCACATGTGGAAGAGGCATCATTGCGCATGTGGAAGAGGCATCATTGCGCATGTGGAAGAGGCATCATTCCACATGTGGAAGAGGCATCATTGAGCATGTGGAAGAGGCATTATTGCACATGTGGAAGAGGCATCACTGCACATGTGGAAGAGGCATTATTGCACATGTGGAAGATGCCTCATTGCACACGTGGAAGAGGCATCATTGAGCATGTGGAAGAGGCATCATTGCACATGCGGAAGAGGCATTATTGCACATGCGGAAGAGGCATCATTGCACACGTGGAAGAGGCATCATTGCACACGTGGAAGAGGCATCATTGCACATGTGGAGGAGGCATCATTGCACATGTGGAAGAGGCATCATTGTGCATGTGGAAGAGGCATCATTCCACATGTGGAAGAGGCATCATTGAGCATGTGGAAGAGGCATCATTGAGCATGTGGAAGAGGCATTATTGCGCATGTGGAAGAGGCATCATTGAGCATGTGGAGGAGGCATTATTGCACACGTGGAAAAGGCATCATTGAGCATGTGGAAGAGTCATCATTGCACACGTGGAAAAGGCATCATTGCACATGTGGAACAGGCATCATTGCGCAAGTGGCATCAATGATGCGCAAGAGGCATCATTGAGCATGTGGAGGAGGCATTATTGCACACGCGGAAAAGGCATCATTGAACATGTGGAAGAGGCATCATTGCATATGTGGAAGAGGCATCATTGCACACGTGGAAGAGGCATCATTACACACGTGGAAGAGGCATCATTGCACACGTGGAAGAGGCATTATTGCGCACGTGGAAGAGGCATTATTGCGCACGTGGAAGAGGCATCATTGCGCATGGGGAAGAGGCATCATTGTGCATGTGGAAGAGGCATCATTGCTCATGTGGAAAGGCATCATTGCGCATGTGGAACAGGAATCATTGCGCATGTGGAAGAGGCATCATTGCGCATGTGGAAGAGGCATTATTGCACACGTGCAGGGCACATTATTGTACACGTGGAAGAGGCATCATTGCACATGTGGAAGAGGCATCATTGCACACGTAGATGAGGCATCATTGAACACGTGGAAGAGGCATCATTGCACACGTGGAAGAGGCATCATTCAACACGTGGAAGAGGCATCATTGCGGAGACATGTGGAAAAGGCATTACTGCACATGTGGATGAGGCATTACTGCACATGTGGAAGAGGCATTACTGCACATGTGGAAGAGGCATCATTGCGGAGACATGTGGAAAAGGCATTATTGCACATGTGGATAAGGCATTACTACACATGTGGAAGAGGCACCATTGCACTTGTGAAAGAGGCATCATTGCACATGTGCAGGTCACCTTATTGTACACGTGGAAGAGGCATTATTGCACGTGGTGGGCGCATTATTGAACATGCAGAAGAGGTATCATTGAACATGTGGAAGAGGCATTATTGCACGTGGTGGGCGCATTATTGAACATGTAGAGGCGGTATCATTAAACATGCAGAAGAGGCATTCTTGCACATGTGCAGGGCACATTACTGAATCTGTGGCAGAGGCATTATTGCACATGTGGAAGAAGAATCATTGCACATGTGGAAGAAGAATCAGTGCACATGTGGAAAAAGCATTATTGCACATATGCAGAGCACGTTATTGCACATGTGGAAGAGGCATCATTGCACATGTAGAAGAAGCATCATTGCACATGTGGAGGGCATGCTATTGCACACGTGGAAGAGGCATTATTGCACATGTGAAGGACACATTATTGCACATGTGAAGGGCACGTTAGTGCACACTTGGGAGAGGCATTATTGCACATGTGAAGGGCACGTTATTGGGCATGTGAAGGGCATGTTATTGCACATGTGGAAGAGGCATCATTGCACATGTGGGAGAAGCATCATTGCACATGTGAAGGGCACGCTATTGTACATGTGGAAGAGACATTATTGCACATGTGAAAGGCATGTTATTGCACATGTGAAGGGCACGTTATTGCACGCATGGAAGAGGCATCTTTGCACACATGGAAGAGGCATCTTTGCACACGTGGAAGAGGCATCATTGCACATGTGGAAGAGGCATTATTGCACATGTGGAAGATACGTCATTGAACACGTGGATGAGGCATTATTGGGCATGTGGAAGAAGCCTCATTGCACACGTGGAAGAGGCATCATTGAGCAGGTGGAAGAGGCATCATTGCACACGCGGAAGAGGCATCATTGCACACGTGGAAGAGGCATCATTGCACACGTGGAAGAGGCATCATTGCACACGTGGAAGAGGCATAATTGCGCATGTGGAAGAGGCATTATTGCACATGTGGAAGAGGCATCATTGAGCATGTGGAGGAGGCATTATTGCACATGTGGAAGATGCCTCATTGAACACGTGGATGAGGCATTATTGCGCATGTGGAAGAGGCATTATTGCACATGTGGAAGAGGCATCATTGCACACGTGGAAGAGGCATCATTGAGCATTTGGAGGAGGCATTATTGCACACGTGGAAAAGGCATCATTGAGCATGTGGAAGAGGCATCATTGCACATGTGGAAAAGGCATTATTGCACATGTGGCAGAGGCATCATTGCGCATGTGGAAGAGGCATCATTGAGCATGAGGAAGAGGCATCATTGCGCATGTGGAAGAGGCATCATTGAGCATGAGGAAGAGGCATCATTGAGCATGTGGAAGAGGCATCATTGCACATGTGGAAGAGGCATTATTGCACATGTGGAAGATGCGTCATTGAACACGTGGATGAGGCATTATTGCACATGTGGAAGAGGCATTATTGCACACTCGGAAAAGGCATCATCGAGCATGTGGAAAAGGCATCATTGCATATGTGGAAGAGGCATCATTGCACACGTGGAAGAGGCATCATTATACACGTGGAAGAGGCATCATTGCACACGTGGAAGAGGCATTATTGCGCATGTGGAAGAGGCATCATTGCGCATGTGGAAGAGGCATCATTGTGCATGTGGAAGAGGCATCATTGCGCATGTGGAAGAGGCATCATTGCACATGTGGATGAGGCATTACTGCACATGTGGAAGAGTCATCATTGCACACGTGGATGAGGTATTATTGCATACGTGGAAGAGGCATCATTGTACACGTGTGTAGGAAGTTGGCTCTGTATGTGCTATTTCAAAGTAAGGAATAGCATGCACAGAGTCCAAGGGTTCCCCTTAGAGGTAAAATAGTGGTAAAAATAGATAATACTAATGCTCTATTTTGTGGTAGTGTGGTCGAGCAGTAGGCTTATCCAAGGAGTAGTGTTAAGCATTTGTTGTACATACACATAGACAATAAATGAGGTACACACACTCAGAGACAAATCCAGCCAATAGGTTTTTATATAGAAAAATATCTTTTCTTAGTTTATTTTAAGAACCACAGGTTCAAATTCTACATGTAATATCTCATTCGAAAGGTATTGCAGGTAAGTACTTTAGGAACTTTAAATCATCAAAATTGCATGTATACTTTTCAAGTTATTCACAAATAGCTGTTTTAAAAGTGGACACTTAGTGCAATTTTCACAGTTCCTAGGGGAGGTAAGTATTTGTTAGTTTTACCAGGTAAGTAAGACACTTACAGGGTTCAGTTCTTGGTCCAAGGTAGCCCACCGTTGGGGGTTCAGAGCAACCCCAAAGTCACCACACCAGCAGCTCAGGGCCGGTCAGGTGCAGAGTTCAAAGTGGTGCCCAAAACACATAGGCTAGAATGGAGAGAAGGGGGTGCCCCGGTTCCGGTCTGCTTGCAGGTAAGTACCCGCGTCTTCGGAGGGCAGACCAGGGGGGTTTTGTAGGGCACCGGGGGGGACACAAGTCCACACAGAAATTTCACCCTCAGCGGCGCGGGGGCGGCCGGGTGCAGTGTAGAAACAAGCGTCGGGTTCGCAATGTTAGTCTATGAGAGATCTCGGGATCTCTTCAGCGCTGCAGGCAGGCAAGGGGGGGGTTCCTCGGGGAAACCTCCACTTGGGCAAGGGAGAGGGACTCCTGGGGGTCGCTTCTCCAGTGAAAGTCCGGTCCTTCAGGTCCTGGGGGCTGCGGGTGCAGGGTCTCTCCCAGGCGTCGGGACTTTAGATTCAAAGAGTCGCGGTCAGGGGAAGCCTCGGGATTCCCTCTGCAGGCGGCGCTGTGGGGGCTCAGGGGGGACAGGTTTTGGTACTCACGGTATCAGAGTAGTCCTGGGGTCCCTCCTGAGGTGTTGGATCGCCACCAGCCGAGTCGGGGTCGCCGGGTGCAGTGTTGCAAGTCTCACGCTTCTTGCGGGGAGCTTGCAGAGTTCTTTAAAGCTGCTGGAAACAAAGTTGCAGCCTTTCTTGGAGCAGGTCCGCTGTCCTCGGGAGTTTCTTGTCTTTTCGAAGCAGGGGCAGTCCTCAGAGGATGTCGAGGTCGCTGGTCCCTTTGGAAGGCGTCGCTGGAGCAGGATCTTTGGAAGGCAGGAGACAGGCCGGTGAGTTTCTGGAGCCAAGGCAGTTGTCGTCTTCTGGTCTTCCGCTGCAGGGGTTTCAGCTAGGCAGTCCTTCTTCTTGTAGTTGCAGGAATCTAATTTTCTAGGGTTCAGGGTAGCCCTTAAATACTAAATTTAAGGGCGTGTTTAGGTCTGGGGGGTTAGTAGCCAATGGCTACTAGCCCTGAGGGTGGGTACACCCTCTTTGTGCCTCCTCCCAAGGGGAGGGGGTCACAATCCTAACCCTATTGGGGGAATCCTCCATCTGCAAGATGGAGGATTTCTAAAAGTTAGAGTCACCTCAGTTCAGGACACCTTAGGGGCTGTCCTGACTGGCCAGTGACTCCTCCTTGTTATTCTCATTATTTTCTCCGGCCTTGCCGCCAAAAGTGGGGCCTGGCCGGAGGGGGCGGGCAACTCCACTAGCTGGAGTGTCCTGCTGGGTTGGCACAAAGGAGGTGAGCCTTTGAGGCTCACCGCCAGGTGTGACAATTCCTGCCTGGGAGAGGTGTTAGCATCTCCACCCAGTGCAGGCTTTGTTACTGGCCTCAGAGTGACAAAGGCACTCTCCCCATGGGGCCAGCAACATGTCTCGGTTTGTGGCAGGCTGCTAGAACTAGTCAGCCTACACAGATAGTCGGTTAAGTTTCAGGGGGCACCTCTAAGGTGCCCTCTGTGGTGTATTTTACAATAAAATGTACACTGGCATCAGTGTGCATTTATTGTGCTGAAAAGTTTGATACCAAACTTCCCAGTTTTCAGTGTAGCCATTATGGTGCTGTGGAGTTCGTGTTTGACAGACTCCCAGACCATATACTCTTATGGCTACCCTGCACTTACAATGTCTAAGGTTTTGTTTAGACACTGTAGGGGTACCATGCTCATGCATTGGTACCCTCACCTATGGTATAGTGCACCCTGCCTTAGGGCTGTAAGGCCTGCTAGAGGGGTGTCTTACCTATACTGCATAGGCAGTGAGAGGCTGGCATGGCACCCTGAGGGGAGTGCCATGTCGACTTACTCGTTTTGTCCTCACTAGCACACACAAGCTGGTAAGCAGTGTGTCTGTGCTGAGTGAGAGGTCTCCAGGGTGGCATAAGACATGCTGCAGCCCTTAGAGACCTTCCTTGGCATCAGGGCCCTTGGTACTAGAAGTACCAGTTACAAGGGACTTATCTGGATGCCAGGGTCTGCCAATTGTGGATACAAAAGTACAGGTTAGGGAAAGAACACTGGTGCTGGGGCCTGGTTAGCAGGCCTCAGCACACTTTCAATTGTAAACATAGCATCAGCAAAGGCAAAAAGTCAGGGGGCAACCATGCCAAGGAGGCATTTCCTTACACAACCCCCCCCAAACGAAAGAGGATGAGACTAACCTTTCCCAAGAGAGTCTTCATTTTCTAAGTGGAAGAACCTGGAAAGGCCATCTGCATTGGCATGGGCAGTCCCAGGTCTGTGTTCCACTATAAAGTCCATTCCCTGTAGGGAGATGGACCACCTCAACAGTTTAGGATTTTCACCTTTCATTTGCATCAGCCATTTGAGAGGTCTGTGGTCGGTTTGAACTAGGAAGTGAGTCCCAAAGAGGTATGGTCTCAGCTTCTTCAGGGACCAAACCACAGCAAAGGCCTCCCTCTCAATGGCACTCCAACGCTGCTCCCTGGGGAGTAACCTCCTGCTAATGAAAGCAACAGGCTGGTCAAGGCCATCATCATTTGTTTGGGACAAAACTGCCCCTATCCCATGTTCAGAGGCATCAGTCTGCACAATGAACTGCTTAGAATAATCTGGAGCTTTGAGAACTGGTGCTGAGCACATTGCCTGTTTCAGGGTGTCAAAGGCCTGTTGGCAGTCCACAGTCCAGTTTACTTTCTTGGGCATTTTCTTGGAGGTGAGTTCAGTGAGGGCTGTCACAATGGATCCATATCCCTTCACAAACCTCCTGTAATACCCAGTCAAGCCAAGGAATGCCCTGACTTGAGTCTGGGTTTTTGGAGCTACCCAGTCCAGAATAGTCTGGATCTTGGGTTGGAGTGGCTGAACTTGGCCTCCACCTACAAGGTGTCCCAAATAAACCACAGTTCCCTGCCCTATCTGGCATTTGGATGCCTTGATAGAGAGGCCTGCAGATTGCAGAGCCTTCAAAACCTTCCTCAGGTGGACCAGGTGATCCTGCCAGGTGGAGCTAAAGACAGCAATATCATCAAGATAAGCTGTGCTAAAGGACTCCAAGCCAGCAAGGACTTGATTCACCAACCTTTGGAAGGTGGCAGGGGCATTCTTTAAACCAAAGGGCATAACAGTAAACTGATAATGCCCATCAGGTGTGGAGAATGCTGTCTTTTCTTTTGCTCCAGGTGCCATTTTTATTTGCCAGTACCCTGCTGTCAAGTCAAAGGTACTTAGGAATTTGGCAGCACCTAATTTATCAATGAGCTCATCAGCTCTTGGAATTGGATGAGCATCTGTCTTGGTGACAGAATTGAGCCCTCTGTAGTCCACACAAAACCTCATCTCTTTCTTTCCATCTGTGGTGTGAGGTTTGGGGACTAAGACCACTGGGCTAGCCCAGGGGCTGTCAGAGCGCTCAATGACTCCCAATTCCAGCATCTTGTGGACTTCCACCTTGATGCTTTCCTTAACATGGTCAGACTGTCTAAAGATTTTGTTCTTGACAGGCATGCTGTCTCCTGTGTCCACATCATGGGTACACAGGTGTGTCTGACCAGGGGTTAAGGAGAAGAGTTCAGGAAACTGTTGTAGGACTCTCCTACAATCAGCTTGCTGTTGGCCAGAGAGGGTGTCTGAGTAGATCACTCCATCTACTGTACCATCTTTTGGGTCTGATGACAGAAGATCAGGGAGAGGTTCACTCTCTGCCTCCTGATCCTCATCTGTTACCATCAACAGATTGACATCAGCCCTGTCGTGGAAGAGCTTAAGGCGGTTAACATGGATCACCCTTTTGGGGCTCCTGCTTGTGCCCAGGTCCACCAAGTAGGTGACCTGACTCTTCCTTTCTAGTACTGGGTAAGGGCCACTCCATTTGTCCTGGAGTGCCCTGGGAGCCACAGGCTCCAGAACCCAGACTTTCTGCCCTGGTTGGAACTCAACCAGTGCAGCCTTTTGGTCATACCAAAACTTCTGGAGCTGTTGGCTGGCCTCAAGGTTTTTGGTTGCCTTTTCCATGTACTCTGCCATTCTAGAGCGAAGGCCAAGTACATAGTCCACTATGTCCTGTTTAGGCTCATGGAGAGGTCTCTCCCAGCCTTCTTTAACAAGGGCAAGTGGTCCCCTTACAGGATGACCAAACAGAAGTTCAAAGGGTGAGAACCCTACTCCCTTCTGTGGTACCTCCCTGTAAGCGAAAAGCAGACATGGCAGGAGGACATCCCATCTCCTTTTGAGTTTTTCTGGGAGCCCCATGATCATGCCCTTTAATGTCTTGTTGAATCTCTCAACTAAGCCATTAGTTTGTGGATGGTAAGGTGTAGTGAATTTATAAGTCACTCCACACTCATTCCACATGTGCTTTAGGTATGCTGACATGAAGTTGGTACCTCTGTCAGACACCACCTCCTTAGGGAAACCCACTCTGGTAAAGATACCAATGAGGGCCTTGGCTACTGCAGGGGCAGTAGTCGACCTAAGGGGAATAGCTTCAGGATACCTGGTAGCATGATCCACTACTACCAGGATATACATATTTCCTGAGGCTGTGGGAGGTTCCAGTGGACCAACTATGTCCACACCCACTCTTTCAAAGGGCACCCCCACCACTGGAAGTGGAATGAGGGGGGCCTTTGGGTGCCCACCTGTCTTACCACTGGCTTGACAGGTGGGGCAGGAGAGGCAAAACTCCTTAACCATGTTGGACATATTGGGCCAGTAGAAGTGGTTGACTAACCTCTCCCACGTCTTGGTTTGTCCCAAATGTCCAGCAAGGGGAATGTCATGGGCCAATGTTAGGATGAACTCTCTGAACAGCTGAGGCACTACCACTCTCCTAGTGGCACCAGGTTTGGGGTCTCTGGCCTCAGTGTACAGGAGCCCATCTTCCCAATAGACCCTATGTGTTCCATTTTTCTTGCCTTTGGACTCTTCAGCAGCTTGCTGCCTAAGGCCTTCAAGAGAGGGACAGGTTTCTTGTCCCTTACACAGCTCCTCCCTTGAGGGTCCCCCTGGGCCTAAGAGCTCAACCTGATAAGGTTCAAGCTCCAAAGGCTCAGTTCCCTCAGAGGGCAGAACTTCTTCCTGAGAAGAGAGGTTCCCTTTCTTTTGCTGTGTTGCAGTTGGCTTCCCAACTGACTTTCCTGTTCTCTTGGTAGGCTGGGCCATTTTTCCAGACTCCAGCTCTACTTTTTCACCCTGTGCCTTGCACTGTGCTCTTGTTTTCACACACACCAGTTCAGGGATACCCAGCATTGCTGCATGGGTTTTTAGCTCTACCTCAGCCCATGCTGAGGACTCCAGGTCATTTCCAAGCAGACAGTCCACTGGGATATTTGAGGAGACCACCACCTGCTTCAGGCCATTGACCCCTCCCCATTCTAAAGTAACCATTGCCATGGGATGTACTTTTCTCTGATTGTCAGCGTTGGTGACTGTGTAAGTTTTTCCAGTCAGGTATTGGCCAGGGGAAACCAGTTTCTCTGTCACCATGGTGACACTGGCACCTGTATCCCTCAGGCCCTCTATTCTAGTCCCATTAATTAAGAGTTGCTGTCTGTATTTTTGCATGTTAGGCGGCCAGACAGCTAGTGTGGCTAAATCCACCCCACCCTCAGAAACTAGAGTAGCTTCAGTGTGGACCCTGATTTGCTCTGGGCACACTGTTGATCCCACTTGGAGACTAGCCATACCAGTGTTACCTGGATGGGAGTTTGGAGTGGAACCTTTCTTGGGACAGGCCTTGTCTCCAGTTTGGTGTCCATGCTGTTTACAGCTATGACACCAGGCCTTTTTGGGATCAAAGTTTTTACCCTTGTACCCATTGTTTTGTGAAGAGGCTCTGGGCCCACCCTCCTGTGCAGGTTTTTGGGGGCCTGTAGAAGACTCTTTACTATTTTTAGTTTTGGTTGTCTCATCACCCTTCTGCTGGGGAGTCTTTGTGACCCCTTTCTTTTGGTCACCCCCTGTTGAAGTCTTGGACACCCTTGTCTTGACCCAATGGTCCGCCTTCTTTCCCAATTCTTGGGGAGAAATTGGTCCTAGGTCTACCAGATGCTGATGCAGTTTATCATTGAAACAATTACTTAACAGGTGTTCTTTCACAAATAAATTGTACAGCCCATCATAATTATTTACACCACTGCCTTGAATCCAACCATCTAGTGTTTTCACTGAGTAGTCAACAAAGTCAACCCAGGTCTGGCTCGAGGATTTTTGAGCCCCCCTGAACCTAATCCTGTACTCCTCAGTGGAGAATCCAAAGCCCTCAATCAGGGTACCCTTCATGAGGTCATAAGATTCTGCATCTTGTCCAGAGAGTGTGAGGAGTCTATCCCTACACTTTCCTGTGAACATTTCCCAAAGGAGAGCACCCCAGTGAGATCTGTTCACTTTTCTGGTTACACAAGCCCTCTCAAAAGCTGTGAACCATTTGGTGATGTCATCACCATCTTCATATTTAGTTACAATCCCTTTGGGGATTTTCAACATGTCAGGAGAATCTCTGACCCTATTTATGTTGCTGCCACCATTGATGGGTCCTAGGCCCATCTCTTGTCTTTCCCTCTCTATGGCTAGGATCTGTCTTTCCAAAGCCAATCTTTTGGCCATCCTGGCTAACTGGATGTCCTCTTCACTGGAGTTATCCTCAGTGATTTCAGAGTTGTTGGTCCCTCCTGTGAGGGAACCAGCATCTCTGACTATTATTTGTGGAGTCAGGGCTTGAGAAGCCCTGCTCTCCCTAAGTAGGACTGGAGGGGGGGAATTTCCCTCCAAGTCACTATCTTCATCCTCTGAGTTGCCATCCTCAGAGGGGTTGGCCTTTTCAAACTCTGCCAAAAGCTCCTGGAGCTGTACTTTGGTAGGTTTGGGGCCCATTGCTATTTTCTTTAGTTTACAGAGTGACCTTAGCTCTCTCATCTGTAGATGGAGGTAAGGTGTGGTGTCGAGTTCCACCACATTCACATCTGTGCTAGACATTATGCTTCTAAAAGTTGGAATACTTTTTAAGAATCTACAACTGGTTCTAGAATCTAATTCAAACTTTTACAAACTTTTAAACTCCAAAAGAAATGCTAAACAGGATCTAACACAAGGCCCTAGCAGGTCTTTTAAGAATTTAGAAAACTTTTCAAATTGCAAAAATCAATTTCTAATGACAATTTTGGAATTTGTCGTGTGATCAGGTATTGGCTGAGTAGTCCAGCAAATGCAAAGTCTTGTACCCCACCGCTGATCCACCAATGTAGGAAGTTGGCTCTGTATGTGCTATTTCAAAGTAAGGAATAGCATGCACAGAGTCCAAGGGTTCCCCTTAGAGGTAAAATAGTGGTAAAAATAGATAATACTAATGCTCTATTTTGTGGTAGTGTGGTCGAGCAGTAGGCTTATCCAAGGAGTAGTGTTAAGCATTTGTTGTACATACACATAGACAATAAATGAGGTACACACACTCAGAGACAAATCCAGCCAATAGGTTTTTATATAGAAAAATATCTTTTCTTAGTTTATTTTAAGAACCACAGGTTCAAATTCTACATGTAATATCTCATTCGAAAGGTATTGCAGGTAAGTACTTTAGGAACTTTAAATCATCAAAATTGCATGTATACTTTTCAAGTTATTCACAAATAGCTGTTTTAAAAGTGGACACTTAGTGCAATTTTCACAGTTCCTAGGGGAGGTAAGTATTTGTTAGTTTTACCAGGTAAGTAAGACACTTACAGGGTTCAGTTCTTGGTCCAAGGTAGCCCACCGTTGGGGGTTCAGAGCAACCCCAAAGTCACCACACCAGCAGCTCAGGGCCGGTCAGGTGCAGAGTTCAAAGTGGTGCCCAAAACACATAGGCTAGAATGGAGAGAAGGGGGTGCCCCGGTTCCGGTCTGCTTGCAGGTAAGTACCCGCGTCTTCGGAGGGCAGACCAGGGGGGTTTTGTAGGGCACCGGGGGGGACACAAGTCCACACAGAAATTTCACCCTCAGCGGCGCGGGGGCGGCCGGGTGCAGTGTAGAAACAAGCGTCGGGTTCGCAATGTTAGTCTATGAGAGATCTCGGGATCTCTTCAGCGCTGCAGGCAGGCAAGGGGGGGGTTCCTCGGGGAAACCTCCACTTGGGCAAGGGAGAGGGACTCCTGGGGGTCGCTTCTCCAGTGAAAGTCCGGTCCTTCAGGTCCTGGGGGCTGCGGGTGCAGGGTCTCTCCCAGGCGTCGGGACTTTAGATTCAAAGAGTCGCGGTCAGGGGAAGCCTCGGGATTCCCTCTGCAGGCGGCGCTGTGGGGGCTCAGGGGGGACAGGTTTTGGTACTCACGGTATCAGAGTAGTCCTGGGGTCCCTCCTGAGGTGTTGGATCGCCACCAGCCGAGTCGGGGTCGCCGGGTGCAGTGTTGCAAGTCTCACGCTTCTTGCGGGGAGCTTGCAGAGTTCTTTAAAGCTGCTGGAAACAAAGTTGCAGCCTTTCTTGGAGCAGGTCCGCTGTCCTCGGGAGTTTCTTGTCTTTTCGAAGCAGGGGCAGTCCTCAGAGGATGTCGAGGTCGCTGGTCCCTTTGGAAGGCGTCGCTGGAGCAGGATCTTTGGAAGGCAGGAGACAGGCCGGTGAGTTTCTGGAGCCAAGGCAGTTGTCGTCTTCTGGTCTTCCGCTGCAGGGGTTTCAGCTAGGCAGTCCTTCTTCTTGTAGTTGCAGGAATCTAATTTTCTAGGGTTCAGGGTAGCCCTTAAATACTAAATTTAAGGGCGTGTTTAGGTCTGGGGGGTTAGTAGCCAATGGCTACTAGCCCTGAGGGTGGGTACACCCTCTTTGTGCCTCCTCCCAAGGGGAGGGGGTCACAATCCTAACCCTATTGGGGGAATCCTCCATCTGCAAGATGGAGGATTTCTAAAAGTTAGAGTCACCTCAGTTCAGGACACCTTAGGGGCTGTCCTGACTGGCCAGTGACTCCTCCTTGTTATTCTCATTATTTTCTCCGGCCTTGCCGCCAAAAGTGGGGCCTGGCCGGAGGGGGCGGGCAACTCCACTAGCTGGAGTGTCCTGCTGGGTTGGCACAAAGGAGGTGAGCCTTTGAGGCTCACCGCCAGGTGTGACAATTCCTGCCTGGGAGAGGTGTTAGCATCTCCACCCAGTGCAGGCTTTGTTACTGGCCTCAGAGTGACAAAGGCACTCTCCCCATGGGGCCAGCAACATGTCTCGGTTTGTGGCAGGCTGCTAGAACTAGTCAGCCTACACAGATAGTCGGTTAAGTTTCAGGGGGCACCTCTAAGGTGCCCTCTGTGGTGTATTTTACAATAAAATGTACACTGGCATCAGTGTGCATTTATTGTGCTGAAAAGTTTGATACCAAACTTCCCAGTTTTCAGTGTAGCCATTATGGTGCTGTGGAGTTCGTGTTTGACAGACTCCCAGACCATATACTCTTATGGCTACCCTGCACTTACAATGTCTAAGGTTTTGTTTAGACACTGTAGGGGTACCATGCTCATGCATTGGTACCCTCACCTATGGTATAGTGCACCCTGCCTTAGGGCTGTAAGGCCTGCTAGAGGGGTGTCTTACCTATACTGCATAGGCAGTGAGAGGCTGGCATGGCACCCTGAGGGGAGTGCCATGTCGACTTACTCGTTTTGTCCTCACTAGCACACACAAGCTGGTAAGCAGTGTGTCTGTGCTGAGTGAGAGGTCTCCAGGGTGGCATAAGACATGCTGCAGCCCTTAGAGACCTTCCTTGGCATCAGGGCCCTTGGTACTAGAAGTACCAGTTACAAGGGACTTATCTGGATGCCAGGGTCTGCCAATTGTGGATACAAAAGTACAGGTTAGGGAAAGAACACTGGTGCTGGGGCCTGGTTAGCAGGCCTCAGCACACTTTCAATTGTAAACATAGCATCAGCAAAGGCAAAAAGTCAGGGGGCAACCATGCCAAGGAGGCATTTCCTTACAACGTGGAAGAGGCATCTTTGTGCCTGTGGAAGAGGCATCTTTGTGCCTGTGGAAGAGGCATCATTGAGCATGTGGAAGAAGCATTATTGCACATGTGGAAGAGGCATAATTGTACACGTGGAAGAGGCATCTTTGCGCATGTGGAAGAGGCATTATTGCACATGTGGAAGAGGCATCATTGCAGACGTGGAAGAGGCATTATTGCAAATGTGCAGGGCACATTATTGTACATGTGGAAGAGGCATTATTGCACACGTGGAAGAGGCATCATTGGACATGTGGAAGAGGCATCATTGCACATGTGCAGGGCACATTACTGCACATGTGGATGAGGCATTACTGCACATGTGGAAGAGGAATTATTGCACATGTGGATATGGCATTACTGCACATGTGGAAGAGGCATTATTGCGCATGTGAAAGAGGTATTACTGCACACGTGGAAGAGGCATCATTGTGGAGACATGTGGAAAAGGCATTATTGCACATGTGGATGAGGCATTACTGCACATGTGGAAGAGGCATTATTGTGCATGTGGAAGAGGCATTATTGCACATGTGGAAGAGGCATCAATGCACACCTGGAAGAGGTATCATTGCACATGTGCAGGGCACATTATTGTACACGTGGAAGAGGCATTCTTGTACGTGGTGGACACATTATTGAACATGCAGAAGAGGTATCATTGAACATGCGGAAGAGGCATTATTGCACATGTGCAGTGCACATTACTGAATTTGTGGCAGAGGCATTATTGCACATGTGGAAGAAGAATCATTGCACATGTGGAAGAAGAATCAGTGCACATGTGGAAGAAGCATTATTGCACATGTGAAGGGCACGTTATTGCACATGTGGAAGAGGCATCATTGCACATGTAGAAGAAGCATCATTACACATGTGAAGGGCATGCTATTGCAGATGTGGAAGAGGCATTATTCCACATGTGAAGGACACATTATTGCACAAGTGAAGGGCACATTATTGCACATGTGAAGGGCACGTTATTGCACACTTGGAAGAGGCATTATTGCACATGTGAAGGGCACGTTATTGGACATGTGAAGGGCATGTTATTGCACATGTGGAAGAAGCATCATTGCACTTGTGAAGGGCACGCTATTGTACATGTGGAAGAGGCATTATTGCACATGTGAAAGGCACGTTATTGCACATGTGAAGGGCACATTATTGCACACGTGGAAGAGGCATTTTTGCACATGTGGAAGAGGCATCATTGCGCATGTGGGAGAGGCATCATTGCACACGTGGAAGAGGCATCATTGCACACGTGGAAGAGGCATCATTGCACACGTGGAAGAGGAATCATTGCACATGTGGAAGAGGCATCATTGCGCACGTGGGAGAGGCATCATTGTGCATGTGGCAGAGGCATCATTGCACACGTGGAAGAGGCATCATTGCACACGTGGAAGAGGCAGCATTTCACACGTGGAAGAGGCAGCATTGCACACGTGGAAAAGGCACTATTGCACATGTGGATGGGGCATTCATGCACATGTGGAAGAGGCATTATTGTACATGTGGATGAGGCATTACTGCGCATGTGGAAAATACCTCATTGCACATGTCGAAGAGGCATCTTTGCGCATGTGGAAGAGGCATCTTTGCGCATGTGGAAGAGGCATCATTGCACACGTGGAAGAGGCATCATTGCACATGTGGAAGAGACATTATTGCACATGTGGAAGATGCGTCATTGAACATGTGGATGAGGCATTATTGCGCATGTGAAAGAGGCATTCTTGCAGATGTGGAAGAGGCATCATTGAGCATGTGGAAGAGGCATTATTGCACACGTGGAAGAGGCATCATTGCACATGTGTAAGATGCGTCATTGAACATGTGGATGAGACATTATTGCACATGTGGAAGAGGCATCATTGCATATGCGGAAGAGGCATCATTGCGCACCTGGAAGAGGCATCATTGCGCATGTGAATGAGGCATTATTGCGCACGTGGAAGAGGCATCATTGCGCACGGGGAAGAGGCATCATTGCGCACGTGGAAGAGGCATCATTGCGCACGTGGAAGAGGCATCATTGCGCACGTGGAAGAGGCATCATTGCGCACGTGGAAGAGGCATCATTGCGCATGTGGAAGAGGCATCATTGCGCATGTGGAAGAGGCATTATTGCGCACGGGGAAGAGGCATCATTGCGCATGGGGAAGAGGCATCATTGCGCACGTGGAAGAGGCATCATTGCGCACATGGAAGAGGCATCATTGCGCATGTGGAAGAGGCATCATCGCGCATGTGGAAGAGGCATCATCGCGCATGTGGAAGAGGCATCATTGCGCATGTGGAAGAGGCATCATTGCGCATGTGGAAGAGGAATCATTGTGCATGCGGAAAAGGCATCATTGCGCATGTGGAAGAGGCATTATTGCACACGTGCAGGGCACATTATTGTACACGTGGAAGAGGCATCATTGCACACGTGGATGAGGCATCATTTCACACGTGGAAGAGGCATCATTGCACATGTGGAAGAGACATTATTGCACACATGGATGAGGCATCATTGCACATGTGGGAGAGGCATTATTGCACACATGGAGGAGGCATTATTGCACACATGGAGGAGGCATTACTGCACATGTGGAAGAGGCATCATTGCATATGCGGAAGAGGCATCATTGCATATGCGGAAGAGGCATCATTGCGCACCTGGAAGAGGCATCATTACACACGTGGAAGAAGCATCGTTGTAAATGGAAGGGCACGCTATTGTACATGTGGAAGAGGCATTATTGCACATGTGAAGGGCATGTTATTGCACATGTGGAAGAGGCATCATTGCACATGTGGAAGAAGCATCGTTGCACATGGAAGGGCACGCTATTGTACATGTGGAAGAGGCATTATTGCACATGTGAAGGGCATGTTATTGCACATGTGGATGAGGCATCATTGCACATGTGGGAGAGGCATCATTGCATATGTGGAGGAGGCATCATTGTACATGTGGAAGAGGCATCATTGCATATGTGGAAGAGGCATTATTGCACATGTGAAGGGCATGTTATTGCACATGTGGATGAGGCATCATTGCACATGTGGGAGAGGCATCATTGCACACGTGGAAGAGGCATTATTGCACATGTGGAGGAGGCATTACTGCACATGTGAAGGAGGCATCATTGCATATGTGGAGGAGGCATTATTGTACATGTGGAAGAAGCATCGTTGCACATGGAAGGGCACGCTATTGTACATGTGGAAGAGGCATTATTGCACATGTGAAGGGCATGTTATTGCACATGTGGATGAGGCATCATTGCATATGTGGGAGAGGCATCATTGCACATGTGGAGGAGGCATTACTGCACATGTGGAGGGCCCATTATTTCACATGGGGAAGGCCAATTTTTGCACATATACAGGGGGCCACTATTTCACATATGGAAGGGGGCATTATCGCACTTGTGGAGGGGACATTAGTGCACATGTGGAGGGGTATTGTCGCACATTATGAGGGGGCATTAGTCCATCAATCAAGGATTTGTAAAGCGTGGCAAATCACCTGTGATGCTCTCAAGGTGCTATAAAAACAAATCCTTGATTGACTAATGCCCCTCCAGATGTGCAGTAATTAGGGCACACATGGGGGACCATTATTACACAGTCATGCGATAATCAAGGGGTGTGTATCTTTCATGCAACCTTCACCCTACCTCCTGACCTAATGAGGGATTGCATGGTGGGAGGATGAGGAGCAGGAGGCCTCCACTGCCCACATTTCACGTGTGACTTTGAAGGAGGCCACAGCAGAGATGAGTGAAGAAAAAGTAGTTTATTCAGATATGAGGAGTCCACGACCACTCTGCTCCCACCTGAACGTCCGTCACCTCTGAGAAGCTCAACGAACCTTGGCGGAGGGACCAGTGCTGGAAGGTGGATGCATACTGAAGCCAAACAGGGAAGAAAACAGACCGGGTGCCAGTACAGCCTAGCTGGGAGCAGCTGCATGCATAATGCCTAATACACACTGCACAGTGGCCTGTCTTCCAGGGATGCGTCCACCGCTCATGGACCAGGGCCTGTCTGTACAGACATGTCCTGGCTGTGCCAAAGGGCAGCACGAAACGTTCTCATTCAGCTCTCCAAGGAAACTCTTTCTGAACCTCCAAACAACGGGCCTATTTACAAGCAAGGGCGGTGCAGCAAGTGGCTTTACCGCACTTCCCTGCGCCACAGGGAGAGGGCAGGAATGCGCTGTATTTACACAATACATTTCTGTCCTTTCTCCTGTGCTGGCGCATATTTTGCTGCCTAGCACCAACCCAGGTACCCTTGCACCATGCTGCACAAAACAATCCGGAGGCATCTTTCCCTTTCTCTGTGTTCTGAGAAAGAGGGAAAAAAGAGGAGAAATAAAGAGAGTTCTTCTTGTTGCACCTCCCCTGGGGAGCCGTAGAGGTTTGACTCATTCCCAGGTTTAAAGATTCTTGTAAAACTAGGAATGAGTCAAAATCCATGCGTAATCCATGGATTATGTGGGAAACCCAAAGAAACGCCCATGGAGTAAAGCAACGCAGCGGCTTGTGATGCGCTGCCTCACACCGTATCTACGAGGCCATGAACAGCCAGGCAGGGTGGCTCCGCGTGGCCTCGGAGATACAGGTCTGCAGTATTCACCGCTGGTGTGTCACAAGACTGGTGTCACACGGGGCTTGTACAGATGCCCCAACATCTGGAAGCATTAACTGTCCCCCTGTTGCACATTACAGTCAGCAGGACACACGTCCTTCTGACAGAGGCACCTCTGGCCCGAGGTGAAAGCCACACTTCACGTGGAGTTTCAAACGGGGCTTCACAGGGAGACATGTTACATGAACATGTTGTGCCACCCAAGGGTTTCTGAAACTAATCTAGGGAAAACATAAAACTTTCAAATACTGTACATGAGGGTGCACAGAAACCAACACACTCCCAACACTGCTAACCAAAAATAAAAACGGCCAGTTCAACCAAAGGCCAGGTGTCTTGATGTCTCATATCCGGGACAGACCGGCCCTGAACCCATGAGTGGCTGAGGAGCTGTGTACCTGCACCGCTGGATGCCCCAGTGGGTGCACAGAGATGGGTGTAACTTGTTCCTGTACGCAGGGCTGGGGAGACTACCCCTAGTGAGTAGAGTTTATTGTGAGACATAGTGAAACTCAACAAACCCCCAATTAGGAGATATTATGTCGGCGATTGAGGCAATCATACTGCGGGGTGGGCCGATATGACATGAAGACTGCTCCATTGATCTGTTCACTACTTACCTTCAGCTAGTTTGAGGTGGTCGCAACGGTGCCTCTTACAGCCACGTCAGCACAAGGTTCAAGCTCAAAGGGCAGTTTGAAAATGTACTGCTTGGGTTACACTCCTGCACCATAAGTCTGCCCCACCTATACGGGCACTACTTGTGCTCTCTATCACCGACTCATATCATGGTCTCATTGTTTCCTACAAGCCTCCACCCTCATCTAGTGAAAGGAGCAGGAGACCTAGTTTGGTGATGGGGGATTACATTCTGGACAGGTCTTGCCACACCTGGTGGACTGGGTGCGTCCAGTCGTGGTGTGAGGGGTTTGTCTGTAATCCCTTATGCATGAGTACAAAGCCCCTCTACATGGTGGACTGGGTCTGTCCAGTCCTGGAGTGAGGGGTTTGGCTATAGTCCCTTACCCACAAGTACAAAGCCCCTCTATATGGTGGACTGGGTGTGTCCAGTCCTAGAGTGAGGGTATAGTCTATAGTCCCTTATGCATGAGTAAAAAGCCCCCTTACATGGTGGACTGGGTCTGTCCAGTCCTGGAGTGAGGGGATAGTCTATAGTCCCTTATGCATGAGTACAAAGCCCCTCTACACAGTGAACTGGGTTTGTCTAGTCCTGGAGTGAGGGGGTTGTCTGTAATCTCCTATGCATGAGTACAAAGCCCCTCCACACGGTGGACTGGATCTGTCCAGTCCTGGAGTGAGTGGTTTGTCTATAGTTCCTTATGCATGAGTACAAGGCCGCTCTACATGGTGGCCTGGGTGTGTCCAATCGCGCCGTGATGGGTTTGTCTGTAATCCCTCAAGCATGAGTACAAAGCCCCCTTACATGGTGGACTGGGTCTGTCCAGTCCTGGAGTTAGGGGATTGTCTATAGTCCCTTAACCATGAGTACAAGGCCCCTCTACAGGGTGGACTGAGTCTGTCCAGTCCTGGAATGAGGGGTAATGTAATGTAATTCGAGATTTATAAAGCGCGTTCCTACTGAAAGAGCATCGAAGTGCTGGGAAGAAAGCACGTAGTAAAAAATAGATAGAGGATATGAAATAACAGAAATAATGAAGATAGAAAAACATCCAATAGAAGAAACTGAAACAAAACTAAATCAAAGACCCTGATCTTGATGTACCAAAAAAATTAACGAGGAAAGAGCCAAGTTTTCACCATTTTCCTAAATTTCATATAACCTGATTCTTGCCTAATATTCTGTGGGAGAGAGTTCCATCCTCTGGCTGCAGCTACTGTAAAAGCTTTGTCTCCCCATTTGGCTTTATGTGTGCGAGGGACCTGAATCAAGTGAGCTTGGGAAGACCTCAAGCTTCTTTTAGGTACATGCAGGAGGAGTCTGGAAGTCAGATACCGTGGTCCTATTCCATGAACTGCCTTAAAAGTAAGACAGAGCGACTTAAACTGGATACGCTATGCCACTGGTAACCAATGTAATTTCCTGAGACTCTCTCTAACTGATATACATCGTGGGAGATTAAGAACCGCTCTGACAGCGGAATTCTGAACTAATTGGAGTCTTTTTATCAGCCCCTTATCCAGATTAAGGAACAGTGCATTACAGTAGTCTATCTTGGTCATTACCAATGCCAGGATAGCAGATACTTTCCATTCATGTAACAGATAGGGGAAGATTTTTCTGAGCATTTTAATTGACCATAAACTGATGTTTACCACATGATTAATCTGTTTTTTTAAAAGACAGATGTTCGTCGAACAAGATGCCTAGGTTTTTAGTAACAGTAGTGGGCAGTTACCACAGTAGAGGGCCACCACCGTGAGTTCCATAAATTCTTTCCAGGTCCAAAACATAAAACTTCAGTTTTGGTGGCATTCATTTTTAGCCAATTGGTCTTCATCCATTTACTCACTTACACCATACAATTACTGAACCGATCTGCAACCTCCTCCCATGGCTGATTAATAGGAATAATAATCTGGGAGTCATCAGCATAGGAAGATGGAATGAAACCAAAAGTACGAATTAGACTAGCCAAAGGCACTACATACACATTAAACAATGTGGGGCTGAGGGAAGATCCCTGCGGAATCCCACATGGCAGAAGATAAGGTCTAGATTTGAAATCACCACAGCTAACTGTGGTCCATCTATTTGTAAGAAAAGACTTCAAAAGTTTAAGCGCCTTGTCCCTCAAACCCACATGATACAAACGGGACATTAATAGTGTGGGAGAGATAGTGTCGAAGGCAGCGGATAAATTTAAAAGAACCAAAACGGCCCCCTTGCCTTCATCAACCATCCTTCGAATAGTATCAGAGGATGAGATTAGGGCAGTTTCAGTGCTATGCCCTTTTCTGAACCCGTATTGGGAGATATCAAGAGCATCCGCTTTTGATAAAAACTCGATCAATTCAGAGTTAAAAAAAAATTCTAGAATCTTTGGCAAAAACTGGAGACGTGCTATTGGCCGCAAATTACTCATATCCTGATAATCCCCCTCTGTTTTTTTCTTGAGGGGTACTACTATCGTTTCTTTCCAGATAGATGGGTACTCCCCAGACATAGCTACCTCTTGGTAGATGGGGACCAACATCCGTGCCATTAAATCCGGAACCAAGTGAAAAATGGAAGGAGGACACGGATCCAGAGGGGAGCCCAATTTAATTTCAAGAATCTTCTTTTTAATAGTATCCATGGAATGGGGTTGGAAATATGACATTAGTGACTGGTCATCTGCTGTAGCACTCTCTGTTATCATGGGGGGTAATAGTTCAGGAATAATCTGGGTATCAAAGTTGCTATGTATTTGCAATATCTTATTTTCAAAATGAAAAGCAACTTTGTCACAGAAACCCTGAGAGTTTTCTAGACCAGCCGACTTCATGGGCACAGTTAGGGCCTTAATAGTCTTAAAAAGTTCCCTGGGGGCATTAATAGCCTCCTTTACTTTGGTAGTATAAAATTTAGATTTGGCCATAAATTGTGCTGCTTTATAAGCCTTTAAAGTGGACTTAAGGGCCACCCTTTCCACAGGTACTGGATTAAGTTTCCACCGTCTTTCCTGCTGTCAATACTTTGTTTGAAGGAGTTTGAGGTCTTTTGTAAACCAAGGGTGACCTGGTTTCTTCTGACTATTGGGCCTTCTAACTACGGGGGTACCATTTCTTCCATGGTCATTTCCACTCCTTTCAGAAAGCTGTCAATCAGGGGCAAGGCCATAGCTTTAGCCTTATCCCAACCAGCTTCTAAAGCTGGGCCTAATTCCTCTACTTTAACCTGTTTCCATAATCTGGCTACCTTGTTCGTTTCCACGTTAGCAGCCCCAACATTCTTTGAGGCGAGTTTACATTTCAGCAGATGATGATCCGTCCAACTCAACTGTATCATGGTTACATCCACCTGTTGAGTAGCTCGTGCCAACACCCCATCCAGAATATGCCCTGCAATATGGGTGGCGACGAGACTCTGGAGATCCAATCCAGGGCCTCCATGAAGTCAATGAATTCACGGATCTTAGGAGTTGACGTCTCATCAAGGTGCATGTTAAAATCGCCCAATATCACAGCTTTTGCAGACAGAACCATAGGTTCTATCAACTTAGGCCAAGACTGTAAAAAAATTTTAGTTGGTCCCGGTGGACGATATATCAACAGCCCCTCTAGTAGTACCCCACTGTTTTGAGAAATTGTAAATGTCATTGCCTCACATGAATCTGTCGAAGAACTAACGCATGTGCATGCCAACGTAGGCCTATAGATAATGGCCAGACCCCCCCTGTTCTGCGGTCTATCAAGTCTGTGGAAGGTAAAACCTGGTGGAGGCGACAATAAAGTCTGGGTCCGATTCCACTTTACCCCAGGTTTCAGTAATAAATAGACAATCAATCTGCCAATTATCAATCATTTCGCAGATTTCCTGTTTATGTTTGGGAAGGGACCTCGCATTTATTAAGGCATACTGAAACTGTAATTATGAAATGCCTTCTGTTTCATTTTTTCTCTCCCAACCCTGCCGGCCTAATGTCTTGGTTTCTTACCTTTGTTGCCTCTATAGGGACTTGAATAGCCCAATTACAGGTTTCACAGGCCCAAATAGCTCCACCCTTCCTTAAAGGCTTAGATACTACATTATTAGTGGGATTAGGCGATAGTTTACTGTAATCTTCCTCTCCCCCAGATACTGTACAGCTATGAAAAAGGGCAGCATTTCTGGCCCCGGGGCGCGGACGGGCGCAGACGGGCTTGCCTTTGGTGCGTCGCTGTGCGGTCGCTCGTTCCGGCACATTTATGCCTGCAGAAACAAGGCCCAGCCCAGAATCGGCTCCCTAACACTAGACCGCTAACTTGCGGTCCCAACAGGAAGGAGGGCTCTTACTGACCCTTACTTCCTGTTTAATACAAGTAAAAACGATTTCCACTCCCTCCACAGGCTATTTTAACTAAACTCCTCTTCCCCAAACCCCTAGAACATTAAAAATACTCAGAAATGACTTTTGCACAATTTAAAAAGCTAAATTTTAAAATAACACACATTGATTAAAAAACGATTTTCCTTATTTTTCTATTCTATTTTCCTCTTTCTATTAAAATACTAAAATTTAATACATCAAAGCCACAGTAGTTATAAAAAGCAGATGTCACCACACAAACCATAGAACAGCAAAAGCAAAAAAAAAATGCTTTCTTCTTTTGTCTGTAATCCGTTATGCATGAGTACAAAGCCCCTCTACACGGTGGACGAGGTCTGTCTAGTTGTGGCGTGAGGGGTTTGTCTGTAATCTCCTATGCATGAGTACAAAGCCCCTCTACATGGTGGACTGGGTGTGTCAAGTTGTGGTGTGAGCAGTGTGTCTGTAATCCCTTCTAAACTAGTACAAGGCCCCTCCACATGGTGAACCTCCTAGTCCTGGAGTGAGGGTTTTGTCTATAGTCCCTTGCCCACGTGTAAAAAGCCCCTTTACATGATGGACTGGGTCTGTCCAGTCTTGGAGTGAGGGGTTTGTCTGTAAACCCTTATGCAGGAGTACAAAGCCCCACTACATGGTGGACTGGGTCTGTTGCCCCACTACATGGTGGACTGGGTCTGTCCAGTCTTGGAGTGAGGGGTTTGTCTGTGAACCCTTATGCATGAGTACAAAGCCCCTCCACATGGTGGACTGGGTGTGTCCAGTCGTGGCGTGAGGGGATAGTCTATAGTCCCTTATGCATGTGTACAAAGCCCCCTTACATGGTGGACTGGGTCTGTCCAGTCCTGGAGTGAGGGGATAGTCTATAGTCCCTTATGCATGAGTACAAAGCCCCTCTACACAGTGAACTGGGTTTGTCTAGTCCTGGAGTGAGGGGGTTGTCGGTAATCAGTTATGCAGGAGTACAAAGCCCCTCTACATGGTGGACTGGGTCGGTCCAGTCCTAGAGTGTGGGGGGTTGTCTGTAATCTCCTATGCATGAGTACAAAGCCCCTCTACACGGTGGACTGGGTCTGTCCAGTCCTGGAGTGAAGGGTTTGTCTGTAATCCCTTATGCAGGAGTATGAAGCCCCTCCACAATGTGGACTGGGTGTGTCCAGTTGTGGTGTGAGGGGTTTGTCTATAGTCCCTTGAGCATGAGTACAAAGCCCCTCCACACGGTGGACTGGGTGTGTCCAGTCGTGGTGTGAGCGGTTTTCTATAGTCCGTTATGCATGAGTACAAAGTCCCTCTACACCATGGACTGGGTGTGTCCAGTCCTGGAGTGAGGGATTTGTCTATAGTCCCTTATGCATGAGTACAAAGCTCCCTCCACATGCTGGTGGTGTGCATGACCTATGTGGATTGCTTTACCTACAGTGTCCATAAAGACTGAACCTCCGCCTTGACCTGGGGCCACCGAGGAGAGATCCGCAGGTGGTGAATACCTGAAGACGTCAGATATTCAGCCAGCTCGTGGCCCTGGAATGACCACCATCCCAAGGACAGGTCCGGCCTGAGGAGCCACTCGCACCGCCCCCGGGACAGGTCCGGCCTGAGGAGCCCCTCACACCGCCCCCGGGATGGGTCTGGCCTGAGGAGCCCCTCACACCGCCCCCGGGACGGGTCTGGCCTGAGGAGCCCCTCACACCGCCCCCGGGACGGGTCTGGCCTGAGGAGCCCCTCGCACCGCCCCCGGGACGGGTCTGGCCTGAGGAGCCCCTCACACTGCCCCCGGGACGGGTCTGGCCTGAGGAGCCCTTTGCACCGCCCCGGTGATGGGTTCGGCCTGAGAAGCCCCTCGCACCGCCCCAGGGACAGATCTGGCCTGAGGAGCCCCTCGCACCGCCCCAGGGACAGGTCCGGCCTGAGGAGCCCTTGCATCGCCCCGAGGACAGGTCCAGCCTGAGGAGCCCCTCGCACCGCCCCGGGGACGGGTCCAGCCTGAGGAGCCCCTCGCACCACCCCGGGGACAGGTTCGGCCTGAGGAGCCCCTCACACCGCCCCCGGGATGGGTCTGGCCTGAGGAGCCCCTCACACCGCCCCCGGGACGGGTCTGGCCTGAGGAGCCCCTCGCACCGCCCCCGGGACGGGTCTGGCCTGAGGAGCCCCTCACACTGCCCCCGGGACGGGTCTGGCCTGAGGAGCCCTTTGCACCGCCCCGGTGATGGGTTCGGCCTGAGAAGCCCCTCGCACCGCCCCAGGGACAGATCTGGCCTGAGGAGCCCCTCGCACCGCCCCAGGGACAGGTCCGGCCTGAGGAGCCCTCGCATCGCCCCGAGGACAGGTCCAGCCTGAGGAGCCCCTCGCACCGCCCCGGGGACGGGTCCAGCCTGAGGAGCCCCTCGCACCACCCCGGGGACAGGTTCGGCCTGAGGAGCCCCTCGCACTGCCCCCGAGACAGGTTCGGCCTGAGGAGCCCCTCGCACTGCCCCCGGGACGGGTCTGGCCTGAGCAGCCTCTCGCACACGGGTCTGGCCTGAGGAGCCCCTCGCACTGCCCCCGGGACGAGCCCCTCACACTGCCCCCGGGACGGGTCTGGCCTGAGGAGCCCCTCGCACTGCCCCGGGGATGGGTCCGACCTGAGAAGCCCCTCGCACCGCCCCAGGGACAGATCTGGCCTGAGGAGCCCCTCGCACTGCCCCGGGGATGGGTCCGGCCTGAGGAGCCCCTCGCACCGCCCCTGGGACGGGTCCAGCCTGAGGAGCCCCTCGCACCGCCCCAGGGATGGGTCCGGCCTGAGGAGCCCTCGCACCGCCCCCAGGACAGATCCGGCCTGAGGAGCCCTCGCACCGCCCCCGGGACAGATCCGGCCTGAGGCGCCCCTCGCACCGCCCCCGGGACGGGTCCGGCCTGAGGAGCCAGTCGCACCATCCCAAGGACAGGTCTGGCCTGAGGAGCCACTCGCACCGCCCCAGGGACAGGTTCGGCCTGAGGAGCCACTCGCACCGCCCCCAGGATGGGTCTGGCCTGAGGAGCCCCTCGCACCGCCCCCGGGACGGGTCTGGCCTGAGGAGCCCCTCGCACCGCCCCCGGGACGGGTCTGGCCTGAGGAGCCCCTTGCACTGCCCCCGGGACGGGTCTGGCCTGAGCAGCCCTTTGCACCGCCCCGGTGATGGGTCCGGCCTGAAAAGCCCCTCGCACCGCCCCAGGGACAGATCTGGCCTGAGGAGCCCCTCGCACCATCCCAAGGACAGGTCCGGCCTGAGGAGCCCCTCGCACCGCCCCCGGGACGGGTCCAGCCTGAGGAGCCCCTCGCACCGCCCCGGGGACAGGTTCGGCCTGAGGAGCCCCTCGCACTGCCCCCGGGACGGGTCTGGCCTGAGAAGCCCCTCGCACAGCCCCCGGGACGGGTCTGGCCTGAGAAGCCTCTCGCACCGCCCCAAGGACAGGTCCAGCCTGAGGAGCCCCTCGCACCGCACCAGGGACAGGTCCGGCCTGAGGAGCCCCTCGCACCGCCCCAAGGACAGGTCCAGCCTGAGGAGCCACTCACACCGCCCCGGGGATGGGTCCGGCCTGAGGAGCCCCTCGCACAACCCCCGGGATGGGTCTGGCCTGAGGAGCCTCTCGCACAGCCCCTGGGACGGGTCTGGCCTGAGGAGCCCCTCGCACCGCCCCAAGGACAGGTCCAGCCTGAGGAGCCACTCACACCGCCCCGGGGATGGGTCCGGCCTGAGGAGCCCCTCGCACAACCCCCGGGATGGGTCTGGCCTGAGGAGCCTCTCGCACAGCCCCTGGGACGGGTCTGGCCTGAGGAGCCCCTCGCACCGCCCCCGGGACGGGTCTGGCCTGAGGAGCCCCTCACACTGCCCCCGGGACGGGTCTGGCCTGAGGAGCCCTTTGCACCGCCCCGGTGATGGGTTCGGCCTGAGAAGCCCCTCGCACCGCCCCAGGGACAGATCTGGCCTGAGGAGCCCCTCGCACCGCCCCAGGGACAGGTCCGGCCTGAGGAGCCCTCGCATCGCCCCGAGGACAGGTCCAGCCTGAGGAGCCCCTCGCACCGCCCCAGGGACAGGTCCGGCCTGAGGAGCCCTCGCATCGCCCCGAGGACAGGTCCAGCCTGAGGAGCCCCTCGCACCGCCCCGGGGACGGGTCCAGCCTGAGGAGCCCCTCGCACCACCCCGGGGACAGGTTCGGCCTGAGGAGCCCCTCACACCGCCCCGGGGATGGGTCCGGCCTGAGGAGCCCCTCGCACCGACAGGTCCGCTCACTACTCACCTTCAGCTCCTGTGGCACCGTGCCAGGCATGCCCTTACAACAGCTCGGTGATGCTCGGCCGAAACATCACCATGAGAGCGCACAGGGTGCCCCCGCCGCCCAAACCATATTGAGGCCCGCCCAGGCCACACACTGCAGTGGGTGGGACGGAGCCTGCACAAAAGCGGAGAGCAGGTGAAGCCCGACAGGTGTCAATGTGCGAGGCTCTCTGTTTCTAAGCACCTCACACCACTGCCTCCAGGACCTTCAGCCCTCCCAGAATTCAGAGGTACTCCCCTCCATCCCACCACACCGCTGTCACACTCCAGGACACCCAGGCCGTAGGCACAGACAGCAGGTGGACCCTTTTGCTCCTACATGTGTGAGGTGCTCTGCTTCCAAGCACCTCACACCACTGCCCCAGGACCTTCAGTCCCCCATGGGTTCATAGACGCTCTCTCTCCCACCCCACCACATCTGTCACACTCCAGGAGGACACATAGGCTGGAGGCACAGGGAGCAGGTGGACACTTGTGCTACATGTATGAATGTGTGAGGAGCTATGCTTCTAAGCACCTCACACCACTGCCTCCAGGGCCTCCTCCATCCCCGAGTTCAGAGGCCCTCCCTACACCCCACCATACCTCTGTCACACTCCAGGACGACACCCAGGCTATAGCCACTGCGAACAGGTGGACAGTTGTGCTACATGTGTGAATGTGTGAGGAGCTCTGCTTCTAAGCACCTCACACCATTGCCTCCTGGACTTCCACCATCCTGAGTTCAGAGGTGCTCAGAGGTGCTCCCCCCACCCCATTATACCTCTGTCACACTCCAGGAGGACACCCAGGCTGTAGGCACAGAGAGCAGGCGGACCCTTTTGCTCCTACATGTGTAACATGCGGGCGGTCTGTGTCTAAGCACCTCACACCACTGCCTCCAGGACCTCCTCCATCCCTGAGTTCACAGGCCCTCCCTAGACCCCACCATACCTCTGTCACACTCCAGGAGGACACCCAAGACCAAGAAACTAGATTCCTCTGGAAGAAAGAAAAAAAAACACCAAAGAACCCGACAGGATGAGAACAGAGGACCTGCTGCAACAGAAGAGGCTCCAAGACCCTTGCTTGCTGCACCAGAGTCCCGACAATCGCCGACGCGGAGGAGCTGACCTCTGGACCGACCTCAAAAGACCCCGAGGACCTCCAGGCTTTGCAAATAGCCCGGGATCTCCCTCCTGAGTGGAGGCACCACTCAAGAAACCAAGGAAACCTACAAGGAACCAGCAAACCGGTGAGGGACATTTCACCGACCGGATATCTCCGCAACCGGAGGTCGCAGTTGGACCCGACGACACACCAACGACAGCCAAGATGTAATTTCAAGTGTGCCAACTTTGGTGGCACAGTGCCCTCCTGCGGCAGCGTTATGCCAATACCGGTGCGGTGGGATAAAGACTGCATTTGCTGATACCACTTTTTCAATTGTGTGAACACATGAATGACTCTCTAAATTGTCATTAGATAATTATTTTTGATTTTCGAATTGACTTACAATTTTCTTTTAACAAATTTCTAAAAGTAATTGTCAGGGCTCTGGTTAGGCCCCTACAACTTAGAAAAAGTTTTAAAGTCTTTGCTTTAGTGGGTTATTCAAAAAAGGGGAATTCTAAATTCTAAACAGGTTCCAACTTTAATAAGATAAAAATGTCTGATACAGATTCAAACTGGAAAAAAGCTCCAAAACAGAGAAACCTAGGTTTCTGGTGGCCCACTATGAAAAGAATCATCCCCCAGGGGATATTGATGATGCATCTGAGGAGGATGAAGATGCTGAGGAGATGGGAGATGAGGGTAGCTCCTCTTCTCACAAGTGTTAAAGCATCCACAGGCACAGACCAGGAACTTTCCAGGCTGACCAAAAGACTGGCTTTAAAAAGTCAGCTTTTGGAGATAGAAAAGCAAAGAAAAGAGTTGGGCTTGGCGTCCATCTCTGGTGACAGCATCCAAGAGTTGAAAGAGAAATCTTTCAACATTAAACTCCCAAAAGGAGTTGTCCCTCCCTTCATTGAAGGGGATGATAAAGTGAAATGATTTTCTGCTTTTGAAAGCACCTGCATTGGGTGGGGAATTGAAAAGAAACACTGGGGCACACTGATATGGGAGTTATTCTCAAGAAAGAACAGGGATAGGCTCCTGATACTGAATGAGGCAGATTCTAAATCCTATGACCTCATGAAGGGTACCCTGATTGAGGGCTTTGGATTTACAACTGAAGAGTACAGAATAAAGTTCAGGGAGGCTCGAAAATCCCAGAGCCAAACCTGGGCTGACTTTGTGGACTATACAGTAAAAATGCTGGGTGGTTGGTTAGCTGGGAACAAGGTGCATGATTATGATGGGTTGTATAACTTATTTATGAAGGAGCATCTGTTGAGTGATTTTCCAATGATAGGCTTTATCAACTTCTGGTAGACCTGGGTCCACTTTCCCCTCAAGAGTTGGGAAGGAAGTCAGACCACTGGGTCAAAACAAGGGTGACCAAAACTACCACTGGTGGTGGAGACCACATGAAAGAGGCCAAAAAGCCCCCCCCTTTCTCCAACCCCCCCCCCCCCCCCCCCCCAAGGTAAAAATGGGAGCCAGAGTGAAAACAAAAAAGTCTTCTCAATGCCCCCAATAATCTTCACAGGAGGGAAGGCCCAAAGACTACTCACAGTCCAGGGGAGGGTACAAAGGGAAACACTTTGACCCCAGCAGGGCTTGGTGCAAAGACTGTAAAACAAAAGGGCTCCAAACTGGAGACTCTGGCTGTAAAAACAAGACAAATGCCTCTAGTCGACCTGCAGTAAATGCAGTTGCCACTATCTAGATTGGATCAGATGTGTGGCCTGACCATGTCAGTGTCCCCACAGAGGCAACCTTAGTCACTAAGGGTGGGGTAGATTTATCCTGTGCTGTTTGGCCAAGTAACATGAACAAATACAGGCAGCACCAGGGGAAAGAAAGAAGCTTTGAGGGATACAGGGGCTAGTATCACCATGGTATCTCAGCACCTGGTTCCCTCAACTCAGTTCCTGGTAGGGGAGTCTTATCCGGTCACCAATGCTGACAATGAGACCAAGTTCCACCCCATGGCTATGGTAAACTTTAAATGGGGAAGAGTAGCAGGGCAAAAAGAAGTGGTTGTGTCCTCATCCATCCCTGTAGATTGCCTACTTGGTAATGACCTGGAGCATTCCCCCTGGGCGCTGAGGTAGAGCTAAACACCCATGCAGCAATGCTTGAAATCCCTGAGTGGGCATGTGTCAAGACTAGGGTACAGAGCAGACTTCAGAGGGAAAAAGGGGAGTTGGATCCTCAAACAGTGGACCCGCCTCCAAAGAGAAAAGGCAGGAAGACTGGGGGACCAGCTTCCAAATAGATCCAAAAATAGGACCCCTCTTCTCAGGAGGAGGAGTCGCCCACCTTAGAGGGACCTGAGCCTGAAGAACTTGGGCCTTCCCAACCAGAGCTCTTAGGCCCAGGGGGACCTTCTAGGGGAGATCTGTGCTAGGGGCAAAGAGTGTGTCCCACTCTTGAAGGCCTGAAACAGCAAGCTACTCAGGAGGCAGGAAATGTCAGTGGTACCTACAGGGTTTACAGGGAGGAGGGGCTCCTGTACACTAAGGCCAGAGACCTCAAGCCTGCTGCAACCAGGAGGGTGGTAGTGCCCCAGAGGTTCAGAGAGTTTCTCCTCACTCTAGCCCATGACATTCCCCTAGCAGGGCATCTGGGCAACAATAAGACTTGGAGTAGATTAGTTAACCACTTCAATTGGCCAGGGATGTCACAAAAAGTGAGGGACTTTTGTCAGTTCTGTCCCATCTGCCAGGCCAGTGGCAAAGCAGGTGGGCACTTAAAGGTCCCCTTAGTACCACTGCCTGTGGATGGGGTTCCTTTTGAAAGAGTACGGGTTGATATTGTTGCCCCCCTTGACCGTCTAACAGCATCGGGACACTGAAATATCTTAGTGGTAGTGGATCATGCCACTACGTATCCTGAAGCTATTCCTCTCAGGACAAGCTTGCAGTTGCCAAAGCCCTCCTGGGTATCTTAAGCAGGGTTGGGTTCCCTAAGGAGGTAGTATCAGGCAGAGGGTCAAACTTTACGTCTGCATACTTAAAACACATGAGGCAGGAATGTAGAGTGACATATAAGTTCACTACCCCATACCATTCACAAACCAATGTGCTGGTAGAGAGATTCAACCAGACCCTAAAAAGATTGGATGGCTACCTGAAAAACTCAGAAGGAGATGGGATGTCCTTCTTCCTTACCTGCTGTTTGCCTACGGGGAAGTGCCACAAAAGGGAGTAGGTTTTTCTCCTTTTGAACTTTAGTTTGGTCACTCTGTTAGGGGACCACTAAGTCTTTTAAGGGAATTCTGGGAGAGACCTCTCAAAGAGCCCAAACAGGATGTTGTGGACTATGTGCTAGGCCTATGTTCTAGAATGGCTCAGTACATGGAGAAAGCCAGCAAAACTCTTCCGGCCAGCCAAGAGCTTCAAAAACCTTGATATGACCAAAAAAAGCTATGCTGGAGTTCCAACCGGGGCAGAAAGTTTGGGTGTTGGAGCCTGTTGTTCCACGGGCCCTCCAGGAAAAATGGTCTGGACCCTATCCCATTTTTCAAAGGAAAGGGGAGGTCACTTATCTATTGGACCTAGGCATTTGCAGGAACCCCAAGAGAATCATACATGCCAACTGCATAAAACCCTTCTATGACAGAGCTGATGTGACCATGCTCATGGTTACAGAGGAGGGACAGGAAGATGAGAGTGAACCTCTCCCCTCCTCTCCAGCATTACCCACGATGGTTCTGTAAATTGAGTGGTCTTGTCAGACACCCTCTCAGGACAACAGCAGACTGATTGCAGGAAAGTACTCAATCAGTATGCTGGGCTCTTTTCGCTAACCCCTGGGAAGACAAACTGGTGTACCCATGATGTGGACACTGGTGACAGCCTGTCTGTCAAAAACAACATTTACAGACAGTCTGACCATGTCAGAGAAAGCATAGAAGCTACAGTCAAGAAAATGTTGGATTTGGGTGTCACTGAGCCCTCAGAGAGCCCCTGGGCTAGCCCAGTAGTGCTAGTCCCCAAACCTCACTCCAAGAGTGACTAAGACAGAAATGAGGCTTTGTGTGGACTACAGAGGCCTCAACTAAGTGACCAAAACAGATGCACACCCAATCCCAAGAGCTGATGGGCTCATTGAAACTAGGGGCAGCCAAGTATCTGAGTACTTTTGATTTAACATCAGGGTACTGGCAGATTGGCCTTACCCACAGAAGCAAAAGAGGTCAGCATTTTCTCCTCCTAGTGGGCATTTTCAGTTCACTGTTATGCCCTTTGGATTCAAAAATGCACCTGCCACCTTCCAAAGGTTGGTGAACCAAGTCCTTGCTGGATTGGAAACTTTTAGTGCAGCTTACTTAGATTACATAGCGGTCTACAGTTCCACATGGCAGGATCACCTGATCTACCTTGGCAAGGTCACTGAGGCTCTGCAGAAGGCAGGCCTCACTATCAAGGCCAGTAAGTGCCAGATAGGACAGGGAAACGTTGTGTACTTGGGCCACCTAGTTGGTGGAGGCCAAGTACAACCTCTACAACCCAAGATTCAGGCTATTCTGGCTTGGGAGGCTCCTACAACCCAGACACAAGTCAGGGCATTCCTTGGCTTAACTGGATAATACAGGAGGTTTGTGAAGGATTATGGGACAATAGTTGCACCCCTCACAGAACATACCTCCAAAAAGATGCCCAGAAGGATCAATTGTACAGTGAGTTGCCAAGAGGCCTTTGACACACTGAAGAAAGCCATGTGCTCTGCTCTAGTTTTAAAAGCACTATTCTAGGGAATTAATAGTCCAGACAGATGCTTCAGAGATGGGGATAGGAGCAGTCTTCTCCCAAAGGAATGATGATGGACATGACCAGCCAGTTGCTTTTATTAGCAAAACGCTACTCCCAAGGGAACAAAAATGGAGAGCCATAGAGAGGGAAGCCTTTGCTGTGGTTTGGGCCCTGGAAAAGTTGAGGTCATACTTGTATGGCTCTCACTTCACTGTTCAGACTGACCACAGGCCTCTCAGATGGCTCCAAACAAATGAAAGGTGAAAGCCCCAAACTGCTTAGGTGGTCCATTTTGGGGATGGACTTTAAAGTGGAACACAGACCTGGGAGTGCCCATGCCAATGCAGATGGCCTCTCCAGGTTCTTCCACTAGAAGATTAAGATCCACTAGGGCAGTGGTCTTCAAACTTTTTAATGCCGCGCCCCCCCAGTTGAAAAATAAAAATCATTGGGCCCCCCCTCAGAATTTTTCACAATTATTTTAGAAAGATGGCAATGTTTAAATAAGTCTAAACCTATTTAAACATTGCAGTTAAGTACTGTTACCTTTTTAAAACTGCAATAACATGCTTTTGCTTAAAACAAAGGCATGTTATCTGTATAATATTTCTTTTGGCCAGAGTTTGGCGCCCCCCCTGGGATCACTTGAGGCCCCCCCAAGGGGGGCCCGCCCCCCAGTTTGAAGACCTCTGCACTAGGGAAAGGGTAGTCTCATCCTCTTTTGTTTGGGGAGAAGGGGTAGTGTGAGAGGAGGCCTCTTTTTGCATGATTAGCCCCCACTTTTTGCCTGATGTTGATGTGTCCTAGAAGTTGTAGTGCGCAGGGCCTGCTAACCAGGTTCTCTGGGCCAGAGCTCTTTCCCTAAATCTGTTGTGATGCTTGGCACAATTGGATACACCCTAGTAAATAGGTACCCCAGTACCCAGGGCATGGGTTATTAGGAGTAGGCCCCTGAGGGTAGCAGCACTGGTTGTGCCACCCCCTAGGGCCCTGCACCCAGATGCACCCAGCACTGCCATTGCAGGCTGAGTGTACTGGGGCAAACGTAAAAAGGCAATCTCAACATGGCACACTCACTGTGTGCCCTGTCTACCCTACATTGCATATGATATGGGTAAGTCACCCCGCTGGTGGGTCTTACAGCCCTAAGGCAGGGTGCACCATACTATATGTGAGGGCATAATTGTATGAGGAGTATGTCCCCACTCTGTCCTTCCCAATCCTGGGACATAGTGAGTGAACAGAACAGCCATTTTAAGTACATGTACTGGACACTAGTAAAACAAGAGTTCCCCAGCTACATGATGGCTACTCTGCACCCTGGGTTGTTTGATATCAAATAACTCTGAATGTTAAAACCAAAACGGGTACCAGTATTGGATTTAGTCCTAAATGAACCCAGGGGTCACCTTAAAGGTGCCCCTTGCAAAAGCTAACCTAACTGGCATAGTTGCAGACTGGTTCCATCCAGCCTTCCACTTCCAGACAGCCAATATACATACCTGGGGGAGAGCCCGGTCACTCTGGTTTGTAAAACAATGCACTTCCTGGGTGGAGGAGCTAACACCCCCTCCCTCAGCAATGTGCAACATCCTGGCGGAGAGCTTCAAAGGGCTACAGCCCCTGAAACTCAAGCCTCCAGGCCTGCTGCTAGCAGCACAGGGCTTCCCCCCTTTGCACACCCCTACTTTTGGCAGGGAGCAATGGCGGGAAACCAGACAAAGGGTAGGAGGAGTGGCCTCATGGAGCATGCACCACCCCTAGGGGGCAGAAGGCGAAGTGAACCCTCCATTTAATTTTCCTCCATGTTGGATGGCAGGAAAATAGCCACTGAGGTTTAGGGAAGTGACCCTTCCCACAGTAAGTGGTCACTGTAGTGGGTGTAGCCACCCAAGGTTAACTGTCCCATTGGACACTACCAGGTTCCCCCCTAATACGGCCACTGAATTCAGTATTTAGTGGGCTCCTCTAGACCAAGAAACTAGATTCATGTGGAAGAAAAGAAGACAGCACCAAAGAACCCGACAGGACGAGAACAGACGACCTCTGCTGCACCAGAAGAGGCTCCAAGACCCCTGCTTGCTGCACCAGAGTCCCGACAATCACAGCTGCAGAGGAGCTGATCACTGGATGACCTCAAAAGACACCCGAGGACCTCCAGGCTTCACAAAAAGCCAGAAATCTCCCTCCTGAGTTGAGGCACCACTCAAGAAACCAAGGAAATCTACAAGGAACCAGCAAACCAGAAGTTGCAGCCAGACCCGACGACACACCAATGACAGCCTAGACAAGACCAGCAAGTTTGGCAACTTTGGTGTCACAGCGCCCTCCTGTGGCTGAGTTGTGCTAATACCCCAGGTACTGGTCAGTGCATGTAGGACACCACCAAAAACAGCTCGCCCAGAGCTGCAAGTGGAGCAGGAGGAAGCCCCAGTCGAGGGACTTCAGTGACACCCCAGAAATCCCACTGGAGTGCCCACGACGTCCTGCAAGGCCCACGAAAGAAGACTTACCTCCAGCTCCAAAGGGTCCCTTTGCGCACAGCATCCAAGACCTTGAAATCACCCTGCATCTAGCCGCCCTGAGCCCTGCATCATGGGATCTGCTGTGTGCCCCGGGTCCCCAACCCCTTGCGACCTCAACAGCCCAGGGGACCCCAAGGCACCACCTTTAAATCTGCAAACCAGCTCCTTTTCCAAGTGGCCCCTCCAGGTGGCCATGTGCCTGTGCCAAGGGACTTTCCAACACTGCTTCTGCTAGAACTGGGAGCCGCACGAGGCTCTCCAGCTGGCACAGTGTGCCCACTGACTACTTCTACCAACCTGCAAAAGAAGAGATTGGTAACACAAATGTACGATTTTTTATGTATCTTTATCTGTGACTGCCTATTTATTCTTATGGTGTGTAATTACACACAGAAAGACTAACTTCATTAAAACTTTGAAACGTCAGATCTCAAAAAGTATTTAACATATCTTAAAGATCTTGGTCCTCAAATGTATATAAAAGTTGGAAGTATTCATATAAAATCTGGTCTCGAGTTATTCATTGAGTGTGTGGTGCATGATTGGATTTGTGAGTACAGCAAATACTTAGCACATCTCCTGGATTAACTTAACTGCTTGACCAGCTACCATAAAAATTGGAGCTTTAGGTGGTCACATTTTTACCTCTGGGAACCAACGTGTGGTTGCCTGGACCCCCTGCACAGTGTCTAGTTTTGTACGCGACAGAGGGCCAGCCTCCTACACCCACCATATCTGTGACACACTCCAGGGGGACACCCAGGCTGTAGGCACAGAGAGCAGGAGGTCTGAATGTGAGTGTATTCGCAGTTCAAGTAACTCGGTTAATGGAATCCTTTACATTGTTTGGTTGCTTAAACCCTGCCCCTTGTCTCGAGGGGGATCACTTGTTTTGTCAGACATTGACACAACATAAGCGAGGGGAAGGCAGAGAAGTGTAAAAGATCAGTTGCAGAAAGATGGGTCAACTGTAACAAAGGAAGAAAGGAGAGATAAAAATACCTGCAGGAGTGCGATGAAGAGAGAGGAAGTGTAGATTGCCGCCCGGCACAGAGATCCTGGGCTCCACCTTCCGCCGCCCATCTGCTTTGAGAAGCAAAGCCGCAGTGGCTGGTGGTGGCGGCACAGGTGGTGCAGCCCACACTGGTGGTTCCCGCCCACTCCTTCCTTGACCTCACCGACCTGCTCCGCCCCTTCACTTGAACTGAGGTCTGCTGACCCCATCCTGGGCCAGAGCTATAAACGCCCAAATGCAAACAAATGTACCACTGCAATACCTTCCACGACCCACCACTGTGCTGCCACCTCCTTGGTTTGTACCTTCAGGGTGAGGACCTTTCTCACACGGCACATGCACAGGGCTCTCCTGTTCTGGCACCAATACCTCACCAAAGGAAAAAAGAAAAATAAATACATCGAAGCTGGTTTATTTAACATGAGCTGCTCACATTTCCTTGTCTTCCTTCCCATTCATGGCAGGGCAATGACCCTTTTCCCCTTGGACAGTGGCCACCCTGGTGGAAATGTCACAAAAAGAAACTGATCCCAGGAAGCTGGGGTGGCGCCTACATAAGCATCGTCCACGTCACTTCTGGCGCTTACTACTCCAAGCCAAGTGACGCCACCTACCGGAGCGCAGAGGTACTGCTCAAGATTTTCCCCAGTCTGTCGTCTGGGGAATATTCTAAGGTAAGGAATATGCAGTTAGAGTCTCTACCAGATAAGGCATTACCGAAGGTAAGTAACTTGTTTGTCTCACAGAAAGGACCCTGTGCCTTTAATGTAATTATGAACACCCTGAACATTCTATATAATCATCTTTTTAGAGCCAGTCAAGTGTGTTCCCGTCACTTTCAGGCATCCCCAAGATCCCCTAGCTCATCCCATTCAGCATTCTTCTGTCTCTAAGATCCTTGCTATTCTGGCCAACATTCAAGAGAGTTCCATGTCATCTCAGGAAAGTTAAGAAAGTATGATTGCCTTTTCTGATCGCCTTTAATTTTGCCTGAAAGAGCAACATATATTACAACTTTTTCTCTCAGAGTCTATGCTGCATCACTTCAAAAGATTTTCTCCCTGGTAAGAACAGTTCAGAAATATTGATTGACAGATATTTATACTGTGCAATCGTGCTGGGCTTGGCTCGGTGTAGGATGACTATTCAATCTTGGAAGTTTAATATACAGGCACCCACGGAGGGGAGGGGACATGGCCCTCTCAACAGAAAATACCTTATGGAGAGCACCTTAGGTTTAAAGAGTTACAGGTTCGCTCTTTCTAAAAAGCTCTCAGCACATTTCGGGAACCTTAGGAAGCACAAATTATTTTGGTGCAATCTCATTCGGGTGTCTTCAACTTACGCTTCTAACAACCATGTAGTTTTCTTAAAGCTTAATTACAGAGGTATGCATTTTGGGTATGTTGTTTTAATCATTTCTATGACTGCTGCAGTCGCCTTCACACTCTCAGCGATGTTCCTGAGGTCTGCTCGATGAAACATCTCAACAGTGTGTCTATATAGTATTCATATGTCACAAAACCCAGTACTCAACAGACCCACCCCCATTCATGGAACATGAGGATGGGGTAAGTATCTTTCAGAGCCCACAGTGCCAGTTGCAGTCACAGTCATGTACTGTCCTGTGTGGTTTTTGTTTCACCTTGTTTACAACTGAATAGCTGATTATTACAAGCTTTCGCAGGGTAAAGCAGAGCATCATGGTGTACGTACTCCAGCTGCACCTTGGTGTATGCAACTTTTTCCAGTGTAACTTTTCCAGCAATCCGTTGCCACACCTATCGGTCAGGTACCCACAACCTCGATGGTGCAGGCCCCGACACTCCACAACAGACCAGCCCAACCCACTGCTTCTTAGCCATCTCTGCAGTCAGCCGCAGAGTTCAATCAGAATCAGAGGCAACTTGTGCCCCTGATGGGCCCACCACATACAAACTCAGGCAGAAGTACCAGCGCACCACAAGCACGTGATTGCCATCCCTCATCTCGTTCACACCTGGTGAACAGGAATCACCCAAGAGGGTGACAGGAGCCAGGCAGGAGGGCAATCTCAGTTTCATTACAGGAACTGTGAAACGCAGATTGTGTTAATCTATATAGAATAAAAGTAAAACACAGCAGAACCGAGAAACCATACGTCCAAGCAGCCCTCCTGTCGGTCATGCCCTATGTGACTTCTGAATGTTTGTGATATTTTTGTTATAATACATAAGCAGAAAGCGAAATTTAGATGTGTTTTTTTGATAAGGGGCACAATTACTTCAGGAGGGCTAGATGATGGTCAGATATGACTTAATACGTAAAAGTATAGAATTGATGTATGCGTGGGATACCTTGGAGGGAATCTGCAGACCAGGGTTAGGAGCACATACAGATCTTTTCCCCAAGATGCTTAGCCAGTGCCTAAAATGCAAGCTCTTTCCACCTGTTGCAACAATGGATAACGGAAGCATTTACGGTAAGATTGTGAAATTGGCTGTACTCTACAGATGCCACATCTGCAAGGCGCCGTGAGGTTTTTGCATACCACCCTCTTCCCTCCTCCTTCCCCAAATCCCCCTTAGGCCTGGCCGCCTGTCCAGGTGCCACCATTCCCCTCCTTGTTAAATGCCTATTACATCAAGTCTTTTAAGGTTTATTTATATTTACATAAATATTTTGTTGCAGTGAAAGATTACCAATATGAAATATGACATGGGAGGCTGCAGGCATCCAGCACGCCCTATCCAATGATCTACACACAGGCGATGTCATCCGCCTGCTTTACACACTCAGACTGCCAGATGTTTCTACTTTTCTTTCGCATCCTTAGCACCCTCCTCCAGCTTGAGACTTTCTGGCGGCTCACGATAAGCAGGAAACGTCTCCCAGGGGCTGCTCAGGTCAAACTTGCGGAACTCCTGTGAAAGTTCAACAGGTTCTGCCACAACCCGCTTCACTTCATCATCGTAACGTACCTAGGAAATAAGAGACAAAGAAACTGTGAGCAAAGATGCCCCTCATCTCTCCCACTAGGGAAAGAAGTCCCACCAAGACCACCATGTACAAGAATAAATTGCAGCGACGTGGGGTATCAGCGGAGACAACTCTCTTCTGGAACGAACACCAATTTATAGTCTATGGTGGGACCAGGAGCCTGGCTCAGTAGAATACTAGAGGGTCCTCACAGCTGGACCATGAACCATTAAGTTTCTATTGCATCTCTGATAAAATCCCTCACCAATGAACCCGAATGTCAGATACAAGGCACCTGGGTGAGTAATACTCTGAATAGAAGTGATTAAGGATAATCCCTTCTCCCCCTAGCCCTTCCAACTGTTGGCACAACTGAATGGTACACCATTTATTGACAATAGAAAGGTGGAGGGCTAAGTCTCCTGTGCCAGGGTGGTGAGTGCTTAACTCAATTAACTATCTTACTCTCTGGCTTCCTAAATTATTCTGATTACATAAAAAGGTGACAAGTTGAAGGATTCCCAATGACAGCCATGAAAGTGAAGGTTTAATGCGATGAACCAGGGCCACCTTCCACACAATACACAGGATTCTCCCACTCAAGCCCACATGGTCTCGTGCTGGATGCTACAGGTGTCTCTTACCCAATGCTCAAGCACACGCTATGAGCCTCTAAGCAACAGCATTCCCAGCAACACCAATGCAGCAATAAGGAGCATGCTACAGCAGTCTTCCAGCCCATGCTATCTACCTCTATGCCGCACCATTCAAGGATATATCCAGCTACCTCACATGCAAGGCATGATATCAGGGTCGCCCACCCATTTAGTATTCAAGGCTCTGCTACGGGCACCGTACTAAAGGCCACCGTAGGAGCATTCCTCTCCAGTACTTGCGGTCACCATCCTGGCATCTAATGCTAACAGCAATTATGTAGAGCTCCCACCCTACCCTTAAGGCCACAATAGCAGCCTTACAATCCAATACACAAGCCCCCCCAGGGGTGGCCCATCCCCAGCACTTGAGGTCCTGCAATGGCCATCTTCCACTGAAGGCTACACAACTGGCCTTTCCCATCGCTCATACAAGGTAACACTCGCCTAATCTCACCCAACACTCAACGCAACGCTAGTGGCCGCTCCACACCCACCACTCACGGCCACAGTAAGAACAGCTCTGAATCAACATTTGTGTCCTTTCTGCATCTCCTGGATTGAGCCCCTCAGAGTGCTCATTTATTCACAACAATAGCATGAATTTCCTCATTATTTAATTGTTTCTATTTATTATAAAGCATCAGCTGTGATATAGATTGAAAGTGCATCAATAGCTCATATGCTATGTACTGAGCAGCATGATTTATAAAGCATAATGCATTTACGCAAATGCAGGAGATAATCACGTTTCTTTCACACATCATGGGGCCTCTTTACTCATAATAATGCTGAGAAGTTGTAAGTCAAATGCACGGGCCCTTAACAGAGGGGCCGCCAGATGTCGGGGGGAGCACCGAAGCTGCGCACGATCTGCTTGGAGGTCACACACTGGCGCTGCCAACGTCAAAGACAGAACCGGGCCTCACTTGCTGCAGACTGAGATACAACTGAGGCATCTGTGGTGCCTATATAAATAGAAGCCAGAGACTGGGAGAGGAGGGACTCCGACACAGAGGGATTCCACCAACTATTTGACTAAACGATCACTATAGGAAATGCTGCCATTTGTTTCTTCTACTTACATGTTTTGTTGTTTTACTTTTCAGCATTAGTTTGTGAACTAATAAGCATTTCTATCACCTGCACTACAAGCAGCTTCTAATATTTAATAAAACCTTTTAAAAATAGATTTTGGATTTCTTCTACATGCACATCATTTGGAGAAATGGGCTTCAGAACCAACCAAGAAATATAAAGCTTGTGTTTCTGAAGGATCTTTATCAAATGGGCATCATCGTCAAAGAAGTTGTGGAAGATGCGTAGGGTCAAGCCTATCTTTGTTTCCTGCTCATTTTGGCAAGCTGGTGCATACCAGGGGGTTATGAAAGGCTGTCTGGGCTGTATTTACAATGGAACTTGTAAAAACATATGACACTCATGGCAAACATCTGGTATTCCCACATGAACACTCAAAGCAACTCCAAGAGAATCTTCAACCACCCCTAGTTACCTCTCACTCACTCTCAAGGCAGTGGTATGAGGCAGATACTCAAGGCCACTCTATAAGAATTTCCGACCACCCCTAGTTACCTCGTACTCAGTCTCAAGGCAGTGGTATGAGGCGGACTCTCAAGGCCACTCTATGAGAATCTCCGACCATCCTTAGTTACCTCGCACTCACAGTCAAGGCAGTGGTATAAGGCGGACACTCAAGGACACTATTTGAGGATTTCCAACCACCCCTAGTTACGTATCACTCACTCTCAAGGCAGTGGTATGAGGCGGACACTCAGGACCACTCTATGAGAATCTCCAACCACCCTTAGTTACCTCTCCCTCACTCTTCAAGGCAGTGGTATTAGGCCCCCCCTTCAAGAACAACCTTTGACGATCTCTGACCACCTCTAGTTACCTCTCACTCACTCTCAAGGCACTGGTATGAGGCGGACACAAGACCACTGTATGAGAATCTCCAACCACCCCTACTTACCACTCACTCTCAAGGCAGTGGTATGAGGCGCACACTTAAGACCACTCTGACGATCTCTGACCACCTCTAGTTACCTCTCACTCTCAAGGCTGCGATATAAGGCGGACACTCAAGGCCACTCTATGAGAATCTCCGACCACCCCTAATTACCTCTCACTCACTCTCAAGGCAGTGGCCTGAGGCGGACACTCACTCTCTATGAGAATCTCCAGCCACCGCTATCTACCTATCACTCACTCTCAAGGCAGTGCTATGAGGGGGATAATCAAGGCCACTGAGAATATCTGACCACCCTTAGTTACCTCTCACTCACTCTCAAGGCAGTGGTATGAGGGGGATACTCAAGGCCACTCTATGAGAATCTCCGACCACCCCTTGTTACCTATCACTCACTCCCAAGGCAGTGGTATGAGGGGGATAATCAAAACCACTCTGAGAATATCTGACCACCCTTAGTTACCTCTCACTCACTCTCAAGGCAGTGGTATGAGGAGGACACTCAAGTCCACTCAATGAGAATCTCCGACCACACCTAGTTACCTCTCACTCACTCTCAAGGCAGTGGTATGAGGCGGATACTTGCGGCTACTATATGATGATCTCCAACCACCCTTAATAAGCTCTCACTCACTGTAGGAAAGAGCCCTTGTTGGCATGGTTACTACCCCCCCCCACACACACACACGCACACTTTCTGCTAGTGTTCATGCCAACTTTGATTGGAAGCGTGCTGGGACCTGCTAACCAGGCCCCAGCACTAGTGTTCTTTCCCACAAACTGTACCTTCGTTTCCGCAATTGGCACAACCCAGGCACACATATAAGTCCCTTGTAAAAGGTACTCTGGTACCGAGGGCCCTGTGGCCAGGGAAGGTCCCTAAGGGCTGCAGCATGTCTTATGCCACCCTGGGGACCCCTCACTGAGCACATGCACACTGCCTCACAGCTTGTGTGTGCTGCTGGGGAGAAAAAGACAAAGTCGACATGGCACTCCCTTCAGGGTGCCATGCCTACAACCCGCTGCCTGTGGCATAGGTAAGTCACCCCTCTAGCAGGCTTTACATCCCTTAAGCAGGGTGCACTATACCACAGGTGAGGGCATAGCTGCATGAGCAATATGCCCCTACAGTGTCTAAGTCTATTCTTAGACATTGTAAGTGCAGTGTGGCCATATTAAGTATATGGTCTGGGAGTTTGTCATTACGAACTCCACAGTTCCACGATGGCTACACTGAATACTGGGAAGTTTGGTATCAAACTTCTCAGCACAATGAACCCACACTGATGTCCCCTGTAGGAAGCTGGCTCTGTATATACTATCTCAAAGTGAGAGCTAGTGTGCACAGAGTCCAGGGGTTCCCCTTAGAGGTTGACAGTGGCAAAACTACATAATACTAATGCTCTATTTTGTGGTAGTGTGGTCAAGCTTATCAGAGGGTAGTGTTAAGCATTTGTTGTGCAAACAAAGGCAATAAATGAGGAACACACACACAAAGACTTAACTCCAGGCAAATAGATTTTTTATAGAAAAATATTATTTTCTTTATTTTAGAACCACAAGATTCAGAATTCAAGTAAATACATAAGTTGTAAGGTACTTGGCATAGGTAAGTATGGAACTTTGAAGTAAAACAGTAATGTACACAGTTTTGGCAAAAACGGCAATAAGCTATTTTAGAAAGTGGACACTGCAAAAATCAACAGTTCCTGGGGGAGGTAAGTACAAGTCAGTTTAGCAGGTAAGTAAAGCACTTACAAATTCAGTCTCCGGGGCATAGGCAGCCCACCGTTGGGGGTTCAAGTCAACCCCAAACACCCAGCACCAGCAACACAGGGCCGGTCAGGTGCAGAGGTCAAAGAGGGGCCCAAATAACATAGGCGCCTATGGAAACTAGGGGTGCTCCGGTTCCAGTCTGCTACCATGTAAGTACCTGCGCCCTCAAGGAGCAGACCAGGGGGGTTTTGTAGAGCACTAAGGGGGGTCCCAAACAGACCCACAAAATACACCCTCAGCGGCACAGGGGCGGCCGGGTGCAGTGTGCTAACAAGGTGTCGGGTTTTGTATTGGATTCAATGGAGGGACCCGGGGGTCACTCTGGCGATGCAAGCAGGGCACAGGGGGGCTTCTCGTGCCAGCCACCGACTGGGCAAAGAGGAGGGCTGCCTGCTGGTCACTCTTGCACTGGTAGTTGGTTCCTCTCGGGCCTGGGGGCTGCGGGTGCAGTGCTTCTTCCAGACATCGTGTTCTTTGTTACTGGGCAGTCGCTGTCAGGGAGATCCTCTGGATTCTCTCTACAGGCGTCGCCGTGGGGGTGCAGGGAGGTCGTCTCCGGGTGGACACACTGTGGGAGTCGCCTGGGGGTCCTCGCTGCAGTGTTGGTTTCTCTGGTCACGGGCCGGGGGTGTCGGGTGCAGAGTGTTGGGGACTCACGCTTCAGGAGTGAGGTGAGAGTCCCTTTAAAGATGGTTTCTTCTTGTTGCTTTGGACAGAGCTGCTGTCCACTGGAGTTTCTTGGTCCTTTGGGTTTGCAAGTCAGTCCTCTGAGTCAGCAGAGGTCGCTGATCCCACTGGACGCGTCGCTGTTGCAGGTTCTTTGAATCTGGAGACAGGCCGGTAGAGCTGGGTCCAAAGCAGTTGTCGTCTCCTTCTTCTCTGCTGGGTTTTGAGGTCAGCAGTCCTTGTTAGGTTGTCAGGAATCTGATTTCCGGGGTTCAGGGTCGCCCCTAAATACTGAATTTAGGGGTGTGTTATGCTACTGTCATTGGGGGTGGATACACCCTCCTAGTGCTCCCTCCCTTTGGGGAAGGGGGCACATCCCTCCCCCTACTGGCTAAATCCTCCAAAACAAGATGGAGGATTTTCGAAGGATGGGGTAGACCCGGCTGAGGGGGTGACGACTTCTTGTTTTTCTCATTATCTCCCCGGACTTGCCGCCAAAAGTGGGGGCGGAGTCCGGGGGGCAGGCATCTCCACTAGCTGGAGTGTCCTGGGCATTGTAATACGAAGCCTGAGCCTTTGATGCTCACCGCCAGGTATTACAGTTCCTGCAGGGGGGAGGTGTGAAGCACCTCCACCCAGTGCAGGCTTTGTTTCTGGCCCCAGAGAGCACAAAGACTCTCACCCCAAGGGGTCAGAAACTTGTCTCAGTGGCAGGCTGGCACAGACCAGTCAGTCCTGCACTGAAGGACTGAGTAAAATACAGGGTGTATCTCTAAGATGCCCTCTGTGTGCATTTGTTAATAAATCCAACACTGGAATCAGTGTGGGTTTATTATTCTGAGAAGTTTGGTACCAAACTTCCCAGTATTCAGTGTAGCCATTATGGAACTGTGGCCACACTGAACTTACAATGTCTAAGAATAGACTTAGACACTCTAGGGGCATATTGCTCATGCAGCTATGCCCTCACCCGTGGAATAGTGCACCCTGCGTTAGGGCTTTAAGGCCTGCTAGAGGGGTGACTTTCCTATGCCACAGGCAGTATTTTGTGTGCATGGCTTCCTGAGGGGGATGCCATGTCGACTTTGCCTTTTTCTCCCCACCAACACACACAATGTACAATGGCAGTGTGCATGTGTAAGGTGAGGGGTCCCTTAGGGTGGCACAACACATGCTGCAGCCCTTGGGGACTTTCCCTGGTCACAGGGCCCTTGGTACCACTGGTACCCTTTCCAAGGGACTTATCTGTGTGCCAGGGGTGTGCCAATTGTGGAAACAATGGTACATTTTTAGTGAAGGAGCACTGGTGCCGGGGCCTGGTTAGCAGGGTCCCAGCACACTCTCAGTCCATTGGGAAAATTAGGGAAAACCGGGAGGAGTGACCACCCTAGCCAGGACCACCCGTATGGTGTCCAGAGCTGAGGTGATCCCCTCCCTGCAGAATCCTCCACCTTGGTTTGGAGGACAGGGACCAATAGGGATAGGAATGTGCCCCCCTCCCCAGAGGGAGTGGACACAAGGAGGGTGTAGCCACCCTCAGGGACAGTAGCCATTAGCTACTGTCCTCTGACCCCTAAAACGCCCCTAAATCTAGGATTTAAGGGCCTCCCTGAGCCCAGCTCACCCGATTCCTGGCGACCTACAAGAAGATGAAGGGCTGCTTATCTGAAACCCCAGCAGAGAAGAAGGAAGAAGACAAACGGCCTGTCTCCTGCTTCAAACAACCTGCAAAAGACCAGTGATGCGTCCAGCAGGACCAGCGACCTCTGCCCAACTCCAGAGGACTGCCCTGCACCCAAAAGAACCAAGAGCTCCCGAGGATAGCGGCTCTGTCTAAGAAAACCTACAGCCAAGGAGTCTCACCTCACTCTGGATGTGTGAGTCCTGACCCCTGTGCACCAGACGCCCACGGCCTGTGTCCAGGTTGTCCACCCAACAAGAGAGGGTCCCCAGGCGATTGCGAGCAAGTGCCCACCCTGGGTTGACCTCTCCATCCCTCAATGACAACACCTGCAGAGGGCATCCCGAGGATCCCCCTGACCGCGAAGCTCTGGCCGAAGATATCAGCCACCTAAAGACAAACTGCACCCACAGCCCCCAGGCCTTGGAGAATCCGACACCTGGTGCATCTGTGTTCAGCAGGCGGCCCTCCTCCCTGTCCGACCGGTGGTGTGCCCGAGACATCCCTCTGGACTACGCCTGAAGCCTGTGAGTGACCCTCGGGGTCTCCTCATATACCAGCATTGGAACCCCGACGTCCTGTTTGCACCCTGCACTCTGCCACCTCGGTGCCGCTGAGGGTGTGTGTTTGGTGCCTACTTGTGGCCCCTCCAGTGCTCCTTCAATTCCCCCTGGTCTGCCCTCCTAGCTGCGGGTACTTACCTGCAGACAGGCCTGATTTCAAGTACCCCCTGTCTCTATAGGAGCCCATGTTAACATTGCTCATCTTTGACCTCTGCCCCCGGCCGGCCCCATGTTGCTGGTGGCGGGTATTTGGGGTTAACTTGAACCCCAACCGGTGGACTTCCTAAAACCCGGAGACTGAAACTGTAAGTGTTGTACTTACCTGCAAAATGATCTAACATTTCTTCCCCCCCAGGAACTGTTTCTGATAATTGCAATGTGTCCATTTTTCAAATAGATTATTGTCAATATTTCAAAAATTGTATAACTTACCTATTTCAAACAAAGTACTGTTAATACATGTATGAAATATGAATCTGTTGAAGTACTTACTTGCAACTTGAATCTTGTGGTTCTAAAAATAAACTAAGAAAAGTTATTTTTTTATATATAAAAAACTATTGGTTTGAAGTTATCATTGGGTGTGGGCTTCTTCTATTGTCTGTGTGTGTACAACAAATGCTTAGCACTACCCTCTGATAAGCCTACTGCTCGACCACACTACCACAAGAGAGAGCATTAGTGTCATCTAGCGCAGGTATCTCCTCCTGGTCATCTGCGGCGTCGGTCGAGACGGGGGCTGCAAGGCAGTGGACTAGACTCTGCTTTTTGGTGCCTGCAATATGCAGGGAAGTAGCACCTCTACTCCAAGAGAGACTGACTAATTTTTGAGGGGTTGGCAGGCTACCCAAGGCTTTGGTAGTTCTCTAGCTTTGTAGGATGAGTCACTCTGTCACGATTGTCGAGAGAGATGAGGGCAGGCAGGGTTTTGCGCAAAGTCCACACTCTTCTTCTACTGTTCTCGCCTGGCAGTGATTTTTCCCAGTCTGCCAAGAAGTGGGGTCAGGACAGGGGGTGGTCTTCTCTGCATCTGGAGAGACCTCGGTCACATAACAAAGGCAGCTGGTCCTTTGAAGCTTCCTGCTCTGGAATGTCCATCCTGCCTGGAAGTGGTAATAACACCTCCGCCCAGAGCAAGCTTTGTGCCTGGCCTCCAAGAGTGTTGGCCCTCACCTCAGGAGTTCAGACATCTGTCTAGGGTGGCTGTACTGGTACAAACCAGTCAGTCAACACTCTAGTAGTCAGTTAGGTTTTCAGGGGGTACCTAAAAGGGCCTCTCTGGGTGCATGTATCAATAAATCCATCACTGGATTCAGTGAGCGTTTATTAATATGAGATGTTTGATGCAAAACATCCCTACTTTCAGTGAAGCCATCATGTAACTGGGGAACTCGTGCTGACCAGTGTCCAGCACATGTACCTAAAATGGCTCCACTGGTCACTTTCTATGTCTGAGAATAAGCCAAAGACATAGCAAGGGCATATAGGTTCAGATAGACATGCCCTCACGTATGATATCCTGCCCACTGCCTTCAGGCTGGAAGGCCTTCCGTAGGGGTGGCTTAGTAAATATCATATGCAGTAGTAGGGAGCCCGGCACAGGGGGGGAATGAAAAGTTGTGCTTTGACTTTTGTCTGCACCAAGGCATGAAGCCTGAGATGGCAGCACTGTCATAGGAAAAATTAAAACTAAGACGGTGACCACACCCCTGTGTGGTGTCAGTCACAGAAGCAAGCGCTGGCAAGGGGGAGAAGCAGTATTCAGAGGGTCCACCATTCTTCTAAAACTGGAAGGAAATGACAAGAATCCTAGAACAAGAGAGATGGGAGGGGCGCAGGGGAAAGAACTTAACTGTGCTCACTATAACAGAAGCAGGCGGCAGCTCTAGCAGGGTGAGGACCGTAAACCAGAGAGCCAAAGGACCCTCAAGATGTTTAACCGAGAAGACTTATCTGAACCCAAAGTAGTGGAGAAGACAGGTAAGAAGCTTGTTTATGCTTTGGCACTAGAAGGAAGCAGTAACTCAACACCAGGTTACTGCTGTCTGCCAAAGGATGTTCAAGCGGTTAGTAAAGCTATATGCCACGATGTTTAAGGTCACACCGTGACCAACACCAACGACCATGTTGTCCATGTCTCTCACCTGACACAAGCCACTCTAAAGACATCTGGTGTCACGCTCCCATCTAACATTCAAAGCCACACTATGGCCTCTCTCTTATGACATAAGCCATTAACATCACTGGTCATGCTCCCCCGGACACAAACCCACAATACAGAAATCAGTCATGCTCCCACCTGACAGTCAAAGCCATGCTGAGGCTAGTCTCACCTGTCATATGCCAGTGTGCAGGTGGCGCCTAGCAAAACCTGTCACGCTCCCATCGAACATTCAAAGCCAGATTATAACTTCTCTCATCGGACACGAGCCACTATACAGGCATCTCCAAACATCACTCATCATGCTGCCACCAGACAAGCCCACAACATGGAAATCTGCTAACACCATCAGCCACGCTCCCAGCTGACAGTCAAAGCACACTATGCCTTCTCTCACCTGACAAAACCACACTCGAGGAACCTCCTATCCACTCTCAGCTATTTATTTCTGTTGTAGATGAATTACTCACTGTGGCTGCAGGTTTAACAGAATCGATGTCTCAGGATGTCATGTCACTCATATAATTTTGCACCCACACGTTCGCACACTGGACTCTGCACCACATAAACCCTGCAGCAGACTGCAAATGCTGCTGCATTTCACCAGACACGTGCTCGCCCCCCTCGTTACTCTCTCACATGCTGAGACTCTCCCGGCCCAATGATGGGCTTCTAGCTGCTCCTATCATGTCTTCTGAGAGTTCAGGGCACATCTTTCTTACCTCCACATATCCAGAAAGTGGGAAGTCCTTCCGGAACGGATGTCCTTCAAATCCATAATCTGTCAGAATTCGCCTCAGATCAGGGTGATTGGCAAAGAAAACTCCATACATGTCCCAGACCTGGAAGACATCATACGAGAACTATAAGCACGAAAAGCAGTCACAAAGAGATAAGATTTTTTTTTATGGCTGAGGGCATGGTGATGAGACAAATGATGTGTGAGGACTGGCACCCTCTAAAGCAACCAAGGGATGAATGAGACCTTGCATACTGTGATACAACCAAGGAATGTGTGAAGACTGGCACACTATGAAGCAACTTAGGGATCTGTGAGCCCTGGCACACTGTGAAGCAACCAAGGGCTATGCGGGGCCTGGCACACTGTGAAGCAACCAAGGGATGTGTGAGCCCTGGTCAGCCTGTAACACCTATTTCCAAAAGGAGAGGGTGTTACACTCTGCTCTCAGAGGAAATGCTTTGTTCTGCCTTCCTGGGACTGGGCTGCTCCGACCCCAGGAGGGCAGAACCCTGTCTGTGGGGTGGCAGCAGCTGTAGCTGCAGTGCAAGCCTCAGAGAGCTGGTTTTGCAGTACTGGGGGTCCATGGTGGAGCCCCAGGAAGCATGGAATTGGCTCCAATACCAGATTTGGAATGGGGGAACAATTCCATGATCTTAGACACCTTACATGGCCATATTCGGGGTTACCATTGTGAAGCTACATATAGGTATTGACCTATATGTAGTGCACATGTGTGTCCAGGGAATTGGCCCTGAGCTGTGTGGGGGCACCTTTGCTAGTGCAAGGGTGCCCCCACACTTAGTAAATGAAGGTTAGACATATAGGTGACTTATAAGCTACTTAAGCGCAGTGTAAAATGGCTATGAAATAATGTGTGCGTTATTTCACTCAGGCTGCAATGGCAGTCCTGTAAAAGGGGTTGTCTGAGTTCCTTATGGGTGGCAAAAGAAATGCTGCAGCCCATAAGGATCTCCTGGAATCCCAATGCCCTGGGTACCTAGGTACCATATACACGGGACTTATAAGGGGGGTCCAGTATGCCAATTGAAATTGGTAAATTAAGTCACTAGCCTGCAGTGACACATTTTAAAGCAGAGAGAGCATAAACACTGAGGTTCTGGTTAGCAGAGCCTCAGTGATACAGTTAGGCATCACACAGGGAACACATCCAGGGCACATACTATGAGCACTGGGGCCCTGGCTGGCAGGATCCCAGTGAGACAGGCAAAAACATATTGACATACAGGTAAAAATGGGGGTAACATGACAGGCAATATGGTACTTTCCTACAACGACACTGTCGGAGAAAGAGCCAAGGGATGTGGTCTGTAGCCAAGATCCACACGATGTGGGTGACTGGAGCAATGCCGAGCGAAGAAGCCCTGAAGCCAGGGATCGCGCAGAGTGCGTATTCAGGCAGCTGCAGAACTGTGAGCGACAAACGTATCTTGGGCACCTGGAAGACTCAGGGCACCAATGGCAGCAGGGGCAAGACGTGTGTTACCCACAGAACCAGGGAAAGGACCACAGAAACCCACGGGACACCTGCAAGGCCAGATGCACCAAGAGGACTAGGGACAGGAAGTGGCAAACCTGCAGCACTATAGGATCCACATTGCAGGACAAAGAAACACCCACTGACAGACACAACCCACACCTACCCACCCACCTTCTCTACCACAGGTACTGCAAGGTAAGAAACAACAGTTGGACCAGGAGCACAAGTGAGATCACCAGTGCCAGTAGCATGAAGGGCACCAGTGGCACCCACAGAGCCATGAGCACTCATGGGGCAGAGCCAGGGCAGGTGCACCTGCAAGGCAACAGGCACCCAGAGTACCATAGGCACTTACAGGACTAGGGGCAGGACCAAGCGCACACACAGGATGAGGCACATCCTGAAGCACAGGAGGCAAGACCAGGGGCAAACATAGGACAGGTGCTGGACAAGGAACACCCACAGCACAGAACCATTCACATAAACAGCATCAGGGCACAGTCAGGACCACAGGTTGATGCAAGGCATGGAACACCAGCAGGACCAAGGGATCCTGCTGAGTCACTCAGCTCAGGAACATGAGCACCTGCAAGGCCAGGCGTATCTGGGGCAGCCACAGAACCAGGAGCACACACTGGACCAGGGGCAGGAAAGGTGCACCAGCAGAACCCAAAGGACAAGGGGCACACCTATGAGGTCAGGGGCATCCGCAACACCAGAGGCAGAACCAAGCACACCTACAGGACCAGGAGCATCCACAACTCCAGGGACAGGACCAGCACACCTACAGGACCAGGGGTGTCCACAACACTAGGGGCAGAACCAAGCACACTGACAGGACCAGGGCATACACAACACCAAGGACAGGACCAGCACACCTACAGGACCAAGGATGTCCAGAACACCAGGGGCAGAACCGGCACAACTACGCGACCAGGGGCATCCACAACACCAGGGGCAGGACCAGCACACCTACAGGACCAGGGGTGTCCACAACACCGGGGGCAGGACCAAGCACACCGACAGGACCAGGGGTGTCCACAACACCAGTGGCAGGACCAAGCACACCGACAGGACCAGGAGCATCCACAACTCCAGGGACAGGACCAGCACACCTACAGGACCAGGGGTGTCCACAACACCAGGGGCAGGACCAAGCACACCGACAGGACCAGGGCATACACAACACCAGGGGCAGGACCAAGCACCTAGAGGACCAAGGACATCTACATCACCAGGGGCAGGACCAAGCACACTGACAGGACCAGGGGCATCCGCAGGATGGGAGGTAAGACCACACACCCCTGCAGAACTACAGGCACCTGGACAGCCAAAGGCACCTCAGAGGACCAGAGGCACACACAGGGGCCTGACGAGATGCAAGTGCCAGCCTAGGGGCATCCACAGGGTCTTCCGATTCCAAATGGCCACTGTGAACACTAGGATTAAGATTTAGGGTCTTACCTTGAAAGTGTGAGGTCTCGGGAACATACAGCAGGGTTCAACCAGTTCCAAAACCACAATACACAAAGAAGCTTACGTAAAAAGCAAAACCCTAATTTCCCCTGTGCTACAAAAACACGGGGTTGGAGCACACACAAAGAGGGGGAGGCGAGTCTGGGGGCATACAGACAGTCCTTTGATGCGCCATGCGTGTCCTCAACCCTCAGGTAAAGCTGATGTTGTGGGGTCTCCACCTGCAGCTGTCCATAGGTTACTCTCACAAATCACTCTCAGGTCCCCGTAGGAAAGTACCATCTTGTCTGGCATGTTACCCCCATATTTCACTGTATATATGTTGTTTTAGTCTATGGGCCTTATTACAACTTTGGAGGACGGTGTTAATCCGTCCCAAATGTGACGGATATACCACCTACCATATTACGAGTTCCATAGGATATAATCGACTCGTAATACGGTAGGTGGTATATCCGTCACATTTGGGACGGATTAACACAGTCCTCCAAAGTTGTAATAAGGCCCTATGTGTCACTGGGACCCTGCCACGCAGGGCCCTAGTGCTCATAAGTATGTGCCCTGTATGTGTTCCCTGTGTGATGCCTAACTGTCTCACTGAGGCTCTGCTAACCAGAACCTCAGTGGTTATGCTCTCTCTGCTTTCCAAATTTGCCACTAACAGGCTAGTGACTAAATTTACCAATTCACATTGGCATACTGCTACACCCATATAATTCCCTAGTATATGGTACTGAGGTACCCAGGGTATTGGGGTTCCAGGAGATCCCTGTGGGCTGCAGCATTTCTTTTGCCACCCATAGGGAGCTCTGACAATTCTTACACAGGCCTGCCACTGCAGCCTACGTGAAATAACGTCCACGTTATTTCACAGCCATTTACCATTGCACTTAAGTAACTTATAAGTCACCTTTATGTCTAACCTTCACCTGGTGAAGGTTGGGTGCAAAGTTACTTAGTGTGTGGGCACCCTGGCACTAGCCAAGGTGCCCCCACATCGTTCAGGGCAAATTCCCCGGACTTTGTGAGTGCGGGGACACCATTACACGTGTGCACTGTACAAAGGTCACTACCTATGTACAGCGTCACAATGGTAACTCCGAACATGGCCATGTAACATGTCTAAGATCATGGAATTGTCCCCACAATGCCATTTTGGCATTGGGGGGACAATTCCATGATCCCCCGGGTCTCTAGCATAGTACCCGGGTACTGTCAAACTGCCTTTCTGGGGTCTCCACTGCAGCTGCTGCTGTTGCCAACCCCTCAGACAGGTTTCTGCCCTCCTGGGGTCCAGGCAGCCCTGGCCCATGAAGGCAGAACGAAGGACTTCCTCTGAGAGAGGGTGTAACACCCTCTCCCTTTGGAAATAGGTGTGAGGGCTGGGGAGGAGAAGCCTTCCCCAGCCTCTGGAAATGCTTTGATGGGCACAGATGGTGCCCATCTCTACATAAGCCAGTCTACACCAGTTCAGGGATCCACCAGCCCTGCTCTGGCGCGAAACTGGACAAAGGAAAGGGGAGTGACCACTCTCCTGACCTGCACCTCCCAGGGGAGGTGCCCAGAGATCCTCCAGTGTGTCCCAGACCTCTGCCATCTTGGAAACAGAGGTGGTTGTGGCACACTGGACTGCTCGGAGTGGCCAGTGCCAGCAGGTGACGTCAGAGGCTCCTTTTGATAGGCTCTTACCTCTCTTGGTAGCCAATCCTCCTGGCTAGGTAGCCAAACCTCCTTTTCTGGCTATTTAGGGTCTCTGCTTTGGGGATCTCACCAGATAACGAATGCAAGAGCTCACCGGAGTTCCTCTGCATCTCCCTCTTCACCTTCTGCCAAAAGGATCGACCGCTGACTGCTCAGGACGCCTGCAAAACCGCAACAAAGTAGCAAGACGACTACTAGCAACCTTGTATCGCTTCATCCTGCTGGCTTTCTCGACTGTTTCCAGGTGGTGTATGCTCTGGGGGTACCCTGCCTCTTCTCTGCACCAGAAGCTCTGAAGAAATCTCCCGTGGGTCAACGGAATCTTCCCCCTGCAACCGCAGGCACCAAAAGACTGCATCACTGGTCCTCTGGGCACTCTCAGCACGACGAGCGTGGTCCCTAGAACTCAGAAACTCTGTCCAAGTGACTCCCACAGTCCAGTGACTCTTCAGTCCAAGTTTGGTGGAGGTAAGTCCTTGCCTCCCCACGCTAGACTGCATTGCTGGGTACCGCGTGATCTGCATCTGCTCCGGCTCCGGCTCCTGTGCACTATTCCAGGATTTCCTTCGTGCACAGTCAAGCCTGGGTCCCCGACACTCTAACCTGCAGTGCACAACCTTCTGAGTTGTCCTCCGGCGTCGTGGGACTCCCTTTTGTGACTTTGCGTGGACTCTGGTTCACTCTTCTTCCAAGTGCCTGTTCAGGTACTTCTGCGGGTGCTGCCTGCTTCTGTGAGGGCTCCCTGACCTGTTGGGTGCCCCCTCTGTCTCCTCCTCCAAGTGGCGACATCCTGGTCCCTCCTGGGCCACAGCAGCACCCAAAAACCTCTACCGCGACTCTTGCAGCTAGCAAGGCTTGTTTGCGGTCTTTCTGCGTGGGAACACCTCTGCAAGCTTCATCGCGACGTGGGACATCCGTCTTCCAAAGGAGAAGTCCTTAGCTCTCTTCTTTCTTGCAGAACTCCAAGCTTCTTCCATCCGGTGGCAGCTTCTTTGCACCCTCAGCTGGCATTTCCTGTGCTCCTGCCCACTCTCGACACTGTCGCGACTATTGGACTTGGTCCCCTTGTCTTACAGGTACTCAGGTCCGGAAATCCACTGTTGTTGCATTGCTGGTGTTTGTTCTTCCTGCAGAATCTCCCTATCACAACTTCTGTGCTCTCTGGGGGTAGTAGGTGCACTTTACACCTACCTTTCAGGGTCTTGGGGTGGGCTATTTTTCTAACCCTCACTGTTTTCTTACAGTCCCAGCAACCCTCTACAAGCTCACATAGGTTTGGGGTCCATTCGTGGTTCGCATTCCACTTTTGGAGTATATGGTTTGTGTTGCCCCTATACCTATGTGCTCCTATTGCAATCTACTGTAATTTTACACTGCTTGCATTACTTTTCTTGCTATTACTGCATATTTTTGGTATTGTGTACATATATCTTGTGTATATTTGGCATCCTCATACTGAGGGTACTCACTGAGATACTTTTGGCGTATTGTCATAAATATAAAGTACCTTTATTTTTAGTATATCTGTGTATTGTGTTTTCTTATGATATTGTGCATATGACACCAGTGGTATAGTAGGAGCTTTGCATGTCTCCTAGTTCAGCCTAAGCTGCCAGAAACACCTCTTCTACACTAATAAGGGATAACTGGACCTGGCACAAGGTGTAAGTACCTCTGGTACCCACTACAAGCCAGACCAGCCTCCTACAGTCCCCTTTTGCCTATCCACATGGAGCTGCACATTGGCTCCCTTGGAGCTCTCATGTCCTATGTCCCCTCTGATTCAGAATGCCTTTTTCAGGGCACCAGAAATGCAGACTCACCTCTCTCTCGTACCAGTTTGCAGCCTTGTGCACAGGGACGGCTGAGTCGATGGAGGTGAGCTCATCTGCATAGGTTTTCACACGGATACGGGAGTTGAAGTGTAGGGACAGCAAGTTATACACAACCTGAGAAGAGACAAGAGCAGAGATATCAGTGTGAACGCTGTGGAACATTTAATATGTCAACACTGGAAGAGAGAATCTGCAAATAGCACCAGATGTTTCATTGTCCCCGGAGTCACCGTGGGCTACTTTACTGCAGCAAGCCAACTGTTCTGAAGCACAGGCACAGTAATGGGGATGGACCACTTGCCGCTAAGTACCAGCAGTAAATTGAAGTAGAAGAGAACCATTCGTCACAGTGCACTGCCATGGATGGTTCCAACAGCAGGCGATGCAGTGCACAGTAAGGAGAGATGAGGGCACTCAGCAGTTCCCTTCAGTCGAGCACGCTTCTAAACTATCCATGCAGTGTCTCTCTTATTCACCAAAGAACACATGGGCACCCCTGTATCCCTTAAACAACCTGGGCATGGTAGACTAACACATGAAGGGGCAACACTGCATCCCCTCAGGACCCTGGACAAAGACAGACTGACACAAGAAGGGACAACACTGCATCCCCTCAGGACCCTGGACAAAGACGGACTGACACAGGAAGGGACAACACTGCATCCCCTCAGGACCCTGGACAAAGACGGACTGACACAGGAAGGGGCAACACTGCATCCCCTCAGGACCCTGGACAAAGACGGACTGACACAGGAAGGGGCAACACTGCATCCCCTCAGGACCCTGGACAAAGACAGACTGACACAGGAAGGGGCAACACTGCATCCCCTCAGGACCCTGGACAAAGACAGACTGACACAGGAAGGGGCAACACTGCATCCCCTCAGGACCCTGGACAAAGACAGACTGACACAGGAAGGGGCAACACTGCATCCCCTCAGGACCCTGGACAAAGACAGACTGACACAGGAAGGGGCAACACTGCATCCCCTCAGGACCCTGGACAAAGACAGACTGACACAGGAAGGGGCAACACTGCATCCCCTCAGGACCCTGGACAAAGACAGACTGACACAGGAAGGGGCAACACTGCATCCCCTCAGGACCCTGGACAAAGAGACTGACACAGGAAGGGGCAACACTGCATCCCCTCAGGACCCTGGACAAAGACATTCTGACACAGGAAGGGACAACACTGCATCCCCTCAGGACCCTGGACAAAGACAGACTGACACAGGAAGGGGCAACACTGCACCCTGTCAGGAACCTATGCAAAGATGGACTAACACAGGAAGGGGAAACACTGCATCCCCTCAGGACCCTGGACAAAGACAGACTGACACAGGAAGGGGCAACACTGCACCCTGTCAGGAACCTATGCAAAGATGGACTGACACAGGAAGGAGTGCGCGCAGAGGTAATGATTTCTACTCAATCCAACTGTTATTTCATCTTTGATATTTTGCGTGTGGACCAGTTACTGGGAGGCAGATCTCGGAGATTTTATAAACACACACAGGATATTGTTCATAAAGAAGCTCATTAAAAACAGACACTCAAACTAATACATTAGAAGGCTCTTTAGACTCACAGGACCAAGGTACATTTCGTATAATTTTGATTCTCACATTTATGTGCATCTCAAACAAGTTTAAAACAACGTAGGTTAATACTTTGTGCTGAATAATCAGTGCTCAGACTCTTGCAGTTGAAAACTGCACATTTATAAAGAAGACAGCGGACAGACCCAGGAAGACTGATAATAAATTGTGATCACAGGTTTATAAATGATTCACAATAGTTTCTTCTCATACTTAGGAAGTCAAAACATAGTGAGGTTGATGTTTTGGTTCAAATGCATGACACGAGCCATTATGACAGATAAACATGCACCAAATACCATAAAAATGACCATGAAAGTTGAAGAAATTACTTCCTTCTAATGGGTTTGTCGGCATACATAATAGATTCTTTAAATAGACATGTTGGAGTATAGAGATGGGGCCTACTGAATGAAAAAGCAGGGAATTATTTTTAAACTGCAAGATGCCCAATGGATCTATGGAGATGAAATACCTTGCCCTACACTATTTAATACAAACCATTCTCCACAATGCATCCTGCATTTAACGTCAGACACAAAGTGGAAGTCTGCCCTCCTGTGCTACCATGAAGTTCTTCAGGGACAATATCCGTACCCCACAGAAGACCTCCGCCTTATACACACCCACATTCCAAGCATATATGCATTAAGGAGGCCCAGAGGGGTCACACAACACCGATCCCCTTACCTCAAAGCGGTTCTGCCTGGAGGGTATATCTACCGCCGTCAAGTCAGCCAAAGATTTGAACTGTGCATTGGTGTGATCTCGGAGGAAAGTGAGAACCGGGATCACCCCATCTGGGTGGATCATAATCTCCAGCTCATTGAAGCACGTCACCTAGAAGAGAGGAGCACAGAGGATCAGCACAGGAAGAGGGGTGGTATGTATAACCGAGCAGTGAAGTGTTCAGAACTGAAAGGGTTCGTGAATGGGGGCATCCACACATGGGACCCCGCAGTCGCATAGCTCGGAGAAGTGCAAGTGGGGGAAAGACAGGGTTGTCTCCGGCAGTTTCCGACATATGGCACGTGTCTACACTGTTTCAGGTGATGCCTCATTTTATTTACCTTGGATGGGTACATCTGAAAGTGTGACAAGCAGATAGAGTGAATCAAGTAGTCTAACACTGTGTCTGAAGCCAAAGAGCAGCTGTTATTTGGCTGTGCAGGCGTGCCAAGTTTGCACCATGTAATGATCACAGTACAAATGTAGCTGCTGGGCGCAGACCGGGAGCTAAAGCCTTCTGATATATGACTGGCTTTGATATCTCGCGGGTTCTGAACTATTATTGACTGGCACCTGAAACCTCCAGAACTGAATAGGAGCCGTGTGCTTCAGGAGTTCAGTTGAGACACAGATCAGTGAATTGTTGTAATCAAATGCAGGAATGGAACGCCTCAAGAACTTCTGACAGGAGCAGGACAGAGTAGTCCTGGAAGGAAGCATCAATGAGGGAGATCGGTTGGGGCACTGGCTGTTTGGGTTGGATTAGGGCTTATCTGAGACACAAATCTGTGAATTGTTATAATCGAATGCAGGAATGGAAAGCCACAAGAACTTCTGATTGGAGGCAGGACTGTGTAGTGTGGAAGGGGGCATCAATGAGGGAGATTATCTGGGACACTGATGGTAGTGGCAGGATTAGGGTCTGTTGAGAAGCTGGTTATGTGAAGTTGTGCAGCTTGTGGTTGTAGGAAAGAACCCTCTTTCTTGGCATGGTTACCCCCATTTTCTGCCTGTTGTCAGTGTGTTTGACTGTGTGCACTGGGATCCTGCTAACCAGGACCCCAGTGAGTATGCTCTCTCCTCCAAATGTGGCTGCTACTAACCTTTTCTCCCCACAATTGGCATACTGGTCCCCCCATGTAAGTCCCTAGTATATGGTACCTAGGTAACCAGGGCATAGGGGCTCCAGGGGATACCTATGGGCTGCACCACTTATTCTGCCACCCATAGGGAGACCATTCAAAGGGTTCTGCAGGCCTGCCATTGCACCCTGCGCGAACCGGGAGCATGCACCCGGTTTCAATAAAGGTCACTGCACTAGGTCACTGTAAGTCACCCCTATGGTAGGCCCTCTCAGCCCAGAGAGCAGGGTGCAGCTACCCGTGTGTGAGGACACCCTTGCACTAGCAGAGGCCCCACCATGAACTCCAGCCCCAATTTACTGGACTTCGTGAGTGCGGGGACGCCATTATTTATGTGTACTAGACACAGGTCACTACCTATGTCCAGCTACATAACGGTAACTCCGAACCCAAGCATGTCTGGTATCAAACATGTCGGAATCATACCCCAATACTGTTGCGAGTATTGGATGTATGATTCCATGCACTCTGGGGGCTCCTTAGAGGACCCCCAGCATGTTTACCATCTGTCTTACAGGGATTTCCTGGCAGCCCAGCTGCTGCCACCCCTCAGACAGGTTTCTGCCCTCTTGCTGCTTGATCTGATCAAGCCCAGGAAGGCAGAACAAAGGAGAGGGAGGTAACACCCTCTCCCTTTGGAAAAAGGTGTTACATGGCTTGGGAGGGGTAGCCTCCCCAAGCCACTGGTTTTCCTTTGAAGGGCATAATTGGTGCCCTCCATGCATAAACCAGTCCACACCGGTTCAGGCCTCCCCCCCCACCCCCCCAAGTCAAACTGGACAATGGAATGGGGAGTGACCACTCACCTGTCCATCACCACACCAGGGGTTGTGCCCAGAGCTCCTCAAGAGGGTCCCTGGGTTCTGCCATCTTGATTCCAAGGTTGGCAGGGAACTCTGGGTGCATCTGAGTGGTCAGGCAGGTGACGTCAGAGGCACCCTATGATAGGTAGTTGCCTGGTTAGGTGACCAAGCCCCCTCTTTGAGCTATATAGGGTCACCCTCTGAGGTGGGTCCTCAGAGTCTGCTTGCAAGATTTCAGCAGGACTCCTCTGCAACCTCTTCGACCTATGGCCTCCGGAACAGCGACTGGACCCTCCAGGAACCTACAAGCTGCAGTTCCACGAGGAAGACTCTTCTGCAACAATGTATCCAGAATTCCTGCCAGCTTTGCAACATTTTCCGGGCCGTGCATCCTCTGAAGAATGTAACTCTTCAGCCTGCACAAGAAGAAGAAGGAATCTCTCTTGGGGTGAAGGCATCATTCCCCTGTAACCTGGCTGCATCGACGACTGGCTTCGTGGATCTCCCCTCATCCTGAGTGGCTTGGGTCCTGCATCATGGGTGGTGGTCCGGGGAGTCTCCCTTGGTCCGCACTTTGGTGGTGGTAAGTCCTTTCCACTCCACGCAAGACAATGCCCCTGTGTACCGCGTCCTTTGCAACTGCCAAGGCTTGTTTGCTTCACCTCCAAGGGGAACTTTAGGCAACATGTAGCTCCAGTCCCCAGCACTCCCTCCTGCAAGTCCTGGGCCTCTGCGTGGTCCTCTGACGATGTGGGAGCGACTTCTGTGGTGCAGCATGTGTTTCTTCTGCGACTTCTGTGTCCTTGTCCTGTGGGACACCTGTGGGTGCTGCCGCTGCTCCTGTGGGCCTTCTGCGACGTGGAGGGTCCCCTGTGACTCCCCCTCCTGGGAAGAGTTCTCCTGGACCTTGCTGGTCCCCAGCAGCACCCCTTTTCCTCCAACCGCAAGTTTGCCTTTGCCAAGGCTTGTTGGTGGAAATCCTTCACCAACAATTATCTGCAAACCAGCTTCCAGCGTGGGACACTTTCTGCACACATCAGGAACTCTTCGCTGGCTTCAGTGCTGCAGTGCTGACCTGTCTTCCTTCTTCGTCGACCAACTCCAAAAGGTACCTGTGGGTGGGTAGTATCGCCTACTGCTCCTGGACTCCAGACACTTCTGGACTTGGTCCCCTTTCTCCACAGGTCTCCACCTTTGGTGTTCCACTGCTGGTTCCTTGCAGACTGTTCTTGGTGTCTTCTTTTTCTTCTTTTCATCCTTTGGGGTGGTTTTGGGGAAATCCAGTGTTTTACTCCTGCATTACTTACCTGTGTGGTTTCCTAATACTCCCAGCTCCCCTCTACACGATTTACTTACCTAGGTGGGGGCCCTGTGCTCGCATTCCACTTTCTTAGTATATGGTTTGGACTCACCCTAAGGCCAATATCGCTTATTGCTATTTTACACTGTTGTATTTACTTACCTCCTATAGGAGTTTTGCGTCTCTAGTATTTTCTGATACAGTGTTCCTAAAATAAAGTACTTTATTTTTTTGTTCAACCAAGTGTTGTCTTTCTTGTGTGTAAGTTCTGTGTGACTACAGTGGTATTGCACTAGCTTTGCATGTCTCCTAGACTGAGCCTTGGCTGCTCACCCACAGCTACCGCTAGAGAGCTCTGGCTTCTAGACCCTGCCTACACTTCACTGAGAGCGGATATCTGTCCCTGGTATAAGGTGTAAGTACCACAGGTACCCACCACACACCAGGCCAGCTTCCTACAGTGGTGTTGTTCAGTTTAGCAGCCTTGTATGGTGTGATGGAGGTGGGGCTGCTGCTATCTAATTACCAGGTTCATGGTGGCTCCGCAGTGATGGACACGGCCATTCTGCATAGTTACGAGAGGTGAGCCTGCAATTCCCCATCGCTCTTAGAAGGGAACATCAGGTGAGCTAAGGTGACAGGTTGCATGTCGTGCTGACATTCTGACACCCGTTTGAGAGCTTATACATTTAGCTAACATTGTTTGCACTGAGTTGGATTACTGCAATGTAGTGGAATGTTCTTTTAGAAATTTCTGACAGTATTTACAACAAATACAGGTTTTAGTAGTAGCGAGTAAAGAGACATACAGCACATTATTGTAAAATGAATCACCTCCAGGCGCTCTAACATGAAGAGTCGTGACAGGACGTAAGGGTCATGTTTTCATTTCCTTACTGAACACCGGGTGATTTCATGCGGTTTGGATGTTTAAGGGTTTGTGGTGGAATGGGGAGGGCACGTATCTACAACAGATGGAAGGATCTTTATTTAGAGTACTGTGGTAGGGCATCTAGGCGCACTTAGCCGAAGTGTTGGCTAGACAGATGCAAGAGTTCCATTTTGAGTTTCTGAACAGCCTGTCATTTGAGGTGGTTTGTGTTTTTCAGAAATCTGGAGGAGAGTATATCTCTACGACGGATGGGTGGGATGGCCTTTAGATTTTTGTGGTTCTGCTTGCATTAGTGCAGTGTGAGGTTAACATTTATCTTGGATTATACGTAGGAGTAGTTCTGTGGTCTGGCTATTTCTGGGTAGAGTGATTTTGGCTGTGGGTTTTAGGGTGGGGAGGAGAGGTGCTCTACCATGAGGGACACGAAGGCGTAGAAAACAACAATCAAGTGATATATGTAACAAATGTAGTGCCAGCGTATGAGACATTTGCAAGCGCGTGAAGCTGATGTGTTCTTAGAGACACGCAGTGAGAAAAGCAGAGGTTGCGCAGTGTACTCAGCCCCAGTGTACATCTGGTAGTAGCAATGAACAGTACTCATGGGGGAATGAGGTGCCCAGGGTATGTTACTCTGGCATGCAATTGAAGTATATGGGGATGGACATTATGGGGATTAAAGATACTATCAGGGACATTTTTTATTCTGCTCCCTGCTATGAAAAGTAACAGAACAAGTTAGTTTTAAAGTTATATTTAAAAAGCTTAGGATTTTCAGTTTCCTTTAACGCTAAAGCTGAGCAGCAAATGAAGGGAAAGCAAACCTCAACATTTGGCTTTTCATAGCAAGTGAAACAGAGCAAAGCTGCTGCTGACCTTGGGTAGCTCTCTGGGTGATAATTCTTGAAATGTTGTTTAAAGAAGGTAGATCGTCTGTTGCCCGCAGAGTTTTGGGTCATGCAGTGTTTTCAACGGAATCTGCTTCTGAAGTGGAAGCCAGTGTGGGGCTTGGCTTGCTGGGGAGATATGCTCATTTCATTTCAGGCCAGCGAGAGCCCCGATTGCAGCCGTCTGTAGTCACCAGAGTGTGCTGCTGGCAACAGTGTGTGATGGCTGCTTGGCTGTAAGCACTACCCTGAATGGATGGTGGTTTTCATGTACGGGGAATGGATGACGGCTACTGCAACTGTGGTAGGCACAGTCTGCGGCAGTCGCTTGCTTCATCAGATGCTGTGGTGCACGCATACTTCAGATGCTGTGGTGCACGTATACTTCAGATGCACAGGTGTACGTATACTTCAGATGCACAGGTGTACGTATACTTCAGATGCACAGGTGTACGTATACTTCAGATGCTGTGGTGCACGTATACTTCAGATGCTGTGGTGCACGTATACTTCAGATGCTGTGGTGCGCGTATACTTCAGATGCTGTGGTGCACGTATATTTCAGATGCACAGGTGTACGTATACTTCAGATGCACAGGTGTACGTATACTTCAGATGCACAGGTGTACGTATACTTCAGATGCTGTGGTGCACGTATACTTCAGATGCACAGGTGTACGTTTACTTCAGATGCTGTGGTGCACGTATACTTCAGATGCACAGGTGTACGTATACTTCAGATGCACAGGTGTACGTATACTTCAGATGCACAGGTGTACGTATACTTCAGATGATGGGGTGCACGTATACTTCAGATGATGGGGTGTACGTATACTTCAGATGCTGTGGTGTACGTATACTACAGATGCACAGGTGTACGTATACTTCAGATGCACAGGTGTACGTATACTTCAGATGCTGTGGTGCACGTATACTTCAGATGCTGTGGTGCACGTATACTTCAGATGCTGTGGTGCACGTATACTTCAGATGCTGTGGTGCACGTATATTTCAGATGCACAGGTGTACGTATACTTCAGATGCACAGGTGTACGTATACTTCAGATGCACAGGTGTACGTATACTTCAGATGCACAGGTGCACGTATACTTCAGATGCACAGGTGTACGTTTACTTCAGATGCTGTGGTGCACGTATACTTCAGATGCACAGGTGTACGTATACTTCAGATGCACAGGTGTACGTATACTTCAGATGCACAGGTGTACGTATACTTCAGATGATGGGGTGCACGTATACTTCAGATGATGGGGTGTACGTATACTTCAGATGCTGTGGTGTACGTATACTACAGATGCACAGGTGTACGTATACTTCAGATGCACAGGTGTACGTATACTTCAGATGCTGTGGTGCACGTATACTTCAGATGATGGGGTGTACGTATACTTCAGATGCACAGGTGTACGTATACTTCAGATGCACAGGTGTACGTATACTTCAGATGCTGTGGTGCACGTATACTTCAGATGATGGGGTGTACGTATACTTCAGATGCACAGGTGTACGTATACTTCAGATGCACAGGTGTACGTATACTTCAGATGCACAGGTGCACGTATACTTCAGATGCTGTGGTGCACGTATACTTCAGATGATGGGGTGCACGTATACTTCAGATGATGGGGTGCACGTATACTTCAGATGATGGGGTGTACGTATACTTCAGATGCTGTGGTCCACGTATACTTCAGATGCACAGGTGTACGTATACTTCAGATGCACAGGTGTACGTATACTTCAGATGCACAGGTGTACGTATACTTCAGATGCTGTGGTGCACGTATACTTCAGATGCACAGGTGTACGTATACTTCAGATGCACAGGTGTACGTATACTTCAGATGCTGTGGTGCACGTATACTTCAGATGCACAGGTGTACGTATACTTCAGATGCACAGGTGTACGTATACTTCAGATGCACAGGTGTACGTATACTTCAGATGCTGTGGTGCACGTATACTTCAGATGCTGTGGTGCACGTATACTTCAGATGCTGTGGTGCACGTATACTTCAGATGCTGTGGCGCACGTATACTTCAGATGCTGTGGCGCACGTATACTTCAGATGCACAAGAAGTGAACAGTGTACCGATGCATGTGGTACCTATGTGCGGTGTTTTTTGTGTAAATGAGGTGCTTGAAACATACGGTGACTTAATGAAATGCCCCTTCCTAGTTTTTGGACTGACGCTGCCAGTTGTTCGTCTCGGAGGGCACTGAGGCTGCTAACCAGAACTCAGTGCAAGTGACCTGCCGCTAAAGTGTACAGGGCACTAGAATTGGAGAAGAGGGCCAAATGACGCTGCAGAGCTGAGTCAATTATGTGGTAAGAAAAGGCACATTATGCGCCACATTTTGTAATACTATTCAATCATTATTTTGTCATTTTTAGGGTTGAGGGTGCGCAAGCGCTCTGGCCCCTGTTGTAATCTCTCTGTGGGCTTTTAACCACACCCACCGCATGCCCATGAGTTTGGTTGGTTCGTGGGCTTGCCTTTCAAAATTCGCTTGATTTGATTAGTGAAAGGCATGCATACGTCTTGCCTTTTATGGTGTTTAGCCCACCTCGAGCGCACCGACCAACTACTGAAAACATACAAGGCTTCATGTTTTCCGCGTGGTATCTGGACTACCGTTTCTCTTTATTTCGTAGGCGCTATGAATGACATCGACTCTGTTACATGGATAGTTGTATATTTGTCAATCATACATTTGACTGCGAGAAAACTTCAGGTTTTTCTTTTTCTTTTCAATTTATGTGAAAGAGAAATGTCCAGTTAGGAATTTACAACACAAATACACACAATACTCAATAAATGACACGCACGACTCAAAGAGATCCAAACCAATTTATAAAAATATTAAGTATCTTAATATAGGTTTAGGAATCAGAGAAAAATCGTTCAGGTAAGTCATTCACTTAAAAAAGTGGACACTGCAATTTTTGAGTTCTGCATTAGTATCCGATGGAAGGAAAAACAAGTTCTGCAAACAGGTAGAGCTCAGTGACTTACGAGACCAATCTCCAGGAGTTAAGGTTAGTAGTGGGCAAGGTCCAAGGCAGCACCAGCAGTACACCACCAGCGGCCGGGTGCTGTATGCAAAACAGCGTCAGGTGCCCAAATATCTTAGAGACCATACTCCTTCTGGAGGTAATTATGATACACAATATAAACAGGAGACACCAAAATAAGGTAAGTAATTAGACATAGGATAGTGGAAACAATAGGAAAGGCTATAAAATGGAATGGGAGAAAATAGGTCTAGGGGCAACACAAACCATATACTAAGAAAGTGGAATGCAAATCATGAATTCCCCCCTATACAAGTGTAATGTGTGCAGAATCGCTAGGAGAGTAAGAATACAATAAAGGTAAGTAAATGACCCCACCCCAGAGCCCAGAAAAGCAGGAGTAAAGTACTGCAAGTTTCCTTACGACACACTACACCTCGTGATTGGAATTATCGCAATAACCAACCAAGTCTGCAAAACAACAAACAGTGGATTCCTGGACCAGAAGACCTGCTAAAGAAGGACACCAAGTTCAGTAGTCTAAAGAAGTTCCAGGAAGGACAGGAGCCCCTGCCAACTCAGAAGAGGGTGCAAAAGAAGAGTCCCCGGTTGGACGAAGACAGCGGAAATGCACCCTAAGAGGATGCCAGCGGGTTCCTGCGTGATGCAAAGGATGTCCCACATCGTGAAGTTGGATGCAGGCGAGTTTTGGCCCTGGATTCCTCCAACAAGCCTTGGTTCTGGCAAAGTCGCATTTTGCGTCAACTAGGCGCTATCTGGACCTAGGAAGGACCTGGTGGACTCAACTCTGTGTGAGGAGGAAGAGGGGGCTCTCATCACTTCAAAGAGCCCTCAGAGCACCAGATGGCACCTATGGATGTCCCAGGACACGGGGACAAAGGAGGTGCAAAATGTGGTTGATGCAGGACTACAAAAGAAGGTCCCACGCTGCCGGAGACCAACTCAGCGAGTTGAGCGTCATTGGGGACCTGGGTCAGGCTGTGCACGAAGGAATTTTGCAAATAGTGAACAGAGGCCTCAGGAGGTGAAAAAGATGCAGTGCACAGGGGTACTGTCGTTCTGAGGGAAGGCAAGGCCTTACCTACTCCAAATTGCGACAGCAGGACCACAGGACAGTGTGTCGATGGGGTCCACCCTCTGTGTTCCAAGGAGCATGCTCGTCGCCAGGAGATGAGTCCAGGAGAACCGGTCGTCGACTTAAAAGATGCCTGCTTCAGCAGGGGAGTGATTCAGTCACCCAACAGGAGATTTCTTCGGTCCTTCTGGTGCAGGGTGAAGACAGGGAGTCCTCAGAGCATGCACACCGTGGAAACTGTTGCAGTTGCTGGCTGGAGCTGAAGTTGCAGAAGAAAAGTATCCCTTGTGGATACTTTGTTGCTCTTACAGCAGTTTCTGGAGCAGGCTGCGGTTCATCTGAGGTCAGAGGATGAAATAGTAGTTGCAGAGGATTCCTGCTGGAAACTTGCTAGCAGAATCTGAAGAGAACCCACAGAAGAGACCTTAAATAGCCTTGTGAGGGGTATTGGTTAGCTTATCAGGTATGGACCTATCAGGAGGGGTCTCTGACGTCACCTGCTGTCACTGGCCACTCAGAGCCCTCCAGAGTGCTCCCACCCCTTGCAAAGCAAGATGGCTGAAGTCTGGACACACTGGAGGAGCTCTGGGCACCACCCCTAGGGTGGTGATGGACAGGGCAGTGGTCACCCCCCTTACCTTTGTCCAGTTTCGCACCATCTGGGGACAAGGGGTCCCTGAACCGGTGTAGACTGACTCATGGAAGGAGAGCACCATCTGTGCCCTTCAAAGCATTTCCAGAGGCTGGGGGAGGCTACCCCTCCCCAGCCTGTAACACTATTTTCAAAGGGAGAGGGTGTAACACCCTGCTCTCAGAGGAAATGCTTTGTTCTGCCTTCCTGGGACTGAGCTGCTCAGACCCCAGGAGGGCAGAACCCTGTCTGTGAGGCGGCAGCAGCTGTAGCTGCAGTGCAAGCCTCAGAGTGCTGGTTTGGTAGTACTGGGGGTCCATAGTGGAGCCCCCAGGATGCATGGAATTGGCTCCCCAATACCAGATTTGGAATGGGGGACAATTCCATGATCTTAGACACCTTACATGGCCATATTCAGAGTTACCATTGTGAAGCTACATATATATTGACCTATATGTAGCGTACGCGGGTAATGGCGTCCCCGCACTCACAAAGTCCCAGGAAATGGCCCTGAACTATGGGGGGGGGGGGCACCTTGGCTAGTGCCAGGGTGCCCTCACACTTAGTAACTTTGCACCTAACCTTCAGCAAGTGAAGGTTAGAGACATAGGTGACTTATAGGTTTCTTAAATGAAGTAAAAAAATGGCTGTGAATTAATGTGTGCACTATTTCACACAGGCTGCAGTGGCAGTCCTGTGAAAGGGTTTGTCTGAGCTCCCTATGGGTGGCAAAAGAAATGCTGCAGCCCAGATGGATCTCCTGGAACCCCAATGCCCTGGGTACCTAGGTACCATATACTAGGGACTTATAAGGGGGTCCAGTGTGCCAATTGAAATTGGTAAATGAAGTCATTAGCCTACAGTGACAAATTTGAAAGCAGAGAGAGCATAAGCACTGAGGTTCTGATTAGCAGAGCCTCAGTGACACAGTTAAGCACTATACAGACACACACATTAGTCCATAAACTACGAGCACTGGGGTCCTGACCAGCAGGATCCCAGTGAGAGAGGCAAAAAACATACTGACATACAGGTAAAAATGGGGGTAACATGCCAAGGAAGATGGTACTTTTCTACAGCACTCTCTAGTATTCTCTGGTTTATTTGTTACCCACAACGTATGGTGTCACTTTAGTGCATGTCTCTCCCGCCGGGCAGTTTCTTTGGAAAGATGGCTACAGTGCAGAACACACTGTTGTGTGATGAGAGTACTAACACTGTAGAGCCAGCAGCATACTGCTACACTGGGTGCATACCAGCATGCTGTGTATAACACCCTTCGTCAGATGTGGAGCCGAGAGCGAATGGATTCTTAGGGTGCAAATGGTGAGTGCGGAGTATGACACCCACGGTGAGCGAGAGACTCATCCCTTACTGGTAAGAACACATTTATTCTTTACAGGGGCTGGGCCCCACGGTGGAAAACATACGATAATCATATTTACCTGGACTTGCTGGACATATTTAGGCAGAATTTCTGCTATATATTCCCCGAAGGCAGAAAGCTGCTTTTGGGTCACAGCATCTTTTGGTCGAACAGTGGCTAGAAAGAGCATGAGAGAATATTCAGAGCGTTAGGATCACACAGGAAGGCTTAGAGCTCTATAAACACAAACTCCACTTCATGTGCAATACTTACTTTTCAAACAGAATCAAAAATGCTAACAATACACGAAAAGAAATGTTATCGGCAGTATCTGAATTTCAAACATGCTATGACTCTATTGTAACATTATGTGACTCCCTGTCAGATTTCCATGATTCCAAAATCACGAGCATTTGAAACAGTTTTCCTCAAACAGTCTTTGCCACCCCAATGGAGGACTGCATGCTCGGAGCACTGACGCTACTGTGTTAGCATTCAGAACATTAAAATCAGGTTCACCCACTGACCACTGTCACAAACTATTCGGGCAACATCTGTCCTCTCGGCTTGTTATCTGCTGTCCGTCCACAATAAACCCTTGAGGGAAGGGGTTGTTCCTACAGATTTCAAACATGGGATCGAGCGGCCGTTGCTAAAAAGTAACCCACGGTGAATCCAGCCATCCTCACTTCCTCCTGCTGCCAAGGGGGTTTGGAAAATTAAATTTGGAGATGATTTGAAACCCAGCAATTTACTAGACCAATGTGGGTAGGAATCAGCCCCAAAAGGGAAACAAATCAACTTTTCTTGCAGTTTTAGAAAACTTCAGCAAGAGTAGTGATGTGGTCAGTACCTATGAGGAACCCAGTCCTTCCACTTCCGATGAGTCTGCATGTACTCTGATGACACCCCCAGGATTGTCCTTATCAATGGATCTCTGGGTCGTACAGTGCACAAAGGAAGTCAGTGACTGGATAGAAAGCCATTTGTTGGAACTTAACACCCACCAGGCTGAGGTGATGCTCATTAGTGGCACAAAGGATCTCTGTTGGCTACTGTTCCGGAAAATGTATTCTGGGGTGAAACTACCACCAATGTAAGTTTTATGAAGCCTAGAATTGAAGCTGGTAGCACACTCCCCTAAAAATCAAATCCTGACTGATCTTTTGATGTTTGTCAACTAAAAGGTCTTACTGACCGAGCAACCTGTATAAATCCCAGCCGCATCAGAGCTTTTAGAATCCTGACAAGATTAGGGCAACTTCCTTGATCTGGGCACAACTTAGGTATGAATGAGATGAACTGACAGACTGGAGCACAGGGAACAAGAAAGACAGGGGTCTGGATCGTACTGATGTTCAAAGAAGGTACAACAGTCATTGTAGGCTTATCATAAGAACGACATCAGAATCAAGGAGACCAGTGGAGACAAAGATTAAGACATGTTTGGGCAAAGGAGGAGCAAAGGCAGATAAAAGCTCAAAGAAAAATGTTTTTGTCAATTCGAGAGAGGGGTGTGTGTACAGATCCTTACTTACCAGATGATTGGTTTGATTGAGGGTTATGGCGAACGGTAAAAGGGCTGAAGGGGCAGAGAGGGTAGGATGTATTTATGATTGTATCCACAGGACACGAGTTCCAAGGTATGGTGGTTAGAGATCTCAGAGCAAGTCAGGGGGAGATGATGCAGGAAAGGAGGGGTGGTGAAGTCCTCAGCAGAGGACCTAGCAGCTGGTCCAAGATACAGCACTAGGGTGCTCAGACTGAAGTTACTGTGAAAAAGCAGGAAACAGTGATGGAGTTGTGAGCGTCATGAAGCAGGTGAAGGTCTGAAAAACAAAATGTCTGAGCCAGAGAGTACTGAGAAAGGTGTGAGGTCTAGGGTTCAAAGAAGAACAGACGTACATGCCCAGGCCCACTAAAGTCCTGAACGGGAGGGAGCGTTAGTGGATAGTCAGAATAACCCTACATACCATTTAAGATGGAGCAGTGTACGGGGTCTATTATAAAAATGAAAAGAAAACAAGCATTGCCAAGGCCAATAGGTCCCACCTATGTGAAATTTATTCGTTTTGGTGGAGTAGTGTGGCAATGGTGCCGTGGAGGGAAATGGCACTTTGCGTTGTTGAGTGGCACTGTGTCGCATTGTATGATACGCAGTGGTAATGTGTGGGTTGGAATGGCATTTTTCGGCATGGTGTGTGTAGGAAGCTGGCCTTGTGTGTGGTGGGTACCTACGGTACTTACACCTTATACCAGGTCCAGGTATCCCCTCTCAGTGAAGTGTAGGCAGTGTCTAGAAGCCTGGCTCTCTAGGGATAGCTGTGGATGAGCAGCCAAGGGTTATCTAGGAGACATGCAAAGCTCAGGCAATACCACTACAGTCACACAGAACTTACACACAAGAAATAAAACACTTGGTTCAGAAAATACTAGAGGCAACCCTCCAATAGGAGGTAAGTCAATACAATACAATAAATATATATATATATATATATATATATATATATATATATATATATACACACACACACACACACACACACACACACACACACACATATACATATACACACACATATATACATATACACACACATATATACAAACATATATACATATACACAAACACACACTAATAAACAGTAAGAGGCATAGCGGAGTGGAGGGGGTTGCAGTGTGTGGAGTTGAGCATTAATGTGTGGAGTGGAGAGGCACTGAGTGGAGCAGAATGAGATTGTGTGCTATGGAGTGGCACTGTGTCTTGTGAAGTGGCACTGTGTGGAATAGCATTGTGTGGTGTTGAGTGACACTGAGGAGTGGCACTGAGTCACTGGAATGAAATGCTTTGAGTGGAGTGGAAAGGCACTGAGTGGAGTGACATGCCACAAAGTGCTTCAGCACCTCATCAGGGATTTTATGTGCAGGATAAATCCAATTACAATTAAGTGGAGTGTAATTTAGTGGAGTGAAGTAGAATTGAGTGGAGTGGCAATGTATAGAGTGGATTGGTACTGCTTGGAGTGGAGTGGCATTTTGTTGGTTGGAGTGGAATGACACTGTTTGGCGTGGGGTGGCATGGTATTGTGTGGCATGAAGTAGCACTGTGTGTAGTGGAGCAGTAGTGTGTGACTTGGAGTGTAGTTGCATTGTTTGGAGCAGAGTGGAGTGGCACTGTGTGCCGCGGAGGGCAATGTGTGGAGTGGAGGGGTACTGTGTGGCATGGAGGGGAGTGGAATTGAGTGGAGAGAAACTTGAGTGGAACTGGGTGGAGTGGACTCCTGTGAAGCAGAGTGGCATGGAGTGGAACTGTGTGGTGTGAAGTGGAGTGGAATTGTGTGATGTGGAGTGGAGTGGCATTGTATGGTGTGAAGTGGAATGGTGTGGATTGGAGAACACTGTCTGGCATTGAGTGGAGTGCCATTGTGAGGCATGGAGTGGCACTGTATGGAGTGGGGTGGCATTGTGTAGAGTGGATTGTGTGGAGGGGAGTTGTAAGTAGTAGAGTGGAACTGACTGGAATGGAATTTTGTGTAGTGGAGTAGCATTGTGTGGAGTGGAATTGTGTGGTAATGAGCGGAGTGGAACTGCGTGGCATGGAGTCAAATTGTGTGAAACTGTGAGCAGTGGTACTGTATGGAGTAGTTGTGTGTGGCATTGTATGGAGTGGTATTGTGTGACATGTCATGGAGTGGACCTGTGTGACACTGTGGAGCTGACGTGGATTTGCGTGGCATGCACTGGAAGTGTGTAGTATTGTGTGGACTAGTGTTATTGTGTGGTGTGGAATTGTGTGGAGCGGAACTGTGTGCCCCTATGTGGGGTGAAGTGCAATTGTGTGAGATTGTGGGGAGTGGAATTGTGTGGTGTAGAGTGGAATTATGTGGTGTAGAGTGGAATTGTGTGGTATGAAGTGGAATTGCGTGGCACTGTGTGGAGCGGAGTGAGTGGAACTGTGTGGCACTGAGTGGAGTGAACTGTGTGCTGTGAAGGGTAAATGTGTGGCATTTCGTGGAGTGGAATTGTTTGGCATTGTGTGGACTGGAATTGAGTGGAGTGAAAATGGGTGGCACTGTGTGGAGTGAAATTGTGTGGAATAGATTTGTGTGGCACTGATTGGAGTGGAATTGTGTGGCATGGAGTGCAGATGATTTGTGAGCCACTGAGTGCCATGGGATGATGTGGAATTGTGTGGCACTGAGTAGAGTGAACTTGTGTGGCGTGGAATGGAGTAGAATTGTGTGGCATGCATACAAATCTGTGTTGCCCTCTATCCTGTCTCTTTGCAAATTGCACACGCACTTTAGAGTTGAAAGTAAGGTGGAAAAGGAAACAAAAGCTTTGTGGTGCTTGGACAGAGCACGAACAAGGTAAGCAAGCACTTTAAACCAAAAGGGTTAGCATGCACTTTCAAAGGTTCATACACATGGCACATGCACTTTATAACTAAAAGTAAGAGGAAATAAGAAGTGCTATTAAGTTCAACCGGGCATCCTCAAACCTAAAACTAAAAGGACTGGCGTGTGAGCCACCGTTGTGCCAGAATAATAATACATGCATTTAACTTTTGAAAGTCCCTTAAAACTGTTTGTTTATGCAACATGAGGAGAGGCCCACACGCAGTAAATCAAGAAACGGCCCCTATAATGACAAACAGATAAAAAAAGGCAATTTTTTAAACTGTTAGTTTATATATAAACATTACTTTTTATCTTATGTGCATTTTTATTCATATATAACCCGAGTAATAGTGCAATAATTGCTATTGTTTTGAAGCTGTTGCAATGGTTTTTATTAACTATGCAAACAAATGAAAACCTGAAACCTGAGCAACGTGTTAGACATACAAGTTGCACACTGCAGATGTTAGGGGAACAGCAGCATCTGTGATTAATGAAGCATCATAACAGTAGACCATGAGCACTCGTCCCCCCCACCCCCCACCACCAGCCACGCACGCAACCTCAGAATTACCCTCGACACCCAACTGAACATGAAGGAACACATCAACGCCGTCTCCTCTGCCTGCTTTCACATCCTCCGCAAGATCTTCCAATGGATCCCAATCTCATCCAGGAAGCCAGTCACCCAGGCCCTCATCTCCAGCCGACTCAACTATGGTAACACGCTCTACGCCAGAACCACGATACAGCTCCTGAGCCACCTAAAGACCCCCCAGAAGAACCAGCATCACTCCCCAACTTAGAGCTCTCCACTGCCTCCTAGTCTAGCAAAGATGCCTCTTCAAACTCCTCACACATGCCTACAAGGCCCTCCACAACTCTGGACCCTTCCTACATCAACCACCACCTGACACTTCACCAACGGATTAGAGACCTCCTCTCATCCACCCTCGCCTTGGCCCACATCCCCTGCATCCACTGCGACCGCTGCGGAGCCCGCTCCTTCTCCCACCTCGCCGCCAAGTCCTGGAACCACCTCTCCCTTCATCTGCGCACCTCCCCATCTCTGAAGGACTTCAGAAAGCAGCGCACAACTTGGCTGTTCGACCACCATTGCCATCCAGCCGAGGCTCAGGCAAACCTGCTGGCGCCTGGAGACCCCCCAGGGTGACAAGTTGCGCTATACAAGACCCCTTTGATTGACGGATTGTGAATAGACAAAATGGACGAATTTACCAGGGTACTTTAAGAACGGTAGCAAAATTCTGTAAAGTGAAGTATAAGGATTAGCCAATTATGAGGCAGCAAAGAAGAGTGACAATGAAGCCAACGAAGGCTAGGCAATGGGCGGGCCTCAAGTCCTTATTATAAACAATGCGCCTTGCTGAGAGAGCTCACGTGCTGTCGGCAAGAGAGACCTAAAAATTGAATGAAATAAAAAGGCAATTGTGTATGTGCTGTTTGGAACATTTTACATTATTTCTGGTCAAAATGCTCACACCTAAATAAATGCAAACAAAAACATGCTCTCCTTAAGGTTAAACTACGCTCTTGAAATTTTTCATATGGCTCCAGCAAGCAGTCTAGCTTTCACTAAGGTTCTCAGTCAGCCCTCTCACTGAGTTTGACACTCATTGTGTACGTCTAGGTAGGCTATGTCAGGGCTGGTTTATGATCAGTGCTTCTCGCCACAGCAGGACCACTGGCTATGTGGACACTGAATACACATTCCTTCCTGTCTTTAGCATGAAAATCCACCCAGTCCCCCGCAATGTGGGCCCTTCATGAACCCCAGATTATGTGCTCGCTGCATATGGCTCAGGACAAACGTTCCTCTGCACCACGATTTAATGTACATCACTAGGACAAGAGGTGCTTCCCTACACCAGAATGAAGGTGCATGCAGCTTACCTCATATTAGAACAACCTCTGCAGTAGGACTCTTGGCACGGCAACAGTGTCTGAAGAACCCTGCTCTCGTCTCTCGCCCCCAACATGCAATGCACACAGCAGACCCCTGACCCCCACTGAAACTACATCCTTGTCAAAGAGACATCTAGGACTGAATCTCTCATGCATAACTCAGCAGATAGATGTTCTCATTTGCCTTCCTCCTCTGGGAAGCCCGTGGGAAAGCAGGTGATGGGGTTTTCTGCTGTGCTGCCTCACATCAGCTTCCCTAGATTCAGCTAAGTACTGAGTTTCTGACACCCGTACTCTACACTCACTTTAGACTTCAAGGGAAAGCTGTGCAGTACCAGCTGAGGAAGGAGAATGCACTATTTGGGATTTGGTTCAGTCTCTGTTATCCAACAGCTCAGACCAAGGTGGACCAAAAGACAACATCAAAGCTACTACTTCGGGCTGGAAAGCGTGGAACTGCCTTGACCAGAACCAAGGTCGAACGACAGAGGCGCACATTGAAGATAAAGTTGAGGAGATAGTCTTCCAAAGAGTGACAAATATGTGCCCCCAGGCTGACCTGGACTGACATCTAAACCAAAGGCCCATCAGCACTACAAGGAAGCGGAGGATTCCCAAACAAAATGAGTCTACCGGGTGATCCGACTATCCATTCCCCATCCCTCTGCCTTAGGCTAGGTTGTCTGTACCAGGGCACGCTACTCACTGGTGGACATGACGGGGCCTCAATGAGCTTCTTGACATGACTGGGTCCCTGTGTTTCCTGGCTTTCCTGCTTCTGAGCTTGAAATGAATACTAGAAACTCCTTACAACCAAACCCCTGTAGGTGGGCGGATTTCATAGTGTGGGCCAGGTCACAACTAGCCTTCCAGAGTTATTTGCTTAGAAGAGTTGGCGGTCACCTAAACCAGGGTGTCTATGTTATTGGTGGGTTCAGCATCTTGCAGTGGAAGCCCGGGATTCCTAGGTGGCTTTGACCACAACTAGCCACTTCTGAAAGCCAGGCCCTGCATTTTTTGCATTCACTCGTGTTTCAACTGTCCCTGCTATTCCCTCTGTGGCACCACCATTGGCTCCGTGAACAGTGAGTCGACACAAGCGGACACCAGGGAATAACTGCGAATTTCAGCTGGCAACCTCCCCTGAATTATTTAAAAGTTCATCTTTTGACTGAAAGAACATTCCTGTTTTTTGGGCTTACTTTCCATCTTGGGAGGGGAGGGGAACTGGTATTTACGAGCAGCACAAAAGGGTCTCAAACCACAGGTCTTTGTGGCAATCCACGTGTCAGGCGTGTATACTTACAAGAGAAACTAGACAAAGGTACATTGTCCCTGAAGGGCTCTCTGGCCCCTAATTCACTGCCTCGGTCTTCAATTTATGACGGAGAATAACACATCTATAGATATTTCAAACTTTGTTTTAAGAACTTCAAAATCCTCAGAAATGGCATAATATTAGCCACAGAATATATTATTAAATAGTTAAAGACTGCACATCTAAGTGCACTGAAACTGTTTGGGGTCGTACATCATCCCCTGAAGTTGCAAAAGTGTTATGGTTTTAACTGTAATTATTTATTTTAATATTAAAATTACAATTCAGTTTTATAGTGGCACTATTTCTTAAATGTTCATCGTCTACCATTTCAGGATTGTCCAGAGTGAAGAAGAATTAGTAGTGTTGGATGCTTCTCCAGCCACTGGGCCAGTTGAAAGGATGCTGCAGGTGACGACAGGGGAGCCAGTCGAAGAGAACCGGTAGGTAGTTCCAATCTTCAAATGTCCAGGGATGTGGGGACACCTCGGGTCCTCTTCTCCATAGGCCAGGGGCAATGGGTGCAGAATTGTCTTGAGGCATCGGGTTTTCTCCACCAGAGCACTTGCGGTTGAGGGGGCCTGCGCAGAGAGGCTGAAGGTGACGTTGAAGTGTCCACAATGGACAAGTCCAAAGTGTGCTTTGTCTCTGAAAGACTGGGAGACAACGTTGACACTGTTGGCCAACTTCAGTTCGGTGTAGGAGGCACACGTGCAGTGTAGCTTTCCAGCGTCTGGTTTTCAGCAGTCCGGAGTCCTCGAAGTTCTCTTTGGGTGCCTGGGAATTTCTGGGTCTTTGTTGAAGATAAGCAGTCCTCCCAGGCTTTGGAGGCACAACAGCTGCAGGACGAGACAACTTAGGCGCAATTCGGCAGGAACAGCAAACAGGCCGACAAGGCTGGGTCCAAATCAGGTGCTTCTTCCATTGCTTTCGTAGCTCTTCAGTGTCCTTCTTCTTAGTTCAGAAGGAATCCGATTTCCTGGTGTCAGCGGCTCCCCTAAGTGCTGAAATTAGAGTAGTTTTGGGAAGTGTAGGACAGTAGCTATTGGGCTACTTACCCCTGGGGACACTGCACCCCCTATATGATCACTTCCTGTGGGAAGTGAACATAACCATTCGCCAGAGATCCTAAATCTGCCAACAACAAGAGGGTGTCCAGATCAGGCAGCTCACCTTAGGGGTGGGACTGACCTGAGGGGTGGACACAACTCCCTGAATACTAAATTTCCCGTCTGTCCAGGTGCCAAATGGGCCCTGGTGTGGGGGTGTGGGCGGGCTTGGGGGGAGGTGTGTCAGCATCTCTCCTGTGAGTGAAGCCAGAGCTGCATATCAAGGTCAGTGGCCTTCTTTGAAGCTCCCAGTCTTGGGATGCAGATCTATAGGTCATCCTGTTGTGTGGGGCAGTGTAACACCTCTCCCAGAGCAGGCGTTGTTGCTGACCATCCGGGAGCAAAAGCTCTCACCCTAGTGTGCATGGTTCTTGTATGGTAGTGGCAGGCTGGCTAAAACTAGACAGTCCGCACACTGGTAGTTGGTAGGTTTTCAGGGTGCACCTCTAAGGATGTATTAATCAATCAATCAATCAATCAATCACTGGCATCAGTGAGGATTTATTAATACGAGATGTTCAATACCAAACATCCCTATTTTCAGTGAAGCCATCATGTAGCTGGGGAACTCGTATTGACCAGTGTCCAGCGTACTTTAAATGGCTTTCCTGATCACTATGTCTAAGAATCGACAAAGACCTAGCAGGGGCATATCTGCTCTTGCAGAGAAGTCCTCACATGTAATATAAGGCACCCTGCCTTAGGGCTGCAAGGCCTCCTGTAGGGGTGACTTACATATATTGCCTGCAGTGTTAGGGGACATGGCACACAGGCTGCACCAAGACATGCAGCCTGCAATGGCAGTCTGCATGTACTAGGCTGTGGGTTACTGGAGGCTGGCACAATACATGCTGCACCCCTTGGCGACTCACTTCAGTACCCAGGTACCAGGGGCACCATTTACTAGGGACTTACAGGGGGGACAATGTTTTAGGGAAAGAAATCTGGCACTGGGGACCTGGATAGCAGGAACTCAGTGCACTTTCAGTCGAAATTACATCATGTACCAGGCAAAAAGTGGGGGTGACTATGTCACCTATGGAAGAAAAAAAAAAAGGTGCACTTTCCTGCACAGGAGGCATATTTATTATATATCAGCTTGAAAAAAAATACAGGGTGTGATCTACTTGGAACTCATCCAGGGTACAACAGGTCCCAACTCCTGCGGGAACAAAGAACCAAAGCTCATGAATTATTTTCTTTTTCTTTTGTTGCCTCCTTCTTTGCCTGCCACAGCCGAGTGTCCGAACCAACTTCTTATAATGCTTTAAATAATCTTAATAAAATAGTAAGACTATATGCGTATTCGCATTATGGTTGCTTCATAAAGAGCGTTGACCTTTGCATTTGGCCAAGTACCTATCCTGGTCGCAGATCAAAAGAGCCTCCGGGTTAGGGGCCCATAAACCGCCCTGAAACAAGTATGCATAACCTTCTTTTTCTGAGTAATATAAAACTGAATTTTCATAAGCAACAGGTTTAAACAGTGAGCCTGCCTTATGATGCGAGTCCTTTTCGTTTAGTAAGCCCAGAAAATGTTTTGCGGGTGTTATTTCTACTTCAGTCCTAATCCCAGTTTCTCCCTTGAAAAGCTGCCAGATTAGTTTGGTGCTCGGTGCCAAGGGGAGAGGGCAACCCGTGCACCAGATGATCTGTAGCCTGCGCTACAGAGAATCCCCTTCCGTGAGTGAATCACCCATGACACTACAAACTATGTCATGTGCCTGTGACCCCGGTGCAGCTTACACAGTCTTTAGGGTACTTGTCACTGCTACCTTGTGCTCACTGAACGATTGTGAGTTATACCTAGGACCGCCAAGGAGCTAGGACAGAAAACTTATATCCAACTGGATACTTTCTATTTCTGTGTCCCACACTGACTAGCTAGACAATAACCAGGGCCACTATAATTTTTAGCAGGGGAGGGTCACATTATGCAGCAACAGAAGGCAACTATTGCGGCATTATGCGGCATATTTGTGATAGTATTACTTCATTATTTGTCATTTTTACACTTGTTAACACTGTCTGGGCATTCAATCCACCTCATTCGTACCAGTTTAACACAGAAATGTAGCAATAAACTACAGAAAGGTGCCAGTCAACCTGTGCAAAGGACCTTCCACTGAGCAGCAACACGTCACTGTTTTCTTTACTAACTTTTGAAGCGCTTGAGCTAGAAATTTTTTTTTTATTGAAATCTGCAGATTATGCATTTTATGATGGGTTATGTGGCAAAACTACAACTTTGTGAAAATTGCAGCAGCCGCACAATCGCATAACAGCAGTGGCCCTGACAATAACAGACTTATTTAATCCCAAAGTCCCACGAAGAATGTTCAGAACCCCCCAAATTAGAGATCTGAACGAACACTGGATGCAGCCTCTAATTGGGGCCGCGTTTAGGGATGGATTGTTTATACCAGACCCTTAATGACTGTGACAGAGTGAGCTGCAGTATGGAAGCCGAGATGTGAATGTGGATAGACGGGGAGGAGGCACTGAGCTGGCACCAGGGGGGAAGCTGGTGTGCGAAGGCATCGTTAGGGGTTCTGCACACCGGCCCCAGTGCATAGAAATCTGAAGGTTATGACTGAAAGGCTGAGTGGAGGACGCCAAGTAAGAATGTGCTGAGTAGTGAAATGAAGAGGTTAGTCGAGCGTGAGGATGTTAGAATCTGTTTACAGTTTTATATTCACATTACATTGATTCGCTTGATTCGAGAAGGGGAGGGGGGGGGGGGGAGGCCTAATGATGGTTGGAAGTGCACAGGATGTTCACATGTGTGAAACCGGGGGGGTAACGGGGGGGCATGGCTTATCTGACCAGCTACGCAATTGACAAGGTAGATAGTGATGCCTGCAATGGAGAAGCCGAAATATTACAATGGTAACTCACTCTAGACTACTGACATGCAATGTAAGGGGGCTGAACTAATTCGTAAAAAGACATAGGATACTAACATATCTGTGCCGACATGGTACACAAACAGCCCTCCTCCAGGAGACACAGAAGACAGACACTGAGGTCAACAAACTGCATAGGAAATGGAGGGGACAGTTATATGTGTCTACCTACTCAAACTATGCCCACGGAGTACTGATGCGGATGGACCCACAGGTGACGTTTTTACTCAGCAGCTACCAAGCAGATGTCAATGGTAGATACCTACTGGTACATGGGATGCAAATATACTTGGTCAACATATATGCCCCACATGTAGATGACGGAAACCTTTCCTCCCGCACTAGAACACGCGCTGGCTCCATATTTTGGGATACCTTTGATGTGGGTTGCGGACTTCAACTGTGTCCTCAATGGAGACATGGATAGGCACTCCCCAAAGCTTCAAACGAAGCCAAACATGACCACCTCTCCTCAAACAGTGATGGACCGGTTACAAACCATAGACATATGGCATGCTTGAATACCACGCATCACACCTACAGCCTCTTGACAGATTTCTGGTATCACACGACATTGCACAGATACGCACTAATCTTCAAATCATGGGTACCTGTCATATCATGCTCCGGTGTCGGCAGATTGGCAGGTGGGGGGACATAGGCCCCAAACTCCAACCTGGCGATTATGGGAGGAAACTCTACAAGACCCCACCTTCAAAAAGGATCTCAGTAAAGTGATAGAGGGATACTTTGCCACAAATTTCCTCGCCTGGGTTTGCCTCCTATACACCTGTCCAATGGCGAGTGTGCAAACGGGACGGACAATTTCTGAAGCCTTTAGCGTGGAGAGGGGGACCCGACAGCCCGCTGCCCCCGCTTCTGTTCGCAACTGCAATACAGCCATTAGCGTAAACGTTGAGGAAGGAGATGGAGGGGTGATTGTGGGAGGACGTACACACATAGTCTCCTTATACGCAGACGATGCCTTAATATACCTGACAAACCTGATGCAATCTACCCTCAAGCTGCGCGATATCCTTACTGAGCTTCGAAGTATGGCAGGCCTATGTATTAACCAACGCAAATCACTACTTTTCCCAATGACACGAAGTATCATATTGTTGTAATAATTGGTCCGAATACCGGGGAAAAAAGATGCCTTCAGGGAAGTACCCGCAGCAGCTTGCCGACTGTGTGTCTTAATCGGACGCCATTTTGGATTCGGACCAAATATTACAACAATGTGATGTATAAACATGCATATCATACTGCCTTGGGAAAGCCCTAGGTGGAATCACCATAGAGGGCGAAACACGTGTCGGCTGTTGCAATGGACTCACATTCATCTACTCTCTGGATACATTTATGAATTGATGACTGGCTCTGTCTTGTTCCACATCCACTAAATGTCTTCGAATGGATTTATGAACCTATGAATAAAGACTGTGTACATTTGACTCATCTACGTGGGTTCTCATTTTTCACACGTTCTGGATTCTTCCTCTGAAGGGGTCACCCCTTAACTTTGAGTTCCCACTTACAAAACATTGCTTTAAAAGGCAATCAATCAGGAAGGGATTTTTGGACCGCTACCATAGGATAAAATGAATCCCACACATAAGCTTGGTGCCATCAATGTGAATACATGCCAGAGCACTTTATACACATGGCCTGAGATTGGCATAAGCTGCGTGGTATCTTTGCAAAGTTTATAGATAACTTGAAAGAATTAACAACAATACAGGCTGAACTATTGCCCAAGCACTGCTTATTAAATGTACTTACTCTCTCAAAAAAGGGGAAGAAAATGCAGTACTGATTCGCGCAGTTTGGGTTGGCCGTGGCGAAACGCTGTATCTCGATACACTGGGCCCAAAACTAGACCCCTACAGAGATGGGAAACAGGCTTTAGGGAATGGGGAATAGCTGAAGAGAGGCGCATGGGAATGGTTCGACATGAAGAACACGCAGAACAGGACATAGAAATATGGAGTGACATGTTAGAAAACCTAGGCGAATGAGACCTTCATGTGTCCACACAACACGCACAGTCAGTATCATAGTGAATTAGAGTTTATTGGAGCAGAGAGTCAGAGTGGAGTGACCTAGAGTGAAGTGCTGTAAAGTACAATGCTGCAGAGTAGATTGACAGAGTGCATTGGCTTTAAGTAAGGTGGTGTAGAGATCATTGGCGTAGCGTGCAGTGGCATAGACTGAGTAGAGTGGCGTAGAGTAGTGCAGCATAGATTGCAGTGGTGCAGAGTGCAATGGTGTAGAGTGGAGTGGTGCAGAGCAGAGTGGCATAGGGTGGAGTGACGTACCTTGTTTCAAAGTACAGTGAAGTAGTGCAGGATAGAGTGCTGAGTAGAGTCGCGTAGAGTGGTGCGGAGTAATTACAGTGGCAGAGTGTGGTGGCGTAGAGTAGTGGTGCGGAGTAGAGTAACGTGGAGCAGTGCAGCATAGATTGCAGTGGTGTAGAGTGCAATGGCGTGGAGAGGTGAAGGGTGGAGTGACGTAGCGTAGATTGTTTCAGAGTACGTTGAAGTGGTGCAGGATAGAGTGCTGAAGTGTGAGTAGAGCGGCGCAGCGGAGTGTGGAGTGGTGCAGAGTAATTACAGTGGCAGAGAGTGGTGGCATAAAGATGGGTGGTGCAGAGTACAGTGGAGTGGTGCAGGATAGAGTGCTGAAGCGTGTTTCAGAGTAAAGTATACTGACAGAGTGTAGTGGTGGAGAGTAGTTGGCATAGAATGCAGTGGAGTAGAAAGAAATGGTCTTGAGTTAAGTGGTGCAGAGTACGTTGCGTAGAGTGCAGTGGTGTAGAATGGCGCAAGACAGTAGAGTGGCATGGAGTGCAGTCGTGTAGTGTAGATTGTTTCAGAGTAGAGAGATGTGGCATAAAGTGAAGGGCTTCAGGGTAGAGTGGAATGGCCTAGACTAGAGTGGTGTAGAGTGTAGCGGCGAAGAGTGCAGTGGTGCAGAGTAGAGTCCCGAGGTATAGAGTAAAGTGCCGTAGAATGCAGTGGAGTAGAGAGGTTCAGTGGCATAGAGTGCAGAGGTGCAGAGTGCAGCGGCGTAAACTGACGCTGTGTAGACTAATGTGGCGTAAAGTCAAGTGGCACAGAGAAATTATATCCTTGTGTTCTGTGAAAATAATTCAAATGGAAGCAGTAATTTGCTTTCACTCTGTCCTTGATGCCAGATTGCCCATGTGCGGCTGCACCTGCTGCACAAATAGAAAGAGGACAAATGTGTGTGCGCTAAAGTGTTATGAAATAGTACTGATGAGGATTTGTTGTTTAAAAAAAACCAAAAAAACACATTGACGTATGTTAGAGGTGATAACACAAGTAGGTCAAATCTATTTTAACCTGTGTTTGGTGCATTGGACGGCTGGGAGCTATCTGACGCCACGGTGCTCTTGTGCGTCAGACAGCTTCCGGCCGTCCATGCACATAGTACTGGAAATCCCTCTGGTGCCAGAGCCAGAGGGATTTCCTGCACAAAGAAACAGCCTCGGGAGCTGGGGGAGAGCTTTCCCAGCTCCCAAGGCAGTTTCTTTGTTTTCAGGGAAATGACGATCAGTGCGCGTGGTGCACTGACGTAATTTCACTGAACACAGAAGTGAAATGAGCCGATCCACTAATTTCACTTTCTCTGCATCAGTGCTTGTGGGGCTACCTCAGATCCACTCCACTAGACACCAGGGAGGGGGAGCTCCCCCTGTTTTCTGTTTCAGTACAGTTCAGTCTTTCGGGGGAAGGGGGAGCAGCACAGTCCGTGCATGGCACTGCCCCTACCCTAAAAAAATTGATACAGTCTTTCTGCCCTCATTGGGGCAGATGGAGACAATAGCCCCCAAGCTGTCCCCCTGGAGGTGTCACAAAGCCAATTGGGCACCATTGACTATTAGGGGTAAGGGCTGCCAAGAATGAGCAAAACAATGTCCCATCCCACAATGCCCTGCAAACCTCCAACTTTGCCTGAAGTCACGCATTTTCCTTACATTTCTGTAGGATCCACACAAGTTACACCATTCCTGTAAGGAAATGCCTCCTTGGCATGGTTACCCCTGACTTTTTGCCTTTGCTGATGCTATGTTTTGAATTGAAAGTGTGCTGAGGCCTGCTAACCAGGCCCCAGCACCAGTGTTCTTTCCCTAACCTGTACTTTTGTTTTCACAATTGGCACACCCTGGCATCCAGGTAAGTCCCTTGTAACTGGTACCCCTGGTACCAAGGGCCCTGATGCCAGGGAAGGTCTCTAAGGGCTGCAGCATATCTTATGCCACCCTGGGGACCCCTCACTCAGCACAGACACACTGCTTGCCAGCTTGTGTGTGCTGGTCAGGACAAAACGAGTAAATCGACATGGCACTCCCCTCAGGGTGCCATGCCAACCTCACACTGCCTATGCAGTATAGATAAGTCACCCCTCTAGCAGGCCTTACAGCCCTAAGGCAGGGTGCACTATACCATGGGTGAGGGCACCAGTGCATGAGCACTGTGCCCCTACAGTGTCTAAGCCAAACCTTAGACATTGTAAGTGCAGGGTAGCCATAAGAGTATATGGTCTGGGAGTCTGTCAAACACGAACTCCACAGCACCATAATGGCTACACTGAAAACTGGGAAGTTTGCTATCAAACTTCTCAGCACAATAAATGCACAGTGATGCCAGTGTACACTTTATTGTGAAATACACCCCAGAGGGCACCTTAGAGGTGCCCCCTGAAACATTAACCAACTACCTGTGTAGGCTGACTGGTTTTAGCATCCTGCCACACTCGAGACATGTTGCTGGCCACATGGGGAGAGTGCCTTTGTCACTCTGTGGCCAGTAACAAAGCCTGCACTGGGTGGAGATGCTAACACCTCCCCCAGGCAGGAGCTGTCACACCTGGCGGGGAGCCTCAAAGGCTCACCCCCTTTGTTCCAGCACCACAGGGCATTCCAGCTAGTGGAGTTGCCCGCCCCCTCCGGCCACAGACCCACTTTTGGCAGCAAGGCCGGAGGAGATAATGAGAAAAACAAGGAGGAGTCACTGACCACTCAGGACAGCCCCTAAGGCAATCTGAGCTGAAGTGACTCTGACTTTTAGGAATCCTCCATCTTGCAGATGGAGAATCCCCCCAATAGGGATAGGAATGTGACCACCTCCCCTTGGGAGGAGGCACAAAAAGGGTGTAGCCACCCTCAGGGCTAGTAGCCATCGGCTACTGCCCTCCCTGACCTAAACACACCCCTAAATTCTGTATTTAGGGGCTCCCCTGAACCTAGGAACGCAGATTCCTGCAACTTAAGAAGAAGAGGACTGCTGAGCTGAAACACCCTGCAGAGAAGACGGAGACACCAACTGCTTTGGCCCCAGCCCTACCGGCCTGTCTCCCTCCTTCGGAAGAAAACTGCTCCAGCGATGCTTTCCCCAGGACCAGCAACCTCTGAATCCTCAGAGGACTGCCCTGCTTCAAAAAGACCAAGAAACTCCCGAGAACAGCGGCCCTGTTCAACAAAGACTGCAACTTTGTTTCCAGAGGAGCAGCTTTAAAGACCCCTGCAATTCCCGCCAGAAGCGTGAGACTTGCAACTCTGCACCCGACGCCCCCGGCTCGACTTGTGGAGAACCAACACTGCAGGGAGGACTCCCCGGCGACTCCGAGACTGTGAGTAACCAAAGTTGTCCCCCCTGAACCCCCACAGTGACGCCTGCAGAGGGAATCCCGAGGCTCCCCCTGACCGCGACTGTCTGATTCCCAGATCCTGACGCCTGGAAAAGACCCTGCACCCGCAGCCCACAGGACCTGAAGGATCGGAACTCCAGTGCAGGAGTGACCCCCAGGAGGCCCTCTCCCTTGCCCAGGCGGTGGCTACCCCGAGGAGCCCCCCCCCCCTTGCCTACCTGCATCGCTGAAGAGACCCCTTGGTCTCCCATTGATTCCTATTACAAACCCGATGCTTGTTTGCACACTGCACCCGGCCGCCCCCGCGCTGCTGAGGGTGTACTTTCTGTGTGGACTTGTGTCCCCCCCCCGGTGCCCTATAAAACCCCCCTGGTCTGCCCTCCGAAGACGCGGGTACTTACCTGCTGGCAGACTGGAACCGGGGCACCCCCTTCTCCATTGAAGCCTATGTGTTTTGGGCACCACTTTGAACTCTGCACCTGACCGGCCCTGAGCTGCTGGTGTGGTAACTTTGGGGTTGCTCTGAACCCCCAACGGTGGGCTACCTTGGACCCAAATTTGAACCCCATAGGTGGTTTACTTACCTGCAAGAACTAACAATAACTTACCTCCCCTAGGAACTGTGAAAATTGCACTGTGTCTAGTTTTAAAATAGCTATATGTGTTTTATTTGAAAAGTATATATGCTATTGTGATTATTCAAAGTTCCTAAAATACTTACCTGCAATACCTTTCATGCAAAGTATTACATGTAGAATTTGAACCTAACTAAGAAAATATATTTTTCTATACAAAAACCTATTGGCCTGGAATTGTCTCCGAGTGTGTGTTTCTCATTTATTGCCTGTGTGTATGTACAACAAATGCTTAACACTACTCTCCTTTGATAAGCCTACTGCTCGACCACACTGCCACACAATAGAGCATTAGTATTATCTCTTTTTGCCACTATCTTACCTCTAAGGGGAACCCTTGGACTCTGTGCATACTATTCCTTACTTTGAAATAGTGCATACAGAGCCAACTTCCTACAATTCCCAATTCCCATAGGTGTCTAGTTTTCAAAAACTTACAGGTTGGCTAGGTTTCCCTATGTGCCGGCTGAGCTAGGGTCCAAAACCTAGAGCTACCCACATCTGAAAAGAGGGGGCCGTTTTCAGTGGAAAAATGAGCTGTATACATGTTGTGTTTTGGGAAGTTTCCTGTCGCGGACACTAGGCCTACCCACACAAATGATGTACCATTTTTATCTGGAGACTTGGGGGAATGCCAGTTGGAAGGAAGTGTGTGGCTCCCCACAGTCTTCAGAACTTTCCATCACAGATATGTAAGGAAAATGTGTTTTTTTCCGTCAAAGTTTGAGGTTTGGAAGAGATTCCGGGTTAAAAAACAAATGCTGATAGCCATGCAAGTCAGCTCACCCTGGATACCCCTAGGTGTCTAGTTTTGGGAAATGTACAGGTTGGCTAGGTTTCCCTAGGTGCCGACTAAGCTTGGGTCAAAAATTTAGAGCTACCCACCTTGAAAAAAAGAGGGTCTGTTTTAGGTGAAAAAATGTGCTGTGTCGATGATGTGTTTTGGGCAGTTTCCGGAAGTAGGCACTAGGTCTACACACACAAGTGAAGTACCTTTTTTTATCAGGAGACTTGTGGTAGCCTAGAACAGTAGAACATTTGTTATTACCACCAGGATTTTGCTGCATTTATGCCTTTCAATTATAAGCTAGTGTATAAGACAGATGACATTTTGAAAAATATCCTCTAAATCTTACGCGAGTACGGGTACCCAAAAATTCAGAGATGTGGAAATAACCACTGCTCCTCGACTTTATATCATGTGCCCAACTCAGAAATACATATGTTTCCTTCAGATCCATTTTTCACTCGATTTCGCAATAAGAATTGGTCTATACTTGATATTCAAGGAAAAACCACTGTACAGTGCAGCTCAGTTGTTGACTCTGGGTACCTTGGGTTCTTGGGGAACCTACAAGCCCTATATGTCCCCACAACCAGAACGGTCTAGCGGACGTAACGGCATATTGCTTTTGTCAATTGGCCACTGTGAGGAAAAGTTACAGATGAAAATGTTGTCACAAATGCCTTTTTTCTTACTCATCATCAATGTTTCTTTATTTCAACAGTTATTTTCCTTGGGAAAACCTTGAGAGATCTACAAATATGACGCATTGCTGCATTCAGAATGTTGTTTACTTTTCAGAAATGCATAGCTTTTCTAGATCACCCATCGGTTTCCCACTGGTTTCCACCATAAACTGGAAGTAGGTTGAGAGCACAGAAAATAGAGCAAATAGGCTACCTCTTGGAAAAATGCTAAAACTGTGGTACAAAATGTGTTTTTTGATTCAGCTCTGCATGTTCCTGAAAGCTGGGCAGATGGTGACTTTAGAACAGCAAACAGTTTGTGGATGCCATTTTTAGGGAGAAAAAAAACAGACTTATCTGGAGCACGTTTCCCTATTTTTCTAAAAAAAGCTCAAACTTTTTTTCTCAGTCCCCTCCAGGGTAATCCACAAACCCTGGGCACCATTTAGAGTTCCCAAGATGTTTGAAAAAGCACGAAAATTTGGCGTGGATAGCTCATGTGCATAAAACATTATGGAGGCCCAAGCACGAACTACCACAAATAGCCAAAATGGGCTCAGTACTGGGGGGGGGGGGCTAGCAGATAATGGGTTGATGAAAAAGTGGTCCCTGGCAGAGGTAGTGTTGCGGACTGTAGTGGTATCAATTAACGATGCTGCTGTGTTTTATTGTGGAACAACAAATTATTATTGTATATTGATCTTATTTTTAGCATAAGTGTTACTGCACGCAGGACGTGTAATGTAATTAACGCACACTAAGTAATGCTGTGTAAACTACGGCTGGAAAAGTAATAAGTGTTTGTGCTGCTATGTGATTTAATTAGTGAAAGACTGGCCTGAAAGAGCACAGATTCGTGATTGTTGTCACTGTAGATACAGAGTCGGGCAAAGTGTTGAGAACCTAAAGGCAGACTGTTAAGCTTTGAAGTTGGGAAGCAGAGGGAGAGGGGTTTGGGGGTGCTTAGACCTCTGGGTGGGTGGCTCTAAGATTGGGGTGTCTCTGTTTACAAGCAGCAGGAAGCTTAATGTTACAATTTGCACATTTGTGCATAAAAGCCCAAGGGAGTGAAGTGACCACCTTGGAGCCCGTAGACCTCTAGTCTGCACTGAAGTTAGGACTTTGTAAAAGAAGAGGGGGGAGGCGAGCCTAGGGCCAGAGAAGGACCATGTAGACGGGGGATGTGAAGTTGTGGTTTATGTTCACTGTGTTTGTGTTGGGCATGGTGCCACTGTACCTGCTGCACAAATGTAATGTCCGGTCTGGTTAAGTGTTGTCCAGAATGACTGATAGAGAGGAAGGTGTCTTGTTGGTGTGAGCGCCCCGAAGCACGATGATAAGTTGTGGTGTTAGTCAACAATAGCCATACCTTATATTTTATCATGGAGCTAGGGTCAAAATGTATGTTCTGGTGTCGGCGCTTTGTGGTATCTCCTGGTACAAGTACAGGAACTGTGTTCCTTTTGTCTGTTTAGCATGAAAACTACAGCACTGGCGTAGGTTTAATTAATCTTTCCATGAGTGCCTAGTTTCCTGGTGTCACTGCACTTGCTGTTTGAAAATAAGCTTCTGGAAGTGCGTGATCAAAGAAAGAGGTGGTTTGAGGTGCTTAGAAGAGCAGTGATGGGGAGCTGCTGTTTGTGAAGAAAAAACTTTGCCTTTTTGCCTATGCTGAACTCGTCCCGGTGTAAGTTTCAGACACCAGGACATATTTAGCAGCCCCTGCACCACTGTCTGCTTTCATTCTAAATAGCAACATGCAAGGGGGCTTTTTTGTTTATTTTCATCTCCAGCTGGGCCAAAGCTCAAGGCCGAAGTTAAGGAGCTATCAGGCCTCCTTTTCTGCCAATCTGACCCTGGGTGGGTGTGGTCTGGAGGCGCACACGTAGATGAAAATGGAAGGGAGGGGGAAGAAAGGCTCGCAGCTTATCATCACTTCACCGTATGCTTGTCAACTTGCTCAGTCTCTGTTTACAAAAGAAATGCATGTACAGTAAGAATGTCAGATTTGTTGGTCTGTCCCAGTATTTGCACAAGTAATGTAAATGTCCCAGTCCAGGGTGTCAGAGCACTTTACATAACATACATGTTATGTATTGACAATAAATCATGTAAGTATGTAAATGAATGTCCAAGATCTTTGTTGCATAAAACAGTGAGGATTACAAGGTGTAGGAGTCATGTACTTAATAGTTCACTGTGCTATATTAAAAGGATTACAATTTACTAACTGCAAGTAACAAAAGGATCTCTGTGTTAAAAGCCGTAACAGACTTACGTATAGCTAAAATAAAAATCTGTCATCCTCTTGTAACATGATATGCTATTTAAGGGTTATGTTACAGCCTCGTAAATTCAGCATAGTAGGGACAGGAGCAAGCCCCATGGGGGAAGTAATCTGCATTCCTCTTTTCTCTAAACGCTTTCACTTTGAAGCCAGCGAAAGCAAAGTAAACACTAAGCTACCTCAAAGGACAAGCATGACATTTGACGTCTGTCTTTGAATGCATAGCACAGGTGACAAGATAAGAAAAAGATTTAAAGGCCTGTTCACAGAGCCCAAGTTTGTGGAAGACTACAGTAAACAAGGTTTAGGCAACAGGAGGGCTGAACTGAACACGGACAGCCTAAAGCAAATAAAGCCAGCAAATGGAAAGCCACAGACCACAAAGCCAATTGTAATCAAAGAGGAGAATGAATTCCTAGATCAACTTTCTGAAAGTCCCCAAGATGCCTTTAGGGTGATGTTGGAAATGGCCCTTTTTGCAGGGTTATCCCCAAACTTTTTGCCTTCGTCCTCCTATTTTTTCAGGTCTGTTTTGCTGGTTCATTGTCACTGCGCACTTCACCACTGCTAATCAGTGCTAAAGTGCAAGTGCTTCCTATAGAAATGTTACTATTGATGGGTTTATCCATGATTGGCATATCTGATTTACTGCCAAGTCCCAAGTAAAGTGCACCTGAGGTGCCCAGAGCCTGTAAATCAAATGCTACTTGTGGGCCTGCAGCACTGGTTGTGCCACCCACATTAGTAGCCCTGTAACCATGCCTCAGACCTGCCACTGCAGTGTCTGTGTGTGCAGTTTTAAACTACCAATTCGACTTGGAAAGTGTACCCACTTGCCAGGCCTAAACCTTCCCTTTTACTACATGTCAGCCACCCCTAAGTTAGGCCCTAGGTAGCCCCAGGGGCAGGGTGCAGTGTATGTTTAAGGTAGGACAACAGTGAAATACTGCCAAATTCGGTTTTCACTGTGCAAGGCCTATCCCTCTCATAGGTTAACATGGGGGCTGCCTTTAAATATCCTAAAAGCGGAGATTCCCTGTGAGAGCAGATAAAAATGTGGAGTTTATGGTCTCTGAACTCAAGTTAAAAATACACCTTTTAGTGAAGTTGGTTTTTAAATTGTCTGTTTGAAAATGCCACTTTTAGAAAGTAGGCATTTTCTTGATTAAACCATTCTGTGACTCTGTCTGTTTGTGGATTGTCTGTCTGGGTCAGTTTGACAGTTGGGCTAATTTGCACTTCTCTAGACAGTGACACAAAAAGGGAGGAGGGTGTAGCCTGCATATCCTGATGAGCCATCTGAGCTAGAGGGAGGGAGGAGTGGTCGTTCACACCTGAAAGGACTGTGCCTGCCCCCACACGATGCCGTCTCCGACCCTCTGGTGAGTGTCTGGGGCTTGGCCAAGACATGGAAGGATCTGGCAAACACTTGAGTCTTTGCTTTGAAGTTTGCCAACTTCAAAGGCAGAAAGGGGTATAAGAAAAGACCCAAAACCCCTGACTTTTAGAATCTTTCTGGAATCAAGAAGAACCTCTGCCAAGGAGAAGAGCTGGAGGAGGAGTACTGTCACTTTGCTGTGCTGCTTTGCTGGACTGGCCTGCAGTTGCTGCTTGAAAAGAGTGCAAAGGGTGAACTTTGCTGTGTGTCCTGCTTGAGAAAGTTCTCCAAGAGCTTGGAGTAGAGCTTGCCTCCTGTTGGAAGTCTCAGGGACACCAAAGACTTCAGTGTCCTCGACCTGCAGCACTGGGAACTGTGTGTTTTGTGCTGTTCAGGAGGAGAAATCACTGCGATGCCGCCAACGACGCCGCTGGCCTGCTCCATGACCTGCCGACGACACATGGGTTGCATTGCCCCGCATCACAGAGCGGCCCTGGTCTCACCGACGCCGCCATCGGACGATTTCACTGAGCCGCTGCTCACACCGTGACCTGTGGGCCCGCAGTACGGCATCGCCTGCTCACACCGCAGTCTGGGCCTCCCCGATGATGGCGCTCCTGCTGAGACCGGCGCCGCTACATGCACCATAGCCTGTGGACATCACTTGTGAGGAGCACGAAGCACCGTCCCACACCGCCCGCAGCCCAGGTCCACCGACGCCAGCACCATCGACTCCTGTGTCATCACCAGGCATCCCTGCCTGCACCGTGGCCTGTGGACACCACTTGTGAGGGTCACAAAGCCCTGTCCCGTCCTGCACCACAGGCTTGAGCCTACCAACGACAGCGCTTCCGCAACGACGACGCCGCTGCCTGCACCGTGACCTGTGAACACCGCAGGTTGCACCGCCCAGCTTCACACCACAGCCCTGGTCTCGCGACGCCGCTGTCACTGCCTGCACCGTGACCTGTGGGCATTGTCCCGCTTCACACCGCAGCCTGTACACCATCAGCGCCGGCGCACCTCACTTCATCAGCCCGGAGTTCGATCTGCAAGGCGTGTGACTTCAAGGGCCCAATGACTCCTGCACACTTAATAATGTGTGTTATGTGCAAGTGCTTTACACATTGCTTCTGAGATAAGCCTGACTGCTCGTACCAAGCTACCAAGGGGGTGAGCAGGGGTTATATGAGCGGGTATTCTCCATACCCAGACTAGAGTGAGGTTCCCTCTTTGGACAGGGTGCAAACCGACTGCCAACTAGAGACCCCATTTCTAACAGGTAATATCAAAAAATCAATGCTTTATTAGTAGCGTTGATAGACAACGCAAGGGTTTATATTAGAATGAATAGTATTGAAAGTTGGTACTTTACCTATTGATTTCAACAGTGTTGAAATGGTGGATTATAACTAGTTTTACTAATGCTATGACAGCCGGACAAAGCCAGTAGGGCTGCCTTATTGATACAGACATCTCCTTATATTGTGATTCTATCTAGCATAGGTGGGAGGGATTGTGAATGTGGGCTCAGCGCTTGCTGGGGTTGTAAACGGTTCTGAGGGTGTCACCAAAGGTATTTCCATGTACATAATTGTATGTATTTGTAATTAATGCATAATATTTATTAGTCCTGCTGGCCTCTAAAAGGTTACTTTTTGATAAGGATCTAGATTTTCCGATTCCTTGCCAGACCTGTACTCTGCCTGGGCTCCAAGTGCCCTCTCCCACTTGGAGGGGGCATGGGGTCAACCCCTGCCCATCCACAGCCAATAAGCAGGCCACCAACCCTACTGCAATCCCCAGGTCGCACTGCCTCCTGGCGAATTCCACGGCCCTGGTGTGTTAGCGAAGTCCACGGAAGTGCCACTGGAATCCTCCTGGGTCACACAGGAGGTCTATTACCCAAACACTTAACGACTCTACTGTGTGAGGAGGCTTTTGTTTGTCCTGTTGGCCAGCATAGTAATCAACTTGGACCAGTAGGATGGAAAAAGGCCTGGAGTCTGATTATAGATACGCCATGAAAACATGATAATTCTCAAAAGTGCCATAAACACTACAGTAATCACAAAAGTGAAAGTAGATTTGCTCTCTGGGTACATGTTTAGCCTCTGACTGATACCTGACCTGTAGCTCTAGGACGATGTATGGTGAAACTCTGCAGGGGCACAGATTCCCCCATGCGGTACAATGCAATGAGCACACAGGCTTTCAGTAAACACTACAGAGCTACAGTCAGCTACAGTGCACAGACACCCAAGTAGCACGACAGCAGTCTATCATGCTTAGCTCGCACACGTGTCCTCACATGTTCATATGTAACCAGCCCAGAGTTTCTTTCCTTAACTAACTTAAATGGCAGACACTAGTGGTTAGCACTCAGTCCATTTCCGCAGAATTTACGATGAGTAAAACTTAAGTAGCGAGAGTCACTCACAATAAAAGTCCAAAAACCTGGAAATCAAAAGTGAAAACTCCAGAGGGACTAAAATGAGCAGAGCCCATTTCTTGTACTCTGGCAGTGAAAAAGAGCAAAAAGTGATATTTAAAAGTCCTATGTTGACTTTTGTTTTAATTTTGTGCTTAAGGGCTTGTTTCCTGGCCTTGTTCTAACCCTCTCCACCTTGCAAACCCCCAACCCAGAACTACCATAAAATGTTGACTTACGTTTCGTCTCAGTAGTTGTTCCCTGAAGTCTCCTCTGTACGAAGACAGCATGACGGTAGGCAGTAACTGCAAAAGAAAAAGGACAAATGAGTGTAAGCTTCAGCAGCAGGAGTGTACTATAACACAAAGTCCACACAACACTAAAGAGAAAAAGGCCCCTTACTGCAGACCAATGGGCCCTACTCGCAGCAGGCAAAGAGACCTTGGCCCTACTTGTTGCAGTTAAAGTGGGAATGCTGACTGCAGAATAGGAAGTGACTCAGTACACGGAAAGGGGCCTGTTAGTTCAGGGAAAAGGGACCCTCTCTGGAGATCAAGGGGTGTCTATACCATTTAACTGCAGATGAAGAACCCCTTCCTCACTGGCTGACTACAGCAAAGAGGTCTCCCCAACTGACTGCAGGCAAAGGGCCCCTCCCAATACAGGGAAAGGAGGGGACACTCAATGCAAACCAAGGGGCATCCTCTCTGCAGGCCAATGACTCCATGCACTTCAGGTCAGGTGTAGGAAGCTGGCTTGGTGTGTGGTGAGTACCCAAGGTACTTACACCTTATACCAGGTGCAGGTATCCCCTCTCAGTGACGTGTAGGCAGTGCCTAGAAACCAGGCTCTATAGAGGTAGCTGTGGATGAGCAGCCAAGACCAATCTAGGGGACATGCAAAACCAGTGCAGTCACACAGCACTTACACACATGAAAGAAAACACTCAGGTGTACAAAATAAAGGTACTTTATTTTTAGAACACAGTACCACAAAATACTAGAAGGGCAACCTTCCAATAGGAGGTAAGTAATACACTAAATATATACACTAGTAATCAGAAATAGGAATAGAAAAGGTTAGAAAACAGTTCAAATAGCAATAACCAGTAGTGACCCTAGGGGGAGCACAAACCATATACTAAAAAAATGGAATGCGAACACAGGACCCCCACCTAGGTAAGTGGAATGTGTAGAGGGGAGCTGGGTGTATTAGAAAACAGCAAAGGTAAGTAACACTGTACCCCCCAGCGAAAAGGAAGAAAAGACACCCAGACAAGACTACAAGAAACCTGCAGTGGATTCCTGGAGAGGAAGACCTGTGGAGAGAGGGGACCAAGTCCAAGAGTCACAGTGGGGTCCAGGAGGAGAAGAGGCTACTACCAACCCAGCTGTAGTTGCAGGAGTTGGTCGACGGTGATGAAGAACAGGTCAGCACTGCAGCCCTGGAGCCAGAGAAGAGTTCCTGAAGGATGCAGAAGTTGTCCCACGCTGGAAGGAAGACTGCAGACAGGTGTTGGTGCAGGAATTCGACCAACAAGCCTTGGCAAAGGCAAATTCGCAGTTGGTCGAAAAGAGGTGCTGGCAGGAACCAGCAAGGCCCAGGACGACTCAACCCAGGAGTGGGAGTCACAGGAGACCCTCAGCATCGCAGAAGGTCCAAAGAAGCAGACACAGCACCAACAGGAGTCCCATAGGACGGTGACACGAGTCGCAGAAGAAGCCCACACAACACTACAAAAGGGAATCTCACGCAACAGGAGAACCACGCAGAAGCCTGTGCTTTGCATGAAGGAGTGCTCAGGGTTGAAACTGCACGTAGCCTGAAGATCCCTTGGAGAAGATGCCAACAAGCCTTGGCAGCTGCAAGAGACGCAGTGCACGGGGGTACTGTCCTGCGTGGGAAGGCAAAGGCTTACCTCCACCATAATTGGACAGCTAGTAGAGAGGATCAAGGGGACCACTCCAGACCACCACCTGTGATGCAGGATCCACGCAGCTCAGCAGGAGATGGGATCCACGCAGCCGGTCTTGGTTGCAGTTGGTGCCTGCGGATGCAGGGGAGTGGCTCCTTCACTCCAAGGGAGATTTCTTATTTCTTCTTGTGCAGGCTAAAGAATTGCTGTCTTCTGAGGATGCACAGCTGGAGAAATGTTGCAGGGCTGGCAGGGATCTTGGAAACAATGTTGCAGAAGAGTCTTCCTCGTGAACTGCAGGGCTGTTGGTTCTTGGAGGGTCCAGATGCGGAGGTTGCAGAGGAGTCCTGCTGGAATCTTGCAAGTGAAATCTGAGGACCCACCCAAGAGAGAGACCCTAAATAGCCCAGGAAGGGGGATTGGTCACCTAGCCAGGTAACACCTAGCAGGAGGAGGCTCTGACGTCACCTGCCTGGACTGGCCACTCAGATGATCCCAGAGTTTCCTGCCAACCTGGTTAACAAGATGGCAGAACCCAGGGACCATCTGGAGGAGCTCTGAGCACCACCCCTAGGGTGGTGATGTACAGGGGAGTGGTCACTCCCCTTTCCATTGTCCAGTTTTACGCCAGAGCAGGGACTGGGGGTCCCTGAACCGGTGTGGACTGGTTTAGGCACGGAGGGCACCAAATAGGCCCTTCAAAGCATATCAAGGGCTTGGGGAGGCTGCCCATCCCAAGCCAGTCACACCTATTTCCAAAGGGAGAGGGTGTTACCTCCCTCTCCCAAAGGCAATCCCTTGTTCCGCCTTCCTAGGCTTGATCAGATCAAGCAGCAGGAGGGCAGAAACCTGTCTGAGGGGTGACAGCAGCTTGGGCTGCCCAGAAAACCCTGTAAGACTGGTGGTAGCAATGCTGGGGGGGCTCTATGGAGTCACCACAGTGCATGGAATTATACTTACAACAGTATTGGGGTATGATTTCGACATGCGTGATACCAAACATGCTCAGGTTTGGAGTTACCATCGTGTAGCTGAACAAAGGTAGTGACCTATGTACAGTTTGCACGTAAAATGGGGTTGCCGCACTCACAAAGTCCAGGAGAACGGACCTGGTGTTTTTTGGGGCACCTCTCTGGGCTGTGGGGCCTACCATAGTGGTGACTTACAGTGACCTGGTGCAGTGACCTGCAGTGAAACCGGGTGTGTGCACTCGGTTCGCGCTGACTGCAGAACCCTTCACATCGGCTCCCTGTGGGTGGCAGAATAACTGGTGCAGCCAATAGGGATCCCCAATGCCCTGTGTACCTATGTACCATATACTAGGGACTTACATGGGGGACCAGTATGGCAATTGTGGGAAGAAACATGTACACTTAACAGGAGAGAGCAAAACTACTGGGGTCCTGGTTAGCAGGATCCCAGAAGACACTGTGAAACACACAGATAACAGGCAAAAAATGGGGGTAACCATGCCAAGAAAGAGGGTGCTTTCCTACATCAGGGAACTGTGATACTGCAGGTCAGGAAATGCAATAATTGGCAGCAAATATCCCATTACTGCAAGCAAACAACGCCTCACTGCAGACAAAGACCCATGTCTCTAGAGGCACATCTTAAGGACAATGGAACACTGTTACTAGACGCAAAGGACTCTGATCACTACAGACTGAAAGAAGACATCCCTATCACTGGAGGTACAGCCCTAAAAGCAAAGGTCTTGCCGCTGCAGGCGTCAGACCACAGCAATTGCAGAACTAAACTCATCCAGGAAAACTACCCCCCAACACCTGTTCTCCACAAGCACATTGCTCTGCAGAACTTATCCTTTGGTCAGAAGATGCCCCACAGCGTGCTGGAGGATGCAGAGTTGTTTCCACGCAGAAAGACCGCAAACAAGCCTTGCTAGCTGCAAGTCATGGTTGAAGGTTTTGGGTGCTGCCAGGGCCTAGGAAGGACCAGGAGGTCGCCCCTTGGAGGAGGAGACAGAAGGGGTGCTCAGCAACAGAGAGAGCCCACGCAGAAGCAGGCAGCACCCGCTGAAGCGCCTGAATAGGCGTTTAGAAGATCTGAGCACAGCGGTCGTCTCAGCACAACAAAAGTGGGTCCCATGAAGTTGGAGGCCAACTCAGCGAGTTGGGCAATGCAGGACGGAGTGCTGGGGACCTGGGCTATGCTGTGCACGAAGGAAGTCTTGCAAAAGTGCACAGAAGCCCTAGCGGCTGCAGTTCACGCAGCACACAGGATTACTGTCTGGCGTGGGTAGGCAAGGACTTACCTCCACCAAATTTGGACAGAAGAGCCACTGGACTGTCGGGGACACTTGGATCCAGCTCCTGTGTTCCAGGGACCACGCTCGTCAAGATGAGAGGGGACCCAGAGGACCGGTGATGCAGAAATTTGGTGCCTGCGTTGGCAGGGGGAAGATTCCATCGACCCACTGGAGATTTCTTCTTGGCTTGCTGAAGGCAGTCAGCCCTCAGAGCATGCACCACCAGTCGAGAAAGCCGGCAGGATTAGGCGCTACAATGTTGCTGGTAGTCTTCGTGCTACTTTGTTGCGGTTTTGCAGGCATCCTGGAGTAGTCAGCGGTCGATCCTTGGTAGAAGTCGAAGAGGGAGATGCAGAGGAACTCTAGTGAGCTCTTGCATTCGTTATCTGGTGAGAAACCCACAGGAGAGACCCTAAATAGCTCTGAGAGGAGGATTGGCTACCTAACCAGGTAAGAGCCTATCAGGAGGGGTCTCTGACATCACCTGCTGGCACTGGCCACTCAGAGGTCTCCATTGTGCCCTCACACCTCTGCATCCAAGATGGCAGAGGTCTGGGACACACTGGAGGAGCTCTGGGCGCCACCCCTGGGGTGGGGATGGACAGGGGAGTGGTCACTCCCCTTTCCTTTGTCCAGTTTCGCACCAGAGCAGGACTGGGGGATCCCTGAACCGGTGTAGACTGGCTTATGCAAGAAGGGCACCATTTGTGCCCTTCAAAGCATTTCCAGAGGGTGGAGGCTACTCCTCCCCAGCCCTTAACACCTATTTCCAAAGGAGAGGGTGTAACACCCTCTCTCAGAGGAAATCCTTTGTTCTGCCTTCCTGGGACTGGGCTGCCCAGAAGACCCCAGGAGGGCAGAAACCTGTCTGAGGGTTGGCAGCAGCGGTAGCTGCAGAAAACAAAAAAACAGAGAGCTAGTTTGGCAGTACCCAGGGTCCATGCTGGAGCCCCGGGGATGCATGGAATTGTCCCAATACCAGAATGGTATTGGGGTGACAATTCCATGATCCTAGTCATGTTACATGGCCATGTTCGGAGTTACCATTGTGAAGCTACACATAGGTATTGACCTATATGTAGTTCACACGTGTAATGGTGTCCCCGCACTCACAAAGTCTGGGGAATTTGCCCTGAACAATGTGGGGGCACCTTGGCTAGTGCCAGGGTGCCCTCACACTAAGTAACTTTGCACCTAACCTTCCCTAAGTGAGGGTTAGACATATAGGTGACTTATAAGTTACTTAAGTGCAGTGTAAAATGGCTGTGAAATAACATGGACGTTATTTCACTCAGGCAGCAGTGGCAGTCCTGTGTAAGAATTGTCTGAGCTCCCTATAGGTGGCAAAAGAAATGCTGCAGCCCATAGGGATCTCCTGGTACCCCAATACACCCTGGGTAACTAAATACCATATACTAGGGAATTATAAGGGTGTTCCAGTGTGCCAATCAGAATTGGTAAAATTAGTCACTAGCCTGCAGTGACAATTTTAAAAGCAGAGATAGCATAAACACTGAGGTTCTGGTTAGTAGAGCCTCAGTGATACAGTTAGGCACCACACAGGGAACACATATAGGCCATAAACTTATGAGCACTGGGGTCCTGGCTAGCAGGGTCCCAGTGACACATAACAAACATACTGAAAACATAGGGTTTTCACTATGAGCACTGGGCCCTGGCTAGCAGGATCCCAGTTAGACAGTAAAAACACCCTGACGTATACTCACAAACAGGCCAAAAGTGGGGGTAACAAGGCTAGAAAGAGGCTACTTTCCTACACTGCCTCAAATGAACGAATGTATACAAATGCTTCCGCTGATGGTTTGATACGAATAAGAATAACCCAGTACATCATTTTATGTCAGTGGCTAAAGTCTCTATACCACGAAAGAAAGAAAAAAAAAAAAAAGGTTATGCATATTTTCCCGATCCCATCCCTAAATGAAGCACTCTGACACAAACTTTTAGAACATGGCACTATGCACAAGTCCACAAACCTACGAGGCACATTTTCAGCCTCATTCACTCACATCTGTAGGTGTCACTTGAGCCTCTAATCAAACACTGTTATAAAGCCTTCAGACAACCAGGTCAAGCCTAGTGGTCAAATGTGATGCAGCACCTTTCTGTCGCAGAGTAAGTAAACTAGGATCATAAACCCAGTCTGAGGGAGTTGAGCCGTGAGTTTGGTATCTTGTTTGTTGCTCAGTCAGGTGTTAGACATTCAGATCAGGTTGATGTGCAAGCAGTGTTTGCGGTGTTCTGTTTCTGAAGCACAGGACAGTCTGAAGTAGAGTTCTGTATCATCAGCATGTTGGCTAATCTTGAAGCAGTTATCTGTGAGTTGAGCACCAAGCGGCCCAATGTAGAAGTTGAGGATGACCAGGGACAGTGTGCAGCTGTGGTAAATCCACAGGTGACAAGGATTTGTTGTGGTCTATGTCAGTAAATCCCATTCTAGATTCTAGGGTGTGCATGAGGAAAAGGTGGTTAGAGGCAGATGAGAGCAATGTCAAGAAGCAGTGGTGACCTCCATTTGTGATCAGGATGGTATATATAATCTATGATCTGTATTGAGGCAGTCTCTGTGATGCTGCAGGATCTGAAGTTAGACTGGAAGTTATGCTAAAGATGGTTGACATTGATGTGATATTGGAGATGAACATAGACTGCTTTTGTAATGATTTTGGCAATGAATGGTAGGTGAGCGATGGGCTGGCGAGGTCACCAGGGTCTAGTATAGGTTTCATTAGGAGTGAGAGTGTGGCCTGTTTTGAGACCTTCGAGGAAGATCCTTTGAGTGAGGGAGGCATTGATAATGGTAAGTGGTGACATGACAGCACCCAAAGAGAGCTTTGATAGAGGACGATGGTAAGACATCTTCATAAGAAGTGGTTTTGAGGGACTTGAGTAGGTCAGTTAGATCTTGGAGAGAGGGTGCTTCGAAGGCTGACCACTGAGGGGTTGTACAGGGAGGGGTGGAATGAGATGATGCAGGCTTGGTATCATCCATGTGCTGTCAGATCTTCTTTATTTCTCACTGCGGAAGAGGTTGGTGGTGTGAAGAATAGTTGGTGCTGCAGGGGTTCGGTGCAGTGTTGACTGTCTTGGGCAGTGTTCACGTGCATTATGAAAAAGGTTTTATAGCGCACGCTTAAGCTTTTGGACGCTTCGAAGCGCATGATCAGTATCCTGGGAGTTATACTATTTGCCTGAATTAGGCTTTTATGGGAAAAATGAAAAGTTGCTAATGAGGCCGGTCTGCTGTGGAGAGGCACCGAGAGTGGAGCACCCCAGGAGCCCGCCCTGAACACCCCCATTATCTCACCCGGGGGGGGGGGGGGGGGGGGGGGCTGCAATGAGGATACCCCAGACCCGCTCCTGGTGCATTCACCTCCAGGGCCCGAGGTGACACTCAGAGCCCTGGACAGGAGCAGAGGCCAGCGGGGCCCCCTCTACCCCCCCCCCAGGGGGCACCTGCGGGGGGGGGGGGGGGGGCAGGTGCACTGATGACCCCCTGGACAGGAGCAGAGGCCAGCGGGGCCCCCTCTAACCCCCCCAGGGGGCACCTGCGGGGGGGGGGGGGGCAGGTGCACTGATGACCCCCTGGACAGGAGCAGAGGCCAGCGCCGCCCCCCCCCCCCCCCCCCCCCCCCAGGGGGCACCTGCGGGGGGGGGGGGGGGCAGGTGCACTGATGACCCCCTGGACAGGAGCAGAGGCCAGCGCCGCCCCCCCCCCCCCCAGGGGGCACCTGCGGGGGGGGGGGGGGCAGGTGCACTGATGACCCCCTGGACAGGAGCAGAGGCCAGCGGGGCCCCCTCTAACCCCCCCCAGGGGGCACCTGCGGGGGGGGGGGGGGGGGCAGGTGCACTGATGACCCCCTGGACAGGAGCAGAGGCCAGCGGGGCCCCCTCTAACCCCCCCAGGGGGCACCTGCGGGGGGGGGGGGGGGGCAGGTGCACTGATGACCCCCTGGACAGGAGCAGAGGCCAGCGCCGCCCCCCCCCCCCCCAGGGGGCACCTGCGGGGGGGGGGGGGGCAGGTGCACTGATGACCCCCTGGACAGGAGCAGAGGCCAGCGGGGCCCCCTCTAACCCCCCCCAGGGGGCACCTGCGGGGGGGGGGGGGGGGGGCAGGTGCACTGATGACCCCCTGGACAGGAGCAGAGGCCAGCGGGGCCCCCTCTAACCCCCCCAGGGGGCACCTGCGGGGGGGGGGGGGGGGCAGGTGCACTGATGACCCCCTGGACAGGAGCAGAGGCCAGCGGGGCCCCCTCTAACCCCCCCCAGGGGGCACCTGCGGGGGGGGGGGGGCAGGTGCACTGATGACCCCCTGGACAGGAGCAGAGGCCAGGGACACCGGCTCAAGGGGGGTCCCCCTGGTCCTGCCCTCCCCTTCCACCTGGGAACCCCTCGCCCAGCCCCCCCTCACCGCTGCCTGCCCCCCAGACCCTCCTCCTGGGGGAGTCGCCAGCCCTCTCCAAACCCCTCACCTCTGCCTGCCCCCCGGAACAAGCCTCTCACGCAGGCCGCCATCTTCACCCACTCGGGCACTGGGCATCGACATAAAGAACGGACAGCCTGGACAACCCCGACATCCCGTTGCAACATGGCGCCGTGGCTTCAGGGCCTCAGTGCGCACGCGCAATGACAATGTGGGGTCCATGTTCGGGACAGCCATGCGTTGAAAGTGTGATAAACAACGGTGGACCTGTAAACGCGTGACGTTGCGCCTGACCTTAACATGTCGCATCACACGGACGTGTTCTATGACGGCAGCGTATTGGTGTACAGCTAGGGCGGGCGGGAATCACAATGTCCTTCTTCTATGTCAGCGAAAATCACCAAGGGCACTGCGGACCTGAGCCGGAAGTGAGTGGTACGTCACTGAACAGTGCCCGCCGGATGTTTCCGGTATCAGCCTGAAGGAAATGTTCCGGGGGCGGACCACTTGAAGAGAGCGGCTGCAGGTAACCCCGCGGGGGCCTCGGCCTGTGGAGGGAGAAGGGGGGGGGTGTCTAAGGGCGCTGGGTTATAGTGTCATCTGAGGGCGGGGCCCGGCCTCGGGGGTCCTGTTCTCCGGTCTGACGTTAGTTGTGAAGGATGCCTGACCCCTCCCTCCCCCCCCCCCCCCACCTCTGGTCTGTGGTGTGCTGGGGGCCCTGAGCTCTGGCCTGTGGTGTGCTGGGGCCCCTGAGCTCTGGTCTGTGGTGTGCTGGGCCCCTGAGCTCTGGCCTGTGGTGTGCTGGGGCCCTGAGCTCTGGTCTGTGGTGTGCTGGGGCCCTGAGCTCTGGTCTGTGGTGTGCTGGGGCCCTGAGCTCTGCCCTGTGGTGTGCTGGGGCCCTGAGCTCTGGTCTGTGGTGTGCTGGGGCCCTGAGCTCTGGTGTGCTGGGGCCCTGAGCTCTGGCCTGTGGTGTGCTGGGGCCCTGAGCTCTGGTGTGCTGGGGCCCTGAGCTCTGGTGTGCTGGGGCCCTGAGCTCTGGCCTGTGGTGTGCTGGGGGCCCTGAGCTCTGGCCTGTGGTGTGCTGGGGCCCTGAGCTCTGGCCTGTGGTGTGCTGGGCCCCTGAGCTCTGGTCTGTGGTGTGCTGGGGGCCCTGAGCTCTGGCCTGTGGTGTGCTGGGGCCCCTGAGCTCTGGCCTGTGGTGTGCTGGGCCCCTGAGCTCTGGTCTGTGGTGTGCTGGGGCCCCTGAGCTCTGGTGTGCTGGGGCCCTGAGCTCTGGTGTGCTGGGGCCCTGAGCTCTGCCCTGTGGTGTGCTGGGGCCCTGAGCTCTGGTGTGCTGGGGCCCTGAGCTCTGGTGTGCTGGGGCCCTGAGCTCTGGTGTGCTGGGGCCCTGAGCTCTGGTGTGCTGGGGCCCTGAGCTCTGGTGTGCTGGGGCCCTGAGCTCTGCCCTGTGGTGTGCTGGGGCCCTGAGCTCTGGTCTGTGGTGTGCTGGGGCCCTGAGCTCTGGTCCGTGGTGTGCTGGGGGCCCTGAGCTCTGGCCTGTGGTGTGCTGGGGCCCTGAGCTCTGGTCCGTGGTGTGCTGGGGGCCCTGAGCTCTGGCCTGTGGTGTGCTGGGCCCCTGAGCTCTGGTCCGTGGTGTGCTGGGGGCCCTGAGCTCTGGCCTGTGGTGTGCTGGGGCCCTGAGCTCTGGCCTGTGGTGTGCTGGGGCCCCTGAGCTCTGGTCTGTGGTGTGCTGGGGCCCTGAGCTCTGGCTGGGGGCCCTGAGCTCTGCCCTGTGGTGTGCTGGGGGCCCTGAGCTCTGCCCTGTGGTGTGCTGGGGCCCTGAGCTCTGGCCTGTGGTGTGCTGGGGCCCCTGAGCTCTGGCTGGGGCCCCTGAGCTCTGGTCGGTGGTGTGCTGGAGCCCTGAGCTCTGGTGTGCTGGGGCCCTGAGCTCTGGTCCGTGGTGTGCTGGGCCCCTGAGCTCTGGCCTGTGGTGTGCTGGGGCCCCTGAGCTCTGGCCTGTGGTGTGCTGGGGCCCCTGAGCTCTGGCCTGTGGTGTGCTGGGGCCCTGAGCTCTGGCCTGTGGTGTGCTGGGGGCCCTGAGCTCTGGCCTGTGGTGTGCTGGGGCCCTGAGCTCTGGTCTGTGGTGTGCTGGGGCCCTGAGCTCTGGCTGGGGGCCCTGAGCTCTGCCCTGTGGTGTGCTGGGGGCCCTGAGCTCTGCCCTGTGGTGTGCTGGGGGCCCTGAGCTCTGGCCTGTGGTGTGCTGGGGGCCCTGAGCTCTGGCCTGTGGTGTGCTGGGGGCCCTGAGCTCTGGCCTGTGGTGTGCTGGGGCCCTGAGCTCTGGCTGGGGGCCCTGAGCTCTGGTCCGTGGTGTGCTGGGGCCCCTGAGCTCTGGCCTGTGGTGTGCTGGGGCCCTGAGCTCTGGCCTGTGGTGTGCTGGGGGCCCTGAGCTCTGGCCTGTGGTGTGCTGGGGCCCCTGAGCTCTGGCCTGTGGTGTGCTGGGCCCCTGAGCTCTGGTCTGTGGTGTGCTGGGGGCCCTGAGCTCTGGCCTGTGGTGTGCTGGGGCCCCTGAGCTCTGGCCTGTGGTGTGCTGGGCCCCTGAGCTCTGGTCTGTGGTGTGCTGGGGCCCCTGAGCTCTGGCCTGTGGTGTGCTGGGGCCCCTGAGCTCTGGCCTGTGGTGTGCTGGGGCCCCTGAGCTCTGGTGTGCTGGGGGCCCTGAGCTCTGGCCTGTGGTGTGCTGGGGCCCCTGAGCTCTGGTGTGCTGGGGCCCCTGAGCTCTGGCCTGTGGTGTGCTGGGGCCCCTGAGCTCTGGCCTGTGGTGTGCTGGGGCCCCTGAGCTCTGGCCTGTGGTGTGCTGGGGCCCCTGAGCTCTGGCCTGTGGTGTGCTGGGGGCCCTGAGCTCTGGCCTGTGGTGTGCTGGGGCCCCTGAGCTCTGGTCTGTGGTGTGCTGGGGGCCCTGAGCTCTGGCTGGGGGCCCTGAGCTCTGGTCTGTGGTGTGCTGGGGGGGTCTGACCTCCGGCCTGTGGTGTGCTGGGGCCCCTGAGCTCTGGCCTGTGGTGTGCTGGGGCCCCTGAGCTCCGCAGCCTTCTAGGGAAACCTACCAAACCCAGACATTTCTGAAAACTAGACACCCAAGCGAATCCAGGGAGGTGTGACTTGTGTCGATTCCCCCAGTGTTCTCTTCTCCAGAATCCTCATCAAACCTCAAATTTAGCTAAAAAATCAAAATTTTCCCACATTTCTGTATGGGATCACTGCACTGAGACAAATTTCCTACCACCCTACGTTTCCCCTCAGTCTCCTGGTAAAAATGATACCTCACTTGGGTAGGTGGGCCAAGTGACTGTGACAGGGAAGAGCCAAAAAACACGTCAAAATTGAGGGGGAACCAAAGCCAGTCCAGAAGGGCAAATTCCAACAGGTAGATATCATGTTGATAAGTGGAAATGTTTTAGGTTCCTGCACTTTCCACCTCCGTGCCCGCCTCACTTACCAATTTGTCTGTATCTGACCAAGGAACAGTGCTTTAGGTGAACCAGGGGGTCCAGCATTGTCTCCAAGGATCCCTTCAGCCGTGTTTGATGAGGGTCAGTAGTTTGAGGTTAAAGGTTGTCATTGGGTAAGCAGTCCTATGGCAGTGGTTCACGGCTGCTCTGTAGTTATGTAGAATGCACTTGAGGGGATTCTGCTAGTGCTGCTCATGGTGACCGTTGTTATTTATTTCTTGAAAGTTTTTGACACATACAGATAAAATCACTTTGAATTAGCATCGAAAACCAAGACCTCTTCAGCATCATACAAGTGATTGAGATTAATTTAGACTGTTAGACCTTAGCTCTAAGGGTCCGTGGCAGGAGGTGAAATGACGGACTGGGGATCCGTATAGCTGAGTCTCTTCCCATCGCAAGTATGTCATGGCTGTACCCATCATCATCATCTACTTGCGGGCAACGGAGTTTGAGGAGGAACTGTGTCTACAAACCTCTGCTCTATGTAGGATTATCAACATGTCTCAGGCTGGTCCTTTGTCTACCTTGTGCCTTCATAAAGATACAGATGGAAGTTGTTCATTTTGTCGAGTTTTCTGTGGCATATGTGCCCACCACATGTTAATGAGGGCATCTTCCACGTGTGGGCATTCGTAAGTCTGGTGTGTGGGGTTCTACCCATCATGGTGGTTAGTGGATGTTCAAAGTTATCCCAGGAGAAGAGGTGGCCATTGTTATTTTAATTTCTGGTGGGTTGTGTGGGCCGCATGTTTACTGGGACAGGTTAAAGCTTTTAATCTTGTGCTGTCAATGAAGGGGCAACAGAGTTTTTGGCAGCACTTTCCTTGCCTAATCCTGTGTGATGTCTTCTATGTTTGTTTTTTGATGAGAAGGGATGGTTGTGCATGTGCAAGGCTCATTATAACTTCATGATCTGGAATATTTGTTTGATTTGTACGTGGACCATGCGTCAGATGAAAGAAGTTGGAACTTCACTGTGCTCTTGCAGGAGAACATGGTAGACAAAGGGCTCTGAAGTTCAGTAGAGAGAGATCTATCTTTTCAACAGGTAGAGTAGATCATTGTCTCAAAAACATATCAGTCAGTGGGAGGTGCAAATCGATACCTAGAAGCAGTGCAAGTTTGTTTGTGTGTGGTATTTTTGGTGAATCTGGGCTTCAGCATGACTGTTTAGGTTTTCTGTGTGCATTAATATGAAACGGGCGTGAAGCTGTGACTGTAGATTTCCAAAAAGAAAATTAGGGGGGATAAATGTATTTTTGTGCTGGTTTTGAAGATGATGGGGCATAATAAGTGTTAGTGAGCCGAGTAGGGAATAAAAAAAAAGTTATAAGGAAGTTATTGAAGGAAGAGGAAAAAGTCAGTCTGGGGGAGGTGTCAGAGCATATGTTAAAATATCAGAGGAGTGAGGTTGGGGTGCTTGTGTTCATGGGGACAACAGAGGAAGTTTCAGAAGGGGATGGAGAGATGCATGAAGGAGAAACTGGGCAGTTGTGTAATGTGGGAGATGGGCAGAAAGTGGGGTGAAGACGAAGACCTCAATTTAGACTCCATGGGCGAGGGTAGAGTTGGTGGGGCAAAGAGTGAAATGTGAGAGGTGTGAGGGGGAATACTCCAGGAAGGGGGAGACCAATCATTTCAGGAATAAGGATGATGGAAATTGGAAATCAATTATTCAAGATTTCTTTTATTCTATGTCTGGATGGGGTACTCATATTATTCATGTTCAAAGCTTTCCCACAACAACAGTCAACATCAACAACCGGTTTAAAATAAAACATTTTGAATGTTGTAGTGAAAGTGAAAGACCAATCAGCAGCTCTCATAATATCGTCTAACCTAGAGTGCTGTAAATAAGACTTGGAGGCCAAAGCTCCCTCTAGCTAAATGTGTTCCAATTTTACTGACATCAAATCCTGCTTCAGACATGAGCCAGTTTACCCACCCCGAAAGGCATAGCTGGGGACACCGGTTTGTAAGCAGCAGTCCCCTATTATCAAGTCTAAGCTCTCTGGTGCAACCCTCGTACACTTTCCAACATTAAACCCCACCCAGTTTATGGGTGTCTGGAACCCAGGATGTAATATATATGTAGAATAAGTCTTAGCATGTCTGGAAATTTAAAAAAGCCACTTGTCTGGGGAGAATACTCTACCTGTTAAGCCCAGACTCTCACTTCAGACATAAGTCTGCGTGAAAGCAAACACAACAACTTTGGTAACTTTGCTTATACTTGCTTCATAGACAATTTAAACTTGCTGGCGCTCTTTTAACAGAAAGTAAAAACCACATTTACATTCCTCATAGTTGAGTATTCATAGTACGCTTAGGTAACCTAATCCCTCCTATCAATTTATACACTAGTTGAGTGTTCACCAGTAGGTTTACCTTCAACCGGTGTATGGCCTGCAGATATTGCCGGTCTCAGTGCATGTTCTGACCTGTAAGCCAGGCCATCCGTGGCCAACTGTGAATACCAAAATAATCACAAAAAGTAGATCCTACCCCAGGAGATCTACATCTTATTTGTTGCACCCACACAGCCGTCTCCTCCAGGATCAGAATTTTGTTTGTGTATTGCTGTAACATGCCTGCGTGATGTGTAAGGCAGCTTGCTTTAAAATTCCACGCATTTGCCAACGATCCCCAAAACTTACAAGCCCATGAGTCTCAATTGGCCCGTCAACACCAAAGAATGGAGTTACCCCAGTGGATCTGACAGAATCTCTGGAAAGAGTGGAACCATGATTGGAAGATCCCATGTCACCTCCAGAAGGACCGGGAACCACGGTTGAGCCCTACAAATTCTAATCACTAAAATAAGATCTGATCTTTCCTCCTCACTGTGGCTGCCACTTGAGGGAGCATCACAAATGGGCAAAGATTCCTACTCCAGTCCTGTTGGAAATCATCCATTGCTTGTACCATCCTGCAGCTGAAGAAGTTCTTCAACTGCCTGTTCAGATGGGATACGAATTGATCAAGGCCACATGGACCCTGCTTCTCATGAAGAAGAAGAAACACCTGTGGATGTCACCTCCAATCGGTGGCTTCCTTCAGGTATCTGAAATTCCAGTCTGCTATAAGTTTGATTATGCCCCCTCTCGCTTGTTGATATAGCAAACTGCTGAAATGTTGTCCATCCAAAGAAGGATACAGCAGTGCTTCTTCTGGGAAACAGGGTTCTGTAGCAAATGAGCCAGAATCTCCAGATAATTGAGGTAAATGGCTAGTTCTGCTCCTGACTAACAGACTCCTGAGGAAACTGATCTGCATATAGCTCTCCAGCCCTATCTGATGGCATCCAACTTGATGATGACGTCTGGCTGGGCTCTGAAAATGGCTCTCCATTCCAGGCCTCCATGGGTTCTAGCCACCAAGAAAGCTCCACTTTGGTGTATGCTGAGAGAATGATCTGGTTCACATAAGACATACCCTTGCAGAAATGCTGGATCTTTATTCTCTGCAGGGCTTTGTAATGCAGCAGGCCCAGGAAGATCACTTAGATTGGTGAAGCCAACAGCCCACATTCAGGGCCACGATTCTTGGTGACAAGACATTCTTGGCTAACGCTGCTTTCAGCTCCTTCTCGAAGGTCTTTACTTTCTGTATCGGTTGCTGCAGTTGGGCGCTCACAGAGGCCATTTGAAAACCCAGGAACTCTGCACATCGAGTCATAGTCATTGCTGATTTCTTCTTGTTGATGACTAATTTCAAGTCCTATAACCAATGCATGGTCCAAGACACATGAGTTATCAGTTATACAGGCCTCTGTTGTGATAATCTAGTTCAGAGAGATGATCAGCCAAACTCCTTTGGTCCTTTTAGCTTCCACCATTGACTTTGTTATCTTGGTAAAGCACCAAGAAGCTGACGAGAGACCGAATGCACCAAAGCACTTGTACCACTGATGCTTCCATTGAAGCTGTTGGAATCCCCGTGGTGCGAATATAGGGATCATTAGATAAGTGTCTGAGGAGGAAGACGCCATGTTCCTTGCCCGATAGAGGCTGAACATAGCAGTTGCTTGGTGAAGGGCCTAAGACCTGTTGCCAGAGCCCTGTTCATGGATTGTTGCCCCAAAGAATCCAGGGTCTCTACTAGACCTGCCTCTAATAGTAATTTGATGCCTTCACCACATTGAAGGGCATTAAAGAACTCAGAAGCCATCATGATAATTTATAATTAAATCCAAGCACCCCTGGTCCTAAAACGTCTGTCCAAGGGGATCTGGAATTAAAATGGTGGGGGGGGGGGTGTTAGGGGATAGGGGGGATTGGCCCCCAAAATAAACACTGAGCAAATGTGATGAAGGCAGGACTGGAAGTGAGGTGTAAATTAACTCATGAGGGCAGGTCTGCCATTTAGTTGTTGCAGTTCCAGAGGACCTTGTCATCCGGAGGCATTATGGAGGAAACACAGAATAAAAGTTAATTAATAAAAATCCAAGCCGGAGCAAGCATGAATGGCTCCTATTTTTGCATCCGTGAGCTAAGTGGCATGTCTTCGCCAACCTCGCATGTATTCAGCGTGAAGCCATTGGCTACAATATGCCCACAGGCGTGGTGTCAGAAATAGGACTGCGCTGGTCGACAAGGCCGTCCTAAGAGCGCAGTCCACGCCCCCGGCCCTGCAAAGGTAAACACAGCAAACCTGACTATCTTTCATGCAGATCCCCAGTAGGACCTCACGGATGAACCACTGGGTGGTGTCAGCAGCACTGCAAGCCAAGCACTTAGCCCCGATAGAAACGTACAATTGAAATAGCTATCAACAAACCAGTAAGTACCATAAAACAATAACTCTAAATTGACTTTTAATATGCAAAAAAGAAACCAGCCTGGGACACTTATCTTGACTGTCGAGCAGCAGTATATACAGGGACTCTGATCAGTATAGCAGTGTATCGCCACTCCTCTGGCCTGCTCTTGGGTTCTTCGCTCCTCCTGTGTTCCAGATCTGATGCAGGTCTGTCTGCTCTGCTTCAGGCCTTACATCAGCATCACTGCTCCATTCCTGAGTTTACTCCAGCTCTTCTTCATGTCTACCTGCGCCAACTCTTTTCCACGCTTGGTCTTACCCAGTTCCCCATATTCCACCTTGTAAGAACTCTCCTACATTCAGAGCCCAACACTTCGGACTCTTTCTGTGCCTCTGGGTGTTTCCACCGTGAGCTGTCGGGCACTATTTTCCAAAGCACATCATCTTTGCAACTTCAGGTGCGACTCCCAGAATGGCTTGTCCTTTCCTCAGAGCCTCTAAGAGTTGAAGGATGAACCCCTACCTGCAGCCCTTGACATGCTGGTGAAGGATGCAAGATGATAACATCATAAGGGGATCCACAAATGACAGTGGAAGTGTACCTCCTGCATTCCTTGTAGCTGGAGGGAGGAGACGCAGATACTGAGGAAGACGGAGACAAGGCTGACTTTAGTAATTCTAGTGGCCCTTTTGTTACAGGGAGCGGCTGATTAGCCATCCTGATCACTGCCACTTGGTGGATGGTAGCGGTGAGTGGTGGGACTGCAATCTTTGTTGTTAGAGTGGAGGAAAGGTTCTAGGTGTGACCTGCCCTTTTATCTGTCCCTGAGTACTCCTTCATTTGGGCTGATTGATAACAGCCAGGTGAGGAAGCTTACGCCTCTTTTGGCTCTGTTGTGGGTGCCCCAGGATGAAGACAGCCCCAGTGCTACCAGCTGCGTGAAGCATCACGATACACAAACACTTTGTATGAAGAGCAGTGTTGAAAAAAGAACCACCCCAAATCGGTTCTATAGTTTGAGACACTGGATCCACATCCCATGCCTAGAAGTTGTGTATAAAAGTGGTACCCAAACCATCCTACTTTGTTCAAGTTCCAAGTGCTTTATGACTGCGGTATTCAAAGGCCGGCTCTGCAACCAGGGCTACTGTCTGTCTAATGGCCAGTCTCCCAGAGGTGAGAGAGTTCAACTGAAGTCTGCAGTTTCTTTTGGAGGAGCTCTGGAACTGCTGTGAAGTATCTATTATCCTGCTTGCTGATAGAGGTAAGGAGTCTACCTGGCCCTGCCTGGAGCTTGTCAGGAGGGGAGAGGCCCAGCTCTTCCCCAGCGCCTTTGGAAGAGAGCTGGCTACACCAGAGCGTGAGCCAGGGGAACCTTGTGTGTCAAGAAGGTCCCGCTCGTTTTTCATTCCAGTTCCTTGCAGGAGCAGTAACTGCTGTGATCATTGTAAGCCCATTTAGAAATACAGCTGTGTGATCATCAACGGATCAGACCGGGCAGCAACTGCTGTGATAGTAGTAGGCCAGACACAGACAGCAACCAACGTGGTCATCATAGGACTGGTTTGGACTTCCTCTACTCTGGTCCACCATTGGCCCGATAGGAACTGGGACTATCCTTGGGACAGATGGAGCCACATCACGGCATCCACCGTAGTCTCCAGCTGCCAGCTCTGCGCCTTTCCTGGGATGTTGGGCTCAAAGGACTGAGGCTGAACGGACACAGAAACACAGCGTTCACCCGGCAGCCAAGAAAATCTTTTCTTTACGGTAGCCCCTGCAGTGTACATGCAGGAGAGACACCCAAGCTTGCAAGGACTTGAATGTGCAGTCCCAGTACTGGAAGGGGTTATAATGAACAGTGAATGCATATTTGACTGTGAGCACGAAAAGGTTGCACCTGCATTTAATTTATGCTATAAACTGATGTCTCATTGGGTGGTCCGGTGAGCAATGAACAGGAGGCGCACTGAAGAGAATTAGTAAAGATGGATCAGAGGGTGCGAGGTGCCACAAAGAGGAATCCCACTGAGGGTCACTAATGTGTTTAAAGCATTACATTGTGTAACATTTAGTTCAGCTATGTGATTAAACCCACTTTGTTTGTAAAGACAAGCACTGGGACAGATATTGGCGTTATTGTGTTTGTTAATTGAGGTGCTCGAGAAGAGCAGTCAACACACTACCTCCCTGAGAAGCCTATGACTGTTCATCTGCGCTCCTTGAGACATCATAGCGCAAGGAGTTGTACTTTGCTTAGCCATGGTAGGATAGGCCATTGGTTGGGGCTCAGTGGCCCGTCTTCCCTTGGGCCCCCCCGAACATGGTCTGACAGTGGGGTATTCAGGACTGATGAGAGGAGTTCTTTTGCTGAGTGAAGGGGAGAGGAAGAGACCACACCTAGGGGTGAGTGTTTGACACTGGTTGGGAGGGTCTGACTTGTTACCCAGGCATTGGCCCTGAATCCAGCCAGGAGTCAAGGTCCTAGTAGGGCTGAAAGTGTAGATCCAGGCTGTCTGCCCAGCAGTGAAGTGGTGAGCAGGCAGGCAAGACGTTCCAGCCCACCAGGGCTGGGTGAGTGGGTAATGCTCAGTGGGCCAGATTCACCCTCCGGCATGGGAACTTGAATCTAGCCAGGAATCACTGCTGACCATGGTGGGCGGTGATGTCATTGGTTCTCACCCCAGCAGTGCATGCTAAGGTAATGGCGACGGAAGCTGGCAGACTGCAATACTTGACAAACGTACTTTGAAGGAGTTGATTTGGGGTGGTTTGCCAAATGGGAGCTGAGCCTGACTACAGTTTCCTGCTGACTCTGCATCTCTGAGGCTCAAGCTTGGAGTATGATCAAATCAGGGTCCAGGAAATACAGCAGAACATCAGTATTACCTGAGCTTTCAGTGAAGGTTTTAATGCCAATGACAGGTAGTTAGTGAGACTTTCCTGAATGGTGACGCTTCAGTGATGAGGGAATGTGAGAGTAAGGAAGCATGAGGCCTGTCTTTGAAATTAGTAAAGTGCAATTAAAGTGTACAAGACACTGAATGGAAATGAGAAACTGTTAAAGATTGTGATGACACTGAATTGCGTAAAGTCAGCGATGAGGATGGTATTATTTGTGGCTGATGTCACTTAGAGTGAGAGTTGAGAATTGTTCATTATTTTCCTCCTTGCATTAGCAGGTGTAGGTGTAGAGAATCAGAGAAGGGTGAAGAGAGTGGAGGAGTGTGGAAGGGCGCAGGGAAGTGTGGCAGTTGGGATGAAAGTGTAGAAGGGGGGATGATAAACGGCAATGGTGAAGCATGGAGAGCCGCTAGACAGAAGGGCAGAGGCCAAAAGGGAAGAAGAGACCGCTGTGAGGGCCGGAAGACCATGGTTAGAGGGGTTAGACAGAGGTCCTGTGGAGGTGAGGAGGAAGCATGTGATCCAACCTGGAGTAAACATCTCAGTGCGGTCTTCTTGTCTTTGCCTTATTCCTTTCAGAACCCTGGAAGCTGAGACGGTGGCTCAGCATGGCTTCGGTGGAGGATGCCAGCGGTCCCAACCATAGCAGCGCCACAGAAGACAACTACTTTGTGAAGTACACGTTCACGGACCGCTCGCACAGCAGCCGCGTGGCGCAGAGTATCATGAAGCTGTGTCTGGAGGATGAGCTCTTCGCAGACGTCACAATCTCTGTGGAAGGCAAAGAGTTCCAGCTGCACCGGCTGGTGCTGTCGGCCCAGAGCTGCTTCTTTCGCTCAATGTTCACATCCAACCTGAAAGAAGCACACAATCGTGTCATCGAGCTGCAGGATGTCAGCGCATTTGTCTTCCAGCTCTTGGTGGACTACATCTACCATGGGACGGTGAAGCTGAGCGTGGAGGAGCTGCCGGAGACCTATGAGGTGGCCGACATGTACCAGCTGACCGCCCTCTTCAGGGAGTGCTCCCGCTTCCTTGTGCGCACAGTGCAGGTGAAGAACTGCCTTCAGCTAATGTTTCTGGCTGATCAGCACAGTGACCAAGAACTGTACACAGCAGCAAAACACTGTGCCAAGAGACACCTGGCCCAGCTGCAGGACACTGAGGAGTTTCTGAACCTGCCTGTACGACTGCTCACTGACATTATTGCAGGTGAGAGGTGTGAAGTAGCCGGTGGGAGTGTGCGTCTGCATGCGTATGTGTGTGTGGTAGAAGCATGTTGTGTAAAGGGAGTGCGAGCTATGTCTGCAAGAGTAGAACGAAGGAGAACTATGCGCGTAGTTTCCCCATCTTTCAATCTTCCAATTCTGTTTTTGTTTGGCCTTTGTTCTGTGACCATTAGCAGAGGGTGGTAGGCGTACTCAGCTTACACTTTTCCTTGCATGGAATAATGTACTATGTGTTTCCTGGTATTAGTTGACTATTTGTATGTCGTATGACATGGGCATCTTGTTTCTGTCCCAGAATAGGTCATTGTAAAGTCCTTGTCATGATGGATAAAGCCAGGTCTGTTTATGACAGCCCTTAGAGTTTGAGGACTACCTTTTGACCTAATCTCACTGACTAGAGTTGCAATTTGTTAGCCCAGATAGGTAAAAGCCCCACCGTCTAGCAGTGTCTTTCAGCGTTGAGGAAAGGAAGTAACTCCCTAGCACTGTAATGCTGTGTGAATCTGCATTTTGTGTAGAAAAAATGCATACATACTCTAGTTTCCATGCTTTTTATGGGCAATGCAATGGGCTTTAAATGTTCACATCCATCTGGAGTCAGTTAAATGTTGCCAGATATCCGCACACTAGCCACTATGACTGTTATTAAGTGTTAGACAGATTTAGGTGCAAGGATAACTGGTGACCAGGATCAAAGTTGCTGATTCGTATCCCACACCTAAATCTAGCTGTTACTAGTTAATCCCCACGGAATAGGACCTGTTCATGCAGGGTTTTTTTAGGTGAATTTCTGCTTGGAATAACAAATTTCATGGAATTTAACACTTTCCTTTAGCATCTGCTCATAAACAGGAGCACGTGGGGGGGGGGGGGGCGGTGGGGGGGGTCAATGGCTGCAGTGGTCCGGTTGCCAGAAGGGAGGCTTTCTGTGCTGAGCTTTTGTAGGTTGGGTAGGGTTGTACTTGCAGCTTAGTTGTGACATTTTACCAGCTAGTCTTTCCAGCGGCAGGAATATGCCCCAGGAATATGCCCCAGTATTCCTGCAGCTGGACAATCTTGGTCTGGGAACAGCGGGCTAGTCTTGCTGAGGTGGGGCGGTACCGCCCCGCCTGACCTGTAATCAGAGCCTATAAGTGTGGTGTCGGGAGGAGTGACCGCTGTGTGGAACAGAAACGGATTACTGGATGCCATTTAAATGGACGGGGGATCCGCCCCCCCAGAATGGGTGAGGTACGTCTGCAGGAAGAGGATTCATTGAGAAATAATTGAGGTCTTGAAGACACAGACTTCATTTTATTTACTTTGTTTATATGTGATCACCTTTTGCCTGTTGTAATTGAAAGAAAACCATCTTTCTGACATATTCCTTGAATATTATATAATCCATATTCAGTCTCACAGCCTCAACACTTATAAAATGAGATTGGCATTTATTTTCATAAGCTGACTGATAAATGTAATACTATTCAGTTAAGGCACAATGAAAGAATGCAAAGTAAGGCTGGATTACACATACCTGTGCAGTGAGACACACACGTGCCACAGATGAGTGAAATGTGGATTAACATGACATACTTGTCCACTTCAGTAAAACAGTGATGCCTCCGTGCTGGGAGGATTCTTACAGGTTAGCAGCCCGGGCTTTCCACTCCCTGCTATTCAGTAGAATTCTGAAGGTGACCAAAGTCGTCAGGGACTCGTAGGATGTTAGTGGAGGTCGCTGCATTGCCTTAGGTGTTCGATTACACACACCCTCCCCCTTTAAAGCTGTACTTAAATAACATACAATCACGCATTAACTAATAACCCCGTGAACATACTTATCTTTACTCTTATGCACATATGACAGATGTATATATAAAAATCTAACATGTTGTCAAGCGCAAGGCATTTCTCTATAATATCATGAGGTTACTTATACGCAGGTGGTAATTCATAGCAAGGGACTTCATATAAAGTGCCAAAACCGGTCCACAGCGACCCTTTAATTTCTGTGGTTTAAACCTAAACTCAATACACTAAACTAGCAATGCAGCTATAAATCAAACAAACACAAATGATGAAAAAGCATGCTGTCTGTTGGTGCATAGGTGCTGTACTGAGAGCAGCAGTCGGCCTCACTAGACGGCGTTTGCTGTACGTGCATTCATCCCACAAATCAACATAATGATGGCGACTTAATTTTTAGGATCCAGTTCCAAATTCTTTCATGCGTGCAATTTTGCTTTTTGTATGCTTAAATACTTTATGAATGTGCTATTATTTATTTCTTAAACAGTCACAATCCTCCTTAGCAGGCGTCGCAGACCCCAGATTAGGAACTGCTGATCTATAGTGACCGCGTTTTTCTGAACATTGATTAGTCTGCACATTTGCATATTTAATGGCGACATTTTCTGCCCTCTTGTTCCTCCTTACTACCCAGTTATTTCTTTAAGCTGTAAATCCTTCACTCATTTCCTACAATCCGAGCATTTTTGTATTTCTCCTGTTTCACTCTCACTTGATCCCTGGTTGTGTTTCAATCAATCTGTGTTAGTCCTTTGTTTCCCAGCCACGTTCTAGGCTGTCTCGTAGCAGCTCCCTTCCCTTTATCAATGCCAAAAGTGACAGACCAGTTATGAACAGGGAGTTAACCTGTTTGCCCACATCTCTCCCCCCCCCCCCCCCATTCTGGTTTCCAATTTAAACCACAACAATGAATATTCTCCATAACAAGTTGATCGATTCTCTGAGGTCAAAACAATGCTGTTCTTTCGTGGTATATACATGAAAAAGTCTTGCACACGTTTTAAAACAAGTTGTAGACCATTGTCAGATGGAAAAACTTTGAATATAGCTTCTTCCAAAAAACGTCTCTCAAAAATGATAAACTTACTTCTGTGGTCTCTTTCTCGACAGATCTTACAACGAGCTATTTAACCTAGTGGGCTACTAACACTATTATGTAACCAACCAGTCACCACGTTTCCCCATGGCCATCTTCATTTTTTTCATATAATGACTGTTCTCTAAAAATGTTAATTTTTTTGCTGTTCAGCATGAGTGCAATATTTTACTTTGTTTTTACATTTCTTCATCCATTTTTAAACACTAAAACATTTTCTCTATCCATGTTTTGTCTTGATCCTGCCTGGAGGTCCTTCATGAGCTATTTGTATTACACATTTGCAGCTAGTCTTGTTGTAGGTGACCAGGCAACGCCCCTCCTCCAGTAGAGCAGTTGTTCGTAAAAGTAGTGAAGTAGTAGTCCGAAGAGTGTTTTAAGAACAGTTTCACCAAATTGGGCTTCTTGCCTGACCTAAATAGTAACACATTAATTCATTGTGAATGTGTAAACAGATATCCTCGTAGACCCTTTGCAGATGTCTATTAATGGAATGCTTCCCTGAGTGCTCTCTTTCTGTAAACAGGCCTGTAAATGTTGTCCTTATCTTGTCACATTTGCCGGGCAGTCAAAGAATGAGGTCAGATTTCAGGTGCTGTCTTCCAATGGTGCTCGTTTACTTTTCTTTCTCTGACTTCAAAGTGAGAAGGTTTATTTGACAATCTTGCTGGGTACTCAGGGTAGGAAAGATGCTTTTTTTCTAGCACACGACAACATTTAAATGAACTGTATAAGTAATCGAGAATATATCTGAATTAGGAACACAATGAAGCCCATTTTTTTGTTACTTCTGAAGTGTTGAAACAAATACTTTCTCATGATCAAAACAAATCATTACAATAGGTGATGCCAATCCCCACACATTTTCATATGTGCACTGTATAGTTTTATTAGTAAATCTGTATGTCTGTGCAAATCTAATGGTCATTTCAGTTGAAAATGTGTTGTCTGTAATGGCGGTGCACTCCCACACCATGGATATTCCACTCTACGGCACTCTGCTCTGCACCACTCCACACCAGTTAATGCTACGCCTCTCTAAGCTACCCTTTACCATTCTACTCAGTGCCAATGCACCCTCCGCCTCTCTACCCTACACCACTTTACTTTTAGCCACTGCAATCTACACCACTCCAGGCTAGGCCACAACAATCTACTCTGCAGAACTCCGCTCTACACCGTTGTACTTTACAACACTGCACTCCATGCCAACACACTCTACACCAATGCACTTTACTCTGTAAAACTGAACTCTATGCCCCTGCACTCTATGCCAATCCACTGTACGCCACTGTAATCTACTCTGCACCACTGCACTCCATGCTACTTCACTCTACACCTCTTTACGCCATTACACTCTATGCTACTCTACACAACTTCAGTCTACCCTGCACCACTCCACTCTAAGCCACGTCAGTCTACTCAAAACAATCTACTCTATGCCAATACACTGTACGCCAATCCTCTTTACTCTGTAACACACTGCACTCTACTCCACTCTGTGCCACTGCACTGCGCACCTCTGTACTCTTAACCACTGCACTCTACGCCACTGCAATCTACTCAGCATCACTGTAATATACGCCACTGCTCTTTACGCCATTCTACTCTTCTCCACTGCATTCTGACACCCTACTCTGCAACGATGCACTCTCCACCACTCAACTATGCACTGCTTCACGCTGCGCTGCTCGACTCTACACCCCTGCATTATATGCCACTGCACTGTATGGCACTGCACTCTACAATGCATCGCTCTGTCACTCTGCACTCCTCTGTTACTCTGCTTGTACCACTTTATTCTACTCTACACTGCACCACTCTACTTCACTCTGCCATCAATTCTGCTCCACACTCGTTCCGCTGCACTCTGTTCCGCTGCACTCTTTTCCGCTGCACTCTTTTCCGCTGCACTCTGTTCCGCTGCACTCTGTTCCGCTGCACTCTGTTCCGCTGCACTCTGTTCCGCTGCACTCTGTTCCCCTGCACTCTGTTCCCCTGCACTCTGTTCCGCTGCACTCTGTTCCCCTGCACTCTGTTCCCCTGCACTCTGTTCCGCTGCACTCTGTTCCGCTGCACTCTGTTCCCCTGCACTCTGTTCCGCTGCACTCTGTTCCGCTGCACTCTGTTCCGCTGCACTCTGTTCCCCTGCACTCTGTTCCCCTGCACTCTGTTCCGCTGCACTCTGTTCCGCTGCACTCTGTTCCGCTGCACTCTGTTCCGCTGCACTCTGTTCCGCTGCACTCTGTTCCCCTGCACTCTGTTCCGCTGCACTCTGTTCCGCTGCACTCTGTTCCGCTGCACTCTGTTCCGCTGCACTCTGTTCCGCTGCACTCTGTTCCGCTGCACTCTGTTCCGCTGCACTCTGTTCCGCTGCACTCTGTTCCGCTGCACTCTGTTCCACTCCTCTCCACATCACTGCTTTCTGCAACACTGTACACCACTGAATTCTACGCCACTGCACTCTACGATACTATACTCCGCAACACTCTGAGCCAATGCGTTCTACACCAGTCCACTCTACTTTGCCACGCCACTCTCTGCCACTCCACTCTTGAACACTCTTTTCCACTCTTCGCCATTCCTCTGACACTCCACACCAGCCACTCTCCTTTATGCCACTAACTTCAGGCCACGCTGAACAGCAGTCATGCTGGTGCTCAACATGGCTAAAACACATTGGTAAAGCCAATAGCTCTTGCATAAGCGAGACCTATTGGGTTTGGCAATGTTTGTTTGAGCTGAGTGAGCACTAGTCCAACTCTCGACCTGCCTTAGAAATTATTTCCTAAGTGTGGCAGGAAAAAAGCCTAGAAACCGTTTCTTTGTTTTGTGATATAGACAAGTTGGATAAAAGTAATGTACAAGGGCTCGTCTCATCTACCGTGAGCATAAAGGTCTTTACATAATGGTTTGCAGATTATATGATTATTATGAAAAGGAGATGCCACTTAGAGTAGGAAAGAGGGCGGAGTATATGAGACTACCCTGTCCTTGTGCACCTTCAAGTAAGGTTCCTCAATAGACCGTCCTTGAGGTTCACTAAATGTGCCTCTGAACGTTGCTGTTCCTGGAGCACAGACTTCCGACCGCGACACTGTAGCGAGAAGGAATGTATCGGTTGAAAACCCATAACTTTTGTTAATATTTTATTTAGATCCTGAGAGAGAGCTGTGATTCTTGGTGGAATAATCCTTATTAGCTCTCATTTAAAAGCCTCACTGCTGCACAGCGTAGCCCTATAGGAGTTTAGACCTAACCCGACTTTTGTAAATTTAAAAGATAGAGAGCAACGTCTGTGACATATCCGACTTGAGATGTGAACGTTTCCCCTGTTGCTGACTCAGTCAGTCTGCCAGATCGGAAAGTCTGCAGTATTCACAGATGGAGCTCTCTAGCAAAAGTGAGAGTAAATATTTTCATAGGAGCAATGAGGCTCTTTGTCACTGGCATCTGATGCATTTTCTTTAACTAAACCGTTATCATTGGAACTAGGAGGAAAAAGGTAGGCAGAAGTCACTGACCCAACCGGTGACCAGAACTGTGACTCTCTGGAGTATAACTTTGGCAATTCGTGTGTGTGGCAAACAAATCAATGGGTAGAGTCCCCTGACTTTGAATGTATCACAGGCGATTTGCCATGCTTTACAAATAACTGATTGGTTGATTGATGGTATATTACAAGTGTTTATCTCACCATTTGTGAGTTGTACAAAGTTGTTACGCTTGGGGCACTTGAGAATGGGACCCTCCTTGCTTCTAAATATAGTACATGGCGGTAATTGCGCCGGCTGCACCGATCAAGGCTTCGCTGTGCATCTTCTCGATCGCTTTTACAACCAACTGAACTGCTTCGAGATCAAGCACATTGATCTGTAGTTGTGCATCTTGGTGTGACCTCACAACGTGGGAGAGATGTGTATGGATGGTCCCTTGTAGCATCGCCTGTAGAAATAATCGGCTCAGTAATGCATTTTGTTCCACAATTACTGTTTGCACTACATCCCCTAAGGGCCAGTCACTTGTGACCATTGATGAGCTCGACTGTCCTGCAATGCAGGTACGAGAAGATGTGCGTGCAGAACCAGAGCAATCCACAACTGCACGACACCATCACCCTCTTCCCCGAGGGAGAATGCGATGCCTTGTGAATAAGAATCAACTTCTGAAATTCTGTAAAGCTTTTCCATCACACAACTTAATGTGGTTCCCTGAAAGTTCTGGATTTGCAAGTGGAACATTTTCAGATTGATTGTGAACAATAATGGGTGGGAGAACTGTTACGTTGACCTTTTGCTAGCCAGTTGCATGAGCATGAAATGTTGTGATGGTGCTGATGTGCCATCACCACTGATCCTTTTTGGGATGGGAGAGTACGCTGCGTAAATCCACAGAGTGACTCCCCTCCCCCCCAATTCTCTGTCTCCAGCTGACACCGGCCTGATTGCAAGGCAGACCATTTTGTGATAGTATAGTTTCATTATTTTGACATTTGTTCACGTTAACACCGTTTGGGCAAAGGTTTCATCTCATTGGTGGTGATTTAACACCTAAATGCAGCAATATGCAACTGAAACGTGACAAGTCAACTTCTGTGTTCGGCCCTTCCACTGGTCAACAACACCTGTCACTGCATTTTTGGTCGAGTTTGACCTAGAAACATTTTTTGTTAAAATCTGCAAACTATGCACCAGATGATGGATCAAGGGCCATATGTATCAAACATTTTTGCGATCAATCGCAAAAAGGATGTTTGGTATGTAACAAGTCCAATTTGCGACGACATACCGATTCGGTATTAGGAAGGGCGTGTCAAGGGCATCCCTTCCTAATAGCGAATCGCAGAGGTGTGTATGATTGTTTTGCGATTGCGTTCATAGTCACAAAACAATCGCAGTTACCACCTACTTCCAGTAGGGAAGGGGAAGGGGTCGGCAATGGACCCCTTGCCCTTTGTGAATGCATGCAAACACGTTTTTAAGAGAACCTACTCTTAAAAAATGAAAAGAAAACGTTTAAGGAAAACGGGCTGCATTTAAAAAAAAAAAAAGATTGCTTTATTGAAAAGTAATCACATACATGGTGGTCTGCTGAGCCCAGCACGCCACCATCCCTGTGATTGTAGCCATTCGCAATGGCTCACAAATTGCGACCTACCTCATGAATATTAATGAGGTAGGTCCATTTGCGAGCCCTTCCAATTGCAGTATGAAACTCCTGGAGTTTCATACATTCCAATAGCGATTACTTAATTACGATTCGCTAAAAATCACAATTAGGTAATCGCTATTGTGCAAAATGATTCATCTGGACCCAGGTGACAAATATGGCAGTCCCACTGTTATGCTTCTCTGCTGCCTTTTAGCTAAGTTCATGTTGTAGCACTACCATAAACATGCGTATACATCCATCCATGCATCCATCCATCCAGTTGTTGGCCTTCAGTCCGAACACCCAAACTCTGAAGCCTGGCATGCCGTCCATGCTGTAGAACTACCATAAACACATGCATACATCCATCCATCCATCCATCCATCCATCCAGTTGTAGGTCTTCAGTCCGAACACCTAAACTCCGAAGCCTGGCATGAAGCCTGGCATGCCTCCCGACTATTAGACTGGTGTTCATATGTCTACATTCGGGGCTCGCACTGCACATGATTGGCCCCACTTGGGCAGTTTCCCGAGTTCTCTTCTGATTATCACCTGGAAGAGGCTGCAACAGTTCCATCTCTTGCCAGTGGTGCACCTCACAGTGGCTTAGAAGAGCTTGGGAATCAGTGGTGCTCCGGGGAGCACCGCCCCCGCCCAGGTCCCTGCTTGAATGCCTCTTGCACCTGTACCTTGTATAAATGGGATCTTGTGGTGCAACTTTAAATTTATGACCCACTGTGAAAGGGCAAGTGTTTACAGGAACCTTAATGTTTCCTATATATTCTTTAGGGCAGCCTGTGGCATGGGAAGAAAGCAATTTGTGTTTTTATTTTTCTGTGCTAAAAGAAAGTTTCTATGAAGAAGTCGTCCTCTTCCTCCTCCACTTGTTGCATTGTTACTCTGTGGTAAAAAGCAGCACGTCTGATCCACCAAATGATAGGATGTTTTGTATCCTGGAGACGCTTTTACTGAATATCATTCTAGCTGCTTGTCTTTTGCAGAGTTAATGCTATACGTGTTCCGTCCATCATCCTCTCTTTCTCCTTCAACTGAGTCCTGATTTGATTGGAATGCGTCTAGTTGCTGGGCTGAGCCTCAGTGGTGACTGTAGTAGACGGTGAAGTAACAGGTGTTAAGCTCTTCTTTGTTGCCTGCAAAGCCCTAAATTCAGGAAATATTACACTTATGTGGTGACTGATCTAATCAATACTTTTCTTTTGACTTTGCTGCAACATGTCTTGTCAATGTGATTTTGCTATTGCTTGATATCTGCGAGGGGCTGCTCTCATTCTGTAACATGAGTGCTCTTTCTTGTTTCATGGAGTTTCACTCTGGAATTCCACTGAGTTACATGAAAACTCTGTTAGATTCTGTGAACTGGCAGAAATCGGCACGTTGAGTTGCGGATGCTGATTTTTGGCGTCAGCAGATCATACCGCACTGAAAAATTAGCGCAAAATGCACCATTCGGTGCGCCAGATTTTGCTGCTACTCGATTACGTTTATTACTTAAACAGCAACTTTCTCACCATAAACGGCTGCACTGGGAGGGGTCGGCAATTCTCGCTCGCCGACTTAACATTGGCGACCCACATGCGAAAAAAAAGTCCACCATATGGCGTTTGGCAGAATTCGGCTGGAACTCTGCAAGCTCTGCTAGCAGAATGGAATCTTTCATCCACTCCTTGTGTTCATTTGGTTTTGAGTTGGAAACATCTCTCTTTGGCATAGTGATTCAAAACCTTACCCTTGTGCTAATGTCACCGTCTCGCCCTTTTTCAAAGATATGATATGACCAAAGCTTGGAGGATCCTCCTTGAGAACCTATCTAGACCCAAATATTCCTCCTTTTTTCTGTGACTTAAATTTAATTTGACGCAACATTCATCTGTCCCAGATACGCTTGACCTGTGTTGGACGGACTGTGTTGTGCGCACCTCCTATCACTGTTGTGTCCCTGGATGATTTTAAATGTTGAAGGAGATGTGGGGCTTGTGAATGGCAGTAAGCCATGTTGCTTAGCCCTTTTTCCTTATTTCATTCAGTTTTGTTCTATTTAATTTTTCCAGAGACACCTAAATCCTTGTTAGTGAGATTTGCTCCCTTGCACTGAGGCCTTTATAAGTAAGTTAGTAAAAATTCTTAAAAACGCACGCAGTTGCCGAGCCGGCTTAGCGCCTGCGTTCTCTACGGAGTGGGCAGATTAACTAGTTACTGGGTTTAGACGAGAGCCATGTTTCAAGCAGTTTTCTAAAATATTCTCTATTAGATTGAGATATGAAAGCAGGAGTCATAGTGTTCCAGAGTTTACATGTTTAAAAAAGAAAAACTCTTCCCTCCCCATCTGGCTCGCTTTATTTTAAACGAAAACCACCAATCTGGCGATGTTTTACCTCAATTTACGAAAGGGAACATGGGAGGTAAAGATGTTTTGAAAGTATAACTGGCCTTCCCATGAAAGGCCTTGTGAGCCATACAGATGGCCTTAAATTTCACTTGTTTACTGACTGACAACCAGTGATGGTCCTGCAAACCTTTAGATATGGAATTATATTTAGGTACTTTGAGCAGCAAACAAGCAGCCGTATTTTGAAGGGATTAACATTTTGATTGACCTAGTTTCTGAATCCCCAGATGAAGTGCGTTGCAATAGTCTATTCCGGATAATACTAAAGCTAAGATGACCTTTTTTTGCTTTTACAGGGGGATAAACTGGAACACTTTGCTTAGTACTCTAAACAGATGGAAACCGGAAGATATAACCTGCTTTATTTGATTGGGAAAGCAAAGTTGTCCATCCAACAGCACTCCTAGGTTTTTAACTTTCTGCACCGGACAAGAAAGAGGTCCAATGTTTGGGGACCACCAAGACGTGTTCCAAAACTAGGTGTCACTACCAAATAAGATAACCTCCATCTTTTCTGAAATCAGTTTTAGGCAACTCTCTTGCATCCAAACAACTATATTAGCTAGACAGCTTCTGAATTTACTAGCTACTTCAGCAACATCCGAAGAGATGGACAACTCTATTTGCGTATCATCAGCATAGGATACTGCCTCAAAGCCGTCAGACCTAAGTTTAGCCAATGGGATGACATAGATGTTGAAAAGTGTGGGGGGCAGTGAGGAACTTTGAAACATCCCACAAGGTAGGCATAAAGGATCTGAGACATAATCTCCAAAAGCCACCCTCTGCTCTCTTCCTGAGAGAAAAGAACTAAAGATAGTAAGAGCTGCGCCCCCAATCCTTTCTAACCAATTGACAAGCAAAGAATGCTTCACCATGTCAAACCCGGCAGAAAGATCGAGAAGAATTAGCACAGCCCTACCTCCTGAGTCCACCTGCCTGCAAATATTTTCAGTCACTACTAATAATGCAGATTCTGTGCAGTGTAGCGGCCTGAAACCATGCTGAGGGATCAAGGATATTACGAGTGTCTAAAAATGTTATAAGATCCTCATTGAGCACCTTCTCCAAAATTTTTGCTGGAAAAGGTAGTCTAGATATCAGGCGGTAGCTTTTAATATCCCCAGGTTCCAAAGAGGGATTTTATTTTAGTAATGGGTAAATGGATGCTCTCTTCCATTCTTCTGGGTATTGACCTATGGACCGAATCCTATTCAGAGTGCAGAAAGTTGCCTAGTGACTGTCTTGGAGACCATATGAAAGACAAAAGGTGGACATGAGTTGGCGGGTGAGCCTGATTTAGTCAACTCCAGAAACCCGATCGCTCTCTCTTCTGAGACGGGGGTGAAGCTGTCCAGCACATTCCGGCCGACTCCCACCTCCTTTCATGGTTTGTGAGGCGGTGGTAGTGGTTATTTTATTGATGCTCAGGACATTAGTATTTCACTGTTGTCACCCCAAGTCTTACATTGGGGGGGGGTGCGGGTAATGTCTGTATTCCTGGGAATTCTTATGTTATTGCTTTTATTTGCATCCAAGGAGAGCAGTTGTATTTGGAAGACATGCAGATATTTGTTACCTGGTCCCTCTGGGAACGCCTCATTCTGATTGTTCTCCCTCTATTAATAAAACCTCAACTTTTCATGTCCCAGCCTCGGGTCATCCTGTCCTTCCTTTTTGGCTCTGCATATGATCTTTCTTTCCCATTCTGATGTCTCTTCTGGCAAATTTCACCCTGTATTAAATTATCATTTCTCCCCTAACTCTAATTAGTAATTTGTATTGTTTATTAAAACATTTTTGTAACAGATGTTCTTTGTGAAGTGCTTCTTTAATATAGAAATAAATTAGCAAACCTAAACATTCACTGCAATAAACAGCAAGAATAGCGATTCTCAAAGTTTCAATGTCAAGAGAATATAAATTTAATTAAGGACACGAATGCTGACGTTATGCATTAATCCTTTTAATGCCACTCCTGCAGCACTCTGAAGTACATCACATCATAATCTAGAACAACACCATAGCATTGAATAAAAGGTCCGTGTGTGGAACAATCATCCTCTTTTAGAATCTGCGACATAGCAAGTAACTTGGATCTTCTACAGGTAAACGGTGAACTTGTGTTTTATAAGAAATTGATCATGAACTTAATTAAACTACTGGTTGCCTCTTAAAAAATTTTTTAAACTGTGTCAAAGAAATATTGGATTGAAACAAAATCAGGAGATATCTTCTCAATTAAATTAAAACACAGAATGCGAAAAAGCATGCAGGGATAATGTCAGCCTCTGTGTCCTTAAAGAAATTCAAATTCTCTTGACATTGAAACTTTGAGAATCGCTATTTCATTTCAGGACCAGAGGCTTCAGTTATGAATGTTGGTGGTTCTCTAACACAGCATTTAACATGTGCTCAATAGGTTTACAATAAAACTTTGCAAAAGTAGTAGCATTAGCCCAATCAGCTGCTTTCATAATATCCTGAAGTCTTGCACTTTTGTATAAGGCTTGACTGGCCATTGCACCTTTTAAGGAATGGGCTTGGAATTTTTGTAGATCTATGCCTGCCTTCTGCATAATACACTTCACCCATCTTGCAATTGTGGCTGTACTAATCGCATTAAATAGTTTGACAAATAAAATCAGCAACTGATTGACAACATCGGGTCTAAACTCAAACATACAAGTATCGTGTTCTCTCACGCAATCGACAACACATACCTTTTTGCACTCAGTGAACCTTGGGTAAAAAATTGTGTCAGACTTAGTCATTGTTCTTCTAGTATTATCAAATGTGACTCCGAAAGGGTCTTAAATTCTATTACTTACCTCTTCCTTTACAGCTGAAATTCTGCGGCAAGAAATTAGACATAATAAACAGGCCTATTTCATAGAAAGATTTTTAGTCTTTAGATACCTATTAATTGGCCAGTTTGAGAATAAGGAATGTACCAAATTGACATCCCAAAAAGTCTGATACCTTGGTCTGGGGGGTCTTCTTAGCCTAATGCTTTTGAGAATACGGCAAACCAAAAAATGTTTTCCTACACTGTTACCATTGACCAAATTATGTCCTGCAGATATGTCGGACCTAACAAATAATTGTTCTATAACCTAGACACTTGTCGAACTGAATTACTAGAGGAGCCTTCACGGGATCCACGTCCCTTTCCATGCACTAAATAACCCAGTTTTTCCAGATTCCTTTATATCTGTATTGAGTTCCTGGTGCACAAGACTCCTCTAGGAGTTCCGCAGCTCTTCCCAAAAGGCACAACATCTCACTATGTCGCCTGACAATTTCCAGGCAAGAAGGTTCAAAGTCCCACTCTGAACTAAAGGGTGTTCTCTTCCATCTACATCTTTAGTAGACCCTCTGTTGCTGGAAGGACAAACGGAATGTTGAAAGAGTTCCAAAATCATTGGAAACCATGCTTGTGGGGTCCAAAAAGGAGTTATTAGAATAAGGGAGCATTTCTCTAGTCTCACCTTCTGGAGGACCCTCTGGATCATTGCAAATGGAGGGAAAGCATAAGCCTTCATTCCTTTCCATGATTGTAGGAATGCGTTCACTGCTAGAGCACCAGGGTCCGGCATCCAACTGTAATATTTGTTCAGTTGAAATGTCAGTCTGCTCGTGAAGAGATCTATCTCTATCAGGCCCAAAAAGTGTGATATTTGACTGAAAAATAACTCATTCAGTTTCCAATCGCCGTAGTCCTTCAAAAATCTTGATTTCCAGTCCACAGAAACATTTTCCTTCCCAGGTATGTATTCTGCTCTTAGGCTGATCTGGTGCTCTAAACAAAATAGCCAAAGTTTCCTCGCTAAGATAGCTAGATCCATGGATCCAATACCTCCTAATCGATTGATATAAGCTACTGCAGAGACATTGTCCATTTTCAATAGTACTGCTCTGCCTCTTAACTGATTTCTGAAACTCATGAGAGCGTAGAGTACCACCGTCAATTCTAAAAAGCTTATATGACGAAGCCGCTCTAGGTTTGACCATAATCCACCTGTCTCTTGAGCACCCAGGCGTACACCCCATCCAGTCATACAGGCGTCCGTTTCCAGGAAAGTCAGGTGAACAACCAAAAATTGCCCAGCTATTCCGAGCATCCCAATTTTTCTCGAGGCACCGATCCAACTCTTCTGTCACTGCCTGCTCCCCATACCCAAGGCCCAAACGGAGAGCTTTTGCTTTTATCCGTTCTAAAGCACAGTAGTGCAAAGGGCCAGGTAATATTGCTCGTATTGAGGAAGACAATCCCAAGAGTCTTGCCAGTTCCCTCAGAGATAAAGAATCTCTGCTGAGGACGTACCTTATTTCTTTCCTGATCTTCCTGACCTCCTTTAGAGGAAGGAGAAGTAACACTTTCACAGCGTCTATAGTGACCCCTAGGACATTTAATGTATGGGAAGGAATGAGGATCGATTTCTCTTTGTTTATTATAAAAAACAAATTTTCGAAAAGGGAAATTGCCAACTTCAGGTCCTTTAGTATCTGTTGATAATTTTGTGATAATATCAGAATGTCGTCTATCATTAATAGAGTTCTTAATAGGTGAATACCTTCCATTTTGAAGTGGTGGTAAACTAGAAACTTGTTCAGTTTTCAAAGGTTTATGACGGGTCTCCATCCCTTGTCCTTTTCTCCACCAGAAAAAGAGTACTTAACCCCTCTCTTCTAGTCCTACTTCTCGAATAGCACCTTTCAAAAGCATAGAGTTTACCTCCTTCTCTACAGCCTCTTGTTGTTTTTTCTTGAGTACCATTTACCTTGCATTGGTTAGGTGTGAGGGAATTTCTAAAAATTCTATTCTGAATCTTTGAACAATTTCTAACACCCTGTTGTCCTGAGTAATAGTTTCCCAGTTTCTTACAAAAATTTTGAAACGTCCCCCCACTCTTTCTTGGGATAACACTCACCTTGGAGAGTGGTAGTTTGCCCACGACCTCTGCTTCCTCTATTCCTTTGTGAGTAGAAATTGGATGTGTGCCAGATGGATATCCCCTGCGTATCCTCCTCTTGTTCTTGATGAATTATCTGGGACCTTTTTTGGTATCGTAAGACAGAAAGTCTCCTTCTGCCGGTCCTGCCAAAAACTGAATTAAATACCTTGCGCATATTAGACTGTGCTTTATCACGGCTGTGAATGTGGCCACATGTTTTCCTATGCTCTTTACCATGTTGTTGTCAAAGAGTAGGACCCTAGGGTTTTCAGAACTTTCTTTTTCCGCTAGATCACCGAGTTTAGGGCTGATCTTTAACGGTATTGCCTTTCAGTGTTCAGGCTTGTGTTTGCGTTTCCCAAAATCACCATGGGTCGTTGACTCCAGCCTCGGAGAAGCTCTAGATCGATAGGCAGACCTTTCACATATGCCTTTTCTGACATGTCAATTATTCTTGCCAGAGGACTGACGATATCTAGAAGACGGTCCTGGAATAGTTTAAGAGACCTCTCTAGGCCTTTCTTTGGGTTATGCCTCATCTTAAATACACAGGTAATCAACTTGGGATCGAGGTTTAGAGTGAGGCATACTTTTTCTTCAGTTATCGGTCGCAGGCATTCCGTTCTGAGTAGGTTACGCGCCTCCTTTTCAAGTGGGTTTCAAATCTACTTTCTGATAAATTCACCCACATGCTCCATAAGCCACCACTTGGAGCTTCTTGGGTGTCTGATGTTCTTTGGAGAGAACATCTGTTCTCCCAAAGGGTTTCTGATAGCGCCTTTAGTAGATGGGATGATGGATCATCAAAGAGATCATCTGTGTTTAAGTTTCCTTGGTCCAAATCAAGTATATTTCGCCATAGGCTTTCTCCTCTGGGTCTTGAGCCCCAAACCCTAGGTCCAGAGTCTCAATCTGATTTGTGCTGCAAAGGACACCACTCCTCTGTGAGATGCCTGGACCTCAGCTCGTTCTGAAGGTGTCATCGCAGATGAGGGTATAGGTTCCTCACTTAAATGCTTTGTCTTTCTCTTCTTCTTTCCGTCGTTAGAATTGGAAATTTCACAGTTGTCACCAGATATGGGGCATGTGTCATAATCGGGGGTTCTAGACTTCCATTGCCTCTTATTGCTCATAACTTGATTTATTGTCTCACGAATGCAGCGCGCATTTCGTTTTGTATGAGCTTTTTATTTAGCTCCTCATTAATTCTCCCCTCTGGTATGGCTTGGTGATCCTCAGAGTCCAAAATATTTGGTAGTATATAGTTATATATTTTATATAATTTTTTTCTTTCTTTATTAATTTATTATTTAAATAAATTATATATATTTAATACTATTATAAGAGTCAGAGGCATGAATTAAGTATCAGTGATTGCCAAGATAATATAGGCAGAAATTAAATAAGGGTATTTGCCATGACAATTCACTGTTACCAGAAATAATGAGCGAAGAAAAGCTGGTTTCCCTAATGATGTGCGATGCGATCAACTGTCCGCTAACTGCTGATGTTGCATTTGCATGGTAGGTAGAGATAAAGATAGGGCAATTAACCCAAAGGGAAATGGCTCCCTCTCTCGCGTAAGTTAGTGAGAATTTGTTAAAGAAAGAGTAGGGTGACGGCTCCTCTCAATAGTCACTGGTGATGCCAAAGCCGAAAGAGCAGACCACGTGAGACCGATGGCCTGCCAATGGTCGAGTCTGTCTGGCGCTGCAGCAACAAACCCCAAACAAGCATACCAGGAGTAGGGGGGTCCGAAGAGGATCCCCGCGGTGCGATGAAGTCTGACTTGGGCGCGCCCCCAAGAAAGGTGGCCTGCACAAGGCTGTACTTGCGGTGCGATCCCCTCACGGACGGCTCCGCGTCAGGAGGCCCCGATGGCCCGAACCTGATCGGGCTCGGAAAATAGTAACTCCAGAACATGGGAACCGTTCAACGGTCTGCAGAGTTTTTGTTATGAGATTAAGATGTTACTGTTAAATGTGTATTTCCATAAATTGGAGATGGGAAGGAACACAAAAGCCTACAAGGGCTAAGATCTAACACCATTTTGCAACATTTGTTTGAGGTGAATAAGGGAAATAGAAAGCGCTACTTATCTGGTTGAGGAGCAGGATCCAAAAGAGGATGATTCTTCCACGCACGGACCTTTCATTTGTTGCTGCGGTGTTGTTCTGGATTGTGTATATTATGATGTTGTGTACTTTAAAGTGCTGCAAAGGATTAATGCACAATGGAAGCCTCCGGTCCTGTAATGAAATTGGAGAAGCTGCTCCAGTTGCTCAGTTCCAATTCTTGCAAGACTTAAGAAACTGTTCCCTTTTGGTCAGTTCCCACCTCTATAATGAGGAGCAAGGACTGGTGTTAAAAAGGGATGGTCTGGGATGGGGCAGAGGTGACACGGATGTCTCACACATCCCACCAAAACCATGTACTCAAGAGAAGATATGGACGTGGATTTGCAGGATTGTTTTGTGGAAGAAACCTCCTTTGTAAAAAGTAAGGTGATGTCAAGTTGTATCAAAATCACTCTTGAAAACTAAAGGCACTACAGAGTAGCTGCTCCTTGGGAGAGACATTTTCTTTCATTTGTGCCCTAAATTGTAGATGAAGGACCCGCTACCAGTAAAAATCGAGTGCTATGTGGAACGTCAGATTTCCTAACGCCAGGTAAGGTCTGATAATGAGCCTTTGCCAATGGTTCACATGTGGAAGAGGATGGTCCACACAGGCTGCCCCTCAGTTAAGATGAGGTGGGCTAGGTGATGTCATAACTCATACAGTGACCTGCATCAACCACGATAACATTTTCATCTTTGAATTCAACTTTCTCTTGCAGATGGAGTTCCATGCTCGCAGAATCCAAATGCCGCCATCGAATCATGGATTCGCTTCAACAAGGAGGAGAGGGAGAGCTTCTCCGAGACTCTGACATCTAGCCTTAAGGTAATGACGGGTTCAGTGCAAGAACAGACTGACTCCCCAAGGCGGACAGATGGACACACTGTGTGAGCGTACTCATTAGAGACTTACTTGCTGAGACCGAAAGTCTGCTGGGTCCTGGCGTACTGACTGACTGACTAACTGGCACAGAACACCTGACTGACAGACAGACTGACCTACTGAAGTGGCCTGATTTAGAGTTTGGCAGAGGGGTTACTCCGTCACAAACGTCACAGATATCCCATCCACCCTATTACGATCTCCATAGGATATAATGGGTTCATAATACAGCAGACGGGATATCAGTCACATTTGTGACTGAGTAACCCATCCGCCAACCTCTGAATCAGGGCCTTTGATCTAATAGTTGAAAGTAATCTGTGCAGAACCCTCAGTGTTGTGTTCTAACATGAAAATTATCACTCTATTCGCTTTAGTTATTATATAGGAATAATTTAAAGTGCTTATAATTTTTGAGTGATTTCTTCTTGTGTTTGCTATTTTCGGTTTATATTTCAAAAGGGAAAAATATTACATTTCAAAATTTATATACTGGCTCAGGTAAAATACAATTAGGAATGTGCAAACTGCGCCTGCTTGAGTGGGACTCCGAGTTGGCTCGCCTATATTTGTCCATTGGCCAGATCTGCCTTGAGTTTGAACTTCAACGTCACAGGTGGTTCTTTAGCCAAACCTGATTTTGAAGCTTAACATGCAAATGTCAGCCCAGGACTGGGAAGGTGGCTTTGCCCAGTGCCTTGAACTCTACCCGGGCACTAGACTTCCAAGGTGACCGTGCAAGTTCACCCCCCTCCACCAAACTTTAACTCGGGCCCTGACTCATTAAGTTACATGAACTGGCTAACCAAGGTGGATTGGTGGAGACTGAGTGGCAAAGGCAGACAGAACACTGTCTGACTAAGGCAAACTGAGAGAGACTGCAGACAGAGAGGATGACTGACTGAAGCCATCTCCGAGTCCCTGATTTATACAGAAAGGTGGGTGGGCTGAGATGGACCGATGGAGACTGACACAGACGTACAGACTAAACGGGTTGACTGACTGAAGTGATCCTAAGTAGACTTTGATTGCCTATGTAAGGAAAGTGGATGATTGTGATGGACTGATGGAGTGCAGCTGACTGACTAATGCCTGCAGACTGGATTAGACCGACTCGATGACCAAGGAAACAAAGGTAGAGGGCGATATTAAGTGACGGAGAGAAGCACTTAGAAGTCATTCACTTAGTCAGGTCTGTGAATTGTTGTTTCTTGATCATTCTGGGATCATAGTTCATTTAGTTAGTTTTCATTAGAGTTACCATAAAGCTAGTTAGCTATTTCTGAGCTGAGTGATTCAGTGAAGAAATGGCTCCATCCTCCGCTGTGCTCCCGAGCCTCTTCTGAAGTTGTCCTTTGGGTGCAGCCAGTTGACCTAAGGATGACTGGACTTGCCCCTTTTCTTGTTACTGAGAATGACCCTTGGTCATCCTAACAAAAATCAAAACTTTTAAAATCTAAGTCTAATCTAAGTGAGCTTTATGTGTTGTAGACTTTGGCTTCCAGGATGCTGTGCAATGTGACAAGGTACGCAACTCCGTGTTTACAGAGACTATTGGCTCTTAGCGGCCAGGCAGGCGCAGCGCAAGACTTTAATTCCTAAGTCTTTGGGTCTAATTTGGAGTTTAGTGGATGGATACTCTGCCTGAAGCGTGATGGGGATACTGTCAGCCTTGTTACAAGTGCCGTAGGAAATAATGAACATTTGGGACAGAGTAACCCCTGCACCACACTCTAGATAGTGCCTTCTGTATTGTAACGCCACTGATCATCAGAGGCAGTGTTTTGATTGGTAGCTTCCAGCAAGAACCCCGTAGTAGCAGGAAACGTCTTTTGTGTTCACCCCCAAAGCCTAAGTAGAAAGGCTGATGGCTACACAGTCCCACACACTGCCAGGTCATTGTGGAACTGTCTTCCTCTTCAGTTTTGGAAGAAGCTAAAGGCCCACTTATTTATTTAACTTGCTTATATTCCGTGCCTAGATGCTACTTTGCAGCTGTTGGCGCTATAGAAATACTAATTTGATTTGGAGAGGGTGTGCCTGTGGTTTATTGACATGAGTGGAGAGGAGGAACGGAGTTGCAGGTATTTCTTATTATTGCTTTCGGTTTCAGATCTATTGTTCTTGACGGTTCAGGTCAGAGTCCAGAGTGCAGGAGAATTTATTCTGACTGAAGAGGGGGAGACCAGGGTTGAGAGGTGTTTCTTGTGCCGGTGGCACGGTGGAGCCAGAGTTGTGACACCACTAAGTGGTAGTTTGTCATGGGAAGGAGGCCCAGGTTTAGAAAGGATTCATAGTGTTGTGGAACGGTGAGACTGGCTTGAGAGTTGTTCTTTTCTTACGATTACCAAATGTGTGCCCCACTTTTACGTATTTTGTATTGTTTGTCCTGGTTCCTTCATATTATGCGCGCCTCGCGACCCTCCGGGCCTAAAGCACTAATCAGTTAGGACTCTTGCTTATTTCTCTAGATCCTAATTGTAAGGCTATACATTTTTTATTCATTATGAGTTTTGATAGTGTGAATTAAGTTCCAATGTTTATATACTTGTATTTCTGAATAGTGATTTTTATATCAGTGTAGAGAGCCTGTGTAAAACGGGTAAGTATTTCTCATGGCTTTTCCCTCATTCTACAACACAAACTGTGACAGTTTTCTTTACCCAGTGGCTTTGAAAATCAATATAAAAAAGCATTTTCAGTTCCGTAGAGCAGAGGGGAACATATCAACTCCTGGGGGAACTTGTTGCAAATCTGTGAAGCCTACAGTTTGGGAACCTCCTAGTATTTCAAAAATATAAACTGCCCTTTCAGTGTTAATTAATATTAGCCAGGATTGAATCTAACAGGAATTAAAGTATTATGTTGTCTGTGTGCACAATATTTACTCTTTGTTCATTCATAATTGTTAATTTTATCATAATATCTGCTGTAATAGTTTCCGATATGCCATGAACTAGATTGGCTCTAAATAAAGCTTTGTAAAATAATGCTCCATATTTCTTGTGTGCTCTCTGTTGGGAGAAAGGGAAAGGGGAACCCTCCTAAAACCATGTGCCTCAGACAAGTACTAAACCTTCTCTGGTAAGCTCAGTAGAGATTTGTGGGACATGACAAATACGATTTCTCCACTCTGAATTGTGAAGTGGGGACCTGTACTTACACTAGGGCTTGGGGAAATCTACTGGGTGTGGTCAGGACCGACCCCCCCCCCCCCCCCCCAACAAGAACACCACTTCCCAGGGCTGTGTCAGTTGTTGGGAGCGTCTGTGTGCACCAAAAGCTGTTCCTTGAACTAGTAGTATTTCACACTGTAATAATGAAAGCACCCCAGTACGGACTGGTGTCTGACTCAGAGGGGCGAGCCTTGCTTCATTGACGTTGATGGGTGTAGTGGTTACGGCCTTCATAAGGAGAATGTTTTTGCAGTGTGCTGATGAAGTAGAAGGGATAGATCAGGCCTGATCTCAGCCATATGTGTTACCTGAACTTCTCCTCTCTTTTCTTTTTATGTGCGCAGGAGATTGGCGAAAACGTCCACATATACCTGATTGGGAAGGAGGAGTCTCGCACGCACTCAATCGCTGTGTCTCTGCACTGCGCTCCAGACGACTCCATCAGCGTCAGTGGGCAGAACAGCTTGTGCCACCAGATCACGGCCGCCTGCAAGCATGGAGCCGACCTGTATGTGGTAGGCGGCTCCATCCCCAGACGCATGTGGAAATGCAACATGGAGACCATGGACTGGGAGCGCTGTGCTCCGCTTCCCCGCGACCGCCTGCAGCACACACTAGTCTCTGTAGCTGGTAGGGATACCATTTACTCGCTGGGTGGCAAGACGCTGCAGGACACTCTCTCCAGCGCCATCATCTACTACAGAGTCAAAGATAACCTGTGGACTGAAACCAGCCAGCTGGAGGTGGCCATCTCGGGAGCTGCAGGTGTGAACCTTAACGGCACGATCTACCTGATGGGTGGGGAGGAGAATGACTTGGACTTCTTCACCAAGCCCTCCCGCCTCATCCAGTGCTTTGACACCAGCACTGAGAAGTGTCATGTGAAGCCATATCTGCTGCCATTTGCAGGGCGTATGCATGCAGCTGTGCATAAGGACCTGGTGTTCATAGTCGCTGAGGGAGACTGTGTGGTGTGCTACAACCCCCTGCTGGACAGCTTCACCCGCCTATGCCTCCCTGAGGCCTGGAGCTCTGTGCCCTCGCTGTGGAAAATCGCCAGCTGTAATGGGTGTATCTACGTCTTCCGGGACAGGTACAAAAAGGGGGATACCAACACATTGAAACTGAACCCGGCTACATCTGTGGTCACTGTGACTAGCGGCTTCAGGGTTCTTCTCACCAACCTGCAGTTTTTGTTAGCTTGAAGTGGGCGACCAAACTAGGTTTGCTTTATCTCAGGATGGTGCGAGGGAGACCTAGAATCCTAAAGTGGCAGTCGTGGTCTTCAGGTGGCCAGTGTCCATCGGATTTTCGAATTGGCCAGTACTTTTGCAAGGAGTTGCCACTTTCGTGACTAAATATGTAGGTGATCAAACAAGTCATTGTGGCTCCTCTAAAATGCTGACCTTGCCAACTGACCACTCGAGTCTCGTAGCATCCCGGTTCTTGTCCGATGCTAGATCTTACCTATTTCTCCAGTGAAAAGAGGAGTCCGGAAGAACAACTGTTCCTGTCGGGGATTAGTGGCCTCTTATAAGTCTCCCTTCCCAGTATACGAGTATCAGACTAGAGAACACTGCTTATGCGCTTTGTAAGCGAATTGAAAGCCCTGTCACTTGCTCTTTCCTCTGAGATACACTTCACTGCAGTTCCTGCACTCCTCAATTCTGGAGCAAAATTCAGAGTGAACAGTTGTGACGTTCTGCCACTATCCCTTACCCCTCGTTCTTATGAATGCACTGGTATCTGCGCATTGATACGCAGAAGGAAAGCTTGAGTACAGAACCACTGTGTAGGCTTCTGTGATGTTTTGTGAGTGGCAGTGGGGAGTTCAGGAAAGTACGGAGACATGGGAGGAAGATTGGAGAAATAAAAGGATTTTCTGAACCCTAACACCATGGACCATGCATGGGGCTCCTCTGAAAGCAGCTGTTTGTCTTCTGCAGACCAGACTGGACGCAAGTCTGTTCTTTTTGTCCGAGAGGAGTGAGAGATTAATACACAGTAATCGGGCAATATGAGAGCCTGTCAGAAGGGAAGGTTGAGATTTGGAAGTCGCCGCTTCACTGGGAGATCACCAGTGGGAATGATTTGCACATTTTAAGAAAGAGTACATGGCATTTGCAGTCAGAGTTCCTGAGAGGGTCTATATGGCAGGAAGAGATGTTCTTGGTAGGAATAGTACACCACACCAGTTACACAATGGAGAGTTGAGGCAAGTAACTGAGAATAGGTTGTGCAGGCAAGCTTTTGTCAAGAAATTAAGCGCACAGTGAAGGAGTAGTTGATATGAGAAATAGGAAATTCTGTATAACCGCAACAATCTAGGCTTTGTAAAGGGGAGGAAAAATGCAAGTGTGTATTGGATGCTTTGTGAGGCATGTCTGAGTGTGTGTGTGTATGTATGTATGTATGTATGTGTGCGTGCACAAGCACGTAGAAGGAAACAAGCTGACGTCCTGCAGTTTGTGTGTGAGAGAGAGAGAGAAGCAAGCAAAGAACCCCGCATCTTGATTGAGAGCATAAGTGAAATTGGCTTACTTCATGGATGACGAAGCAAGACTTCTTGTAGTGAACATGGGTCCCTCCAGTTATGAGCAGCCTGTGGTGATGACCCTAGAACTGATGGACAGGATCGTTTATGAAAGCAGGAACCTTACGTAGAAAAGGGCATGCAAGGTCAAAGATTCCGGATTATAAATGTGAAGCATTTCTTGACTCATTCCAATACTTCAAGGTTTGCTTGGACCATGTTATTGGAAACTACTCATATTGTTAATGGGAAATTCCAACATTAGGATTAGGTCATAGGTAGAGCGCTCCATGGTTTGGGTGGAAATAGATGTAACACTGCAACGGGAACGGAACTGGATACTGTGGGATGGGCATAAAAAATGGAGCCATCGCTGAGATTGGAACGGAAATGGAGGCACTGCTGAGGTGGGAATAGAAACGGGGGTACTGCTGTGATGGGAACAGAAATGGAGGCGTTGCTGGTTTGAGAATAGAAATGGTGGCACCGTTGGGACGGGAGCAGATATGCTACCATTGGGACCAAGCGCACATGATTCAGGAGCCAGCACATCGATACTGCACAAAACACACACGCTTGAGTATGAGCCAAAGTTAGAAAACAGTGTTTGCTTAGCTTCTAATACAACAATCTTCTCTTTATTGCAGCTGCCTGAAACATGTCAACGTTTTAACTGTGTTTGAGACTTGGTTATACAGTTTTCATTTATCTGCATGAATAAATGACTGCCATTTTTATGCAGTGACAAGTATTTCCATGTGTCCTCGCAGCTGGTATGTTCTGTGCATCAGAGTAGACGGTGACAGTGGCTGAGTAATGGTCAAATTTGAGTAGTTTTTCACACATCCAGTCCCACCTGCCTCCAACATACCCGAAGACTTGTGTAGAAATCAGTTTTCTAGCATAGATCCTTTCTTCAAAGTTGAAACTGGTGTAAAGTCATAGAGATTACTGCTAGCCAGTCACTTGGTCAACCTCTCAGAGTAAGTAAGGGAGTAAGTATGTCTATCACCAGGTGAACTCAAGGTCCCTGGTTACCGCTCTGGTATTACACAGATATGAGAACTAAAACACTGAGGCTTCACATGAGAGCAAACAATGGAGCAATTGGGAACACCAGTTGAAGGGGAATAAAATGTGTAGAATATTTTTAAAAAAATACCCGGCAGCAAATTGGAATCTTCAGCCTCACGGGAACCATCTGGATCGAGCAACAATGTAGCAACGTTGAGACACGCTGAAAAGTATCCTGTGCCGGTAATGGTCACAGGAAGCAAGGTAATAGCCAGGAAGTGTAAGTGTCCACAACAATTCAGATCAAAAAACTGTACCCCAACCCAAAACCAGGACTGAGGCTAAGGCTGATTTAAGCTCTGGCTCAAGAAGACTTGACTAAACAGGGACATATTGTGTCAAGTTCACAGGTGTTCAGTAAGAATAAGCTGCACGCATGGGACGGGGAGCTACACAGCCCCCCTCCACATATAAGATTATTTCAGGCCGGGGTGGGCCTCTGTAAAGAAATGGCTCCCTGTTGCAGTTACCCCCCACTTTTTGCCTGATACTGATGCTGACTTGACTGAGAAGTGTGCTGGGACCCTGCTAACCAGGCCCCAGCACCAGTGTTCTTTCACCTAAAATGTACTTTTGATTCCACAATTGGCACACCCTGGCATCCAGGTAAGTCCCTTGTAACTGGTACCAAGGGCCCTGATGCCAGGGAAGGTCTCTAAGGGCTGCAGCATATCTTATGCCACCCTGGGGACCCCTCACTCAGCACAGACACACTGCTTGCCAGCTTGTGTGTGCTGATGAGAACAAAACGAGTAAGTCGACATGGCACTCCCCTCAGGGTGCCATGCCAACCTCACACTGCCTATGCAGTATAGATAAGTCACCCCTCTAGTAGGCCTTACAGCCCTAAGGCAGGGTGCACTATACCATAGGTGAGGGCACCAGTGCATGAGCACTATGCCCCTACAGTGTCTAAGCAAAACCTTAGACATTGTAAGTGCAGGGTAGCCATAAGAGTATATGGGCTGGGAGTCTGTCAAAAACGAACTCCACAGCTCCATAATGGCTACACTGAATACTGGGAAGTTTGGTATCAAACTTCTCAGAATAATAAACCCACACTGATGCCAGTGTTGGATTTATTAAAAAATGCACACAGAGGGCATCTTAGAGATACCCCCTGTATTTTACCCAATTGTTCAGTGCAGGACTGACTGGTCTGTGCCAGCCTGCTGCTGAGAGACGAGTGTCTGACCTCATGCGGTGACAGCCTTTGTGCTCTCTGAGGACAGAAACAAAGCCTGCTCTGGGTAGAGGTGCTTCACACCTCCCCCTGCAGGAACTGTAACACCTTGCAGTGAGCTTCAAAGGCTCAAGCTTCGTGTTACAATGCCCCAGGGCACTCCAGCTAGTGGAGATGCCCGCCCCCTGGACACAGCCCCCACTTTTGGCGGCAAGTCCAGGAGAAATAATGAGAATAACAAGGAGGAGTCACTGGCCAGTCAGGACAGCCCCTAAGGTGTCCTGAGCTGAGGTGACTCTGACTTTTAGAAATCCTCCATCTTGTAGATGGAGGATTCCCCCAATAGGGACAGGAATGTGACCCCCTCCCCTTGGGAGGAGGCACAAAGAGGGTGTACCCACCCTCAGGGCTAGTAGCCATTGGCTACTAACCCCCCAGACCTAAACACGCCCTTAAATTTAGTATTTAAGGGCTTCCCTGAACCTAAGAATTTAGATTCCTGAAACCTACAAGAAGAAGAAGACTGCTGAGCTGAAAAACCCCTGCAGAGGAAGAACAGAAGACACCAACTGCTTTGGCCCCAGTCCTACCGGCCTTCTTCCTGCCTTCCAAAGAAACCTGCTCCAGCGATGCTTTCCAAAGGACCAGCGACCTCTGAATCCTCAGAGGCCTGCCCTGCTTCAAGAAAAACAAGGAACTCCCGAGGACAGCGGCCCTGCTCCAAAAGACTGCAACTTTGTTTCGAAGGAGCAGATTTAAAGACCCCTGCAACTCCCCGCAAGAAGCGTGAGACTTGCAACACTGCACCCGGCGACCCCGACTCGACTGGTGGAGAACCAACACCTCAGGGAGGACCCTCGGGCGACTCCGAGACCGTGAGTAACCAAAGTTGTCCCCCCTGAGCCCCCACAGCGACGCCTGCAGAGGGAATCCCGAGGCTCCCCCTGACCGCGACTGCCTGAACCTAAAGTCCCGACGGCTGGAAAAGACCCTGCACCCGCAGCCCCCAGCACCTGAAGGAACGGAACTTCTGTGCAGGAGTGACCCCCAGGAGGCCCTCTCCCTTGCCCAGGTGGTGGCTACCCCGAGGAGCCCCCCCCCCTTGCCTGCCTGCACCGCTGAAGAGATCCATTGGTCTCTCATTGAAAACCATTGAAAACCCGACGCATGTTTGCACACTGCACCCGGCCGCCCCCGCGCTGCTGAGGGTGTACTTTTTGTGCTGACTTGTGTCCCCCCCGGTGCCCTACTAAACCCCCCTGGTCTGCCCTCCGAAGACGCGGGTACTTACCTGCTGGCAGACTGGAACCGGGGCACCCCCTTCTCTCCATTGAAGCCTATGTGTTTTGGGCACCTCTTTGACCTCTGCACCTGACCGGCCCTGAGCTGCTGGTGTGGTAACTTTGGGGTTGCTCTGAACCCCCAACGGTGGGCTACCTTGGACCCAAACCTGAGACTTGTAAGTGATTTACTTACCTGATAAAACTAACAATAACTTACCTCCCCCAGGAACTGTGAAAATTGCACTGTGTCCACTTTTAAAACAGCTTATTGTGTTTTATGTAAAAAGTATTTATGCTACTGTGATTATTCAAAGTTCCTAAAGTACTTACATGCAATACCTTTCAAATGAGATATTACATGTAGAATTTGAACCTGTGGTTCTTAAAATAAACTAAGAAAAGATATTTTTCTATAACAAAACCTATTGGCTGGATTTGTCTCTGAGTGTGTGTTCCTCATTTATTGCCTGTGTGTATGTACAACAAATGCTTAACACTACTCCTTTGATAAGCCTACTGCTCGACCACACTACCACAAAATAGAGCATTAGTATTATCTCTTTTTGCCACTATCTTACCTCTAAGGGGAACCCTTGGACTCTGTGCATACTATTCCTTACTTTGAAATAGTGCATACAGAGCCAACTTCCTACATTGGTGGATCAGCGGTTGGGTACAAGACTTTGCATTTGCTGGACTACTCAGCCAATACCTGATCACACGACAAATTCCAAAAATTGTCATTAAAAATAGATTTTTGCAATTTGAAATTTTTCTAAATTCTTTAAAGTCCTGCTAGGGCCTTGTGTTAGTCCCTGTTAGCACTGCTTTTAGAGTTTAAAAGTTTGGTAAAAGTTTGAATTAGATTCTAGAACCAGTTTTAGATTCTTAAAAAGTATTCCAACTTTTAGAAACATAATGTCCAGTACAGATGTGAATGTGGTGGAACTCGACACCACACCTTACCTCCATCTTAAGATGAGGGAGCTAAGGTCACTCTGTAAAATAAAGAAAATAGTAATGGGCCCCAGACCTTCCAAACTACAGCTCCAGGAGCTGTTGTCAGAGTTTGAAAAGGCCAACCCCTCTGAGGATGGCAACTCGGAGGATGATGATAGTGACTTGGAGGGTGATTCCCCCTACCAGTCCTATCTAGGGAAGACAGGGTCTCTCAAGCCCTGACTCCAAGCATAATAGTCAGAGATGCTGGCTCCCTCACAGGAGGGACCAACCTCTCTGAAATCACTGAGGATAACTCCAGTGAAGAGGACATCCAGTTAGCCAGGATGGCCAAAAGATTGGCTTTGGAAAGACAGATCCTAGCAATAGAAAGGGAAAGACAAGAGATGGGCCTAGGACCCATCAATGGTGGCAGCAACTTAAATAGGGTCAGAGATTCTCCTGACATGTTGAAAATCCCTAAAGGGATTGTGACTAAATATGAAGATGGTGATGACATCACCAAATGGTTCACATCTTTTGAGAGGGCTTGTGTAACCAGAAAAGTAAACAGATCTCACTGGGGTGCTCTCCTTTGGGAAATGTTCACTGGAAAGTGTAGGGATAGACTCCTCACACTCTCTGGAAAAGATGCAGAATCTTATGACCTCATGAAGGGAACCCTGATTGAGGGCTTTGGATTCTCCACTGAGGAGTATAGAATTAGGTTCAGGGGGGCTCACAAATCCTCGAGCCAGACCTGGGTCGATTTTGTAGACTACTCAGTGAAAACACTGGATGGTTGGGTAACTGGAAATGAAGTGCATGACTATGTTGGGCTTTATAATTTGTTTATGAAAGAACACATTTTAAGTAACTGCTTCAATGAAAAGTTGCATCAGTATCTGGTAGACCTAGGTCCAATTTCTCCCCAAGAATTGGGAAAGAAGGCAGACCACTGGGTCAAGACTAGGGTAACCAAAACTTCCACTGGGGGTGACCAAAAGAAAGGGGTTACAAAACCTCCTCAGGAGAAAGTGGGTGATCCTAGAAACAAAGAAAAAGAGTCCTCTGTAGGCCCCCAAAAACCAGACCAGGTGGGTGGGCCCCGATACACAACCCAAAACAAAGGTGGGTACCAGGGTAAGAACTGGGATGCCACTAAGGCATGGTGCCATAACTGTAGACAGACAGGGCACCACACCAAGGACACTTCTTGTCCCAAAAACAACCCCCCTAGCAAAATCCCAGGGGTGACCAGTGTAGCCATTGGGGATGACTCCTCAGATGAGGAGGTCTTCATAGCCTTCAACTGGAAAAAGGGCCCAACAGGTGAGTTGGAGATTCCAGAGGGAAGTAGACACTTCCACCACCTACTGGTGAATGGAATCCCAGCCACTGCCCTGAGAGACACTTGTGCCAGTCACACTATTGTGCATGACAGGCTGGTGTTCTCAAACCAGTACATCCCAGGTGAGATAGCCAGAGTAAGAGTTAGCCCAGACAGGGTCACTGATAGGCCTGTGGCTTTTGTGCCCATAGAAGTGGGTGGGACTTTTAGCTGGAGAAGGGTGGTAGTCAGTACAGACCTCCCCCTTGATTGTCTCCTTGGAAATGACTACCCAGAGGTTAGTCAGAGCCCAAGAGAGGAACTGGTCCAGTGCCAGTCCTCTCCCAAGGATTCTGGAGTTCCTGCCTCTGCAGTAAATGCAAGTAGGCCCCAGAAGAAAAAGAAAAGGAAACAGAGTAGGAAAGGTGGACAACCTTTAGCCAAGGTTCCAGCAAGCCAAGGAGATTCTGCTCCAGTAGGGGAGAACTCCAAAAGTGGCTCTGATAAAGTCCAACCTGACCCACAAGAAGTCCTGGCTAGTCAGGCAACTGTTAAGTATGAGTGGGTGGCCCCTCAGCTAACAGAAGAAAGAGTGGAAGAAGGGTGTTTACTACAAGATGTGGTAACCCCCCACTCTAATACAGAAGACAGGCACCCTGAACCCAAAGAAGCCTGTAACTTAGCCCCTTCCCTTGTAGGTGAAGAGCTAAAGGTGTGGTTCTGGGCACTGACAGCTGTCAGTGGCCTCTGCCGGGTGTTAGCCTTTATGGCTGCCCTATCCTTGGCATGGTGGTCAGACCCCATGCCAAATAGCAAGTTAGGCCCCCTGACCCTGTTGGTCATGGTGGGGTTACTCCAGCTCTGGGTAACCTCTTTGGGTAAGCTAGGGGTGACCCTGGCTAAGATAAGATTAGCAGAGGTGGATACCTCTAACCCCAAAATAGAGAGAATGGGTGAAGACATTAAAAGCACAGACAAGAGGCAGTTCAGATTAGGTCCTATCACTGTGGAAGTGGGTCAGTTCCCCAGAGGGAATGACCTGGACAGGAGGATGTAAGGCAGAGTAGGCCCTGCAACAAACCAGCCTATTTCCTCTACTCTTCCTCGCCTGACAGACTAGGAAGACTCTCCCAGCTTTGGCTGAGTCTCCTGGCCTGTGGGCTGGGGGGGGCTTGTGTAAAGAAATGGCTCCCTGTTGCAGTTACCCCCCACTTTTTGCCTGATACTGATGCTGACTTGACTGAGAAGTGTGCTGGGACCCTGCTAACCAGGCCCCAACACCAGTGTTCTTTCACCTAAAATGTACTTTTGATTCCACAATTGGCACACCCTGGCATCCAGGTAAGTCCCTTGTAACTGGTACCAAGGGCCCTGATGCCAGGGAAGGTCTCTAAGGGCTGCAGCATATCTTATGCCACCCTGGGGACCCCTCACTCAGCACAGACACACTGCTTGCCAGCTTGTGTGTGCTGATGAGAACAAAACGAGTAAGTCGACATGGCACTCCCCTATGCCTATGCAGTATAGATAAGTCACCCCTCTAGTAGGCCTTACAGCCCTAAGGCAGGGTGCACTATACCATAGGTGAGGGCACCAGTGCATGAGCACTATGCCCCTACAGTGTCTAAGCAAAACCTTAGACATTGTAAGTGCAGGGTAGCCATAAGAGTATATGGGCTGGGAGTCTGTCAAAAACGAACTCCACAGCTCCATAATGGCTACACTGAATACTGGGAAGTTTGGTATCAAACTTCTCAGAATAATAAACCCACACTGATGCCAGTGTTGGATTTATTAAAAAATGCACACAGAGGGCATCTTAGAGATACCCCCTGTATTTTACCCAATTGTTCAGTGCAGGACTGACTGGTCTGTGCCAGCCTGCTGCTGAGAGACGAGTGTCTGACCTCATGCGGTGAGAGCCTTTGTGCTCTCTGAGGACAGAAACAAAGCCTGCTCTGGGTAGAGGTGCTTCACACCTCCCCCTGCAGGAACTGTAACACCTAGCAGTGAGCTTCAAAGGCTCAAGCTTCGTGTTACAATGCCCCAGGGCACTCCAGCTAGTGGAGATGCCCGCCCCCTGGACACAGCCCCCACTTTTGGCGGCAACTCCAGGAGAAATAATGAGAATAACAAGGAGGAGTCACTGGCCAGTCAGGACAGCCCCTAAGGTGTCCTGAGCTGAGGTGACTCTGACTTTTAGAAATCCTCCATCTTGTAGAAGGAGGATTCCCCCAATAGGGACAGGAATGTGACCCCCTCCCCTTGGGAGGAGGCACAAAGAGGGTGTACCCACCCTCAGGGCTAGTAGCCATTGGCTACTAACCCCCCAGACCTAAACACGCCCTTAAATTTAGTATTTAAGGGCTTCCCTGAACCTAAGAATTTAGATTCCTGAAACCTACAAGAAGAAGAAGACTGCTGAGCTGAAACACCCCTGCAGAGGAAGAACAGAAGACACCAACTGCTTTGGCCCCAGTCCTACCGGCCTGCCTTCCAAAGAAACCTGCTCCAGCGACACTTTCCAAAGGACCAGCGACCTCTGAATCCTCGGAGGACTGCCCTGCTTCAAGAAAAACAAGGAACTCCCGAGGACAGCGGCCCTGCTCCAAAAGACTGCAACTTTGTTTCGAAGGAGCAGATTTAAAGACCCCTGCAACTCCCCGCAAGAAGCGTGAGACTTGCAACACTGCACCCGGTGACCCCGACTCGACTGGTGGAGAACCAACACCTCAGGGAGGACCCTCCGGCGACTCCGAGACCGTGAGTAACCAAAGTTGTCCCCCCTGAGCCCCCACAGCGACACCTGCAGAGGGAATCCCGAGGCTCCCCCTGACCGCGACTGCCTGAACCTAAAGTCCTGACGGCTGGAAAAGACCCTGCACCCGCAGCCCCCAGCACCTGAAGGAACGGAACTTCTGTGCAGGAGTGACCCCCAGGAGGCCCTCTCCCTTGCCCAGGTGGTGGCTACCCCGAGGAGCCCCCCCCTTGCCTGCCTGCACCGCTGAAGAGATCCCTTGGTCTCTCATTGAAAACCCGACGCGTGTTTGCACACTGCACCCGGCCGCCCCCGCGCTGCTGAGGGTGTACTTTTTGTGCTGACTTGTGTCCCCCCCGGTGCCCTACAAAACCCCCCTGGTCTGCCCTCCGAAGACGCAGGTACTTACCTGCTGGCAGACTGGAACCGGGGCACCCCCTTCTCTCCATTGAAGCCTATGTGTTTTGGGCACCTCTTTGACCTCTGCACCTGACCGGCCCTGAGCTGCTGGTGTGGTAACTTTGGGGTTGCTCTGAACCCCCAACGGTGGGCTACCTTGGACCCAAACCTGAGACTTGTAAGTGATTTACTTACCTGTTCAAACTAACAATACTTTACCTCCCCCAGGAACTGTGAAAATTGCACTGTGTCCACTTTTAAAACAGCTATTTGTGTTTTATGACAAAAGTATATATGCTACTGTAATTATTCAAAGTTCCTAAAATACTTACCTGCAATACCTTTCAAATGAGATATTACATGTGAAATTTGAACCTGTGGTTCTTAAAATAAACTAAGAAAATATATTTTTCTATAACAAAACCTATTGGCTGGATTTGTCTCTGAGTGTGTGTTCCTCATTTATTGCCTGTGTATGTACAACAAATGCTTAACACTATTCCTTTGATAAGCCTACTGCTCGACCACACTACCACAAAATAGAGCATTAGTATTATCTCTTTTTGCCACTATCAACCTCTAAGGGGAACCCTTGGACTCTGTGCATACTATTCCTTACTTTGAAATAGTGCATACAGAGCCAACTTCCAACAGCCTCCCTGGGGCCTCTAGTGGCTCAAGGAGGGAGGCTGCGTAGCCCCCTCTCCTTTATAAACCACCACTGGGGGTGGACTCTCAGGGGAAGGGGGTCCATCTGGATTCTCACCATAGGGCCCAGCGGGTCAGGGTATCCCTATCCTGCCCCCTAATGTTATGTTTTTTTTGTTTTGTAACTTCAAGACGGGACCAAGTCCCTGAGTCCGGAAAAGGCTGCCTGCAATATTTTTCTCACGCTCCAGCGGGAGCGAGATGGACCAATGAAAATAAAGCTCCTTGGGCCAATCAGAACCTGCTCTTCTTCTTCTTTTTTTTTTTTTTTTTTAATAAATGGACGCTCCCGTGAGAATCTCTTGTCTTGCGGACCCAACTGCCAATGTATACAATTATTTTTTACCCCAAATATTTTTTAAGCTATTGAATGGATTTACACCAGATCACATTAAGCACAATCTGCGGACCGAGCTCCAGCGTCCTGACGAGTCTGGTGTAATCCTGTTCAGCAGTTCTCGCTGTAGCCAGTCTTCAAGAAGTCTATGGAAATTGCATGGGGATTTTGGGTTTAGCACCCGTATTTTTTTCTCGCTCCCACCACCCAGTGACCGATCACCCCAAAACTTTCCATGCACAAACAGGTTAAAACGTGGCACCTTTTTGAAAAGTTTAGTGGGGATTCGCCAAACTGTGGCAGAGTTTTTAGCACCACAAAAAACACTGTTCCTGTGGAAGAGCAGACCTAGCTATAACTACATAGTGGCAACTGTTATCTGAGCTAACTATAGCTTCCTCCCCTGCAGTGCACTGCATTATGACATCATTCATGACATGGTCAGTGACATCACTGATGACACCTCAAATTACATCACTGATGACATCATCCAATGAGTGTGTTTCGTAAACGTTTTTGAGGCTTAAAGATCTACGCACAAAAATTGTGTTTCCCTTGTTAATTCCCATAGGGCCTTTAGGCACGTCTACAGACCAAATCACTGGACTGAATTATACTAAATTAGGCAGAAAGCTAGCTTTCGGTACACAAAGTGATTTTTTGCTTAGTTGGTGTAAATGCGTTCAGTAGTTTTTGAGAAGTTTAGGTAAATCCAAATTTCTGGCCATGAAGTATTGATGAAAAAGACGTGCTCCTGCAAGGAAATGCACAGCTCTGATTGGCTGCCAACACTTCAACCAGGAAGTGTTGACAGCCATCTTGGGACTCGGCTCGAGCTGAAAAAAGTTTTTAAAAAAAACAACAAAAAAACACCCTGATCCTTCCAGAGCAAAAAAGCAGTTTTTAATTTTTTTGGCCACAAAATTGCGATATTCACAAATTTGCACCCCAAAAAAAAACAAGCTCGGGCTCCTGCGCTTATTTCTTGATAAGTCCCTGGGTGAGCCAGGGCCCGAAGGCATTGTAAATTCTGAATGCGCCCCAGGGGACCACCACCTTCCTGGGGCAAAATGTGTGAATTGTGTGGGGGAGGCTCCATTCTATAGGCGAGTAGTAAAGCGAATACTCAGATACCAAAGTCTTTTGTGAACCCCTCTCATAACTTTAATTATTTTTATGTTTTTTTTTTCAACAAATCTTCCTGATGTGAAGTTCTGGATCCTGCGAATGATCCACAGATATGGCGTGATTTTTAACAACACTTAAAAACATAAATGGAGACCGTAAAATTGATGTTTGAGGTAAGTGGATTGCTAAAATTATATGCAAACTAACATTCCAAAAGTAATTCTAGGTTAGAAGGTTGTTTTAATACATATTTCTGGATTTGCGGTCATGTGACAGATCCATGAATCCCATGTGATAGGTGTTTTAACCAATGAAATCCATTTGTTACACTGTCACCTTTTTGTACAGGAAGTTTCCTCCCAGGTTTTTTTTTTCCTTTGGGGATGCCTGTGAGAAATCACATCTTCCAGAAATACTGGAACAGTTTTGTTTTTGTCTTGGTGTAGGTTACTGAAAAAATAGTATCAGGGAAGAATACTAGGGAAAGGAGGAGCAGAAAAGAAGATGAACCCCGAAGAAGAAAGAATCCATTGCTTGGAATTTTTTTAGGCTCTCTTCTGAGGAGAAAAAGTTGATTGCACAATTGGTGAAATGCAATCTCTGTGATACGCAGCTCTCAATGGGGAATACATGCAAGTACTCCCATGAAACAAGCAGTATGCTCAAGCATCTAAAAATAATCCACCCTCGCCACCTCGCAAGAGAGGAGATGGGATGGGACGCGCCACATACCTCAACATCTGCTGCGGCACATGTAGTACCTGGGGACTCCGTGCCGGCTGCCAAGCACTGTTCCCGAGTTATTGACCCTTGGAGCATTTTGCACAATGTGCAACAAAGTGATTACTCTTGGGGAGCAGTCTATCCCTGCTTTGATTCAGGCTGTCAAAAGCAGCAGATGCAACTTTTTTTTTTTGGTTAAAAACATTCTTGCACAAGTTCTGTGTGTTTTGCTTCAGGACTTTATTTTTTATAGTTGCATTTAAAAAAAAAAGAAACACACATGCACACCAAAAAAGATCCACCAAAAAGCCCCCCAAAAAATCAACTTCCAAAATCAAAAAAACGGTTCTTGTTATAACTGCCTTTTCCGATTGAAAGAAAGAACAACTGTTTGTGAATATATCAATACCTGTTGCTGTATCTCTACATATATGTCCGTTTGATTGGGTGTTTTACTGTTTGTATGGTTGTGAGTGGTCTCTGAGTGTGGGTGTGAAAGTAGGTTTGTGAGTTGTTCCATGGGTGTGTCTGTAGTTGTGTGGCTAGATGTGTGACTGCCAGTATCACTGTGTCCCTGGTTGTATGAGTGGGTATGTGACTTGCTGTATCGGTGTTTGTGAGAGTGGCTCTGCCGGTGTGTGAGTGGCTGTATCGGTGTATGGCTGGGTGTATCGGTGTATGGCTGGGTGTAACGATGCCTGTATCAGTGTGTGGCTGAGCGTGTAAGTGGCTATATTGGTGTGTGAGTAGATGTATCAGTGTATGTCTGGGTGTGTGTAGGAGGCTGGCCTGGCTTGTAGTGGGTACCAGAGGTACGTACACTCTGTACAGGTCCAGTTATCCCTTATTAGTGTAGAAGAGGTGTTTCTAGCAACTTAGGCTGATAGAAGGTAGCTATAGCAGAGCAGCTTAGGCTGAACTAGGAGACATGTAAAGCTCCTACTATACCACTGGTGTCATTTGCACAATATCATAAGAAAACACAATACACAGATATACTAAAAATAAAGGTACTTTATTTTTATGACAATATGCCAAAAGCATCTCAGTGAGTACCCTCAGTATGAGGATGAGAAATATACACAAGATATATGTACACAAACCAAAATTATGCAGGTAATACCAAGAAAAGTAATGCAGGCAGTGTAAAGTTACAGTAGATTGCAATAGGAGCATATAGGTATAGGGGCAACACAAACCATATACTCCAAAAGTGGAATGCGAACCACGAATGGACCCCAAACCTATGTGAGCTTGTAGAGGGTCGCTGGGACTGTAAGAAAACAGTGAGGGTTAGAAAAATCGCCCATCCCAAGACCCTGAAAGGTAGGTGTAAAGTGCACCTACTACCCCCAGAGAGCACAGAAGTCGTGATAGGGGGATTCTGCAGGAAGAACAAACACCAGCGATGCAACAGTGGATCTCCGGACCTGAGTACCTGTAAGACAAGGGGACCAAGTCCAATAGTCGTGACAGTGTCGAGAGTGGGCAGGAGCCCAGGAAATGCCAGCTGAGCCTGCAAGTAAGCTGCCACCTGCTGGAAGAAGCTTGGAGTTCTGCAAGAAAGAAGAGAACTAGGAACTTCCCCTTTGGAGGATGGATGTCCCACGTCGTGAAGAAGCTTGCAGAGGTGTTCGCACGCAGAAAGACCGCAAACAAGCCTTGCTAGCTGCAAGGGTCGCGGTTAGGGTTTTTGGATGCTGCTGTGGTCCAGGAGGTACCAGGATGTAGCCACTTGGATGAGGAGACAGAGGGGGTGCCCAGCAAGTCAGGGAGCCCTCACAGAAACAGGCGGCACCCGCAGAAGTACCGGAACAGGCACTTAGAAGAAAAGTGAACCGGAGTCCACCCGAAATCACAAAAGGGAGTCCCACGACGCCGGAGGACAACTCAGAAGGTTTTGCACTGCAGGTTAGAGTGTCGGGGACCCAGGCTTGGCTGTGCACGAAGGAAATACTGGATGAGTGCACAGGAGCCGGAGCAGCTGCAAATCACGCGGTACCCAGCAATGCAGTCTAGCGTGGGGAGGCAAGGACTTACCTCCACCAAACTTGGACTGAAGAGTCACTAGACTGTGGGAGTCACTTGGACAGAGTCGCTGAGTTCCAGGGACCACGCTCGTCGTGCTGAGGGGACCCAGAGGACCGGTGATGCAGTCTTTTGTTGCCTGCGGTTGCAGGGGGAAGATTCCGTCGACCCACGGGAGATTTCTTCAGAGCTCCTGGTGCAGAGAGGAGGCAGGCTACCCCCAGAGCATGCACCACCTGGAAAAGTCGAGAAAGCCAGCAGGATAAAGCGATTCAAGGTTGCTAGTAGTCGTCTTGCTACTTTGTTGCGGTTTTGCAGGCGTCCTGAGCAGTCGATCCTTTGGCAGAAGGTGAAGAGGGAGATGCAGAGGAACTCCGGTGAGCTCTTGCATTCATTATCTGGTGAGCTCCCCAAAGCAGAGACCCTAAATAGCCAGAAAAGGAGGTTTGGCTACCTAGGAAGGAGGATTGGCTACCAAGAGAGGTAAGAGCCTATCAGAAGGAGCCTCTGACGTCACCTGCTGGCACTGGCCACTCAGAGCAGTCCAGTGTGCCACAAACACCTCTGTTTCTAAGATGGCAGAGGTCTGGGACACACTGGAGGAGCTCTGTGCACCTCCCCTGGGAGGTGCAGTACAGGGGAGTGGTCACTCCCCTTTCCTTTGTCCAGTTTCGCACCAGAGCAGGGCTGGGGGATCCCTGAACCGGTGTAGACTGGCTTATGCAGAGATGGGCACCATCTGTGCCCATCAAAGCATTTCCAGAGGCTGGGGGAAGCTACTCCTCCCCAGCCTTCACACCTATTTCCAAAGGGAGAGGGTGTTACACCCTCTCTCAGAGAAAGTCCTTTGTTCTGCCTTCCTGGGCCAGGGTTGCCTGGACCCCAGGACGGCAGAAACCTGTCTGAGGGGTTGGCAGCAGCTGCAGTGGAGACCCCGGAAAGGCAGTTTGGCAGTACCCGGGTTCTGCGCTAGAGACCCGGGGGATCATGGAATTGTCCCCCCAATGCCAGAATGGCATTGGGGTGACAATTCCAGGATCTTAGACCTGTTACATGGCCATGTTCGGAGTTACCATTGTGACGCTGTACATAGGTACCTATGTACAGTGCACGCGTGTAATGGTGTCCCCGCACTCACAAAGTCCGGGGAATTTGCCCTGAACGATGTGAGGGCACCTTGGCTAGTGCCAGGGTACCCACACACTAAGTAACTTGGCACCCAACCTTCACCAGGTGAAGGTTAGACATATAGGTGACCTATAAGTTACTTAAGTGCAGTGGTAAATGGCTGTGAAATAACGTGGACGTTATTTCACTCAGGCTGCACTGGCAGGCTTGTGTAAGAATTGTCAGAGCTCCGTATGGGTGGCAAAAGAAATGCTGCAGCCCATAGGGATCTCCTGGAACCCCAATAACCTGGGTACCTCAGTACCATATACTAGGGAATTATATGGGTGTACCAGTATGCCAATGTGAATTGGTAAATTTTGTCACTAGCCTGTTAGTGACAAATTTGGAAAGCAGAGCGAGCATAACCACTGAGGTTCTGGTTAGCAGAGCCTCAGTGAAACAGTTAGGCATCACACAGGGAACACATACATATAGGCCACAAACCTATGAGCACTGGGGTCCTGGCTAGCAGGGTCCCAGTGAGACAGTGAAAACACCCTGACATATACTCACAAACAGGCCAAAAGTGGGGGTAACAAGGCTAGAAAGAGGCTACTTTCTCACCCCCCCCCCCTCCCCCCCTCCAAAAACAAAGGACAATAAGGCTAACCTTGGCCAGTTGAGTCTTTATTGTCTAAGTGGTGATAAGTGGAGAGTAGCTCTGCAATAGACTGGTTACTCCCTTTATCATCCACTATATGGTTACTTCCCTGTGGGGATGTAAACCACCCTGTTTGAAGTTTTTTTTTAGCTAAGCAACAATGTGAAGATGTATTTTCAGAGTTCCTATCAGTACGTTTTAGTTTAGAACAGTGGGAATTGTCCACTGGACCTATTTCTAGTGATGAGAATCCCAGGCAGGGATGCTGTCTCAGTAAAGCCATAGCTGGGCAAAAACCTTGTCCATATGGCTGGAAGAGAGAACAGGGATGCTGTTTCTCTTTAGTTGGAGCAGGGCAGGGATGATGTCCTATGAGCTCCACACTAGGGCAGGGCTGCTGTCCTAAGTGTTGTGAGTCAGTGCAGGGTTTCTGAACTAAAGTTTCTCTGGGAGGGTTGGAGGGATGCTCCATGTTAACTAAAATGGTGCCCTTTTTCTCACCAATATTAGTTATCCCACAGAGAGGTACTTCCACCTCAGGGAGTACAGCTATGCCAGCTTTCTCCCACCACAGGAATGGTATCCTGAATGGCAGGGTGGTTAGGGGATACTGTGATACCCTTTTTACCTGTTGTTAGAGAAGGATCCTGACTTTTCAGGCCTTTTTCTCTCCTTTGCTTTTTCATTTCAGTAGAAATGAGAGGAAGCAATTCCTCAGGGATACCCAGCATGGCTGCATGGGTATAAAACTCTACCTCAGCCCAACCTGAGGTCTCTAGGTCATTACCTAAGAGACAGTCTACAGGTAAGCTAGGTGACACTACCACCTGCTTAGGGTCAGTAAATCTACCCCAACTAAGCTGAACTATAGCTAAGGGAAGAAACTTAGTGGAGTTATGGACATCAATAATCTTGTACTGTTGTCCAATGATGTGTTGTTCAGGAGGCACTAGGTTTTCAGTCACCAAAGTGATACTGGCACCTGTGTCCCTGTAGGCCAGGGCCTCAACACCATTTATTGAAACTGTCTGCCTGTACTTATCCATTGTAAGGGGACAAGCAGCCAGTGTGGCAAGGCGAATGCCACTAGGTGTGACAGAAACTGTCTTGGGACTGACTACCCCAGTTTCTGTGATGGACCCATAAGCAAACCCAACTACACCCTTACTTTGACTGTTGCCAGCAGTCCCACCACTATTACCACTACTGCCATGGGCACTAGAGTTTGATGTATTAGTGGTGGTTGGCTCAGGGGGTTTACCTGGGCAGGACTTATCCCCTTGCCAATGGCCTTTATTTTTACACACATAGCACCAAGGCTTTTTAATGTGTGTATGTTGTGAAGAAGAGGAAGAATTTGATTTATCCCCACCCCCTGAAGAGTGTTTAGGATTTGAAGAATGATCTTTGGTTTTACCCTTATCCCCATGTTTATCCTGAGATTTCTCACCATCTTTCTTCTTGCCATCCTTGTCACCCCCTGTATGAACATTTCTGTTCACTCTTGTTCTGAACCATTTGTCTGCCTTCTTTCCCAATTCTTGGGCAGAGTCCACTAGATATTGGTGTAACAAGTCAGACACACAGTTATTCAGAATATGCTCTCTCAGAATAAGATTATACAGGCTTTCATAGTCAGAAACTTTACTGCCATGTAACCACCCCTCCAAGGCCTTCACTGAACAGTCAACAAAGTCTATCCAGTCTTGTGAGGACTCTTTTCTGGTGTCTCTGAACTTAATCCTGTATTGTTCAGTGGTTAAGCCAAATCCATCCAAGAGTGCATCCTTCAAAACTGCAAAATTGTTAGCATCTCTTTCTCTAACAGTAAGGAGCCTATCCCTACCCTTTCCATTGAAAGATAGCACAATATAGCAGCCCACTGCCTTTGAGGGACCCCCTGTACCATACAGGCCCTCAAGTGCAGCAAACCACTTGTTGATGTCATCCCCCTCCTTATAAGGGGGGGGCTATCTTATGCAGATTCCTGGAATCATGCTCTCTAACAGGATTACTATCAGGAATACTGCTGTTGCTGCCACCATGGGGTCCAAACCCCAATCTCTGTCTCTCCTTCTCCAGGTCTAGGGATACCCTATCTAAGGCCAGCTGTTGCTGTTTAAGCTTCAGTCTGGTCTCTTCCACTCTCAACTTTTTGAGTTCCCTTTCTAACATGTTGTCTTCAGGGTGGGTGGGTGGGTGGGTTGGGAATGCTTGGACACAGAAGATAAATTGGAAACAACAGAGGGAGATCTGTCCCTAACTGACTGGATTCTAACAACCTGGCCTCCAGGAATAAAAACACCCCTACTATGATGGGAGCTTCTATTACTACCAGCATTACTAGGTGGTCTGCTAGGGGGCAGATTTGGAACAGAACCCTCCCCAACTCCCTCAAGGAGATCCCCCTATAGTCAGAATGGGAGCCATCAATTAACTTCTCATTTGAAGTGCCTGCTTGGGACTCATCAGTCATATAAAATGTTATCTTATTCACATCCACTAGTTACTGCCAAATTGTGTTTTTTGTGGGCACATCATTCACGTGAGGAACACGTGGTTCTTCCAAATATCTCTACACACCCTCAGTTTCCATACTGCATTTACAATCTAAGGGTAGGTACACAACTCTTACCGTTAAGGCTTATCTGTAGCTCAGTCGGTGGTAGATTCCCACTCTTTCACCGACAATAAATACATACATACTTTGGTTTCACTGTAAACACTGCATTAAACTGTGCTAGTTATCAGTACGAGTATCTGTGTTCTGTTCTTCCACAACTGAACATACCAACTCCGCATTTTGCCTAGGCTCCATTTCAGGACCAAAGAAACGTAACTAAACATCTTCTCAAACATTTTGAACCTCTGACACATACCATAGTGCTTTGTTCATTTCTCCTACACACAATGAAGGACTTTTTACATTGTAAAGTCTTCTAACTAAAATTCACATTTTTGAACGATGAAGAACCAACATTCAAAAATTATGAAAGATGCTTGTACGCACTTCCTTGGATAAGCAAACCAATGAGTGTGCTTGTAAATAAGTGTATTTCCTCACTTTGCATGGATCTAACCTTGCAAGACTGCAATTTTTTTGCCTGACACTTACTTGGGCATTCACGTAGAAAAGTTTTTAAAACATCACTTGATTCTTGGCGAACACAACAAATACTGCAGTGCCATTTATACACAGGGGCATGCATGTCTACGCCTTCCTTGTACCTCTTCAGCTATCTCTTCTTCTACATTTCTAGGAACCATCTCCTCTTTTCCAATGCGAGGACTATCTTTTACTTCATCGCATCGGCCAGTTGTTTCAACTCTATGCACTAATGCGTCCTCTTATAAGTAGCTTTCTTCATTAAAGAAAGCCTTAGTACTAGACGTATGCTTTCATTCTCCTTTGAAAATTTTGCAAAAATTACTTTTATCAATGTCTTTTTGGCTTTTTCATTCTGTTCAGTATCAAGTTAAATCGTTTTTGGTTCAGAGCAAATGCTTTATCAACTACAGCCTCAATATGTTGTTTTTGCTTCAATGCTGCCCTTCTCGTCTTACTGTCCCTCGCGTTCTATAACAAATTCTGTATTAACCTACTATGACACATTCTCACTTGTATTTCTTCAAATGATTTCTGTCTCATTGTCAAACTGGGGTCTGTTTATAACATTTCCTACTTTCACTATGACTTACTCCTCCATTGTGAGTTGATTGTAAACCTGGCTTTTTATTTGAAATTGTTTCCACATTTTTCATTTTCCTATATACTGTTTTAACAAAGTCCTTAGTCTCTTACCAGCAGGTATTTCCTTCCTCAGTATATTCTCCACACCATGTGCTTTTCATACTCTGTTGTAAGCAGTTAGTACTGTCTCTTCTGTTTTTTCTGCCATCTATCATTCTCAGCATTATAAACCCTTTCAACACAAGTAAATATCTGAAAAGCAAAAATAAAAGACATGTGACATTATAATAAATACTACCTTCATTGCATACTACAACCAAATCAATACATATATACTTGTTCATCTCAGTCCGTAACAGGCTCTCTAACTCTCTAACTATAAGTGTATAAATCTGTATGTAAGTTGATCTATGGTTGGGTGTTTAGGTTGTTACGGGTTCAGTGGATATCTGAGTAACTATCAGTGACTGTTCATCAATCAATCAATCAGTGAATTTATAAAGCGCGCTATGTACCCGTCAGGGTTTCGAGGCGCTGAATGTGTGTCAGTGCCTGTGTTACTGATTTTGTGGGTGTGCAAATGGGCATTAAGTTCCTCAATGGATTGGTAATTGGCTGTTTTAGTCCGTCTTTGGATATATAATTCTGTGTAGTACTGACTCTGTTAGCAGTACATACATAACTGCTATGTGAGTGTGTGAATGGATGTGCCATTGTCTCTATCACTGTGGCACTGGCTATGTGAGTGACTGCTAGGCTTGGTAAATAGATATACAAGTGCTTATATGTGTAGGTGACTGGGGGGTGTATAGCTGGGTGAATGCTTGTACAGGTGTCACCTTACCGAACTGTGTGAGTGCTGGGTATGTGAACGGCTCTATAAGTATATCAGTGGATATAACATTGCTTGTATGGACCTCTGAATGCCTACGTAAGTGCATCTTTAGGTAAGTACATTCATATGTGAATGCTTTCATGGCTGTTTCTGAGTGTGTTACTCACTGTATACCTCTATAAATAGTGGGCACATAAGTGCTTCTGTGGAAGTGTAACTGGGTGTATAAGTCGCCGCCTGACTATGTATATGCAGGTGAGTACCTACATAAGTGTGAAAGAGTCTGTGTAAGTTTGTGACTATACTTGTATAAACGAGTATCCGGGCTCTGGTTAGTTATTAGACTCATTTGTATACTTTTGGGGCCTGTGTTTCATCTCAATGTTACAATTTAAATCCTGGGACATCCACTCTGCTTTTCATCCTTCTACAGCCTATATAAAAATAGTAACATTCAGTTGGGTTACAATAAGCATCTGTTATTCAGCCCCTAAACATGAACTTTACAAATAAACATATTTTGTTGAATTATATCAGTGCTTAGATGGGTGGGTGAGTTGGAGTGTGAGTGGTTGAGTACATATGTGAGTGAGTCTATCAGTGCCTCTGTGGGTATGTCACTGACTGTGTAAGTGGCTGTTTGGGTGTATCACTGGGTGTGTAAGTGATTATATGGGTATCTAAATGGGTATCAAAGTGTGTGTAAGTATTTGTAACTGGCTGTGTTTGGGTGTGTATAAGTGGCTCTAGTAGTGGTTGATACATTGGTACTGTGTGGATGTGTGAATGTATCTGTAAGTGCCCCTGTCACTGTCTGACTAGGTGTGTGAGTGGGTGTACCATTTTGTTAATAGATTTATGAGTACCTCTATGATGGGTGACTGAGTGTATAACTGGGTGTATTGGTATGTAAGTGGAGTAACTCTTTGTCTGAGTTATGGTACATAGATACATTTATGCATAGGTATAAACATTTGAGGGGCTATAACAGTGCCTCTGTGTTTGTGAGTGACTATGTAACTGGATGTATAGGTGAGTAAATGGGTGTCTCATTGGATTTATGAGTGTGCACTGTCAGTCACTGTATCTCTGTATGACTGGTGGGCACATAAGTGCTTTTCTAAAAGTGTGACTGGGTACGTAAGTGCCTGTTTGAGCGTGCAGGTGAAAATTACATACTATTAAATGACATACTTTGAGCAAGCACCTACATGTAATTTCTAAATCATTTATTCATACTGCCATAATAAAATAACGATACTTTCAGTATACCGATTCCTCTTTCTCCTTTCCTAGTCATTATGTTTTAACTTAATGTCCTCGCCTAATCTCTCTTTTATTTTGGCTCTTATTGCAAAGTACAATTTTTCTCACAGCTTATATGCAGTTACAATTTTTTTTTTACATAAAGTTTTTTTTTTTTTACAGTACGTACTCATTTGAATACCAGTAAAATGTCTTTTCTGTTCTTCAACTGCTGTTCCCCAAATCTTCTCTTGATGTCAGTTAAAATCTTTTTAATGCAAATGAAAATGATAGCAATAATCTTCCACTCTCAGTACAAAAGTACCAGCAATGACTACACTTTCCACAGTGCTTCCACTGATACTCCTTTACTTAGCAAATCACAACCTTCCTTTCATCTTTTTTTTTATTGTTGTACCACTTCTAAATGGCAATATTTTTAACCCTTCCTAAAACACTTGTAAAGAAGCCCAATTTGGTAGTGTTTTTGGGTGGATCCGTGGATCCACTGTGGCGCTCAGCACTGCCCAGTCGAAATTTGCGGCAGAGCCACGGATCCACACGGAAACTCATAAAAGCATGTCATGTTGTATTGTTAATACTTTGCATCTATATTTTACTTTGCAAAAAAACTCTGAAGTAGAAGCCAAACATTCCTTAATACGCAATGTATCTACACAACTCTCCTGTTAACTTCACACTGCAGTTTTCTGGTTCCCTTCCTTCCCACATTCCTTTAGCTCAGTTTCTATAGTAACCATGTTTAAAACACTCTCTGCTAGGGCTAGGTCAAAAGTTCACAAGACTTTGACCCTCATTATGACATTGGCTGTAAATCCCGCTTCCCGCCGCCTTGACGGCCGCCAGCATACCGCCCCAGTGGCGAATGTCCGTTCTCCATAATATGACACACACACCAATCTGACAGAATACTGCCACATACACAAATCCGCCAGCCTAAATGTCAGTGTTAAAGTGTCGGTACCAACACCCATACCGTTACGTCAATGAAACAACGCCCACCACATCATGACCCACGAATCACCACAGCAGACATTCAATGACTCTAAACCATTGGTGGTACACACCGGTGCGCTCAGAATAGCCACCCAAATACTAAACTACACAACATTGGCCAATACTAAAAACACACCTGACACTGATACACACCCGCCCTCATCCCCCCAGCACTAAAAAAAAAACACCCACCCACATTACCCACAACCCTTTACGAATACAAATTATTGCCACCAGACTGACACCAAGACCACTGCGACAACTAGACACACACACAGCATACACCCATATATCTGTCATGGACCCCACATCACACACCCAACCACATTACTCAACACCCTCACACCAACACACACCACATAACACCCATGTCCCGCTAAGGCATCCCCATTTCACAGATGAGGTGTTGCGGGTCATGGTGGAGGAAATAGTCAGGGTAGAGCCACTGCTGTTTGGAGCACAGGGCCAGCAAATCTCCATTGCCAGGAAGATGGAGCTATGGCTGAGAATCGTAGACAGAGTGAACGCCGTGAGACAGCATCCAAGAACAAGGGACGACATCAGGAAGAGGTGGAACGATCTACGGGGGAAGTTGGTTCCGTGGCAGCACGGCACCAGCTCGCCATACAGAGGACTGGTAGTTGACACCCACCTCCTCTCCCACAGCTCACAGCATGGGAGGAGCAAGTCTTCGCAATACTGCATCCTGAGGGACTCACTGGAGTAGCCGGAGGACTGGACACTGCTGAGTCAACATTTACTATTTATCACCCCCCCCATACCTGCATGCCATCTCACCCCCTCCCATCACTCCACTCCATCCCACACACTGCACCTACACATCTGACTAACCCCAATGCCAAGCCCTGCATGCCATACCAATGCATGGACAGCCCTCCCAGCCCTGCATGTACACCCATCACAAAAGCATGCACAGCATAGGGGAATTAACAATCACACAACACATCACCGTACACATTCAAAGGTGGCAGGGCATCAGCAACGATAGAGGGGAAACTAGGGATGTACAATATGTCACAGACATGAAGCATAATACATCACTTACATCCCCACAGGTGCCCCAGCCAATGTCAGTGGAGAGGAGGTGCCACGACTAACCAGTCCCCCAACAGAAAATGCCCCCAGTGATGAGTAATTCTGGACATCTGGATGAACTACCTGGCCCATCAGGGACCACTGGTCAGCCCGTCACCCCAGCCCACTCACAGTCCACCACAGAGCCTCCCCCATCGATATCCAACACCACAGCACCCACCCAGCGCCCCCACATCTCTGTCCCCAGGTCACGTCAATCAGCAGTCCACACCTCGCCCCCAATACAATCAGGGACCTGGGGTCGGTGGCAGTGGGCACACCGTTCAGGGGACACAAGCACAGGGGGATAGGGACACACGGAGGACAGCTGTGCGCCAGGGGGAGGACAGGCCCAGGGAACTGACTCTCCAGGAGGCACTCACCAATGTCCTGGGGGCCTACCAACAATCCCAGGACACGATGGGCCAGATCCTTACCAACATGCAGGAGAACAAGCGGCTGCAGGAGGAACACCATCAGGAGATCAGGGAGGACTTGCAGGCCCTCAATACCACCATGATCTCCATAGCAGGGGTGCTGGTAGACATGGCCAACATCATGAGGAAATCGACAGCACAGCAGCGGGCCCCTACCACTAGCCTGTCTATTGACCAGCCCTCGACTTCCACTGCAGCTAGTGAGCAGGAGGCCCCGCCACAGGACCCACAGGTCACCAGCACCCCTCCCCCTGCAGAAGGTGAACCACCCGCAAACATTCCCTGCGACCCAGACAGAAGACCACCGTCAGGAAATGGGACTCCTGATTGTCCCCCTTGTGTCCCACCCTGTCACCTTGTCCACTTTGAACTGCCTTTGTTCCCCTTCCTATGGCTCCTTGGACACTGGACCTGTGCTACAAACAGACTGGAACATTACCCTGGACATTCCTCTACCATCACCCCATACCATGGCACTTTTCCCTCAATTGTTTGCACTACAATAAACACCCTTGAACATAACTTGAGTGACACTGTTTTATGTGTTGAAATGTGCATGAATGGGAACAGTCACATCTAGTGCAAATGATCTGAACACTATGATAGCATACAATTAATAACCTGTAGCTGTCTGTAGTCATCACATCAGGGCACTGTTGTCATATCACCAACATCTGTAAAATGACAAGCCATAGGTGACAGTAAGTTGAGATGCAAAGGAAGTGAATGCCATCATGCTACAGCTACACAGATAAAATCAATTGTCAGAGTAATGGTTAGTTCCACTGTCTCACCTGTGTGCCATTGGAAGTATTGACGTATAACTGATGTTCTGTTGTACACATCCTCATCCTCTGCCTCCTCATCCTCACTGCCCTCAGGGTCCACTGCTGCCACAGGGGCATCTCAAGTCACCGCCTCCGGCAGAAAAGGCACATGTCATCTGAGGGCCAGGCTGTGCAACATGCAGCATACTACAGCTATCTGGCAGACCTTCTCGGGTGAGTAATACAAGGATCCACCTGTCAGATGGAGGCATCTGAACCTGGCCTTCAGGAGGCCAAAGGTCCTTTCAATAATTCTCCTGGTTTGCCCATGTGCATCATTATAACGATTCTCAGCCCCGGTCCTGGCATTCCTCACAGGGGTCAGGAGCCACAATAGGTCTGGGTAGCCAGAGTCACCTGCAAGTATTGAGGGACAAACATTAGCCTTACACAATGCTATGGGGACAACACCTGAAGGCATACACTGACATACAGTGGGTGAGGACTCTGTCTCACCTATTAGCCACACCCTGTGTCTCTGTAGTTGGGCCATCACATTTTGGATGCTGCTATTCCTCAGAACAAAGGCAGCATGCACCGACTCAGGATACTTGGCAGTGACATGGGAGATGTACTGGTCCGCCAGGCACACCATTTGCACATTCATTGAGTGGAAACTCTTCCGATTCCTGAACACCTGTTCATTCTGGTGGGGGTTGGGGGGACAAACGCAATATGTGTACCGTCAATCGCCCCAATAATATTGGGTATATGTCCCATTGCATAGAATACTGCCTTCACAGTGGCCAAATCTTCCATCAGGGCGAAAGAAATGTAGCTGCACATGTGTTTGACCAAGGCAGACAATACCCTTGCCAGCACGATTGAGAACATTGGCTGTGACGCTCCTGCTGTCAGGCCCACTGTCACTTGGAAAGAACCAGTTTCCAGGAAATGGAGCACTGATAGCACTTGCACAAGAGGGGGGATCCCAGTGGGATGACGGATAGCTGATATCAGGTCAGGCTCCAATCGGGCACACAGCTCTGTGATTGTGGCCCTGTCCAGTCTGTAGGTGAGTATAATGTGCCTGTCCTCCAGTGTAGCCAAGTCCACAAGGCGACTGTACACGGGGGCTTGTCTCCTCCTATTCACCCGCAGCGGTAGGTATCTAAGGGACACAAGGGGTCTGTACACGGGGCTTGTCTCCTCCTATTCACCCGCAGTGGTAGGTATCTAAGGGACACAAGGGGTCTGTACACGGGGCTTGTCTCCTCCTATTCACCCGCAGCGGTAGGTATCTAAGGGACACAAGGGGTCTGTACACGGGGCTTGTCTCCTCCTATTCACCCGCAGCAGTAGGTATCTAAGGGGCACAAGAGGTCTGTACATGGGGGCTTGTCTCCTCCTATTCACCCGCAGTGGTGGGTATCTAAGGGACACAAGAGGTCTGTACACGGGGGCTTGTCTCCTCCTATTCACCCGCAGCGGTAGGTATCTAAGGGACACAAGGGGTCTGTACACGGGGCTTGTCTCCTCCTATTCACCCGCAGCGGTAGGTATCTAAGGGACACAAGAGGTCTGTACACGGGGGCTTGTCTCCTCCTATTCACCCGCAGCGGTAGGTATCTAAGGGACACAAGAGGTCTGTACATGGGGGCTTGTCTCCTCCTATTCACCCGCAGCGGTGGGTATCTAAGGGACACAAGAGGTCTGTACACGGGGCTTGTCTCCTCCTATTCACCCGCAGCGGTGGGTATCTAAGGGACACAAGTGGTCTGTACACGGGGCTTGTCTCCTCCTATTCACCCGCAGCGGTAGGTATCTAAGGGACACAAGAGGTCTGTACACGGGGCTTGTCTCCTCCTATTCACCCGCAGCGGTAGGTGTCTAAGGGACACAAGAGGTCTGTACACGGGGCTTGTCTCCTCCTATTCACCCGCAGCGGTGGGTATCTAAGGGACACAAGAGGTCTGTACACGGGGCTTGTCTCCTCCTATTCACCCGCAGCGGTGGGTGTCTAAGGGACACAAGAGGTCTGTACATGGGGGCTTGTCTCTTCCTATTCACCCGCAGCGGTAGGTGTCTAAGGGACACAAGAGGTCTGTACACGGGGGCTTGTCTCCTCCTATTCACCCGCAGCGGTGGGTATCTAAGGGACACAAGAGGTCTGTACACGGGGCTTGTCTCCTCCTATTCACCCGCAGCGGTAGGTATCTAAGGGACACAAGAGGTCTGTACATGGGGGCTTGTCTCCTCCTAGTCACCCGCAGTGGTGGGTATCTGAGGGACACAAGAGGTCTGTACGCGGGGGCTTGTCTCCTCCTATTCACCCGCAGTGGTAGGTGTCTAAGGGACACAAGAGGTCTGTACGCGGGGGCTTGTCTCCTCCTATTCACCCGCAGCGGTAGGTGTCTAAGGGACACAAGAGGTCTGTACGCGGGGGCTTGTCTCCTCCTATTCACCCGCAGCGGTAGGTGTCTAAGGGACACAAGAGGTCTGTACGCGGGGGCTTGTCTCCTCCTATTCACCCGCAGCGGTGGGTATCTAAGGGACACAAGAGGTCTGTACACGGGGCTTGTCTCCTCCTATTCACCCGCAGCGGTAGGTGTCTAAGGGACACAAGAGGTCTGTACGCGGGGGCTTGTCTCCTCCTATTCACCCGCAGCGGTAGGTGTCTAAGGGACACAAGAGGTCTGTACGCGGGGGTTTGTCTCCTCCTATTCACCCGCAGCGGTAGGTGTCTAAGGGACACAAGAGGTCTGTACACGGGGGCTTGTCTCCTCCTATTCACCCGCAGCGGTGGGTGTCTAAGGGACACAAGAGGTCTGTACACGGGGCTTGTCTCCTCCTATTCACCCGCAGCGGTGGGTGTCTAAGGGACACAAGAGGTCTGCACACGGGGGCTTGTCTCCTCCTATTCACCCGCAGCGGTGGGTATCTAAGGGACACAAGAGGTCTGTACACGGGGGCTTGTCTCCTCCTATTCACCCGCAGCGGTAGGTATCTAAGGGACACAAGAGGTCTGTACACGGGGGCTTGTCTCCTCCTATTCACCCGCAGCGGTGGGTATCTAAGGGACACAAGAGGTCTGTACACGGGGCTTGTCTCCTCCTATTCACCCGCAGCGGTAGGTGTCTAAGGGACACAAGAGGCCTGTACACGGGGCTTGTCTCCTCCTATTCACCCGCAGCGGTGGGTATCTAAGGGACACAAGAGGTCTGTACACGGGGGCTTGTCTCCTCCTATTCACCCGCAGCGGTAGGTATCTAAGGGACACAAGAGTGAGTCGGCCGCCACAATGTGAACGATGGAGCCACCACCTCAGTGTGCATGCAGCATTGAATTGATGGGACAGTGGCAATGGCAATGTATGTGCAATTTGCAGCAATAACGCTGCTATGGCTAATCTGTATGTTGTCCACCACCATCAAATGGCGACCGCCCGTCCTGTATCTAGGGACAGGTGGAAGTGAGGTAACTCTGCCGATGTTGGGGGTCGTGGCGGAAGGCGGTCTTGCACCGCCGTGCAATTACTCATTGGCTAATATGGGGGTCTATGGAGTACAGTGGCTAATGGGGATCAGCGGTTACGGTGTACACCACCGCGGACGTGACCGCCATTTTCCATCTGAATCCTCATTTGATTCCTGACTCCACAGGACAACACCTGCACTGCGTGTGCTGCTGTGACCTGTGTCTGGAACCTACCATGGCCAGTGTGACCGGGGAAAGGGCCCCTGCCTTCACTTCGATGGAGTTGGAGTGCTTGGTGGATTGGGTCCTACCCCACTAAAGACTGCTGTATGGGCCTCCAGACCAACAGGTGAGTACACCTTGGGCACGATGCATGTGGGAAAGGTGCATGGAGATGTGTGCGCAAGCATTGTGTCATTTGGGGGGGTGTCTGGTGGTAGTGTAGTTGGGGGGGCCTGGGCAAGGTGTGTGCCAATGGAGTTGGAAACGGGATTTGTGGGCCATATGTGTGACAGGCTGGATTGTACGTGTTATGCTGTCCTCCTGTCTGTATTACCTCTGCAGGTCAGCGCCCATCAAAAGAAGGGATTGTGGCGTGCCATCGCCAAGGATGTGCAGACCCTGGGGGTTTACAGCAGGCAGAGCACCCACTGTAGGAAAAGGTGGGAGGACCTGACACGCTTGGCATGGAAGACCGCGGAGGCCCAGCTGAGGATGGCCTCCAAACGAGGAAGGGGTGCCCGTCGGAACCTGACCTCCCGGATGGGCCGCATACTGGCAGTGGCCTACCCAGACCTGGATAGGCACTTGAGGGCATCACAGCAGCCACAAGGGGGTGAGTAGAGTGGACGTTACTACAATAATTGGTAGGGGGCATGGGATCCAGGTGGTGGGTGTAAGTTGGTGGGTGCCCCTTAATGCCCGGTCAGACATTGCAGCGTGATCCAGCTCAAGGGTAATGGGTGTATAGAGGATTCAGGTAACCTAGCTCGGTTGCAGTCATGGCTTTTTGGGTCCCAGGAGGGGTGCATTTGGCAGTGGTTGGCCCTCATCTTGCTGTGGCATCTAGCCAATTGAATGCCAGTGCAATGCATAATGCTCAGTCCTGATCCCTGTGTGTGTCGGTACTGTGTATGCCAAATGTGGTGTTGGTGCTGTATTTGACCCAGTGCTCCCTTTCTCTCCCTCCCTCCCTTTCTCCCTCTGTCATCCTGTTCATGTGGGCATTAGCATCATCTGGCGGAGGAGAAGGGGCACCGGTGACAGAGAGAGCTGCTTTCCACAGGACCCAGGAGGCAGAGTCCACCGACGCCGAGGGAACCAGTGGGACGGAGGGCGAGGGGAGCACCACGGCAAAGACAGAGGGTGACAACACAGACTCTGATTCCACCTCCAATGGTAGCTCCCTGGAGGTGGCGGACACCTCTGTGACCACCCCAGCTCCAGGTACAGCTGCCACTCCTGTACCAGCATCGCCCTCCCAGTAGCCTCTCACCGAGTTGCCCATGCACACTCACCCAGGAGGGTGGGCATCTCCTTCACCCCAGGCACCTCAGGCCCTGCCCCAGTGAGCCCTGCTGCCCTGAGTGAGGCTATTGACCTCCTGAGATCCATCTCTGTAACGAAGTCAACCATTGTGAATGCCATCCAGGGGCTGGCGTCCCAGATGCAGCAATGCAGTGCATTCCTGGAGGGCATCCACGGTGGATTGGCGGCCCAACAGAGATCGATTCAGACTCTGGCCTCCTTTCTGATGACTGCCATTGTCCCTGTTCCTAACGTCCCCCCTCCAACTACCACTTCCCAGTCCCAGTCTCCTTAACCCCAACCTAACACATGCAAACATATAGACGAGCATGCACACAAGTCATCACACAAGAGTGGTACAGTCAAACACAGGCACCCCACTTCAGTCCACAGGCACTCACACAGACAGTTGCACAGACAACAACATCCACTGCCTCCACTGTCTTCCCCTCCTCCTCCCTCACAATCACATCCGCACTCACACCTGCATGCACTGCTTCAACAGCCACCACCAGCATCACCACACCACGCAGCACACACACCTCACTAGCAGACACCTCCACAACACTCATCCACGCGTCCTGTGTCCTCTCCCACCTTTCTATCCTCCCCTAAGGGTCACAAACACAGGCACTCAGCCATCCACCTTACATAAGCACACTGCCAATGCAGCTGCACCCAAGTCCAGCAGACTTCTACCTCCTACAGCCACTCCCTCTACCTCCACTCCCATCCCTCCTCCCACATCCCGCCCCACTGCCCCTAAGAAGCTTTTCCTTGCCCAACTTGACCTCTTCCCTCCTCCTCCACCTCCATCCTGCCCATAAGAGCAGGTCCTAACAACCCAGCCCAGCACCTCAGCCAAACAGTACAGCGGAACAGTGGAGGCACCTCCTAGTCGTCATGGCAAGACAGTGAAGGATCCGACTCTACCAGTCAAGAAGGGGAAGGGTCCCACTCCACCAGTCAAGAAGGGGAAGGGTCCCACTCCACCAGTCAAGAAGGGGAAGGGTCCCACTCCACCAGTCAAGAAAGGGAAGGATCCCACTCTACCAGTCAGGTAAGGGAAGGATTCCACTCCACCAGCCAGGACAGGGAAGGATCCCACTCCACCAGCCAGGAAAGGGAAGGGTCCCACTCCACCAGCCAGGAAAGGGAAGGATCCCATTCTACTAGCCAGGATAGGGAAGGTTCCCACTCAACCACCAATGAAAGGAGAGGTTCCCACTCAACCACCAATGTAAGGCAAGAAGCCCTCACCTCCAGCTGAGACACAACAGCCCTTACCTCAAGCACAGGCCCCCTAGGAGACACCTCCCCCAGCAGAGACACAGCAGCCCTCACCTCAAGCAGAGGCTGCCCAGGAGACACCTCCCCCAGCAGAGACACAGCAGCTCTCATTTCAAGCAGAGGCTGGCAAGGTACAACCACCACCACCTCCAGTGGGCACAGAGCCCTCATCTCATGCTGAGACACAACAGCCCTCGCCTCCAGCTGAGACACAGCAGCCCTCACCTCAAGCAGAGGATGCCCAGGAGATACATCCCCAGCAGAGACGCAGCAGCCCTCACCTCAAGCAGAGGCTCCCAGGGTACCACAACCACCACCAGTGGGCATGGAGCCCTCATCTCCTGCTGAGACACAGCAGCCCTTGTCTCCAGCAGAGGGCATGTAGGCCACCCTCCAGGGACTGATGTACAAGGAGCCCCCTCCAGGATCAGTGGTCAAGTTCCCCACCTCATAGACTGTGACCTTGCACTCCCCAGCAATTGGAAATGGACATTAAGACCCCTCCAGGAACAGTGGGCAAGTTCCTGACTTGTTTTGTGCGTAGTTAGTCAGGATCAAGTTGGGGCTTGGGCTGTGCCCTGTGGCTATGTGGGCCTTTTGTACTTTGGACTGGGCATTGGCCCTTTCTGGACAATTGTTCATATATCATATAGTGGGTGTTGTCATTCAATTACAATATGAGTACTGCCAACCTGTAGTTCCTGCATTATTATGCCATGTGTCCTGTGCCATTGGTTTACATCTGCAGCTGGTTGTGTGTATGGTGTGTGTGTGAATGGTGTGTGTCGTGCATGTGTGTGTGTCACTCTCCTTTTCCTCCGTCCCTCCTTGAGTGCTAGGTGGCTGTACTCACCATCGTCGTCTTCATTGGCATTGGTGTTCCAGGTGGAGCATGGCGTAGAAGAGCATCGGAAAGACTTGAAGTTCCGGTTCCATGGCAGCGTTGATCTTCTCTGGGTCTCTGTTGGTGTGTTCTGTTTCCGCCAGGCCTTTGATGACGTTGGTACTGCCCTGGAAATCCTAGCAGTTTGCTGTGTCATAATATGGTGGGTGGTACCTTTTGTTCCACCTGGCTGTTGATGGCTACCGCTGTGGTGAGTGGTGTTAACGCCCTGGCGGATGGTGTGGTACATTGGCTGTTATCACCACCATGGTCTTAATTTGATGGTAATTACCACCAGCCAGTTGGCAGTATTACCACCACTTTAACAGTCACCTTTATGTGACCAGCATACTAGCTTCAAATTAAACTGTAGCAGGTGTAGCAGCATATCCCAAACACCATTTCATTTTTTATTTTTCAAAAGCCAATCACAGACTTATTTTTGGTATCTTAAAGTCACTACCTAAATTTACTTCCCTGTACATCCCCACCATCCAATCAAATATGCACTTTTATATTTAAGGTGCTGCTCTCCATTTTTACTGCCTTTCTTGTTCAAAACTGCCTCATTCAGCTGCAGCCTTCTCCTGTGTGCTATTTTTATTTTCTTCCAAAATGGTCAGAGTGTGGATTGTGGGCCAAAGTTTTGTGTTTTGGGCCAGAGCGCTTGCTAGAAAGAGTGGCCCTGATAGGGACCTGGGTTTACCTAATATAGACATTATTTGGGTTGGCCAAAGAAGGTTAAAGTGGCATAAATTGCTCTCTTTGGTTGCAAGCATTGCTGATGGTCAACATCCATATCTCATGATTGTGAACTGTGATAGCAATGACCTAGGCACAATTATTAGGGTCGGACAGGAAATCAAAATGAAGGATACCTTTGGTTATTAAAGGTGTTTTTCCTACACACTGGCTTGGTGTTCTTCAAAATTTGCCAAAGGCAGAAGTGGAAGTGGGCAAAAAAAATTGTCCACAGATAGACAAATTCAGGAAACATGTCAATAAAACTGTTCCTGCATTCCTCCACAACCACAATATGGGCTGTATATATCACAACATTTTATGCTTGAAATGGAAGGAATATATAGAAACAATGGAACTTCACAGAGAAAGGCAGCTGGGTGTTCCTCAACAACTTGAGACTGCATCCTCTTGTATGTGTAATAAAAATGTACACATCATAAACACAAAGGCTCTTTTCCGAGCCAACCCTTTTCCCTAACAATAATTTGTTTTCTCTTCAAATCCTTTTTTATTTTTTATTTTTACATCTCACCTGGATCTGCGGATCAGTCATGGATTCCCAAAACAAAAGCACTGTTTCAACACAAAACAGCAACACTTTTTGGCTCCGCAACAGATCCGTGGATCCATTCCCAACCAAAAGCACTCATTTAAAATACAGTGGGTATGTGAGTGGCTGTATGGGTGTATGGTTGGTTTTGTGGGTGTGCGAATGGGTGTGTGAGTGTCTGTATGGTTCTTTGAGTGAATTTGTGGGTGTGTGAGTGCCTGTGTGGATCTCTAAGGGGGAGTGTCAGTGGTTTTGCGGGTGTGTAAGTTGGTGTGCAAGTAGCTGTATGGGTCAGTGCGTGGGTATGTGAGTGGTTGTATGGGTGATTGAGTGGATGTTTGAGAGTATTTGTGGGTGTCAGTGGGTCTGTAAGTGGCTGCATGAGTCAGTGAATGGGTGTGTGAGTGGCTGTATGAATCTGTGAGTGGGTGTGTGAGTAGTTTTGTGGGTGTGGAAGTGGCTGAATGGGTCAGTGATTGGGCATGTGAGTGGTTTTGTGAGTGTGTGAGTGGTTGTGTAAGTTCCTGCATGAGTATGTGTGTTGCTGTATGGGTCTGTGAGGATGTGAGTGGCTGTCTTGGTCAGTGATTGGGTTTGTCAGTCTGTGAGTGGATGTGTGTGTGGTTTTGTATGTCTGTGAATGGGTGTGTTAGAGACTAGGTATGTAAGTGGGTATGTATCATTCAAATCTGATTTGCTTATAATGTTTTTTGTTGATATTATTTATTTTTTTGTTTACAATAAGGTATGAAACAAAAATTCATTGGTCATAGGGTGGAATGTGATGCTATTAATTGTGTTTGACCAATGACTTTGTGTTTCACCACTGCGCATAATAGTTGCTCAATGTTCACCAGTAGCACATTACATGTTGTATTCAGTTTAGCTGCCTATTGGCTTTGACATGGCATTAGCCATTACATTCTGTATTCAGTTTAGTTGCCTATTGGTTTTGACATGGCATTAGACATTCAGTTTAGCTGCCTATTGGCTATGACATGGCATTAGCCATTACATTCTGTATTCAGTTTAGCTGCCTATTGGCTTTGACATGGCATTAGCCATTACATTCTGTATTCAGTTTAGTTGCCTATTGGCTTTGACATGGCATTAGACATTACATTCTGTATTCAGTTTAGCTGCCTATTGGCTATGACATGGCATTAGCCATTACATTTGATATTTAGGTTAGCTGCCTATTGGCTTTTACGTGGGGTTAGACATTGCAGTTGAGACATTGCAGATTAGCTGTGTTTTTCCAAGCTGTGTTTTTCCACAAGATAGACCAGGCTGTTTTCTTCACACCAGACCTTAGCTTATAAGAGCACGTAGATTTTGCGCAATCCAGTCTGAGAGTGAGGGAGCTCGGGAGAATTGGCCACTCTCCAGGGTTCTTCGGTTCTCACACTGAGTTTGCTTTTAAGGATGAGTCTGGGCTGCAGCAGAGGTAGATTGAATCTGCTTTGACTTCAGACAGGAGCTAGACGTCGGTTGCCTGTCTCCCGTTTGGGTAGAAAATCTCTTTTTCGCAGTTGACTGGAGTCATCAACTTGCAGACCCCAGAAAGATGAAGCTGAATATAGGCCCTACAGCCTTGCCCACACGGTGCTAAATTTTGACTTTTATGCTTTGCTTTGAAGTTATGCTATAATATAATCTGTGTACATTGCAACTGAGAAGTACTTTGATATATTTTGCTTTCATTGCTGCGACTACTTTTGAACGTGTGCTTCCAATCTACTAATTTCGTCTCTCAGGAACCTCGTGGTGGAGAATTAATAACAATAAATGTCTTCTTTAAACTCAGAAGTGCATTCCAGAGAGGTTCTGTAAGATCGGTTATGAGATAAGAGGGAAAGCAGAACTGGCACTGGCCAACTTCTGATGCTTGACAGGTGGTGGACTGTCTGTGCTGTGGCTCCGTGCCACACTGGCTGCCCTGGTGGCCGGTGCACTCGAGATTCCGGTGACTACAGGCACCACTGGTCCCGGAGATGTTGTGGCTGAGGTGCTAGTTCGGGACCTAGGAGACGGACGGGGTGGGGGTGGGGGAGGTGTGGGAAAGAGGTCAAGGTTGGACAGGAAAAGTTGTTTGGAGATACTGGGACGGGTAGCTGGAGGGGGGTTTGGGAGTGGAGGAAGAGGTTGTGGTTGTAGGAGGTGTTTGTTTGCTGACTTTGGGTGAAGGTGCATGCGCTGGAGGCTGTCGTGAGGTGGATGGCTGTTGGGTGGGTGTGTGCCTGCGTTTGTGTATCTTGGGAGGGGGCGTCACAGACACACTGGGAGAGGACACAGGGGACGTGTGAATGGTAGTGGGGGTGGTGACTGCACCTGAGCGGGGTGTGGTGGTGGCTGTGCTGGTGATGTTAGTAGTGGCTGTAGAGGTAGTGCATGCATGTGTGAGTGTACACGAGACTGGGAGGGAGGAGGGAGACGAGGAGGAGGGGGACAAAGTGGAGGCAGTGGATGTTGGTGTGTCTGCATGTGTGTGATGCTTGCGTGAGTGCCTGTGGGATGTGTGGTGCTTATGTTTGCCTGAGCTTCCCTTGTGTGTTGACGTGTGTGCATGCTGGTCTAGAGGTGTGCTTGGTATAGGCTGTGGTACAGGGGATTGGGTCTGGGTGGAGGAAGTTGGAGGGGGGAGGCTAGAGACAGGGACAATGGCTGCCATCAGTGCTGAGGCCAGATTCTGAAAAGCTCGATGAAGGGCCGCCTGACCAGAATGAATGCCCTCCAGGAATGCATTTGTTTGTTGCAACTGCCTTTCTACACCCTGGATGGCATTCAAAATGGTAGACTGCCCAACAGTGAGGGACCTGAGGAGGTCAATGGCCTCCTCACTGAGGGCAGCAGGGGTGACTGGGGCAGGGCCTGAGGTGCCTGGCGTGAAGGTGATGCCCACCCTCCTGGGTGAGCGGGCACGGGGCAAAGGCTGAGGGGCTGCTGGGAGGGGGGTGGCGGCTGTACCTGTAGATGCAGGGGGCACAGATGTTGCCGCCACCACAAGGGAGCTCCCATGAGAGGTCGACTCCGTGTCACTGGTCTCAGCTCCTGTCCCCGCCGTGGAGCTCCCCTCGCCCTCCGTCCCACTGGCAAAGTCTGATTCCGTAGTGTGGCCCTCCATGGCCATGTGGGATGCAGCCTCCTCGAGCTCCGGTGCCACTGCTCCTCCGCCTGATGATGCTAATGCACACAAGAACAGGGAGACCACAAAAAGGGGGGGGGCGACAGAAGAAAGACATGTTGAGTGCATGCATTACCGCTACCGTTGGCGGACACGACAGACACACAAGCCCCCTGCACTACGCCGCGCTCTTGGGCTCCACTGTTCAATTCCTGGGAAATGGCCTACTAGGCTATGGATTACATCTGCACACATGGATGACACAGGTGCATGACTAGGTGTACTTGGCACTCTACAGAGGTGTGGTGGGGTGCCACATGGCCTGCCTTACGGAGGGACCTTGCCTACGGAACTCGCCCTGGCCTAGGGAAACCCACAGCTCACCTCCCCAACCCACACACCTCCACTACGCGCAAATTCAGCAGGATGAGAGTGTACTCACCCCCTTGTGGCTGCTGTGATGCCCTCAAGCGCCCATCCAACTCCGGATACGCCACCGCCAGGATCCGGAACATCAGGGGGGTCATGGTGCGATGGGCACTCCTCCCACGTTGGGAGGCCATCCCCAGCTGAGCCTCCGCCGTCTTCTTGCTCCAGCGTCGAATGTCCTCCCATCTTTTACGGCAGTGGGTGCTCCGTCTGTGGTAGACCCCCAGGGTCCGTACGTCCTTGGCGATGGCACGCCAAATATCTTTCTTCTGGTGGGCGCTGACCTACATGAATTGTACAGGGGGAAGAGAAATTCTATTACCAACTGCACCGTCACAGTCATTGGCCCCCATCCCTACCCTTGCTATGTGGCACATGCATTCATCGTCCTTTCATGCACGCCTCATTCTCTCCCCCCCCCCCCACCCCCCCCATCTTTCATCCACCCCACTCCACACAGGCTTAGCCCATACAGCATGCTCCAAGTGTACTTATCTGTTTGTCTGGAGGACCGTAGAGTAGCGTGTACTGGGGGAGGACCCCATCCACGAGTTTCTCCAACTCCTCTGATGTGAAGGCAGGGGCCCTTTCCCCGGACACTCGAGCCATTGTCTCTTCCAGACCGAGGTCACAGCAGCACTTGCAGTGTAGGTCCTCTCCTGTCGAAGATCAGGTATCGAGTGATTGAACAGATAGAAAATGGCGGTTACGTCCACGGCGGTGCGTACCGTCACCGCCGGCGTACATCGTCATTGGCTCCTGGGACCCATAGAGTCCAATGTTAACCAATGCAGCATTGCGCCGCGGTCTTCGACCGCCTACCGCGACGGTGTACAACGCCAGTGCAGTTACCTCACATCCCATTGTCCCACTTTAGAGGTCAGGCAGCCGCCATTTCAGGGGCCCACATGGCTTAATTTTTAACTGCGTCACACATACCTAGGCCTAGCCTCAACACACATACAGGCCACTTTTCGGATTAGGATTCGTGTTCTGTGTAAGCTGTGGGTACGTACCTCTGAGTTGGTTGACTTTGTGCTCGCTGTTGTCCTTCATAGGCACCGTCCGCTAGGACATGTGAGGAGATGGCGGCATCCTCCGGTGTACCGACCGCTGGTGGACCTGTCGACAATGGAGGAAAGACATGTGATCATCACATACAGGCTTGACCGTGAGCCAGACCTGATGTCAGCTATCCGCCATCCCACAGGAATCCCCCCTCAAGTGCAGGTGCTGTCAGTACTCCATTTCCTGGCAAGTGGGTCATTTCAAACAACAGTGGCCATAGCATCAGGGATGTCCCAGCCTATGTTTTCCAACGTGTTGTCCAGAGTGTTGTCTGCCCTGCTGAAACACATGCGGAGCTACATCGTTTTCCCTCAGGTGGAGGATTTGCCCACAGTGAAAGGTGACTTCTATTCCCTGGGACATATCCCCAACATCATAGGTGCCATTGATGAGACACGTGTGGCTTTGGGCCCCCCCCGCAGGAGTGAACAGGTGTACAGAAACCGGAAGAGTTATCATTCCATGAATGTGCAGATGGTGTGTTTGGCCGACCAGTACATCTCCCATGTGAATGCCAAGTTTCCTGGCTCAGTGCATGACGCTTACATTCTGAGGAATAGCAGCATCCCTTATGTGATGGGTCAACTCCAGAGGCACCGTGTGTGGCTATTAGGTGAGCACCTGGAAGCAAGACAGTGGGAATGGTTGTCTGGATCTGGGGATATCTCTACAGGTTAGTGTGTGGCTAACAGTTGTCCCTCGCCATTTGCAGGTGACTCTGGTTACCCCAACCTGTCATGGCTACTGACCCCAGTGAGGAATCCCAGGACAAGGGCAGAGGAACGCTACAATGAGGCCCATGTGCGAACTCGGCGGATTATAGAACAGACCTTCGGCCTCCTGAAGGCCAGGTTCAGGTGCCTCCATATGACAGGTGGATCCCTATTCTACTCACCAAAGAAGGTGTGCCAGATCATCGTGGCCTGCTGTATGCTTCACAGCTTGGCTTTGCGACAAGTGCCTTTTCTGCAGGAGGATTGTCCAGATGGCGGTGTTGTTGCAGCTGTGGAGCCTGTGCACAGTGAAGACGAGGAAGCAGAAGAAGAGGACATGGACAACAGGAACTCAGTGATCCTGCAATATTTCCAGTGAGACACAGGTAAGAGTACAGACCTGCCTACTACATGTACTTTAACACTACTACCTCTCTACTGTCTGTCGTTTTCACCCAGTGTATGGTCACTGAGTTGTCACTTTCCCCTACGATTTCACAGATGTGGGTCCCACTGTGTGACATCTTCTTTGATTCCTCAAGGACTAGATCTGTGTGGCATAGGGATGTTGACATTACAATTGAAAGAGCATTTTGTCACTGTAATTGCTAATAAACCATTTCGAAATCACAGACTGACTCCAGATTGTTTTGTGGTTCAAGGGTGTTTATTTAAGTGCTCACTATTGGAAGGGGTTGTGAAATGGTGAGGGGTGATGGTGGAGGAATGTCCATGGCAGAGTCCAGTCTATTAGTTTCACAGGTGCATTGCCCAAATGGGCATAGGAAGTGGAGCTGGGGCAGTTTAAATATGGACAGGGTGACAAAGTGGGACAGTGGGATGACAATCAGGGTGGTCTCATTTCTTGGCGGGGGTCTTGGCTTTGTTCTCTGTCTTTGTCCTGGATCTCAGGGACCGTTTGCAGGGTGGTTCTCCCTCTGCAGGCGGTGGGGTGCTGGTGTGGTGGTCCTGTGGCGGGGCGTCCTGTCCACTAGCGCCGGCAGAGGTGGTGGGCAGTTCATCGTCCATGCTAGTGTCAGGGGCCCCTTCTTGTGCCACAGTGTCCCTCCTGGTGTTGAATACTTCCTTCAGCACCCCTACGATGGTGCCCAGGGTGGAATTGATGGTTCTGAGTTCCTCCCTGAAGCCCAAATACTGGTCCTCCTGCCAGCGCTGGGTCTCCTGAAACTTGGCCAGTACCGTTGCCATCGTCTCCTGGGAGTGGTGGTAGGCTCCCATGATGGAGGAGAGGGCCTCGTGGAGAGTGGGTTCCCTTGGCCTGTCCTCCCCCTGTCGCACAGCAGCTTTCCCAGTTCCCCTGTGTTCCTGGGCCTCCGTCCCCTGGACTGTGTGCCCACTACCACTGCCCCCAGTTCCCTGTTGTTGTTGGGGTGGTGGGTTAGCCTGGGTTCCCTGTAGTGGTGGACACACTGCTGCTTGACGTGTCCTGGGGACAGAGGTAAGGGCCTGCTGGGTGGGTGCTGTGCTGGTGTTTCCAGAGGGAGGAAGCTCTGTAGTGGCCTGTGACTTGGTGAGGGGAACCAACTGTCCTGAGGTCCCCGATGGGCCGGGCTGGTCATCTAGATCCAGTTGGACAGAGGTGCTGTCATCACTGTGGGCCTCTTCTGTTGGTGGTGTGGACATGTGTGGACCCTCCTGTCTGGTGACGTTGGGTAGGGGTCCTGCAGGGGTATAAAAGGATGTTTATTACATCTGTGTGTGGCATGGTGTACAATGGGTGGGTGACCGTGTACCCCAGTGCTTGCATTCCTGTGTGGGACCTTGTGTGATGATGGTTTAGGGGGTGTATGGGTATGTGCAATGGGCATGCTTTGGTGATGGGTGTCCATGCTTTTTTGTTGCATGCAGGGCGTGGTGTTGGGATGGGTGGTTTGAGATATTGGGACATTTGTGAGGAGTAGGAGTGATGGGGGTGAGGGTGAGGGTGAGGGTGGGGGTATGTGATGGCATGCAGGTAGGGTGAGGGATGTTATAGTGAAGCTTTGACTTACCAGAGTCCATTCCTCCCATGTTGTTAGTTGTGGGGGAGGAGGTGGTGACCCGCCGCCAGTCCGCTGAACCGCAAGGTGGTGTCTTGAAACCACAGAACGCACCTTCCACCGTATGTCGTTCCTCCTCTTCCTGATGTCATCCCGATTTCTTGGGTGCTGTCCCACTGCGTTGACCCTGTCCACTATTCTTCGCCATAGCTCCATCTTCCTAGCTGTGGAGGTGTGCTGCACCTGTGATCCGAATAGCTGTGTCTCTACCCGGACGATTTCCTCCACCATGACCCTGAGCTCCTCCTCCGAGAACCTGGGGTGTCTTTGCCGTGCCATGGGGTGGTGTGGGTGATGTGTGGAGTGGTGTGTGTGGTGATGAGTGTGCTGATATGTAGTGGTGTGTTGTGTGAGGTGTGTGGAAGTTCTGTTGGTGATGGTATTTTGTGCCTGTGGATGCTTGGTAGTAGTATGTGGTGTCTCTCTCTGGCCTTCTCTCAGTAATTGTGGTCGTAGGGGTTTGTGGGTGATATGGGTGTGTGTTTTATATTGTAGTGGGTGTGTGGGAGTGGTGTGTGTATGTGTATCAGGTGTATGTATTTGTAATTGTCCAATGTGGCTGTGTTTTGTAAGAGTGTGTGTTTTGAGCGCGGCGGTGTGTACCGCCAATGGAATACCGCGGTTGAAAGACCGCTGCGTGGATTCGTGTGTCGTGATAGTGTGGGCGTATTTCTGTTGGTGTGATGGTGGAGGTTTTTTTTTCTGCCAGTTTATCACTGACCTTTGGTGTGGCGGACTTCTGTGGGTGTCTGAATTTTGGCGGATTCCGTGCTGTGGGTCATAATAGCTGTGGCGGAATTCCGCGGCTGCGGCGGTGTGTTGGCAGTCTTCTGCACGGCGGTAAGCGGCTTTTATCGCCAATGTTGTAATGACCCCCATAGTAAGAATTTGTGGGGAGTTGTCTGATGTCCCTTGATTACCTCAAGCCTGGGGCAACTGTGTGTATGCCTTAGAAACAGAATCACATCAGTATGACTTGAAAGTGTTAATTTTAATCTCAACTAGACACCCATGTATAGACTTTCTAAAACTTCTACCTCACCCAATTGGGTTATTCAATTAATGTTGGACTTACTAGGGTGTTATAACTTCGGTGATGCCACTGAAGATACCACGTGGTCAATGGACATGCAGCATTTCCTGTGATGCAGTTGGGGTCAAAGAGCACATGATGTCACTTCCTATGGTATAACCAGTCAGCGTTATACCCTCATCCTCGACCCAGCCATTAATCATGAGGATTTTCATCCAATCACAAGACAGGAAACAAAACAGGAAATGCTATCCTCCACAAACCTTCACCCGGGGCTACAAAACAGTAGCATTCTTCAGCAGTTCCTGTTTTGGATCCTGTTGCAGACACAGATCAGGAATGTGTGAGGTTGTTGCTTGGCTTTAGACGGGGAAAAAAACATTATTTGTTGTTTTGTAAACAATGCCAGTCTAAAGGCATGATTCAGAATTACTCCGTCACAACGATGACAGATATCTCATCTGCCAAAATCTAAAACCCACAGAATATAATGGGATTTATAGTTCGGCAGACGGGATATTCGTCACCGTTGTGATGGAGTAGCCCATCCACGAGTTCTAAATCAGGCCCTAAGTATTCATTCCAGTTCAAACATAGTTTTTTTAGATAGCCGTCTAGAAGACAGCAGAACACAGAAGCAGGATAAAGGTTCCAAGTGAAAAACTTTCTCTTGAACTTAAAAAGAAAGAGGAAACAGGAACACTGGTTAGTCTTACATGGCTCTTGACTGCCAGAGACCAGAAAGTAAATGGATCTAAGTTTGAGGTTGATGGAAAGATCTATTATTTTCTGAACAGATGGAAGAAGTCCACATCCAACACATGGGTGCATTTAAAGAGGCTTCAAGATGGAGTTCTCATACCCACAACCCACTTGGGGCCATTCATATTCTCTTACTGAACCCACAAGTAAAAAAGGAAAGGATCAAGCTTCTGCTGCACAAAAGAGCCACTGTTCCTGTTTGGAAGGAGCAGGGGGGAAAGGGACTTACTCAATTGTCTTTCTCGTTCTCAAACAAATATTGTGTTAGAAGATAGACCCGAAGAGGCTAAACAATCAGTGAAGATTCCTTTCAAAATAGAGACCTTTCAAAGAGTCATTCATTTAATTCAGCCGAATTACATGATGGCGACACTAGAACTGATTTACGCTTATCTGCATGGCCTAATGTTCAATCATCATCAGAGGTTTTTTATGTTTTGTGTCCAAGGTCAACATTGGCAGTACAGAGTCCTTCCGTCTGGTCTACGATCATCTCCAAAGATCTTCACCAAAGTATTAGCCCAGCTTATCGCACATCTCCATCTTCAAGAAACCTACATTTTTCTTTACTTTGAATACTGGTTAGTCCAAGGCCCATATGCACAACTTTTAACTCCTCATTTAGTAAAGACCGTACCTATGCTAAATCAATATGGGTTCCTTCTCAATCACCCAAATGTCAGCTTCAGCCTAGAAAGATCTTGTGTTTATAGGAGCAAGGTTGAGTCCATTGCAAGGAGAGGTGTTCAGGTCAATGGACGGAGTCGCTCATTTCCAGGGTCTGCTGGAGTCTTGTTGAGCCACAAGGAGGCAACAATGTGGATGATGCGTCAAGGACATATGGCAGCTTCAGTGTTCACCGCTCAGTGAGTGAGGTTGTATCCGAGACCTCTTGTGGCACCTCTAAAGGTCCATGGCCTTTCCAGCAAGAGCGTTGGAGAAGAAGGTGCCAGTAACAGCAGATACCAAGCTGACTCTGCTACGGTGGTTGGACACAGACAAACTGCAAAGGGGTCTTGATGCATCCAGACCCCCCTCAGTTTGTAACTACAGATGCAAGCACCTTGGGTTGGAGTGCAGCGCTGGGGGAGCTGGCAGTGCAAGACGAATGGACTTGGGCAGAATCACCAAGATCTTAAGACTGGAGAGAGCTCACACTTGTAGCCGGAGCTCTTCACTGCTTCAAGCCCCCAGCTCATCTGCTCCAACTTGTTGGGAAGGTCTGACGACACACTGGCTGTGGCTTACATCAATCACCAAGGCAGTACTCATTCTTTTTATTTTATGTTAAACCTTTATTGTTTCGGCTTTACGTACATGTTAGCCATACAATAAAACCTAATTTGATACATTTTAATCACAATCGGAACTATCTATTATTCAGATCGACTCCTTATGCATAATGTAACTTTTGCCAATTAATTTCTAAACCTACTAAATAGTTACATGGTTATGTAGAGCTTATAACAGATGGCCAGTAAGCAGGAGCCAGGCTATTAAACCAGCAAAGAATAATAATAAAACATGAGAAAAGAGTATGCAATTTGTAGACTATCAAGGAATGTGAAATGTGCAAATTCACAAATGTAAAATACATCTAAGTAGCATAAAGTGCAATAAGGTTTTGTCTCCTCCTTGGTTTCCATTGCAGCCAGCTGATCCCTCAGCTTTTCTGGACCAGTTTTTAGTGAAGTTCTGAACCTTGGCCATAACCTAATGTACAAGACCTTTCAGTTCTGGGAAGAGCCGGTGCATACATTGTTCAAACAGGGTGATAGGTTTGATGGCCATAAAACAAGTCATGAGTCGATTCCCCTGTTTTGCTCTTTTGCAGGCCCAGGACTTGCCCCTGATTAGTTGAACACTTGAGGGGGTCATTAACTTGGGATTATTCCAAACTTCTGTGTAGCCTAAAGCTGAGATGGTGCTTGCAATGTGACTGAACCATAGCAGTTTTATCTAGCTTCTCTGTGTCCACATTTCACGCATGACACTTAGATAGATGGCTAGCTCTTGGTTAGTCCGGATTTGCACCCAGTACAGGACTGGTTTGAGTGGTAGCAGTTTCTTGGTCTTCAAACCTAAGTCCATCCTGAGTGCAGCCATGGGGACCGGAGGTCATAGACGGAGGAGGCTGCATTGAAAACTTTTAGCAGCCTTCCCAAGGCCAGTGGTCTTTTTAAATCCCCAGAGTTCTGCCTTGTAAGAGCTTGCTGCCATGGCTTTCGTTTTATAAGCTTGCAAAACTGGTGCAATCCACCTGCGACCACACTTGGTGGCAGATCTTAGGACAGCATTGGCATATTGACTCAGAGTGGCTTCGCCTTTCATTAGGTGCTTGGCACATGGCAGCTGCTCCTCTAACCTGGCACGCAGGTAGTCATAATGATTAACTCTACTTAGAAGCTCACCGTAGAATGTAAATATGGTCTTCAAGATGTCCAGGGGGTGTAGGATCAAGGATTTAGTTTTTCATGTGTTAACCTTAAGGTTGTTTTTATATAATAATTCTTGAATCCTTTAAGCGGTTTGTGCATTGATGTCTCAGGACAAGACAGAAGGACGCAAAAAACAAGACTGGTATTTTGTCTCATTATTTTGTCTCGTCTGTTGGATGGGAAGCCCAAATTCAGAATTATCAACGTCTTTGACGAAGAGATTAAATACAAGCGACGTGAGGATGCAGCCTTGTCTTACACTGACTTTTATCTGGAAGCTGGGCATAATTCAGCCTTTGGGGCCATACCAGGCTGCAGCTGTGTCGCTGTGATGCAGATGTTGTGAAGCCACCACAAACTTGTCTGGTAGGCTAGGGCTGTGCAGAGTCTAACATAAAGAGGATCTATCGACTGAGTCAAAGGCCTAGCTCTGCCCGTGCTGCTGCATCACTCCTGGCCTCTCCTTGCCTTCTAGCGCCTTGAGACCCTCACGGGTGATCTGCCGCACTTTATAGATCCTTGACTGATTGGAAGGCAGTTTTGAGATCAATGACGGTCATAAACAGTTGTGTTCTTTCTGTGCATATTTCATGGATATATTATACAGCCTCATCGTTTGTCGACTGTGCCTTGAGGTTCTTGGAAGCCAGCTTGCAAGAGCAGTAGAATCTTCTCCTTAACCCAGGGTTTCAGTTGAGCAAGTAATACTTTCACACAGATCTTGCCGGCTCCGTCCAGTAAGGAAATTGGGCAACATTACCCGGGTCGTTTTGGACGCCCTTTCTGTGGAGGGGACCTACAATTTCCATGACGCTGGTACCGCCTCATTACCCAGGCTGCACCGAAGACCGTTATTGAAACTGGTACACATGTTGCAAGTTGTAACATCGTTTTGCATTCTGGGCACGGGGCCTTATTCTTTTGGCTAAGGATAGCTGCTCAAATTTCCCTATCTGTAAACTCAAGATGAGATTTGTAGGGTTTTTCTATGGGCGCTGGTATAACTGCCAGTCTCAGTGGTCGAGATGCTCTCTTGCCGCCAGTACTTGAGCAGGGGGCCTCAAAGCACAGTAGACTACAAGATATGAAATTTCACATATTGCTGCAAAATGCCGGACTGATGCAGTAGGAGTTTGAGGTTTGGGCTGGACCTTCGCAACCCCAACTGACCAAATCCAAAAGCTCCTGTTACTGTTGACTTTTAATGACTGCTCAAGGATGGTGCAGGCTCTTACGTTGGATGCCTCTTCTGAAATTTGATAAGGAAATGTATATTCCTGCCTCAGGACCTGATTACGATCTTCGTGGATGGAATAATCTGTCACAAACATGACAGCTATTCCATCCGCCGTATAACAATCCCAACGGGATATAATGGGATTGTAATAACGCGGACGGGATATCCATCACATTTGTCACGGGGTAACCCCATCCGCCAAGATCGTAATCAGGCCCACAGTGATTTCGGGTATGCTCCCCATCTTCTGTGAGGCGCCTGTTATAGCACAGTTGGTAGCACCCGTTTCTATTTTACACATTCAAAGTCAAACCATTCAATTTCAGGTTTCCTGGGGGGAGCTTAGGGCCAGAATTACATTTGGCTGTATTTTTGCCTGCTGAATATGTTAGACTCAGCAATGTGTCAAATGTCTAGAAAGCATCTAAGTTATGAGAGTCCTTGAGTTGTGAAATGTCCTTGTATGCTTGAGGCTATTGGTTACACACCACTAGACCACGAGACTGATCTGGAAGAATGGGATTTCAGGAAACATTTTTCCTGATTGCTTTCTAGGCAGGTTTCCAGAATCCATTAAACATGGTGCTCTTCCATCCGTCGTGTAAGAAGGGAAGGATCTGAGTGCGACTATTAAAGGGTCGTGATTGCTTTCAATTCATCTTGTGACTCAGCGACCAATTTACAACGTTCCAGGTTCATAAATATATAATCAATGAAGCTCTCGTGACTGCCTGATCTAAACGTAGGCTGTGCAGGGAGTGCGGCCATTAAGACAATAGAGGTCATTAGACAAGTGGAAGGCGTTGATTCCCACCTCGGCTGCTGGACCATAGAGTGTTAATTAGATGCCTGGGTGGACCTCTTCTGGCCTCCTCCTTGCACAAATCTAGGTCCACCAGCGACACATCTGGGGCCTAACTTATACTTTTTTAGTGCCGCATTTGCGTCATTTTTTGACGCAAAAGCGGCGCAAACGTACAAAATATAATTGAATTTTGTAAATTTGCGCCGCTTTTGCTTAAAACAAAATGACACAAATGTAGCACTAATGAAGTATAAACCAGGCCCCTGGTTTGGTGTTAAGGTCTCCACACACGAGTTAAATGTGGGGGCGCGCCTTTTTTCTTGTACTTAACGGGAGGTGTAAAGTTCCATTTCAGGCATTATTAACACAGTTGCCTAATATGTCTAAAGTTTTCAGATAGTCATTCAAATTTCCTGCTGGGGGGACATTTTAGGTCTAGATCCCATAGGTTGTGGCTGATTTTCAGATGTACAATGTTACTATTATCGCTCTAGTTATTTTCCTGCACCGATGCACAGACATTTAAGGGGTCCCAGGTAGTTAACTGCACTGCCGGGTGTCCAACACTGGCCGTGGACCGAGCTCGTGCAGCTGCTGTAAACCAGCATTTGCAGATGCCCTCTGCCAGTATTTATTTGGATTTTAGGGGGTGATGGACAATTCAAGGATACTTGAATACAGCTCAGTCTTTCCATCAGCCAGGGTGGCTTCTTGGGCCAAGGTGGCTTCAGCCGAGTACCTATTTCAGCACCAAGATACTATGATGTCCCTGTTAACATTCAGGGAAAGAGAAGGGACAAAGCCCACTCCGAGCAAACCATAAGAGGACACTTTATGGTGGCCGGGAGGCGCTTTTAAGAGATTTCCTCTATTTAGAACTGTAGGAAAGTACCATCTTGCCTGGCATGTTACCCCCATATTTCACTGTATATATGTTGTTTTAGTTGTATGTGTCACTGGGACCCTGCCAGACAGGGCCCCAGTGCTCATACGTGTGCCTGAATGTGTTACCTGTGTTATGACTAACTGTCTCACTGAGGCTCTGCTATCCAGAACCTCAGTGGTTATGCTCTCTCATTTCTTTCAAATTGTCACTAACAGGCTAGTGACCAATTTTACCAATTTACATTGGCTTACTGGAACACCCTTATAATTCCCTAGTATATGGTACTGAGGTACCCAGGGTATTGGGGTTACAGGAGATCCCTATGGGCTGCAGCATTTCTTTTGCCACCCATAGCGAGCTCTGACAATTCTTACACAGGCCTGCCACTGCAGCCTGAGTGAAATAACGTCCACGTTATTTCACAGCCATTTTACACTGCACTTAAGTAACTTATAAGTCACCTATATGTCTAACCTTTACCTGGTAAAGGTTGGGTGCTAAGTTACTAAGGGGGTCATTCCAACTTTGACGGGCGGCAGAGGCCGCCCGCCAAAGTTCCCCCAACAGAATACCGCTACGCGGTCAGAAGACAGCCGCGGTTATTCTGTGTTTCCCGCTGGGCTGGCGGGCGACCGCCAGAAGGACGCCCGCCAGCCCAGCGGGAAACCCCTTCCCACGAGGAAGCCGGCTCCGAATGGAGCCGGCGGAGTGGGAAGGGTGCGACGGGTGCAGTAGCACCCGTCGCGATTTTCAGTGTCTGCAAGGCAGACACTGAAAATCTTAGTGGGGCCCTCTTACGGGGGCCCCTGCAGTGCCCATGCCATTGGCATGGGCACTGCAGGGGCCCCCAGGGGCCCCACGACACCCCTCACCGCTATCCTGTTCCTGGCGGTCAAAACCGCCAGGAACAGGATGGCGGTGAGGGGGTCGGAATCCCCATGGCGGCGCAGCAAGCTACGCCGCCATGGAGGATTCCTCAGGGCAGCGGAAAACCGGCGGGACACCGCCGGTTTTCCCTTTCTGACCGCGGCCATACCGCCGTGGTCAGAATGCCCTTGGGAGCACCGCCAGCCTGTTGGCGGTGCTCCCGCGGTCGTTGACCCTGGCGGTCAATGACCGCCAGGGTCAGAATGACCCCCTTAGTGTGTGGGCACCCTGGCACTAGCCAAGGTGCCTCCACATTGTTCAGGGCCAATTCCCCGGACTTTGTGAGTGCGGGGACACCATTACACGCGTGCACTACATATAGGTCACTACCTATATGTAGCTTCACAATGGTAACTCCGAATATGGCCATGTAACATGTCTATGATCATGGAATTGCCCCCTCTATGCCATCCTGGCATAGTTGGCACAATCCCATGATCCCAGTGGTCTGTAGCACAGACCCTGGTACTGCCAAACTGCCCTTCCTGGGGTTTCACTGCAGCTGCTGCTGCTGCCAGCCCCTCAGACAGGCTTCTGCCCTCCTGGGGTCCAGCCAGGCCTGGCCCAGGATGGCAGAACAAAGGACTTCCTCTGAGAGAGGGTGTTACACCCTCTCCCTTTGGAAAATGGTGTGAAGGCAGGGGAGGAGTAGCCTCCCCCAGCCTCTGGAAATGCTTTCATGGGCACACATGGTGCCCACTTCTGCATAAGCCAGTCTACACCGGTTCAGGGACCCCTTAGCCCTGCTCTGGCGCGAAACTGGACAAAGGAAAGGGGAGTGACCACTCCCCTGACCTGTACCTCCCCTGGGAGGTGCCCAGAGCTCCTCCAGTGTGCTCCAGACCTCTGCCATCTTGGAAACAGAGGTGCTGCTGGCACACTGGACTGCTCTGAGTGGCCAGTGCCATCAGGTGACGTCAGAGACTCCTTCTGATAGGCTCCTTCAGGTGTTGCTAGCCTATCTTCTCTCCTAAGTAGCCAAACCCTCTTTTCTGGCTATTTAGGGTCTCTGCTTTGGGGATTTCCTTAGATAACGAATGCAAGAGCTCATCCGAGTTCCTCTGCATCTCTCTCTTCACCTTCTGCCAAGGAATCGACTGCTGACCGTGCTGGAAACCTGCAAAACTGCAACAAAGTAGCGAAGACGACTACTGCAACTCTGTAACACTGATCCTGCCGCCTTCTCGACTGTTTTCCTGGTGGTGCATGCTGTGGGGGTAGTCTGGCTCCTCTCTGCACTAGAAGCTCCGAAGAAATCTCCCGTGGGTCGACGGAATCGTCCCCCTGCAACCGCAGGCACCAAAGAACTGCATCACCGGTACCCTGGGTCTCCTCTCAGCACGACGAGCGAGGTCCCTTGAATCCAGCAACTCTGTCCAAGTGACTCCCACAGTCCAGTGACTCTTCAGTCCAAGTTTGGTGGAGGTAAGTCCTTACCTCCCCACGCCAGACTGCATTGCTGGGAACTGCGACTTTTGCAGCTACTCCGGCCTCCGTGCACTTCCGGCGGAAATCCTTTGTGCACAGTCCAGCCTGGGTCCACGGCACTCTAACCTGCATTGCACGACCTCCTAAGTTGTCCTCAGGCGACGTGGGACTCCTTTGTGCGACTTCGGGTGAGCACCGTTTCACGCATCCTCGTAGTGCCTGTTTCGGGCACTTCTGCGGGTGCTGCCTGCTGCTGAGAGGGCTCCTTGTCTTGCTCGACGCCCCCTCTGTCCCCAGACGCAATTGGCGACATCCTGCTCCCTCCTGGGCCACAGCAGCATCCAAAAACCCTAACCGCACGATTTGCAGCTAGCAAGGCTTGTTGGCGGTCTTTCTTCAGGAAAACACTTCTGCACGACTCTCCACGGCGTGGGGGATCCATCCTCCAAAGGGGAAGTCTCTAGCCCTTGTCGTTCCTGCAGAACCTTCAGCTTGTACTGTCCAGTAGCCGCTTCTTTGCATCCACAGCTGGCATTTCCTGGGCATCTGTCCATCTCCGACTTGCTTGTGACTTTTGGACTTGGTCCCCTTGTTCCACAGGTACCCTCGACTGGAAATCCATCGTTGTTGCATTGCTGGTTTGTGTCTTTCCTGCAGAATTCCCCTATCACGACTTCTATGTCCTTTGGGGAACTTTAGTGCACTTTGCACTCACTTTTCAGGGTCTTGGGGTGGGCTATTTTTCTAACCCTTACTATTTTCTAATAGTCCCAGCGACCCTCTACAAGGTCACATAGGTTTGGGGTCCATTCATGGTTCGCATTCCACTTTTGGAGTATATGGTTTGTGTTGCCCCTATCCCTATGTGTCCCCATTGCATCCTATTGTAACTATACATTGTTTGCACTGTTTTCTAATACTATTACTGCATATTTTGGTATTGTGTACATATATCTTGTGTATATTTGCTATCCTCAAACTGAGGGTACACTCTGAGATACTTTGGCATATTGTCATAAAAATAAAGTACCTTTATTTTTAGTATATCTGTGTATTGTGTTTTCTTATGATATTGGGCATATGACACTAGTGGTACTGTAGGAGCTTCACTCGTCTCCTAGTTCAGCCTAAGCTGCTCTGCTAAGCTACCATTATCTATCAGCCTATGCTGCTAGACACCCTATACACTAATAAGGGATAACTGGGCCTGGTGCAAGGTGTAAGTACCCCTAGGTACTCACTACAAGCCAGTCCAGCCTCCTACATTGGTTGTGCAGCGGTGGGATAAGTGCTTTGAGACTACTTACCACTCTTGTCATTGTACTTTTCATAAGAGAAAAATATACAAAACAAGTTCAGTGTATGTACACCTAACCAAAAAGTTTTGCATTTCTTTTCTCACTTCTTTTCTAAAGTGCTGAAAAGTACTTCTAAACTTTCAAAAAGTTCTTAAAAGTTTAAAAAGTTTTTTTTTTCTGTCTTTCTAAAAGCTCTGACAAACTTTTTATCCTTTTTCTATCACTTTAACTCTTTCTAAAATGTCTGGCACAGGCCAAAATGTTGATCTGTCCAAACTTGCATATGATCACCTTAGCTGGAAAGGAGCAAGGAGTCTCTGCATAGAAAGAGGTTTGAGTGTAGGGAAGAATCCTTCCTTGGAATTATTGCTTAACATGCTTAGAGAACAAGATAAGGCCAGAAGGGCCCCATCTGTTGAAAAAGTAGCCAATGGTTCCCAATCTGATCCAGGGACTCCCCTAGGAAAAGATTCAGGAAAGAAACTTCATAGCCTGCCCATTACTAGACAGTCTAGCATAGTTGGTACTGATGTAGAGTCACACCATACAGATAGTGTTGTCTCACATCATAGCAAGAGTATTCCTTCTCAACACAGTAGAAGTGATGTTTCTGTTAACCAAGCTGTTAGGGTGCCTTCTGTAATGGACAGGTCTCCTTCTGTCCATTCTCACCATACTTCTGTTTCAAGGCATGTCCCTCCCACCCACCCTGATGACAGATTGTTAGAAAGGGAGCTCAATAGATTGAGAGTGGAACAAACCAGACTGAAGCTCAAGAAGCAACAGCTGGATTTGGATAGACAGACCTTAGAAGTAGAGAAGGAGAGACAGAAACTGGGTTTAGAAACCCATGGTGGCAGCAGCAGTATTCCCCATAGTCATCCTGCAAAAGAGCATGATTCCAGGAATCTACACAAGATAGTTCCCCCTTATAAGGAGGGGGATGACATTAACAAGTGGTTTGCTGCACTTGAGAGGGCCTGTGCTGTACAGGATGTCCCTCAAAGGCAGTGGGCTGCTATCCTATGGCTATCATTTAGTGGAAAAGGTAGGGATAGGCTCCTTACTGTGAAAGAAAATGAAGCCAATGATTACAAAGTTCTTAAGAATGCACTCCTGGATGGTTATGGCTTAACCACTGAACAATACAGGATAATGTTCGAAGAGACCAAAAAGGAGTCTTCACAAGACTGGGTTGATTTTATTGACCATTCAGTGAAGGCCTTGGAGGGGTGGTTACATGGCAGTAAAGTTACTGATTATGACAGCCTGTATAACTTGATCCTGAGAGAGCATATTCTTAATAATTGTGTGTCTGATTTGTTGCACCAGTACTTGGTGGACTCTGATCTGACCTCTCCCCAAGAATTGGGAAAGAAGGCAGACAAATGGGTCAGAACAAGGGTGAACAGAAATATTCATACAGGGGGTGACAAAGATGGCAACAAGAAGAAGGATGGTAAGTCTTCTGACAAGGGTGGGGACAAATCTAAAAATGAGTCTTCATCAGGCCCACAAAAACACTCTGGTGAGGGTGGTGGGCCCAAATCCTCTTCTAATCAAAACAAAGAAAAGAAACCATGGTGCTATTTATGTAAAATAAAAGGCCATTGGACAACAGATCCCAGTTGTCCAAAGAAAGGCACCAAGCCTCCTACCACTACAACCCCTACTGCTACACCTAGTGTCCCTACTAATAGCAGTGGTGGTGGGAGCAAACCTACTAATAGCCAATCCAAGGGAGTAGCTGGGCTCACTTTTGGTAACTTAGTTGGGCTTGGTCTGATTAGGGAGACCACAGAGGCTGTGTTAGTCACTGAGGGGGCTATTGATTTAGCCACCTTGGTTGCTTTGCACCCTTAACATGGATAAGTACAAGCAACTACCCCTAATAAATGGTATTGAGGTTCAGGCCTACAGGGACACAGGTGCCAGTGTCACAATGGTGATAGAGAAACTGGTCCACCCTGAACAACACCTACTTGGTCACCAGTACCAAGTAACCGATGCTCACAACAACACACTTAGCCACCCCATGGCTGTTGTAAATCTCAACTGGGGGGGTTACTGGTCCAAAGAAAGTTGTGGTAGCCTCAGATTTACCTGTAGACTGTCTACTAGGAAATGATTTGGAGACATCAGCTTGGTCAGATGTGGAGTTGGAGGCCCATGCAGCAATGCTGGGCATCCCAGGGCATGTTTGCTTTAACCAGGGCTCAGGCCAAAAATCAAAAAGGACAGGGTGACTTGGATCCTGGAACAATGGACCAAGTGCTCCCTAAAGCTAGGGCTAGTAGAAGTAAAGCACTTCCTACTATCCCTCCCTCTACAGTGGATTCTAATTCTGAGGAAGAAGAATTTCCACCCTGTGCAGAACCTATACCAGAGGAGCTGGAAGCAGACACTGCTGAGCTTTTGGGTGAAGTGGGGCCTGCCAGGGAGGAGCTGAGTGTGGCACAGCAAACCTGTCCCACACTAGAGGGTCTAAGACAGCAAGCTGTCAAACAAGCTAATGGGGATGTCAGTGACTCTCACAGAGTTTACTGGGAGGACAACCTCTTGTACACTGAAGCAAGGGATCCTAAACCTGGAACTGCCAGGAGGTTAGTGATTCCTCAGGAGTACAGAAAGTTCCTCCTAACTCTAGCCCACGACATTCCCCTAGCTGGACATCTGGGACAAATGAAAACTTGGGACAGACTTGTTCCCTTGTTTCATTGGCCTAGAATGTCTGAGGACACAAAAGAGTTTTGTAAGTCCTGTGAAACCTGTCAAGCCAGTGGCAAGACAGGTGGCACCCCAAAGGCACCCCTTATTCCACTGCCTGTGGTTGGGGTTCCCTTTGAAAGGGTAGGGGTTGACATAGTTGGCCCCCTTGACCCTCCTACTGCTTCAGGCAATAGGTTTATCTTGGTGGTAGTGGACCATGCCACAAGATATCCTGAAGCAATTCCTTTAAGGACCACTACAGCATCTGCAGTGGCAAAGGCCCTCCTGGGAATATTTTCCAGGGTGGGCTTCCCAAAGGAAGTAGTATCAGACAGGGGAAGCAATTTCATGTCTGCTTACTTAAAGGCCATGTGGAAGGAGTGTGGGGTAACTTACAAGTTCACTACACCCTATCATCCACAAACAAATGGACTGGTGGAGAGATTTAACAAAACTCTCAAAGGCATGATTATGGGTCTCCCTGAAAAACTCCGCAGGAGATGGGATATCCTGTTACCATGCCTCCTTTTTGCCTACAGGGAGGTACCCCAGAAAGGAGTGGGCTTCAGCCCCTTTGAACTCCTCTTTGGACACCCTGTCAGGGGTCCACTAACACTTGTCAAGGAGGGTTGGGAACAACCTTTAAAAGCTCCAAAGCAAGATATTGTGGATTATGTACTTGGCCTCAGATCAAGGATGGCTGAGTACATGAAAAAGGCCAGTAAAACCCTTCAGGCCAGCCAAGAGCTCCAAAAGCAATGGCATGACCAGAAGGCTGTTTTGGTTCAGTACCAACCAGGGCAGAAAGTGTGGGTCTTGGAGTCTGTGGCCCCAAGAGCACTCCAAGATAAATGGAGTGGACCCCACACAATTGTTGAGGAAAAGGGTGAAGTCACCTATTTAGTTGACTTAGGCACTGCCAGGAGTCCCCTTAGGGTGCTCCATGTCAATCGCCTTAAACCCTACTATGACAGGGCTGATCTCACCCTGCTCATGGCAACTGATGAGGGACAGGAAGAAGACAGCGATCCTCTACCTGATCTCTTCTCTTCCACAGAACAAGATGCTCTAGTGGAAGGTGTAGTTTTGGCTGATTGTCTTACTGCTGAGCAGAAAGACCATTGCATAAATCTCCTGAGTCAGTTTTCTGAACTCTTCTCTACTGTGCCAGGTACCACTTCTTGGTGTGAGCACACTATAGATACTGGAGACAGCTTGCCTGTCAAAAGTAAGATCTATAGGCAGCCTGACCATGTCAGAGACTGCATAAAGCAAGAGGTGCAGAAAATGTTAGAACTGGGAGTGGTTAAGCACTCTGAAAGTCCATGGGCTTCTCCTGTGGTACTTGTACCAAAACCTCATTCCAAAGATGGAAAGAAAGAAATGCGGTTTTGTGTTGACTACAGAGGTCTCAACCAGGTAACCAAAACTGATGCTCACCCTATACCCAGGGCAGATGAGCTCATAGATACACTGGCATCTGCCAAGTATCTAAGCACTTTTGATTTGACTGCAGGGTATTGGCAGATCAAATTATCAGAAGATGCTAAACCCAAAACTGCATTTTCAACCATTGGAGGCCATTACCAATTCACAGTAATGCCTTTTGGATTGAAAAATGCACTTACCACTTTTCAGAGGTTGGTGAACACAGTCCTGCAAGGGCTGGAAGCTTTTAGTGCAGCATATCTGGACGATATAGCTGTCTTTAGCTCCAGTTGGGACGATCACCTGGTCCACCTATGGAAAGTTTTGGAGGCCCTGCAAAAGGCAGGCCTCACTATCAAGGCTTCAAAGTGCCAGATAGGGCAGGAGAAGGTGGTTTATCTGGGACACCTTGTTGGTAGGGAACAGATTGCACCACTTCAGGGGAAAATCCAAACTATTATAGATTGGGTTCCCCCTACTACTCAGACTCAGGTGAGAGCCTTCCTAGGCCTCACTGGGTATTACAGGAGGTTCATTAAGAACTATGGCTCCATTGCAGCCCCTCTTAATGACCTCACATCCAAGAAAATGCCTAAAAAGGTATTATGGACAGCAAACTGTCAGAAAGCTTTTGAGGAGCTGAAGCAGGCCATGTGCTCTGCACCTGTCCTGAAAAGCCCTTGTTACTCTAAAAAATTCTATGTCCAAACTGATGCATCTGAATTAGGAGTAGGGGCAGTCCTATCACAACTTAATTCTAAGGGCCAGGATCAACCTGTTGCTTTTATTAGTAGAAGGTTGACCCCTAGAGAAAAGCGTTGGTCTGCCATTGAGAGGGAGGCCTTTGCTGTGGTCTGGGCACTGAAGAAGTTGAGGCCATACCTGTTTGGCACTCACTTCATTGTTCAGACAGACCACAAACCTCTACTTTGGCTAAAACAAATGAAAGGTGAAAATCCTAAATTGTTGAGGTGGTCCATATCCCTACAGGGAATGGACTATACAGTGGAACATAGACCTGGGAGTAGCCACTCCAATGCAGATGGACTCTCCAGATATTTCCACTTAGACAATGAAGACTCATCAGGTCATGGCTAGTCTTATTGTCCTTCGTTTGGGGGGGGGGGGGTTGTGTAGGAAAGTACCATCTTGCCTGGCATGTTACCCCCATATTTAACTGTATATATGTTGTTTTAGTTGTATGTGTCACTGGGACCCTGCCAGCCAGGGCCCCAGTGCTCATAAGTGTGCCTGAATGTGTTACCTGTGTTATGACTAACTGTCTCACTGAGGCTCTGCTATCCAGAACCTCAGTGGTTATGCTCTCTCATTTCTTTTAAATTGTCACTAACAGGCTAGTGACCAATTTTACCAATTTACATTGGCTTACTGGAACACCCTTATAATTCCCTAGTATATGGTAATGAGGTACCCAGGGTATTGGGGTTCCAGGAGATCCCTATGGGCTGCAGCATTTCTTTTGCCACCCATAGGGAGCTCTGACAATTCTTACACAGGCCTGCCACTGCAGCCTGAGTGAAATAACGTCCACGTTATTTCACAGCCATTTTACACTGCACTTAAGTAACTTATAAGTCACCTATATGTCTAACCTTTACCTGGTAAAGGTTGGGTGCTAAGTTACTTAGGGGGTCATTACGACCCTGGCGGAACAAGTCCGCCAGGGCCGTGGGACGCGGTGGCACAGCCGACAGGCCGGCGGTGCCCCGCGGGGCATTCTGACCGCGGCGGCTCAGCCGCGGTCAGAGAAGGGAAACCGGCGGTCTCCCGCCGGTTTCCCGCTGCCCCAAAGGAATCCTCCAAGCCGGCGCAGCATGCTGCGCCGGCATGGGGATTCCGACTCCCCCTCCCGCCATCCAGTTCCTGGCGGTTCTCCCGCCGGGAACCGGATGGCGGGAGGGGGAGTCGCGGGGCCCCTGGGGGCCCCTGCCGTGCCCATGCCTATGGCATGGGCAAGGCAGGGGCCCCCGTAAGAGGGCCCCTAAAAGTATTTCAGTGTCTGCAAAGCAGACACTGAAATACGCGACGGGTGCAACTGCACCCGTCGCACCTTCCCACTCCGCCGGCTCTATTACGAGCCGGCGTCATCGTGGGAAGGGAGTTTTCCCCTGGGCTGGCGGGCGGTCTTGTGAAGACCGCCCGCCAGCCCAGGGGAAAACTCGGAATACCCTCCGCGGTCTTACGACCGCGGAGCGGTATTTCGGAGGGGGGAAGCCTGGCGGGCGGCCTCCGCCGCCCGCCAGGCTCGGAATGAGGGCCTAAGTGTGTGGGCACCCTGGCACTAGCCAAGGTGCCCCCACATTGTTCAGGGCCAATTCCCCGGACTTTGTGAGTGCGGGGACACCATTACACGCGTGCACTACATATAGGTCACTACCTATATGTAGCTTCACAATGGTAACTCCGAATATGGCCATGTAACATGTCTATGATCATGGAATTGCCCCCTCTATGCCATCCTGGCATAGTTGGCACAATCCCATGATCCCAGTGGTCTGTAGCACGGACCCTGGTACTGCCAAACTGCCTTTCCCGGGGTTTCACTGCAGCTGCTGCTGCTGCCAGCCCCTCAGACAGGCTTCCACCCTCCTGGGGTCCAGCCAGGCCTGGCCCAGGATGGCAGAACAAAGGACTTCCTCTGAGAGAGGGTGTTACACCCTCTCCCTTTGGAAAATGGTGTGAAGGCAGGGGAGGAGTAGCCTCCCCCATTCTCTGGAAATGCTTTCATGGGCACACATGGTGCCCATTTCTGCATAAGCCAGTCTACACCGGTTCAGGGACCCCTTAGCCCTGCTCTGGCGCGAAACTGGACAAAGGAAAGGGGAGTGACCACTCCCCTGACCTGTACCTCCCCTGGGAGGTGCCCAGAGCTCCTCCAGTTTGCTCCAGACCTCTGCCATCTTGGAAACAGAGGTGCTGCTGGCACACTGGACTGCTCTGAGTGGCCAGTGCCATCAGGTGACATCAGAGACTCCTTCTGATAGGCTCCTTCAGGTGTTGCTGGCCTATTTTCTCTCCTAAGTAGCCAAACCCTCTTTTCTGGCTATTTAGGGTCTTTGCTTTGGGGATTTCCTTAGATAACGAATGCAAGAGCTCATCTGAGTTCCTCTGCATCTCTCTCTTCACCTTCTGCCAAGGAATCGACTGCTGACCGCGCTGGAAGCCTGCAAAACTGCAACAAAGTAGCGAAGACGACTACTGCAACTCTGTAACGCTGATCCTGCCGCCTTCTCGACTGTTTTCCTGGTGGTGCATGCTGTGGGGGTAGTCTGGCTCCTCTCTGCACTAGAAGCTCCGAAGAAATCTCCCGTGGGTCGACGGAATCATCCCCCTGCAACCGCAGGCACCAAAGAACTGCATCACTGGTACCCTGGGTCTCCTCTCAGCACGACGAGCGAGGTCCCTTAAATGCAGCAACTCTGTCCAAGTGACTCCCACAGTCCAGTGACTCTTCAGTCCAAGTTTGGTGGAGGGAAGTCCTTGCCTCCCCACGCCAGACTGCATTGCTGGGGACCGCGACTTTTGCAGCTACTCCGGCCTCCGTGCACTTCTGGCGGAAATCCTTTGTGCACAGTCCAGCCTGGGTCCACGGCACTCTAATCTGCATTGCACGACCTCCTAAGTTGTCCTCCGGCGACGTGGGACTCCTTTGTGCGACTTCGGGTGAGCACCGTTTCACGCATCCTCGTAGTGCCTGTTTCGGGCACTTCTGCGGGTGCTGCCTGGTGCTGAGAGGGCTCCTTGTCTTGCTCGACGCCCCCTCTGTCCCCAGACGCAATTGGCGACATCCTGGTCCCTCCTGGGCCACAGCAGCATCCAAAAACCCTAACCGCACGATTTGCAGCTAGCAAGGCTTGTTGGCGGTCTTTCTTCAGGAAAACACTTCTGCACGACTCTCCACGGCGTGGGGGATCCATCCTCCAAAGGGGAAGTCTCTAGCCCTTGTCGTTCCTGCAGAACCTGCAGCTTCTACTGTCCAGTAGCAGCTTCTTTGCATCCACAGCTGGCATTTCCTGGGCATCTGCCCATCTCCGACTTGCTTGTGACTTTTGGACTTGGTCCCCTTGTTCCACAGGTACCCTCGACTGGAAATCCATCATTGTTGCATTGCTGGTTTGTGTCTTTCCTGCAGAATTCCCCTATCACGACTTCTATGTCCTTTGGGGAACTTTAGTGCACTTTGCACTCACTTTTCAGGGTCTTGGGGTGGTCTATTTTTCTAACACTTACTATTTTCTAATAGTCCCAGCGACCCTCTACAAGGTCACATAGGTTTGGGGTCCATTCGTGGTTCGCATTCCACTTTTGGAGTATATGGTTTGTGTTGCCCCTATCCCTATGTGTCCCCATTGCATCCTATTGTCACTATACATTGTTTGCACTGCATATTTTTGGTATTGTGTACATATATCTTGTGTATATTTGCTATCCTCATACTGAGGGTACTCACTGAGATACTTTGGCATATTGTCATAAAAATAAAGTAGCTTTATTTTTAGTATATCTGTGTATTGTGTTTTCTTATGATATTGTGGATATGACACTAGTGGTACTGTAGGAGCTTCACTCGTCTCCTAGTTCAGCCTAAGCTGCTCTGCTAAGCTACCATTATCTATCAGCCTAAGCTGCTAGACACCCTATACACTAATAAGGGATAACTGGGCCTGGTGCAAGGTGCAAGTACCCCTTGGTACTCACTACAAGCCAGTCCAGCCTCCTACAAGAACATTGTCATGTTTTGATATGAGGATTTGTATAGCCCGCTTTATCACCCGAGGGAGATCCAGGTGCTGGAGTAGATGAGTAAGCCGACCGGGCTCCTAGATGAATAGCCAGGTCTTCAGTTTCTTGCAGAACTCGAGTAGGGCTTTGGTGATCCTGATGGGGTTTTAAAAATCATTTCAGAATCTAGCGGGGATGTAGTAGAAGAAGCATCCTGATTCACTCCTGCGAATGCGGGGTATTTGCGTGAGGTCAAGTGTGGCTGAGCGCAATTGCCTGGAGGGTTAGTGGAAGTTGAGGCAGTGGTTAAGGTTGGCAGGTCCGATGTTGTAGAGGGCTTTGTATGCATGGGTGAGCAGTTTGAATTGGCATCACTTCTCGATTGGTAGCCAGTGTAGCTCTCTCAGGTGGGGTGTGATGTGTGCACTGCGGGGAATGTTGAGGGTAAGACTGGCTGTGGCATTCTGGAGTTGTTGTGTGAGATGATTGGTAATGCCGGCATTGAGTGGGTTACCATAATCCAGTCTGCTGGTGATGAGGGTCTGGGTGACCGTGTCCCTGGTGTCAGGGGGGAGCTATCGGAATATGTTGCGGAGCATACACAGGGATGAAGTAGCAGGAGGAGGAACCATCAGTTACTTATTTGGTCATCGTGAGTCTTGCCGTTCAAGATGATGCTGAGGTTTTTGGCGTGGTCCGTGGGGGGTGGGTCCCAGGTCTGTTGGCCACCAGGAGGAGACCCATTGAAAGCTCTTGTTCCCGAAGACGAGGACCCCTGTTTTATCTGTGCTGAGTTTAAGGCAGTTTAAGGACATGATTACAAAATAAAACCAAGAGACAAAAATCCAACAGAACAACCAATATGAAAAAAAAAAAGCATACCTTACTTAGCATGTTTAAGAGTAACAGGAATCAGTTGTGCAAGTAAAAAGAATGTCTAAAATATCAATCGATCATTTGTAAAGCGCAGTGAATCACCTGTGAGCGTCTCAAGGCACTAGAGCTGCTGGCTGCAGCTTTGTGATTAGTTCATTTGAACAACGAGGTCTTGGGCCCTTTCCTGAATGGCTCGATCGATACAGCGTTCCTGAGGCGCAGGGGGAGGTCATTCCAAGCTTTGGCCGCCAGGTGAGAGAAGGAGCATCCTCCACTGTTGGCTCGATGGAGCCGGGGGACGTCTGCAAGGAAGAGGGAGGAGGATTGCAGGTGTCTGGTCGGTTGATGGACCAAAGTCTAAAGTTTCACAGCCCTCTTGTAGGAAGCTGTCTCCGTATATACTATGTCACAATTAGATATAGGACCTCATTATGACCCTGGCGGCCGGCGGTAAGCAGGCAGTAACACCGCCAACAGGCTGGCGGTGTTCTGCCAGCTATTATGACCGTGGTGCAATAGCAATGCCCATACCGCCGGCCCCTCCACTATACCGTTAGGCTTTCGCCTGCCAGTCATAATCCCCAGGGCAGAGGTGCAAGCACCGTTGCCCTGGGGATTATGAGTCCCAGACCGCCAGCCTGGCCACTGCGGTAAACACCGACATGGAAAGGCTGGCAGTAAGGGGGACTTGGAAGTGCCCCCAGGCATAGCCCCTTCGCTCATTTGTGCTCAATTTCTATTACGAGCCGGCAGCAATGTTGATGTGACTTTTCCGTTGGGCCAGCGGACGGTAACACTGTCAGCGGGAAAATCATAATAGGGAGCCAGAAATACCACCGCCACTGGCGGTATTCTGGCTCCCATAGCCTCGGCGGTCTTTTCAAAAGACAGCCGAGGTTGTAATGAGGGCCATAGTGTGCACAGAATTCAGGGGTTCCCCAAGAGGCTTGAGAGGCAATAATAGATAATACTAATGCTCTATTTCTGGTAGTGTGGTCGAGCAGTTAGGCTTATCAGAGGGTAGTGTTAAGCATTTGTTGTACACACACAAGCAATAAGTGAAAGCACACACTCAATTACTTAACTCCAGGTCAATAGTTTTTTATATAGAAAAATATTATTTTCTTTATTTTTTTAGAACCACAAGGTTTAGATTGCAGGTAAGTACATTAAATGTAAGGTACTTTGCATAGTAATACTTAGAACTTTAAACCGAAACAGTAATGTACACAGATTTTCAAAAAATGGCAATTAGCTATTTTAAAAGTGTACACTGCAATTTTCAACAGTTCCTGGGGGAGGTAAGTACAGTTTAGTTATTACGGTAAGTAAAGCACTTACAAGTTCAGATTCCTGGGTATAGGTAGTCTACGGTTGGGGGTTCAAGTCAACCGCAAACACCCAGCACCAGCAACACGGGGCCAGTCAGGTGCAGAGGTCAAAGAGGACCCAAAAATAAAATGGGCGCCAATGGAGACAGGGGGTGCTCTGGTTCCGGTCTGCTGGCAGGTAAGTACCCGCGTCCTCTGGGGGCAGACCTGGGGGGGTTGGCAGAGCACTGGCCGGCCCCATATAGGCACACAGCACATACCCTCAGTGGCACAGGGGCGGCCGGGATTCCCTCAGCTGGCGTCGTCGTGGGGGTGCAGAGAGGTCGGCCCACGTTGAACACATATTGTCAGAGTCGCCTGGGGATCCTCTCTGGGTTGTTGGTTTCTCTGGACACGGGACAGGGGCGTCGGGTGCAGAGTGGTGGGGACTTATGCTTCTGGAGTGAGGTGAGAGTCCCTTTAAAGATGTTTTTTCTTTCTTGGTTGGACAGGTCTACTGTCCACGGGAGTTCTTGATCCTTCTTAGGTGCAGGGCAGTCCTCTGAGTCGGCAGAGGTCGCTGGGCCCGCAGGATGCGTCACTGGTGCAGGTTCTATGAAGTAGGAGATAGGCCAGTAGGGCTGGGGCCAAAGCAGTTGTCGTCTTCCTTCTTCTCTGCGGGGTTTTTCAGCTAAGCAGTCCTTCTTTGTAGGTCATCAAGAATCTAAAATCCTGGGTTCAGGGTCGCCCCTAAATACTGAATTTAGGGGTGTGTTAGGGTCACAGGGCAGTACCCAATGGCTACTGTCCTTGAGGATGGCTACACCCTCCTTGTGCTTCCTCCCTTTGGGGAGGGGAGCACATCCCTATCCCTATTGGGTTAAATCCGCCAAAGCAAGATGGAGGATTTTCCAAGGAGGGGGTCACCTCAGCTCTGGTCACCTTAGGGGTGGACCTGGCTAAGGGGGTGACTCCTCCTTGTTTTTCTCATTATCTCCCCGGACTTGCCGCCAAAAGTGGGGACTGTGTCCGGGGGCGGTCATATCCACTAGCTGGAATGCCCAGGGACGCTGTAACACCAGGCTTGAGCCTATGAGGCTCACCGCCAGATGTTACAGTTCCTGCTTGGGGAGGTGTGAAACACCTCCACCCAGGACAGGATTTGTTTCTGACCACAGAGTGCACCAAGGCACTCACTCCATGTGGTCAGAAACTCGTCTAGAAGTGGCAGGCTGGCACAGACCGGTCAGTCGCACACTAACAGTAGGGCTGGCATACAGGGGGAATCTCTAGGATGTCCTCTGTGTGCATTTCTCAAAAAATCCCACACTGGCATCAGTGTGGGTTTATTGTGCTGAGAAGTTTGATAGCAAACGTCCCAGTATTCAGTGTAGCCATTATGGTGCTGTGGAGTTTGTAATGACAGACTCCCAGACCATATACTCAGTATGGCTACCCTGCACTTACAATGTCTAAGAATTGACTTAGACACTGTAGGGGCATGGTGCTCATGCAGCTATGCCCTCACCTGCGGTATAGTGCACCCTGCCTTAGGGCTGTAAGGCCTGCTAGAGGGGTGACTTACCTATGCCACAGGCAGTGGTTTGTGGGCATGGCACTCTGAGGGGAGTGCCATGTCGACTTAGTCTTTTTCTCCCCACCAGCACACACAAGCTGTGAGGCAGTGTGCATGTGCTGAGTGAGGGGTTCCCAGGGTAGCATAATACATGCTGCAGCCCTTAGAGACCTTCCCTGGCGACAGGGCCCTTGGCACCAGGGGTACCTTTCACAAGGGACTTAATTGTGTGCCAGGGCTGTGCCAATTGTGGAGACAAAGGTACAGTTTTAGGGAAAGAACACTGGTGCTGGGTTCTGGTTAGCAGGATCCCAGCACACTTTCAATCAAAGCTAGCATCAGCAAAAGGCAAACAGTTAGAGGGTAACCATGCCAACAGTGGCAGTTTCCTACACAACTCCGCTCCCCCCCACAAATGAAAAAGGATGAGACTAACCTTTCCGAAAAGAGTCTTCATTATCTAAGTGGAAGAACCCAGATAGGCCATCTGCATTGGCATGGGCAGTCCCAGGTCTGTGTTTCACTACAAAGTCAATTTCCTGTAGGGATATGGACCACCTCAAACGTTTAGGGTTCTCTCCTTTCATTTGCATTAGCCATCTGAGAGGTCTGTGGTCAGTTTGAACTATAAAGTGAGTACCAAATAAGTATGGTCTCAACTTTTTCAGTGACCAAACCACACCAAAGGCCTCACTCTCAATGGCACTCCAATGCTGCTCCTTGGGGAGTAACCTCCTGCTAATGAAAGCAACAGGCTGGTCAAGGCCATCATCATTGATTTGGGATAGGACTGCTCCTATCCCATGTTCAGAGGCACCTGTCTGCACAATGAATTGCTTAGAATAATCTGGAGCTTTTAGAACTGGTGCTGAGCACATAGCTTCTTTTAGGGTGTCAAAGTCTTTTTGACAGTCTATGGTCCAGTTTAGTTTCTTGGGCATTTTCTTGGAGGTAAGTTTTGCGAAGGGAGTCCCTATGGATTCATATCCCCTCACAAACCTCCTGTAGTATCCAGTCAAGCCAAGGAATGCCCTGACTTGAGTCTGGGTTTTTGGAGCTTCCCAGTCCAGAATTGTCTGGATCTTGGGTTGTAAGGGTTGCACTAGGCCTCCACCTACAAGGTGGCCCAAGTATACAACTGTTCCCTGCCCTAACTGGCATTTGGATGCCTTGATCGGAGGCCTGCTGCTTGCAGGGCCCGCAAAACCTTCTTCAGGTGGTCCAGGTGATCCTGCCAGTTGGAGCTAAAGACAGCAATATCATCTAGATATGCTGCACTAAAGGACTCCCAGCCAGCAAGGACTTGATTCACCAACCTTTGGAAGGTGGCAGGGGCATTCTTTAATCCAAAAGGCATAACAGTAAACTGATAATGCCCATCAGGTGTTGAGAATGCTGTTTTCTCTTTTGCTCCAGGTTCCATCCTAATTTGCCAGTACCCTGCAGTTAAGTCAAAGATACTCAGAAATGTGGCTGCACCTAACTTTTCAATCAGCTCATCTGCTCTGGGTATGGGGTTAGCATCTGTCTTGGTGACAGAATTGAGTCCTCTGTAGTCCACACAAAACCTCATCTCTCTCTTTCCATCTCTGGTGTGAGGTTTGGGGATCAAGACCACTGGGCTAGCCCAGGGACTGTCAGAGTGCTCTATTACCCCTAACTCCAGCATCTTGTAGACTTCCACTTTGATGCTTTCCTTGACTTGGTCAGACTGTCTGACTATCTTGTTTTTGACAGGTAAACTGTCTCCTGTGTCCTCATCATGGGTACACAGATGTGTCTGACCAGGGGTCAAAGAAAAGAGCTCAGCATACTGTTGTAGGACTTGCCTACAGTCAGCTTGCTTTTGGGTAGATAGGGTGTCTGAATAGACAACTCCATCTACTGATCCATCCTTAGGGTCATTTGAGAGGAGGTCAGGGAGAGGTTCACTCTCTGCTTCCTGATCCTTATCAGTAACCATCAACATGGTTATGTCGCCCTGTCATTATAGAGCCTAAGGTGGTTAACATGGATCACCCTCTTGGGTGTCCTGCTATTGCCAGGTCCACCAGGTAGGTGACCTGACTCTTCTTTTCAAGCACTGGGTATGTGCCACTCATCTGTCCTGGAGTGCCCTGGGAGCCACACATTCCAGAACCCATACTTTCTGCCCTGGTTGGAATTCAACCATTGCAGCCTTTTGGTCATACCACAACTTCTGTAGTTGTTGGCTGGCTTCAAGGGTTTTGGATGCCTTTTCCATGTACTCAGCCATCCTTGAGCGGAGGCCAAGCACGTAGTCCACCACACCTTGTTTAGGCTCATGGAGAGGTCTCTCCCAGCCTTCTTTTACAAGTGCTAGTGGTCCCCTTACAGGAGGGCCAAACAGAAGCTCAAAGGAGGAAAACCCTACTCCCTTCTGTCGCACCTCTCTGTAGGCAAAAAGCAGGCATGGCAGGAGGACAATCCATCTCCTTTTGAGTTTTTCAGGGAGCCCCATGATCATGCCCTTCAATGTCTAGTTAAACCTTTCAACGAGACCATTGGTTTGTGGATGGTAAGGTGTGGTGAACTTGTAAGTCAACCCACACTCATTCCACATGTTTGAGGTAAGCTGACATGAAGTTGGTCCCTCTGTCAGAAACCACCTCCTTAGGGAAAGTCACTCTGGTAAAGATATCAATTAGGGCATTGGCTACTGCAGGGGGAGTAGTTGACCTAAGGGGAATTGCTTCAGGGTACCTGGTAGCATGATCCACTACTACCATAATGTACTGGTTCCCCGAGGCTGTGACAGGTTCAAGTGGACCCACAATGTCCACACCAACCCTTTCAAAGGGGACCTCCACCACTGGAAGTGGAATGAGGGGGGCCTTTGTATGGTCACCTGTCTTGCCACTTGTTTGACAGGTGACACAGGAGCTGCAAAACTCCCTTACCTTCTGGGACATATTGGGCAAATAGACATGGTTCACTAATCTGCCCTATGTTTTGGTTTGTCCCAAATGCCCAGCTAGGGGAATGTCATGGGCTAAAGTGAAGATAAACTCTCTAAACTCCTGAGTCACTACCACTCTCCTAGTGGCACCAGGTTTGGGATCTTTTGCCTCAGTGTAAAGGAGTCCATCCTCCCAATAGACCCTGTGGCTGCATGGGTCTTGAGCTCCACCTGAGCCCATGCTGAGGACTCCAGTTCATTCCCTAGCAAACACTCTACTGGGATTGAAGAGACCTGTTTCAGGCCAGTAACCCCTCCCCATTCTAAAGTCACCATTGCCATGGGATGGACTTTAGTTTTATTATCAGCATTGGTGACTGGATATGTCTGTCCAGCCAGATACTGTCCTGGGGAAACTAGTTTATCTGTCACCATGGTGACACTGGCACCTGTATCCCTCAGGGCTTCCACCTTTGTCCCATTTATCAAGAGCTGCTGCCTGTATTTTTCCATATTAGGGGGCCAGGCAGCTAGTGTGGCTATATCCACCCCACCCTCAGAGACTAAAGTAGCTTCAGTGTGAACCCTGATTCGCTCTGGGCACACTGTTGATCGAACCTAGAGACTGGCTATTCCAGTGCTAACTGGAGTTGAAGTTGTGGGACTTTTCTTGGGAGAGGCCTTGTTTCCAGTTTGGTGTCCATGCTGTCAAAAGGTATGACACCAGGCCTTCTTGGGTTCAACATTTTTACCCTTGTACTCGTTTGTGGACTGTTAAGAGGCTCAGGGCTCACCCTCCTGAGCAGGTTTTTGTTTTGGGGCCCTTGAGAAGACTCTTTACTTTTGTCCTTGGATGTCTCACCACCCTTCTCCTGGGGAGGCTTTGTGACCCCTTTCTTTAAGTCACCCCCTGTGGAAGTCTTGGTAACCCTTGTCTTGACCCAGTGGTCTGCCTTCTTTCCCACTTCTTGGGGAGAAATTGGACCTAGGGCTACCAGATGTTAATGCAACTTGTCATTGGAGCAGTTACTTAACAGATGTTCTTTCATAAATAAATTATACAGCCCATCATCATAGTCATGCACTCCACTGCCAGTCACCCAACCATCTAGTGTTTTGACTGAGTACAAAATCAACCCAGGACTGGCTTGAGGTTTTGTGAGCCCCCCAAACCTAATTCTGTAATCCTCAGTGGAGAATCCAAAGCCCTCAATCAGGGTAGCCTTCATGAGGTCATATGATTCTGCATCCTTACCAGAGAGTGTGAGGAGTCTATCCCTACTCGACCAGTGAACATTTCCCACAGGAGAGCTCCCCAGTGAGATCTGCTTACTTTTCTTGTTGCACAAGCCCTCTCAAAGGCTGTGAACCATTTGGTGATATCATCCCCTTCTTCATATTGTGAAACAATCCCTTTGGGGATTTTTAGGATGTCAGTATTCTCTCTGACCCTATTTATATTGCTGCCACCATGTATGGGTGCTAAACCCATTTCTTGTCTCTCCCTTTCTATAGCTAGGAGCTGTTTCTCCAAAGCTAACCTTTTGGCCATGCTTGCTAAAAGGATGTCCTCCTCATTGAGGCTGTCCTCAATGTTCCCAGAGGGACTGCGCTTCCCTGTGGAAGATCCAGAATCTCTGAGTCTGATTTGTGGAGACAGGGGTCTTGGAACCCTGGTCTCCCTAGTTAGGGTAGGAGGGGGGAGTTCTACCTCCAGATCCCCAACTTCTTCCCCATCTGAGGGGAGGTCTTCCCCTTTAGTAGGGTGGTCCCTAGTCTACTTTGTCAAGAGCTCCTGGAGCTTGACCTTGGTAGGATTGGACCCAGTTTTGATTTTTCTTAACTTACAGAGGGACCTTAGCTCTGTCACCCATAGATGCAGGTAAGAGGTGAGGTTGAGTTCCATCACCATATCCTCTGAGTTACTCATTATGTCTCTAAAAGTTGGGATTACTTTTTAAGAAACTAAAAGCTACTTCTAGTACTTAAATCCTAACTTTTACAAACCTTTTAAACTTAAAAAAGAGATGCTAACAGGGACTTACACAAGGCCCTAGCAGGACTTTTAAAAATTTGTAAAAAAATAGTCAAAATTAAAAAATCAATTTTCTAATGACAATTTTGGAATTTAGTCATGTGATCAGGTATTTGCTGAGTAGTACAGCAAATGCAAAGTCTTAGACCCCACTGCTGATCCACCAATGTAGGAAGCTGGCTCTGTATATACTATCTCAAAGTGAGAGATAGTGTGCACAGAGTCCAGGGGTTCCCCAAGAGGCTTGACGGAGGCAATAATAGATAATACTAATGCTCTATTTGTGCCAGACATGCTCTGAACTCGGCACTTCCTATCAACTGTTTTCTTCTTAAAGGGGCAGGCATCCTTGGTACATGTTTCTTGCTGTTTCTTATGGTGGATGGGTGCCCTCGCGTCTATCTTAGCTGCAGGTGAAGCCTTAAAAAGTACAGGCTCACTTTTGAGTGCTGGTGCCGACAATTTCTTTTAAGTGGAGCCTTAAAGGGGCAGGCTCACGTCTGGGAGACGCTGCGACTTTTCTTTTTTCTCCGCATATATATTATCTGCAGGTGGAGCCTTACAGGGATAGGCACACTTTGGGTAGACGCTGCAGACAACGGATCTGCAGCTGGAGCCTTAAAGGGTTCCGATTTGATGAGGAGCCTTTAAGAAGCAAGGTTGTGTTGTTCAAGACAATGGAGGATTCAACTGTTTACACTTCTGGTTTTTGTGGAATTTTAAAGGAACAGGTACATCTACGTTTTACACTGCTTCTCTGTGCTTCCAGTTTGTCAATTACAGTACTATCAACGTGGTTGCATCCTGTTGAGAGGAGCCTTTTGAAGAGTTGGCTCCTTGCAGTCATTCCTTTAGATTTATATAGAGTCCTGGTGGAATTCTCAAGGAGCCTGGATTTTATTCTGTTTACGTACATTTTTCAAGGTGTCATGCACATCTAAACTTTGGTGGTGTGGCATCATCAATGAAAGGACAATATTTCACGGTTGTTGTATTACGATTTATAACTTGTGGGGGTGATTCCTTAAATTTTTCTTTAAAAATGTCTAGTATGCAAATGGCAAATTTACCAGCTGTTTTTTTTTTTAATGAACCAGGGTTACCTAAAGTCAGATGGAGCCAATGGTTTAGGTCTTTCAAGAGTTATTTGATTGCAATTGATGGGGAAGGGTTTCTAATGGCTAGGAAGAAAGCATTGGTATATAATTGTGTAGGTATGGAGGGTCAAAGGATTTTTGATCATCTACTTGTTGTGTGCTCAACAATGGGGGGAGATATGTTGATGAGTATACTGAAGCCATTTTGAGATTGGAGAGGCATTTCGAGAAAGAACCTAGCACAATTGTTGAGAGACATAAGTATTTCACATGCAAGCAGCATGAACATGAAACAATAGATGACTTTATTGCTAAATTGAGGATTTTAGCTTCCTCATGTGAATTTGTTGGGCCCATTGATCAGTATCTTAGATATCAGTTAGTTGTGAACTGTTTTGATCTCAAAGTTCAAGAAAGACTTTTATGCAGCAGAAACCCGTCATTAGCAGAAACACTTGAAATTGCCAGGGGAATAGAAAGATCTCAATTAGCCTTAAAAGTTCTAAACAAAGATAAGGCCTCATGTGAGAATATCAGTCCTGTTACATGTAAGATGGAGCCTGTCTTGCCTGGCAAGGGAGATGGAAGAAAAATGTAAAGAATAGTTTATGCTTTAGATGTGGTTCCAAGAATCACTTAGCTAATGAGCCTAGTTGCCCTGCTATAGGAAAATCATGCTTGAAGTATAAAAAGGTTGGGAATTTTGCACGTGTTTGCAGGAATACTACTAGAGTAACGTTGGTGGACAATAGTCATGAGAATGATGTGTCATGTGGTTTGACTGAGAAAGGTTTTAACAAAAGAATGGTCCTTTCAATAAATATGGTTGAAACAATGGAGGACGTGTGCGAGAGGGTTGGAGAGCCAGTATGTATAATTAGTATGGGAGACATCTGCTTGGAAGTCACAGTAGATTCGGGGTCTCCAATCACCATAATTTCGGACAAATTGTTTGATGAGAGATGGCAAGGTGTAAATTTGCACCCTCCCGATGTGCGGACGATTGCTTTTGGTGGTCAAGAGATCGATCTGTGTGGGTATTTTATGGAAAGGTTGCAATATAAAGATAGATCAATTCACACAAAGGTTTGGTGAGGGTACAACATCTTAAGTTGGAAGGACCAAGGTAAATTTGGGATGGTCCTTAAACCTGGTACTGCACATCAGATCGCTTTGGTGGACAGATTGGATAAAAACGTTTGTTCTTTGGATGAAGTTTTATCCAAACACGGTGCTGTTTTTGAGGATAAGTTGGGGATGGTGAAAGGGTATGAACACAAAATCAAACGTAAGCCCAATGCTGTCCTGGTTACACATAGAGTTCACAATGTCCCAATAAGCATTAGAAAGAAACTGAAAGATAATTTGACACAGTTGAGCAAGGATGGGTTGATCGAGCCAATTGAATCCTCGCAATGGCTTTCTCCCATTGTGGTGGCAGTTAAAAAGTCAGGAGACTTGAGGCTCTGTGTGGACCTCAGGTCTTTAAACAAAAATATTCAAGTGGATTGCTTCCCATTACCCAAGATTCAAGAGATGTTGGCCCAGTTAGATAGTTCGAAGATCTTTTCGATTCTGGATCTGAGAGCTGCATATCGTCAAGTAGAACTTTGTCAGGAATCTAGAGATCTTACTGCATTTAAGACACCATTTGGGGCTTTTCGGTTCCTGATGATGCAGTTTGGTCTGGCATCCGCGGCTTCTGTGTTCCAAAAATTGATGCATCAATTGTTTGGGGAGGAGGAAGGAGTGTTGATGTATCAGGACGACATATTGATAAGTTCAGATTCAGTTCGGTCACATTTGGAAAAATTAGACGGAATATTGAACATTCTTGTGGTTCATGGGATGACGGTGTTGAAACAAAAATGCAAATTTATTTTTGAAGAATTAGAGTAGTTGGGACATAAGATTAGTGGATGTGGCATTAAACCCAAGAATGATCTTCTGTCTGCAATTGATAATTGTGTTCCACCTACAGACAAAGACCATTTGAGATCCTTTTTGGGTTTGTGCGAATACTATTCAAGATTTGTACAGAACTTTGCTTTACAATGTGAACCTTTACAGAAATTGTTACGCAAAAATGCTAAATCTGTTTGGAGGGAGGCACAGAGTGAAGCATTTAAGGTTTTGAAGAAACTTATAGTGAATGCACCCACCATACAGCCTTTCAACGATGAAGCATTATCTGTGGTGACAGTGGATGCGTGTAATGCTGGGGTAGGTGATGTTCTTACTCAACTTCCTGAAGGTCGTGAACACACAGTTGCTTTTGCTTCACACAGATTAACATCGTCTGAGAACAATTACAGCACTATTGTAAAAAAAGCTTTAGCTTGTGTATGGAGGGTCCATCATGTTTCTACGTATTTATGGGGCCGAGAATTTGTGGTGGTCACGGACCATAAACCGTTGATGTAGTTGTGGAATGAGAAGGGGATGGGGAATGCAAGTCCATGTTTGATTCGGTTGTTATCTAAATTACATATTTTTAGATAACAGGCTGAAATATATTCAGGGGGGCTGAATTGCAGGGCTGATTTCTTATTGAGATGTCCTGTTTCTGAGGAAGCTAATACCTCAGCTGTGGGCCAAGATGACAAAGAAGTAATTATTGGCATGGCTGATGGATTGGTGGTATCGGAAGGTGTGGTTTTGAAGGAATGTTGGGAAAAAGAAGTAGAAAATGATCACATGTCAAATATCTTAAAGGATTATATAAGGAATGGTTGGACTAAGGAAGGTCAGGTGATGGAAGTGGTGAAGCCATTTTTCAAGATCAAGGAAGAATTGAGTGTGGAGGGTAATTTTGTTATGAGAGGTACAAAATTGATTCCTCTTGTCGTGCTGAGACATAAACTGGTTAAGTTGGCCCATAAGGGGCATGTTGGAATTACAGGCACTAGAAAGAAGCAGCAATTGTATTATTGGTGGACTGGCCTGGAATGGATGCTAATGTAGAAGTTGTGGTTGGCAGTTGTGGTGTGTGTGCACAAGCTGAGACTGTGTGTGTACGGAACACTCCTATGTGTCCAGTGAGGTTTTCTCAGTCACCATGGGAGAAAATTGCCATGGACTTTATCGGTCCTGTTGGTGGCATGAATGAATGTAGTAGGTTTGTGTTGGTTGTGGTGGATTATCATTCTAAATGGGTTTCTTATAGGTTTTTGAGAGAACCTAACACTACTTAAGTAATAACATTTTTGAAGGACTTGTTTCATTCAGAAGGGGTTCCAGCGTTTTTGGTAACAGACAATGGTGTGCAATTTGTGTCTCATTCTATGAGGAGCTTTCTGGATAAATTAGGGATTAAACATTTGACAACAGCATTATATAGTCCACAAGGTAATGGCATGGTGGAAAAGGGTTATTCGTATGTTTAAGGAAACAATTCAGATGGCAGTTGAGGCTGGTGATTCCATTCAGGAAGCAGTAGCTGAAAGACTTTGGTGTTATCTTAACACACCTCACGCCATGACTGGTGTTACTCCTTTTGCTTTGTTGAGGGGTAGACATTCATTCAATGAGTTATCCCCTAAGTGGTTGATTGAGAAATCGGAACCGGACAAATGTAAGCCTAATGTGCAAACTATCAGGAACAAGGTGGAAGAGTCACAAAGTACAGCTAAAGGCAGATATGATGATCTTAAAAAAGTTAAAGAAGCTCATTTTTCAGTAGGGGATTGGGTTAGAATAGAAGACCTCATAAGTTCAAGGGTGCTAAATATTTCCCGGCAAATAAGGTAGTGCAAGTTTCCAAGCATTCCGTCATGGTTGAAGGAGGGAAGTGGTGGAGCAAGAGGAATGTGGCCAAGGTCAAGAGGAAGGATGAGGCGTTGAGAAGAGGGATTTCTGGTGGGATTTCGGGAGGACACATGGTTGGCATGGGTAGGACCGTTGTGGAGGAGTGTGAGGTGAGTTCAAGTTTGGATTAAAGGGGTGGAGAGGAAGAAACAATGACTGAAGCAAATAATAATGAGGAGATTGGGGAGAGCGTTCAAAATGATTTTAAAAAAGAATCCAAAAGGATTACCAGGAAGCCCAAGTATCTGGAGGATTATGTGTTGGGTTAATTTGTTGGTGTTGGGGTTTTTGTTGGTAAAGGGGAAAGATGTGTTGTATTGTTGTACTTAATCGCACTTGCAGTTCTTGTGCCGCGCATGGGCTTGCGGGTGCGCACGAGAACAGCAAGTGGAATGTTGGGGTTGGAAGGGTGGAAGCAGTTGGAGGACGGTTAGTTTATTGAAAATAAGAAATGTCCAGGAAAAATCACCCTAGCAGAGCAGTGCTGTGCAGCCTGTCGCTTCCCCAACACAACAGCCGTTTCTAAATGACGCTCGGCTCTCGCGTCGTGCCAGCCCGCACGGCAGAGAGCCGAACCTCAGAGGAATAGCCTCGAGCGAACGAGGCTTTCCGCTCAATTGCGCGTGCAGAACAAAAGGCATGTTTCTGCACACGCAATGGAGTTTGAGATTTAACATTTAGTTTTCTTCTTTTTAGTTTTTTTAAACAGGAAACATCAAACATTTTGCTTTACAATACACTGGTAACTAAATACACATGGTTTGCATGAAATAACGTCATATTCTTACCACAACAAAACCAAAACAATCATACTCGTTTAACGATACATCAAAGGTAAGTTATGAGTTCTATGACTTTTCCTAACAAGCAAAGAGTTCAACCTCGTGTCTTCCACCTCCCCGGGATTATGTACACTGGAGGATTTCTTCATTTTAAGGTTCCGCCCCACCTCAATTAGCGTGTCGCCAGGTTGCACGACACTATCATCTGCTGAGACTTTCCCTACTTTTCCCATATTCCACCAAACACGTCCATTCACACGAACAGCATTACCACACACTTTATCAACCCTTAATGGTTCAGAGAACTCAGAGTCACCCTTCTTGACAAAACTAGGCATTTTAACCTGTACCCAATCACCAATCGTGAATTTATTTATTTTCACACACCTATTCCTATCATAATATGTTTTTTGTTTAGCCTGAGCTTCCTCTATATTAGAACGAACCTTGAGGCCAATGTCTTCCCTACATGTAGCATGCTTCACAAATTTGGATAACCACGCTGGTCTAAACAGAGTGGCAGGTTTCCTCCCTCTAAGAGCTTCAAAAGGAGACACCTCCGTGCTCGAGTGGGACGTAGTTCTGTAAAACCACATGTAGGAAGTTGGCTCTGTATGTGCTATTTCAAAGTAAGGAATAGCATGCACAGAGTCCAAGGGTTCCCCTTAGAGATAAGATAGTGGCAAAAAGAGATAATACTAATGCTCTATTTTGTGGTAGTGTGGTCGAGCAGTAGGCTTATCAAAGGAGTAGTGTTAAGCATTTGTTGTACATACACACAGGCAATAAATGAGGAACACACACTCAGAGACAATTCCAGCCAATAGGTTTTTGTATAGAAAAATATATTTTCTTAGTTTATTTTAAGAACCACCGGTTCAAATTCTACATGTAATATCTCATTTGAAAGGTATTGCAGGTAAGTACTTTAGGAACTTTGAATAATCACAGTAGCATATATACTTTTTACATAAAACACATTTAGCTGTTTGAAAAGTGGACACAGTGCAATTTTCACAGTTCCTGGGCGAGGTAAAGTATTGTTAGGTTTTGCAGGTAAGTACACCACCTACGGGTTTAAGATTGGGGTCCAAGGTAGCCCACCGTTGGGGGTTCAGAGCAACCCCAAAGTCACCACACCAGCAGCTCAGGGCCGGTCAGGTGCAGAGTTCAAAGTGGTGCCCAAAACGCATAGGCTTCAATGGAGAGAAGGGGGTGCCCCGGTTCCAGTCTGCCAGCAGGTAAGTACCCGCGTCTTCGGAGGGCAGACCAGGGGGGTTTTGTAGGGCACCGGGGGGGACACAAGTCCACACAAAAAGTACACCCTCAGCAGCGCGGGGGCGGCCGGGTGCAGTGTGCAAACAAGTGTCAGGTTTCCAATGGGAGTCAATGGGAGACCAAGGGGACTCTTCAGCGGTGCAGGCAGGCAAGGGGGGGGCTCCTCGGGGTAGCCACCACCTGGGCAAGGGAGAGGGCCTCCTGGGGGTCACTCCTGCACTGGAGTTCCGATCCTTCAGGTGCTGGGGGCTGCGGGTGCAGGGTCTTTTCCAGCCGTCGGGATGCAGTCGCGGTCAGGGGGAGCCTCGGGATTCCCTCTGCAGGCGTCGCTGTGGGGGCTCAGGGGGGACAACTTGGGTTACTCACAGTCTTGGAGTCGCCGGAGGGTCTTCCCTGTAGCGTTGTTTCTCCACCAGTCGAGTCGGGGTTGCCGGGTGCAGTGTTGCAAGTCTCACGCTTCTTGCGGGGATTGCAGGGGTCTTTAAATCTGCTCCTCTGTAACAAAGTTGCAGTCTTTTTGGAACAGGGCCGCTGTCCTCAGGAGTTTCTAGTCTTTCTTGAAGCAGGGCAGTCCTCTGAGGATTCAGAGGTCGCTGGTCCTTGGGAAAGCGTCGCTGGAGCAGGTTTCTTTAGAAGGCAGGACTGGGCAGGACTGGGGCCAAAGCAGTTGGTGTCTTCTTTCTTCTTCTGCAGGGGTTTTCAGCTCAGCAGTCCTCTTCTTCTTGTAAGTTGCAGGAATCTAAATCTTTAGGTTCAGGGAAGCCCTTAAATACTCAATTTAAGGGCGTGTTTAGGTCTGGGGGGTTAGTAGCCAATGGCTACTAGCCCTGAGGGTGGGTACACCCTCTTTGTGCCTCCTCCCAAGGGGAGGGGGGTCACAATCCTATCCCTATTGGGGGAATCCTCCATCTGCAAGATGGAGGATTTCTAAAAGTTAGAGCCACTTCAGCTCAGGACACCTTAGGGGCTGTCCTGACTGGCCAGTGACTCCTCCTTGTTATTCTCATTATTTCCTCCGGCCTTGCCGCCAAAAGTGGGGCCGTGGCCGGAGGGGGCGGGCAACTCCACTAGCTGGAGTGCCCTGCGGTGCTGGAACAAAGGGAGTGAGCCTTTGAGGCTCACCGCCAGGTGTTACAGCTCCTGCCTGGGGGAGGTGTTAGCATCTCGACCCAGTGCAGGCTTTGTTACTGGCCTCAGAGTGACAAAGGCACTCTCCCCATGGGGCCAGCAACATGTCTCGAGTGTGGCAGGCTGCTAGAACCAGTCAGCCTACACAGGTAGTTGGTTAAAGTTTCAGGGGGCACCTCTAAGGTGCCCTCTGGGGTGTATTTTACAATAGAATGTACACTGGCATCAGTGTGCATTTATTGTGCTGAGAAGTTTGATACCAAACTTCCCAGTTTTCAGTGTAGCCATTATGGTGCTGTGGAGTTCGTGTTTGACAGACTCCCAGACCATATACTCTTATGGCTACCCTGCACTTACAATGTCTAAGGTTTGGCTTAGACACTGTAGGGGCACAGTGCTCATGCACTGGTGCCCTCACCTATGGTATAGTGCACCCTGCCTTAGGGCTGGAAGGCCTGCTAGAGGGGTGACTTATCTATACTGCATAGGCAGTGTGAGGTTGGCATGGCACCCTGAGGGGAGTGCCATGTCGACTTACTCGTTTTGTCCTCACCAGCACACACAAGCTGGCAAGCATTGTGTCTGTGCTGAGTGAGGGGTCCCCAGGGTGGCATAAGATATGCTGCAGCCCTTAGAGACCTTCCCTGGCATCAGGGCCCTTGGTACCAGGGGTACCAGTTACAAGGGACTTATCTGGATGCCAGGGTGTGCCAATTGTGGATACAAAAGTACAGGTTAGGGAAAGAACACTGGTGCTGGGGCCTGGTTAGCAGGCCTCAGCACACTTTCAATTCAAAACATAGCATCAGCAAAGGCAAAAAGTCAGGGGGTAACCATGCCAAGGAGGCATTTCCTTACACCAGAGCATACTTTTCATGGCTGCATCAACTACACACCCATTAGCCGAAGCCCATTGCACACATTCACCAACCACACGGTTAAAACGCTCAACCAAACCATTAGTTTGTGGTTGGTAGAGAGAACTCTTTAAGTGTTTGATAGCACATTCATTCAGAAAACTCTCAACTTCAGCTGACACAAACTGCACTCCATTATCAGAGACAAGCTCCTTGGGAAAACCCTCCTCCAAAAAAATAGCTTTAAGGAAAGACAGCACTAACTTAAAGTTAACATCACCTACAAATCTCACATGAGGGCACTTGGAAAAGTAATCAACTACAACATAAGCCTATCGTAGTTCGAAGTGAATGGAAAGGCCCAATCAGATCAATACCAATCTTTTCCCATAGACACAATGGACACTTAATAGGTTGTAGGGGAGGCGTAGAAGTTTTCAGTATTTTATCACTGGTAGAACAGATAGGACAACATTTTACTAATATTTCAATGTCTTTGTCCATTTGGGGACAACAATAGTATTCTCTCACACGTTTCTTGGTGAGTGTGGAGCCCAAATGACCTTTGTGCGCTTTTTCCAAAATAACAGATATAATGACTTCAGGAGGCACAATTTTGTAATTCCTTAAAAGAATACCATCTTCAAAAGATTGTTCGTCTGATACCTTGAAATAAGGCTCAGCAGGCAACTCCAAATTTTTCTCATGAGGCCAACCTTCTTCGACGTATGTCAAGACTCTAGTGAGTAACTGATCATGCGTAGATGCTTCTTTCCAATCCGCTTCAGAAATGGACCCAACACGTTCCAATTCAACAGCAGCAATACAACAGTTTTCATCTTGAATGTTATCTTTTTCACCAATCTCTCCAGAAATCAGATTCCTAGAGAGATAATCTGCCCTCACATTTTTCCCCCCAGAAATTTGTATAACAGAAAAATCAAATTGCAACAACCTGGCCGCAAACCTTGTAATTCTTGGTGTGCTACTCTTGACGTTATTACCATTCAAAATAGTAACCAACGGTTTATGATCTATTTGGAGTAAAAAATGTCTTCCCCACAGATAACATAAGCATTTTCAATAGCCCACAAACAAGCTAACAATTCTTTTTCTATTACAGAATAGTGAACTTCATTCGGTCTAAGAACCCTTGACGCAAAGCCAATAGTATATTGCTGGTTTCCATTGACCTGCATCAAGACAGCCCCAACACCGAATTTGCTTGCATCAACGGTCAAACAACACTTTAAATTATGATCATAAGCTCGTCGAACACTTACACTTACCAACTTTTGTTTGATATCGTTGAAAGCTTCCGCACACAGCATCCCACACAGAGTCTGCTTTTGTTTTCAGTAAATTCGAAATGGGTCATACTAACGTAGCAACATTTTCAATAAACCTGGAATAGAACTCACAGTCCTAAAAATTATTTGACCCCCACTTTGTCCAGAGGTGCCGGTGCTTCTACGATAGCTTCCACAAGGCCAGGTTTGGGATATACACCTTCAGCTGTCATGACATGCCCCAAATATTCTATAGACATTTGCAAAAACTCAAATTTTTCTCTTTTCAATACCACACCCGCATCATCAAACACTTGCAAACGCTGTCTCAAAATCTCATCGCGTTCCTGACGATCACAAGCATGAATTAACACGTCATCCTGGAAAACACATACTTTTTTTATGCCTTTAAGTAGAGTCAACATAATTCTTTAAAAAACTGACGCTGCTGATGCCAGACCAAACGGCATTCAGCAGTATTGAAAAGTCCCCCACGGAGAAACAAAGGCAGTGAAATGTCGAGAATCAGGTGTCCATTCTACCTGGTGGCAAGCAGCAGCCAAATCGAGTTTAGTAAACAGTTTAGCTCCGGTTATGCAAGAAAGCATCTCACTGATCTTTGGCAGCGGATGAGAGTCTACCCACATTTCTCTGTTAAGTGCCCTCAAGTCAATACACACTCTCAGTTCACCATTTTTTTCTTGGCCACAACCAAAGGTGACAACCATAAAGAAGCTTCAACAGGTTCAATGATTCCCTTCATTTGTAAACTCTCTAATTCTCTTTCCAATTAATCTCTGACACTAAATGGTACACCTCTCAATTTATGCTTAATAGGAATGGCATTGTCTTCGACTTTAATTTTATGTTTAAATCCTCTTATCTTGCCCAGTTCTCCAGAAAAAACTTTGGGAAATTAATTAAGCAAATCTTCTATATCAGAGGAATTCCTTATAACAGTAACCTGGTCTCCCGTGCCTGGACGCAACACCATACCAAACAACCCTTAGTGAAACCAACCTAAAATATTAAATCCTTTGACAGCCACGGAGACCTTCCCAAAAATCCATTGTCCTTTAAAAACTAGAACATCCTCAAAGAAACCCTCTAAGTCAATCCTCCTCCCTTCATATGATACCGGTGATCTATCTGGAGGGTCCAGTTTCTGTGTACCCCACTTTTGTTCCAATAACTCCTGGGTAATCATAGTGATCCTGGCACCTGAATCCGCTAACAATCTCAATACAGTTGTAATGTTCACCGACCGCCAGAATCATTTTCTGGATTTCACACATCAATTCATCCATTCTATCATCACTCTCATCAGCGACAACGTTGACATTGGAGTTACTACTTTTGCCACTTTGACAAACTTTTGCAAAATGTCCAGGTCTGCCACAAGATCTACACTGCACATTCTTCGCAGGACAACTCTTCCCTCCTTTCAGATGTGGTGGATAACCACACCGGAAACATATGTTTGTTTGTTTGAAATAATTTTTTTGAACAGCACCAGCTCCTTTGCTGGACGAAGCATAGTTCATTCTACGTCTCTCATCTGCTCTTTGAATCACATTAATTTGTTCCACCTGTGGATGATCCAACTCTTTAGCTGATTTAATTGCCGTTTCAATTCTCTTGGCAATTCTAATAGAATCCGTTAAAGATGGGTCACCCAGGGACAACAGCTTTTGTTTGATGGATTCATCCGAACAGTGACAAATGAACTGATCACGTATTAACTGAGCAGCAAAAGCTTCAAAACGACACTCTGCAGCAAGTTTCCTTCAGGCAGTTATGTAAGTATTCACGTCTTCTCAGTTTTTCTGTTCTCTCCTAAAAACACTTGTGCCTCGCTACGACCAAACTTAGTGGGGCATCAAATCTGGTGACTAATTTCTTGAGAGCTTCTTCATATTCGTGAAGCTCTTCACCATCCTCCAATTGAATGTCAGGTAAATGTTTAAAGACAGATCTTCCTTCGAAACATAATGAATGCAACGACAAGCATTTTTTCCTTTCAGGTCTAAACCTTGCTGCACCAATAGCACCCAAATACGTTTCAAAGGCATCATACCACTGTTTCCATGGTATAGCTGGCTCACTAGGTGTTTCCAAGAATGGTGGCGGGGGGTTAACAGACTGCATGACTGATTGAATGAGTAAAACAAAAGTCACTTAAAACTGTGCCAAAAGCAAAAAAAATTATGTCTTTTCTAATATAAGAATATCACATTAGGCACTTTCCAGTAAAAAGCCCTTGAAACTTTAGGAAGGAAACCTGTTTAAAGATGGCCACCACTTTTCCTTAACCCACAAAGACTTTTGTGGCCACACCTTTTGTTAAGATCCACAAGAAAAAAATCATCAGAGAGCAAAAAAGAGTTCAGTTTTGCCTCACCAGGTCATCCAGAGGCTCCTCAAGACTGAAGAGAGTAATCAGCAGCCAGCAACAACAGCACGTGGGCAAGAGTGAAGGTGAGCGCAATGGGGTGATAAAAAAACACTTGTCGCAAAAAATGAAGTAATAAACCACACACAAGCAATAAATGAGAACACACACTCAATGACTTAACTCCAGGCTAATAGATTTTTATATAGAAAAATATTATTTTATTAAAATATTTTTAGAACGACAAGGTTTAGATTGCAGGTAAGTACATTAAATGAAAGGTACTTTGCATAGTAATACTTAGAACTTTGAACCAATACAGTAATGTACACAGATTTTCATAAAATGGCAATACGCTATTTTAAAAGTGGACACAGTGCAATTTTCAACAGTTCCTGGGGGAGTTAAGTACAGTTTAGTTACTACGGTAAGTAAAGCACTTACAAGTTCAGTTTCCGGGGCATAGGCAGCCCACCGTTGGGGGTTCAAGTCAACCCCGAATACCCAGCACCAGCAACATGGGGTCGGTCAGGTGCAGAGGTCAAAGAGAAGCCAAAAATACCATTGATGCCTATGGAGACAGAGGGTGCTTTGGTTCCAGTCTGCTGGCAGGTAAGTACCCGCGTCCTCAGAGGGCAGACCATGGGGGTTTGGTAGAGCACTGGGGGGGCCCCAAGTAGTCACGCAACACACACCCTCAGCAGTACAAGGGCGGCCGGGTGCAGTGGGGAAACAGGGCGTCGGGTGTTCAATAGGTTTTAATGGAGGGACCCGGGGGGGGGTCACTCAGATGCTGCGGGCAGGGCAGAGGGGGTCTTCTCGGACCAGCCACCTAGTGGGAAAGGGTGAGGGCCGCCTGCTGGTCGTTGCTGCACCGATGGTCGTTTTCTCACGCGTCTGGGGGCTGCGGGTGCAGTGCTTCTCCAGGCGTTGAATATCTTCGTCCCGGGCATTCGCGGTCAGGGGGATCCTCGGGATTCCCTCTACAGGTGTCGTCGTGGGAGTGCAGAGAGGTTGGCCCAGGGTGGACACGTTGTCGGAGTCGCCTGGGGATCCTCTGTGGGTCATTGGTTTCTCTGGATAAGGGCCAGGGGTGTCGGGTGCATAGTGGTGGAAACTCACGCTTCTGGAGTGAGGTGAGAGTCCGCTTAAAGAAGGTTTCTTCTTTCTTGGTTAGACAGCTCAGCTGTCTAACGGAGTACTTGATCCTTCTTAGGTGCACGGCAGTCCTCTGAGTCGGCAGAGGTCGCTGGGCCCGCAGGATGCGTCGCTGGTGCAGGTTCTCTGAAGTAGGAGACAGGCCGGTAGGGCTGGGGCCAAAGCAGTTGTCATCTTCCTTCTTCTCAGTGGGGTTTTTCAGCTAAGCAGTCCTTCTACGTAGGTCGTCATGAATCTAAAATCCTGGGTTCAGCGTTGCCCCTAAATACTGAATTTAGGGGTGTGTTAGGGTCACAGGGCAGTAGCCAATAGCTACTGTTCTTGAGGGTGGCTACACCCTCCTTGTGCTCCTTCCCTTTGGGGAGGGGAGCACATCGCTATCCCTATTGGGTTAAATCCTCCAAAGCAACATGGAGGATTTTCCAAGGAGGGGGTTACCTCCGCTCTGGTCACCTTAGAGGTGGACCTGGCTGAGGGGGGTGACTCCTCATTGTTTTTCCCATTATATCTCTGGACTTGCTGCCAAAAGTGGGGGCTGTGTCCGGGGGCGGGCATCTCCACTAGCTGGAGTGCCCTGGGGAGCTGTAACACCAGGCTTGAGCCTTTGAGGCTCACCTCCAGGTGTTACAGTTCCTGCAGGGGGAGGGGTGAAGCACCTCCACCCAGGACAGGCTTTGTTTCTGACCACAGAGTGCACAAAGACACTCACCCCATGTGGTCAGAAACTCATCTGGAAGTGGCAGGCTGGCACACACAGTAGGGCTGGCATACAGGGGGCATCTCTAAGATGCCCTCTGTGTGCATTTCTCAATAAATCCCACACTGGCATCAGTGTGGGTTTATTGTGCTGAGAAGTTTGATACCAAAGTTCTCAGTATTCAGTGTAGCCATTATGGAACTGTGGAGTTCGTTTTTGACAAACTCCCAGACCATATACTCAGTATGGCTACCCTGCACTTAAAATGTCTAGGAATTGACAAACACTATAGGGGCATAGTGCTCATGCAGCTATGGCCTCACCTGTGGTATAGTGCACCTGCCTCAGGGCTATAAGGCCTGCTAGAGGGGTGACTTACCTATGCCACAGGCAGTGGGTTCTAGGCATGGCACTCTGAGGGGAGTGCCATGTCAAATTAGTCTTTTTCTCTCCACCAGCACACACAAACTGTGAGGCAGTGTGCATGTTCTGAGTGAGGGGCCCCAGGGTGGCATAATGCATGCTGCAGCCCTTAGAGACCTTCCCTGGCCACAGGGACCTTGGTACCAGGGGTACCTTTTACAAATGACTTAATTGTGTGCCAGGGCTGTGCCAATTGTGGAAACAAAGGTACAGTTTTAGGGAAAGAACACTGGTGCTGGGGCCTGGTTTGGAGGGTCCCAGCACACATCCAATCAAAGCTGGCACACTAGGCAAAAAGTGGGGGGTGACCATGCCAACAGTGACATTTTCCTACACCTCTCCCATGTAGAGATGGAAAACACAAACATCCCAGCTCTGTCCAGGATCAGACGGCAGAGGTGGACACATTTCCAAGTCTATTTATGTAGTGTTCCAAGAAGCCACACATAGATGTCCGAGAGGAGTAAGAGGCCTCTTGATGGTATGAGGTATGACCATTAAGGGGCACCTCCTACCCCTTCGCAGACCACTGGCTCTTGGTGCCCCAACAAGAGGGAATCAGGCTGTATGCTGTCATCTTTCTAGCCTTGAACATAGCCCAGGACACACTGATTTGGGGGAGAGGGAGGAAATGGGAGAAACAGGTGGTGGGGGTATTAGAAGGCAGGGGATTAGTGATCTCAAGTCTTTCACATGTGTACAGGACTGGACGGAATTAGCCAAAACTGTACCTTTTATTTGTTTTTTTCCCCATTAACTCGCTTACACACTACCCCACGCTCCCTTGAACTGATCATGTAATCAGATCAAGTGGAGCAGCCAGGACTCTAGGCATGAACATATCTAGACAAGAAATTAGTATTAGAAACAGTCACAGCGCTTCAAAACTGCACGACTGGTGCAAAGCAAATTTTTTAACAGTAACTAGATAATAATGCACACATCACTCGCCATCATAGTCTGGCCATTTCTAAGCGCTGCTAAGTACGCTCATTACTACTACTTAGTTTAACAGTGTTGAGTTTATCAACCTCTGAAGGATGAACGGTTTAGTTGGTCTTGAGAATTGTGGGTACCCTGTGCAGAGATGTCACCTGGAGGCTTCCACAGCCTGTCCTGGGAACAATCAGAGAGATTTCAAAGGACACTTCCTGATAGTTGACAGGAGTCAGTTCTAGCTACCTGTGTTGCATCGTTTGTGTGACGTTTGAACAGCAAACAGGAGTTACAAACATAAATAGAGGTCTCGGAGGAGACAGTGGATTCGAATGCCTATTAAAGGTGCACAGGTTCCTTTAAAAGCAGGTTACAAACCCGGAAGATGAAATAAGGCTTTGTTCCCTATGGTACTCAGGTGCTGTGTAGCCTCCCACAAGATCACATCACTTAATGAGCTGCTGTAAATACCTTCTCTTGTAGACCGTGCATCTCTGCTTGTTCAGCCACCAAAGAGTGCAACATTACTGTCAGATCTAATGGCAGCTCCATGTAATTTCAAGACTGAAAAGTAATAAAAAAGCGAAATGAGGAGTAGATCGCTAAAGCCGAATCACAGCAATTTTTATAGGGGTAGGGATACAGGCAAGCAATGGCGACAGGAGTGCAGGGACCATGGGGGGTGGGGAAGGCAAAAAGTGATAGAATCTGAATCACAAGACGAGCAGCGGATGGACACTCATTACAATGAATCCATCTGTGCCTGGTCCGTGCTCCACAGAAAGGATAGAAAGTGACGTCGGAACTGTGCTGGCCAATTAGGAAACAGCAAATTTGAGTGACAATGACACTAACGAATGTTAAGCAATGAGTGGTCTCCAAGTGCTTTACTGTAGACAATACCCCTGCAGCAACAGCGCACACATGCTCACAGGTGAGACCTTAAAACCAGACTCGTCAGCCAGTGGTTTGTTCTAGGCTTCCTTCGTTTTCAGAAAAGACCAGGCACACCAGCGTGGTTCAGGTCACAGAGATCCAGGAGTGGAACCCAAGAGCTGGATCACCATTACCTCTATCAGATTTGAGACGATGTGTTCGGATGGACTGCCTATGGCAAGGAATTCAGACAAGCTGGGCTTCAACTCATCAGGAGGCATCCAAGCAGGCACACTGACCCACGGCTACCTGCCTATAGCTAACGCACTGACCACTGGACTAGAGGGACTGCAGTTACTGTGCCAAAATATCAGGCCCCCTAATCAGACCACTGATCCATCCACCACAGCGGCGTCCTCTCCAAGAAAGGGTGGGCACTTCCGTTACTTTGGCTGGTGGGACCCTGGGTAAACCCTGAACATTTGACTTCGGTGATTTGGTTTAAGCAGTTAATATGAAGTACAAGTACTGGCGCCCCTGCTTCAGCTTTGAAGAGTAATCCTGTGCAGCACAGTATACAGCAATGCTAAATGATTTGATAGTCCTCAGTATCTAGCTACTGGAACAAAACCTGTGGTCAGAACTATGGCCCAAAGGGCTATGTTTTCACTGTATATCTCAGTTTTATGTGATTTTTTTCTTATGTGTACTGAAGTACTTTTCTTGTATAAAGTAAATAACTGACTGGCCATTGGTCTTATTAGCTGCTATTACGATGTAAACTGTATTCTGAATGTCCAACCCACCTCCCCTCCATGAGTAAGCCCAGAGAGAGTCAAGTGCTGTAGAGGAGTAAGAGGTCATACAGTTTGGGATCCTATAGTATTGTGGTGCCAAGACACCAGGCATGAGGGCTTCGATTGATGCAACTGGAGCTCAGTAACCCTTGATAACTCTGGTACCGCTGCAGAATATACAAAGATCCATCACAAACGCATATGCAGACTTTTCTACGACTTACATCACCACAGCCCCCTGCACCGCTAGAGAGCTCCAGAAATGGATCACCGAACTTGCAATATATTTCAGATGCAGTCACACACTCACAAGCCCTCTGCACCTCGACCACAAATGATGACCCCTAAGCCTCACTCCTGGTCTCGCCCTGTCCAACCGACCTCTAACATCTCTCAACAAGCCCCCTGAACCAGCTGTTCCGTATGTTTAACCTTTCAGTCTCAATAGGCCTCTTGAACCAGCTGTTACATATTTTTAATCTTTCAGTCTCAACGTGTTCCTTGAGCCAGCTGTTCAGTATTTTAACCTTTCAGTCTCAAGCAGGACCTTTGAACCAGCTGTTCCATATTTTTTAATATTTCCGTCTCAGGCCCCTTGAACCAGCTGTACAATCCTTCAGTACTCTGACAAGTCAGATTAGCAGACCTCTACCAGCTCCTACCAGTTTGCAGGGTTTTCCCAGACAGCCCGCGTTGCTGCCATCCTACGGACAGATTTCTGCCCTCCTGCTGCTTGAACAGCTCAAGCCCAGGAAGGCAGAACAAAGGATTTCATTTGAGAGATGGAGACAACACCCTCTCCCTCTGGAAGGAAAATGTCACTTACCCAGGGTACATCTGTTCATGGCATGTGGTGCTGCAGATTCACATGCTGTGCATATTCCGCCATCTAGTGTTGGGCTCGGAGTGTTACAAGTTATTTTTCTTCGAAGAAGCTTTTTCGAGTCACAAGATCGAGTGACTCCTCCTCTCGGTGATAGTGCGCATGGGCATCGAGTCCTTTGTTAGATTGTTTTCCCGCAGGAGGATAAAGTCAGGAGTGAAGAATTATATATGAACAGATATATAGTAAGTAAAGAAGATGCCCATGCAATGTATATGGAAAATGTCACTTACCCAGTGTACATCTGTTCGTGGCATGGGACGCTGCAGATTCACATGCTGTGCATTATCCTGCCATCTAGTGTTGGGCTCGGAGTGTTACAAGTTGTTTTTCTTCGAAGAAGTCTTTTCGAGTCACGAGACCGAGGGACTCCTCCCTTTCAGCTCCATTGCGCATGGGCGTCGACTCCATCTTAGATTGTTTTCCCTGCAGAGGGTGAGGTAGGAGTTGTGTATATAGTAAAAGTGCACATGCAATGGAGTGAGTATGTATGTACATAATGTGTATAAAAAATAGTATATATTTACAAATTTACAAGTTTCATCAACTTATAACGGCTACAGGCTGCCGGGGAGGCGGGAGGGCGCATGTGAATCTGCAGCGTCTCATGCCACAAACAGATGTACACTGGGTAAGTGACATTTTCCGTTCAATGGCATGTGTAGCTGACGATACACATGCTGTGCATAGACTAGTAAGCAGTTATCTCCCCAAAAGAGGTGGCTTAGCCTGTAGGAGTTGAAGTTGTCTGAAATAATGTTCGTAATACAGCCTGTCCTACTGTGGCTTGTTGTGTCGTTAACACATCTACACAGTAATGTTTTGTGAATGTATGAGGCGTAGACCATGTGGCTGCCTTACAGATTTCTGTCATAGGTATATTTCCTAGAAAGGCCATTGTGGCACCTTTCTTCCTAGTGGAGTGCGCCTTTGGGGTAACAGGTAGATCTCTTTTTGCTTTAATATAGCAGGTCTGAATACATTTCACTAGCCATCTGGCAATGTCTTGTTTGGATATTGGATTTCCTGCATGAGGTTTTTGGAAGGCTACAAACAATTTTTTTGTTTTGCGAAACTGTTTTGTTCTATCAATATAATACATTAGTGCTCTTTTAATGTCTAACGTATGTAAGGCTCTTTCAGCTACTGAGTCTGGTTGTGGAAAAAAGACTGGGAGTTCCACTCTTTGGTTTAGGTGGAACAGTGATATAACTTTTGGTAAGAACTTGGGATTTGTACGGAGAACCACTTTATGTTTGTGTATTTGTATAAAGGGTTCTTGTATAGTAAATGCTTGTATTTCACTAACTCTTCTAAGAGATGTGATAGCTATTAGGAAGGCTACTTTCCAGGTTAAGTATTGCATCTCACAAGAGTGCATGGGTTCAAATGGTGGACCCATGAGTCGTGTTAATACAATATTGAGGTTCCACGAGGGAACTGGTGGTGTTCTTGGGGGTATGATTCTTTTTAAACCCTCCATAAATGCTTTGATGACTTGGATTCTAAAGAGTGATGTTGAATGTGTAATCTGCAGATAGGCAGATATTGCTGTGAGATGTATTTTAATGGAAGAAAAAACTAGATTAGATTTTTGTAAGTGTAATAAGTAGCTTACTATGGGGGTGATTCTAACCCTGACGGGCGGCGGAGGCCGCCCGCCAGAGTTCCCCCCTCCAGAACACCGCTCCGCGGTCCTAAGACCGCTGCGGTGATTCTGGGTTTTCCACTGGGCTGGCGGGCGACCGCCAAAAGGCCGCCCGCCAGCCCAGTGGAAAACAACCTTCCCACAAGGACGCCGGCTCTGAATGGAGCCGGTGGAGTGGGAAGGTGCGACGGGTGCAGTTGCACCCGTCGCGAATTTCAGTGTCTGCTGAGCAGACACTGAAATTCTTTGTGGGGCCCTCTTACGGGGGCCCCTGCAGTGCCCATGCTATTGGCCCAGGGGCCCCACGACACCCCATACCGCCATCCTGTTCCTGGCGGCAGAGCCGCCAGGAACAGGATGGCGGTATGGGGTGTCAGAATCCCCATGGCCATGGAGGATTCTTTTGGGCAGCGGAAAACCGGCGGGAGACCGCCGGTTTTCCTCTTCTGACCGCGGCCAAACCGCCGCGGTCAGAATGCCCTGCGGGGCACCGCCAGCCTGTTGGCGGTGCTCCCGCCAACCCTGGCCGCCGGGGTCAGAATGACCCCCTATGTTTTTTGCGGAAGCATGTAGTGGTTGAATTTGATTATTATGGCAGTAATAGACAAATCTTTTCCATTTATTTGCGTAACAATGTCTTGTAGTTGGTTTTCTAGCTTGTTTAATGACCTCCATACATGCTTGTGTAAGGTCTAAATGACCAAATTCTAAGACTTCAGGAACCAGATTGCTAGATTGAGCGATGCTGGATTCGGGTGTCTGATCTGTTGTTTGTGTTGAGTTAACAGATCTGGTCTGTTTGGTAGTTTGATATGAGGTACTACTGACAGGTCTAGTAGTGTTGTATACTATGGTTGGCGAGCCCAGGTTGGTGCTATTAGTATTAGTTTGAGTTTGTTTTGATTCAATTTGTTTACCAGATACGGAAGGAGTGGGAGAGGGGGAAAAGCGTAACCAAATATCCCTGACCAACTCATCCATAACGCATTGCCCTTGGAATGAGGGTGTGGATACCTGGACGCGAAGTTTTGGCATTTTGCATTTTCTTTTGTTGCGAATAGGTCTATTTGTGGTGTTCCCCAGCTTCGAAAGTAAGTTTGTAGTATCTGGGGATGAATTTCCCATTCGTGTGTTTGTTGGTGATCTCAACTGAGATTGTCGGCTAACTGGTTTTGAATTCCTGGGATGTACTGTGCTATTAGGCGAATGTGATTGTGAATCGCCCAATGCCACATTTTTTGTACTAAGAGACACAGTTGTGATGAGTGTGTCCCTCCCTGTTTGTTTAGGTAATACATTGTTGTCATGTTGTCTGTTTTGACAAAAATGTGTTTGTGGGCTATTAGAGGTTGAAATGCTTTCAATGCTAGAAACACCGCTAACAGCTCTAAATGGTATATATGCAATTGCCTTTGTTGAACGTCCCATTGTCCCTGTATGCTGTGGTGGTTGAGGTGTGCTCCCCACCCTATCATGGAAGCATCTGTTGTGATCACGTATTGAGGCACTGGGTCTTGGAATGGCCGCCCTTGGTTTAAATTTATAGGATTCCACCATTGAAGCGAGGAGTGTGTTTGGCGGTCTATCAACACTAGATCTTGAAGTTGTCCCTGTGCTTGTGTCCATTGGGTTGCTAGGCACTGTTGTAAGGGCCGCATGTGTAGTCTTGCGTTTGGGACAATGGCTATGCAGGAGGACATCATGCCTAGTAGTTTCATCACCATTTTGACTTGTATTCTTTGTTTTGGATACATGGCCTGTATTACATTGTGAAATGCCTGTACCCTTTGTGGGCTTAAAGTGGCAATCCCTTTTGCTGTGTTGATTGTCACCCCTAAGTATTGCTGTGTTTGACACGCTGAAGGTGTGACTTTGTGTAGTTGATTGAGAAACCTAGTTTGTGGAGGGTTTCTATGACATACTTTGGGGGTTATTCTAACTTTGGAGGAGGTGTTAATCCGTCCCAAATGTGACGGAAAAGTGACGGATTTACCACCAGCCATATTACGAGTCCATTATATCCTATGGAACTCGTAATACGGCTGGTGGTATATCCGTCACTTTACCGTCACTTTTGGGACGGATTAACACTCCTCCAAAGTTAGAATAACCCCCTTTGTGTGTTGTGAACACCGTTCTAGCGTGTTGGTTAACCAATCGTCTAGGTACGGGAACACATGGGACAATGGCTATGCATGAAGACATCATGCCTAGGAGTTTCATTACAAACCTCACCTTGATAGTGTTGGTTTGGGTGCATGTTTAGTATAAGATTTTGGAAGGCTTGTACCCTTTGTGGAGAGTGGCAATCCCTTTTTGTGTGTTGATTGTTGCTCCTAGGTATTGTTGTATTTGACACGGATGTAGATGTGATTTTTGGTAGTTTATAGAGAACCCTAACTTGTGAAGGGTTTCTATGACGTAGTTTGTGTGTAGAAGACACTGTTGCTGAGTGCTGGTTTTTATTAACCAATCGTCCAAGTAAGGGAATACATGCATGTGCTGTCTTCTGATGTGAGCAGCTACTACTGCAAGACATTTTGTGAATACCCTTGGGGCTGTTGTGATGCCGAACGGTAGCACTTTGAATTGGTAATGCATGCCTTGGATTACGAACCTCAAGTATTTCCTGTGGGAATGATGTATGGGTATGTGGAAATAAGCATCTTTGAGATCTAATGTTGACATGTAGTCCTGTTGTTTGAGCAAGGGAATCACGTCTTGGAGTGTCACCATGTGAAAATGATCTGATTTGATGTAATGATTTAGGGGGTCATTCCAACCCTGGCGGTCGGTGTTAAAGCGGCGGCCAACCCGCCAACAGGCAGGCGGTAAAAGAAATGGAATTCTGACCCTGGCGGGAACCGCCAACACAGACCGCCGCTTTAACACTCCGACCGCCACGGCGGGACAAATAAACAGCGCGGCGGTCACCGCCAACAGACAGGCGGCAGACAATGTACCGCCCACCCTATCACAACTCACCAATCCGCCACCTTTTCCGGGGCGGGAGCCCCGCCGATAAAAACACGGCGGAAACAGACTACGAACGGGAAAACACTCACCCTACACACTCCACGAGGAATCTGGACAGCATGGAACCAGAACTACACATCCTACCAGCAATTGTCTACCTGCTCCTCTACCAGGAGCACGAACGCCGGCGCAGAAGACAACAGTGAGTACTGCACCTACGACACAGGGAAGGGGGGAGGAGAAAAGAATACGGGCACACACATACGCGACACATCCCCCCCCCCCCCACCCAACTACCTACACACCAATGCAGAGCAACAACTCAGAGTGACACCCCCCAAACCCCCTGGAAGAATGCAAAGACAAAATAATATGTTATTGGAATTCAAATATATTGTAAGGCTAAGTAAATAAGTACGTCGAACATCCCATAACTATATACACATATGTAAATTGTTCCGTCAAAATTGGCTTTCTGTCATTGTACGTGGGCCAATGGTCCTCAACACATGGGCAAAGCCGATACATGAGACCCGAATCCATTGGAGAGAACACTGCAGGGGCATCAGATAGGAAAACTACAGGCACCTCAGGGGGAAGGGAAGGGGGGGCACCTCAGCCACATGAGTCCACGACGCCAGATCCACGAGGGGCCTCCATGGCCACTGTTCAATCCTGGGGAGTGCCAAGCCACAGTCTCACAAGTCCCTACAGTGGGTGGCTTGCCCACTGTGCCATCCTGGGGAGTGCAAAGCCACAGTCTCTCAAGTCCCTACAGTGGGTGGCTTGCCCACTGTGCCATCCTGGGGAGTGCAAAGCCACAGTCTCACAAGTGGATGACAGACTCCAGCGGTACTGGAGGAGTCTTGGTGCCCAGAGTGTATCGTGCAGCCCTGTCCAACACTGATCCGGGCCTGCCCCTTCTGCCAATGTGTCAGCGGTGCTTGAGTTGAAGGGCCCAGCGGAGCGTTGCTTGAGAGGAAGGGCCCAGCGGAGCGGTGCTTGAGAGGAAGTGCCCAGCGGAGCGGTGCAGAGACGGCGGTGCCCAGCGGAGCGGTGCTTGAGTTGAAGGGCCCAGCGGAGCGGTGCTTGAGAGGAAGGGCCCAGCGGAGTGGTGCTTGAGAGGAAGTGCCCAGCGGAGCGGTGCTTGAGAGGAAGTGCCCAGCGGAGCGGTGCTTGAGAGGAAGGACCCAGCGGAGCGGTGCTTGAGAGGAAGGGCCCAGCGGAGCGGTGCTTGAGAGGAAGTGCCCAGCGGAGCGGTGCTTGAGTTGAAGGGCCCAGCGGAGCGGTGCTTGAGAGGAAGGGCCCAGCGGAGCGGTGCAGAGACGGCGGTGCCCAGCGGAGCGGTGCTTGAGTTGAAGGGCCCAGCGGAGCGTTGCTTGAGAGGAAGGGCCCAGCGGAGCGGTGCTTGAGAGGAAGTGCCCAGCGGAGCGGTGCAGAGACGGCGGTGCCCAGCGGAGCGGTGCTTGAGTTGAAGGGCCCAGCGGAGCGGTGCTTGAGAGGAAGGGCCCAGCGGAGTGGTGCTTGAGAGGAAGTGCCCAGCGGAGCGGTGCTTGAGAGGAAGTGCCCAGCGGAGCGGTGCTTGAGAGGAAGGACCCAGCGGAGCGGTGCTTGAGAGGAAGGGCCCAGCGGAGCGGTGCTTGAGAGGAAGTGCCCAGCGGAGCGGTGCTTGAGTTGAAGGGCCCAGCGGAGCGGTGCTTGAGAGGAAGGGCCCAGCGGAGCGGTGCAGAGACGGCGGTGCCCAGCGGAGCGGTGCTTGAGTTGAAGGGCCCAGCGGAGCGGTGCTTGTCTTGAAGGGCCCTGTTCAGCGGTGCTTGTCTTGAAGGGCCCTGTTCAGCGGTTCTTGAGACGGCGGTGCCCTGTTCAGCGGTGCTTGTCTTGAAGGGCCCTGTTCAGCGGTTCTTGAGACTGCGGGGCCCTGTTCAGCGGTGCTTGTCTTGAAGGGCCCTGTTCAGCGGTGCTTGTCTTGAAGGGCCCTGTTCAACGGTTCTTGAGACGGCGGTGCCCTGTTCAGCGTGCTTGTCTTGAAGGGCCCTGTTCAGCGATTCTTGAGACGGCGGTGCCCTGTTCAGCGGTGCTTGTCTTGAAGGGCCCTGTTCAGCGGTGCTTGTCTTGAAGGGCCCTGTTCAGCGGTGCTTGTCTTGAAGGGCCCTGTTCAGCGGTTCTTGAGACTGCGGTGCCCTGTTCAGAGGTGCTTGTCTTGAAGGGCCCTGTTCAGCGGTTCTTGAGACGGCGGGGCCCTGTTCAGCGGTGCTTGTCTTGAAGGGCCCTGTTCAGCGGTGCTTGTCTTGAAGGGCCCTGTTCAGCGGTTCTTGAGACGGCGGTGCCCTGTTCAGCGGTGCTTGTCTTGAAGGGCCCTGTTCAGCGGTTCTTGAGACGGCGGGGCCCTGTTCAGCGGTGCTTGTCTTGAAGGGCCCTGTTCAGCTGTGCTTGTCTTGAAGGGCCCTGTTCTGCGGTTCTTGAGACGGCGGTGCCCTGTTCAGCAGTGCTTGTGTTGAAGGGCCCTGTTCAGCGGTTCTTGAGACGGCGGGGCCCTGTTCCGCGGTGCTTGTCTTGTAGGGCCCTGTTCAGCGGTGCTTGTCTTGAAGGGCCCTGTTCAGCGGTTCTTGAGACGGCGGGGCCCTGTTCAGCGGTGCTTGTCTTGAAGGGCCCTGTTCAGCGGTTCTTGAGACGGCGGGGCCCTGTTCAGCGGTGCTTGTCTTGAAGGGCCCTGTTCAGCAGTTCTTGAGACGGCGGGGCCCTGTTCAGCGGTTCTTCACATGTGTCTCCAGGGCACCAGATCTGGCCAGTATCTGGTGTTCACTCGCCATCCGACTTCTCGCTTGCGGGGCCCTCCTGTGCTGGTGTCCCGTGCCCGTGGGTGTACTCCTTCACCCCCGGAATGGGTCTGGTGGAGCCCTCCTGGGCAGCTCGCCTGCTGCCGGACTTGTCGGCCGTGCTGCCCTTGCCATCCTTGCCTGATACTCTTCTGTCCCTTGCCTCCCTTTGGAGATGTGCCAGGTGGCACCCCACTTCCTGACGGTGCCAGGGTGGTGCCTGTGGAGGCTGCCGTCTCTGTCCTCTCGCGCCGGCCCTTGCCTTTTTTGGATTTTTTCCCAGGGGGTGGACTGGCTGTCCCTTTGCTGCTGGCCGATGTAGCTGCCCTCGAAGGTGGTGGACTCCAATATCCCTGGACTATGGTCCTTGTAGGTCCAGGGCTTGTGGTGGCTGAGGTGCTGATTGGACTTTTACGAGATGGAGGGGGTGGGTCAGGTGATGGAAAGAGGTTAAGTTTGGAGAGGAAAAACTTTTTAGGAGCAATGGGCAGGGTAGGTGCAGTGGGTATGGGAGTGGAGGAAGAGGATGTGGTTGTAGGAGAGTCAAGTGTGCTGTCGTTGGGTGCAGGTGCTTGTGACGGAGGCTGTCGTGAGGTGGATGGCTGTTGGGTGGGTGGCTGCCTGCGTTTGTGTGGTTTGGAAGAGGGGGTGACAGACACACTGGGAGAGGACACAGGTGACGTGTAAATGGCAGTGGGGGTGGTGACTGCACGTGTGCGGAGTGTTCTGGTGGGTGTGCTGGTGATGGCCGTAGTGGCTGATGAAGTGGTACATGCAAGTGTGAGTGGAGACGTCACAGGGAGGGAGGAGGGAGACGAGGAGGAGGGGGACACAGAGGAGGCAGTGGCTGTTGGCATGTCTGCATGTGGATGTTGCTTGTGTGAATGCTTGTGGGATGTGTGGTGCTTATGTTTGGATGAGCTGACCTTGGGTGTTGAGGTGTGTGCAAGCTGGTCTGTAGGTGTGTCTGGGATAGGCAGAGGAACAGGGGAGTGGGACTGGGTGGAGGGAGTTGGAGGAGGGAGTGTAGGAGGCTGGACTGGCTTGTAGTGAGTACCAAGGGGTACTTGCACCAGGCCCAGTTATCCCTTATTAGTGTATAGGGTGTCTAGCAGCTTAGGCTGATAGATAATGGTAGCTTAGCAGAGCAGCTTAGGCTGAACTAGGAGACGAGTGAAGCTCCTACAGTACCACAAGTGTCATATGCACAATATCATAAGAAAACACAATACACAGATATACTAAAAATAAAGGTACTTTATTTTTATGACAATATGCCAAAAGTATCTCAGTGAGTACTCTCAGTATGAGGATAGCAAATATACACAAGATATATGTACACAATACCAAATTATGCAGTAATAGTGTTAGAAAACAGTGCAAACAATGTATAGTTACAATAGGATGCAAAGGGGACACATAGGGATAGGGGCAACACAAACCATATACTCCAAAAGTGGAATGCGAACCACGAATGGACCCCAAACCTATGTGATCTTGTAGAGGGTCGCTGGACTGTAAGAAAATAGTTAGGGTTAGAAAAATAGCTCACCCCAAGACCCTGAAAAGTGAGTGCAAAGTGCACTAAAGTTCCCCAAAGGACATAGAAGTCGTGATAGGGGAATTCTGCAGGAAAGACACAAATCAGCAATGCAACAACGATGGATTTCCAAACGAGGGTACCTGTGGAACAAGGGGACCAAGTCCAAAAGTCACAAGCAAGTCGGAGATGGGCAGATGCCCAGGAAATGCCAGCTGTGGGTGCAAAGAAGCTGCTACTGGACAGTAGAAGCTGAAGATTCTGCAGGAACGACAAGGGCTAGGAACTTCCCCTTTGGAGGACGGATCCCTCACGCCGTGGAGAGTCGTGCAGAAGTGTTTTCCTGAAGAAAGACTGCCAACAAACCTTGCTAGCTGCAAATCGTGCGGTTAGGGTTTTTGGATGCTGCTGAAACAGTGCTCACCCGAAGTTGCACAAAGGAGTCCCACGCCGCCGGAGGACAACTTAGGAGGTCGTGCAATGCAGGTTAGAGTGCCGTGGACCCAGGCTGGACTGTGCACAAAGGATTTCCGCCGGAAGTGCACGGAGGCCGGAGTAGCTGCAAAAGTCGCGGTTCCCAGCGATGCAGTCGCGCGTGGGGAGGCAAGGACTTACCTCCACCAAACTTGGACTGAAGAGTCACTGGACTGTGGGAGTCACTTGGACAGTGTTGCTGGATTCAAGGGACCTCGCTCGTCGTGCTGAGAGGAGACCCAGGGTACCGGTGATGCAGTTCTTTGGTGCCTGCGGTTGCAGGGGGACGATTCCGTCGACCCACGGGAGATTTCTTCGGAGCTTCTAGTGCAGAGAGGAGGCAGACTACCCCCACAGCATGCACCACCAGGAAAGCAGTCGAGAAGGCGGCAGGATCAGCGTTACAGAGTTGCAGTAGTCGTCTTTGCTACTTTGTTGCAGTTTTGCAGGCTTCCAGCGCAGTCAGCAGTCGATTCCTTGGCAGAAGGTGAAGAGAGAGATGCAGAGGAACTCGGATGAGCTCTTGCATTCGTTATCTAAGGAATCCCCAAAGACAGAGACCCTAAATAGCCAGAAAAGAGGGTTTGGCTACTTAGGAGAGAGGATAGGCTAGCAACACCTGAAGGAGCCTATCAGAAGGAGTCTCTGATGTCACCTGCTGGCACTGGCCACTCAGAGCAGTCCAGTGTGCCAGCAGCACCTCTGTTTCCAAGATGGCAGAGGTCTGGAGCACACTGGAGGAGCTCTGGGCACCTCCCAGGGGAGGTGCAGGTCAGGGGAGTGGTCACTCCCCTTTCCTTTGTCCAGTTTCGCGCCAGAGCAGGGCTGAGGGGTCCCTGGACCGGTGTAGACTGGCTTATGCAGAAATGGGCACCATCTGTGCCCATGAAAGCATTTCCAGAGGTTGGGGGAGGCTACTCCTCCCCAGCCCTAACACCATTTTCCAAAGGGAGAGGGTGTAACACCCTCTCTCTGAGGAAGTCCTTTGTTCTGCCTTCCTGGGCCAGGCCTGGCTGGACCCCAGGAGGGCAGAAACCTGTCTGAGGGGTTGGCAGCAGCAGCAGCAGCTGCAGTGAAACCCCGGGAAAGGCAGTTTGGCAGTACCCAGGTCTGAGCTACAGACCTGTGGGATCATGGGATTGTGCCAACTATGCCAGGATGGCATAGAGGGGGCAGTTCCATGATCATAGACATGTTACATGGCCATATTCGGAGTTACCATTGTGAAGCTACATATAGGTAGTGACCTATATGTAGTGCACGCGTGTAATGGTGTCCCCGCACTCACAAAGTCCGGGGAATTGGCCCTGAACAATGTGGGGGCACCTTGGCTAGTGCCAGGGTGCCCACACACTAAGTAACTTAGCACCCAACCATTACCAGGTTAAGGTTGAACATATAGGTGACTTATAAGTTACTTAAGTGCAGTGTAAAATGGCTGCGAAATAACGTGGACGTTATTTCACTCAGGCTGCAGTGGCAGGCCTGTGTAAGAATTGTCAGAGCTCCCTATGGGTGGCAAAAGAAATGCTGCAGCCCATAGGGATCTCCTGGAACCCCAGTACCCTGGGTACCTCAGTACCATATACTAGGGAATTATAAGGGTGTTCCAGTATGCCAATGTAAATTGGTAAAATTGGTCACTAGCCTGTTAGTGACAATTTGAAAGAAATGAGAGAGCATAACCACTGAGGTTCTGATTAGCAGAGCCTCAGTGAGACAGTTAGTCATAACACAGGTAACACATTCAGGCACACGTATGAGCACTGGGGCCCTGGCTGGCAGGGTCCCAGTGACACATACAACTAAAACAACATATATACAGTGAAAAATGGGGGTAACATGCCAGGCAAGATGGTACTTTCCTACAGGGAGGCAGGAGACAGGGACAATGGCTGCCGTCAGTGCTGAGGCCAAAGCGTTGAACGATCGCTGATGGGCAGCCTGACCCGAATGAATGCCCTCTAGGTATGCATTGCTCCGATGCACCTCCCTTTCCACCCCCTGGATGGCATTCAGAAGGGTAGACTGCCCAACAATGAGCGTCCGGAGGAGGTCAATGTCCTACTCACTGAGGGCAGCAGGGGTAACTGGGGCAGGGCCGGAGGTGCCTGGGGCGAAGGAGATGCCCGCCTTGGTGTGCGAGCGGGCACGGGGCGAACGCTGAGGGGCTGCTTGGAGGGCAGAGCTGGTGCGCTGGTTGGCGGCTGTACCTGTTGTTGCGGTGGGCACGGATGTTGCCGCCACCACAAAGGAGCTCCCTTCCGAGGACGTGTCGGTGTCGCTGATGTCTCCACGTGTCCCCGTTGTGGAGCCCCCCTCGCCCTCCGTCTCACTGGTGAAATCAGAGTCCGTTGCATGGCCCTCCGGCGCCATGTGAGATGCAGCTCCCTCGTGCTCCAATGCCACTTCTCCTCCGCCAGATGATGCTAATGCACACATGAACAGGAAGAGCAGACAAAAAAAGGGGGGGGGAGAAATAAAGACATGTTGAGTGCATGCATTGGCAACACAGTTGGCGGAGAGGACAGACACAGAAGCCCCCTGCACTACGCCGCGCACTTGGGGTACACTACTCAGTCAGTGAGACTTGGCCTACAAGCCAATGGACGACATCTGCACACATAGGTGACACATGGCCATGGATAGCTGTACTTGGCACCCTACAGAGGTGGAGGGCGGGGGCACAGGGCCATGCCTTACGGAGGGGACTAGCCTGCAGAAATCGCCCTGGCCTAAGGATACCCACATCCCTCCTCCCCCACCCAGACACCTCCACTGCGCGCGAAGATAGCAGAATGTGCTTGTACTCACCCCCTTGTGTCTGCTGTGATGTCCTCACGCGCCCATCCAAATCTGGGTAGGCCACCGCCAGGATCCGAGACATCAGGGGGGTCAATTGACGAGTGGCACCCCTCCTACGTTGGGAGGCCATCCCCAGCAGAGCCTCCGCGGTCTTTCTGCTCCCGCAGCGGATGTCCTCCCACCTCTTGCGGCAGTGGGTGCCCCGTCTGTTGTGGACCCCCAGGGTCCGGACGTCCTTGGCGATGGCACGCCAAATGTCGACTTTCTGATGGGCGCTGACCTATGTGACACGTACAGGGAGAGAAAATAAAATATCAACATTTTCTGCATGCTCGATGTGAGTGTCCCCCCATCCCCACCCTTGCCATGTGGCACATGCTCTCATCTGTCGTTTGATGCATGCCTCATAAGCTCCCCTCCGCACCTTCGTTCATTCACCCCACTCAACTCAGGCATTGCCCACAAAGCATGGTCCCAGTGTACTAACCTGTTGGTCTGGAGGACCGTAGAGTAGCGCATACTGGGGGAGGACCCCATCCACGAGTTTCTCCAATTCTTCAGAAGTGAAGGCAGGGGCCCTTTCCCCAGTCGCAGCAGCCATTGTCTCTTCCAGACCGAGGTCACAGCAGCACTTGCAGTATAGGTCCTCTCCTGTGGATGATCAGGTCTCGAGTGATTAAGCTGATAGAAAATGGCGGTCGCGCCCGCCGGCGCACTTCGTCATTGGCTCCTGAAACCCATAGGGTTCTATGTTAACCAATGCGGCTTTGCACCGCGGTCTTCGACCGCCTACCGCCACAGTGTGCCACGCCAGCGCATTGACCTCACATCCCATTGTCACACTTCACAGGTCAGGCAGCCGCCATTTCAAGGGCCCACATGGCTTAATTTCTACTGCGTCACACAGGCCTAGGCCTTGCATTGCCACTCATACAAGCCATTCAATGCATAGCGAATCGTGTACTGTGAAAGCTGTGGGAACGTACCTGGGGTTTGCTTGACTCTGTGCTCCATGTTGTCCTTCCTAGGCACCGTCCGCTGGGACTTGCGAGGAGATGGAGGAATGTTCCCGTGTACAGACCGCTGGTGGACCTGTCGACAATGGAAGAAAGACATGTCATACTGACATACAGACTTGACCGAGCCACTATACAGGAACTGTGTGCCCAGCTGGAGCCAGACCTGATGTCACCCATTCGCCAACCCACAGGGATTCCCCCTCTGGTGCAGGTTCTGTCAGTACTCCATTTTTTGGCAAGTGGGTCATTTCAAACAACAGTGGCCATTTCATCAGGGATGTCTCAGCCTATGTTTTCTAAGGTTTTGTCCAGAGTGTTGTCTGCCCTGATGAAATACATGCGGAGCTACATTGTTTTCCCTGAGGTGGGCGATTTGGCTACAGTGAAGGGTGATTTATATGCCCTTGGACATATTCCCAACATCATTGGTGCCATTGATGGGACCCATGTAGCTTTGGTTCCCCCCAGTGAAAGTGAACAGGTGTACAGGAACAGAAAAAGTTATCATTCTATGAATGTCCAGGTGGTCTGTTTGGCTGACCAGTACATCTCCCATGTAAATGCCAAGTTCCCTGGGTCAGTGCATGACGCGTACATCATGCGAAATAGCAGCATCCCTTATGTGATGGAACAGCTACAGAGACACCGTGTGTGGCTAATTGGTGACTCTGGTTACCCCAACCTGTCGTGGCTACTGACCCCAATGAGGAATCCCCGGACCAGGGCAGAGGAACGGTACAATGAGGCCCATGGGCGGACCAGGAGGGTGATCGAGCGGACCTTCGGCCTCCTGAAGGCCAGGTTTAGGTGCATGCATATGACAGGTGGATCCCTAATGTACTCACCGAAGAAGGTGTGCCAGATCATCGTGGCCTGCTGTATGCTTCACAACCTGGCTTTGCGACGCCAGGTGCCTTTCCTGCAGGAGGATGGTCCAGAGGGTGGTGTTGTGGCAGCTGTGGAGCCTGTGGAGAGTGAAGAGGAGGAAGACGACGGGGACGACACAGACAACAGGGACACAGTGATACAACAGTATTTTCAATAACACACAGGTACGAATCAACACCGCCATTTTACATGTACTTACAGTCTCCTGCCTCTCTACTGTCTGAGTTTCCCCCCAGTTTATGTTAACTGAGTTGTGACTTTCCCTTCCGTTTTCAGAGATGTGGGCCCCACTGCGTGACCTCTGCTTTGTTTGCCCATGGACTACAGCTGTGTGACAGTGGTATGTTGTCATCACAATGTAACTGAACATTTTGGCACCGTTAGGTCTAATACATTTGTTCAAAATACAAGCAGACTCCAGATAATTTTAGTGCAATAAGTGATTTTATTTAAGTGCTAAATTTAGGGACATGCTTGAAAATCGGTGATGGGTGATGGTGGAGTAATGTCCATGGCAGAGTCCAGATTTTCAGTCTCACAGGTGCATTGTCCATATGCCTGTGGAAGGATGGAGCAGGGGCAGTTCAAGGTTGGACAAGGTGACAATGTGGGACAGTGGGATGACATCAGGGGGTATCCTTTGCTGGCGGGGTCTTGGCATCCTACTCTGTCTTATTCCTAGATCTCAGGTACCGCTTGCGGGGTGGTTCTTCTTCTGCAGGAGGTGGGGTTCTGGTGGCCTGTTGTTGTGTGGGGGCCTCCTGTCCACTAGCGCCGGCGGAGGTGGTAGGCTGTTCCTGGTCCATGCTAGTGACAGGGGCCCTTTGTGGTGCCACATGGTCCCGCAATGTGGTGACAATCTGGGTAAGAGCCACGACGATGGTCCCCATTGCGGAACTAATGGCTCCGAGTTCTTCCCTGAACCCCATGTACTGTTCCTCCTGCAGTACCTGGATCTCCTGGAACCTGGCCAGTACCGTAGCCATCGTCTCCTGGGAGCGGTGGTATGCTCCCATGATGGAGGAGAGGGCCTCGTGGAGAGTCGGTTCCCTGGGCCTGTCCCCCCCCCTGTCGCACAGCAGCCCTCCCAGTTCCCCTGTTTCCCTGGGCCTCTGTCCCCTGGACCGTGTGCCCACTACCACTGCCCCCAGGTCCCTGCTGTTGTTGGGGTGGTGGGTCAACCTGGGTGCCCTGTAGTGGTGGACACACCGCTGATTGACGTGTCCTGGAGACAGATGCATGGGCCCGCTGGGTGGGAGCTGTGCTGGTGTTCCCAGAGGGGGGTAGGTCTGCTGTGGCCTGTGGCTGTGTGAGGGGAACCGACTGTCCTGAGGTCCCCGATGGGCCGGGCTGGTCATCTGGGTCCAGGGAGACAGAGCTGCTGTCATCACTGAGGGCCTCTTCTGGGGGTGGGATGGACATTTCTGGACCCTCCTGGGCGGTGTGGTGGCGTTCGGGTCCTGCAGGGGTATAAGAGTATGGTTATTGCTTCTGTGTGTGCCATAGTGTGCAATGGGTGGGTGGTCGTGTACCCCAGTGCTGGCATTCCCTTGTGGGGGCTGTTGTGACGGTGGCTTGTGGGGGAGATGGGTATGTGCAGTGGGCATGCTTTGGTGATGGGTGTCCATGCTTTGTGGACGCATGCAGGGCTAGGTGTTGGGATGGGTGGGTTGTGATGGTGAGCCATTTGCAAGGAGTTGGTGTGATGGGGGTGGGGGTGAGGGTGGGGGTATGTTTTGGCATGCAGGTGGGGTGGGGTGAATGAAGTAGTGAAGATTTGACTTACCAGAGTCCATTCCTCCAGCTACTCCTGCGAGGCCCTCAGGATGCAGGATGTGCAAGACTTGCTCCTCCCATGCTGTAAATTCTGGGGGAGTAGGTGGGGGTCCGCCGCCAGTCTTCTGCACCGCAATGTTGTGCCTTGATACCATGGAACGCACCTTCCCCCGTAGGTCGTTCCACCGCTTCCTGATATCGTCCCGATTTCGTGGATGCTGTCCCACAGCGTTGACCCTGTCCACTATTCTTTACCATAGCTCCATCTTCCTGGCAATGGTGGTGTGCTGCACCTGTGTCCCGAAGAGCTGGGGCTCTACCCGAACTATTTCCTCCACCATGACCCTGAGTTCTGCGTCAGAAAACCTGGGGTGTCTTTGGGGTGCCATGGGGTGGTGTGGATGAGGTGTGGGGTGGTGTATGTGTTGTAGAGTGTGGTGGTGTATGGTGTTTTGTGCGTGGATATTGTGTGGGAGATTTTGTGATTTGCCTCTGTGTGATGGTGTACTCTATTCTGTGCTGTCTCTCTCTGGCCTTCAGTCGCAATTGTGGTCGTAAGGGTTTGTGGGTGATGTAGGTGTGTGTTTTATATTGTAATGGGTGTGTGGGAGTGGTGTGTGTATGTGTCTCAGGTGTGTGTATTTTGAATTGTCCAATGTGGCTGTGTTTTGTAAAGGTGTGTGTATTTTGAGCGCAGCGGTGTGTACCGCCAATGGAATACCGCGGTTGAAAGACCGCTGCGGGGATTTGTGGGTCAGAATAGCAAGGGCGTATTTCTGTTGGCGTGACGGTGGAGGTTTGGTCATCGCCAGTTTTTCGCTGGCCGTTGGTGTGGCGGACTTTTGTTGTTGTTGGGTTTTTGGCGGTTTGCCAGTTGCGGGTCAGAATGACCGCGGCGGTTTACCGCGACCGCGGCGGTGTTATGGCGGTCTTCTGACCGGCGGTAAGCGCCTTTTACCGCCGAGGTCAGAATGACCTCCTTAGTGTTCTGAGGTCTAATATGGGTGTCAGTGTTTTGTCCTTTTTTGGAATTAGGAAATACAGGGAGTAAACACCTGTTCCTTTTTGATGGTTGGGTACTAGTTCTATTGCTTCCTTTTGTAATAATGCTTGGACTTCTAGTTGTAACAGATCTAAGTGTTGTTTGGACATGCTGTGTGCTCTTGGAGGCACATCTGGTGGCAAATGTAGGAATTCTATGCAATAACCATGTTGGATAATGGCTAGGACCCATGCGTCCGTAGTTATGTGTTCCCAGTTTTGGTAATAATCTGTGAGCCTCCCCCCCCCCACTGGTGTGTGTTGGGGGTTTGTGACGTTGGAGTCACTGTTTAGTTTGTGGGGTTTTTGGGCTTTGGAATTTCCCTCTTGTTTTAGGGAACTGTCCACCCCTATATTGTCCCCGAAAACCTCCTCTCTGATATTGGTCCTGGTATGTGGGTCTGACTTGTGAGGTGGAAGGCTCTGTGGTCTGGGCCCGAAACCCCCCCTCTAAAGTGCGGCTTCCTAAAAGTGCCTCTGCTCTGTAGGGAGTAGAGTGCGCCCATGGCTTTGGCCGTGTCAGTGTCTTTCTTCAGTTTGTCTATCGCTGTATCCACCTCCGGCCCAAACAATTGTTGTCCGTTGAAAGGCATATTCAGCACAGCCTGCTGGATTTCTGGCTTAAATCCGGAGGTACGTAGCCACGCGTGTCTCCGAATGGTTACCTCCGTGTTTACTGTCCTGGCCGCTGTGTCTGCTGAGTCCATAGCCGACCTTATTTGGTTGTTGGAGATAGTTTGGCCCTCCTCGACAACCTGTTGGGCACGTTTCTGGAACTCTTTGGGAAGGTGTTGAATGAAATGTTGCATTTCGTCCCAATGTGCCCTGTTGTATCTTGCCAGTAGAGCTTGCGAATTGGCAATTCGCCATTGATTGGCTGCCTGTGCTGCCACCCTTTTGCCTGCTGCATCGAATTTCCTACTTTCTTTGTCGGGTGGTGGTGCGTCTCCAGAAGTTTGTGAGTTTGACCTTTTCCGGGCTGCTCCTACTACCACAGAATCAGGAGTTAACTGTTGTGTAATGTACACAGGGTCCATAGAGGAAGGATTATATTTCTTCTCCACCCTAGGTGTGATGGCTCTGCTCTTGACTGGGTCTTGAAACACCTGTTTGGCATGTTTTAACATGCCTGGTAACATTGGCAAACTTTGGTATTGGCTGTGCGTAGATGACAGGGTATTGAACAAGAAGTCATCTTCTATGGGCTCTGCATGCAATGCTACGTTATGAAAAGTAGCTGCCCTGGAAACCACCTGCTTGTAAGCAGTACTGTCCTCCGGTGGTGATGGCCTTGCCGGGTAGCAATCCGGACTATTATCGGAGACCGGTGCATCATACAAATCCCATGCATCCGGGTAATCTTGGCTCATCCCTGTGTGCGTTGGTGACTGCATCATTGGGGGTGTTGCTACTGGGGACAGATGTGGCGAGTGCGGTGGCGATGGCTGTGGAGAAAACTGTGGTGGTGTTTTTTCTTTAGCCACTTTTGCTTTTGGCTGCATTTCTGCCTCATGGAATGCAAGCTTCCGCTTCATCTTTATTGGAGGAAGAGTTCTGATTTTCCCTGTGTCTTTTTGTATATGGAGCCTCCTCTGGGTATGGTCTGGCTCTCCCATGCCCAGTTCTTGTTCAAACCTGTGGCCTTGTAATTGTGAGGAAAGGCCCTGTTCGTCTGTATAGGAGCTGTGTTTCGGCTCCGAGGCTGCATGTTTCGGCACCGAAACCTTTTCGGCAGTCTTTTTCGGTTCCGAGGAAACCTTTTTGGCTTTCGGGGTGCCAGTCTCTCAGTGTCGAGTCTGGTCGGAGCCGGTATCTCGGTGCCGAGTCTGTTCAGAGCCGGTATCTCGACCGGAGTCGGATGTCTTCGGCTGCTGGGAGGCCTTTTTCGGTGCCGATGATTGGTCACCGTGTTTTCGGGTAAAGCCATGGCCTGTTGGCGGTGGCGTCCCCTGGGCCTTCATGATTTTCGAGTGAGTTTTTGCCGGGGCTGGTTTACTCACGGTTTGTTGCCTCGTCGGCTGCTCACTCTCGGGCTCGTCCGAATCTGGAATGGAGAATGTCTCCTCTTCCTCGACGTTGGGGTGTTGACGCCATTAGAAGTCTTTGAGCTCTACGATCCCGCAGTGTCTTCTTGGATCGAAATGCCCGACAGGCCTCGCACGTATCCTCTTTGTGTTCTGGGGACAAACACAGATTACAGACCAAGTGTTGGTCTGTATAAGGATACTTAGCGTGGCAGTTGAGGCGGAAGGGGGTTCGTTCCATGAGCCTTGAAGATGGACGCGGTCGGGCCGGCCAGGCCCCGCCGAGGAGTGGAAGCCCCGAAGGGCTGCCGGAGCTCTTCTTTCTTCGGTGTCGATGTGCTAGCACTAACCCGGTACCGAGCGCAAACAATACCGTAGAATTTTCCGATTGATAACTATCTTTTCCGAACCGAACACGGAGTGAAGAGGAACACGTCGGAACCCGATGGCGGAAAGAAAACAATTTAAGATGGAGTCGACGCCCATGCGCAATGGAGCCGAAAGGGAGGAGTCCCTCGGTCTCGTGACTCGAAAAGACTTCTTTGAAGAAAAACAACTTGTACCACTCCAAGCCCAACACTAGATGGCAGGATAATGCACAGCATGTGTATCTGCAGCTACACATGCCATTGAACACATATTTACATAAGAAAGTATCACAACGGCTACAGGCTTCCGGGGAGGGAGGGCGCATGTGAAACTGCAGCGGAACATGCCACGAACAGATGTACACTGGGTAAGTGACCTTTTCTGTTCGATGGCGTGTGTAGCTGCAAATACACAAGCTTTGCATAGACTGAAAAGCAGTTCCCTCCTAAAATAAGCGGTGGCTAGCCTGTATGAGTTGGAGTAGTTTGAAATAGTGTTTTAAGCACTGCTTGCTTGTTGGCAAGATAGCACATCCATACAGTAGTGTTTAGTGAATGTGTGTGGTGTGGACCATGTGGCTGCTTTACATATGTCTGCCATTGGTATATTTCCCAAAAATGCCATTGAAGCTCCTTTCTAGTTGCCTTTTAGCTTTAAGATAGCAAGTTTGAATACACTTTACTATCCATCTGGCCAATCCTTGTTTGGAAATAGGATTCCCTTTATGAGACTGTTGAAAAGCCACAAAAGGTTGTTTTGATTTTCTAAAATCTTTTGTTCTGTCTATATAATACATGAGAGCTCTTTTGGGATCAAGAGTGTGGAGAGCTCTTTCAGCAACTGAATCTGGCTGTGGAAAGAAGACTGGCAATTCCACTGACTGATTGATGTGAAATGGTGAAACCACTTTGGTAGAAATTTTGGATTTGTTCTAAGTACTATTTTATTTTTGTGGAAAGGTTTTTCTAAAGATGAATGCTTGAATTTTACTTACTCTCCTTAAGGGACTAATTGCTACCAGGAAAGCCACCTTCCATGAGAGAAGTTGAAGAGCACTAGAATGCATAGGTTCGAATGGTGGACCCATAAGTCTTATGAGCACAATATTGAGATTCAAGGCAGGAGCTGGTAGAGTTCTAGGTGGAGTAACTCTTTTAAGGCCTTCCATAAAAGCTTTTATGAGAGGTATTCTAAATAGAGAAGTATGCTGTCTGTTTTGGAGGTAAGCTGATATTGCTGTTAAATGAATTTTAATAGATGAATATGCTTTTTGTAAGTGAAGCAAACAACAAACAATATCCTACACTGATGCTTGAAGTGGATCAATGTTTTTGGGTTGACAGTAATGTACAAAACGTTTCCATTTAGCTGCATAGCAGTCTAGTTGTAGGTTTACGCACTTCTTTTAGAATGTCCATAGATTCTAATGGAAGTTGTAAATATCCAAATTCTATGACTTCAGGAGCCAAATTGCCAGGTTGAGCACACTGGGATTGGGATGCCTGATCTGACCTTTGTTCTGAGTCAATAAGTCTGGTCTGTTTGGAAGCTTGCAATGTGGTACTACAGACAGATCCAACAGTGTTGTGCACCAGTGTTGACGTGCCCACGTAGGAGCTACGATTATCATAGTGAGGGAGGTGTGACAGATCTGGTTGACCAGAAATGGAATTAGTGGGAGAGGGGGAAAAGCATAAGCAAATATCCCTGAACAATTGATCCATAGAGCATTGCCCTTGGATTGAGGGTGGGTACCTGGACGCGAAGTTTGGGCATTTTGCATTTTCGCTTGTTGTGAAGAAATCTATGTTTGGTGTTCCCCACATGTGAAAGTACTGTTGAATTACTTGTGGGTGAATCTCCCATTTATGTATTTATTGTTGCGTCCTGCTTAAGAGGTCCGCTAGTTAGTTGTGTATCTCTGGGATATACTCTTCTAATAGCTGAATGCAATTGTGAATCGCCCATTTCCAAATTGTTTGTGCTAGAAGGGACAATTGAGATGAATGCGTGCCCCCGTTTTTGCAGATAATACATTGTTGTCATGTTGCATGTCCTTATTAACACTGTTTTGTGTGTGATTTGTGGTTGGAATGCTTTGATTGCTAAGAACACTGCCAGCAATTCCAAGTGATTTATGTGGTAAGTTTGCTGGATTGAGTCCCATTCTCCCCGAATTGTAAAATTGTTGAGATGGGCTCCCCAACCTGTCATTGATGCATCTGTGGTGATTATGGTCTGAGGCACTGGGTCCTGAAATAGCGCCTCTTTGATAAGTTGATGTGATTCCACCATTGCAGATGGTTGTAAGTTTGGCGGTCCAAAAACACAGATCGTGAATTTGACCCTGTGCCTGAGACCATTGTTGTGAGAGACACTGTCGGAGGGGTCTCATGTTTAGATGTGCATTGGGCACTACTGCTATGTATGATGCCATCATTCCCAATAGCTTCATGATAAACCTTACTGTGTAAGTTTGACTGAATTGTAATTGGGATCAGTATGGAACGCTTGAATTTGTTGTGGATTTGGGTAGGCTAATGCTGGCTGAGTGTTCAGAATTGCTCCTAGATATGGTTGAATTTGTGCTGGTTAAAGGTGAGATTTCCGGTAACTGACTGTGAACCCTAACCTGTGTAGGTATCTACTGTGTATGTTGTTGACAGGACTGAATGGTGCTGGCTTTTATGAGCAAGCCGTCCAGATAGTGAAAGACATGTATGTACTGTCTTCTGATGTACGCTGCAACCACTGCTGGGCATTTTGTGAATGCCCTTGGTGAAGTTGTTACTCCAAAGTGTAGCACTTTGAATTGATACACAAACCCAAAGTACTCGCGGTGTGCTGGATGGATAGGAATGTGGAAGTAAGCATCTTTTAGATCTAACGCTGTCATGTAGTCTTGTTTTTGTAACAAGGGGATGACATCCTCTAGAGTGACCATGTGGAAATGCTCTGAGAGAATGTACTGACTGAGAGGTCTGAGATCGAGGCTTGGTCTGAGAGTGCCATCCCTTTTTGGTATGAGGAAGTATAGAGAATATACTCCTGTCCCTTGTTGATAAATGGGAACTACCTCTATTGCCCCTTTGAGTAGAAGAGATTTTACTTCTTGTTTTAACAGAACAATGTGTATGGGAGAAAGCCTGTGTGAACGAGGGGGGATGTTTGGTGGAGTGTAGATGAGTGCTACACAATAGCCATTGTGGATAATTGACAGTACCCATTGATCTGATGTAATCTGTTGCCAATAATGGTGGAAATATTGCAGTCTTCCTCCCACGGGGGATGTGTGCTGTGTGGGATGCAGAGGAAGTCACTGCTTTGATGAGGTGGAGGCACCTCTTGTGGTAGTGGATTTTCCCCTAGATCTGAAATTGTGTCTTCTATAGGAGCTCCTGAAAGATCCTCTGGAATAATATTGTTGTCCCTGTTTTTGTTGGGACGTAGAGGCTTCTGATGTTTGGGGTTTAAAACCTCCTCTGAACTGAGGCTTACGAAAAGTGCCCCGAAAAGGTGTTGTGTAAAGGGTACCCATGGTCTTTGCTGTATCGGAGTCCTTTTTTATTTCTCAATGGTGGTATCCCCCTCAGGTCCAAATAGTTGCTGTTTATTAAATGACATATTGAGGACCACTTGTTATATGTCAGATTTAAAACCTGAGGGCCGCAACCAAGCATGCCTTCTGATCATGACACTAGTGTTTATTCCCCTAGCTGCAGTGTCAGCTGCGTCTAGTACAGATCTAACCTGCTTGTTGGCAATAGCTTGTCCTTCTGCCACTACCTGCTGTGCTCTTTTATGATTTTCCTTAGGGAGGTATTGAAGGAACTACTCCATCTCATCCTAAAGTGCCCTATCATACCTGGCTAAAAGAGCTTAGGAGTTGGCAACTCTCCATTGATTTACAGCTTGAGTTGCCACTCTTTTGCCTGCTGCATCAAATGTGCGGCTTTCCTTATCAGAGGGAGGAGCATCCCCCGTGGACTGTTTGCCCTTTTCCTAGCTGCACTGACCACGATGGAATCAGGTGGCAATTGTTGTGATATAAAGACTGGATCAGATGGTGCAGCTTTATATTTTGTGTCCACCCTAGCAGTAATACCCTAGCCTTTGCTGGCTCTTTAAAAACGTTGTCAGCATGTTTTAACATACCTGGTAACATTGGCAAACATAGGTACTGCTTATGTGTAGAGGAAAGTGTTGAATAAGAAATCTTCCTCTATAGGCTCAAAGTGCATCTGTACGCAGGGTCATTTGATGGAATTAGGTCAGTATCATACATATCCCATGGGTCCATGTTATAAGTATTATCACCCATGTAAACCCCATGTGATGAGACAGGTGATTGTGTGGAAAACTGTGATGGTGGTGGAGTGTGAGGTGGTGGACAAGAGGGAAGAAGAGGCGAATGCGGTGGAGAAGGCTGATGCACTGTCTTTGGCTTCTCCTTGTGCTTAAATATCTTCACTGGCGAAGAGCCAGTTTCCAAACTTTGTTGGAATATTAGTTTCCTCTTTGTTATAGGATAAGGAGAGGCAATAATCTTCCCTGTATTCTTTTGGATCTGTATTCTCCTTTGATTATGGTCCATGAACTCAAGAATTGGTCTAATTTCTGTTTCCTGTTCTGGAGATGGAACCTGTTTGCTTCCCACCAATGAATGCTTTGAAAGCTTTGTGATAGAATGCTTTAAACAAGCCGAAAATGTGGTTTCTGTAGTAGATGAAAGTTTTTTTCAGCTCCGGAGAGGTGCGTGGATGTTTCGGCTCTGATGTAGTATAAAGCCATCTCGGTTCCGAAGTGGAAGCCTCCACCTTTCGACTCGATGCCGAACCAGGCGTGGCAGTCTGTTCGGTGGAGTGTCTCTTGGCCTTTTTCGGCACCGAAACAGAGGGTCGGTCGACGATATGTAGTTTTCGGGTTGGACCATGGCCAGCAGGCAGTGGTGGACCCAAGGCCTTTTTAATCTGTTTTTGATGGGAAGGGGCTGGTGTACTCACATACTGCGCCACAGGAATAATGTGACTGTCCCCATCTGAGTCACGTCCGTAGTCAGAGTCTGGGATGGAGACCGCGGTCTCTGCCTGTTCCTCACCGAAGATGTCGGGCGTTTGTTCCGTCGACTTCGATGCCATCTCTAGCCGTCTTGCTCTTCGATCCCATAAGGTCTTCTTGGATCAGAAAGATCGGCTTGCCCCGCGGGTCTCTTCTTTGTGGTCCGGAGAGAGGCAGAGGTTACACACCGAGTGCTGGTCGGTGTAGAGGAACTTGGCGTGGTACAGAGAGCAGAATCGAGATGGATTCGATCCATGAGCCAGAGACACAGTAGGCCCAAGAAGGGCGTGGACGCCCCAAAGGGCATTTAATCAATACCGACGCTACAATCAGATCGAGTCTAGTCAGAGTCGCGTTCGAAAAACAATACTGACGTTAAAGGAAAAGACAGAGAAGTTCAGATAATACCGAACCAAGATCTACCAGAGCAAAAGGGAACACGTCCGAACCCAACGGCAGAAAGAAAACAATCTAACAAATGACACGATGCCCATGCGCATCCGAGAGGAGGAGTCATTCGATCTCGTGACTCGAAAAACTTTCTTCTTTTGAAGGGCACATTTGGTGCCCTACTTGCATAAACCCGTTTGCACCAGTCAAGGGACCCCTGGTCCCAGCTCTGGCATGAAACTGGACAATGGAAAGGGGAGTTACCACTCCCCAGTCCATCACCACCCCACGGGTCGTGCCCAGAGCTCCTCCAGATGGCCACTTGATTCTGCCATCTTGAATCCATGATGGGCAGAGGCCTCTGGGAGCATCTGAGTGGCAAGGTCAGGCAGGTGACGTCATAGCACCAACCTGATAGGTGTTCACTCTGCTAGGGGACCAGTCCCCCTTTTAGGGCTAGTTAGTGTCTCGCTCTTGGGGGGGTCCTCAGATTTGACACGCAAGATTCCACCATGACTCCTCTGCAACGTTTGCTTTGACTTCTGGCCACTGGAACCGCAACTGGACTTCACAGGAACCTACAATCTGCAGCCCCAGCGACAACTCCACTCTGCAACATAGTTTTACCGGCTCCTTCCAGCAACTGCAACATTTCCCTGGCTGCAAGTCTTCAGTCTGCACCAAAAAGCAAGAAGGAATTTCCCTTGGAGTGAAGGAGTTACTCCCCTGCATCCGCAGGCACCAACTGCAAGGACGACTGGCTGTGTGGGTCCTCTCTCCTGCAACTCTGCGTGGATCCTGCAACACAGGTGGCAGTCTTGAGTGGTCCCCTTAGTCCCCTCTACCAGCTGTCCAACTTTGGAGGTGGTAAGTCTTTGCCTTTCCTTGAGGACAGTACCCCTATGCTCCGCGACTCTTGCAGCTACCAAGGCTTGTTGGCTCTCCTTCCAAGGGATCTTCAGGCTCAATGTAGCCCTGGCCTCCAGCACTCTTCTCTGCAACGCGTAGTCTCCTGCCTGCTGCTCCAGCGACGTGGCCCTCCTCTTCGGGTGTGCTGAGTGGGCCTCACTGCGACTCCTGTGACTACTGCCTGTGAGTTGCCTGTGGGGGCTGCATCCTCGCCTTCTGGCTCTCCACACTGCGGAGGGTCGCCTGGGACTTCCCTCCTTGGGTTGAGTCCCCTCAGACCTTCCTGATTCCCAGCAGCTCTGCAACTTCTCTTCTGCAACTCTTGCCTTTGCCAAGGCTTGTTGGTGGTTTTTCCACACCACTGACAGAATGCAACTCTTCTTCCGACGAGGGACATCGACTGCATCACTTCTAGAACTCTTCCTCTGCTCCTGTGCTGCATAGCTGACTCCTGGTCTTCACAGTCGACCTAGTTCTGCATCTCCAGAAGGGTGGGTAGTGGCTCCTGCCCCAACTGGACACTCCAACTGGAACTGGACTTGGCCCCCCTCATTTGCAGCCCCTCTTCTGTCAGGATCTATCTTCTGTTTCTTCCAGTCTTACTGGGTTCTTGCACAGTCCTTTTACAAAGTTTATCTGTGGGTTTGGGAAAAACCAGGTACTTACCTCTTCTCTCCTGGTCGCAGGAGTGCACTTGGGGTTCCTAGTTCCTCCAGCTCCCCTCTACATATTCCACTTACCTGGGTGGGGGACTGACTTTCACATTCCATTTTTTTAGTATATGGTTTGGTCTTCCCCTAGGGTCTCTATTGTTTACTGTTATTTCACTGTTTTCTATTGCTTTCTATGCCCATCCCTGATTACTAAGGTGTATGTAATAGTATTGTTACTCAACTCCTAGTGGAGTATTGCCTATACAGTATTTTAGTATTTGTGTTACCATAATAAAGTGGCTTGATTTTTGTAACACTATGTGGTTCTTTCATTTGTGTAAGTGCTGTATGACTACAGTGGTTTTGCATGAGCTTTGCATGTCTCCTGGATAAGCATTGGTTGCTCATCCACAGCTACCTCTAGAGAGCCTGGGTTCCTGGACACTGACTACACCTCACTAATAGCAGATACCTGGACCTGGTATACGGTGATAACGCCACAGGTGCTCACCACACACCAGGCCAGCTTCCTACAAGATGCACTTCTATCCAGTGCCTTCTCATCCCGCTGAGTCATGAGGTCCAGTGCCTTATTGCACCCATTGAGCTCTGCTCTCCAAGACATTTTATAGATCAATAGATCTCAAATCCTGTATCTCAGCAACTTTACATACAGGAACCATTATGGGTCCCTCTAGCTCCTGAGTGAGGAGTAGCCATACGCCATGCTCATGGCACACAGCCCCCAGAGTCACTCCATAACAGCCAGCTAGCCTTTCCTGGACCACTGCGCGCCCGCAAACCCTGTGCAAATTCAGAGATGTAATGGAGCAGTCTTGAGCTGAAGGCAGCATGATGTGAAGCAGGAACCCCAGATCACACCCCACCTCAGCCACCTGTCAGTAACTTTGTCACACTGTATAGTACGTTCTGGTCAGTGACGCAAGAGCTCCTTGAAGCCTCTCTAATGGCACTATAAATTACTTTTCTCAATAAACAAGACTTGGATAGACAGATTGAATCAGTCTTTATATGCAATGAAAAAATGGCGCGGAGGTCTCCATGCTCCAAGTGCACCTGTCTTGTGCTTGGTCAAACAGAGACGTTTATCATTATAAAGGTATGCTAAGTGGTATCAGTAAGGAGGTCTTTGTGGTGGAGAACACGCTGCTGGACAACGTCTTGGTGGTGGAGAACACTCAGCTGGACAGTGTTTTTGTAGTGGAAAACAGGCTGTTGGACCACGTCTTTGTGGTGGAGAACACTGCTGGACGGTGTCTTTCTGGTGGAGAACACGCTGCTGGACCGCATCTTTGTGGTGGAGAACACGCTGCTGGACGGTGTCTTTTTGGTGGAGAACACGCTGTTGGACTGCGTCTGTTTGGTGGAGAACACGCTGTTGGTCCGCGTCTTTGTGGTGGTGAACATACTGCTCGATGTTGTCTTTGTGGTGGAGAACATGCTGTAGGACTGCATCTTTGTGGTGGAGAACACTCTGCTAAATGGTGTGTTTGTGGTGAGAACAGGCCGTTGGACAGTGTCTTTGTGCTCCCTGCTGTTCCTTAAGTGAATGCTCTCCCATTGACATCTGCTCAGCCTCCAGACTGTACAGGACTCTGGTTGCGCACCCAGGCATGAAACTGCTCGAGTGCCTCAAACTGGGATCTGCGGATAAGAGTCTGAGGACGGATATTCTTGATATATTCTTTAGCTTCATGTGGGCTCCAGTTGTGGACCTGAAACAGAGCAACATATAATACTATCAGGTCAACAAACTGAAAAAGAATACATCATCACAACAGAAGGGAGAGAAAAAAAACATAAGGAGAGTAAGGGGTGCAAATGTAAACTGTTGGATTAGATGAGTAACACTATGTTGATGTTGGTGGGTGTCTAAGGGACTGAGAATGGAGGCACTGCTGAGATGGACCATAGTGTAGGCACTGCAAGCAAACATTGCAGAGGAGATGGGGCAGAAAGGCAATGTGTTGAAAGTGCCACTCGTAGGGAGCAGAATGGAAGTATTGCTGACACATACTGCAAACAACGTACTGTTGAGACCTGCAGTGGAAGAATAGCTGAAAAAGTTACATGGAAGTTACTGTGGGTTGTGTAGGAAAGTACCATCTTGCCTGGCATGTTACCCCCATTTTTACTTGAGTGTATGTTTGATTTTGCCTGTCTAACTGGGATCCTGCTAGCCAGGACCCCAGTGCTCATAGTATGTGCCCTATATGTGTTCCCGGTGTGGTGCCTAACTGGATCACTGAGGCTCTGCTAACCAGAACCTCAGTGTTTATGCTCTCTCTGCCTTTAAAATTGTCACTGCAGGCTAGTGACCATTTTTACAAATTCTCATTGGCACACTGGAACACCCTAATAATTCCCTAGTACATGGTACCTAGGTACCCAGGGTATTGGGGTTCAAGGAGATCCCTATGGGCTGCAGCATTTCTTTTGCCACCCATAGGGAGCTCAGACAATTCTTACACAGGACTGCCACTGCAGCCTGAGTGAAATAACGCCCACGTTATTTCACAGCAATTTTACACTGCATGTAAGTAACCTATAAATCACCTATATGTCTAACCCTCACTCGGTGAAGGTTAGGTGCAAAGTTACTAAGTGTGAGGGCACCCTGGCACTAGCCAAGGTGCCCTCATATAGTTCAGGGCAATTTCCCCGGACTTTTTGAGTGCGGGGACACCATTACACATGTGCACTACACATAGGTCAATACCTATATGTAGCTTCACAATGATAACTCGGAATATGGCCATGTAACATGTCTATGATCATGGAATTGTCCCCCATGCCAAATCTGGTATTGGGGTGCCAATCCCATGCATCCCCGGGACTCCAGCATGGACCCCGGGTACTACAAAAACCAGCTCTCTGGGGTTTTCACTGCAGCTACCGCTGCTGCCAACCCATAGACAGGCTTCTGCCCTCCTGGGGTCCGGGCAACCCAGTACCAGGAAGGCAGAACAAAGGATTTCCTCTGAGAGAGGGTGTTACACCCTCTCCCTTTGGAAATAGGTGTTAAGGGCCTGAGAGGAGTAGCCTCTCCTGGCCTCTGGGAATTCTTTGAAGGGCACAGATGGTGCCCTCCTTGCATAAACCAGTCTACACTGGTTCAGGGATCCCCCAGCCCCTTCTCTGGCGGGAAACTGGACAAAGGAAAGGGGAGGGACCACTTCCCTGTCCATCACCACCCCAGGGGTGGTGCCCAGAGCTCCTCCTGTGTGTCCCAGACCTCTGCCATCTTGAATGCAGGGGTGTGAGGGCACAATGGAGGCCTCTGAGTGGCCAGTGCCAGCAGGTGATATCAGAGACCCCTCCAGATAGGTGCTTACCTGACTATGTGGCCAATCCTCCTCTGAGGGCTATTTAGGGTCTCTCCTGTGGGCTTCTCTTCAGATAACGAATGCAAGAGCTCACCAGAGTTCCTCTCTATCTCACCCTTTGACTTCTGCCAAGGATCGACCGCTGACTGCTCCAGGACGCCTGCAAAACTGCAACAAAGTAGCAAGAAGACTACCAGTGACATTGTAGCGCCTAATCCTGCCGGCTTTCTCGACTGTTTTCTGGTGGTGCATGCTCTGGGGGCTGTCTGCCTTCACCCTGCACTGGAAGCCAAGAAGAAATCTCCCGTGGGTCGATGGAATCTTCCCTCTGCTAACGCAGGCACCAAACTATTACTTCACCGGTCCTCTGGCTCTCCTCTCATTGTGACGAGCATGGTCCCTGGAACACAGGAGCTGGATCCAAGTGACCCCGACAGTCCAATGGTCCATCTGTCCAAATTTGGTGGAGGTAAGTTCTTGCCTCCCCACGCCAGACAGTAATCCTGTGTACTGCGTGAACTGCAGCTGCTAGGGCTTCTGTACACTTTTGCAAGGAATCCTTCGTGCACAGCACAGCCCAGGTCCCCAACACTCCGTCCTGCACTGCTCACCTCGCTGAGTTGACCACCGGCTTCGTGGGACCCTCTTTTGTAGTGTTCAGACGACCGCCGTGCACAGTTTTCTTGAACCAGTGTTCAAGTACTTCTGTGGGTGCTGCCTGCTTCTGCGTGGGCTCTCTGTGTTGCTAAACGCCCCCTCTGTCTCCTCGTCCAAGTGGCGACCTCCTGGTCCTTCCTGGGCAACACCCTTTTTCTTCAACTGCGACCTTTGCAGCTAGCAAGGCTTGTTTGCGGTCTTTCTGCATAGAAACAACTCTGCATTCTCCAGCATGCCGTGGGACATCTTCTGTGCAAAGGAGAAGTTCCTGGCATCTTTCGTTGTTGCAGAATCTTCAGCTTCTTCCACCCGGAGGCAGCCATTTTGCACCTTCATCCGGGATTTAGTGGGCCCCTGCCCCCCCCCCCCGGACACTTTCGTGACTCTTGGACTTGGTCCCTTCCTTTGCAGGTCCTTAGGTCCAAGAATCCATCTTCAGTGCTTTGCCGTCAGTTGTGGTCTTTGCAGAATCTCGTATCACAACTTTAGTGTGTTTCTGGGGAAGTAGTAACACTTTACTCCTACTTTTCAGGGTCTTGGGGTGGGGTATCGTGGACCCTTAGTGTTATCTTACACTCCCAGCGACCCTCTACACACTACACTAGGCCTGGGGTCCCTAAGTGGTTCGCATTCCACTTCCTTAGTATATGGTTTGTGTTGCCCCTAGGCCCATTGCATCCTATTGTATTCTACAGTGTTTGCACTACTTTCTGTTTTACTTAACCTGGTTTTGGTTTGTGTGTATTTTACTTACCCCCTAAGGGAGTACATCCTCTGAGATACATTTGGCATATTGTCACTAAAATAAAGTACCTTTATTTTTAGTAACTCTGAGTATTGTGTTTCTTATGATATAGTGCTAATTGATATAAGTGGTATAGTAGGAGCTTTGCATGTCTCCTAGTTCAGCCTAAGCTGCTCTGCTATAGCTACCTCTATCAGCCTAAGCTGCTAGAACACTACTAATCTACTAATAAGGGATAACTGGACCTGGCACAGGGTGTAAGTACCATCTGGTACTCACTATAAGCCAGGCCAGCCTCCTACAGGGAGAGGCTGTGCTGGACGTAACACCTGCTGGGACATCAATGATGCACTTCAAGATGGACTACAGCAGGGGTACAACGAAGACTGGTTGTGGCGCATGGACAAAGCTACAGCGGCAGCAGTGTTCAGATGGATAGTAGTGCAGGGACAAGACTACAGCGCCAGTACAGCATAGAAGGCTGCATTGAAGCTATTGTGGAGGGCACCCTCCATGGAGGTTTCAATCACAGCGACTGAAGTGGAAGCACAGCTCAAACGGACTGCACTGCAGCTACAGCTGGAAGGGACTGCATCAGAGGTACTGTACGCTGCACACACTGGTGATACACCTGGAAGGGATTACATCAAAGGTACTGTACGCTGCACACACTGGTGATACACCTGGAAGGGATTACATCAAAGGTACTGTACGCTGCACACACTGGTGGTACACCTGGAAGGGACTGCATCAGAGGTACTGTACGCTGCACACACTGGTGATACACCTGCAAGGGATTACATCAAAGGTACTGTAAGCTGCACACACTGGTGATACACCTGGAAGGGATTACATCAAAGGTACTGTACGCTGCACACACTGGGGATACAGCTGGAAGGGATTGCACCAGCTGTACTGTACGCTGCACACACTGGTGATACAGCTGGAAGGGATTGCATCAGCGGTACTGTACGCTGCACACACTGGTGATACACCTGGAAGGGATTGCATCAGAGGTACTGTATGCGGCACACACTGGTGATACACCTGGAAGGGATTGCATCAGAGGTACTGTACGCTGCACACACTGGCTATACAGCTGGAAGGGATTGCATCAGAGGTACTGTACGCTGCACACACTGGTGATACAGCTGGAAGGGATTGCATCAGAGGTACTGTATGCAGCACACACTGGTGATACAGATGGAAGGGACTGCATCAGAGGTACTGTACGCTGCACACACTGATGATACAGCTGGAAGGGATTGCATCAGCGGTACTGTACGCTGCACACACTGGTGATACAGCTGGAAGGGATTGAATCTGAGGTACTGTACGCTGCACACACTAGGGATACAGCTGGAAGGGACTGCATCAGAGGTACTGTACGCTGCACACACTGGGGATACAGCTGGAAGGGACTGCATCAGAGGTACTGTACGCAGCACACACTGGGGATACAGCTGGAAGGGACTGCATCAGAGGTACTGTACGCAGCACACACTGGTGATACAGATGGAAGGGATTGCATCAGAGGTACTGTACGCTGCACATACTGGCGATACAGCTGGAAGGGCCTGCATCAAAGGTACTGTACGCTGCACACACTGGTGATACAGCTGGAAGGAACTGCACCAGAAGTACTGTACGCTGCACACACTGGCGATACAGCTGGAAGGGACTGCATCAGAGGTACTGTACATAGAACACAGGTGATACAGTTGAGGTGCAGAGAAACACTGCAATGGAGTTACTGTTCATAACTGCTGCATTGGAGGTAGTGTAGAGGACTGCACAGGAGGTATTAACTTAAGGGACTGATGAGGCACCAGTGTTCAGACAGAATAGTGTGCATACACTGCTGAAAAGGACTGCAGTGTACAGAAGGACTGCAGTGGAAATACAGCTGAGATGGACTATACTAGAGATACAGCGGAGATGGACTTCAGTGTAGGGAAGGACTGCAGTGGAAGTACAGTGGGGATGGACTACACGAGAGCTACTGCAGAGATGGACTGCAGTGCAGTGAAACGGCTGCAGTGGAAGTACAGCTGAGATGGACCATACTAGAGGCACTGCGAAGATGGACTGCAGTGTAAGTACAGCTGAGACGGACTACACTAGATGAAATGTGGAGATGGTCTGCAGTGTAGGGAAGGGCTACAGTGGAAGTACAGTGGGGATGGACTACACTAGTGATACTGTAGAGATGGACTGCAGTGTAGGGAAGGGCTACAGTGGAAATACGGCTGAGACGGACTACACTAGATGAACTGCAGAGATGGACTGCAGTGCAGGGAAGGGCTGCAATGGAAGTACACTGGAGATGGACTGCAGTAGAAATTAAGCTTAAATGGGGGCTACCGTAGAGATGCTGTGGAGAAGGACTGCAGTGTAGAGAAGGGCTGCAGTGGAGGTACAGCTGATATGGACTTCACTAGATGAACTGCAGAGATGGACTGCAGTGCAGGGAAGGACTGCAGTGGAAGGACAGCTGAGATGGACCACAGTAGAGGTATTGCGGAGATGGACTGCAATGTAGGTAAGGACTGTAGTGGACGTACAACTGAGATAGACTACACTACAGATGCTGTGGAGATGGACTGCAGAGCAGGGAAGGGCTGCAGTGGAAGGACAGCTGAGATGGACTACACTAGAGATACTGCGGAGATGGACTGCAGTGTAGGGAAAGGCTGCAGTTGAAGTACAGCTGAGATGGACCATACTAGAGGTACGCAATCAATCAATCCGTGCTTGTAAAGCGCAACTACTCATCCGTTAGGGCCTCAAGGCGCTAGGCTGGGTGGGTGGGTTGGGGGGGGGGGGGGGAAGAAGTGCAGCGTTCCCTGTTTAGGTGGTCTTTAAAAAAGCCATGTCTTCAGTTCCTTCGTGAAGCTGAGGAGGAAGGTGGTTTGTCTAATGTGGAGAGGAAGGGCGTTACAGGCGGTGGCTGCGAGGTAGGAAAAGGAGCGTCCTCCTGTTCTGGTTTTCGTGATGTGGGGTACTTCTGCAAGAGAGAGCTGGGCTGAGCGTAGGGCCCTGTGGGATACGTGGAGGTTGAGTCGCTGGTTCAGGTAGCCTGGTCTGGTGTTGTGGAGGGCTTTGTGTGCGTGGGTGAGGATCTTGAAGGTGATTCTTTTCTCTATGGGAAGCCAGTGCAGAGTACGCAGGTGTTGCGAGATGTATCGCGGTAGGTCGAGGACAAGTCTGGCAGCAGCATTTTGGATGTTTTGTAGTTTGCGGGTGAGTTTCTTGTTGATTCTTGTAGAGTGCGTTGCCATAGTCCAGTCTGCTGGTGATGAGGGTGTGTTTGACAGTCTTTCTTTGTTTCAGGGGGATCCATTTGAAGGACTTGCGTAGGAGGCGGAGGGTGCGGAAGCAGGTGGAGGTGACTGAGTTGATTTGATGGTTCATGCTGAGACTGGAGGCCCGGATGATCCTGAGGTTACAGGCTTGGCTGGTGGGGGTGGGCGGGTTTCCGACGGTGGGTGGCCACCAGAAGTTGTTCCACGCGTTGGGTTGAGGGCTCATGATGAGTACTTCTGTCTTGTTTGCGTTGAGTTGAAGGCAGCTGTTTCCTATCCAGTTGGCGACTGCTTCCATGCCTTTGTGGAAGTTGTGTTTGGCTTTGTTTGGTTTGCTGGAGAGGGAGAGGGTGAGCTGAGTGTCGTCGGCGGCGGAGACGATGTTGATTCCGTAGCTTCCGACGATGGTGGCTAGTGGGGCCATGTGGATGTTAAACAGCGTGGGGCTGAGGGAGGATCCCTGGGGAACTCCGCAGGTGGTGGGTGTGGGGTCTGCAAGGAAGGGGGTGAGTCTCTCTTGTTGAGTTCTGCCGGAGAGGAACGATTGGATCCAGTCGAGGGCCTTGCTTTGATGCCGGCTTCGTGGAGCCTTCGTATCAGGGTGTGATGGGATACTGTGACGAAGGCCGCCGAGAGTTCTAACAGGATGAGTGCCGCCATCTCTCCCTTGTCCAGCAGGGAGCGGATGTCGTCTGTGCGGCCAGGAGGGCTGTTACGGTGCTATGGTTTTTCCTGAATCCGGATTGGGAGATGTCGAGGATGTTGTGGTTTTCTTAAAACATGGCGAGTTGGCTGTTGACCGCTTTTTCGATTACTTTCGCACGAAATGAAAGTAGGGAGATGGGCCTGAAGTTTTTGAGGTCTGTGGGGTCTGCCGAGGGTTATTCGAGAAGGGGGTTGATCTTGGCGTGTTTTCAGTCGTCTGGAAGGTGGCAGCAGCTAGTGAGCGGTTGATGGTGAGGTGGAGCGATGGTGTCTGCAGCTCTGTTGAAAATGTGGTGGGGGCATGGGTCCGTGGGGGCCCCGGAGTGTATGGACCTCATTGTTCTCATAGTATCTTCGGTGGTGAGGGGGGTCCAGATGGTGATTGTTGGTGTCGAGGTTTGGTAGAGGGGGTTCTGCGCGCAAGTTATTCTTGCTGAAACTGTCGTAGATGGTCTTGATTTTGTGGTGGAAGTAGGTGTTTAGTCTGGCACAGATGTCCTGTGAGGGTGGGATGTCCGTTGTTTCACTGTTGGGAGGTGGGCAAACTCCTTGATGATGCTGAAGAGTTCCTTGCTGTTGTGTTTGTGTGTGAGGAGATTCTATCCTGTATAGCTTTCTTTCTGGTGTTTCTGATGAGTTGGTAGTGTGCGGTGGTGGCGGCTCTGAAGTGGCTTCTGTGGATTTGGTGTTTCTCCAGATTTTCTTGAGGCGGCGACAAGTGCATCTAAATTCTCAACGTTCTGGGGGGAACCAGCTGGCTTTCTTTGCGTGGGTGCTGTTGTTCTTTTTGAGGGGGGCTATGGTGTTGGCGCAGTCGGCGATCCATTTGTGGAAGGTGTGTGCTGCAGTGTTTGGGTCGTTGTGTGCGATGGTGGGGGCGACAAGGGCGGAGGTGAGCTGATCATCGGTGATTCTTGTCCAGTTTCTATCTGATGGTTGGTGTTGGGGTCTGATGACGGTGGGTGTGTTGAAGGTGAAATGGATGCATCGGTGGTCAGTCCATGGGAGTGCTGTGGCGTGACTGAAGGTAGCGGAGGTTCATGTTGTGAAGATGGGATCGAGGATGTGTCCTACTGAGTGTGTTGATTCCGTCACGATCTGTCGGAGCCCTATGTTGTGGAGGTTATCTAGGAGGGATGCGGTGTTGGGATCTTGTAGGTTGTTGAGGTGGAAGTTGAGGTCTCCCAGCAGGGTGTAGTTGGTGGCTGTGATGGCTTATGCAGAGATGCAGTCCGTGATGGAGTAGGCGAAGGGAGCACGTGGTTCGGGAGGGCGGTAGATGAGGGTTCCCCTGATGGTGGATGTCGGACTGGTATGTAGTTTGAAGTGGAGGTGTTCCATCTGGCTTGTGGAGTCTTCGGAGTGTGTGTTCAGGCAGAGGTTGGACCTGTGGATGATGGCAATCCCCCCTCACATCCCCCCCGGGCGGCTGAGGCGGTCTTTCTGGGTGATCTTGTATCCCTGGGGGATGGCGATGGCCATGTCTGGGCTGAGGTGGTGTTGGTCCAGGTCTCGGTGAGAAATGCAACGTCTGAGGTGGTGCTGTCAAGGAGGTCCCAGATTTTGGTAGCATGTTTATGGAGGGAGCGGATGTTGAGGAGAATGCACTTTAGAGTTTTCAGGGTCGGTGTGTTGTTGAGGGTGGGTTGTGCTGGGTCCAAGGTCTTGGTGGTGATGTAGGTTTGGCGGCAGCGGAGGCAGCTGAAGGGTCCGTGGGTGTTAGCTGGTGATGTCTGCTTGCAGTTATTGTTGCATCCTGGGTTGAGTACGATGAGTGCTGCTGACGTGTAGAGGCGGCGGGTGGCAGGACCAGGGGTCCTGGTGCTGGTCGCGGTTGGGTCGCAGACGGGTGCAGATGGGCTTGCCTTAGGTGCGCCCGCTGGGCGGCTGCCATTAAGGAGGGAGGGGGGAGGAGAGGCCAGCTGGGAGGGAGGAGCGGGAAACGGTGCGAAAAAGGGGGCGGGGAACTTGAGAGAGAGGAGAGAGAGAGAAGCTAGAGTGAGAGGAGTGATGAGAAAAACGGGGAAAAGATAGAGGAAAACGCAGGGAGGCACAAAAACAGCACACAAAAAAAACACTAAAGGAAACTAAACTAAAAGAAAAACAAGGAGAAAAGATAAAAAAGAAAGGAGCCAGAGGGCAGCCCAGTAAAAGAGCAGAGTTCTCCCATTAGACACCATGGATGAGGCGCAGGCAGAAACCCGCGGGTGGAGGAGGGCTTCGAACTCCTGACAGAGGGCAGAGTTCAAGTCAGAGGGGCTTCACTTGCTGGTGGAGCTACGCGGTGGCAGAGCAGTTCACTGACAAGGTCAGTGAGGTACTGCAAAGATGGACTGCAGTGTAGGGAAGGGCTGCAGAGTAGGGAAGGGCTGCAGTGCAGGGAAAGACTGCAGTGGAAGTACAGCTGAGATGGACTACACTGGAGATACTGTGGAGATGGACTCCAGTGTAGGGAAGGACTGCAGTGGAAGTACAGTGGGGATGGACTACACGGGAGATACTGTAGGGATGGACTGCAGTGTAGGGAAGGACTGCAGTGTAGAGAAGGACTGCAGTGTAGGGAAGGGCTGCAGTGGAAGAACAGCTGAGACAAACTACACTAGATGAATTGCGGAGATGGACTGCAGTGTTTGGAAAGGCTGCAGTGGAAGTACAGCTGGGGACTACACTACAGATATTGTGGAGATGTACTGCAGTTTAGGGAAGGACTGCAGTAGAAATTAAGCTGAAATGGACTACACTAGAGATGCTGTGGAGAAGGACTGCAGTGTAGGGAAGGTACAACAACTATTTTGCCTGAATTTTAAGGTAAGTTTTTGTTAATGGTTTATTAGTTGTTTCAAATTTATAAACATTAATTCTAAAGGTTTACATATATATATATATATATATATATATGTTCGATGGCATGTGTAGCTGCAGATACACATGCTTTGCACATCCCGCCATCTAGTGTTGGGCTCGGAGTGTTACAAGTTATTTTCCTCCGAAGAAGTCTTTTCGAGTCACGAGATCGAGGGACTCCTCCCCTTTCGGCTCCATTGCTCATGGGCGTCAACTCCATCGTAGATTTTTTTTTTCCGCCATCGGGTTCGGACGTGTTCCTTTTCACTCCGTGTTTCGGGTCGGAAAGTTAGTTAGAATCTCGGAAAAATTGGCGGTATTGTTTGCGTTCGGTATCGGGTTAGTTACAACAGATCGCCACCGACTTTGGAAGAGCTCCGGTGGCCCTTCGGGTTTTTTCCGATCCGCCGTCGGGGCCTGGTCGGCCCGGCCACGTGTCTCTTCAAGGCTAATGGAACGGACCCCATTCCGCTTCTGCCCAAAATGTCACAACAAGTATCAGTATACAGATCAGCATCTGGTCTGTAACTTGTGCTTGTCTCCAGAGCACAAGGAAGATACTTGTGAAGCCTATCGAGCGTTTTGGTCGAGGAAGACATTAGGAGACCGAAGAGCGAGAAGACTGCAGATGGCGTTGGAGCCGACAGGACAAGGGCGTTTCGAGGAGGAAGAAGAAACCTTCTCCATTCAGGAGTCGGACTCAGACGAGCTTGATCCCGAAGAAACGTCGAAAACCGTGAGTAAGACGTCGAAACATAAAACTCACGAGAAGACCACAAAAGCCCAGGGGACGCCACCGCCAACAGGCCATGGCTTAACCCGAAAAATAGGTGACCGATCATCGGCACCAAAAAAGGGCACGCTTGTGTCGAAGTCATCCGACTCCGGTCGAGATACCAGCACACAACAATCTCGGGCCCGAGACAGCGGCTATGAGCAAGTTCGGCACCGAGACAGCGGCACCGAAATGGGTCGGCACCGAGACACCACGACGCCGAAAATAAAAAAGGTTTTGTCGGAGCCCAAAAAGGCAACCGAAAAGGTTTTGATTCCGAAACACCCAGCTCGGAGCCGAAAACAGGTTCCTACACAGAGGAACAGGGGTTGTCCTCCCAAATGCAAGGACATAAGTTCGAACAAGAACTTGATTCAATGGAGCCAGACTACACTCAAAGGAGGCTCCACATTCAAAGGGACACAGGGAAGATAAGCACTCTTCCCCCAATTAAAATGAAAAGAAGACTTGCCTTTCAAGAAAAGGACAAGCAGCCACAAGCAAAGGTGGCAAGACAAACAACTCCGCCACCATCAATGCACACATCACCGGTAGCCACTCCACCACTGATGCAATCCCCGACTCATACTGCAATGAGTCAAGATGATCCCGACGCATGGGACCTTGCATGCAGAACCGATTGAGGATGACTTTTTGTTTAATACACTATCCTCCACTCATAGCCAATACCAAAGCTTACCTATGCTCCCCGGAATGCTAAAACACTCCAAACAAGTATTTCAGGATCCTGTGAAAGGCAGGGCAATAACTCCAAGGGTGGAGAAAAAGTACAAGCCACCGCCAACAGACCCTGTTTATATTACGCAGCAATTAACACCAGACTCTGTGGTTGTTGGGGCAGCTCGCAAGAGAGCAAACTCTCACACCTCGGGAGACGCTCCACCTCCAGACAAGGAGAGTCGCAAATTCGACGCTGCGGGGAAAAGGGTTGCAGCACAAGCAGCAAACCAATGGCGCATTGCCAACTCACAAGCACTTCTGGCAAGATATGATAGAGCTCATTGGGACGAAATGCAGCATTTCATAGAACACTTACCCAAAGTGTTCCAGAAAAGGGCACAACAAGTGGTAGAGGAAGGACAAAGTATCTAAAATAATCAGATATGGTCAGCAATGGATGCAGCCGATACAGCTGCAAGGACAGTAAATACTGCAGTAACAATAAGGAGACACGCATGGTTGCGTAAGTCAGGATTCAAGCCGGAAATACAACAAGCTGTGCTGAATATGCCTTTTAATGAACAGCAGTTGTTTGGGCCGGAAGTGGACACTGCTATTGAGAAACTTAAAAAAGACACTGATACGGCAAAAGCCATGGGCGCACTCTACTCCCCACAGAGCAGAGGCACATTTCGCAAGACACAATTTAGGGGGGGGTTTCGAGGTCAACCCACAGAAGCCACAACCTCACAAGCAAGGCCCACTTATCAAAGCCAATATCAGCGGGGAAGTTTTCGGGGGCAATATAGAGGGGGACAATTCCAAAAGAATAGAGGGAAGTTCCAAAGTCCCTAAACTCCTCAAAACAAGCAGTGACTTCCACGTCACAAATCCCCAACACATAACACCTGTGGGGGGGAGACTAACCAAGTTTTACAAACATTGGGAGGATATAACAACAGACACTTGGGTCCTAGCAATTTTCCAGCATGGTTATTGCATAGAATTTCTCAATTTCCCTCCGAACGTCCCACCGAAAAAACACAATATGTCAAAAGAACACATGGATCTTCTAGAACTAGAGGTCCAAGCGTTACTACAAAAAGAAGCAATAGAATTAGTACCAATTCAACAGAAAGGAACAGGAGTTTACTCTCTGTACTTTCTCATACCCAAAAAGGACAAGACTCTAAGACCTATATTAGATCTCAGAACATTAAATACCTACATCAAATCAGATCACTTTCACGTGGTGACATTACAGGACGTAATCCCACTGCTCAAACAACAAGACTACATGACAACACTAGACCTAAAGGATGCATATTTCCATATACCGATACATCCTTCACACAAAGGGTACTTAAGGTTTGTATTCCAAGGGGTACATTACCAATTCAAGGTGTTGCCATTCGTAATAACAACAGCGCCAAGAGTTTTTACAAAATGCCTGGCAGTGGTAGCTGCACATATCAGAAGGCATCAAATACATGTGTTCCCGTACCTAGACGATTGGTTAATCAAAACCAACACGCTAGAACGGTGTTCACAACACACAAAGTATGTCATAGAAACCCTCCACAAACTAGGTTTCTCAATCAACTACACAAAGTCACACCTTCAGTGTGTCAAACACAGCAATACTTAGAGGCGACAATCAACACAGCAAAAGGGATTGCCACTCCAAGCCCACAAAGGGTACAGGCATTTCACAATGTAAATACAGGCCATGTATCCAAAACAAAGAATACAAGTCAAAATGGTGATGAAACTACTAAGCATGATGTCCTCATGCATAGCCATTGTCCCAAACGCAAGGTTGCACATGCGGCCTTTACAACAGTGCCTAGCATCACAATGGTCACAGGCACAGGGTCAACTTCTAGATCTAGTGTTGATAGACCGCCAAACATACACCTCGCTTCAATGGTGGAACAATATAAATTTAAACCAAGGGCGGCCTTTCCAAGACCCAGTGCCACAATATGTAATAACAACAGATGCCTCCATGATAGGGTGGGGAACACACCTCAATCAACACAACATCCAGGGACAATGGGACACTCAGCAAAAACAGTTTCACATATTTCACTTAGAACTACTGGCAGTATTTCTAGCGTTAAAGGCATTTCAACCTATAATAAGACACCAACACATTCTTGTCAAAACAGACAACATGACAACAATGTATTACCTAAACAAACAGGGAGGGACACACGCAACACAGTTGTGTCTCCTGGCACAGAGAATATGGCATTGGGCGATTTACAACCACATTCGCCTAATAGCACAGTTTATTCCAGGGATTCAGAATCAGTTAGCAGACAATCTCTCTCGGGATCACCAACAGATCCACGAATGGGAGATTCACCCCCAAATACTGAACACTTACTTCCAAAGTTGGGGAACACCACAAATAGATCTATTTGCAACAAAGGAAAACGCAAAATGCCTAAACTTCGCATCCAGGTACCCACAAGATCCGTCTGAGGGCAATGCGTTATGGATGAGTTGGTCAGGGATATTTGCATACGCTGTTCCCCCTCTCCCACTCCTTCCATATCTGGTAAACAAGTTAAGTCAAAACAAACTCAGACTCATACTAATAGCACCAACTTGGGCAAGACAACCTTGGTACACAACACTACTAGACCTCTCAGTAGTGCCTCATGTCAAACTACCAAACAGACCAGATCTGTTAACTCAACACAAACAACAGATCAGACACCCAAATCCAGCATCACTGAATCTAGCAATTTAGCTCCTGAAGTCCTAGAGTTTGGACACTTAGGGGGTTATTCTAACTTTGGAGGAGTGTTAATCCGTCCCAAAAGTGACGGTAAAGTGACGGATATACCACCAGCCGTATTACGAGTTCCATAGGATATAATGGACTCGTAATACGGCTGGTGGTAAATCCGTCACTTTTCCGTCACTTTTGGGACGGATTAACACCTCCTCCAAAGTTAGAATAACCCCCTTAGACCTTACACAGAAATGTATGGAAGTCATAAAACAAGCTAGGAAACCTACCACTAGACATTGTTATGCAAATAAGTGGAAAAGATTTGTTTATTACTGCCATAATAATCAAATTCAACCCTTACACGCATCTGCCAAACACATCCTAAAATACTTACTACATTTGCAGAAGTCAAAGCTTTTTCTTCCATTAAGATACATCTTACCGCAATTTCAGCTTACCTGCAAATTACGCACTCAACTTCACTATTTAGGATACCAGTCATAAAAGCGTTTATGGAAGGCCTAAAAAGAATTATACCACAAAGAACACCACCAGTTCCTTCATGGAACCTCAACATTGTCTTAACACGACTCATGGGTCCACCTTTTGAGCCCATGCACTCTTGTGAAATGCAATACTTAACGTGGAAAGTTGCATTTCTAATTGCCATCACATCTCTAATAAGAGTAAGTGAGATTCAAGCATTTACCATACAAGAACCATTTATTCAAATACACAAGCATAAAGTAGTTCTACAGACAAATCCTAAATTTTTTACCAAAAGTCATATCACTGTTCCACTTGAATCAAACAGTAGAATTACCAGTGTTCTTTCCACAGCCAGATTCTGTAGCTGAAAGAGCACTACATACATTAGACATCAAAAGAGCGTTAATGTACTACACTGACAGAACAAAACAAATTCGGAAAACAAAACAATTATTTATTGCTTTCCAAAAACCTCATGCAGGAAATCCAATTTCCAAACAAGGCATTGCTAGATGGATAGTTAAATGCATTCAAACTTGCTATCTCAAAGCAAAAAGAGAACTGCCTATTGCACCAAAGGCACACTCGACTAGAAAGAAAGGTGCTACCATGGCCTTTCTAGGAAATATTCCAATGACTGAAATATGTAAGGCAGCCACATGGTCTACGCCTCATACGTTTACCAAACACTACTGCGTGGATGTGTTAACAGCACAACAAGCCACAGTAGGACAAGCAGTATTACGAACTTTGTTTCAGACTACTTCAACTCCTACTGGCTAAACCACCGCTTTTGGGGAGATAACTGCTTACTAGTCTATGCACAGCATGTGTATCTACAGCTACACATGCCATAGAACGGAAAATGTCACTTACCCAGTGTACATCTGTTCGTGGCATGAGTCGCTGCAGATTCACATGCGCCCACCCGCCTCCCCGGGAGCCTGTAGCCGTTTCGAAGTTGATCTTGAACATTTGCAAATTCGTAAATATATCACTTTAAACTACATTATGTACATACATATTCACTCCATTGCATGGGCACTATTACTATAATACACAACTCCTACCTCACCCTCTGCGGGGAAAACAATCTAAGATGGAGTTGACGCCCATGCGCAATGGAGCCGAAATGGGAGGAGTCCCTCGATCTCGTGACTCGAAAAGACTTCTTCGAAGGAAGTTGTTCGAAGGAAAACAACTTGTAACACTTCGATATATAGATATATATATATATATATATGGAAAATGTCACTTACCCAGTGTACATCTGTTCGTGGCATGAGTCGCTGCAGATTCACATGCTTTGCACATCCCGCCATCTGGTGTTGGGCTCGGAGTGTTACAAGTTGTTTTCCTTCGAAGAAGTCTTTTCGAGTCACGAGATCGAGGGACTCATCCCCTTTCGGCTCCATTGCGCATGGGCGTCGACTCCATCTTAGATTGTTTTCCCCACAGAGGGTGAGGTAGGAGTTGTGTATGCTAGTAATAGTGCCCATGCAATGGAGTAATGTACATAATGTAGTTTAAAGTAATATATTTACAAATATACAGATGTTCAAGATCAACTTCTAAACGGCTACAGGCTCCCGGGGAGGCTGGTGGGCGCATGTGAATCTGCAGCGACTGATGCCACGAACAGATGTACACTGGGTAAGTGACATTTTCCGTTCGATGGCATGTGTAGCTGCAGATACACATGCTGTGCATAGACTAGTAAGCAGTTATCTCCCCAAAAGTGGTGGTTCAGCCTGTAGGAGTTGAAGTTGTTTGAAACAATGTTCGTAGTACTGCTTGGCCTACTGTGGCTTGTTGTGCCGTTAGCACATCTACACAGTAGTGTTTGATAAATGTATGAGGCGTAGACCATGTAGCTGCCTTACATATTTCGGTCATTGGAATATTTCCTGGAAAGGCCATGGTAGCACCTTTCTTTCTAGTTGAGTGTGCCTTTGGTGTAAAAGGCAGTTCTCTTTTTGCTTTAAGATAGCAGGTTTGAATACACTTAACTATCCATCTAGCAATGCCTTGTTTAGAAATTGGATTTCCTGTATGAGGTTTTTGGAAAGCAATAAATAATTGTTTTGTTTTTTGAATTAGTTTTGTTCTGTCAATGTAGTACATTAACGCTCTTTTGATGTCTAATGTATGTAGTGCTCTTTCAGCTACAGAGTCTGGCTGTGGGAAGAACACTGGTAATTCTACTGTTTGATTTAAGTGGAACGGTGATATGACTTTTGGTAAAAGTTTAGGATTTGTCCGCAGAACTACTTTATGCTTGTGTATTTGAATAAATGGTTCTTGTATGGTAAATGCTTGAATCTCACTCTTCTTAAAGATGTGATGGCAATTAAAAATGCAACTTTCCATGTTAAGTATTGCATTTCACAAGAGTGCATGGGCTCAAAAGGTGGACCCATGAGTCGTGTTAAGACAATGTTGAGGTTCCATGAAGGAACTGGTGGTGTTCTTGGTGGTATAATTCTCTTTAGACCTTCCATAAATGCTTTTATGACTGGTATCCTAAATAGAGAAGTTGAGTGCGTAATTTGCAGCTAAGCTGAAATTGCTGTAAGATGTATCTTAATGGAAGAAAAAGCTAGCTTTGACTTTTGCAAATGTAGTAAGTATCCTACGATGTCTTTGGCAGATGCGTGTAAGGGTTGAATTTGATTATTATGGCAGTAATAAACAAATCTTTTCCACTTATTTGCATAGCAATGTCTAGTGGTAGGTTTCCTAGCTTGTTTTATGACCTCCATACATTCATGTGTAAGGTCTAAGTGTCCGAACTCTAGGACTTCAGGAGCCAGATTGCTAGATTCAGCGATGCTGGATTTGGGTGTCTGATCTGTTGTTTGTGTTGCGTTAACAGATCTGGTATGTTTGGTAGTTTGACATGAGGCACTACTGAAAGGTCTAGTAGTGTTGTGTACCAAGGTTGTCTTGGCCATGTTGGCGCTATTAGTATGAGTTTGAGTTTGTTTTGACTCAACTTGTTTACTAGATATGGAAGGAGTGGGAGAGGGGGAAAAGCGTAAGCAAATATCCCTGACCAACTCATCCATAACGCATTGCCCTGAGACTGATCTTGTGGGTACCTGGATGCGAAGTTTTGGCATTTTGCGTTTTACTTTGTTGCAAATAGATCTATTTGTGGTGTTCCCCAACTCTGGAAGTAAGTATTCAGTATTTGGGGGTGAATCTCCCATTCGTGGATCTGTTGGTGATCCCGAGAGAGATTGTCTGCTAACTGATTCTGAATTCCTGGAATAAATTGTGCTATTAGGCGAATGTGGTTGTGAATCGCCCAATGCCATATTCTTTGTGCCAGGAGACACAACTGTGTTGAGTGTGTCCCTTCCTGTTTGTTTAGGTAATACATCGTTGTCATGTTGTCTGTTTTGACAAGAATGTGTTTGTGGCTTATTATGGGTTGAAATGCTTTCAGCGCTAGAAATACTGCCAATAGTTCTAAGTGATTTATGTGAAACTGTTTTTGGTGAGTGTCCCATTGTCCTTGGATGCTGTATTGATTGAGGTGTGCTCCCCACCCTATCATGGAAGCATCTGTCGTTATTACATATTGTGGCACTGGGTCTTGGAAAGGCCGCCCTTTGTTTAAATTTATACTGTTCCACCATTGAAGCGAGGTGTATGTTTGGCGGTCTACCAACACCAGATCTAGAAGTTGACCCTGTGCCTGTGACCACTGTGATGCTAGGCACTGTTGTAAGGGCCGCATGTGCAACCTTGCGTTTGGGACAATGGCTATGCATGAGGACATCATGCCTAGGAGTTTCATCACCATTTTGACTTGTATTTTTTGTTTTGGATACATGGCCTGTATTACATTGTGAAATGCCTGAACCCTTTGTGGACTTGGAGTGGCAATCCCTTTTGCTGTGTTGATTGTCGCCCCTAAGTATTGCTGTGTTTGACACGGTATAAGGTGTGACTTTGTGTAGTTGATTGAGAAACCTAGTTTGTGGAGGGTTTCTATGACATACTTTGTGTGTTGGGAACACTTTTCTAGCGTGTTGGTTTTGATTAACCAATCGTCTAGGTACGGGAACACATGTATTTGCTGCCTTCTGATATGTGCAGCTACAACTGCCAGGCACTTTGTAAAAACTCTTGGCGCAGTTGTTATTCCAAATGGCAACACCTTGAATTGGTAATGTATCCCTTGGAATACAAACCTTAAGTACTTTCTGTGTGAAGGATGTATCGGTATATGGAAATATGCATCCTTTAGGTCTAGTGTTGTCATGTAGTCTTGTTGTTTGAGTAGTGGGATTACATCTTGTAATGTCACCATGTGAAAGTGATCTGATTTGATGTAGGTATTTAATGTTCGGAGATCTAATATAGGTCTCAGACTCTTGTCTTTTTTGGGTATGAGAAAGTACAGAGAGTAAAGTCCTGTTCCTTTCTGGTGTTTTGGTACTAATTCTATTGCTTCTTTTAGTAGCAATGCCTGAACCTCTAGTCCTAGAAGATCTATATGTTGTTTTGACATATTGTGTGTTTTCGGTGGGACGTTTGGAGGGAATTTGAGAAATTCTATGCAATAACCATGCTGGATAATTGCTAGGACCCAAGTGTCTGTTGTTATTTCCTCCCAATGTTTGTAAAATTTGGTTAGTCTCCCCCCCACAGATGTTATGTGTTGGGGATGTGTGACTTGGAAGTCACTGCTTGTTTTGAGGAGTTTTGGGACTTTGGAACTTTCCTCTATTCTTTTGGAACTGTCCCCCTCTATATTGTCCCCGAAAACTTCCCTGGTGATACTGGCTCTGGTAAGTGGGTCTTGTTTGTGAGGTTGTGGGTTCTGTGCTTTGTCCTCGAAACCCCCCTCTAAACTGTGTTTTTCGAAATGTGCCTCTGCCCTGTGGGGAGTAGAGTGCGCTCATGGCTTTGGCCGTGTCAGTGTCTTTTTTAAGTTTTTCGATCGCAGTGTCCACCTCCAGCCCAAACAACTGCTGTCTGTTGAATGGCATATTTAGCACAGCTTGCTGTATTTCTGGTTTAAATCCTGATGTACGCAGCCATGCATGTCTCCTTATTGTTACTGCTGTGTTGACAGTTCTAGCAGCTGTGTCAGCAGCATCCATTGCTGACCGTATCTGATTGTTGGAGATACTCTGGCCTTCTTCTACTACCTGCTGCGCTCTCTTTTGGAACTCCTTGGGCAAATGTTCTATAAAGTGTTGCATTTCGTCCCAATGAGCCCTATCGTATCTGGCCAACAAAGCCTGTGAATTGGCAATACGCCACTGGTTTGCTGCCTGTGCCGCCACCCTTTTGCCTGCTGCGTCGAATTTTCTACTTTCTTTATCTGGAGGTGGTGCATCTCCTGAAGTATGTGAGTTCGCTCTTTTGCGCGCTGCCCCTACTACAACTGAGTCCGGTGTTAGCTGTTGTGTGATGTACACGGGGTCTGTTGGTGGCGGTTTATATTTTTTCTCCACTCTTGGAGTAATGGCCCTTCCTTTTATAGGCTCTTCAAACACTTGTTTAGAGTGTTTTAGCATTCCGGGTAGCATAGGAAGACTTTGATACTGGCTGTGTGTGGACGACAGTGTGTTAAAAAGAAAGTTGTCTTCAATGGGCTCAGCATGCAGGCTGACATTATGAAATGCCGCTGCTCTCGACACCACCTGTGCGTAGGCTGTACTATCCTCTGGTGGCGACGGTGTAGCTGGATAACATTCAGGACTATTATCTGACACTGGTGCGTCATAAAGGTCCCATGCGTCAGGGTCATCTTGACTCATTCCTGTATGAGTTGGGGATTGCATCATTGGTGGAGTGGCTACCGGTGATGGTTGCGGAGAGCATTGTGGAGATGGTGGCGGGGTTACTTGTTTAGCCACCTTTGCCTGTGGCTGCTTGTCTTTTTTCTGAAAGGCAAGTTTGCGTTTCATTTTAATCGGAGGGAGAGTACTGATCTTCCCTGTTTCTTTTTGGATATGGAGCCTTCTTTGTGTATAGTCTGGCTCTATTGTTTCCAATTCCTGTCCAAATCTATGTGTCTTCATTTGTGTGGACAGTCCTTCTTCCTCAATGTAGGAACTTGTTTTCGGTATCGAAACCTTTTCAGCTGCTTTTTTCGGTTCCGACGAAACCTTCTTTACTTTCGGCGTCGTGGTCTCTTGGTGCCGACCCATTTCGGTGCCGCTATCTTGGTGCCGAACCTGCTCGGAGCCACTATCTCGAGCCCAAGATTGCTGTGTGGCGGTATCTCAACCGGAGTCGGATGACTTTGCCCCCAGTGTGCCCTTTTTCGGTGCCGATGATCGGTCACCTATTTTTCGGGTTAAGCCATGGCCTGTTGGCGGTGGCGTCCCCTGGGCTTTAGTGGTTTTTTCGTGAGTTTTGTGTTTCGACGTCTTACTCACGGTTTTCGGCGTTTCTTCGGGATCGATCTCATCGGAGTCCGATTCCTGGATGGAGAATGTTTCTTCCTCCTCCTCGAAACGCTCTTGTCCTGTCGGCGCCGACGCCATTTGCAGTCTCCTTGCTCTTCGGTCTCTTAGTGTCTTCCTGGACCGAAACGCTCGACAGGCTTCACAAGTATCTTCCTTGTGTTCCGGCGACAAACACAAGTTACAGACCAGATGCTGATCTATATATGGATACTTGTTATGGCATTTTGGGCAGAAGCGGAATGGGGTCCGTTCCATCAGCCTTGAAGAGACACGTGTCCGGGCCGACCAGGCCCCGACGGGGGATCGAAAAAACCCCGAAGGGCCACCGGAGCTCTTCAAAAGTCTGTGTCGATCTGTTGTAACTAACCCGATACCGAACGCAAACAATACCGACGATTTTTCCGAGATTCTAACTAACTTTCCGACCCGAAACACGGAGTGAAAAGGAACACGTCCGAACCCGATGGCGGAAAAAAAACAATCTAAGATGGAGTCGACGCCCATGCGCAATGGAGCCGAAATGGGAGGAGTCCCTCGGTCTCGTGACTCGAAAAGACTTATTCGAAGAAAAACAACTTGTAACACTCCGAGCCCAACACCAGATGGCAGGATGTGCACAGCATGTGTATCTGCAGCTACACATGCCATCGAACATATATATATATAAAAATTCTAAACAACTAATAAACCATAAAAAAAGAAAACCTTATCTTAAAATTCATTGTTCAGGCAATTGTTATTCAGGCAAAATCATTGTTTAGACAGTAGTTGTTCAGTACTTCGTTGTAGAGAAGTTTTATTTGTTTAGCAGTAGTGGTTTAGGCAAGTAGTTGTTTAGGACCTAGTTGTTCAGGATGATTCCTCAATACAGATGCTGTGGAGACGGACTGCAGTGGAAGTACAGCTGAGATGGACCACAGTAGAGGTACTGCGGAGATGGACTGCAGTGTAGGGAAGGGCTGCAGTGGAAGTAGAGCTGAAATGGACTACACTACATGAACTGCAGGGATGGACTGTAGTGCAGGAAAGGACTGCAGTGGAAGTACAGCTGAGATGGACTACACTGGAGATACTGTGGAGACGGACTGCACTGGAAGTACAGCTGAGATGGACCACAGTAGGGGTACTGCGGAGATGGACTGCAATGTAAGGAAGGACTGTAGTGGAAATACAGCTGAGACGGACTACACTAGATGAACTGCAGAGATGGACTGCAGTGCAGGGAAGGGCTGCAGTGGAAGTACAGCTTAGATGGACCATAGCAGAGGCTGCGAAAGGACTGTAGTGCAGGAAGGACTGCAGTGTAAGTACAGCTGAGATGGACTATACTAGAGATACAGCGGAGATGGACTGCAGTGTAAGGAAGGGCTGCAGTGTAAGTACAGCTGAGATGGACTACACTACATGAACTGTGGAGATGGACTGCAGTGTAGGGAATGTCTTCCGTAGAAGTACAGCTGACATGGACTACACTAGAGACACTGCAGAGATGGACTGCAGCGCAGCTAAGGGCTGCAGTGGAAGTACAGCTGAAATGGACTATAGTAGAGATACTGCAGGGATGAACTGCAGTGTAGGGAAGGGCTGCAGTGGAAGTACAGCTGAAATGGACTATACTAGAGATACTACAGAGAAGGACTGCAGTGGAAGTACAGCTGAAATGGACTATCCTAGAGATACTGCAGGGATGGAGACTGCAGTGTAGGGAAGGGCTGCAGTGGAAGTACAGCTTAGATGGACCATACCAGAGTCTGTGGAAGGACTGCAGTGTAAGTACAGCTGAGATGGACTACACTACATGAACTGCGGAGATGGACTGCAGTGTAGGGAACGGCTTCAGTGGAAGTAGAGCTGAGGGACTATACTAGAGATACTGCAGAGAAGGACTGCAGTGCAGGCAAGGGCTGCAGTGGAAGTACTGCTGAGATGGACTACACTAGAGACACTGCAGAGATGGACTGCAGCACAGCTAAGGGCTGCAGTGGAAGTACAGCTGAAATGGACTATACTATAGATACTACAGAGAAGGACTGCAGTGGAAGTATAGCTGAAATGGACTATACTAGAGATACTGCAGGGTTGGACTGCAGTGTAGGGAAGGGCTGCAGTGGAAGTACAGCTGAAATGGACTATACTAGAGATACTACAGAGAAGGACTGCAGTGGAAGTACAGCTGAAATGGACTATACTAGAGATACTGCAGGGATGGACTGCAGTGTAGGGAAGGGCTGCAGTGGAAGTACAGCTGAAATGGACTATCCTAGAGATACTGCAGGGATGGAGACTGCAGTGTAGGGAAGGGCTGCAGTGGAAGTACAGCTTAGATGGACTACACTACATGAACTGCGGAGATGGACTGCAGTGTAGGGAACGGCTTCAGTGGAAGTAGAGCTGAGGGACTATACTAGAGATACTGCAGAGAAGGACTGCAGTGCAGGCAAGGGCTGCAGTGGAAGTACTGCTGAGATGGACTACACTAGAGATGCTGTAGAGATGGACTGTAGTGTAGGAAGGAGCTGCAGCAGAAGTACAGCTGAGGAATACATTAGAGATACTGTGAAGAAGGACTGCAGTGTAGGGAACGGCTTATGTGGAAGTAAAGCTGAGATGGACTATACTAGAGATACTGCAGGGATGGACTGCAGTGTAGGGAAGGGCTGCAGTGGAAGTACAGCTGAGATGGACTATGCTAGAGATCCTGCAGGGATGGACTGCAGTGGAAGTACAGCTTAGATGGACTATACTAGATATACTGCAGGGATGGACTGAAGTGTAGGGAAGGGCTGCAGTGGAAGTACAGCTGAGATGGACTATACTAGAGATACTGCAGGGATGGACTGCAGTGTAGGGAAGGGCTGCAGTGGAAGTACAGCTGAGATGGACCATACTAGAGATACTGCAGAGGACTGCAGTGCAGGGAAGGGCTGTAGTGGAAATACAGCTGAGATGGACTATACTAGAGATACTGCATAGAAGGACTGCCGTGCAGAGAAGGGCTGCAGTGGAAGTACAGCTGAAATTGAATATACTAGAGATACTGCAGAGAAGGGCTGCAGTGGAAGTACAGCTGAGATGGACTATACTAGAGATACTGCAGGGATGGACTGCAGTGTAGGGAAGGGCTGCAGTGGACGTACAGCTGAGATGGACTCTGCTAGAGATACTGCAGAGAAGGACTGCAGTGCAGGGAAGGGCTGCAGTGGAAGTAAAGCCAAAATGGACTACACTAGCATTACTGTGGAGATTGACTGCAGTGCAGGGAAGGGCTGCAGTGGAAATACAGCTGAGATGGACTATACTAGAAATACTGCAGAGAAGGACTGCAGTGCAGAGAAGGGATGCAGTGGAAGTACAGCTGAAATGGACTATACTAGAGATACTGCAGGGAAGGACTGCAGTGCAGAGAAGGGCTGCAGTGGAAGTACAGCTGAGATGGACTATACCAGAGATACTGCAGTGATGGAGTGCAGTGTAGGGAAGGGCTGCAGTGGAAGTACAGCTGAGATGGACTATACTAGAGATACTGCAGAGAAGGACTGCAGTGCAGGGAAGGGCTGCAGTGGAAGTAAAGCCGAAATGGACTACACTAGCATTACTGTGGAGATTGACTGCAGTGCAGGGAAGGGCTGCAGTGGAAGTACAGCTGAGATGGACCATACTAGAGGTACCGCAGCAATGGACTGCAGTGTAGGGAAGGGCTGCAGTGGAGGTACAGCTGATATGGACTTCACTAGATTAACTGCAGGGATGGACTGTAGTGCAGGAAAGGACTGCAGTGGAAGCACAGCTGAGATGGACTACACTGGAGATACTGTGGAGACAGACTGCACTGGAAGTACAGCTGAGATGGACCACAGTAGAGGTACTGCGGAGATGGACTGCAATGTAAGGAAGGACTGTAGTGGAAATACAGCTGAGACGGACTACACTAGATGAACTGCAGAGATGGACTGCAGTGCAGGGAAGGGCTGCAGTGGAAGTACAGCTTAGATGGACCATAGCAGAGGCTGCAAAAGGACTGTAGTGCAGGGAAGGACTGCAGTGTAAGTACAGCTGAGATGGACTATACTAGAGATACAGCGGAGATGGACTGCAGTGTAAGGAAGGGCTGCAGTGGAAGTACAGCTGAGATGGACTACACTGCATGAACTGCGGAGATGGACTGCAGTGTAGGGAACGGCTTTCGTAGAAGTACAGCTGACATGGACTACACTAGAGACACTGCAGAGATGGACTTCAGCGCAGGTAAGGGCTGCAGTGGAAGTACAGCTGAAATGGACTACACTAGAGATACTGCAGAGAAGGACTGCAGTGTAGGGAAGGGCTGCAGTGGAAGTACAGCTGAAATGGACTATACTAGAGATACTGTGGAGATGGACTGCAGTGTAGGGAAAGGCTTCAGTGGCAGTACAGTGGAGATGGACTACACTAGAGATACTGTGGAGATGGACTGCAGTGTAGGGAAGGGCTGCAGTGTAGGAATGGGCTGCAGTGGAAGTACAGCTGAAATGGCCTACACTAGAGACACTGTGGAGATGGACTGCAGTGTAGGGAAAGGCTTCAGTGGCAGTACAGTGGAGATGGACTACACTAGAGATACTGTGGAGATGGACTGCAGTGTAGGGAAGGGCTGCAGTGTAGGAAAGGGCTGCAGTGGAAGTACAGCTGACAACTACACTAGAGATACTGTGGCGATGGACTGCAGTGTAGGGAAGGGGAGGGAAAGACTACAGTGGACGTAAAGTTGAAGCAGACTGCTTTGAAAGTCCTGTAAAGAGAACCTGCATTGGCTGGATGTGTTACTTGCAGAAACCTATGTATAAACCCCACTGGGACTGAAGGCAGCAAAGGCACTCTGACGACAGACTGCATTAGGTGAAGATACCCACTGGGGGGAGACCGAAATGCAAGCACTGCAAAGACCGAATGCCAGAAGGGACCGAAACGCAAGCACTGCAAAGACCGAATGCCAGAAGGGACCGAAACGCAAGCACTGCAAAGACCGAATGCCAGAAGGGACCGAATGCAAGCACTGCAAAGACCGAATGCCAGAAGGGACCGAAATGCAAGCACTGCAAAGACCGAATGCCAGAAGGGACCGAAACGCAAGCACTGCAAAGACCAAATGCCAGAAGGGACCGAAATGCAAGCACTGCAAAGACCGAATGCCAGAAGGGACCGAACGCAAGCACTGCAAAGACCGAATGCCAGAAGGGACCGAAATGCAAGCACTGCAAAGACCGAATGCCAGAAGGGACCGAAACGCAAGCACTGCAAAGACCAAATGCCAGAAGGGACCGAAATGCAAGCACTGCAAAGACCGAATGTCAGAAGGGACCGAAACGCAAGCACTGCAAAGACCGAATGTCAGAAGGGACCGAAATGCAAGCACTGCAAAGACAGAATGCAGTGGATGTACTGCAAGGTAGGGATGGGGGAATCCAACGGAGGTGTGGCATGAGAAGAGGCTGCAGTGAAAACAACACTAGTAGGAAATACAATTGGACGCCAAAAGATGGAAGACATGAGAGATGTGCTTGCTGAAGCTGCGATGGAGGCACCACTGGGAAGAACTGCAGAAGAGGGAGTCCTTGGATAAACCAGTGCTGAGACTGACTACAGAGGAGCTGCCCTGGATAGGGACTGCAGCAAAGGAGTACTTCCAGGTGACAGCGGTTGGGGTACGGAGATGGACTGCACTTAGGGCAATGCAAGGAAGAATATGCTGGCTGTGTGGGGTAATAGTGTAGTGATTCCACTGCTAACATAATTCTGCAAACGCCAAAGGTAACCGATGGCAGTGCACAACACTGCAAAGGCGCCCACAGAGTATGAGGGTGTTAGCGCAACCTAAGATGTCACTGCTTCTTAAGAGTGATCTAGAGAGCCAGAGGTCGGTGGGGGGCATAAAAGATTGAGAAGGTGTACAGAGGCCCTAGCTGGAACAGTGGTGTGCCCAGTGTCAGAGATAGGAGGGTTTTGTGTACCAATGTTACTGTTCGCATGGTTTAGCTCTCCGTTATACCCAATGCTACTGTATGTACGACTCATCTCTTTGATATTTACTTGTCCGTGGACGAAAGCCTGTGCAACAGCCGGCATGAGCTTGGGTGCATAATATCACCAAGAATGCCAGGCAACCAGGCATTCTCAGTGGCGTTATAATGTGACGTGCAGGCATGGCCAGGCTTTATACTGCCTTCTCTCCAGTTGTGTACATATGAGCTTGGTTACTTCTGCAGTATTCCTGCATCTTGGTTTACAGTACCTTTGACTATTTCACTTGGTGTCTTTGCACTAAGGTGACTGCTCTTTTGGTTAGTTGCGAGCTGCACGTGATGCTGTAGTTCTGTGCTCATAGATGGCTACTTCTACACTGATAATAGTGCATAGGTCTGGGTTCTATGCTGTGTGATGACATTTTATCAGGTCCTTCTCATCTGTCACTTGTCTAACACTCTTAATTCCACTGATATCCCATTCCTGGCTGTCACTGGTCACCTACTGGATCCTATATCCCACAGTGGATGAGTGCCAATGCATCACTAGTTGTGGGTTCCTACAACTAGTACTTTTTGTTGTTTTCTACCATCCGGGCAGCATAACCAGCCCAAAGCCTGCCACTGTTTCCGCCTTCTGTAATAAGAGAACTCAAAACACTGAAAACGTTTCACATCTGTTCTGCATCACTCTCTAGGCGAGGCGTGCACATGGATTGTATCTCTATCCTTATTCTAGTTGTTTTCTTGGTTACTTAGGATTCAGTACTGTTTTTGTTATTCCTGCTTGAACTGAAATGGCGTCACAGTGCTCAGATACGTCTCTAAGGGTGCTTGACATTTTTAAATAACAATGATTAAAGGATTTTGACCCTGGACTACATCTAAACCTGTGAATCCTCAACTAAGATATGGATGTTTGGATCTAGATTCTGAATGCCCAGCCCGGATATGCTGTTCCTATTTAGTGTGTCCAGTATGTTCTTTTCATGTTTTCACTAGGTCTGCAGTGGGTGCATGTGAGGAGACCCCCCTCAAGTTGAGGAGTCTGGCTTTCATATCACAAGGTACTTTGGCCAGATAAGTGTACCAGATGATTGAGCAACTATTTATGAGGTGTAGGGGGCTGGCCTGGCTTATAGTGGGTGCCTGATGGTACTTACACCTTGTGCCAGGTCCAGTTATCCCTTATTAGTAGATTAGTAGTGTTCTAGCAGCTTAGGCTGATAGAGGTAGCTATAGCAGAGCAGCTTAGGCTGGACTAGGTGACATGCAAAGCTCCTACTATACCACTTATATCATATAGCACTATATCATAAGAAACACAATACACAGAGTTATTAAAAAATAAAGGTACTTTATATTAGTGACAATATGCCAAAAGTATCTCTTAGGATATATTCCCTTAGGAGGTAAGTAAAATACACAAAATATACACACAAACCAAAATCAGGTAAGTAAACAGATAGAAGCGTTGTGCAAACACTGTAGGACACAATAGAATGCAATAGGAGACAATAGGCCTAGGGGCAACACAAACCATATACTCCAAAAGTGGAATGCAAACCACGAATGGACCCCAGGCCTAGTGTAGTGTGTAGAGGGTCGCTGGGAGTGTAAGAAAACACTAAGGGTGTCCAAGATACCCCACCCCAAGACCCTGAAAAGTAGGAGTAAAGTTATCCTACTACTGCAGAAAGACAGTAAAGTTGAGATAGGGGATTCTGCAAAGACAACAACTGCCTGCAGAGCCCTGAAGATGGATTCCTGGACCTGAGGACCTGTAAAGGAAGGGAACCAAGTCCAAGATGAAGGTGCAAAAGGGCTGCCTACGGGTGGAAGAAGCCGAAGATTCTGCAACAACGGAAGGTGCCAGGAACTTCTCCTTTGGTTAGAAGATGTCCCACGGCGTGCTGGAGGATGCAGAGTTGTTTCCATGCAGGAAGACCGCAAACAAGCCTTGCTAGCTGCAAGAGTCGCGGTTGAAGATAATGGGTGCTGCCCGGGCCCAGGAAGGACCCGGAGGTCGCCCCTTGGAGGAGGAGACAGAGGGGGCCCTCAGCAACGGAAGCAGGCAGCACCCGCAGAAGCACTTGTACAGGCGTTCAAGAAATCTGAGCACGGCGGTCGTCTCAACACAACAAAAGAGGGTCCCACGAAGCCGGTGGTCAACTCAGCTAGTTGGGCAATGCAGGACGGAGTGCTGGGTACCAGGGCTGTGCTGTGCACGAAGGAATCCTTGCAAAAGTGCACAGAAGCCCTAGCAGCTGCAGATCACGCAGTACACAGGATTACTGTCTGGCGTGGGAAGGCAAGGACTTACCTCCACCAAATTTGAACAGAAGGACCACTGGACTGTCGGGGTCACTTGGATCCAGCTCCCGTGTTCCAGGGACCATGCTCGTAAAGATGAGAGGGGACCCAGAGGACCGGTGATGCAGAAATTTGGTGCCTGCGTTAGCAGGGAGAAGATTCCGTCGACCCGCGGAAGATTTCTTCTTGGCTTTCAGTGCAGGGTGAAGGCAGACAGCCCTCAGAGCATGCACCACCAGGAAACAGTTGAGAAAGCCGGCAGGATTAGGCACTACAATGTTGCTGGTAGTCGTCTTGCTACTTTGTTGCGGTTTTGCAGGCGTCCTGGAGCAGTCAGCGGTCAATCCTTGGCAGAAGTCGAAGAGAGAGATGCAGAGGAACTCTGGTGAGCGCTTGCATTCGATATCTGAAGAGAAACCCACAGGAGAGACCCTAAATAGCCCCGAAAGGAGGATCGGCTACATAACCAGGTAAGAGCCTATCGGGAGGGGTCTCTGATGTCACCTGCTGGCACTGGCCACTCAGAGGTCCCCATTGTGCCCTCACACCTCTGCATTCAAGATCACAGAGGTCTGGGACACACTGGGCTTGGGGGGACAATTCCATGATCTTAGACATGTTACATGGCCATGTTCTGAGTTACCATTGTGAAGCTACACATAGGTATTGACCTATTTAGTTCACGCGTGTAATGGTGTCCCCGCACTCACAAAATCCGGGGAAATTGCCCTGAACTATGTGGGGGCAACTTGGCTAGTGCCAGGGTGCCCTCACACTTAGTAACTTTGCACCTAACCTTCACTAAGTGAAGGCTAGACATATAGGTGTTTTAAAAGTTACTTAAGTGCAGTGAAAAATGGCTATGAAATAACGTGGACGTTATTTCACTCAGGCTGCAGTGGCAGTCCTGTGTCAGAATTGTCTGAGCTCCCTATGGGTGGCAAAAGAAATGCTGCAGCCCATAAGGATCTCCTGGGACCCCAATACCCTGGGTACCTAGGTACCATATACTAGGGAATTATATGGGTGTACCAGTGTGCCAATGAGAATTGGTGAAAGTGGTCACTAGCCTGCAGTGACAATTTTAAAAGGAGAGAGAGCATAAGCACTGAGGTTCTGGTTAGCAGAGCCTCAGTGACACAGTTAGGCACCACACAGGGAACACATTCAGGCCACAAACTATGGGCACTGGGGTCCTGGCTAGCAGGATCCCAGTGACACGGGCAAAAACAAACTGATACACAAGTAAAAACGGGGGTAACATGCCAGGCAAGATGGTACTTCCCTACATGAGGACAAGGGAGCTGGGTGACAATAATTCACTCTCTCTTGGCATAGCTCCTTATGTCCGATCATTTATCCCCAAATCAACTCAACCCCACGACCCAAGAATGATCCGGCAATTGTGTCCACAGGGACACGGCTTAGTGTAGAGGGTGTCCAAGCCTACCCGGTTGGTCCTTACAGCATTACACACATGAAAATGCCAAAACATTCTGACAACAAGCCCCAAATATAAGCAGCCAGAGGGTGCAGAATATCTTACCTGTATTAGATACGCTGCTGCCATGGTGGCACTGCGCGAGCGCCCAGCCTTGCAGTGAATGTAAACGCTGTGGCCGAGCTCCTGGTGTTTCAATGCAAACTTCACTCCCTTCTGCAGATGCTCCTGAGTGGGGACACCAGTCAGATCCACAGTGCTTAGACGCAGCTGTTCCACACCAAGAGCCTGCCACTCCTGCAGCATGCAAGCAGAGAAAGAGCAGAGGAGGAGGATAAGAACAGGATGGGAGGGGGCAGGCACAAAAGGATGAAAAAGAAGGTACTTCCTAAAGTACTGCTTTAGTGCTCAATCTTACTCTGACAAAAAGCTCTCCCTCTACCTGGTTCAACTCCAAAATCACATTAATACTAACCATCTCCTGCATGACTACCAGTCTCTGAAGGACACCTTGCCAAAAAACAGACAGCCTGGTACAAACCCTCTCTTCTAAAGACAGTGAAATTATTTCAGAAGACAATTTCAGAACTGCTGATCGTGCCCTTGTACTCTTGCATTTGGATGATAGTAACATCATACTCTATGGCCTCTCAGACTCCACACCGGCACCCCTAAACAGAATCTTTCATGGCAGACCATGTCTCATCCGGGCCTGACGAAATATGAACAAATCACTCCCATCCTTGCAGGCTTCCATTGGCTCCCCCTGCCAGCCTACACATTTTCAAACCAGATGCATCATTTACAAAGCCACCTAGAGCAGCACGATTGCTTATCTTACAGACAATCTCACCGTCGCTGGTAGGTCTCGAAGCACCTGCGGCCAGGACACCGCCGGACTGCAGACAAGCACACCATCATTGGTGATTCTTGAAACACCTGTGGCCAGGACACCACCAGACTCCAGACAAGCACACCCTCGCTTGTGGTTCTCGAAACACCTGCTGCCAGGACACCACCAGACTCCAGACAAGCACACCCTCGCTTGTGGTTCTCGAAACACCTGCTGCCAGGACACCACCAGACTCCAGACAAGCACACCCTCGCTGGTGGTTCTCGAAACACCTGCAGCCAGGAAACCACCAGACTGCAGACCAAGAAGTGTAAAAATTAAAAAACAAGGCAACAGGATGTTTCCATCTCTGCACCCAGGTTATCGAACAACACCTCTATTTCCATCAGGACAACCAAAACACTGCTTCAATTTGGATAAAAGCTGAAGATGCACCTTTCTAAAGAGCACTACGTGTTAACCACTCACAAACCAACAAACTCTTATCACTCGACTCTATACTTGTCTTTGACATTGTACAGAGCTTACCTACTGTTAGGCTAGATACGTATGCACTATACAAGCAGCACATGCATACAATACGTAGCGCATTACCACAGAGAGGGCCTAGGCCTCTACATACAGGTGGATTAGCCTGTTGCCAGTTTTGCATGCAGTCGGGCACTAAAGACAGGGACATTCAGGTCCCAAACCTCAACCTCAACCACACACTCACATTTGCCTCGGAGGCATTCTGTAACCACAATGGCCACATCAAATTCCCCTTTTTTGCAACGATTCACTATATACTGTTTCATAGCTATCATGCTAAGAGATACGTGTGATGGCAGGAAGAGGTGCCCGCATTACAATCACACTAAGGAAAGCATGTGATAGCATGAAAGCTTGCTTGACGACTACTGCACAGATAGAAGCATGCAACGGCACGGGGAAGCTGGAATGGGGGGCAGATGCAGGACCGTGTAGCGACACCTGAAGGCCAGAGAGAGGGAAGGCATGGCACAGATATAGGAGCCCAAGTTCGCAGAGTGGGGTTGTGTTGGGGGCAGGGGACACAAGTCAATGCTGAATGGGTGTGTTGGTATGTATGGCACTCACCTCAGCTGTGTAGCAGAACAGGCGAGTCTCATATTCTTCGTTCATGGTGATAACTCCTCGAACATTCTCCGTTTCCACAAGCTGCAGCAGGAGAGAAACGAAAATAATGAAGTATTATTCAGCTCTTTTAAGATAACTTATCTGATGTGCTTTGTAACGAAAAGGAGTGTGATCGCCACCCGTGTCATTCAATGGGGTCCCCTCATACACCATCAAGAGAATCATACCATTAAACTGAGTCTTCTCGTGCACCATCGTAAGAATCGTACCATTAAACTGAGTATCCTCATACACCATCGAGAGAATCGTACCTTTCAACTGAGTCTTCTTGTGCACCATCGTACGAATTGTACCATTAAACGGAGTTTCCTCATACACCATCGTAAGAATTGTACCATTCAATGGAGTGCCCTCATACACCATCGAGAGAATTGTACCTTTCAACTGAGTCTTCTCGTGCACCATCGTACGAATCGTACCATTAAACGGAGTTTCCTCATACACCATCGTAAGAATCGTACCATTCAATGGAGTGCCCTCATACACGATCGAGAGAACCGTACCATTCAACTGAGTCTTCTCGTGCACCATCGTAAGAATCGTACCGTTAAACGGAGTCTCCTCATACACCACTGCAAAAATCGTACCATTCATTGGAGTCCCTTCACACAGCATCAAGAGAATCGTACCATTCAATGGAGTTCCCTCATACACAATTGTGAGAATCGTACCATTCAATGGAGTCCCCTCATACGCCATTGTGATAATTGTACCATTCAGTGGAGTTCCCTCATACACCATTGTGAGAATCGTACCAGTCAGTGGAGTTACCTCATACACCATTGTGAGAATCATACCATTCAATGGAGTTCCCTCATACACCATTATGAGAATTGTACCATTCAATGGAGTCCCCTTGTAGGAAAGTACCCTCTTTCTTGGCATGGTTACCCCCTTTTCTGCCTGTTGTCAGTGTTTTGACTGTGCTCACTGGGATCCTAACTAGGACCCCAGTGATTATGCTCTCTCCCTTCAAACTTGGTTCCTTAAACTACTTCCACCCCACATTTGGCATACTGGTGCCCCCATGCAAGTCCGTAGTATAGGGTACCCAAGTACCCCGGGCATTGGTCTAGCAAAGTAGCCTCTTTCTAGTTTGGTAACCCCCACTTTTGGCCTGTTTGTCAGTGTGTTTGACTACGTTCACTTGGATCCTGCTGACCACGACCCCAGTGATTATGCTATCTCCTCTTAATTTGGTTGCTGGTAACTTTTTCTTCCCACAATTGGCATACCAGTCCCCCCATGTAAGTCCCTAGTATGTGGTACCTAGCATTGGAGTTTCAGGGGATCCCTAGGGGATGCAGCAGTTATTCTGCCACCCATAGGGAGCCCATGCAAAGGGTTCTGCAGGCCTGCCATTGCAGCCTGCGTGAAACGGGTGCATGCACCCTTTCCCTACAGGTCACTGCACGTCACCCCTAGAGTAGGTCCTCTCAGCCCCGAAGGCAGAGGTGCCCCCCACGAACTCCAGTTCCATTTTCCTGGACTTCGTGAGTAAGGGAACGTCATTTTACGCGAGTACTGGAATTAGGTCACTACCTAAGTCCACCTCCATAATGGTAACTCCGAACCTAGGCATGTTTGGTATCAAACATGTCGGAATCATACCTCAATACTGTTGCAAGTATTGGAAGTATGATTCCATGCACCCTTGGGGCTCCTTAGAGGACCCCCAGCATTGCTACCACAAGTCTTACCGGTTTTTCCGGGCAGCCCAGGTGCTCGATCTGATCAAGCCCATTAAGGCAGAACAAAAGATTTCCTTTGGGAGAGGGAGGTAACACCCTTTCCCTTTGGAAATATGGGTGACTGGCTTGAGAGGGGTAGCCTCCCCCAGCCACTGGTTTTGCCTTGAAGAGTACATTTGGTGCTGTCTGTGCATAAACCAGTCCACACCGGTTCAGTGACCCCCCAGGCCCTGCTCTGGTGCGAACCTGGACAATGGAAAGGGGAGTGACCACTCCCCTGTCCACCAACACCGCAGGGGTGGTGCTCAGAGCTCCTCCAGGGGGTCTCTGGGTTCTGCCATCTTGATTCCAAGGTTTGCAGGGAGTTCTGGGAGCATCTGAGTGGCCAGGCCAGGTAGGTGATGTCAGAGGCACCCTCTGATAGGTAGTTACCTCGTTAGGTGACCAAGCCCCCTCTTTGGACTATGTAGGGTCTTCCTGTAGGAGGCTGGACTGGCTTGTAGTGAGTACCAAGGGGTACTTGCACCTTGCACCAGGCCCAGTTATCCCTTATTAGTGTATAGGGTGTCTAGCAGCTTAGGCTGATAGATAATGGTAGCTTAGCAGAGCAGCTTAGGCTGAACTAGGAGACGTGTGAAGCTACTACAGTACCACTTAGTGTCATATGCACAATATCATAAGAAAACACAATACACAGTTATACTAAAAATAAAGGTACTTTATTTTTATGACAATATGCCAAAGTATCTTAGAGTGTACCCTCAGTGAGAGGATAGGAAATATACACAAGATATATATACACAATAGCAAAAATATGCAGTATAGTCTTAGAAAGCAGTGCAAACAATGTATAGTTACAATAGGATGCAATGGGGAAACATAGGGGTAGGGGCAACACAAACCATATACTCCAAAAGTGGAATGTGAACCACGAATGGACCCCAAACCTATGTGACCTTGTAGAGGGTCGCTGGGACTATTAGAAAATAGTGAGAGTTAGAAAAATAACCCTCCCCAAGACCCTGAAAAGTGAGTGCAAAGTGCACCAAAGTTCCCCTAAGGACAAAATAGTCGTGTTAGAGGGAAAATGCAAGGAAAACACAAGTCAGCAATGCAACAACGATGGATTCCTGACTGAGGGTACCTGTGGAACAAGGGGACCAAGTCCAAAAGTCACAAGCAACTCGGAGATGGGCAGCTGCCCAAGAAATGCCAGCGGTTGGTGCAAAGAAGCTCTTACTAGGCTGAAGAACTGTGAATACTGCAGGAACGACAAGGGCTAGAGACTTCCCCTTTGGAGGATGGATCCCCCACGCCTTGGAGAGTCGTGCAGAAGTGTTTTCCCGCCGGATGGACGCCAACAAGCCTTGCTACACGCAAATCGTGCGTTTGGCGTTTTTGGACGCTGCTGGGGCCCAGGAGGGACCAGGAGGTCGCAAATTGGACCTGCAGAGAGAGGGGACGTCGAGCAAGACAAAGAGCCCTCACTGAAGCAGGTAGCACCCGGAGAAGTGCCAGAAACAGGCACTACGAGGATGCGTGAAACGGTGCTCGCCGAAGTTGCACAAAGGAGTCCCACGTCGCCGGAGACCAACTTAGAAAGTCGTGCAATGCAGGTTAGAGAGCCGTGGACCCAGGCTTGGCTGTGCACGAAGGATTTCCGCCGGAAGTGCACAGGGGCCGGAGTAGCTTGCAAAGTCGCGGTTCCCAGCAATGCAGCCCAGCGAGGTGAGGTAAGGACTTACCTCCACCAAACTTGGGCTGAAGAGTCACTGGACTGTGGGGGTCACTTGGACGGTGTCGCTGGATTCGAGGGACCTCGCTCGTCGTGCTGAGAGGAGACCCAAGGGACCGGTAATGCAGCTTTTTGGTGCCTGCGGTTGCAGGGGGAAGATTCCGTCGACCCACGGGAGATTTCTTCGGAGCTTCTGGTGCAGAGAGGAGGCAGACTACCCCCACAGCATGCACAAGCAGGAAAACAGTCGAGAAGGCGGCAGGATCAGCGTTACAGAGTTGCAGTAGTCGTCTTTGCTACTATGTTGCAGGTTTGCAGGCTTCCAGCGCGGTCAGCGGTCGATTCCTTATCAGAAGGTGAAGAGGGAGATGCAGAGGAACTCGGCTGAGCTCATGCATTCGTTATCTAAAGTTTCCCCAGAGACAGAGACCCTAAATAGCCAGAAAAAGAGGGTTTGGCTACCTAGGAGAGAGGAAAGGCTACTAACACCTGAAGGAGCCTATCAGCAGGAGTCTCTGACGTCACCTGGTGGCACTGGCCACTCAGAGCAGTCCAGTGTGCCAGCAGCACCTCTGTTTCCAAGATGGCAGAGGTCTGGAGCACACTGGAGGAGCTCTGGACACCTCCCAGGGGAGGTGCAGGTCAGGGGAGTGGTCACTCCCCTTTCCTTTGTCCAGTTTCGCGCCAGAGCAGGGGCTAAGGGGTCCCTGAACCGGTGTAGACTGGCTTATGCAGAATTGGGCACATCTGTGCCCAACAAAGCATTTCCAGAGGCTGGGGGAGGCTACTCCTCCCCTGCCTTCACACCATTTTCCAAAGGGAGAGGGTGTCACACCCTCTCTCAGAGGAAGTTCTTTGTTCTGCCATCCTGGGCCAGGCCTGGCTGGACCCCAGGAGGGCAGCTGCCTGTCTGAGGGGTTGGCAGCAGCAGCAGCTGCAGTGAAACCCCAGGAAGGGCAGTCTGGCAGTACCAGGGTCTGTGCTACAGGCCACTGGGATCATGGAATTGTACCAACAATGCCAGGATGGCATAGAGGGGGCAATTCCATGATCATAGACATGTTACATGGCCATATTCGGAGTTACCATGGTGAAGCTACATATAGGTAGTGACCTATATGTAGTGCACGCGTGTAATGGTGTCCTCGCACTCACAAATTTCAGTGAATTGGCTCTGAACAATGTGGGGGCACCTTGGCTAGTGCCAGGGTGCCCTCACACTAAGTAACTTTGCACCTAACCTTTACCAGGTAAAGGTTAGACATATAGGTGACTTATAAGTTACTTAAGTGCAGTGTAAAATGGCTGTGACATAACATGGACGTTATTTCACTCAGGCTGCAGTGGCAGGCCTGTGTAAGAATTGTCAGAGCTCCCTATGGGTGGCAAAAGAAATGCTGCAGCCCATAGGGATCTCCTGGAACCCCAATACCCTGGGTACCTCAGTACCATATACTAGGGAATTATAAGGGTGTTCCAGTAAGCCAATGTAAATTGGTAAAATTGGTCACTAGCCTGTTAGTGACAATTTAGAAGTAATGAGAGAGCATAACCACTGAGGTTCTGGTTAGCAGAGCCTCAGTGAGACAGTTAGGCACCACACAGGGAACATATACATGCACACCTATGAGCACTGGGGCCCTGTGTGACAGGGTCCCAGTGACACATACATATAGGCCACAAACCTATGAGCACTGGGGTCCTGACCAGCAGGACCCCAGTGACACATAACAACCATACTGAAAACATGGTGTTTTCACTATGAGCACTGAGGCCTGGCTATCAGGATCCCAGTGAGACAGTGAAAACAGTGACAAACACCCTGACATACACTCACAAACAGGCCAAAAGTGGGGGTAACAAGGCTAGAAAGAGGCTACCTTCTCACACTTCCTCTGAGGTGGGTCCTCAGATTCGGCTTGCAAGACTCCAGCAGGATTCCTCTGCAACCTCCACTTTGACTTCTGGCTATCAGAACTGCATCTGGACCCTCCAGGAACCGTCATCGCTGCTAACGTGGAAGAAGACTCTTCTGCAACTCTGCTTTTCTGGCTCCTGCCAGCTTTGCAACATTTTCCCAGCCGTGCATCCGCAGAAGACTGCAACTCTTCAGCCTGCACAAGAAGAAGGAATCTCCCGTGGGATGAAGGCATCACTCCCCTGCATCTGCAGGTACCAGTCTGCAACGACGACTGGCTGCATGGGTCTCCCCTCATCCTGAGTTGCGTGGATCCTGCATCACGGGAGGTGGTCCCCTTGGTCCTCTTTATGAGCTGTTGCACTTTGGTGGTGGTAAGTCTTTTCCACTCCCCGCATGACAGTACCCCCGTGCACCCTGTCCTTTGCAGCTGCCAAGGCTTGGTTGCTTCACCTCCAAGGGGAACTTCAGGCAACGTGTAACTCCAGGCCCCAGCACTCCCTCCTGCAACTCCTGGGCCTCTGCGTGGTCCTCCGGCGAGGTGGGAGCAACTTCTGTGGTGCTGCGTGGGCTGCTTCAGCGACTTCTGTGTCCCTGTCCTGTGGGGCACCTGTGGGTGCTGCCTTTGCTCCTGTAGGCCTTCTGTGACGCGGAGGGTCCCCTGTGACTCCCCCTACCGGGTAGAGTCCTCCTAGACCTTGCTGGTCCTCAGCAGCACCTCTTTTCCTCCAAACGTGAGTTTGCCAAGGCTTGTGGGTGGAAATCCTTCACCAACACCCCTCTGCAATCCAGCTTCTAGCGTGGGACACCATTTGCACTCATCAGGAACTCTTCTCCAGCTTCTGGGCTGCAGTGTTGACCTGTCTTTCTTCTTCGTCGACCAACTTCAATAAGTACCCCTGGGTGGGTAGTATCTCCTACTCCTCCTGGACTCCACAGGCACTTCTGGACTTGGTCCCCTCTCTCCACAGGTCTCTTTCTTTGGTAATCCATTGTCGGTTTCTTGCAGTCTGTTCTGGGTGTCTTCTTTTCATCCTTTGGGGTGGTTTCAGGGAAATCCAGTGTTTTACTCCTTCATTCCTGGTAGCTGGGGGTACTGCATTACTTACCTGTGTGGTTTCCTAGTACTCCCAGCTCCCCTCTACACGATTTACTTACCTAGGTGGGGGCCCTGTGTTTGCATTCTACTTTCTTGGTATATGGTGGGCTCCCCCTAGGGCCACTATTGCTTATTGCTATTTTACACTGTTTTCTAACCTTTTATGCCTCCTACTGTTTATTATATATATAGTGTATTTACTTACCTCCGCTTGGAGGTTTGCCTCTCTAGTATTTTCTGATACTGTGTGCTAAAAATAAAGTACCTTTATTTTTTAACAACCAAGTGTTGTCTTTCTTGTGTGTAAGTACTGTGTGACTGTAGTGGTACTGCCTGAGCTTTGCATGTCTCCTAGATAAGGCTTGGCTGCTCATCCACAGCTATCCCTAGAGAGCCAGGCTTCTAGACACTGCCTACACTTCACTAATAGGGGATACCTGGACCTGGTATAAGGTGCAAGTACCATAGCGGCTTCCTCCATTGGTGGTGCAGCGGCGGGATAAGCACTTGCAATTGCCTTATCACTCTTTTGCTTGCTTCTTTCTACAAGAAAGACCACTTACTAGTTAGGTTTACACTTATAGCGAGTAGCAGGGATAGTCACTTAAAGTTTGGGTAAGAAAGGGGTCTGGCACAGCCCTTACACCAGACTTCTCTAAAAAGGGACTAGAAGTTAGGGAGGTTAGGCACGCCCTACAGCACACTAACACAAACATGTCTTCAGTACCTAGCACATCTCAGACTATGGGCTCTCCCTGTGAGGACTTAAACTTTCAGGAACTTAGGGAAGTGTGCAAGAGTAGGAACCTGAAGACAGGGAGGGCCCCTAATACAATTGTGCTTTTGGTAGCCATGAAGAGGAGGAAGAGGAGTATAACCCCCCAGTGTTAGAAAGAGAGGATCTGAACACTGAGGAGGGTCCCTCGGAGGATCACAGGGTCTCTAACGAACCCCCTAGTGTGGCTGGGAGCACTACAGGTAGTGCCAAAGGTGGCCATGTTAGAAGGTCCCCCTTTGTCCCCAGAGGACTAGTTCAGAGGGTTAGTAAGACTAGGGAAAGATCCTCATCCTGCCACTCTCATGTCACCTCTGTATCTGAGGGGACCAACTGATCAACTCCAGCAAAATATTCTCTAGACAGGGAGCTCAGGTAACTGAGGCTGGAGGAGGCCAGGATAAGGCTGTGGCAGCAACAGCTAGCCCTAGACAGGTAGTCCTTGGCAGTGGAGAGGGAGAGGCAGGAGTTGGGGTTAGCACCCCATGGTGGCAGCAGTAACTTTGGTTTCAGGGAACCTAGGGTCAGGGAGGACTCTTTAGATTCTAGAAATCTTAGTAAGGTTGTTCCCCCATACAAGGTGGGGGATGAGATCCAGAAGTGGTTTGCTGCTCTGGAGAGGGCCTTTAAAGTTCAGAAGGTCCGCAAGAGACAGAAGGCTGCTATTCTTTGGCGCTCCTTCTCTGACAAGGGGAAAAATAGACTCCTTACTGTCAAAGAGGGGGATGCTGATAATTATACAGTTTTTAAATCTGCACTTTTAGAAGGTTTTGGTCTCACTTCTGAACAGTATAGTATCAAGTTCAGAGAGACCACGAAAGAGTCCTCCCAAGAGTGGATTGATTTTGTGGACTGCTCTGGAAGGCTGGTTAAATGGTAGCAAAGTCGTGACTTTGAGGGCTTGTATAATCTAATTCTGAGAGAGCACATTCTCAACAACTGTGTGTCTGATTTGTTGCACCAGTACTTGGTAGACTCAGATCTGACCTCTCCCCAAGAATTGGGAAAGAAGGCAAACAAATGGGTCAAAACAAGGGTGAGCAGAAAAGCTCATGCAGGGGGTGACAAGGATAAGAAAAAGGAAACAGGTAAAGTCTCAGGACAAGGGTGGGGACAAAGACAAAAGTAAAGACTCCTAATCAGGCCCACAAAACTCCTCTGGGGTGGGTCTAAAACCTCTTCATCCTCTGCATACAGTAAAAAGCATTGGTGCTGTGTGTGGAGAAATAAAGGCCTTAGGCCAGGGGACAGCTCCTGTCCTGGTAAAGGTCCTGAGCCTTCCACCACTACTACATCCACTTCCACTCAGAGTGCCCATAGCAGTAGTAGTAATAGTGGTGGGACTATTGACAGTAGTCAGCCCACAAGTGTAGTTGGGTTCACCTTTGGGTCCATAGTGGAAACTGGGATAGGTGTAGGAACCCCTAAGACAGTTTCTGTCTCCCAGGGTGGCACTGGCTTTGCCACCCTGGCTGCTTGTACCCTTACTATGGGTAAGTACTAGCAGCACTTTCAGGTAAATGGTGTTGAGGCCCAGGCCTACAGGGACACAGGTGCCAGTGTCACCATAGTTACTGAAAGCTTAGTGTCACCTGCATAAAACCTACTTGGTCACCAGTACCAAGTTACTGATGTCAACAACTCCACTCAGTCCCTCCCCTTAGCTAGAGTACACTTTAGTGGGGGGGAGTTACTGGCCCCTAACAGGTGGTAGTCTGTCCTAACCTACCTGTTGAGTGTCTGTTAGGGAATGACCTAGAGGCCTCAGATTGGGCTGAGGTAGAGTTCCTTGTCCATGCAGCCATGCTGGGCTTCCCCAAACATTTGCTCCCTTTGTCGGAAAGTACCCTCTTTCTTGGCATGGTTACCCCCATTTTATGCCTGATGTCAGTGTGCTTGACGGTGTTCACTGGGATCCTGCTAACCAGGACCCCAGTGATTATGCTCTCTCTCCTTTAAATGTGGTTGTTGGCTACTGTTAACACAGTATTTCACCCACAATTGACATACTGGTGCCCCCTTATAAGCCCCTAGTATATGGTACCTAGGGCATTAGGGTTCCAGGGGATCCCTATGGGCAGCAGCATATAATTTGCCACCCATAGGGAGCCCATGCAAGGGCTTCTGCAGGACTGCCATTGCAGCCTGCGTGAAAAGGTGCAAGCACCCTTTCACTGTCATTTACACTGCACCAGGTCACTTATACGTCACCCCTATAGCAGGCCCTCTAGCCCGGAGGGCAGGGTGTAAAGTACCTGTGTGAGGGCACCCCTGCACTAGCAAAGGTGCCCCCACGACCTCCATGACCATTTTCCTAGGCTTTGTGAGTGTGTGACGCCATTTTACGCGTGGACTGGACATAGGTCACTACCTACGTCCAGCTACATAATGGCAAGCATTGGTTGTATGATTCCATGCACTCTGGGGGCTTCTTAGAGCACCACCCCAGTATTGTCATTTCAGCCTTCTGAGGTTTTCCAGGCAGCCCCAGCTGCTGCCACCTCACAGACAGGTGTCTGCCCTCCTGTTGCTTGAAAAGCTCGAGCCCAGGAAGGCAGAACAAAGGATTTCCTTTGGGAGAGGGGTGTTACACCCTCTCCCTTTAGAAATAGGTATTACAGGCTCGGGAGGGGTAGCCTCCCCAGTCCACTGGAAATGCTTTGAAGGGCACATTTGCTGCCCTCCTTGCATAAACCAGTCTACACCAGTTCAGGGACCCCCAGTCCATGTTCTGGCGCGAAACTGGACAAAGGAAGGGGAGTGACCACTCCCCTGTCCATCACCACCCCAGGGGTGGTGCTCAAAGTCCTCCAGCGGGTCCCTGGGTTTTGCCATCTTGGATTCATGGTTGGCAGGGAACTGTGGGAGCACCTGAGAGGCCAGTGCCAGCAGGTGACGTCACAGCCCTCCCCTGATGGGTGCTTACCTGGTAAGGTGACCAATCCCTCTTTCAGGGCTATTTAGGGTCTCTCCTTTGGGTGGTCCCTCAGATTCGGATTGAAAGTCTCCAGTAGGAATCCTCTGCATCCTCCACTTCGACTTCTCACTGAAGAAACTGCATCTGGATCCTACAGGAACTCTACAAGTGCAACAAAGAAGCAAGATGCCTTCTGCAAAATTGTATCTCTGATTCCTGCCAGCAATTGCAACTGTTTCCTGGTCGTGCATCCTCTGAGGACAGTCCGTCTTCAGCCTGCACCAGAAGAGCGAAGGAATCTCCCTTAGGGTGAAGGAGTCACTCCCCCGCTTCAGCAGGCACCAACTGCAACGACGACCGGCTACGTGGATTCCCTCTCCTGCAGAGCTGCGTGGATCCTGCATCATGGGTGGTGGACTGAAGTGGTCCAGACGGTCCTCTTGTCCAGCTATCTAACTTTGGTGGAGGTAAGAGCTTGCCTCCCCGCGCAAGACTGTACCCCTGTGCACCACGTGTTTTGTAGCTGCCAAGGCTTGTTGGCATCCTTCTATGAAGTTCTTCGTGCAACTTGCAGCTCTGGCCTCCATCACTCTATCCTGCAACGCACAGCTTCCTAGGTAGGTCTCCGTCGGCGTGGGACTCTGTCGTAGTGTTGTGTGGGCCTCTTCTGCAACTTTCTTGTCCCCGTCATGTGGGTCTCCTGTGTGCACTTCCTGGTCTTCTAAGAGCTCTATGAGTTGCTATGGGGCCCCTCTGCCTCCCACTCCTGGGTAGTCCACCTGCTCCCTCCTGGTCCCGGGAGGCGCCATTTTCCGCTAACTGCGAGCTTTGTGTGTGCCAAGGCTTGTTGGCGGACTCCAGCAACGCAAACCAGACTGCAATCCTCCATCCGGCGTGGGACATCAATTGCACCCTCCAGGAACCCAACTTCGTCTTCTTGGGTGCAGTGCTCACTTTTCTTCTTCACCAGTGGTTCACCTTTTGCACCTTCATACAGGTTAGCAGGGGCTCCTGTTTTTCCTGGACTCATATGTGCTTCTCGGACTTGGTCTCCTTCTTCCACAGGTCTTCTTGTCCAGGAGTCCACTGTTAGTGTCTTGCAGTATCTTCTGGTTCTTGCATAATTCTTCTTCTTGTTTCTGTGTGTGTTCTAGGAAACTTACTGTGATTTACTCCTGCTTTCCTGGTCATTTGGGTGGGTTCTGGTACTTAATTGTGGGGGTTTCTAGTACTCCCAGCTCCCCTCTACACCCTACACTTGCCTAGGTGGGAGATCGACTTTCACATTCCACTTTCTTAGTATATGGTTTGTGCTCCCCCTATGCCCATTTCTAACTACTGTGATTTTCACTAATTGCACTGTTTTCTAACTGTTTTTATGCCTATTTCTGCATACTAGTGTATATAATTTGTGTATTACTTACCTCCTAAGGGAGTATAATCTCTAAGGTATTTTTGGCATTTGTGTCATCAAAATAAAGTTCCTTTATTTTTGTAACACTGGGTATTTTGTTTCATGTGTGAGTACTGTGTGACTACAGTGGTATTGCATGAGCTTTGCATGTATCCTACATAAGCCTTGTCTGCTCATCCACAGCTACATTTAGAGAGCCTGGTTTCTAGTGGCACAGAGTGAAGAGTGGAGTAGTGATTCGCAGAGTGAAGAGTGCAGTAGGCTACAGTGGAGTAAAAAACGTGTGAAGTGGTGGCAGTTGTGGAGTAGTGTCATGGAGTGGCACAGAGTATTGTAGAGTGGAGCGTCAGAGTGGAGAGTGTTAGATTGGAGGGACGCCGAGTAGAGGATCATAAAGTGCTGTAGAGTGGCGTAGAGTGGAGTGTAGAGCAGAGGGGCACAGAGTGTAGTGGGGTCTTGAGAGTGGAGTGGCATGTCGTAGAGAGGATGCTTGAGATATCACATGTTAACAGTAAGCAAGGACGAAACAAGATATGGAGGAAGAATTTTCATGTTTTTTTTTTCAGCAAATGTGGATGTTTCATGTCATAACTGCTATATGACCTTGTGTCATAGGTGACACATTCACACATTTCTGGCTTTTTAGTAAAAATGCAACACTGTAAAACCGGGAACGCACAGCTATTCGTTGATGGACTTTCGGTGTTGCTTTTAGAATTGTGAGCATTAGCGCAGAAATCCCAGAATGCAAAATGAGGTTGGCTAAAACACTAAGGTTGGATTAACTGTCAGCCAGGTCATGAGACCTCAACTCACGAAAGGATCAGCATGTGAACTCCGTGTTTGAATCACCAAATTTTCTCATCAGCTCAATGTGCGGGATTTATGCAGATGGGTTAACAGCAGTTAATTACTAGTGCGTTGTTTCATTACTTTGTTTTTACTGCAGCCCATGGATGATGCAGACAGGTCTCTTTCCCAACCAGTGTCACACATGACGGTCTCTTTCTGGCCAGTCAGTGTCACGCATGGCTCAACAGGTCTCTGTCCAGGCCCTTACTGTCATCTGTGACGAGGGCAGGTCCCTGTCCTGTTCCGTCAGTGTCATGCATGTGGTGGCATGGGCCGGTCTCTTATCTCGGCTCCTCAATGTCATGCATGAGGCAGGCATGTACGTGTCCAGGACCTCTGTGTCACACGTGAAGCAGGTAAGATTCTGTCTCATCCCGTCAGTGTCATGCATGAAGCAGGTAAGATTCTGTCTCATCTCGTCAGTGTCACAGCATGGGATGGTGTCTGCTCCTAATGGTCACTCATGAGGAGGGCAGGTCTCGTCTCTGTCCCTAAGCATCAATGTCACACGTAAAGCAGGCAGGATTCGCTCTTATTCCGTCAGTGTCACACATGACGCGGGCAGGAGTCTGTCTGAGTGTCATGCATGACGCAGGCAGGAGTCTCATCCCGTCAGTGTCACGCATGACGCGGGAAGGTCTCTATCTTGGCCCTTTCAGTGTCATCATGACGCGGGCAGGAGTCTGTCTCATCCAGTCAGTGTCACGCATGACGCGGGCAGGAGTCTGTCTCATCCCGTCAGTGTCACGCATGACGCGGGCAGGAGTCTGTCTCATCCCGTCAGTGTCATCATGACGCGGGCAGGAGACTGTCTCATCCCGTCAGTGTCACGCATGACGCGGGCAGGAGTCTGTCTCATCCCGTCAGTGTCACGCATGACGCGGGCAGGAGTCTGTCTCATCCCGTCAGTGTCATCATGACGCGGGCAGGAGTCTGTCTCATCCCGTCAGTGTCACGCATGACGCGGGCAGGAGACTGTCTCATCCCGTCAGTGTCACGCACGACGCGGAGGGAGCCGTCCTTTCCCGCAACCCTGGTAACACACAAGAGTAACGGCGCCGACGCTCCACGCGCTCTTTCCAGGCCTCTCTCTAACCGCTTCCGGGTCTGCACGCTTTAGGCCCGCCCCCAAGCACCACACTTCCGCTGTCATCACGCTCTGCCGCGGCGCCCCTCACAGCACGCGCTCGGCTCGCGTCTGCTCACCCGGCGGCTGACGCCCCGAAATGGCAGCGCCCCCAGCACCACGGTCTGGTCTATGCGGTCGTACCACCTCCGCAGCGAGGCCTTCTCCAGCAGCACGTTGTACAGCAGCGAGGGGAGGAAGGCGATGCGCGCCACCGCAGACGCCATGGAGGGGGGAGGGGCCCGGGCTGCGCGCGCACCTGGGGCGGGGGAGGCTAGGGGGCGCGCGCGCAGTCCCCCTCGCGCCCTGCAGCCGCCGCCATCTTAGGGCAGCCTCGCTCGTTCTGCGCCTGCGCGCCCACGTCGGGTCGGCGGCTGACGTCGCGCCGTGACGTCATAGAGCGTCAGGCGCCTCGTGCTGCGCCTCGTGCTGCTTCTCTGCCGACGCATTCGGATCTGTGCAGAGCTGGTCATGGCAGCTCGAAGAGGACATTAACCGCGGCCGTGGTGCTGAGCGGAGGGCCGTGTGCGGATCCGCCTGCAGGCCTCCCTGGGCCATGTAGGGCGAGCAGATCCTCCGCACAAAACCGCAGGACTCCGTGTTGTCGCCGCCCGCGTGGCCCCGTTGTAGGCCAGTGACTTCCGCGCGCAGATGGATCGAGCGCACCTTTTTGTTTTTCTCAGGGCTGCCGTTTGGAACACCCTACACCATGGAAGTCTCATTCTCGAGAAGCACATCTCTAGCATGGACATGAAAGGCTTCCTGGGCATGCTGCCGGGGGCTGCGAGGGCACCTTTGTTATCCTGGCCGTGGGTGATCAGTGCTGCCTCAGGAGGGGCCTCCGAAGCACAGAGATGAATGTGCGGCTCTCCCCAACCTCCCCAGAACCAGGACATTGCTCTATTTTTATAACCAGTGTTGGCCACCGACGGGTTTCACTGTCCAGGCAAATCCATGCGTGACCTGCTGCTCCAGTCCAGAGTTTTTCTTCAAATTCTGGGACTTGTGCTCTTGTTTATCAAATTATAAAAGAGGACAACAATTCCCAGAATTCAAAGTGAAAAACCTGTAGTGGTGCAGAACATCAGGCATGTTGTTCCAATATGTCTTCCATTTCTGTGCCGTACTCAGGCTCCAAGGTGGAACTATCTCACTTTGTTAAGTAAGAGAATGTTGGTGTTTAAAAAGTCTTCCAGATGTCTGCTGAGAGAAACTGCTGCATGAGGTGGAATAAAGTGCTGTTACCTCAGTGAGCTGTCTCTTATCCTTTCAAGAACACAACTTCACATTTGGCAATGAGCGCAGGCTGCGGGACGTTGCAGTTGTTTTCCACCTCAACATCAACGTGCACATAATGCTGAAAGTGACCGACCGCTGTTGACTGTGGTGATACCAACAGCTCATCGCAGAGGTACACAGGAGCGAAGTGCAACAGGACACAGGTTGTTGTCTGGAGTATCACTTTGAACTGTTTGGAGGAGACGAGAGAGTTCAGATAATGTGGTGAAACCCAAAATAAACTGAAATGAGAGTGGCCAACTTCCTGTAAAAAGACATCCGGGATCTATCAGAACAAACTCAGCTTTATGTAAAAACAAGTCCTATCGTTCTGTGGTCATGCCTGGCAGCCGTTTTGGGAGATCAGGATATTGGCAGAAATCTTGAAAAAGGCTTCATTTTCCCTATAAATAAGTCGTATTGCACTACAGGCACACGTTTTTGGTGGAAATTGGGTTCAGAAGTATTTAAGAAGCACACTAATATGAGTTATGGTCACAGGCCCTGGTTATAAATAACATCCAAGATCAAGTGAAAGTACATCAAAACTAAGAGGGAATGCCTAACAAAATACAACTGTGGTAGGCACACCATAAATTCATCTTATTTTGCAGTGTTTGTTTTGAGAAATTGTGACAACCACATAATTAAACTGTACTATGGTGACAGCCATGCCATTAATAGTCCGGCATACCATGGTTTCAGCCTAACTTAGTACTTGTTTTAGAAATGCGCTGGCAGGCACATCATTTACATCATACAACTAAACAGTGTTTGTCCCTGAGAAATAGTGGCCCCTGCTAACTTGGCTCCCTGGGTCAGATCTCTTTTCCTAAACTGTTATGATGCATTGGCACAATTGGCAACACCTTTAGCTGCCACTGTAAGTCCCTAGTAAATGGTATATAGGTAGCCAGGGCATGGGGTACTAAGAGTAGGCCCCTGAGGGCACCAGCACTGATTGTGCCATCCTCTAGGGCAGAGGTCTTCAAACTGGGGGGCAGGCCCCTCTAGGGGAGCCTCAAGTGATCCCAGGGGGGGGTGCCAAACTCTGGCCAAAAGAAATATACAGATAACGTGCCTTTGTTTTAAGCAGAAGCAAGTTATTTCAGTTTTAAAAAGGTAACGGTGTTTAACTGCAATGTTTAAATAGGTTTAGACATATTTAAACATTGGCATCTTTCTAAAATAATTGTGAAAAACTCTGAGGGGGGCCCAATGATTTTTATTTTTCAACTGGGGTGGTTCATTGGATGCGGGGGACTGTAGCTAGTGCAAGGTCGGCTAGCAGGATCCCAGTGAGACATAACAACCACACTTACAACATAGGGTTTTCACTATGAGCACTGGGCCCTGGCTAGCAGGATCCCAGTGAGACAGTGAAAACACCCTGACATATACTCACAAACAGGCCAAAAGTGGGGGTAACAAGGCTAGAAAGAGGCTACTTTCTCACACATACCTTCTAACAAGGCACCCCAGCTCCCTTCACCCCCAGGCTCCTCTGCCCCCCCCCCCAGCTCCCTTCACCCCCAGGCTCCTCTGCCCCAAGTCACTCCTATAGCAGGCCTTCTAAATTCAGTATTTAGGGGAGCCCCTGGCACCAGAAAATCTGCTGCTGTCGGGAATAACACTAAATTCAATTGCAATTCCACAAGTACAAGTAAAGGGGATAGATAGGGACAAAAGTGAATATGAGATGAGATTTGCAGTATTATTTTCTGATGAATTGGAATGTCTGTTAAACTATAAACATCACATTAAGCTAAAATTGGGTGCAAAACCTGTAGTTGCTAAAGTGCGAAAAATACCACTTAGCAAAGAAGAAGGAGTAGAGCAAGATATTACTCATTTGGTTGATTTGGGGGTGATTGAGCTGCTGAAAGCTAATGAGCGATTGGCTCCCCATAGTGGTGGCAAAGAAGTCCAACAATGAGATACAGTTGTATGTTGACTTCAAAGCACTGAATAAGGAAGTAATTGTGGCTAGATTTCCTCTTCCGAACATTGATGAAATAACAACTTTGGCTGGTGCTAATAATTTTACCACTTGGCTTAGCATCAGCCTACCATGAGGTCACATTAGATAAATCGTCACAATTCCATGACCTTAGGCATGTTACATGGTCATATTCGGAGAACCATTGTGAAACTAAATATAGGTATTGACATATATAGTGCACACGTGAAATGGTGTCCCCGCACTCACAAAGTCTGGGTAAATTGCCCTGAACTATGTGGGGGCTCCTTGGCTAGTGCCAGGGTGCCCTCACACTTCGTAACTTTGCACCTAACCTTCACTAAGTGAAGGCTAGACATATAGGTGATTTATAAGTTACTTAAGTGCAGTGAAAAATGGCTGTGAAATAACGTGTGTGTTATTTCACTCAGGCTGCAGTGGCAGTCCTGTGTAAGATTTGTCTGAGCTCCCTATGGGTGGCAAAAGAAATGCTGCAGCCCATAGGGATCTCCTGGAACCCCAATACCCTGGGTACCTAGATACCATATACTAGGGGATTAGAAGGGTGTTCCAGTGTGGCAATTAGAATTGATGAAAATTGTCACTAGCCTATAGTGACAATTTTAAAGGCAGAGAGAGCATAAGCACTGAGGTTCTGGTTAGCAGAGCCTCAGTGACACAGTTAGTCACTACACAGATACATATATTCAGGCCACAAACTATGAGCACTGGGGTCCTGGCTAGCAGGATCCCAGTGACACAGGCAAAAACAAACTTACATACATTTGAAAAATGGGGGTAACTTGCCAGGCAAGATGGTACTTTCCTACTCAACCCCCACCCCCCGAAACGAGGAACAATAAGGCTAACCTTGCCCAGATGAGTCTTCATTGTCTAAATGGAAATATCTGGAGAGTCCATCTGCATTGGAGTGGGTACTCCCAGGTCTATGTTTCACTGTAAAGTCCATTCCCTGTAGGAAGATGGACCACCTCAACAATTTAGGGTTTTCACCTTTCATTTGTTTAAGCCATAATAGAGGTTTGTGGTCTGTCTGAACAATAAAGTGAGTACCAAACAGGCATGGTCTCAACTTTTCAGTGCCCAGACCACAGCAAAGGCCTCCCTCTCTATGGCAGACCAACGCTTTTCTCTAGGGGTCAACCTCCTGCTGATAAAAGCAACAGGTTGATCCTGGCCCTCAGTGTTAAGCTTTGATAGAACTGCCCCTACCCCTATTTCAGAAGCATCAGTCTGGACTATGAATTTATTGGAGTAGCAAGGGATTTTTAGGACAGGTGCAGAGCACATGGCATGTTTTAGCTCATCAAAAGCCTTATGACAGCTAGCTGTCCACAATACCTTTTTAGGCATCTTCTTGATTGTGAGGTCATTAAGAGGGGCTGCAATGGAGCCATAGTTCTTAATTAACCTCCTATAGTACCCTGTGAGGCCTAAGAAGGCTCTCACCTGGGTTTGACTTGTAGGGGGAGCCCATTCCATAATGGTCTGGATCTTCCCCTGCAGTGGTGCAATCTGTTCCCCACCTACCAGGTGGCCCAAATAAACCACTTTTCCCTGCCCTATCTGGCACTTTGAAGCCTTGATAGTGAGGCCTGCCTTTTGCAGGGCCTCCAAAACGTTCCATAGGTGGACCAGATGCTCATTGTAGGAGGCTGGCCTGGCTTGTAGTGGGTACCAAGGGGTACTTACACTCTGTACCAGGTCCAGTTATCCCTTATTAGTGTAGAAGAGGTGTTTCTAGCAGCTTAGGCTGATAGAAGGTAGCTATAGCAGAGCAGCTTAGGCAGAACTAGGAGACATGCAAAGCTCCTACTATACCACTGGTGTCATATGCACAATGTCATAAGAAAACACAATACACAGATATACTAAAAATAAAGGTACTTTATTTTTATGACAATATGCCAAAAGTATCTCAGTGAGTACCCTCAGTAAGAAGGTAAGTACTATACACAAGTTATATGTACACAAACCAAAATTAGGTAAGTAAGAGCAAGAAAAGTAATGCAAACAGTCTAGAATTACAGTAGGTTGCAATAGGAGAACATAGTTATAGGGGCAACACAAACCATATACTCCAACAGTGGAATGCGAACCACGAATGGACCCCAAACCTATGTGAGCTTGTAGAGGGTCGCTGGGACTGTAAGAAAACAGTAAGGGTTAGAAAAATAGCCCACCCCAAGACCCTGTAAGATAGGTGTAAAGTGCACATACAATCCCCAGAGAGCACAGAAGTCGTGATAGGGGGATTCTGCAAGGAAAACCAACACCAGCAATGCAACAACAGTGGATTTCCGGACCTGAGTACCTGTAAGACAAGGGGACCAAGTCCAAGAGTCGCGACAGTGTCGAGAGTGGGCAGGAGCCCAGGAAATGCCAGCTGAGGGTGCAAAGAAGCTGCCACTGGATGGTAGAAGCTGTGGATTCTGCAAGAACGAAGAGAGCTAGAAACTTCCCCTTTGGAGAATGGATGTCCCACGTCGTGAAGAAGCTTGCAGAGGTGTTCCCACGCAGAAAGACCGCAAACAAGCCTTGCTAGCTGCAAGGGTCGCGGTTAGGGTTTTTGGATGCTGCTGTGGCCCAGGAGGGACCAGAATGTCGCCACTTGGATGAGGAGACAGAGGGGGCGCCCAGCAAGTCAGGGAGCCCTCACAGAAGCAGGCAGCACCTGCAGAAGTACCGGAACAGGCACTTGGAAGAGGAGTGAACCGGAGCTCACCCGAAGACACAAAAGGGAGTCCCACGATGCCGGAGGACAACTCAGGAGGTTTTGCACTGCAGGTTAGAGTGTCGGGGACCCAGGCTTGGCTGTGCACGAAGGAAATCCTGGAAGAGTGCACAGGAGCCGGAGCAGCTGCAAATCACGCGGTACCCAGCAATGCAGTCTAGCGTGGGGAGGCAAGGACTTACCTCCACCAAACTTGGACTGAAGAGTCACTGGACTGTGGGAGTCACCTGGACAGAGTTGCTGAGTTCCAGGGACCACGCTCGTCGTGCTGAGAGGGGACCCAGAGGACCGATGATGCAGTCTTTGGTTGCCTACGGTTGCAGGGGGAAGATTCCGTTGACCCACAGGAGATTTCTTCAGAGCTCCTGGTGCAAGAAGGAGGCAGGCTACCCCCAGAGCATGCACCACCAGGAAACAGGCGAGAAAGCGGCAGGATCAGCGATACAAGGTTGCAGTAGTCGTCTTTGCTACTTTGTTGCGGTTTTGCAGGCGTCCTGAGCAGTCAGCGGTCGATCCTTTGGCAGAAGGTGAAGAGAGAGATGCAGAGGAACTCTGATGAGCTCTTGCATTCGTTATCTCAAGAATTCCCCAAAGCAGAAACCCTAAATAGCCAGAAAAGGAGGTTTGGCTACCTAGGAAGGAGGATAGGCTAGCAACACAGATAAGAGCCTATCAGAAGGAGTCTCTGATGTCACCTGCTGGCACTGGCCACTCAGAGCAGTCCAGTGTGCCAGCAGCACCTCTGTTTCCAAGATGGCAGAGGTCTGGGTTACACTGGAGGAGCTCTGGGCACCTCCCCTGGGAGGTGAAGGTCAGGGGAGTGCTCACTCCCCTTTCCTTTGTCCAGTTTCGCGCCAGAGCAGGGCTGGGGGATCCCTGAACCGGTGTAGACTGGCTTATGCAGGGATGGGCACCATCTGTGCCCATCAAAGCATTTCCAGAGGCTGGGGGAGGCTACTCCTCCCCAGCCCTGACACCTTTTTCCAAAGGGAGAGGGTGTAACACCCTCTCTCTGAGGAAATCCTTTGTTCTGCCTTCCTGGGCCAGGCCTGGCTGGACCCCAGGAGGGCAGAAACCTGTCTGAGGGGTTAGCAGCAGCAGCTGCAGTGAAACCCCAGGAAAGGTAGTTTGGCAGTACCTGGGTCTGTGCTAGAGACTCGGGGGATCATGGAATTGTCTCCCCAATGCCAGAATAGCATTGGGGTGACAATTCCAACATCTTAGACATGTTACATGGCGATGTTCGGAGTTACCATTGTGACGCTATACATAGGTAGTGACCTATGTATAGTGCACGCGTGTAATGGTGTCCCCGCACTCACAAAGTCCGGGGAATTTGCCCTGAACGATGTAGGGGCACCTTGGCTAGTGCCAGGGTGCCCACACACTAAGTAACTTAGCACCCAACCTTCACCAGGTGAAGGTTAGACATATAGGTGACTTATAAGTTACTTAAGTGCAGTGGTAAATGGCTGTGAAATAACGTGGACGTTATTTCACTCAGGCTGCAATGGCAGGCCTGTGTAAGAATTGTCAGAGCTCCCTATGGGTGGCAAAAGAAATGCTGCAGCCCATAGGGATCTCCTGGAACCCCAATACCCTGGGTACCTCAGTACATATACTAGGGAATTATAAGGGTGTTCCAGTATGCCAATGTGAATTGGTGAAATTGGTCACTAGCCTGTTAGTGACAATTTAGAAAGCAGAGAGAGCATAACCACTGAGGTTCTGGTTAGCAGAGCCTCAGTGAGACAGTTCGTCATCACACAGGGAACACATACAGGGCACACTTATGAGCACTGGGGCCCTGGCTGGCAGGGTCCCAGTGACACATACACTAAACCCCCCCATCCCCCCCCCCCCCAAACGAAGGACAATAAGACTAGCCATGACCTGATGAGTCTTCATTGTCTAAGTGGAAATATCTGGAGAGTCCATCTGCATTGGAGTGGGTACTCCCAGGTCTATGTTCCACTGTATAGTCCATTCCCTGTAGAGATATGGACTACCTCAACAATTTAGGGTTTTCACCTTTCATTTGTTTTAGCCAAAGTAGAGGTTTGTGGTCTGTCTGAACAATAAAGTGAGTGCCAAACAGGTATGGCCTCAACTTCTTCAGTGCCCAGACCACAGCAAAGGCCTCCCTCTCTATGGCAGACCAACGCTTTTCTCTAGGGGTCAACCTCCTGCCGATAAAAGCAACAGGTTGATCCTGGCCTTCAGAATTGAGTTGTGATAAGACTGCCCCTACCCCTAATTCAGATGCATCAGTTTGAACAATAAATTTCTTGGAGTAACATGGGCTTTTTAGGACAGGTGCAGTGCACATGGCCTGTTTCAGCTCCTCAAAAGCTTTCTGACAGCTAGCTGTCCACAATACCTTTTTAGGCATTTTCTTGGAGGTTAGGTCATTAAGAGGGGCTGCAATGGAGCCATAGTTCTTAATGGACCTCCTGTAGTACACAGTGAGGCTTAAGAAGGCTCTCACCTGGGTCTGAGTTGTAGGGGGAACCCAATCCATGATAGTTTGGATTTTCCCCTGAAGTGGTGCAATCTGTTCTCCACCTACAAGGTGTCCCGGATAAACCACTTTCCCCTGCCCTATCTGGCACTTTTAAGCCTTGATAGTGAGGCCTGCCTTCTGCAGAGCCTCCAAAACTTTCCATAGGTGGACCAGGTGATCATCCCAGGTGGAGCTAAAGACAGCTATATCATCTAGATATGCTGCACTAAAAGCCTCCAACCCTTGCAGGACTGTATTCACCAACCTCTGAAAAGTGGCAGGTGCATTTTTTTAAACCAAAGGGCATTATTGTGAATTGGTAGTGCCCTCCAATAGTCAACAATGCAGTTTTTGCTTTAGCATCCTCTGATAACTTGACCTGCCAATACCCTGCAGTCAAATCAAAGGTGCTTAGATACTTGGCAGATGCCAGTATATCTATGAGCTCATCTGCCCTGGGTATAGGGTGAGCATCAGTTTTAGTTACCTGGTTGAGACCTCTGTAATCTACACAAAACCTCATCTCTCTTTTCCCATCTTTTGAGTGAGGCTTTGGTACAAGCACCACAGGAGAGGCCCATGGGCTTTCAGAATGTTCAACCACTCCCAGTTCAAGCATTTTCTGAACCTCTTGTTTTATGCAGTCTCTGACATGGTCAGGCTGCCTATAGATCTTACTTTTGACAGGCATGCTGTCTCCAGTATCTATAGTGTGCTCACACCAAGAAGTGGTGCCTGGCACAGTAGAAAGACAGTCTGCTAAAACTACACCTTCCACTAGAGCATCTTGTTCTGTGGAAGAGAAGAGATCAGGGAGAGGGTCACTCTCTTCTTCCTGTCCTTCATCTGTTGCCATGAGCAGGGTGAGATCAGCCCTGTCATAGAAGGGTTTTAGGCGATTGACATGGAGCACCCTAAGGGGACTCCTGGCAGTACCCAAGTCAACCAAGTAGGTGACTTCTCCCTTCTTTTCAACAATGATGTGGGGTCCACTCCATTTGTCTTGGAGTGCTCTTGGGGCCACAGGCTCCAAGACCAACACCTTCTGTCCTGGTTGGTACTGAATCAGAAACAGCCTTCTGGTCATGCCATTGCTTTTGGAGCTCTTGGCTGGCCTGAAGGTTTTTACTGGCCTTTTTCATGTACTCGGCCATTCTGGATCTTAGGCCAAGTACATAGTCCACTATGTCCTGTTTGGGAGCTTTTAAAGGTTGTTCTCAACCCTCCTTCACAGTGTTAGTGGACCTTTTACAGGGTGTCCAAATAGGAGTTCAAAGGGGCAGAAGCCCACTCCTTTCTGGGGTACCTCCCTGTAAGCAAAAAGGAGGCAAGGTAACAGGACATCCCATCTCCTCCTGAGGTTTTCAGGGAGTTCCATTATCATTCCTTTGATAGTTTTATTAAACCTCTCTACCATTTGTTTGTGGATGATAAGGTGTGGTGAATTTGTATGTTACACCACATTCCTTCCACATGGCCTTCAAGTATGCAGACATAAAGTTGCTACCCTTGTCTGATACCACCTCTTTTGGGAAGCCCACCCTGGAAAAGATTCCCAGGAGGGCTTTTGCCACTGCAGGAGCTGTAGTGGTCCTTAGAGGAATAGCTTCAGGATATCTTGTGGCATGGTCCACTACCACTAAGATAAACCTATTGCCTGAAGCAGTAGGAGGGTCAAGGGGGCCAACTATGTCAACCCCTACCCTTTCAAAGGGAACCCCAACCACAGGCAGTGGAATAAGGGGAGCCTTTGGTGTGCCACCAGACTTGCCACTGGCTTGGCAGGTCACACAGGACTTACAAAAGTCTTTTGTGTCCTCTGACATCCTAGGCCAATGAAACAGGGGGACAAGCCTTTCCCATGTTTTAATTTGACCCAAATGTCCAGCCAAGGGAATGTCGTGGGCTAGAGTTAGGAGGAACTCTCTGTATTGCAGGGAAATGACCAATCTCCTGGCTGCTCCAGGTTTTGGATCCCTTGCCTCTGTATACAAGAGGTTGTCCTCCCAGTAAACTCTATGTGAGTCACTGACATCCCCATTTTGCTGTTCGACAGCTTGCTGTCTTACACCCTCTAGTGTGGGAAAGGTCTGCTGTGCCACACTCAGCTCCTCCCTGACAGGCCCACCTCCACCCAAAAGCTCAGCAGTGTCTGCTTCCAGCTCCTCTGGTGAAGGTTCTGCACAGGGGGGATATTCTTCTTCCTCAGAAGTAGAATCATCTGTAGAGGGAGGGATAGTGGGTAGGGATTTACCCTTACTAACCCTAGCTTTAGGGAGCACTTGGTCCATTGTTCCAGGATCCAAGTCACCCTGTCCTTTTTGCTTTTTGGCCTGATCCCTGGTTAAAGCAAAAATATGCCCAGGAATGCCCAGCATTGCTGCATGGGCCTCCAACTCCACTTCTGCCCAAGCTGATGTCTCTAAATCATTCCCTAGTAGACAGTCTACAGGTAAATCTGAGGCAACCACAACTTTCTTTGGACCAGTACCCCCCCAGTTGAGATTCACAACAGCCATGGGGTGGCTAAGAGTGTTGTTATGAGCGTCTGTCACTTGGTACTGGTGACCAAGTAGGTGTTGTTCAGGGTGTACCAGTTTCTCTATTACCATGGTAACACTGGCACCTGTGTCCCTGTAGGCCTGAACCTCAACACCATTGATTAGGAGAAGTTGCTTGTACTTATCCATACTAAGGGGACAAGCAACCAAGGTGGCCAAATCAATGGCACCTTCAGAGACTAACACAGCCTCTGTGGTCTCCCTAACAAAACCAACCCCAACTAAATTACCAAAAGTGAGCCCAGCTACTCCCTTAGATTGGCTATTAGTAGGTTTGCTCCCACCACCACTGCTATTACTAGGGGCACTAGGTGTAGCAGTAGGGGTTGTAGTAGTGGGAGGCTTGGTGCTTTTCTTTGGACAACTGGCATCAGTTGTCCAATGGCCTTTTACTTTACATAAATAGCACCATGGTTTCTTAACTTGATTAGAAGAGGATTTGGACCCACCACCCCACCAGAGTGTTTTTGTGGGCCTGATGAAGACTCATTTTTAGATTTGTCCCCACCCTTGTCTGAAGACTTACCATCCTTCTTCTTGCCATCCTTGTCACCCCCTGTATGAACTTTTCTGTTCACTCTTGTTCTGACACATTTGTCTGCCTTCTTTCCCAATTCTTGGGGAGAGATCAGATCTGAGTCCACTAGATATTGGTGTAACAAATCAGACACACAGTTATTCAGAATATGCTCTCTCAAGATTAGATTGTACAGGCTTTCATAGTCAGAAACTTTACTGCCATGTAACCACCCCTCCAAGGCCTTCACTGAATAGTCATCAAAGTCTACCCAGTCTTGTGAGGACTCTTTTCTGGTTTCTCTGAACTTAATCCTGTATTGTTCAGTGGTTAAGCCAAATCCATCCAAGAGTGCATTCTTCAAAACTGTAAAATTATTGGTATAACTTTCCTTCACAGTAAGGAGCCTATCCCTACCCTTTCCACTGAAAGATAGCCATAGGATAGCAGCCCACTGCCTTTGAGGGACCCCCTGTACAACACAGGCCCTCTCAAGTGCAGCAAACCACTTGTTAATGTCATCCCCCTCCTTGTAAGGGGGAACTATCTTATGCAGATTCCTAGAATCATGCTCTTTCACAGGATTACTATCTGGAATACTGCTGCTGCCACCATGGGGTCCTAACCCCAACCTCTTTCTTTCTTTCTCTAAGTCTAAAGATTCCCTGTCTAGAGCCAGCTGTTGCTGTTTAAGCTTCAGCCTGGACTCTTCCACTCTCAATCTGTTGAGTTCCCTTTCTAACAATCTGTCATCAGGGTGGGTGGGTTGTGCAAGCTTTGACACAGAAAAATGATGTGAATGAACAGAGGGAGACCTGTCCCTCACAGTTGGCACCCTAACAACCTGGCCTGCAGGAATAACATCCCTACTGCGATGTGAGCTCACATTAGTACCAGCTATGCTAGGTGGTCTGCTAAGGGGCAGGTTGGGAAGGTCACCATCTAACACTCTTACTGTAACACTCTTACTAGGGGTGCCCCTGAGTCAGAGTGTGAACCATCTCATAACTTCTCAATGGATGTGCCAGCTAAGGCCTTATCATTCTCAATAAGCATGTTAGATAATTCTCTAGAGGGATTCTTCCCCACTCCTAAACCTCTATCAATGCAGAGACTCCTCAAACTCTTCCAGTTAAAGTGGTCATAAGCTGAGCTGACCAGATCAAGAGAAGGTCCTACATCAGACATGATAGAAAAAGGTTTAGGGACAGATAAAAGAAAGAAAAAGTTTCAGGACTTTTTAAGAAAACAGAAAAAAAAAACTTTTTCAACTTTTTAGAAACTTTTAGAAAGTTTAGAGGTACTTTTCAGCACTTAGCAGATAGTGTAAGAGAAGAAAAGCTAAACTTTTTGGTTAGGTGTACATACACTGAACTTGTTTTGCATATTATTCTATTATGAAAAGTACACAATGACAAAGTGGTAAGTAGTTGCAAGTACTTATCCCACCGCTGCACAACCAATGTAGAAGGCTGGCCTGGCTTGTAGTGGGTACCAGAGGTACTTACACCTTGTGCCAGGTCCAGTTATCCCTTATTAGTGTAGAAGAGGTGTTTCTAGCAGCTTAGGCTGATAGAAGGTAGCTATGGCAAAGCAGCTTAGGCTGAACGAGGAGACATGTAAAGCTCCTACTATACCACTGGTGTCATATGCACAATATCATAAGAAAACACAATACACAGATATACTAAAAATAAAGGTACTTTATTTTTATGACAATATGCCAAAAGTATCTCAGTGAGTGCCCTCAGTATGAGGATGAGAAATATACACAAGATATATGTACACAAACCAAAATTATGCAGGTAATAGCAAAAAGGAAGTAATGCAAGCAATGTAAAGTTACAGTAGATTGCAATAGGAGCACATAGGTATAGGGGCAACACAAACCATATACTCCAAAAGTGGAATGCGAACCACGAATGGACCCCAAACCTATGTGAGCTTGTAGAGGGTCGCTGGGACTGTAAGAAAACAGTAAGGGTTAGAAAAATAGCCCACCCCAGGAGCCTGTAAGGTAGGTGTAAAGTGCACCTACAACCCACAGAGAGCACAGAAGTCGTGATAGGGGGATTCTGCAAGGAAAACCAACACCAGCAATGCAACAACAGTGGATTTCCAGACCTGAGTACCTGTAAGACTAGGGGACCAAGTCCAAGAGTCGCGACAGTGTCGAGAGTGGGCAGGAGCCCAGGAAATGCCAGCTGAGGGTGCAAGGAAGCTGCCACTGGATGGAAGAAGCTTGGTGTTTTGTAAGTACGAAGAGGACTAGGAACTTCCCCTTTGGAGGATGGATGTCGCACATCGTGAAGACTCTTGCAGAGGTGTTTCCATGCAGAAAGACCGCAAACAAGCCTTGCTAGCTGCAAGGGTCGCGGTTAGGGTTTTTGGATGCTGCTGTGGCCCAGGAGGGACCAGAATGTCGCCACTTGGATGAGGAGACAGAGGGGGCGCCCAGCAAGTCAGGGAGCCCTCACAGAAGCAGGCAGCACCCGCAGAAGTACCTGAACAGGCACTTGGAAGATGAGTGAACCGGAGTCCACGCAAAGTCACAAAAGGGAGTCCCACGATGCCGGAGGACAACTCAGAAAGTTGTGCACTGCAGGTTAGAGTGTCGGGGACCCAGGCTTGGCTGTGCACAAAGGAAATCCTGGAAGAGTGCACAGGAGCCGGAGCAGCTGCAAATCTCGCAGTACCCAGCAATGCAGTCTAGCTTGGGGAGGCAAGGACTTACCTCCACCAAACTTGGACTGAAGAGTCACTGGACTGTGTGAGTCACTTGGACAGAGTTGCTGAGTTTCAGGGACCACGCTCGTCGTGCTCAGAGGGGACCCAGAGGACCGGTGATGCAGTCTTTTGTTGCCTGGGGTTGCAGGGGGAAGATTCCGTCGACCCACGGGAGATTTCTTCAGAGCTCCTGGTGCAAGAAGGAGGCAGGCTACCCCCAGAGCATGCACCACCGGGAGACAGTCGAGAAAGCCGGCAGGATGAAGCGATACAAGGTTGCTAGTAGTCGTCTTGCTACTTTGTTGCGGTTTTGCAGGCGCCCTGAGCAGTCAGCTGTCGATCCTTTGGCAGAAGGTGAAGAGGGAGATGCAGGGGAACTCTGGTGAGCTCTTGCATTCGTTACCTGAAGAATTCCCCAAAGCAGAGACCCTAAATAACCAGAAAAGGAGGTTTGGCTACCTAGCTAGGAGGATTGGCTACTAAGAGAGGTAAGAGCCTATCAGAAGGAGTCTCTGACGTCACCTGCTGGCACTGGCCACTCAGAGCAGTCCAGTGTGCCAGCAACACCTCTGTTTCCAAGATGGCAGAGGTCTGGGGCACACTGGAGGAGCTCTGGGCACCTCCCCGGGGAGGTGCAGGTCAGGGGAGTGGTCACTCCCCTTTCCTTTGTCCAGTTTCACACCAGAGCAGGGCTGGGGGATCCCTGAACCGGTGTAGACTGGCTTATGCAGAGATGGGCAGCATCTGTGCCCATCAAAGCATTTCCAGAGGCTGGGGGAGGCTACTCCTCCCCAGCCATCACACCTATTTCCAAAGGGAGAGGGTGTTACACCCTCTCTCAGAGGAAATCCTTTGTTCTGCCTTCCTGGGCCAGGGCTGCCTGGACCCCAGGAGGGCAGAAACCTGTCTGAGGGGTTAGCAGCAGCTGCAGTGAAGACCCCGGAAAGGCAGTTTGGCAGTACCCGGGTTCTGTGCTAGAGACCCGGGGGATCATGGAATTGTCTCCCCAATGCCAGAATGGCATTGGGGTGACAATTCCATGATCTTAGACATGTTGCATGGCCATGTTCGGAGTTACCATTGTGACGCTATACATAGGTAGTGACCTATGTATAGTGCACGCGTGTAATGGTATCCCCGCACTCACAAAGTCCGGGGAATTTGCCCTGAACAATGTGGGAGTACCTTGGGTAGTGCCAGGGTGCCCACACACTAAGTAACTTTGCACCCAACCTTCACCAGGTGAAGGTTAGACATATAGGTGACTTATAAGTTACTTAAGGGCAGTGGTAAATGGCTGTGAAATAATGTGGACGTTATTTCACTCAGGCTGCACTGGCAGGCCTGTGTAAGAATTGTCAGATCTCCCTATGGGTGGCAAAAAAAATGCTGCAGCCCATAGGGATCTCCTGGAACCCCAATACCCTGGGTACCTCAGTACCATATACTAGGGAATTATATGGGTGTACCAGTATGCCAATGTGAATTGGTGAAATTGGTCACTAGCCTGTTAGTGGCAATTTCGAAAGCAGAGAGAGCATAACCACGGAGGTTCTGGTTAGCAGAGCCTCAGTGAGACAGTTAGTCATCGCACAGGGAACACATACAGGGCACATACTTATGAGCACTGGGTCCCAGTGACACATAGACTCATAGACTAAAACAACATATATACAGTGAAATATGGGGGTAACATGCCAGGCAAGATGGTACTTTCCTACACAACCCCCCCCCCCAAACGAAGGACAATAAGACTAGCCATGACCTGATGAGTCTTCATTGTCTAAGTGGAAATATCTGGCGAGTCCATCTGCATTGGAGTGGGTACTCCCAGGTCTATGTTCCACTGTATAGTCCATCCCCTGTAGAGATATGGACCACCTCAACAATTTAGGATTTTCACCTTTCCTTTGTTTTAGCCAAAGTAGAGGTTTGTGGTCTGTCTGAACAATGAAGTGAGTGCCAAACAGGTATGGCCTCAACTTCTTCAGTGCCCAGACCACAGCAAAGGCCTCCCTCTCAATGGCAGACCAACGCTTTTCTCTAGGGGTCAACCTTCTGCTGATAAAAGCAACTGGTTGATCCTGGCCCTCAGAGTTAAGTTGTGATAAGACTGCCCCTACCCCTAATTCAGATGCATCAGTTTGAACAATGAATTTCTTGGAGTAACATGGGCTTTTTAGGACAGGTGAAGTGCACATGGCCTGATTGAGCTCCTCAAAAGCTTTCTGACAGCTAGCTGTCCACAATACCTTTTTAGGCATCTTCTTGCTAGTGAGATCATTAAGTGGGGCTGCAATGGAGCCATAGTTTTTAATGAATCTCCTGTAATACCCAGTGAGGCCTAGGAAGGCTCTCACCTGGGTCTGAGTTGTAGGGTGAACCCAATCCATGATTGTCTGGAGTTTCCCCTGAAGTGGTGCAATCTGTTCTTCACCTACAAGGTGTCCCAGATAAACCACCTTTCCCTGCCCTATCTGGCACTTTGAAGCCTTGATAGTGAGGCCTGCCTTTTGCAGGGCCTCCAAAACGTTCCACAGGTGGACCAGGTGATCATCCCAGGTGGAGCTAAAGACAGCAATATCATCTAGATATGCTGCACTAAAAGCCTCCAACCCTTGCAGGACTGTATTCACCAACCTCTGAAAAGTGGCAGGTGCATTTTTTTAAACCAAAGGGCATTATTGTGAATTGGTAGTGCCCTCCAATAGTCAACAATGCAGTTTTTGCTTTAGCATCCTCTGATAACTTGATCTGCCAATACCCTGCAGTCAAATCAAAGGTGCTTAGATACTTGGCAGATGCCAGTATATCTATGAGCTCATCTGCCCTGGGTATAGGGTGAGCATCAGTTTTTGTTACCTGGTTGAGACCTCTGTAATCTACACAAAACCTCATCTCCCTTTTTCCATCTTTTGAGTGAGGCTTTGGTACAAGCACCACAGGAGAGGCCCATGGGCTTTCAGAATGTTCAACCACTCCTAGATCAAGCATTTTCTGAACTTCTTGCTTTATGCAGTCCCTGACATGGTCAGGCTGCCTATAGATTTTACTTTTGACAGGCAAGCTGTCTCCAGTATCAATTGTGTGTTCACACCAAGATGTGGTGCCTGGCACAGTTGAAAAGAGTTCAGAAAAGTGTCCAAGGTGATTTATGCAGTTGTCTTTCTGTTCAGCAGTAAGACAGTCTGCTAAAACTACTCCTTCCACTAAAGCATCATCTTCAGTGGAAGAGAAGAGATCAGGGAGAGGGTCGCTCTCTTCTTCCTGTCCTTCATCTGTTGTCATGAGCAGGGTGAGATCAGCCCTGTCATAGTAGGGTTTTAGGCGGTTGACATGAATCACCCTAAGGGGACTCCTGGCAGTGCCCAGGTCAACCAAGTAGGTCACCTCGCCCTTCTTTTCAACAGTGAGGTGGGGTCCAATCCATTTGTCTTGGAGTGCTCTTGGGGCCACAGGCTCCAATACCCACACCTTCTGTCCTGGTTGGTACTGAATCGGAACAGCCTTCTGGTCATGCCATTGCTTCTGGAGCTCTTGGCTGGCCTGAAGGTTTTTAATGGCCTTTTTCATGTACTCGGCCATTCTGGATCTTAGGCCAAGTACATAGTCTACTATGTCCTGTTTGGGAGCTTTTAAAGGTTGTTCTCAACCCTCCTTCACAGTGTTAGTGGACCTTTTACAGGGTGCCCAAATAGGAGTAAAGGGGCTGAAGCCCACTCCTTTCTGGGGTACCTCCCTGTAAGCAAAAAGGAGGCAAGGTAACAGGACATCCCATTTCCCCCTGAGTTTTTCAGGGAGTCCCATTATCATCCCTTTGAGAGTATTATTAAACCTCTCTACCAGTCCATTTGTCTGTGGATGATAAGGTGTGGTGAATTTGTATGTTACACCACATTCCTTCCACATAGCCTTCAAGTATGCAGACATAAAGTTGCTACCCTTGTCTGATACAACCTCTTTTGGAAAACCCACCCTGGAAAAGATTCCTAGGAGGGCTTTTGCCACTGCAGGTGCTGTAGTGGTCCTTAGAGGAATTGCTTCAGGATATCTTGTGGCATGGTCCACAACCACCAAGATAAACCTATTGCCTGAAGCAGTAGGAGGGTCAAGGGGGCCAACTATGTCAACCCCTACCCTTTCAAAGGGAACCCCAACCACAGGTAGTGGAATAAGGGGAGCCTTTGGTGTGCCACCAGTCTTGCCACTGGCTTGGCAGGTCACACAAGACTTACAAAAATCTTTTGTGTCCTCTGACATCCTAGGCCAGTGAAACAGGGGGACAAGCCTTTCCCATGTTTTAATCTGGCCCAAATGTCCAGCCAAAGGAATGTCATGTGCCAGAGTTAGGAGGAACTCTATGTACTGCAGGGGAATGACCAATCTCCTGGCTGCTCCAGGTTTTGGGCCCCTTGCCTCTGTGAACAAGAGGTTGTCCTCCCAGTAAACTCTATTTGAGTCACTGACATCCCCATTTTGCTGCTTGACAGCTTGCTGTCTGAGACCCTCAAATGTGGGACAGGATTGCTGTGCCACACTCAGCTCCTTCCTGGCAGGCCCCCCTCCACCCAAATGCTCAGCAGTGTCTGCTGCCAGCTCATCTGGTGAAGGTTCTGCACAGGGAGGAAATTCTTCTTCCTCAGAAGGAGAATCATCTGTAGAGGGAGGGATAGTGGGTAGGGATTTTCTCTTGCTACCCCTAGCTTTAGGGAGCACTTGGTCCATTGTTCCAGGATCCAAGTCACCCTGTCCTTTTTGCTTTTTGGCCTGAGCCCTTGTCAAAGCAAAAATATGCCCAGGAATGCCCAGCATTGCTGCATGAGCCTCCAACTCCACTTCTGCCCAAGCTGATGTCTCTAAATCATTTCCTAGTAGACAGTCTACAGGTAAATCTGAAGCAACCACAACTTTCTTTGGACCAGAACCCCCCCAAGTTGAGATTCACAACAGCCATGGGGTGGCTAAGAGTGTTGTTATGAGCGTATGTCACTTGATACTGGTGACCAAGTAGGTGTTGTTCAGGGTGTACCAGTTTCTCTATCACCATGGTAACACTGGCACCTGTGTCCCTGTAGGCCTGAACCTCAACACCATTGATTAGGAGAAGTTGCTTGTACTTATCCATACTAAGGGGACAAGCAACTAAGGTGGCCAAATCAATGGCACCCTCAGAGACTAACACAGCCTCTGTGGTCTCCCTAACAAGACCAACCCGAACTAAATTACCAAAAGTGACCCCAGCTACTCCCTTGGATTGGCTATTAGTAGGTTTGCTCCCACCACCACTGCTATTACTAGGGGCACTAAAGTTTGCAGTAGGGGTAGGGGTTGTGGTAGTGGGAGGTTTGGTGTTTTTCTTTGGACAACTGGCATCAGTTGTCCAATGGCCTTTTACTTTACATAAATAACACCAAGGCTTTTTTACTTGATTTGAAGAGGATTTGGACCCACCACCCCCACCAGAGGAGTTTTGTGGGCCTGATGAAGACTAATTTTTAGATTTGTCCCCACCCTTGTCAGAAGACTTACCATCCTTCTTCTTGCCATCCTTGTCACCCCCTGTATGAACTTTTCTGTTCACTCTTGTTCTGACCCATTTGTCTGCCTTCTTTCCCAATTCTTGGGGAGAGGTCAGATCTGAGTCCACTAGATATTGGTGTAACAAGTCAGACACACAGTTATTCAGAATATGCTCTGTCAGAATAAGATTATACAGGCTTTCATAGTCAGAAACTTTACTGCCATGTAACCACCCCACCAAGGCCTTCACTGAACAGTCAACAAAGTCTATGCAGTCTTGTGAGGGCTCTTTTCTGGTGTCTCTGAACTTAATCCTGTATTGTTCAGTGGTTAAGCCAAATCCATCCAAGAGTGCATCCTTCAAAACTGCAAAATTGTTAGCATCACTTTCTCTAACAGTAAGGAGCCAATCCCTACCCTTACCAGTGAAAGAAAGCCACAAGATAGCAGCCCCCTGCCTTTGAGGGACCAACTGAACCAAACAGGCCCTCTCAAGTGCAGCAATCCACTTGTTGATGTCATCCCCCTCCTTGTAAGGGGGGACAATTCTGTGCAGTTTTCTTGAATTTTGTTCTTTTAGTATTACTATCAAGAATGCTGCTGCTGCCACCATGGGGAACTAACCCCAACTTCTGTCTTTCCCTCTCTACATCTAGAGATTCCCTGTCTAAGGCCAATTGCTGCTGTCTCAGCTTCAGTCTGGCCTCTTCCAACCTCCGCTTTCTGAGTTCCCTCTCTAGGGTGTTATCCTCAGGGTGGGAGGCTTGGGAATTCTGAGGCACAGAGGAAATATGGGAATGTGCAGAAGTGGACCTGTCTCTAACTACCTGAACCCTAGTTACCTGGCCTTTTGGAGTGAAAGGTGCCCTACTAGTGTGTTACCCACTACCAGTGTCACTAGGTGGTTTGTCCGCTGACAGGTCTTTGGAGGAACCCTCCCCAGAGTCCTCAGGGCCCTCCCCTGATTCCTCCTGGGTACCCTCCTCCCCTATCTCCTGTTCCTGGGATGGGCCAGACTGGTTCTGGTCACTTTCTAGGAGAAGGCTAAGGAGAAGATCTTTGGTAGGGTTCTTACCAATGCTTAAACCTCTTTCTATGCAGAGACCCCTCAAACTTTTAAAGTTTAAACTACCATAGGTTGCCTGAACAACTGTGGGGGTGGTCTCTACTACAGACATAGTTGTAAGAAAGAGTTTTAGATTGAGAGAAAAAAGTTTTAGAAACCTTTAAAGAAATGAAAAAAACTTTTCAAACGTTTAAAACATCTTACAATCTGTTCAGGAAAGTTTTTAGAAAAAGAGAGTTAAACTGTTTAGGTTAACAGTATATATTTTTAAGTATTTGGAATATGTTTTTCTTATGAAAAGCACCAATGACAAAGTGGTAAAGCAGTTACAAGTACTTATCCCACCGCTGCACCACCAATGTAGGAGGCTGGCTTGGCTTATAGTGGGCACCTTGCGGTACCTACACCTTGTGCCAGGTCCAGTTATCCCTTATTAGTAGATTAGTAGTGTTCTAGAAGCTTAGGCTGATAGAGGTAGCTATAGCAGAGCAGCTTAGGCTGAAGTAGGAGACATGCAAAGCTCCTACTATACCACTTATATCATATAGCACTATATCATAAGAAAACACAATGCTCAGAGTTACTAAAAATAAAGGTACTTTATTTTAGTGACAAAATGCCAAAAGTATCTCAGAGGATATACTCCCTTAGGAGGTAAGTAATATACACAAAGTATGTACACAAACCAAAACCAGGTAAGTAACAGTTAGAAAAGTAGTGCAAACACTGTAGAACACAATAGAATGCAATAGGGGGAAATAGGCCTAGGGGCAACACAAACCATATACTCCAAAAGTGGAATGCGAACCACGAATGGACCCCAGGCCTAGTGTAGTGGTTAGAGGGTCGCTGGGAGTATAAGAAAACACTAAGGGTGTCCAAGATACCCCACCTCAAGACCCTGAAAAGTAGGAATAAAGTTACCCTACTACCCCAGAAAGACAGTAAAGTTGAGATAGGGGATTTTGCAAAGACAACAACTGACTGCAAATGGATAACAGCATTGTAACTCATGTAAACCAAAGTTTGTCAATGTAAATGTCCAGGGGCCTCCGAGTCCTGGAATTGAAAGCTCTTGTTGTGTAAGCTAGAAAAGTTTTTATTCTATATCAGGACTGGAGGCTCTGACTAAGCTTGTTTAAAGCTGTGCTGCCACCAAGGATGCCACATCCACAACAGATTTGTAATAGTTAGCTTTGAAAGTAGACTCTGAAGACCAATCTGCCACCCTCATGAGGTCTTCCAGATAGAAATCCAAGGCGTATACCCTGGAAGCCATTGCTCCCCAAGCGAAAGGAGCGGCAGACTTTGAAATATCAATACCTGCTTCCGCTAATGGCCAGCGCACCCACCTGGCCAAAGTCGCCGCTGCCACTGGTTTCTATGACTTCTATAAAGCAATTAGCAATTGCCCACTATGGTCCTGTCTCAACTCTCTTGTACATGCTTCGTACTCCTTCAGATGGCATACCACACGCAATTTTGCATTACTGGGAAACACTGGATATGAAATAGATCTAGAATTGGACTTTGTACATTTAGTAATAGAAAAAGAAACTCCTTCTGGAAAGAATACTTTACCTGCAAGATCTTGTGCACGGACATCTGATACTGTTAGAAATTAAGATGTTGGTTCACTGGGGTGTGAGCCCTGGTTAAAATGCAACCATAATCCTAGTCAGGGTAAGACACAAGCAAACTCTAAATTAACTTGTGCTCACCCTCTGGTATCATGGGATTGAGCAGTCAGGCTTCACTTAGAGGCAATGTGTAAAGTATTTGTGCAATATTTCAAACAGTAAAACAGTGAAAACACCACACAAAAAGATTCCACACTAGGTTAGAAAAATAGATCTGAATGTAATAAATAAAACAAGACCAAAACAACAAATATCCAATTAGTAGAACTGGAGATACTGAATTTCAAATTTTTAAAAGGAGTTATTGGGGATATCTTGTCGCAAAAGGGTGGAACAAAGTCACAAGTTCAGGCTGACAGCGATGGAGTGCGGGCCGGCTACAGGGACCCAGTTAGACCCTCTGAACCAAAATACCTTGAATCCTTGTTGCGAAGCGTAGCATGGATCTATATCGATGATGTGTTTCCCATCTGAGGCGATGCATTGGTTTCGAGATGCAGCAAGGCTGTAGTGCAAGTTCCTGTTGTGTCGACCTGAAGCATCCTGCTGATGGGGCTTGCAATGTGAAGGCTTGTGTCAAGGATGCATTGGACAGTCAAGACAATGCATTAGTTCTGATGAGCAGTGAAGCTGCGATGCAAAGTTTTGGCATCATTGTCAAGGCTGCTGTCAATGGGAGATGCAAGGAGCTTGCACCAGGAAAAGCGGCCGCAGTGGTGATTCCAAAGGCAATACGGTGAACGCAAGATGAGGGTTGCGGCACCAATGCGAGTCTGTTGCAACAGGTCTAATCCATGCAACAGGGGTGATAAGTCGCTGCTTGAAGATGCGCCGTTCACTTGAGATGTGTTGGTTGTGCTTGGGGATGTTTCACTAAGCAGAGGATGTGTCGGTTCCGCTGAGAAAGCACCTCAGGCCCACTTCCAAGGGTCCAGGACTGGAGTGGCACCACTTAGCAGAGCAGACTCACAGATGGCAGAGTCCAGGTAAAGATGCAGGGTGGCTGGGAGTCTTTTTATGTCCCAGAGACTTCAGATCAGGAGGCCAGCAACTAGCCCTTTGAGTCACTCTGGATTCTGGGTTCAAATGACACAGGTCCAGTCCTTATCACCTAGGCAGATGGCAGCAGGTCAGCACAGCAAAGAAGGAGTCCAGCAGAGTGGTAGTCCTTCAGCAACTCAACAGTCCTTCTTCCTGGCAGAGTATCCACAGGTCTAGAAGTGTACTGAAGTGGTAATGTCAGAGGTCCAGTACTTATACTCATTTCGGCCTTTGAAGTGGGGCTGACTTCAAAGACAGGCCTTTGAAGTGTACAGGGGGCCTGCCCTTCCTGCCCTGGCAACCGACACACTAAAGAGGGTTATGCAGCCCTTTGTGTATGGACAGGACACAGCCTATTCACGTGTGAGGCTAGTTCCAACTCATCCCTCCCATCCTGCCAGGATGGCCCATCAAGTCACACCTAAGCTCCCATTGAATGTGGCTGTCTAGGGGGAGTACACAAAGCCCAGCAGTCACCCACCGCAGCCATGTGATCAGAGACAGGCAGCAGGCACCAAATGGCTAAAGTAAAAAAATGACAAGTTTCTGAAAGTAGCATTTTTAGAATTGCAATTTAAAATAGGACTTCACCATAAGTTTGGATATTAAATTGTGATTCTGGAGACACCAACCTTGGAAAATCTATCCCTTCTAGGTTGTGTATTACATTTATAACATGTATTAAGGTAATCTCACTGTTATCCTATGGGAGAGATAGGCCTTGCACTAGTGAAAAACCACGTTGAGAGTTTTTCACTTTCAGGACACGCAACACTTCAAAGTACATGTCCTTCCTCTTAACCACGTTGTACCCTGCCCTCTGAGATGTCTAGGGCCTACCTTAGGGGTGACTGATCTGTATAAAAAGGGAAGGTTTGGGCCTCGCAGAATGATTATTTTGCCATTTTGACATGGCAGTGTTAAACTACACACACATAGGCTTTACAATGGCAGGCTTGAGACAGAGTTAAGGGCTACTTATGTGGGTGGCACAATTAGTGTTGCAGGCCCACTAGTAGCATTTCATTTACAGACCCTGGGTACACATAGTGCCACTTGACTAGGTGCATATAAATATATTAATCATACCAATTGGGGATTAAGTAATATTACCATATTTAGGGAGAGAGCACGTGCACTTTAGCACTGGTTAGCAGTGGTAAAGTGCACAGAGTCGAAATGCCAGCAAAGACGAGGTCAGAAAATGGAAGAGGTAGGAAAAACGTTGGGGGAAAGACCCCCTATACTGTCAGGTATAACAGATACCCTTTTACAGGATATTACACATAACAACACTGTGAGTTTAGATGAAAGTGGCTTACAAGGTAATGCACCATTGTCTGGCCATTGTTCCAAGAATTTGAGCACTATGTTTATGTCCCATTATTCAGAATTTTTTAGTTGAGGAGGCTTTCACAGTCTAATGCCCCTCATGAGCTTACATACCAAGGGATGATCTCCAGTTGGGCTCCCTTCTAAAGAGAGATGACCTGGTGAAATCGCTGACCCAAAGTTATTGTCAGCTTTTGCTATGTGCGGATTGGGCGCGGGTGATACATATCCTGTAAGACAACTGTCGTATTAAAGATATGGTTGTTTTTTCACAAATTAATATTCCAAGTAGCTATTTTAGTCTTCTTTTCTCCTTCTATATCTTCTAGGTGCCGGGTCCCGGAGTTTCCACCACTGGGAAAGGAAGAGGAGGCAGGTAAGTCACCTATTCATTTTATTTCTGTTCCTTGTGTGTCGTATTAGTCACATCAAGAAGACATCCCTTCATGCTCCCAATAACTGGTGCACACAAGAGTGAAATAAACACATTGGGGAATTGTGCTTGAGTTAAGTATGCTCAGGACTTCTTCCTGGATGTTGCCTAAAGTGAGTGAATAGTGCTTCAGTTTTTTTTAATACACCGCTTACCACCACCAAGAAGCTAGTATTTGTGTCGGGTAACAGATGGGCCAGTGTTCGCAGCGCTCTGACTCCTTAAACGCGTCCCACGTGCTTTCCCCGCCACCCCAGCCCTGAAGTCGCTCACCTACCTGGCCAGGCCAGAGGGTAGGTCAGTCCCCGACACTGCTAACTCCCTCTCCTCAGCAGTGCTACAGAGCATCTTCGGCTCCTTGGGGTTGGCGGGCTTCTTCTTTCAGTTCCTGTGGCTTGTGCGGCATCTTCGGCCTCTTCACATGGGGGCGACTCGGCCTCTTCTGCAATTCTCTCCGGAGATGTGTTTCTGATCCGCCTCTTCCAGCAAGTCTCCTCCTATGTGTGGCTCTCTACACACAGAGAGAGTCACCTGACAACCTCCACTCTGGGGCTAACAGATGTTACAACCAGTCTCTGGCAATCAGGGCACTTCAGGGGAGCCTTGGAGGACATGATCACGCTTGGCGTTGTGTACCATTGTACAGCCTGTGGTAGTTCAAAGACTGCGGCTATGGGCCCGTCTGCATAGGACTAGAACCATCGCGAGGGACCGGCGCCGTCCACTACCTGCTCTACACTTGATACTTGGGTATCAGGAGGCTGTTACACGAGCTCCCTCAGGTGACAATGTAAGGTCAATATACAAACAAAACAATCAGTCAGTCGATCATTGTATTTGTAGAGCACATATCAGTCAACCAGTGTCCCGGAGCTAGAACACAAGAACAGACCAGAGGACAGAAGGATTCATTCTTGTGTCCTAAGCAAGCTTTCCTTCTCAAGATGACATAGCACTAAAGGGAGCCCGTTCCAGGCCTTGGCAGCTGACACCCTAAAGGTTAGGCCGCCTCTGCTTTTCAAATGAAACCGGGTACATTTAAAACAAGCATTTGCAATGCAACGGGTCTCGCATTTGCTCGAGTTAGAGCTATTAGTTTGTAAACTCCTAACTGGACTTTTCTTGCCACACAAAGTGAAAGAAAAAAACAAGCGCGATCGCGCTATGTAAAACGCAGCACGCTGAAATTGAAAATTGAAAAACCCAGCGCGATCTCGCTAGGTAAAACACAGCGCGATCGCACTGCATGCAAAATAAAAAGATAAAGTACTCCGGAAAGCATGCTGAAAACATGGATCCTCGTAGGTTTTCAGTAGTTGGCCTGTGCGCTCAAGGAGGGATAGCCACTGCAAAAGGAATGACATATGCATGCCTTTCACTAATGAAATCAAGCAGATTTTTAAAAGGCAAGCCCATAAACCAACTAAAGTGACAGACGTGACATGGGCATGGTTAAAAGCCCAAAGAGAGATTGTAGGAGGCTGGCCTCTCTTGTAGTGGGTAACTTGGGTACTTACACCTTACATCAGGTCCAGTTATCCCTTGTTAGTGAAATGTAGTAGTGTTCTAGCAGCTTAGGCTGATAGAGGTAGCTATAGCAGAGCAGCTTAGGCTCAACTAGGAGAAATGCAAAGCTCCTACTATACCACTTATAGTTACACAGTACTTATACACAATAAAAGACAATACTCAGTGTTACCAAAAATGAAGGTGCTTCATTTTAGTGACACGAGCCCAAAAATATCCTAGAGACAATACTCCTTCTGGAGGTAAGTATTATACACAATATATACACTAGACACCAAAATAAGGTAAGTAAATAGTCATAGGATAGTGCAAATAATAGAAAATACCATAGAATGCAATAGGAAGAAATAGGTCTAGGGACAACACAAACCATATACTAAGAAAGTGGAATGCGAACCACGAATTCCCCCTAGGCAAGTGTAGTGTCTAGAGATCGCTGGGAGAGTAAGAAAACCACAAAGGTGAGTAAAATACCCCACCCCAGAGCCTAGGAAAGTAGGAGTAAAGTACTGCAAGTTTCCTTGGAACACACTACAAGTTGTGATTAGAGTCATTGCAAGAACCAAGCAAGACTGCAAACAACAAATTATGGATTCCTGGACCTGAAGACCTGTGAAGAGAGGAGACCAAGTCCAGAAGTTGCAGAAGATTCCAGGAAGGACAGGAGCCCCTGCCAACCTAGAAGACAGTGCAAAAGAGGATTCTCCGGTTGGAAGAAGTCTGCAGAAGAGCACCAAAGAGGATCGCTGCGGGATCCTGCATGATTGTAAGGAAATGCCTCCTTGGCATGGTTACCCCCTGACTTTTTCCCTTTGCTGATGCTAAGTTTTGATTGAAAGTGTGCTGGGACCCTGCTAACCAGGCCCCAGCACCAGTGTTATTTCCCTAAACTGTACCTTTGTCTCCACAATTGGCACAACCCTCGCACTCGGGTAAGTCCCTTGTAACTGGTACCCCTGGTACCAAGGGCCCTGATGCCAGGGAAGGTCTCTAAGGGCTGCAACATGTATTATGCCACTCTGGGGACCCCCCACCAAGCACATGCACACTGCCTCACAGCTTGTGTGTGCTGGTGGGGAGAAAAAGATTAAGTCGACAATGCACTCCCCTTAGAGTGCCATGCCAACCTCCCACTGCCTGTGGCATAGGTAAGTCACCCCTCTAGCAGGCCTTACAGCCCTAAAGCAGGGTGCACTATACCACAGGTGAGGGCATATGTGCATGAGCACTATGCCCCTACAGTGTCTAAGCAAAACCTTAGACATTGTAAGTGCAGGGTAGCCATAAGAGTATATGGTCTGGGAGTTTGCCAAACACGAACTCCACAGTTCCATAATAGCTACACTGAAAACTGGGAAGTTTGGTATCAAACTTCTCAGCACAATAAATGCACACTTATGCCAGTGTGCAATGTATTGTAAAATACACCCAGAGGGCATCTTAGAGATGCCCCCTGAAAACATACCCGACTTCCAGTGTAGGCTGACTAGTTTCTGCCAGCCTGCCACACACCAGACATGTTGCTGGCCACATGGGGAGAGTGCCTTTGTCACTCTGTGGCCAGGAACAAAGCCTATACTGGGTGGAGGTGCTTCTCACCGCCCCCTGCAGGAAGTGTAACACCTGGCGGTGAGCCTAAAAGGCTCACCCCTTTTGTTACAGCGCCCCAGGGCACCCCAGCTAGTGGAGATGCCCGCCCCTCTGGCCACTGCCCCCACTTTTAGCGGCAAGGCTGTAGGAGATAATGAGAAAAACAAGGAGGAGTCACCCACCAGTCAGGACAGCATCTAAGGTGTCCTGAGCTGAGGTGACCCCTGCCTTGAGAAATCCTCCATCTTGAGTTTGGAGGATTCCACCAATAGGATTAGGGATGTGCCCCCCTCCCCACAGGGAGGAGGCACAAAGAGGGTGTAGCCACCCTCAAGGACAGTAGCCATTGGCTACTGCCCTCCCAGACCTAAACCCACCCCTAAATTCAGTATTTAGGAGCACCCCAGATCCCAGGAAATCAGATTCCTGCAACCTGAAGAAACAAGAAGTACTGCTGACCTACAAGCCTGCAGATAAGGAGGAAGACGACAACTGCTTTGGCCCCAGCCCTACCGGCCTGTCTCCAACTTCGAAAACCTGCAACCAGCGACGCATCCGACAGGGACCAGCGACCTCTGAAGCCTCAGAGGACTGCCCTGGGCTAAAGGACCAAGAAACTCCCGCGAACAGCGGCCCTGTTCAAAACCAGCTACTTCTTTGCAACAAAGAAGCAACTTTCAAAGACTGCACGTTTCCCGCCGGAAGTGTGCGACTTCACACTCTGCACCCGACGCCCCCGGCTTGAGATCCAGAGAACAAACACCACAGGGAGGACTCCCCGGCAACTGCGAGCCCGTGAGTAACCACAGACGACCCCCCTGAGCCCCCACAGCGATGCCTGCAGAGAGAATCCAGAGGCTCCCCCTGACCGCGACTGCCTTTAACAAGGGGTCCGACGCCTGGAACCAACACTGCACCCACAGCCCCCAGGACCTGAAGGAACCAAACTTCAGCGCAGGAGTGACCCCCAGGCAACCCTCTGCCTAGCCCAGGTGCTGGCTGTCCCGAGAAGCCCCCCCTGTACCTGCCTGCACTGCTAGAGTGACCCCTGGGTCCCTCTATTGTTTTCTACCTGAAACCCGATGCCTGCTTTGCACACTGCACCCGGCCGCCCCTGTGCCGCTGAGGGTGTGTTTTGTGTGCCTACTTGTGTCCCCCCAGTGCTCTACAAAACCCCCCTAGTCTGCCCCCTGAGGACACAGGTACTTACTTGCTGGCAGACTGGAACCGGAGCACCCCTTTTCTCCATAGGCGCCTATGTGTTTTGGGTACCTCTTTGACCTCTGCACCTGACCGGCCCTGAGCTGCTGGTGTGGTAACTTTGGGGTTGCCTTAAACCCCCAACGGTGGGCTGCCTATGCCCCAGAACTGAGACTTGTAAGTGTTTTACTTACCTCCTAATTTAACCTTTACTTACCTCCCCCAGGAACTGTTGATTTTTGCACTGTGTCCACTTTGAAAATAGCTTATTGCCATATTTATAAAGACTGTATATAATATTGCTTTTATTCAAAGTTCCTAAAGTATCTAAGTGAAATACCTTGCATTTAATGTTTTTACTGCAAATCTTGAACCTGTGGTTCTTAAAATATATTTTTTCAATATAAAAACCTATTGGCCTGGAGTAAGTCTTTGAGTGTGTGTTCCTCATTTATTGCCTGTGTGTTCCTCATTTATTGCCTGTGTGTGTACAACAAATGCTTAACACTACCCTCTGATAAGCCTACTGCTCGACCACACTACTACAAAATAGAGCATTAGAATGATCTAATTTTGCCACTATCTTACGTCTAAAGGGAACCCTTGGATTCTGTGCACACTATTTCTTACTTTGAAATAGTATATACAGAGCCAACTTCCTACAATGATGCAAAGGATGTCCCACGTGGAGATGTTGGATGCAGGCGAGTTGCAGTGCTGGATTCGTCCAACAAGCCTTGGATCAACCAATGTCGCAGATTGCATCAAAATGGTGCTGCCTGGACCCAGGAGGTACCTGGGGGCCTCAACTCAGACTGAGGAGGCAGAGGGGTCTCCCAACACTGGAGAGAACCCACAGATGACCAGGCAGCACCCACGAAGGTCCCAGGACACCGGGACAAAGAAGGTGCAAATTGCGGTTGCTGCAGCACTACAAAAGAAGGTCCCACGCCGCCAGTGAACAACTCAGTGAGTTGAGCGCCGTAGGATATAGTGCTGGAGACCCGGGCCAGGCTGTGCACAAAGGATTCTTGCAAATAGTGCACAGGGTCCTCAGGAGGTGAAGATGACGTGGTGCACAGGGGTACTGTCACAAATGGGAAAGGCAAGCCTCTTACCTCCTCCAAATTTGGACAGCAGGACCTTAGGACAGTCTGTGTCGAAGGGGTCAACCACCTGTGTTCCAAGGAGCACGCTCATCACCAGGAGAGGAGTCCAAGAGAACCGGTTGTCATCTTAGAAGGTGCCTGCTGGAGCATGGAAGTGACTCCGTCACTACACAGGAGATTTCTTCGGTCCTTCTGGTGCAGGGTGAACACGGAGTCCCCAGAGAGTGCACACCGTGGAAACTGTTGCAGTTGATGGCTGGAGCTGAGGTTGTAGAGTCGAAGTAGCCCTTCTGGATACTTTGTTGCAGTTACAGCGGTTCCTGGAGCAGTCTGCGGCTGATCCGACGGTCAGAGGATGAAAAGATATTAAATAAATGGGCTAGCATTTAGATAAAGGTTTGTTGCAGTTAAAGAAAGGAAGTGTCTAGGGTGTCCTGCACCACTTAACTTCAGAAACAACTTCATATTTAAAGACTTTGTCCAGCAAACCAGTAAAGTATGATAAAGTCACTTCAAATTTGAAAAAGTGTACTTCTTTAACCGGTTCTGTGCCTTGGACGAGATCATCTCGTCCATGGCACAGGGGAACTTGGGGGTGCGCTAGCGCGCCCCCCGTGCACCCCCCTCCCCCCCCCAAGTCGGGATGGAAGGGGAAGACCTTCCCCTTCCACCCCCGTCCCCCCCCACCCCCCCCTGTGACGTCAGCGCGCGAGCGCGCGCTGAAAAAGAAATGCAAAAGCATTTTTTTTTCAATCACTTGGGAGGCCCGGAGGGGCTTCAAAGGGAAGGAAAAGTATTTCCTTCCCTTTGAAGTCCCTCAGAGGGTTTCAAAAGCCGGATTGCTTGCAATCCGGCTTTTGAAACCCCACTAGACACCAGGGATTTTTTTTTTTTATTGAAACTGACATAAGGGAGCGACCCCTTGGGCAAGGGTCGCTCCCAGGGGGGGCATTTTTTTGAGAAGGCCTTTTCTGCCCCCCCGGGGGCAGAAACCTCTAGGCACCAGGGACCATTTTTTTTTTATTTATTTTTTTATGTTTCATTTCTTTTTTTTTTGGTGGGGAGCGACCCCTTAGGCAAGGGTCGCTCCCCTTGGGGGAAAATTATATTTTGGCCATTTCTGCCCCCCTTGGGGGCAGATTGGCCTATTTTGATGAGGCCAATCTGCCCCCAAGGGGGGTAGAAACCACTAGACACCAGGGAGTTTTTTCTTTGCGTGAATTTCACGCAAAGGGAGTGACCCCTTAGGCAAGGGTCGCTCCTTGGGGGGGAGGGCAATTTATTTTAGGCCATTTCTGCCCCCCCTGGGGGCAGTTCGGCCTATTATTAGGTCGAACTGCCCCCAGGGGGGGGGCAGAACCCTCTAGGCGCCAGATACATATATTCAGGCCGCAAACTATGAGCACTGGGGTCCTGGCTAGCAGGATCCCAGTGACACAGGCAAAAACAAACTTACATACATTTGAAAAATGGGGGTAACATGCCAGGCAAGATGGTACTTTCCTACACAACCCCCACCCCCCGAAACGAGGAACAATAAGGCTAACCTTGCCCAGATGAGTCTTCATTGTCTAAATGGAAATATCTGGAGAGTCCATCTGCATTGGAGTGGGTACTCCCAGGTCTATGTTTCACTGTAAAGTCCATTCCCTGTAGGAAGATGGACCACCTCAACAATTTAGGGTTTTCACCTTTCATTTGTTTAAGCCATAATAGTGGTTTGTGGTCTGTCTGAACAATAAAGTGAGTACCAAACAGGCATGGTCTCAACTTTTCAGTGCCCAGACCACAGCAAAGGCCTCCCTCTCTATGGCAGACCAACGCTTTTCTCTAGGGGTCAACCTCCTGCTGATAAAAGCAACAGGTTGATCCTGGCCCTCAGTGTTAAGCTTTGATAGAACTGCCCCTACCCCTATTTCAGAAGCATCAGTCTGGACTATGAATTTCTTGGAGTAGCAAGGGATTTTTAGGACAGGTGCAGAGCACATGCCATGTTTTAGCTCATCAAAAGCCTTATGACAGCTAGCTGTCCACAATACCCTTTTAGGCATCTTCTTGATTGTGAGGTCATTAAGAGGGGCTGCAATGGAGCCATAGTTCTTAATGAACCTCCTATAGTACCCTGTGAGGCATAAGAAGGCTCTCACCTGGGTTTGACTTGTAGGGGGAGCCCATTCCATAATGGTCTGGATCTTCCCCTGCAGTGGTGCAATCTGTTCCCCACCTACCAGGTGGCCCAAATAAACCACTTTTCCCTGCCCTATCTGGCACTTTGAAGCCTTGATAGTGAGGCCTGCCTTTTGCAGGGCCTCCAAAACGTTCCATAGGTGGACCAGATGCTCATTGTAGGAGGCTGGCCTGGCTTGTAGTGGGTACCAAGGGGTACTTACACTCTGTACCAGGTCCAGTTATCCCTTATTAGTGTAGAAGAGGTGTTTCTAGCAGCTTAGGCTGATAGAAGGTAGCTATAGCAGAGCAGCTTAGGCAGAACTAGGAGACATGCAAAGCTCCTACTATACCACTGGTGTCATATGCACAATGTCATAAGAAAACACAATACACAGATATGCCAAAAGTATCTCAGTGAGTACCCTCAGTAAGAAGGTAAGTACTATACACAAGTTATATGTACACAAACCAAAATTAGGTAAGTAAGAGCAAGAAAAGTAATGCAAACAGTGTAGAATTACAGTAGGTTGCAATAGGAGAACATAGTTATAGGGGCAACACAAACCATATACTCCAACAGTGGAATGCGAACCACGAATGGACCCCAAACCTATGTGAGCTTGTAGAGGGTCGCTGGGACTGTAAGAAAACAGTAAGGATTAGAAAAATAGCCCACCCCAAGAGCCTGTAAGGTAGGTGTAAAGTGCACCTACAACCCACAGAGAGCACAGAAGTCGTGATAGGGGGATTCTGCAAGGAAAACCAACACCAGCAATGCAACAACAGTGGATTTCCAGACCTGAGTACCTGTAAGACTAGGGGACCAAGTCCAAGAGTCGCGACAGTGTCGAGAGTGGGCAGGAGCCCAGGAAATGCCAGCTGAGGGTGCAAGGAAGCTGCCACCGGATGGAAGAAGCTTGGTGTTTTGTAAGTACGAAGAGGACTAGGAACTTCCCCTTTGGAGGATGGATGTCGCACATCGTGAAGACGCTTGCAGAGGTGTTTCCATGCAGAAAGACCGCAAACAAGCCTTGCTAGCTGCAAGGGTCGCGGTTAGGGTTTTTGGATGCTGCTGTGGCCCAGGAGGGACCAGAATGTCGCCACTTGGATGAGGAGACAGAGGGGGCGCCCAGCAAGTCAGGGAGCCCTCACAGAAGCAGGCAGCACCCGCAGAAGTACCTGAACAGGCACTTGGAAGATGAGTGAACCGGAGTCCACGCAAAGTCACAAAAGGGAGTCCCACGATGCCGGAGGACAACTCAGAAAGTTGTGCACTGCAGGTTAGAGTGTCGGGGACCCAGGCTTGGCTGTGCACAAAGGAAATCCTGGAAGAGTGCACAGGAGCCGGAGCAGCTGCAAATCTCGCAGTACCCAGCAATGCAGTCTAGCTTGGGGAGGCAAGGACTTACCTCCACCAAACTTGGACTGAAGAGTCACTGGACTGTGTGAGTCACTTGGACAGAGTTGCTGAGTTTCAGGGACCACGCTCGTCGTGCTCAGAGGGGACCCAGAGGACCGGTGATGCAGTCTTTTGTTGCCTGGGGTTGCAGGGGGAAGATTCCGTCGACCCACAGGAGATTTCTTCAGAGCTCCTGGTGCAAGAAGGAGGCAGGCTACCCCCAGAGCATGCACCACCTGGAGACAGTCGAGAAAGCCGGCAGGATGAAGCGATACAAGGTTGCTAGTAGTCGTCTTGCTACTTTGTTGCGGTTTTGCAGGCGCCCTGAGCAGTCAGCGGTCGATCCTTTGGCAGAAGGTGAAGAGGGAGATGCAGGGGAACTCTGGTGAGCTCTTGCATTCGTTACCTGAAGAATTCCCCAAAGCAGAGACCCTAAATAACCAGAAAAGGAGGTTTGGCTACCTAGCAAGGAGGATTGGCTACTAAGAGAGGTAAGAGCCTATCAGAAGGAGCCTCTGACGTCACCTGCTGGCACTGGCCACTCAGAGCAGTCCAGTGTGCCAGCAACACCTCTGTTTCCAAGATGGCAGAGGTCTGGGGCACACTGGAGGAGCTCTGGGCACCTCCCCGGGGAGGTGCAGGTCAGGGGAGTGGTCACTCCCCTTTCCTTTGTCCAGTTTCACACCAAAGCAGGGCTGGGGGATCCCTGAACCGGTGTAGACTGGCTTATGCAGAGATGGGCAGCATCTGTGCCCATCAAAGCATTTCCAGAGGCTGGGGGAGGCTACTCCTCCCCAGCCATCACACCTATTTCCAAAGGGAGAGGGTGTTACACCCTCTCTCAGAGGAAATCCTTTGTTCTGCCTTCCTGGGCCAGGGCTGCCTGGACCCCAGGAGGGCAGAAACCTGTCTGAGGGGTTAGCAGCAGCTGCAGTGAAGACCCCGGAAAGGCAGTTTGGCAGTACCCGGGTTCTGTGCTAGAGACCCGGGGGATCATGGAATTGTCTCCCCAATGCCAGAATGGCATTGGGGTGACAATTCCATGATCTTAGACATGTTGCATGGCCATGTTCGGAGTTACCATTGTGACGCTATACATAGGTAGTGACCTATGTATAGTGCACGCGTGTAATGGTATCCCCGCACTCACAAAGTCCGGGGAATTTGCCCTGAACAATGTGGGAGCACCTTGGGTAGTGCCAGGGTGCCCACACACTAAGTAACTTTGCACCCAACCTTCACCAGGTGAAGGTTAGACATATAGGTGACTTATAAGTTACTTAAGGGCAGTGGTAAATGGCTGTGAAATAATGTGGACGTTATTTCACTCAGGCTGCACTGGCAGGCCTGTGTAAGAATTGTCAGATCTCCCTATGGGTGGCAAAAAAAATGCTGCAGCCCATAGGGATCTCCTGGAACCCCAATACCCTGGGTACCTCAGTACCATATACTAGGGAATTATATGGGTGTACCAGTATGCCAATGTGAATTGGTGAAATTGGTCACTAGCCTGTTAGTGGCAATTTCGAAAGCAGAGAGAGCATAACCACGGAGGTTCTGGTTAGCAGAGCCTCAGTGAGACAGTTAGTCATCACACAGGGAACACATACAGGGCACATACTTATGAGCACTGGGTCCCAGTGATACATAGACTCATAGACTAAAACAACACATATACAGTGAAATATGGGGGTAACATGCCAGGCAAGATGGTACTTTCCTACACAACCCCCCCCCCCCAAACGAAGGACAATAAGACTAGCCATGACCTGATGAGTTTTCATTGTCTAAGTGGAAATATCTGGCGAGTCCATCTGCATTGGAGTGGGTACTCCCAGGTCTATGTTCCACTGTATAGTCCATCCCCTGTAGAGATATGGACCACCTCAACAATTTAGGATTTTCACCTTTCCTTTGTTTTAGCCAAAGTAGAGGTTTGTGGTCTGTCTGAACAATGAAGTGAGTGCCAAACAGGTATGGCCTCAACTTCTTCAGTGCCCAGACCACAGCAAAGGCCTCCCTCTCAATGGCAGACCAACGCTTTTCTCTAGGGGTCAACCTTCTGCTGATAAAAGCAACTGGTTGATCCTGGCCCTCAGAGTTAAGTTGTGATAAGACTGCCCCTACCCCTAATTCAGATGCATCAGTTTGAACAATGAATTTCTTGGAGTAACATGGGCTTTTTAGGACAGGTGAAGTGCACATGGCCTGATTGAGCTCCTCAAAAGCTTTCTGACAGCTAGCTGTCCACAATACCTTTTTAGGCATCTTCTTGCTAGTGAGATCATTAAGTGGGGCTGCAATGGAGCCATAGTTTTTAATGAATCTCCTGTAATACCCAGTGAGGCCTAGGAAGGCTCTCACCTGGGTCTGAGTTGTAGGGTGAACCCAATCCATGATTGTCTGGAGTTTCCCCTGAAGTGGTGCAATCTGTTCTTCACCTACAAGGTGTCCCAGATAAACCACCTTTCCCTGCCCTATCTGGCACTTTGAAGCCTTGATAGTGAGGCCTGCCTTTTGCAGGGCCTCCAAAACGTTCCACAGGTGGACCAGGTGATCATCCCAGGTGGAGCTAAAGACAGCAATATCATCTAGATATGCTGCACTAAAAGCCTCCAACCCTTGCAGGACTGTATTCACCAACCTCTGAAAAGTGGCAGGTGCATTTTTTTAAACCAAAGGGCATTATTGTGAATTGGTAGTGCCCTCCAATAGTCAACAATGCAGTTTTTGCTTTAGCATCCTCTGATAACTTGATCTGCCAATACCCTGCAGTCAAATCAAAGGTGCTTAGATACTTGGCAGATGCCAGTATATCTATGAGCTCATCTGCCCTGGGTATAGGGTGAGCATCAGTTTTTGTTACCTGGTTGAGACCTCTGTAATCTACACAAAACCTCATCTCCCTTTTTCCATCTTTTGAGTGAGGCTTTGGTACAAGCACCACAGGAGAGGCCCATGGGCTTTCAGAATGTTCAACCACTCCTAGATCAAGCATTTTCTGAACTTCTTGCTTTATGCAGTCCCTGACATGGTCAGGCTGCCTATAGATTTTACTTTTGACAGGCAAGCTGTCTCCAGTATCAATTGTGTGTTCACACCAAGATGTGGTGCCTGGCACAGTTGAAAAGAGTTCAGAAAAATGTCCAAGGAGATTTATGAAGTTGTCTTTCTGTTCAGCAGTAAGACAGTCTGCTAAAACTACTCCTTCCACTAAAGCATCATCTTCAGTGGAAGAGAAGAGATCAGGGAGAGGGTCGCTCTCTTCTTCCTGTCCTTCATCTGTTGTCATGAGCAGGGTGAGATCAGCCCTGTCATAGTAGGGTTTTAGGCGGTTGACATGAATCACCCTAAGGGGACTCCTGGCAGTGCCCAGGTCAACCAAGTAGGTCACCTCGCCCTTCTTTTCAACAGTGAGGTGGGGTCCAATCCATTTGTCTTGGAGTGCTCTTGGGGCCACAGGCTCCAATACCCACACCTTCTGTCCTGGTTGGTACTGAATCGGAACAGCCTTCTGGTCATGCCATTGCTTCTGGAGCTCTTGGCTGGCCTGAAGGTTTTTACTGGCCTTTTTCATGTACTCGGCCATTCTGGATCTTAGGCCAAGTACATAGTCTACTGTGTCCTGTTTGGGAGCTTTTAAAGGTTGTTCTCAACCCTCCTTCACAGTGTTAGTGGACCTTTTACAGGGTGCCCAAATAGGAGTTCAAAGGGGCTGAAGCCCACTCCTTTCTGGGGTACCTCCCTGTAAGCAAAAAGGAGGCAAGGTAACAGGACATCCCATTTCCCCCTGAGTTTTTCAGGGAGTCCCATTATCATCCCTTTGAGAGTATTATTAAACCTCTCTACCAGTCCATTTGTCTGTGGATGATAAGGTGTGGTGAATTTGTATGTTACACCACATTCCTTCCACATAGCCTTCAAGTATGCAGACATAAAGTTGCTACCCTTGTCTGATACAACCTCTTTTGGAAAACCCACCCTGGAAAAGATTCCTAGGAGGGCTTTTGCCACTGCAGGTGCTGTAGTGGTCCTTAGAGGAATTGCTTCAGGATATCTTGTGGCATGGTCCACAACCACCAAGATAAACCTATTGCCTGAAGCAGTAGGAGGGTCAAGGGGGCCAACTATGTCAACCCCTACCCTTTCAAAGGGAACCCCAACCACAGGTAGTGGAATAAGGGGAGCCTTTGGTGTGCCACCAGTCTTGCCACTGGCTTGGCAGGTCACACAAGACTTACAAAAATCTTTTGTGTCCTCTGACATCCTAGGCCAGTGAAACAGGGGGACAAGCCTTTCCCATGTTTTAATCTGGCCCAAATGTCCAGCCAAAGGAATGTCATGTGCCAGAGTTAGGAGGAACTCTATGTACTGCAGGGGAATGACCAATCTCCTGGCTGCTCCAGGTTTTGGGCCCCTTGCCTCTGTGAACAAGAGGTTGTCCTCCCAGTAAACTCTATTTGAGTCACTGACATCCCCATTTTGCTGCTTGACAGCTTGCTGTCTGAGACCCTCAAATGTGGGACAGGATTGCTGTGCCACACTCAGCTCCTTCCTGGCAATCCCCCCTCCACCCAAATGCTCAGCAGTGTCTGCTGCCAGCTCATCTGGTGAAGGTTCTGCACAGGGAGGAAATTCTTCTTCCTCAGAAGGAGACTCATCTGTAGAGGGAGGGATAGTGGGTAGGGATTTTCTCTTGCTACCCCTAGCTTTAGGGAGCACTTGGTCCATTGTTCCAGGATCCAAGTCACCCTGTCCTTTTTGCTTTTTGGCCTGAGCCCTTGTCAAAGCAAAAATATGCCCAGGAATGCCCAGCATTGCTGCATGAGCCTCCAACTCCACTTCTGCCCAAGCTGATGTCTCTAAATCATTTCCTAGTAGACAGTCTACAGGTAAATCTGAAGCAACCACAACTTTCTTTGGACCAGAACCCCCCCAAGTTGAGATTCACAACAGCCATGGGGTGGCTAAGAGTGTTGTTATGAGCGTATGTCACTTGATACTGGTGACCAAGTAGGTGTTGTTCAGGGTGTACCAGTTTCTCTATCACCATGGTAACACTGGCACCTGTGTCCCTGTAGGCCTGAACCTCAACACCATTGATTAGGAGAAGTTGCTTGTACTTATCCATACTAAGGGGACAAGCAACTAAGGTGGCCAAATCAATGGCACCCTCAGAGACTAACACAGCCTCTGTGGTCTCCCTAACAAGACCAACCCCAACTAAATTACCAAAAGTGAGCCCAGCTACTCCCTTGGATTGGCTATTAGTAGGTTTGCTCCCACCACCACTGCTATTACTAGGGGCACTAAAGTTTGCAGTAGGGGTAGGGGTTGTGGTAGTGGGAGGTTTGGGGTTTTTCTTTGGACAACTGGCATCAGTTGTCCAATGGCCTTTTACTTTACATAAATAACACCAAGGCTTTTTTACTTGATTTGAAGAGGATTTGGACCCACCACCCCCACCAGAGGAGTTTTGTGGGCCTGATGAAGACTAATTTTTAGATTTGTCCCCACCCTTGTCAGAAGACTTACCATCCTTCTTCTTGCCATCCTTGTCACCCCCTGTATGAACTTTTCTGTTCACTCTTGTTCTGACCCATTTGTCTGCCTTCTTTCCCAATTCTTGGGAGAGGTCAGATCTGAGTCCACTAGATATTGGTGTAACAAGTCAGACACACAGTTATTCAGAATATGCTCTGTCAGAATAAGATTATACAGGCTTTCATAGTCAGAAACTTTACTGCCATGTAACCACCCCACCAAGGCCTTCACTGAACAGTCAACAAAGTCTAAGCAGTCTTGTGAGGGCTCTTTTCTGGTGTCTCTGAACTTAATCCTGTATTGTTCAGTGGTTAAGCCAAATCCATCCAAGAGTGCATCCTTCAAAACTGCAAAATTGTTAGCATCACTTTCTCTAACAGTAAGGAGCCAATCCCTACCCTTACCAGTGAAAGAAAGCCACAAGATAGCAGCCCCCTGCCTTTGAGGGACCAACTGAACCAAACAGGCCCTCTCAAGTGCAGCAATCCACTTGTTGATGTCATCCCCCTCCTTGTAAGGGGGGACAATTTTGTGCAGTTTTCTTGAATATTGTTCTTTTAGTATTACTATCAAGAATGCTGCTGCTGCCACCATGGGGAACTAACCCCAACTTCTGTCTTTCCCTCTCTACATCTAGAGATTCCCTGTCTAAGGCCAATTGCTGCTGTCTCAGCTTCAGTCTGGCCTCTTCCAACCTCCGCTTTCTGAGTTCCCTCTCTAGGGTGTTATCCTCAGGGTGGGAGGCTTGGGAATTCTGAGGCACAGAGGAAATATGGGAATGTGCAGAAGTGGACCTGTCTCTAACTACCTGAACCCTAGTTACCTGGCCTTTTGGAGTGAAAGGTGCCCTACTAGTGTGTGACCCACTACCAGTGTCACTAGGTGGTTTGTCCGCTGACAGGTCTTTGGAGGAACCCTCCCCAGAGTCCTCAGGGCCCTCCCCTGATTCCTCCTGGGTACCCTCCTCCCCTATCTCCTGTTCCTGGGATGGGCCAGACTGGTTCTGGTCACTTTCTAGGAGAAGGCTAAGGAGAAGATCTTTGGTAGGGTTCTTACCAATGCTTAAACCTCTTTCTATGCAGAGACCCCTCAAACTTTTAAAGTTTAAACTACCATAGGTTGCCTGAACAACTGTGGGGGTGGTCTCTACTACAGACATAGTTGTAAGAAAGAGTTTTAGATTGAGAGAAAAAAGTTTTAGAAACCTTTAAAGAAATGAAAAAAACTTTTCAAACGTTTAAAACATCTTACAATCTGTTCAGGAAAGTTTTTAGAAAAAGAGAGTTAAACTGTTTAGGTTAACTGTGTATATTTTTAAGTATTTGGAATATGTTTTTCTTATGAAAAGCACCAATGACAAAGTGGTAAAGCAGTTACAAGTACTTATCCCACCGCTGCACCACCAATGTAGGAGGCTGGCCTGGCTTATAGTGGGCACCTTGCGGTACCTACACCTTGTGCCAGGTCCAGTTATCCCTTATTAGTAGATTAGTAGTGTTCTAGAAGCTTAGGCTGATAGAGGTAGCTATAGCAGAGCAGCTTAGGCTGAAGTAGGAGACATGCAAAGCTCCTACTATACCACTTATATCATATAGCACTATATCATAAGAAAACACAATGCTCAGAGTTACTAAAAATAAAGGTACTTTATTTTAGTGACAAAATGCCAAAAGTATCTCAGAGGATATACTCCCTTAGGAGGTAAGTAATATACACAAAGTATGTACACAAACCAAAACCAGGTAAGTAACAGTTAGAAAAGTAGTGCAAACACTGTAGAACACAATAGAATGCAATAGGGGGAAATAGGCCTAGGGGCAACACAAACCATATACTCCAAAAGTGGAATGCGAACCACGAATGGCCCCCAGGCCTAGTGTAGTGGTTAGAGGGTCGCTGGGAGTATAAGAAAACACTAAGGGTGTCCAAGATACCCCACCTCAAGACCCTGAAAAGTAGGAATAAAGTTACCCTACTACCCCAGAAAGACAGTAAAGTTGAGATAGGGGATTTTGCAAAGACAACAACTGACTGCAAATGGATAACAGCATTGTAACTCATGTAAACCAAAGTTTGTCAATGTAAATGTCCAGGGGCCTCCGAGTCCTGGAATTGAAAGCTCTTGTTGTGTAAGCTAGAAAAGTTTTTATTCTATATCAGGACTGGAGGCTCTGACTAAGCTTGTTTAAAGCTGTGCTGCCACCAAGGATGCCACATCCACAACAGATTTGTAATAGTTAGCTTTGAAAGTAGACTCTGAAGACTAATCTGCCACCCTCATGAGGTCTTCCAGATAGAAATCCAAGGCGTATACCCTGGAAGCCATTGCTCCCCAAGCGAAAGGAGCGGCAGACTTTGAAATATCAATACCTGCTTCCGCTAATGGCCAGCGCACCCACCTGGCCAAAGTCGCCGCTGCCACTGGTTTCTATGACTTCTATAAAGCAATTAGCAATTGCCCACTATGGTCCTGTCTCAACTCTCTTGTACATGCTTCGTACTCCTTCAGATGGCATACCACACGCAATTTTGCATTACTGGGAAACACTGGATATGAAATAGATCTAGAATTGGACTTTGTACATTTAGTAATAGAAAAAGAAACTCCTTCTGGAAAGAATACTTTACCTGAAAGATCTTGTGCACGGACATCTGATACTGTTAGAAATTAAGATGTTGGTTCACTGGGGTTTGAGCCCTGGTTAAAATGCAACCATAATCCTAGTCAGGGTAAGACACAAGCAAACTCTAAATTAACTTGTGCTCACCCTCTGGTATCATGGGATTGAGCAGTCAGGCTTCACTTAGAGGCAATGTGTAAAGTATTTGTGCAATATTTCAAACAGTAAAACAGTGAAAACACCACACAAAAAGATTCCACACTAGGTTAGAAAAATAGATCTGAATGTAATAAATAAAACAAGACCAAAACAACAAATATCCAATTAGTAGAACTGGAGATACTGAATTTCAAATTTTTAAAAGGAGTTATTGGGGATATCTTGTCGCAAAAGGGTGGAACAAAGTCACAAGTTCAGGCTGACAGCGATGGAGTGCGGGCCGGCTACAGGGACCCAGTTAGACCCTCTGAACCAAAATACCTTGAATCCTTGTTGCGAAGCGTAGCATGGATCTATATCGATGATGTGTTTCCCATCTGAGGCGATGCATTGGTTTCGAGATGCAGCAAGGCTGTAGTGCAAGTTCCTGTTGTGTCGACCTGAAGCATCCTGCTGATGGAGCTTGCAATGTGAAGGCTTGTGTCAAGGATGCATTGGACAGTCAAGACAATGCATTAGTTCTGATGAGCAGTGAAGCTGCGATGCAAAGTTTTGGCATCATTGTCAAGGCTGCTGTCAATGGGAGATGCAAGGAGCTTGCACCAGGAAAAGCGGCCGCAGTGGTGATTCCAAAGGCAATACGGTGAACGCAAGATGAGGGTTGCGGCACCAATGCGAGTCTGTTGCAACAGGTCTAATCCATGCAACAGGGGTGATAAGTCGCTGCTTGAAGATGCGCCGTTCACTTGAGATGTGTTGGTTGTGCTTGGGGATGTTTCACTAAGCAGAGGATGTGTCGGTTCCGCTGAGAAAGCACCTCAGGCCCACTTCCAAGGGTCCAGGACTGGAGTGGCACCACTTAGCAGAGCAGACTCACAGATGGCAGAGTCCAGGTAAAGATGCAGGGTGGCTGGGAGTCTTTTTATGTCCCAGAGACTTCAGATCAGGAGGCCAGCAACTAGCCCTTTGAGTCACTCTGGATTCTGGGTTCAAATGACACAGGTCCAGTCCTTATCACCTAGGCAGATGGCAGCAGGTCAGCACAGCAAAGAAGGAGTCCAGCAGAGTGGTAGTCCTTCAGCAACTCAACAGTCCTTCTTCCTGGCAGAGTATCCACAGGTCTAGAAGTGTACTGAAGTGGTAATGTCAGAGGTCCAGTACTTATACTCATTTCGGCCTTTGAAGTGGGGCTGACTTCAAAGACAGGCCTTTGAAGTGTACAGGGGGCCTGCCCTTCCTGCCCTGGCAACCGACACACTAAAGAGGGTTATGCAGCCCTTTGTGTATGGACAGGACACAGCCTATTCACGTGTGAGGCTAGTTCCAACTCATCCCTCCCATCCTGCCAGGATGGCCCATCAAGTCACACCTAAGCTCCCATTGAATGTGGCTGTCTAGGGGGAGTACACAAAGCCCAGCAGTCACCCACCGCAGCCATGTGATCAGAGACAGGCAGCAGGCACCAAATGGCTAAAGTAAAAAAATGACAAGTTTCTGAAAGTAGCATTTTTAGAATTGCAATTTAAAATAGGACTTCACCATAAGTTTGGATATTAAATTGTGATTCTGGAGACACCAACCTTGGAAAATCTATCCCTTCTAGGTTGTGTATTACATTTATAACATGTATTAAGGTAATCTCACTGTTATCCTATGGGAGAGATAGGCCTTGCACTAGTGAAAAACCACGTTGAGAGTTTTTCACTTTCAGGACACGCAACACTTCAAAGTACATGTCCTTCCTCTTAACCACGTTGTACCCTGCCCTCTGAGATGTCTAGGGCCTACCTTAGGGGTGACTGATCTGTATAAAAAGGGAAGGTTTGGGCCTCGCAGAATGATTATTTTGCCATTTTGACATGGCAGTGTTAAACTACACACACATAGGCTTTACAATGGCAGGCTTGAGACAGAGTTAAGGGCTACTTATGTGGGTGGCACAATTAGTGTTGCAGGCCCACTAGTAGCATTTCATTTACAGACCCTGGGTACACATAGTGCCACTTGACTAGGTGCATATAAATATATTAATCATACCAATTGGGGATTAAGTAATATTACCATATTTAGGGAGAGAGCACGTGCACTTTAGCACTGGTTAGCAGTGGTAAAGTGCACAGAGTCGAAATGCCAGCAAAGACGAGGTCAGAAAATGGAAGAGGTAGGAAAAACGTTGGGGGAAAGACCCCCTATACTGTCAGGTATAACAGATACCCTTTTACAGGATATTACACATAACAACACTGTGAGTTTAGATGAAAGTGGCTTACAAGGTAATGCACCATTGTCTGGCCATTGTTCCAAGAATTTGAGCACTATGTTTATGTCCCATTATTCAGAATTTTTTAGTTGAGGAGGCTTTCACAGTCTAATGCCCCTCATGAGCTTACATACCAAGGGATGATCTCCAGTTGGGCTCCCTTCTAAAGAGAGATGACCTGGTGAAATCGCTGACCCAAAGTTATTGTCAGCTTTTGCTATGTGCGGATTGGGCGCGGGTGATACATATCCTGTAAGACAACTGTCGTATTAAAGATATGGTTGTTTTTTCACAAATTAATATTCCAAGTAGCTATTTTAGTCTTCTTTTCTCCTTCTATATCTTCTAGGTGCCGGGTCCCGGAGTTTCCACCACTGGGAAAGGAAGAGGAGGCAGGTAAGTCACCTATTCATTTTATTTCTGTTCCTTGTGTGTCGTATTAGTCACATCATGAAGACATCCCTTCATGCTCCCAATAACTGGTGCACACAAGAGTGAAATAAACACATTGGGGAATTGTGCTTGAGTTAAGTATGCTCAGGACTTCTTCCTCGATGTTGCCTAAAGTGAGTGAATAGTGCTTCAGTTTTTTTTAATATACCGCTTACCACCACCAAGAAGCTAGTATTTGTGTCGGGTAACAGATGGGCCAGTGTTCGCAGCGCTCTGACTCCTTAAACGCGTCCCACGTGCTTTCCCCGCCACCCCAGCCCTGAAGTCGCTCACCTACCTGGCCAGGCCAGAGGGTAGGTCAGTCCCCGACACTGCTAACTCCCTCTCCTCAGCAGTGCTACAGAGCATCTTCGGCTCCTTGGGGTTGGCTGGGCTTCTTCTTTCGGTTCCTGTGGCTTGTGCGGCATCTTCGGCCTCTTCACATGGGGGCGACTCGGCCTCTTCTGCAATTCTCTCCGGAGATGTGTTTCTGATCCGCCTCTTCCAGCAAGTCTCCTCCTATGTGTGGCTCTCTACACACAGAGAGAGTCGACTGACAACCTCCACTCTGGGGCTAGCAGATGTTACAACCAGTCTCTGGCAATCAGGGCACTTCAGGGGAGCCTTGGAGGACATGATCACGCTTGGCGTTGTGTACCATTGTACAGCCTGTGGTAGTTCAAAGACTGCGGCTATGGGCCCGTCTGCATAGGACTAGAACCATCGCGAGGGACCAGCGCCGTCCACTACCTGCTCTACACTTGATACTTGGGTATCAGGAGGCTGTTACACGAGCTCCCTCAGGTGACAATGTAAGGTCAATATACAAACAAAACAATCAGTCAGTCGATCATTGTATTTGTAGAGCACATATCAGTCAACCAGTGTCCCGGAGCTAGAACACAAGAACAGACCAGAGGACAGAAGGATTCATTCTTGTGTCCTAAGCAAGCTTTCCTTCTCAAGATGACATAGCACTAAAGGGAGCCCGTTCCAGGCCTTGGCAGCTGACACCCTAAAGGTTAGGCCGCCTCTGCTTTTCAAATGAAACCGGGTACATTTAAAACAAGCATTTGCAATGCAACGGGTCTCGCATTTGCTCGAGTTAGAGCTATTAGTTTGTAAACTCCTAACTGGACTTTTCTTGCCACACAAAGTGAAAGAAAAAAACAAGCGCGATCGCGCTATGTAAAACGCAGCACGCTGAAATTGAAAATTGAAAAACCCAGCGCGATCTCGCTAGGTAAAACACAGCGCGATCGCACTGCATGGAAAATAAAAAGATAAAGTACTCCGGAAAGCATGCTGAAAACATGGATCCTCGTAGGTTTTCAGTAGTTGGCCTGTGCGCTCAAGGAGGGATACCCACTGCAAAAGGAATGACATATGCATGCCTTTCACTAATGAAATCAAGCAGATTTTTAAAAGGCAAGCCCATAAACCAACGAAAGTGACAGACGTGACATGGGCATGGTTAAAAGCCCAAAGAGAGATTGTAGGAGGCTGGCCTGGCTTGTAGTGGGTAACTTGGGTACTTACACCTTACATCAGGTCCAGTTATCCCTTATTAGTGAAATGTAGTAGTGTTCTAGCAGCTTAGGCTGATAGAGGTAGCTATAGCAGAGCAGCTTAGGCTCAACTAGGAGAAATGCAAAGCTCCTACTATACCACTTATAGTTACACAGTACTTATACACAATAAAAGACAATACTCAGTGTTACCAAAAATAAAGGTGCTTCATTTTAGTGACACGAGCCCAAAAATATCCTAGAGACAATACTCCTTCTGGAGGTAAGTATTATACACAATATATACACTAGACACCAAAATAAGGTAAGTAAATAGTCATAGGATAGTGCAAATAATAGAAAATACCATAGAATGCAATAGGAAGAAATAGGTCTAGGGACAACACAAACCATATACTAAGAAAGTGGAATGCGAACCACGAATTCCCCCTAGGCAAGTGTAGTGTCTAGAGATCGCTGGGAGAGTAAGAAAACCACAAAGGTGAGTAAAATACCCCACCCCAGAGCCTAGGAAAGTAGGAGTAAAGTACTGCAAGTTTCCTTGGAACACACTACAAGTTGTGATTAGAGTCATTGCAAGAACCAAGCAAGACTGCAAACAACAAATTATGGATTCCTGGACCTGAAGACCTGTGAAGAGAGGAGACCAAGTCCAGAAGTTGCAGAAGATTCCAGGAAGGACAGGAGCCCCTGCCAACCTAGAAGACAGTGCAAAAGAGGATTCTCCGGTTGGAAGAAGTCTGCAGAAGAGCACCAAAGAGGATCGCTGCGGGATCCTGCATGATTGTAAGGAAATGCCTCCTTGGCATGGTTACCCCCTGACTTTTTCCCTTTGCTGATGCTAAGTTTTGATTGAAAGTGTGCTGGGACCCTGCTAACCAGGCCCCAGCACCAGTGTTATTTCCCTAAACTGTACCTTTGTCTCCACAATTGGCACAACCCTCGCACTCGGGTAAGTCCCTTGTAACTGGTACCCCTGGTACCAAGGGCCCTGATGCCAGGGAAGGTCTCTAAGGGCTGCAACATGTATTATGCCACTCTGGGGACCCCCCACCAAGCACATGCACACTGCCTCACAGCTTGTGTGTGCTGGTGGGGAGAAAAAGATTAAGTCGACAATGCACTCCCCTTAGAGTGCCATGCCAACCTCCCACTGCCTGTGGCATAGGTAAGTCACCCCTCTAGCAGGCCTTACAGACCTAAGGCAGGGTGCACTATACCACAGGTGAGGGCATATGTGCATGAGCACTATGCCCCTACAGTGTCTAAGCAAAACCTTAGACATTGTAAGTGCAGGGTAGCCATAAGAGTATATGGTCTGGGAGTTTGCCAAACACGAACTCCACAGTTCCATAATAGCTACACTGAAAACTGGGAAGTTTGGTATCAAACTTCTCAGCACAATAAATGCACACTTATGCCAGTGTGCAATGTATTGTAAAATACACCCAGAGGGCATCTTAGAGATGCCCCCTGAAAACATACCCGACTTCCAGTGTAGGCTGACTAGTTTCTGCCAGCCTGCCACACACCAGACATGTTGCTGGCCACATGGGGAGAGTGCCTTTGTCACTCTGTGGCCAGGAACAAAGCCTATACTGGGTGGAGGTGCTTCTCACCGCCCCCTGCAGGAAGTGTAACACCTGGCGGTGAGCCTAAAAGGCTCACCCCTTTTGTTACAGCGCCCCAGGGCACCCCAGCTAGTGGAGATGCCCGCCCCTCTGGCCACTGCCCCCACTTTTAGCGGCAAGGCTGTAGGAGATAATGAGAAAAACAAGGAGGAGTCACCCACCAGTCAGGACAGCATCTAAGGTGTCCTGAGCTGAGGTGACCCCTGCCTTGAGAAATCCTCCATCTTGAGTTTGGAGGATTCCACCAATAGGATTAGGGATGTGCCCCCCTCCCCACAGGGAGGAGGCACAAAGAGGGTGTAGCCACCCTCAAGGACAGTAGCCATTGGCTACTGCCCTCCCAGACCTAAACCCACCCCTAAATTCAGTATTTAGGAGCACCCCAGATCCCAGGAAATCAGATTCCTGCAACCTGAAGAAACAAGAAGTACTGCTGACCTACAAGCCTGCAGATAAGGAGGAAGACGACAACTGCTTTGGCCCCAGCCCTACCGGCCTGTCTCCAACTTCGAAAACCTGCAACCAGCGACGCATCCGACAGGGACCAGCGACCTCTGAAGCCTCAGAGGACTGCCCTGGGCTAAAGGACCAAGAAACTCCCGCGAACAGCGGCCCTGTTCAAAACCAGCTACTTCTTTGCAACAAAGAAGCAACTTTCAAAGACTGCACGTTTCCCGCCGGAAGTGTGCGACTTCACACTCTGCACCCGACGCCCCCGGCTTGAGATCCAGAGAACAAACACCACAGGGAGGACTCCCCGGCAACTGCGAGCCCGTGAGTAACCACAGACGACCCCCCTGAGCCCCCACAGCGATGCCTGCAGAGAGAATCCAGAGGCTCCCCCTGACCGCGACTGCCTGTAACAAGGGGTCCGACGCCTGGAACCAACACTGCACCCACAGCCCCCAGGACCTGAAGGAACCAAACTTCAGCGCAGGAGTGACCCCCAGGCAACCCTCTGCCTAGCCCTGGTGCTGGCTGTCCCGAGAAGCCCCCCCTGTACCTGCCTGCACTGCTAGAGTGACCCCTGGGTCCCTCTATTGTTTTCTACCTGAAACCCGATGCCTGCTTTGCACACTGCACCCGGCCGCCCCTGTGCCGCTGAGGGTGTGTTTTGTGTGCCTACTTGTGTCCCCCCAGTGCTCTACAAAACCCCCCTAGTCTGCCCCTGAGGACACAGGTACTTACTTGCTGGCAGACTGGAACCGGAGCACCCCTTTTCTCCATAGGCGCCTATGTGTTTTGGGTACCTCTTTGACCTCTGCACCTGACCGGCCCTGAGCTGCTGGTGTGGTAACTTTGGGGTTGCCTTAAACCCCCAACGGTGGGCTGCCTATGCCCCAGAACTGAGACTTGTAAGTGTTTTACTTACCTCCTAATTTAACCTTTACTTACCTCCCCCAGGAACTGTTGATTTTTGCACTGTGTCCACTTTGAAAATAGCTTATTGCCATATTTATAAAGACTGTATATAATATTGCTTTTATTCAAAGTTCCTAAAGTATCTAAGTGAAATACCTTGCATTTAATGTTTTTACTGCAAATCTTGAACCTGTGGTTCTTAAAATATATTTTTTCAATATAAAAACCTATTGGCCTGGAGTAAGTCTTTGAGTGTGTGTTCCTCATTTATTGCCTGTGTGTTCCTCATTTATTGCCTGTGTGTGTACAACAAATGCTTAACACTACCCTCTGATAAGCCTACTGCTCGACCACACTACTACAAAATAGAGCATTAGAATGATCTAATTTTGCCACTATCTTACGTCTAAAGGGAACCCTTGGATTCTGTGCACACTATTTCTTACTTTGAAATAGTATATACAGAGCCAACTTCCTACAATGATGCAAAGGATGTCCCACGTGGAGATGTTGGATGCAGGCGAGTTGCAGTGCTGGATTCGTCCAACAAGCCTTGGATCAACCAATGTCGCGGATTGCATCAAAATGGTGCTGCCTGGACCCAGGAGGTACCTGGGGGCCTCAACTCAGACTGAGGAGGCAGAGGGGTCTCCCAACACTGGAGAGAACCCACAGATGACCAGGCAGCACCCACGAAGGTCCCAGGACACCGGGACAAAGAAGGTGCAAATTGCGGTTGCTGCAGCACTACAAAAGAAGGTCCCACGCCGCCAGTGAACAACTCAGTGAGTTGAGCGCCGTAGGATATAGTGCTGGAGACCCGGGCCAGGCTGTGCACAAAGGATTCTTGCAAATAGTGCACAGGGTCCTCAGGAGGTGAAGATGACGTGGTGCACAGGGGTACTGTCACAAATGGGAAAGGCAAGCCTCTTACCTCCTCCAAATTTGGACAGCAGGACCTTAGGACAGTCTGTGTCAAAGGGGTCAACCACCTGTGTTCCAAGGAGCACGCTCATCACCAGGAGAGGAGTCCAAGAGAACCGGTTGTCATCTTAGAAGGTGCCTGCTGGAGCATGGAAGTGACTCCGTCACTACACAGGAGATTTCTTCGGTCCTTCTGGTGCAGGGTGAACACTGGGAGTCCCCAGAGAGTGCACACCGTGGAAACTGTTGCAGTTGCTGGCTGGAGCTGAGGTTGTAGAGTCGAAGTAGCCCTTCTGGATACTTTGTTGCAGTTACAGCGGTTCCTGGAGCAGTCTGCGGCTGATCCGACGGTCAGAGGATGAAAAGATATTAAATAAATGGGCTAGCATTTAGATAAAGGTTTGTTGCAGTTAAAGAAAGGAAGTGTCTAGGGTGTCCTGCACCACTTAACTTCAGAAACAACTTCATATTTAAAGACTTTGTCCAGCAAACCAGTAAAGTATGATAAAGTCACTTCAAATTTGAAAAAGTGTACTTCTTTAACCGGTTCTGTGCCTTGGACGAGATCATCTCGTCCATGGCACAGGGGAACTTGGGGGTGCGCTAGCGCGCCCCCCGTGCACCCCCCTCCCCCCCCCCCAAGTCGGGATGGAAGGGGAAGACCTTCCCCTTCCACCCCCCCCTGTGACGTCAGCGCGCGAGCGCGCGCTGATTTGTCACAGGGGCCTCCCTAGTCGCGCTGGAAGCTCTGCTTCCAGCGCGATTGAAAAAGAAATGCAAAAGCATTTCTTTTTCAATCACTTGGGAGGCCCGGAGGGGCTTCAAAGGGAAGGAAAAGTATTTCCTTCCCTTTGAAGTCCCTCCGAGGGTTTCAAAAGCCGGATTGCTTGCAATCCGGCTTTTGAAACCCCACTAGACACCAGGGATTTTTTTTTTTTTATTGAAACTGACATAAGGGAGCGACCCCTTGGGCAAGGGTCGCTCCCAGGGGGGCCATTTTTTTGAGAAGGCCTTTTCTGCCCCCCGGGGGCAGAAACCTCTAGGCACCAGGGACCATTTTTTTGTATTTTATTTTTTTATGTTTCATTTCTTTTTTTTTTGGTGGGGAGCGACCCCTTAGGCAAGGGTCGCTCCCCTTGGGGGAAAATTATATTTTGGCCATTTCTGCCCCCCTTGGGGGCAGATTGGCCTATTTTGATGAGGCCAATCTGCCCCCAAGGGGGGTAGAAACCACTAGACACCAGGGATTTTTTTTTTCATTGTTATTGACAAAAGGGAGCGACCCCTTGGGCAAGGGTCGCTCCCAGGGGGGGCATATTTTCGGGAAGGCCTTTTCTGCCCCCCCTGGGGGCAGATCGTCCTACTATTAGGCCGATCTGCCCCCAGGGGGGGGCAGAAACCTCTAGGCACCAGGGACCTTTTATTTTTTATTTTTTATGTTTCATTTTTTTTTTTTTTGGTGGGGAGCGACCCCTTAGGCAAGGGTCGCTCCCCTTGGGGGAAAATTATATTTTGGCCATTTCTGCCCCCCTCATCAAAATAGGCCAATCTGCCCCCAAGGGGGGTAGAAACCACTAGACACCAGGGAGTTTTTTCTTTGCGTGAATTTCACGCAAAGGGAGTGACCCCTTAGGCAAGGGTCGCTCCCTGGGGGGGAGGGCAATTTATTTTAGGCCATTTCTGCCCCCCCTGGGGGCAGTTCGGCCTATTATTAGGTCGAACTGCCCCCAGGGGGGGGGGGGGCAGAACCCTCTAGGCGCCAGGGCAATTTTTTTTTTTGTGTTTTTTTTTTTTTTGTTGTTTCTTTTTTTAGAGATGGGGAGCGACCCATCAGGCAAGGGTCGCTCCCCTGGGGAGCAAATTGTATTTAGACCATTTCTGCCCCCCTGGGGGCAGATTGGCCGATTTTAGGTCAATCTGCCCCCAAGGGGGCAGAAACCACTAGGCACCGGGGATTTGTTTTTTGGCGCCAATGTCACGCAGGGGGAGCGACCCCGTAGGCAAGGGTCGCTCCCGGGGGCAGGGGTGGGGGCTGGGGGGGGCAAATTTATTTTAGGCCATTTCTGCCCCCCCTGGGGACAGTTCGGCCTATTATTAGGCCGAACTGCCCCCAGGGGGGGGCAGAACCCTCAGGGCACCAGGGCAAATTTTTTTGTTGTGTTTTTTTTTTTGTTTGTTTGTTTTTTTCGAGATGGGGAGCGACCCATCAGGCAAGGGTCGCTCCCCTGGGGGGCAAATTGTATTTAGGCCATTTCTGCCCCCCTGGGGGCAGATTGGCCGATTTTAGGTCAATCTGCCCCCAAGGGGGCAGAAACCACTAGCCACCGGGGATTTGTTTTTTGGCGCCAATGTCACGCAGGGGGAGCGACCCCGTAGGCAAGGGTCGCTCCCGGGGGGGTGGTTGGGGGGGGGGGGGAAATTTATTTTAGGCCATTTCTGCCCCCGGGGGGCGGGGGGGGGGGAGAAATCTCTAGGCGCCAGGGCCAATTTTTTTTTTTTTGTTTGTTTATTTTTTTAGAGATGGGGAGCGACCCATCAGGCAAGGGTCGCTCCCCTTGGGGGGCAAATTGTATTTAGGCCATTTCTGCCCCCCCCCGGGGGCAGATTGGCCGATTTTAGGTCAATCTGCCCCCAAGGGGGCAGAAACCACTAGGCACCGGGGATTTGTTTTTTGGCCCCAATGTCACGCAGGAGGAGCGACCCTGTAGGCAAGGGTCGCTCCCGGGGGCGGGGGCTGGGGGGGACAAATTTATTTTAGGCCATTTCTGCCCCGCCTGGGGGCAGTTCGGTCTATTATTAGGCCGAACTGCCCCCAGGGGGGGGGGGGCAGAACCCTCAGGGAACCAGGGCAAATTTTTTTGTTGTGTTTTTTTTTTTTTCGAGATGGGGAGCGACCCATCAGGCAAGGTTCGCTCCCCTGGGGGGCAAATTGTATTTAGGCCATTTCTGCCCCCCTTGGGGGCAGATTGGCCGATTTTAGGTCAATCTGCCCCCAAGGGGGCAGAAACCACTAGGCACCTGGGATTTGTTTTTTGGCGCCAATGTCATGCAGGGAGAGCAACCCCGTAGGCAGGGGTTGTTCCCGGGCAGGGGCAGGGGGGGTTTGGGGGGGTCAAATTTATTTTAGGGCATTTCTGCCCCCCCCCCCCCCCCTTCCCGGGGCCGGCTGAGCTAGAGGCCAAACTCCACAGGTAGGCACTTTGCAAAAAACACCTCTGTTTTCTGTGAAAAAATATGTTCTGTCCACGTTGTGTTTTGGGCCATTTCCTTTCGTGGGCGCTAGGCCTACCCACAGAAGTGAGGTACCATTTTTATCGAGAGACTTAGGGGAATGCTGGGTGGAAGGAAATTCGTGGCTCCTCTCAGATTCCAGAACTTTCTGCCACAGAAATGTGAGGAACATGTGTTTTTTTAGCCAAATTTTGAGGTTTGCAAAGGATTCTGGGTAACAGAACCTGGTCCGAGCCCCGCAAGTCACCCCTCCTTGGATTCCCCTAGGTCTCTAGTTTTCAGAAATGCACAGGTTTGGTAGGTTTCCCTAGGTGCCGGCTGAGCTAGAGGCCAAAATCTACAGGTAGGCACTTCGCAAAAAACACCTCTGTTTTCTTCCAAAATTTTGGATGTGTCCACGTTGCGCTTTGGGGTGTTTCCTGTCGCGGGCGCTAGGCCTACCCACACAAGTGAGGTATCATTTTTATCGGGAGACTTGGGGGAACGCTGGGTGGCAGGAAATTCGTAGCTCCTCCCAGATTCCAGAACTTTCTGCCACAGAAATGTGAGGAACATGTGTTTTTTTAGCCAAATTTTGAGGTTTGCAAAGGATTCTGGGTAACAGAACCTGGTCCGAGCCCCGCAAGTCACCCCATCTTGGATTCCCCTAGGTCTCTAGTTTTCAGAAATGCACAGGTTTGGTAGGTTTCCCTAGGTGCCGGCTGAGCTAGAGGCCAAAATCTACAGGTAGGCACTTCTCAAAAAACACCTCTGTTTTCTTCCAAAATTTTTGATGTGTCCACGTTGCGCTTTGGGGTGTTTCCTGTCGCGGGCGCTAGGCCTACCCACACAAGTGAGGTATCATTTTTATCGGGAGACTTGGGGGAACGCTGGGTGGAAGGAAATTTGTGGCTCCTCTCAGATTCCAGAACTTTCTGCCACAGAAATGTGAGGAACATGTGTTTTTTTAGCCAAATTTTGAGGTTTGCAAATGATTCTGGGTAACAGAACCTGGTCCGAGCCCCGCAAGTCACCCCTCCTTGGATTCCCCTAGGTCTCTAGTTTTCAGAAATGCACAGGTTCGGTAGGTTTCCCTAGGTGCCGGCTGAGCTAGAGGCCAAAATCTACAGGTAGGCACTTTGCAAAAAACACCTCGGTTTTCTTCCAAAATTTTGGATGTGTCCACGTTGCGCTTTGGGGTGTTTCCTGTTGCGGGCGCTAGGCCTACCCACACAAATGAGGTATCATTTTTATCAGGAGACTTGGGGGAACGCTGAGTGGAAGGAAATTTGTGGCTCCTCTCAGATTCCAGAACTTTCTGCCACAGAAATGTGAGGAACATGTGTTTTTTTTAGCCAAATTTTGAGGTTTGCAAAGGATTCTGGGTAACAGAACCTAGTCCGAGCCCCGCAAGTCACCCCTCCTTGGATTCCCCTAGGTCTCTAGTTTTCAGAAATGCACAGGTTTGGTAGGTTTCCCTAGGTGCCGGCTGAGCTAGAGGCCAAAATCTACAGGTAGGCACTTCGCAAAAAACACCTCTGTTTTTTTCCAAAATTTAGGATGTGTCCACGTTGCGCTTTGGGGTGTTTCCTGTCGCGGGCGCTAGGCCTACCCACACAAGTGAGGTATCATTTTTATCGGGAGACTTGGGGGAACGCTGGGTGGAAGGAAATTTGTGGCTCCTCTCAGATTCCAGAACTTTCTGCCACAGAAATGTGAGGAACATGTGTTTTTTTAGCCAAATTTTGAGGTTTGCAAAGGATTCTGGGTAACAGAACCTGGTCCGAGCCCCGCAAGTCACCCCTCCTTGGATTCCCCTAGGTCTCTAGTTTTCAGAAATGCACAGATTTGGTAGGCTTCTCTAGGTGCCGGCTGAGCTAGAGGCCAAAATCTACAGGTAGGCACTTCGCAAAAAACACCTCTGTTTTCTTCCAAAATTTTGGATGTGTCCACGTTGCGCTTTGGGGTGTTTCCTGTCGCGGGCGCTAGGCCTACCCACACAAGTGAGGTATCATTTTTATCGGGAGACTTGGGGGAACGCTGAGTGGAAGGAAATTTGTGGCTCCTCTCAGATTCCAGAACTTTCTGCCACAGAAATGTGAGGAACATGTGTTTTTTTAGCCAAATTTTGAGGTTTGCAAAGGATTCTGGGTAACAGAACCTGGTCCGAGCCCCGCAAGTCACCCCTCCTTGGATTCCCCTAGGTCTCTAGTTTTCAGAAATGCACAGGTGTGGTAGGTTTCCCTAGGTGCCGGCTGAGCTAGAGGCCAAAATCTACTGGTAGGCACTTCGCAAAAAACACCTCTGTTTTCTTCCAAAATTTTTGATGTGTCCACGTTGCGCTTTGGGGTGTTTCCTGTCGCCGGCGCTAGGCCTACCCACACAAGTGAGGTATCATTTTTATCGGGAGACTTGGGGGAACGCTGGGTGGAAGGAAATTTGTGGCTCCTCTCAGATTCCAGAACTTTCTGCCACAGAAATGTGAGGAACATGTGTTTTTTTAGCCAAATTTTGAGGTTTGCAAAGGATTCTGGGTAACAGAACCTGGTCCGAGCCCCGCAAGTCACCCCTCCTTGGATTCCCCTAGGTCTCTAGTTTTCAGAAATGCACAGGTTTGGTAGGTTTCCCTAGGTGCCGGCTGAGCTAGAGGCCAACATCTACAGGTAGGCACTTCGCAAAAAACACCTCTGTTTTCTTCCAAAATTTTGGATGTGTCCACGTTGCGCTTTGGGGTGTTTCCTGTTGCGGGCGCTAGGCCTACCCACACAAGTGAGGTATCATTTTTATCAGGAGACTTGGGGGAACGCTGAGTGGAAGGAAATTTGTGGCTCCTCTCAGATTCCAGAACTTTCTGCCACAGAAATGTGAGGAACATGTGTTTTTTTTAGCCAAATTTTGAGGTTTGCAAAGGATTCTGGGTAACAGAACCTGGTCCGAGCCCCTCAAGTCACCCCTCCTTGGATGTCCCTAAGTCTCTAGTTTTCAGAAATGCACAGGTTTGGTAGGTTTCCCTAGGTGCCGGCTGAGCTAGAGGCCAAAATCTACAGGTAGGCACTTCGCAAAAAACACCTCTGTTTTCTTCCAAAATTTTGGATGTGTCCACGTTGCGCTTTGGGGTGTTTCCTGTTGCGGGCGCTAGGCCTACCCACACAAGTGAGGTATCATTTTTATCGGGAGACTTGGGGGAACACTGGGTGGAAGGAAATTTGTGGCTCCTCTCAGATTCCAGAACTTTCTGCCACAGAAATGTGAGGAACATGTGTTTTTTTAGCCAAATTTTGAGGTTTGCAAAGGATTCTGGGTAACAGAACCTGGTCCGAGCCCCGCAAGTCACCCCATCTTGGATTCCCCTAGGTCTCTAGTTTTCAGAAATGCACAGGTTTGGTAGGTTTCCCTAGGTGCCGGCTGAGCTAGAGGCCAAAATCTACAGGTAGGCACTTCGCAAAAAACACCTCTGTTTTCTTCCAAAATTTTGGATGTGTCCACGTTGCGCTTTGGGGTGTTTCCTGTCGCGGGCGCTAGGCCTACCCACACAAGTGAGGTATCATTTTTATCGGCAGACTTGGGGGAACGCTGAGTGGAAGGAAATTTGTGGCTCCTCTCAGATTCCAGAACTTTCTGCCACAGAAATGTGAGGAACATGTGTTTTTTAGCCAAATTTTGAGGTTTCCAAAGGATTCTGGGTAACAGAACCTGGTCTGAGCCCCGCAAGTCACCCCTCCTTGGATTCCCCTAGGTCTCTAGTTTTCAGAAATGCACAGGTCTGGTAGGTTTCCCTAGGTGCCGGCTGAGCTAGAGGCCAAAATCTGCAGGTAGGCACTTCGCAAAAAACACCTCTGTTTTGTTTAAAAAAAATGGGATGTGCCCACGTTGCATTTTGGGGCGTTTCCTGTCGCGGGCGCTAGGCCTACCCACACAAGTGAGGTATCATTTTTATCGGGAGACTTGGGGGAACATAGATTAGCAAAACAAGTGTTATTGCCCCTTGTCTTTCTCTACATTTTTTCCTTCCAAATATAGGAGAGTGTGTAAAAAAGACATCTATTTGAGAAATTCTCTATAATTCACATGCTAATATGGTCACCCCGGAATTCAGAGATGTGCAAATAACCACTGCTCCTCAGCACCTTATCTTGTGCCCTTTTTGGAAATGCAAAGGTTTTCTTGATAGCAATTTTTTACTCTTTATATTTCAGCAAATGAATTGCTGTATACCCTGTATAGAATGAAAACGCACTGCAGGGTGCAGCTCATTTATTGGCTCTGGGTTCCTCGGGTTTTTGATGAACCTACAAGCCCTATATATCCCCGCAACCAGAGGAGTCCAGCAGACGTAACGGTATATTGCTTTCCATAATCTGACATTGCAGGGAAAAATTACAGAGTAAAATGGAGAGAAAAATTGATGTTTTTTTCACCTCAATTTCAATATTTTTCTTTTTCAGCTGTTATTTTCTGTAGGAAAACCTTGTAGGATCTACACAAATGACCCCTTGCTGAATTCAGAATTTTGTCTACTTTTCAGAAATGGTTAGGTTTCTGGGATCCAGCATTGGTTTCATGCCCATTCCTGTCACTGACTGGAAGGAGGCTGAAAGCACAAAAAATTGCAAAAATGGGGTATGCCCCAGTAAAATGCCAAAATTGTGTTGAAAAATTGGGTTTTCTGATTCAAGTCTGCCTGTTCCTGAAAGCTAGGAAGCTGCTGAGTTTAGCACTGCAAACCCTTTGTTGATGCCATTTTCAGGGGGAAATCCACAAGCCTTCTTCTGCAGCCACTTTTTCCAATTTTTTTGAAAAAAACTAAATTTTCACTGTATTTTGGCCAATTTCTTGGCCTCCTTCAAGGGAACCCACAAAGTCTGGGTACCTCTAGAATCCCTAGGATGTTGGAAAAAAAGGACGCAAATTTGGCTTGGTTAGCTTATGTGGACAAAAAGTTATGAGGGCCTAAGCGCGAACTGCCCCAAATAGGCAAAAAAAGGCCTGGCACAGGAGGGGGAAAAGGCCTGGCAGCGAAGGGGTTAAAATACAGAATCCTTTCACCTTAGCAAATCAGACTATATCAATGCATTGAAATGTATTAAGTAACAGTGATCAAACATGAATCTAGAAACATGAATCCCCCCTCAAACCCTGACAACAATGAAAGTAGTGAACTAAGAGGCAAGTCGGTTGTAATGTGCACTGTTTGGGTGGCCTTAGTTGCTATTATATATGAACAACATGTATTTCGAGGCCTGCTTATATGTGATTATGAAGCAAAAGGGGGAAAAGTGAAATAAAACAATTGCCTAGGAAGACACAATTTTGTTAAGTGGGGAACCCAAGATTGATCAAAGGTTTTCTGGTTCCACATTGCAAAATTAAATTCAGCCACTAAATGTACATGCATGCTTCCCTTATGCCATCCCCACCCTTTCCCCTGCCCGACCACCATCCCACTTGAATCAATATGGCCTTGGGCACAAGTCAGACCAAATTCTTTGGCCCCTAGGAAAATATTTGCAAGTAACTATGGAATAGACTGGGTCATTCCTTTTTTTTTTAGGTCTTGGCTGGACAGAGCTTGCGCTACCTCTTCGAGACATATTGTATATACTTTGTGGGCTTCAGTCTGCTCATAGGCTTGCCATTTGCTGGCTCCTCATCGCTCTCCTATTGTTTCTCCTCATTTGTCCATGGCATGCATTTGTCATGCCCTTTGCTGTGTTTAGCCCTTCCTGAGAGCAGGGACCAAGTACTACATAAATACACCAGTCACCATTTTAATATCTATTCAGGAACTACTTTTCTTTCTTGAAAAGCAATTGGCACGATAAGTCCTGTTTTTACTTGCTCAGAGCTGCTGCGTTTCTGTAAACAGGCTTGTAAATCTTGTCAATTTCTGTCAACTATAAATAGTCCATAACTACATCTAGATAAAATCATTTCTATCTGGTCAACTGGAATTTAAAAATATAGTTTTTCATTGATGCTCATCACTGGAGTGGGGGGAGATGTAAAATGCTGTCTTTGTCACAGTGTACTAAAGGATCTTATATACAACACACTGAGCTAGCAGCTCAGAGGCCAGAAGCGCTACAGCCCTTTGACTCTTGCTAAAAGGTTGATCAAAGCCGACCTCAGGCACTTCTCACGTAGACTACCCCACCCCTCCTTGCTTATCCGAAGCTGGCATTCCCAGTGGTGTAACAAAGGCCCCCACAGCCCCTACGGTGTGGGGGGACCCAAACCCAGGGGCCCCCTCAGCACGGTAACCTATCCAAGGAGCTCCTGAGTCCGGAGGGGGACCCCTCCATGTACTTTGCAGGGGGACCCCCTGAAGTTTCATTACGCAGGTGGGCATTTCATAAATGTTTCCAATATGTATGTACACATTTAACATGATGAAAAAACAGTTGTACCGGATGTTGTCACAATACTGCTTGACTTTCAAGAACTGGTCAGTTGAAAGCAACGGGCTCTTCAGAACTCTTTTGATGGCAGACAGTTTATCTTCAAGGCTTTTGAAGTAAATAAATATCACAGCTCGGAAACAGCCTTTTAGTCTCAAGATTCGCAATGAACCTAATGAGGCCTTGAAGAGCACGAGAGAGTGAAGTAATCTCGCTGTCCCAGTGATCAAAGCACAAGTGGGAGAAGGTGCAATTTGGAAATTCCGGTTAATAGCTGTTAGAAGTGGGGTCTTTGGTTGACTGGGGTGTGCACCTCAGTCAAGCAGGACCCACCCCCCTCTAGTCAGGGTAAGTCAGAAACACAACCTAAACTAACCTGTGCTCAACCTCTGGTAGCTTGGCATAGAGCAAGCAGGCTTAACGTGGAAGGCAATGTGTAAACTATTTGGTGCAATTCACTCCCATAGTGACCCAATTTAGGCACCACAAAAAGAACTCCACACTGTGTTATAAAAAATAGTCTGAATCTTTATATGCCTAGATATATGCAAAAACAATAATAATCCATTTAGTAGTATTTCAGTATATATGAATTGATGATAATTCAATTTGGCAATACTTCAAGTAGTGCAATGTCATAATAATATAAATAGCAGTGCTTTGAGATATGCACCGCAATGAGACTCTACTCAGGCGCAGTCTTGGGGTGGTAAAACAAATTATTATTGAGGCTCTTTCCCATAGGGATAATACGGTAATCTTCTCCTGGTCACGCTATCCTTTGCTTGAGCGGTGGGAGAAGAGTGCCCCAACTGGGGCTCGGTTCGTTGGTAGCTCTGCTGGGTGGAGGAGGCTCTTCGCCTCCAGTGGTCAAGTTAATTTTCCCCGGTCGCTTTCTTTCTCACTTGCGTGGCCGGGAATGGCAATTGACAAGGTCCAGCTCCTGCACGGACTTGACGAGACACGGTTGCGCTTCACCTCAGGGAATTAAGGTAAATCTTCTCCGTTCACGCTCTCCTTCACTTGCGTGGCCGTGAATGTTAGTTGACGATGGCTGTGGAAGACAGGTAAGTAACACACACACACACACACAGTAGGAGGCTGGACTGGCTTGTAGTGAGTACCAAGGGATACTTACACCTTGCACCAGGCCCAGGTATCCCTTTTTAGTGTAGAGGGGTGTCTAGCAGCTTAGGCTGATAGAAAATGGTAGCTTAGCAGAGCAGCTTAGGCTGAACTAGGAGACGAGTGAAGCTCCTACAGTATTACTAGTGTCACTTGCACAATATCATAAGAAAACACAATACACAGATATACTAAAAATAAAGGTACTTTATTTTTATGACAATATGCCAAAGTATCTCAGTGAGTACCCTCAGTATGAGGATAGCAAATATACACAAGATATATGTACACAATACCAAAATATGCAGTAATAGCAATAGAAAACAGTGCAAACAATGTATAGTCACAATAGAATGTAATGGGGGCACATAGGGATAGGGGCAACTAAAAACCATATACTCTAGAAGTGGAATGCGAACCACGAATGGACCCCAAACCTATGTGACCTTGTAGAGGGTCGCTGGGACTGTAAAGAAACAGTGAGGGTTAGAAAAATAGCCCACCCCAAGACCCTGAAAAGTGGGTGCAAAGTCCACCTAAGTTCCGCAAAGAGCACAGAAGTCGTGATAGGGGAATTCTGCAGGAAAGACCAACACCAGCAATGCAACAACAATGGATTTCCAGACGAGAGTACCTGTGGAACAAGGGGACCAAGTCCAAAAGTCACGATCAAGTCAGGAGTGGGCAGATGCCCAGGAAATGCCAGCTGTGGGTGCAAAGAAGCTGCCACTGGATGGTAGAAGCTGTGGATTCTGCAAGAACGACAAGGGCTAGAAACTTCCCCTTTGGAGGATGGATGTCCCACGTCGTGAAGAGTCGTGCAGAAGTATTTTCCCGTAGAAAGACTGCAAACAAGCCTTGCTAGCTGCAAAGCTCGCGGTTAGGGTTTTTGGATGCTGCTGTGGCCCAGGAGGGACCAGGATGTCGCCAATTGCGTGAGGAGACAGAGGGGGCGTCCAGCAAGACAAAGAGCCCACTCAGAAGCAAGCAGCACCCGCAGAAGTGCCGGAACAGGCACTACAAAGTGGAGTGAACCGGAGCTCACCCGAGTTGCACAAGAGAGTCCCACAACGCCGGAGGACAACTCAGGAGGTTGTGCAATGCATGTTAGAGTGCCGGGGACCCAGGCTTGGCTGTGCACAAAGGAAATCCTCGAAGAGTGCACAGGAGCGGGAGTAGCTGCAAAACACGCGGTTCCCAGCAATGCAGTCTAGCGTGGGGAGGCAAGGACTTACCTCCACCAAACTTGGACTGAAGGAGTCATTTGGACAGAGTTGCTGAGTTCAAGGGACCTCGCTCGTCGTGCTGAGAGGAGACCCAGAGGACAGGTGATGCAGTTCTTTGGTGCCTGCGGTTGCAGTGGGAAGATTACGTCGACCCACGGGAGATTTCTTCGGAGCTTCTGGTGCAGAGAGGAGGCAGACTACCCCCACAGCATGCACCACCAGGAAAACAGTCGAGAAGGCAGCAGGATCAGCGTTACAAGGTCGCAGTAGTCGTCGTTGCTACTTTGTTGCAGTTTTGCAGGCTTCGAGCGCGGTCAGCAGTCGATTCCTTGGCAGAAGGTGAAGAGAGAGATGCAGAGGAACTCTGATGAGCTCTTGCATTCGTTATCTAAGGAATTCCCCAAGGCAGAGACCATAAATAGCCAGAAAAGGAGGTTTGGCTACCTAGGAGAGAGGATAGGCTAGCAACACCTGAAGGAGCCTATCAGAAGGAGTCTCTGACGTCACCTGCTGGCACTGGCCACTCAGAGCAGTCCAGTGTGCCAGCAGCACCTCTGTTTCCAAGATGGCAGAGGTCTGGAGCACACTGGAGGGGCTCTGGGCACCTCCCAGGGGAGGTGCAGGTCAGGGGAGTGGTCACTCCCCTTTCCTTTGTCCAGTTTTGCACCAGAGCAGGGCTGAGGGATCCCTGAACCGGTGCAGACTGGCTTATGCAGAGATGGGCACCATCTGTGCCCATCAAAGCATTTCCAGAGGCTGGGGGAGGCTACTCCTCCCCAGCCCTGACACCTTTTTCCAAAGGGAGAGGGTGTAACACCCTCTCTCTGAGGAAGTCCTTTGTTCTGCCTTCCTGGGCCATGCCTGGCTGGACCCCAGGAGGGCAGAATCCTGTCTGAGGGGTTGGCAGCAGCAGCAGCTGCAGTGTGACCCCGGGAAAGGTAGTTTGGCAGTACCCGGGTCTGAGCTAGAGACTCAGGGGATCATGGAATTGTCTCCCCAATGCCAGAATGGCATTGGGGTGACAATTCCATGATCCTAGACATGTTACTGGCCATGTTCGGAGTTACCATTGTGACGCTATGCATATGTCGTGACATATGTATAGTGCACACATGTAATGGTGTCCCCGCACTCACAAAGTCCGGGGAATTTGCCCTGAACGATGTGGGAGCACCTTGACTAGTGCCAGGGTGCCCACACACTAAGTAACTTAGCACCCAACCTTTACCAGGTAAAGGTTAGACATATAGGTGACTTATAAGTTACTTAAGTGCAGTGGTAAATGGCTGTGAAATAACGTGGACGTTATTTCACTCAGGCTGCACTGGCAGGCCTGTGTAAGAATTGTCAGATCTCCCTATGGGTGGCACAAGAAATGCTGCAGCCCATAGGGATCTCCTGGAATCCCAAATACCCTGGGTACCTCAGTACCATATACTAGGGAATTATAAGGGTGTTCAAGTATGCCAATGTAAATTGGTGAAATTGGTCACTAGCCTGATAGTGATAATTTGGAAAGAGAATGAGAGAGCATAACCACTGAGGTTCTAGATAGCAGAGCCTCAGTGAGACAGTTAGTCATAACACAGGTAACACATACAGGGCACACTTATGAGCACTGGGGCCCTGGCTGGCAGGGTCCCAGTGACACATACAACTAAAACAACATATATACAGTGAAATATGGGGGTAACATGCCAGGCAAGATGGTACTTTCGTACACACACACAAACACACACACTGTACCATTGCCATATGTGTCTTCCTGCATCACATGCGACACAACACACCACCTACACACCATTCTCCATTGCCATTCTACCACAACAAAACACATTCATGCTGCAAACACACACTGCCATACATCCATGACACAACGTTCACACTGATGCTGCACCCATGCATGACACAACCACAACTTACACATCATCTACTTACATACACTCAAACAACATCACAACTACACACACAACAATGACCGCCACAGAACAACACTCACCTGAATGTTGAACGCAGCAGCACAACTCAACATACACAACAACATCAATGCTATATGCAAGTGGCACACATACTGACACAACCACGTCACCCCCCAGCTCCCTCCACCTCCACCAGCCAATCGCATCGCACACACATACACATACTGATTCCCACACACAACCCGTAGCACAACATGACAGGTACAGGTCCCCTTATGATGTCCACACATGGACATAGTTGACAGGTGTGATTGTACCATCATTTTATTGCCAGCATTAATTTGCCAAGGAATACTGACATCCAAAATGACATTTGTGTATGTGTGCAAAATTAGTGTTGTGTACCCATCTGTCCCTAACATATGCATGTCACAGTAATCTAAAAACATTACTGTGACATGTATATGTCTGCAGTGGTCCCGAGGTCCTGTGAGTGACCCCCCCAACGTACTCAGCAAATGCTGTTTCCCTAACTTCATGTCCAGCTACGGGTGGATGTTGTGTTTTCTCTGTGGTCGAGTGGCAGCATCGACTGCGGGTGTTGTCCGGTTGTGTCCAGCAGGAAACAGAAGTGGAATCAGGACAAAAGTGAGTTTTCACCCCTTTTCTCCCCCAATCTGCCAACTCCTCAGTGAAGGACGGACTGCCAGATTTTGCTTGGCAGTACGCCACCTCCAAATCTGTGTGGCGGTAATGTGGCTGGGGTCCTGCCGCCAGCCACCATTTCCTATGGCGCAGTGGTGGTGGATGGGAATCCTTGGCAGAGTTGGCAGGACTCGGGCCGGTTGTCATCTATGGGACCACCAACATCTAAATCGGGCTGGCGGACCGCCAAGCTGGCAGACGAGGTTTCGCTTGAAAAATTGGTGGTGGACTCATTACCGCCAACATCTAAATCAGGCCCTCTGTCTTTCGAGGGAGCTTGGTGTTTACTTTTATTTCTGTGACTTCAAAGTGAGTGAATTTATGCGAGAATCCTGCAGAGTAGCCATATGAGAGGGGATGGTATAGGATTTTTTTTCAAGTGCACAACATAAACAACTGTGCTGATGTTTCAGAATATATCAGAATTAGTACAAATGAAGCACTTTTTTGTAAATCTAAAGTGTGGTGTAAACAAATGATTGAATACTGTGAGGAAAGGCCTCTTTTTGACATGGTTAGCCCCCTTTTTTTGCTCGATTTTTGATGTAGCCTAGAAGTTGTAGTGCCCAGGTTCCCTGGGCCTGAGCTCTTTCCCTAAACTGTTGTGATGCATTGGCACAATTGGATACTCACTTAACTACCACTATAAGTCCCTAGTAAATGGTACTTAGGCACCCAGGGCATGGGGTACTTAGGGTAGGCGCCTGAGGGCATCAGCACTGATTGTGCCACCCTCTAGGGCCATGCATTCAGGTGCACCCAGCACTGCCATTGCAGGCTGAGTGCCCTGATGCAAACCTAAAAGTAAACTCCACATGGCTGAATGCGGAAGATTAGGTTCTGGGAGTCTGGAGTGGGGTGAAGTGGGGTAGATTTGGGTGGAGTGAGGTATACTGGAGTAGATTGGAGTGGAGTAGGGTAGATTGTAGTGGGGTAGATTGTGGTGGAGTGAGGTAAAATTGGAGAGGGGTAGATTGGAGTGAAGTGGTGTGGGGTAGATTTCTCTAGAGTGGCGAGTAGAAGAGTGAGCCGCAGTAGATTAGAGTGGAGTAGGGTAGATTGTTGTAGATTGGAGTGGGGTAGATCGTGGTGGAGTGAGGTAGATTGGAGTGGGGTACATTGGAGTGAAGTGGTGTGGGGTAGATTTGTTTAGATTGGCGAGTAGTAGAGTGAAACGCAGTAGATTAGAGTGCAGTAGGGTAGATTGTGGTGGAGTGGGGTAGATTGTGGTGGAGTGAGGTAGATTGTGGTGGAGTGTGGTAGATTGGAGTGGGGTACATTGGAGTGAAGTGGTGTGGGGTAGATTTGTTTAGATTGGCGAGTAGTAGAGTGAAACGCAGTAGATTAGAGTGAAGTAGGGTAGATTGTGGTGGAGTGGGGTAGATTGTGGTGAAGTGGGGTAGATTGTGGTGGAGTGAGGTAGATTATGGTGGAATGAGGTAGATTGTGGTGGAGTGTGGTAGATTGGAGTGGGGTACATTGGAGTGAAGTGGTGTGGGGTAGATTTGTTTAGATTGGCGAGTAGTAGAATGAAACGCAGTAGATTAGAGTGCAGTGGGGTAGATTGTGGTGAAGTGGGGTAGATTGTGGTGGAGTGAGGTAGAATGGAATGGGTACATTGGAGTGAAGTGGTGTGGGGTAGATTTGTTTAGATTGGCGAGTATTAGAGTGAAACGCAGTAGATTAAAGTGCAGTAGGGTAGATTGTGGTGGAGTGAGGTAGATTGTGGTGGAGTGTGGTAGACTGGAGTGGGGTACATTAGAGTGAAGTGGTGTGGGGTAGATTTGTTTAGATTGGCGAGTAGTAGAGTGAAACGCAGTAGATTAGAGTGCAGTAGGGTAGATTGGAGTGAGGTAGATTGTGGTGGAGTGAGGTAGATTGGAGTGGGTACATTGGAGTGAAGTGGTGTGGGGTAGATTTGTTTAGATTGGCGAGTATTAGAGTGAAACGCAGTAGATTAGAGTGCAGTAGGGTAGATTGTGGTGGAGTGAGGTAGATTGTGGTGGAGTGTGGTAGACTGGAGTGGGGTACATTAGAGTGAAGTGGTGTGGGGTAGATTTGTTTAGAGTGGCGAGTAGCAGAGTGAAACGCAGTAGATTAGAGTGCAGTAGGGTAGATTGTTGTAGATTAGAGTGGGGTAGATTGTGGTGGAGTGAGGTAGATTGGAGTGCAGTAAATACGTGTCGTTAGGAGCTGGATATATTGCAGTGCCCTTTGGAGTGGAGTGGAGTAAACTGGAGTGGGTTACATTGGAGTGGAGTGGGGTAGACTGGAGTGGAGTGCAGTGGGCTAGTAGCCTTCCAAACCTGTCTCAGGCCTGTCCCTGCAGGGCCTGCTTGCGCAGTTTAGGGCCACATTGACTTGGCAAGTCAAACTACTTGCCAAGCCCTAAACTCCCTTTTTACTAACTCTAAGTCACCCCTAAGGTAGGCCCTTGATAGCCCTAAGGACAGGGTGCTCTGTATGTAAAAGGTAGGACTTATATTTTTATATGTTACATGTCCTAGTAGTGACAAACAGCCTCACACAGACAGGAGAGGAAACCGTTACCTCAGGCCCCAAGGCACTGGAGAGGTACTGTTCGTGGGGCAGCCACACCTCCCTATAGGAGAGATGCGGGCTGTAGCCACAAACGACTGCAAGCCAGCCGTCTTCCCTGCTTCTCACACATGGGGGACCCAACAAGGTCTCCTCGCGGAATTAAGTAGTGTAAGCGGCCCCCATGTTGGCGCCTACCTTGTTCTCGGGATTGCTGCGTTGGTGGCTTCAAGGGAAGAGTCCTCAACAGAGGCCCCTGCTTCTTAGGTTTAGGAAATAAACCTGAAATTACCAGACCGCCTCTTACAGGCACATAGGTGCTCCTGCGGCCGCAAATTGCCTAAATACCCTAGTTTCCGATGAGGTTCCGAAATCTACTGTAATATTGCTGGTAGGAGAGCAGAGGTGCTGGTCCCTAAGTTTTGTGGTGACTTGTGGATTTTATGTGCTCGTCTCTGAACAAGATTGCATTGACTACAAAGTATTTATGGTTTATGGTGAAATGTGTTGATCTATGTTTTTTCCTTCCCCCACCCAGCTGCTGCATCTCGTGCCCTCATGTTTGCTGATGTATGTCGTTTTTAGTCTTGCATCATCAGGATAACGAGTACTATCTCAGGATTCGCCTTGTATGCACAGTATTTGTGATTTATGTCGTTTTTCTAATGATTTTCACTGCCAAGCTACCAGAGGGCGGGCACAGGATAATTTGGATTGTGTTGTGACTTATCCTGACTAGGACTGTGGTTCCTACTTGGACAAGGGTGGATCCCCTGCCAACTAGAGACCCCATTTCTAACAACCTCCTTCCAATCTACTTCACTCCACTCAACCCCGTTCTACCGTACTCCACCCTACTTCAGTCTATCGCAATCTACCACACTACGCCAATCTGTTCCACTCCAACCTACCACACTCCAAACTACCCAATCTACACCCACTCTATTCTACATCACTCTACCGAACTCCACTTTAGCCCAATCTAGCCCAATCTACCCTACTCCACTCTACCCTAATCTACCCTACTCCACTCTACCCCATTCTACCATCCTCCACCCTACTTCAATCTATCCCTTCCCATCGCAATCTACCACACTACTGCAATCTATTCCACTCCACGTAATCTACCCCATTCCATTCCAGTCTACCCACACCCCATTCCTATTATAATCCATCCATTGAGCCTACTCTAAGATCTCACACTCCACTCCAACCTACCACACTCCAATCTACCCAATCTACACCCACTCTATTCTACATCACTCTATCCAACTCCACTTTAGCCCAATCTAGCCCAATCTACCCTACTCCACTCTACCCTAATCTACCTCATTCCACTCTACCCCAATCTACCATACTCCACTCTATTTCAATCTATCCCTTCCCATCGCAATCTACCACACTACTGCAATCTGTTCCACTTCAACCTACCACACTCCAATCTACCCAATCTACACCCACTCTATTCTACATTACTCTACCCAAATCCACTTTAGTTCAATCTAGCCCAATCTACCCTACTCCACTCTACCCTAATCTACCCCATTCCACTCTAACCTAATCTACCCCATTCCACTCTACCCCAATCTACCATACTCCACCCTACTTCAATCGATCCATTCCCATCACAATCTGCCACACTACTGCAATCGGTTCCACTCCAACCTCCCATACTGCAATCTACCCAATCTACACCCAATCTATTCTACATCACTCTACCCAACTCCACTTTAGCCCGATCTACCCTACTCCACTCTACCCTAATCTACCCCATTCCACTCTACCCCAATCTAACATACTCCACCCTACCTCAATCTATCCCTTCCCATCGCAATCTACCACACTACTGCAATCTGTTCCACTCCACTCCTGTAGGAAAGTAGCCTCTTTCTACCCTTGTTACCCCCACTTTTGGCCTGTTTGTGAGTATATTTCAGAACCTCAGTGGTTATGCTCTCTCTGCTTTCCAAATTTGTCACTAGCAGGCTAGTGACTACATTTACCAATTCACATTGGCATACTGGTACACCCATATAATTCCCTTGTATATGGTACTGAGGTACCCAGGGTATTGGGGTTCCAGGAGATCCCTATGGGCTGCAGCATTTTTTTTGCCACCCATAGGGAGCTCTGACAATTCTTACACAGGCCTGCCACTGCAGCCTGAGTGAAATAACGTCCACGTTATTTCACAGCCATTTACCACTGCACTTAAGTAACTTATAAGTCACTTATATGTTTAACCTTCACCTGATGAAGGTTGGGTGCAAAGTTACTTAGTGTGTGGGCACCCTGGCACTAGCCAAGGTGCCCCCACATCGTTCAGAGCAAATTCCCCGGATTTTGTGAGTGCGGGGACACCATTACATGCGTGCACTATACATAGGTCACTACCTATGTATAGCGTCATAATGGTAACATGGCCATGTAACATGTCTAAGATCATGGAATTGTCACCCCAATACCATTCTGGTACTGGGGGGACAATTCCATGATCCCCCGGGTCTCTAGCACAGAACCTGGGTACTGCCAAACTGCCTTTCCGGGGTCTCCACTGCAGCTGCTGCTGCCAACCCCTCAGACAGGTTTCTGCCCTCCTAGGGTCCAGGCAGCCCTGGCCCAGGAAGGCAGAACAAAGGATTTCCTCTGAGGGAGGGTGTTACACCCTCTCCCTTTGGAAATAGGTGTGAAGGGCTGGGGAGGAGTAGCCTCCCCCAGCCTCTGGAAATGCTTTGATGGGCACAGATGGTGCCCATCTCTGCATAAGCCAGTCTACACCGGTTCAGGGATCCCCCAGCCCTGCGCGAAACTGGACAAAGGAAAGGGGAGTGACCACTCCCCTGACCAGTACCTCCCAGGGGAGGTGCCCAGAGCTCCTCCAGTGTGTCCCAGACCTCTGCCATCTTGGAAACAGAGGTGTTTGTGGCACACTGGACTGCTCTGAGTGGCCAGTGCCAGCAGGTGACGTCAGAGGCTCCTTCTGATAGGCTCTTACCTCTCTTGGTAGCCAATCCTCATTCCTTGGTAGCCAAACCTCCTTTTCTGGCTATTTAGGGTCTCTGCTTTGGGGAATTCTTCAGATAACGAATGCAAGAGCTCACCAGAGTTCCTCTGCATCTCCCTCTTCACCTTCCACCAAAGGATTGAACGCTGACGGCTCAGGACGCCTGCAAAACCACAACAAAGTAGCCAGACGACTACTAGCAACATTGTAGCGCCTCATCCTGCCGTCTTTCTCGACTGTTTCCAGATGGTGTATGCTCTGGGGGTAGCATGCCTTCACCCTGCACCAGAAGCTCCGAAGAAATCTCGCGTGGGTCGATGGAATCTTCCCCATGCTAATGCAGGCACAAAAAGACTGCATCACTGGTCCTCTGGGTCCCCTCTCATCTCGACGAGCATGTGCCCCTGGAACTCAGCAACACTGTCAAAGTGACTCCCACAGTCCAGTGACTCTTCAGTCCAAGTTTGATGGAGGTAAGTCCTTGCCTCCCCACGCTAGACTGCATTGCTGGGCACCACGTGATTTGCAGCTGCTCAGGCTCCTGTGCACTCTTCCAAGATTTCCTTTGTGCACAGCCAAGCCTGGGTCCCCGGCACTCATTCCTGCTGTGCATAACCTTCTGAGTTGTCCTCCGGCGTCGTGGGACTCCCTTTTGTGACTTCGCGTGGACTCCGGTTCACTTTCCTTCCAAGTGCCTGTTCAGGTATGTCTGCGGGTGCTGCCTGCTTCTGTGAGGGCTCCCTGAGTTGCTGGGCGCCCCTTCTGTCTCCTCCTCCAAGTGGCGACATCCTGGTCCCTCCTGGGCCACAGCAGCACCCAAACATCTCTACCGTGACCCTTGCAGCTAGCAAGGCTTGTTTGCAGTCTTTCTGCATGGGAACTCCTCTGCAAGCTTCATCGCGAGGTGGGACATCCATACACCAAAGGAGAAGTTCCTAGTCCTCTTCTTTCTTGCAAAACTCCAAGCTTCTTCCAACCGGTGGCAGCTTCCTTGCACCCTCAGCTGGCATTTCCTGGGCTCCTGCCCACTCTCGACACTGTCGCGACTATTGGACTTGGTCCCGTTGTCTTACAGGTACTCAGGTCCGGAAATCCACTGTTGTTGCATTGCTGGTGTTTGTTCTTCCTGCAGAATCCCCCTATCACGTCTTCTGTTCTCTCTGGGGATAGTAGGTGCACTTCACACCTACCTTTCAGGGTCTTGGGGTGGGCTATTTTTCTAACCCTCACTGTTTTCTTACAGTCCCAGCGACCCTCTACAAGCTCACATAGGTTTGGGGTCCATTCGTGGTTCGCATTCCACTTTTGGAGTATATGGTTTGTGTTGCCCCTATACCTATGTGCTCCTATTGCAATCTATTGTAATTCTACACTGTTTGCATTACTTTTTTTGCTATTACTTACCTAATTTTGGTTTGTGTACATATATCTTGTGTATATAACTTATCCTCATACTGAGGGTACTCACTGAGATACTTTTGGCATATTGTCATAAAAATAAAGTACCTTCATTTTTAGTAACTCTGTGTATTGTGTTTTCTTGTGATATTGTGCATATGACACCAGTGGTATAGTAGGAGCTTTGCATGTCTCCTAGTTCAGCCTAAGCTGCTTTGCCATAGCTACCTTCTATCAGTCTAAGCTGCTAAAAACACCTCTTCTACACTAATAAGGGATAACTGGACCTGACACAAGGTGGAAGTCCCTCTGGTACCCTGTCACGATTCACCCTGAGCTCACCGTCGATGTTGGAGAGAGGTGGTGAGCGGCCCGGTTCCTGCAAGTCCTGCTCTGGCCGAGGTAGGGGCGACCCCTTCCGGTAGCCACGGTGCTGATTGACAATAGTAAGCCACTACAGTCCGTGCCCTCCAGAAGGAGTCCCAGAGGAAAAACCCCAAAAGGGTAAAAAAACTCCAACAGGAACTCCCTGAAACAGATGGAGGACACAAGGAATTAGGATTTAAGATTCTGGAATTCTGGATTTCTGGAGACTGAAGACAGGTCAAGAACAACTGGCGCCACAAGAGGAAACCAGCCGGAGCGTGACTACCACCGCAGGAGTGTTGCAACGCAATGAGAAGGAAGATAGATTCCCTTTATATACCCCTAGACAGGAAGTGGGAAACAGGAAGTAGTAATACTACCATCTTGGTTTGGGAGAAGGTCATTACTTAAAATAGAAAATATGCTCCTGAGAAAAGAGAAACAATGCATGCAGGGAAGAGAGGAAGTGAACAGCATGCTGGGAAGGAGAAAGGCATGCATAAAAACTAGTCATGTGCAGGCAGACGGCTTTTGACTGTGTGCCAGGTAAGTGGGTAAAAGGAGGGAGGTCCCGCGCATCCAAAGTGCGTTATTTATATCTTGCGCGCTGAGCGCGGCAAGGTCCGTGACCCGATTCGGGGTCTCCGGTCCTGCCGCGCTTGCCATGGAACTCGCGGCCGGAGGAAAGGGTCGCGGCGGGTGCCGCGACCCTTGAACCGAGCCGCAGCTTCTCCTGCGGCCCGCCCGCGGGCCGCCGCGGTCTCCACAAGTTGCGCCGCAGCGGCCCGTGCTCGCTGCCGCGGCGCAACATACCCACTACAAGCCAGGCCAGCCTCCTACAACTCCAAACTACCACACTACAATCTACCCAATCTACACCCACTCTATTCTACATCACTCTACCCAACTCCACTTTAGCCCAATCTAGCCCAATCTACCCTACTCCACTCTACCCTAATCTACCCCATTCCACTCTACCCCACTGCAATCTCCTCCATCCCACCCCAAGCCACTAACTTTTAGCTGTGCTAAACAGCAGCCACAGGTGTACAACATGGCTAAAACACATTGGGAAAGCCAGTAGCTCTCAAATAGGCGAGACCTATTGTCTTTGCCGATGCTTGTTTAATGAATGCTGTATCTCGTTGCATATCCACGATCCATCATCAAGTGAAGAGAAAAGCGTGAATGCAGGAGGCTTGTGCAGACGAATAGCCTGGCCCTGCTTGCTGCTGCTCGGGCCTCTATTCCTGGGGGGTGAGTGGGGGTAAAGAAACTCACGTCAATGGGGGAGGGGTAGGGAGCGCTCTCTCAGAACACGGCGCTGGGGGAAGGAAGGCGCGGGACAGCTTTAGTGCTGGTGGCTCATTTTCTTTAAAGCACAGGTGAAGGCTGACTTTACTAATCCACTTAGCTATCCACATCGGTTCTTTGCAGCAGGCACTTTAACCCACTGCGCTACTTTAGGGCAGTCAACACTGCCTCTGGACAAAACTCTGATCTCTCTCTAGCAGGAACATTAATTACAAGAGGTATCTTGGCACTTTTATTGCTGTCTGAAAGCTGGATGCACAAGGAACTCTGCAGTTGGTACTTTTATAGCGTCCATTATTGCTAAACACGACGCCCCCCTGAGGTCAGTCCCCCCCTTCCCAGGTCAGCGCCTAGTGCGGCTGCACCAGTTGCACTGCCCTAAAGCCGGCCCTGGTGGGGAGAGATCACGGACGCGCCCACAGAGGAACGAGGGAGATTCAAAAAAAGTAATCGGGAGAATGTATCTCCCCCACTATCTCTCTCCACTCCAGTCTCGACTCCATTCCAATCTATATATTGTATACATGTATCTCCCCCACTGACTTCGATTGCAGAAGGGGCGATTTCTGGTGAGAACCAGACACAAAAAAAGCCATTTGGGCTTTAAAACTGGGGGGTCTCCCCTCTGAACAGGGTCTATTGGCGTGGGAAGGAGAAGAAAGCTAACAGCCGAAGGGCGGGGGGCACAAATATTACACACAGCGGGTCTGAGCCCCGGAGGGCCCCCAAGACCTGGTCATTCCAGGGCAGAGTTGCCTCCTCTCCAGAATGGGCCGGACTCAGTGCGAGAATGAAAGTTTCTTCAGCGGCCACCAGAGGGCAGCGACGCTCCACGGAGCCTCCTTCATCACTAACCTCACCCCAGGACAACACTGGAGCATCCTCCTGCATGCACCCTGTCTGACTTGTGCTCTTCAGCTCCCTGGAGCAGGAAGTAAACATGTGTCTCTGCCCTTCATCCTTCTAAGAGGATGAACTGACTACAGCTTCTGCTGCTCCTTGAGCAGGGACTAAACATGTGTCTCTGCCCTTCATCCTTCCAAGGGGATGAACTGACTACAGCTTCTGCTGCTCCTGGAGCAGGGACTAAACACGTGTCTCTGCCCTTCATCCTTCCAAGAGGATGAACTGATTACAACTTCTGATGCCCCCCACACATGCAGGAACTAAACACGTGTCTCTGCCCTTCATCCTTCCACGGGGATGAACTGACTACAGCTTCTGCTGCTCCTGGAGCAGGAAGTAAACACGTGTCTCTGCCCTTCATCCTTCCAAGGGGATGAACTGACTACAGCTTCTGCTGCTCCCTAGAGCAGGGACTAAACACGTGTCTCTGCCCTTCATCCTTCCATGAGGACAAACTGATTACAATTTTTGATGCTCGTCTTCTGCCCTCCATCCTTCCAAGAGGATGAACTGACTACAGCTTCTGCTGATCCCCACACAAGCAGGAACTAAACACGCGTCTCTGCCCTTCATCCTTCCAAGAGGATGAACTGACTACAGCTTCTGCTGCTCCTAGAGCTGAACTAAACACGTGTCTCTGCTCTTCATCCTCCCAAGAGAATGAAGTGACTACAGCTTCTGCTGCTCCTGGAGCAGGAACTTAACACGTGTCTCTGCCCTTCATCCTTCCAAGAGAATGAACTGACTACAGCTTCTGCTGCTCCCTATAGCAGAGACTAAACACGTGTCTCTGCCCTTCATCCTCCCAAGAGGATGAAGTGACTACAGCTTCTGCTGCTTCCTATAGCAGAGACTAAACACGTGTCTCTGCCCTTCATCCTTCCAAGGGGATGAACTGACTACAGCTTCTGCTGCTCCCTACACAAGCAGTAAGTAAACACGTGTCTCTGCCCTTCATCCTTCCATGAGGACAAACTGATTACAACTTCTGATGCTCGTCTTCTGCCCTCCATCCTTCCAAGAGGATGAACTGACTAGAGCTCCTGCACTTCGCGTGTTAGGGCGAGGGCAGCTTAGCAGTATTAATTTCAAATGAAATAAAATGATTTGCTGATAGGGATTGAAATAGCTTTTAACCATGTATTCTAACACTGTGTTTCTCCCGCAGTCTCTCCAAAAGTCCACTTTCATAGGAAAAAAAATGATGCCAAGTTTCCGAGGTCGGTGCTGCTCCAGTGCAGGCTTTTTCCTTTGGCTTCTGGGACGTGTAGTCCTAATTTATAGTTGAATAAATAATACTACAAGTCCCAGAATTCAAAGGAAAACCTGGACTGGAGCAGCACGTCACGCGTGGACCTGGGAAACTTGGTGCTCAAAGGGGCATATTTACAAGCGAGCGCGCACCAGTCATGATGCGCCACTGTTCTTGTGCCCCCGGCACCCCCTAACATCACCATGGCAGTGCCGTATTTACAATAAAGTGCACCATGGCATATGTTAGCACAATAATGTTAACGTTTCTGTTTCTATTGTGGCACATTTGTTGACTAGCGCCAAAAACTATGGCGCTAGTCTAGCAATGCGTGAAGAGGCGCAGTGAAGTCAGTAAATTTCACTGCGCCATTTTTCTGGGCCTGTTAATGAGGCAATGCCCCCTCTGCATACATTATACCTGGCGCAGGCATAATGTGGCGCTATGGGTTACAAAGTAGCGCAATACTTGTCTTGTGCCACTTTGTACATCCGGCGTGGGGAAAAGGCCTCCGTGACACCGCACGCCGGATGTACCGCACGCCGGATGTACACGCATACATTATACATATATATTATATATGTAGCATATATAATATATTATATATTATATATGTAGCACGCCGGATGCACCGCACGCCGGATGTACACGCATACATTATACATATATATTATATATGTAGCATGCATACATTATACCTGGCGCAGGCATAATGTGGCGCTATGGGTTACAAAGTGGCGCAATACTTGCCTTGTGCCACTTTGTACATCCGGCGTGGGGAAAAGGCCTCCGTGACACCGCACGCCGGATGTACCGCACGCCGGATGTACACGCATACATTATACATATATATTATATATGTAGCACGCCGGATGCACCGCACGCTGGATGTACACGCATACATTATACATATATATTATATATGTAGCATGCATACATTATACCTGGCGCAGGCATAATGTGGCGCTATGGGTTACAAAGTGGCGCAATACTTGCCTTGTGCCACTTTGTACATCCGGCGTGGGGAAAAGGCCTCCGTGACACCGCCTTAGCGTAAAAACAAATGGCGCCAGGGCAGCGCAGGGAGGCGCTAGGGGTTGGTAAATATGCCCAAAGTACTTATTTGTGAAGCAAATGAAAACCTTTTCTTACCTGCGAGAGACTTCTGAGCCTGGCCGATAGCGTGAGGAGCCCGTGTGCTTAGAATGGAGGATGTCCTTAGTTACACTGGCGAAAGAGATGAACATTGAGTTTGATATCCTGAACTCCTGTGTGCGCTGTAAATAATAACTAAGGTTCTTTGGAAAAAGTAGCTGACTGCACATCTCCCCCTTGAAAAACCGGGAGAATGATCTCCTCTTGGAAATTACATTCACTTTTAACTTTTGGTGCGAATTTGGGATCCGGTCACAGAAGAACTTTATCAGGGCTATTTAGTGACTTCTGGAGTTCACCCTGGGAAGGATCATGATTATTATTTCAGGTGGGTTCCTACTTCCTAGGTTTTAAGGCAAAGTGGGCTCTGGCCAGGGTCCCAGCCCCTGAGGGGGTCCTCAGATAGCGCCAGCTCTGTTCTGTAGTCTTGACCTGGTGGCCATGAATAATTCTTAAACAGATTGTTTAAAATACAGTTTTTCTTTCATTTATATTTATTGTGGGTGATGTGTGCGAGTCTATTACATTTTGCAAAGAAATATTCAGTGTATGTTTCATGCAACATCCATTAAAAACTTTTGTTTTAGATCAAAACAAGATCTTCATATGAGAAATGGGGGGTGTCTCAGATTATTTGCAGTAATATTAATGAGCTGCTGTTGTTTCAATATTGAATAAACATCCCAATCCCTGAATATGAGATGTAAAGACATTTAGGGTTTGGACCAGTGTCCAGTTGTAGGAGGCTGGACCGGCTTGTAGTGAGTACCAAGGGGTACTTGCACCTTGCACCAGGCCCAGTTATCCCTTATTAGTGTATAGGGTGTCTAGCAGCTTAGGCTGATAGATAATGGTAGCTTAGCAGAGCAGCTTAGACTGCTTAGGCTGAACTAGGAGACGTGTGAAGCTACTACAGTACCACTTAGTGTCATATGCACAATATCATAAGAAAACACAATACACAGTTATACTAAAAATAAAGGTACTTTATTTTTATGACAATATGCCAAAGTATCTCAGAGTGTACCCTCAGTGAGAGGATAGGAAATATACACAAGATATATATACACAATAGCAAAAATATGCAGTATAGTCTTAGAAAACAGTGCAAACAATGTATAGTTACAATAGGATGCAATGGGGACACATAGGGATAGGGGCAACACAAACCATATACTCCAAAAGTGGAATGCGAACCACGAATGGACCCCAAACCTATGTGACCTTGTAGAGGGTCGCTGGGACTATTAGAAAATAGTGAGAGTTAGAAAAATAACCCTCCCCAAGACCCTGAAAAGTGAGTGCAAAGTGCACTAAAGTTCCCCAAAGGACAAAGGAGTCGTGATAGGGGAATAAGGCAGGAAAGACACAAACCAACAATGCAACAACAATGGATTTCCAATCTAGGGTACCTGTGGAACAAGGGGACCAAGTCCAAAAGTCACAAGCAAGTCGGAGATGGGCATATGCCCAGGAAATGCCAGCTGTGGATGCAAAGAAGCTTCTACTGGACAGAAGAAGCTGAGGTTTCTGCAGGAACGAAAAGGGCTAGAGACTTCCCCTTTGGTGGACGGATCCCTCTCGCCGTGGAGAGTCGTGCAGAAGTGTTTTCCCGCCGAAAGAACGCCAACAAGCCTTGCTAGCTGCAAATCGTGCGGTTAGCGTTTGTGGACGCTGCTGTGGCCCAGGAGGGACCAGGAGGTCGCAAATTGGACCAGGAGAGAGAGGATGTCGAGCAAGACAAGGAGCCCTCTCAGCAGCAGGTAGCACCCGGAGAAGTGCCAGAAACAGGCACTACGAGGATGCGTGAAACGGTGCTCACCCGAAGTCGCACAAAGGAGTCCCACGTCGCCGGAGACCAACTTAGAAAGTCGTGCAATGCAGGTTAGAGTGCTGTGGACCCAGGCTTGGCTGTGCACAAAGGATTTCCGCCGGAAGTGCACAGGGGCCGGAGTAGCTGCAAAAGTCGCAGTTCCCAGCAATGCAGCCCAGCGAGGTGAGGCAAGGACTTACCTCCACCAAACTTGGACTGAAGAGTCACTGGACTGTGGGGGTCACTTGGACAGAGTCGCTGGATTCGAGGGACCTCGCTCGTCGTGCTGAGAGGAGACCCAAGGGACCGGTAATGCAGCTTTTTGGTGCCTGCGGTTGCAGGGGGAAGATTCCGTCGACCCACGGGAGATTTCTTCGGAGCTTCTGGTGCAGAGAGGAGGCAGACTACCCCCACAGCATGCACAAGCAGGAAAACAGTCGAGAAGGCGGCAGGATCAGCGTTACAGAGTTGCAGTAGTCGTCTTTGCTACTATGTTGCAGGTTTGCAGGCTTCCAGCGCGGTCAGCAGTCGATTCCTTGGCAGAAGGTGAAGAGAGAGATGCAGAGGAACTCGGATGAGCTCTTGCATTCGTTATCTAAAGTTTCCCCAGAGACAGAGACCCTAAATAGCCAGAAAAGAGGGTTTGGCTACCTAGGAGAGAGGATAGGCTACTAACACCTGAAGGAGCCTATCAGAAGGAGTCTCTGACGTCACCTGGTGGCACTGGCCACTCAGAGCAGTCCAGTGTGCCAGCAGCACCTCTGTTTCCAAGATGGCAGAGGTCTGGAGCACACTGGAGGAGCTCTGGACACCTCCCAGGGGAAGTGCAGGTCAGGGGAGTGGTCACTCCCCTTTCCTTTGTCCAGTTTCGCGCCAGAGCAGGGCTAAGGGGTCCCCTGAACCGGTGTAGACTGGCTTATGCAGAATTGGGCACATCTGTGCCCAAGAAAGCATTTCCAGAGGCTGGGGGAGGCTACTCCTCCCCTGCCTTCACACCATTTTCCAAAGGGAGAGGGTGTAACACCCTCTCTCAGAGGAAGTCCTTATATATATAGGGAATTATAAGGGTGTACCAGTAAGCCAATGTAAATTGGTAAAAATGGTCACTAGCCTGTTAGTGACAAATTTGTAAAGCAGAGAGTGCATAACCACTGAGGTTCTGGTTAGCAGAGCCTCAGTGAGACAGTTAGGCACCACACAGGGAACACATACATATAGGCCACAACCTTATGAGCACTGGGGTCCTGGCTAGCAGGATCCCAGTGACACATAACAAACATACTTACAACATAGGGTTTTCACTATGAGCACTGAGCCCTGGCTAGCAGGATCCCAGTGAGACAGTGAAAACACCCTGACAAATACTCACAAACAGGCCAAAGTGGGGGTAACAATGCTAGAAAGAGGCTACTTTCCTACACAGGCCTTGTGTAAGGGGGGTGGGTGGATGTCCTCTGGGCAGCGTATTGGTTGTGTGCTGGGCCATGTGTTTGTAAATGGTGATGTGAAGGGGTATGGTGGGCCATAAGTGTAACAGACAGGACTGTTTGACTAATTCCATTTTCCTCTGTATATTACCTCTGCAGGTCAGCGCCTATCAAAAGAAGGGTATATGGCGTGCCATCGCCAAGGACATGCGGACCCTGGAGGTCTACGGCAGGTGGAACACCCACTGTCAGAAACGGTGGGAGGACCTGAGACGCTGGCCACGGAAGACTGCGGAGGCCCATTTGGGGATGGCCTCCCAACGAGGAAGGGGAGCCTGTTGAACCCTGACCCCCCTGATGGCTTGCATACTTGTGGTGACCTATCCTGAGCTGGATGGGCGCATGAGAGCATCACAGTAGCCACAAAGGGGTGAGTACAGTGCCCATCATTACAACTTACGCATGGTAGGGTGGTATCCAGGTGGGGGATGTGTGTCAGTGGGTGCCCCTAAGCCAGACCTGACATTGCAGCGTAGGTTCCCTGGTGGCTAGGGTTCAGAAGGGAAAATCTTGCAACCTAGTTTGTAGGCATCCACTACTGGTCAGGGCTGCGTGGGTTCCATGTGTGCTGCATTTGGCAGTGTGTGCCCCTCCCCATGCCTTGGCTGCTAATTATTTCTCTGGTAGTGCTATGGCATATGGCGTAGGGCTGTTCCCTGTGTGTGAGGGTGCTGTGTATGCCAATGGTGGTGCTGATGCAACCATTGACCAAGTGTATCTTTTGTCTCTTCCCCCCCTTTTTGTTTTGTCACCCTGTCCTTATGTGCATTAGCATCATCTGGCGGAGGAGCAGAGCCACCAGCGACGGAGGGAGCTGTATCCCACAGGACCCAGGAGGCAGAGTCCACCAACGGTGAGGGCACCAGTGGGACGGAGGGCGAGGGGAGCACCATGGCGGAGACTGGAGGGGACAGTTCTGACAGAGATACCTCCTCTGATGTAAGAACCCTGGTGGTGGCAGACACCTCTGTGACCACCCCCAGCTACAGGTACAGCCGCCACCCCCGTACCAGTACCGCCCTTCCAGCAGTCCCTTATCGAGTTGCCCGTGCCCGCTCACTCAGGAGGGTGGGCATCTCCTTCGCCCCATGCACCTCAGGCCCTGCCCCAGTCAGCCCTGCTACCCTGAGTGAGGAAGCTATTGACCTCCTGATATCCATCTCTGTAGGGCAGTCAACCATTGTGAATGCCATCCACGGGCTGGCAGCCCAGATGGAACAGACTAATGCATTCCTGGAGGGCATTCACACTGGCTTGGCGGCCCAAAAGAGATTGATCCAGGCTCTGGCCTCCTATGAGATAGCAGCCATTGTCCCCTGTTTCCACCCTCCACCCTCCACCCTCCAACTACCTCTTCCCAGTCCCATTCTCCTCAACCCCAACCCATCCCAAGCACACAGGCAGACGAACATGCACACAAGACAACACACAAGAGTGGTACAGGCAAACACAAGCAACACATTTCATCCCACAGGCACTCATACAAACACCATCCAGATGCAGACAAACCAACATCCACTATTTCCACTGTCTCCCCATCCTCCTTCTCCTCCTCCTCCACCTCCCTCCCAGTTCCGTCTACACTCACACCTGCATGCACTACATCATCATCCATTACCAGCATCATCACCATACCAAGCAGAACACACACCTCACTGGCAGACACCTCCACAACAGCGATGCACACCTCCCCTGTGTCCTCTCCCACTGTGTCTGTCCCCCCTCCTAAAGTACACAAACGCAAGCACTCAGACACTCAACAGCCATTCACCTCACAACAGCATCTAGCCCATGCACCTGTACCCAAAATCAGCAGACAGGCACCTCCAACAACCACTCCCTCTTCCTCCACTACCATTCCTTCTCCCTCTTCCCACCATAGCGTCCCTAAAAAACTGTTCCTATCCACCATCGATCTCTTCCCTACCCCCCCCCCCATCCTGCACGTATGGGCAGGGTAGGAAGAACCCAGCCAAGCACCTCAGCCACACAGTCCACGGGCCCAGTCGTCACCACACCCACTTGTGGTGGGAAAGGATCCAGGCCACATGTCCTGAAGGTGAAGGAGCAGCAGCCTCAATGGAAAGGAGCCTGCCCCAGTTGCCAGAAAGAGCAAGGAGCCTGCCCCAGCAGACAAGAAGGGAAAGGAGCCTGTCCTAGCTGTCAGGAAGACAAAAGAGCCTGCAGCAACTGCTAGGAAGGGAAAGGGGCCTGCCCCAACTGCCAGGAAGACAAAGGAGCCTGCAGCAGCTGCTAAGAAGGGAAAGGAGCCTGCCCAAGCTCCCAGGAAGAGCAAGGAGCCTGGGGCAGGAACTGTGATGGAGCCCCCACCACCAACCATGGTTGTGCAGCCGTCCGAGGTTGCAGGGGTTGAGCAGGAGCCTCCCCCCACCAGCACCACCGCCACCTCCGATGAGCAGCTGTTACCGCCGGCGGACGGAATGTAATCCTGCCTCCATGGGCTGCTGTGCGGCCTGCCCCCTGCAAATCCAGTGGGTATGACACCCACCTGAGAGACTGTGACCTTGCACTCCCCAGGATCAAGAGCAGAGGGCATTTTGCCCCCTCTAGAACCAGTGGGTAAGACACCCACATACCCAAGACTCCCCAGGATCAAGAGCACAAGGCACGATGCCCCCTCCAGAACTAGTGGGCAAGACACCCACATAACCAAGACTCCCCAGGATCAAGAGTACAGGGCACGATACCCCCTCCAGAGCAAGTGGGCAAGACACCCACTCGAGAGACTGTGGCCTTGCACTCCCCAAGACCAAGCACAGGGCATGTTGCCCCCTCCAGAGCAAGTGGGCAAGTCACCCACTCAAGAGACTGCTGCCTTGCAGTCCCCAGGACCAAGCACAGGGCATGTTTCCCCCTCCAGAACGAGTGGTCTTGTTCCATCTCCTGGCTGAGGTGCTCCCCCATTCCCTGTCCCCCTGAGGTGCCTGCCTATTTACCAACTGATGCACCTGCAGTGTTCTCTCCGTGTTGATGCAGGTGACATCTGTGGCCTTGGACTTTGGCCTATGGCCGTCTGTCCCTTTTTGTGTACATATTATCTTGCCTTACTTATTTTTCTTGATGTGTTACTCTCATTACATTCACTTTTTTGCAATCGTTTTGTCCTTGCATTATTCATCTGAGTCACGGGGTAAACATTTTTAGTAATCCAGCTGATTGTGTGTATGGTGTTGGGGGGGGAGTGTGTGGTGCATGTGTGTGTCACTCTCTTTTTCCTCCCACCCTCCCTAGTGTGCTAGGCGTCTGTATTCACCGTCATCATCTTCACCGGCGTTGGTGTTCGTGGTGGAGCAGCACGTAGAAGATCATGGGGAAGACATGCAATTTGGGCTACATGGCGGTGTGGTTGTTCCCTGTGTCTCCAATGGTGAGTCCTTTCTCTTCTGAGCTCAGTTTCTGCCAGGCTTTTGATGTCATTGGTACCGCCCCGGAAAAGGTGGTGGATTGCAGTGTCTTAATATGGTGGGCGGAACATAGACTTCCGCCTGGCTGTAGGCAGCTACCGCCGTGGTGGCTGTTGTTTCTGCCCTGGCGGTCAGTGTGGTACATTGGCTGTCTATGGGAGATCTTTCCGCCATGGTCATAATTTGGCGGTAGTTACCACCAGCCTGTTAGCGGTATTACCGCCACTTTAACACCAACCGCCAGGGTTGTAATGAGTGCCTGAGTGTCCTGGTGCAAAACAGAAACTCTACATTGCACCCTGCTTGTGTGCTCTGTCCACCATACACTGCATTTACTATGGGTAAGTCACCCCTTTGGCAGGCTTTGCAGCCATTAAGGCAGGGTGCTCCATATTATATGAGGGTATAGCTGCATGAGCAATATGCCCCCATTGTGTCCTTGCCAAACCTGGGACATAGTGAGTGAACAGAGCAGCCAATGTAATGCAGGTGCTGGACACTGGTCAAACATGAGTTTCCCACCTACATGATGGCCACTCTGAACCCTGGGTTGTTTGGTATCAAACAACTCAGAATGGTAAATCCAAACTGGTGCCAGTGTTGGATTTATCCCTAAATGTACCCTGGGGCCACCTTAGAGGTGCCCCTTGCAAAAGCTATCTGTCCTGGCAAGGTTGCTGACTGGTCGGATCCAGCTGCCACCTCCAGACAGGCAATATACAAACCTTGGGGGAGAAGCCTGCCTCTCCAGTTTGTAAGACAATGCCCTTCCTGGGTGGAGGAGCTCACACCCACTCCCTCAGGAATGTGCACTGTCCTGGCAGTGAGCTTCAAAGGGCTTACCGCCCTTGAAACTCGACCCCTAGGCCCGCTGCTAGCAGCAGCTTGCATCCCCCCTTGCAAACCCCCACTTTTGGTGGAAGCAAAGGTGGGAAACTTAACAAAGGGTAGGAGGAGTGGCCTCACCTGGCATGCACCACCCCTAAGGTGTAGCCTGCGAGGTGGACCCTCATACTCAGTTTCCTCCATCTTGGAATGGAGGAAAGTAGCCAATTAGGTTTAGGGAAGTGACCCTTCCCACAGGAAGTGGTCACTATAGTGGGTGTAGCCACCCAAACGTAAGTGTCCCATTGGACACTACCAGGTTCGCCCTAAAACGCCCAATAAATTCAATATTTAGTGGGTACCCCTAGACCAAGAAACCAGATTTGAAAAGACAAAGAAGACAGCCGCAAAGAAAACCTGGCAAAAGCACTGAGGACATGCTGCATCAGAAGAGGAGCCAAAACCCTGCCTGCTGCATCTGTGTCCCGAAAATCGCCGCTGCGGAGGAGCTGACAACTGGACTGACCGCAAAAGACCCAGGGGACCTCGAGGCTTCACAAATAGCCCAAGATCTCCCTCCTGAGTGGAGGCACCACTCAAGAAAGCAGCAAGAACCAACAAGGCAGTGAAGCTCACTTCACTGACTGGCCGATATCTCCACAACCAGCCAGACCCCACAACAAATCAACGACGGCCCGGATGAGACCTACAAGTGTGCCAACCTTGTTGGCACTGTGCTCTCCAGTGGCCAAGTCATGCCAATACCCCACGTACTAGCCAGTGCACGTTGGACTCCAAGAAAAACAGCTCCCCCAGAGATGCAACTGGACCAGGAGGATGCCCCAGTCAAGGAACTTGAGGAACACCCCAGACTTCCTGCCACTGTTGTCCTGTGAGCCGCCCTCAAAGAACCTTACCTCCAGCTCCAAAGAGCTCCATTGCGCACAGCTCCTGGATCACCAGGTCGCCCTGCATCCGGCCGCCCTGAACCTTGCAACGAGGAACCAGATGTGCTCCACGGGTTCCTAACCCCTTGTGACCTCGACAGCCCAAGGGGACCCCAAGGCACCACCTTTAAATCTGCAAACCATCTCCTTTTCCAGGTGGCCCTGTGCCAAGAGTCTTTCCAGCACTGCTCACACCGGAACTGGGAGGAGCATGAATCTTTCCATCTGGCACAAGGTGCACACTGACTACGTCACCCATCCTGCAAAAGAAGAAATTGGTAACCCAATTGTACGATTTTTAATGCATTTTTAAAAGTGACTGCCTATTGATTCCAATAGTGCGTAATTACGCACAGAAAGACTAACTTTATTAAAACTTTGAAAAACCATACCCAAAAACATATCTTGACCATCTTGGTCTTACATAATATATAAAAACTTGAAGTATTTTTATTAAATTGGTCTTGAGTTTTTCCTTCAGTGAGTATGGTGCATGATTGATGCATTCAGTACAACAAATGCTTAGCACTCCTCCTAAATTAGCCTATCTGCTCAACCTCAAAAACTGGAGCATTAGGTGATCTGATTTTTGACCATGGAAACCAACGTGTGGTTGCCTGGACCCCTTGCACAGTGAGCCTAGTTTTGTACACTACATAGAGGGCCAGCCTCCTACAGTCACACTCACTGGAGCTGTACTGGGCACAGGCAGACTCTGACCTGAGGAGCTGTATCTACACTCACAGGAGGTGCACTGGGCACAGACAGACCCTGGCACTAGGAGCTGCAGTCACAATCACTGGAGCTGTACTGGGCACAGACAGACTCTGTTACGAGGAGCTGCAGTCACACTCACTGAAGGTGTACTGGGAATAGAGGGGCCTTGGCACAAGGAGCTGCAGTCACACTCACTGGAGCTGCACTGGGCACAAGCAGACCCTGACATGAGGAGCTGTAACCACTTTCACTGGAGCTGTACTGGTCAATGGCAGATCTTGGCATGAGGAACTGCAGTCACACTCATTGGAGCTGTCTTGGGAATAAGAGAGGCCCTGGCATGAGGAGCTGCAGCCACACTCACTGGAGCTGTACTGGCACAGGCAGCCCCTGCTCAAGTAGTTACAGTCCCACACACTGAAGCTGTACTGGGCACAGACAGGCCCTGCACAAGGAGACAGGAATCACAACGCTCATCAGAGCTTTCTGTAAAAAAGGAAGAGAAACCTCCTCAACAAAAACCCCAATTTAAAAAGAAAAAAGTGGCAGCAGTTGCAATACGACATTCCACTCAAGAAGAGGGTCCTCTTGAAGAACAGGAAGTGGGCACTAGCACTGCTAGACAGTGCGGCAGAGGTCACAATAGTTCGCCGGAATCTTCTAAAGCATCTGGAGGTGAAAGCAACTGATGACTTTCTACAAGTAGAAACTGCAGACAGGCAGGTCTCCACGCCTGATAAGGTGTATAAAGTAACATTGCAGTTAGAAGGAGACATTAAACGTACAATAGACACAGGGGGTCATTCCGAGCTTGGCGGGCGGCAGGAGCCGCCCGCCAAGCGGGAACCGCCAGAAGACCGTACCGCGGTCAAAAGACCGCGGCGGTCATTCTGGGTTTCCCACTGGGCTGGCGGGGGACCGCCAAAAGGCCGCCCGCCAGCCCAGTGGGAAACACCCTTCTACGATGAAGCCGGCTCTGAATGGAGCCGGCAAAGTGGAAGGTGTGCGACGGGCGCAGTGGCCCCCGTCGCGAATTTCATTGTCTGCTAAGCAGACACTGAAATTCAAAGTGGGGCTGTAGGAAGTTGGCTCTGTATGTGCTATTTCAAAGTAAGGAATAGCATGCACAGAGTCCAAGGGTTCCCCTTAGAGGTAAAATAGTGGTAAAAAGAGATAATACTAATGCTCTATTTTGTGGTAGTGTGGTTGAGCAGTAGGCTTATCCAAGGAGTAGTGTTAAGCATTTGTTGTACATACACATAGACAATAAATGAGGTACACACACTCAGAGACAAATCCAGCCAATAGGTTTTGTATAGAAAAATATCTTTTCTTAGTTTATTTTAAGAACCACAGGTTCAAATTTAACATGTAATATCTTGTTTGAAAGGTATTGCAGGTAAGTACATTAGGAACTTTGAATCATTTCAATTGCATGTATACTTTTCAAGTTATTCACAAATAGCTATTTTAAAAGTGGACACTGCAATTTTCACAGTTCCTGGGGGAGGTAAGTTTTTGTTAATTTTACCAGGTAAGTAAGACACTTACAGGGTTCAGTTCTTGGTCCAAGGTAGCCCACCGTTGGGGGTTCAGAGCAACCCCAAAGTTACCACACCAGCCGCTCAGGGCCGGTCAGGTGCAGAGTTCAAAGTGGTGCCCAAAACGCATAGGCTTCAATGGAGAGAAGGGGGTGCCCCGGTTCCAGTCTGCCAGCAGGTAAGTACCCGCGTCTTCGGAGGGCAGACCAGGGGGGTTTTGTAGGGCACCGGGGGGGACACAAGCCCACACAGAAATTTCACCCTCAGCGGCGCCGGGGCGGCCGGGTGCAGTGTTAGAACAAGCGTCGAGTTCGCAATGGAAGTCAATGAGAGATCAAGGGATCTCTTCAGCGCTGCAGGCAGGCAAGGGGGGGCTTCCTCGGGGAAACCTCCACTTGGGCAAGGGAGAGGGACTCCTGGGGGTCACTTCTGCAGTGAAAGTCCGGTCTTTCAGGTCCTGGGGGCTGCTGGTGCAGGGTCTTTTCCAGGCGTCGGGACTTAGGTTTCAGAGAGTCGCGGTCAGGGGAAGCCTCGGGATTCCCTCTGCAGGCGGCACTGTGGGGGCTCAGGGGGGACAGGTTTTGGTACTCACAGTCGTAGAGTAGTCCGGGGTCCTCCCTGAGGTGTTGGTTCTCCACCAGCCGAGTCGGGGTCGCCGGGTGCAGTGTTGCAAGTCTCACGCTTCTTGCGGGGAGATTGCAGGGTTCTTTAAAGCTGCTTCTTTGGATAAAGTTGCAGTCTTTTTGGAGCAGGTCCGCTGTCCTCTGGAGTTTCTTGTCGTCGTCGAAGCAGGGCAGTCCTCAGAGGATTCAGAGGTCGCTGGTCCCTTTGGAAGGCGTCGCTGGAGCAGAGTTCTTTGGAAGGCAGGAGACAGGCCGGTGAGTTTCTGGAGCCAAGGCAGTTGTTGTCTTCTGGTCTTCCTCTGCAGGGGTTTTCAGCTAGGCAGTCCTTCTTTTTGTTGTTGCAGGAATCTGATTTTCTAGGGTTCAGGGTAGCCCTTAAATACTAAATTTAAGGGCGTGTTTAGGTCTGGGGGGTTAGTAGCCAATGGCTACTAGCCCTGAGGGTGGGTACACCCTCTTTGTGCCTCCTCCCAAGGGGAGGGGGTCACAATCCTAACCCTATTGGGGGAATCCTCCATCTGCAAGATGGAGGATTTCTAAAAGTTAGAGTCACCTCAGCTCAGGACACCTTAGGGGCTGTCCTGACTGGCCAGTGACTCCTCCTTGTTATTCTCATTAGTTTCTCCGGCCTTGCCGCCAAAAGTGGGGGCCGGGGCCGGAGGGGGCGGGCAACTCCACTAGCTGGAGTGTCCTGCGGTGCTGTGACAAAGGGGTGAGCCTTTGAGGCTCACCGCCAGGTGTTACAGCTCCTGCCTGGGGGAGGTGTTAGCATCTCCACCCAGTGCAGGCTTTGTTACTGGCCTCAGAGTGACAAAGGCACTCTCCCCATGAGGCCAGCAACATGTCTCTAGTGTGGCAGGCTGCTGGAACCAGTCAGCCTACACAGATGGTCGGTTAAGTTTCAGGGGGCACCTCTAAGGTGCCCTCTGTGGTGCATTTTACAATAAAATGTACACTGGCATCAGTGTGCATTTATTGTGCTGAGAAGTTTGATACCAAACTTCCCAGTTTTCAGTTTAGCCATTATGGTGCTGTGGAGTTCGTGTTTGACAAACTCCCAGACCATATACTCTTATGGCTACCCTGCACTTACAATGTCTAAGGTTTTGTTTAGACACTGTAGGGGTACCATGCTCATGCACTGGTACCCTCACCTATGGTATAGTGCACCCTGCCTTAGGGCTGTAAGGCCTGCTAGAGGGGTGACTGACCTATACTTGCATAGGCAGTGAGAGGCTGGCATGGCACCCTGAGGGGAGTGCCATGTCGACTTACTCGTTTTGTTCTCACTAGCACACACAAGCTGGCAAGCAGTGTGTCTGTGCTGAGTGAGAGGTCTCCAGGGTGGCATAAGACATGCTGCAGCCCTTAGAGACCTTCCTTGGCATCAGGGCCTTTGGTACTAGAAGTACCAGTTACAAGGGACTTATCTGGATGCCAGGGTCTGCCAATTGTGGATACAAAAGTACAGGTTAGGGAAAGAACACTGGTGCTGGGGCCTGGTTAGCAGGCCTCAGCACACTTTCAATTGTAAACATAGCATCAGCAAAGGCAAAAAGTCAGGGGGCAACCATGCCAAGGAGGCATTTCCTTACACAACCCCCCCCCCAAACGAAAGAGGATGAGACTAACCTTTCCCAAGAGAGTCTTCATTTTCTAAGTGGAAGAACCTGGAAAGGCCATCTGCGTTGGCATGGGCAGTCCCAGGTCTGTGTTCCACTATAAAGTCCATTCCCTGTAGGGAGATGGACCACCTCAACAGTTTAGGATTTTCACCTTTCATTTGCATCAGCCATTTGAGAGGTCTGTGGTCAGTTTGAACTAGGAAGTGAGTCCCAAAGAGGTATGGTCTCAGCTTCTTCAGGGACCAAACCACAGCAAAGGCCTCCCTCTCAATGGCACTCCAACGCTGCTCCCTGGGGAGTAACCTCCTGCTAATGAAAGCAACAGGCTGGTCAAGGCCATCATCATTTGTTTGGGACAAAACTGCCCCTATCCCATGTTCAGAGGCATCTGTCTGCACAATGAACGGCTTAGAATAATCTGGAGCTTTTAGAACTGGTGCTGAGCACATTGCTTGTTTCAGGGTGTCAAAGGCCTGTTGGCATTCCACAGTCCAGTTCACTTTCTTGGGCATTTTCTTGGAGGTGAGTTCAGTGAGGGCGGTCACAATGGATCCATATCCCTTCACAAACCTCCTGTAGTACCCAGTCAAGCCAAGGAATGCCCTGACTTGAGTCTGGGTTTTTGGAGCTACCCAGTCCAGAATAGTCTGGATCTTGGGTTGGAGTGGCTGAACTTGGCCTCCACCTACAAGGTGGCCCAAGTAAACCACAGTTCCCTGCCCTATCTGGCATTTGGATGCCTTGATAGAGAGGCCTGCAGATTGCAGAGCCTTCAAAACCTTCTTCAGGTGGACCAGGTGATCCTGCCAGGTGGAGCTGAAGACAGCAATATTATCAAGATAAGCTGTGCTAAAGGACTCCAAACCAGCAAGGACTTGATTCACCAACCTTTGGAAGGTGGCAGGGGCATTCTTTAAACCAAAGGGCATAACAGTAAACTGATAATGCCCATCAGGTGTGGAGAATGCTGTTTTCTCTTTTGCTCCAGGTGCCATTTTTATTTGCCAGTACCCTGCTGTCAAGTCAAAGGTACTTAAGAATTTGGCAGCACCTAATTTGTCTATGAGCTCATCAGCTCTAGGAATTGGATGGGCGTCTGTCTTGGTGACAGAGTTGAGCCCTCTGTAGTCCACACAAAACCTCATCTCTTTCTTTCCATCTTTGGTGTGAGGTTTGGGGACTAAGACCACTGGGCTAGCCCAGGGGCTGTCAGAGCGCTCAATTACTCCCAATTCCAGCATCTTGTGGACTTCCACCTTGGTGCTTTCCTTAACATGGTCAGACTGTCTAAAAATTTTGTTTTTGACAGGCATGCTGTCTCCTGTGTCCACATCATGGGTACACAGGTGTGTCTGACCAGGGGTTAGGGTGAAGAGTTCAGGAAACTGTTGTAGGACTCTCCTACAATCAGCTTGCTGTTGGCCAGAGAGGGTGTCTGAGTAGATCACTCCATCTACTGAGCCATCTTTTGGGTCTGATGACAGAAGATCAGGGAGAGGTTCACTCTCTGCCTCCTGATCCTCATCTGTTACCATCAACAGATTTACATCAGCCCTGTCATGGAAGAGCTTAAGGCGGTTCACATGGATCACCCTCTTGGGGCTCCTGCTTGTGCCCAGGTCCACCAGGTGGGTGACCTGACTCTTCCTTTCTAGCACTGGGTAAGGGCCACTCCATTTGTCCTGAAGTGCCCTGGGAGCCACAGGCTCCAGAACCCAGACTTTCTGCCCTGGTTGGAACTCAACCATTGCAGCCTTTTGGTCATACCAAAACTTCTGGAGCTGTTGGCTGGCCTCAAGGTTTTTGCTTGCCTTTTCCATGTACTCTGCCATTCTAGAGCGGAGGCCAAGTACATAGTCCACTATGTCCTGTTTAGGCTCATGAAGAAGTCTCTCCCAGCCTTCTTTAACAAGAGCAAGTGGTCCCCTTACAGGGTGACCAAACAGAAGTTCAAAGGGTGAGAATCCTACTCCCTTCTGTGGCACCTCTCTGTAAGCGAAAAGCAGACATGGCAAGAGGACATCCCATCTCCTTTTGAGCTTTTCTGGGAGCCCCATGATCATGCCTTTTAATGTCTTGTTGAATCTCTCAACTAAGCCATTAGTTTGTGGATGGTATGGTGTAGTGAATTTGTAAGTCACCCCACACTCATTCCACATGTGTTTTAGGTATGCTGACATGAAGTTGGTACCTCTGTCAGACACCACCTCCTTAGGGAAACCCACTCTGGTAAAGATACCAATGAGGGCCTTGGCTACTGCAGGGGCAGTAGTTGACCTAAGGGGAATAGCTTCAGGATACCTAGTAGCATGATCCACTACTACTAGGATATACATATTTCCTGAGGCTGTGGGAGGTTCTAGTGGACCAACTATGTCCACACCCACTCTTTCAAAGGGGACCCCCACCACTGGAAGTGGAATGAGGGGGGCCTTTGGATGCCCACCTGTCTTACCACTGGCTTGACAGGTGGGGCAGGAGAGGCAAAACTCCTTAACCTTGTGGGACATATTGGGCCAGTAGAAGTGGTTGACTAACCTCTCCCACGTCTTGGTTTGTCCCAAATGCCCAGCAAGGGGAATATCATGGGCTATGGTCAGAATAAACTCTCTGAACGACTGAGGCACTACCACTCTCCTAGTGGCACCAGGTTTGGGGTCTCTGGCCTCAGTGTACAGGAGTCCATCTTCCCAATAGACCCTATGTGTTCCATTTTTCTTGCCCTTGGACTCTTCAGCAGCTTGCTGCCTAAGGCCTTCAAGAGAGGGACAGGTTTCTTGTCCCTTACACAGCTCCTCCCTTGAGGGTCCCCCTGGGCCTAAGAGCTCAACCTGATAAGGTTCAAGCTCCAAAGGCTCAGTTCCCTCAGAGGGCAGAACTTCTTCCTGAGAAGAGAGGTTCTCTTTTTCTGACTGTGTTGCAGTTGGTTTCCCAACTGACTTTCCTTTTCTCTTGGTAGGCTGGGCCTTTCTTCCAGACTCCAGCTCTACTTTTTCACCCTGTGCCTTGCACTGTGCTCTTGTTTTTACACACACCAGTTCAGGGATACCCAGCATGGCTGCATGGGTTTTTAGTTCTACCTCAGCCCATGCTGAGGACTCCAGGTCATTTCCAAGCAGACAGTCTACTGGGATGTTTGAGGAGACCACCACCTGTTTCAGGCCATTGACCCCTCCCCATTCTAAAGTTACCATTGCCATGGGATGTGCTTTAGTCTGATTGTCAGCGTTGGTGACTGTATAGGTTTTTCCAGTCAGGTATTGGCCAGGGGAAACCAGTTTCTCTGTCACCATGGTGACACTGGCACCTGTATCCCTCAGGCCCTCTACACTTGTCCCATTAATAAAGAGCTGCTGCCTGTATTTTTGCATGTTAGGCGGCCAGGCAGCTAGTGTGGCTAAATCCACCCCACCCTCAGAGACTAGAGTAGCTTCAGTGTGGACCCTGATTTGCTCTGGGCACACTGTTGATCCCACTTGGAGACTAGCCATTTCAGTGTTACCTGGATTGGAGTTTGGAGTGGAACCTTTCTTGGGACAGGCCTTGTCTCCAGTTTGGTGTCCAGGCTGATTACAGCTACGACACCAGGCCTTTTTGGGATCAAACTTGTACCCAGGATTGTTTTGTGAAGAGGCTCTGGGCCCACCCTCCTGTGCAGGTTTTTGGGGGCCTGTAGAAGACTCTTTACTATTTTTATTTTTGGCTGTCTCACCACCTTTCCCCTGGGGAGGTTTTGTGACCCCTTTCTTTTGGTCACCCCCTGTGGAAGTTTTGGACACCCTTGTCTTGACCCAATGGTCCGCCTTCTTTCCCAATTCTTGGGGAGAAATTGGTCCTAGGTCTACCAGATGCTGATGCAGTTTATCATTGAAACAATTACTTAACAGGTGTTCTTTCACAAATAAATTGTACAGCCCATCATTATTACTTACACCACTGCCTTGAATCCAACCATCTAGTGTTTTTACTGAGTAGTCTACAAAGTCAACCCAGGTCTGGCTCGAGGATTTTTGAGCCCCCCTGAATCTAATCCTATATTCCTCAGTGGAGAATCCAAAGCCCTCAATCAGGGTACCCTTCATGAGGTCATAAGATTCTGCATCTTTTCCAGAGAGTGTGAGGAGTCTATCCCTACACTTTCCTGTGAACATTTCCCAAAGGAGAGCACCCCAGTGAGATTTGTTCACTTTTCTGGTTACACAAGCCCTCTCAAAAGCTGTGAACCATTTGGTGATGTCATCACCATCTTCATATTTAGTTACAATCCCTTTAGGGATTTTCAACATGTCAGGAGAATCTCTGACCCTATTTATGTTGCTGCCATCATTGATGGGTCCTAGGCCCATCTCTTGTCTTTCCCTTTCTATGGCTAGGATCTGTCTTTCCAAAGCCAATCTTTTGGCCATCCTGGCTAACTGGATGTCCTCTTCACTGGAGTTATCCTCAGTGATTTCAGAGTTGTTGGTCCCTCCTGTGAGGGAACCAGCATCTCTGACTATTATTTGTGGAGTCAGGGCTTGAGAAGCCCTGTTCTCCCTAAGTAGGACTGGAGGGGGGGAATTTCCCTCCAAGTCACTATCTTCATCCTCTGTGTTGCCATCCTCAGAGGGGTTGGCCTTTTCAAACTCTGCCAACAGCTCCTGGAGCTGTAGTTTGGAAGGTCTGGGGCCCATTACTATTTTCTTTATTTTACAGAGTGACCTTAGCTCCCTCATCTTAAGATGGAGGTAAGGTGTGGTGTCGAGTTCCACCACATTCATCTCTGCACTAGACATTATGCTTCTAAAAGTTGGAATACTTTTTAAGAATCTAAAACTGGTTCTAGAATCTAATTCAAACTTTTACCAAACTTTTAAACTCTAAAAGCAATGCTAACAGGGACTAACACAAGGCCCTAGCAGGACTTTAAAGAATTTAGAAAACTTTTCAAATTGCAAAAATCAATTTCTAATGACAATTTTGGAATTTGTCGTGTGATCAGGTATTGGCTGAGTAGTCCAGCAAATGCAAAGTCTTGTACCCCACCGCTGATCCACCAATGTAGGAAGTTGGCTCTGTATGTGCTATTTCAAAGTAAGGAATAGCATGCACAGAGTCCAAGGGTTCCCCTTAGAGGTAAAATAGTGGTAAAAAGAGATAATACTAATGCTCTATTTTGTGGTAGTGTGGTCGAGCAGTAGGCTTATCCAAGGAGTAGTGTTAAGCATTTGTTGTACATACACATAGACAATAAATGAGGTACACACACTCAGAGACAAATCCAGCCAATAGGTTTTGTATAGAAAAATATCTTTTCTTAGTTTATTTTAAGAACCACAGGTTCAAATTTAACATGTAATATCTTGTTTGAAAGGTATTGCAGGTAAGTACATTAGGAACTTTGAATCATTTCAATTGCATGTATACTTTTCAAGTTATTCACAAATAGCTATTTTAAAAGTGGACACAGTGCAATTTTCACAGTTCCTGGGGGAGGTAAGTTTTTGTTAGTTTTACCAGGTAAGTAAGACACTTACAGGGTTCAGTTCTTGGTCCAAGGTAGCCCACCGTTGGGGGTTCAGAGCAACCCCAAAGTTACCACACCAGCAGCTCAGGGCCGGTCAGGTGCAGAGTTCAAAGTGGTGCCCAAAACGCATAGGCTTCAATCGAGAGAAGGGGGTGCCCCGGTTCCAGTCTGCCAGCAGGTAAGTACCCGCGTCTTCGGAGGGCAGACCAGGGGGGTTTTGTAGGGCACCGGGGGGGACACAAGCCCACACAGAAATTTCACCCTCAGCGGCGCGGGGGCGGCCGGGTGCAGTGTTAGAACAAGCGTCGGGTTCGCAATGGAAGTCAATGAGAGATCAAGGGATCTCTTCAGCGCTGCAGGCAGGCAAGGGGGGGCTTCCTCGGGAAAACCTCCACTTGATCAAGGGAGAGGGACTCCTGGGGGTCACTTCTGCAGTGAAAGTCCGGTCCTTCAGGTCCTGGGGGCTGCGGGTGCAGGGTCTTTTCCAGGCGTCGGGACTTAGGTTTCAGAGAGTCGCGGTCAGGGGAAGCCTCGGGATTCCCTCTGCAGGCGGCGCTGTGGGGGCTCAGGGGGGACAGGTTTTGGTACTCACAGTCGTAGAGTAGTCCGGGGGTCCTCCCTGAGGTGTTGGTTCTCCACCAGCCGAGTCGGGGTCGCCGGGTGCAGTGTTGCAAGTCTCACGCTTCTTGCGGGGAGATTGCAGGGTTCTTTAAAGCTGCTTCTTTGGATAAAGTTGCAGTCTTTTTGGAGCAGGTCCGCTGTCCTCTGGAGTTTCTTGTCGTCTTCAAAGCAGGGCAGTCCTCAGAGGATTCAGAGGTCGCTGGTCCCTTTGGAAGGCGTCGCTGGAGCAGAGTTCTTTGGAAGGCAGGAGACAGGCCGGTGAGTTTCTGGAGCCAAGGCAGTTGTTGTCTTCTGGTCTTCCTCTGCAGGGGTTTTCAGCTAGGCAGTCCTTCTTCTTGTTATGCAGGAATCTGATTTTCTAGGGTTCAGGGTAGCCCTTAAATACTAAATTTAAGGGCGTGTTTAGGTCTGGGGGGTTAGTAGCCAATGGCTACTAGCCCTGAGGGTGGGTACACCCTCTTTGTGCCTCCTCCCAAGGGGAGGGGGTCACAATCCTAACCCTATTGGGGGAATCCTCCATCTGCAAGATGGAGGATTTCTAAAAGTTAGAGTCACCTCAGCTCAGGACACCTTAGGGGCTGTCCTGACTGGCCAGTGACTCCTCCTTGTTATTCTCATTAGTTTCTCCGGCCTTGCCGCCAAAAGTGGGGGCCGGGGCCGGAGGGGGCGGGCAACTCCACTAGCTGGAGTGTCCTGCGGTGCTGTGACAAAGGGGTGAGCCTTTGAGGCTCACCGCCAGGTGTTACAGCTCCTGCCTGGGGGAGGTGTTAGCATCTCCACCCAGTGCAGGCTTTGTTACTGGCCTCAGAGTGACAAAGGCACTCTCCCCATGAGGCCAGCAACATGTCTCTAGTGTGGCAGGCTGCTGGAACCAGTCAGCCTACACAGATGGTCGGTTAAGTTTCAGGGGGCACCTCTAAGGTGCCCTCTGTGGTGCATTTTACAATAAAATGTACACTGGCATCAGTGTGCATTTATTGTGCTGAGAAGTTTGATACCAAACTTCCCAGTTTTCAGTGTAGCCATTATGGTGCTGTGGAGTTCGTGTTTGACAAACTCCCATACCATATACTCTTATGGCTACCCTGCACTTACAATGTCTAAGGTTTTGTTTAGACACTGTAGGGGTACCATGCTCATGCACTGGTACCCTCACCTATGGTATAGTGCACCCTGCCTTAGGGCTGTAAGGCCTGCTAGAGGGGTGACTGACCTATACTTGCATAGGCAGTGAGAGGCTGGCATGGCACCCTGAGGGGAGTGCCATGTCGACTTACTCGTTTTGTTCTCACTAGCACACACAAGCTGGCAAGCAGTGTGTCTGTGCTGAGTGAGAGGTCTCCAGGGTGGCATAAGACATGCTGCAGCCCTTAGAGACCTTCCTTGGCATCAGGGCCCTTGGTACTAGAAGTACCAGTTACAAGGGACTTATCTGGATGCCAGGGTCTGCCAATTGTGGATACAAAAGTACAGGTTAGGGAAAGAACACTGGTGCTGGGGCCTGGTTAGCAGGCCTCAGCACACTTTCAATTGTAAACATAGCATCAGCAAAGGCAAAAAGTCAGGGGGCAACCATGCCAAGGAGGCATTTCCTTACAGGGGCCCTCTTAAGGGGGCCCCTGCAGTGCCCATGCCATTGGCATGGGCACTGCAGGGGCCCCCAGGGGCCCCACGACACCCCTCACCGCCATCCTGTTCCTGGCGGTCGAAACCGGAATCCCGCAAGCTGCGCCGCCATGGAGGATTCCCCTGGGCAGCGGAAAGTCGGCGGTACACCGCGGTCAGAATGCCCAACGGAGCACCGCCAGCCTGTTGGCGGTGCTCCCGCGGACCCCGGCCCTGGCGGTAATTACCGCCAGGGTCGGAATCACCCCCACAATCTTTTGGGATTGCGTGGTAAATATATAAGATATCTTAGTGGCCGAACAAGATTAGCCACCTGAATTTGTCCGTACCTGTCCACGTGGGGAAGCGGTTATTAAACCTTCTTTCTCGCCTCTTCTCCAGAGGATCTCGCTGAATCCTACACCATCGATTGGGCATTGGCGCAGGCACCCGCGTTATATCGCAACCATGTAGGGTGGGATAAGGAAATCCCTTACCATGTAATACCTATTAAAAATTAACCTCAACCACAACCTCAGTATCCAATAATACATGATGCGAAAGCACCCGTGAGAGAAATCCTCACACAACTAGAGTACCAGGGCATAATTGAACCCTGTGTCTCCCAAATGAACAATCCTCTATTCCCTGTAGCTAAAACTGACCATTCATAGAGAATAGTCTTAAACTACAGACACTTAAACAGTCATACACGCACATATGCTATAAAAAACTCACATAGCACAGCACTAATGAACAACATAGTGCGCAAAAAATACAAAACAGCACTGGACATTTCCAATGGTTTCTTCTGCCAAAATATAGCGCCTGAGAGTAGAGCCTTAACAAGTTTAAGTGCACTAGGTTCTCAGAAAAAATTCTGTCATTTACCTCAGGGGTACAAGAACAGTCCAGGACTGTTCGCAGCTCGGTGACTGCAATTTTACACGACACTGACCCTGAAGCATTGTCCTATGTAGATGATATCTATCTTACGGAGGATTAAATACTACAACATTTAAGACGGGTACCCGGCATTGTTGTGGGATTTGCTGAATTCGGCTACAAATTCAACTTCAAAAAGACAAAATAGCCTTTGTCAGCGTCCTATTTCTGGGATATGAGCTATTGAGTGAAGGAAAGAGCCCAGCGCCACAATTTTTTGACAAGTGCGTACTATTGCAACCTCCAAATACGATTAAAAAACTCCAATCTCTATTGGGTTTCCTAAATTTTGGCAGAACTTACATTCCAGATTATGCGTCACGCATAAAACCCTTATATGAATTAATACGTCCTGATTTTTCAAGCAAATTTTGGACAGTCGAACACACTCATTCTCAGAGATCTGCAGACAGACATGCTTGCAGCACAACATTTACACACAAAGGACAACAACACACATTTGGTCATCAGAGTAATTGCTGGTGCCATCGGTTTCACCTATGTAACATTTAATGAGGGTGAGACCGTCCCGATAGCATACAAATCACATTTATACTGTCCAGCAGAACACTGCTTTGCTCTCACTGAGAAAATTCTCACTGCTGTTCAGATGGCTGTCATTAAAGAAAGACCTCTAGCCCAGGGTAAATGCATTATTCTCATTTCTCCCATACCAGCCCTAGAGGTTGTCACAAAAGCCGTGTTCCAAATGCAAAAGTATTACATCCACGTTGGATCCAATGGGCCACGTTTTTGACATCCACTGATGTAGATTACATTTTTGACCCAAAATTACAAACTCAAGAATTTTTGCAATACTAACTAGAATACCCAGTTCCAGCAAACACACTGTCTATTGAACAATATCATAGAGTCATGTACACCGATGGCTCTGCACAACCTGCAATTGGCATAAAGCATCAATAGTCCGCTGCTTGCGCAGTCGTAAGTGGCTACATGGAGAACTTTACACAAATTTTAGGGGATTGCACAGCACAACTGGCAGAGCTGAAAACTCTGGTAATGGCACTGGAACATACAAATCCTGCACAGCATACGCTGATCTTTTGTGATTCGTACTATTGTGTCCAGTCCTTCAATGAATACCTGCATTATTGGTGCCAGAATGGTTCAGAGATTCTAAAGGCAACACAATTAAACACAGATTACTGTGGGGGAAAGTAGCAGATCTAAATGAAACGCTGCCATATGTCCCTGTTGTACATACACTTGGACACCAGCGCATTAGAATACACGTGGCTGGGAATACACTGGCTGATGAAGCCGCAAAGTCAGCAGTTGCTACTGCCACTGTTGCTGCAGTAACCCACACAGGAGCGAAACTGGACGCAGACATGTGGGCTGCCGTAACAGCTACGGCTGATGGTACGCCCTATCCAAAAGCATTCCCTGCTAAATATTCCTACCGAATGGGAGGCTGCCTAAACGCTGAAGTTAAAAAGACAGGCGTTTGGGTTCGAGAAATTCCCAATAAAGATATAAGACCAGAGTTGATTAAAGCAGCCTATGAGGGGATAGCATCTGCCCATGCTGGTGTGGCAGCTACAATATCATTGCTACAGGCCCGTTTTTGGTGGCCAGGCCTATACAAAGAGGCCAAGCAGTATGTCCTTTGTTGTGACATCTGCCAACAAATCAATGTTTCCACTGCTAAATGCCCACTGCAGATACACCTCCTAATTTCTAACAAACCTTTACAATGTGTGTACTTAGACCATTGAGGTCCTCTGACACCGGATAGTGCATAAAAATATATCCTAGTCGCTGGTGACTCCTGCTCCAGATTTCTATGGGTGTGGCCACAACGCTCAGCTGACACTTGGACTGTTATTAAAGATTTGCAAGTCTTAATCGATACATATGCAGTTGCGGCTTTCCACTCGGACCAGGGCCCTGCTTTCACCTCAAGGGCTTTCAGGGACGCCATGGCTTCGTTGGGGGTCCAACTCCAGTACTCGTCTCCATTTCATCCCGAGGGAAATAGTGTTGTGGAGCGATTAAACCGTGATTTAAAGCAATCCTTAACAGCCAGAGTCCTAGGTACAGGTCGTAGTTGGCCTAATCACCTGTATGGAGTGCAGAGAGCACTTAACAATCTGCCTAGAAGGTCCCTGGGGGGTCGTACTTCATATGCGTGCCTGTTCGGAACTCAAATGTATGTTCCAGATCTTGATGGTCCTGGCGTGGAGGTGGCAGAAACACCTTTTGACATAAATTAACGTATCACTGTCTGACAGGAATTACAACAGTTCTGTGACGACAACTCTTCTGCCAGTGCTGCCTCCATTGGAATAAAGGATGTACCTATAACACCTACAGGCTGGATTCCTAAAGTTTAGATTCTAGTACATGAGAAGGTTGCTGTGAAAAAGGAATTTGGTCCTTCTTATCGTGCACCAGTCCCCGTCTTGGGAATATACGGTACCAGAACTGTCATTCTACCACCGTTGGCAGCTGCCAAAGAAAATCATTTTGTCTCTATCGACAATGTCAAACTACACCATGTGGCCGATCCTCCATAGCCGACCAAAAGGAAAAAACAGTAGTTCCCAAATCCCTCTCACTACTGGTTAAGAAGTTCCTCTACAAGTTGTAAGCAGAAACACCAACACCTCTCCGGGCTCGGGGAGGGTGGAAAATGATCTTGCATTAGTTCCACTGACATCAAATAATACGGAAATTACTGATCGATTTGACACAACTTCAACACAGACGGATGTTGCCATTTATTAAGTGCCACCACAAGAAACACCAGCTCCACCAACAAACATGGCTCCAGTTTTTACGCAAACTGCTTCTGGATATTTTGCCGACATCAATGATGACTTTTCAGACTCATCACCCTCTTTCTTTGACTGTACTGACTTTCCTGCTTTGGATTGGGTTTATCATCACTTTCTTTTTGTTAATACATGGTCATTTTCTTCCTGAAAAATCAGCAGTTGAACAGGTGGATGAGGTCCTAAAACCAAATTTTTCTTCTCACAAGGTCCTTTTGTGAATATTTCCGCTATACCAATTCCTGATGGGATTGCTTGGGATAAAGTAATATTTGACATATACGGTCCTACGGAGGTCATTCAAATACCATATGTGTTTAAACTTTCAATGAACAATATAATAATACCCGGGGTTGTTTCTGATGATTGGGATGTGCAAACAGTTGATTCTATGATGACTGAATTGCAGTATTATACTGTATTTGAAAACGAAGGTCTGTATCAATCTAGAGAAAATTATGGTGATATGTTTTGCTATAATTATTATGGGCACCATTTCATCCACAGAGCAAGCAGCCCAAAGTCTGTTTTTAATTATGCACAATGGGAACATTGCCCGACTTCACCAATAGGGAGTTCTAAAACGTATTCTGAAAAGTTTACATATTTTTCTGGGCACGATGTTAAAAATGCTGAGTCGTATTATTTTAAATTGCCACCTACAGAAAACATACGCATACTATTGACAAATATGAAATTTATATATTCGGATTCCTTTGTTTCTCGGTTGACTATAGAAGGCTATGAATATTGGCTAAATTCGATTGACTTGAATAGTGTGTGGGGAACTAGACATTGGCAAATACGGGGGAAGGATAAATGGCAAAAATATATAAACGCAACTGAAGATCAGCTCGATGAATGGGTCCAGAATGGCACATTTAATGGTTCACCGACACGTCCTGGCAGGTGGTTATTGTGGCCAATAGATACCAATGGGTGTCACAAACGTTTTATTAACTCCTCCGGGGGTTTTATAACTAGTAGGCCGGGCCCTCGCTATATATCGTCCTAACATGCGGGTGTAGTAACAACATACAGTGTAGGAAAACTCTGCCAGCAATAGTTAAAGACTTCCTCACTAGACGCGGTTAGAGAACACCTCAGTCTCCTGTCTAATAACACCGATTTACAGAACTTCCTGTTAGGCCCAAGAAAACAACACAGAAAACGTTTCTTATACGAAGTATATAATGAAATTTGGAAGCTTTCACAACAAGAAGCTGCTGCCCGGTTAAGGCAAATAGATCAGGAAAATTTAAAGAAGGCATTAGCTTTTGTAGAAAATGGGATTAATACCGTGTTCGACCGAATATATACCTTGAATAACATTGTTTCTTCTGCTATAGACATTATACAAACAGATATGTCTTTCTTACATCATGGACAGAGTCAGCTAAGGTCCATCATGCAGTTGGTTTGGACGCTTCAAACACTTCGGTCGCGTTCCCTGGCAATATGTCAGTGCAAGGGAAATATTTTCTTCTTTTAATTTAACGCGACAGCAACAACTAATGGCTAAGAAAGAAGCAACTTATCTCATGCTAAACATCAAAAATTTTGAAAAGTTGCCTTTTATTGTGGCTGAAATACCATCTGCTGAGTGGTTAATACATGGGGTCATTAATCTGCCTAGTTCTACACTACAATTCACATCCTGTTTAAAACACATTCCGGTAGGCAGATACTAAAACCAAGGAGATAGTTACAACCATGATGTGTGGGAGATACCCTTCGCATACAAATGTCTGAGTGGCATGAAAGAAGTCTTTCTTAGCAGTAGTGAATGCAAGACTTCTGTCAGCCATTCGATGGTTTGTAAACAGCTGTCCTTGCACGGGGTGTGTAACACATCTGCAGCAAACTTGGCTTGTTATCTGAAGGGAGTCCCAGTCCCCTTGATTAGACCTACGTTCCAGGTGCTTTCAAATGGCAGCTATGTTCTCCTCACTGGCGAAGACTGTTGTGGGATGCGAGCCGGAATAGCTTATGTTGTTTCGGTCTCTAAGATTGTTACATGCTATGGGAGCGTACTTTCTCCTCCCACTAAAACAAAAGAGGTAGAAGACATTTGGCCTCATATTACTACTTCTAATATTAATTTTGACAAGTTGAGCAGATTCAAGGCTTTATTGTTTCAGAAGCATGTGGCTATTACATCTGCACGCAAGACCTACTACAAGACCTACGCACTTCAGGTAGCAAGGTCGTCAGCAGAGATACAGTCCCTTTTACGTACCAACTTTCTGAGACACCTTGGTGAACTCGTGGGACGGATATTTAATGCGTCCAGTACTACTGGAATCGCAAATTTCTTTAAGGCTTTTGGTTCTGGTTTCATTCACACCTTCTTTATATTCGGTTTCATACTATCAGCCATTCACTCAATATTCTCCAGTATTTTCGGGGGATTGCCAATAACTTTGGCTATACTAGTTGGCGTTTTGCCGTTGCTGTTTTTTATGCGCAATGGCTGTCCCGCCACAACTAGGAGGAACGATGGTGCTCCCATCAGCGCAGCTGTGTCGTGAACGCATGATGCAGGATTGTGGAGCAACACTCCTGGAGCAATTTGAGTATGACTGGTCTCTGTCATTCAGACCGGTTTTACATTGTGTGCAGTGCGTGTTTCGGTGCCTCTGGTGCTCTTTCGAACATGCACTGGACGTTTGTCTTTCTACGCAGCGCTTGCTTTTTTTGGACGCTGATCTGTTGATGTTCTCGCTGAGGGCTCGTGCGTTGAGGGTGCATATGCTACGAGAAGCTATTTATGAGTTGCCCTTACTGAAGGATGTGGCTCTTAACTCATCATTGGGCACACCACGGAATGCTGCCTTGGCTGAAGCTCAAAAAAGTTCAAAATCTCAAAAGTACTTAATTAATTTTGATGATCTTGTCTTAACATTTTCATAAAAATCTGAAGTATTTTTTATAAATTGGTCTCAAGTTATTTCTTTGAGTGCGTGAGTTGCAAGATTGATGCTGTGAGTACAACAAATGCTTTGCACTTCTCAAAGATTGGCCTAACTTCTTGACCAAGCTTCCATAAAAACTAGAGCATTAGATGGTCTAGTTTTTACCCCTGTAAACCAAAGTGTGGTTGCCTGGACCCCCTAAACAGTGTGCCTAACTTTGCACACTACATGGAGGGCTAGCCTTCTACATCCAGGGCCCGGGGGTGACAGATGCAGGGGTGTCCTTAGGCGTCTGTTTTTTTTTGTCTGGAAGCACTTGTGGTTTGGGGGTCCTGTGTGTTGAGGCTCTAGGCGTCATCGGGGAGTACAGCAGGGGGGACCCAGGGTGGACTCCAGCTCACAGGAGCTGAAAGACATCATTGGCACCAGTGACCCACCTCAGATGGTGTCAGGGGCAATGGGTGCACTGGTTGCTGGAGGTGTCGGGTTTTTTCTCACCACAAGGCTGTGGGAGAGGGGGCCTGTGTGCAGATGTTGCAGGAATCCCGGGTGAGTTCAAGGTGGATAGGACCAAAATGGACCTGGTTTCTGGGCAGCTGGGAAACTGCGTTGGCACCTTTGGTTTGCCTCACCTGGGGTCATGGACGTAGGGAGCAGTGGTAACTGCAGGTGTTGGGTCTTTGGGGTTCCAGCAGCTGCAGATTCTTTTTCTTTAAGTTTTTGTTGCAGAGCAGGCCCACTTCTCAGGGGAGAATTGAGTCTTAATGGAAGACAGAATGAGTTGGCTTCTTGGGCAGAGTCATTTGAGGTCAGTAGGCAGTCTGGCGTGGTCAGCTGCTTCTTCTTTTCCTCTTCTGAGGGTGCTACTCATCTTTGTCCCCGTCTTTTAGGTCGTCAGGATCTGAGTTCTAGGGTTCAGGGGTGCCACCCAAATACTCAATTTAGTGGCATTACAGGGAGTGCTAGATGGTAGCCATTGGGCTACCCAACTTTCGGGTGACTACACCCTTTCTATGACCACTTCCGCTGGGAAGTGGGCAAACCCCTTACTCTAGTGGCCTAATTCCTTCCAAACAAGATGGAGGAATTTAAAAAGTAGGGTCCACTTCAGCTCGTCCACCTTAGGGATGGGACTTGAATGAAATAGGCACACCACCTAGTCTGCCTAATGTTCCCAAAAGTGGGTTCAGGACAGGGGAGGGTCGGTAAGCTCCACCAACTGGAGAGACTAGGGTTGCATTACAAAGGTGGCTAGGCCTTTAAAGCTCCATGCCCTGAAATGTCCATCCTGCCTGGGGGAGGAGGTAACACCTCTGCAGAGTGCAGGCTTTTGTCTCATGTCCTCAAGAGCGCTGGCTCTCACCTTGAGGGGCCAGAAACACGTCTGTGGTGGCTGAACTGGTCAAGGCCAGTCAGTCAACACACTTGTAGCTGGTAGGTTTTCAGGGGACACCTTTAGGGGGCCCTTGGTGCGCATTTATTAATAAATCCAGTGGATTCAGTGAGGGTTTATTATTCTGAGATGTTTGATACCAAATATCGCAGGGTTCAGATAGCAAAGATACCAAACATCCCTATCTTCAAGGTGGGACCACTGTCCAGCACATGCATTTAAAAAGGCTTACCTGTTCACTTAATATGTCTCAGAATCGACAGAGACATAGCTGGGGCATATCCGTTTGTGCATATATGCCCTCACATGTGCCCTGATGCACCCAACTTTAGGGGCGATTTACACCTGACACATGCAGTGATTGAGGACCTGCCACACAAGAGTGTCTGACAGATTGTGTTTTCAATTTAGCCTGCATCAGCGCACGCAGTCTGCAATGGCACAGCACTGTGTGGGTTTGGTAAGTGGCCCCTGGAGGGGATGTCACTACTGGTGCTGCAGTCCTCAGGGACCGTCCTTAGTACCCCCAGGACCTAGGTACCAAGGGTACCATTTACTAGGGAATTACAGTGGGTGCTGAAGTGGGTGTCAATTGTGCAGAACAACTGTGCAGTTTTGAGGAAAGAGATCTGGCACTGGGGACCTGATTAGCAGGGACCCAGTCACTAACAGTCGAAGACACATCAGAAACCAGCCAAAACTTGGGGGTTAATCATGCCAAAAAGGGTACTTTCCTACAACCGCTTTGCCTTTGTAGCCTCACAGAAACCAAAGTTGGTAGTCCTGACAGTAATCTCTAGTTCGGTCCACATAAAAGCTAAAAGGGTCAAGGCGAGGAATTGGTTCTTCCTATGAGGGGGTGAGGTGGTACATAGAAATCCCACAATGTGATGGATTGTCTTATGTGAAAATGTGTCTACTTTGGTGAGGCATGCCACTTTTGTCCTGAGGCCTAATTACTCAGAGCAGAAAGATGTATATGCGGTGCATTGCCTGGAGTTTGCTCACTTGCCTGGCCAATGTTACGGTGTTGAAGAATGCTGTCTTGATGGTAAGAAAACAAAGAGAGCCACTGTCTATACATTTGAAGGGAGTTCATATCAAGTAGTTGTGGGAAGCTGGCCTGGTGTGTGGTGGGTACCTAAGGTACTTACACCTTAAACCAGGTCCAGGTATCCCTTATTAGTGATAAGGAGGCAGTGTCTAGAAGCCAGGCTCTCTAGGGGTAGCTGTGGAGGAGCAGCCAAGGCTTATCTAGGAGATATGTAAAGCTCATGCAATACCACTGTAGTCACACAGCACTTAAACACATGAACAAATACACTCAGGTGGTCATTACAACCCTGGCGGACAGTGTTAAAGCGGCGGTAAAACCGCCAATAGGCCGGCGGTAAAAAAATGGAATCACGACCGTGGAGGAAACCGCCAACATAGACAGCCACTTTAACACTCCGACCGCCACGGCGGTACAAACAAACACCACGGCGGTAACCGCCAACAGACAGGCAGAACACAATGTACCACCCAACAGTCCAATCCGCCACCTTTTCTTGGGCGGATTCACCGCAAACAAAAACACGGCGGAAACAGGACTTGGAAGGGAAAACGCTCACCTCTACACACCCAATGAAGAACCAGGACGCCATGGAACCGGAACTCCAGATTCTCCCAGCCTTTGTCTTCCTGCTCCTCTACCAGGAGCACGAACGCCGGCAGCGAAGACCACAGTGAGTACTGCACCTACGACACAGTGGAGGGGGGAGGGAAAAGAGAGTGACACACACACATGCAACACCCCCACCCCCACCCTCACCCACTACAACACACACACTAATACATCATGATAAATTACAGTTACACCCCCCAACCCCCTGGAAGAATGCAAAGACAAAAGGAAATTATTTGAACGTTTGTAATCGATTAAAATCCAGTACAGAAAAAAAATATATATACTATAAACAAATATATACATCAAGAATACAAGTCCAAGGTATTGCACCATAAAAGTCTGTGGACCACTGGGCGCAAAATGCATGGGCGAGGCCCACACAAGATACCCAATCAAAACGGAGAGAACACTGCAGGGGCATCAGATAGAAATACAACAGGCACCTCAGGGGGAAGGGAAGCCGGATGAGTGCATGACGCCAGATCCACGAGGGGCCTCCATGCCCACTGCTGTATCCTGGGGAGTGCAAAGCCACAGTCTCTCCAGTGGGTGGGTTACCCACTGCTTTATCCTGGGGAGCGCAAAGCCACAGTCTCTCAAGTCTCTCCAGTGGGTGGTTTGCCCACTGCTTTATCCTGGGGAGTGCAAAGCCACAGTCTCTCAAGTCTCTCCAGTGGGTGGTTTGCCCACTGCTTTATCCTGGGGAGTGCAAAGCCACAGTCTCACAAGTCTCTCCAGTGGGTGGGTTGCCCACTGCTTTATCCTGGGGAGTGCAGACACACAGTCGTTCTAGTGGATAACAGTTTCCACAGGTTCTGGAGGGGGATTTGTGCACAGAGTGCTTCATCCTGCCAAGGACAGAGGTAGTGGATGCCTTTCTCCACTGGTTCTGGAGGGGGCTTTGTGCCCAGAGTGCTTCATCCTGCCAATGACTGAGGTAGTGGATGCCTTTCTCCACTGGTTCTGGAGATGGCTTGGTGCCCAGAGTGCTTCATCCTGCCAAGGACAGAGGTAGTGGATGTGATACTCCACTGGTTCTGGAGGTGGCTTGGTGCCCAGAGTGCTTCATTCTGCCAAGGACAGAGGTAGTGGATGCGATACTCCACTGGTTCTGGAGGGGGCTTGGTGCCCAGAGTGCTTCATCCTGCTCGTGGCGGCCTCAGTAGAGTCGCAGCTTTCGGCACTCATTGGCCTGTGGTGCTGGTGGTGGCGGTGTCCTTGGCAGTGATACTGGTGGCGGCAGTGTCCTGTGAAGCGGTGCTTGTGGCGGCGGTGTCCTGTGAAGCGGTGCTTGTGGCGGTGGTGTCCTGTGAAGCGGTGCTTGTGGCGGCGGTGTCCTTGGCAGCGGTGCTGGTGGCGGCGGTGTCCTGTGAAGCGGTGCTTGTGGCAGCGGTGTCCTTGGCAGCGGTGCTGGTGGCGGCGGTGTCCTGTGAAGCACTGCTGGTGGCGGCGGTGGCGGCAGCGGTGCTGATGGCGGCGGTGTCCTTGGCAGCGATGCTGGTGGCGGCTGTGTCCTGTGAAGTGGTGCTTGTGGCGGCGGTGTCCTTGGCAGCGTTACTGGTGGCGGCGGTGTCCTGTGAAGCGGTGCTTGTGGCGGTGGTGTCCTTGGCAGCGGTGTTGGTGGCGGTCTTGTCTGCCGTGCAGGTTTTCAGCGACTTGCCTGTCTTTCTGTGCCCCTTCCCCACCTTGGATGGTGGCGCAGCTGTCTTCCCACTCCCAACTGTACTCCTGGGAGAGCCTTTGGTGGTAGATGTTTTGCCTTTCTTCCGCCGGGCAGTGGCCGACTTTTTATGCTTCTGAGGTGGGGGACTGTCCGTGGTCTGGCTCCTTGGCACACTGGCTGCCCTGCTGCTTGGCGCACTCCAGAAGCCGGTCACTGCTGGCATGACTGTTCCCCTGATGTTGTGGCTGAGGTGCTGGGTTGGGACCTGGAAAGGCGGGCCCTAGGGGACTGAAAGGGTGGGGGAGGTGAGGGGAAGAGGTCAAGGTTGGACAAGAAATGTTTTTTACACACACTGTCACGGGTAGATGAAGGGGGTTTGGGAGTGGAGGAAGAGGTAGTTGTTGTAGGAGGTGTACGTTTGCTGACTTTGGGTGAAGGTGCTTGGGCTGGAGGCTGTCGTGAGGTGGATGGCTGTTGAGTGGGTGTGTGGCTGCGTTTGTGTACCTTGGGAGGTGGGCTCACAGTCACACTGAGAGAGGACACAGGGGATGTGTGAATGGTAGTGGGGGTGGTGAGTGCAAGTGAGCGGGGTGTGGTGATGGGTGTGCTGGTGATGGACGTAGTGGCTGAAGATGTTGTGCATGCAGGTGTGAGTGGAGACGAGACAGGAGGGAGGAGGGAGACGAGGAGGAGGGGGACACAGTGAGGCAGTCAATGTTGGTATGTGTGCATGGGTATGATGCTTGTGTGAGTGCCTGTGGAATGTGTGGTGCTTATGTTTGCCACAGCTTCCCTTGTTGAGGTGGGTGCATGCTGGTCTGATGGTGTGCTTGGGATAGGCTGAGGTACAGGTGTTTGGGTCTGGGTGGAGGAAGTTGGAGGGGGGAAGCTGGACACAGGGACAATGGCTGCCATCAGTGCTGAGGCCAGACTCTGAAAAGCTCGCTGTTGGGCTGCCTGACCAGAATAAATGCCCTCCAGGTATGCATTGGTCTGTTGCAACTGCCTCTCTACACCCTGGATGGCATTCAGAATGGTAGACTGCCCAACAATGACCTGAGGAGGTCAATGGCCTCCTCACTGAGGGCAGCAGGGCTGACAGGGGCAGGGGCTGTGGTGCCTGGGGCGAAGGAGATGCCCACCCTCTTGGGTGAGCGGCCACGGGGCACAGAGGGGCCTGCCACCCCGAGGGAGCTCCCATCAGAGGAGGAGTCCGTGTTGCTGGTCTCAGCTCCTGTCCCTGCTGTGGTGCTCCCCTCGCCCTCTGTCCCACTGGCGGCTTCAGACTCCGTTGTGTCATCCTCCAGGGCCATGTGGGATGCAGCTCTCTCCTGCTCCGGTGCCACTGCTCCTCCACCTGATGAGGCTAATGCACACAAGAACAGGGAGATCACAAAAAGGGGGGGAGGGGAGACAGAAGAAAGACATGTTGAGTGCATTCAATACCGCTACCGTTGGCAGACACTACAGACACAGAAGCCCCCTGCACTACGCCGTGCACTTTGAGTTCCCTAATTAATCACAGGGACATGGGTTACAAGGCCTATGCCCGATTGCTGCACACATGGAATTCACAGGAGCCTGACTAGGTGTAGTTGGCTCTGAACGCAGGTGGGGTGGGGTGCCACATGGCCTGCCTTACGAAGGGACCTTGCCTACTAAACTAGCCCTGGCCTAGGGGAACCCACAGCCCACCTCCCCCACCCAGACACCTCCAATGCGCTCTGAATCAGCTGAATGAGAGTGTACTCACCCCCTTGGGTCTGCTGTGATGCCCACAAGTGCCCACCCAACTCCGGATAAGCCACCGCCAGGATCTGGAATATCAGGGGGGTCATGGTGTGACGGGCACCCCTCCCACGTTGGGAGGCCATCCCCAGCTGGGCCTCCGCCATCTTCTTGCTCCAGCGGCGAATGTCCTCCCATCTTTTCCGGCAGTGGGTGCTCCGTCTGTGGTGGACCCCCAGGGTGCGGACTTGTAGGAAGTTGGCTCTGTGTGTACTATTTCAAAGTAAGAAATAGCATGCACAGAGTCCAAGGGTTCCCCTTAGAGGTAAGATAGTGGCAAAAAGAGATAATTCTAATGCTCTATTTTGTGGTAGTGTGGTCGAGCAGTAGGCTTATCAGAGGGTAATGTTAAGCATTTGTTGTACACACACAGGCAATAAAAGAGGAACACACACTCCATGACAATTCCAGGCCAATAGGTTTTTGTATAGAAAAATATATTTTCTTAGTTTATTTTAAGAACTACAGGTTCAAGATTTACAAACAATACTTTAAATGAAAGGTATTTCACTTAGGAACTTTGAATTAGCAAAATAGCATATACAGTTTTCACACAAATGGCAATAAGCTATTTTTAAACTGGACACAGTGCAATTGTCAACAGTTCCTGGGGGAGGTAAGTGTTTGTTAGTTTTGCAGGTAAGTAAACCACCTACAGCAGTGGTTCCCAAGCTGTGGTCCGCGGACCCCTGGGGGTCCGCGAAGCCTTCTCAGGGGGTCTGCGAGAGCCTAGAAAATTAAAAAATATTAACAAATATTGACAAATTAGGTCCCCGGCTTCCAGTAATGACTCAGGCGGGGGTCCCCGGATTCCCATGATGATTCAGTGGGGGTCCCTGGGTTCCATTAATGTTAAAGTGGGGGTCCACAGAAATCAAAAGGTTGGGAACCACTGACCTACAGGGTTCAAAGTTGGGTCCAAGGTAGCCCACCGTTGGGGGTTCAGAGCAACCCCAAAGTTACCACACCAGCAGCTCAGGGCCGGTCAGGTGCAGAGGTCAAAGTGGTGCCCAAAACACATAGGCTTCAATGGAGAAGGGGGTGCCCCGGTTCCAGTCTGCCAGCAGGTAAGTACCCGCGTCTTCGGAGGGCAGACCAGGGGTGTTTTGTAGGGCACCGGGGGGGACACAAGTCAGCACAAAAAGTACACCCTCAGCGGCACAGGGGTGGACGGGTGCAGTGTGCACACAGGCGTCAGGTTTGCAATGGAGTTCAATGGGAGACCAAGGGGTCTCTTCAGAGATGCAGGCAGGCAACGGGGGCTCCTCGGAGTAGCCACCACCTGGACAAGGGAGAGGGCCACCTGGGGGTCGCTCCTGCACTGGAGGTCGGATCCTTCAGGTCCTGGGGGCTGCGGATGCAGTATCCTTACCAGGCCTCGTGTTCTTAGAAGCAGGCAGTCGCGGTCAAGGGGAGCCTCTGGATTCCCTCTGCAGGCGTCACTGTGGGGGCTCAGGGGGGTCAACTCTGGCTACTCACGGGCTCGCAGTCACCGGGGAGTCCTCCCTGTAGCGTTGTTTCTCCGCAAGTCGAGCTGGGGGCGTCGGGTGCAGAGTGCAAAGTCTCACGCTTCCGGCGGGAAACGTGTGTTCTTTCAAAGTTGCTTCTTTGTTGCAAAGATGCTTCTTTCTTGGAGCAGAGCCGCTGTCCTCGGGAGTTCTTGGTCCTTCTAGTGTAGTGTGGTCAGTTTTATGGGGGTTATTCTAACTTTGGAGGAGTGTTAATCCGTCCCAAAAGTGACGGTAAAGTGACGGATATACCACCAGCCGTATTACGAGTTCCATAGGATATAATGGACTCGTAATACGGCTGGTGGTAAATCCGTCACTTTTCCGTCACTTTTGGGGCGGATTAACACCTCCTCCAAAGTTAGAATAACCCCCTATGTATCCTTTGCGTGTTAGCTTCAGGCGTTAGGCCTTTGTGCACTTTGCCCTGGATGTATTTTATTCCTTTGCTCGCAGCATAGAGCCTCTGTGCACTTTGCTCTAAATGCTTTTTATTCAGCTTCGTACTGTTATTTTTCGAATAGCCAGTTCTACGGTCTTGTTTTATTTTTTATATCACACTGTTTAGCCTACTTCAGCACTGGAGTTTTCAATAACACACTCTGTGCTTCAGTCAAGGATACAGTCTGGTACATTGCCGATAGACGTGGTAGGAGTTTAGTCTTTGGCATTCTTGCGTAGGGACATTTTGTGATAACACTGACATGTTAGTTATAAAAACACTTCCTTGTCCTAATACACAAAAGAGGGAGATTCCAACCAGGGAACCACAACTAGACGCTGACTTCCCTGTTGCAGATGCTGAACCAGATCGCAGGCCTTTGCTCAGGTATGAGGGTTGATGGCTTCCCGGGGAATCTGAAAGGCAAGTTAGTAGCTTAACATGCTGTGCTCGAAATATAACTTACTGAGAGAGAATAGAATCTATTAACACCATGATAGCGTTGTTTTTATGTTTCACTCTCATCGTGACTTTTTCAATCCTACTGTGTTGTATGGTTCTGGTTATTGCGGATCACGCCTTATTATCTAAAATGCAGTTGTTATATTAAAAACAATCTATTAAACTTAAACTGCCTTTGATATTTGTATATGAGATCATACTGTAAATGAAAGAGCTGGTTGGGACCTGAGTGACCACGACTTCCCAAGTTCCCAAGATGTCATGCGCTCGGCTGCCCAATCATCCCTTCCCCAGATGAGGCACTGCTAGTTAGCCGGAGCAAAACCGGATTTAGGGTGACAGAGGTCCTTCCAAGTGGGTCAGACTCAGTCCCCCACACCAGGAACAATCCTGCTACCTAGAAATCCAGAAGTCTCATTTAGGATAATGAGAGCCCACGCGACATGGCGCCGCCAACGATTGGTCTGGCTCTAATTTTCGGGTCCGGCTGACTCTCTTGGTCTCATATATATATTGACTCCTCGGTTCCGTTAACGGAGACATCCGTGGCGCTGAGGATTTCCGCCACCACAATATAGGTACGTCCTATTATTTTGTGGTCGGTTGTTCAAGCTTGAACTCTGAAAGGAAAACCCCGATATTGGTGTGCCTTCTCTGACCTAGCGCTGTTTTCATAATGGCGAATCCCCAGGCAGTAAACATCGCACTTAATATGCGACACCCGCTCACAGGACATCTGTTAGCACATGGTCTGACGAACCGGTTGGTCCGGTCACGTTTGTGGTGGACGCCCATGCAGCTTATAGAACAGAACTTTTTTATTCCTGGGTCATATTTCCAGCAGTTGATAGGAATTCAAACACATTTTACGATTACACTCTTGCTAATGTCCCTGGACAATACAGGGCATATGCATATGTAGAGATACCTCTATCTTATCAAGAACACAATAATTGGCTTGATGGCGCCCTACCCCACACCATAGCACCTGTTTGGTTAGGTCCACTGTAGGAAGTTGGCTCTGTATGTGCTATTTCAAAGTAAGGAATAGCATGCACAGAGTCCAAGGGTTCCCCTTAGAGGTAAGATAGTGGCAAAAAGAGATAATACTAATGCTCTATTTTGTGGTAGTGTGGTCGAGCAGTAGGCTTATCCAAGGAGTAGTGTTAAGCATTTGTTGTACATACACATAGACAATAAATGAGGTACACACACTCAGAGACAAATCCAGCCAATAGGTTTTGTTATAGAAAAATATATTTTCTTAGTTTATTTTAAGAACCACAGGTTCAAATTTTACATGTAATATCTCATTTGAAAGGTATTGCAGGTAAGTACTCTAGGAACTTTGAATCATTACTTTAGTATGTATACTTTTTACATAAAACACAATAAGCTGTTTTAAAAGTGGACACAGTGCAATTTTCACAGTTCCTGGGGGAGGTAAGTTTTTGTTAGTTTTGTCAGGTAAGTAAATCACTTACAAGTCTCAGGTTTGGGTCCAAGGTAGCCCACCGTTGGGGGTTCAGAGCAACCCCAAAGTTATCACACCAGCAGCTCAGGGCCGGTCAGGTGCAAAGGTCAAAGAGGTGCCCAAAACACATAGGCTTCAATGGAGAGAAGGGGGTGCCCCGGTTCCAGTCTGCCAGCAGGTAAGTACTCGCGTCTTCGGAGGGCAGACCAGGGGGGTTTTGTAGGGCACCGGGGGGGACACAAGTCAGCACAAAAAGTACACCCTCAGCAGCGCGGGGGCGGCCGTGTGCAGTGTGCAAACACGCGTCGGGTTTTCAATGGAAGTCAATGAGAGATCAAGGGATCTCTTCAGCGTTGCAGGCAGGCAAGGGGGGGGCTCCTCGGGGTAGCCACCACCTGGGCAAGGGAGAGGGCTTCCTGGGGGTCACTCCTGCACCGAAGTTCCGTTCCTTTAGGTGCTGGGGGCTGCGGGTGCAGGGTCTTTTCCAGCCGTCGGGAAATGGAGTTCAGACAGTCGCGGTCAGGGGGAGCCTGGGGATTCCCTCTGCAGGCGTCGCTGTGGGGGCTCAGGGGGGACAACTTTGGTTACTCACAGTCGTAGAGTCTCCGGAGGGTCCTCCCTGAGTTGTTTGTTCTCCACCAGTTGAGTCGGGGTCGCCGGGTGCAGTGTTGTAAGTCTCACGCTTCTTGCGGGGAGTTGCAGGGATCTTTAAATCTGCTCCTTGAAATAAAGTTGCAGTTCTTTTGGAGCAGTGCCGCTGTCCTCGGGAGTTTCTTGTCTTTCTTGAAGCAGGGCAGTCCTCAGAGGATTCAGAGGTCACTGGTCCCTTGGAAAGCGTCGCTGGAGCAGGTTTCTTTGGAAGGCAGGAGACAGGCCGGTAAGTCTGGGGCCAAAGCAGTTGGTGTCTTCTGTTCTTCCTCTGCAGGGGTTTTTCAGCTCGGCAGTCTTCTTCTTCTTGTAGTTTCAGGAATCTAAATCTTTAGGTTCAGGGAAGCCCTTAAATACTAAATTTAAGGGCGTGTTTAGGTCTGGGGGGTTAGTAGCCAATGGCTACTAGCCCTGAGGGTGGGTACACCCTCTTTGTGCCTCCTCCCAAGGGGAGGGGGTCACATCCCTAATCCTACTGGGGGAATCCTCCTTCTACAAGATGGAGGATTTCTAAAAGTCAGAGTCACCTCAGCTCAGGACACCTTAGGGGCTGTCCTGACTGGCCAGTGACTCCTCCTTGTTATTCTCATTATTTCTCCTGGACTTGCCGCCAAAAGTGGGGGCTGTGTCCAGGGGGCGGGCATCTCCACTAGCTGGAGTGCCCTGGGGCATTGTAACACGAAGCTTGAGCCTTTGAAGCTCACTGCTAGGTGTTACAGTTCCTGCAGGGGGGAGGTGTGAAGCACCTCCACCCAGAGCAGGCTTTGTTTCTGTCCTCAGAGAGCACAAAGGCTCTCACCGCATGAGGTCAGACACTCGTCTCTCAGCAGCAGGCTGGCAGAGACCAGTCAGTCCTGCACTGAACAATTGGGCAAAATACAGGGGGTGTCTCTAAGATGCCCTCTGTGTGCATTTTTTAATAAATCCAACACTGGCATCAGTGTGGGTTTATTATTCTGAGAAGTTTGATACTAAACTTCCCAGTATTCAGTGTAGCCATTATGGAGCTGTGGGGTTCGTTTTTGACAGACTCCCAGCCCATATACTCTTATGGCTACCCTGCACTTACAATGTCTAAGGTTTTGCTTAGACACTGTAGGGGCATAGTGCTCATGCACATATGCCCTCACCTGTGGTATAGTGCACCCTGCCTTAGGGCTGTAAGGCCTACTAGAGGGGTGACTTAGCTATGCCACAGGCAGTGGGAGGTTGGCATGGCACCCTGAGGGGAGTGCCAAGTCGACTTAGTCATTTTCTCCCCACCAGCACACACCAGCTGGCAAGCAGTGTGTCTGTGCTGAGTGAGGGGTCCCTAGGGTGGCATAAGACATGCTGCAGCCCTTGGAGACCTTCCCTGGCATCAGGGCCCTTGGTACCAGGGGTACCAGTTACAAGGGACTTACCTAGGTGCCAGGGTTGTGCCAATTGTGGAAACAATGGTACATTTTAGGTGAAAGAACACTGGTGCTGGGGCCTGGTTAGCAGGGTCCCAGCACACTTCTCAGTCAAGTCAGCATCAGTATCAAGCAAAAAGTGGGGGGTAACTGCAACAGGAAGCCATTTCTTTACACAAACCCCCCTCCCCCCAGCCCACAGGCCAGGAGACTCAGCCAAAGCTGGGAGAGTCTTCCTAGTCTGTCAGGCGAGGAAGAGTAGAGGAAATAGGCTGGTTTGTTGCAGGGCCTACTCTGCCTTACATCCTCCTGTCCAGGTCATTCCCTCTGGGGAACTGACCCACTTCCACAGTGATAGGACCTAGTCTGAATTGCCTCTTGTCTGTGTCTTTAATGTCTCCACCCATTCTCTCTATTTTGGGGTTAGAGGTATCCACCTCTGCTAATCTTATCTTAGCCAGGGTCACCCCTAGCTTACCCAAAGAGGTTACCCAGAGCTGGAGTAACCCCACCATGACCAATAGGGTCAGGGGGCCAAACTTGCTATTTGGCATGGGGTCTGACCACCATGCCAAGGATAGTGCAGCCATAAAGGCTAACACCCAGCCGAGGCCACTGACAGCTGTCAGTGCCCAGAACCACACCTTTAGCTCTTCACCCACAAGGGAAGGGGCTAAGTTACAGGCTTCTTTGGGTTCAGGGTGCCTGTCTGTTGTTTTAGAGTGGGGGATTACTACATCTTGTAGGAAACACCCTTCTTCCACTCTTTCTTCTGTTAGCTGAGGAGCCACCCACTCAGGTTTAACAGTTGCCTGACTAGCCAGGACTTCTTGTGGGTCAGGTTGGACTTTATCAGAGCCACTTTTAGAGTTCTCCCCTACTGGAGCAGAATCTCCCTGGCTTGCTGGAACCTTGGCTAAAGGTTGTCAACCTTTCCTACACTGTTTTCTTTTCTTTTTCTTCTGGGGCCTACTTGCAGTTACTGCAGGAGTAGCACCTCCAGAATCCTTGGGAGAGGACTGGCACTGGACCAGTTCCTCTCTTGGGCTCTGACTAACCTCTGGGTAGTCATTTCCAATGAGACAATCAAGGGGGAGGTCTGTACTGACTACCACCCTTCTCCAGCTAAAAGTCCCACCCACTTCTATGGGCACAAAAGCCACAGGCCTATCAGTGACCCTGTCTGGGCTAACTCTTACTCTGGCCATCTCACCTGGGATGTACTGGTTTGAGAACACCAGCCTGTCATGCACAATAGTGTGACTGGCACAAGTGTCTCTCAGGGCAGTGGCTGGGATTCCATTCACCAGTAGGTGGTGGAAGTGTCTACTTCCCTCTGGAATCTCCAACTCACCTGTTGGGCCCTTTTTCCAGTTGAAGGCTATGAAGACCTCCTCATCTGAGGAGTCATCCCCAATGGCTACACTGGTCACCCCTGGGATTTGGCTAGGGGGTTTGTTTTTGGGACAAGAAGTGTCCTTCGTGTGGTGCCCTGTCTGTCTACAGTTATGGCACCATGCCTTAGTGGCATCCCAGTTCTTACCCTGGTACCCACCTTTGTTTTGGGTTGTGTCCCGGGGCCCACCCACCTGGTCTGGTTTTTGGGGGCCTACAGAGGACTCTTTTTCTTTGTTTCTAGTGTCACCCACTTTCTCCTGAGGAGGTTTTGTAACCCCTTTCTTTTGGTCACCCCCAGTGGAAGTTTTGGTTACCCTAGTCTTGACCCAATGGTCCGCCTTCTTTCCCAATTCTTGGGGAGAAAGTGGTCCTAGGTCTACCAGATACTGATGCAACTTTTCATTGAAGCAGTTACTTAAAATGTGTTCTTTCATAAACAAATTATAAAGCCCAACATAGTCATGCACTTCATTTCCAGTTACCCATCCATCCAGTGTTTTCACTGAGTAGTCTACAAAATCAACCCAGGTCTGGCTCGAGGATTTTTGAGCCCCCCTGAATCTAATTCTATACTCCTCAGTGGAGAATCCAAAGCCCTCAATCAGGGTACCCTTCATGAGGTCATAAGATTCTGCATCTTTTCCAGAGAGTGTGAGGAGTCTATCCCTACACTTTCCAGTGAACATTTCCCAAAGGAGAGCACCCCAGTGAGATCTGGTCACTTTTCTGGTTACACAAGCCCTCTCAAAAGCTGTGAACCATTTGGTGATGTCATCACCATCTTCATATTTAGTCACAATCCCTTTAGGGAATTTTAACATGTCAGGAGAATCTCTGACCCTAGTTATGTTGCTGCCACCATTTATGGGTCCTAGGCCCATCTCTTGTCTTTCCCTTTCTATGGCTAGGATCTGTCTTTCCAAAGCCAATCTTTTGGCCATCCTGGCTAACTGGATGTCCTCTTCACTTGAGTTATCCTCAGTGATTTCAGAGAGGTTGGTCCCTCCTGTGAGGGAACCAGCATCTCTGACTATTATTTGTGGAGTCAGGGCTTGAGAGGCCCTGTTCTCCCTAGATAGGACTGGTGGGGGGGAATCACCCTCCAAGTCACTATCATCATCCTCTGTGTTGCCATCCTCAGAGGGGTTGGCTCTTTCAAACTCTGCCAACAGCTCCTGGAGCTGTAGTTTGGAAGGTCTGGAGCCCATTGTTATTTTCTTTATTTTACAGAGTGACCTTAGCTCTCTCATCTGTAGATGGAGGTAAGGTGTGGTGTCGAGTTCCACCACATTCACATCTGTACTAGACATTATGCTTCTAAAAGTTGGAATACTTTTTAAGAAACTAAAACTGGTTCTAGAATCTAATTCAAACTTTTACCAAACTTTTAAACTCTAAAAGCAATGCTAACAGGGACTAACACAAGGCCCTAGCAGGACTTTAAAGAATTTAGAAAAATTTCAAATTGCAAAAAATAAATTTCTAATGACAATTTTTGGAATTTGTCGTGTGATCAGGTATTGGCTGAGTAGTCCAGCAAATGCAAAGTCTTGTACCCCACCGCTGATCCACCAATGTAGGAAGTTGGCTCTGTATGTGCTATTTCAAAGTAAGGAATAGCATGCACAGAGTCCAAGGGTTCCCCTTAGAGGTAAGATAGTGGCAAAAAGAGATAATACTAATGCTCTATTTTGTGGTAGTGTGGTCGAGCAGGAGGCTTATCCAAGGAGTAGTGTTAAGCATTTGTTGTACATACACATAGACAATAAATGAGGTACACACACTCAGAGACAAATCCAGCCAATAGGTTTTGTTATAGAAAAATATCTTTTCTTAGTTTATTTTAAGAACCACAGGTTCAAATTTTACATGTAATATCTCATTTGAAAGGTATTGCATGTAAGTACTCTAGGAACTTTGAATCATTACTTTAGCATGTATACTTTTTACATGAAACACAATAAGCTGTTTTAAAAGTGGACACAGTGCAATTTTCACAGTTCCTGGGGGAGGTAAGTTTTTGTTAGTTTTGTCAGGTAAGTAAATCACTTACAAGTCTCAGGTTTGGGTCCAAGGTAGCCCACCGTTGGGGGTTCAGAGCAACCCCAAAGTTATCACACCAGCAGCTCAGGGCCGGTCAGGTGCAAAGGTCAAAGAGGTGCCCAAAACACTTAGGCTTCAATGGAGAGAAGGGGGTTCCCCGGTTCCAGTCTGCCAGCAGGTAAGTACCCGCGTCTTCGGAGGGCAGACCAGGGCGGTTTTGTAGGGCACCGGGGGGGACACAAGTCAGCACAAAAAGTACACCCTCAGCAGCGCGGGGCGGCCGGGTGCAGTGTGCAAACACGCGTCCGGTTTTCAATGGAAGTCAATGAGAGATCAAGGGATCTCTTCAGCGTTGCAGGCAGGCAAGGGGGGGGCTCCTCGGGGTAGCCACCACCTGGGCAAGGGAGAGGGCTTCCTGGGGGTCACTCCTGCACCGAAGTTCCGTTCCTTTAGGTGCTGGGGGCTGCGGGTGCAGGGTCTTTTCCAGCCGTCGGGAAATGGAGTTCAGACAGTCGCGGTCAGGGGGAGCCTGGGGATTCCCTCTGCAGGCGTCGCTGTGGGGGCTCAGGGGGGACAACTTTGGTTACTCACAGTGGTAGAGTCGCCAGAGGGTCCTCCCTGAGTTGTTTGTTCTCCACCAGTCGAGTCGGGGTCACCGGGTGCAGTGTTGCAAGTCTCACTCTTCTTGCGGGGAGTTGCAGGGATCTTTAAATCTGCTCCTTGAAATAAAGTTGCAGTTCTTTTGGAGCAGTGCCGCTGTCCTCGGGAGTTTCTTGTCTTTCTTGAAGCAGGGCAGTCCTCAGAGGATTCAGAGGTCGCTGGTCCCTTGGAAAGCGTCGCTGGAGCAGGTTTCTTTGGAAGGCAGGAGACAGGCTGGTAAGTCTGGGGCCAAAGCAGTTGGTGTCTTCTGTTCTTCCTCTGCAGGGGTTTTTCAGCTCGGCAGTCTTCTTCTTCTTGTAGTTTCAGGAATCTAAATCTGTAGGTTCAGGGAAGCCCTTAAATACTAAATTTAAGGGCGTGTTTAGGTCTGGGGGGTTAGTAGCCAATGGCTACTAGCCCTGAGGGTGGGTACACCCTCTTTGTGCCTCCTCCCAAGGGGAGGGGGTCACATCCCTAATCCTACTGGGGGAATCCTCCTTCTACAAGATGGAGGATTTCTAAAAGTCAGAGTCACCTCAGCTCAGGACACCTTAGGGGCTGTCCTGACTGGCCAGTGACTCCTCCTTGTTATTCTCATTATTTCTCCTGGACTTGCCGCCAAAAGTGGGGGCTGTGTCCAGGGGGCGGGCATCTCCACTAGCTGGAGTGCCCTGGGGCATTGTAACACGAAGCTTGAGCCTTTGAAGCTCACTGCTAGGTGTTACAGTTCCTGCAGGGGGGAGGTGTGAAGCACCTCCACCCAGAGCAGGCTTTGTTTCTGTCCTCAGAGAGCACAAAGGCTCTCACCGCATGAGGTCAGACACTCGTCTCTCAGCAGCAGGCTGGCAGAGACCAGTCAGTCCTGCACTGAACAATTGGGCAAAATACAGGGGGTATCTCTAAGATGCCCTCTGTGTGCATTTTTTAATAAATCCAACACTGGCATCAGTGTGGGTTTATTATTCTGAGAAGTTTGATACTAAACTTCCCAGTATTCAGTGTAGCCATTATGGAGCTGTGGAGTTCGTTTTTGACAGACTCCCAGCCCATATACTCTTATGGCTACCCTGCACTTACAATGTCTAAGGTTTTGCTTAGACACTGTAGGGGCATAGTGCTCATGCACATATGCCCTCACCTGTGGTATAGTGCACCCTGCCTTAGGGCTGTAAGGCCTACTAGAGGGGTGACTTAGCTATGCCACAGGCAGTGGAAGGTTGGCATGGCACCCTGAGGGGAGTGCCATGTCGACTTAGTCATTTTCTCCCCACCAGCACACACCAGCTGGCAAGCAGTGTGTCTGTGCTGAGTGAGGGGTCCCTAGGGTGGCATAAGACATGCTGCAGCCCTTGGAGACCTTCCCTGACATCAGGGCCCTTGGTACCAGGGGTACCAGTTACAAGGGACTTACCTAGGTGCCAGGGTTGTGCCAATTGTGGAAACAATGGTACATTTTAGGTGAAAGAACACTGGTGCTGGGGCCTGGTTAGCAGGGTCCCAGCACACTTCTCAGTCAAGTCAGCATCAGTATCAAGCAAAAAGTGGGGGGTAACTGCAACAGGAAGCCATTTCTTTACATCCACTAAGCAACGATGGTCCTACCTGGCCTTTATTGGCTACATATACACCACATCCAGCGGTTGCTAACTTAACAGTGGCTGAAGTTAGTCGTTTATACACAGAATTAACAGCTATATATAGACGTTTAGTACAATTTGTGATGCAGACACTCAACACAAATCCAGCGTGTGCAGCTCCGGCGCAACCACATGCAGTGGTTCCAGGTCTCAATCTGGCCACTGTACACTCAGTTATGGGTAAAGTACCGGCACAACGTGAGGAAACTCCATTTTGGCTGGCGCAAAAAATTAATACGCTGGAAGCAGTATTTCCCCATACGGGACCTCAGGATAAACATAGAATATTGACGATGTGTTTACCGTTTGGTATGGTTCCTACTGTGGACCATTGTAATACATGGGGCACGGTGTTTGCCGCGCTCTACACTACAGCACACGGTACACCAACATTGGCTAATTTACCGGAAGTGCTTAAACAAATTCAAGATGAATATGGGGCTGCCCCTGCCTTAGATCTAGGGATGCAACTGATTGGCAATTTTGCCACAGTTTCTTCCATCATATTGAGTAATCTAAAATGGGAGGCAGTAGCGCTAGCGGTGCGTATGCGTCTTCGTGACGTCCCGCAACTCGATCAGGAGCGGAAGCTGCCGAGAATAATAGCGGAAACATATTCGAGTATAGGTCGTGATAGCCTAGGGGCTAGACCGCAGATGCCTCAGTTTCAGGGTAAGAATAGTAAGGATATTACTAACCAACAGCAACCTGAGGGTACTAAAAAGCGCTGGGAAAAAAAACAACAAACACCTAAAAAGGAAAGGGGAGAATCTCCGCGACCGGAGACCCCACAGACTAGGTATAATCTCAGAAATAGGGATAATTTGAAGATGCCTGATAGATATCAATACACTGATACACGCCAATCTCGTTCCTTTCAGGACTCATCGGAAAAGAGAAATGAGAGAGGTGGGTGGTCAGAGCGGAGAACACAGTACGTGAAACTGAGACAGGAATCACAACGCTCAACGGAGGTTTCTGTCAAGAAAGAAGAGAAACCGACCCAACAAAAACAGCAGTTTAAAAAGAAGAAGGTGGCGGCGGTCTCAGTTAGACATGCCACACAAGAAGAGAGTTCTCTTGAAGAACAAGACATGGGCGTTAGCACTGTTAGACAGCGCGGCAGAGGTCACAATAGTTCGCCGGAATCTTCTAGAGCATCTGGAGGTGAAAGCAACTGATGACTTCATACAAGTCGAAACAGCAGATATGTGTGTCTCTGATCCTGATAGAGTTTATACAGTAACTTTACAATTAGAAGGGGACATTAAGCGCACAATAAACGCCATCTTTTGGGATCGTGTAGTCAAATTGTATGACATTCTGCTGGCCGAACAGGATTGGCCCCCAGGCTTTGTTCGCGACTGTCCAGTTGGGGAGGAGGTTATTACACCTTCGTTCTCACCACTTGTTCCGGGAGAACTTGCAGAGTCCTATAGCATTCAATGGGCTCTGGCACAAGCACCCGCCTTATATAGAAATCATGTGGGGTGGGACAGGGATTCACCTTATCATGTAATTACGATTAAGGGCGAACCTCAGCCGCAACCGCAATATCCTATAAAATTTGAAGCAAGGGCATCGGTAAGGAAAATACTTACACAATTAGAGTACCAGGGAGTTATTGAACCCTGTGTCTCGCCGATGAATAATCCCTTATTTCCTGTAGCTAAACCGGACCATTCTTATAGGATAGTGGTGGATTACAGACATTTAAATGGACATACACGCACATATGCAATACAAAATTCACACAGTGCAGCGCTCATGAATAAGATTGTGCGTAATACAAAACAACTTCAGATATCTCGAATGGTTTCTTCTGCCAAAATATAGCGCCCAAAAGTAGGGATTATACGAGCTTTAGTGCGTTTGGCTCTCAGAAAAAATGTTGTTGTTTGCCTCAGGGGTATAAGAATAGCCCAGGATTGTTTTCGGCTCGTGTGACTGAAATTTTGCACGAGTTGGACCCTGAAGCTTTGTCATATGTCGATGATATCTATCTGACAGATGACGAGTTACTACAACATTTAAGGCGGGTAGCCCGCATTGTTGTGGGATTTGCCAAAATAGGCTACAAATTTTATTTAAAAAAATCTAAAATTGCCTTCCTCAGCGTCATTTTCCTGGGATATGAGCTGTTGAACGAGGGTAAGAGCTTAGCGCCACACTTTTTTGAAAAATGTGCACAGTTGCAACCTCCTAATACGATTCGAAAACTCCAGTCGTTGTTGGGATTTCTAAATTTTGGCAGAACATACATCCCTGATTAGGCTATACGTATAAAGCCATTATACGAGTTGATTCGCCCAAATTTTTCGAGTAGATTTTGGACGATGGAGCATACACATATTCTTCGAGATTTGCAAACTGATCTCTTAGCAGTAAAGCATTTACACACACGGGACAATAAAACACATCTGGTCATCAGGGTTATAGCTGGGGCCGTTGGGTTTACTTATGTCACCTTTAATGAAGGTGAGATGGTCCCGATAGGATACAAGTCCCACTTGTATTCTGCTGCAGAACAACGTTTTGCACAGACTGAGAAAATTCTCACTGCTGTAATGATGGCTGTGATTAAAGAACGACCTCTTGCCCAGGGCCAACGCATCATTGTCGTTTCCCCGATTCCAGCCTTAGAGGCTGTTACAAAAGTGAGTGTCCCTAATTCGAAAGCTTTACACCCGCGATGGATACAATGGGCAACGTCTTTGACAGCCACTGATGTAGATTACATATTTGACCCTAAACTGCAGACTCAGGAATTTCTTCATTATGAAATGGAGTACCCAGTTCCCGCTGGCGCATTGCCTATTGATCAATATCAGGTGGTAAAGTACACCGATGGCTCTGCGCAACCAGCGGTTGGGACTAAACAACAGTATTCTGCTGCATGTGCGATGGTGAGCGGCCATATGGAGGGGGAGAAGTTCTGCCCCCAACATACTTATGCACAGACCTTGGGAGACTGTACGGCACAGTTGGCTGAGCTGAAAGCTCTGTTGTTAGCCTTGGAACATGCGGATCCGGCAATATTCACACTGCTGGTTTGTGATTCCTATTACTGTGTTCAGTCTTTCAATTAATATTTACATTACTGGAGGTTGAATGGATTCAGAGAGGGTAACACCATAAAACACATATTGCTGTGGGGGAAGGTTGAGGATCTGAAGGAAACGCTTCCTAAAGTCCATGTTGTGCATACACTTGGACACCAGCGCGTTGGAATACACGGTGCTGGAAACACTTGGCTGATGAAGCCGCAAAATCAGCAGTGGCAGTTGCCACTGTGGCCGCAGTAACTTGTTCGAGTTCCAAACCAGACACGGAGATTTTGGCTGCCATAAAGGCTACAGCTGATGGCACGCCTTATCCTAAAGGATTCCCTTATAAAATATGATTACTGCATGGGTGGTATGCTGAACGCTGTAGTTAAAATACCAGGCGTTGGTGTACGCGAAATGCCCAATAAAATTGAGCGCCCTCGATTAATTACTGCAGCACATGGGGGGGCGGCATCTGCACATGCTGGCGTGGCTGCCACAATTTCACTCTTACAGGCCCGTTACTGGTGGCCTGGTCTCTATAAAGAGACGAAGCAGTATGTCCTTTGTTGTGACATCTGCCAACAAATTAAAGTTTCCACGGCTAGACGCCCGCACCAGACGCCCCTTCTGATATCGAATAAACCTTTGCAGTGTGTGTACTTGGATCATTGTGGTCCGCTGACACCAGATAGTGCATACAAATATATATTGGTAGCTGTAGATTCGTGCTCCAGATTTGTGTGGGTCTGGCCACAGCCCTCGGCTGACGCTTGAACTGTTATTAAAGATTTGCGCATCTTTGTCGATACATATGCAGTTGCGGCTTTTCATTCGGACCAGGGCCCTGCTTTTGCCTCTAAGGCATTCAGGGACACCATGACTTCGTTGGGGGTCCAGCTCCAGTTCTCGTCTCCATTTCATCCCGAGGGAAATTCTGTCGTGGAGCGTTTAAATCGCGATTTAAAGCAATCCTTAACGGCCAGAGTTATAGGTACGGGTCATAGTTGGCTAGCCCACCTGTATGGAGTACAGAGAACACTCAATAACTTGCCTAGAAGGTCCCTGGGGAGTCGTACTTCATATGAGTGCCTGTTTGGAACACGAATGTATGTTCTCGATCTAGATGGTCCTGGTGTGGAGACGGCAGATACGCCCTTTGACATAAATGATCGTGTCACTATTTTACAGGATTTACAACAATTCTATGAAGATAACTCTTCTGCCAGTGCTGCCTCCACAGGAATTACGGATGAACCAGTAACGTCTACTGGTTGGATTCCCAGAATTGGGGATCTTGTGCGTGAAAAGGTCACAGTGAAAAAAGAATTTGGCCCTTCATATCGAGTACCAGTCCCTGTACTAGGGATCCACAGCACAAGAATTGTGATTTTGCCACTGCTGCAAGGGGCCAAAGGAAATCGCTTTGTTTTCCATCGACAATGTCAAGTTACAACATGTGGCTGATTCTGCACAGCAGACCAAGAGGAACGCCCAGTAGTTCCCGAATCCCTCTCACTACTGGGGACGATGTTCCGCTGCAGGTGATTTGCACCGACGCTGTTTCCTCTCCGAGCTTGGGGAGGGTGGAAGGTGATCTTGCGATTGTTCCACTAACGGCGAATAATTTGTAATCTTTTGATCAAGTTGCTGTGACTACTGATGTTGCTGAAGGTGTTATCTACAGCGTACCACGGCGAGAGACACAATCTGCTCCTTTGTTTACAGTTGCACCTTTTGCGAGAACTGCCTCCGGCTGCTTTAATAACAATGATGATACCGTGTCGGACTCCTCATCCTCTTCAACACCAGCCCTGGGTCCACGTAAGCTGCTGTATCAGCTCAAAAACACATATTTTGTCATTCCTTGGAACTATCTGTGGCTTTTCATGACTGTGATGACTTTTTTCCTATGGTTGGGGTTTGTTGTTACCTTTTTTCTGGTGATACATGGTCATTTTCTTCCTGAACGATCTGAGATTGAGCTGGTGGAGAAGGTGTTGAAACCGCATTTTTCACCACATATGGTTCGAAGAGACTTGTCCTTTGTGAACATTTCTGCTGTACCAAATCCGGATGGGATTGTGTGGGATAGAGTAATGTTTGATATATATGGTCCCACTAAAATAATTCAAATACCGTATGTTCTCAAATTATCAATGAATTATATCGTTATACCAGGCATTGTATCTGATGATTGGGATGTAAAGACAGTTGATTCTATGTTGAAAGAATTACAATATTATACTGTCTATGAAAATGAAGATGCTTACCAGTTTAGAGATATTTATGGTGACATGTTTTGTTACAATTATTATGGACACCACTTTATTCATAAAGCTAGTAGCCCTAAATCAATATTTGAGTATATGCAATGGGAACATTGCCCGACTCCTCCACAGGGGAGTTCTAAAACTTATCCTGATAAATTTGCATATTTTTCTGGGCATCATCAACAGAGTGCTAAGTCTTACTATTTTAAAGTTACTCCGCATGTTAATAAGCAAATGTTGTTGACTGATACTAAATTATTGTATTCGGATTTGTTTGTTTCCAAACTATCAGTTGAGGGGTATGAATACTGGTTAAAAACTGTTGATTTGAAAAGTGTTTGGGGAATGAAAAATTGGCAAATGCGGGGTAGGGATACATTGTTTAGGGCATGTATTATTCCTGTCCAAATGATTTTCTTAAATGACACTGTACAACAGACTAGCTGTTTGGGCTTAGCAACAATTAGAGACTTGAATTTGCCTAACATACCTGTCCCTTCCAAAATGAAAAAATGGCGGCAATATATTAATGCCACATTTAGTGAGCTTACATACTGGGTCCAGAATGGTACGCTTAACACTTCATTGACACGTCCAGGCGGGTGGTTATTGTGGCCCATAGACACTAATGGGTGTCATAAACGTTTTGTCACCTCTTCAGGGGGTTTCAGGACTAGTAGGGCAGACCCTCACTATATATCACCAGAACATGCTGATATCATTACTACATATAGCGTGGGGAAACTTTGTCAATAGTGGTTAAAGTCATCCACGCTAGATGTGGTTAAGACACATCTCACGTTACTGTCTAATTATACTGACTTGCAAGATTTTTTGTCAGGTCCAAGAGTGCCCCGGAAGAAACGTTTTTTGTATGACGTGTACAATGAGATATGGAAACTTTCACAACAGGAGGCAGCGGCCCGGTTGAGGCAGATAGATCAAGAGAATTTGAAACAAGCATTGTCTTTTGTGGATAATGGTATGCATACCCTGTCCGAGCGTGTATATACGATTGATAATATTGTTTCCTCTGCTATAGACATTATTAGATCAGATATGTCTTCTTTATATCATGGGCCATGAGTCAAACACGGTCCATTATGCAGTTGGGTTGGACTCTACAGACATTAAAGGCAGGTCGCGTTCCGTGGCAGCACATCCGAGCCAGGGAGATATTTTTTTCCTTTAATTTGACGCGTCAACAACAGTTCATGGCTAAAAAGGAAGCAACATATGTTATGTTAAATATTGAAAAGTTGGAGAAGTTGCCTTTTACTGTGGCTGAGATTCCGTCAGCTGAGTGGTTGATACACAGGGTTATACATTTGCCTATTTCCATTCTGCAATTCACTTCTTGTTTGAAGCATATTCCGGTGGGCAGATATGAGAAATTGGGAGACAGTTACATACATGAGGTGTGGGAGCTTCCCTTTGTATACAGATGTCTTAATGGTATGAGGGAGGTTTTTCTTAGCGGTAGTGAATGCAAAACTTCTGTCAGCCATTCGATGGTTTGTAAGCAGCTGTCTTTGCATGGGGCGTGTAATGCCTCGGTTGCGACCTTGGCTTGCTATCTAAAGGGAGTTCCAGTCCCCGTGATTAAAAACACTTTCCAGGTGCTTTCAAACGGCAGCTACGTCCTTCTTAACAGTGAAGCCTGTTGTGGCATGCGTGCCGGGATAGTTTACGTGGTCGTTGTCACCAAGGCTGTTACGTGCTGCGGGAATGTGTTGTTTCCCCCCACTCAGTTTAGGGAGGTAGCGGACATCTGGCCTCACATTGCTACTTCCAAGGTGAATTTCGACAAGTTGAGTCGACTAAAGGCTCTATTGTTTCAAAAGTATGTGGCCCTTACATCTGCATGCAAGACCTACGCACTTCTAGTGGCGAGGTCATCAGCAGAAATACAGTCCCTGTTAAATACTAACTTTCCGAGCCAATTTGGTGAACTTGTGGGACGTATATTTAATGCGTCCAGCACTGCTGGAATTGAACATTTTTTCAAAGCCGTTGGTGTTGGTTTTGCTCATACCTTCTCCTCCATATTCGGTTTGATACCTTCGGCTATTCATTCTATTTTCGGGAGCATTTTTGGGGGATTTCCGATTACTTTGGCTTTATTGGCTGGTGTTTTGCTGTTGCTGTTGTTCTTCCGCAATGGCTGTCCCACCGCAACAAGATCCAATGTTGGTGCTCCCGTCAGCACAGCTGTGTCGTGAACGCATGATGCAGCATTTTGGAGCAACACTCCTGGGACATTTGGAGTGTGACTGGTCTCTGTCATTCCAACCAGTTTTGGATTGTGTGCAACCCGTGTTTCGGTGCCTTTGGTGCTTGTTTGAACATGCACTGACTCTCTGTCTCTCACTGCAGCGCCCCCCAGTGGTTGATGCTAATCTGTTGATGTTCCCGATTAGGGCTCATTCCCAGACATGTGCACGGCGGTTGCGTTTGCTTCGTGAGGCAGTTTACGAGATTCCCTTCCTGGAGGAAGATGGTATTGTCTCATTCATAGGCCCTGCACAGGGTGCCGCCTTGGATGGTTCTGGGGCTTTGGAACACACCTGCTCCATGATAGTATTTGGCATGGATTTTCCAGTGTTGACATCTGTCGAAGTGGAGGATATTCTGCTTACCGTGGCTTCCATTTAAAATTGGATTTTTTTTTATTTTTAAATTGACATTGTAACGATTTGGCTTTTCCGTCAAATGCTTGCAAATTTAAATTTAGTTTTATGCTTTGGTGTCCTCTGGACTTGTCGAAATGTATTTTGTATATTTTTGTATCTGAGGCATAGTTTTATTTTCGTTTTGATTAGAACCACTTGCTACCGACAAGGGGAGGGTGTAGTGTGGTCAGTTTTATGTATCCTTTGCGTGTTAGCTTCAGGCGTTCGGCCTTTGTGCACTTTGCCCTGGATGTATTTTATTCCTTTGCTCGTAGCATAGAGCCTCTGTGCACTTTGCTCTAAATGCTTTTTATTCAGCTTCGTACTGTAATTTTTCGAATAGCCAGTTCTACGGTCTTGTTTTATTTTTAATATCACACTGTTTAGCCTACTTCAGCACTGGAGTTTTCAATAACACACTCTGTGCTTCAGTCAAGGATACAGTCTGGTACATTGCCGATAGACGTGGTAGGAGTTTAGTCTTTGGCATTCTTGCGTAGGGACATTTTGTGATCACACTGACATGTTAGTTATAAAAACACTTCCTTGTCCTAATACACAAAAGAGGGAGATTCCGACCAGGGAACCACAACTAGACGCTGACTGCCCTGTTGCAGATGCTGAACCAGATCACAGGCCTTTGCTCAGGTATGAGGGTTGATGGCTTCCCGGGGAATCTGAAAGGCAAGTTAGTAGCTTAACATGCTGTGCTCGAAATATAACTTACTGAGAGAGAATAGAATCTATTAACACCATGATAGCGTTGTTTTTATGTTTCACTCTCATCGTGACTATTTCAATCCTACTGTGTTGTATGGTTCTGGTTATTGCGGCTCACGCCTTATTATCTAAAATGCAGTCGTTTTATTAAAACAATCTATAAAACTTAACTGCCTTTGACATTTGTATATGAGATCATACTGTAAATGAGAGAGCTGGTTGGGACCTGAGTGACCACGACTTCCCTGAGAAGTTCCCAAGATGTCATGCGCTCGGCTGCCCAATCATCGCTTCCCCATGGGAGAGATGAGGCACTGCTAGTTAGCCGGAGCAAAACCGGATTTAGGGTGACAGGGGTCCTTCCAAGTGGGTCAGACTCAGTCCCCCACACCAGGAACGATCCTGCTACCTAGAACTCCAGTAGTCTCACTTAGGATAATGAAAGCCCACGCGACACTAGATGCAGGGTAGTCCTCTGAGGCTTCAGAGGTCGCTGGACCCTGGGGAATGCGTCGCTGGAGCAGTTCTTTTGAAGGGGGGAGACAGGCCGGTAGAGCTGGGGCCAAAGCAGTTGGTGTCTCCATCTTCTCTGCAGGTTTTTTTTCTTCATCTTAGGTTGCAGGAATCTATCTTGCTGGGTTCTGGGAGTCCCTAAATACTCAATTTAGGGGTGTGTTTAGGTCTGGGGGGTTAGTAGCCAATGGCTATTAGTCCTGAGGTTGGCTACACCCTCTTTGTGCCTCCTCCCTGAGGGGAGGGGGGCACATCCCTAATCCTATTGGGGGAATCCTCCATCTGCAAGATGGAGGATTTCTAAAAGTCAGAGTCACCTCAGCTCAGGACACCTTAGGGGCTGTCCTGACTGGCCAGTGACTCCTCCTTGTTTTTCTCATGATCTCCTCCGGCCTTGCTGCCAAAAGTGGGGCCGTGGCCAGAGGGGGCTTGCAACTCCACTAGCTGGAGTGCCCTGGGGTGCTGTAACAAAGGGGGTGAGCATTTGAGGCTCACCGCCAGGTGTTACAGTTCCTGCAGGGGGAGGTGAGAAGCACCTCCACCCAGTACAGGCTTTGTTACTAGCCACAGAGTGACAGAGGCACCCTCCCCATGTGGCCAGCAACATGTCTGGTGTGTGGCAGGCTGCTAAAACTGGTCAGCCCACACTGGAAGTCGGGTATGGTTTCAGGGGGCATCTCTAAGATGCCCTCTGGGGTGTATTTCACAATAAAATGTACACTGGCATCAGTGTGCATTTATTGTGCTGAGAAGTTTGGTACCAAACTTCCCAGTTTTCAGTGTAGCCATTATGGTGCTGTGGAGTTCGTGTATGACAGACTCCCAGACCATATACTCTTATGGCTACCCTGCATTTACAATGTCTAAGGTTTTGCTTAGACGCTGTAGGGGCATAGTGCTCATGCACCTATGCCCTCACCTATGGTATAGTGCACCCTGCCTTAGGGCTGTAAGGCCTGCTAGAGGGGTGACTTATCTATATCATAGGCAGTGTGAGGTTGGCATGGCACCCGGAGGGGAGTGCCATGTCGACTTAGTCATTTTCTCCTCACCAGCACACACAAGCTGGCAAGCAGTGTGTCTGTGCTGAGTGAGGGGTCTCCAGGGTGGCATAAGACACGCTGCAGCCCTTAGAGACCTTTCCTGGCATCAGGGCCCTTGGTACCAGGGGTACCAGTTACAAGGGACTTACCTGGATGCCAGGGTGTGCCAATTGTGGAAACAAAGGTACAGGTTAGGGAAAGAAAAATGGTGCTGGGGCCTGGTTAGCAGGCCTCAGCACACTTTAAAATCATTACTTGGCATCAGCAAAGGCAAAAAGTCAGGGGGTAACCATGCCAAGGAGGCATTTCCTTACACAACCCCCCCCCCCCCAAACGAAAGAGGCTGAGACTAACCTTTCCCAAGAGAGTCTTCATTTTTTAAGTGGAAGAACCTGGAAAGGCCATCTGCATTGGCATGGGCAGTCCCAGGTCTGTGTTCCACTATAAAGTCCATTCCCTGTAGGGAGATGGACCACCTCAACAGTTTTGGGTTTTCACCTTTCATTTGCATTAGCCATCTGAGAGGTCTATGGTCAGTTTGAACTACAAAGTGAGTACCAAAGAGGTATGGTCTCAGCTTCTTCAGGGACCAAACTACAGCAAAGGCCTCCCTCTCAATGGCACTCCAATGCTGCTCCCTGGGGAGTAACCTCCTGCTAATGAAAGCAACAGGCTGGTCAAGGCCATCATCATTTGTTTGGGACAAAACTGCCCGTATCCCATGTTCAGAGGCATCAGTCTGCACAATGAACTGCTTGGAGTAATCTGGAGCTTTGAGAACTGGTGCTTTGCACATTGCTTGTTTCAGTGTGTCAAAGGCCTGTTGGCATTCTACAGTCCAGTTTACCTTCTTGGGCATTTTCTTGGAGGTAAGTTCTGTAAGGGGTGTCACTATGGAACCATGGGCCAGATGTAGGAAGCCTTTTACGCCTCGCAAACTGCAAAAAGCGCAGTTTGCGAGGCGCAAAAGGCTGAACTCGATGCAGAGTCACATTTTGCGAGCCGGTACCGACTCGCAAAATGTGATTCCGACTCGCAAATAGGAAGAGGTGTTCCCTTCCTATTTTCGACCGCATCGCGATGCTGAGTTGCTTTCGCGGTCGCAAACCAACTCGCAGTTACCATCCACTTGAATGGGACCCCTTCCCCTTTCTGAATGCCCACAAAAATATTTTTTCAGAGCAGGCAGTGGTCCTATGGACCACTGCCTACTCTGAAAAAACCGAAACCAAATGGTTTCGGATTTTTTTCTTTTTGCAGCTCGTTTTCCTTTAAGGAAAACGGGTTGCAAAGAGAAAAAAAACTGCTTTATTAAAAAAGCAGTCACGGACATGGTGGTCTCTCTGTCTCCAGCAGGCCACCATCCCCGTGAGTGCCTAGACTCGTTATGGGGTCGCAAACTGCGACCCACCTCATGAATATTCATGAGGTGGGTCTTTGCGACCCCATAGCGAGTCGCAGAAGGTGTCTGAGACACCTTTCTGCATCTTGGATTGCCAGTTGCAATTTGCGAGTCGCTATGACTCGCAAATTGCAAGTCGCAATCGGATACCTACCTACATCTGGCCGCATATCCCTTCACAAACCTCCTGTAGTACCCAGTCAAGCCAAGGAATGCCCTGACTTGAGTCTGGGTTTTTGGAGCTGCCCAGTCCAGAATAGTCTGGATCTTGGGCTGGAGTGGCTGAACTTGGCCCCCACCTACAAGGTGTCCCAAGTAAACCACAGTTCCCTGCCCTATCTGACATTTGGATGCCTTGATAGAGAGGCCTGCTGCTTGCAGGGCCTTCAAAACCTTCTTCAGGTGGACCAGGTGATCCTGCCAGCTGGAGCTAAAGACAGCAATATCTTCAAGATAAGCTGCACTAAAGGACTCCAAGCCAGCAAGGACTTGATTCACCAACCTTTGGAAGGTGGCAGGGGCATTCTTTAAACCAAAGGGCATCACAGTGAACTGATAGTGCCCATCAGGTGTGGAGAATGCTGTCTTTCTTTTGCTCCTGGTGGCATTTTGATTTGCCAGTACCCTGCTGTCAAGTCAAAGGTACTTAAGTATCTGGCAGCACCTAGCTTATCAATTAATTTATCTGGCCTTGGATTGGGATGGGCATCTGTCTTGGTGACAGAATTAAGTCCTCTGTAGTCCACACAAAACCTCATCTCTCTCTTTCCATCTTTTGTGTGAGGTTTGGGGACTAAGACCACTGGGCTAGCCCAGGGGCTGTCAGATTGCTCAATGACTCCCAATTCCAGCATCTTGTGGACTTCCACCTTGATGCTTTCCTTAACTTGGTCAGACTGTCTGAAAATTTTGTTTTTGACAGGCATGCTGTCTCCTGTGTCCACATCATGGGTACACAGGTGTGTCTGACCAGGGGTTAGGGAAAAGAGCTCAGCAAACTGTTGCAGGACCTTCCTACAGTCAGATTGCTGTTGGCCAGAGAGGGTGTCTTAATAGATCACTCCATCAACTGAGACATCTTTAGGGTCTGTGGAGAGGAGATCAGGGAGTAGTTCCTTCTCAGCTTCCTGGTCCTCATCTGTCACCATCAACAGATTCACATCTGCCCTGTCATGGAAGAGTTTGAGGCGGTCCACATGGATTACCCTTTTGGGGGTCCTGCTAGTGCCTAGGTCTACCAGGTAGGTGACCTGACTCTTCCTCTCTAGTACTGGGTAAGGGCCACTCCATTTGTCCTGAAGTGCCCTGGGAGCCACAGGCTCCAGAACCCAGACTTTCTGCCCTGGCTGAAACTCAACCATAGCAGCCTTTTGGTCATACCACATCTTCTGGAGTTGTTGGCTGGCCTCAAGGTTTTTACTTGCTTTTTCTATATACTCTGCCATCATTGAACGTAGGCCTAGTACATAGTCCACTATATCTTGTTTAGGCTCATGAAGAGGTCTCCCCCAGCCTTCTTTTACAAGAGCTAGTGGTCCCCTTACAGGATGGCCAAACAGAAGTTCAAAGGGGGAAACCCCTACTCCCTTCTGAGGCACCTCTCTGTAGGTGAAAAGCAGACATGGCAAGAGGACATCCCATCTCCTTTTGAGTTTTTCAGGGAGCCCCATGATCATGCCTTTCAATGTCTTGTTAAATCTTTCTACAAGACCACTGTTTTGTGGATGGTATGGTGTGGTGAATTTGTAAGTCACCCCACACTCATTCCACATATGCTTCAGGTATGCTGACATGAAGTTGGTACCTCTGTCAGACACCACCTCCTTAGGAAATCCCACTCTGGTAAAAATACCAATGAGTGCTTTGGCTACTGCAGGGGCAGTAGTCGACCTAAGGGGGATTGCTTCAGGGTATCTAGTAGCATGATCCACTACTACTAGTATCTATTGGTTCCCTGAGGCTGTGGGAGGTTCAAGTGGGCCCACTATGTCCACACCCACTCTTTCAAAGGGGACCCCCACCACTGGAAGTGGAATGAGGGGGGCCTTTGGGTGTCCACCTGTCTTACCACTGGCTTGACAGGTGGCACAGGCGACACAAAACTCCTTGACCTTCTGGGACATGTTGGGCCAATAGAAGTGGTTGACTAAACTCTCCCACGTCTTGGTCTGTCCCAAATGCCCAGCAAGAGGAATATCATGAGCTAAGGTCAGAATGAACTCCCTAAACTCCTGAGACACTACCACTCTCCTAGTGGCACCAGGTTTGGGATCTCGTGCCTCAGTGTAAAGGAGTCCATCTTCCCAATAGACTCTATGTGTTCCTGTTATTTTTCCTTTGGACTCTTCAGCAGCTTGCTGCCTAAGGCCTTCAAGACAGGGACAGGTTTCCTGCCCCTTACACAACTGTTCCCTTGAGCGTCCCCCTGGGCCTAGGAGCTCAACCTGATAAGGTTCTAACTCCATGGGCTCAGTTCCCTCAGAGGGCAGAACTTCTGCCTGGGAAGAGAGGTTCTCTTTTTCTTGTTGTGTTGAAGCTGGTTCCCCAGTCTTCTTTCCTTTTCTCTTGGAGGGTTGGGCCCTTTTTCCAGGCTCCAACACCACTTTTTCACCCTGAGCCTTGCACTCTGCCCTTCTCTTGACACACACCAGTTCAGGGATACCCAGCATGGCTGCATGGGTTTTGAGTTCTACATCAGCCCATGCTGAGGACTCCAGGTCATTTCCAAGCAAACAGTCTACAGGGATATTTGAGGAGACCACCACCTGTTTCAGGCCATTGACCCCTCCCCACTCTAAAGTTACCATAGCCATGGGATGTACTTTAGTCTGATTGTCAGCATTGGTGACTGGATAAGTTTGTCCAGCCAGGTATTGACCAGGGGAAACCAGTTTCTCTGTCACCATGGTGACACTGGCACATGTATCCCTCAGCCGCCATTTCAGGGGGCCACATGGCATTAATTTTAAATGTGTCACACAAATCTAGGCCTTGCATACACACTAATACAGGCACATAGCGGATTAAACAAATTGTGGAATAAAGTTCTGTTTTCGTACCTCAGTGTTGGCTGACTCTCTGCTCGCTGTTCTCCTCCATAGAGCACGTCCGCTGGGGCAGGTGAGGAGATGGCGGCATCCTCCGGTGTACAGACCGCTGGTGGACCTGGCGACAATGGAAGAGTGACATGTAATTGTCACCTACAGATTGGACCGTGCCACAATCCAGGAACTGTGTGCCCAGTTGGAGCCAGACCTGATGTCAGCTATCTGCCATCCCACAGGAATCCCCCCTCTAGTGCAGGTGCTGTCAGTACTCCATTTCCTCGCCAGTGGGTCTTTTCAAACAACAGTGGCCATTGCATCAGGGATGTCCCAGCCTATGTTCTCAAATGTGTTGTCCAGAGTGTTGTCTGCCCTGCTGAAACACATGCGCAGCTACATCATTTTCCCTCAGGTGGAGGATTTGCCTACAGTGAAAGGTGACTTCTATGCCCTGGGACATATCCCCAACATCATAGGTGCCAATGATGGGACACATGTGGCCTTAGTCCCCTCGCAGGAGTGAACAGGTGTACAGAAACCAGAGGAGTTACCATTCTATGAATGTGCAGATGGTGTGTTTGGCCGACCAGTACATCTCCCATGTGAATGCCAAGTTTCCTGGTTAAGTGCATGATGCTTACATTCTGAGGAATAGCAGCATCCCTTATGTGATGGGGCAACTCCAGAGGCACTGTGTGTGGCTATTAGGTGAGGACATGGACCCTATACAGTGTGACTAGGTGTCTGGGTCTGGGGATCTCCCTAAGAGGCAGTGTGTGTCTAACAGTTGTCCCTCAACATTTGCAGGTGACTCTGGCTACCCCAAACTGTCTTGGCTACTGACCCCAGTGAGGAATCCCAGGACAAGGGCAGAGGAACGCTACAATGAGGCCCATGGGCGAGCTAGGAGGGTTATAGAGAGGACCTTCGGCCTCCTGAAGGCCAGGTTCCGGTGCCTCCATATGACAGGTGGTTCCCCATTCTACTTGTAGGAGGCTGGCCTGGCTTGCAGTGGGTACCAAGGGGTACTTACACTTTGTACAGGTCCAGTTATCCCTTATTAGTGTAGAAGAGGTGTTTCTAGCAACTTAGGCTGATAGAAGGTAGCTATAGCAGAGCAGCTTAGGCTGAACTAGGAGACATGCAAAGCTCCTACTATACCACTGGTGTCATATGCACAATATCATAAGAAAACACAATACACAGATATACTAAAAATAAAGGTACTTTATTTTTATGACAATATGCCAAAAGTATCTCAGTGAGTACCCTCAGTATGAGGATGCCAAATATACACAAGATATATGTACAAAATACAAAAAATGTGCAGTAATAGCAAAAGGACGTAATGCAAGCAATGTAAAGTTACAGTAAATTGTAATAGGAGCACATAGGTATAGGTGCAACACAAACCATATACTCCAAAAGTGGAATGCGAACCACGAATGGATCCCAAACCTATGTGAGCTTGTAGAGGGTCGCTTGGACTGTAAGGAAACAGTGAGGGTTAGAATAATAGCCCACCCCAAGACCCTGAAAAGTAGGTGTAAAGTGTACCTATATTTCCCATAGAGCACAGAAGTCATGATAGGGGAATTCTGCACGGAAGACCAACACCAGCAATGCAACCAAAGTGGATTTCCGGACCTGAGTACCTGTGGAACAAGGGGACCAAGTCCAAGAGTCGCGACAATGTCGAGAGAGGGCAGATGCCCAGGAAATGCCAGCTGAGGGTGCAAAGAAGCTGCCACCGGATGGTAGAAGCTGTGGATTCTGCAAGCACGAAGAGGGCTAGAAACTTCCCCTTTGGAGGATGGATGTCCCGCGTCGTGAAGAAGCTTGCAGAGGTGTTCCCATGCAGAAAGACCGCAAACAAGCCTTGCTAGCTGCAAGGGTTGCGGCTAGGGTTTTTGGATGCTGCTGTGGCCCAGGAGGGACCAGGATGTCGCCACTTGGATGAGGAGACAGAGGGGGCGCCCAGCAAGTCAGGGAGCCCTCACAGAAGCAGGCAGCACCTGCAGAAGTACCGGAACAGGCACTTGGAAGAGGAGTGAACTGGAGTCCACCCGAAGTCAGAAAAGGGAGTGCCACGACGCCGGAGGACAACTCAGAAGGTCGTGCACTGCAGGTTAGAGTGTCGGGGACCCAGGCTTGCTTGTGCACAAAGGAAATCCTGGAAGAGTGCACAGGAGCTGGAGAAGCTGCAAATCACGCGGTACCCAGCAATGCAGTCTAGAGTGGGGAGGCAAGGACTTACCTCCACCAAACTGGGACTGAAGAGTCACTGGACTGTGGGAGTCACTTGGACAGAGTTGCTGAGTTCCAGGGACCACGCTCATCGTGCTGAGAGGGGACCCAGAGGACCAGTGATGCAGTCTTTTGTTGCCTGCGGTTGCAGGAGGAAGATTCCGTCATCCCACGGGAGATTTCTTCAGAGCTCCTGGTGCAGAAAGGAGGCAGGCTACCCCCAGAGAGTGCACCACCAGGAAACAGGCGAGAAAGCGGCAGGATCAGCGATACAAGGTTGCAGTAGTCATCTTTGCTACTTTTTGCGGTTTTGCAGGCATCCTGAGCCGTCAGCGGTTGATCCTTTAGCAGAAGGTGAAGAGAGAGATGCAGAGGAACTCTGATGAGCTCTTGCATTCGGTATCTGAAGGTTTGGCTACCTAGGAAGGAGGATAGGCTAGTAACACAGGTAAGAGCCTATCAGAAGGAGTCTCTGACGTCACCTGATGGCACTGGCCACTCAGAGCAGTCCAGTGTGCCAGCAACACCTCTGTTTCCAAGATGGCAGAGGTCTGGAGCACACTGGAGGAGCTCTGGGCACCTCCCCTGGGAGGTGCAGGTCAGGAGAGTGGTCACTCCCCTTTCCTTTGTCCAGTTTCGTGCTAGAGCAGGGCTGGGGGATCCCTGAACCGGTGTAGACTGGCTTATGCAGAGATGGGCATCATCTGTGCCCATCAAAGCATTTCCAGAGGCTGGGGGAGGCTACTCCTCCCCAGCCCTGACACCTTTTTCCAAAGGGAGAGGGTGTAACACCCTCTCTCTGAGGAAGTCCTTTGTTCTGCCCTCCTGGGCCAGGCCTGGCTGGACCCCAGGAGGGCAGAAACCTGTCTGAGGGGTTGGCAGCAGCAGCAGCTGCAGTGAAACCCCAGGAAAGGCAGTTTGGCAGTACCCGGGTTCTGTGCTAGAGACCCGGGGGATCATGGAATTGTCTCCCCAATGCCAGAATGGCATTGGGGTGACAATTCCATGATCTTAGACATGCTACATGGCCATGTTCAGAGTTACCATTGTGACGCTATACATAGTTAGTGACCTATATATAGTGCACGCGTGAAATGTTGTCCCCGCACTCACAAAGTCCGGGGAATTTGCCCTGAACAATGTGGGGGCACCTTGGCTAGTGCCAGGGTGCCCACACACTAAGTAACTTAGCACCCAACCTTCACCAGGTGAAGGTTAGACATATAGGTGACTTATAAGTTACTTAAGTGCAGTGGTAAATGGCTGTGAAATAACGTGGACGTTATTTCACTCAGTCTGCAGTGGCAGGCCTGTGTAAGAATTGTCAGAGCTCCCTAGGGGTGGCAAAAGAAATGCTGCAGCCCATAGGGATCTCCTGGAACCCCAATACCCTGGGTACCTCAGTACCATATACTAGGGAATTATAAGGGTGTTCCAGTATGCCAATGTGAATTGGTGAAATTGGTCACTAGCCTGTTAGTGACAATTTAGAAAGCAGAGAGAGCATAACCACTGAGGTTCTGGATAGCAGAGCCTCAGTGAGACAGTTAGTCATCACACAGGGAACACATACAGGGCACACTTATGAGCACACTTATGAGCACTGGGGCCCTGGCTGGCAGGGTCCCAGTGACACATACACTAAAACACAATATATACAGTGAAATATGGGGGTAACATGCCAGGCAAGATGGTACTTTCCTACACTACTCACCAAAGAAGGTGTGCCAGATCATCGTGGCCTTCTGTATGCTTCACAACTTGGCTTTGCGACGTCAGGTGCCTTTTTTGCAGGAGGATGGTCCAGAAGGAGGTCTTGTGGCAGCTGTGGAGCCTGTGGACAGTGAAGACGTGGAAGCAGAAGAAGAGGATATAGACAACAGAAACACAGTGATTCATCAATACTTCCAGTGAGACACAGGTAAGAAGACATCACTGCCTGCTACATCTGATACCCTTGTTCTACCTTTCATCTGTCTGTCACTTTCACCCATTGTATGGACCCTGAGTTATCACTTTCCCTCTCAATTTCACAGATGTGGGTCCCACTGTGTGACATCTGCTTTGTTTCCGCATGGACTAGAACTGTGTGACATAGGTATATTGACAATACAATGGATATAGCAGTTTTCCACAGTTATTGCAAATACACATTTTCAAAAGCACAGTCTGACTCCAGATTGTTTTGTGCTTTAAGGGTGTTTATTTAAGTGCTAAATATTGGAGGGTGTTGTAAAATGGTCAGGGGTGATGGTGGAGGAATGTCCATGGCAGAGTCCAGTCTATTAGTCTCACAGGTGCATTGTCCAAAGGGGCATAGGAAGTGGAGCTGGGGAAGTTGATGGATGGACAGGGTAACAAAGTGGGACAGAAGGATGACAATCAGGGTGGTCTCATTTTTTGGCTGGGGTCTTGGTATTGTTCTCTGTCTTTGTCCTGGATCTCTGGGACCGTTTGCGGGGTGGTTCTCCATCTGCAGGGGGTGGGGTGCTGGTGTCGTGGTCCTTTGGTGGTGCCTCCTGTCCACTAGCGCCAGCAGAGGTGGTGGGCAGTTCATTGTCCAGGCTAGTGTCAGGGGCCCCTTGTTGTGCCGCAGTGTCCCTCCTGGTATTGACGAGTTCCTTCAGCACCCCTACAATGGTGCCCAGGGTGGTATTGATGGATTTGAGTTCCTCCCTCAACCCCAAATACTGTTCCTCCTGAAGCCGCTGGGTCTCCTGAAACTTGGCCAGTACCGTTGCCATCGTCTCCTGGGAATGGTGATACGCTCCCATGATGTTGGAGAGGGCCTCGTGGAGAGTGGGTTCCCTGGGCCTGTCCTCCCCCTGTCGCACAGCAGCCCACCCAGTTCCCCTGTGTTCCTGGGCCTCTGTCCCCTGAACGGTGTGCCCACTGCCACTGCCCCCAGGGCCCTGGTGTTGTTGGGGTGGTGGGTTAGCCTGGGTTCCCTGTAGTGGTGGGCACACTGCTGCTTGACGTGTCCTGGGGACAGAGGTATGGGCCCGCTGGGTGGGTGCTGTGCTGGTGTTTCCAGAGGGGGAGGCTCTGTTGTGGCTTGTGCCAGTGTGAGGGGAACCAACTGTCCCGAGGTCCCAGATGGGCCGCGCTGGCCATCTAGATCCAGTTGGACAGAGCTGCTGTCATCACTGTGGGCCTCTTCTGTGGGGGGAGTGGACATGTCTGGCACCTCCTGTCCGGTGACGTTGGGTAGGGGTCCTTCAGGGGTGTAAAGGCATGATTATTGCATCTGTGTGTGCCATGGTGTGCAATGGGTGGGTGACCCTGTGCCCCAGTGCTTGCATTCCTGTGTAGGACCTTGTATGCAAAATGTTTAGGGGTGTGTGTGGGTATGTGCAGTGGCCATGCATTGGTGATGGGTGTCCATGCTTTGGTGTTGCATGCAGGGCTTGGTGTTGGGATGGGTGGGTTGTGATGGAGGGACATATGTGAGGAGTTGGAGTGATGGGGGTGAGGGTGGGGGTATGTGATAGCATGCAGGTAGGGTGGGGGATGAAGTAGTGAAAGATTTGCCTTACCAGAGTCCATTCCTCTAGCTACTCCTGCGAGGCCCTCAGGATGCAGTATAGCCAAGACCTGCTCCTCCCATGTTGTTAGTTGTGGGGGAGGAGGTCGGGGTCCGCCGCCAGTCCTCTGAACTGCGATGTGGTGTCTTGAGACCACGGAACACACCTTCCCCGTAGGTCGTTCCACCTCTTCCTGATGTCATCCCGTGTTCTTGGGTGCTGTCCCACTGCGTTGACCCTGTCCACGATTCTGTGCCATAGCTCCATCTTCCTAGCTATGGTGGTGTGCTGCACCTGTGATCCGAATAGCTGTGGCTCTACCCGGATGATTTCCTCCACCATGACCCTGAGCTCCTCCTCAGAAAACCTGGGGTGTCTTTGCGGTGCCATGGGGTGGTGTGGGTGATGTGTGGGGTGGTGTGTGTTGTGATGTGTGGGGTGATGTTTAGAGGTGTGTGGTGTTTTGTGCGTGGATGTTGTGTGAGTGATGGTGTTGAGTGCCTGTGGATGCTAGTTTGTAGATGGTGGTGTCTCTCTCTGGCCATCAGTCGCAATTGTGGTCGTAAGGGTTTGTGGGTGATGTGGGTGTGTGTTTTATATTGTATTGGGTGTGTGGGAGTGGTGTGTGTATGTGTATCAGGCGTGTGTATTTCGATTTGTCCAATGTGGATGTGTTTTGTAGATGTGTGTGTATTTTGAGCACAGCGGTGTGTACCGCCAATGGAATACCGCGGTTGAAAGTCCGCCGCGTGGATTCGTGGGTCGTGATAGTGTTAGCCTATTCCTGTTGGCGTGACGGTGGGGGTTTTGTTATCGCCAGTTTATCACTGACCTTTGGTGTGGCGGACTTGTGTGGGTGTCTACATTTTGGCGGATTCCGAGCTGTGGGTCGTAATAGCTGTGGTGGAATTCCGCAGCCGCTGCGGTGTGTTGGCGGACTTCTGCATGGCAGTAAGAGGCATTTACTGCCAATGTTGTAATGACCCCCTCAGTGTTACAAAATGAAAAAAAGGTACTTTATTATGGTAACACAACACTAAAATTACTATACAGAGAAAACTCCCTAGGAGGTAAGTAATACACAAGATATATACACTAGTTGTCCGAAGTAGGCATAAGAGCAATTAGAAAACAGTGCAAATAGTGTAAAACACAATAGAGAATAGTGGACAAAGGGAAGTACCACAACACCACTTAGCAACCAGGAAAGCAGGAGTAGATCATTAGAATTTCCCCAGAACACCCACTTAGAAGAAAAGAAGAGGATTGCAAAACCCATAGATGACTGCAAGAAACCAAGGGTGGAGTTCAGAAGAGGAAGACCTGTGGAAAGAAGGGACCAAGGGCCATATTTATACTTTTTGACGCTAAACTGCGCTAACGCAGTTTAGCGTAAAAAAAATTAGCGCCGTCTAACGTCATTCTGAAGCGCCATGCGGGCGCCGTATTTATAGAATGGCGTTAGCTGGCGTTAGCCGACCGGCGCTGCCTGGTGTGCGTGGAAAAAAACCACGTACACCAGGCAGCGCCGGCGTTGGGGAAAATGGCGTATGGGCGTCTCAAAATGGGGCAAGTCAGGTTGAGTCATAAAAATCGCCTTAACCTGATTTGCGCCATTTTTTTACGACGCCCATCCCCCATTAACATGACTCCTGTCTTAGCAAAGACAGAAGTCATGCCCCCTTGCCCAATGGCCATGCCCAGGGGACTTATGTCCCCTGGGCATGGTCATTGGGCATAGTGGCATGTAGGGGGGCACAAATCAGGCCCCCCTATGCCACAAAAAAAAAAATATATACTTACCACAACTTACCTTTTCTTCCCTGGGATGGGTCCCTCCATCCTTGGGTGTCCTCCTGGGGTGGGCAAGGGTGGCAGGGGGTGTCCCTGGGGGCAGGGGAGGGCACCTCTGGGCTCATTCTGAGCCCACAGGTCCCTTAACGCCTGCCCTGACCCAGCCGTTAAATTCAGGCGCAAATGCGGGTTTTTTTGCCCCGCCCACTCCCGGGCGTGATTTTTGCCCGGGAGTATAAATACCACGCACATGCCTGGGAGTCATTTTTTAAGACGGGAACGCCTACCTTGCATCTCATTAACGCAAGGAAGGTGTTCACGCCAAAAAATGACGCTAACTCCATGAACTTTGGTGCTAGACGCGTCTAACGCCAAAGTACAAATATGGCGTTAGTTTTGCATCAAATTTGTGTCGAAAAAAACGACGCAATTTCGGCGCAAACGGAGTATAAATATGCCCCCAAGTTCAGAAGACACAGCAGAGTCCAGTGGGGGCAGGAGCCCCTACCCACCAAGCTGAGGATTGCAGGAGTTGGTCGAAGGTGTAGAAGGAAGGTCAGCACTGCAGCCCTGGAATCGGAGTTGAGTTCCTGGAGGATGCAAGTGATGTCCCACACCGGAAGGAAGATTGCAGTTGGGTTTACGTGTCGGATTCCATCAACAAGCCTTGGCACAGGCAAAACTCACGGATGGCGGAACGTGGTGCTGTCGGGGACCAGCAAGGCCCAGGAGGGCTCAACCCAGGAAGGGGAATCAGAGGGGGTCCTCAGTATCACACAGAGTCCATAGAAGCATAGGCAGCATGCACAGGAGTCCCACAGGACGGGGACACAGAAGGTGCAAATGGAGCCCATGCAGCACTACGAAAAGGAGTCCTACGCCGCAGGAGAGTCACTCAGGGAGCTGTGCGGCACAGGAAGGAGTGCTGGGGGCTGGAGCTACACGAAGACTGAAGACACCTTGGAAGGAGAGCCAACAAGCCTTGGCAACTGCAAAGGATGCAGTGCATGGGGTTACTTTCCTGCGTGGGAAGGCAAGGGCTTACCTCCACCCAAGTTGGACAGCTGGTAGAGAGGACCGTCTGGACCACTTCTGACCACCACCTGTGTTGCAGGATCCATGCAGCTCAGCATGAGAGGGGATCCATGCAGTAAGTCATCGTTGCTGTTGGTGCCTGGAGATGCAGGGGAGTGACTCTTTCATTCCAAGGGAGATTCCTTCTTCTTTCCTGTGCAGACTGAAGACGGGTTGTCCTTTGAGGATGCACGACCTGTGAAATGTGGCAAATGCTGGAAGGAGCTGGAGAAAGAATGTTGCAGGCAAAGTCTTCGTCTTTGTTTCAGATTGTCAGATTGACTGGAGAGTCCAGATGCAGTTTCTTTGGTCAGAAGTCGAAGTAAGGGATGCAGAGGAATCCTGCTGGAATATTGCAAGCTGAATCTGAGAAACCACCCAAAGCAGAGACCTTAAATAGACCTGAAGTGGGATTGGTCACCTAGCTGGGTGACCACCTATCTGGAGGGGGCTCTGACATCACCTGTCTGGCCTGGCCACTCAGATGTTCCTAGAGTTCCCTGCCAACCTTGGATTCAAGATAGCAAAACCCAGGGACCCTCTGGAGGAGCTCTGGGCACCACCACCGGGATGGTGCCCTTCAAAGCATACTAGTGGCTTGGGGAGGCTACCCCTCCCGAGCCACGTAACACCTATTTCCAAAGAGAGAGGGAGTAACACCCCTCTCCCAAAGGAAATCCTCCATTCTGCCTTCCTGGGATTGAGCTGCTCAAGCAACAGGAGGGAAGCAACCTGTCTGTGAAGTGGCAGCAGCTTAGGCTGCCTGGAAAACCTCTGAAGGCTGTAGTAGCAATGCTGGGGTTCCTCTTACAAACCCTAGAGTGCATGGAATCATAAAACCAATGCTTGCAAACGTATTGGGGTATGATCCCGACATATTTGATACCAAACATGCCCAGGTTCGGAGTTACCATTATGTAGCTGGACATAGGTAGTGACCTATGTCCAGTACTCATTTAAAATGGCGTTCCGTACTCACAAAGTCCAGGAAAATGGATCTGGAGTTTGTGGGGGCACCTCTGCTAGTGCAGGGGTGCCCTCACACAAAAGTACCTGCAACCTGCCCTCTGGGCTGAGAGGGCCTACCATACGGGTGACTTACAGTGACCCAGTGCAGTGACCTGTAGTGAAAACAGGTGCATGCACCCAGTTCATGCAGTCTGGAATGGCAGGCCTGCAGAACCCTTTGTGAATAACTGCTGTTGCCCATAGGGGTCCCCTGGAACCCAAATGCCCTGCGTACCTAGGTACCATATACTAGACTAGAGACTTACATGGGGGGACCGGTATGCCAATTGTGGGAAGAAAAAGGTACAATTTAGAGGAGAGAGCAAAACCAATGGGGTCCTGGTTAGCAGGATCCCAGTAGACACAGTCAAACAGACTGACAACAGGCAGAAAATGGGGGTAACCATGCCAAGAAAAAGGGTACTTTTCTACACTCCCCACCCCCAAACAAAGGACAAGAAGGCTAACCTTGCCCAGATGAGTCTTCATTGTCTAAGTGGAAACATCTGGAGAGTCCATCTGCATTGCAGAGGTTATTCCGAGGTCTATGTTCCACTGCATAGAAGGGGCTTGTGCTCTGTTTGAAAAATGAAGTGAGTGCCAAACAGGTATGTCCTCAGCTTCTTCAAGGCCCAGACCCATAGGAAAGGCCTCCCTTTCTATAACTGACAAAAACTTCTATCTTGGGGTCAACCTTCTGCTTATAAAAGCAACTGGTTGATCCTGGCCCTCAGTGTTGAGCTGAGAAAGAACTGCCCCCACCCCTACCTCAGAGGCATCAGTGTGGACAATTACGTTTTTGGAGTAGTCAGGGTTTTTTAACACTGATGCAGAGCACATGGCCTCTTTGAGGTCCTCAAAAGCTTTTTGACAGCTAGCTGTCCACAAAAAAATAATTGGGCATCTTCTTAGATGTGAGTTCATTCAAAGGGGCTACAGTGGAGCCCTAATTCTTGATGAACCTCCTGGAGTACCCAGTGGGGCCTACGAAGGCTCTCACCTCGGTCTGTGTCGTTGAGGGAGTCCATTCTAAAACAGTCTGGATCTTCCCCTGCAATGGTTGAATCTGGCCTCCACCTACCATGTGGCCCAGTACACAACCTTCCCCTGCCCTATCTGAAACTTAGAGGCCTTGACAGTGAGGCCTGCTTTTTGCAGAACCTCCAAAACACTCCAGAGGTGGACCAGGTGGTCATCCCAGGTGGAGCTAAAGACAGTAATGTCATCATGATGGGCTACACTGTAGGCTTCCAAACATTGGAGGACTGTATTCACCAGCCTCTGAAAAGTGGCAGCTGCATTCGTCAAACCAAAGGACATAACAGTAAATTGATAATGCCCCCCAATGGTTGAGAATGCAGTTTTTGGTTTTGCATCCTCTGACAATTTGATCTGCCAATATCCTGCTGTCAAGTCAAAGGTGCTTAGATACTTGACAGATGCCAGTGTATCTACGAGCTCATCCGCCCTAGGAATAGGGTGAACATTAGTCTTTGTGATTGTGTTGAGCCCTCAGTAATCAACACAGAATCCCCTTTTTCCCATTCTGGAAGTGAGCTTTTGGTACCAGCACCATAGGGCTAGCCCAGGGGCTGTCAGAGGGCTCATTCACTCCTAGGTCTAGCATATTTTGCACTTCTGCTTTGATGCAGTCCCTAACATGATCAGGTTGCCTGTAAATTGAACTTTCAACAGGCAAGCTGTTCCCTGTGTCGATGGTGTGTTCACACCATGTTATCTGACCAGGTGTCAGAGAAAACAGTTCAGAGAACTGCCATATGAGGTTCCTGCAGTCCTCTTTCTGAGACTCAGAAAGGCAGTCTACTAGGATAAGTCCATCCACTGACACATCAGCTGCAGTGGTGAAGAAGAGATCAGGGAGAGTTCCTCTCTTATTCTTGTCCCTCATCAGTTGCCATGAGCAGGGTCATGTCAGCCCTGTCATAGTGGGGCTTAAGGCAGTTCACATGAAGCACCCTGAGAGGACTTCTAGGAGTGCCAAGGTCCACTAAGTAGGTGGCCTCACCCTTCTTCTCCACTATAGTATGGGGAACACTCCACTTGTGTTGGAGTGCCCAGGACCCACACTTTCTATCCTGGAAGGTACACAGTTAGGATAGCCTTCAGGTCATGCCATTGCTTCTGCAGTCATTGGCTGGCCTGAAGGTTTTTAGTGGCCCTTTTCATATACTCAGCCATCCTAGATCTGAGGTCAAGTACATAATCCACAATGTCTTGTTTGGGGGGCTTAAACGTTTGCTCCCAGCCTTCCCTCACAAGTGCAAGTGGACCCCTCACAGGGTGACCAAACAGAAGTTCAAAGGGACTGCAGGCCACTTCCTTCTGAGGAACTTCCCTGTAGGCAAACAAGAGGCATGTCAGTAGAACATCTCATTTCCTCCTGAGTTTTTCAGAAAGTCCCATAATCATGCCTTTGAGAGTTTTATTAAATCTCTCAACCAAACCATTTGTTTGTGGGTGGTAATGGGTAGTGAACTGGCAAGTTAAACCTAATTTCTTCCACATGGCTTTAAGGTATGCAGATATGAAGTTTGTACCTCTGTCTGATAAACATTTTTTGGGGAAGCCCACCCTGGAGAAGACTCCCAGGAGGGCCTTTGCCACTGCTGGAGCTATAGTGGTCCTTAGAGGGATAGCCTCTGGATACCTGGTGGCTTGGTCCACCACCAGTATAAATCTGTTTCCGGAGGCAGTGGGCGGGTCTATAGGGCAACAATACACCATCCCAACCCTCTCAAAGGGAACCCCAACCACTGGTAATGGAATTAGGGGAGCCTTTGGGGTGCCACCTGTCTTGCCACTTTGTATCTCCAGACATATGGGGCCAGTGAAAGTGTGGGACAAGTCTGTCCCAAGTCTTGCTTTGCCCCAGGTGACTTGCCAGGGGTATGTCATGTGCAAGGGTCAACAAAATTCTCTATACTGCAGAGGTACTACCAACCTCTGGGTGGCACCAGGGTGGGGTTCCCTTAGCTCTAAGTCTAAGAGGCTGTCTTCCCAATACACCTTATTGGTGCCACTGACATCTCCTCCTTCCTAAAGGACAGCTTGCTGTCTTAACCTTTCCAGTGTGGGACAGGTTTGCTGTGCCCTACTGAACTCCTCCCTGGCAGGCCCCCCCTGCACCTTCAAGTTCAGTTGTGTCAGTTTTCAACTCTTCAGGTGTAGGTTCTACCAAGGGAGTGGATTCCTCCTCCTTAAAGGGGAGATCCTCTCTGGAGGGTGGGGTAGGGGCAACTCTTTGCTCTTTCTATCCTTGGCTTTTGGAGCCTGTTAGGCCATTGTTCCAGGCTCCAAGATTCCATTTTCATTTTGCATTTTGGCTTGAGCCCTGGTCAAAGCATAAATATGCACTGGGATGCCTAGCATTGCTCCATGGGCCTCCAACTCCACTTCAGCCCATGCTGAAGTCTCCAAGTCATTCCTCAATAGACACTCTACAGGTAAGTCTGTGGCCACTACAACCTTCTTTGGGCCAGTAACCCCCTCCCCCCCAAAGCTGAAATCAACAACTGCCATGGGGTGGCACACAGTGTTGTAGTGGCCGTCAGTCACTTGATACTGATGACCAAGTAGGTGTTGCTCAGGGGACACCAGTTTTTCAGTCACAATGGTGTAGGAAAGTACTATCTTCCTTGGCATGTTACCCCCATTTTTCACATGTATGTCAGTATGTTTTTGCCTGTCTCACTGGGATCCTGCTGGTCAGGACCCCAGTACACATGCATATGCCTGTGTAGTGCCTAACTGTGTCACTGAGGCTTTGCTAACCAGAACCCCAGTGCTTATGCTCTCTCTGCTTTTAAATTTGCCACTGTAGGCCAGTGACTTCATTTGCCTATTTCAATTGACATACTGGAACCCCCTTATAAGTCCCTAGTATATGGTACCAAGGTACCCAGGGCATTGGGGTTCTAGGAGATCCATATGGGCTGCAGCATTTCTTTTGCCACCCATAGGGAGCTCAGACAAACCCTTACACAGGACTGGCACTGCAGCCTGCTTGAAATAGTGCACACACTATTTCACAGCCATTTTCACTGCACTTAAGTAACTGATAAGTAACCTATATGTCTAACTTTCACTTGCTGAAGGTTCGGTGCAACATTACTAAGTGTGAGGGCACCCTTGCACTAGCAAAGGTGCCCCCACATTGTTCAGGGCAAATTCCCCGGACTTTGTGAGTGCGGGGACACTATTACACGCGTGCACTACATATAGGTCACTACCTATATGTAGCTTCACAATGGTAACTCCGAATATGGCCATGTAACATGTCTATGATCATGGAATTGCCCCCTCTATGCCATCCTGGCATAGTTGGCACAATCCCATGATCCCAGTGGTCTGTAGCACAGACCCTGGTACTGCCAAACTGCCTTTTCAGGGGTTTCACTGCAGCTGCTGCTGCTGCCAACCCCTCAGACAGGTTTCTGCCCTCCTGGGGTCCAGCCAGGCCTGGCCCAGGATGGCAGAACAAAGGACTTCCTCTGAGAGAGGGTGTTACACCCTCTCCCTTTGGAAAATGGTGTGAAGGCAGGGGAGGAGTAGCCTCCCCCAGCCTCTGGAAATGCTTTCATGGGCACAGATGGTGTCCATTTCTGCATAAGCCAGTCTACACCGGTTCAGGGACCCCTTAGCCCTGCTCTGGCGCGAAACTGGACAAAGGAAAGGGGAGTGACCACTCCCCTGACCTGCACCTCCCCTGGGAGGTGCCCAGAGCTCCTCCAGTGTGCTCCAGACCTCTACCATCTTGGAAACAGAGGTGCTGCTGGCACACTGGACTGCTCTGAGTGGCCAGTGCACCCAGGTGACGTCGGAGACTCCTTCTGATAGGCTCCTTCAGGTGTTGCTAGCCTATCCTCTCTCCTAGGTAGCCAAACCCTCTTTTTTGGTTATTTAGGGTCTCTGTCTCTGGGGATTCCTTAGATAACGAATGCAAGAGCTCATCAGAGTTCCTCTGCATCTCTCTCTTCACCTTCTGCCAAGGAATCGACTGCTGACCGTGCTGGAAGCCTGCAAAACTGCAACAAAGTAGCAAAGACGACTACTGCAACTCTGTAACGCTGATCCTGCCGCCTTCTCGACTGTTTTCCTGGTGGTGCATGCTGTGGGGGTAGTCTGCCTCCTCTCTGCACTAGAAGCTCCGAAGAAATCTCCAGTGGGTCGACGGAATCTTCCCCCTGCAACCGCAGGCACCAAAGAACTGCATCACCGGTCCCCTGGGTCTCCTCTCAGCACGATGAGCGAGGTCCCTTGAATCCAGCAACTGTGTCCAAGTGACTCGCACAGTCCAGTGACTCTTCAGTCCAAGTTTGGTGGAGGTAAGTCCTTGCCTCCCCACGCCAGACTGCATTGCTGGGAACCACGACTTTTGCAGCTACTCCGGCCTCTGTGCACTTCTGGCGGAAATCCTTTGTGCACAGCCAAGCCTGGGTCCACGGCACTCTAACCTGCATTGCACGACTTTCTAAGTTGGTCTCCGGCGGCGTGGGACTCCTTTGTGCAACTTCGGGTGAGCACCGTTTCACTCTTCTTCGTAGTGCCTGTTCCGGCACTTCTGCGGGTGCTGCCTGCTTCTGAGAGGGCTCCTTGTCTTGCTCGACACCCCCTCTGTCCCCAGACGCAATTGGCGACATCCTGGTCCCTCCTGGGCTACAGCAGCATCCAAAAACCCTAACCGCACGATTTGCAGCTAGCAAGGCTTGTTGGCGGTCTTTCGGCAGGAAAACACTTCTGCACGACTCTCCACGGCGTGGAGGATCCATCCTCCAAAGGGGAAGTCTCTAGCCCTTGTCGTTCCTGCAGAATCCTCAGCTTCTACTGTCCAGTAGCAGCTTCTTTGCACCCACAGCTGGCATTTCCTGGGCATCTGCCCATCTCCGACTTGCTTGTGACTTTTGGACTTGGTCCCCTTGTTCCACAGGTACCCTAGATTGGAAATCCACAGTTGTTGCATTGCTGGTTTGTGTCTTTCCTGCATTATTCCTCTAACACGACTTCTTTGTCCTTAGGGGAACTTTAGTGCACTTTGCACTCACTTTTCAGGGTCTTGGGGTGGGCTATTTTTCTAACCCTTACTATTTTCTAATAGTCCCAGCGACCCTCTACAAGGTCACATAGGTTTGGGGTCCATTCGTGGTTCGCATTCCACTTTTGGAGTATATGGTTTGTGTTGCCCCTATCCCTATGTGTCCCCATTGCATCCTATTGTAACTATACATTGTTTGCACTGTTTTCTAAGACTATACTGCATATTTTTGGTATTGTGTACATATATCTTGTGTATGTTTGCTATCCTCATACTGAGGGTACACTCTGAGATACTTTGGCATATTGTCATAAAAATAAAGTACCTTTATTTTTAGTATATCTGTGTATTGTGTTTTCTTATGATATTGTGCATATGACACTAGTGGTACTGTAGGAGCTTCACTCGTCTCCTAGTTCAGCCTAAGCTGCTCTGCTAAGCTACCATTATCTATCAGCCTATGCTGCTAGACACCCTATACACTAATAAGGGATAACTGGGCCTGGTGCAAGGTGCAAGTACTCCTTGGTACTCACTACAAGCCAGTCCAGCCTCCTAAACCAGTACCAAGTGACAGATGCCCATAGCAACACTCTAAGCCACCCCATGGCTGTTGTGAATATTAACTGGGGTGTGGGGGGGTACTGGTCCAAAGAAAGTTGTGGTAGCCACTGATTTACCTGTAGAATGTCTGCTAGGCAATGATTTGGAGACTTTAGCTTGGGCTGAGGTAGAGTTGGAGGCCCATGCAGCAATGCTGGGCATTCCAGGGGACATCTTTGCTCTTACCATGGCTCTGGCCAAGAAGCAAAGAGGACAGGGAAACTTGGATCCTGGAACAATGGACCAAGTGGTCCCAAAAACTAGGGGTAGGAAGGGCAAACCCTTGTCCACTATCCCTCCCTCCACAGATGATTCCCCTTTTGAAGAAGAGGAATTCTCTCTCTGTGCAGAACCGACACCATAGGAGCTGGAAGCTGATACAGCTAAGCTTTTGGGTGCAGGGGGGGCTGCCAGGGAAGAGCTGAGTGTGGCACAGCAGACTTGTCCCACATTGAAGGGCCTCAGACAGCAAGCTGTCAAGCAGCAAAATGGTGATGTCATTGACACACACAGAGTTTACTGGGAGAATAATCTCCTTTATACTGAAGCAAGGGACCCTAAACCTGGTGCCACCAGGAGACTGGTCACCCCCCTTCAGTACAGGGAATTCCTCCTCACTCTGGATCATGACATCCCATTAGCTGGGCATTTAGGCCAGAGTAAACATGGGACAGGCTTGTTCCACATTTTCACTGGCTCCATATGTCAGAAGACACAAAGGAGTTTTGTCGTTCCTGTGTCATCTGCCAAGCCAGTGGCAAGACTGGTAGCACCCTAAAGGCCCCCTTATTGCCACTACCGGTGGTTGGAGTGCCCTTTGAAAAGGTAGGGGTTTATATTGTTGGCCCCCCTTGACTCTCCAACAGCTTCTGGCAATAGGTTTATCCTTTTGGTGGTGGACCATACCTAGAAGCTATCTCTTCAAGGACCACTACAGCTCCTGCAGTCGCAAAGGCCCTCCTGGGAATCTTTTCCAGAGTGGGCTTCCCTAAGGAAGTAGTGTCAGACAAGGGTAGTAACTTCATGTCTGCATACCTAAAAGCAATGTGGAAGGAGTGTGATGTTACATACAAAAGTTCTCCACCCCTTATCATCCACAAACTAGTGGACTGGTTGAGAGGTTTAATAAAACCCTCAAAGGTATGAAACTCAGAAGGAGGTGGAATGTCCTATTACCACGTCTCCTTTTCACCTACAGGGAGGTACCTCAAAAAGGAGTGGGCTACATTCCCTTTGAACTCCTCTTTGGTCACCCTGTGAGGGGTCCACTTGCTCTTGTTAAGGAGGGCTAGGAACAACCTTTAAAAGCTCCAAAAACAGGACATAGTGGACTATGTACTTGGCTTGAGAAGTAGGATGGCTGAGTACATGAAAAGGGCCAGCAAAAACCTTCAGGCCAGCTAAGAGCTTCAAAAGCAATGGTTTGACCAGAAGGCTGTCCTGACAGAGTACCACCCAGGACAGAAGGTGTGGGTATTGGAGCCTGTGGCCCCAAGAGCACTCCAGGACAAATGGAGTGGACCCCATCTAATTGTAGAGCAAAAAGGTGAGATCACCTACTTGGTGGACCTGGGCACTGCCAGAAGCCCCCTTAGGGTGCTTCATGTCTATCGCCTAAAGGCTTACTATGACAGGGCTGACTTAACCCTGCTCATGTCTACAGATGAGGGACAGGAAGAAGATAGTGACCCTCTCCCTGATCTCTTCTCCTCCACTGAAACTGATGGTTTAGTGGAGCGAGTGGTTCTGGCAGACTGCCTTACTGCTGAGCAGAAGGAAGACTGTAAAAATCTCCTTGATCAGTTTTCGGAACTCATCTCACTCACACCTGGTACAACTACTTGGTGTGAAAAAACAATTGACACTGGGGCCAGTTTACCTGTTAAAAGTAAAATTTACAGGCAACCTGACCATGCCAGAGTTTGCATAAAAGCTGAAGTTCAGAAAATGTTAGCCCTGGGAGTTATTGAGCCTTCTGATAGCCCCTGGGCTAGCCCAGTGCTGCTTGTCCCCAAACCTCATAACAAAGAAGGAAAGAGAGAAATGCGGTTTTGTGTGGACTATAGGTGTCTCAATACAGTAAACAAAACAGATGCTCACCCTATACCCGGGGCAGATGAGCTAATAAATACATTGACATCTGCCAAGTATCTAAGCACTTTTGACTTGACTACAGGGTATTGGCAGGTCAAAATGTCAGAAGATGCTAAAGCAAAAACTGCATTTTCTACCATAGGAGGGCATTATCACTTCACAGTGATGCCCTTAGGTTTGAAAAATGCACCTGCCACTTTTCAGAGGCTGGTGAATACAGTCCTTCAAGGATTGGAAGCTTTTAGTGCAGCATATTTGGATGATATTGCTTTCTTAAGCCCCAACTGGGATCACCTGGTAGGGCAGGGGAACGTGGTTTATCTGGGCCACCTGGTAGGTGGGGAACAGATTGCACTACTTCAGGGGAAGATTCAGACCATTATGGACTGGGCTCCCCCTACAACTCAGACCCAGGTCAGGGCCTTCTTAGGTCTCACTGGGTATTACAGGAGGTTCATCAAGAACTATGGCTTCATTGCAGAACCTCTTAATGACCTCACCAGTAAGAAAATGCCTAAAAAGGTATTGTGAACAGCTAGTTGTCAAAAAGCTTTTGAGGAGCTTAAGCAGGCAATGTGCTCTGCACCTGTCTTGAAAAGCCCAAACTACTCCAAAACATTCATTGTCCAAACAGATGCTTCTGAATTAGGGGTATGGCCTGTACTATCACAACCTAACTTAGAGGGCCAGAATCGACCTGTTGCTTTAATTAGCAGGAGGTTGACCCCTAGAGAAAAGCGTTGTACTGCCATAGAGAGGGAGGCCTTTGCTGTTGTCTGGGCACTGAAAAAGCTGAGATCCTATGTGTTTGGGACTCATTTTATTGTTCAGACAGACCACAAACCTCTATTATGGCTTAAACAAATGAAAGGTGAAAACCCTAAATTGTTGAGGTGGCCCATCTCCCTACAGGGAATGGACTATACAGTGGAACATAGACCTGGGAGTACCCACTCCAATGCAGATGGACTCTCCAGATATTTCCACTTAGACAATGAAGACTCATCTGAGCAAGGTTAGCCTTAATGTCCCTCATTTGGGGGGTTGTGTAGGAAAGTACCATCTTCCTTGGCACGTTACCCCCATTTTTCACATGTATGTCAGTAGTTTTTTGCCTGTCTCACTGGGATCCTGCTGCCCAGTGCTCATAGTTTGTGGCCTAATGTGTATGCCTGTGTAGTGCCTAGCTGTGTCACTGAGGCTCTGCTAACCAGAACCTCAGTGCTTATGCTCTCTCTGCTTTTACATTTGACACTGTAGGCCAGTGACTTCATTTACCAATTTTAATTGGCATACTGGACCCCCCTTATATGTCCCTAGTATATGGTGCCTAGGTACCCAGGGCATTTGGGGTTCCAGGAGATCCATATGGGCATTTCTTTAGCCACCCATAGGGAGCTCAGACAAACCCTTACACAGTACTGCCACTGCAGCCTGTGTGAAATAGTGCACACACTATTTCACAGCCATTTTCACTGCACTTACGTAACTTATAAGTCACCTATATGTCTAACCTTCACTTGCTGAAGGCTAGGTGCAAAGTTACTAAGTGTGAGGGCACCCTTGCACTAGCAAAGGTGCCCCACATAGATCAGGGCCATTTCCCCGGACCTTGTGAGTGCGGGACGCCATTACATGCGTGCACTACATATTGGTCAATACCTATATGTAGCTTCACAATGGTAACTCCGAATATGGCCATGAAACATGTCTAAGATCATGGAATTGTCCCCCATTCCAAATATGGTATTTGGGAGCCAATTCCATGCGTCCTAGCGGCTTCACCATGGACCCCCAGTACTGCCAAACCAGCTCTCTGAGGCTTGCACTGCAGCTACAGCTGCTGCCACCTCATAGGCAGGGTTCTGCCATCCTGGGGTTTGGGCAGCCCAGTCCCAGGAAGGCAGAACAAAGCATTTCCTCTGAGAGCAGGGTGTTACACCCTTTCCTTTGGAAATAGGTGTTACAGACTGGGGAGGGGTAGCCTCCCCCAGCCTCTGGAAATGCTTTGAAGGGCACAGATGGTGCCCTCCTTGCATAAACCAGTCTACACCGGTTCAGGGACCCTTTCTCAACTGGACAAAGGAAGGGGGAGTGACCACCCCCTTGTCAATCACCACCCTAGGAGTGGTGCCCAGAGCTCCTCCAGTGTGTCCTAAACTTCAGCCATCTTGCTTTGCAAGGTGTGGGGGCACCCTGGAGGGCTCTGAGTTGCCAGTGCCAGCGGGTGACGTCAGAGACCCCTCCTGATAGGTCCATACCTGATAAGATAGCCAACCCACCTCTCAGGGCTATTTAGGGTCTCTCCTGTGGGTTCTCTTCAGATTCTGCTTGCAAGTTTCCTTGAGGAATCCTCTGCAACAACTTCAGCATCCTCTGACCTCGAATCAACCGCAGCCTGCTCCAAGAAATGCTGTAATTGCAACAAAGTGTCTACAAGAGACACTTTTCTTCAGCAACCTCAGTTCCACGTCAGCAACTGCAACAGTTTCCACGGTGTGCATGCTCTGGGTACTCCCTGTCTTCATCCTGCACCAGAAGGACCAAAGAAATCTCCAGTGGAGTGATCGAGTCACTCCCCTGCTCCAAGCAGGCACCTTCCAAGGCGACGACCAGTACCCTGGAACTCCTATCAGGGTGACAAGCGTGCTCCTAAGGACACAGAGGGTGGACATCATCGACATAGACTGTCCTGAGGTCCTGCTGACGCAATTTGGAGGAGGTAAGACCTTGCGTTCCCTGAGAACGATAGTACCCCTATGTTTTGTGTCTTCTTCGCCTCATGAGGCCTCTATGCACTCTTTGTAAAATTCCTTTATGTACAGCCTGGCCCAGGTCCCCGGCACTCCACCCTGCAAAGCTCAACTCGCTCAGTTGTTCTGCAGCAGAGTGGGACCTTCTTTTGTAGTGCTGCATCAACCGATTTTGCACCTCCTGCAGCTTCTGGGGGCGCTGGCTGGCATCCTGAGGGCTCTCTAAAGCGCTGAGAGCCCCCTCTTCCTCCTTACACAGAGTTGTGGCCCCCAGGTCCCTCCTGGGTCCATCCAGTGCCATTTTGATGAAAAACTCACTTTTGCTGTAGCGAAGGCTTGCTGGTGCCTTCCAACACAAAATCTCATCTGCAACAGTCTTCACGCCGTGGGACATCTTTTGCATCATGCAGGAACTCACTGGCATCTTCCTAGGGTGCATTTCTGCAGTCTTCAACTAACCAGGGACTCTTCTTTTGCACCCTCTTCTAGGTTGGCAGGGGCTCCTATTCTTCCTAGAACTTTTTTAAACTTCTGGACTTGGTCCCCTTCCTTTGCAGGTCTTCAGGTCCAATAATCTAGCAGTTGTTCTTTGCAGACTTGGTTGGCTGCTGCAAAATCCCACAAACGAGGTGTAGTGTGTCCTAAGGAAACTTGCAGTACTTTACTCCTGCTTATCTGGGCTCTGGGGTGGGGTAATTTACTTACCTTTACTGTATTCTTACTCTCCCAGCGATTCTGCACACACAACACTTTTCTAGGGGGGAATTCGTGATTCACATTCCACTTTTTTAGTATATGGTTTGTGTTGCCCCTAGACCTATTTTCTCCCATTACATTCTATAGGATTTTCTACTGTTTGCATTGTTCTATAACTATTTACTTGTCTAATTTTGGTGTATAGTGTATATATTGTGAATAATACTTACCTACAGAAGGAGTATTTTCTCTAAGATATTTTTGGTACTGTGTCACCCAAATAAATACCTTTATTTTTGGTAACACTGAGAATTGTCTTTACTTGTGTATAGGTACTGTGTAACTATAAGTGGTATTGCAGGAGCTTTGCATGTCTCCTAGTTCAGCCTAAGCTGCTCTGCTATAGCTACCTTTATCAGCCTAAGCTGCTAGAACACTACTACATTTCACTAATAAGGGATAACTGGACCTGGTATAAGGTATAAGTACCCTCGGTACCCACTACAAACCAGCCCAGCCTCCTACATTGGTGGTGCAGCGGTGGGGTAAGTACTTGTATTGCTTTACCACTTTGTTACTGGTGCTTTTCACAAGAAAAGCTTGCTCCAATACTTAGAGCATACACAGTAAATACCTAGAAGTGATTTTTCGAACTTTCTAAAAAGTTCTTTAAACTTTGCAAACGTTTTTACAAAGTTCTGAAGAGTTTTCTTCTTTTCTCTAAAAAGTTAGCTCTGTTATTCTACTAACTTTTTACTCACTTTCCTAACCTTTTTCTCTTTCAATATGTCTTCTGTAGAAGCTACCCCTAGAGTTGTCAAAACTACCTTTGAGAATCTAAACTTTAAAAGTTTGACGTGTCTGTAGGAGGCTGGCCTGGCTTATAGTGAGTACTTTGTGGTACTTACACCTTGTGCCAGGTCCAGTTATCCATTATTAGTAGATTAGTAGTGTTCTAGCAGCTTAGGCTGATGGGGGTAGCTATCGCAGAGCAGCTTAGGCTGAACTGGGAGACATGCAAAGCTCCTACTATACCACTTATATCATATAGCACCATGTCATAAGAAACACAATACTCAGAGTTACTAAAAATAAAGGTACTTTATTTTAGTGACACTATGCCAAAAGTATCTCAGAGGATATACTCCCTTAGGAGGTAAGTAAAATACTCAAAATATACACACAAACCAAAATCAGGTAAGTAAAACACTTAGAAAAGTAGTGCAAACACTGTAGAACACAATAGAATGCAATAGGAGACAATAGGCCTAGGGGCAACACAAACCATATACTCCAAAAGTGGAATGCGAACCACAAATGAACCCCAGGCCTAGTGTAGTGTGTAGAGGGTCGTTGGGAGTGTAAGAAAACACTAAGGTTGTCCAAGATACCCCACCCCAAGACCCTAAAAAGTAGGAGTAAAGGTACCCTACTACCCCAGAAAGACAGTAAAGTCGAGATAGGGGATTCTGCAAAGGCAACAACTGACTGCAAAGCACTGAAGACGGATTCCTGGACCTGAGGACCTGCAAAGGAAGGCGACCAAGTCCAAGAGTCACGCAAGTGTCCGGGGGGGGCAGGAGCCCACTAAACCCCAGATGAAGGTGCAAAAGGGCTGCCTCTGGGTGGAAAAAGCCAAAGATTCTGCAACAACGGAAGGTGCCAGGAACTTCTCCTTTGGTCAGAAGATGTCCCACGGCGTGCTGGAGGATGCAGAGTTGTTTCCACGCAGAAAGACTGCAAACAAGCCTTGCTAGCTGCAAGAGTCGCAGTTGAAGATTATGGGTGCTGCCAGGGCCCAGGAAGGACCAGGAGTTCGCCCCTTGGAGGAGGAGACGGAGGGGGCGCTCACCAACCAAGAGAGCCCATGCAGTAGCAGGCAGCACCCGCAGAAGCACTTGAACAGGCATTCAAGAAATCTGAGCATGGCGGTCATCTCAGCACATCAGAAGAGGGTCGTACGAAGTCAGAGGTCAACTCAGCGAGTTGGGCAATGCAGGATGGAGTGCTGGGGACCTGGGCTGTGCTGTGCACGAAGGAAGTCTTGCAAAAGTGCACAGAATCCCTAGCAGCTGCAGATCACGCAGTACACAGAATTATTGTCTGGCGTGCAGAGACAAGGACTTACCACCACCAAATTTTGGACAGAAGGACCACTGGACTGTTGGGGTCACTTGGATCCAGCTCCTGTGTTCCAGGGACCACGCTTGTCAAGATGAGAGGGGACCCAGAGGACCGGTGATGCAGAAGTTTGGTGCCTGGGTTAGCAGGGGGAAGATTCCGTCGACCCACAGGAGATTTCTTCTTAACTTCCAGTGCAGGGTGAAGGCAGACAGCCCTCAGAGCATGCACCACCAGGAAGCAGTCAAGAAAGCCGGCAGGATTAGGCGCTACAATGTTGCTGGTAGTCGTCTTTCTACTTTGTTGCAGTTTTGCAGGTGTCTTGGAGCAGTCAGTGGTCAATCCTTTGCAGAAGTTGAAGAGAGATGTGCAGAGGAACTCTGGTGAGCTCTTGCATTCGTTATCTGAAGAGAAACCCACAGGAGAGACCCTAAATAGCCCTCAGAGGAGGATTGGCTACCTAACCAGGTAAGAGCCTATCAGGAGGGGTCTCACCTGCTGGCACTGGCCACTCAGAGGTCTCCATTGTGCCCTCACACCTCTGCATTCAAGATGGCAGAGGTCTGGGACACACTGGAGGAGCTCTGGGACCACCCCTGGGGTGGTGATGGAGAGAGGAGAGGTCACTCCCCTTTCATTTGTCCAGTTTCGCACCAGAGCAGGGGCTGGGGGCTCCCTGAACCGGTGTAGACTGGTTTATTCAAGGAGGCCACCATTTGTGCCCTTCAAAACATTCCCAGTGGCCAGGAGAGGCTACTCCTCTCAGGCCCTTAACACCTATTTCCAAAGGGAGAGGGTGTAACACCCTCTCTCAGAGGAAATCCTTTTTTCTGCCTTCCTGGCACTGGGCTACCAAGGCCCCAGGAGGGCAGAAACCTGTCTGAGGGTTGGCAGCAGCGGTAGCTGCAGAGAAAACCCCAGAGAGCTAGTTTGGCAGTACCCGGGGTCCATGCTGGAGCCCCGGGGATGCATGGGATTGGCACACCTTTACCAGATTTGGCTTGGGGGGTCAATTCCACGATCTTAGACATGTTACATGGCCATGTTCGGAGTTACCATTTTGAAGCTACATATAGGTATTGACCTATATGTAGTTCACTCGTGTAATGGTGTCCCCGCACTCACAAAGTCCGGTGAAATTGCCCTGAACAATGTGGGGGCACCTTGGCTAGTGCCAGGGTGCCCTCACACTTAGTAACTTTGCACCTAACCTTCACTAAGTGAGGGTTAGACATATAGGTGACTTATAAGTTACTTAAGTGTAGTGTAAAATGGCTGTGAAATAACGTGGATGTTATTTCACTCAGGCTGCAGTGGCAGTCCTGTGTAAGAATGGTCTGAGCTCCCTATGGGTGGAAAAAGAAATGCTGCAGCCCATAGGGATCTCCTGAAACCCCAATACCCTGGGTACCTAGGTACCATATACTAGGGAATTATAAGGGTGTTCCAGTGTGCCAATCAGAATTGGTGAAAATAGTCACTAGCATGCAGTGACAATTTTAAAAGCAGAGAGAGCATAAACACTGAGGTTCTGGTTAGCAGAGCCTCAGTGATACAGTTAGGCAACACACAGGGAACACATATAGGCCACATACTATGAGCACTGGGGTCCTGGCTAGCAGGATCCTAGTGACACAGCCAAAAACAAACAGACACACAAGTAAAAATGGGGGTAACATGCCAGGCAAGATGGTACTTTCCTACAGTGTCTCTGTATTGAAAGAAGTTTTGGGATTGGGAAGAACCCCAATGAGTTCCTCTTAAATCTTCTCCTCCAAGATGTCCAGGGACTCAGCACTGGTCCAGATTAGACAGGGGAAGAGGAAGAGGATGATTCCAATGAGGAAGGCTAAGAGGAGCAAACTGACAAGGACTGAGGGTCCTTCCACTGATTTATCTGTTAACAAACCCCTTAGTACAACTGGGAGTAGGAAGGGTTCACACACTAGTAGGGCTCCCTTCACACCTAGAGGCCAGGCCACTAGAGGGGCCACTGTTAGACTTAGGTCTGCCTCTGCACACTCGCATGTTACCTAGGTTTCAGAGGTATCCTGTTAGAAATGGGGTCTCTAGTTGGCAGTCGGTTTGCACCCTGCCCAAGTAGGGACCCTCACTCTAGTCATGATAAGGGAGATACCTGCTCAGATATCCCCTGTTCACCCCCTTGGTAGCTTGGCATGAGCAGTCAGGCTTATCTCAGAAGCAATGTGTAAAGCATCTGCACATAACACACAGTAATAAGTGAAAACACTACAAAAGGACACCAAACCAGTTTTAGAAAAATAGCCAATATTTATCTATATAAAACAAGGTCAAATACGATAAAAATCCAACATACAGTAAGAGAAATATGAATTCTGCAAGATTTACTCAAAACTGCAGTTCCTTGAAGTCGATAGCTCCACCTGGGGCTGTCACGGCGTCGTGACCAACAGAACCAACAGTTCAGGCCGGCGGTGACGTTGCAGGTCAGCTACGGTGTCAGGAAGACCCGCAAACAGTACCTTGAATTTGCAGGGCTTTGTGATCCTCGCTGTGAGCTCTGGAGAGCGGCGTCACTGACGTTGCAGTGTCGTTTCCAGGGTTGGTGAAGGAGTCGTCGGGCCCTTGAGGTCACCCGCATTGCAGACCAAACTCCAGGCTGATGAAGTCAGGTGCGCCGGCGGGGATGGCGTCGGGGCTGCGGTGCGAAGCGGGGCGATGCGATGTTCGGTGTCCACAGGTCACGGTGCAGGCAGCGGCTCGGTGACTGCGTCCAGTTGCGTTGGTGAGACCAGGGCTACGGTGTGAAGCAGGGCAGTGTGACGTGTGATGTCCACAGGTCACGGTGCATGCAGCGCCATCGTCGTTGCTGAAGCTCTGTCGTCGGGAGGCCCAAGCCAGCGGTTCGGGACAGGACAGTGCTTTGTGACCCTCATGAGCGGTGTCCACAGGCCACGGTGCAGGCAGGATGCCTGGTGACGACACAGGAGTCGATGGTGCTGGGGTTGGTGGACCGGGGCTGTGGTGCAGGATGGGACGGTGCTTCAATTACCTCACAAGTGGCGTCTACAGGCCACGGTGCAGGCAGCAGCGCCGGTGTTAGCAGAAGCGGCGTCGTCGGGGATGCCCAGGCTGGGGTGTGAGCAGGCAATGCCGGAGTGAGGGGCCCACAGGTCACGGTGCGAGCAGCAGCTCGGTGAAGTCGTCTGATGACAGCGTCGGTGAGACCAGGGTCGCATTGCGAAGCGGGGCAATACGACTCCGTGTGGTGTCAGCAGGTCACGGTGCAGGCCAGCGGCGTCGTTGCCGGCTTTGCAGTGGTTTCTCCTCTTGAACAGCAAAAAAACACACAGTTCCCAGTGCCGCAGGTCAAGGAAACTGAAGTCTTTGGTGTCCTAACTTAGGGGTGCCTTACATGTAGTAAAAGGGAAGGTTGAGGCCTGGCAAGTGGGGGTACACTTGCCAAGTCGAATTGACGGTTTAAAACTGCACACACAGACACTGCAGTAGCAGGTCTGAGTCATGTTTACAGGGCTACTAATGTGGGTGGCACAATCAGTGCTGCAGGCCCACTAGTAGCATTTGATTCACAGGCTCTGAGCACCTCTAGAGCACGTTACTAGGGACTTATTAGTAAATCAAATATGCCAATTAAGGATGAACCAATCCACAGTACAATTGTTATGGGGAGCACTTGAACTGTAGCACTAATTAGCAGTGGTAAAGTGCACAGAAACAATAAACCAGCAAAAACAGAGTCCAAAACCAGGAGGTCAGAAGGCAAAAAGACTGGGGAGACACGCCAAAAAACTGCCAGGTCTGACACATGTCCCCTCCAGCTGAGAGTAGAGGGAACTACCCAACCCCTGGGGAGTCCTCCTCACTAAGGCGGAAGAACATGGACTGACCATCAGCGTTGGTGTGTTCTGTGCCAGGGCGGTGTTCCACCGTAAAGTCCATCCCCTGTAGGGAAATGGACCACCTCAACAGTTTGGGGTTCTCACCCCTCATCTGCATTAACCATCTGAGGGGCCTGTGGTCGGTCTGAATCCGGAAGTGAGACCCAAACAAGTAGGGTCTTAGCTTCTTCACTGTCCAGACCACAGCAAAAGCTTCCCTTTCAATCAATCAATCAGTGTATTTGTAGAGCGCACTACCACCCGTGAGGGTCTCAAGGTGCTGAGGGGGGGGTGTTGCTACTGCTCAAATAGCCATGAAAGTCAGCAGGTCTTCGGTCTGTCGTAGGGGCATGGGAAGGGTGTTCCAGGTCTTGGCGGCGAAGTGGGAGAAGGATCTGCCTCCGGTAGTCGCTCTTCGGATGTGGCTGACGGTGGCGAAGGCGAGGTCGGCTGAGCGGAGTTGGCGGGACGGGGTGTAGAAGGTGAGTCGTCTGTTGAGGTAGGCTGGGCCAGTGTTGTGGAGTGCCTTGTGTGCGTGGGTGAGGAGCTTGAAGGTTATCCTTTTGTTGACGGGGAGCAAGTGTAGGTCTCTCAGAAGGAGAGTGATGTGGCTGTGGGCATCGAGGATCAGGCGTGCGGAGGCATTTTGTATGCGTTGCAGTCGTTTGAGGAGTTTGGCCGGGGCTCCTGCGTAGAGGGTGTTTCCGTAGTCAAGTTTGCTGCTGATGAGGTCTTGGGTGACTGTTCTTCTTGCATCTGTGGGGATCCACCTGTAGATCTTGCGGAGCATGCAGAGGGTGTTGAAGCAGGTTGAGGAGACAGCGCTGACTTGCTTGGTCATGGAGAGTGTTGAGTCGTGGATGATGCGCAGGTTGAGTGCATGGTTGGTGGGTGTTGGGGCTGCTCCCAGAGCGGTCGGCCACCAGGAGTCGTCCCTGGCTGAGGGGTTGGCACTGAAGATGAGGACCTCCGTCTTAGCTGAGGTCAACTTCAGTTTCCTGTTCCTCATCCATTCGGCGACGGCCTTCATTCCTTTGTAGAGGTTGGATTTGGTGGTGAGGGGGTCCTTGGTGAGGGAGAGGATCAGTTGGGTGTCGTCGGCGTAGGAGATGATGTTGTGGTTGTGCAGCCGGGCGACGGGGGCGAGCGGGCCATGTAGATGTTGAAAAGTGTAGGGCTGAGGGACGAACCTTGGGGAACGCTGCAGATGATCTTGGAGGATTTGGAGCGGAAAGGGGGGAGGCGGATGCTCTGGGTTCTGCCGGAGAGGAAGGAGGTGGTCCATTCCACAGCTTTGTCCCGGATCCCTGCATTGTGAGGGTGTGTGCGTAGGATGCGGTGGCAGATGGTGTCGAAGGCGGCGAGAGGTCCAGGAGGATGAGGGCTGCTGTTTCGCCGTTGTCAAGCAGGGCCCTTATGTCGTCGGTGGCGGCGATGAGGGCGATTTCCATACTGTGGTTGCTGCGGAACCCTGACTGGGATGGGTCCAGGATGTTGTTTTCTTTGAGGTAGTGGGTCAGTTGTCTGTTGACGATCTTCTTAATGACCTTTCCCGGGAATGGGAGCAGGCAGAAGTTCTTGATGTCTCTCGGGTCCGCCTTGGGTTTCTTGAGTGGGGGTTTGATCTCAGCATGCTTCCAGCTCTTGGGGTAGGTCGCGGTCTCCAAGGAGATGTTGATGACTTTGCGGAGGTGGGGTGCAATGGTGGCGCTTGCTTTGTTAAAGATGTGGTGCGGGCATGGGTCTGACGGAGATCCAGAGTGGATGGAGCCAATGGTTTTGATTGTGTCGTCTTCGTTCACGTTGGCCCAGATGAGCAGGGGGTCGTAGTTGAAGGTGGGAGGAGAGTCTGAGGAGTCGGTGATTGGCGGGGTGGTCTGGCTGTTGAAGCTGTCATGGATGTCTGTGATCTTGTGGTAGAGGAAGGTGGTGAGGGAGTTGCACAGGTCTTGTGAGGGTAGGATGTTGATTGTGCTGGAGCTGGGGTTGCAGAGTTCATTCACGATGTTGAAGAGCTCCCTGCTGTTGTGTGCCTTGTTGTCCAGGCGGTCTTTGAAGGAGGTTTTCTTGGCAGATCTGATGAGGTGATGGTAATTGCAGATGGCGTTCTTGAAGGCAGCATGGTTGTCCGGAGTCTGTTCGAGGAGCCACTTTCTCTCCAGTTTCCGTCAGTTTTGCTTGGAGACTTGAAGGTCCGAGGTGAACCAGCTGGCTCTCTTGTTGGCACCTCTGTTGGAAGGTTTATTGAGCGGGTCAAGGGTGTTGGCACAGTTATCGATCCAGTGCCGGAGGTTGCAGGCTGCGAAGTCGGGATTGGTGGGTTCGGTGGGTGGTTTTCGGGCGAGGCTGGTGTTCAGCTGGTCTTGGCTGATTTTGCTCCAGTTGCGGTGGGGGATCTGTTGGGTGTGGTGGTGCGTGGTGGGTTTCTGGAAGGTGAAATGGATGCAGCAGTGGTCGGTCCATGGGAGTTTGGTGGTGTGGCTGAAGGTGACGTGGGGGCTAGTGGAGAAGACGGGGTCCAGCGTGTGGCCAGCGGAATGTGTTGGGGTAGTGACGAGTTGTCTGAGTCTGAGGGTGGCGGGGTTGTCGATTAGGGTGGTGGTGTTGGGATCGTTGTTATTCTCCAGGTGAAAGTTCTGGTCGTCAAGGAGGATGTAGTCGGCGGAGGCTTGGGGGTGCTTGCTGACAAGGTCGGCGATGTAGTCGCAGAACTGAGGCTGAGGTCCGGGGTCTGTAGATGAGGGTTCCTCTTAGGGTGGTGTTGGGGTTGGTGTGGATCTGGAAGTGCAGGTGTTCGGCGGCACTAAGGGTGTCGTCGGTATAGGTCGTGCCGCTGATGGTGTTCTTGTGGAGGATGGCAATTCCACCTCCGACTCCGTTGGTGCGATCCCTGCGGGTGATCTGGTAGCCATCTGGAATGGCTATGGTGATGTCTGGGGCCGAGGAGGCGTTCATCCAGGTCTCGGTCCGGAAGGCGACGTCCGGGGTGGAGGTGTCCAGCAGGTCCTAGAGTTCGACAGCATGTTTGTGTGCGGAGCAGGTGTTAAGTAGGATACATCGGAGGTAGTTGTGGTCAGGCTCGGCAGGAGGTTTGGTGATTTGGAGGCTGGTGAGGCTGCAGTTCTGGCAGGTGAAGGGTCCCTGGGTGTGCTTAGGGGAGGCCAGGAAGCAGGCGTGTGCTCGTCTGGTGTTGAGTGCGCGGAGGGTGCTGGCGGTGTAACAGCATTGCTGGCCGTGCTGGTCTTGGGGACCAGGGGTCCTGGCGCTGGGCGAGGTCTGGGCACGGACTGGGCGTGGACGGGCGCAGACGGGCATAGCTTAGGCGCGCCACTGCTGCCATATGAGAGGAGGTGGGAGGGAGTGGAAGCACGGAGGAGGGAAGGGAACAGCGAATGGGAGAGCAGGGGGACGAGGCCGCAGGGACGCAGCGGCGGGAAAAGAGAAACTGAAGTGGAGGGAGGTTGGCGGGCCGCTGGAACGCAGCGGCAGGGGCCGAGGGGAGCGGAAAACAAAAATCCAAAATCACGGGCACCTGGAGCAGAGGCAGCACCTGCATGCGGTGCAGGGGAGGGACCAGCCTGAAGCAGGGTCAAGGGTCGCTCTCCTCACTGCACCGCGGCTGCCATATGAGGGGAGGTGGGAGGTCGTGGCAGCAGGGAGGAGGGAGGGGAACAGCGAATGGGAGAGCAGGGGGGCGGGGTCGCAGGGACGCAGCGGCGGGAAAAGAGAAACTGAAATGGAGGGAGGAGGGTGGGGCCGCGGGTACGCAGTGGAAGGGGCCGAAGTGAGGGGAAAACAAAAATCCAAAATCACGGGCACCTGGAGCAGAGGCAGCACAGGCACGCAGTGCAGGGGAGCGACCTGCCTGAAGCAGGGTCAAGGGTTTCATTTGCACTCCACCTCTGTTCCCTGGGGAATAGTCTCCTGCTAAGGAAGACCACAGGCTGTTCTAGGCCCTCTTTGTTTAGCTGTGAAAGTACTGCTCTCACACCATGCTCAGAAGCATCTATCTGTACCACAAACTCCTTGGAGAAGTCAGGGGCCAGTAGCATGGCGCCGTGCACATGGCTTCCTTCAGGGTGTCAAACGCGGTCTGGCACGCCTCAGTCCAGATCACATGTCTAGGCTGCTTCTTAGAAGCCAGCTCTGTCAAGGGGGCAACAATGGTGCCATATCCCTTGACAAACCTCCTGTACTACCTGGTGAGGCCTAAGAAGGCTCTTACCTCTGTCTGGGTCTTGGGGGGTGCCCAAGCCCGAAAGGCATCAATTTTGGGTTGTAGGGGTGCCACCTGGCCACTCCCTACCTGGTGTCCTAAGTACACCACTGACCCCTGCCCTATCTGGCACTTACTGGCCTTGACAGTGAGGCCTGTGGCTTGCAGTGCCTTCAACACTTCCCAGAGGTGGTGCAGGTGGTCCTCCCAACTGGAGCTGAAAACAGCAATGTCGTCAAGGTAAGTGGCACTGAAGTTTTCAAGCCCCGGCAGGACCTGATTGCCCAACCTCTGGAAGGTGGCAGGGGCGTTCTTCAACTCAAAGGGCATGACACGGAACTGGAAGTGCCCCTCTGGTGTTGAGAACGCTGACCTCTCCTTGGCCACTTCAGTTAAGGCAATCTGCCAGTACCCAGACATTAAATCAAACGTGCTGAGATTCTTGGCTGCCCCCAACCGATCTATGAGCTCGTTGCTCTGGGGATGGGGTGGGCGTCTGTTTTGATGATGGTATTGAGCCCCCGGTAGTATACACAGAACCGAAGTTCTGGTGTGGCACCAGGTGCAGCAGGCTTGGGTACCAGAACCACTGGACTGGACAAAGGGCTGCTGGAGCGCTCAATCACCCCTAGAGCCAATATCTTGGAAACCTCCTCCTTGATGCTGGCCTTCACTCTGTCAGCCAACCTGTAAACCTTGTTTTTCACAGGCAGGCTGTCCCCAGTGTCCACATCATGCATGCATAGATGGGTGACCCCTGGAGTGAGTGAGAACAGAGTGGCAAAGTGTTCCAGTAACTGGCGACACTCACTCTGCTGTTCTAGAGTCAGAGAAGGGGAGAGGACCACGCCTTCTACTGAACCATCCTGCTCCTTGCTAGACAGGAGGTCAGGGAGAGGTTCACTCTCCTCTTCTGTCCCATCATCTGTAGCCAGAAGCATGGTTAACTCGGACCTCTCAAAATGGCCCTGACCACCTGTCTTGTAGAACACAAGGCTCTACTGGGGCCATGACCCTCACTTTTTGGTCAGGCTGAAACTCAACCAGAGTGGTATTCTGGTCGTACCAGTGTTTCATGTCCTCCTGGCTTGCCTCAGGTTCTCTTGTGCGAGCTTCCTAAAGCAGGTGGTCTCGGCCAGCATGTAACTAAATATATCCTGGGGTGGCTTCCTAGGAGCTTGCTTCCAGCCCTCTTTCACCAGAATCAGAGGTCCTCTGACCGGGTGCCCATACAACAGTTCAAAGGGGCTAAAGCCAACCACCTTCTGTAGTACTTTCCGGTAGGCAAAGAGAAGGCTTGGTAATAGGACATCCCACTTACGCCTCATGGAGTCTGACAGACCCCCAATCATGCCTTTCAGGGGTCGGTTGAATCTCTCAACCAACCCATTACTTTGGGGGTGGTAAGGGGTGGTGAATTTGTGGTTCACTCCACATTCCTTCCACATCGCTTTTATGTACATGGACATAAAGTTGGTACCCCAGTCAGATACCACCTTATTGGGGAAACCCACTCGGGTTAAGATCCCCATCAGTGCCTTGGCCACAACAGGCGCTGTCACTGTCCTCAGAGGGATAGCTTTTGGGTACCGGGTGGCATGGTCCACCAAGACTAGGATGAGTCTGTTGCCTAGGGCTGTCTTGGAGTCCAGAGGCCCCACTATGTCAATGCCCACCCGCTCAAAAGGGGTGCTCACGACAGGGAAGGGTTGGAGGGGGGCCTTACATTTCCTTCCACTTTTGCCACTTGCTTGGCAAGTCTGACAGGATCTGCAGAATGCATCAGATTGTTTTCTCATCTGGGGCCAATGAAAGTGGGTGACAAGCCTGTGAAAGGTCTTGCCTTGCCCCAAATGTCCTGCCAGAGGCACATCATGAGCCAAACCCAGTAGGAAGGCTCTCAAGCACTCAAGTACCACCAGCACACGGGCTGCCCCAGGCTCAGCAACCTTATGCTCGCTGTACAGGAGATCATTGTTCCAGTATATCAGGTGATCCTTGGGCTCAGCACCAGGTGCCTGGTCTTTGGCCTGCTGCCTAAGACCCATGAGAGTAGGGCACACCTTCTGCTCTGTGCAGAACCCCTCCCTGGTGGGACACCCTTCTTGCTGCCAATGGGTCAGCTCAGGTAGGTCTCCGAGTTCAGCCACTTGTTAAACCTGTAGGTGACGGGGCTACCCCCTCGAGGTCAGCCTCCTCCTGGACCGTGGGAACTTCATAGGTGGGTTTCCCACGCCCCTTGCCCTTTCTCGTGGCAGTCACCTGGGCCACTGTTTCAGGCTCCAGGTCTGTCTGATCACCCTGATTGGCTGCCATGGACTGAGTGGTCACGGATGCCCACTCTGACAACCCCAACATCCCCAGGTGTGACCTGAGCTCCACCTCCTTCCAGGCGAAGTCTCCAGGTCATTGTCCAGCAGACAATCAAGTGGCATTGTGGGACTCACAGCTACCCTCAAGGAACCTGAAACCCGTCCCCACTCAAAAGGAACCTGTGCCACTTTACATTAGCGTCTGAGCTTCCCACTGCAACTACTTGGTGGAATACATCATGGACTATGTGCTCTTCAGACACCAGGTGACACCGGACCGTGGTCACACTGGCTCCAGTATCTCTCAGAGTCTTTACCCTCTGCCCATTGATGGTCACCCTCTGCCTGTATTTTTTAGTGTTATCAGGCATTAGGTTTCTCTGGACCATCTCACCGTCCCCTAGTGAGACAAGGGTCATTACTGTGGGATCCTCACACCCCCCTGGGACCACCTCCTCCCCAAGCGCTACACTGGCCAACCCCTTGGTCTGCCCACCGCTGGGTGGTGGTGTCCATTTGGGACACTGGGGATCTCCCTTCATGTGACCCTCCTGGTCACAAGCAAAGCACTTACGGTGCCCTGCCTTTGCAGGGTTTGCTGCAGCGGCCCATGGTTTCTTATCTCCTGGGGGGTGGGATTTCTTACTCGGGTTACTAGATTGGGGCCCTTTGGAAGACTCCTTTTGTTTGATCTTGTCCCCCCTCTCTGCTGCTGGGAACCCTGCCCACCTTTGGCAGAATCTACACCATATACATTTTTGTGGACTCTGGTACTCACCCAGCAGTCTGCCTTCATAGCAAGCTTCCTGGGGTCAGTCAGCCTGCTATCAGTCAAGTGCTGGCGCAGCTCTGCAAATCACAGACTAGACAAGTGCTCCCATGCAATTAAGTTGTACAGCCCCTGAAAATCTGTCACATTACTGCCCTTCACCCAACCATCCTGTGCTCTGCAAACAAATCTACACACTCTAACCAGGTCTGGGGTTCAGTTTTCTTACTCTGCCTAAACTGATCCCTGTACTTGTCAGGAGTGCGACCATACAGAGTGAGAAGGGCCTCCTTCATGTCAGCATAGGTGAGGTTGTACCCCTTACCCAAAGCTAGCAAAGAGTCCCTCCCCTCCTCTGTGAAGTGGTTCCACAATCCTGCTCCCCAATTCTTCTCAGGGACCCCATTCATGTGGATGGACGCCTCACATCCCTGAAACCACCTCTGTATGTCATCTCCCTTCTTGTACTCTCTCCCTACGTTTTTAGGAATGTGCACAATTCTGTCTGACTGCACTGAGGAATTGCTGCCACCATCCTGACTGGACCTGCTCCTCACATCCAACTCTTTTACTTTAAGCTCATGGTCCAAAAGCATCTTTCTTTCCTCCATGACTCGCTGCTGCCTCTGAGCCTCCATTTTTAATCTCTCCAACTCAATCTGGTGCTTCATGATTTCTCTCCTGTCCTCCAGCTCCTCTGGAGTCAGTCCTTTTGATCCACCACTGCTGCTTGGCACAGGGGGTACCTCCCCCCTGGCAGCTCCTGCACCCTCAGCACATCTTCCCTAGAATTTGTGTCAGTAGACTCTCCATTTGGATCCTCAGACTGCCTACTGGCAGTTCTGGCTGCTACCCAGGCCCTCAGCGCCTTCTGTAGCTCCTCCTTTTTGGTGAGGCCTCTGACCTGAACTTTGAGGGTTTTACAAACTGCCTTCAGTTCCTTCATGGAATAGGTTTCCAACCTATCCTCCTCAAAAACCAAATCCTGGGATGCAACTGAAGATGCTCTTGATTGAGACATGATGTTGTTGGGGTTCACTTGAACTCAAGATCAAAAATAGGTCAAAGAGAAAAAACTCAAAAACAAAAAACTGTATGTGGTACATAATGGTCTGCGATATGGTAGTAGTGTACACCACTCACTGTAGATCCCGTGCAAATGCAAGTCCTATCCTCACCGCTGACAACCAATGTTAGAAATGGGGTCTCTAGTTGGCAGTCGGTTGCACCCTGTCCAAGTAGGGACCCTCACTCTAGTCAAGATAAGGGAGATACCCGCTCAGATAACCCCTGCTCACCCGAGCAGTCTGGCTTATCTCAGAAGCAATGTGTAAAGCATTTGCACATAACACACAGTAATAAGTAAAAACACTACAAAAGGACACCACACCAGTTTTAGAAAAATAGCCAATATTTATCTATATAAAACAAGACCAAATACAATAAAAATCCAACAAACAATAAGAAAAATATGAATTCTGCAAGATTTACTCAAAACGACAGTTCCTTGAAGTCGATAGCTCCACCTGGGGCTATCACGGCGTCGTGATCAACAAAACCAACAGTTCAGGCCGGCCGCAGCATTGCGGGCCAGCTACGGTGTCAGGAAGACCCGCAAACAGTACCTTGAATTTGCAGGGCGTTGTGATCCTCGTGGTGAGCTCCGGAGAGCGGCGTCACTGACATTGCGGTGTCGGTTCCGGAGTCGGTGCAGGAGTCGTCGGGCCCTTGAGGTCACACGCGTTGCAGATCGAACTCCAGGCTGATGAAGTCAGGTGCGCCGGCGGGGATGGCGTCGGGGCTGCAGTGCAAAGCGGGACAATGCGACATGTGGTGTCCACAGGTCACGGTGCAGGCCGCAGCTCGTTGACAGCATCCAGCGGTATCGGTGAGACCATGGCTGCTATGTGAAGCGGGGCGGTGCGATGTGTGGTGTCCACAGGTCCCGGTGCAGGCAGCGGCATCGTCGTTGCTGAAGCGCTTTCGTCGGTAGGCCCAAGCCAGCGGCGCAGGATGGGACGGTGCTTCGTGACTCTCATGAGCGGTGTCCACGGGCCACGGTGCAGGCAGGATGCCTGGTGACGACACAGGAGTCGATGGTGTTGGCGTCGGTGGACCGGGGCTGTGGTGCGGGATGGGACGGTGCTTCGTGTACCTCACGAGCAGTGTCCACAGGCCACGGTGCAGGCAGCAGCGCTGGTGTCAGCAGGAGCGGTGACATCGGGGATGCCCGGGCTGCGGTGTGAGGAGGCGATGCCGGAGTGCGGGCCCACAGGTCACGGTGCGAGCCGCGGCTCGGTGAAGTCGTCTGATGACAGCGTCGGTGAGACCAGGGTTGTAGTGAGAAGCGCGGCAGTGCAACTCCGTGTGGTGTCAGCAGGTCACGGTGCAGGCCAGCGGCATCGTTGGGAGCTTCGCAGTGGTTTCTCCTCTTGAACAGCACAAAACACACAGTTCCCAGTGCTGCAGGTCGAGAAAACTGAAGTCTTTGGTGTCCCTGAGACTTCCAACAGGAGGCAAACTTTACTCTAAGCCCTTGGAGAATTTTCTCAAGCAGGACACACAGCAAAGTTCACCTTTTGCACTCTTTTCACTCAGAAGCAGCAACTGCAGGCCAGTCCAGCAAAGCAACACAGCAAAGGGACAGTACTCCTCCTTCAGCTCTTCAGGTCTTCTGGGCAGACGTTCCTCTTGATTCCAGAAAGATTCTAAAAGTCTGGGGTTTTGGGTGTTCTTCTTATACCCAGTTCTGCCTTTGAAGTTGGCAACCTTCAAAGCAAAGTCTCAAGTGTTTGCAAGATCCTTCCTTGTCCAGGTCAGGCCCCAGACACACACCAGCGGGTCGGAGACTGCATTGTGTGAGGGCAGGCACAGTCCTTTCAGGTGTGAACGATCACTCCTCACTCTTCTCTAGCTCAGATGGCTCATCAGGATATGCAGGCTACACCCCTGCCCCCTTTTGTGTCACTGTATATACTATTTCATAGTAAGAAATAGTGTGCACTGAGTCCAAGGGTTCCCCTTAGAGATAAGATAGTGGTAAAAGTAGATCATTCTAATGCTCTATTTTGTGGTAGTGTGGTCGAGCAGTAGGCTTATCAGAGGGTAGTGTTAAGCATTTGTTGTACACACACAGGCAATAAATGAGGAACACACACTCAAAGACTTACTCCAGGCCAATAGGTTTTTATATTGAAAAATATATTTTCTTAGTTTATTTTAAGAACCACAGGTTCAAGATTTGCAGTAAACACTTTAAATGCAAGGTACTTCACTTAGATACTTTAGGAACTTTGAATTAAAGCAATATCATATACAGGCTTTGTAAAAATGGCAATAAGCTATTTTAAAAGTGGACACAGTGCAAAAATCAACAGTTCCTGGGGAGGTAAGTAAAGGTTAGATTAGGAGGTAAGTAAAACACTTAAAAGTCTCAGTTCTGGGGTATAGGCAGCCCACTGTTGGGGGTTCAAGGCAACCCCAAAGTTACCACACCAGCAGCTCAGGGCCGGTCAGGTGCAGAGGTCAAAGAGGTACTCAAAACACATAGGCGCCTATGGAGAACAGGGGTGCTTCGGTTCCAGTCTGCCAGCACGTAAATACCTGCGTCCTCGGAGGGCAGACCAGGGGGGTTTTGTAGAGCACTGGGGGGGACACAAGTAGGCACACAAAACACACCCTCAGCGGCAGAGGGGCGGCCGGGTGCAGTGTGCAAAGCAGGCATCGGGTTTTAGGTAAAAAACAATGGAGGGACCCGGGGGTCACTCTAGCGGTGCAGGCAGGCACAGGGTGGGCTTCTCAGGACACCCACCACCTGGGCTAAGCAGAGGGTCACCTCGGGGTCACTCCTGCGCTGAGGTGTGGTTCCTTCAGGTCCTGGGGGCTGCGGGTGCAGGGTTGGTAACAGGCATTGGGGCCCTTGTTACAGGCAGTCGCAGTCAGGGGGAGCCTCTGAATTCTCTCTGCAGGCGTCTCTATGGGGGCTGAGGGGGGGTCGTCTCTGGTTACTCACGGGTTCGCAGTCACCGGGGAGTCCTCCCTGAGGTGTTTGTTCTCTGGATCTTGAGGGGCGTCGGGTGCAGAGTGAGAAGTCTCACGCTTCTGGCGGGAAACGTGCAGTCTTTGAAAGTTGCTTCTTTGTTGCAAAGAAGTAGCTGGTTTTGAACAGAGCCATTGTTCACGGGAGTTGCAGGTTTTCGAAGTTGGAGACAGGCCGGTAGGGCTGGGGCCAAAGCAGTTGTCGTTGTCCGTCTTCTCTGCAGGCTTGTAGGTCAGCAGTCTTTCTTGTTTCTTTAGGTTGGGGGAATCCTCCAAACTCAAGATGGAAGATTTCTCAAGGCAGGGGTCACCTCAGCTCTGGACACCTTAGGGGCTGTCCTGACTGGTGGGTGACTCCTTGTTTTTCTCATGATCTCCTCCAGCCTTGCCGCCAAAAGTGGGGGCAGTGGCCGGAGAGAGGGGCATCTCCACTAGCTGGGATGCCCTGGGGCGCTGTAACAAAAGGGGTGAGCCTTTGAGGCTCACCGCCGGGTGTTACAGTTCCTGCAGGGGGAGGTGAGAAGCATCTCCAGCCAGTACAGATTTGTTCCTGGCCACAGATTGACAAAGGCACTTTCCCCATGTGGCCAGCAACATGTCTGGTGTGTGGCAGGCTGGCAGAAACTGGTCAGCCTACACTAGAAGTCGGATTGGTATTCAGGGGGCATCTCTAAGATGCCCTCTGGGTGTATGTTACAATAAATTGCACACTGGCATCAGTGTGCATTTATTATGCTGAGAAGTTTGATACCAAACTTCCCAGTTTTCAGTGTAGCCATTATGGAACTGTGGAGTTCGTGTTTGACAAACTCCCAGACTATATACTCTTATGGCTACCCTGCACTTACAATGTTTAAGGTTTTGCTTAGACACTGTAGGGGCATAGTGCTCATGCACATATGCCCTCACCTGTGGTATAGTGTACCCTGCCTTAGGGCTGTAAGGCCTGCTAGAGGGGTGACTTACCTATGCCACAGGCAGTGTGAGGTTGGCATGGCACTCTGAGGGGAGTGCCATGTCGACTTAGTCATTTTCTCCCCACCAGCACACACAAGCTGGGAGGCAGTGTGCATGTGCTGAGTGAGGGGTCCCCAGGGTGGCATAAGACATGCTGCAGCCCTTAGAGACCTTCCCTGGCATCAGGGCCCTTGGTACCAGGGGTACCAGTTACAAGGGACTTACCTGAGTGACAGGGTTGTGCCAATTGTGGAGACAAAGGTACAGTTTAGGGAAGGAACACTGGTGCTAGGGTCTGTTTAGCAGTATCCCAGAACACTTTCAAATCAAAACTTAGCATCAGCAAAGGCAAAAAGTTAGGGGGTAACCATGCCAAGAAGGCATTTCCTTACAATGTATTTTTAAATTGTGAGTTCAGAGACCCTAAACTCCACATTTTTATCTGCTCTCAAAGGGAATCTGTGCTTTTAGGACATTTAAAGGCAGCCCCTATGTTAACCTATGAGAGAGACAGGCCTTGCACAGTGAAAACCGTATTTGGAAGTATTTTGCTGTTAGGACATATAAAACACACTAGTATATGTCCTACCTTAAACATACACTGCACCCTATCCCTGGGGCTACCTAGGGCCTTACTTAGGGGTGCCTTACACGTAGTAAAAGGGAAGGTTGAGGCCTGACAAGTGGGTACAAGTACAGGATAAGTACAGGTAGTCAATCTTAATAAATGCTGTTGAGGCCTAGTCCTACAGGGACACAGGTGCCAGTATCACTTTGGTGACTGAAAACGTGGTGTCAGCTGCACAACACCTGCTTGGACAGAAGCACCAAGTTACTGATGTCAATAACTCCACTCAGTCTCTCCCCTTAGCTGTAGTTCAACTTAGTTGGGGTGGAGTTACTGGCCCTAAGCAGGTAGTGGCATCACCTAGCTTGCTTGTAGATTGTTTCTTAGGGAATGACCTAGAGGCCTCAGGTTGGGCTGAGGTAGAGTTTAGGACCCATGCATCCATGCTGGGTATCTCTGAGGAATTGCTTCCTCTCATTTCTGGTGAAATCAAATGGCAAAGTGAGAAAAAGGCCTGAAATCTCAGGATCCCTCTCCACCAACAGGTGAGAAGGGTAGCAAAGTATACCTTCCCCACCCTGCCACTAAGGATACCATTCCTGTGGTGGAGAAACCTCTCCTGGGGTGGAACCTGTACCAACAGAGCCCTCAGCTACCACATTTGGACTCCCAGAGGTAAAAGTACCTCTCTGTGGAACTACTAAGCCAGATGTGCAAAATTGCACCTTTTTAGTAAATATGGAGCATCCCTCCAGCCTTCCCAGAGAAACTTTAGTGTAGCAGCCGTGCACTGCCTCTAAACACTTAGGTCAGCAGCCCTGTCCTAGTGTGGAGCTCATAGGAAAGCAGCCGTGCCCTGCTTCAACTCAAGAGAAACAGCAACCCTGTTCTCTTTTACAGCCATATGGGCAAATGTTTTGCCCAACTATGGCTTTATTGAGACAGCATCCCTGTCTAGCATTTACTGCATTGGACATAGGCCCAGTGGACCAATCCCACTGTCCAACTTTAAAACATACTAATAGGAACTCTGAGAATTTACACTCACACTGTTGGTTAGGTAAAAATCTCCAAACAGGCTGGTTTACATCCACAGGGATGTAACCATACAGTGGATGAGAAAGGGAGTAATCACTCTATGGTAGATCTACCCTCCACTTATCACCACTTAGACAATAAAGTCTCAACTGGCCAAGGTTAGCCTTATTGTCCTTCGTTTGGGGTGGGTTATGTGAGAAAGTAGGCTCTTTCCAGTATGGTTACCCCCACTTTTGGCCTGTTTGTGAGTGTGTGTCAGTGTGTTTTTACTGTATCACTGGGTTCCTGCTAGCCAGGCTCCCAGTGCACATAGATAAAAACCTTTATGTCAGTGTGTTTTGCCTGTCTCACTGGGATCCTGCTAGCCAGGACCCCAGTGCTCATAGTTTGTGGCCTAATGTGTGTGTTGTCAGTAGTGCTTAACTGTGTCACTGAGGCTCTCCTAACCAGAACCTCAGTGCTTATGCTCTCTCTGCGTTTAAATGTGTCACTATAGGCTAGTGACTTCATTTACCAATTTCAATTGGCATACTGGACCCCCCTTATAAGTCCCCAGTATATAGTACCTAGGTATCCAGGGCATTGGGAGTCCAGGAGATCCTTATGGGCTGCAGCATTTCTTTTGTCACCCATAAGGAGCTCAGACAAACTCTTCCACAGCCCTGCCATTGCAGCCTGCGTGAAATAGTGCACACACTATTTTACAGCCATTTTCACTGCACTTTAGTAACTTATAAGTCACCTATATGTCTAACCTTCACTTGCTGAAGGCTAGGTGCAAAGTTACTAAGTGTTAGGGGCTATTTCCTGGGACTTTGTGAGTGCAGAGACACCATTACATGCATTCACTACATATAGGTCATATTCAAGGACTCCATCAACGTCACCACTTCCACCGAAGACACCCCCCTCGCTGCCGAACACATGCACTTCCAGATCCACACCGACCCCAGGACCACCCTCAGAGGAACTCTCATCTACAGACCCCCTGGACCACGTGCCCTCTTCAGTGAATCCATCGCGGACTTCATCTCCCGGCACGCCCTAGCCTCGCCGGACTACATCCCCCTCGGAGACCTCAACTTCCACTTGGAGCAGAACAACGACACCAACACCACCACCCTGCTCGACAACCTCGCCAACCTTGGACTCAAGCAACTGGTGAACACCCCCACCCACATCACCGGACACATGCTCGACCCCATCTTCTCCGCCAGCAACCACGTATCCTTCAGCCACTCCTCCGTAATACACTGGTCCGACCACAGATGTGTCCACTTCACCTTCAGACGCAAGACTCTCCACCTCTGCACACAACCCATCCCACGCAGACATTGGAACAAAATCTCCACGGAACACCTACTCTCCACTCTCAGCCACAACCAACCTACCATCTCCACCGACGCCAACAACACAGCCCTCAGCCTCAAACAATGGATCACCAACTGCGCCGACAACCTCGCACCCCTCAGACGCCTCCCAAGACAGACCATCGCCAAGAAACCTCAATGATTCACAGACACCCTCAAGGAATCAAAAAAACCTGCCGTACCCTCGAGAAAGCCTGGCGCAAAGACCACACCGCAGAAAACATGTCCGCCCTCAAAAACGCCACCCGCGAACACCATCAGCTGATCCGCGCCACCAAGAGAACATCCTTCAAAGACAGACTGGACAAGAACACTCACAACAGCAAATAACTCTTTAACATCGTCAAAGAGCTCTCCAATCCCAACGCCAACTCCAAATCCATCACGCCCTCACAAGATCTCTGCAACTCCCTCGCTACCTTCTTCCATCGAAAGATCAACGACCTTCACGACAGCTTCGGCCCTCAGACCCAGCCTACCACCACGGAACCCACAGCCTCAGCCGTCACCCTCAACGCCTGGACCCACATCAGCGCAGAAGAGACCAAAGCTACCATGAACACCATCCACTCCGGTGCCCCCTCGGACCCCTGCCCCCACTTCATCTTCAACAAAGCCGACGACATCATTGCTCCAGACCATCATCAATAGCTCGTTTGCATCTGCCACCTTCCCCGAGAGCTGGAAGCACGCGGAAGTCAACGCTCTCCTGAAGAAACCTACGGCGGACCCCAACGACCTGAAGAACTTCCGCCCCATCTCGCTCCTCCCCTTCCCGGCCAAAGTAATCGAGAAGACCGTCAACAAGCAACTGACCAAATTCCTTGAAGACAACAACCTACTCGATCCCTCCCAGTCCAGATTCCGAGCCAACCACAGCACTGAAACCGCCCTCATTGCAGTCACCGATGACCTCAGAACTCTGATGGACAACGGAGAAACAGCCGCCCTCATCGTCCTCGACCTCTCGGCTGCCTTCGACACCGTCTGCCACGAACCCTAATATCCCGCCTCCACTCCACCGGTATCCAAGGACAGGCCCTGGACTGGATCACCTCTTTCCTCTCTAACCGCTCCCAAAGAGTCTACCTGCCACCGTTCCGCTCGGACCCCACCGAGATCATCTGCGGCGTCCCACAGGGATCCTCACTCAGCCCCACTCTCTTCAATGTCTACATGGGCCCCCTCGCCGACATTGCACGCAAACACAACATCAACATCATCTCCTACGCCGACGACACCCAGCTGATACTTTCCCTCACCAAGGACCCTACCATCGCCAAAACCAACCTGCAGGACGGTATGAAAGACGTTGCAGAATGGAGGAAACTCAGCCGTCTGAAACTGAACTCAGACAAAACGGAAGTCCTCATCCTCGGAAACACCCCGTCCGCCTGGGACAACTCTTGGTGGCCCATGGCCTTGGGCACCACACCTACCCCCTCAGACCACGCACGCAACCTCGGATTCATCCTGGACCCACTTCTCACCATGACCAAACATGTCAACGCCGTATCGTCTTCCTGCTTCCTCACTCTCCGCATGCTCCGACAGATCTTCCGCTGGATCCCCGCCGACACCAGAAAAACTGTGACCCACGCCCTCATCACAAGCCGCCTGGACTACGGAAACACCTTGGCCCGTATTTATACTTTTTTTGCGCTGCATTTGCGTCGTTTTTTGGCGCAAAAACGGCGCAAACTTGCAAAATACCATTGTATTTTGTAGGTTTGCGCCGTTTTGCGTCAAAAAGCGGCACAAATGCGGCGCTAAAAAAAGTATAAATACGGGCCCTTATACGCAGGAACCACCACAAAACTCCAGAAACGTCTTCAGCGAATACAAAACGCCTCCGCTCGCCTCATCCTCGACATACCCCGCAACAGCCACATCTCCGCCCACCTTAGACACCTGCACTGGCTACCCGTCAACAAAAGGATCACCTTCAGGCTCCTCACCCACGCACACAAAGCCCTCCACAACAAGGGACCCTAATACCTCAACCGTCGCCTCAGTTTCTACACGCCCACCCGTCAACTTCGCTCCGCCAACCTCACACTTGCCGCCGTCCCTCGCATCCGCCGCACAACGGCAGGTGGGAAATCCTTCTCCTACCTGGCGGCCAAGACTTGGAACTGCCTCCCCGCCAACCTCAGGACCACCCAGGACCACCTCGCATTCCGGAGGCAGCTCAAGACCTGGCTCTTCGAGCAGCAGTAACCCCCTCCCCTAGCGCCTTGAGACCCTCACGGGTGAGTAGCGCGCTTTATAAATATTATTGATTGATTGATTGATTGATAGGTCAATACCTATATGTAGCTTCACAATGGTAACTCCGAATGTGGCCATGCAAGGTGTCTAAGATCATGGAATTGTCCCCCCATTCCAAATGTGGGTTTGAGGAGCTAATTCCATGCATCCTGGGGGCTTCACTATGGACCCCCAACTACTGCCAAACGAGCTCTCTGAGGCTTGCACTGCAGGTATAGCTGCTGCCACCTCACAGACAGGGTTCTGCCCTCCTGGGGTCTGAGCAGCTCAGTCCCAGGAAGGCAGAACAAAGCATTTCCTTTGGGAGAAGGGTGTTACACCCTCTCCCTTTGGAAATATGTGTTTCAGGCTGGGGAGGGGTAGCCTCCCCCAGCCTCTGGAAATGCTTTGAAGGGCATAGATGGTGCCCTCCTTGCATAAGTCAGTCTACACCGGTTCAGGGACCCCTTGTCCCCTGCTCCGGCGCAAAACTGGACAATGGAAAGGGGAGTGACCACTCCCCTGTCCATCACCACCCTAGGGGTGGTGCCCAGAGCTCCTCCAGTGTGTACCAAACTTCAGCCATCTTGCGTTGCAAGGTGTGGGGGCACTCTGGAGGGCTCTGAGTGGTCAGTGCCAGCAGGTAACATCAGAGACCCCTCCTGACAGGTCCATACCTGATAAGGTAGTCAATCCCCCTCTCAGAGCTATTTTGGATCTGTCCTGTGGGTTCTCTTCAGATTCTGCTTGCAAGTTTCCAGCAGGAATCCGCTGCAACTACTACCTCATCCTCTGACCTCGGATCAACTGCATCCTACTCCAGGAACCGCTGTAACAGCAACAAAGTATCCACAAGGGAAACTTTTCTTCTGCAACTTCAGCTCCAGCCAGCAACTGCAACAGTTTCCACAGTGTGCACGCTCTGAGGACTCCCTGTCTTCACCCTGCACCAGAAGGACCAAAGAAATCTCCGTGGGGTGACAGAGTCACTCCTCTGCTCATGCAGGCACCTTCTAAGTCGATGACCAGTTCTTTTGGACTCCTCTCCTGGCGACGAGGGTGCTCCTTGGAACACAGAGGGTGGACCGCATCGACATCGACACAGACGGCCCTGAGGTCCTGCTGTCGCAATTGGAGGAGGTAAGACCTTGCCTTCCCCCAGAACGACAGTACCCCTGTGCACCACGTCTTCTTCACCTCCTGAGGCCTCTGTGCACTATTTGCAAACTTCCTTCGTGCATAGGTCCCCAGCACTCTATCCTTCGACGCTCAACTTGCTGAGTTGTTCTCCGGTGGCGTGGGACCTTCCTTTGTAGTGCTGCACCAATCGCATTTTACACCTCCTTTGTGCCTGTGTCCTGGGACATCTGTGGGTGCTATCTGGTGCTCTGAGAGCTCTCTGCAGTGCTGGGAGCCCCCTCTTCCTCTTCACACAGAGTTGAGGCCCCCAGGTCCTTCCTGGGTCCAGATAGCGCCTATTTGATGCAAAACACAACTTTGTCGGAACCAAGGCTTGTTGGAGGAATTCAACGCCAAAACTCGCCTGCATCCAACTTCACGATGTGGAAGATCCTTTGCATCATGCAGGAACCCGCTGGCATCTTCCTAGGGTGCATTTCTGCAGTCTTCGTCCAACCAAGGACTCTTCTTTTGCACCCTCTTCTGGGTTGGCAGGGACTCCTGTCCTTCCTGGCACTTTTTTCAACTTCAGGGCTTGGTCTCCCTCCTTTGCAGGTCTTCAGGTCCAGGAATCCATCATTTGTTGTTTGCAGACTTGGTTGGTTCTTCCAATAATTCCAATCACAAGGTGTAGTGTGTCCTAAGGAAACTTGCAGTACTTTACTCCTGCTTTTCTGCGTTCTGGGGGTGGGGTAATTTACTTACCTTTACTGTATTCTTACTCTCCCAGCGATTCTGCACACACTACACTTGTCTAGGAGGGGATTCCACTTTCTTAGTATATGGTTTGTGTTGCCCCTAGACCTATTTTCTCTCATTGCATTCATGGTGCTCTGAGAGCTCTCTGAAGTGCTGAGAGCCCCTTCTCTCTCCTCACATAGAGTTGAGGCCCCCAGGTCCTTCCTGGGTCCAGATAGCGCATAGTTGACGCAAAACGCAACTTTGGGGAACCAAGGCTTGTTGTAGGAATTCAGTGCCAAAACTCGCCTGCCTCCAACTTCACGACGTGGGACATCCTTTGCATCACGCAGGAACCCGCTGGCATCTTCCTAAGGTGCACTTCTGCAGTCTTCATCTAACTGGGGACTTTTCTTTTGCACCCTCTTCTGGGTTAGCAGGGGCTCCTGTCCTTCCTGGAACTTCTTTTGACTTCTGGACTTGGTCTCCTTCCTTTGCAGGTCTTGAGGTCTGTAGGAAAGTACCATCTTGCCTGGCTTGTTACCCCCATTTTTACTGTATGTATGTTTGTTTTTGCCTGTGTCACTGGGATTCTGCTAGCCAGGACCTCAGTGCTCATAAAATTTGCCCTGTATGTGTTCCCTGTGTGGTGCCTAACTGTATCACTGAGGCTCTGCTAATCAGAACCTCAGTGTTTATGCTCTCTCTGCTTTTAAAATTGTCACTGTAGGCTAGTGACTAATTTTACCAATTCTTATTGGCACACTGGAACACCCTTATAATTCCCTAGTATATGGTACCTAGGTACCCAGGGTATTGGGGTTCCAGGAGATCCCCATGGGCTGCAGCATTTCTTTTGCCACCCATTGGGAGCTCAGACAGTTCTTACACAGGACTGCCACTGCAGCCTGAGTGAAATAACGTCCACGTTATTTCACAGCCATTTTACACTGCAGTTAAGTAACTTATAAGTCACCTATATGTCTAACCCTCACTTAGTGAAGGTTAGGTGCAAAGTTACTTAGTGTGAGGGCACCCTGGAACTAGCCAATGTGCCCCCACATTGTTCAGGGCAAATTGCCCGGACTTTGTGAGTGCGGGGACACCATTAAACGCATGCACTACATATAGGTCAATACCTATATGTAGCGTCACAATGGTAAATCCAAACATGGCCATGTAACATGTCAAGGATCATGGAATTGTCACCCCAATACCATTCTGGTATTGGGGGGACAATTCCATGCATCCTCGGGGCTCCAGCATAGAGCCCGGCTACTGCCAAACTAACTCTCTGGGGTTTTCTCTGCAGCTACTGCTGCTGCCAACCCTCAGACAGGTTTCTGCCCCCCTGGGGCCTGGGCAGCCCAGACCCAGGAAGGCAGAACAAAGGATTTCCTCTGAGAGAGGGTGTTACACCCTCTCCCTTCGGAAATAGGTGTGAAGGGCCTGAGAGGATTAGCCTCTCCTGGCCTTTGGAAATGCTTTGAAGGGCACAGATGGTGCCCTCCTTGCATAAGCCAGTCTACACCGGTTCAGGGAGCACCCCACCCCTGCTCTGGTGCGAAACTGGACAAAGGAAAGGGGAGTGACCACTCCCCTGACCAGCACCTCCCAAGGCGAGGTGCCCAGAGCTCCTCCAGTGTGTCCCAGACCTCTGCCATCTTGGATGCAGAGGTGTGAGGGCACAATGGACACCTCTGAGTGGGCAGTGCCAGCAGGTGAGGTCAGAGACCGCTCCTGATAGGTGCTTACCTTTCTCTGTAGCCAATCCTCCTCTGAGGTCTATTTAGGGTCTCTCCTGTGGGTTTCTCATCAGATAACGAATGCAAGAGCTCACCAGAGTTCCTCTGCACATCTCTCTTCGACTTCTGCCAAGGATCGACCGCTGACAGCTCCAGGACGGCTGCAAAACCGCAACAAAGTAGCAAGAAGACTACCAGCAACATTGTAGCGCCTCATCCTGACGGCTTTCTCGACTGTTTCCTTGTGGTGCATGCTCTGAGGGCTGTCTGCCTTCACCCTGCACTGGAAGCTAAGAAGAAATCTCCTGTGGGTCGACAGAATCTTCCCCCTGCCAACGCAGGCACCAAACCTCTGCATCATACTGGTCCTCTGGGTCACCTCTCATCTTGATGAGCTGTAACACAGATGGTGGACCCAAGTGACCCAGACTGTCCAGTAGTCCAACGGTCCAAATTTGGTGGAGGTAAGTCCTTGCCTCCCCACGCCAGACAGTAATCCTGTGTACTGCGTGAACTGCAGCTGCTAGGGCTTCTGTGCACTTTTGTAAGACTTCCTTTGTGCACAGCCTAGCCCAGGTCCCCAGCACTCCGTCCTGTATTGCCCAACTCGCTGAGTTGGACTCTGACTTCGTGGGACCCTCTTTTGTTGTGCTGAGACGAGGGTCGAGCTCTGATCTTCTGAACGCCTGTTCAGGTGCTTCTGCGGGTGCTGCCTGCTTCTGCGTGGGCTCTCTCTGTTGCTGAGCGCCCCCTCTGTCTCCTCCTCCAAGGGGCGACCTCCTGGTCCTTCCTGTGAATCTTCCTTGGAGTGAAGGAGTCCCTCCCCTGCAACTGCAGGCACCTACAGCATGCGACGACCGGCTGCGTGGATCTCCCCTTTTCTTGAGCTGCGTGGATCCACAGTAGTCCTCTTGGTCGTCCCTGACAGCTGTCCAACTTTGGTGGAGGTAAGCCTTTGCCTTCCCACACAGGACAGTACCCTGGTGCACCATGTCTCTTGCAGCTGCCAAGGCTTAGTTGCATCCAGCCCCCAGCACTCAAAGCCCAACCTCCTGCGTAGTTCTCCGGCGGTGTGGGATCCTCTTTGTAGTGCTGCATGGGCCTCTTCTGCGACTCCTGTGTCATCATCCTGTGGGACTCCTGTTGTTGCTGCCTCTGCTCCTGTGGACTCTCTGCGATGCTTAGTGTCCCCTGTGACTCCCCCTTCTGCATTGAGTCCTCCTGGGCCTTGACAGTCCCTGGTAGCACCCCTTTCCTTCTAACCGCAAGTTTGCCTTTGCAAAGGCTTGTTGGTGGAATTCCTGCACCAACACCCGTCTGCAATCTTCCTTCCAGTGTGGGACATCAGCTGCATCCATTAGGAACTCTTCTCCGGCTCCAGGGCTGCAGTGCTGACCTGTTCTTCATCACCGCCGACCAACTCCTGCAACTACAGCTGGGTGGGTATTAGCTCCTACTCCTCCTGGACTCCACTGTGACTCTTGGACTTGGTCCCCTCTCTCCAGAGGTCTCCTTTCTTCAGGAATCCACCTCTGGTTTTCTTGCATCCTTCTCTGGATGTCTTCTTTTTCATCTTTTCCTCCTTTTGGGTGGTGTGACCGGGCGTTCCCGGCACCGAGCGCTACAACTGACGTATCGGAGAGTTCCGATACGTCATTTCCGCGTCTCCCCGTTGTCGGGGAGACGCAACGAGAACGAGGGTGGCGTGCTGCCGTTGCCAAGGAAACCAGTGTGGTTTCCCGGCACGGCAAGATAGAAAACGGAGACGCGCTGCAGCGAGAGGAGAGTGTGGAGCAGAAGGAGAGACCCGTGGAACCCGTGGAGGAGAGAGAAAGACCAGTGGAGAAGCAGGAGAGACCCCAGGAGGAGGAGCACCACAAGGAAGGACCGAGGACGGGAGGACGAGGAGATCCCGAGAATAGCACGGAATCCGAGCTGAACACCCCGGGAAGGAGAGATCAGCAGGAGGAATGCCACATCGCCAGCCATGACCCCGGAGGGTCGTGGCTAACCAAGGTACGGTCCTTTTGGACTCCAAAAAAAGGGCACAAAGCTAAAGGGGGACTGGGGAGGGTATATAAAGGAGGGGTGAAGAGGGAGGGATAGGAAAGAGGGCACCATGACCACCGCACGTGAGACACTTTTTGTTTTCTTCCCCTCACTAATTTATGGTCAGGTCATTCCTCAACGTCTCACCAGCACCCACCCCATCCTTTTGTTTTTGCCTTCTCCCCAGTCAGTTAGAGTAGAGAGAGAGTGAAAATCCGGTTATAAAACCCCATACTTACCCTGGCGTTTTCTGTCCTTCTGTTTTCGGTACCACTCTGGATCCACCTGAGCGACCAGCCAGTAATTTCACCTGAGAGAGAAAACAAGAAGAAACAAAGGAAATCATCAACCCAGGAAAAGACGAATTAGGCCACGATTTTCGGGAAAAACTCAACCTCACCTTAGTTATAAACATTTCGTGTTAATCATCAGTTCAGTTTTTTTTTTTTTAATAAACTACTTAACTAAGCAACACCACCACCTCTCCGTTGCATTTATACTGTTCGGTCTGTCACAGGTGGTTTGGAGAAAATCCAGTGATTTACTCCTGTATTCCTGTTCGCTGCAGGGTACTGTGTTACTTACTTCTGTAGTTTTCTAGTACTCCCAGCTCCGTCTACACATTTTACTTACTTAGGTGGGGGTACCTTATTCGCATTCCATTTTTTTAGTATATGGTTTATGGTCCCCCTAGGGTCACTATCGGTTATTGCTATTTTCACTGTTTTCTAACATTTTCTATGCCTATTTCTGATTGTTAGTGTATATATTTAGTGTATTACTTACCTCCTAATGGTTGGTTACCCTTCTAGTATTTTGTGGTGATTTGTTCCAAAAATAAAGTACCTTTATTTTTGTACAACTGAGTGTTTTCTTTTATGGGTGTAAGTGACCACATTGACTACAGTGCAATTGCATGAGCTCTGCATGTCTCCTAGATAAGCCTTGGTTGCTCATCCACAGCTACTTCTAGAGAGCCTGGCTTCTAGACACTGCCTACATTTCACTAACAGGTGATACCTGGACCTGGTATAAGGTGTAAGTACCTTGGGTACCCACCTCACAGCAGGCCAGCTTCCTACAAGGGGTAACCTGACTGCCAACCAAAGACCACATTTCTAACACTAAGGGTGTATCCAATTGTGCCAATGCATCACAACAGATTTAGGAAAAGAGCTCTGGGTCATGGAACCTGGTTAGCAGGGGCCCTGAGCACTACAATTTCTATGACACATCAACATCAGGCAAAAAGTGAGGGGATAACCATGTCAAAAATAGGCCCTCTCTCACAGAAGGTGCATTCTTTAGACCAAAGAGCATAGCAGTGAACTGATAATGCCCACTAGCAGTGGAGAATGCTGACCTCTCTTTTGCTCCTGGGGTCCTGCCAATCTGCCAGTACCCTGATGTCAAATCAAAAGTACTTAGATAGGTGGCTGCCCCTAGTCTGCCAATGAGCTCTTCAGCTCTTGGGATTGGGTATGCATGAGTTTTGGTGTACCATCTTGCCTGATATGTTACCCCCATATTTCACTGTATATATGTTGTTTTAGTTGTATGTGTCACTGGGACCCTGCCAGCCAGGGCCCCAGTGCTCATAAGTGTGCTCTGTATGTGTTACCTGTGTTATGACTAACTGTCTCACTGAGGCTCTGCTAACCAGAACCTCTGTGGTTATGCTCTCTCATTTCTTTCCAAATTGTCACTAACAGGCTAGTGACCAATTTCACCAATTTACATTGGCATACTGGAACACCCTTATAATTCCCTAGTATATGGTACTGAGGTACCCAGGGTATTGGGGTTCCAGGAGATCCCTATGGGCTGCAGCATTTCTTTTGCCACCCATAGGGAACTCTGACAATTCTTACACAGGCCTGCCACTGCAGCCTGAGTGAAATAACGTTCACGTTATTTCACAGCCATTTACCACTGCACTTAAGTAACTTATAAGTCACCTATATGTCTAACCTTTAGCTGGTAAAGGTTGGGTGCTAAGTTACTTAGTGTGTGGGCACCCTGGCACTAGCCAAGGTGCCCCCACATGGTTCAGGGCAAATTCCACGGACTTTGTGAGTGTGGGGACACCATTACACGCGTGCACTATACATAGGTCACTACCTATGTATAGCTTCACAATGGTAACTCCGAATATGGCCATGTAACATGTCTATGATCATGGAATTGCCCCCTCAATGCCATCCTGGCATTGTTGGCACAATCCCATGATCCCACGGGTCTCTAGCACAGACCCGGGTACTGCCAAACTGCCTTTCCTGGGGTTTCACTGCAGCTGCTGCCAACCCCTCAGACAGGTTTCTGCCCTCCTGGGGTCCAGCCAGGCTTGGCCCAGGAAGGCAGAACAAAGGACTTCCTCAGAGAGAGGGTGTTACACCTTCTCCCTTTGGAAAAAGGTGTTAAGGCAGGGGAGCAGTAGCCTCCCCCAGCCTCTGGAAATGCTTTCATGGGCACAGATGGTGCCCATTTCTGCATAAGTCAGTCTACACCGGTTCAGGGACCCCTCAGCCCTGCTCTGGTGCGAAACTGGACAAAGGAAAGGGGAGTGACAACTCCCCTGACCTGCACCTCCCCTGGGAGGTGCCCAGAGCTTCTCCAGTGTGCTCCAGACCTCTGCCATCTTGGAAACAGAGGTGCTGCTGGCACACTGGACTGCTCTGAGTGGCCAGTGCCAGCAGGTGACGTCAGAGACTCCTTCTGATAGGCTCCTTCAGGTGTTGCTAGCCTATCCTCTCTCCTAAGTAGCCAAACCCTCTTTTCTGGCTATTTAGGGTCTCTGCTTTGGGGAATTCCTTAGATAACGAATGCAAAAGCTCATCAGAGTTCCTCTGCATCTCTCTCTTCACCTTCTGCCAAGGAATCGACTGCTGACCGCGCTGGAAACCTGCACAACTGCAACAAAGTAGCAAAGATGACTACTGCGACCTTGTAACGCTGATCCTGCCGCCTTCTCGACTGTTTTCCTGGTGGTGCATGCTGTGGGGGTAGTCTGCCTCCTCTCTGCACTAGAAGCTCCGAAGAAATCTCCCGTGGGTCGACGGAATCTTCCCCCTGCAACCGCAGGCACCAAAGAAGTGCATCACCGGTCCGCTGGGTCTCCTCTCAGCACGACGAGCGAGGTCCCTTGAACTCAGCAACTCTGTCCAAGTGACTCCCACAGTCCAGTGACTCTTCAGTCCAAGTTTGGTGGAGGTAAGACCTTGCCTCCCCACGCCAGACTGCATTGCTGGGAACCGCGTGTTTTGCAGCTACTCCGGCTCCTGTGCACTTTTCCAGGATTTCCTTTGTGCACAGCCAAGCCTGGGTCCACGACACTCTAACCTGCATTGCACGACCTCCTGAGTTGTCCTCCGGCGGCGTGGGACTCTCTTGTGCAACTTCGGGTGAGCACCGTTTCACTCCACTTTGTAGTGCCTGTTCTGGCACTTCTGCGGGTGCTGCCTGCTTCTGAGAGGGATCCTTGTCTTGCTGGACGCCTCCTCTGGCCCCTCACGCAATTGGTGACATCTTGGTCCCTCCTGGGCAACAGCAGCATCCAAAAACCCTAACCGCGAGCTTTGCAGCTAGGAAGGCTTGTTTGCGGTCTTACTGCGGGAAAACACTTCTGCACGACTCTTCACGACGTGGGACATCCATCCTCCAAAGGGGAAGTTTCTAGCCCTTGTCGTTCTTGCAGAATCCTCAGCTTCTACCATCCGGTGGCAGCTTCTTTGCACCCACAGCTGGCATTTCCTGGGCATCTGCCCACTCTCGACTTGATCGTGACTTTTGGACTTGGTCCCCTTGTTCCACAGGTACTCTCGTCTGGAAATCCATCGTTGTTGCATTGCTGGTGTTGGTCTTTCCTGCAGAATTCCCCTATCACGACTTCTGTGCTCTTTGGGGAACTTCAGTGCACTTTGCACTCACTTTTCAGGGTCTTGGAGTGGGCTATTTTTCTAACCCTCACTGTTTTCTTACAGTCCCAGCGACCCTCTACAAGGTCACATAGGTTTGGGGTCCATTCATTGTTCGCATTCCACTTCTAGAGTATACGGTTTGTGTTGCCCCTATCCCTATGTGCCCCCATTGCATTCTATTGTGACTATACATTGTTTGCACTTTCTATTGCTATTACTGCATATATTGGTATTGTGTACATATATCTTGTGTATATTTGCTATCCTCATACTAAGGGTACTCACTGAGATACTTTGGCATATTGTCATAAAAATAAAGTACCTTTATTTTTAGTATATCTGTGTATTGTGTTTTCTTATTATATTGTGCAAGTGACACTAGTGGTACTGTAGGAGCTTCACTCATCTCCTAGTTCAGCCTAAGCTGCCCTGCTAAGCTACCTTTTCTATCAGCCTAAGCTGCTAGACACCCCTCTACACTAATAAGGGATACCTGGGCCTGGTGCAAGGTGTAAGTACCCCTTGGTACTCACTACAAGCCAGTCCAGCCTCCTACAATAACTGAGGCCCTTGTAATCCACACAAAACCTAATCTAATTTTTCTCTCCTTTTGAGCTAGGTTTGGGGACTAAAACTACTGGGCTAGCCCAGCCACTCTCTGAGGGTTCCATGATACCCAAATTTAACATCTTTTTGACTTCAGCTTGTATGCTTTCCCTCACATAGTCTGTCTGTAAATTTTGTTTTTGACAGGCAAGCTGTCACCAGTGTCCACATTATGGGTACACCAATCAGTCTTCCCAGTGGTCAGGGAGAATAACTCAGCATATGGTTGAGGACTTGCCTGCAATCAGCCTGTTGTTGTTCTGTGAGGGTGTGTGATACGACCACTCCATCCACAGAACCATCTTGTGAGCTGCTGGAAAGGAGATCAGGGGGAGGCTCACTCTCTTCTTCCTGTCCCTCATCTGTAACCATGAGCATGGTCACATCAGCTCTATAATCATAGGGTTTTATGTGGTTGACATGTATGATTCTTTTGGGATTCTTGCAACTGCCTACGTCCACCAAATAGGTGACTTCACCTTTCTTTTATAAAATGGGATAGAGACCAGATCATTTGTTCTGAAAGGTCCTTGGAGCAACAGGCTGCAACACCCAAACTTACTGCCCTGATTTGAACTCAATTATAGCAGCTTTCTAGTCATGCCAGAGCTTTTTCAGCTCCAGGGCTGGCATGAAGATTAGATTTTGGCTTGCTTTCTCCTTGAACTCTGCTATCCTTGAATGTTGGCCAGGTGCATAATCCACAATGTCTTACGTGGGCTCTTTGAGAGGTTTCTTCCAGCCATTCCTTACAAGACTTAGTGGTCCCCTTACAGGATCCCCAACAAAAGTTCAAATGGAGAGAATCCTACTCCCATTTGTGTCGCTTTCCTGTAGGCAAAGAGCAGACATGGAAGTAGGATATCTCATCTCATCCTCTTTTGAGTTTTTTCAGGGAGTCCTCCAATCATGACTTTTAGGGTCTGGTTAACCCTTTTAACCAACCCATTTGTTTGTGGATGGTTGGGGTAGTGACCTTATAAGTCACTCCACACTCCTTCCACATATTTTTTAACTTGTTTTTATTAACATTTTCAGGTTTTCTGCAATAGAAGTGACAGCGTGACACACTGTACAGTTCTTTTCTTCAATAATTACAGAAATGCAGTAATTTTATGTTCTCAATAACTATGAGTAGCCGAGCAAATCTCATATACATACATGACATTTGAAACATTATATGCCCCTTCACCAGGTGACGGTATCAATGACATACTAAGAAGCGGCGCATGAACCGGGCGGGAGCGTAACCACTGTATGCGCTGGTATAAGTGGATCAGCCTCCTTTGCCAGCTAAAGTGTGGATACTAAAATAATATATGAGTAAGCAACAAATAACTAACTTCTACAACAGTAGCTATGGCTAATCTTGGAGTCACCTATTAGAATCCAGGTCGGTCATTGGTGTCTAAATGGCATATTGGTATATCATGATGAAACAAGGCTTGTCGATGCAAGGGCCATGTATGAATCAGTCTGCTATGATTCATGTTCAGTGTGGGTGACCCCATATTTCCAGCATCCTCTGGCCCTCTCCTGCCCATCCCCCGCTCCTGCATCTTGTCCCGGGTTCCCCCTCTGAGGCCGTCGACTGCGAAGGTTGGGGGTGCCTTATAAGTTCTCAGTCATCTAGATCTTCTAGCATGTCTCCCCATAATTCCACCCTCAGACATCTCTCCTCAGCTATGCCCCACCTTCTGCAGTCCACCCTCCACCATCATGGGGTGGAAAGTTGAGGTTGTGTCCAGTGTATTGCAATCCGATGTCTAGCCAGCACAAGTCCTAGTAGCGCAAATCAATAGGGCATTTTCTTACCCTTTTTGGATAGTGGAAGGACACTCAAGAGACACTGTTTGAGTGTCAGTTCAATGTGGAGTGTTGTGATTTCTCTCAGAGCATCTGCTACTGTGGCCCAGAACCCTCCCAATCTCGCATAGTCCCCAATCATATGTAGGAAGGTGACTGATGTGTGTCCGCAACGAGGGTAGTCAGGCATGCATCCAGGATAAATTCTATGTAATCGTTGGGGCGTAAAATATGTACAGTGCAGGAAGTGGAATTGAGTCAACTTAAAGCACGCATTACTTGCCATTTCCCGGGCCTGCGCAAAGGCTCTCCGCCACTCAGATTCACGAAAGGGCTCATCCAGGTCTTGTGTCCATCGAGTCTGCACCGCCATTGTCTCAACACTGCGATCTAATTTGAGAGGTTTGTATATCCGAGATGTCAGTCCCCAATCAGTCCTAGGGTTCAGAAGCATGCTCATGGTTTGAGACTCAGTCGGTTCCTCTGGATAGATGGACCAAATGCCTCTGATCATGTCTGAAATTTTGATAAACTGCAAATGCTGTTTTGGGGGGAGACCGAAGATCTCCAGCGCCTCGTTAAACATCAGGAATGTCTCCCGTTGATATAGATTACCTACAGTCAAGCAACCTCCATCGAACCATTTTGTAAGGTCCATAATTGTTTGTGCCTTCCTAAAGCTCGGCAACCATCGCAGAGGGAGCAACCTAGCTTAACAAGCACAATTTAGAACCACTGCGACCGTCCGTTACCAGATCTCTGCCTCCTGGTGGACTAGATATGGGTTCCAATCGGGGTTACCCTTCCCATCATAAGGTAGCCTCGGAAATCATTTACACCTGCCCAATCCCCCAGCTGTTCCTTTTCGGCGGTCAGTCCGTCTGCACACCACTGCACAGCGTATTGTTGGAGGCTCACAGAGTAATATATCTTCAAATCTGGGACACCCAGTTTGCCCAATTCATGGTCTAATTTCAGTGTGCCCAATTTCACTTTCTTTGCTCCTCCTTCCCCCCCAGATATGGGAAATTAGTAAGTGATCACATTTTTTAAAAGCAGTCTGGAGATTATATAATGGACTTCTGTAGGATATACAGACAATGGGGAGAAGTACCATTATACGCAGGGTGACTCTACCTATGATGGAGAGTGGAAGTTTATTCCATAGGGTAATGGAGTTCTCTAGGTGTCGAATGATAGTTCCCATATTAAGCTCATAATGGTCTGACTCAGATAGAGTAATGTGAACACCCAGGTATCGAAAGTGATCCCGTTCCCATGCCAGTGGTGTCTGAGGGAGGTCTCTGTTGGTCCGACTAGCAAGCCCTGCAATAGGGAAAAGTACAGACTTGCGCTGGTTGTAGCGTAATCCTGACATGTTGTGGAATTCAATTAGGGTATTGAGCAATATTGGGAATTAATGGTCTGGGTCTGTCAAATATAGTAAAGTGTCATCTGCATAGAGTGAGACAATGTCTGTGCACCCTCCAACCCCACCTCCCCATCGCATCATATCCCTCCTTAACTTGTGTGCCAGAGGTTCCAGCGCAACTGGCGACAGGGGGTAGCACTGTCAGGTCCCCCTTTCAATCAGGATGAAGTCAGAGACCTCCATGCTGGTGCAAATTTGCGCAACCGGGCGGATAAACAAGAGTCAGACCCAGGTCAGAAACTCTGGCCCGAACCCCATCACTTCCAGGACTGCCCATATGTACCTCCACTCTACAGTATCAAACGCCTTTTTTATGTCGAGTGAGGCCACAGCTGTACTGGTGTCCTCCCCCGTCGTCGAGTGAAGCACGAGACAGGCACCTGAGATTCATGTGTGCCCCCTACCCGGCATTAAGCTGCACTGAGCGCCATGTACTGTGATATGACCCATGTTAACTGAGTGGCTAGAACCTTCGCTAATATCTTAGTGTCAACACACAGCATAGATAAAGGTCTGTATGAGCTTGGGTCCCCCCGGGTCTCTGCTGGGTTTATGGAGCATAGGGATTCGGGCCTTTTGCATCGATGGGGGCAGGGAACCCAATTGTTTAGACTCCTGGAGTGTATCCAGTAGTTTGGGCAGCAGTGTGTCGCCATATGTCTGGTAGTATTCAATGGGCCACCCGTCTGGGCCTGAGGCCTTCTGGTGAGGCATCTCTCCAACAGCCTCTTTAAGATCCTCTAACTGGAGCTCCTCATCTAGCCCCTTCCGCTGTGCCTCGGTGAGGCGTGAGCGGTTAAGCTCCATCAGATAGGCCTTTATCACAGTGATGGGGGGGGGGTCCTACCCCTGGCGTACATAGTTACTACGTGGTCCATCAGGAGCATATTGATGCTGTGTTGTGAGGTCAATCTCCCCCAGGTGGGATTTTCAAAGACAGTATGAGAGGTGCAGATCTTTTCACAGTGCAACAACCAGGCTAATAATCAGCCCAACGTGTTGCTCTCTTTGTGTAGTAGTTGCCGATAGTCGCAACCCAGTCAGCAACGCACCGTCTGGCCTGTAATTCCGTTTTATGAGTATTACAAGTGGCTGGATGTATCCTCTGTATGATGGCTAAAGAGTTCTCTGCCTCTTTTAAGTCTAAATCTAGTCGACAGCACGTGCTACAAATCCATGACAGACATTCCCTACGTGCAGCTACATTTCGAGTATCCCACTCCAGACCCCTACTCTCAGTAACCAGCTTGAAATAAAATATCCCTCTATTATCATGCCTAGCTCCTCCCCAAACATGTGGTCCTTCAGCGTGTCCGGACGGAGACTCCAGAGTGGTGCACAAGGTCTGTGCCCTCCTGTCTGCCACTCAATTAATACTGGGGCATGATCAGATAGATACCTGCCCATGATCAGTACGTTAGTGACTGACAGTGCAATGTCACAGTGTAGGAGGCTGGACTGGCTTGTAGTGAGTACCAAGGGGTACTTGCACCTTGCACCAGGCCCAGTTATCCCTTATTAGTGTATAGGGTGTCTAGCAGCTTAGGCTGATAGATAATGGTACCTTAGCAGAGCAGCTTAGGCTGTACTAGGAGACGTGTGAAGCTACTACAGTACCACTTAGTGTCATATGCACAATACCATAAGAAAACACAATACACAGTTATACTAAAAATAAAGGTACTTTATTTTTATGACAATATGCCAAAGTATCTTAGAGTGTACCCTCAGTGAGAGGATAGGAAATATACACAAGATATATATACACAATAGCAAAAATATGCAGTATAGTCTTAGAAAACAGTGCAAACAATGTATAGTTACAATAGGATGCAATGGGGAAACATAGGGATAGGGGCAGCACAAACCATATACTCCAAAAGTGGAATGCGAACCACGAATGGACCCCAAACCTATGTGACCTTGTAGAGGGTCGCTGGGACTATTAGAAAATAGTGAGAGTTAGGAAAATAACCCTCCCCAAGACCCTGAAAAGTGAGTGCAAAGTGCACTAAAGTTCCCCTAAGGACAAAAATAGTCGTGTTAGAGGAATAATGCAGGAAAGACACAAACCAGCAATGCAACAACTGTAGATTTCCAATCTAGGGTACCTGTGGAACAAGGGGACCAAGTCCAAAAGTCACAAGCAAGTCGGAGATGGGCAGATGCCCAGGAAATGCCAGCTGCGGGTGCAAAGAAGCTTCGACTGGACAAAAGAAGCTGAGGTTTCTGCAGGAACGAAAAGGGCTAGAGACTTCCCCTTTGGTGGACGGATCCCTCTCGCCTTGGAGAGTCGTGCAGAAGTGTTTTCCCGCCGAAAGGACGCCAACAAGCCTTGCTAGTCGCAAATCGTGCGTTTGGCGTTTTTGGACGCTGCTGGGGCCCAGGAGGGATCAGGAGGTCGCAAATTGGACCTGAAGAGAGAGGGGACGTCGAGCAAGACAAAGAGCCCTCACTGAAGCAGGTAGCACCCGGAGAAGTGCCAGAAACAGGCACTACGAGGATGCGTGAAACGGTGCTCGCCGAAGTTGCACAAAGGAGTCCCACGTCGCCGGAGACCAACTTAGAAAGTCGTGCAATGCAGGTTAGAGTGCCGTGGACCCAGGCTTGGCTGTGCACAAAGGATTTCCGCCGGAAGTGCACAGGGGCCGGAGTAGCTGCAAAGTCGCGGTTCCCAGCAATGCAGCCCAGCGAGGTGAGGCAAGGACTTACCTCCACCAAACTTGGGCTGAAGAGTCACTGGACTGTGGGGGTCACTTGGACAGAGTCGCTGGATTCGAGGGACCTCGCTCGTCGTGCTGAGAGGAGACCCAAGGGACCGGTGATGCAGCTTTTTGGTGCAGGCGGTTGCAGGGGGAAGATTCCGTCGACCCACGGGAGATTTCTTCGGAGCTTCTGGTGGAGAGAGGAGGCAGTCTACCCCCACAGCATGCACAAGCAGGAAAACAGTCGAGAAGGCGGCAGGATCATCGTTACAGAGTTGCAGTAGTCGTCTTTGCTACTATGTTGCAGGTTTGCAGGCTTCCAGCGCGGTCAGCGGTCGTTTCCTTATCAGAAGGTGAAGAGAGAGATGCAGAGGAACTCGGATGAGCTCTTGCATTCATTATCTAAAGTTTCCCCAGGGACAGAGACCCTAAATAGCCAGAAAAGAGGGTTTGGCTACCTAGGAGAGAGGATAGGCTACTAACACCTGAAAGAGCCTATCAGCAGGAGTCTCTGACGTCACCTGGTGGCACTGGCCACTCAGAGCAGTCCAGTGTGCCAGCAGCACCTCTGTTTCCAAGATGGCAGAGGTCTGGAGCACACTGGAGGAGCTCTGGACACCTCCCAGGGGAGGTGCAGGTCAGGGGAGTGGTCACTCCCCTTTCCTTTGTCCAGTTTCGCGCCAGAGCAGGGGCTAAGGGGTCCCTGAACCGGTGTAGACTGGCTTATGCAGAATTGGGCACCTCTGTGCCCAACAAAGCATTTCCAGAGGCTGGGGGAGGCTACTCCTCCCCTGCCTTCACACCATTTTCCAAAGGGAGAGGGTGTCACACCCTCTCTCAGAGGAAGTTCTTTGTTCTGCCATCCTGGGCCAGGCCTGGCTGGACCCCAGGAGGGCAGATGCCTGTCTGAGGGGTTGGCAGCAGCAGCAGCTGCAGTGAAACCCCAGGAAGGGCAGTTTGGCAGTACCAGGGTCTGTGCTACAGACCACTGGGATCATGGGATTGTGCCAACTATGCCAGGATGGCATAGAGGGGGCAATTCCATGATCATAGACATGTTACATGGCCATATTCGGAGTTACCATTGTGAAGCTACATATAGGTAGTGACCTATATGTAGTGCACGCGTGTAATGGTGTCCCCGCACTCACAAAGTTCAGGGAATTGGCTCTGAACAATGTGGGGGTACCTTGGCTAGTGCCAGGGTGCCCTCACACTAAGTAACTTTGCACCTAACCTTTACCAGGTAAAGGTTAGACATATAGGTGACTTATAAGTTACTTAAGTGCAGTGTAAAATGGCTGTGAAATAACGTGGACGTTATTTCACTCAGGCTGCAGTGGCAGGCCTGTGTAAGAATTGTCAGAGCTCCCTATGGGTGGCAAAAGAAATGCTGCAGCCCATAGGGATCTCCTGGAACCCCAATACCCTGGGTACCTCATACCATATACTAGGGAATTATAAGGGTGTTCCAGTAAGCCAATGTAAATTGGTAAAAATGGTCACTAGCCTGTTAGTGACAATTTGGATGAAATGAGAGAGCATAACCACTGAGGTTCTGGTTAGCAGAGCCTCAGTGAGACAGTTAGGCACCACACAGGGAACACATACATGCACACCTATGAGCACTGGGGCCCTGTGTGACAGGGCCCCAGTGACACATACATATAGGCCACAACCTTATGAGCACTGGGGTCCTGACTAGCAGGGTCCCAGTGACACATAACAAACATACTGAAAACATAGTGTTTTCACTATGAGCACTGGGGCCTAGCCATCAGGATCCCAGTGAGACAGTGAAAACAGTGACAAACATCCTGACATACACTCACAAACAGGCCAAAAGTGGGGGTAACAAGGCTAGAAAGAGGCTACTTTCTCACACAACCCCCCCCCAAACGAAGGACAATAAGGCTAACCTTGGCCAGTTGAGACTTTATTGTCTAAGTGGTGATAAGTAGAGAGTAGCTCTGCAATAGACTGGTTACTCCCTTTATCATCCACTATATGGTTACTTCCCTGTGGGGATGTACACCACCCTGTTTGAAGTTTTTTAGCTAAGCAACAATGTGAAGATGTATTTTCAGAGTTTCTATCAGTAAGTTTTAGTTTAGAGCAGTGGGAATTGTCCACTGAACCTATTTGTAGTGATGGAAATGCCAGACAGGGATGCTGTCTCAATAAAGCCATAGCTGGGCAAAAACTTTGTCCATTTGGCTGGAAGAGAGAACAGGGATGCTGTTTCTCTTGAGTTGGAGCAGGGCAGGGATGCTGTCCTATGAGCTCCACACTAGGGCAGGGATGCTGTCCTAAGTGTTGTGAGGCAGTGCAGGGTTTCTGCACTAAAGTTTCTCTGGGAGGGTTGGAGGGATGCTCCATGTTAACTAAAATGGTGCTCTTTTTGTCACCAATGTTAGTTATCCCACAGAGAGGTACTTCTACCTCAGGGAGTCCAGCTTTGCCAGCTGATGATTCCCTTGGAACAGGTGCCACCCCAGGAGAGGTTTCTCCCACCACAGGAATGGTATCCTGAATGGTAGGGTGGTTAGGGGATACTGTGATACCCTTTTTACCTGTTGATGGAGAGGGATCCTGAGTTTTCAGGCCTTCTCTCCTTTGCTTTTTCATTTCAGTTGAAATGAGAGGGAACAATTCCTCAGGGATGCCCAGCATGGCTGCATGGGCATAAAACTCTACCTCAGCCCAACCTGAGGCCTCTAGGTCATTACCTAAGAGACAGTCTACAGGTAAGCTAGGTGATACCACCACCTGCTTAGGGCCAGTAACTCCACCCCAACTAAACTGAATTACAGCTAAGGGAAGAAACTTAGTGGAGTTATGGACATCAATAATCTTATACTGTTGTCCAATGATGTGTTGATCAGGGTGCACTAGGTTTTCAGTCACCAAAGTGAAACTGGCACCTGTGTCCCTGTAGGCCAAGGCCTCAACACCATTTATTGAAACTGTCTGCCTGTACTTATCCATTGTAAGGGGACAAGCAGCCAGTGTGGCAAGGCCAATGCCACTAGGTGTGACAGAAACTGTCTTGGGAGTGACTACCCCAGTTTCTACTATGGACCCAAAAGTGAACCCAACTACACCCTTTGCTTGACTGTTGCCAGCAGTCCCACTACTAGTACCACTACTGCTAGGGGCACTAGAGCTTGATGTATTAGTGGTGGTAGGCTCAGGGGGTTTACCTGGACAGGACTTATCCCCTGGCATATGGCCTCTGTTTTTACACACAAAGCACCAAGGCTTTTTAATGTGTGCAGGTTGGGAAGAAGAGGAAGAATTTGTTTTATCCCCACCCTCTGAAGAGTGTTTAAGATTTGAAGTGGGATCTTTGGTTTTACCCTTATCCCCATGCTTATCTTGAGATTTTTCACCATCTTTCTTCTTATTGCCATCTTTGTCACCCCCTGTATGAACTTTTCTGTTCACCCTTGTTCTGACCCATTTGTCTGCCTTCTTTCCCAATTCTTGGGGAGAGGTCAGATCAGAGTCTACCAGGTACTGGTGCAACAAATCAGACACACAATTATTAAGTATATGCTCTCTCAGGATTGTGTTATACAGGCTTTCATAATCAGTAACTTTACTGCCATGTAACCACCCCTCCAAGGCCTTCACTGAATGGTCAATGAAATCAACCCAGTCTTGTGAAGACTCCTTTTTGGTCTCTCTGAACTTTATCCTGTACTGTTCAGTGGTTAAGCCATAACCATCCAGGAGTGCATTCTTAAGAACTTGGAAATTATTAGCATCATTTTCTTTCACAGTAAGGAGCCTATCCCTACCTTTTCCACTAAATGATAGCCATAGGATAGCAGCCCACTGCCTTTGAGGGACATCCTGTACAACACAGGCCCTCTCAAGTGCAGCAAACCACTTGTTAATGTCATCCCCCTCCTTATAAGGGGGAACTATCTTGTGCAGATTCCTGGAATCATGCTCTTTTGCAGGATGACTATGGGGAATACTGCTGCTGCCACCATGGGTATCTAAACCCAACTTCTGTCTTTCCTTCTCTAATTCAAAAGACTGTCTATCCAAATCCAGCTGTTGCTTTTTAAGCTTCAGTCTGGTTTGTTCCACCCTCAACTTATTGAGTTCCCTCTCTAACATTCTGTCATCAGGGTTGGTGGGAGGGACATTTCTAGAAACAGAGCTATGATGGGAATGAACAGAAGGAGACCTGTCCCTTACAGAAGCCACCCTAACAGCTTGGTTTACAGAAACATTACTACCAGTATGGTGAGAATAAATGCTTTTGCTATGATGTGAGACAACACTATTTATATGGTGTGGCTCATCATCATTACCATCTATGCTAGACTGTCTAGTAATGGGCAGGCTAGGAAGTTTCTTTCCTGAATCTTTTCCTGGGGGAGTCCCTGAATCAGATTGGGAACTATTAGGTACTTTTTCAACAGATGGGGCACCTATGGCCTTATCCTGTTCTCTAAGCATGTTAAGTAACAGTTCCAAGGAAGGATTCTTCCCTACACTCAAACCTCTCTCTATACAGAGACTCCTTGCTCTTTTCCAGCTAAGGTTGTCATATGCAAGTTTGGACAGATCAACACTTTGGCCTGTGCCAGACATTTTTAGAGAGAGTTAAAGTGATAGCAAAAGAGAAAAAAGTTTTCAGAACTTTTTGGAAAGACAGAAAAAAACTTTTTAAACTTTTAAGAACTTTTTGAAAGTTTAGAAGTACTTTTCAGCACTTAGAAAAGAGTGAAAAGAGGAAATGCAAAACTTTTTGGCTATGTGTATATACACTGACCTTGTTTTGTATATTTTTCTCTCATGAAAAGTACAATGACAAGAGTGGTAAGTAGTCTCAAGCACTTATCCCACCACTGCACAACCAATGTAGGAGGCTGGACTGGCTTGTAGTGAGTACCAAGGGGTACTTGCACCTTGCACCAGGCCCAGTTATCCCTTATTAGTGTATAGGGTGTCTAGCAGCTTAGGCTGATAGATAATGGTAGCTTAGCAGAGCAGCTTAGGCTGAACTAGGAGACGTGTGAAGCTACTACAGTACCACTTAGTGTCATATGCACAATACCATAAGAAAACACAATACACAGTTATACTAAAAATAAAGGTACTTTATTTTTATGACAATATGCCAAAGTATCTTAGAGTGTACCCTCAGTGAGAGGATAGGAAATATACACAAGATATATATACACAATAGCAAAAATATGCAGTATAGTCTTAGAAAACAGTGCAAACAATGTATAGTTACAATAGGATGCAATGGGGAAACATAGGGATAGGGGCAACACAAACCATATACTCCAAAAGTGGAATGCGAACCACGAATGGACCCCAAACCTATGTGACCTTGTAGAGGGTCGCTGGGACTATTAGAAAATAGTGAGAGTTAGGAAAATAACCCTCCCCAAGACCCTGAAAAGTGAGTGCAAAGTGCACTAAAGTTCCCCTAAGGACAAAAATAGTCGTGTTAGAGGAATAATGCAGGAAAGACACAAACCAGCAATGCAAAAACTGTGGATTTCCAATCTAGGGTACCTGTGGAACAAGGGGACCAAGTCCAAAAGTCACAAGCAAGTCGGAGATGGGCAGATGCCCAGGAAATGCCAGCTGCGGGTGCAAAGAAGCTTCGACTGGACAGAAGAAGCTGAGGTTTCTGCAGGAACGAAAAGGGCTAGAGACTTCCCCTTTGGTGGACGGATCCCTCTCGCCTTGGAGAGTCGTGCAGAAGTGTTTTCCCGCCGAAAGGACGCCAACAAGCCTTGCTAGTTGCAAATCGTGCGTTTGGCGTTTTTGGACGCTGCTGGGGCCCAGGAGGGACCAGGAGGTCGCAAATTGGACCTGAAGAGAGAGGGGACGTCGAGCAAGACAAAGAGCCCTCACTGAAGCAGGTAGCACCCGGAGAAGTGCCAGAAACAGGCACTACGAGGATGCGTGAAACGGTGCTCGCCGAAGTTGCACAAAGGAGTCCCACGTCGCCGGAGACCAACTTAGAAAGTCGTGCAATGCAGGTTAGAGTGCCGTGGACCCAGGCTTGGCTGTGCACAAAGGATTTTCGCCGGAAGTGCACAGGGGCCGGAGTAGCTGCAAAGTCGCGGTTCCCAGCAATGCAGCCCAGCGAGGTGAGGCAAGGACTTACCTCCACCAAACTTGGGCTGAAGAGTCACTGGACTGTGGGGGTCACTTGGACAGAGTCGCTGGATTCGAGGGACCTCGCTCGTCGTGCTGAGAGGAGACCCAAGGGACCGGTGATGCAGCTTTTTGGTGCCTGCGGTTGCAGGGGGAAGATTCCGTCGACCCACGGGAGATTTCTTCGGAGCTTCTGGTGCAGAGAGGAGGCAGGCTACCCCCACAGCATGCACAAGCAGGAAAACAGTCGAGAAGGCGGCAGGATCAGCGTTACAGAGTTGCAGTAGTCGTCTTTGCTACTATGTTGCAGGTTTGCAGGCTTCCAGCGCGGTCAGCGGTCGTTTCCTTATCAGAAGGTGAAGAGAGAGATGCAGAGGAACTCGGATGAGCTCTTGCATTCGTTATCTAAAGTTTCCCCAGAGACAGAGACCCTAAATAGCCAGAAAAGAGGGTTTGGCTACCTAGGAGAGAGGATAGGCTACTAACACCTGAAAGAGCCTATCAGCAGGAGTCTCTGACGTCACCTGGTGGCACTGGCCACTCAGAGCAGTCCAGTGTGCCAGCAGCACCTCTGTTTCCAAGATGGCAGAGGTCTGGAGCACACTGGAGGAGCTCTGGACACCTCCCAGGGGAGGTGCAGGTCAGGGGAGTGGTCACTCCCCTTTCCTTTGTCCAGTTTCGCGCAATAGCAGGGGCTAAGGGGTCCCTGAACCGGTGTAGACTGGCTTATGCAGAATTGGGCACCTCTGTGCCCAACAAAGCATTTCCAGAGGCTGGGGGAGGCTACTCCTCCCCTGCCTTCACACCATTTTCCAAAGGGAGAGGGTGTGACACCCTCTCTCAGAGGAAGTTCTTTGTTCTGCCATCCTGGGCCAGGCCTGGCTGGACCCCAGGAGGGCAGATGCCTGTCTGAGGGGTTGGCAGCAGCTGCAGTGAAACCCCAGGAAGGGCAGTTTGGCAGTACCAGGGTCTGTGCTACAGACCACTGGGATCATGGGATTGTGCCAACTATGCCAGGATGGCATAGAGGGGGCAATTCCATGATCATAGACATGTTACATGGCCATATTCGGAGTTACCATTGTGAAGCTACATATAGGTAGTGACCTATATGTAGTGCACGCGTGTAATGGTGTCCCCGCACTCACAAAGTTCAGGGAATTGGCTCTGAACAATGTGGGGGTACCTTGGCTAGTGCCAGGGTGCCCTCACACTAAGTAACTTTGCACCTAACCTTTACCAGGTAAAGGTTAGACATATAGGTGACTTATAAGTTACTTAAGTGCAGTGTAAAATGGCTGTGAAATAACGTGGACGTTATTTCACTCAGGCTGCAGTGGCAGGCCTGTGTAAGAATTGTCAGAGCTCCCTATGGGTGGCAAAAGAAATGCTGCAGCCCATAGGGATCTCCTGGAACCCCAATACCCTGGGTACCTCAGTACCATATACTAGGGAATTATAAGGGTGTTCCAGTAAGCCAATGTAAATTGGTAAAAATGGTCACTAGCCTGTTAGTGACAATTTGGATGAAATGAGAGAGCATAACCACTGAGGTTCTGGTTAGCAGAGCCTCAGTGAGACAGTTAGGCACCACACATGGAACACATACATGCACACCTATGAGCACTGGGGCCCTGTGTGACAGGGTCCCAGTGACACATACATATAGGCCACAACATTATGAGCACTGGGGTCCTGACTAGCAGGGTCCCAGTGACACATAACAAACATACTGAAAACATAGTGTTTTCACTATGAGCACTGGGGCCTAGCCATCAGGATCCCAGTGAGACAGTGAAAACAGTGACAAACATCCTGACATACACTCACAAACAGGCCAAAAGTGGGGGTAACAAGGCTAGAAAGAGGCTACTTTCTCACACACAGGACACAAGGAGTCTATCCATTGGGCTATGCATGGAATGGGTGGGATTGTAGTATGTAAATTCTCCTGTGTCAGGGTGTAGGACTCACCATATGTCAATGCATTGTAGTCTGTCACAGTCTGCAGTTTGATGCAAGTCTTCGGGAGGTGCCTGTCCATTTCTCCATTAGGGATACAATTAAAATCCACAGCCCATACCATTGGTATTCCTAAAAAGGAAGTCAATTCGGTCTCTATTGCAGGAAAAAAGTCGTTAATGTCCGCCTGATATTCTTGGAGATGGAAGGGCACTTGCAGGGCAATCCATATTAATACCCCACAAGTGTAATTTGAGTATGTGGTGAAGTATATTTGTCCCCTCCATTTCCAGTGTAGTTTATTGACTTCATTGTTGGTTAAGTGACCCTCCTAGAGGAGTGCAATTTGTATGCTATGGCGGTGTAAATAGGTTAGTACTCTATGTCGCTTGATATATGAAATTCAACCCTGCCCATTTCACGTCAGAAGTTTATATTGAGTACCCATTGTGTTACATATAGATGTATAATGTCCGACTGATCTGATGTGAGTGACAATGTAGGCGCGCTCATCATTGCATGTTGGGTGTTATTGGCCATAGTTTCCCTCCTACCCCGGGTACACATATAGGGGGTCATTACAACCCTGGCGGACGGTGTTAAAGGTGCAGCAATACCGCAAACAGCCCCGCGGACAAAAAAAAAAAAGGGAATTATGACCCTGGCGGAAGCCGCCAACAAAGACAGCCACTTTAACACACCGCCCGCCACGGCGGTACAGACAAGCAGCGCGGTGGTCACCGCCAACAGACAGGCAGAAGACAATGTACCGCCCATAGTTTCACAACCTACCAATCCGCCACCTTTTCCGGGGCGGATTCACCGTGGATAAAAACACGGCGGAAACAGTTACTGCAATGGGAAAACGCTCACCTGAACACATCCCACGAGGAAGGAGGAGTCCATGGAGCCGGAATTACAAATTCTACCGGCCCTTGTATTCCTACTCATCTACGAAGAGCAACGCCGGCGCGGACGAAGACAACGGTGAGTACTACACCTACGACATGGGGGAGGCAAAAGTTAGGGGGAGACACACGAAACACCCCCACCCCCACCCTCGCAAATTACAACACACATACCAATGCATTTACAAAAATCACAGTAACAACCCACAATCCCCCCGGAAGAATGCAAAGACAAAACAAAATCAGTTCAAACATTGTAATGTATCAATATACATGTTTCAAAAATATACAGATATATCATAAAATCATTCAAAAATATATACATTACGAGAAGTAGTGCAGATATGCACATATCAACGACCGTGCACCACTAGTCCAAAAATGCATGGGTGAGGCCCACAATAGATACCTGTCCACAATCGGAGAGAACACTGCCGGGGCATCAGATAGATATACAACAGGCACCTCAGGGGGAAGGGAGGGGGGGCACCTCAGCCGGATGAGTACCAAGCCAGATCCATGACGGGGCTCCATGCCCATTGATGTATCCTGGGGAGTGCAAAGCCACAGTCTCTCAAGTCTCTACAGTGGGTGGTTTGCCCACTGTACCATCCTGGGGAGTGCAAAGCCACAGTCTCTCAAGTCTCTACAGTGGGTGGATTGCCCACTGTTACATCCTGGGGAGTGCAAAGCCACAGTCTCTCAAGTCTCTACAGTGGGTGGTTTGCCCACTGTACTATCCTGGGGAGTGCAAAGCCACAGTCTCTCAAGTCTCACAAGTGGGTGGGTTGCCCACAGTACCATCCTGGGGATTGCAAAGCCACAGTCTCTCAAAACTCTACAGTGGGTGGGTTGCCCACTGTACCATCCTGGGGAGTGCAAAGCCACAGTCTCTCAAAACTACAGTGGGTGGGTTGCCCACTGTACCATCATGGGGAGTGCAAAGCCACAGTCTCTCAAAACTCTACAGTGGGTGGGTTGCCCACTGTACCATCCTGGGGAGTGCAAAGCCACAGTCTCTCAAAACTCTACAGTGGGTGGGTTGCCCACTGTACCATCCTGGGGAGTGCAAAGCCACAGTTTCGCAAGTAAATAACAGCCTCCACTGGCTCTGGAGGGGGACTGGTGCCCAGACTGGATTGGTCTCCCAGTGAAAGTTCCTGTCCCGTCACTGTCCCAGCTGCACATGGGATGACGATGCTTGATGTGGCGGTCTTTTCATTCTTCCCCGGTGCATGCCCTGTTCAGCGGTGCTTTGCCATGGCGGTGTCTGGACTGTTCAGCGGTGCTTAGCCATGGCGGTCTCTGGACCTTTCAGCATGCTTTGCCATGGCGGTTCTGGACTGTTCAGCGGTGCTTTGCCATGGCGGTCACTGGACTGTTCAGCGGTGCTTAGCCATGGCGGTTCTGGACTGTTCAGCGGTGCTTAGCCATGGCGGTTCTGGACTGTTCAGCGGTGCTTTGCCATGGCGGTTCTGGACTGTTCAGCGGTGCTTAGCCATGGCGGTTCTGAACTGTTTAGCTGTGCTTTGCCATGGCGGTCTCTGGACTGTTCAGCGGTGCTTTGCCATGGCAGTCTCTGGACTGTTCAGCGGTGCTTTGCCATGGCGGTTCTGGAACGGGCATTGGTGTGTGGCATGACGTTCCCTCATAGCCCAGCGGGGCTGTGGCATCCGGGGCCCTCCTGGGCACTGACTCCGGCGGTGGTCTCCTGACCAGTGACAATACTTGGGCCCTCCTGGGCAATGACTCTGGCAGTGGCGGTGGTCTCCTGACCAGTGACGATACTTGGGCCCTCCTGGGCAATGACTCTGGCGGTGGTCTCCTGACCAGTGACGATACTTGGGCCCTCCTGGGCACTGACTCTGGCGGAGGCGGTGGTCTCCTGACCAGTGACGATACTTGGGCCCTCCTGGGCGCTGACTCCGGCAGTGGTCTCCTGACCAGTGACGATACTTGGGCCCTCCTGGGCACTGACTCCGGCGGTGGTCTCCTGACCAGTGACGATACTTGGGCCCTCCTGGGCAATGACTCCAGCGGTGGTCTCCGGACCAGTGACGATACTTGGGCCCTCCTGGGCAATGACTCTGGCGGTGGTCTCCCGACCAGTGACGATACTTGGGGACGATACTTGGGCCCTCCTGGGCAATGACTCTGGCGGTGGTCTCCTGACCAGTGACGATACTTGGGCCCTCCTGGGCAATGACTCTGGCGGTGGACTCCTGACCAGTGACGATACTTGGGCCCTCCTGGGCACTGACTCTGGCGGCAGTCTCCTGACCAGTGACGATACTTGGGCCCTCCTGGGCACTGACTCCGGCGGTGGTCTCCTGACCAGTGACGCACCGACGATACTTGGGCCCTCCTGGGCAATGACTCTGGCGGTGGTCTCCTGACCAGTGACGATACTTGGGCCCTCCTGGGCAATGACTCCGGCGGTGGTCTCCGGACCAGTGACGATACTTGGGCCCTCCTGGGCAATGACTCCGGCGGTGGTCTCCGGACCAGTGACAATACTTGGGCCCTCCTGGGCAATGACTCCGGCGGTGGTCTCCTGACCAGTGACGATACTTGGGCCCTCCTGGGCAATGACTCTGGCGGTGGTCTCCTGACCAGTGACGACGGTGCTGGTGGTGGTGTCCCGACCGCCGGGAAGGATGCCGCCCTTCCCCGCCGTGATGCTCACACCAGGCTGTGCAGACTTCCTCTGGCCCTTCCCCACCTTTGGAGGAGTCACAGCTGACTCTGCAATCCCCCTGGGACCCCTGTGAGTTGTTTTGCCTCCAGGAGTCTTCACAGGGTCCCGTTGGCCACTTTCCAATTTCAGAACCTTTACAGGGGGTGGGCTGCCAGTGCCTTGGCTCCGGATCACACTGCTTGCCCTGGTGGCCGGTGCACTCCACACACCTTGAACAGGCACCACTGGTATTGGAGGCTTTTTGGCTGAGGCGCTACGACGGGACTGATGAATTGGAGGGGGGGGGTGGGGGCAAAGAGGTCAACTTTACAGAGGGACAGTTTCTGACGAACACTGGGATGGGTAGTGTGAGGGGGCCTGGGAGTGGAGGAAGAGGAGGTGGTTGTAAGAGGTGTCACTTTAGGTGTTTTGGGTGCAGGTGCAGGTACTGGAGGCTGTCGTGAGGTGGATGGATGTTGGGGGTGTGGGTGCCCGCGTTTGTGTACTTTGGGAGGGGGCTCAACAGACACACTGGGAGAGGACACAGGGGACGTGTAAATGGGAGTGGAGGTGGTGAGTGCAGGTGAGCGGGGTGTGGTGCTGGGTGTTCTGGTGCGAGTCCTGGTGCCTGTAGATGTAGTGCATGCAGGTGAGAGTGTAGACGACACTGCGAGGGAGGAGGGAGAAGAGGAGGAGGGGGACACAGTGGAGGCAGTGGATGTTGCTGTGTCTGTATGTGGGTGATGCTTGTGTGTGTGCCTGTGGGTTGTGTGGTGCCTATGCTTGCCTGAGCTTCCCTTGTGTGTTGACTTGTTTGCATGCTGGTCTGTAGGTGTGCTTGGGATGGGCTGGGGTACAGGGGATTGGATCTGGGTGGAGGAGGTTGGAGGGGGGAGGCTAGACACAGGGACAATGGCTGCCATCAGTGCTGAGGCCAGAGATTGCAGGGTTCGCTGAAGGACAGCCTGACCAGAATGAATGCCCTCCAGGAATGCATTACCGTGTTGCAACTCCCTTTCTACACCCTGGATGGCATTCACAATGGTAGACTGCCCAACAGTGAGGGACCTGAGGAGGTCAATGGCCTCCTCACTGAGGGAAGCAGGGGTGACTGGGCAGGGCCTGAGATGCCTGGGGCGAAGGTGATGCCCACCCTCCTGGGTGAGCGGGCACGGGGCGAACGCTGAGGGGCTGCTGGGAGGGCGGTGCTGGTAGGGGAGGTGGCGGCTGTACCTGTAGAAGTGGGGCGCACAGATGGTGCTGCCACCACAAGGGAGCTCCCATCGGCGGACGAGTCCGTGTCGCTGCTTGGTGATCCGGTGGCCGACGTGAAGCTCCCCTCGCCCTCCATCCCACTGGTGCATTCTGAGTCTGTGGTGTGGCCCTCTATGGCCATGTGGGATGCAGCTCCCTCGTGCTCCGGTGCCACTGTACCTCCGCCTGATGATGCTGATGCACAAAAGAACAGGGAGAGCAGAAAAAGGGTGGGGAAGACAGAAGAAAGACAGGTTGAGTGCATGGCATACCGCTACCGTTGGCGGACAATACAGACACAGCAGCCCCCTGCACTACGCTGTGCTCCTGGCCTCTGCAGATGCAATTTCTGGGATCTGGCCTACATGGCTATGGTGGACATCTGCACACATGGATGCCATAGGGGCATCTATACCTGTACTTGGAACTCTACTGCGGTGGGGTGGAGTGCCACATGGCCTGCATTACGGAGGGGCCTAGTCTACGTTTTTCTGCCTGGCCTAGGTACACCCACAGGCCTCCTCCCCCACCCAGACCCCTCCACTGCGCGCAAAGTCAGCTGAATGATGTTGTACTCACCCCCTTGTGTCTGCTGTGATGCCCTCAAGCACCCATCCAACTCCGGGTATGCCACCGCCAGGATCCTGAACATCAGGGGGGTCATGGGGCGACGGGCACCCCTCCCACGTTGGAAGGCCATCCCCAGGTGAGCCTCCGCTGTCTTCTTGCTCCAGCGGCGAATGTCCTCCCATCTTTTCCGGCAGTGGGTGCCCCGTCTCTGGTGGACCCCCAGGGTCCGGACGTCCTTGGCGATGGCACGCGAAATGTCCTTCTTCTGGTGGGCGCTGACGTACATGACATGCACAAGGGAAGAAGAGAAGTCATTATCAACTGCACCGTCGATGTGAGTGGCCCCCCTCACTACTCTAGCCATGTGGCACATTCATTCACATGCATTCATGTTCCCTGAACTCTGCCCCCTTCCCTCTTACAACCAGCCCTCTCCACCCAGGCCTAGCCCATACAACGTGCTCCATGTGTACTAACCTGTTGGTCTGGAGGACCGTAGAGTAGTGTGTACTGGGGGAGGACCCCGTCTACCAGTTTCTCCAACTCCTGAGCAGTGAAGGCAGGGGCCCTTTCCCCAGACGCAGCAGCCATTGTCTCTTCCAGACCGAGGTCACAGCAGCACTTGCAGTGTAGGTCCTCTCCTGTCGAAGATCAGGTATCTAGTGATTGAACAGATAGAAAATGGCGGTCACGTCCGCGGCGGTGACGTCTGCGGTGGTGCGTATCATCACTGCCGGCGCACATGTTCATAGGGTCCTATGTTAACCAATGCAGCATTGCGCCGCGGTCTACGACCGCCTACCGCGACGGTGTGCAACGCCAATGCAGTTACCCCACAATCCCATTGTCCAAGTTTAGAGGTCAGGCAGCCGCCATTTCAGGGGCCCACATGGCTCCATTTACTTCTGCGTCACACATAGCTAGGCCTACACTCAACACACATACAGGAAGGGTTTTGTGGTTGGTGTCGTCTTCTGTGTAACTGTGGGTACATACCTGGGAAAAAAATGGACTTGATCGTCGCTGTTGTCCTTCCTAGGCGCCGTCAGCTGGGACATTTGAGATGATGGCGGAATCCTCCAGTGTACCGACCGCTGGTGGACCTGTTCACAATGGAGGAGCGACATTTAATCGTCACCTACAGGTTTGACCATGCCACAATCCAGGAACTTTGTACCCAGTTGGAGCCAGACCTGATGTCACCAATCCGCCATCCCACTGGAATCCCCCCTGACGTGAAGGTGCTGTCAGTGCTCCATTTCCTTGCAAGTGGGTCATTTCAGACAACAGTGGCCATGGCATCAGGGATGTCCCAGCCTATGTTTTCCAACGTGTTGTCCAGAGTGTTGTCTGCCCTGCTGAAACACGTAAGGAGATACATAATTTTCCCTGAGGTGGATGATTTGGCTACAGTGAAAGGTGACTTCTATGCGCTTGGACAGATCCCCAACGTCATAGGTGCCATTGATGGGACCCATGTAGCTCTGGTCCCCCCCCACAGGAGTGAAAAGGTGTACAGGAACAGGAAGAGTTATCATTCGATGAATGTACAGATGGTCTGTTTGGCAGACCAGTACATCTCCCAGGTTAATGCTATGTTCCCTGGCTCAGTGCATGACGCCTACATCCTGCGGAATAACAGCATCCCTGATATGATGGGTCAACTCCAGAGGCACCGTGTGTGGCTATTAGGGGACTCTGGTTGCCCCAACCTGTCATGGATCTTGACCCCAGTAAGGAATCCCAGGACCTGGGCAGAGGAACGCTATAATGAGGCCCATGGGCGGACTAGGAGGGTGATCGAACGCACCTTCGGCCTCCTTAAGGCCAGGTTCAGGTGCCTCCTTATGACAGGTGGTTCCCTATTCTACTCACCGAAGAAGGTGTGCCAGATCATCATCGCCTGCTCAATGCTTCCCGATCTTGCTTTGCGACGCCAGGTGCCTTTTCTGCAGGAGGATGGTCCAGATGACGGTGTTGTGGCAGCTGTGGAGCCTGTGGACAGTGATGAGGAGGAAGCTGAGGAAGAAGACAACGAGAACAGGGAGTCAGTCATACAGCAATATTTCCAGTGACTCACAGGTGAGAACATTTTCATTTTTACCATTACATTCACTGTCACACGTCCTCCTCTATCCTGTGTGTAATTTCATGGGATTATTTGGTAACTGAGTTGTTTCTTTCCATTACGGTTTCACAGGTGTGGTTACCAACGTGTGTCATCTGTATGCATCCTTGAGGGACATGTGATGTGTGACATTGGTATGTTGCCTTTACAACTAATACTGCTTTTTGACGCTGTCATAGATATTACATTTTACCAATTCATAGACTGACTCCAGATTGTTTTGTGTTTCAAGGGTGTTTATTGAAGTGCTCAAAAATGGAGGGGGGTTGTAAAATGGTGATGGGTGATGGCGGAGGAATGTCCATGGCAGAGTCCAGTCTATTAGTCTCACAGGTGCACTGCCCATATGGGCATAGGAAGTGGAGCTTGGGCAGTTTAAGTATGGACAGGGTAACAAAGTGGGACAGTGGGGGGACAATCAGGGTGGTCTCATTTCCTGGCAGTGGTCTTGCCATCTTGCTCTGTCCTGTTCCTGGATCTCAGGGACCGCTTGCGTGGTGGTTCTCCGTCTGCAGGGGGTGGGGTGCTGGTGTGGTGGTCCTGTGGCGGGGCGTCCTGTCCACTAGCGCCGGCGGAGGTGGTGGGCAGTTCATCATCCATGCTAGTGTCAGGGGCCCCTTGGAGTGCCACGGTGTCCCTCATGGTCTGCTGTATGTCCTTCAGCACCCCTACGATGGTGCCTAAGGCGGAGCTGATGGTCCTGAGCTCCTCCCTGAACCCCATATACTGGTCCTCCTGCAGGCGCTGGGTCTCCTGAAACTTGACCAGGACCGTCGCCATCGTCTCCTGGGAGTGGTGGTATGCTCCCATGATGGAGGATAGGGCCTCGTGGAGAGTAGGTTCCCTTGGCCTGTCCGCCCCCTGTCGCACAACAGCCCTTCCAGTTCCCATGTGTTCCTGTGCCTCCGTCCCCTGGACCGTGTGCCCACTACCACTGTCCCCAGGTCCCTGTTGTTGTTGGGGTGGTGGGTTATCCTGTGTTCCCTGTAGTGGTGGACACACAGCTGATTGACCTGTCCTGGGTAGGGAGGTTTGGGCCCGCTGGGCGGGTGCTGTGCTGGTGTTACCAGAGGGTGGAAGGTCAGTGTTGGGCTGTGCCTGTGCAAGGGGAACCGACTGTCCCGAGGCCCACGATGGTCCGGGCTGGTCATCAGGCTCCAGTAGGGCAGAGCTGCTATCGTCACTATGGGCCTCTTCTGTGGGTGGAGTGGAGTTGTCTGGACCCTCCGGTGTGGTGACGGTCCTTCGTGATCCTGCAGGGGCATAAGAGCATGATTATTGCATGTGTGTGTGTGATGGTGTGCAATGGGTGGGTGTGCGTGTACCCCAGTGCAAGCATTCCTGTGTGGGGGCTTGTGTGATGATGGTTAGTGGGTTGTTATGGGTATGTGCAGTGGGCATGCTTTCGTGATGGATGTCCATGCTTAGTTGTGTCATGCAGGGTTTGGTGTTGCGATGTGTAGTTTGTGTTATTAGTACATTAGTGAGGAGTTGGGGTGATAGGGGAGGGTGTGAGTGGGGGTGTGTGATAGCATGCAGGTAGGGTGGGGGATATGATAGTTAAGAATTGACTTACCAGTGTCCATTCCTCCACCGACTCCTCCGAGGCCCTCTGGATGCATGATGGACAAGACTTGCTCCTCCCATGTTGTTAGTTGTGGGGGAGGAGGTGGGGGTCCGCCGCCAGTCCTCTGAACCGCGATGTTGTGCCTGGAGACCATTGAACGCACCTTCCCCTGTAGGTCGTTCCACCTCTTCCTGTCCTCCCGATTTCTTGGGTGCTGTCCCACAGCGTTGACCCTGTCCACTATTCTGCGCCATAGCTCCATCTTCCTGGCTATGGATGTGTGCTGCACCTGTTAGCCAAATAGCTGTGGCTCTACCCGGACAATTTCCTCCACCATGACCCAGAGCTCCTCCTCAGAAAATCGGGGGTGTCTTTGGCGTGCCATGGGGTGGTGTGTGTGATGTGTGGGGCGGTGTGAGTGTTGATGTGTATGGTGATGTGTAGTGGTGTGTGGTGTTTTGTGCAAGGATGTTGTGTGGGTGATGGTGTTGTGTGCCTCTGTATGGTGGGGTTGTCTTTGCTGTGCTGTCTCTCTGGCCTTCGTCTACATTTCTGGTCGTAAGGGTTTGTGGGTGATGTGGGTGTGTGCTTTATATTGTGTTGGCTGTGTGGGAGTGTTGTTTGAATGTGTATCAGGTGTGTGTATTTGTAATTGTCCAATGTGGCGGTGTTTTGGAGATGTGTGTGTATTTTGAGCGTGGTGATGTGTACCGCCAATGGAATACCGCCGTTGAAAGACCGCCGCGTGGATTCGTAGGTCGTAATAGCATGGGCGTGTTTCTGTTGGCGTGGAGGTGGAGGATTTGTTTTCGCCAGTTTATCACTGACCTTTGGTGTGGCGGACTTTTGTGGGTGTCTAAATTTCGGCGGATTCCGATATGTGTGTCATAATACCTGTTGCGGGATTCCGTGGCAGCGGCGGTGTATTGGAGGTCTTCTGCACGGCGGTAAGTGGCTTTTACCGCTAATGTTGTAATGACCCCCATAATGACAAACTGTGCATTCCCAACCATGTCTCTGTACCTCACCACTACTACATGAAACAAACACTGCAACATTGTTATTATAAAGCAAATAACAGATTATGAGATTAACTTTTGTAATACACAGTCTATATGCTACATACATCCCACTTACACTTAGGCCCTCATTACAACCCTGGCGGTAAATGCCGCCGACCGCCATGCTGACGGCTGTCAAGATACTGTGATCGCAGTGGTATACCGTTACGGGTATTATGACCCACACAGAGAAATCCGCCACTATACAGACACCCACACAAGTCCGCCAGACCAAAGGTCAGTGATAAACTGGCGGTACCAAAACCCACACTGTTACGCCAACAGAAATACGCCCACAGCATCAGGACCCACGAATCACCATGGCGGTCTTTCAACCGCGGTAAACCATTGGCTGTACATACCGCCGCACTCAAAATACACACACACTTACAAAACTACACCACATTGGACAATTCAAACTACACACACCTGACACACATACACACACCACACCCACACACCCAATCCAATATAAAACACACACCCACAATCCCTTACAATGAAAAAAAAATTGCCAACTGACAGAGAGACAAACCAGGAGCACCCACTCAATCTGAGCCACATAACACCGTCACCCATACACCATCCACGCACCTCACAGCACACACCACAACACATCACCCCACAAACCGTCACACATACCACTCACACTACACCCATGGCACCACAAAGACACGCCACAGCTATTCGGATCACAAGTGCAGCAGATGTCCATTGCTAGGAAGATGGAGCTATGGTGGAGAGTCGTGGACAGGGTCAACGCCGTGGGGCAGCACCCAAGGGATGCTCCAAGAACAAGGGATGACATCAGGAAGAGGTGGAACGACCTACGGGAGAATGTGCGTTCCGTGGTTGCAAGACACCAGATAGCCGTACAGTGGACTGGCGATGGACCACCACCTCCTCCCCCACAGCTAACAACATGGGGGGAGCAAGTCTTGGCGATCATGCATCCTGAGGGCCTCGCAGGAGTAGCAGGAGGACTGGACTCTGGTAAGTCAAACTTTTTACTACTTTATCCCCCCACCCTACCTGCATGCCGTCAGTAACTCCCACCCCTACCCTCACCCCATCACTCCACCACCTCACATATACCCCACCATCACAACCCACCCATCCCAATACCAAGCCCTGCATGCAACAACAATGCATGGACCCCCATCACAGACCTGCATGGACACCTATCACAACAGGATGCACACTAGTGACAATCACTTAGCCAAACCAATCACAACTCACACAGGCCAAAGCTGCCTTGCTAATAACAACCATAGAGGGAAACATACCCATGCACAAGATGACACATGCAGAAAGAATAACACTGCATTTACATCCCCACAGGACCCCCACTCAACGTCACCGGAGAGGAGGTGCCAGGCCCATCCAGTCCCCCCCAGAAGAGGCCCACAGTGATGACAGCCGCTCTGCACGCCTGGATCATGATGACCAACCTGGCCCATCAGGGACCTGTGGACAGTTGGTTACCCTGCCACAGTCCCAACCCACCACAGAGCCTCCCCCCTCAGACAACACCAGCACAACACCCACCCAGCAGGCCCATACCTCTGTCCCCAGGACACGTCAATCAGCAGTGTGTCCAGCACTACAGGGACCCCAGGCAACCCCACAAACCCAAAACAATCAGACACCTGGGGTCAGTGGCAGTGAGCACAAGGCTCAGGGGTCAGAGGCACAGGACAACAGGGAAGCTGGGAGGACTGCTGTGTGACAGGGGGAGGACAGGCCCAGGGAACCCACTCTCCACAAGGCACTTGCAGGGATCCTGGGAGCATACCACCATTCCCAGCAGACCATGGGCCAGCTAATGTACAAGTTGCAGGAGACCCAGCAGCTGCAGGAGGGACAGTACCTGGGGATCAGGGAGGACCTCAAACACATCCACACCACCCTGGTCACCATTGTAGGGGTGCTGGCAGACATGGCCAATACCATGATGGAGGCTATGGCACACCAACGGGCCCCTGACACTAGCCAAACCGAAGAACAGCCCTTTACCTCGGCCGGTACTAGTGGACAGGAGGCCCCGCCACAGGAACAACAGGCCACCAGCACCCGTCCCCCTGCAGATGGCGAACCACCACGCAAAAGCTCCATGCGATCCAGTCCGAAGCCAGAGAACATTGCCAAGACCCCCGCCAGGAAATAAGACTCTCCTGATTGTCACCCTTCTGTCCCACTCTGTTACCATGTCCACCTTGAACTGCTATTGCTCCCTTTCCTATGCCCCATAGGACAATGCACCTGTGATACCAATAGACTGGACTCTAACCTGGACTTTCCTCCATCATCAACCCAGCCCAATGGAATCCCCCCTCCACTTATTGGCACATAAACAAACACCCTTGGAACTAATACAAGTATGGAGTCTGGCAATTCAACTGTACAGTCATGTATACATAGGCATGACCTGTAGTGGGCAGCAGGGAACACACCAGGAGCCAGAGTGGGGCACAGAGATCTGAAAATAGAGATGCCAAAGGGTACAGTAAGTGGGCAAAGAATATGGAAAATCAGGCTGCCATGTACAATGTCCAACACAAAACTGCAATGGAAAGTGAGATTACAGTGTCTTACCTGTGTGTCACTGGAAGTACTGTTGAATGAGTGAACTTCGGTTGTCCACATCTTCTTCCTCTGCCTCCTCTTCCTCACTGTCCACAGGCTCCACCACTGCCACAAGACCTCCCCCAGGCTCATCTCCATGCAGAAAAGGCACCTGGCGTCTCAAGGCCAGGTTGTGCAACATGCAACATGCAACATGCAAAGGTGATCTGGCACACCTTCTTGGGTAAGTAGTACAGCTGTCAGATGTTGTAGGAAGGTAGCCTCTTTCTAGCCTTGTTACCCCCACTTTTGACCTGTTTGTGAGTGTATGTCAGGGTATTTTTACTGTCTCACTGGGATCCAGGGCAGAGTGCTCATAGTGAAAACCCTATGTTGTCAGTGTGTTTGATATGTGTCACTGGGATCCTGCTAGCCAGGACCCCAGTGCTCATAGGTTTGTGGCCTATATGTGTTCCCTGTGTGGTGCCTAACTGTATCACTGAGGCTCTGCTAACCAGAACCTCAGTGTTTATGCTCTCTCCCTGCTTTAAAATTGTCACTGCAGGCTAGTGACTAATTTGACCAATTCTCATTGGCACACTGGAACACCCTTATTATTCCCTTGTATATGGTACCTAGGTACCCAGGGTATTGGGGTTCCAGAAGATCCCTATGGGCTGCAGCATTTCTTTCGCCACCCATAGGGAGCTCAGACAATTCTTACACAGGCCTTCCACTGCAGCCTGAGTGAAATAACGTCCACGTTTTTTCACAGCCATTTTTCACTGCACATAAGTAACTTATAAGTCACCTATATGTCTAACCCTCACTTGGTGAAGGTTGGGTGCCAAGTTACTTAGTGTGTGGGCACCCTGGCAATAGCCAAGGTGCCTCCACATCGTTCAGGGCAAATTCCCCGAACTTTGTGAGTGTGGGGACACCATTACACGCGTGCACTATACATAGGTCACTAACTATGTATAGTGTCACAATGGTAACTCAGAACACCTTTCCGGGGTTTCCACTGCAGCTGCTGCTGCTACCAACCCCTCAGACAGGATTCTGCCCTCCTGGGGTCTGGGCAGCCCCGGCCCAGGAAGGCAGAACAAAGGACTTCCTCTGAGAGAGGGTGTTACACCCTCTCCCTTTGGAAATAGGTGTGAAGGGCTGGGGAGGAGTAGCCTCCCCCAGCCTCTGGAAATGCTTTGATGGGCACAGATGGTGCCAATCTCTGCATAAGCCAGTCTACACCGCTTCAGGAATCCCCCAGCCCTGCTCTGTCGCAAAACTGGACAAAGGAAAGGGGAGTGTCCACTCCCCTGACCAGTACCTCCCAGAGGAGGTGCCCAGAGCTCCTCCAGTGTGTCCCAGACCTCTGCCATGTTGGATTCAAAGGGGTTGGGGGCACACTGGACTGCTCTGAGTGGCCAGTGCCAGCAGGTGACGTCAAAGACCCCCTCTAATAGGCTCTTACCTCTCTTGGTAGCCAAACCTCCTTTCTTGGTAGCCAAACCTCCTTTTCTGGCTATGTAGGGTCTCTCCTGTGGGGTATTCTTCAGATAACGAATGCAAGAGCTCACCAGAGTTCCTCTGCACTTCCATCTTCGACTTCTGCCAAGGATCGACCGCTAACTGCTCCAGGACGCCTGCAAAACCGCAACAAAGTAGCAAGACGACTACCAGCAACATTGTAGCGCCTCATCCTGCCGGCTTTCTCGACTGTTTCCTGGTGGTGCATGCTCTGGGGGCTGTCTGCCTTCACCCTGCACTGGAAGCCAAGAAGAAATCTCCTGTGGGTCGATGGAATCTTCCCCCTGCTAACGCAAGCACCAAAAGACTGCATCACCGGTCCTCTGGGTCCCCTCTCATCCTGACGGGCATGGTCCCTGGAACACAGGAGCTAGATCCAAGTGACACCCACAGTCCAGTGATCCTTCAGTCCAAGTTTGGTGGAGGTAAGTCCTTGCCTCCCCACGCTAGACTGCAAACCTATGTACTGCGTGATTTGCAGCTGCTCCAGCTTCTGTGCACTTCTCCAAGGATTCCTTTGTGCACAGCCTAGCCTGGGTCCCCAGCACTCCATCCTGCAGTGCTCAGCCCTCTGAGTTGGACTCCGTCGTCGTGGGACCCTCCTTTGTGGCTCTGAGTCGACCGCTGTCCTCAGATCTTCCAAGTGCCTGCTCCGGTACTTCTGCGGGTGCTGCCTGCTTCTGTGGGGTCTCTCTGAGTTACTGAGTACCCCCTCTGTCTTCTCCTCCAAGGGGCGACATCCTGGTCCTTCCTGGTCCCCAGCAGCACCCAAAAACCTCCACTGCAACCCTTGCAGCTAGCAAGGATTGTTTCTGGTATTTCTGTGTGGAAACACTTCTGCAACACCCAGCACGCCATGGGACATTTTCCATCCAAAGGAGAAGTTCCTAGCCCTTTTCGTTGTTAAAGAATCTCCGGCTTCTTCCACCCGGAGGCAGCCTCCTTGCACCTTCATCCGGGGTTTCCTGGACTCCTGCCCCCCCTGGACACTATCGCGAACTCTTGGACTTGGTCCCCTTGCCTTGCAGGTCCTCAGGTCCAGGAATCCGTCTTCAGTGCTTTGCTGGTGTTTGTGGTTCTTGCAGAATCCCCCTATCACGACTATTGTGTCCTTTTGTGGTAGTAGGGGAAGTTTACTCCTACTTTTCAGGGTCTTGGGGTGGGGTATCTTGGACCACTGACTGTTTTCTTACAGTCCCAGTGACCCTCTACAAGCTCCCATAGGTCTGGGGTCCATTCGTGATTCGCATTCCACTTTTGTAGTATATGGTTTGTGTTGCCCCTCGACCTATGTTCACCTATTGCATCCTATTGTAATTCTACACTGTTTGCATTACTTTTCTTACTATTTCTTACCTGGTTTGGGTTTGTGTACATATAACTTGTGTATATTACTTACCTTCTAACTGAGGGTACTCACTGAGATACTTGTGGCATATTGCCATAAAAATAAAGTACCTTTATTTTTTAGTAGCTCTGAGTATTGTGTTTTCTTATGATATTGTGCTGTATGATATAAGTGGTATAGTAGGAGCTTTGCATGTCTCCTAGTTCAGCCTAAGCTCCTTTGCCATACCTACCTTCTATCAGCCTAAGCTGCTAGAAACACCTCTATTCTACTAATAAGGGATAACTGGACCTGGTACAGGGTGTAAGTACCACAAGGTACCCACTATAAGTCAGGCCTGCCTCCTACAGATGTAGGCACCGGAACCTGGCCTTCAGGAGGCCAAAGGTTCTTTCACTTATCCTCCTTGTTCGCCCAAGTGCCTCATTGTAAAGTTCCTCTGCCCTTGTCCTGGCATTCCTCACTGGGGTCAGAAGCCATGAGAGATTGGGGTAACCAGAGTCACCTGCAAATATTTGAGGGATACCTCTTAGACAGACACTCACCCTAAGGGAGAACCCCACACCCATATACCTACATCAACTGGGTGGGGACCATGGGCTCACCTATTAGCCACACCCAGTGCCTCTGTAGTTGACATCACATATGAAATGATGCTATTCCTCAAGATGAAGGCATCATGCACAGTGCCAGGATACTTGGCATTCACATGGGAGATGTACTGGTACGCCAAACACACGATCTGCACATTCAGAGAGTGATAGCTTTTTCTATTCCTAAACACTTGTTCATTCCTTCAGGGGGGGTTATAAATGCTATATGTGTACCATCAGTGGCACGAATGATGTTGGGGATATGTCCCAGGGCATAAAAGTCAGCCTTCACTGTGGCCAAATCCTCCACCTGGTGGAATACGATGGAGCTGCGCATGTGTTTCAGCAGGGCAGACAACACTCTGGTCAACACGTTTGAGAACATAGGCTGTGACATGCCTGATGCCATGGTCACTGTCGCTTGGAAGGAACCACTTGCCAGGAAATGGAGCACTGACAAGACCTGCACAAGAGGGGGGATACCTGTTGGCTGGCAGATAGCTGAAATCAGGTCTGGCTCCAATTGGGCACACAGTTCTTGGATTGTGGACCTATCAAGTCTGTAGGTTAGGATAATGTGTCTGTCCTCCATGGTCGCCAGGTCCACCAGGGGTCTGTACACGGGAGGATGTCTCCATCTCATATTCATCCTCAGCGGTTGAAGTCTAGGGAGAAAAACGGTGAGCAGAGGGTCATATTCACACATCTGTTGAAATAATGATGCATTTCTTCCTTTACAGAAACAGTATGTGAATTCAAGTCAGTTGATGTGCCAATATCTGCAGTGACGCAGTTAGGTACCATGGCCTGTGCCCCCCTGAAATGGCGGCTGCCTGACCTCTGAGGAGAGACAAGTGGGGGACGCTGGCGTTGAGCACTGTGGCGGTCGATGACCGCCGCGCAACTTCGCTTTGGTTAAGATTAGGCCCTATGGGTTCCAGGAGCCAATGGCAATGTACGCTGGTGGTGACGGTACGCACCGCCGCAGACGTGACCGGCATTTTCAATTTGTACACTCAGTTGCTACCTGACCTTCAGCAGGAGAGGACCTACACTGCAAGTGTTGCTGTGACCTCTGTCTGGAAGCGACAATGGCTCAAGTGTCTGGGGAAAGTGCTCCTGCCTTCACTTCGGAGGAGTTGGAGAAACTAGTGGATGGGGTCCTACCCCAGTACACTTTACTTTATGGTCCTCCAGACAAACAGGTGAGTACACTGTGAGCATGGTGCGTGGGCCATGAATGTATGGAGTGCTGTGTGTGTAAACCTGTAGGGGGGGACTGAGGAGTCCTTGGCAGGGTGCTGCATGTATGGTGGTCAATATATGTACGTAAGGGGATGGGAGGGATATGGTGGGCCATGAGTATGACAGTCCGGACGGTATGACTAATCCCTTTTCTGCTGTCTTTTTCCCGCAGGTCAGCGCCCATCAGAAAAAGGGTATTTGGCGTGCCATCACCAAGGAGGTGCGGACCCTGGGGGTCTTTGACAGGCGGAGCACCCACTGCCGCAAGCGGTGCGAGGACCTGCGCTGCTGGACAAGGAAGGCGGTGGAGGCCCAACCGGGGCTGGCTTCCCAACGAGGAAGGGGTGCCCGTCGTACCCTGACCCCCCAGATATTCCGCATCCTGGCGGTGGCCTATCTGGAGTTGTATGGGTGCTAAAAGGCATCACAGCAGCCACAAGGGGGTGAGTACAAATTCAGAATCATGACTTTGTGCGCTTTAAGGTTTTACCTGCGTGGAGGATGTGGGCTGTGGGTGCCCCTAGGCCAGGGCGAACATGGCAGGGTAGGTCCCTTGTTAGGCAGGCTCTGCAGCACTCCAACCCCAATAGTGTTAGTGGCCATCTACTACTGAGCAGGGCTCTGTTGGTTTCAGGCGTGCAGCTAATGGCGTTATGCTATGTACCCCATGGCCTGGTGACTAGCTTTGTAACTGGTAGTGCATAGGGCTGCTCCCTGTGTGTTGTGTACGCCAACGGTAGTGTTGTTGCTGGCATTGACCAAGTGTATCCTCTGTCTCTCCCCCCATTCTTGTTTTGTCACCCTCTCCTTGTGTGCATTAGCATCATCTGGCGGAGGAGCAGAGGCACCGGCGACAGAGGGAGCTGCATCCCACATGGGCCAGGAGGTTAGTTAGTTAGTTAATGCTATGTTCCCTGGCTCAGTGCATGACGCCTACATCCTGCGGAATAGCAGCATCCCTGATATGATGGGTCAACTCCAGAGGCACCGTGTGTGGCTATTAGGGGACTCTGGTTGCCCCAACCTGTCATGGATCTTGACCCCAGTAAGGAATCCCAGGACCAGGGCAGAGGAACGCTATAATGAGGCCCATGGGCGGACTAGGAGGGTGATCGAACGCACCTTCGGCCTCCTTAAGGCCAGGTTCAGGTGCCTCCTTATGACAGGTGGTTCAGTATTCTACTCACCGAAGAAGGTGTGCCAGATCATCATCGCCTGCTCAATGCTTCCCGATCTTGCTTTGCGACGCCAGGTGCCTTTTCTGCAGGAGGATGGTCCAGATGACGGTGTTGTGGCAGCTGTGGAGCCTGTGGACAGTGATGAGGAGGAAGCTGAGGAAGAAGACAACGAGAACAGGGAGTCAGTCATACAGCAATATTTCCAGTGACACACAGGTGAGAACATTTTCATTTTTACCATTACGTTCACTGTCACACGTCCTCCTCTATCCTGTGTGTAATTTCATGGGATTATTTGGTAACTGAGTTGTTTCTTTCCATTACGGTTTCACAGGTGTGGTTACCAACGTGTGTCATCTGCATGCATCCTTGAGGGACATGTGATGTGTGACATTGGTATGTTGCCTTTACAACTAATACTGCTTTTTGACGCTGTCATAGATATTACATTTTACCAATTCATAGACTGACTCCAGATTGTTTTGTGTTTCAAGGGTGTTTATTGAAGTGCTCAAAAATGGAGGGGGGTTGTAAAATGGTGATGGGTGATGGCGGAGGAATGTCCATGGCAGAGTCCAGTCTATTAGTCTTACAGGTGCACTGCCCATATGGGCATAGGAAGTGGAGCTTGGGCAGTTTAAGTATGGACAGGGTAACAAAGTGGGACAGTGGGGGGACAATCAGGGTGGTCTCATTTCCTGGCGGTGGTCTTGCCATCTTGCTCTGTCCTGTTCCTGGATCTCAGGGACCGCTTGCGTGGTGGTTCTCCGTCTGCAGGGGGTGGGGTGCTGGTGTGGTGGTCCTGTGGCGGGGCGTCCTGTCCACTAGCGCCGGCGGAGGTGGTGGGCAGTTCATCGTCCATGCTAGTGTCAGGGGCCCCTTGGAGTGCCACGGTGTCCCTCATGGTCTGCTGTATGTCCTTCAGCACCCCTACGATGGTGCCTAAGGCGGAGCTGATGGTCCTGAGCTCCTCCCTGAACCCCATATACTGGTCCTCCTGCAGGCGCTGGGTCTCCTGAAACTTGACCAGGACCGTCGCCATCGTCTCCTGGGAGTGGTGGTATGCTCCCATGATGGAGGATAGGGCCTCGTGGAGAGAAGGTTCCCTTGGCCTGTCCGCCCCCTGTCGCACAACAGCCCTTCCAGTTCCCCTGTGTTCCTGTGCCTCCGTCCCCTGGACCGTGTGCCCACTACCACTGTCCCCAGGTCCCTGTTGTTGTTGGGGTGGTGGGTTATCCTGTGTTCCCTGTAGTGGTGGACACACAGCTGATTGACCTGTCCTGGGTAGGGAGGTTTGGGCCCGCTGGGCGGGTGCTGTGCTGGTGTTACCAGAGGGTGGAAGGTCAGTGTTGGGCTGTGCCTGTGCAAGGGGAACCGACTGTCCCGAGGCCCACGATGGTCCGGGCTGGTCATCAGGCTCCAGTAGGGCAGAGCTGCTATCGTCACTATGGGCCTCTTCTGTGGGTGGAGTGGAGTTGTCTGGACCCTCCGGTGTGGTGACGGTCCTTCGTGATCCTGCAGGGGCATAAGAGCATGATTATTGCATGTGTGTGTGTGATGGTGTGCAATGGGTGGGTGTGCGTGTACCCCAGTGCAAGCATTCCTGTGTGGGGGCTTGTGTGATGATGGTTAGTGGGTTGTTAAGGGTATGTGCAGTGGGCATGCTTTCGTGATGGATGTCCATGCTTAGTTGTGTCATGCAGGGTTTGGTGTTGGGATGTGTAGTTTGTGTTATTAGTACATTAGTGAGGAGTTGGGGTGATACGGGAGGGTGTGAGTGGGGGTGTGTGATAGCATGCAGGTAGGGTGGGGGATATGATAGTTAAGAATTGACTTACCAGTATCCATTCCTCCACCGACTCCTCCGAGGCCCTCTGGATGCATGATGGACAAGACTTGCTCCTCCCATGTTGTTAGTTGTGGGGGAGGAGGTGGGGGTCCGCCGCCAGTCCTCTGAACCGCGATGTTGTGCCTGGAGACCGTTGAACGCACCTTCCCCTGTAGGTCGTTCCACCTCTTCCTGTCCTCCCGATTTCTTGGGTGCTGTCCCACAGCGTTGACCCTGTCCACTATTCTGCGCCATAGCTCCATCTTCCTGGCTATGGATGTGTGCTGCACCTGTTAGCCAAATAGCTGTGGCTCTACCCGGACAATTTCCTCCACCATGACCCAGAGCTCCTCCTCAGAAAATCGGGGGTGTCTTTGGCGTGCCATGGGGTGGTGTGTGTGATGTGTGGGGCGGTGTGAGTGTTGATGTGTATGGTGATGTGTAGTGGTGTGTGGTGTTTTGTGCAAGGATGTTGTGTGGGTGATGGTGTTGTGTGCCTCTGTATGGTGGGGTTGTCTTTGCTGTGCTGTCTCTCTGGCCTTCGTCTAAATTTCTGGTCGTAAGGGTTTGTGGGTGATGTGGGTGTGTGCTTTATATTGTGTTGGCTGTGTGGGAGTGTTGTTTGAATGTGTATCAGGTGTGTGTATTTGTAATTGTCCAATGTGGCGGTGTTTTGGAGATGTGTGTGTATTTTGAGCGTGGCGATGTGTACCGCCAATGGAATACCGCGGTTGAAAGACCGCCGCGTGGATTCGTAGGTCGTAATAGCATGGGCGTGTTTCTGTTGGCGTGGAGGTGGAGGATTTGTTTTCGCCAGTTTATCACTGACCTTTGGTGTGGCGGACTTTTGTGGGTGTCTAAATTTCGGCGGATTCCGATATGTGTGTCATAATACCTGTTGCGGGATTCCGTGGCAGCGGCGGTGTATTGGAGGTCTTCTGCACAGCGGTAAGCGGCTTTTACCGCTAATGTTGTAATGACCCCCATAATGACAAACTGTGCATTCCCAACCATGTCTCTGTACCTCACCACTACTACATGAAACAAACACTGCAACATTGTTATTATAAAGCAAATAACAGATTATGAGATTAACTTTTGTAATACACAGTCTATATGCTACATACATCCCACTTACACTTAGGCCCTCATTACAACCCTGGCGGTAAATGCCGCCGACCGCCATGCTGACGGCTGTCAAGATACTGTGATCGCAGTGGTATACCGTTACGGGTATTATGACCCACACAGAGAAATCCGCCACTATACAGACACCCACACAAGTCCGCCAGACCAAAGGTCAGTGATAAACAGGCGGTACCAAAACCCACACTGTTACGCCAACAGAAATACGCCCACAGCATCAGGACCCACGAATCACCATGGCGGTCTTTCAACCGCGGTAAACCATTGGCTGTACATACCGCCGCACTCAAAATACACACACACTTACAAAACTACACCACATTGGACAATTCAAACTACACACACCTGACACACATACACACACCACACCCACACACCCAATCCAATATAAAACACACACCCACAATCCCTTACAATGAAAAAAAATTTGCCAACTGACAGAGAGACAAACCAGGAGCACCCACTCAATCTGAGCCACATAACACCGTCACCCATACACCATCCACGCACCTCACAGCACACACCACAACACATCACCCCACACACCGTCACACATACCACTCACACTACACCCATGGCACCACAAAGACACGCCACAGCTATTCGGATCACAAGTGCAGCAGATGTCCATTGCTAGGAAGATGGAGCTATGGTGGAGAGTCGTGGACAGGGTCAACGCCGTGGGACAGCACCCAAGGGATGCTCCAAGAACAAGGGACGACATCAGGAAGAGGTGGAACGACCTACGGGAGAATGTGCGTTCCGTGGTTGCAAGACACCAGATAGCCGTACAGTGGACTGGCGATGGACCACCACCTCCTCCCCCACAGCTAACAACATTGGGGGAGCAAGTCTTGGCGATCATGCATCCTGAGGGCCTCGCAGGAGTAGCAGGAGGACTGGACTCTGGTAAGTCAAACTTTTTACTACTTTATCCCCCCACCCTACCTGCATGCCGTCAGTAACTCCCACCCCTACCCTCACCCCATCACTCCACCACCTCACATATACCCCACCATCACAACCCACCCATCCCAATACCAAGCCCTGCATGCAACAACAATGCATGGACCCCCATCACAGACCTGCATGGACACCTATCACAACAGGATGCACACTAGTGACAATCACTTAGCCAAACCAATCACAACTCACACAGGCCAAAGCTGCCTTGCTAATAACAACCATAGAGGGAAACATACCCATGCACAAGATGACACATGCAGAAAGAATAACACTGCATTTACATCCCCACAGGACCCCCACTCAACGTCACCGGAGAGGAGGTGCCAGGCCCATCCAGTCCCCCCCAGAAGAGGCCCACAGTGATGACAGCAGCTCTGCACGCCTGGATCATGATGACCAACCTGGCCCATCAGGGACCTGTGGACAGTTGGTTACCCTGCCACAGTCCCAACCCACCACAGAGCCTCCCCCCTCAGACAACACCAGCACAACACCCACCCAGCAGGCCCATACCTCTGTCCCCAGGACACGTCAATCAGCAGTGTGTCCAGCACTACAGGGACCCCAGGCAACCCCACAAACCCAAAACAATCAGACACCTTGGGTCAGTGGCAGTGAGCACAAGGCTCAGGGGTCAGAGGCACAGGACAACAGGGAAGCTGGGAGGACTGCTGTGTGACAGGGGGAGGACAGGCCCAGGGAACCCACTCTCCACAAGGCACTTGCAGGGATCCTGGGAGCATACCACCATTCCCAGCAGACCATGGGCCAGCTAATGTACAAGTTGCAGGAGACCCAGCAGCTGCAGGAGGGACAGTACCTGGGGATCAGGGAGGACCTCAAACACATCCACACCACCCTGGTCACCATTGTAGGGGTGCTGGCAGACATGGCCAATACCATGATGGAGGCCATGGCACACCAACGGGCCCCTGACACTAGCCAAACCGAAGAACAGCCCTTTACCTCGGCCGGTACTAGTGGACAGGAGGCCCCGCCACAGGAACAACAGGCCACCAGCACCCCTCCCCCTGCAGATGGCGAACCACCACGCAAAAGCTCCATGCGATCCAGTCCGAAGCCAGAGAACATTGCCAAGACCCCCGCCAGGAAATAAGACTCTCCTGATTGTCACCCTTCTGTCCCACTCTGTTACCATGTCCACCTTGAACTGCTATTGCTCCCTTTCCTATGCCCCATAGGACAATGCACCTGTGATACCAATAGACTGGACTCTAACCTGGACTTTCCTCCATCATCAACCCAGCCCAATGGAATCCCCCCTCCACTTATTGGCACATAAACAAACACCCTTGGAACTAATACAAGTATGGAGTCTGGCAATTCAACTGTACAGTCATGTATACATAGGCATGACCTGTAGTGGGCAGCAGGGAACACACCAGGAGCCAGAGTGGGGCACAGAGATCTGAAAATAGAGATGCCAAAGGGTACAGTAAGTGGGCAAAGAATATGGAAAATCAAGCTGCCATGTACAATGTCCAACACAAAACTGCAATGGAAAGTGAGATTACAGTGTCTTACCTGTGTGTCACTGGAAGTACTGTTGAATGAGTGAACTTCGGTTGTCCACATCTTCTTCCTCTGCCTCCTCTTCCTCCCTGTCCACAGGCTCCACCACTGCCACAAGACCTCCCCCAGGCTCATCTCCATGCAGAAAAGGCACCTGGCGTCTCAAGGCCAGGTTGTGCAACATGCAACATGCAAAGGTGATCTGGCACACCTTCTTGGGTAAGTAGTACAGCTGTCAGATGTTGTAGGAAGGTAGCCTCTTTCTAGCCTTGTTACCCCCACTTTTGGCCTGTTTGTGAGTGTATGTCAGAGTATTTTTACTGTCTCACTGGGATCCAGGGCAGAGTGCTCATAGTGAAAACCCTATGTTGTCAGTGTGTTTGATATGTGTCACTGGGATCCTGCTAGCCAGGACCCCAGTGCTCATAGGTTTGTGGCCTATATGTGTTCCCTGTGTGGTGCCTAACTGTATCACTGAGGCTCTGCAAACCAGAACCTCAGTGTTTATGCTCTCTCCCTGCTTTAAAATTGTCACTGCAGGCTAGTGACTAATTTTACCAATTCTCATTGGCACACTGGAACACCCTTATTATTCCCTTGTATATGGTACCTAGGTACCCAGGGTATTGGGGTTCCAGAAGATCCCTATGGGCTGCAGCATTTCTTTCGCCACCCATAGGGAGCTCAGACAATTCTTACACAGGCCTTCCACTGCAGCCTGAGTGAAATAACGTCCACGTTTTTTCACAGCCATTTTTCACTGCACATAAGTAACTTATAAGTCACCTATATGTCTAACCCTCACATGGTGAAGGTTGGGTGCCAAGTTACTTAGTGTGTGGGCACCCTGGCACTAGCCAAGGTGCCTCCACATCGTTCAGGGCAAATTCCCCGAACTTTGTGAGTGTGGGGACACCATTACACGCGTGCACTATACATAGGTCACTAACTATGTATAGTGTCACAATGGTAACTCCGAACACCTTTCCGGGGTTTCCACTGCAGCTGCTGCTGCTACCAACCCCTCAGACAGGATTCTGCCCTCCTGGGGTCTGGGCAGCCCCGGCCCAGGAAGGCAGAACAAAGGACTTCCTCTGAGAGAGGGTGTTACACCCTCTCCCTTTGGAAATAGGTGTGAAGGGCTGGGGAGGAGTAGCCTCCCCCAGCCTCTGGAAATGCTTTGATGGGCACAGATGGTGCCAATCTCTGCATAAGCCAGTCTACACCGCTTCAGGAATCCCCCAGCCCTGCTCTGTCGCAAAACTGGACAAAGGAAAGGGGAGTGTCCACTCCCCTGACCAGTACCTCCCAGGGGAGGTGCCCAGAGCTCCTCCAGTGTGTCCCAGACCTCTGCCATGTTGGATTCAGAGGGGTTGGGGGCACACTGGACTGCTCTGAGTGGCCAGTGCCAGCAGGTGAAGTCAAAGACCCCCTCTAATAGGCTCTTACCTCTCTTGGTAGCCAAACCTCCTTTCTTGGAAGCCAAACCTCCTTTTCTGGCTATGTAGGGTCTCTCCTGTGGGGTATTCTTCAGATAACGAATGCAAGAGCTCACCAGAGTTCCTCTGCACTTCCATCTTCGACTTCTGCCAAGGATCGACCGCTAACTGCTCCAGGACGCCTGCAAAACCGCAACAAAGTAGCAAGACGACTACCAGCAACATTGTAGCGCCTCATCCTGCCGGCTTTCTCGACTGTTTCCTGGTGGTGCATGCTCTGGGGGCTGTCTGCCTTCACCCTGCACTGGAAGCCAAGAAGAAATCTCCTGTGGGTCGATGGAATCTTCCCCCTGCTAACGCAAGCACCAAAAGACTGCATCACCGGTCCTCTGGGTCCCCTCTCATCCTGACGGGCATGGTCCCTGGAACACAGGAGCTAGATCCAAGTGACACCCACAGTCCAGTGATCCTTCAGTCCAAGTTTGGTGGAGGTAAGTCCTTGCCTCCCCACGCTAGACTGCAAACCTATGTACTGCGTGATTTGCAGCTGCTCCGGCTTCTGTGCACTTCTCCAAGGATTCCTTTGTGCACAGCCTAGCCTGGGTCCCCAGCACTCCATCCTGCAGTGCTCAGCCCTCTGAGTTGGACTCCGTCGTCGTGGGACCCTCCTTTGTGGCTCTGAGTCGACCGCTGTCCTCAGATCTTCCAAGTGCCTGCTCCGGTACTTCTGCGGGTGCTGCCTGCTTCTGTGGGGGCTCTCTGAGTTGCTGAGCACCCCCTCTGTCTTCTCCTCCAAGGGGCGACATCCTGGTCCTTCCTGGTCCCCAGCAGCACCCAAAAACCTCCACCGCAACCCTTGCAGCTAGCAAGGATTGTTTGTGGTATTTCTGTGTGGAAACACTTCTGCAACACCCAGCACGCCATGGGACATTTTCCATCCAAAGGAGAAGTTCCTAGCCCTTTTCGTTGTTAAAGAATCTCCGGCTTCTTCCACCCGGAGGCAGCCTCCTTGCACCTTCATCCGGGGTTTCCTGGACTCCTGCCCCCCCTGGACACTATCGCGACTCTTGGACTTGGTCCCCTTGCCTTGCAGGTCCTCAGGTCCAGGAATCCGTCTTCAGTGCTTTGCTGGTGTTTGTGGTTCTTGCAGAATCCCCCTATCACGACTATTGTGTCCTTTTGTGGTAGTAGGGGAAGTTTACTCCTACTTTTCAGGGTCTTGGGGTGGGGTATCTTGGACCACTGACTGTTTTCTTACAGTCCCAGTGACCCTCTACAAGCTCCCATAGGTCTGGGGTCCATTCGTGATTCGCATTCCACTTTTGTAGTATATGGTTTGTGTTGCCCCTCGACCTATGTTCACCTATTGCATCCTATTGTAATTCTACACTGTTTGCATTACTTTTCTTACTATTTCTTACCTGGTTTGGGTTTGTGTACATATAACTTGTGTATATTACTTACCTTCTAACTGAGGGTACTCACTGAGATACTTGTGGCATATTGCCATAAAAATAAAGTACCTTTATTTTTTAGTAGCTCTGAGTATTGTGTTTTCTTATGATATTGTGCTGTATGATATAAGTGGTATAGTAGGAGCTTTGCATGTCTCCTAGTTCAGCCTAAGCTCCTTTGCCATACCTACCTTCTATCAGCCTAAGCTGCTAGAAACACCTCTATTCTACTAATAAGGGATAACTGGACCTGGTACAGGGTGTAAGTACCACAAGGTACCCACTATAAGTCAGGCCTGCCTCCTACAGATGTAGGCACCGGAACCTGGCCTTCAGGAGGCCAAAGGTTCTTTCACTTATCCTCCTTGTTCGCCCATGTGCCTCATTGTAAAGTTCCTCTGCCCTTGTCCTGGCATTCCTCACTGGGGTCAGAAGCCATGAGAGATTGGGGTAACCAGAGTCACCTGCAAATATTTGAGGGATACCTCTTAGACAGACACTCACCCTAAGGGAGAACCCCACACCCATATACCTACATCAACTGGGTGGGGACCATGGGCTCACCTATTAGCCACACCCAGTGCCTCTGTAGTTGACATCACATATGAAATGATGCTATTCCTCAAGATGAAGGCATCATGCACAGTGCCAGGATACTTGGCATTCACATGGGAGATGTACTGGTACGCCAAACACACGATCTGCACATTCAGAGAGTGATAGCTTTTTCTATTCCTAAACACTTGTTCATTCCTTCAGGGGGGGTTATAAATGCTATATGTGTACCATCAGTGGCACGAATGATGTTGGGGATATGTCCCAGGGCATAAAAGTCAGCCTTCACTGTGGCCAAATCCTCCACCTGGGGGAATACAATGGAGCTGCGCATGTGTTTCAGCAGGGCAGACAACACTCTGGTCAACACGTTTGAGAACATAGGCTGTGACATGCCTGATGCCATGGTCACTGTCGCTTGGAAGGAACCACTTGCCAGGAAATGGAGCACTGACAAGACCTGCACAAGAGGGGGGATACCTGTTGGCTGGCAGATAGCTGAAAGCAGGTCTGGCTCCAATTGGGCACACAGTTCTTGGATTGTGGACCTATCAAGTCTGTAGGTTAGGATAATGTCTCTGTCCTCCATGGTCGCCAGGTCCACCAGGGGTCTGTACACGGGAGGATGTCTCCATCTCATATTCATCCTCAGCGGTTGAAGTCTAGGGAGAAAAACGGTGAGCAGAGGGTCATATTCACACATCTGTTGAAATAATGATGCATTTCTTCCTTTACAGAAACAGTATGTGAATTCAAGTCAGTTGATGTGCCAATATCTGCAGTGACGCAGTTAGGTACCATGGCCTGTGCCCCCCTGAAATGGCGGCTGCCTGACCTCTGAGGAGAGACAAGTGGGGGACGCTGGCGTTGAGCACCGTGGCGGTCGATGACCGCCGCGCAACTTCGCTTTGGTTAAAATTAGGCCCTATGGGTTCCAGGAGCCAATGGCAATGTACGCTGGTGGTGACGGTACGCACCGCCGCAGACGTGACCGGCATTTTCAATTTGTACACTCAGTTGCTACCTGACCTTCAGCAGGAGAGGACCTACACTGCAAGTGTTGCTGTGACCTCTGTCTGGAAGCGACAATGGCTCAAGTGTCTGGGGAAAGTGCTCCTGCCTTCACTTCGGAGGAGTTGGAGAAACTAGTGGATGGGGTCCTACCCCAGTACACTTTACTTTATGGTCCTCCAGACAAACAGGTGAGTACACTGTGAGCATGGTGCGTGGGCCATGAATGTATGGAGTGCTGTGTGTGTAAACCTGTAGGGGGGGACTGAGGAGTCCTTGGCAGGGTGCTGCATGTATGGTGGTCAATATATGTACGTAAGGGGATGGGAGGGATATGGTGGGCCATGAGTATGACAGTCCGGACGGTATGACTAATCCCTTTTCTGCTGTCTTTTTCCCGCAGGTCAGCGCCCATCAGAAAAAGGGTATTTGGCGTGCCATCACCAAGGAGGTGCGGACCCTGGGGGTCTTTGACAGGCGGAGCACCCACTGCCGCAAGCGGTGCGAGGACCTGCGCTGCTGGACAAGGAAGGCAGTGGAGGCCCAACCGGGGCTGGCCTCCCAACGAGGAAGGGGTGCCCGTCATACCCTGACCCCCCAGATATTCCGCATCCTGGCGGTGGCCTATCCGGAGTTGTATGGGTGCTTAAAGGCATCACAGCAGCCACAAGGGGGTGAGTACAAATTCAGAATCATGACTTTGTGCGCTTTAAGGTTTTACCTGCGTGGAGGATGTGAGCTGTGGGTGCCCCTAGGCCAGGGCGAACATGGCAGGGTAGGTCCCTTGTTAGGCAGGCTCTGCAGCACTCCAACCCCAATAGTGTTAGTGGCCATCTACTACTGAGCAGGGCCCTGTTGGTTTCAGGCGTGCAGCTAATGGCGTTATGCTATGTACCCCATGGCCTGGTGACTAGCTTTGTAACTGGTAGTGCATAGGGCTGCTCCCTGTGTGTTGTGTACGCCAACGGTAGTGTTGTTGCTGGCATTGACCAAGTGTATCCTCTGTCTCTCCCCCCATTCTTGTTTTGTCACCCTCTCCTTGTGTGCATTAGCATCATCTGGCGGAGGAGCAGAGGCACCGGCGACAGAGGGAGCTGCATCCCACATGGGCCAGGAGGCCGAATCCACCAACGGTGAGGGCACAAGTTGGGCAGAGGGCGAGGGGAGCACCACAACGGAGACAGGAGGGGATACTACAGACAGCAACTCCTCCTCCGATGGTAGCTCCCTGGCAGTGGCGGACACCTCTGTGCCCACCCCAACAACAGGTACAGCCGCCACCCCCATACCAGCACCTCCCTCCCAGCAGCCCCTCAGCGTATTTCCCGTGCCCGCTCAACCAGGAGGGTGGGCATCTTCGCCCCAGGCACCTCAGGCCCTGCCCCAGTCAGCCCTGCTGCCCTCAGTGAGGAGGCTATTGACCTCCTGAGATCCTTCACTGTTGGGCAGTCAACCATACTGAATGCCATCCAGGGTGTTGAAAGGCATTTGCAACAAACAAATGCATACCTGGAGGGCATTCACTCTGGCGTGGTGGCCCAACAGAGAGCATTTCAGGCTCTGGCCTCCGCACTGATGGCAACTATTGTCCCTATCTCCAGCCTCCCCCCTCCAACTGCCTCTACCCAGTCCTAATCCCCTCAACCCGAGCCTATCCCAACCACACCTTCAGACCAGCATTTACCCAAATCAACACAGAGAAGTGGCTCAGGCAAACACAAGCACCACACTTCATCTCACAGGCACTCACACAAGCACCCTCCCCATGCAGACACACCAACATCCACTGCCTACACTGTGTCCCCCTCCTCCTCCTCGTCCACCCCCCTCCCAGTAGCGTCTCCACTCACACCTGCATGCACTACATCCTCATCCACTACCTCCATCACCAGCACGCCTATCACTACACGCCCCTCACTGGCAGTCACCACGCCCACATCCATGCACACGTCCCCTGTGTCCTCTCCCACTGTGTCTGTGACCCCCTCCTCCCAAAGTACACAAACGCAAGCACACACCCACCCAACAGCCATCCACCTCACAACAGCATCCTTCTCATGCACCTTCACCCAAACACAGCAGACTGACACCTCCTACAAACACTCCCTCTTCCTCCACTCTCAAACCTTCACCCTCTTGCCGCCCCAATGTCCATAAGAAGTTTTTTCTAGCCAACATTGTCCTCTTCCTTATTCCCCCCCCACTTCACCTCATGCCAGGGTGGCCAGAACCCAGTCCAGCACCTCAGCCACCAAGTCCACGTCCGCTGCGGTTTCTGCAGCTGTCAGAGGCTCTAAGGGGGCACCCATCAGCCCAGCCAGTGTGCCACCACCCCCTGCTACAGCCAAGAAGGTTACGGAAACCTGGCAAGTGCAAGAAGGGGACAGCATGCAGCAAGGGGAAGGAGCCACAACCATCCAGCAAGGCCACGCCAGACTCCAGCTGGCAGACCCAAGGAGGCACCACCATCTGCCAAGGGCAGGAAGGGTCACAGAACACCAGCCAAGTCACTTCAGCCAACGGAGCCTGCAGATGAAGGGCTGGTGGCTACCAGCACATTCGCCAGCACCGCCATCTGCTCTGCCGCCAGCACCAGCACCTGCACTGCCGCAAGCACCACTACTGTCAGCAGCAGCAGCCCCAGTGGGTAGCTGTCCAAGGCTGCAGGGGAAGGGCTTCAGCCTCTCCCCCACTGGCAGTACCAGCACCTGCACCGCGGCCAGCGCCACCACCTGCACTGCTGCAAGCACCCCTACCTGCACCGCCACAAGCACCACCACTTGCATCAGCAGCAGCCACAGTGGGCAGCCGTCCGAGGCTGCAGGTGAAGGGCTGGAGCCTCCCCCCACCACTGGCAGCACCCCCACCAGCAGCGGCGCTACCACAACTGAGCAGCTGTAGCCGCCGGCGGATGGACTGTAGTCCTGCCTCCAAGGAGTGTCATGCATCCTGCCCACTGCAAATCTCGTGGGTCTGACACCCAGGTGAGGGACTGTGACCTGGCACTCCCCAAGTGCTCCATCACTTGGCACAAAGCCCCCTCCAGAAACAGTGGAAGAAGGCATCCACTTGAGAGACTTGAGAGACTGTGGCTTTGCACTCCCCAGGACCAAGCAGTAGGCAAACCACCCACTTGCGAGAATGTGGCTTTGCACTCCCCAGGACCAAGCAGTGGGCAAACCACCCACTTGAGAGACTGTGGCTTTGCACTCCCCAGGACCAAGCAGTGGACAAACCACCCACTTGAGAGACTGTGGCTTTGCACTCCCCAGGACCAAGCAGTGGCAAACCACCCATTTGAGAGACTTGAGAGACTGTGGCTTTGCACTCCCCAGGACCAAGCAGTGGGCAAACCACCCACTTGAGAGACTGTGGCTTTGCACTCCCCAGGAGCAAGCAGTGGGCAAACCACCCACTTGCGAGACTGTCGCTTTGCACTCCCCAGGACCAAGCAGTGGGCAAACCACCTACTTGAGAGACTTGAGAGACTGTGGCTTTGCACTCCCCAGGAGCAAGCAGTGGGCAAACCACCCACTTGAGAGACGGTGGCTTTGCACTCCCCAGGACCAAGCAGTGGGCAAATCACCCATTTGAGAGAATGTGGCTTTGCACTCCCCAGGACCAAGCAGTGGGCAAACCACCCACTTGAGACTGTGGCTTTGCACTCCCCAGGACCAAGCAGTGGGCATGGAGCCCCCTCCAGGAGCAGTGGCGTAGTACCATCTACCGGCTGAGGTGCCCCCCCTTCCCGGTCCCCATGAGGTGCCTGTGTGTTTTCGACCTGATGCCCCTGCAGTGTTCTCTCCGTTGTGAGGCAGGAGTCAAGTGTTTGGCCTATGTATTATGGCCCAGTGGGCCACGGACTATTTTTGTGTGGACATTGTCCCTCATGTTGTATATGTTGTATATATTGTACATACTGTTTATTCATTTCTGAACGTATTTCTAAGTATTTAGACTATTACACTCATTTGACTCCATTCCTTTTGTCCTTGCGAAATTCCTGAGTGTTAGGGGTGTATATGCAATGTTGTTGCATGTGTTTGTGTGTATGGTGGTGGGGTTGCTGCGTGTTGCGTGTTTGTGTCACTCTCTTTTTCCTCCCCCCCTCCCTTGTGCACTAGGTGCAGTACTCACTATGGTCGTTGTCGCCGGAGTTGGTGCTCCTGGTATATGAGACGATACACCACCATGGGGAAGACCTGCAGCTCGGACTCCATGGCGTCCTTGTTCTTCCTTGAGTGTCAAGAGGTGAGTGGTATCCCTTCAAAGTACTGTTTCCACCGTGCTTATGATGGCGTTGGTAACGCCCCGGAAAATCTAGCGGATGGGTGGGTTGTAATGGGGTGGGTGGTACATTGTCTTCCGCCTGTCTGTTGCCGGTTACCACCGTGGTGTTTGTTATTACCGCTGTGGCGGTCGGAGTGTTAAAGTGGCTGTATGTGTTGGCGGTTTCCGCTGTGGTCATGATTCCAATTTTTTTTACCGCTGGCATGTTGGCTGTATTACTGCCGCTTTAACACCGACTGCCAGGGTTGTAATGAGGGCCTTAGTGTTTCACAATCAGACTCTCAGTCAGAACACTTAAGGTCAGGAGTGATGGGATCTGCACTCCTGCCCCACTCCAGGTGCTAAGTCATGCACACAATTCCAATCTCTCTACTAACATTCATCTGCATTCATTCCTTCACATTTCGCACTAAAGTCAAACAGCCACATTCCATAGGCACAGAAAAGTATCCCTGCGAGGGATAGGGGCGTGAGTGAATAGACATCTGGGGAAGCCCTCTTTGTAGAATGCCACTAGTATCCGCACCCGAGGATCAATAAATCTGCTATGTCTGACCAGTTCACCTGCAGCGATGCGCTGCTGAGAGGGAGATCCTATTAATGGACAAGAGGGAAGAATCAGCACCAGTGGGACTCCTATCCTCTCATTTCTCTGATTCGTCTCGAAGGGCGGATGCAGTGCCTACCTCGTCTGTGCTCAGGGCTGAGACCTCCTCAACCAGGGACCTGTCCGTTTCTCTCTCCAGATGCATATCCTCAGGGTCCCGCCAGGCCTGTGCTGGTCACTCGTCTGTGTGCTGGGATCCTCGAATGCCAGAGTTCCATCTTGACACACAACCACCACCTGAGAGGATCTGGAGGCCCTGGCTCATTTCTATGTCCTTGCTCGTGGAGTCTAGGCAGGTCCAGTGTTGCCGCCATCCCAACCTCTCGAGTAGGGCTCTGGGATGGCCATCCCCGCATACCTATAGCCAGTCCGAGGCAGCCTCCAGGGTAGTGAAAAAATGACCTCGGTCTGCAGGTATCACTTTTAATTTTGCAGGAAAGAGCAGCATAATCTCATTGCCCTGACTTTTTTACCACACCAGCAGCTCGGTGCAGAGGTCAAAGAGGTGCCCAAAACACATAGGTGCCTATGAAGAACAGGGGTGCTCTGGTTCCATCTGCCAGCAGGTAAGTACCAGCGCCCTCAAAGGGCAGATGAGGGGGGGGGGGTTTGTAGAGCACTGGGGGGGGACACAAGTAGGCACACAAAACAAACCCTCAGCGGCACAGGGGCGGCCGGGTGCAGTGTGCAAAGCAGGTGTCAGGTTTTGTATTAGAATCAATGGAGGGACCCGGGCAGGTCACAGGGGGGCTTCTCAGGTCAGCCACCAACTGGGCTAGGCAGAGGGTCACCTGATGGTTACTCCTGCACTGAGTTTCTGTTCCTTCTGGTCCTGGGGGCTGTGGTTGCGGTGCTTGGTCCAGGCATCGGGTTCCTTGTTACAGGAAGTCGCGGTCAGGGGGTGCCTCTAGATTCTCTCTGCATGCGTTGCTGAGGAGGTCCAGGGGGGTCGTATCGAGCTACTCACGAGGTCGCAGTCACCTGAGAGTCCTACCTGTAGTGTTGGTTCTTTAAAGCACGAGCCGGGGCAGTCGGGTGCAGAGGGTGAAGTCTCACGCTTCCGGCGGGAAGAGTGAGTTCTTCCAAAGTTGCTTCTTTGTTGCAGAGAATTTGCTGTTGTTGAACAGAGCCGCTGTTCACGGGAGTTTCTTGGTCCTTTGGTTAAGGGCAGTCCTCTGAGGCTTTAGCGGTCGCTGGTCCCTGTCGGATGCGTCGCTGTTGCAGTTTTCTTCGAGTCTGGAGACAGGCCGGTAGGGCTAGGATCAAATCAGTTGTCGTCTCTGTCGTCTCTGCAGGGCTTTCAGGTCAGCAATCCTTCTTCTTGTTTCAGGTTGCAGAAATCTGATTTCCTGGGTTCTGGGGTGCCCAAAAATACTAAATTTAGGGGGGTGTTTAGGTGTAGGGGGCAGTAGCCAATGGCTATACCCTCTTTGTGCCTCCTCCCTGAGGGGAGGGGGCACATCCCTAATCCTATTGGGGGAATCCTCCAAAGTTAAGATGGAGGATTTCTAAAGGCAGAGGTCACCTCAGCTCAGGACACCTTAGGGGCTGTCCTGACTAGTGGGTGACTCCTTGTTTTTCTCATTATCTCCTCCAGCTTTGCTGCCAAAAGCGGGGGCAGTGGCCGGAGGGGCGGGCATCTCCACTAGCTGGGATGCCCTTGGGTGCTATAACAAAAGGCATGAGCCTTTGAGGCTCACTGCCAGGTGTTACAGTTCCTGCAGGAGGAGATGTGATGCACCTCCACCCAGTACAGGCTTTGTTTCTGGCCACAGAGTGACAAAGACACTCTCCCCATGTGGCCAGAAACTCATCTGGTTGTGGCAGGCTGGCAGAAACTGGTCAGCCTAGCACTAGAAGTCGGACTGGTATTCAGGGGGCATCTCTAAGATGCCCTCTGGGTGCATTTTACAATAAAGTCCACACTGGCATCAGTGTGCATTTATTGTGCTGAAACGTTTGACACCAAACTTCCCAGATTTCAGTGTAGCCATTATGGAACTGTGGAGTTCGTGTTGGACCAACTCCCAGACCATATACTCTTTATGGCTACCCTGCACTTACAATATCTAAGGTTTTGCTTAGACACTGTAGGGGCATAGTGCTCATGCGCATATGCCCTCACCTGTGGTATAGTGCACCCAGCCATAGGGCTGTAAGGCCTGCTAGAGCGGTGACTTACCTATGCCACAGGCAGTGTGAGGTTGGCATGCCACTCTGAGGGGAATGCCATGTCGACTTAGTCATTTTCTCCCCACCAGCACACACAAGCTGTGAGGCAGGGTGCATGTGCTGAGTTAGGGGTCCCCAGGGTAGCATAAGACATTCTGCAGCCCTTAGAGACCTTCCCTGGCATCAGGGCCCTTGGTGCAAGGGACTTATCTGGGTGCCAGGGTGTGCCAATTGTGGAAGCAGAGGTACAGTTTAGGAAAAGAACAGTGGTGCTGGGGCCTGGTTAGCAGGGTCCCAGCACACTTTCAATCATAACTGGTTTCAGCAAAAGGCAAAAAGTCAGGGGGTAACCATACCAAGGAGGCATTTCCTTACAAATGTCCTATGAGCTCTCTCCACAACAAATACTGGGGACAACGCCACTTCTGGGCACATCTCGCGTAGCCACCCTTCAAGGAATAATTCTGGGACATTAACCTTGGCGCCTTCCAGAAATCCCACCAAGCAGAGGAGCATTCGTTCCAGTATGTCCGTTTTGGATGTAAGTGCCACAAGTGCAGTTTTGAGGGCAACTACTTCACTCTGTAATGCAGGAACATGTTGCTCTGTGGCTAGGGATTGTTCCAAGACCGTGTGGAGGTCCACCCTGATCAGTCCATTGATACAGTGTATTTTTTGGCCTGGACAGTGGGGCTGGAGAGTTCGATGGCCGCTAGTATTTAGACTACTGATGGTTTGTCATGTGAACAAAGCGGTTGCTTAACAATTGTCTTGGTAGAGGGCGAGGTCTTACCTCCTGGAGGTCCTGAGGTGGTATATTGATCAATTTGGTGATGCTGAGTATGATGAAGTGCCCTGCCCTTCCCCCCAGTGTCTGTAGAAGATTGCAGTTCACCGGAGAAAGCGCTGGCCAAGTGAGGGCATTCACTAGATAGGGGTATCTCAAGATGTGAAATGGACTGGAATGAGGTCGCATCTCAACCAAAAGCCAGCCAGCTGAGTTTAAGGCATCATCCTCGGTGCTGTGACCCCCTAGGGTCAGGGATCTTCAGTTTGCGTCTGTCCAGAGTGTGGGCCTCAGCAGAGCAGGTCCCCTACTGGGAATGCAGTGCTTAAAGTGGGGGGCAAAGACACCAGGGCAATAATGAAGGAGAGTGAGCCAGTTAGGTGTCAACCAGGTACACAAGTTCCTCCTTAAGGGGGCAGGGGAATCCCGTCACAAGATCCAGCCCGAATCAGGCTCAGCGCATCAATGTCCCCATAGTGTCAAACTGCGTGGCCAACAGCAGGCGGGAGAGTAAGCAGGCATCAGTCCCCATTGTCAGGCCTCTATCCTGGGATGGAGCACACAGGGGCCAATAAGAGTGAATGGGGAGCTGAGCCACTAAGGGCCGCAATGCGTGGATCCAGCCAAAAGCTTCACAGACCGCACCTGCAGGCACAGATGGCTCGCGCCTCAATCCCCGCAGCAGGGACCGTATGATGCAGCCTGCATGCATCAGAGGGCTGCGTGGGACTTTGTCTCCAGGCCTGTCTTCCTCTCAGGCCTCAATCACTGCCAGGGGTCCCCCAGTCACCCCACACTCCTAACCTACAGTGGAGCTGGGTAGTCAGGTTGCGTTCAGTTTCTGGAGCCATTTCTGCCCAGGTTGCACCTCTCCCCATGCCTCGCACCGCTCAGCCCAGTCAGGCTCTCTGTGGCAGCGGCTCCGGGAACGCTCCAGAGGCGAACTCCGAAGTCGTCAGAGGGCCGAACCAAGTCCCCCCATGTCCAACAAAGCAGGTCCGTCATGGCAGCCCTCTTCTCAGCCTCGCCACGCCCGACTGGTCCCCCACGTGGCGATGTCCCGGGGACTCCTCACTGCCACTGAGAACAGACGATCGTCTTCCACAACAAGGGCGATCCGCGGGTCAGTAAGAGACTCCCCAGCTGTGCTGCTGTTTTATAGGGGCTTGGCACTGCGCTGGTGCCTTCAGGTGTGCAGGATTATTTAGGAGTTTTTTGGGGCTGTGATGGAGCTTACTAGGAAGCCGTCCACTCAGTCGTCATCTTAGCCACGCCCCCCCCACCCACATGCATTTTAAGTATGCAGACATGAAGTTAGATCCTCTGTCTGATACTACCTCCTTGGGGGACCCTACTCTGGTAAAAATACCCAAAGGGCTTTTGCAACTGCAGGAGCAGTAATGGTCCTAAGGGTTATAGCCTCAGGATATTGGTGGCATGATAGGATATACCTGTGTCCTGGTGCTGTTTGAGGGTCAAGGGGGCCAACAATGACAACACCTACCCTTTCAAAGGGAACCCCAACCACAGGTAGTGGCATTAAGGGGGACTGTAAGTGTCCACCTGCTTTGCCACTGGCTTGGCAGGTAGTGTAGAACTGATAAAAGTCTGTCACTTTTTGGGACATTCTGTAGGAGGCTAGACTGGCTTGTAGTGAGTACCAAGGGGTACTTACACCTTGCACCAGGCTCAGGTATCCCTTATTAGTGTATAGGGTGTCTAGCAGCTTAGGCTGATAGATAATGGTAGCTTAGCAGAGCAGCTTAGGCTGAACTAGGAGACGAGTGAAGCTCCTACAGTACCACTAGTGTCACTTGCACAATATCATAAGAAAACACAATACACAGATATACTAAAAATAAAGGTACTTTATTTTTATGACAATATGCCAAAGTATCTCAGAGTGTACCCTCAGTATGAGGATAGCAAATATACACAAGATATATGTACACAATACCAAAAATATGCAGTATAGTCTTAGAAAACAGTGCAAACAATGTATAGTTACAATAGGATGCAATGGGGACACATAGGGATAGGGGCAACACAAACATATACTCCAAAAGTGGAATGCGAATCACAAATGGACCCCAAACCTATGTGACCTTGTAGAGGGTCGCTGGGACTATTAGAAAATAGTAAGGGTTAGAAAAATAGCCCACCCCAAGACCCTGAAAAGTGAGTGCAAAGTGCACTAAAGTTCCCCAAAGGACAAAGAAGTCGTGATAGGGGAATTCTGCAGGAAAGACACAAACCAGTAATGCAACAACGATGGATTTCCAGTCGAGGGTACCTGTGGAACAAGGGGACCAAGTCCAAAAGTCACAAGCAAGTCGGAGATGGGCAGATGCCCAGGAAATGCCAGCTGTGGGTGCAAAGAAGCTGCTACTGGACAGTAGAAGCTGAGGATTCTGCAGGAACGACAAGGGCTAGAGACTTCCCCTTTGGAGGATGGATCCCCCACACCGTGGAGAGTCGTGCAGAAGTGTTTTCCCGCCGAAAGACCGCCAACAAGCCTTGCTAGCTGCAAATCGTGCGGTTAGGGTTTTTGGATGCTGCTGTGGCCCAGGAGGGACCAGGATGTCGCCAATTGCGTCTGGGGACAGAGGGGGCGTCGAGCAAGACAAGGAGCCCTCTCAAAAGCAGGCAGCACCCGCAGAAGTGCCAGAACAGGCACTACGAAGAAGAGTGAAACGGTGCTCACCCGAAGTTGCACCAAGGAGTCCCACGCCGCCGGAGGACAACTTAGAAAGTCGTGCAAGGCAGGTTAGAGTGCCGTGGACCCAGGCTTGGCTGTGCACACAGGATTTCTGACGGAAGTGCACAGAGGCCGGAGTAGCTGCAAAAGTCGCGGTTCCCAGCAATGCAGTCTGGCATGGGGAGGCAAGGACTTACTTCCACCAAACTTGGACTGAAGAGTCACTGGACTGTGGGAGTCACTTGGACAGAGTTGCTGGATTCAAGGGACCTCGCTCGTCGTGCTGAGAGGAGACCCAGGGGACCGGTGATGCAGTTCTTTGGTGCCTGCGGTTGCAGGGGGACGATTACGTCGACCCACAGGAGATTTCTTCGGAGCTTCTAGTGCAGAGAGGAGGCAGACTACCCCCACAGCATGCACCACCAGGAAAACAGTCGAGAAGCCAGCAGGATCAGCGTTACAGAGTTGCAGTAGTCGTCTTTGCTACTTTGTTGCAGTTTTGCAGGCTTCCAGCGCGGTCAGCAGTCGATTCCTTGGCAGAAGGTGAAGAGATAGATGCAGAGGAACTCTGATGAGCTCTTGCATTCGTTATCTAAGGAATTCCCCAAAGCAGAGACCCTAAATAGCCAGAAAAGAGGGTTTGGCTACTTAGGAGAGAGGATAGGCTAGCAACACCTGAAGGAGCCTATCAGGAGTCTCTGACGTCACCTGCTGGCCCTGGCCACTCAGAGCAGTCCAGTGTGCCGGCAGCACCTCTGTTTCCAAGATGGCAGAGGTCTGGAGCACACTGGAGGAGCTCTGGGCACCTCCCAGGGGAGGTGCAGGTCAGGGGAGTGGTCACTCCCCTTTCCTTTGTCCAGTTTCGCGCCAGAGCAGGGCTGAGGGGTCCCTGAACCGGTGTAGACTGGCTTATGCAGAAATGGGCACCATCTGTGCCCATGAAAGCATTTCCAGAGGCTGGGGGAGGCTACTCCTCCCCTGCCTTAACACCTTTTTCCAAAGGGAGAGGGTGTAACACCCTCCCTCTGAGGAAGTCCTTTGTTCTGCCATCCTGGGCCAGGCCTGGCTGCACCCCAGGAGGGCAGAAACCTGTCTGAGGGGTTGGCAGCAGCAGCAGCTGCAGTGAAACCCCTGAAAAGGCAGTTTGGCAGTACCAGGGTCTGTGCTACAGACCACTGGGATCATGGGATTGTGCCAACTATGCCAGGATGGCATAGAGGGGGCAATTCCATGATCATAGACATGTTACATGGCCATATTCGGAGTTACCATTGTGAAGCTACACATAGGTAGCGACCTATGTGTAGTGCACGCGTGTAATGGTATCCCCGCACTCACAAAGTCCGGGGAATTTGCCCTGAACAATGTGGGGGCACCTTGGCTAGTGCCAGGGTGCCCTCACACTAAGTAACTTTGCACCTAACCTTTACCAGGTAAAGGTTAGACATATAGGTGACTTATAAGTTACTTAAGTGCAGTAGTAAATGGCTGTGAAATAACGTGGACGTTATTTCACTCAGGCTGCAGTGGCAGGCCTGTGTAGTATTTGTCAGAGCTCCCTATGGGTGGCAAAAGAAATGCTGCAGCCCATAGGGATCTCCTGGAACCCCAATACCCTGGGTACCTCAGTACCATATACTAGGGAATTATAAGGGTGTTCCAGTATGCCAATGTGAATTGGTGAAATTGGTCACTAGCCTGTTAGTGACAATTTGGAAAGAAATGAGAGAGCATAACCACTGAGGTTCTGGATAGCAGAGCCTCAGTGAGACAGTTAGTCATAACACAGGTAACACTTTCAGGCACACTTATGAGCACTGGGGCCCTGGCTGGCAGGGTCCCAGTGACACATACAACTAAAACAACATATATACAGTGAAAAATGGGGGTAACATGCCAGGCAAGATGGTACTTTCCTACACATTCCTGGCCAGTAAAAGTGGTTGACCAACCTACTCTAGGTTTTATTTTGGTCCAAATGCCCAGCTAGTGGAATGGCATGGGCTAGAATGAGAAGAAACGCTCTGAACAGCTGAGGTACTACCACCCTCCTGGTTGCACCAGGGTTGAGGAATCTGGCCTCAGTGAACATCGTCCCAATAAACCCCGTGGGTACCACTGACGCTACCCTTTTCTTCCTGTGCAGCCTGCTGCCTCAGGCCTTCAAGAGTGGCACAGATCCTCCCTAGAGGGTCCCCTTGAGCCCAAGAACTCTGGGTGGTAAGGCCCAAGCTCTGCAGGCTGAGTTCCCTCTACGAATGGCAAGTCCTCTTAAAGTTAAGACTTGTGAGCTGTTAGGAAGCTGGTTCCGCTGTCTTCCTGCCCTTTCTCTTGGGAGGTTGGTCTACTGTTTCAGGATCCAACTCTACTTTTTCTCTCATGGCTGCATGGTTCTTCAGTTCTACTTTAGTCAAGGGGGAATGCTCAAGGTCATTTCCAAGAGGGTAATCTACTGGGATGGATGAGGACACAAGCACTTCTTTTTGCCCTGCTAGTCCTCCCCAATCAAAGGTTACCATAGCTATGTGATGGAACTTTGTCTCATTGTCAGCATTGGTGACAGGATAAGACTTCCCTACCAAGGCCCTCATTACGACCTTCCACCTGCCAAGATCGGACCACCGGGCGGCCGCCAATGCAGCCACCCCCCTGCTGCGGCCATTTGGAGATCCCTGCTGGGCCGGCGGGCGGAAACCAAGTTTCCGCCTGGCGGCCCAGCGGGGATCTCAGCCACAACACAGGAGCCGTCTCCAAATGGAGCCGGCGGTGTTGCGGCCGTGCGATGGGTGCAGTTGCACCCGTCATGCTTTTCACTGTCTGCTGTGCAGACAGTGAAAGGCTGCACAGGGCCCTGTCAGGGGGCCCCTGCTAGTGGCATGGGCAGTGCAGGGGCCCCCAGGGGCCCTGCGACTCCCCGTACCGCCAGCCTTTTCCTGGCGGTTCGAAACCTCTAGGAAAAGGCTGGCGGTAGGGGGACTCGTAATCCCCTGGGCAGCTACTACCACCGGGGCCATTGTGGTGGGAAACCGCCGGCCCCGGCGGTGCGACCGCAGCGCTTCCGCCGCGGTCGTAATGACCTGGGAAGCACTGCCAGCCTGTTGGCGGTGCTTCCGTCATAACAGCCCTGACGGTCTTGTACCGCCAGGGTTGAAATGAGGGCTCAAGTACTGATTTGAGTTGACCAAGTGCTGAGTTACCATGGTAACAATAGCTTCTGTGTCCTCAGTGCTACCACTTTCTCACCATTAATAGAAAACCATTTCACTATATTATTCCCTTTCTGTGAAGGGAGGGACAACTCCTTTTGGGAGTTTAAGACTGAAAGGTGTCCCTCCCAATACTTGGATACAACCACACAATGGTTTACAGAGGTAAAAACGAGACCATCTAATGCTCTAATTTTTGTAGTAGCTTGGTCAAGAAGTTAGGCTAATCTTGGAGAAGTGCAAAGCATTTGTTGTACTCCCAGACCACACACTCAAAAGAATAACTCAAGACCAATTTACTAAAATACTTCAGATTTTTATAAACATTTTAAGACTAAGAGCTTGAAAATTGGGTAAGTACTTTTTAAGTTATGAGTTTTTAAAGTTTTAATCAAAATAGTCTCTTTGTGTGTAATTACGCACCATAGGAATCAATGGAGAAATACTTTAAAAATTCACATAAAATAGGGCAACCTGTTTACCAATGCCTCGTTTTGAGGGTATGTCGAGGTCATCAGTGGGCACTATGGACTATCTGGAGAAGTTCGGGTGGCTCCCGGTTTTGTCGGGAACAGCTGCAGAACGTCGTTGGAGTTGGTGCTAGGCTACTGCGACTTAAAGAAACGTCTGGTGGGCCCCTTGGAGTGTTGATGTCGCAGGGGGTGGGTGACCCTTAGTGCACAGTTGGTTCTTCGATGCAGGGCACAAGGTGGCCGGGTGTAGAGCGAATCGGTGAGCCAGGAGCTGTGTGCAAAGGTGTCATTGGAAGCAGGAGGTAGGTCTTTTTGAGGGTTGCTTAGAGGCCAGCAGGGGTGCTCTTGTGGGACGTTCTGGTGGTTTCTGAAGTCCCTCGACTGGGGCTTCCTCCTGGTCCTTTTATAGTCCGGAATGAATTGTCCTTCTGGGTGTCCGATGTTAGGTGACTAATGCCTGGGGCTATTGCACGATTCGGCCACTGGAGGGCGCAAACGTGCCTCACTTGCAGGGTTTGTCCTCACGGTTTGTCAGGTGGAGTTTGGTCTGGCTGCAGCATCCAGTTCCTTGGTCAGCAGCTGGTCAGTGAAGTAGCCTTCACTGGGTCTTTGGTCTTGGGTTGCAGGAGAATGGTACCTTCACTCTGGAGGGAGATCTTTGGGGATTTTCAAAGTATGGAGGTCCCTTGGGGGTTTGAAATGTCCGTCAAACATCCAACCAACCCCTCAGCAGCAATTGTTGAGTCCTGGGTGCAGCAGGCAGGGTTTGGCACCTTCCCTTAGTGCAGCCGGACTTCAATTCTCGAGCCTTGTGTCTTCTTTGTTGCTGGTCATCTGTTGTCATTAAGTCTGATTTCTTGGTCTAGGGATGCACACAAAATTCTGTATTTAGTGAGTGTTTAGGGGAGTACCTGGTAATGACCAATGGGTCACCTGCCTTAGGGTGGCTACACACACTAAGTGACCACTTCCATTGGGCAGAGATCACTTCCCTACACCTGATTGGCTATTTTCATTCCATGCAAGATGGAGGAAAATGAAATGGAGGGGTCACCTTGCATACATACCTTAGGGGTGGTGCAAACTGGGGATGACCACTCCTCCTGTCCTTTGTGTGGTTACCTGTTGTTGCTCCCACCAAAATTGGGGGGTTTGCAATGGGGGTGGCCATCTGCGGTAAGCCCTTTGAAGCTCACTAGCAGAGCAGTGCTCATTCCTGAAGGAGGGGATGTTTGCACCTCCACGCAGTAAGGGCTTTGTTCTGGGACCCAGAGAGCAGGATCTCCTACCCCAGGGTTCCAGAAACGTGTCTGGTGGTGGCAGGCTGGCTGTGACCGGCCAGAAAACATGCCAGGGTGTAGGAAGGTAGCCTCTTTCTAGCCTTGTTACCCCCCACTTTTGGCCTGTTTCTGAGTATATGCCAGGGTCTTTTTACTGTCTCACTGGGATCCTGCTAGCCAGGACCCCAGTGCTCACAGTGAAAACCCTATTTGTCAGTGTGTTTTATATGTCTCACTGGGACCCTGCTAGCCAGGGCCCCAGTGCTCATAGGTTGTGGTCTGAATGTGTTCCCTATGTGGTGCCTAACTGTGTCACTGAGGCTCTGCTAACCAGAACCTCAGTGCTTATGCTCTCTCTGTCTTTGAAATTGTCACTGCACGCTAGTGACCATTATTACCAATTCTGATTGCCACACTGGAACACCCTTATAATTCCCTAGTATATGGTACTTAGGTACCCAGGGTATTGGGGTTCCAGGAAATCCCTATGGGCTGCAGCATTTCTTTTGCCACCCATAGGGAGCTCAGACCATTCTTACACAGGACTGCAACTGCAGTTTGAGTGAAATAAGGTCCATGTTATTTCACAGCCATTTTACACTGCACTTAAGTAACTCATAAGTCACCTATATGTCTAACCCTCACTTAGTGAAGGTTAGATGCCAAGTTACTAATTGTGAGGGCACCCTGGCACTAGCCAAGGTGCCCCCACATTGTTCAGGGCAATTTCCCCGGACTTTGTGAGTACAGGGACACCATTACATGTGTGCACTACGTATAGATCAATACCTATATGTAGCTGCACAATGGTAACTCCGAATATGGCCATGTAACATGTCTAAGATCATGGAATTGTCCCCCCCACGCCAACTCTGGTATTGGGGTGCCAATCCCATGCATCCCTGGGGCTCCAGCATGGACCCCGGGTACCTCCAAACTAGCTGCTGCTAACCCACAGACAGGCTTATGCCCTCCTGGGGTCTGGGCAGCCCAGTCCCAGGAAGGCAGAACAAAGGATTTCCTCTGACAGGAGGTGTTACACCCTCTCCCTTTGGAAATAGGTGTTATGAGCTGGGGAGGAGTAGCCTCCCCAACCTCTGGAAATGCTTTGAAGGGCACATATGGTGCCCTCCTTGCATATGCCAGTCTAAACCAGTTCAGGGATCCCCCAGCCCCTGCTCTGGCACGAAAGTGGATAAAGGAAAGGGGAGTGACCACTCCCCTGTCCATCACCACCCCAGGGGTGGTACCCAGAGCTTCTCCAGTGTGTCCCAGACCTCTGCCATCTTGAATTCGGAGGTGTGAGAGCACAATGGAGGTCCTCTGAGTGGCCAGTGCCAGCAGGTGACGTCAGAGAACCCTCCTGATAGGTGCTTACCCGGGTAGGTGGCCAATCCTCCTCTGAGGGCTATTTAGGGTCTCTCCTGTGGGTTTCTCATCAGATAACGAATGCAAGAGCTCACCAGAGTTCCTCTGCATCTCCCTCTTCGACTTCTGCCAAGGATAGACCGCTGACTGCTCCAGGACGCCTGCAAAACCGCAACAAAGTAGCAAGACGACTACCAGCATCGTTTTACCGCCTAATCCTGCCGGCTTTCTCAACTGTTTTCTGGTGGTGCATGCTCTGAGGGCTGTCTGCCTTCACCCTGCACTGGAAGCCAAGAAGAAATCTCCAGTGGGTCGACGGAATCTACCCCCTGCTAACGCAGGCACGAAACTTCTGCATCACCGGTCCTCTGGGTCCCCTCTCATTTTGACGAGCGTGGTCCCTAGAACATAGGAGCTGGATCCAAGTGACCCCGACAGTCCAGTGGTCCATCTGTAACAATTTGGTGGAGGTAAGTCCTTGCCTCTCCACGCCAGACAGTAATCCTGTGTACTGCGTGATCTTCAGCTGCTAGGACTACTGTGCAGTTTTGCAAGGAATGCTTCGTTCACAGCATAGCCCAGGTCCCCAGCACTCCGTCCTGCATTGCTCAACTCGCTGAGTTGACCACCGGCTTCGTGGGACCCTCCTTTGTAGTGTTGAGACAACCGCCGTACTCAGATTTCTTGAACCCCTGTTCAAGTGCTTCTTCAGGTGCTGCCTACTTCTGCCTGGGCTCTCTGTATTGCTGAGCGCCCCCTGTCTCCTCCTCCAAGGGACGGCCTCCTGGTCCCGGGCAGCACCCTTTTTCTTCAACCGCGACCTTTGCTGCTAGCAAGGCTTGTTTGCGGTCTTTCTGCGTGGAAACAACTCTGCATCCTCCAGCACGCCGTGGGACATCCCCTGTGCAAAGGAGATGTTCCTGGCATCTTCCGTTGTTGCAGAATCTTCAGCTTCTTCCACCCAGAGGCAGCCATTTTGCACATTCATCCGGGGTTTAGTGGGATCCTGCCCCCCCGGACACTTTTGTGACTCTTGGATTTGGTCCCCTTCCTTTACAGGTCCTCAGGTCTAGGAATCCGTCTTCAGTGCTTTGCAGTCAGTTGTTGTCTTTGCAGAATCTCCTATCACGACTTTAGTGTTTTTCTGGGGAAGTAGGGTAACTTTACTCCTACTTTTCAGGGTCTTGGGGTGGGGTATCCTGGACACCCTTAGTGTTTTCCTACACTCCCAGCGACCCTGTACACACTACACTAGGCCTGGGGTCCCTAAGTGGTTCGCATTCCACTTTCTTATGGTTTGTGTTGCCCCTAGGCCTATTGCATCCTATTGTATTCTACAATGTTTGCACTACATTTCTGTTTACTTACCTGATTTTGGTTTGTGTGTATATTTTGTGTATTTTACTTACCTCCAAAGGGAGTATATCCTCTGAGATATTTTTGGCACATTGTCACTAAAATAAAGTACCTTTAAATTTGGTAACTCTGAGTATTGTGATTCTTACGATATAGATCTATTTGGTATAGTAGGAGCTTTGCATGTCTCCTAGTTCAACCTAAGCTGATCTGCTATTGCTACCTCTATCAGCCTGAGTTGCTAGAACACTACTAATCTACTAATAAGAGATAACTGGACCTGTCTCAAGGTGTAAGTACCATCAGGTACCCACCATAAGCCAGGCCAGCCTCCTACATTGGTGGTACATCGGTGGGATAAGTACTTGTAACTGCTTTACCACTTTGTCATTGGTGCTTTTCATAAGAAAAACATATACAAAATGTAGGAAAGTACCATCTTGCCTGGCATGTTACCCCCATTTTTACTTCTGTGTATGTTTGTTTTTGCCTGTGTCACTGGGATCCTGCTAGCCAGCACCCCAGTGCTCATAACTTGTGCCCTGTATGTGTTCCCTGTGTGGTGCCTAACTCTATCACTGAGGCTCTGTTAACCAGAACCTCAGTGTTTATGCTTTCTCTGATTTTAAATTGTCACTGGAAGTTAGTGACCATTTACACCAATTCTGATTGGAACATTGGAACACCCTTATAATTCCCTAGTATAGGGTACGTAGGTACCCATGGTATTGGGGTTCCAGGAGATCCCTATTGGCTGCAGCATTTCTTTTGCCACCCATAGGGAGCTCAGACAATTCTTACACAGGACTGCCACTGCAGCCTGAGTGAAATAACGTCCACGTTATTTCACAGCCATTTGACACTGCACTTAAGTAGCTTATAAGTCACCTATATGTCTAACCCTCACTTGGTGAAGGTTAGGTGCAAAGTTACTTAGTGTGTGGGCACCCTGGCACTAGCCAAGGTGCCCCCACATTGTTCAGGGCAATTTCTCCAGGCTTTGTGAGTGCGGGGACACCATTACACACATGAAATACATATAGGCCAATACCTATGTGTAGCTTCACAATGGTAACTCCGAACATGGCCGAGTAACATGTCTAAGATCATGAAATTGTCTCCCCAAGCCAAATCTGGTATTGGGGTGCCAATCCCATGCATCGCAGGGGCTCCAAGCATGGACCCCGGGTACTGCCAAACTAGCTTTCTGGGGTTTTCTCTGCAGCTACCACAGCTGCCAACCCTCAGACAGGTTTCTGCCCCCCCCGGGCCTGGGCAAACCAGTCCCAGGATGGCAGAACAAAGGATTTCCTCTGAGAGAGGGTGTTACACCCTCTACCTTTGGAAATATGTGTTATGGGCCTGAGAGGAGTAGCCTCTCCTGGCCATTGGAAATGGTTTGAAGGGCACAGATGGTGCCCTCCTTGCATAAACCAGTCTACATCAGCTCAGGGATCCCCCAGCCCCTGCTCTGGCGCACAACTGGACAAAAGAAAGGGGAGTGACCCGGGGTGGTGCTCAGAGCTCCTCCAGTGTGTCCCAGACCTCTGCCATCTTGAATGCAGGGGTTTGAGGGCACAATGGGGACCTCTGAGTGGCCATTTCCAGCAGGTGACATTAGAGAACCCTCCTGATAGGCTCTTACCTGGTTAGGTAGCCAATCCTCCTCTGATGGCTATTTAGGGTCTCTCCTGTGGGTTTCTCGTCAGATAACGAATGCAAGAGCTCACCAGCGTTCTTCTGCACTTCTCTCTTCGACTTCTGCCAAGGATCGACCGCTGACTGCTCCAGGACGCCTGCAAAACCGCAACAAAGTAGCAAGACGACTACCAGCAACATTGTAGTGCCTAATCCTGCCGGCTTTCTCAACTGTTTCCTGGTGGTGCATGCTCTAACTGCTGTCTGCCTTCACCCTGCACTGGAAGCCAAGAAGAAATTTCCTGTGGGTCAACGGAATCTTCCCCCTGCTGACGCAGGTACCAAACTTCTGCATCACCGGTCCTCTGGGTCCCCTCTCATCCTGACGAGCGTGGTCCCTGGAACACAGGAGCGGAATCCAAGTGACCCAGACAGTCCAGTGGTCCTTCTGTCCAAGTTTGGTGGAGGTAAGTCCTTGCCTTCCCACGCCAGACAGTAATCCTGTGTATTGCGTGATCTGCAGCTGCTAGGGCTTCTGTGCACTTTTGCAAGACTTCCTTCGTGCACAGCACAGCCCAGGTCCCCAGCACTCCGTCCTGCATTGCCTAACTTGCTGAGTTGACCTCCGACTTCGTGGAACCCTCTTTTGTTGTGCTGAGACGACCGCCGTGCTCAGACTTCTTGAACGCCTGTTCAAGTGCTTCTGCGGGTGCTGCCTGCTTCTGCGTGGCCTCTGTCAGTTGCTGAGCGCCCCCTCTGTCTCCTCCTCCAAGGGGAGACCTCCTGGCACTTCCTGGGCCCTGGCAGCACCCATAATCTTCAACTGTGACTCTTGCAGCTAACAAGGCTAGTTTGCAGTCTTTCTGCGTGGAAACAACTCTGCATCCTCCCGCACGTCGTGGGACATCTTCTGACCAAAGGAGAAGTTCCTGGCACCTTCAGTTGTTGCACAATCTTTGGCTTCAGCCACCCGGAGGCAGCCATTTTGCACCTTCATCTGGGGATTAGTGGGCTCCTGCCCCCCCCCCCCCCCCCTTGACACTTGTGTGACTCTTGGACTTGGTCCTCTTCCTTTTCAGGTCCTCAGGTACAGGAATCCGTCTTCAGTGCTTTGCATTCAGTTGTTGCCTTTGCAGAATCCCCTATCACGACTTTACTGTCTTTCTGGGGTAGTAGGGTAACTTTACTCCTACTATTCAGGGTCTTGGGATGGGGTATCTTGGACACCCTTAGTGTTTTCTTACACTCCCAGCGACCCTCTACACACTACACTAGGTGTGGGGTCCATTTGTGGTTCGCATTCCACTTTTGGAGTATATGGTTTGTGTTGCCCCTAGGCCTATTGTCTCCTATTGCATTCTCTTGTGTTCTACAGTGTTTGCACTACTTTTCTAAGTGTTTTACTACCTGATTTTGGTTTGTGTGTATATTTTGTGTATTTTACTTACCGCCTAAGGGAGTATATCCTCTGAGATACTTTAGGCATATTGTCACTAAAATAAAGTACCTTTATTTTTAGTAACTCTGAGTATTGTGTTATGATATAAGTGGTATAGTAGGAGCTTTGAATGTCTCCTAGTTCAGCCTAAGCTGCTCTGCTATAGCTACCTCTATCAGCCTAAGCTGCTGGAACACCTCTAATCTACTAATAAGGGATAACTGGACCTGGCACACGGTGTAAGTACCACTAGGTACCTGTAGGAAGGTAGCCTCTTTCTAGCCTTGTTACCTCCACTTTTGGCCTGTTTTTGAGTATATGTCAGGGTGTTTTTACTGTCTCACTGGGATCCTGCTAGCCAGGACCCCAGTGCTCATAGGTTTGTGGCGTATATGTGTTCCCTGTGTGGTGCCTAACTGTATCACTGAGGCTCTGCTAACCAGAACCTCAGTGTTTATGCTCTCTCTGCTTTTTAAAATTGTCACTGCAGGCTAGTGACTAATTTTACCAATTCTCATTGGCACACTTGTACACCCATATAATTTCCTTGTATATGGTACTTAGGTACCCAGGGTATTGGGGTTCCAGGAGATCCCTATGGGCTGCAGCATTTCTTTTGCGACCCATAGGGAGCTCAGACAATTCTTACACAGGACTGCCACTGCAGCCTGAGTGAAATAACATACACGTTATTTCACAGCCATTTTTCACTGCACATAGGTAACTTATAAGTCACCTATATGTCTAACCCTCACTTGGTGAAGGTTGGGTGCCAAGTTACTTAGTGTGTGGGCACCCTGACACTAGCCAAGGTGCCCCCACATCGTTCAGGGAAAATTCCCCGAACTTTGTGAGTGCGGGGACACCATTACACGCGTGCACTGCACATAGGTCACTACCTATATGTAGCGTCACCATGGTAACTCCGAACATGGCCATGTAACATGTCTAAGATCATGGAATTGTCACCCCAATACCATTCTGGTATTGGGGGGACAATTCCATTATCCCCCGGGCCTCTAGCACAGAACCCGGGTACTGCCAAACTGCCTTTCTGGAGTTTCCACTGCAGCTGCTGCCAACCCCTCAGACAGGATTCTGCCCTGCTGGGGTCTGGACAGCCCCAGCCGAGGAAGACAGAACCAAGGATTTCCTCTGAGAGAGGGTGTTACACCCTCTCCCTTTGGAAATAGGTGTGAAGAGCTGGGGAGGAGTAGCCTCCCCCAGCCTCTGGAAATGCTTTGATGGGCACAGATGGTGCCCATCTCTGCATAAGCCAGTCTACACCGGTTCAGGGATCCCCCAGGCCTGCTCTGGCGTGAAACTGGACAAAGGAAAGGGGAGTGACCACTCCCCTGACCAGTACCTCCCAGGGGAGGTGACCAGAGCTCCTCCAGTGTGTCCCAGACCTCTGCCATCTTGGAAAAAGAGGTTTTGGGGGCACACTGGACTGCTCTGAGTGGCCAGTGCCAGCAGGTGACGTCAGAGACTCCCTCTGATAGGCTCTTACGTTTCTTGGTAGCCAATCCTCCTTTCTTGGTAGCCAAACCTCCTTTTCCGGCTATTTAGGGTCTCTGCATTGGGGAATTCTTCAGATAACGAATTCAAGAGCTCACCAGAGATCCTCTGCACTTCCCTCTTCGACTTCTACCAAGGATCGACCGCTGACTGCTCCAGGACACCTGCAAAACCGCAACAAAGTAGCAAGGCTACTACCAGCAACACTGTAGCGCCTCATCCTGCCAGCTTTCTCGATTGTTTCAATGTGGAGCATGCTCTGGGGGTAGCCTGCCTTCACCCTGCACCAGAAGCTCTGAAGAAATCTCCTGTGGGTCGATGGAATCTTCCCCCTGCTCATGCAGGCACCAAAAGACTGCATCACCGGTCCTCTGGGTCCCCTCTCATCTTGACGAGCGTGGTCCCTGCAACACAGGAGCTCTATCCAAGTGACTCCCACAGTCCAGTGACTCTTCAGTCCAAGTTTGGTGGAGGTAAGTCCTTGCCTCCTCACGCTAGACTGCAAACCTGTGTACTGTGTGATTTGCAGCTGCTTAGGCTTCTGTGCACTCTTCCAGGATTTCCTTCGTGCACAGCCTGGGTCCCCAGCACTCCATCCTGTAGTGCACAACCTGCTGAGTTGGCATCTGACGATGTGGGACCCTCTTTTGTAACTTTGCGTGGACTCCGGTTCACAAATCTTCCAAGTGCCTGTTCAGGTACTTCTGCTGGTGCTGCCTGCTTCTGTGAGGGCTCTCTGAGTTGCTGAGCGCCCCCTCTGTCTCCTCCTCCAAGTGCCGACATCCTGGTCCTTCCTGGTCCTCAGCAGCACCCAAAAACCTCTACTGCGACCCTTGCAGCTAGCAAGGCTTGTTTGCGGTATTTCTGCGAGGGAACACCTCTGCAAACTTAATCGCGACATGGGACATCTTCCCTCCAAAGGAGAAGTTCCTAGTCCTCTTCTTTCTTGCAGAACTCCAAGCTTGTTCCATCCGGAGGCAGCTTCCTTGCCCCTTCATCCGGGGTTTTCTGGGCTCCTGCCCCCCCCCCCTTGACACTGTCGCGACTATTGGACTTGGTCCCCTTGCTTTGCAGGTCCTCAGGTCTAGGAATCAGTTTTCAGTGCACTGCTGGTGTTTGTTGTTCTTGCAGAATCCCCCTATTACGACTATTGTGCTCTTTTGGGGTAGTAGGTGAAGTTTACTCCTACTTTTCAGGGTCTTGGGGTGGGGTATCTTGGACACCCTGACTGTTTTCTTACAGTCCCAGCGACCGTCTACAAGCTCCCATAGGTCTGGGGTCCATTTGTGATTCGCATTCCACTTTTGGAGTAGTTTGGTACCCACTACAAGCCAGGCCAGCCTCCTACAACTGGCACCTTCCCGGAGAGCTGGAAACACACCTAAGTCAACGCCCTGCTCAAAAAACCCAAGGCAGACCCCGAAAACCTCAAGAACTTACCGGCCCATCTCCCTCCTTCCCTTCTCAGCGAAGGTCATTGAGAAGATAGTCAACAGCCAACTGACCCGCTTCTGGAGGACAACAGCATGCTAGACATCTCCCAATCCGGCTTCCGCAAGAACCACAGCACTGAGACTGCTCTCATCGCAGCAACCGACAACATCAGGATCATGCACGACAAAGGTGAAACCGCGGCCCTCATCCTCCTTGACCTCTAAGCAGCCTTCGACACCGTCTTTAACCACACCCTCCGTGCATGCCTCTACGATGACGGGATCCGCCACAAGGCCCTGGACCACATCCTTCCTCTCCGGTAGAACTCAGAGAGTCCGCCTCCCTCCGTTCCTGTCGAAAGCCCCCAAGACCATCTGCGGAGTCCCCCAAGGATCCTCTCTCAGCCCAACCCTTTTTAACATCTACATGGTGCCGCTCGCCAACATTGTCCGATCTCACGGCCTCAAAATCGTCTCCTACGCAGACGATACCCAACTGATCCTCTCACTCACCAAGGACCCTGCCACTGCCAAGATAAATCTCCACAACTGACTGCATGCCATCGCCAACTGGATAGAGATGAGCCGCCTCAAACTGAACTCGGATAAGATGGAGATCCTCATCCTCGGCTCCAACCACTCAGCATGGGATGACTCCTGGTGGCCAGCCACCCTAGGAACCCCACCAACAACCACCACCCACACACGCAACCTTGCCTTCACACTAGACTCATCGCTCACCATGACCCAGCAAGTCAACGCCGTCTCATCCTCATGTTCCAACACCCTCTGCATGTTTTGCAAGACCTTCAGATGGATCACCATCGAAACCAGAAGAAGTCACCCATGCCCGCATCAGCAGCAGACTGGACTATGTCAACGCACTCTACGCGGGAACAACGGGCAAGCTCCAGAGGAAACTTCAACGTATGCAGAACACCTCTGCACGCCTCATTCTCAATATCCCACGCCACAAACACATCTCAGCCCACCTCAGAGACCTACACTGGCTCTCCGTCAACAAAAGGATCACCTTCAAACTCCTCATCCACGCTCACAAGGCTCTCCACGACGCAGGCCCTGCCTACCTCAATGTCTCTGCTCCCAAGTACCCACCTGCCAGCTCCGCCAACCTCGCCCTCGCCACCATCCCCCACATCCATCGTCCCACAACCGGTGGCAGATCCTTCTCCCACTTCGCCGCCAAAACCTTGAACTCACTCCCAGTCGATTTATATAGATCTGACCTAGAGATATGGGGTCCATATATAAACAAAGTATCAAATGCAGTCTTGGCCAGTGGAAATTATCCCCGTACCTGGAGTGGTGCTATCATCATACCCATTTATAAAAAGGGAACCAGATCTGATCCAATGAATTACAGGCCAATTAGCCTTTTGGATAATCTCCAAAAAATATTCTGCCACCAGATTCTGACGAGAGCCAAGGAATGGCTGAAAGAATCACAAATCTTGAGTGACTTCCAAGCAGGTTTTAGGCAAAAAAATAGCACAATCGACCAGATATTCAGATTCCTCACGATTAAATGGAAGTCTGTGGATCTGGAAGGAGGAAAGCTATTCGTAGCCTGTAAATGGGAAAGTAACAAGCAAGATCCCAATTAAAAGGGGAGTGAGACAGGGGTGCGTTTTGGCTCCAACCCTGTTCCTAATATTTATAAGTGCTTGCATTCCTTATCTATTCGCCTGCGACAATGATGCTCCCAAATTAGGGGGGGTGAAGACACCATGCCTGCTCTTTGCGGACAATACATTATTGTTATCCCAAACTGCTTCTGGTTTAACAAACGCACTCCTAAAATTCACGTCCTTCTGTAAAGACACGGCCTTGAAGTTAATTCCACGAAAACCAAGTATATGATCTTCAGTGACAATAAACACAAAGTAAGAAAGATCATCTTTACGGAAGGGGTAAAGTTGGAGAGAGTTGCTGAATTTGTTTATCTGGGGGTTAGATTGGAGGATACGCATAGATGGCAGGCCCAGTTAACGAGGGCACATATGTGTTTAAAACAGAACCTGGGTGGTGTTTTCAGATTTGCAAACAGGTCCCCTAGGTTTGCAATTTCTCCAGCAATGGAAATATATAAGCTACAAGCAAGAGGGAGTGCTCTGTATGGAGCGGAGTTTTGGGGATGTAGTAACCTGAAGGATTTGAAATCGCTGAAAATTATTTTATAAAATCTATCCTCAGAATACCCACTAGTTCCCCTACGATGCCTGCCCATATGGACGTGAATTTAGACTCTATTGCACATATAGCTACGCTGAAACCAATATTATACTGGATCAGAGTATGGTCCATGGATACACTTAGCCCATTCAGGACATGGCTGAAAGCCTTGATCAGTGAAAACAATACTGGAAAAATCCCATGGTGCAATTATGTTAGAGCTACTCTGACTAATTTGGGGTTGGCCCATTTTTGGATGGTCCCTTGTGAACTACCCAAAAATGCGGCATATATGGTTAAGGATGCATACTGGCTGAGGCTAAAACTGGGCAAACTAGCAGAGGTCCCTTTAGGTAGCTTGACAGATAAGTTTACATCAGTCAAATGTCACTATGAGTTTGAATCGTATATGGATTTGATCACATTCCCCGAGCCTGTGCCCTCTACATCAGATTCAGGCTAGGCTCGCTACCGCTACGTTCTTTTACCTGTACTTGGTCTAAAGATGATCCTCATGCCAACCTTTGACCGATGGGCTGTGGCCTTCCCGAATGTAGTGCACACGTACTATTCAATTGTCCTGCTTACAATAAACAAATTAAATGGATTATACCTCTTTGCAGAACTATGGACTTTCAAAACTGGTTTGCAGCCCTTAGAATTTTTAGGTCTAATACCCAGGGTGCGGTGGCATTTGCCCTAGCCAGCTACTTAGATGAAATCTGGCATGTGAGAACAAAAATGTTAAAGTCATCTCCTAAATAGGAACCTATAATGGGAATGTTTTCTACTTTTAACCTATTTATATTGTTTTTATTCAGGAATATACTTGATCTATGATAGTTATTATCAAAAACTTTGTATTTTGCACAATTCTACAATATGTCACAAATCTTTTATAGGAAGAATGTTTTAAATCGTAGAATTTTTATACACAGTCTATTTTTGTAAAATTGTGAATTTGTGATGCGCTTTTATGGTACTTGTTTTTTACCGAAATAAAGCTAACAACAACACTCCCAGTCAACCTACGTCTGACCCAGGACCTCCTGACCTTTAGGAAACGACTCAAGACCTGGATATTGAGCAGTAGCAACCCCGCGCCTTGAGACCCTAACGGGTGAGAAGCACGCTTAACAAGTGATTAATGTTTCTCCTCACGGCCCCGGTGTTTCTCCTCACAGCCCCCGGTGTCTCTTCTCCGTGTTTTTCCTCACAGGCTCCGGTCTCTCTTCTCAGTGTTTTTCTCACAGGCTCCGGTCTCTCTTCTCAGTGTTTTTCCTCACAGGCTCCGGTCTCTCTTCTCAGTGTTTTTCCTCACAGGCTCCGGTCTCTCTTCTCAGTGTTTCTCCTCACAGCCTCCGGTCTCTCTTCTCAGTGTTTCTCCTCACAGCCTCCGGTCTCTCTTCTCAGTGTTTCTCCTCACAGCCTCCGGTCTCTCTTCTCAGTGTTTCTCCTCACAGCCCCTGGTGTCTCTTCTCGGTGTTTCTCCTCACAGCCCCTGGTGTCTCTTCTCGGTGTTTCTCCTCTCAGCCCCCGGTGTCTCTCCTCGGTGTTTCTCCTCACAGCCCCCAGAGTCTCTTCTCGGTGTTTCTCCTCACAGCCCCCGGTGTCTCTCCTCAGTGTTTCTCCTCACAGCCCCCAGAGTCTCTTCTCGGTGTTTCTCCTCACAGCCCCCAGAGTCTCTTCTCGGTGTTTCTCCTCACAGCCCCCAGAGTCTCTTCTCGGTGTTTCTCCTCACAGCCCCCAGTCTCTTCTCTGTGTTTCTCCTCACAGCCCCCAGAGTCTCTTCTCTGTGTTTCTCCTCACAGCCCCCGGTGTCTCTACTCTGTGTTTCTCCTCTCAGCCCCCGGTGTCTCTCCTCGGTGTTTCTCCTCACAGCCCCGGTGTCTCTCCTCTGTGTTTCTCCTCACAGCCCCCGGTGTTTACTCTCTGTGTTTCTCCTCACAGCCCCCGGTGTCTCTACTCTGTGTTTCTCCTCTCAGCCCCCGGTGTCTCTCCTCGGTGTTTCTCCTCTCAGCCCCCGGTGTCTCTCCTCGGTGTTTCTCCTCACAGCCCCGGTGTCTCTCCTCGGTGTTTCTCCTCACAGCCCCCGGTGTCTCTCCTCGGTGTTTCTCCTCACAGCCCCCAGAGTCTCTCCTCTCTGTGTTTCTCCTCACAGCCCCCGGTGTTTACTCTCTGTGTTTCTCCTCACAGCCCATGGTGTCTACTGTGTTTCTCCTCACAGCCCCTGGTGTCTCCTGTGTTTCTCCTTACAGCCCCTGGTGTCTCCTCTCGGTGTTTCTCCTCACAGCCCCCGGTGTCTCCTCTCGGTGTTTCTCCTCACAGCCCCCGGTGTCTCCTCTCGGTGTTTCTCCTCACAGCCCCCGGTGTCTCCTCTCGGTAATTCTCCTCTCAGCCCTGGTGTCTCCTCTCGGTGTTTCTCCTCAGCCCCCGGTGTCTCTTCTCGGCGTTTCTCCTCTCAGCCCCCTGGTGTCTCTTCTCGGCGTTTCTCCTCCCAGCCCCCGGTGTCTCTCCTCGGTGTTTCTCCTCACAGCCCCCGGTGTCTCTCCTCGGTGTTTCTCCTCACAGCCCCCGGTGTCTCTTCTCGGTGTTTCTCCTCACAGCCCCCGGTGTCTCTTCTCGGTGTTTCTCCTCACGGCCCCCGGTGTCTCTTCTCGGTGTTTCGCCTCACGGCCCCAGGTGTCTCTTCTCGGCGTTTCTCCTCTCGGCCTCCGGTGTCTCCTCTTGGTGTTTCTCCTCACAGCCCCCGGTGTCTCTTCTCTGTGTTTCTCCTCACAGCCCCCGGTGTCTCTTCTCTGTGTTTCTCCTCTCAGCCCCCGGTGTCTCGCCTCAGTCTTTCTCCTCACAGCCCCCGGTGTCTCGCCTCAGTCTTTCTCCTCACAGCCCCCGGTGTCTCTTCTCAGTGTTTCTCCTCTCAGCCCCCGGTGTCTCTTCTCGGTGTTTCTCCTCACAGCCCCCGGTGTCTCTTCTCGGTGTTTCTCCTCACAGCCCCCGGTGTCTCTTCTCGGTGTTTCTCCTCACAGCCCCCGGTGTCTCTTCTCGGTGTTTCTCCTCTCAGCCCCCGGTGTCTCTTCTCAGTGTTTCTCCTCTCAGCCCCCGGTGTCTCTTCTCGGTGTTTCTCCTCTCAGCCCCCGGTGTCTCTTCTCGGTGTTTCTCCTCACAGCCCCCGGTGTCTCTTCTCGGTGTTTCTCCTCACAGCCCCCGGTGTCTCTTCTCTGTGTTTCTCCTCTCAGCCCCCGGTGTCTCTTCTCGGTGTTTCTCCTCACAGCCCCCGGTGTCTCTTCTCACAGCCCCCGGTGTCTCTTCTCGGTGTTTCTCCTCACAGCCCCCGGTGTCTCTTCTCAGTGTTTCTCCTCTCAGCCCCCGGTGTCTCTTCTCGGTGTTTCTCCTCACAGCCCCCGGTGTCTCTTCTCGGTGTTTCTCCTCACAGCCCCCGGTGTCTCTTCTCGGTGTTTCTCCTCACAGCCCCCGGTGTCTCTTCTCAGTGTTTCTCCTCTCAGCCCCCGGTGTCTCTTCTCTGTGTTTCTCCTCACAGCCCCCGGTGTCTCTTCTCGGTGTTTCTCCTCACAGCCCCCGGTGTCTCTTCTCGGTGTTTCTCCTCTCAGCCCCCGGTGTCTCTTCTCTGTGTTTCTCCTCACAGCCCCCGGTGTCTCTTCTCACAGCTCCCGGTGTCTCTTCTCGGTGTTTCTCCTCACAGCCCCCGGTGTCTCTTCTCGGTGTTTCTCCTCTCAGCCCCCGGTGTCTCTTCTCAGTGTTTCTTCTCACAGCCCCCGGTGTCTCTTCTCAGTGTTTCTTCTCACAGCCCCCGGTGTCTCTTCTCTGTGTTTCTCCTCACAGCCCCCGGTGTCTCTTCTCTGTGTCTCTTCTCACAGCCCCCGGTGTCTCTTCTCTGTGTTTCTCCTCACAGCCCCCGGTGTCTCTTCTCGGTGTTTCTCCTCACAGCCCCCGGTGTCTCTTCTCGGTGTTTCTCCTCACAGCCCCCGGTGTCTCTTCTCGGTGTTTCTTCTCACAGCCCCCGGTGTCTCTTCTCTGTGTTTCTCCTCTCAGCCCCCGGTGTCTCTTCTCTGTGTTTCTTCTCACAGCCCCCGGTGTCTCTTCTCTGTGTTTCTTCTCACAGCCCCCGGTGTCTCTTCTCGGTGTTTCTCCTCACAGCCCCCGGTGTCTCTTCTCAGTGTTTCTCCTCACAGCCCCCAGTGTCTCTTCTCACAGCCCCCGGTGTCTCTTCTCGGTGTTTCTCCTCACAGCCCCCGGTGTCTCTTCTCAGTGTTTCTCCTCACAGCCCCCGGTGTCTCTTCTCAGTGTTTCTCCTCACAGCCCCCGGTGTCTCTTCTCAGTGTTTCTCCTCACAGCCCTCGGTGTCTCTTCTCACAGCCCCCGGTGTCTCTTCTCACAGCCCCCGGTGTCTCTTCTCACAGCCCCCGGTGTCTCTTCTCGGTGTTTCTCCTCACAGCCCCCGGTGTCTCTTCTCGGTGTTTCTCCTCACAGCCCCCGGTGTCTCTTCTCGGTGTTTCTCCTCACAGCCCCCGGTGTCTCTTCTCGGTGTTTCTCCTCACAGCCCCCGGTGTCTCTTCTCGGTGTTTCTCCTCACAGCCCCCGGTGTCTCTTCTCGGTGTTTCTCCTCTCAGCCCCCGGTGTCTCTTCTCGGTGTTTCTCCTCACAGCCCCCGGTGTCTCTTCTCGGTGTTTCTCCTCACAGCCCCCGGTGTCTCTTCTCGGTGTTTCTCCTCACAGCCCCCGGTTTCTCTTCTCGGTGTTTCTCCTCACAGCCCCTGGTGTCTCTTCTCACAGCCCCCGGTGTCTCTTCTCAGTGTTTCTCCTCACAGCCCCCGGTGTCTCTTCTCAGTGTTTCTCCTCACAGCCCCCGGTGTCTCTTCTCACAGCCCCCGGTGTCTCTTCTCTGTGTCTCTTCTCACAGCCCCTGGTGTCTCTTCTAGGTGTTTCTCCTCACAGCCCCCGGTGTCTCTTCTCGATGTTTCTCCTCACAGCCCCCGGTGTCTCTTCTCAGTGTTTCTCCTCACAGCCCCCGGTGTCTCTTCTCTGTGTTTCTCCTCTCAGCCCCCGGTGTCTCTTCTCGGTGTTTCTCCTCACAGCCCCCGGTGTCTCTTCTCGGTGTTTCTCCTCACAGCCCCCGGTGTCTCTTCTCGGTGTTTCTCCTCACAGCCCCCGGTGTCTCTTCTCGGTGTTTCTCCTCACAGCCCCCGGTGTCTCTTCTCAGTGTTTCTCCTCACAGCCCCCGGTGTCTCTTCTCAGTGTTTCTCCTCTCAGCCCCCGGTGTCTCTTCTCGGTGTTTCTCCTCACAGCCCCCGGTGTCTCTTCTCTGTGTTTCTCCTCTCAGCCCCCGGTGTCTCTTCTCGGTGTTTCTCCTCACAGCCCCCGGTGTCTCTTCTCACAGCCCCCGGTGTCTCTTCTCACAGCCCCCGGTGTCTCTTCTCGGTGTTTCTCCTCACAGCCCCCGGTGTCTCTTCTCAGTGTTTCTCCTCTCAGCCCCCGGTGTCTCTTCTCGGTGTTTCTCCTCACAGCCCCCGGTGTCTCTTCTCGGTGTTTCTCCTCACAGGCCCCGGTGTCTCTTCTCAGTGTTTCTCCTCTCAGCCCCCGGTGTCTCTTCTCAGTGTTTGTCCTCTCAGCCCCCGGTGTCTCTTCTCGGTGTTTCTCCTCACAGCCCCCGGTGTCTCTTCTCGGTGTTTCTCCTCACAGCCCCCGGTGTCTCTTCTCGGTGTTTCTCCTCTCAGCCCCCGGTGTCTCTTCTCGGTGTTTCTCCTCACAGCCCCCGGTGTCTCTTCTCGGTGTTTCTCCTCTCAGCCCCCGGTGTCTCTTCTCGGTGTTTCTCCTCACAGCCCCCGGTGTCTCTTCTCAGTGTTTCTCCTCACAGCCCCCGGTGTCTCTTCTCACAGCCCCCAGTGTCTCTTCTCACAGCCCCCAGTGTCTCTTCTCACAGCCCCCAGTGTCTCTTCTCACAGCCCCCAGTGTCTCTTCTCACAGCCCCCAGTGTCTCTTCTCACAGCCCCCAGTGTCTCTTCTCACAGCCCCCAGTGTCTCTTCTCACAGCCCCCAGTGTCTCTTCTCACAGCCCCCAGTGTCTCTTCTCACAGCCCCCAGTGTCTCTCCTCGCGGCCTCCGGTGTCTCTCCTCGCGGCCTCCGGTGTCTCTCCTCGCGGCCTCCGGTGTCTGTTTCTCCTCACAGCCCCCGGTGTCTCTTCTCACAGCCCCCAGTGTCTCTTCTCGGTGTTTCTCCTCTCAGCCCCCGGTGTCTCTTCTCACAGCCCCCAGTGTCTCTCCTCGCGGCCTCCGGTGTCTGTTTCTCCTCACAGCCCCTGGTGTCTCTTCTCACAGCCCCCAGTGTCTCTTCTCACAGCCCCCAGTGTCTCTTCTGACAGCCCCCGGTGTCTCTTCTGACAGCCCCCGGTGTCTCTTCTGACAGCCCCCGGTGTCTCTTCTGACAGCCCCCGGTGTTGGTGTTTCTCCTCACGGCCTCCGTGTCTCTCCTCGCGGCCTCCGGTGTCTGTTTCTCCTCACAGCCCCCGGTGTCTCTTCTCGGTGTTTCTCCTCACAGCCCCCGGTGTCTCTTCTCGGTGTTTCTCCTCACAGCCCCCGGTGTCTCTTCTCACAGCCCCCGGTGTCTCTTCTCTGTGTCTCTTCTCACAGCCCCCGGTGTCTCTTCTCGGTGTTTCTCCTCACAGCCCCCGGTGTCTCTTCTCGATGTTTCTCCTCACAGCCCTCGGTGTCTCTTCTCAGTGTTTCTCCTCACAGCCCCCGGTGTCTCTTCTCTGTGTTTCTCCTCTCAGCCCCCGGTGTCTCTTCTCGGTGTTTCTCCTCACAGCCCCCGGTGTCTCTTCTCACAGCCCCCGGTGTCTCTTCTCGGTGTTTCTCCTCACAGCCCCTGGTGTCTCTTCTCTGTGTTTCTCCTCACAGCCCCCGGTGTCTCTTCTCAGTGTTTCTCCTCACAGCCCCCGGTGTCTCTTCTCAGTGTTTCTCCTCTCAGCCCCCGGTGTCTCTTCTCGGTGTTTCTCCTCACAGCCCCCGGTGTCTCTTCTCTGTGTTTCTCCTCTCAGCCCCCGGTGTCTCTTCTCGGTGTTTCTCCTCACAGCCCCCGGTGTCTCTTCTCAAAGCCCCCGGTGTCTCTTCTCACAGCCCCCGGTGTCTCTTCTCGGTGTTTCTCCTCACAGCCCCCGGTGTCTCTTCTCGGTGTTTCTCCTCTCAGCCCCCGGTGTCTCTTCTCGGTGTTTCTCCTCACAGCCCCCGGTGTCTCTTCTCGGTGTTTCTCCTCACAGGCCCCGGTGTCTCTTCTCAGTGTTTCTCCTCTCAGCCCCCGGTGTCTCTTCTCGGTGTTTGTCCTCTCAGCCCCCGGTGTCTCTTCTCGGTGTTTCTCCTCACAGCCCCCGGTGTCTCTTCTCGGTGTTTCTCCTCACAGCCCCCGGTGTCTCTTCTCGGTGTTTCTCCTCTCAGCCCCCGGTGTCTCTTCTCGGTGTTTCTCCTCACAGCCCCCGGTGTCTCTTCTCGGTGTTTCTCCTCACAGCCCCCGGTGTCTCTTCTCGGTGTTTCTCCTCTCAGCCCCCGGTGTCTCTTCTCGGTGTTTCTCCTCACAGCCCCCGGTGTCTCTTCTCAGTGTTTCTCCTCACAGCCCCCGGTGTCTCTTCTCACAGCCCCCAGTGTCTCTTCTCACAGCCCCCAGTGTCTCTTCTCACAGCCCCCAGTGTCTCTTCTCACAGCCCCCAGTGTCTCTTCTCACAGCCCCCAGTGTCTCTTCTCACAGCCCCCAGTGTCTCTTCTCACAGCCCCCAGTGTCTCTTCTCACAGCCCCCAGTGTCTCTCCTCGCGGCCCCCAGTGTCTCTCCTCGCGGCCTCCGGTGTCTCTCCTCGCGGCCTCCGGTGTCTCTCCTCGCGGCCTCCGGTGTCTGTTTCTCCTCACAGCCCCCGGTGTCTCTTCTCACAGCCCCCAGTGTCTCTTCTCGGTGTTTCTCCTCTCAGCCCCCGGTGTCTCTTCTCACAGCCCCCAGTGTCTCTCCTCGCGGCCTCCGGTGTCTGTTTCTCCTCACAGCCCCTGGTGTCTCTTCTCACAGCCCCCAGTGTCTCTTCTCACAGCCCCCAGTGTCTCTTCTCACAGCCCCCAGTGTCTCTTCTGACAGCCCCCGGTGTCTCTTCTGACAGCCCCCGGTGTTGGTGTTTCTCCTCACGGCCTCCGTGTCTCTCCTCGCGGCCTCCGGTGTCTGTTTCTCCTCACAGCCCCCGGTGTCTCTTCTCAGTGTTTCTCCTCACAGCCCCCGGTGTCTCTTCTCGGTGTTTCTCCTCACAGCCCCCGGTGTCTCTTCTCGGTGTTTCTCCTCACAGCCCCCGGTGTCTCTTCTCGGTGTTTCTCCTCTCAGCCCCCGGTGTCTCTTCTCAGTGTTTCTCCTCTCAGCCCCCGGTGTCTCTTCTCGGTGTTTCTCCTCTCAGCCCCCGGTGTCTCTTCTCGGTGTTTCTCCTCACAGCCCCCGGTGTCTCTTCTCTGTGTTTCTCCTCTCAGCCCCCGGTGTCTCTTCTCGGTGTTTCTCCTCACAGCCCCCGGTGTCTCTTCTCACAGCCCCCGGTGTCTCTTCTCGGTGTTTCTCCTCACAGCCCCCGGTGTCTCTTCTCAGTGTTTCTCCTCTCAGCCCCCGGTGTCTCTTCTCGGTGTTTCTCCTCACAGCCCCCGGTGTCTCTTCTCGGTGTTTCTCCTCACAGCCCCCGGTGTCTCTTCTCGGTGTTTCTCCTCACAGCCCCCGGTGTCTCTTCTCGGTGTTTCTCCTCACAGCCCCCGGTGTCTCTTCTCAGTGTTTCTCCTCTCAGCCCCCGGTGTCTCTTCTCTGTGTTTCTCCTCACAGCCCCCGGTGTCTCTTCTCTGTGTTTCTCCTCACAGCCCCCGGTGTCTCTTCTCGGTGTTTCTCCTCTCAGCCCCCGGTGTCTCTTCTCTGTGTTTCTCCTCACAGCCCCCGGTGTCTCTTCTCACAGCTCCCGGTGTCTCTTCTCGGTGTTTCTCCTCACAGCCCCCGGTGTCTCTTCTCGGTGTTTCTCCTCTCAGCCCCCGGTGTCTCTTCTCAGTGTTTCTTCTCACAGCCCCCGGTGTCTCTTCTCTGTGTTTCTTCTCACAGCCCCCGTGTCTCTTCTCGGTGTTTCTCCTCACAGCCCCCGGTGTCTCTTCTCGGTGTTTCTCCTCTCAGCCCCCGGTGTCTCTTCTCGGTGTTTCTCCTCACAGCCCCCGGTGTCTCTTCTCGGTGTTTCTCCTCACAGCCCCCGGTGTCTCTTCTCGGTGTTTCTCCTCACAGCCCCCGGTTTCTCTTCTCGGTGTTTCTCCTCACAGCCCCTGGTGTCTCTTCTCACAGCCCCCGGTGTCTCTTCTCAGTGTTTCTCCTCACAGCCCCCGGTGTCTCTTCTCAGTGTTTCTCCTCACAGCCCCCGGTGTCTCTTCTCACAGCCCCCGGTGTCTCTTCTCTGTGTCTCTTCTCACAGCCCCCGGTGTCTCTTCTCGGTGTTTCTCCTCTCAGCCCCCGGTGTCTCTTCTCAGTGTTTCTTCTCACAGCCCCCGGTGTCTCTTCTCTGTGTTTCTTCTCACAGCCCCCGGTGTCTCTTCTCAGTGTTTCTCCTCACAGCCCCCGGTGTCTCTTCTCGGTGTTTCTCCTCTCAGCCCCCGGTGTCTCTTCTCGGTGTTTCTCCTCACAGCCCCCGGTGTCTCTTCTCGGTGTTTCTCCTCACAGCCCCCGGTGTCTCTTCTCGGTGTTTCTCCTCACAGCCCCCGGTTTCTCTTCTCGGTGTTTCTCCTCACAGCCCCTGGTGTCTCTTCTCACAGCCCCCGGTGTCTCTTCTCAGTGTTTCTCCTCACAGCCCCCGGTGTCTCTTCTCAGTGTTTCTCCTCACAGCCCCCGGTGTCTCTTCTCACAGCCCCCGGTGTCTCTTCTCTGTGTCTCTTCTCACAGCCCCTGGTGTCTCTTCTAGGTGTTTCTCCTCACAGCCCCCGGTGTCTCTTCTCGATGTTTCTCCTCACAGCCCCCGGTGTCTCTTCTCAGTGTTTCTCCTCACAGCCCCCGGTGTCTCTTCTCTGTGTTTCTCCTCTCAGCCCCCGGTGTCTCTTCTCGGTGTTTCTCCTCACAGCCCCCGGTGTCTCTTCTCACAGCCCCCGGTGTCTCTTCTCGGTGTTTCTCCTCACAGCCCCCGGTGTCTCTTCTCGGTGTTTCTCCTCACAGCCCCCGGTGTCTCTTCTCAGTGTTTCTCCTCACAGCCCCCGGTGTCTCTTCTCAGTGTTTCTCCTCTCAGCCCCCGGTGTCTCTTCTCGGTGTTTCTCCTCACAGCCCCCGGTGTCTCTTCTCTGTGTTTCTCCTCTCAGCCCCCGGTGTCTCTTCTCGGTGTTTCTCCTCACAGCCCCCGGTGTCTCTTCTCACAGCCCCCGGTGTCTCTTCTCACAGCCCCCGGTGTCTCTTCTCGGTGTTTCTCCTCACAGCCCCCGGTGTCTCTTCTCAGTGTTTCTCCTCTCAGCCCCCGGTGTCTCTTCTCGGTGTTTCTCCTCACAGCCCCCGGTGTCTCTTCTCGGTGTTTCTCCTCACAGGCCCCGGTGTCTCTTCTCAGTGTTTCTCCTCTCAGCCCCCGGTGTCTCTTCTCAGTGTTTGTCCTCTCAGCCCCCGGTGTCTCTTCTCGGTGTTTCTCCTCACAGCCCCCGGTGTCTCTTCTCGGTGTTTCTCCTCACAGCCCCCGGTGTCTCTTCTCGGTGTTTCTCCTCTCAGCCCCCGGTGTCTCTTCTCGGTGTTTCTCCTCACAGCCCCCGGTGTCTCTTCTCGGTGTTTCTCCTCACAGCCCCCGGTGTCTCTTCTCGGTGTTTCTCCTCTCAGCCCCCGGTGTCTCTTCTCAGTGTTTCTCCTCACAGCCCCCGGTGTCTCTTCTCACAGCCCCCAGTGTCTCTTCTCACAGCCCCCAGTGTCTCTTCTCACAGCCCCCAGTGTCTCTTCTCACAGCCCCCAGTGTCTCTTCTCACAGCCCCCAGTGTCTCTTCTCACAGCCCCCAGTGTCTCTTCTCGCGGCCTCCGGTGTCTCTCCTCGCGGCCTCCGGTGTCTCTCCTCGCGGCCTCCGGTGTCTCTCCTCGCGGCCTCCGGTGTCTCTCCTTGCGGCCTCCGTTGTCTCTCCTCGCGGCCTCCGGTGTCTCTCCTCGCGGCCTCCGGTGTCTCTCCTCGCGGCCTCCGGTGTCTGTTTCTCCTCACAGCCCCCGGTGTCTCTTCTCACAGCCCCCGGTGTCTCTTCTCGGTGTTTCTCCTCTCAGCCCCCGGTGTCTCTTCTCACAGCCCCCAGTGTCTCTCCTCGCGGCCTCCGGTGTCTGTTTCTCCTCACAGCCCCTGGTGTCTCTTCTCACAGCCCCCAGTGTCTCTTCTCACAGCCCCCAGTGTCTCTTCTGACAGCCCCCGGTGTCTCTTCTGACAGCCCCCGGTGTTGGTGTTTCTCCTCACGGCCTCCGTGTCTCTCCTCGCGGCCTCCGGTGTCTGTTTCTCCTCACAGCCCCCGGTGTCTCTTCTCGGTGTTTCTCCTCACAGCCCCCGGTGTCTCTTCTCGGTGTTTCTCCTCACAGCCCCCGGTGTCTCTTCTCGGTGTTTCTCCTCACAGCCCCCGGTGTCTCTTCTCGGTGTTTCTCCTCACAGCCCCCGGTGTCTCTTCTCGGTGTTTCTCCTCTCAGCCCCCGGTGTCTCTTCTCACAGCCCCCAGTGTCTCTTCTCTGTGTCTCTTCTCACAGCCCCCGGTGTCTCTTCTCTGTGTTTCTCCTCACAGCCCCCGGTGTCTCTTCTCGGTGTTTCTCCTCACAGCCCCCGGTGTCTCTTCTCGGTGTTTCTCCTCTCAGCCCCTGGTGTCTCTTCTCTGTGTCTCTTCTCACAGCCCCCGGTGTCTCTTCTCAGTGTTTCTCCTCACAGCCCCCGGTGTCTCTTCTCGGTGTTTCTCCTCACAGCCCCCGGTGTCTCTTCTCGGTGTTTCTCCTCACAGCCCCCGGTGTCTCTTCTCGGTGTTTCTCCTCTCAGCCCCCGGTGTCTCTTCTCTGTGTCTCTTCTCACAGCCCCCGGTGTCTCTTCTCAGTGTTTCTCCTCTCAGCCCCCGGTGTCTCTTCTCGGTGTTTCTCCTCACAGCCCCCGGTGTCTCTTCTCGGTGTTTCTCCTCACAGCCCCCGGTGTCTCTTCTCTGTGTCTCTTCTCACAGCCCCCGGTGTCTCTTCTCTGTGTTTCTCCTCACAGCCCCCGGTGTCTCTTCTCTGTGTTTCTTCTCACAGCCCCCGGTGTCTCTTCTCACAGCCCCCGGTGTCTCTTCTCGGTGTTTCTCCTCACGGCCCCCGGTGTCTCTTCTCTGTGTCTCTTCTCACAGCCCCCGGTGTCTCTTCTCGGTGTTTCTCCTCACAGCCCCCGGTGTCTCTTCTCTGTGTTTCTTCTCACAGCCCCCGGTGTCTCTTCTCACAGCCCCCGGTGTCTCTTCTCGGTGTTTCTCCTCACAGCCCCCGGTGTCTCTTCTCGGTGTTTCTCCTCACAGCCCCCGGTGTCTCTTCTCGGTGTTTCTCCTCACAGCCCCCGGTGTCTCTTCTCGGTGTTTCTCCTCTCAGCCCCCGGTGTCTCTTCTCACAGCCCCCAGTGTCTCTTCTCTGTGTCTCTTCTCACAGCCCCCGGTGTCTCTTCTCTGTGTTTCTCCTCACAGCCCCCGGTGTCTCTTCTCGGTGTTTCTCCTCACAGCCCCCGGTGTCTCTTCTCGGTGTTTCTCCTCTCAGCCCCCGGTGTCTCTTCTCTGTGTCTCTTCTCACAGCCCCCGGTGTCTCTTCTCAGTGTTTCTCCTCACAGCCCCCGGTGTCTCTTCTCGGTGTTTCTCCTCTCAGCCCCCGGTGTCTCTTCTCGGTGTTTCTCCTCACAGCCCCCGGTGTCTCTTCTCGGTGTTTCTCCTCTCAGCCCCCGGTGTCTCTTCTCTGTGTCTCTTCTCACAGCCCCCGGTGTCTCTTCTCAGTGTTTCTCCTCTCAGCCCCCGGTGTCTCTTCTCAGTGTCTCTTCTCACAGCTCCCGGTGTCTCTTCTCGGTGTTTCTCCTCACAGCCCCCGGTGTCTCTTCTCGGTGTTTCTCCTCACAGCCCCCGGTGTCTCTTCTTTGTGTCTCTTCTCACAGCCCCCGGTGTCTCTTCTCTGTGTTTCTCCTCACAGCCCCCGGTGTCTCTTCTCTGTGTTTCTTCTCACAGCCCCCGGTGTCTCTTCTCACAGCCCCCGGTGTCTCTTCTCTGTGTCTCTTCTCACAGCCCCCGGTGTCTCTTCTCGGTGTTTCTCCTCACAGCCCCCGGTGTCTCTTCTCTGTGTTTCTCCTCACAGCCCCCGGTGTCTCTTCTCTGTGTTTCTTCTCACAGCCCCCGGTGTCTCTTCTCACAGCCCCCAGTGTCTCTTCTCACAGCCCCCAGTGTCTCTTCTCACAGCCCCCAGTGTCTCTTCTCACAGCCCCCAGTGTCTCTTCTCGCGGCCTCCGGTGTCTCTCCTCGCGGCCTCCGGTGTCTCTCCTCGCGGCCTCCGGTGTCTCTCCTCGCGGCCTCCGGTGTCTGTTTCTCCTCACAGCCCCCGGTGTCTCTTCTCACAGCCCCCGGTGTCTCTTCTCGGTGTTTCTCCTCTCAGCCCCCGGTGTCTCTTCTCACAGCCCCCAGTGTCTCTCCTCGCGGCCTCCGGTGTCTGTTTCTCCTCACAGCCCCTGGTGTCTCTTCTCACAGCCCCCAGTGTCTCTTCTCACAGCCCCCAGTGTCTCTTCTGACAGCCCCCGGTGTCTCTTCTGACAGCCCCCGGTGTTGGTGTTTCTCCTCACGGCCTCCGTGTCTCTCCTCGCGGCCTCCGGTGTCTGTTTCTCCTCACAGCCCCCGGTGTCTCTTCTCGGTGTTTCTCCTCACAGCCCCCGGTGTCTCTTCTCGGTGTTTCTCCTCACAGCCCCCGGTGTCTCTTCTCGGTGTTTCTCCTCACAGCCCCCGGTGTCTCTTCTCGGTGTTTCTCCTCACAGCCCCCGGTGTCTCTTCTCGGTGTTTCTCCTCTCAGCCCCCGGTGTCTCTTCTCACAGCCCCCAGTGTCTCTTCTCTGTGTCTCTTCTCACAGCCCCCGGTGTCTCTTCTCTGTGTTTCTCCTCACAGCCCCCGGTGTCTCTTCTCGGTGTTTCTCCTCACAGCCCCCGGTGTCTCTTCTCGGTGTTTCTCCTCTCAGCCCCTGGTGTCTCTTCTCTGTGTCTCTTCTCACAGCCCCCGGTGTCTCTTCTCAGTGTTTCTCCTCACAGCCCCCGGTGTCTCTTCTCGGTGTTTCTCCTCACAGCCCCCGGTGTCTCTTCTCGGTGTTTCTCCTCACAGCCCCCGGTGTCTCTTCTCGGTGTTTCTCCTCTCAGCCCCCGGTGTCTCTTCTCTGTGTCTCTTCTCACAGCCCCCGGTGTCTCTTCTCAGTGTTTCTCCTCTCAGCCCCCGGTGTCTCTTCTCGGTGTTTCTCCTCACAGCCCCCGGTGTCTCTTCTCGGTGTTTCTCCTCTCAGCCCCCGGTGTCTCTTCTCTGTGTCTCTTCTCACAGCCCCCGGTGTCTCTTCTCTGTGTTTCTCCTCACAGCCCCCGGTGTCTCTTCTCTGTGTTTCTTCTCACAGCCCCCGGTGTCTCTTCTCACAGCCCCCGGTGTCTCTTCTCGGTGTTTCTCCTCACGGCCCCCGGTGTCTCTTCTCTGTGTCTCTTCTCACAGCCCCCGGTGTCTCTTCTCGGTGTTTCTCCTCACAGCCCCCGGTGTCTCTTCTCTGTGTTTCTTCTCACAGCCCCCGGTTCTCTTCTCACAGCCCCCGGTGTCTCTTCTCGGTGTTTCTCCTCACAGCCCCCGGTGTCTCTTCTCGGTGTTTCTCCTCACAGCCCCCGGTGTCTCTTCTCGGTGTTTCTCCTCACAGCCCCCGGTGTCTCTTCTCGGTGTTTCTCCTCTCAGCCCCCGGTGTCTCTTCTCACAGCCCCCAGTGTCTCTTCTCTGTGTCTCTTCTCACAGCCCCCGGTGTCTCTTCTCTGTGTTTCTCCTCACAGCCCCCGGTGTCTCTTCTCGGTGTTTCTCCTCACAGCCCCCGGTGTCTCTTCTCGGTGTTTCTCCTCTCAGCCCCCGGTGTCTCTTCTCTGTGTCTCTTCTCACAGCCCCCGGTGTCTCTTCTCAGTGTTTCTCCTCACAGCCCCCGGTGTCTCTTCTCGGTGTTTCTCCTCTCAGCCCCCGGTGTCTCTTCTCGGTGTTTCTCCTCACAGCCCCCGGTGTCTCTTCTCGGTGTTTCTCCTCTCAGCCCCCGGTGTCTCTTCTCTGTGTCTCTTCTCACAGCCCCCGGTGTCTCTTCTCAGTGTTTCTCCTCTCAGCCCCCGGTGTCTCTTCTCAGTGTCTCTTCTCACAGCTCCCGGTGTCTCTTCTCGGTGTTTCTCCTCACAGCCCCCGGTGTCTCTTCTCGGTGTTTCTCCTCACAGCCCCCGGTGTCTCTTCTCTGTGTCTCTTCTCACAGCCCCCGGTGTCTCTTCTCTGTGTTTCTCCTCACAGCCCCCGGTGTCTCTTCTCTGTGTTTCTTCTCACAGCCCCCGGTGTCTCTTCTCACAGCCCCCGGTGTCTCTTCTCTGTGTCTCTTCTCACAGCCCCCGGTGTCTCTTCTCGGTGTTTCTCCTCACAGCCCCCGGTGTCTCTTCTCTGTGTTTCTCCTCACAGCCCCCGGTGTCTCTTCTCGGTGTTTCTCCTCACAGCCCCCGGTGTCTCTTCTCACAGCCCCCGGTGTCTCTTCTCTGTGTCTCTTCTCACAGCCCCCGGTGTCTCTTCTCGGTGTTTCTCCTCACAGCCCCCGGTTTCTCTTCTCGGTGTTTCTCCTCACAGCCCCCGGTGTCTCTTCTCAGTGTTTCTCCTCACAGCCCCCGGTGTCTCTTCTCTGTGTTTCTCCTCACAGCCCCCGGTGTCTCTTCTCTGTGTTTCTTCTCACAGCCCCCGGTGTCTCTTCTCACAGCCCCCGGTGTCTCTTCTCTGTGTCTCTTCTCACAGCCCCCGGTGTCTCTTCTCGGTGTTTCTCCTCACAGCCCCCGGTTTCTCTTCTCGGTGTTTCTCCTCACAGCCCCCGGTGTCTCTTCTCACAGCTCCCGGTGTCTCTTCTTGGGGTCTCTTCTCACAGCCCCCGGTGTCGGTGTTTGTCCCCAGAGTCCCTCCTCGGTGTTTCTCCTCAGGGCCCCCGGTGTCTGTTTCTCCTCGCGGCCTCCGGTGTCTGTTTCTCCTCAGCGCCCCCGGTGTAGGCGCCTCTCCTCAGGGTCCCTCCTCAGGCCGCTCCCGCGCGCCCCCTCTCTGTGCTTCAGGCCCCCCCCGCGCCTCCTCCCAGTTCCCGCCTCCTCCCGGACTCGCCCATCTCTGTCCGCGGGAGGGGGGGCTCGCGGCGCCCCCCGCGCGCTCCTCCAGTGGTCTGCGCCGGAAGTGCCGCCATTTTGGATCCTTCCTCCTCGGCGCGAGCGGCGGCAGCAACGGGAGTCAGCGGAGAGCCAGGGCGGGGGCCCGAGCGGTGAGCGGCGGCCCGGGGCCGGGAGACCGGGGGCGGGAGGCCGGGGAGGCGGCGCCGGGCCCGCGGGGCCTCCGCTGGCGCCGTTACCGCCTGTGAGGGACGGGCGGGGCCGCGGCGCGCCCTCCGCTCTCCCCGGGCCTGGAGGCGGCCCTGGCGGGCGGGGAGCCCGGGGCGGAGGAGGGAGCTGCGGCCGCCTCGGGGAGTGGATCCTGTCCGCGGGCTCCCGGGGCTGGAGTCCTGCGCCACGGACCCCTCTCGCCTCTCCTGCGCCCCCTCCAGTGACCCCCCCGTGCCCCCTCCACTGACCCCCCCGTGCCCCCTCCACTGACCCCCCACCCCCAGGACCCCTCCCACCTCTCCTGCGCCCCCTCCACTGACCCCCCCCGTGCCCCCTCCACAGACCCCCCCGTGCCCCCTCCACTGACCCCCCACCCCCAGGACCCCTCCCACCTCTCCTGCGCCCCCTCCACTGACCCCCCCGTGCCCCCTCCACAGACCCCCCCCGTGCCCCCTCCACTGACCCCCCACCCCCAACCTGTGCTGGACTCGTGCTCCACGGACCCCTCCCCCCACCTCTCCTGTGCCCCCTCCACTGACCCCCCGTGCCCCCTCCACTGACCCCCCACCCTCAGGACACCTCTCCTGCGCCCCCTCCACTGACCCCCCCGTGCCCCCTCCACTGACTGCTCCGTACACAGATCCCCCCGTGCCCCCTCCACTGACCCCCCACCCCCAATCTGTGCTGGACTCGTGCTCCACGGACCCCTCCCCCCACCTCTCCTGTGCCCCCTCTACTGACCCCCCCCGGTGCTGGACTTCTGCGCCACGGACCCCCCCCCACATCCCTAGTGCCCCCTCGTTCAGGAGCCCCCACTCTCTTATTGAGACCTCTTTGAAGACCCCCCACCCTTACAGAAGGGGCATCTCTGACCCCCAGTATAATGTGCTCGGATCCTGCGCTGCCCAGACCCCGCGGGGTGCCTGACCCTCTCTGCTTTCTTTCTGGACTCGCCTCGAGGGGGGGGGGAGGGGGGGGGGGGGGGGGGAGGAGGGGGGGGAGGGGGGGGGGGGGGGAGGAGGGGGGGGAGGGGGGGGGGGGGCCTGTCCGTCCCCCCCCCCCCCCTCCGAGGCGAGTCCAGAAAGAAAGCAGAGAGGGTCAGGCACCCACTGTTAGCAAGAGCTTGAGTGTCAGCAGGTGGTTACAGATCTGGTCAGATGGGACCTGCCACAAACAGGGCTTCCCTGGAGCACAACAGTGCAGGCAACAAGAGCTTTCTCCTCGGTACCTGCACGAAGGGAACGGCGAAACTACTGTTTATGTACGAGTAGGTCACGTCAGCAGGTTCTCACCCGGGACATGAACGGCGAAGCAGATAGTACGGGTTGTTACAGCACAGCAAATGTTACCAGCTTCCAACCAGCACATGAAGCAGATAGTACTGGAGGTTAGGGTAGAGCAAGTGTCAGCAGCTTCCAACCAGCACATGAACCATGAAGCAGGTAGTACTGTTACATCACAGCAAGTGTCAGCAGCTTCTGTCCAGCACATGAACAGTGAAGCAGATAGTACTTGTGATTACAATACAGCAAGTGTCAGCAGCTTCCGTCCAGCACATGAACAGTGAAGCAGATAGTACTGGAGGTTACGGTAGAGCAAGTGTCAGCAGCTTCCGTCCAGCACATGAACAGTGAAGCAGATAGTACTTGTGATTACAATACAGCAAGTGTCAGCAGCTTCCGTCCAGCACATGAACAGTGAAGCAGATAGTACTGGAGGTTACGGTAGGACAAGTGTCAGCAGCTTCTGTCCAGCACATGAACAGTGAAGCAGACAGTACTTGTGATTACAATACAGCAAGTGTCAGCAGCTTCCGTACAGCACCTGGACAGTGAAGGAGATAGTACTGGAGGTTACGGTAGGACAAGTGTCAGCAGCTTCCGTCCAGCACATGAAGCAGGTAGTACTGGAGGTTACGGTAGAGCAAGTGTCAGCAGCTTCCATCCAGCACATGAAGCAGGTAGTACTGGAGGTTACGGTAGAGCAAGTGTCAGCAGCTTCCAACCAGCACATGAACCGTGAAGCAGGTAGTACTGTTACATCACAGCAAGTGTCAGCAGCTTCTGTCCAGCACATGAACAGTGAAGCAGATAGTACTTGTGATTACAATACAGCAAGTGTCAGCAGCTTCCGTCCAGCACATGAACAGTGAAGCAGATAGTACTGGAGGTTACGGTAGAGCAAGTGTCAGCAGCTTCCGTCCAGCACATGAACAGTGAAGCAGATAGTACTGGAGGTTACGGTAGGACAAGTGTCAGCAGCTTCTGTCCAGCACATGAACAGTGAAGCAGATAGTACTTGTGATTACAATACAGCAAGTGTCAGCAGCTTCCGTACAGCACCTGGACAGTGAAGGAGATAGTACTGGTGGTTACGGTAGAGCAAGTGTCAGCAGCTTCCGTCCAGCACATGAACCATGAAGCAGGTAGTACTGTTGTTACATCACAACAAGTGTCAGCAGCTTCTGTCCAGCACATGAACAGTGAAGCAGATAGTACTGGGGGTTACTATAGAGCAAGTGTCAAAGGGGTTCTCATCCAGCACATGAACAGTGAAGCAGATTAGTACTGGAGGTTACGGTAGAGCAAGTGTCAGCAGCTTCCATCCAGCACATGAACAGTGAAGCAGATAGTACTGGAGGTTACGGTAGAGCAAGTGTCAGCAGCTTCCGTCCAGCACATGAACCATGACGCAGGTAGTACTGTTGTTACATCACAGCAAGTGTCAGCAGCTTCTGTCCAGCACATGAACAGTGAAGCAGATAGTACTGGGGGTTACTATAGAGCAAGTGTCAACAGGTTCTCATCCAGCACATGAACAGTGAAGCAGATTAGTACTGGAGGTTACATTAGAGAAACTGCCAACATGTTCCCATCCAGTACATGAACGGTGAAGCAAATAGTATTGGCTGTTAGAATATACTAAGTGTCTGCAGGTTTCCATCCAGGACATTAATGGTGGCTCAGATGGTAGTTTTTATTTTAAATTTGAGTTTTTTAGGCATCATGTAATCATCATGATACAGTACACAGGGTTAGAGTAGTATTGCAGCCGGCAAGACATATTCCAACCTGTATTATTTCAAGGAGGATGACCAAACCTCCCACCGGCAAAGTGGATCGGATTTCGGCTCTATCCCGGGCAGTGTTGAAACATCTTTCACAGGGTGTGCGCCGAAAATACAGTAACCAAGGATATTATATATTCACTCCACTACTAGCAATACTGGTCTATGGCCACATTCATACTATTACCCAAACCATAGTGCCACTTGAACATCCCCCATGCCCCTTAGTCTACTTGTATGCTGGTCATCAGTATTGACTCTGTCCTATAGATTTGCTGTGTTTGTATGAATTTTACTAGGCTGACACATGTGTCTTAAGGGTGTGTGCTCAGTTTTATGCATTCCTCACAAGTTCTCACCCAATCATTCCTGTTTCACTCCGAAAGCAGAAGGGTCTTGCGTGTTCCAGAGGTCTGAGATCATAGATGACCAGGCTTACGAACATGGCACATTCGTTCCTCTTCTGCACTTGCCTGCTCAACCACATGTTTCAGCCACGCAGCACGAGTGAGGGGACAGCGGCTTTAGCCATGCAATGGTGATCTGTCATTTTGCAAGAACCAGCCTGAGAAGGGTGAATTTCCGACTTAGGTGTTTCCTTGCTGGCGATGGGATCAAACCCAGCAAGACTGGTCAAATATCCAATTCTACTTCCAAGTCCAGAGGCCCGGTTGATACTTTACAATGCTATAGTCCAGTAAGAGGACAAGGAGTGGCAGGCCCACACCATATGCAGAAAATCTGCTGTTTGTGTTCCACATTGGCGACGTGTGTCTGACCGGAGGGGATATAGCGTATGCAATGTGCGCAGGTGAGATATGTCTGGTGTATGAAATAAGATTGTAGGAGCTTGAAACGAACATTGGAGCTCGGTTTCCGTGCCCCCTCATGGATCTTTAATCCTTGGTCTGAAGAGGTTTCTCGGTGATTGTTTCCCATTTGGCTTGCACAGAAAGCATGGTCTGTGGTAGGTCAGAGCATATTGCACAATTCAAGCGGGAAACCAACTTGCGACCCCCTGCCATGTTTAACATGGCTGTCAAGGTATATGATCTAGGTGGTTCATCAGGGTATGAGGGTGAAACCTCGTGTGCTATGCTCAATATTTTCATTTCTAGAAGATACTGTCCTCTCCCAAGGAGAACAAAGTCATGGCCTCCTCCCCGTTAATAAAACGTTGCTCTGGGTACAGGTCCCCCATGATTTCTCACCCATCATCGTTGCACTACTGTACTGAAATGGATTCTGTGATTTTTCCAGAATGACTGTTACCCAGAGAGACATTTCAGGGGCATAGGGAGCCTGCTAGATAACGTGCCGGACCACATCTTCCCATATCCTGGCCACAGCACAGACAATTTGGGGGACAGTGGAAAGTCCCACCAGTAGTGCCAACAGTAAGCCTTCCCTGTGCATCCCCTGCGGTAACCTTTTGCCCCAAATATTCTCGGGGTCAAGCCAGTGTGCTGCATGCTGTAGCTTAGCTGCCATGTAGTAAAGTTCCAGGTCGGGAACATTGCGCACCCATTTTTTGTTTAAGTTGACAGGCGTACGTGTTGACGCCAGGATCCCCAGAGCAGGGCCACTGTCAGTCCATCAGGAGTCCGGAAGAAATGCTGCGGGTGTCTTATACAGTGTGCTCTGTAGGGCATAAAGACAACGAGGAAGGATTGTTGTTTTGGTTATAGCTATCTTGAAATGGATTGAGCACTGTATACCCTCCACCACTTGGTCGATTTCCTCTCCAAGTTGGAGCCGAATGTGTTAGCTGGATACAGAGAACAGAATTCTCACTGTTCCCAGGGAAACCCTGCTCTGGGCAAATCCTCAGCAGGCACCCTTGCCATTCTGCCCAGTGGGAATAATTTTGACTTCTTCGGGTTGACTCGCTTCGAGATCTCTTCAAATGCTCGCATAGCGTTAAGTAGGATAAGTGCAGAGTATGTGGGTCTTTGCAAATACACCAACACGTCATCTGCCCATAATGAGACCACAGTAGTGGTCTCTGGGGGTGTAGTCCCTTAGACCCAGTGCCTACTGCAGGTCCCCGCTAGAGGTTTCATTGCTGTGGCAAACAGGAGTGGTTAAAGAATTCCTCTATGTAGTCGGAAGGGTTCTGAGACTACTCCCTCAGAACGTACTTGAGCATATGAATCTGGGTAGAGCGAACAAATCCATTGAATGTATCTGACGCCTAGACTGAACTCCCGGAGTACACACCATAAATACTCCCAGTTCAGGGAATCAAATGCTTGCTCGAAATCTAGGGATGCCAGGGCATCGTCATTTTGTAAAGGCGGGGCATGGCATATACGGGCTAGTCGTCTTAGGTTATGCAAGATGTTCTGTCTCTGGACAAATCCCAATTGGTCCGGGTATATTAGAGTGGATATCTGGGTGATCTCCAGATTCCATCTGAGATTGGTGGCTTAGTGTTGTTCCTCGCTCCACGGACCACCATGTGGTGAAACAGATAGTTCTGTTTTTTACAGTAGAGCAAGTGTCAGAAGGTTCCCATTCTGTAAATGAGCAATGAAACACATAGTACTGGAAATTGCAATTGGCTGTGAGCTATCAGTGTCAGTCGTCTACAAGAGCTATGTATTGCTGTGCCTTCGGAAGGCGGGGGAGGCTCTGTCGTGTTGTGGGTGATCGTTCCATGTCTTGGCTGCAATGTATGAGAAGTGTCCTTGGGTTATGGTTGCCATGAGGCAAGGGAGGTGTGCTCTTGTCTGGGATACAGATTGAAGATGTCTGGTGGGTTGGTAGGAGTTGAGGTAGTGGTTGAGGTACGCTGGGCCGGTGTTGTGGAGAGCTTTGTAGGTGTGGGTAAATAGTTTGAACTTGCATCTTTCCTGCACTGGGGGCCAGTGGAGGTTGTTGAGTTGTGGAGAGATGTGGTTATTTTGAGTTATGTTCAGGTTGAGTCTGGCGCTGGCATTCTGGGTGGTTTGCAGTCTGTGTAGAACATGGGCTGGAATTCCGAAGTGGTGTTTCTGCAGTCAAGTCTACTTGTGAGAAACGCTTGGGTGACTGTTCATCTGGTGTTAAGTACAACCCACTCAAATCTTGTGTAGCATTTGCAGGATGTGGAGGCATGATGAGACAACTGCGTTGATCTGTCTGCTCATGGAGAGGTTGGTGTCCAGAATGATCTTGAGGTTCTTGGCATGGTCTCCAAGGGAGGTGAGGAGCCAAGTTCGGAGGGCTTCCAACAGGAGGAGTTGTTGCCACTTTGTTTTGATCTGCAGGCAGTTTTTCATCCAAGCGTCAATGTTTCTCTTTCAGTTGGTTACGTTTGCTTTGGCGGTGCTAGTTGAGTCGGTAAGGGAGATGATGAGCTGTGTGTTGTCGGCGTGCTATACTATTTTGATGCAGTGAGCTTTGTTGATGTCTGCTAGGGGTGTCATATAGACATTGAAGTGTGTTGGGCGGCACGATCCTTGAAAGGCTCCGCCGGTTAGTTTTTTTTTTTTTTTTTTTTGGTTCTGAGGTGTAGGAGGAAGCCTAACTTATTGAGTTGGGTTGCCATGGTGCAGGCAACTCTGTTTTTTCTGCCTGGAATAAACTTGAATTCATGGAGGTTTTGGTCTTCTGATGTTCAGAAAAAGAATGCCACTCTGTTGGATGATAAGTGCTAAAAAAAAATTCTATTAGTGATGCATCATTAATTAAATGTTTATTGGCGTAATTATGCATGATAAAATGGATATTGAGTGAGTCAGGGCACATTCCAAATTATAATTTTGAATGCTGCTCCTTCCTACTAATGGATTTTCTTGACTTTTTACACATCCTAAGTGGACTGAAAAGAGAAGGATGCACAAAAGTTTTGTGGATTATCTCTTGTCCTATGTTTTGACATGTTGGGTTTGGCTGCTGTTGTGAGTGGCCTTTGATGCCTAATCAGGCTCGAGTTAACACATTGATGCCAGTGGGCCCGGTCTTTTGCTAGCTCTTCTACAGTCCGAAGCAAGCCTCTTACTCAGGTGTGCATGGTCTTTTTTTCCCATGGGACCCACAACCTTGGACATACCAAGAGTAAATAAATAATGCCCTCACATGACTCATTCAATGACTAGGGGGCCCACGTAGTGTCCCGTAGTCTGGTATGTTGGACAAGCCTACCATGGAGTAGTTCATTATTGGACTTGTATTGGCTGAACAATGCAAATCTTTTTTCTGTGCAAACCCAAACATGATTCTGTTGTGTTCTTTGATATGTTCTGAACCATGCTTTATTTTTCTGTTTCTGTACGGTCCGCAGTGGACACTTGCAGGGAGATTACCTATATGTATGTGACACTGAGCCCACTATGACCTAGTGGGGTAGTTCGCCACTGTTAGGAGCCACCACACTGCCTATTTAGTTGTGTAAAGCGAATGTGTGTGTCATGCTGACTGAAGCAGAAGTTACGATCTTTGGTAAGGGTCTGTACTTGCTTTGGTGTGTGTGGGGTGGAGCCTACCCATTATAACATTTTAATGTAAAAATTAGTAAGTCTACTTGTGAATTGTAGACTGTAGGAAAGTACCCTCTTTTTGCCATGCTTACCCCATTTTCTACCTGATGTCAGTGTGCTTGACTGCGTTCACTGGGATCCTGCTAACCAGGACCCCATTGATTATGCTCTTTCTCTCCTCTAAATTTTGTTGTTGCATACTCGTAACCCAGTATTTCACCCAAAATTGGCATACTGGTCCCACCTTATAAGTCCCTACTATATGGTACCCAGGGCATTGGGGTTCCGGGGGATCCCTATGGGCTGCAGCATTTCTTTTGTCACCCATAGGGAGCACGTGCAAAGGCTTCTGCAGGCTTTCCATTGCAGCCTGTGTGAAAAGGTGCATGCACCCTTTCATTGCCATGCACCAGGTCACTTATAAGTCACCCCTATTGGAGGCCCTCTGGCCCTAACAGCGTACCTGTGTGTGAGGGCACCCCTGTGCTAGCACAGGTGCTCCCACAACCATTTTCCTGGACTTCATGAGTGCTAGGATGCCATTTTACACATGTACTGGAAATAGGTCACTACCTATGTCCAGCTACATAATGCTAACTCCGAAGATAGGCACGTTTGGTATCAAACATGTAGGAATCATACCCCCATGCCTTTGCAAGCATTGGTTGCATGATTCCATGCACTCTGAGGGCTTCTTAGAGGACCCCCAGTATTGCCGTTCCAGCCTTCTGATGTTTTCCCGGCAGCCCCAGCTGCTGCCACTTCTCAGACAGGTTTCTGCTCTCCTGTCGCTTGAGAAGCTCAAGCCCAGGAAGGCAGAACAAAGAATTTCCTTTGGGAGAGGGGTGTTACACCCTTTCCCTTTGGAAATATGTGTTACAGGCTTGGTAGGTGTAGTCTCCCGAGCCACTGGAAATGCTTTGAAGGGCACATTCGGTGCCTTCCTTGCATAAACCAGTCCACACTGGTTCAGGGACCCCCAGTCCCTGCTCGGACGTGAAACAGGACAAAGGAAAGGGGAGTGACCACTCCCCTGTCCACCACCACCCCCGGGGTGGTGCTCGGAGCTCCTCCAGAGGGTCCCTGGGTTTTGCCATCTTGGATTCAAGGTTGGCAGGGAACTCTGGGAGCATCTGAGTGGCCAGTGCCAGCAGGTGACGTCAGAGCCCTCCTCTGATACGTGTTTAAGTGTTTAGCTGACCAATCCCCCTTTCAGGGCTATTTAGTATCTCTCTTTTGGGTGGTTATTCAGATTGCAAGACTTCAGCAGGAATCCTCTGCATCCTCCACTTCACCTTCTCACTGAAGAAACTGCAACAAAGAAGCAAAGACGACTTCTGCAACATTGTATCTTCAGCTCCTGCCAGCAATTGCAACTGTTTCTGGGTCATGCATCCTCTGAGGACTGCCTGTCTTTAGCCTGCACCAGAAGAATGAAGGAATTTCCCTTGGAGTGAAGGAGTCAGTTCCCTGCTTCAGCAGGCACCTCGCTGCATCGATGACTGGCTGCGTGGGTCCCCTCTCCTGCTGAGTTGCGTGGATCCTGCGTCACAGGTGGTGGACTGTAGTGGTCCTGACGTCTTACTGTACAACTTTGGTGGTGGTAAGAGCTTGCCTCCCCACGCAAGTGCCCCATGTGTTTTGCAGTTGCCAAGGCTTGTTGGTATCCTTCCAAGAAGTTATTTGTGCACCGCACAGCTCCGGCCCCCAGCACTCTATCCTGTGATGCACAGCTTCCTGAGTGGTTCTCCAGCGGCGTGGGATCCCTTTGTGTACTGCTGCTTGAGCCTCCTTTTGCACCTGTGCTGTGTGACTCATTTCATGCTACCTGGTCTTTTGAGGGCTCTCTGAGTTGCTGAGAGCCCCCTCTGACTCCCTCCTGGGTAGAGTCCACCAGGTTCCGGGCAGCGCCATTTCCCACGAGCTTTGCATGTGCCAAGGTTTGTTGGTGGAATCCAGCTACGCTGACCAGACTGCAGTCATCTATCCGACGTGGAACATCATCTGCACCAACCAGGAACACGCATCCGTCTTCTTGGGTGCAGTACTGACTGTTGTTTTTCACCGGTGGTTCTTCTTTTGCACCTTCATCCCGGTTAGCAGGGGCTCCTGTTCTCCCCGGACTCTTCTGTGCTTCTTGGACTGGGTCCCCTTCTTCCACAGGTCTTCAGGTCCAGAAATCCGTCGTTGGTGTCTTGCAGTCTCTTCTGGTTCTTGCATTATTTTCTTTTTCGTGTTCTTGTGTGTTCTAGGAAAGTTACTGTGATTCACTCCTGCTTTTCTGGGCTCTGGGTTGGGTTCTATTACTTGCCTTTGGTGTTTTTCTAATACTCACAGAGCCCCTCTACACACTACACTTGCCTAGGTGGGAAACCGACTTTCGGAATCCACTTTCTTAGTATATGGTTTGTGTTCCCTCCTAGGCCTATTTCTAACTATTGTGATTTCACACTAATTGCTCTGTTTTCTGACTGTTTTTATGACTATTTCTGCATACTAGTGTATATAATTTGTGTATTACCTCCTATGGGAATATAGGGCGAGATGTAGCAAAGGGTTTAACCCATTCTGTGTCTATGGGAAAATGTGTTCGTACATATGGCCCATAGTCTCTCTGGTAATTTTGGCATTTGTGTCACTAAAATAAAGTACCTTCATTTTTGTAACACTGAGTATTTTCTTCCATGTGTGTGAGTACTGTGTGACTACAGTGGTATTGCAAGAGCTTTGCATGTCTCCTAGTTCAGCCTTGGCTGCTCATCCACAGCTACCCCTAGAGAGCCTGGCTTCTAGACACTGCCTACATTTCACTAATAAGGGATAACTGGACCTGGTATAAGGTGTACGTACCTTAGGTACCTACTACAAACCAGGCCAGCCTCCTACAGAGACGATGCTTGTGAACATTTTGAATAAACCTGTAAATTATATATACTTGACTGTGATCACTGTAGCCCTACAAATGTACATAAATGTATGTTTAAACAGATTAGTAGCAAGCGTGTGGCCTTTTATATTTTGCAGCCCAACTTACATTTTGGAGGAGGTTGTTACTCCTTCACAGACCCCTTATCAGTAGTGCCATAGGGTGTAATATAGTTGTAATAAGGCGGACTAGACATATGTGTCATCTTTGACGGAGTAACCCCTTCGCAAACTCTAAATCAGGCTCTTATTCTTTCTTGTGTGGATCAACAAGTGCAATTAAGCTTTTTATTTTTTTTATAGGCCTTCTAGTGTCTTGTGTATATTTTTGCATGTTTTACACCAATGGTTTAATGGGATCACATAACCATTTATCCCGGCCTTGCAAAGATTGATTAGGGTTTTTAGCTGTAAGTAGCACCAGCGACCAGTTGGAGAGCTTTCAGTGCTTCTAGATCCAAAAAGAAGGGTGTGGTTTAAGACTGACCTGGGTGTTTGAACTAGCTTTTCAAATCACCCTAAATACAAAGGTTGTTGTCACTGGTAGAAATGTCAGGATAGGGTTGTGGATGCAGTCTGTGAAGGCTGGGTACAGTGAAAGCCTGTATATTAGTGGAGGTGAGCACCTGAAGTTTGTCTGGATGATTAGTGGGTAACTTTTTGTTCCCTGGCAGAACAATCATGAAATAAGGTGGCTGATTAGGAATTTGAGGACTACCTCGACTGGTCTTTCTGTGATAGTTTTATCTCTGAATTTGGTCCATTGGTATGCCATTTGTCAAGATGTGGACCTGACACTTTGTAGCCATGCTTCAGTGATGCTCAGGCAAGTGTTAAGGATCAGGTGGTGAAATGCTTTCAATGTATTATCAGTGGTGGGTAGCCCTGAAAGATTTGTAACATGATGGTGAATTGAAGTTGTAGTGTGTGTTGGCCTGTAGGTGGATCAGCGATACAACAAAAGGAGCTGGTGAAGGGATTTGTGGAGAAATATATGGAAATGGGACGAAGGTTTGTTGAGGGGGTAAGGATCACCTGGGCATGGGGAGGGAGGTGGGTATCCTCAGCTAGCTTGTTTTCCACCATCTTGGGGATGACAGTCCTGGTTGAGTGGTATGTATAGGCTGCTAGAGTGATAGCGCACGGCCTGGCCGGAATCTTTAATAGCTTGTGAGATAAGTTTGCATGCTCTAGCACCTGCAGTGAATGGGTAGTTTATCAATCTTCCATTTAGGCGTTTCCATCTGTGCCAGTTGATTTTTGGTCTCTGGTGATTTTTATCTTGTGAGAAGATATCTGCTTCCATCTCTTATTGTGTTGAAACTTCACACTGTGGCGACTGAGGTCAGCTTGGGTTCATTATTTGTCCTCTCATCTGTGTTACTGCAGCTTCTGATTTGTGTTAGGACTTTGGAGAGCATGATAAGGTTGCAGGTCCCTAGCTGAATGTTAGCTTTGGCCTGACCCTTCAGTGCAGAATTAGACGTGGCTGTGCCTTGTTTTATAGGGAAGAGCACAGATTTAGAGATCAGTAAGCATGGGTGGAACTCGCTGAGTTTTACCCCTCGGTGTTACATAAAAACTCTGCAAGATTCCACAACGCAAGCAGAATTTGGGGGCGTCGCATTGATTGCACTTCTTTCTGCTGTTCGAGTACACTTTGCTACTCTTGCAGCAGCTATCTGATACCAGGACTTGAAAAATCATAAAAATGTTACTAGACCTGCAGGTCGAGTAGCTTGAATAATCTACTCAACCTAATTGTAATGTACTTGACCCAGAAACCGGTCTCAAATTGGGTGATCCTAGGCAAATATTGTATTTTACAGTCACCTTTTTCTTCATTCTCACATGAGTGCACCTCCAAATGTGAGTTCAGCATTTCTGGTGTAAATAAAATTAAAAAAAATCCTCTTGTTTGATTAAATAAATACACAAAACGTTTGCTCCTTGTATAATCGATCCCACATACAAGGTACACATGATCCATGCATGACTTGCCTCTTAGATTACTAATAGCTTTGCCATTAGGGCAGGAGTGTTACTTAGTTTGTTTAAACACTCACTTTTAATAAATATATTACGAAAGTTTGATGTGGTAGCGCACTGTCATTTACAGACAGTAAATTTTCAAATGTCCAAAAACCTTCCCACTAACTTGCAGCTTTACTGTTAAAACTGTGCAGTGTATTAACAATAACCGCCAGGTGTTACAGTTCCTGCAGGGGGAGCACCTCCACCCAGTACAGGCTTTGTTCCTGGCCACAGTGACAAAGGCACTCTCCCCATGTGACCAACAACATGTCTGGTGTGGGGCAGGCTGGCAGAAACTAGTTAGCCTACACTGGAAGTCGGATATGTTTCCAGGGGGCATCTCGAAGATGCCCTCTGGGTGTATTTTACAATAAATTGCACACTGGCATCAGTGTGCATTTATTGTGCTGAGAAGTTTGATACCAAACTTCCCAGTTTTCAGTGTAGCCATTATGGTGCTGTGGAGTTCCTGTTTGACAGACTCCCAGACCATATACTCTTATGGCTACCCTGCACTTACAATGTCTAAGGTTTTGCTTAGACACTGTAGGGGCATAGTGCTCATGCACCTATGCCCTCACCTGTGGTATAGTCCACACTGCCTTAGGGCTGTAAGGCCTGCTAGAGGGGTGACTTATCTATGCCATAGGCAGTGTGAGGTTGGCATGGCACTCTGAGGGGAGTGCCATGTCGACTTAGTCATTTTCTCCCCACCAGCACACACAAGCTGTGAAGCAGTGTGCATGTGCTGAGTGAGTGTTCCCTAGGGAGGCATAAGACATGCTGCAGCCCTTAGAGACCTTCCTTGGCATCCGGGCCCTTGGTACCAGGGGTACCAGTTACAAGGGACTTACCTGAGTGCCAGAGTTGTGCCAATTGTGGAGACAAAGGTACAGTTTAGGGAAAGAACACTGGTGCTGGGGCCTGGTTTGCTTGCCCTCGCCACCGTCCCTCGCATCCATCGAACTACAGCTGGTGGCAGATCCTTTTCCCACCTCGCTGCCAAGACCTGGAACAAGCTCCCCACCCACTTACGACAGACCCAGGACCTCCTGACCATCAGGAAACTCCTCAAGACTTGGTTATTCACTTGGTTATTCGAGCAGTACCAGTACCCTCCCATCACCCCTCTCCCGCCTTGAGTCCCTAGCGGGTGAGTAGTGTGCTTTACAAATGCTTGATTGATTGACCCACCTCTTTTTGCTCCCCCGCATTCCTCTGAGGAAGAGTGTCCCCATTGGCTGGACCCAAAAAGAGCGTTGTAGTTCTACCTTGATAGCACAAGAGTTCCGAATCAACTCTTTGTGGGATCTGTGGTAGCAAAGACAGTTCTGGCAGTACAGAAGCGAACCATTTTGCGCTGGGTCGTTCTTTATCAGGATCTGCTACCCCCTGGCTAAGAAGCAGCCTCCTGAGGGTTTAAGGGCCCATTCCACCAGGGGAAAAGCTGTGACCACGGCATCAGCTCATGAAGTCCCAGTCCTGGACAACTGCCAGGCAGCAATGTGGGCATCAAAAGAGTAGCTTACTGATGCCCTCGGATCATAATACTGGTGCCATGCAGCATGGGGAAATGAATGAGGGTAATGTTCTCCTGTGGGAGGGAGGCTGTTTTCTTTTTTCCACTTTTGGTATCTGATTGAGCTAAATGCAAGTTTCTTGGCCTCAAGGTTAATAGGGCCATTTCTGTTTTGTTGTCCTACAAATACCAGTGCATCACATATGAGTAATCAGGAACTTCAGACATCTCAACGGTCTTCTCCTTTTGAGGGATACTGCACTTCAGACTTGATATCACCTGCGCATGCAAGATACTGTCTCGGTAGTGGGTCTACAAATTTAACAGCTAGTTTTGGAGAGATTTGTTAGGTGAATGTAGCAGCTCGTCTTGTCCCTAACCACCTGCGTCTGATTTCTCCTTTTGGAGTCCTAATGCCACACTTGTTTTTTCTAGTCCGTGATGGCTTTCTTGAAGTTAATCCTACTGCAGATTAGGGCTTTTGGTTCATTTTCTACAGTCTTAAACCACCTTTTGATAAAAACATGCTAACCTTTTATTTCTGGCTGATTATTGCAAAAGAAAGGAAGTGATTGAATACTCTTCTAGGGATCATTTAATTAGCGTATATAGTTGAGAAGTCTGCTTTATTTCCTGTACTGCTTGCAGACTTAAAGCCTGATTGTTGAGTTGTTGAAGGACGTCCTTTAGTGTCTTCTCTGTGGTGAATTGGAGTGTGTGTGTGTGTGTGCTGTATGAACTGCTGTACCTTAGAATGCCATAAGGAACGTTAGAGGAACTTAAGACTGTGCTTTACTTCTACTGTAACACTGGATGAGAACATGAACTTTAGATAAATAGTCTCCTGGCTCACCCAAATCTAATCACGATGACCGTTGCAGTCCTAATAGTGTCTCAAATAAGAACAAAACTAGTGTGGACTTGTCACACCCTAATGTGCACTGTCTTATAACTTGTTTTCTCAAACCCTTTCCAAGTGATTATTTCGCTCATGTGTCACCCCCCCCCACCCCCCCCCCCCCCCCCTCCCTTACCCCGGCCATTACTCAGTGGCTCCTTTGCAGATCCATAGATTTCTGCTCCCGCCCAGGGAAAGTGTAAATTAATTTGCAAACGGCCCGGTTCACCTATTGTCTACATTTTGAACAACTTACCATTAACCATTATACCACTTGTCTTTGCTAGATGAGGTCTTTTCTGGCCTTTGGAGCTCTGGGATATTTGTGACAATATAACCATTTATGCTTTCATACACCCAGTTGTGTGTGCACCCAAATTTCTTGTGATGCTATTTCACCATTTTATTTGTTTTGTCCAACAGCCGTTTAAAGTATGAGTATTGACTTAGAAGACGAATTGAGCTGGTCTGAGGATAATTTGCGGTAAGTCCTAGAACATCTTGTTCCCTGATTTCATGGCTTTATGTTAATATTGCAGGGGTAGTATTTTCCTGAATGACATAGTGAACAGTGTCTGGCACCTAATATGTTCAAAGGCTGATATGGACGGACACACAAAACGGTACGACTGACTATTGGTGGCTTGTATATTTTGTTTAATCATGGCTTAATTCCAGGCTTTCATCTTGTTACCTTGGTCTCTTCAGACAGACTTACTACTGTGATTGCAACCTCCTTATTTGTCTCCTATATAGATTGCTTCTCAATACTGATTTATTTTACATGGATTATCCTAGGAGAATGCTAGACTAATACACTTTTTATTTTTTTTATGTTTTAAACAACCACCTTGTAGGAAGTTGGCTCTGTATGCACTATTTCAAAGTAAGGAATAGTATGCACAGAGTCCAAGGGTTCCCCTTAGAGGTAAGATAGTGGCAAAAAGAGATAATACTAATGCTCTATTTTGTGGTAGTGTGGTCGAGCAGTAGGCTTTTCAAAGGAGTAGTGTTAAGCATTTGTTGTACACACACAAGCAATAAATGAGGAACACACACCCAAAGACAATTCCAGGCCAATAGGTTTTTGTATAGAAAAATATATTTTCTTAGTTTATTTTAAGAACCACAGGTTCAAATTTTACATGTAATACTTCAAATGAAAGGTATTGCAGGTAAGTACTTTAGGAACTTTGAATAATCGCAATAGCATATATACTTTTCAAATAAATCACATATAGCTATTTTAAAACTAGACAGTGCAATTTTCACAGTTCCTAGGGGGGGTAAGAGTTTGTTAGTTCTTGCAGGTAAGTAAACCACCTACGGGGTTCAAGTTTGGGTCCAAGGTAGCCCACCGTTGAGGGTTCAGGGCAACCCCAAAGTTAGCACACCAGCAGCTCAGGGCCGGTCAGGTGCAGAGGTCAAAGTGGTGCCCAAAACGCATAGGCTTCAATGGAGAAGGGGGTGCCCCGGTTCCAGTCTGCCGGCAGGTAAGTACCCGCGACTTCGGAGGCCAGACCAGGGGGGTTTTGTAGGGCACCGGGGGGGACACAAGTTAGCCCAGAAAGTACACCCTCAGCAGCACGGGGGCGGCCGGGTGCAGTGTGCAAACATGCGTCTGGTTTCCAATGTAAATCAATGGGGGGCAACTCTGGCTATTCACAGTCTCGTAGTCGCCAGGGAGTCTTCCCTGAAGTGTTGTTTCTCCACAAGTCGAGCCGGGGGCGTCGGGTGCAGAGTAGCAAGTCTCACACTTCCAGCGGGAGACGCAGTTGTCCTGAAGTTGCTCCTTTGAAACAAAGTTGCAGACTTGGGTGAACAGAGCCGCTGTCCTCGGGAGTTTCTTGGTCCTTCTAGAGCAGGGCAGTCCTCTGAGGATTCAGAGGTCGCTGGTCCCTGGGGAGAGCGTCGCTGGAGCAGTGTCTTTAGAAGTGGGGAGACAGGCCTGTAGAGCTGGGGCCAAAGCAGTTGGTGTTTCCGTCTTCTCTGCAGGGTTTTTCAGCTTAGCAGAGCTCTACTTCTTAGGTTGCAGGAATCTGCGTTCCTAGGTTCAGGGGAGCCCTTAAATACTAAATTTAAGGGCGTGTTTAGGTCTGGGGGGTTAGTAGCCAATGGCTACTAGCCCTGTGGGTGGGTACACCCTCTTTGTGCCTCCTCCCAAGGGGAGGGGGTCACATTCCTATCCCTATTGGGGGGATCCTCCATCTGCAAGATGGAGGATTCCTAAAAGTCAGAGTCACTTCAGCTCAGGTTGCCTTAGGGGCCGTCCTGACTGGTCAGTGACTCCTCCTTGTTTTTCTCATTATCTCCTCCGGCCTTGCCGCCAAAGGTGGGGCCGTGGCCGGAGGGGGCGGGCAACTCCACTAGCTGGAATGCCCTGTGGTGCTGGAACAAAGGGGGTGAGCCTTTGATGCTCACCTCCAGGTGTTACAGCTCCTGACTGGGGGAGGTGATAGCATCTCCACCCAGTGCAGGCTTTGTTACTAGCCACAGAGTGACAAAGGCACTCTCCCCATGTGGTCAGCAACATGTCTGGTGTGTGGCAGGCTGTCAAACTAGTCAGCCCACACTGAAATTCGGGTATGTTTTCAGGGGGCATCTCTAAGATGCCCTCTGGGGTGTATTCTACAATAAAATGTACACTGGCATCAGTGTGCATTTATTGTGCTGAGAAGTTTGATACCAAACTTCCCAGTTTTTAGTGTAGCCATTATGGTGTTGTGGAGTTCATGTTTGACAGACTCCCAGACCATATACTCTTATGGCTGCCCTGCACTTACAATGTCTAAGGTTTTGCTTAGACACTGTAGGGGCACAGTGCTCATGCACTGGTGCCCTCACCTATGGTATAGTGCACCCTGCCTTAGGGCTGTAAGGCCTGCTAGAGGGGTGACTTATCTTTACTGCATAGGCAGTGTGAGGTTGGCATGGCACCCTGAGGGGAGTGCCATGTCGACTTACTTGTTTTGTCCTCATCAGCACACACAAGCTGGCAAGCAGTGTCTGTGCTGAGTGAGGGGTCCCTAGGGTGGCATAAGACATGCTGCAGCCCTTAGAGACCTTCCCTGGCATCAGGGCCCTTTGGTACCAGGGGTACCAGTTACAAGGGACTTACCTGGATGCCAGGGTGTGCCAATTGTAGAAACAAAAGTACAGGTTAGGGAAAGAACACTGGTGCTGGGGCCTGGTTAGCAGGCCTCAGCACACTTTCAAATCAAAACATAGCATCAGCAAAGGCAAAAAGTCAGGGGGTAACCATGCCAAGGAGGCATTTCCTTACACACCTCCAGAACCAACTGCATAATCATGGCAAAGACAAGTCTTTGGAAAAAAGAACTCTCCATACGACTTAACTTGGTGGCCATCTCAGCTAGGAACAACTCGTACCCACTGACCCCGGAAGAAATCTCGGAATCATCCTAGACAAGCTCAACATGATGGCACGAGTCAACGCAGTGTGACTTTTTGCCAGAATCCTGACCCAAGGACTCTAGTATAACAAGACTGCTAAATTTGGAGCGGCAGCAGCTCTGCTTGTAGGCGAGTGAGTCACTCCTACGTTAGTTGGCAACTGATAAAGGTGATTTGTGGCAGCCTAGCGCATGGCACTCTGAGAACCACTCAGGGAAAACGTGGTAAATGAGCCGTGCCCTTTTCTATCCCCATACAAGTCTCTTACACATACACCTAGGAGAGAAAGGAGATGCAGGAGAGTTTTCAATACATCTATTGGAAAGACTGCAATCTACGACACAATACATGAGCTGCAATGATGAGGATACTGAGGAAAAACAAAATCAAGATTGTGAAAGGCATAGATGTGAATATAAACAACCCCAACATATTGCAATGCAACGAATATTACCTAATACCTAATCTCTAGCCCCTTAGCAAGAGCATGGCGAGGTAAGCCAAATCTGTCCGTGCAGTGTCCATGAAAAGCACATCCCACCCCGGTTACTGTGGTACAGGGTCAGGCCTCCAGTCTCCAGATCAGGCTCCGCGGAGACACACAGGCTGAGGTCGGCCGCAAACCGGCATGCAGTAGCGATGGAAGATATTGGCTGGAACCTCCTCAAATGTCCTTTGTCCCACAAGATGTTTACATGGGGGACGTGTTTGCTTCTTGCACGGAAGCCTGATACAAGTACGTACCTGATGGTGACACTCCCTGATGGTGACGCTCACTGAATATGAAAATAAAAACATTGCGGTTAAAACAAGCTGTGCTAAAATGAATACTAAAATGAATAAAATAAGTAGAAACAGAGCATATTATCTAGGTAAAAGAGGCCAGGCCTCAAGCCTAAGCTAAGCCGAATACTGTGCCCAGACAAACTACAATGGGGTCACGACAATCTCGTCCACACTCTTTACACCATCCAGAAAACCACTTAAAGACTCATACTTTACCTCTTGTGCTGCACCCACATTGCACCTCAAGAGCCTTCTCTGGCTCCCTATCCACAACCCAATTCAAACTCCTCGTGCTCACTTGACAAACCTCTACACAGCACTGGAGCAGCGTACTTGAACAGCCAGTTACACTTTTAGTAGCCTACCAGACATCTACGCTCTGCCTCACATTCAGTTGCACAAACCCCTGCTTGGAGACAGACTTAGTCAGGAGCCCAGCTGAAATAACTAATTCTGTTCCATGCCCTAGAGGGGTTACGGTACTGCTTACTGCAGAGAAGAGGTTGCCTTTGCTGATGCTAAGTTACGATTTGAAAGTGTGCTGAGGCCTGCTAACCAGGCCCCAGCACCAGTGTTCTTTCCCTAAAACTGTACCTTTGTCTCCACAATTGGCACACCCTGGCATCCAGATAAGTCCCTTGTAACTGGTACCCCTGGTACCAAGGGCCCTGATGCCAGGGAAGGTCTCTAAGGGCTGCAGCATGCCTTATGCCACCCTGGAGACCCCTCACTCAGCACAGACACACTGCTTGCCAGCTTGTGTGTGCTGGTGAGGACAAAACGAGTAAGTCGACATGGCACTCCCCTCAGGGTGCCATGCCAACCTCACACTGCCTATGCAGTATAGATAAGTCACCCCTCTAGCAGGCCTTACAGCCCTAAGGCAGAGTGCACTATACCATAGGTGAGGGCACCAGTGCATGAGCACTGTGCCCCTACAGTGTCTAAGCAATACCTTAGACATTGTAAGTGCAGGGTAGCCATAAGAGTATATGGTCTGGGAGTCTGTCAAACACGAACTCCACAGCACCATAATGGCTACACTGAAAACTGGGAAGTTTGGTATCCAACTTCTCAGCACAATAAATGCACACTGATGCCAGTGTACATTTTATTGTGAAATACACCCCAGAGGGCACCTCATAGGTGCCCCCTGAAACCTTAACAAACTACCTGTGTAGGCTGACTGGTTCTAGCAGCCTGCCACACTCGAGACATGTTGCCGGCCCCATGGGGAGAGTGCCTTTGTCACTCTAAGGCCAGTAACAAAGCCTGCACTGGGTGGAGATGCTAACACCTCCCCCAGGCAGGAGCTGTAACACCTGGCGGTGAGCCTCAAAGGCTCACCCCCTTTGTTCCAGCACCGCAGGGCACTCCAGCTAGTGGAGTTGCCCGCCCCCTCCGGCCACGGCCCCTCTTTTGGCGGCAAGGCCAGAGAAAATAATGAGAATAACAAGGAGGAGTCACTGGCCAGTCAGGACAGCCCCTAAGGTGTCCTGAGCTGAAGTGACTCTAACTTTTAGAAATCCTCCATCTTGCAGATGGAGGATTCCCCCAATAGGGATAGGAATGTGACCCCCTCCCCTTGGGAGGAGGCACAAAGACGGTGTACCCACCCTCAGGGCTAGTAGCCATTGGCTACTAACCCCCCAGACCTAAACACGCCCTTAAATTTAGTATTTAAGGGCTTCCCTGAACCTAAGAATTTAGATTCCTGCAACTACAAGAAGAAGAGGACTGCTGAGCTGAAAAACCCCTGCAGAAGAAGAAAGAAGACACCAACTGCTTTGGCCCCAGTCCTACCGGCCTGTCTCCTGCCTTCAGAAGTAAACTGCTCCAGCGACGCTTTCCCCAGGACCAGCGACCCCTGAATCCTCAGAGGACTGCCCTGCTTCCAAGAAACCAAGAAACTCCTGAGAACAGCGGCTCTGTTCAACAAAGACTGCAACTTTGTATCCAGAGGAGCAGATTTAAAGACCCCTGCAATCCCCGCAAGAAGCGTAAGACTTGCAACACTGCACCCGGCGACCCCGACTCGACTGGTGAAGAAACAACGCTACAGGGAGGACCCTCCGGCGACTCCAAGACCGTGAGTAACCAAAGTTGTCCCCCTGAGCCCCCACAGCGACGCCTGCAGAGGGAATCCCGAGGCTCCCCCTGACCGCGACTGCCTGACTCTGAAATCCCGACACCTGGAAAAGACCCTGCACCCGCAGCCCCCAGGACCTGAAGGATCGGAACTCCAGTGCAGGAGTGACCCCCAGGAGGCCCTCTCCCTTGCCCAGGTGGTGGCTACCCCGAGGAGCCCTCCCCCCTTGCCTGCCTGCACCGCTGAAGAGACCCCTTGGTCTCTCATTGAAAACAATTGGAAACCCGACGCGTGTTTGCACACTGAACCCGGCCGCCCCCGTCCTGCTGAGGGTGTACTTTTTGTGCTGACTTGTGTGCCCTACAAAACCCCCCTGGTCTGCCCTCCGAAGACGCGGGTACTTACCTGCTGGTAGACTGGAACCGGGGCAACCCCTTCTCCATTGAAGCCTATGTGTTTTTGGCACCTCTTTGACCTCTGCACCTGACCGGCCCTGAGCTGCTGGTGTGGTGACTTTGGGGTTGCTCTGAACCCCCAACGGTGGGCTACCTTGGACCCCAATTTGAACCCCGTAGGTGGTTTACTTACCTGCAAGAACTAACATTACTTTACCTCCCCCAGGAACTGTGAAAATTGCACTGTGTCCACTTTTAAAACAGCTAAATGTGTTTTATGCAAAAAGTATATATGCTATTGTGGTTATTCAAAGTTCCTAGAGTACTTACCTGCAATACCTTTCAAATGAGATATTACATGTAGAATTTGAACCTGTGGTTCTTAAAATAAACTAAGAAAATATATTTTTCTATACAAAAACCTATTGGCTTGGAATTGTCTGAGTGTGTGTTCCTCATTTATTGCCTGTGTGTATGTACAACAAATGCTTAACACTACTCCTTTGATACGCCTACTGCTCGACCACACTACCACAAAATAGAGCATTGGTATTATCTCTTTTTGCCACTATCTTACGTCTAAGGGGAACCCTTGGACTCTGCATGCTATTCCTTACTTTGAAATAGCACATACAGAGCCAACTTCCTACAACTGGGAAGTTTGGTATCAAACTTCTTAGCACAATAAATGCACACTGATGCCATTGTGCAATTTATTGTAACTTACACCCAGCTTAGAGATGCCCCCTGAATACCAATCTGACTTCTATTGTAATGTGACCAGTTTCTGCTAGCCTGCCACACACCAGACATGTTGCTGGCCACATGGGGTGAGTGCCTTTGTCACTCTGTGGCCAGGAACAAAGCCTGTACTGGGTGGAGGTGCTTCTTACCTCCTCCTGCAGGAACTGTAACACCTGGTGGTGAGCCTCAAACGCTCACCCCTTTTGTTACAACCCCAGGGTATCCCAGCTAGTGGAGATGCCCTCCCCTCTGGCCTCTGCCCCCCCACTTTTGGCGGCAAGGCTGGAGGAGATCATGAGAAAAACAAGGAGTCGTCAATCACCAGTCAGGACAGCCCCTAAGATGTCCTGAGCTGAGGTGACCCCTGCCTTGGGTAATTCTCCATCTTAGTTTTGGAGAATTCCCCCAATAGGATTGGGGCTGTGCCCCCTTCCCCACAGTGAGGAGGCACAAAGAGGGTGTAGCCACCCTCCAGGACAATAGCCATTGGCTACTGCCCTTCCAGACCTAAACACACCCCTAAATTCAGTATTTAGGGGCACCCCAGAACCTGGGAAACCAGATTCCTGCAACCTGAAGAAACAGGGACTGCTGACCTACAAGCCTGTAGAGAAGACGGAAGGCTACTGCTTTGGCCCCAGCCCTACTGGCCTGTCTCCTGTTTCAAAAACCTGTTACCAGCGATGCATCCGACAGGGACCAGCCACCTCTGAAGCCTCAGAGGACTGCCCTAGACTAAAGGACCAAGAAACTCCCGTGAGCAGCGGCTCTGCTCAACACCAGCAACTTCTTTGCAACAAATAAGCAACTTTCAAAGACTTCACGTTTCCCGCCGGAAGCGTGAGACTTCACACTCTGCACCAGATGCCCCCGGCTCGAGATCCAGAGAACAAACACCACAGGGGGGACTCCCCGGCGACTGCGAGCCTGTGAGTAACCTGAGATGACCCCCTGAGCCCCCACAGCAATGCCTGCAGAGAGAATCCAGAGGCTCCCCCTGAACGAGACTGCCTGTAACAAGGCACCCGACGCCTGGAACCAGCACTGCACCCGCAGCCCCCAGGACTGGGTGGAGGTGCTTCTTATCTCCTGCTGCAGGAACTGTAACACCTGCTGGTGAGCCTCAAAGGCTCACCCCTTTTGTTAGAGCGCCCCAGGGCATCCCAGCTAGTGGAGCTGCCCGCCCCTCCAGCCACTGCCCCCACTTTTGGCAGCAAGGCTGGAGGAGATAATTAGAATAACAAGGAGGAGCCACCCACTAGTCAGGGCAGCCCCTAAGGTGTCCTGAGCTGAGGTGACCCTTACTTTTAGAAATCCTCCATCTTGTGAGTGGAGGATTCCCCCAATAGAATTAGGGATGTGCCCCCTTCCCCTCAAGGAGGAGGCACAAAGAGCATGTAGCCCCCCTCCAGGAGAGTAGTCATTGGCTGCTAACCCCCCAGACCTAAACACACCCCTAAAGTGAGTATTTAGGGGCTCCCAGAACCTAGGAAATTAGATTCCTGCAACCTTAACAAGGACTGCTGACCTGAAGCCCTGCAGTGAAGACAGAGAAGACAACTATTTTGATCCCAGCCCTACCGGCCCGTCTCCCAACTTCGAAGAAAACTGCAACAGCGACTCATTTAACAGGGACCAGCGACCTCTGAAGCCTCAGAGGACTGCCCTGCAACCAAGGAGCAAGAAACTCCCGTGAACAGCGGCCCTGTTCAACAACCTGCAACTTTCTTTCAACAAAGAAACAACTTTAAGGACTTCATGTTTCCCGCGGAAGCGTGAGATTTTCCACTCTGCACCCGACGCCTCCGGCTTGACCAGTGGAAAACCAACACTTCTGAGGACGTGGGTACTTATCTGCTGGCAGACTGGAACCGGGGCAGAAAATATATTTTTCTATACAAAAAACCTATTGGCTGGATTTGTCTCTGAGTGTGTGTACCTCATTTATTGCCTATGTGTATGTACAACAAATGCTTAACACTACTCCTTGGATAAGCCTACTGCTCGACCACACTACCACAAAATAGAGCATTAGTATTATCTCTTTTTACCACTATTTTACCTCTAAGGGGAACCCTTGGACTCTGTGCATGCTATTCCTTACTTTGAAATAGCACATACAGAGCCAACTTCCTACAGTATGTGATTAAACTAGTGTTATAGTAAGGTTCATTTGTCAGGGGCAACATTAACATTTTGAACTAAAAAACAGACGTTCACCAACTTGTGCCCCCGCCATGCATGACCTGTTCTAAGACATTTATTTCATCTCAGATGACATTACTGATGACTTCTGAGTGTGCCAGGTTGTTTTATAATTTACGTGGTGGGGGTACCTACCATGTTACTTTTCTACCCCCAGCTAATCCGTGTAATTGTTTACTGACGGCGCGTGCTCCTAATGCATCATAGGTGTGTTGGGTGATTGAACACATAAATGTTTGTATTGAAGAGTAACTTTGTGTGGGTGACGGTTGACCACTTGAGTCCGTTATGTTCCTCATGAGCTTTTTTGGTTCTGCGGAGCGTTTCCAACAGAGTTTATGCTGCATCCTAAGTATTGTGAGAAGCCTTGAGTTGTTGGGCAGAGTTCTCAGTGCGGCAGTTTCTACTGACATAGAAGACTGTGCACCCGGTATTAAGCTGTGCTTCAGAAGAGGCCTGTTGGTAAAGTTTTCACCATCGTATGATCTTTAGCACCTTCAGACGTTTATTCTGAGCAAATGGAGTGTACACTGTTCTTAGTAAATTTGTAATACTCTGATGTATTTCTCATGGGTTTCACTTTTTGCAAACAGTGTAGCAGAGAGTAACGTCTCCATAGAGTAATGTGAACAGTCCCCCCTTCTCTACTCGTATCAACTTCATTTCTCATTGTAGGTTTGGTGACTGTCGGGGGTTCGATGTAGGTAAAAGCTGCCTATACCGGGGCATTCATCTGAACTTAAAATCATTTCTCAAACTACTGAAGCGATTTACGCCAAATCACAAAACGCACTGTCTGAGGACCAAGATTTAACTTCCTGCCAGATTAGCCCATCTTTAAAAAGACTGCTGTGGGGATGCTTGGACACTTTGCGTTTTAGATCCTGCAAAGTCCATGGTAGAAAAGCCCATAATGTAAAGGTTACCCAGAGTGAAGCATGTTCTTCTCCCAGCCCTGGTTGTCCCGTTGCTGTCTAGAGAAGTCTGTAACGTCGTTTAGCGAGAGCGGGCATCCGGTGGTTTTATTTGTTATAACTTTCTTCGGTTAAGAGTGACCGTGTAGGATAGTGTGTTCACCACCTGAGCTCAAGTATCTCTACTGTACGCGGTTTGTCAGTTGTAGGAAGTAGCCAACCCTGCCCTGTGTCCGTCGGGAGTTTTCCGGCTGTTGGTGACCACGTATCTCAGAGTACGAGGATTACACGGACACCTCCTTGTGGGCTCCGGGGACCCCGAGAGTCCCCGGCCAGGAGCTCCACGTGGCCTTTCATCTTCTCTCTTCCCCCCTCAGCAGCATTGAGTGGCTTTGAGCGCTCAAACTTACCTTGAAACAGTACAGCAGCCTAACCTTTCATTGACACTTCAAAGACGTTTTTTGCAGTGATATTGCAGCGCTATTACTTGACTTGCCACATAAACCATTGGATTTTGCCACAAAAATGTGTATAGCTCAAACTGATCAAAAGTTAACTAAAAGGCTACCTGACGTGTGCAGTGCCGGATGCTTTGTTCTGCGTGGCCGGCCACCTTTTAGTTGCTGCGTACTACTGATAATGAGGTGAAACCTCTGCCCATAAAGTGTTCACATGTGGAACAAGCATTGACATCGCTGCCAGTATTTTGGTTTTGTCAGTGGTTGTTTGTCATGGTTTTTGTTTGAGATTGTACCTGCGTCCTCCCTCATTGGTGTTCGGTGTGGGGGAGGGACTGGACAGAGCAGATGTCGGACCAGGTGCGGTACTCCAGATGTTCAGATCCCACCTCGCAGGGAGAAGCGTGTTCTGGCCTGGTGTTGGGGCTGAAGGGGTGGGACCTTGTGTCTGTTTCCGCTCTGTCACCCACCCGTCTCTCCCTTTGACAGTCTGTTTATCTGACACGGCTGCCCGTACTGCTTCGCCAGGAGAAAATGTAACAAAGGAAGGCCAGTGATCAGCACATTCATTGTGCACCAGGCTGAGCATTTCACCCCTTCCTAATCCAGGGCGGACTCCCCTGCTCCCCCTGTGCCTCGGTGCAGCCTGGTTGTCGTGTCTCTCGGTGGAGATCCCAGTGTTCTTCCCCTCGGTCTCCCTGCTCTCTCTCTGATCCTCATGTGTCTCTCGTGAGCCCGGTCCGCCCACTTCTTCGGCGTCTCCTTGTTGGCAGGGCGCAGTCACTCAAACTCTCTCCGTAGAGGATGGCTTCCTTTAAGCTGGATTTCCTGCCCGAATTAATGGTGGATCACTGTTCTTTGAGCTCCGGTCCTGTGTAAGTAGTGAAGTGCAGGTCTCTGTGCCTTGTCACTGGTCGAGGGCACGTGTGAGTGCGTGCCCTGTGCGCTTGCAGATGCGCCACCCGAGTCAGCGTTGGGAGCTAGCAGCCGGCAGTCTGAGGCAGACGAGCTGCGCGCCTTCGTTTGAATTTCAGAAGTTTAAGCTCTACGCTGCTTCTTGGAGATTATTATTTTAGTGTGCTTGTCCTGGTGGCTGCTCCACTGCTCACGCAGACCTTTAAAGCGGACCTTGCACAGAGCACTTTTGTCCTTGGTTTCTTTCATTCCGTGCACGTCTTGTGCACAAGCACGTGCAGTGATGTCTCTTGATCAGAGGCTACTTGCAGTGTGCTGCATCAGCCATCCCAGGTCTTACTCTGCATCTGATGTATTGATGGTCGGGGAGGTTCATCTCTACATCTGGGCACTGGATGTAGGTTTATAGTGACAGGGTGCTTCACTAATGCCAGCGATTTGGATGGCAACTGTTTTGTGCTCAATGTGTGCCCAGTGATGAGCAGAGGTGCTCGGTCTTTTATTCTGGTTCTTGCTTACTAATAACGGGATGGATTGCTGTTTCACCCAGTGTTTGGTGACCGTGAATGTGCTGACCGGATGCACTGTACCAATGTTGGTGATGCAGTGTCCTGCGCTGGGTGTGCGGTGCCAGTGTTGGTGAGGCAGTGTCCTGCACTGGGTGTGCGGTGCCAGTGTTGGTGAGGCAGTGTCTTGCACTGGGTGTGCGGTGCCAGTGTTGGTGAGGCAGTGTCTTGCACTTGGTGTGCGGTGCCAGTGTTGGTGAGGCAGTGTCTTGCACTGGGTGTGCGGTGCCAGTGTTGGTGAGGCAGTGTCCTGCGCTGGGTGTGCGGTGCCAGTGTTGGTGACGCGCGGTGTCTTGCACTGGGTGTGCAGTGTTGGTGAGGCAGTGTCTTGCACTGGGTGTGCAGTGTTGGTGAGGCAGTGTCTTGCACTGGGTGTGCAGTGTTGGTGAGGCAGTGTCTTGCACTGGGTGTGCAGTGTTGGTGAGGCAGTGTCTTGCACTGGGTGTGCAGTGTTGGTGAGGCAGTGTCTTGCACTGGGTGTGCGGTGCCAGTGTTGGTGAGGCCGTGTCTTGCGCTTGGTGTGCGGTGCCAGTGTTGGTGAGGCAGTGTCTTGCGCTGGGTGTGCGGTGCCAGTGTTGGTGAGGCAGTGTCTTGCACTGGGTGTGCAGTGTTGGTGAGGCAGTGTCCTGCGCTGGGTGTGCGGTGCCAGTGTTGGTGAGGCAGTGTCCTGCACTGGGTGTGCGGTGCCAGTGTTGGTGAGGCAGTGTCCTGCACTGGGTGTGCGGTGCCAGTGTTGGTGAGGCAGTGTCTTGCACTGGGTGTGCGGTGCCAGTGTTGGTGAGGCAGTGTCTTGCACTGGGTGTGCGGTGCCAGTGTTGGTGAGTCAGTGTCTTGCACTGGGTGTGCGGTGCCAGTGTTGGTGAGGCAGTGTCTTGCACTGGGTGTGCGGTGCCAGTGTTGGTGAGTCAGTGTCTCGCACTGGGTGTGCGGTGCCAGTGTTGGTGAGGCAGTGTCTCGCACTGGGTGTGCGGTGCCAGTGTTGGTGAGGCAGTGTCTCGCACTGGGTGTGCGGTGCCAGTGTTGGTGAGGCAGTGTCTCGCACTGGGTGTGCGGTGCCAGTGTTGGTGAGGCGCGGTGTCTCGCACTGGGTGTGCAGTGTTGGTGAGGCGGTGTCTCGCACTGGGTGTGCAGTGTTGGTGAGGCGGTGTCTCGCACTGGGTGTGCAGTGTTGGTGAGGCAGTGTCTCGCACTGGGTGTGCAGTGTTGGTGAGGCAGTGTCTCGTACTGGGTGTGCAGTGTTGGTGAGGCAGTGTCTCGTACTGGGTGTGCAGTGTTGGTGAGGCAGTGTCTTGCACTGGGTGTGCAGTGTTGGTGAGGCAGTGTCTTGCACTGGGTGTGCGGTGCCAGTGTTGGTGAGGCAGTGTCTTGCACTGGGTGTGCGGTGCCAGTGTTGGTGAGGCAGTGTTGGTGAGGCGCGGTGTCTCGCACTGGGTGTGCAGTGTTGGTGAGGCAGTGTCCTGCACTGGGTGTGCGGTGCCAGTGTTGGTGAGGCAGTGTCTTGCACTGGGTGTGCGGTGTTGGTGAGGCAGTGTCTTGCACTGGGTGTGCAGTGTTGGTGAGGCAGTGTCTTGCACTGGGTGTGCAGTGTTGGTGAGGCAGTGTCTTGCACTGGGTGTGCAGTGTTGGTGAGGCAGTGTCTTGCACTGGGTGTGCAGTGTTGGTGAGGCAGTGTCTTGCACTGGGTGTGCAGTGTTGGTGAGGCAGTGTCTTGCACTGGGTGTGCAGTGTTGGTGAGGCAGTGTCTTGCACTTGGTGTGCGGTGCCAGTGTTGGTGAGGCAGTGTTGGTGAGGCGCGGTGTTTTGCACTGGTTGTGCAGTGTTGGTGAGGCGCAGTGTTTTGCACTGGATGTGTGGTGCCACTGTTGGTGAGGCGCGGTGTTTTGCACTGGATGTGTGGTGGCACTGTTGGTGAGGCGCGGTGTTTTGCACTGGATGTGTGGTGCCACTGTTGGTGAGGCGCGGTGTTTTGCACTGGATGTGTGGTGCCACTGTTGGTGAGGCGCGGTGTCTCGCACTGGGTGTGCAGTGTTGGTGAGGCGTGGTGTTTTGCACTGGATGTGCGGTGGCACTGTTGGTGAGGCGCGGTGTTTTGCACTGGATGTGTGGTGCCACTGTTGGTGAGGCGTGGTGTTTTGCACTGGATGTGCGGTGCCACTGTTGGTGAGGCGCGGTGTTTTGCACTGAATGTGCGGTGGCACTGTTGGTGAGGCGCGGTGTTTTGCACTGGATGTGTGGTGCCACTGTTGGTGAGGCGCGGTGTTTTGCACTGGGTGTGCAGTGTTGGTGAGGCGCGGTGTTTTGCACTGGATGTGTGGTGCCACTGTTGGTGAGGCGCGGTCTCTCGCACTGGGTGTGCAGTGTTGGTGAGGCAGTGTCTTGCACTGGGTGTGCAGTGTTGGTGAGGCGCGGTGTTTTGCACTGGGTGTGCGGTGATTATGATGGTGAGTGTTGAGCACTGGGTGTGTTGAATGTGTTGCATCTCTGCCTTTTCCTTTCTGAGACTTGTTTATTGTTTTCAAATGCTCTTGTTTTTCTTCTTACAGATCAAAGAAAATGAACGGGACCTTGGACCACCCTGACCAGCCCGACATGGACTCCATCAAGATGTTTGTGGGGCAGATCCCACGGACCTGGTCCGAGAAGGAGCTGCGGGAGCTCTTCGAGCAGTACGGGGCGGTCTTTGAAATCAACATCCTACGGGACAGGAGCCTGAACCCTCCACAGAGCAAAGGTGAGTGCGGGCCCGACCCCGACGGAGCATCACCTCCGCCTGTCTGCACACTGCTTTGTTGCCTGGATTTGTCTCAATAGAGGCTGTGACTTATTTGGTCCATAGAGGGCACTGCAGACCAAAAATAAATCCATATCCTGCCCCCTTTCAAAATGTACAGATGGACCAGAGGGAGGAAGGATTGTATTGTAAAAGGTTGGGTGTTTCATAGAGCCCAAAGTGTCTGCTTTTAACCTAAGCACCTGGGCTAATTGATTAAAATTAAATACATTGTTCCCTTTTCAAGTGAGACCGATGAACAGATGCTTTCCTTAATCTTTCCCTTACCCTTTAGAAGGGTGAGGGGGAGTTGTATGGATGGCGGCACAGATTCTGAATTCGGACAGCGTGTACAAGTGGCTCCAGGAGTTGTCCCATTTTACTGGTAATCTCAAATTAGACTGCGAGGTTGTTCCGATAACAAATAAATTACTCTAGGCATGGGCTAAATTTAAGTTTAGCTCGAGAAAATCCGAAATGTAAAGTTGTTTGAACTGTTTTAATGACATTTCTCATTATTTCACGTCATTTGTGCCTATGGGAGACTGGGTGTCAAAGCAGGTGTGCTGTTGTAAGACCATGCCTGCTGCTGGTTTTGATAGTTAAACTCGTGTAAGATCCTCAATGGTCACCTGACCTCCTGGCAAACAATTGTTCGCACCAGAAGCGTAATTTTCTGAAATGTATGACTTTGAAGAAAGCAATTACCCAATTTTGCAAACAACTTTTATTCTTTAGGTCGCAGCCTGCCAGGCGACTCACATGTCTGGTTCCGAAAGACTTATTTATGCAGGATTTGGCGATAGCTGACCTAGTAGGCAGCTCCACCCATTATTCTGTTTTGGCTTTTTGTTTTCTCACTTTTTTCTTACTTTCTATTTAATGGATTTAGTTGTTTCACCTGATAATCTCATGTTTGCCCCTTCCTTGCAGCATAGCCTGGTTACGATGCCCCTGATTGGCTTCTTTCATCCTTCCATAGGTGTCTCCTGTTTTGTGAACTTTTTCCTTTTTTGTAAAAGCACTGAGTGCACGAGTCTCCCCGTTCTGTTTTCTTTCTCATAGCTTGTACTTTCATTTTGAACATCAACCTTGCATTTCCTATTAGTACATGCCGTCTAATGCTTCTGCTTTTCTCCTCTGCCATGCTTCACTTTTTTCACCCCTGTGCTTTTGCTTTCAGCCTACACATGCTGTTAATTTTCATCCAGTCTTTGAATTCCCAGTGACTTTGAGCTTCTGTAAGGGAGGTAATTTGTACCTCCAACTCTGCTTGTGTTTTTCATGCTGTGTGTGAGGCTTGATATTTCCTGTGTAATTGAATCACGGATTGCCTGGCTGTGTGTGAGCAAAGTCTAAACTTTTCTGACTGGGAAAAAATAACTCAAGCCAACAAAATGTGAGCTAGAAAAATATTTACTTCTCAGGATTGGAGACGAGGATGAAACGTTAGCACTGGCTTTCAGTATTGAAAGTCCTGGCCCCCTCTTCTAGCACTTGATTTGTTGCCATCTTCAAACGGAGATATTTGCTCATAAAAGAAACAAGATATTACCGCTAGAAGTGGAATTAATTCTAAGGTCGCTTCTCACCCTCCAGACTAGGAGAAAGGAAATGTTTGGTTGCCCCAAGTTTTTAGACTGACGCAGTTGATTCTTGGACTCTGAGAGTGCCTAGCGGCACGCTAACCAGTTAAGTTAGAAGCTCCCCCAGCGACTGCAGCACTGGTTGTGCCACCCTGGGTAGAACACTTGTACAACAAGCCTAGTCTGCTGAAAGCAATGGCAAGGCCAAGCCTCTCCTGGAATAGGAACGTCTCCTCTGACAGGCCTATCAAGGCCTAAGGCAGGTGCAGCATATTTTATGGGCAACACATGTATTTATCTGTCACGCCAGTAAAAATGTGTAACTTACTATTACTATGGAAGAATTTAGTTGCCCTTTTGACAAATGCACTTTTGCACACCGAACTCACAACTATGATAACTCTTTAACAGTGTGACCAAAGTTGATACGTCAAGGTTTCAACAAATTGTTACATTAAGTCAGAGTGTATTCTGTCTCTGAAATTACTGTAACAGGTAGTGGTGTGCAACTTTTTATTACCTTTAGTCTCCTGTGCCTAAACGGTTGCATGAAGAAGAGCCTGTCCCAGAGACTGTTTCTGCCCTCCTAGAAAGATGTGCTAACGACAATGAAAGCCTGCACTGGGTAGAGGTGTTGCCTCCTTCCTGTAGGAAGCCACCCGGGTGTTGGCCCAAAAGGCGATCTTTTTACAGGGAAAGTAGTCTTTGAAAGGTAAATGGGTAATGAGGGAGAGAGGCTGCTCCATTGTCTAGGTAGACAGGTTAGCATTAGGGGCAGTGGAAACCAGTTGCCTAACAGTTTTTGCAGGGGTGTGTAGCCCCCTTGTGGTATCTATACCTCTGGGTTGGTCTAGGGAGCTCTAGACGCTAAGAGAGGGTCCTGCCATCCTGGATGGAGGCAGAGTGGTGCATCGTGGGATAACTGGCTGACACAATTCACTGGAAGTGGTCATGAGGAGGAAGAGAACCTGGTAGACCATTGGCAACCAACTGCATCCTACCCTGAGGACATTTTTTGGACATAAAAGGGCACCCCTGGCCGACCTGAACTCGGATGTCAACTGGATGGGAAGGACTGCCTTGGTGCACCAAAGAACTGTCAGAGGCTGCACTAGAGGGGGCTGCACTTGGTGGCTGGCAAAGGAGAAAAAACTGCTGTGTGTGCTGTGTCCAGTTCGTGGAGAAGTTGTCTCAAGCCCAGTCAAAGCAGGAGACTCCAAGCGACAGTTCGCTGACCTATTCACAGCACACAGCCACAATAGCTGAAGAAGCCTGCTGGGGTGAGTTGGTGGCCTAGATTTTCAAGCCACTGACTCTCGTTGCTGCGCAGCTCCAGAGACCGGGACCAAACACTCAGTTACAATAGAGTCTGCTGGGCCAGGGAGAGTTGTCGGAGTGCAACTTGGTCGCCCAGAAGGCAAATTAACATTCAAGGAAGGATTTGGATGTGATTGTGATACTGGCTGATTAGACATTTATCAGGACTGAAAGAGCTTCAAGGGAGGAAAACTCCTGTGACCAGGACTGCCTCATCAAGTTCGTGGACTGAGGAGTAGCCGTAGAAGTACCCCTAATGACCACATTGCATCCACACCGTTCTTGAGTATCTTCTGCATCCTGTAGTTTTCTTATATAAAGTTTGCAAGTGCCAAATTTGTTGACTTTGCTAATGCTTTTTCACGATTAAGCTAAAAAGTGCATATTTACTTTCTTGGAACTGTTATATCTCCGGAACACTCTGGTGAATCTTTTTCGTTGTGCTGTCTAAAATGCATAATATACAGTAATTTAAAAAATTGGTCTTGGCTTTCTTGAGTGTTGTCCATTTTATCTTCAATTGTTTTGGTGCTGTTTAAATGCTTTGCACTTGTTCCTCTGTGTAAGCCTTGCTGCTCAGTGCCACAGCTACCCAGGGCTGAGCTGAGGGTTTAACAAACTAAATCTATTGGTCGTAAAGGGCTTGATAATCGTATTGCACTGTGAGGTCTCACAACTACACAATATAATACACTCAATTTCCTCACACTAGGCTTGAGACTGAACATCCCTCAAACATTTGCTTTACTGCCTGACCTGATTTTAGGAATTTCTATGTAACTGCTTGTAGGAAGTTGGCTCTGTATGTGCTATTTCAAAGTAAGGAATAGCATGCACAGAGTCCAGGGGTTCCCCTTAGAGGTAAAATAGTGGTAAAAATAGATAATACTAATGCTCTATTTTGTGGTAGTGTGGTCGAGCAGTAGGCTTATCCAAGGAGTAGTGTTAAGCATTTGTTGTACATACACATAGACAATAAATGAGGTACACACACTCGGAGACAAATCCAGCCAATAGGTTTTTGTATAGAAAAATATCTTTTCTTAGTTTATTTTAAGAACCACAGGTTCAAATTCTACATGTAATATCTCATTCGAAAGGTATTGCAGGTAAGTACTTTAGGAACTTTAAATCATAAAAATTGCATGTATACTTTTCAAGTTATTGACAAATAGCTGTTTTAAAAGTGGACACTTAGTGCAATTTTCACAGTTCCTAGGGGAGGTAAGTTTTTGTTAGTTTTACCAGGTAAGTAGGACACTTACAGGGTTCAGTTCTTGGTCCAAGGTAGCCCACCGTTGGGGGTTCAGAGCAACCCCAAAGTCACCACACCAGCAGCTCAGGGCCGGTCAGGTGTAGAGTTCAAAGTGGTGCCCAAAACACATAGGCTAGAATGGAGAGAAGGGGGTGCCCCGGTTCCGGTCTGCTTGCAGGTAAGTACCCGCGTCTTCGGAGGGCAGACCAGAGGGGTTTTGTAGGGCACCGGGGGGGACACAAGCCCACACAGAAATTTCACCCTCAGCGGCGCGGGGGCGGCCGGGTGCAGTGTAGAAACAGGCGTCGGGTTCGCAATGTTAGTCTATGAGAGATCTCGGGATCTCTTCAGCGCTGCAGGCAGGCAAGGGGGGGGTTCCTCGGGGAAACCTCCACTTGGACAAGGGAGAGGGACTCTTGGGGGTCACTTCTCCAGTGAAAGTCCGGTCCTTCAGGTCCTGGGGGCTGCGGGTGCAGGGTCTCTCCCAGGCGTCGGGACTTTGGATTCAAAGAGTCGCGGTCAGGGGAAGCCTCGGGATTCCCTCTGCAGGCGGCGCTGTGGGGGCTCAGGGGGGACAGGTTTTGGTACTCACAGTATCAGAGTAGTCCTGGGGTCCCTCCTGAGGTGTCGGATCTCCACCAGCCGAGTCGGGGTCGCCGGGTGCAGTGTTGCAAGTCTCACGCTTCTTGCGGGGAGTTTGCAGGGTTCTTTCAAGGCTGCTGGAAACAAAGTTGCAGCCTTTCTTGGAGCAGGTCCGCTGTCCTCTGGAGTTTCTTGTCTTTTCGAAGCAGGGGCAGTCCTCAGAGGATGCCGAGGTCGCTGGTCCCTTTGGAAGGCGTCGCTGGAGCAGGATCTTTGGAAGGCAGGAGACAGGCCGGTGAGTTTCTGGAGCCAAGGCAGTTGTCGTCTTCTGGTCTTCCTCTGCAGGGGTTTTCAGCTAGGCAGTCCTTCTTCTTGTAGTTGCAGGAATCTAATTTTCTAGGGTTCAGGGTAGCCCTTAAATACTAAATTTAAGGGCGTGTTTAGGTCGGGGGGGTTAGTAGCCAATGGCTACTAGCCCTGAGGGTGGGTACACCCTCTTTGTGCCTCCTCCCAAGGGGAGGGGGTCACAATCCTAACCCTATTGGAGGAATCCTCCATCTGCAAGATGGAGGATTTCTAAAAGTTAGTCACCTCAACTCAGGACACCTTAGGGGCTGTCCTGACTGGCCAGTGACTCCTCCTTGTTGCTTTCTTTGTTCCCTCCAGCCTTGCCGCCAAAAGTGGGGGCCGTGGCCGGAGGGGGTGGGCAACTCCACTAAGCTGGAGTGCCCTGCTGGGCTGGGACAAAGGGGTGAGCCTTTGAGGCTCACCGCCAGGTGTCACAGCTCCTGCCTGGGGGAGGTGTTAGCATCTCCACCCAGTGCAGGCTTTGTTACTGGCCTCAGAGTGACAAAGGCACTCTCCCCATGGGGCCAGCAACATGTCTCTGGTGTGGCAGGCTGCTGGAACTAGTCAGCCTACACAGACAGTCGGTTAAGTTTCAGGGGGCACCTCTAAGGTGCCCTCTGGGGTGTGTTTTGCAATAAAATGTACACTGGCATCAGTGTGCATTTATTGTGCTGAGAAGTTTGATACCAAACTTCCCAGTTTTCAGTGTAGCCATTATGGTGCTGTGGAGTTCGTGTAAAACAGACTCCCAGACCATATACTCTTATGGCTACCCTGCACTTACAATGTCTAAGGTTTTGTTTAGACACTGTAGGGGCACAGTGCTCATGCACTGGTACCCTCACCTATGGTATAGTGCACCCTGCCTTAGGGCTGTAAGGCCTGCTAGAGGGGTGTCTTACCTATACTGCATAGGCAGTGAGAGGCTGGCATGGCACCCTGAGGGGAGTGCCATGTCGACTTACTCATTTTGTTCTCACTAGCACACACAGGCTTGTAAGCAGTGTGTCTGTGCTGAGTGAGGGGTCTCTAGGGTGGCATAAGACATGCTGCAGCCCTTAGAGACCTTCCTTGGCATCAGGGCCCTTGGTACTAGAAGTACCAGTTACAAGGGACTTATCTGAATGCCAGGGTGTGCCAATTGTGGATACAATGGTACATTTTAGGTGAAGGAACACTGGTGCTGGGGCCTGGTTAGCAGGGTCCCAGCACTCTTCTCAGTCAAGTCAGCATCAGTATCAGGCAAAAAGTGGGGGGGTAACTGCAACAGGGAGCTGTAGGAAGTTGGCTCTGTATGTGCTATTTCAAAGTAAGGAATAGCATGCACAGAGTCCAAGGGTTCCCCTTAGAGGTAAAATAGTGGTAAAAAATAGATAATACTAATGCTCTATTTTGTGGTAGTGTGGTCGAGCAGTAGGCTTATCCAAGGAGTAGTGTTAAGCATTTGTTGTACATACACATAGACAATAAATGAGGTACACACACTCAGAGACAAATCCAGCCAATAGGTTTTTATATAGAAAAATATATTTTCTTAGTTTATTTTAAGAACCACAGGTTCAAGTTCTACATGTAATAGCTCATTCGAAAGGTATTGCAGGTAAGTACTTTAGGAACTTCAAATCATCAAAATTGCATGTATACTTTTCAAGTTATTGACAAATAGCTGTTTTAAAAGTGGACACTTAGTGCAATTTTCACAGTTCCTAGGGGAGGTAAGTATTTGTTAGTTTTACCAGGTAAGTAAGACACTTACAGGGTTCAGTTCTTGGTCCAAGATAGCCCACCGTTGGGGGTTCAGAGCAACCCCAAAGTCACCACACCAGCAGCTCAGGGCCGGTCAGGTGCAGAGTTCAAAGTGGTGCCCAAAACACATAGGCTAGAATGGAGAGAAGGGGGTGCCCCGGTTCCGGTCTGCTTGCAGGTAAGTACCCGCGTCTTCGGAGGGCAGACCAGGGGGGTTTTGTAGGGCACCGGGGGGGACACAAGTCCACACAGAAATTTCACCCTCAGCAGCGCGGGGGCGGCCGGGTGCAGTGTAGAAACAAGCGTCGGGTTTGTAATGGAAGTCAATGGGAGATCTAGGGATCTCTTCAGCGCTGCAGGCAGGCAAGGGGGGGGTTCCTCGGGGAAACCTCCACTTGGGCAAGGGAGAGGGACTCCTGGGGGTCACTCCTCCAGTGAAAGTCCGGTCCTTCAGGTCCTGGGGGCTGCGGGTGCAGGGTCTCTCCCAGGTGTCGGGACTTTGGTTTCAAAGAGTCGCGGTCAGGGGAAGCCTCGGGATTCCCTCTGCAGGCGGCGCTGTGGGGGCTCAGGGGGGACAGGTTTTGGTACTCACAGTATCAGAGTAGTCTTGGGGTCCCTCCTGAGGTGTTGGATCGCCACCAGCCGAGTCGGGGTCGCCGGGTGCAGTGTTGCAAGTCTTACGCTTCTTGCGGGGAGCTTGCAGGGATCTTTAAAGTTGCTGGAAACAAAGTTGCAGCTTTTCTTGGAGCAGGTCCGCTGTCCTCGGGAGTTTCTTGTCTTTTCGAAGCAGGGGCAGTCCTCAGAGGATGTCGAGGTCGCTGGTCCCTTCGGAAGGCGTCGCTGGAGCAGGATCTTTGGAAGGCAGGAGACAGGCCGTGAGTTTCTGGAGCCAAGGCAGTTGTCGTCTTCTGGTCTTCCGCTGCAGGGGTTTTCAGCTGGGCAGTCCTTCTTCTTGTTGCAGGAATCTAATTTTCTAGGGTTCAGGGTAGCCCTTAAATACTAAATTTAAGGGCGTGTTTAGGTCTGGGGGGTTAGTAGCCAATGGCTACTAGCCCTGAGGGTGGGTACACCCTCTTTGTGCCTCCTCCCAAGGGGAGGGGGTCACAATCCTAACCCTATTGGGGGAATCCTCCATCTGCAAGATGGAGGATTTCTAAAAGTTAGAGTCACCTCAGCTCAGGACACCTTAGGGGCTGTCCTGACTGGCCAGTGACTCCTCCTTGTTATTCTCATTATTTTCTCCGGCCTTGCCGCCAAAAAGTGGGGCCTGGCCGGAGGGGGCGGGCAACTCCACTAGCTGGAGTGTCCTGCTGGGTTGTCACAAAGGAGGTGAGCCTTTGAGGCTCACCGCCAGGTGTGACAATTCCTGCCTGGGAGAGGTGTTAGCATCTCCACCCAGTGCAGGCTTTGTTACTGGCCTCAGAGTGACAAAGGCACTCTCCCCATGGGGCCAGCAACATGTCTCGGTTTGTGGCAGGCTGCTAAAACTAGTCAGCCTACACAGATAGTCGGTTAAGTTTCAGGGGGCACCTCTAAGGTGCCCTCTGTGGTGTATTTTACAATAAAATGTACACTGGCATCAGTGTGCATTTATTGTGCTGAGAAGTTTGATACCAAACTTCCCAGTTTTCAGTGTAGCCATTATGGTGCTGTGGAGTTCGTGTTTGACAGACTCCCAGACCATATACTCTTATGGCTACCCTGCACTTACAATGTCTAAGGTTTTGTTTAGACACTGTAGGGGTACCATGCTCATGCACTGGTACCCTCACCTATGGTATAGTGCACCCTGCCTTAGGGCTGTAAGGCCTGCTAGAGGGGTGTCTTACCTATACTGCATAGGCAGTGAGAGGCTGGCATGGCACCCTGAGGGGAGTGCCATGTCGACTTACTCGTTTTGTCCTCACTAGCACACACAAGCTGGTAAGCAGTGTGTCTGTGCTGAGTGAGAGGTCTCCAGGGTGGCATAAGACATGCTGCAGCCCTTAGAGACCTTCCTTGGCATCAGGGCCCTTGGTACTAGAAGTACCAGTTACAAGGGACTTATCTGGATGCCAGGGTCTGCCAATTGTGGATACAAAAGTACAGGTTAGGGAAAGAACACTGGTGCTGGGGCCTGGTTAGCAGGCCTCAGCACACTTTCAATTGTAAACATAGCATCAGCAAAGGCAAAAAAGTCAGGGGGCAACCATGCCAAGGAGGCATTTCCTTACAGGAGCCATTTCTTTACACATAGTAAATGACCAGTGTAGGAAAGTAGCCTATTTCTAGCTTGGTTACCACCACTTTTGGACTGTTTGTCAGTGTATTTTGACTGTGTCTAATAGGATCCTGCTAACCAGGACCCCATTAGTTATGCGGTCTCCCCTAAATTTAGTTGTTGGTAACTGTTATCACTATTTCATCCCACAATTGGCATACTGGTGCCCCCCATGTAAGCCAGAGTATATGGTACCGAGGTACCCAGGTGTAGGAAGTTGGCTCTGTATGTGCTATTTCAAAGTAAGGAATAGCATGCACAGAGTCCAAGGGTTCCCCTTAGAGGTAAAATAGTGGTAAAAAGAGATAATACTAATGCTCTATTTCGTGGTAGTGTGGTCGAGCAGTAGGCTTATCCAAGGAGTAGTGTTAAGCATTTGTTGTACATACACACAGGCAATAAATGAGGTACACACACTCAGAGACAAATCCAGCCAATAGGTTTTGTTATAGAAAAATATCTTTTCTTAGTTTATTTTAAGAACCACAGGTTCAAATTTAACATGTAATATCTTGTTTGAAAGGTATTGCAGGTAAGTACATTAGGAACTTTGAATCATTTCAATTGCATGTATACTTTTCAAGTTATTCACAAATAGCTGTTTTAAAAGTGGACACTTAGTGCAATTTTCACAGTTCCTGGGGGAGGTAAGTTTTTGTTAGTTTTACCAGGTAAGTAAGACACTTACAGGGTTCAGTTCTTGGTCCAAGGTAGCCCACCGTTGGGGGTTCAGAGCAACCCCAAAGTCACCACACCAGCAGCTCAGGGCCGGTCAGGTGCAGAGTTCAAAGTGGTGCCCAAAACGCATAGGCTAGAATGGAGAGAAGGGGGTGCCCCGGTTCCGGTCTGCTTGCAGGTAAGTACCCGCGTCTTCGGAGGGCAGACCAGGGGGGTTTTGTAGGGCACCGGGGGGGACACAAGCCCACACAGAAATTTCACCCTCAGCAGCGCGGGGGCGGCCGGGTGCAGTGTAGAAACAAGCGTCGGGTTCGCAATGTTAGTCTATGAGAGATCAACGGATCTCTTCAGCGCTGCAGGCAGGCAAGGGGGGGCTTCCTCGGGGAAACCTCCACTTGGGCAAGGGAGAGGGACTCCTGGGGGTCACTTCTGCAGTGAAAGTCCGGTCCTTCAGGTCCTGGGGGCTGCGGGTGCAGGGTCTTTTCCAGGCGTCGGGACTTAGGTTTCAGAGAGTCGCGGTCAGGGGAAGCCTCGGGATTCCCTCTGCAGGCGGCGCTGTGGGGGCTCAGGGGGGACAGGTTTTGGTACTCACAGTCGGAGAGTAGTCCGGGGGTCCTCCCTGAGGTGTTGGTTCTCCACCAGCCGAGTCGGGGTCGCCGGGTGCAGTGTTGCAAGTCTCACGCTTCTTGCGGGGAGATTGCAGGGTCTTTAAAGCTGCTCCTCGAAACAAAGTTGCAGTCTTTTTGGAGCAGGTCCGCTGTCCTCTGGAGTTTCTTGTCTTTTTCGAAGCAGGGCAGTCCTCAGAGGATTCAGAGGTCCCTGGTCCCTTGGAAGGCGTCGCTGGAGCAGAGTTCTTTGGAAGGCAGGAGACAGGCCGGTGAGTTTCTGGAGCCAAGGCAGTTGTCGTCTTCTGGTCTTCCTCTGCAGGGGTTTTCAGCTAGGCAGTCCTTCTTCTTGAAGTTTGCAGGAATCTAATTTTCTAGGGTTCAGGGTAGCCCTTAAATACTAAATTTAAGGGCGTGTTTAGGTCTGGGGGGTTAGTAGCCAATGGCTACTAGCCCTGAGGGTGGGTACACCCTCTTTGTGCCTCCTCCCAAGGGGAGGGGGTCACAATCCTAACCCTATTGGGGGAATCCTCCATCTGCAAGATGGAGGATTTCTAAAAGTTAGAGTCACCTCAGCTCAGGACACCTTAGGGGCTGTCCTGACTGGCCAGTGACGACTCCTTGTTGCTTTCTTTGTTCCCTCCAGCCTTGCCGCCAAAAGTGGGGGCCGTGGCCGGAGGGGGCGGGCAACTCCACTAAGCTGGAGTGCCCTGCTGGGCTGTGACAAAGGGGTGAGCCCTCTGGGGTGTATTTTGCAATAAAATGTACACTGGCATCAGTGTGCATTTATTGTGCTGAGAAGTTTGATACCAAACTTACCAGTTTTCAGTGTAGCCATTATGGTGCTGTGGAGTTCGTGTTTGACAGACTCCCAGACCATATACTCTTCTGGCTACCCTGCACTTACAATGTCTAAGGTTTTGTTTAGACACTGTAGGGGTACCATGCTCATGCACTGGTACCCTCACCTATGGTATAGTGCACCCTGCCTTAGGGCTGTAAGGCCTGCTAGAGGGGTGTCTTACCTATACTGCATAGGCAGTGAGAGGCTGGCATGGCACCCTGAGGGGAGTGCCATGTCGACTTACTCGTTTTGTCCTCACTAGCACACACAAGCTGGCAAGCAGAGTGTCTGTGCTGAGTGAGAGGTCTCCAGGGTGGCATAAGACATGCTGCAGCCCTTAGAGACCTTCCTTGGCATCAGGGCCCTTGGTACTAGAAGTACCAGTTACAAGGGACTTATCTGGATGCCAGGGTCTGCCAATTGTGGATACAAAAGTACACCCTGCCTTAGGGCTGTAAGGCCTACTAGAGGGGTGACTTACCTATGCCACAGGCAGTGGGAGGTTGGCATGGCACCCTGAGGGGAGTGCCATGTCGACTTAGTCATTTTCTCCCATCAGCACACACAAGCTGGCAAGCAGTGTGTCTGTGCTGAGTGAGGGGTCCCTAGGGTGGCATAAGACATGCTGCAGCCCTTAGAGACCTTCCCTGGCATCAGGGCCCTTGGTACCAGGGGTACCAGTTACAAGGGACTTACCTAGGTGCCAGGGTTGTGCCAATTGTGGAAACAATGGTACATTTTAGGTGAAAGAACACTGGTGCTGGGGCCTGGTTAGCAGGGTCCCAGCACACTTCTCAGTCAAGTCAGCATCAGTATCAGGCAAAAAGTGGGGGGTAACTGCAACAGGGAGCCATTTCTTTACACTCTCTACACACTCCACTTACCTATGGGGTAAGTGGGGGACTTTCACATTCCACTTTATTAGTATATGGTTAGTGCTCCCCCTAGTGCTATTCCTATTTATCTATTGTGATTTTCACTAATTGCTCTGTTTTCTAACTGTTTTATGCCTATTTCTGCATACTAGTGTATATAATTTGTGCATTTCGTACCTCCTAAGGGAGTATGGTCTCTGTGGTATTTGTCACCAAAATTAAGTATCTTTACTTTTGTAACACTGAGTGTTTCATGTGTGTGAGTACTGTGTGACTACAGTGGTATTGCACAAAATGTGCATGTCTCCTATATAAGCCTTGGCTGCTCATCCACAGCTACCTCTAGACAGCCTGGCTTCTAGACACTGACTACACTATACTTATAAGGGATAACTGGACCTGTTATAAGGTGTAAGTACCGTAGGTACGCACCACACACCAGGCCAGCTTCCTACAAAGGGAAAACAGCTTCGTTGAAAGATGTAACAGTATTGCGTGATTGCTTACAGTTGCTTATTGGGAATAATCTGGAGTGCAAAGAGTAGTTAAGTATTTTGTGGAGTTAGAAATCCACGTCTCAGTGTAGAGGGGGTCCTTTTGTGCTTCTGCAGAGAAGGAAACGAGTGACTGTTGCTTGCACTTAGTGCACGAAAAAGGTGAAGAAGGGATATGATGCTAAGTCTGTTGCTGAGAGTGTGAAAGCCAAGCAAGCCACTTGGTGTGAGAGAGACAATAGTAGATGAAAAGAATTGTCCATCAATTCGAACGTGGTGATTGGGTACTTGTCAAGCTAGGGTATGATGGTGCGTTAGAACACTCGATGGAGAGGCATTTGCTCCCAGCTTATGCTCCCTAATTGATACCTTTCTTGATTAAACATGAATTGGATAGATGCATAGTCTTAAAAGTAAGATGATTTAGGGGGCTGACTTCTGCAAACTGTCATTTCTCTTAGTGTAGGCCTTGTTGGGAACCTGGGACATTAGAATCAATGAGAGTTCGCCCTCAACTGCTACAGACAAGCCCCAGCAGTTGTGATGTCAGGGTGGCATGGCAAGGTGCGCTTGCACCGCTAGCCCAGCACTAGGTCGCTGCTCTGCTCTAGCAACTTGGTTTAGTCTCTGGAGGGGCAGTGTGTTAGGGCAGAAGGCAAACCTGCCAATCTCGAGGGGTAGGACTTCCTGCATGTTCTGAAGCTTCTGAAGACATTGGACACCGTGCAATCTAGGAGCATCAGTTGAAATGACTAATAATGCAGATTAAATTATGATGACTGCAGTAAGATCGAAATTATGCTTCAAGTGCGTTACTTAAAATGTCTTTAAATGCTAATATATTTACTCTGTTTCTCTGGGTAATTGAGTTGTAGGTCATTTAGTTGCAAACCAATCTTAATATCACCCTGCTTCTTTGCAGTGATGAAATCTTCCTGCTGTTACTTACAAGACTTCTTTGTGTTTTTCAGGGTGCTGTTTTGTCACATTTTACACTCGTAAATCTGCGTTAGAAGCACAGAATGCTCTTCACAACATGAAGATTCTTCCTGGGGTAAGATGTCTGACGCCAGCTTTGACTGGGCCATAAATATGTACTATCTTTGTCAATAACTTGTTTTTACTTGCTGTGTGACTACACACACTGATGGGGGGAATTGAAGGTGGTTGCAGTGGAAGTAATTTAGCAACACTGAGGTATATAACAGATAACCTGTGTAAGGAAATGCCTCCTTGGCATGGTTGCCCCCTGACTTTTTGCCTTTGCTGATGCTATGTTTACAATTGAAAGTGTGCTGAGGCCTGCTAACCAGGCCCCAGCACCAGTGTTCTTTCCCTAACCTGTACTTTTGTATCCAGAATTGGCAGACCCTGGCATCCAGATAAGTCCCTTGTAACTGGTACTTCTAGTACCAAGGGCCCTGATGCCAAGGAAGGTCTCTAAGGGCTGCAGCATGTCTTATGCCACCCTGGAGACCTCTCACTCAGCACAGACACACTGCTTGCCAGCTTGTGTGTGCTAGTGAGGACAAAACGAGTAAGTCGACATGGCACTCCCCTCAGGGTGCCATGCCAGCCTCTCACTGCCTATGCAGTATAGGTAAGACACCCCTCTAGCAGGCCTTACAGCCCTAAGGCAGGGTGCACTATACCATAGGTGAGGGTACCAGTGCATGAGCATGGTACCCCTACAGTGTCTAAACAAAACCTTAGACATTGTAAGTGCAGGGTAGCCATAAGAGTATATGGTCTGGGAGTTTGTCAAACACGAACTCCACAGCACCATAATGGCTACACTGAAAACTGGGAAGTTTGGTATCAAACTTCTCAGCACAATAAATGCACACTGATGCCAGTGTACATTTTATTGCAAAATACACCCCAGAGGGCACCTTAGAGGTGCCCCCTGAAACTTAACCGACTATCTGTGTAGGCTGACTAGTTCCAGCAGCCTGCCACACTAGAGACATGTTGCTGGCCCCATGGGGAGAGTGCCTTTGTCACTCTGAGGCCGGTAACAAAGCCTGCACTGGGTGGAGATGCTAACACCTCCCCCAGGCAGGAGCTGTAACACCTGGCGGTGAGCCTCAAAGGCTCACCCCTTTGTCACAGCACCGCAGGACACTCCAGCTAGTGGAGTTGCCCGCCCCCTCCGGCCCGGCCCCCACTTTTGGCGGCAAGGCCGGAGAAAATAATGAGAATAACAAGGAGGAGTCACTGGCCAGTCAGGACAGCCCCTAAGGTGTCCTGAGCTGAGGTGACTCTAACTTTTAGAAATCCTCCATCTTGCAGATGGAGGATTCCCCCAATAGGGTTAGGATTGTGACCCCCTCCCCTTGGGAGGAGGCACAAAGAGGGTGTACCCACCCTCAGGGCTAGTAGCCATTGGCTACTAACCCCCCAGACCTAAACACGCCCTTAAATTTAGTATTTAAGGGCTACCCTGAACCCTAGAAAATTAGATTCCTGCGACAACAAGAAGAAGGACTGCCCAGCTGAAAACCCCTGCAGAGGAAGACCAGAAGACGACAACTGCCTTGGCTCCAGAAACTCACCGGCCTGTCTCCTGCCTTCCAAAGAACTCTGCTCCAGCGACGCCTTCCAAAGGGACCAGCGACCTCTGAATCCTCTGAGGACTGCCCTGCTTCGACGACGACCAGAAACTCCCGAGGACAGCGGACCTGCTCCAAAAAGACTGCAACTTTGTTTCAAGGAGCAGCTTTAAAGACCCTGCAATCTCCCCGCAAGAAGCGTGAGACTTGCAACACTGCACCCGGCGACCCCGACTCGGCTGGTGGAGAACCAACACCTCAGGGAGGACCCCCGGACTACACTACGACTGTGAGTACCAAAACCTGTCCCCCCTGAGCCCCCACAGCGCCGCCTGCAGAGGGAATCCCGAGGCTTCCCCTGACCGCGACTCTCTGAAACCTAAGTCCCGACGCCTGGAAAAGACCCTGCACCCGCAGCCCCCAGGACCTGAAGGACCGGACTTTCACTGGAGAAGTGACCCCCAGGAGTCCCTCTCCCTTGCCCAAGTGGAGGTTTCCCCGAGGAAGCCCCCCCTTGCCTGCCTGCAGCGCTGAAGAGATCCGTTGATCTCTCATAGACTAACATTGCGAACCCGACTCTTGTTTCTACACTGCACCCGGCCGCCCCCGCGCTGCTGAGGGTGAAATTTCTGTGTGGGCTTGTGTCCCCCCCGGTGCCCTACAAAACCCCCCTGGTCTGCCCTCCGAAGACGCGGGTACTTACCTGCAAGCAGACCGGAACCGGGGCACCCCCTTCTCTCCATTCTAGCCTATGCGTTTTGGGCACCACTTTGAACTCTGCACCTGACCGGCCCTGAGCTGCTGGTGTGGTGACTTTGGGGTTGCTCTGAACCCCCAACGGTGGGCTACCTTGGACCAAGAACTGAACCCTGTAAGTGTCTTACTTACCTGGTAAAACTAACAAAAACTTACCTCCCCCAGGAACTGTGAAAATTGCACTAAGTGTCCACTTTTGAAATAGCTATTTGTCAATAACTGGAAAAGTATACATGCAATTGAAATGATTCAAAGTTCCTAATGTACTTACCTGCAATACCTTTCAAACAAGATATTACATGTTAAATTTGAACCTGTGGTTCTTAAAATAAACTAAGAAAAGATATTTTTCTATAACAAAACCTATTGGCTGGATTTGTCTCTGAGTGTGTGTACCTCATTTATTGTCTGTGTGTATGTACAACAAATGCTTAACACTACTCCTTGGATAAGCCTACTGCTCGAACACACTACCACAAAATAGAGCATTAGTATTATCTCTTTTTACCACTATTTTACCTCTAAGGGGAACCCTTGGATTCTGTGCATGCTATTCCTTACTTTGAAATAGCACATACAGAGCCAACTTCCTACAACCTGCATCACATAGAACGAGTCAGCTTAATCTTCGGTCAGTACGCTTGTAGTGGTGACGCGTAGTATAATATACCTTTATCTGTCTGGTCAAAAAGCAAGATTTATCCCTTATTGTAATAGTATTTATATAGCACTTACTACCCCTGACGAGGCGCCAAAGTGCCTTTTGGCAAGTAGCACGCTACTCGGGTTTTGGTGAGATAAATCTGGGAGAATTAGTAGGGTTGTTTGGGAGAGCATGGCAGTAAAGTGAGGTTTGGGTGAGCTAGATGTGGAAGCGGAGGGAAGAGCTTAGGCAGGGTTATTTTGGAGATGAAAGTAGTAGAATGGGTTTGAGATGAGTCAGAGTGGGGCTGGAGGATAGATTGATAGAGACATGACATGGTGATGGGTAGACAAAGTAAATCTTACAAGAGTACATTTATATTTTTATTTATAATTTTATTTATATATACTTTTATAATTAATCATTATTTTTATTTTATTCATTATTTTTTAATTTTAATTGACTTATAATTTGAATTTCATTTATAGATTGTAGTTATTTTTATTTAATTTTTCTCTAGTACAGTAGGACTAGCGTAATAGATATGTAAATACATAGGAAGGGAATATATTTTCAAGGAATATAATAATGGGTATAAAAATGAGAAGAAAAGTAGTATTATATAAACAGGCGTTCAAGATTTGTAATATTTGAAGTTAATTGAGAGTACTTTTCTAACATTTATTTCTTTCCTCAAACAAGAGCAGGGATTCATAAGTATCTAATATAGCAACTTATCTAGAAGCTATGCAATGACCTATGAACATAGGTTTACATGACCTATGAACATGTAAAGTTTAGAATAACATACACATACATGTGTATACACACACATGCATACACATATATATAAACACACATTCATATGCACATTTACACATACGTATGTGAATATATATATATATATATGTTCGATGGCATGTGTAGCTGCAGATACACATGCTGTGCACATCCCGCCATCTGGTGTTGGGCTCGGAGTGTTACAAGTTGTTTTTCTTCGAAGAAGTCTTTTCGAGTCACGAGACCGAGGGACTCCTCCCATTTTGACTCCATTGCGCATGGGCGTCGACTCCATCTTAGATTGTTTTTTTTTCCGCCATCGGGTTCGGACGTGTTCCTTTTCGCTCCGGGTTTCGGGTCGGAAAGTTAGTTAGAATCTCGGAAAAATCGTCGGTATTGTTTGCGTTCGGTATCGGGTTAGTTACAACAGATCAACACCGAATTAAGAAGAGCTCCGGTGGCCCTTCGTGGTTTATTTCGATCCCCGTCGGGGCCTGGTCGGCCCGGCCACGTGTCTCTTCAAGGCTAAAGACCCCATTCCGCTTCTGTCCAAAATGCCATAACAAATATCCATATACAGATCAACACCTGGTCTGTAACTTGTGTTTGTCACCGGAACACAAGGAGGATACTTGAGAGGCCTGTCGAGCGTTTCGGTCCAGGAAGACACTCAGGGACCGAAGGGCCAGAAGACTGCAAATGGCGTCGGCGCCGACAGGACAAGGGCGTTTCGAGGAGGAGGAAGAAACCTTCTCCACCCAGGAATCTGACTCGGAGGAGATCGATCCCGAAGAAACGCCGAAAACCGTGAGTAAGACGTCGAAGCAGAGAACTCACAAGAAGACCGCTAAAGCCCAGGGGACGCCACCGCCAACAGGCCATGGCTTAAGCCGAAAATTAGGTGACCGTCCATCGGCACCGAAAAAGGGCGAGCTGGTGTCGAAGTCATCCGACCCTGGTCGAGATACCGGCACACAGCAATCTCGGGCCCGAGATAGTGGCTCAGAGAAGATTCGTCATCGAGACAGCGGCACCGAAATGGGTCCGCATCGAGAAGGCACGACGCCGAAAGTAAAAAAGGTTTCGTCCGAGCCGAAAAGGGCAGCCGAAAAGGTTTCGGTACCGAAACATCCGGCCTCGGAACCGAAAAGAAGTTCCTATTCAGAGGAACAAGGACTGTCCTCACAAATGAAGACACACAGATTTGACCAAGAATTAGAGACAATAGAGCCAGATCACACACAAAGGCGGCTCTTTATTCAAAAAGATACGGGGAAGATCAGCACTCTTCCTCCAATCAAAATGAAACGTAAACTTGCCTTCTAAGACAAGGACAAACAGCCACACGCAAAGGTGGCTAAACAAGTAACACCACCACCATCCCCACATCACTCTCCGCCACCATCACCTGTAGCCACTCCACCAATGATGCAATCCCCAACTCATACGGGAATGAGTCAAGATGACCCTGACGCATGGGACCTGTATGACGCACCAGTGTCAAATAATATCCCTGAATGCTATCCAGCAAGACCATCGCCACCAGAGGATAGTACAGGCTACGCTCAAGTGGTATAGAGAGCTGCAGCATTTCACAATGTCAGCCTTCATGCAGAACCCATTGAAGACGACTTTCTTTTTAATACACTGCCGTCTATACACAGTCAATATCAAAGTCTTCCGATGTTACCCGGAATGCTCAAACACTCCAAACAAGTGTTTGAGGAGCCTGTTAAAGGAAGAGCCATTACTCCAAGAGTAGACAAAAAATATAAACCGCCACCAACAGACCCAGTGTACATCACACAACAGCTAACACCAGACTCTGTTGTAGTGGGAGCAGCGCGCAAAAGAGCCAACTCACATTCTTCAGGAGATGCACCACCTCCAGATAAAGAAAGTAGAAAATTCAATGCTGCAGGCAAAAGGGTGGCGGCACAGGCAACAAACCAGTGGCGCATTGCAAATTCCCAAGCTTTGTTAGCCAGATATGATAGGGCCCATTGGGATGAGATGCAACACTTTATTGAACATTTACCAAAAGAGTTTAAAAAAAGAGCACAGCAAGTGGTAGAAGAGGGACAAAGTATCTCTAATAATCAGGTACGGTCAGCAATGGATGCTGCAGACACCGCTGCTAGAACGGTCAACACAGCAGTAACAATAAGGAGACATGCATGGCTGCGTACATCAGGATTTAAACCAGAGATACAGCAAGCTGTGCTAAATATGCCATTTAACGGACAGCAGTTGTTTGTGCCGGAGGTGGACACTGCGATAGAAAAACTTAAGAAAGACACTTGGACAGCCAAAGCCATGGGCGCACTCTACTCCCCGCAGAGCAGAGGCACATTTCGAAAGACACAATTTCGAGGGTGGTTTCGAGGGCAGACCACAGAAGCCACAACCTCACAAACAAAGCCCACTTACCAGAGCCAGTATCAGCGGGGAGGTTTTCGGGGACAATATAGAGGAGGACAGTTTCAAAGAAACAGAGGAAAGTTCCAAAGTCCCAAAAATCCTCAAAACAAACAGTGACTTCAAGGTCACAAATCCCCAACACATAACACCTGTGGGGGGGAGACTAACCAAGTTTTACACACATTGGGAGGAAATAACAACAGACACTTGGGTCTTAGCAATTATCCAGCATGGTTATTGCATAGAATTTCTCAAATTCCCTCCAAACGTCCCACCGAAAACACACAGTATGTCAAAACAACATATAGATCTTCTAGGACTAGAAGTTCAAGCATTGCTACAGAAAGAAGCAATAGAATTAGTACCAAAACAACAATTAAACACAGGAGTTTACTCACTGTACTTTCTAATACCCAAAAAAGACAAAACTCTCAGACCTATACTAGATCTCAGAACATTAAATACCTACATCAAATCAGACCACTTTCACATGGTTACTTTACAAGACGTAATCCCACTGCTCAAACAACAAGACTACATGACAACACTAGACTTAAAGGATGCATATTTCCATATACCAATACATCCTTCACACAGAAAGTACCTAAGGTTTGTATTCCAAGGGATACATTACCAATTCAAAGTGTTGCTGTAAGGAAATGCCTCCTTGGCATGGTTGCCCCCTGACTTTTTGCCTTTGCTGATGCTATGTTTACAATTGAAAGTGTGCTGAGGCCTGCTAACCAGGCCCCAGCACCAGTGTTCTTTCCCTAACCTGTACTGTTGTATCCACAATTGGCAGACCCTGGCATCCAGATAAGTCCCTTGTAACTGGTACTTCTAGTACCAAGGGCCCTGATGCCAAGGAAGGTCTCTAAGGGCTGCAGCATGTCTTATGCCACCCTGGAGACCTCTCACTCAGCACAGACACACTGCTTGCCAGCTTGTGTGTGCTAGTGAGAACAAAACGAGTAAGTCGACATGGCACTCCCCTCAGGGTGCCATGCCAGCCTCTCACTGCCTATGCAAGTATAGGTCAGTCACCCCTCTAGCAGGCCTTACAGCCCTAAGGCAGGGTGCACTATACCATAGGTGAGGGTACCAGTGCATGAGCATGGTACCCCTACAGTGTCTAAACAAAACCTTAGACATTGTAAGTGCAGGGTAGCCATAAGAGTATATGGTCTGGGAGTTTGTCAAACACGAACTCCACAGCACCATAATGGCTACACTGAAAACTGGGAAGTTTGGTATCAAACTTCTCAGCACAATAAATGCACACTGATGCCAGTGTACATTTTATTGCCAAATACACCCCAGAGGGCACCTTAGAGGTGCCCCCTGAAACTTAACCGACTGTCTGTGTAGGCTGACTAGTTCCAGCAGCCTGCCACACTAGAGACATGTTGCTGGCCCCATGGGGAGAGTGCCTTTGTCACTCTGAGGCCAGTAACAAAGCCTGCACTGGGTGGAGATGCTAACACCTCCCCCAGGCAGGAGCTGTAACACCTGGCGGTGAGCCTCAAAGGCTCCCCCCTTTGTCACCGCACCGCAGGACACTCCAGCTAGTGGAGTTGCCCGCCCCCTCCGGCCCGGCCCCCACTTTTGGCGGCAAGGCCGGAGAAAATAATGAGAATAACAAGGAGGAGTCACTGGCCAGTCAGGACAGCCCCTAAGGTGTCCTGAGCTGAGGTGACTCTAACTTTTAGAAATCCTCCATCTTGCAGATGGAGGATTCCCCCAATAGGGTTAGGATTGTGACCCCCTCCCCTTGGGAGGAGGCACAAAGAGGGTGTACCCACCCTCAGGGCTAGTAGCCATTGGCTACTAACCCCCCAGACCTAAACACGCCCTTAAATTTAGTATTTAAGGGCTACCCTGAACCCTAGAAAATTAGATTCCTGCGACAACAAGAAGAAGGACTGCCCAGCTGAAAACCCCTGCAGAGGAAGACCAGAAGACAACAACTGCCTTGGCTCTAGAAACTCACCGGCCTGTCTCCTGCCTTCCAAAGAACTCTGCTCCAGCGACGCCTTCCAAAGGGACCAGCGACCTCTGAATCCTCTGAGGACTGCCCTGCTTCGACGACGACAAGAAACTCCCGAGGACAGCGGACCTGCTCCAAAAAGACTGCGACTTTGTTTCAAGAAGCAGCTTTAAAGAACCCTGCAACTCCCCGCAAGAAGCGTGAGACTTGCAACACTGCACCCGGCGACCCCGACTCGGCTGGTGGAGAACCAACACCTCAGGGAGGACCCCCGGACTACTCTACGACTGTGAGTACCAAAACCTGTCCCCCCTGAGCCCCCACAGCGCCGCCTGCAGAGGGAATCCCGAGGCTTCCCCTGACCGCGACTCTCTGAAATCTAAGTCCCGACGCCTGGAAAAGACCCTGCTCCCGCAGCCCCCAGGACCTGAAGGACTGGACTTTCACTGCAGAAGTGACCCCCAGGAGTCCCTCTCCCTTGTCCAAGTGGAGGTTTCCCCGAGGAAGCCCCCCCCTTGCCTGCCTGCAGCGCTAAAGAGATCCCTTGATCTCTCATTGACTAACATTGCGAACCCAACGCTTGTTTCTACACTGCACCCGGCCGCCCCCGCGCTGCTGAGGGTGAAATTTCTGTGTGGGCTTGTGTCCCCCCCGGTGCCCTACAAAACCCCCCTGGTCTGCCCTCCGAAGACGCGGGTACTTACCTGCTAGCAGACCGGAACCGGGGCACCCCCTTCTCTCCATTCTAGCCTATGCGTTTTGGGCACCACTTTGAACTCTGCACCTGACCGGCCCTGAGCTGCTGGTGTGATAACTTTGGGGTTGCTCTGAACCCCCAACGGTGGGCTACCTTGGACCAAGAACTGAACCCTGTAAGTGTCTTACTTACCTGGTAAAACTAACAAAAACTTACCTCCCCCAGGAACTGTGAAAATTGCACTGTGTCCACTTTTAAAATAGCTATTTGTGAATAACTTGAAAAGTATACATGCAATTGAAATGATTCAAAGTTCCTAATGTACTTACCTGCAATACCTTTCAAACAAGATATTACATGTTAAATTTGAACCTGTGGTTCTTAAAATAAACTAAGAAAAGATATTTTTCTATACAAAACCTATTGGCTGGATTTGTCTCTGAGTGTGTGTACCTCATTTATTGTCTATGTGTATGTACAACAAATGCTTAACACTACTCCTTGGATAAGCCTACTGCTCGACCACACTACCACAAAATAGAGCATTAGTATTATCTATTTTTACCACTATTTTACCTCTAAGGGGAACCCTTGGACTCTGTGCATGCTATTCCTTACTTTGAAATAGCACATACAGAGCCAACTTCCTACATTGGTGGATCAGCGGTGGGGTACAAGACTTTGCATTTGCTGGACTACTCAGCCAATACCTGATCACACGACAAATTCCAAAATTGTCATTAGAAATTGATTTTTGCAATTTGAAAAGTTTTCTAAATTCTTAAAAGACCTGCTAGGGCCTTGTGTTAGATCCTGTTTAGCATTTCTTTTAGAGTTTAAAAGTTTGTAAAAGTTTGAATTAGAACCTAGAACTAGTTGTAGATTCTTAAAAAGTATTCCAACTTTTAGAAGCAAAATGTCTAGCACAGATGTGACTGTGGTGGAACTCGACACCACACCTTACCTCCATCTACAGATGAGAGAGCTAAGGTCACTCTGTAAACTAAAGAAAATAACAATAGGCCCCAAACCTACCAAAATACAGCTCCAGGAGCTTTTGGCAGAGTTTGAAAAGGCCAACCCCTCTGAGGGTGGCAACTCAGAGGATGAAGATAGTGACTTGGAGGGAAATTCCCCCCCTCCAGTCCTACTTAGGGAGAGCAGGGCTACTCAAGCCCTGACTCCACAAATAATAGTCAGAGATGCTGGTTCCCTCACAGGAGGGACCAACAACTCTGAAATCACTGAGGATAACCCCAGTGAAGAGGACATCCAGTTAGCCAGGATGGCCAAAAGATTGGCTTTGGAAAGACAGATCCTAGCCATAGAGAGGGAAAGACAAGAGATGGGCCTAGGACCCATCAATGGTGGCAGCAACATAAATAGGGTCAGAGATTCTCCTGACATGTTGAAAATCCCTAAGGGATTGTAACTAAATATGAAGATGGTGATGACATCACCAAGTGGTTCACAGCTTTTGAGAGGGCTTGTGTAACCAGAAAAGTGAACAGATCTCACTGGGGTGCTCTCCTTTGGGAAATGTTCACAGGAAAGTGTAGGGATAGACTCCTCACACTCTCTGGAAAAGATGCAGAATCTTATGACCTCATGAAGGGTACCCTGATTGAGGGCTTTGGATTCTCCACTGAGGAGTATAGGATTAGATTCAGGGGGGCTCAAAAATCCTCGAGCCAGACCTGGGTTGACTTTGTAGACTACTCAGTAAAAACACTAGATGGTTGGATTCAAGGCAGTGGTGTAAGTAATTATGATGGGCTGTACAATTTATTTGTGAAAGAACACCTGTTAAGTAATTGTTTCAATGATAAACTGCATCAGCATCTGGTAGACCTAGGACCAATTTCTCCCCAAGAATTGGGAAAGAAGGCGGACCATTGGGTCAAGACAAGGGTGTCCAAAACTTCCACAGGGGGTGACCAAAAGAAAGGGGTCACAAAACCTCCCCAGGGGAAAGGTGGTGAGACAGCCAAAAATAAAAATAGTCAAGAGTCTTCTACAGGCCCCCAAAAACCTGCACAGGAGGGTGGGCCCAGAGCCTCTTCACAAAACAATCCTGGGTACAAGGGTAAAAACTTTGATCCCAAAAAGGCCTGGTGTCGAAACTGTAGTCAGTCTGGACACCAAACTGGAGACAAGGCCTGTCCCAAAAAAAGTTCCACTCCACACTCCAATCCAGGTAACACTGGAATGGCTAGTCTCCAAGTGGGATCAACAGTGTGCCCAGAGCAAATCAGGGTCCACACTGAAGCTACTCTAGTCTCTGAGGGTGGGGTGGATTTAGCCACACTAGCTGCCTGGCCCCCTAACATGCAAAAATACAGGCAGCAGCTCTTTATTAATGGGACAAGTGTAGAGGGCCTGAGGGATACAGGTGCCAGTGTCACCATGGTGACAGAGAAACTGGTTTCCCCTGGCCAATACCTGACTGGAAAAACTTATACAGTCACCAATGCTGACAATCAAACTAAAGCACATCCCATGGCAATGGTAACTTTAGAATGGGGAGGGGTCAATGGCCTGAAACAGGTGGTGGTCTCCTCAAACATCCCAGTAGACTGTCTGCTTGGAAATGACCTGGAGTCCTCAGCATGGGCTGAGGTAGAACTAAAAACCCATGCAGCCATGCTGGGTATCCCTGAACTGGTGTGTGTAAAAACAAGAGCACAGTGCAAGGCACAGGGTGAAAAAGTAGAGCTGGAGTCTGGAAAAATGGCCCAGCCTACCAAGAGAAAAGGAAAGTCAGTTGGGAAACCAACTGCAACACAGTCAGAAAAAGAGAACCTATCTTCTCAGGAAGAAGTTCTGCCCTCTGAGGGACCTGAGCCTTTGGAGCTTGATCCTTATCAGGTTGAGCTCTTAGGCCCAGGGGGACCCTCAAGGGAGGAGCTGTGTAAGGGACAAGAAACCTGTCCCTCTCTTGAAGGCCTTAGGCAGCAAGCTGCTGAAGAGTCCAAGGGCAAGAAAAATGGAACACATAGGGTCTATTGGGAAGATGGACTCCTGTACACTGAGGCCAGAGACCCCAAACCTGGTGCCACTAGGAGAGTGGTAGTGCCTCAGTCATTCAGAGAGTTTATTCTGACCTTAGCCCATGATATTCCCCTTGCTGGGCATTTGGGACAAACCAAGACGTGGGAGAGGTTAGTCAACCACTTCTACTGGCCCAATATGTCCCAGAAGGTTAAGGAGTTTTGCCTCTCCTGCCCCACCTGTCAATCCAGTGGTAAGACAGGTGGGCACCCAAAGGCCCCCCTCATTCCACTTCCAGTGGTGGGGGTCCCCTTTGAAAGAGTGGGTGTGGACATAGTTGGTCCACTGGAACCTCCCACAGCCTCAGGAAATATGTACATCCTAGTAGTAGTGGATCATGCTACTAGGTATCCTGAAGCTATTCCCCTTAGGTCGACTACTGCCCCTGCAGTAGCCAAGGCCCTCATTGGTATCTTTACCAGAGTGGGTTTCCCTAAGTAGGTGGTGTCTGACAGAGGTACCAACTTCATGTCAGCATACCTAAAACACATGTGGAATGAGTGTGGAGTGACTTACAAATTCACTACACCATACCATCCACAAACTAATGGCTTAGTTGAGAGATTCAACAAGACACTAAAAGGCATGATCATGGGGCTCCCAGAAAAACTCAAAAGGAGATGGGATGTCCTCTTGCCATGTCTACTTTTCGCTTACAGAGAGGTGCCACAGAAGGGAGTAGGATTCTCACCCTTTGAACTTCTGTTTGGTCACCCTGTAAGGGGACCACTTGCTCTTGTTAAAGAAGGCTGGGAGAGACCTCTTCATGAGCCTAAACAAGACATAGTGGACTATGTACTTGGCCTTCGCTCAAGAATGGCAGAGTACATGGAAAAGGCAACCAAAAACCTTGAGGCCAGCCAACAGCTCCAGAAGTTTTGGTATGACCAAAAGGCTGCACTGGTTGAGTTCCAACCAGGGCAGAAAGTCTGGGTTCTGGAGCCTGTGGCTCCCAGGGCACTCCAGGACAAATGGAGTGGCCCTTACCCAGTGCTAGAAAGGAAGAGTCAGGTCACCTACCTGGTGGACCTGGGCACAAGCAGGAGCCCCAAGAGGGTGATCCATGTGAACCGCCTTAAGCTCTTCCATGACAGGGCTGATGTGAATCTGTTGATGGTAACAGATGAGGATCAGGAGGCAGAGAGTGAACCTCTCCCTGATCTTCTGTCATCAGACCCAAAAGATGGCTCAGTAGATGGAGTGATCTACTCAGCCACCCTCTCTGGCCAACAGCAAGCTGATTGTAGGAGAGTCTTACAACAGTTTCCTGAACTCTTCTCCTTAACCCCTGGTCAGACACACCTGTGTACCCATGATGTGGACACAGGAGACAGCATGCCTGTCAAGAACAAAATCTTTAGACAATCTGACCATGTTAAGGAAAGCATTAAGGTGGAAGTCCACAAGATGCTGGAATTGGGAGTAATTGAGCGCTCTGACAGCCCCTGGGCTAGCCCAGTGGTTTTAGTCCCCAAACCTCACACCAAAGATGGAAAGAAAGAGATGAGGTTTTGTGTGGACTACAGAGGGCTCAATTCTGTCACCAAGACAGATGCTCATCCAATTCCTAGAGCTGATGAGCTCATAGATAAATTAGGTGCTGCCAAATTCTTAAGTACCTTTGACTTGACAGCAGGGTACTGGCAAATAAAAATGGCACCTGGAGCAAAAGAGAAAACAGCATTCTCCACACCTGATGGGCATTATCAGTTTACTGTTATGCCCTTTGGTTTAAAGAATGCCCCTGCCACCTTCCAAAGGTTGGTGAATCAAGTCCTTGCTGGCTTGGAGTCCTTTAGCACAGCTTATCTTGATGATATTGATGTCTTTAGCTCCACCTGGCAGGATCACCTGGTCCACCTGAAGAAGGTTTTGAAGGCTCTGCAATCTGCAGGCCTCTCTATCAAGGCATCCAAATGCCAGATAGGGCAGGGAACTGTGGTTTACTTGGGCCACCTTGTAGGTGGAGGCCAAGTTCAGCCACTCCAACCCAAGATCCAGACTATTCTGGACTGGGTAGCTCCAAAAACCCAGACCCAAGTCAGGGCATTCCTTGGCTTGACTGGGTACTACAAGAGGTTTGTGAAGGGATATGGATCCATTGTGACAGCCCTCACTGAACTCACCTCCAAGAAAATGCCCAAGAAAGTGAACTGGACTGTGGAATGCCAACAGGCCTTTGACACCCTGAAACAAGCAATGTGCTCAGCACCAGTTCTAAAAGCTCCAGATTATTCTAAGCAGTTCATTGTGCAGACAGATGCCTCTGAACATGGGATAGGGGCAGTTTTGTCCCAAACAAATGATGATGGCCTTGACCAGCCTGTTGCTTTCATTAGCAGGAGGTTACTCCCCAGGGAGCAGCGTTGGAGTGCCATTGAGAGGGAGGCCTTTGCTGTGGTTTGGTCCCTGAAGAAGCTGAGACCATACCTCTTTGGGACTCACTTCCTAGTTCAAACTGACCACAGACCTCTCAAATGGCTGATGCAAATGAAAGGTGAAAATCCTAAACTGTTGAGGTGGTCCATCTCCCTACAGGGAATGGACTTTATAGTGGAACACAGACCTGGGACTGCCCATGCCAATGCAGATGACCTTTCCAGGTTCTTCCACTTAGAAAATGAAGACTCTCTTGGGAAAGGTTAGTCTCATCCTCTTTCGTTTGGGGGGGGGGTTGTGTAAGGAAATGCCTCCTTGGCATGGTTGCCCCCTGACTTTTTGCCTTTGCTGATGCTATGTTTACAATTGAAAGTGTGCTGAGGCCTGCTAACCAGGCCCCAGCACCAGTGTTCTTTCCCTAACCTGTACTGTTGTATCCACAATTGGCAGACCCTGGCATCCAGATAAGTCCCTTGTAACTGGTACTTCTAGTACCAAGGGCCCTGATGCCAAGGAAGGTCTCTAAGGGCTGCAGCATGTCTTATGCCACCCTGGAGACCTCTCACTCAGCACAGACACACTGCTTGCCAGCTTGTGTGTGCTAGTGAGAACAAAACGAGTAAGTCGACATGGCACTCCCCTCAGGGTGCCATGCCAGCCTCTCACTGCCTATGCAAGTATAGGTCAGTCACCCCTCTAGCAGGCCTTACAGCCCTAAGGCAGGGTGCACTATACCATAGGTGAGGGTACCAGTGCATGAGCATGGTACCCCTACAGTGTCTAAACAAAACCTTAGACATTGTAAGTGCAGGGTAGCCAGAAGAGTATATGGTCTGGGAGTTTGTCAAACACGAACTCCACAGCACCATAATGGCTACACTGAAAACTGGGAAGTTTGGTATCAAACTTCTCAGCACAATAAATGCACACTGATGCCAGTGTACATTTTATTGCCAAATACACCCCAGAGGGCACCTTAGAGGTGCCCCCTGAAACTTAACCGACTGTCTGTGTAGGCTGACTAGTTCCAGCAGCCTGCCACACTAGAGACATGTTGCTGGCCCCATGGGGAGAGAGCCTTTGTCACTCTGAGGCCAGTAACAAAGCCTGCACTGGGTGGAGATGCTAACACCTCCCCCAGGCAGGAGCTGTAACACCTGGCGGTGAGCCTCATAGGCTCCCCCCTTTGTCACAGCACCGCAGGACACTCCAGCTAGTGGAGTTGCCCGCCCCCTCCGGCCCGGCCCCCACTTTTGGCGGCAAGGCCGGAGAAAATAATGAGAATAACAAGGAGGAGTCACTGGCCAGTCAGGACAGCCCCTAAGGTGTCCTGAGCTGAGGTGACTCTAACTTTTAGAAATCCTCCATCTTGCAGATGGAGGATTCCCCCAATAGGGTTAGGATTGTGACCCCCTCCCCTTGGGAGGAGGCACAAAGAGGGTGTACCCACCCTCAGGGCTAGTAGCCATTGGCTACTAACCCCCCAGACCTAAACACGCCCTTAAATTTAGTATTTAAGGGCTACCCTGAACCCTAGAAAATTAGATTCCTGCGACAACAAGAAGAAGGACTGCCCAGCTGAAAACCCCTGCAGAGGAAGACCAGAAGACAACAACTGCCTTGGCTCCAGAAACTCACCGGCCTGTCTCCTGCCTTCCAAAGAACTCTGCTCCAGCGACGCCTTCCAAAGGGACCAGCGACCTCTGAATCCTCTGAGGACTGCCCTGCTTCGACGACGACAAGAAACTCCCGAGGACAGCGGACCTGCTCCAAAAAGACTGCAACTTTGTTTCAAGAAGCAGCTTTAAAGAACCCTGCAACTCCCCGCAAGAAGCGTGAGACTTGCAACACTGCACCCGGCGACCCCGACTCGGCTGGTGGAGAACCAACACCTCAGGGAGGACCCCCGGACTACTCTACGACTGTGAGTACCAAAACCTGTCCCCCCTGAGCCCCCACAGCGCCGCCTGCAGAGGGAATCCCGAGGCTTCCCCTGACCGCGACTCTCTGAAACCTAAGTCCCGACGCCTGGAAAAGACCCTGCTCCCGCAGCCCCCAGGACCTGAAGGACCGGACTTTCACTGCAGAAGTGACCCCCAGGAGTCCCTCTCCCTTGTCCAAGTGGAGGTTTCCCCGAGGAAGCCCCCCCTTGCCTGCCTGCAGCGCTAAAGAGATCCCTTGATCTCTCATTGACTAACATTGCGAACCCGACGCTTGTTTCTACAGTGCACCCGGCCGCCCCCGCGCTGCTGAGGGTGAAATTTCTGTGTGGGCTTGTGTCCCCCCCGGTGCCCTACAAAACCCCCCTGGTCTGCCCTCCGAAGACGCGGGTACTTACCTGCAAGCAGACCGGAACCGGGGCACCCCCTTCTCTCCATTCTAGCCTATGCGTTTTGGGCACCACTTTGAACTCTGCACCTGACCGGCCCTGAGCTGCTGGTGTGATAACTTTGGGGTTGCTCTGAACCCCCAACGGTGGGCTACCTTGGACCAAGAACTGAACCCTGTAAGTGTCTTACTTACCTGGTAAAACTAACAAAAACTTACCTCCCCCAGGAACTGTGAAAATTGCACTGTGTCCACTTTTAAAGTAGCTATTTGTGAATAACTTGAAAAGTATACATGCAATTGAAATGATTCAAAGTTCCTAATGTACTTACCTGCAATACCTTTCAAACAAGATATTACATGTTAAATTTGAACCTGTGGTTCTTAAAATAAACTAAGAAAATATATGTTCGATGGCATCTGTCGCTGTAGATACGCATGTTCTGCAATAGCTCGCCATCTGGTGTTGGGCCGGAGTGTTACAAGTTGTTTTTCTTCGAAGAAGTCTTTCGAGTCACGGGACCGAGTGACTCCTCCTTTTGTCTCCATTGCGCATGGGCGTCGACTCCATCTTCGATTGTTTTTTTTCCGCCGTCGGGTTCGGACGTGTTCCTGTCGCTCCGAGTTTCGGAACGGAAACAATAGTTAATTTAGGAAGATTTTCGTCGTTATTGTTGCGATCGGGATCGGCGTGCTTAGATTCCACACCGCATCGAAGATCGAAGAGCTCCGGTGCCCTTCGGGGTAGTTTTTCGATCCTCCGTCGGGGCCTGGTCGGCCCGACCGCGTGCTGAAGAACGCCGATGGAACGGACCCCGTTCCGTTTCTGCCCCAAATGCCACAATAAATACCCCTACACAGACCAACACTTGGTCTGCAACCTGTGCCTGTCACCTGAGCACAGCGAAGACACCTGCGAGGCCTGTCGTGCGTTCCGGTCCCGAAAAACACTCCGAGACCGTCGAGCCAGAAGACTTCAAATGGCGTCCGCACCGACAGCCCAACGGGAGTTCGAGGAACAAGAAGAGGAAGGTACCTTCTCGATCCAAGACTCAGACTCCGAAGGATTCGACGATACACAAACCGTGAGTAAGACGTCGAAAACCACACAAAGAAACATTTACAAGGCCCAGGGGACGCCACTGCCACCAGGCCATGGCTCGACCCATAAATTCGGTGACCGACCGTCGGCACCGAAAAAGGCCCAAACAGTGCCGAGATCGTCCGACTCCGGTCGAGACACCGGCACGCAGCCTTCTCGGGACCGAGAAAGTGCTGGAGACAAGCCTCGACACCGAGATGCCGGTGTGGACACGGCTCGACGCTGAGACAGCGGCACCGAAACAGATCGACGCCGAGAGGTTTCGGCCCCGAAAAGGAAAAAAGTCACCTCGGAGCCGAAAAAACACGCAGACAAAGTTTCGATGCCGAAACAAACTGCAAGCGACCCAGCTTCAGGCTCTTATACAGAAGAGCACTCGCTAACCTCCCAAATGCAAAAGCATAGGTTTGAGGAAGAGCTACAAGCAACTGATGTGGACCATACGCAAAAGAGTATCTTCATTCAGCAGGGGACAGGAAAAATAAGCACCCTTCCCCCCATTAGGAGAAAGAGAAGGTTGGAGTTCCAGACGGAACAAGCACCACAACCAAAAGTGGTGAAAACAGTTACACCACCACCCTCTCCTCCGCCCGTGATTAACGTTTCACCAGCACAAACGCCATCACACTCCCCAGCTCACACCACCATGAGCCAGGGTGACCAAGATCAGGACGCATGGGACCTATACGACGCCCCAGTGTCAGATAACAGCCCGGAGGCATACCCTACAAAACCATCTCCGCCAGAAGACAGCACCGCGTACTCTCAGGTGGTGGCTAGAGCAGCACAATTTCACAACGTAAGCCTCCACTCAGAACAGGTCGAGGATGATTTCTTGTTCAACACACTCTCCTCCACCCACAGCTCCTACCAAAGCCTGCCTATGCTCCCTGGTATGCTCCGGCACGCAAAAGACATATTTAAGGACCCGGTCAAAAGTAGGGCAATCACACCAAGGGTGGAAAAAAAGTATAAACCGCCTCCTACGGACCCGGTTTTCATCACAACACAGCTGCCACCAGACTCTGTTGTTGTAGGAGCAGCTAGGAAAAGGGCCAACTCTCACACATCTGGAGATGCACCACCCCCAGATAAAGAAAGCCGCAAGTTCGATGCAGCTGGTAAGAGAGTCGCAGCACAAGCTGCAAACCAGTGGCGCATCGCGAACTCCCAGGCACTACTTGCGCGCTATGACAGAGCCCACTGGGACGAGATGCAACATCTCATTGAACATCTGCCCAAAGACTTCCAAAATAGGGCAAAACAAGTGGTTGAGGAGGGACAGACCATCTCCAACAACCAGATACGTTCCTCCATGGACGCTGCAGATACAGCTGCACGGACAATTAATACATCTGTAACTATCAGAAGGCATGCATGGCTCCGAACGTCTGGATTTAAACCAGAGATTCAACAAGCAGTTCTCAATATGCCTTTTAATGAAAAAGAACTGTTCGGTCCAGAAGTGGACACAGCGATTGAGAAACTCAAAAAAGATACGGACACTGCCAAAGCCATGGGCGCACTCTACTCCCCGCAGAGCAGAGGGAATTACAGCACATTCCGTAAAACGCCCTTTCGAGGGGGGTTTCGGGGTCAAAGCACACAAGCCAGCACCTCACAAGCAACACCGTCCACTTACCAGGGACAGTATAGAGGAGGTTTTCGGGGACAATATAGAGGAGGGCAATTCCCTAGAAATAGAGGGAGATTTCAAAGCCCCAAAACCCCTACTACTAAACAATGACTCACATGTCACTCACCCCCTCCACACAACACCAGTGGGGGGAAGAATAGGTCATTATTACAAAGCATGGGAGGAAATCACTACAGACACTTGGGTTCTAGCAATTATCCAACATGGTTATTGCATAGAATTTCTACAATTCCCTCCAAACATACCACCAAAAGCACAAAATTTAACAACACACCATTCCAATCTCCTGGAGATAGAAGTGCAGGCACTATTGCAAAAGAATGCAATCGAATTAGTGCCAAACACACAAATAAACACAGGAGTTTACTCACTGTACTTTCTGATACCAAAGAAGGACAAAACGCTGAGACCAATCCTAGACCTCAGAGTAGTGAACACTTTCATCAAATCAGACCACTTCCACATGGTCACACTACAAGAAGTATTGCCATTGCTAAAACTGCACGACTACATGGCAACTTTAGACCTCAAGGATGCTTATTTCCATATACCAATACACCCATCGCACAGGAAATACCTAAGGTTTGTATTCAAAGGAATACATTACCAATTCAAGGTACTGCCTTTCGGATTAACAACCGCACCAAGAGTCTTTACCAAATGTCTAGCAGTAGTCGCAGCACACATAAGAAGGCAGCAAATACATGTGTTCCCATATCTAGACGACTGGCTAATCAAGGCCCATTCGTTCATACAGTGCTCAAATCACACAAATCATATCATACAAACCCTCTTCAAACTAGGGTTCACCGTCAATTTCACAAAATCCAAAATTCTGCCACGCAAGGTACAACAATACCTGGGAGCCATAATAGACACATCAAAAGGAGTAGCCACTCCAAGTCCACAAAGAATTCAAAATTTCAACACCATCATACAACGCATGTATCCAACACAAAAGATACAAGCAAAGATGGTATTACAACTCCTAGGCATGATGTCATCATGCATAGCCATTGTCCCAAACGCAAGACTGCACATGAGGCCCTTCCAACAATGCCTAGCATCACAGTGGTCTCAAGCACAGGGTCACCTTCTAGATCTGGTGTTAATAGACCGCCAAACTTACCTCTCGCTTCTGTGGTGGAACAACATAAATTTAAACAAGGGGCGGCCTTTCCAAGACCCAGTGCCACAATACGTAATAACAATAGATGCTTCCATGACAGGGTGGGGAGCACACCTCAATCAACACAGCATACAAGGACAATGGAACGTACATCAAACAAAACTGCATATCAATCACCTAGAACTTCTAGCAGTTTTTCAAGCACTAAAAGCTTTCCAACCAATAATAGTTCACAAATACAGGGAGTGCAGAATTATTAGGCAAGTTGTATTTTTGAGGATTAATTTTATTATTGAACAACAACCATGTTCTCAATGAACCCAAAAAACTCATTAATATCAAAGCTGAATATTTTTGGAAGTAGTTTTTAGTTTGTTTTTAGTTTTAGCTATGTTAGGGGGATATCTGTGTGTGCAGGTGACTATTACTGTGCATAATTATTAGGCAACTCAACAAAAAAAAATATATACCCATTTCAATTATTTATTATTACCAGTGAAACCAATATAACATCTCAACATTCACAAATATACATTTCTGACATTCAAAAACAAAACAAAAAAAAATCAGTGACCAATATAGCCACCTTTCTTTGCAAGGACACTCAAAAGCCTGCCATCCATGGATTCTGTCAGTGTTTTGATCTGTTCACCATCAACATTGCGTGCAGCAGCAACCACAGCCTCCCAGACACTGTTCAGAGAGGTGTACTGTTTTCCCTCCTTGTAAATCTCACATTTGATGATGGACCACAGGTTCTCAATGGGGTTCAGATCAGGTGAACAAGGAGGCCATGTCATTAGATTTCCTTCTTTTATACCCTTTCTTGCCAGCCACGCTGTGGAGTACTTGGACGCGTGTGATGGAGCATTGTCCTGCATGAAAATCATGTTTTTCTTGAAGGATGCAGACTTCTTCCTGTACCACTGCTTGAAGAAGGGGTCTTCCAGGAACTGGCAGTAGGACTGGGAGTTGAGCTTGACTCCATCCTCAACCCGAAAAGGCCCCACAAGCTCATCTTTGATGATACCAGCCCAAACCACTACTCCACCTCCACCTTGCTGGCGTCTGAGTCGGACTGGAGCTCTCTGCCCTTTACCAATCCAGCCACGGGCCCATCAAGACTCACTCTCATTTCATCAGTCCATAAAACCTTAGAAAAATCAGTCTTGAGATATTTCTTGGCCCAGTCTTGACGTTTCAGCTTGTGTGTCTTGTTCAGTGGTGGTCGTCTTTCAGCCTTTCTTACCTTGGCCATGTCTCTGAGTATTGCACACCTTGTGCTTTTGGGCACTCCAGTGATGTTGCAGCTCTGAAATATGGCCAAACTGGTGGCAAGTGGCATCGTGGCAGCTGCACGCTTGACTTTTCTCAGTTCATGGGCAGTTATTTTGCTCCTTGGTTTTTCCACACGCTTCTTGCGACCCTGTTGACTATTTTGAATGAAACGCTTGATTGTTCGATGATCACGCTTCAGAAGCTTTGCAATTTTAAGAGTGCTGCATCCCTCTGCAAGATATCTCACTATTTTTGACTTTTCTGAGCCTGTCAAGTCCTTCTTTTGACCCATTTTGCCAAAGGAAAGGAAGTTGCCTAATAATTATGCACACCTGATATAGGGTGTTGATGTCATTAGACCACACCCCTTCTCATTACAGAGATGCACATCACCTAATATGCTTAATTGGTAGTAGGCTTTCGAGCCTATACAGCTTGGAGTAAGACAACATGCATAAAGAGGATGATGTGGTCAAAATACTCATTTGCCTAATAATTCTGCACTCCCTGTACATTCTCGTCAAAACAGACAACATGACAACAATGTATTATCTAAACAAGCAGGGAGGGACGCACTCCACGCAGTTAAGCCTGCTAGCACAAAAAATTTGGCATTGGGCAATTCACAACCAAATTCGCCTAATTGCACAGTTTATACCAGGGATACAAAATCAACTCGCAGACAATCTCTCTCGAGATCACCAACAGGTCCACGAATGGGAAATTCACCCCCAAATACTGAACACTTATTTCAAACTCTGGGGAACACCTCAGATAGACTTGTTTGCGACAAGGGAGAACGCAAAATGCCAAAACTTCGCATCCAGATACCCACACAAACAATCCCAAGGCAATGCCCTATGGATGAACTGGTCAGGGATATTTGCTTACGCTTTTCCTCCTCTCCCTCTCCTTCCTTACCTGGTAAACAAACTCAGTCAAAGCAAACTCAAACTCATATTGATAGCACCAACTTGGGCAAGGCAACCCTGGTACACAACGCTGCTAGACCTATCAGTGGTACCCTGCATCAAATTGCCCAACAGGCCAGATCTGTTGACACAGCACAACCAAAAGATCAGACACCCAGATCCAGCATCGCTGAATCTAGCAATCTGGCTCCTGAAATCCTAGAATTCGGGCACTTACAACTTACCCAAGAATGTATGGAAGTCATAAAACAAGCAAGAAGGCCATCCACCAGGCACTGCTATGCAAGTAAATGGAAGAGGTTTGTTTGCTACTGCCATATTAATCAAATACAACCATTACACACAACTCCAGAACATGTAGTGGGTTACTTGCTTCACTTACAAAAATCTAACCTAGCTTTCTCTTCCATTAAGATTCACCTTGCAGCAATATCTGCATACCTGCAGACTACCTATTCAACTTCCCTATATAGAATACCAGTCATTAAAGCATTCATGGAGGGCCTTAGGAGAATTATACCACCAAGAACACTACCTGTTCCTTCATGGAACCTAAATGTTGTCCTAACTAGACTTATGGGTCCACCTTTTGAACCCATGCACTCCTGCGACATACAGTTCCTAACCTGGAAGGTGGCATTTCTCATCGCCATTACTTCCCTGAGAAGAGTAAGCGAGATTCAGGCGTTTACTATACAGGAACCTTTTATACAACTACACAAAAATAAAGTCGTCCTAAGGACCAATCCTAAATTTTTGCCAAAGGTTATTTCACCGTTCCATCTAAATCAAACAGTGGAACTTCCAGTGTTCTTTCCACAGCCAGATACCGTAGCTGAAAGGGCACTACATACATTAGATGTCAAAAGAGCATTAATGTATTACATTGACAGAACAAAGAACATCAGAAAGACTAAACAACTCTTTATTGCATTTCAAAAACCTCATGCAGGAAACCCAATTTCAAAACAAGGTATAGCCAGATGGATAGTTAAATGCATCCAAATCTGCTACCTTAAAGCTAAACGACAGCTGCCCATTACACCAAGGGCACACTCAACCAGAAAGAAAGGTGCTACCATGGCCTTTCTAGGAAACATCCCAATGCAAGAAATATGTAAGGCAGCCACATGGTCTACGCCTCACACATTCACCAAGCACTACTGTGTAGACGTGTTATCCGCACAACAAGCCACAGTAGGTCAAGCTGTATTAAGGACATTATTTCAGACTACTTCCACTCCTACAGGCTGATCCACCGCTTTTGGGAAAATAACTGCTTACTAGTCTATGCAGAACATGCGTATCTACAGCGACAGATGCCATCGAACTGAAAATGTCACTTACCCAGTGTACATCTGTTCGTGGCATCAGTCGCAGTAGATTCGCATGTGCCCACCCGCCTCCCCGGGAGCCTGTAGCAGTTTGGAAGTTACCTTCAATTATTTATATATGTATCATCTCAACCTTAAATAGGTGCATACTTAGTCACTCCATTGCATGGGCACTATTACTACAATTCAACTCCTACCTCACCCTCTGCGGGGAAAAACAATCGAAGATGGAGTCGACGCCCATGCGCAATGGAGACAAAAGGAGGAGTCACTCGGTCCCGTGACTCGAAAGACTTCTTCGAAGAAAAACAACTTGTAACACTCCGGCCCAACACCAGATGGCGAGCTATTGCAGAACATGCGAATCTACTGCGACTGATGCCACGAACAGATGTACACTGGGTAAGTGACATTTTCATTTTCTATAACAAAACCTATTGGCTGGATTTGTCTCTGAGTGTGTGTACCTCATTTATTGTCTATGTGTATGTACAACAAATGCTTAACACTACTCCTTGGATAAGCCTACTGCTCGACCACACTACCACAAAATAGAGCATTAGTATTATCTATTTTTACCACTATTTTACCTCTAAGGGGAACCCTTGGACTCTGTGCATGCTATTCCTTACTTTGAAATAGCACATACAGAGCCAACTTCCTACAGTTGCCATTCGGAATGACCACTGCGCCAAGAGTTTTTACAAAATGCCTGGCAGTAGTAGCTGCACACAACAGAAGGCAGCAAATACATGTGTTCCCTTACCTGGACGATTGGTTAATCAAAACCAACACGCTAAGACGGTGTTCACAACACACAAAATATGTCATAGAAATCCTACACAAACTAGGTTCCTCAATCAACTACGCAAAGTCACACCTTCTGCCGTGTCAAACACAGCAATACTTGGGAGCAACAATCAACACAGCAAAAGGGATTGCCACTCCAAGTCCACAAAGAGTTCACACATTTCACAATGTGATACAGACCATGTATCCAAAACAAAAGATACAAGTCAAAATAGTAATGAAACTACTAGGCATGATGTCTTCATGCATAGCCATTGTCCCAAACGCAAGGTTGCACATGCGGCCCTTACAACAGTGCCTAGCATCACAATGGTCACAAGCACAGGGTCAGCTTCTAGATCTGGTGTTGATAGACCGCCAAACATACATCTCGCTTCAATGGTGGAACAGTATAAATTTAAACCAAGGGCGGCCTTTCCAAGACCCAGTGCCACAATACGTGATAACGACAGATGCATCCATGACAGGGTGTGGAGCACACCTCAATCAGCACAGCATCCAAGGACAATGGGACATACAGCAATGACAGTTTCACATAAATCACTTAGAATTGTTAGCGGTATTTCTAGCGCTGGAAGCATTTCAACCCATAATAACCCACAAATACATTGTTGTCATGTTGTCTGTTTTGACAAGAATGTATTACCTAAACAAACAGGACGGGACACACTCGACACAGTTGTGTCTCCTGACACAAAAAATATGGCATCGGGCGATTCACAACCACATTCGCCTAGTAGCACAATTTATTCCAGGAATTCAGAATCAGTTAGCAGACAATCTCTCTCGGGATCACCAACAGATCCACGAATGGGAGATTCACCCCCAAATACTGAACACTTACTTCCGAATTTGGGGAACACCACAAATAGATCTATTTGCAACAAAGGAAAACTCAAAATGCCAAAACTTCGCATCCAGGTACCCACAACATCAGTCTCCGGGCAATGCTCTATGGATGAACTGGTCAGGGATATTTGCGTACTCTTTTCCCCCTCTCCCACTCATTCTATATCTAGTAAACAAGTTGAGTCAAAACAAACTCAGACTAATAGCACCAACATGGGCAAGACAACCTTGGTACACAACACTACTATACCTTTCAGTAGTACCTCATGTCAAACTACCAAACAGACCAGATCTGTTAACACAACACAAACGACAAATCAGACATCCAAATCCAGCATCGCTGAATCTAGCAATTTGACTCCTGAAATCCTAGAATTCGGACACTTAGACCTCACACAAGAATGTATGGAGGTCATAAGACAAGCTAGGAAGCCTACCACTAGACACTGCTATGCAAATAAGTGGAAAAGATTTGTTTATTACTGCCATAATAATCAAATTCAACCCTTACACGCATCTGCAAAAGATATAGTAGGATACTTACTACATGTGCAAAAGTCAAAACTAGCTTTCTCTTCCATAAAAATACATCTTACTGCAATTTCAGCTTACCTGCAAATTACACACTCAACTTCATTATTTAGGATACCAGTCATAAAAGCATTTATGGAAGGCCTAAAGAGAATTTAATCCACAAAGAACACCACCAGTTCCTTCATGGAACCTCAACATTGTATTAACACGAGTCGTGGGTCCACCTTTTGAGCCCATGCACTCTTGTGAAATGCAATACTTAACGTGGAAAGTTGCATTTTTAATTGCCATCACATCTCTAAGAAGAGTGAGTGAAATTCAAGCATTTACCATACAAGAACCATTTATTCAAATACACAAAAATAAAGTAGTTCTACGAACAAATCCTAAATTTTTACCAAAAGTAATCTCACCGTTCCACTTGAATCAAACGGTAGAATTACCAGTGTTCTTCCCTCAGCCAGATTCTGTAGCTGAAAGAGCACTACATACATTAGACATCAAAAGAGCACTAATGTACTACATTCACAGAACAAAACTAATTCGAAAAACAAAACAACTATTTATTGCCTTTCAAAAACCTCATACAGGAAATCCAATTTCAAAACAAGGCATTGCTAGATGGATAGTTAAGTGCATTCAAACCTGCTATCTTAAAGCTAAAAGAGAGCTGCCTATTACACCAAAGGCACACTCAACCAGAAAGAAAGGTGCTACCATGGCCTTTCTAGGAAATATTCCAATGAACGAAATATGTAAGGCAGCTACATGGTCTACGCCTCATACATTTACCAAGTACTACTGTGTAGATGTGTTAACTTCACAACAAGCCACAGTAGGTCAAGCGGTACTACGAACATTGTTTCAAACAACTTCAACTCCTACAGGCTGAACCACCGCTTTTGGGGAGATAACTGCTTACTAGTCTATGCACAGCATGTGTGTAGGAAGTTGGCTCTGTATGTGCTATTTCAAAGTAAGGAATAGCATGCACAGAGTCCAAGGGTTCCCCTTAGAGGTAAAATAGTGGTAAAAATAGATAATACTAATGCTCTATTTTGTGGTAGTGTGGTCGAGCAGTAGGCTTATCCAAGGAGTAGTGTTAAGCATTTGTTGTACATACACATAGACAATAAATGAGGTACACACACTCAGAGACAAATCCAGCCAATAGGTTTTTGTATAGAAAAATATCTTTTCTTAGTTTATTTTAAGAACCACAGGTTCAAATTCTACATGTAATATCTCATTCGAAAGGTATTGCAGGTAAGTACTTTAGGAACTTTAAAGCATAAAAATTGCATGTATACTTTACAAGTTATTGACAAATAGCTGTTTTAAAAGTGGACACTTAGTGCAATTTTCACAGTTCCTAGGGGAGGTAAGTATTTGTTAGTTTTACCAGGTAAGTAAGACACTTACAGGGTTCAGTTCTTGGTCCAAGGTAGCCCACCGGTGGGGGTTCAGAGCAACCCCAAAGTTACCACACCAGCAGCTCAGGGCCGGTCAGGTGCAGAGTTCAAAGTGGTGCTCAAAACACATAGGCTAGAATGGAGAGAAGGGGGTGCCCCGGTTCCGGTCTGCTTGCAGGTAAGTACCCGCGTCTTCGGAGGGCAGACCAGGGGGGTTTTGTAGGGCACCGGGGGGGACACAAGCCCACACAGAAATTTCACCCTCAGCGGCGCGGGGGCGGCCGGGTGCAGTGTAGAAACACGCGTCGGGTTCGCAATGTTAGTCTATGAGAGATCTCGGGATCTCTTCAGCGCTGCAGGCAGGCAAGGGGGGGGTTCCTCGGGGAAACCTCCACTTGATCAAGGGAGAGGGACTCCTGGGGGTCACTCCTCCAGTGAAAGTCCGGTCCTTCAGGTCCTGGGGGCTGCGGGTGCAGGGTCTCTCCCAGGTGTCGGGACTTAGGATTCAAAGAGTCGCGGTCAGGGGAAGCCTCGGGATTCCCTCTGCAGGCGGCGCTGTGGGGGCTCAGGGGGGACAGGTTTTTGTACTCACAGTCTTAGAGTAGTCCTGGGGTCCCTCCTGAGGTGTTGGATCGCCACCAGCCGAGTCGGGGTCGCCGGGTGCAGTGTTGCAAGTCTCACGCTTCTTGCGGGGAGCTTGCAGGGTTCTTTAAAGCTGCTGGAAACAAAGTTGCAGCTTTTCTTGGAGCAGGTCCGCTGTCCTCGGGAGTTTCTTGTCTTTTCGAAGTAGGGGCAGTCCTCAGAGGATGTCGAGGTCGCTGGTCCCTTTGGAAGGCGTCGCTGGAGCAGGATCTTTGGAAGGCAGGAGACAGGCCGGTGAGTTTCTGGAGCCAAGGCAGTTGTCGTCTTCTGGTCTTCCTCTGCAGGGGTTTTCAGCTAGGCAGTCCTTCTTCTTGTAGTTGCAGGAATCTGATTTTCTAGGGTTCAGGGTAGCCCTTAAATACTAAATTTAAGGGCGTGTTTAGGTCTGGGGGGTTAGTAGCCAATGGCTACTAGCCCTGAGGGTGGGTACACCCTTTTTGTGCCTCCTCCCAAGGGGAGGGGGTCACAATCCTAACCCTATTGGGGGAATCCTCCATCTGCAAGATGGAGGATTTCTAAAAGTTAGAGTCACTTCAGCTCAGGACACCTTAGGGGCTGTCCTGACTGGTCAGTGACTCCTCCTTGTTTTTCTCATTATCTTCTCCGGCCTTGCCGCCAAAAGTGGGGCCTGGCCGGAGGGGGCGGGCAACTCCACTAGCTGGAGTGTCCTGCTGGGTTGGCACAAAGGAGGTGAGCCTTTGAGGCTCACCGCCAGGTGTGACAATTCCTGCCTGGGGGAGGTGTTAGCATCTCCACCCAGTGCAGGCTTTGTTACTGGCCTCAGAGTGACAAAGGCACTCTCCCCATGGGGCCAGCAACATGTCTCGGTTTGTGGCAGGCTGCTAAAACTAGTCAGCCTACACAGATAGTCGGTTAAGTTTCAGGGGGCACCTCTAAGGTGCCCTCTGGGGTGTATTTTACAATAAAATGTACACTGGCATCAGTGTGCATTTATTGTGCTGAGAAGTTTGATACCAAACTTCCCAGTTTTCAGTGTAGCCATTATGGTGCTGTGGAGTTCGTGTTTGACAAACTCCCCGACCATATACTCTTATGGCTACCCTGCACTTACAATGTCTAAGGTTTTGTTTAGACACTGTAGGGGTACCATGCTCATGCACTGGTACCCTCACCTATGGTATAGTGCACCCTGCCTTAGGGCTGTAAGGCCTGCTAGAGGGGTGTCTTACCTATACTGCATAGGCAGTGAGAGGCTGGCATGGCACCCTGAGGGGAGTGCCATGTCGACTTACTCGTTTTGTCCTCACTAGCACACACAAGCTGGCAAGCAGTGTGTCTGTGCTGAGTGAGAGGTCTCCAGGGTGGCATAAGACATGCTGCAGCCCTTAGAGACCTTCCTTGGCATCAGGGCCCTTGGTACTAGAAGTACCAGTTACAAGGGACTTATCTGGATGCCAGGGTCTGCCAATTGTGGATACAAAAGTACAGGTTAGGGAAAGAACACTGGTGCTGGGGCCTGGTTAGCAGGCCTCAGCACACTTTCAATTGTAAACATAGCATCAGCAAAGGCAAAAAGTCAGGGGGCAACCATGCCAAGGAGGCATTTCCTTACAATGTGTATCTGCAGCTACACATGCCATCGAACGGAAAATGTCACTTACCCAGTGTACATCTGTTCGTGGCATTAGTCGCTGCAGATTCACATGCGCCCACCCGCCTCCCCGGGAGCCTGTAGCCTTTTAGAAGTAGATCTTGAACATTTGTACATTTGTAAATATATTACTTTAAAATTCATTATATACATACGTATTCACTCCATTGCATGGGCACTATTACTAGCATACACAACTCCTACCTCACCCTCTGCGGGGAAAACAATCTAAGATGGAGTCGACTCCCATGCGCAATGGAGTCGAAATCGGAGGAGTCCCTCGGTCTCGTGACTCGAAAAGACTTCTTCGAAGAAAAACAACTTGTAACACTCCGAGCCCAACACCAGATGGCGGGATGTGCACAGCATGTGAATCTGCAGCGACTAATGCCACGAACAGATGTACACTGGGTAAGTGACATTTTCCATATATATATTCACATACATAATTAATGGTGAGTAAATATACATTTGTTAAACAGGTTTAAAGAGTGTGTGTGTAATTTATTGTTATAACATAGTAGCGATACATATATTGTCTAGAATATACACGTAATCAGATTAAAAATATTTATCAACATAGGCATATGCAGTCCATTGTAATTTGAATATGGTGGTTATGAAGGAAAGAGCCAACTCTTGAGTAGTCTTCTGAAGACAAGGTAGTTAGCTCTGGATCTTATATTTGGGGGTAAGGTACTGTAGGAGGCTGGCCTGGTTTACAGTGGGTACCTGATGGTACTTACACCTTGTGCCAGGTCCAGTTATCCCTTATTAGTATATTAGAGGTGTTCTAGCAGCTTAGGCTGATAGAGGTAGCTATAGCAGAGCAGCTTAGCTATAACTAAGCTGAACTTGGAGACTTGCAAAGCTCCTTCTATACCATTTAGATCATATGCACAATATCATAAGAAAACACAATACTCAGTTACTAAAAATAAAGGTACTTTATTTTAGTGACAATATGCCAAAAGTATCTCAGAGAATACTCTCACTTAGGAGGTAAGTAATATACACAAATTATATGCACACAAACCAAAAACAGGTAAGTAACAGTTACAAAAGTAGTGCAAACAATGTAGAATCCCAATAGAATGCAATAGGGAGAAATAGGTCTAGGGGCAACACAAACCATATACTCCAAAAGTGGAATGCGAACCACGAATGGACCCCAGGCCTAGTGTAGTGTGTAGAGAGTCGCTGGAAGTGTAAGAAAACACTAATGGGGTCCAAGATACCCCCACCCCAAGACCCTGAAAAGTAGGAGTAAAGTTACCCTACTACCCCAGAAAGACAGTAAAGTCGAGCTACGGGGATTCTGCAAGGCCAACAACTGACTGCAAAACACTGAAGACGGATTCCTGGACCTGAGGACCTGTAAAGAAAGGGGACCCAAGTCCAAGAGTCATGCACGTGACGGGGGGGGGGGCTGGAGCCCACTAAACCCCTGATGAAGGTGCAAAAGGGCTGCCTCCGGGTGGAAGAAGCCGAAGATTCTGCAACAACGGAAGGTGCCAGGAACTTCTCCTTTGGTCAGAAGATGTCCCATGGCGTGCTGGAGGATGCAGAGTTGTTTCCACGCAGAAAGACCGCAAACAAGCCTTGCTAGCTGTAAGAGTCGCAGTTTAGGATTTTGGGTGCTGCCAGGGCCCAGGAAGGACCAGGAGGTCGCCCCTTGGAGGAGGAGACAGAAGGGGGCGCTCAGCCACTCAGAAAGCACGCAGAAGCAGGCAGCACTCGTAGAAGCACCTGAACAGGCGCTTAGAAGATCTGAGGACAGAGGTCTACTTAGAGTCACAAAAGAGGGTTCCACGACATCTGAGTCCAACTCACCGAGTTGGGCAATGCAGGACGGAGTGCTGGGGACCTGGGCTAGGCTGTGCACGAAATAAGTCTTGCAAAAGTGCACACAAGCCTGAGCAGCTGCAGATCATGCAGTACACAGGATTACGGTCTGGTGTGGGGAGGCAAGGACTTACCTCCACCAAATTTGGACTGAAGGGCCACTGGACTGTCTGACACTTGGACCAGGCTCCTGTATTCCAGGGACCACGCTCATCAGGGTGAGAGGGGACCCAGAGGACCGGTTATGCAGATGTTTGGTGCCTGCGTTGGCAGGGGGGAAAATTCTGTCGACCCACAGGAGATTTCTTCTTGGCTTCCAGTGCAGGGTGAAGGCAGACAGCCCTCGGAGCATGCACCACCAGGAAACAGTCGAGAAAGCCGGCAGGATTAGGCGCTACAATGTTGCCGGTAGTTGTTTTGCTTCTTTGTTGCGGTTATGCAGGTGTCCTGGAGCAGTCAGCGGTCGATCCTTGGCAGAAGTCGAAGAGGGAAGTGCAGAGGAACTCTGGTGAGCTCTTGCATTCATTATCTGAGGAATAGCCCATGGAGGAGGATTGGCTACTGAGAAAGGTAAGCACCTATCAGGAGGGGTCTCTGGCGTCACCTGTTGGCACTGGCCACTCAGAGCTGTCCATTGTGCCCTCACACCTTTGCATCCAAGATGGCAGAGGTCTGGGACACACTGGAGGAGCTCTGGGCACCTCCCATGGGAGGTGCTGGTCAGGGGAGTGGTCACTCCCCTTTCCTTTGTCCTGTTTCGCCCTGGAGCAGGGCTGGGGGGGGATCCCTGAACCGGTGTAGACCGGCTTATGCAGAGATGGGCACCATCTGTGCCCATTAAAGCATTTCCAGAGGCTGGGGGAGGCTACTCCTCCCCAGCCCTTCACACCTATTTCCAAAGGGAGAGGGTGTAACACCCTCTCTCAGAGGAAATCCTTTGTTCTGCTTTCCTGGGACCAGGCTGCCCAGGCCCCAGAGGGACAAAAACCTGTCTGAGGGGTTGGCAGCAGCAGTAGCTGCAGTGGAGACCCCGGAAAGTTAGTTTGGAAGTATCCGGGCTCTGTGCTGGAGACCCGGGGACGCATGGCCATGTTTGGAGTTACCATGGTGAACGCTACATATAAGTATTGACCTATATGTAGTGCACCCGTGTAATGGTGTCCCCGCGCACTCAAAGTCTGGGGAATTTCCCCTGAACAATGTGGGGGCACCTTGGCTAGTGCCAGAGTGCCTACACACTAAGTAACTTAGCACCCAACCTTTACCAGGTAAAGGTTAGACATATAGGTGACTTATAAGTTACTTAAGTGCAGTGTAAAATGGCTGTGAAATAACGTGGACGTTATTTCACCCAGGCTGCAGTGGCAGGCCTGTGTAAGAATTGTCTGAGCTCCCTATGGGTGGCAAAAGAAATGCTGCAGCCCATAGGGATCTCCTGGAACCCCAATACCCTGGGTACCTAGATACCATATACCAGGGAATTATAAGGGTGTTCCGGTGTGCCATTGAGAATTGGTAAAATTAGTCACTAGCCTGCAGTGACAATTTTAGAAAGCAGAGAGTGCATAAACAATGAGTTTCTGGTTAGCAGAGCCTCAGTGATAGTTAGGCACCACACAAGGAACACATATGGGCCACAAACTTATGAGCACTGGGGTCCTGGCTAGCAGGATCCCAGTGACACATATCAAACATACTGACAACATAGGGTTTCCACTATGAGCACTGGGGCCCTGGCTAGCAGGATCCCAGTGAGACAGTAAAAACACCCTGACACAAACTCAGAAACAGGCCAAAAGTGGGGTGTAAGGAAATGCCTCCTTGGCATGGTTGCCCCCTGACTTTTTGCCTTTGCTGATGCTATGTTTTTGCCAAGGAAGGTCTCTAAGGGCTGCAGCATGTCTTATGCCACCCTGGAGACCCCTCACTCAGCACAGACACACTGCTTGCCAGCTTGTGTGTGCTGGTGAGAACAAAACAAGTAAGTCGACATGGCACTCCCCTCAGGGTGCCATGCCAGCCTCTCACTGCCTATGCAGGTATAGATAAGTCACCCCTCTAGTAGGCCTTACAGCCCTAAGGCAGGGTGCACTATACCATAGGTGAGGGCACCAGTGCATGAGCACTGTGCCCCTACAGTGTCTAAGCAATACCTTAGACATTGTAAGTGCAGGGTAGCCATAAGAGTATATGGTCTGGGAGTCTGTTTTACACGAACTCCACAGCCCCATAATGGCTACACTGAAAACTGGGAAGTTTGGTATCAAACTTCTCAGCACAATAAATGCACACTGATGCCAGTGTACATTTTATTGTAAAATACACCACAGAGGGCACCTTAGAGGTGCCCCCTGAAACCTTAACCAACTATCTGTGTAGGCTGACTGGTTCCAGCAGCCTGCCACAACCGAGACATGTTGCTGGCCCCATGGGGAGAGTGCCTTTGTCACTCTGAGGCCAGTAACAAAGCCTGCACTGGGTGGAGATGCTAACACCTCCCCCAGGCAGGAGCTGTAACACCTGGCGGTGAGCCTCAAAGGCTCACCCCTTTGTCACAGCACCGCAGGACACTCCAGCTAGTGGAGTTGCCCGCCCCCTCCGGCCACGGCCCCCACTTTTGGCGGCAAGACCGGAGGAAACAAAGAAAACAACAAGGAGGAGTCACTGGCCAGTCAGGACAGCCCCTAAGGTGTCCTGAGCTGAAGTGACTCTAACTTTTAGAAATCCTCCATCTTGCAGATGGAGGATTCACCCAATAGGATTAGGGATGTGACCCCCTCCCCTTGGGAGGAGGCAGAAAGAGGGTGTACTCACCCTCAGGGCTAGTAGCCATTGGCTACTAACCCCCCAGACCTAAACACGCCCTTAAATTTAGTATTTAAGGGCTTCCCTGAACCTAAGAATTTAGATTCCTGCAACTTACCTGAAGAAGAAGACTGCTGAGCTGAAAAACCCCTGCAGAGGAGGAACAGAAGACACCAACTGCTTTGGCCCCAGTCCTACCGGCCTGTCTCCTGCCTTCCAAAGAAACCTGCTCCAGCGACGCTTTCCAAGGGACCAGTGACCTCTGAATCCTCTGAGGACTGCCCGACTTCGAGAAAGACAAGAAACTCCCGAGGACAGCGGCCCTGCTCCAAAAGAACTGCAAGTTTGTTTCAAGTAGCAGATTTAAAGACCCCTGCAACTCCCCGCAAGAAGCGTGAGACTTGCAACACTGCACCCGGCGACCCCGACTTGACTGGTGGAGAAACAACGCTTCAGGGAGGACCCTCCGGCGACTCTACGACCGTGAGTAACCAAAGTTGTCCCCCCTGATCCCCCACAGCGACGCCTGCAGAGGGAATCCCCAGGCTCCCCCTGACCGCGACTGTCTGAACTCCAATTCCCGACGGCTGGAAAAGACCCTGCACCCGCAGCCCCCAGCACCTGAAGGATCGGAACTTCTGTGCAGGAGTGACCCCCAGGAGGCCCTCTCCCTTGCCCAGGTGGTGGCTACCCCGAGGAGCCCCCCCCTTGCCTGCCTGCAACGCTGAAGAGATCCCTTGATCTCTCATTGATTTCCATTGAAAACCCGACGCATGTTTCTACACTGCACCCGGCCGCCCCAGTGCCGCTGAGGGTGTACTTTTTGTGTGGACTTGTCGTCCCCCCGCCCCCATGCCCTACAAAACCCCCCTGGTCTGCCCTCCGAAGACGCGGGTACTTACCTGCTGGCAGACTGGAACCGGGGCACCCCCTTCTCTCCATTGAAGCCTATGTGTTTTGGGCACCTCTTTGACCTTTGCACCTGACCGGCCCTGAGCTGCTGGTGTGATAACTTAGGGGTTGCTCTGAACCCCCAACGGTGGGCTACCTTGGACCCAAACCTGAGACTTGTAAGTGATTTACTTACCTGACAAAACTAACAAAAACTTACCTCCCCCAGGAACTGTGAAAATTGCACTGTGTCCATTTTTAAAACAGCTTATTGTGTTTTATGTTAAAAGTATACATGCTAATGAAATGATTCAAAGTTCCTAAAGTACTTACCTGCAATACCTTTCAAATGAGATATTACATGTAGAATTTGAACCTGTGGTTCTTAAAATAAACTAAGAAAAGATATTTTTCTATAACAAAACCTATTGGCTGGATTTGTCTCTGAGTGTGTGTTCCTCATTTATTGCCTGTGTGTATGTACAACAAATGCTTAACACTACTCCTTTGATAAGCCTACTGCTCGACCACACTACCACAAAATAGAGCATTAGTATTATCTCTTTTTGCCACTATCTTACCTCTAAGGGGAACCCTTGGACTCTGTGCATACTATTCCTTACTTTGAAATAGTGCATACAGAGCCAACTTCCTACATTGGTGGATCAGCGGTGGGGTACAAGACTTTGCATTTGCTGGACTACTCAGCCAATACCTGATCACACGACAAATTCCAAAAATTGTCATTAGAAATTGATTTTTGCAATTTGAAATTTTTCTAAATTCTTAAAAGTCCTGCTAGGGCCTTGTGTTAGTCCCTGTTTAGCATTTCTTTTAGAGTTTAAAAGTTTGGTAAAAGTTTGAATTAGATTCTAGAACTAGTTTTAGTTTCTTTAAATGTATTCCAACTTTTAGAAGCATAATGTCTAGCACAGATGTGAATGTGGTGGAACTCGACACCACACCTTACCTCCATCTACAGATGAGAGAGCTAAGGTCACTCTGTAAAATAAAGAAAATAACAATGGGCTCCAGACCTTCCAAACTACAGCTCCAGGAGCTGTTGGCAGAGTTTGAAAGAGCCAACCCCTCTGAGGATGGCAACACAGAGGATGATGATAGTGACTTGGAGGGTGATTCCCCCCCACCAGTCCTATCTAGGGAGAACAGAGCCCCTCAAGCCCTGACTCCACAAATAATAGTCAGAGATGCTGGTTCCCTCACAGGAGGGACCAATAACTCTGAAATCACTGAGGATAACTCCAGTGAAGAGGACATCCAGTTAGCCAGGATGGCCAAAAGATTGGCTTTGGAAAGACAGATCCTAGCCATAGAAAGGGAAAGACAAGAGATGGGCCTTGGACCCATCAATGGTGGCAGCAACATAAATAGGGTCAGAGATTCTCCTGACATGTTGAAAATCCCTAAAGGGATTGTAACTAAATATGAAGATGGTGATGACATCACCAAATGGTTCACAGCTTTTGAGAGGGCTTGTGTAACCAGAAAAGTGAACAAATCTGTAGGAAGTTGGCTCTGTATGTGCTATTTCAAAGTAAGGAATAGCATGCACAGAGTCCAAGGGTTCCCCTTAGAGGTAAAATAGTGGTAAAAAGAGATAATACTAATGCTCTATTTTGTGGTAGTGTGGTCGAGCAGTAGGCTTATCCAAGGAGTAGTGTTAAGCATTTGTTGTACATACACATAGACAATAAATGAGGTACACACACTCAGAGACAACTCCAGTCAATAGGTTTTGTTATAGAAAAATATCTTTTCTTACTTTATTTTAAGAACCACAGGTTCAAATTTAACATGTAATATCTTGTTTGAAAGGTATTGCAGGTAAGTACATTAGGAACTTTGAATCATTTCAATTGCATGTATACTTTTCAAGTTATTCACAAATAGCTATTTTAAAAGTGGACACAGTGCAATTTTCACAGTTCCTGGGGGAGGTAAGTTTTTGTTAGTTTTACCAGGTAAGTACGACACTTACAGGGTTCAGTTCTTGGTCCAAGGTAGCCCACCGTTGGGGGTTCAGAGCAACCCCAAAGTTACCACACCAGCAGCTCAGGGCCAGTCAGGTGCAGAGTTCAAAGTGGTGCCCAAAACGCATAGGCTTCAATGGAGAGAAGGGGGTGCCCCGGTTCCAGTCTGCCAGCAGGTAAGTACCCGCGTCTTCGGAGGGCAGACCAGGGGGGTTTTGTAGGGCACCGGGGGGGGACACAAGCCCACACAGAAATTTCACCCTCAGCGGCGCGGGGGCGGCCGGGTGCAGTGTTAGAACAAGCGTCGGGTTCGCAATGGAAGTCAATGAGAGATCAAGGGATCTCTTCAGCGCTGCAGGCAGGCAAGGGGGGGCTTCCTCGGGGAAACCTCCACTTGGGCAAGGGAGAGGGACTCCTGGGGGTCACTTCTGCAGTGAAAGTCCGGTCCTTCAGGTCCTGGGGGCTGCGGGTGCAGGGTCTTTTCCAGGCGTCGGGACTTAGGTTTCAGAGAGTCGCGGTCAGGGGAAGCCTCGGGATTCCCTCTGCAAGTGGTGCTGTGGGGTCTCAGGGGGGACAGGTTTTGGTACTCACAGTCGTAGAGTAGTCCGGGGGTCCTCCCTGAGGTGTTGGTTCTCCACCAGCCGAGTCGGGGTCGCCGGGTGCAGTGTTGCAAGTCTCACGCTTCTTGCGGGGAGATTGCAGGGTTCTTTAAAGCTGCTCCTTTGGATAAAGTTGCAGTCTTTTTGGAGCAGGTCCGCTGTCCTCGGGAGTTTCTTGTCGTCGAAGCAGGGCAGTCCTCAGAGGATTCAGAGGTCGCTGGTCCCTTTGGAAGGCGTCGCTGGAGCAGAGTTCTTTGGAAGGCAGGAGACAGGCCGGTGAGTTTCTGGAGCCAAGGCAGTTGTTGTCTTCTGGTCTTCCTCTGCAGGGGTTTTCAGCTAGGCAGTCCTTTTTCTTGTTGTTGCAGGAATCTAGTTTCTAGGTTCAGGGAGAGCCCTTAAATACTAAATTTAATGGCGTGTTTAGGTCTGGGGGGTTAGTAGCCAATGGCTACTAGCCCTGAGGGTGGGTACACCCTCTTTGTGCCTCCTCCCAAGGGGAGGGGGTCACATTCCTATCCCTATTGGGGGAATCCTCCTTCTACAAGATGGAGGATTTCTAAAAGTCAGTCACCTCCGCTCAGGACACCTTAGGGGCTGTCCTGACTGGCCAGTGACTCCTCCTTGTTTTTCTCATTATCTCTCCTGGACTTGCCGCCAAAAGTGGGGGCTGGGTCCAGGAGGCGGGCATCTCCACTAGCTGGAGTGCCCTGGGGCATTGTAACACAAAGCTTGAGCCTTTGAAGCTCACTGCTAGGTGTTACAGTTCCTGCAGGGGGGAGGTGTGAAGCACCTCCACCCAGAGCAGGCTTTGTTTCTGTCCTCAGAGAGCACAAAGGCTCTCACCGGATGAGGTCAGACACTCTTCTCTCAGCAGCAGGCTGGCACAGACCAGTCAGTCCTGCACTGAACAATTGGGTAAAATACAGGGGGTATCTCTAAGATGCCCTCTGTGTGCATTTTTTAATAAATCCAACACTGGCATCAGTGTGGGTTTATTATTCTGAGAAGTTTGATACTAAACTTCCCAGTATTCAGTGTAGCCATTATGGAGCTGTGGAGTTCGTTTTTGACAGACTCCCAGCCCATATACTCTTATGGCTACCCTGTACTTACAATGTCTAAGGTTTTGCTTAGACACTGTAGGGGGATAGTGCTCATGCACATATGCCCTCACCTGTGGTATAGTGCACCCTGCCTTAGGGCTGTAAGGCCTACTAGAGGGGTGACTTACCTATGCCACAGGCAGTGGGAGGTTGGCATGGCACCCTGAGGGGAGTGCCATGTCGACTTAGTCATTTTCTCCCATCAGCACACACAAGCTGGCAAGCAGTGTGTCTGTGCTGAGTGAGGGGTCCCTAGGGTGGCATAAGACATGCTGCAGCCCTTAGAGACCTTCCCTGGCATCAGGGCCCTTGGTACCAGGGGTACCAGTTACAAGGGACTTACCTAGGTGCCAGGGTTGTGCCAATTGTGGAAACAATGGTACATTTTAGGTGAAAGAACACTGGTGCTGGGGCCTGGTTAGCAGGGTCCCAGCACACTTCTCAGTCAAGTCAGCATAAGTATCAGGCAAAAAGTGGGGGGTAACTGCAACAGGGAGCCATTTCTTTACACAAGCCCCCCCCAGCCCACAGGCCAGGAGACTCAGCCAAAGCTGGGAGAGTCTTCCTAGTCTGTCAGGCGAGGAAGAGTAGAGGAAATAGGCTGGTTTGTTGCAGGGCCTACTCTGCCTTACATCCTCCTGTTCAGGTCATTCCCTCTGGGGAACTGACCCACTTCCACAGTGATAGGACCTAGTCTGAACTGCCTCTTGTCTGTGCTTTTTATGTCTTCACCCATTCTCTCTATTTTGGGGTTAGAGGTATCCACCTCTGCTAATCTTATCTTAGCCAGGGTCACCCCTAGCTTACCCAAAGAGGTTACCCAGAGCTGGAGTAACCCCACCATGACCAACAGGGTCAGGGGGCCTAACTTGCTATTTGGCATGGGGTCAGACCACCATGCCAAGGATAGTGCAGCCATAAAGGCTAACACCCAGCAGAGGCCACTGACAGCTATCAGTGCCCAGAACCACACCTTTAGCTCTTCACCTACAAGTGAAGGGGCTAAGTTACAGGCTTCTTTGGGTTCAGGGTGCCTGTCTGCTGTATTAGAGTGGGGGGTTACCACATCTTGTAGTAAACACCCTTCTTCCACTCTTTCTTCTGTTAGCTGAGGAGCCACCCACTCAGGCTTAACAGTTGCCTGACTAGCCAGGACTTCTTGTGGGTCAGGTTGGACTTTATCAGAGCCACTTTTGGAGTTCTCCCCTACTGGAGCAGAATCTCCTTGGCTTGCTGGAACCTTGGCTAAAGGTTGTCCACCTTTCCTACTCTGTTTCCTTTTCTTTTTCTTCTGGGGCCTACTTGCATTTACTGCAGAGGCAGGCACTCCAGAATCCTTGGGAGAGGACTGGCACTGGACCAGTTCCTCTCTTGGGCTCTGACTAACCTCTGGGTAGTCATTTCCAAGGAGACAATCAAGGGGGAGGTCTGTACTGACTACCACCCTTCTCCAGCTAAAAGTCCCACCCACTTCTATGGGCACAAAAGCCACAGGCCTATCAGTGACCCTGTCTGGGCTAACTCTTACTCTGGCCATCTCACCTGGGATGTACTGGTTTGAGAACACCAGCCTGTCATGCACAATAGTGTGACTGGCACAAGTGTCTCTCAGGGCAGTGGCTGGGATTCCATTCACCAGTAGGTGGTGGAAGTGTCTACTTCCCTCTGGAATCTCCAACTCACCTGTTGGGCCCTTTTTCCAGTTGAAGGCTATGAAGACCTCCTCATCTGAGGAGTCATCCCCAATGGCTACACTGGTCACCCCTGGGATTTTGCTAGGGGGTTTGTTTTTGGGACAAGAAGTGTCCTTGGTGTGGTGCCCTGTCTGTTTACAGTTATGGCACCATGCCTTAGTGGCATCCCAGCTCTTACCCTGGTACCCACCTTTGTTTTGGGTTGTGTCTCTGGGCCCACCCACCTGGTCTGGTTTTTGGGGGCCTACAGGGGACTCTTTTTCTTTGTTTCTAGTGTCACCCACTTTCTCCTGAGGAGGCTTTGTAACCCCTTTCTTTTGGTCACCCCCAGTGGAAGTTTTGGTTACCCTAGTCTAGACCCAGTGGTCTGCCTTCTTTCCCAATTCTTGGGGAGAAATTGGACCTAGGTCTACCAGATACTGATGCAACTTTTCATTGAAGCAGTTACTTAAAATGTGTTCTTTCATAAACAAATTATAAAGCCCAACATAGTCATGCACTTCATTTCCAGTTACCCAACCATCCAGTGTTTTCACTGAGTAGTCAACATAATCAACCCAGGTCTGGCTCGAGGATTTTTGAGCCCCCCTGAATCTAATTCTATACTCCTCAGTGGAGTAACCAAAGCCCTCAATCAGGGTACCCTTCATGAGGTCATAAGATTCTGCATCTTTTTTAGAGAGTGTGAGGAGTCTATCCCTACACTTTCCTGTGAACATTTCCCAAAGGAGAGCACCCCAGTGAGATTTGTTCACTTTTCTGGTTTCACAAGCCCTCTCAAAAGCTGTGAACCATTTGGTGATGTCATCACCATCTTCATATTTAGTTACAATCCCTTTGGCGATTTTCAACATGTCAGGAGAATCTCTGACCCTAGTTATGTTGCTGCCACCATTGATGGGTCCTAGGCCCATCTCTTGCCTTTCCCTTTCTATGGCTAGGATCTGTCTTTCCAAAGCCAATCTTTTGGCCATCCTGGCTAACTGGATGTCCTCTTCACTGGAGTTATCCTCAGTGATTTCAGAGTTGTTGGCTCCTCCTGTGAGGGAACCAGCATCTCTGACTATTATTTGTGGAGTCAGGGCTTGAGAGGCCCTGTTCTCCCTAAATAGGACTGGTAGGGGGGAATTTTCCTCCAAGTCACTATCTTCATCCTCTGTGTTGCCATCCTCAGAGGGGTTGGCCTTTTCAAACTCTGCCAACAGCTCCTGGAGCTGTAGTTTGGAAGGTCTGGGGCCCATTACTATTTTCTTTATTTTACAGAGTGACCTTAGCTCCCTCATCTTAAGATGGAGGTAAGGTGTGGTGTCGAGTTCCACCACATTCATCTCTGCACTAGACATTATGCTTCTAAAAGTTGGAATACTTTTTAAGAATCTAAAACTAGTTCTAGGTTCTAATTCAAACTTTTACCAAACTTTTAAACTCTAAAAGAAATGCTAACAGGGACTAACACAAGGCCCTAGCAGGACTTTTAAGAATTTAGAAAACTTTTCAAATTGCAAAAATCAATTTCTAATGACAATTTTGGAATTTGTTGTGTGATCAGGTATTGGCTGAGTAGTCCAGCAAATGCAAAGTCTTGTACCCCACCGCTGATCCACCAATGTAGGAAGTTGGCTCTGTATGTGCTATTTCAAAGTAAGGAATAGCATGCACAGAGTCCAAGGGTTCCCCTTAGAGGTAAAATAGTGGTAAAAAGAGATAATACTAATGCTATATTTTGTGGTAGTGTGGTCGAGCAGTAGGCTTATCCAAGGAGTAGTGTTAAGCATTTGTTGTACATACACATAGACAATAAATGAGGTACACACACTCAGAGACCACTCCAGTCAATAGGTTTTGTTATAGAAAAATATATTTTCTTAGTTTATTTTAAGAACCACAGGTTCAAATTTAACATGTAATATCTTGTTTGAAAGGTATTGCAGGTAAGTACATTAGGAACTTTGAATCATTTCAATTGCATGTATACTTTTCAAGTTATTCACAAATAGCTATTTTAAAAGTGGACACTGCAATTTTCACAGTTCCTGGGGGAGGTAAGTTTTTGTTAGTTTTACCAGGTAAGTACGACACTTACAGGGTTCAGTTCTTGGTCCAAGGTAGCCCACCGTTGGGGGTTCAGAGCAACCCCAAAGTTACCACACCAGCAGCTCAGGGCCAGTCAGGTGCAGAGTTCAAAGTGGTGCCCAAAACGCATAGGCTTCAATGGAGAGAAGGGGGTGCCCCGGTTCCAGTCTGCCAGCAGGTAAGTACCCGCGTCTTCGGAGGGCAGACCAGGGGGGTTTTGTAGGGCACCGGGGGGGGACACAAGCCCACACAGAAACTTCACCCTCAGCGGCGCGGGGCGGCCGGGTGCAGTGTTAGAGCAAGCGTCGGGTTCGCAATGGAAGTCAATGAGAGATCAAGGGATCTCTTCAGCGCTGCAGGCAGGCAAGGGGGGGCTTCCTCGGGGAAACCTCCACTTGGGCAAGGGAGAGGGACTCCTGGGGGTCACTTCTGCAGTGAAAGTCCGGTCCTTCAGGTCCTGGGGGCTGCGGGGGCTGCGGGTGCAGGGTCTTTTCCAGGCGTCGGGACTTAGGTTTCAGAGAGTCGCTGTAGGAAGTTGGCTCTGTATGTGCTATTTCAAAGTAAGGAATAGCATGCACAGAGTCCAAGGGTTCCCCTTAGAGGTAAAATAGTGGTAAAAATAGATAATACTAATGCTCTATTTTGTGGTAGTGTGGTCGAGCAGTAGGCTTATCCAAGGAGTAGTGTTAAGCATTTGTTGTACATACACATAGACAATAAATGAGGTACACACACTCAGAGACAAATCCAGCCAATAGGTTTTTATATAGAAAAAATATCTTTTCTTAGTTTATTTTAAGAACCACAGGTTCAAATTCTACATGTAATATCTCATTCGAAAGGTATTGCAGGTAAGTACTTTAGGAACTTCAAATCATCAAAATTGCATGTATACTTTTCAAGTTATTCACAAATAGCTGTTTTAAAAGTGGACACTTAGTGCAATTTTCACAGTTCCTAGGGGAGGTAAGTTTTTGTTAGTTTTACCAGGTAAGTAAGACACTTACAGGGTTCAGTTCTTGGTCCAAGGTAGCCCACCGTTGGGGGTTCAGAGCAACCCCAAAGTCACCACACCAGCAGCTCAGGGCCGGTCAGGTGCAGAGTTCAAAGTGGTGCCCAAAACACATAGGCTAGAATGGAGAGAAGGGGGTGCCCCGGTTCCGGTCTGCTTGCAGGTAAGTACCCGCGTCTTCGGAGGGCAGACCAGGGGGGTTTTGTAGGGCACCGGGGGGGACACAAGCCCACACAGAAATTTCACCCTCAGCGGCGCGGGGGCGGCCGGGTGCAGTGTAGACACAAGCGTCGGGTTTTCAATGTTAGTCTATGAGAGATCTCGGGATCTCTTCAGCGCTGCAGGCAGGCAAGGGGGGGATTCCTCGGGGAAACCTCCACTTGGGCGAGGGAGAGGGACTCCTGGGGGTCACTCCTCCAGTGAAAGTCCGGTCCTTCAGGTCCTGGGGGCTGCGGGTGCAGGGTCTCTCCCAGGCGTCGGGACTTTAGGTTCAAAGAGTCGCGGTCAGGGGAAGCCTCGGGATTCCCTCTGCAGGCGGCGCTGTGGGGGCTCAGGGGGGACAGGTTTTGGTACTCACAGTATCAGAGTAGTCCTGGGGTCCCTCCTGAGGTGTGGGATCGCCACCAGCCGAGTCGGGGTCGCCGGGTGCAGTGTTGCAAGTCTCACGCTTCTTGCGGGGAGCTTGCAGGGTTCTTTGGAGCTGCTGGAAACAAAGTTGCAGCTTTTCTTGGAGCAGGTCCGCTGTCCTCGGGAGTTTCTTGTCTTTTCGAAGCAGGGGCAGTCCTCAGAGGATGTCGAGGTCGCTGGTCCCTTTGGAAGGCGTCGCTGGAGCAGGATCTTTGGAAGGCAGGAGACAGGCCGGTGAGTTTCTGGAGCCAAGGCAGTTGTCGTCTTCTGGTCTTCCGCTGCAGGGGTTTTCAGCTAGGCAGTCCTTCTTCTTGTAGTTGCAGGAATCTAATTTTCTAGGGTTCAGGGTAGCCCTTAAATACTAAATTTAAGGGCGTGTTTAGGTCTGGGGGGTTAGTAGCCAATGGCTACTAGCCCTGAGGGTGGGTACACCCTCTTTGTGCCTCCTCCCAAGGGGAGGGGGTCACAATCCTAACCCTATTGGGGGAATCCTCCATCTGCAAGATGGAGGATTTCTAAAAGTTAGAGTTACTTCAGCTCAGGACGCCTTAGGGGCTGTCCTGACTGGCCAGTGACTCCTCCTTGTTGCTTTCTTTGTTCCCTCCAGCCTTGCCGCCAAAAGTGGGGGCCGTGGCCGGAGGGGGCGGGCAACTCCACTAAGCTGGAGTGCCCTGCTGGGCTGTGACAAAGGGGGGAGCCTTTGAGGCTCACCGCCAGGTGTCACAGTTCCTGCCTGGGGGAGGTGTTAGCATCTCCACCCAGTGCAGGCTTTGTTACTGGCCTCAGAGTGACAAAGGCACTCTCCCCATGGGGCCAGCAACATGTCTCTAGTGTGGCAGGCTGCTGGAACCAGTCAGCCTACACAGATAGTTGGTTAAGTTTCAGGGGGCACCTCTAAGGTGCCCTCTGGGGTGTATTTTACAATAAAATGTACACTGGCATCCGTGTGCATTTATTGTGCTGAGAAGTTTGATACCAAACTTCCCAGTTTTCAGTGTAGCCATTATGGTGCTGTGGAGTTCGTGTTTGACAGACTCCCAGACCATATACTCTTATGGCTACCCTGCACTTACAATGTCTAAGGTTTTGTTTAGACACTGTAGGGGTACCATGCTCATGCACTGGTACCCTCACCTATGGTATAGTGCACCCTGCCTTAGGGCTGTAAGGCCTGCTAGAGGGGTGTCTTACCTATACTGCATAGGCAGTGAGAGGCTGGCATGGCACCCTGAGGGGAGTGCCATGTCGACTTACTCATTTTGTTCTCACTAGCACACACAGGCTTGTAAGCAGTGTGTCTGTGCTGAGTGAGGGGTCCCTAGGGTGGCATAAGACATGCTGCAGCCCTTAGAGACCTTCCTTGGCATCAGGGCCCTTGGTACTAGAAGTACCAGTTACAAGGGACTTATCTGAATGCCAGGGTGTGCCATTTGTGGATACAATGGTACATTTTAGGTGAAGGAACACTGGTGCTGGGGCCTGGTTAGCAGGGTCCCAGCACACTTCTTAGTCAAGTCAGCATCAGTATCAGGCAAAAAGTGGGGGGGTAACTGCAACAGGGAGCCATTTCTTTACAGTCGCGGTCAGGGGAAGCCTCGGGATTCCCTCTGCAGGCGGCGCTGTGGGGGCTCAGGGGGGACAGGTTTTGGTACTCACAGTCGTAGAGTAGTCCGGGGGTCCTCCCTGAGGTGTTGGTTCTCCACCAGCCGAGTCGGGGTCGCCGGGTGCAGTGTTGCAAGTCTCACGTTTCTTGCGGGGAGATTGCAGGGTTCTTTAAAGCTGCTCCTTTGGATAAAGTTGCAGTCTTTTTGGAGCAGGTCCGCTGTCCTCGGGAGTTTCTTGTCGTCGAAGCAGGGCAGTCCTCAGAGGATTCAGAGGTCGCTGGTCCCTTTGGAAGGCGTCGCTGGAGCAGAGTTCTTTGGAAGGCAGGAGACAGGCCGGTGAGTTTCTGGAGCCAAGGCAGTTGTTGTCTTCTGGTCTTCCTCTGCAGGGGTTTTCAGCTAGGCAGTCCTTCTTCTTGTTGTTGCAGGAATCTAGTTTCTAGGTTCAGGGAGAGCCCTTAAATACTAAATTTAAGGGCGTGTTTAGGTCTGGGGGGTTAGTAGCCAATGGCTACTAGCCCTGAGGGTGGGTACACCCTCTTTGTGCCTCCTCCCAAGGGGAGGGGGTCACATTCCTATCCCTATTGGGGGAATCCTCCTTCTACAAGATGGAGGATTTCTAAAAGTCAGAGTCACCTCAGCTCAGGACACCTTAGGGGCTGTCCTGACTGGCCAGTGACTCCTCCTTGTTTTTCTCATTATCTCTCCTGGACTTGCCGCCAAAAGTGGGGGCTGGGTCCAGGAGGCGGGCATCTCCACTAGCTGGAGTGCCCTGGGGCATTGTAACACGAAGCTTGAGCCTTTGAAGCTCACTGCTAGGTGTTTCAGTTCCTGCAGGGGGGAGGTGTGAAGCACCTCCACCCAGAGCAGGCTTTGTTTCTGTCCTCAGAGAGCACAAAGGCTCTCACCGCTTGAGGTCAGACACTCGTCTCTCAGCAGCAGGCTGGCACAGACCAGTCAGTCCTGCACTGAACAATTGGGTAAAATACAGGGGGTATCTCTAAGATGCCCTCTGTGTGCATTTTTTAATAAATCCAACACTGGCATCAGTGTGGGTTTATTATTCTGAGAAGTTTGATACTAAACTTCCCAGTATTCAGTGTAGCCATTATGGAGCTGTGGAGTTCGTTTTTGACAGACTCCCAGCCCATATACTCTTATGGCTACCCTGTACTTACAATGTCTAAGGTTTTGCTTAGACACTGTAGGGGCATAGTGCTCATGCACATATGCCCTCACCTGTGGTATAGTGCACCCTGCCTTAGGGCTGTAAGGCCTACTAGAGGGGTGACTTACCTATGCCACAGGCAGTGGGAGGTTGGCATGGCACCCTGAGGGGAGTGCCATGTCGACTTAGTCATTTTCTCCCATCAGCACACACAAGCTGGCAAGCAGTGTGTCTGTGCTGAGTGAGGGGTCCCTAGGGTGGCATAAGACATGCTGCAGCCCTTAGAGACCTTCCCTGGCATCAGGGCCCTTGGTACCAGGGGTACCAGTTACAAGGGACTTACCTAGGTGCCAGGGTTGTGCCAATTGTGGAAACAATGGTACATTTTAGGTGAAAGAACACTGGTGCTGGGGCCTGGTTAGCAGGGTCCCAGCACACTTCTCAGTCAAGTCAGTATCAGGCAAAAAGTGGGGGGGTAACTGCAACAGGGAGCCATTTCTTTACAAAATCTCACTGGGGTGCTCTCCTTTGGGAAATGTTCACAGGAAAGTGTAGGGATAGACTCCTCACACTCTCTGGAAAAGATGCAGAATCTTATGACCTCATGAAGGGTACCCTGATTGAGGGCTTTGGATTCTCCACGGAGGAGTATAGGATTAGATTCAGGGGGGCTCAAAAATCCTCGAGCCAGACCTTGGTTGACTTTGTAGACTACTCAGTAAAAACACTAGATGGTTGGATTCAAGGCAGTGGTGTAAGTAATTATGATGGGCTGTACAATGTATTTGTGAAAGAACACCTGTTAAGTAATTGTTTCAATTATAAACTGCATCAGCATCTGGTAGACCTAGGACCAATTTCTCCCCAAGAATTGGGAAAGAAGGCGGACCATTGGGTCAAGACTAGGGTGTCCAAAACTTCCACAGGGGGTGACAAAAACAAACAAAAATAGTAAAGAGTCTTCTACAGGCCCCCAAAAACCTGCACAGGAGGGTGGGCCCAGAGTCTCTTCACGAAACAATTCTGGGTACAAGGGTAAAAACTTTGATCCCAAAAAGGCCTGGTGTAGCTGTAGTCAGTCTGGACACCAAACTGGAGACAAGGCCTGTCCCAAGAAAGATACCACTTCTAACTCCCATCCAGCTAAAACTGGAATGGCCAGTCTCCAAGTGGGATCAAGAGTGTTCCCAGAGCAAATCAGGTGTCACACTGAAGCTACATTAGTCTCTGAGGGTGGGGTGGATTTAGCCACACTGGCTGCCTGGCCCCCTAACATGCAAAAATACAGGCAGCAGCTCTTAATTAATGGGACAAGTGTAGAGGGCCTGAGGGATACAGGTGCCAGTGTCACTATGGTGACAGAGAAACTGGTTTCCCCTGGCCAATACCTGGCTGGACAAACTTATCCAGTCACCAACGCTGACAATCAGACTAAAGTACATCCCATGGCAATGGTAACTTTAGAGTGGGGAGGGGTCAATGGCCTGAAACAGGTGGTGGTCTCCTCAAATATCCCAGTAGACTGTTTGCTTGGAAATGACCTGGAGTCCTCAGCATGGGCTGAGGTAGAACTGAAAACCCATGCAGCCATGCTGGGTATCCCTGAACTGGTGTGTGTCAAGACAAGGGCACAGTGCAAGGCACAGGGTGAAAAAGTAGAGCTGGAGTCTGGAAGAAAGGCCCAGCCTACCAAGAGAAAAGGAAAGTCAGCTGGGAAACCAGCTGCAACACAACAAGAAAAAGAGAACCTCTCTTCTCAGGAAGAAGTTCTACCCTCTGAGGGAACTGAGCCTATGGAGCTAGAACCTTATCAGGTTGAACTCTTAGGCCCAGGGGGACCCTCAAGGGAAGAGTTGTGTAAGGGACAAGAAACCTGTCCCTCTCTTGAAGGCCTTAGGCAGCTTGCTGCTGAAGAGTCCAAAGGCAAGAAAAATGGAACACATAGGGTCTATTGGGAAGATGGACTCCTGTACACTGAGGCAAGAGATCCCAAACCTGGTGCCACTAGGAGAGTGGTAGTGTGTAGGAAGTTGGCTCTGTATGTGCTATTTCAAAGTAAGGAATAGCATGCACAGAGTCCAAGGGTTCCCCTTAGAGGTAAAATAGTGGTAAAAATAGATAATACTAATGCTCTATTTTGTGGTAGTGTGGTCGAGCAGTAGGCTTATCCAAGGAGTAGTGTTAAGCATTTTTTGTACATACACATAGACAATAAATGAGGTACACACACTCAGAGACAAATCCAGCCAATAGGTTTTGTTATAGAAAAATCTTTTCTTAGTTTATTTTAAGAACCACAGGTTCAAATTTTACATGTAATAGCTCTTTTGAAAGGTATTGCAGGTAAGTACTCTAGGAACTTTGAATCATTACTTTAGCATGTATACTTTTTACATAAAACACAATACGCGGTTTTAAAAGTGGACACAGTGCAATTTTCACAGTTCCTGGGGGAGGTAAGTTATTGTTAGTTTTCACAGGTAAGTAAGTCACTTACAGGTTTGAGTTTTTGGTCCAAGGTAGCCCACCATTGGGGGTTCAGAGCAACCCCAAAGTTATCACACCAGCAGTTCAGGGCCGGTCACGTGCAAAGGTCAAAGAGGTGCCCAAAACACATAGGCTATAATGGAGAGAAGGGGGTGCCCCGGTTCCAGTCTGCCAGCAGGTAAGTACCCGCGTCTTCGGAGGGCAGACCAGGGGGGTTTTGTAGGGCACCGGGGGGGACACAAAGTAGCACAGAAAGTACACCCTCAGCAGCGCGGGGGCGGCCGGGTGCAGTGTGCAAACACGCGTCGGGTTTCCTTCAGGTTTCAATGGGAGACCAAGGGGTCTCTTCAGCGATGCAGGCAAGGGGGGGGGCTCCTCGGGGTAGCCACCACCTGGGCAAGGGAGAGGGCCTCCTGGGGGTCACTCCTGCACAGAAGTTCTGTTTCTTTAGGGGCTGGGGGCTGCGGGTGCAGGGTCTTTTCCAGCCGTCGGGAAATGGAGTTCAGACAGTCGCGGTCAGGGGGAGCCTGGGGATTCCCTCTGCAGGCGTCGCTGTGGGGGGTCAGGGGGGACAACTTTGGTTACTCACAGTCGTAGAGTCGCCGGAGGGTCCTCCCTGAGTTGGTTGTTCTCCACCAGTCGAGTCGGGGTCGCCGGGTGCAGTGTTGCAAGTCTCACGCTTCTTGCGGGGAATTGCAGGGGTCTTTAAATCTGCTCCTTGTAACAAAGTTGCAGTTCTTTTGGAGCAGTGCCGCTGTCCTCTGGAGTTTCTTGTCTTTTTCGAAGCAGGGCAGTCCTCAGAGGATTCAGAGGTCGCTGGTCCCTTGGAAAGCGTCGCTGGAGCAGGTTTCTTTGGAAGGCAGGAGACAGGCCGGTAAGTCTGGGGCCAAGGCAGTTGGTGTCTTCTGTTCTTCCTCTGCAGGGGTTTGTCAGCTCGGCAGTCCTTCTTCTTGTAGTTGCAGGAATCTAACTCTTTAGGTTCAGGGAAGCCCTTAAATACTAAATTTAAGGGCGTGTTTAGGTCTGGGGGGTTAGTAGCCAATGGCTACTAGCCCTGAGGGTGGGTACACCCTCTTTGCGCCTCCTCCCAAGGGGAGGGGGGTCACATCCCTAATCCTATTGGGGGAATCCTCCATCTGCAAGATGGAGGATTTCTAAAAGTTAGATTCACCTCAGCTCAGGACACCTTAGGGGCTGTCCTGACTGGCCAGTGACTCCTCCTTGTTATTCTCATTATTTTCTCCGGCCTTGCCGCCAAAAGTGGGGGCCGGGGCCGGAGGGGGCAGGCAACTCCACTAGCTGGAGTGTCCTGCGGGGCTGTGACAAAGGGGTGAGCCTTTGAGGCTCACCGCCAGGTGTTACAGCTCCTGCCTGGGGGAGGTGTTAGCATCTCCACCCAGTGCAGGCTTTGTCACTGGCCTCAGAGTGACAAAGGCACTCTCCCCATGGGGCCAGCAACATGTCTCTAGTGTGGCAGGCTGCTGGAACCAGTCAGCCTACACAGATAGTCGGTTAAGTTTCAGGGGGCACCTCTAAGGTGCCCTCTGTGGTGTATTTTACAATAAAATGTACACTGGCATCAGTGTGCATTTATCGTGCTGAGAAGTTTGATACCAAACTTCCCAGTTTTCAGTGTAGCCATTATGGTGCTGTGGAGTTCGTGTAAAACAGACTCCCAGACCATATACTCTTATGGCTACCCTGCACTTACAATGTCTAAGGTATTGCTTAGACACTGTAGGGGCCCAGTGCTCATGCACTGGTACCCTCACCTATGGTATAGTGCACCCTGCCTTAGGGCTGTAAGGCCTGCTAGAGGGGTGTCTTACCTATACTGCATAGGCAGTGAGAGGCTGGCATGGCACCCTGAGGGGAGTGCCATGTCGACTTACTCATTTTGTTCTCACTAGCACACACAAGCTGGTAAGCAGTGTGTCTGTGCTGAGTGAGGGGTCTCTTAGGGTGGCATAATACATGCTGCAGCCCTTAGAGACCTTCCCTGGCATCAGGGCCCTTGGTACCAGAGGTACCAGTTACAAGGGACTTATCTGGATGCCAGGGTGTGCCAATTGTGGAATCAAAAGTACAGGTTAGGGAAAGAACACTGGTGCTGGGGCCTGGTTAGCAGGCCTCAGCACACTTTCAATTCAAAACATAGCATCAGCAAGGCAAAAAGTCAGGGGGTAACCATGCCAAGGAGGCATTTCTTTACACAACCCCCCCCCCCCCCCCCCCCCCCCACCCAAACGAAAGAGGATGAGACTAACCTTTCCCAAGAGAGTCTTCATTTTCTAAGTGGAAGAACCTGGAAAGGCCATCTGCATTGGCATGGGCAGTCCCAGGTCTGTGTTCCACTATAAAGTCCATTCCCTGTAGGGAGATTGTAAGGAAATGCCTCCTTGGCATGGTTGCCCCCTGACTTTTTGCCTTTGCTGATGCTATGTTTACAATTGAAAGTGTGCTGAGGCCTGCTAACCAGGCCCCAGCACCAGTGTTCTTTCCCTAACCTGTACTTTTGTATCCACAATTGGCAGACCCTGGCATCCAGATAAGTCCCTTGTAACTGGTACTTCTAGTACCAAGGGCCCTGATGCCAAGGAAGGTCTCTAAGGGCTGCAGCATGTCTTATGCCACCCTGGAGACCTCTCACTCAGCACAGACACACTGCTTACCAGCTTGTGTGTGCTAGTGAGGACAAAACGAGTAAGTCGACATGGCACTCCCCTCAGGGTGCCATGCCAGCCTCTCACTGCCTATGCAGTATAGGTAAGACACCCCTCTAGCAGGCCTTACAGCCCTAAGGCAGGGTGCACTATACCATAGGTGAGGGTACCAGTGCATGAGCATGGTACCCCTACAGTGTCTAAACAAAACCTTAGACATTGTAAGTGCAGGGTAGCCATAAGAGTATATGGTCTGGGAGTCTGTCAAACACGAACTCCACAGCACCATAATGGCTACACTGAAAACTGGGAAGTTTGGTATCAAACTTCTCAGCACAATAAATGCACACTGATGCCAGTGTACATTTTATTGTAAAATACACCACAGAGGGCACCTTAGAGGTGCCCCCTGAAACTTAACCGACTATCTGTGTAGGCTGACTAGTTTTAGCAGCCTGCCACAAACCGAGACATGTTGCTGGCCCCATGGGGAGAGTGCCTTTGTCACTCTGAGGCCAGTAACAAAGCCTGCACTGGGTGGAGATGCTAACACCTCTCCCAGGCAGGAATTGTCACACCTGGCGGTGAGCCTCAAAGGCTCACCTCCTTTGTGCCAACCCAGCAGGACACTCCAGCTAGTGGAGTTGCCCGCCCCCTCCGGCCAGGCCCCACTTTTGGCGGCAAGGCCGGAGAAAATAATGAGAAAAACAAGGAGGAGTCACTGGCCAGTCAGGACAGCCCCTAAGGTGTCCTGAGCTGAGGTGACTCTAACTTTTAGAAATCCTCCATCTTGCAGATGGAGAATTCCCCCAATAGGGTTAGGATTGTGACCCCCTCCCCTTGGGAGGAGGCACAAAGAGGGTGTACCCACCCTCAGGGCTAGTAGCCATTGGCTACTAACCCCCCAGACCTAAACACGCCCTTAAAATTAGTATTTAAGGGCTACCCTGAACCCTAGAAAATTAGATTCCTGCAACTACAAGAAGAAGGACTGCCCAGCTGAAAACCCCTGCAGCGGAAGACCAGAAGACGACAACTGCCTTGGCTCCAGAAACTCACCGGCCTGTCTCCTGCCTTCCAAAGATCCTGCTCCAGCGACGCCTTCCAAAGGGACCAGCGACCTCGACATCCTCTGAGGACTGCCCCTGCTTCGAAAAGACAAGAAACTCCCGAGGACAGCGGACCTGCTCCAAGAAAAGCTGCAACTTTGTTTCCAGCAACTTTAAAGAACCCTGCAAGCTCCCCGCAAGAAGCGTGAGACTTGCAACACTGCACCCGGCGACCCCGACTCGGCTGGTGGCGATCCAACACCTCAGGAGGGACCCCAGGACTACTCTGATACTGTGAGTACCAAAACCTGTCCCCCCTGAGCCCCCACAGCGCCGCCTGCAGAGGGAATCCCGAGGCTTCCCCTGACCGCGACTCTTTGAACCTAAAGTCCCGACGCCTGGGAGAGACCCTGCACCCGCAGCCCCCAGGACCTGAAGGACCGGACTTTCACTGGAGAAGTGACCCCCAGGAGTCCCTCTCCCTTGCCCAAGTGGAGGTTTCCCCGAGGAACCCCCCCCTTGCCTGCCTGCAGCGCTGAAGAGATCCCGAGATCTCTCATAGACTAACATTGCGAACCCGACGCTTGTTTCTACACTGCACCCGGCCGCCCCCGCGCCGCTGAGGGTGAAATTTCTGTGTGGACTTGTGTCCCCCCCGGTGCCCTACAAAACCCCCCTGGTCTGCCCTCCGAAGACGCGGGTACTTACCTGCAAGCAGACCGGAACCGGGGCACCCCCTTATCTCCATCCTAGCCTATGTGTTTTGGGCACCACTTTGAACTCTGCACCTGACCGGCCCTGAGCTGCTGGTGTGGTGACTTTGGGGTTGCTCTGAACCCCCAACGGTGGGCTACCTTGGACCAAGAACTGAACCCTGTAAGTGTCTTACTTACCTGGTAAAACTAACAAAAACTTACCTCCCCTAGGAACTGTGAAAATTGCACTAAGTGTCCACTTTTAAAACAGCTATTTGTGAATAACTTGAAAAGTATACATGCAATTTTGATGATTTGAAGTTCCTAAAGTACTTACCTGCAATACCTTTCGAATGAGCTATTACATGTAGAATTTGAACCTGTGGTTCTTAAAATAAACTAAGAAAAGATATTTTTCTATATAAAAACCTATTGGCTGGATTTGTCTCTGAGTGTGTGTACCTCATTTATTGTCTATGTGTATGTACAACAAATGCTTAACACTACTCCTTGGATAAGCCTACTGCTCGACCACACTACCACAAAATAGAGCATTAGTATTATCTATTTTTTACCACTATTTTACCTCTAAGGGGAACCCTTGGACTCTGTGCATGCTATTCCTTACTTTGAAATAGCACATACAGAGCCAACTTCCTACATTGGTGGATCAGCGGTGGGGTACAAGACTTTGCATTTGCTGGACTACTCAGCCAATACCTGATCACACGACAAATTCCAAAATTGTCATTAGAAATTGATTTTTGCAATTTGAAAAGTTTTCTAAATTCTTAAAAGACCTGCTAGGGCCTTGTGTTAGATCCTGTTTAGCATTTCTTTTAGAGTTTAAAAGTTTGTAAAAGTTTGAATTAGATTCTAGAACCAGTTTTAGTTTCTTAAAAAGTATTCCAACTTTTAGAAGCATAATGTCTAGCACAGATGTGAATGTGGTGGAACTCGACACCACACCTTACCTCCATCTACAGATGAGAGAGCTAAGGTCACTCTGTAAACTAAAGAAAATAGCAATGGGCCCCAAACCTACCAAAGTACAGCTCCAGGAGCTTTTGGCAGAGTTTGAAAAGGCCAACCCCTCTGAGGATGGCAACTCAGAGGATGAAGATAGTGACTTGGAGGGAAATTCCCCCCCTCCAGTCCTACTTAGGGAGAGCAGGGCTTCTCAAGCCCTGACTCCACAAATAATAGTCAGAGATACTGGTTCCCTCACAGGAGGGACCAACAACTCTGAGATCACTGAGGATAACTCCGGTGAAGAGGACATCCAGTTAGCCAGGATGGCCAAAAGATTGGCTTTGGAAAGACAGATCCTAGCCATAGAGAGGGAAAGACAAGAGATGGGCCTAGGACCCATCAATGGTGGCAGCAACATAAATAGGGTCAGAGATTCTCCTGACATGTTGAAAATCCCCAAAGGGATTGTAACTAAATATGAAGATGGTGATGACATCACCAAATGGTTCACAGCTTTTGAGAGGGCTTGTGTAACCAGAAAAGTGAACAGATCTCACTGGGGTGCTCTCCTTTGGGAAATGTTCACAGGAAAGTGTAGGGATAGACTCCTCACACTCTCTGGACAAGATGCAGAATCTTATGACCTCATGAAGGGTACCCTGATTGAGGGCTTTGGATTCTCCACTGAGGAGTACAGGATTAGGTTCAGGGGGGCTCAGAAATCCTCGAGCCAGACCTGGGTTGACTTTGTTGACTACTCAGTGAAAACACTAGATGGTTGGATTCAAGGCAGTGGTGTAAGTAATTATGATGGGCTGTACAATTTATTTGTGAAAGAACACCTGTTAAGTAATTGTTTCAATGATAAACTGCATCAGCATCTGGTAGACCTAGGACCAATTTCTCCCCAAGAATTGGGAAAGAAGGCGGACCATTGGGTCAAGACAAGGGTGTCCAAGACTTCAACAGGGGGTGACCAAAAGAAAGGGGTCACAAAGACTCCCCAGCAGAAGGGTGATGAGACAACCAAAACTAAAAATAGTAAAGAGTCTTCTACAGGCCCCCAAAAACCTGCACAGGAGGGTGGGCCCAGAGCCTCTTCACAAAACAATGGGTACAAGGGTAAAAACTTTGATCCCAAAAAGGCCTGGTGTCATAGCTGTAAACAGCATGGACACCAAACTGGAGACAAGGCCTGTCCCAAGAAAGGTTCCACTCCAAACTCCCATCCAGGTAACACTGGTATGGCTAGTCTCCAAGTGGGATCAACAGTGTGCCCAGAGCAAATCAGGGTCCACACTGAAGCTACTCTAGTTTCTGAGGGTGGGGTGTATTTAGCCACACTAGCTGTCTGGCCGCCTAACATGCAAAAATACAGACAGCAACTCTTAATTAATGGGACTAGAATAGAGGGCCTGAGGGATACAGGTGCCAGTGTCACCATGGTGACAGAGAAACTGGTTTCCCCTGGCCAATACCTGACTGGAAAAACTTACACAGTCACCAACGCTGACAATCAGAGAAAAGTACATCCCATGGCAATGGTTACTTTAGAATGGGGAGGGGTCAATGGCCTGAAACAGGTGGTGGTCTCCTCAAATATCCCAGTGGACTGTCTGCTTGGAAATGACCTGGAGTCCTCAGCATGGGCTGAGGTAGAGCTAAAAACCCATGCAGCAATGCTGGGTATCCCTGAACTGGTGTGTGTGAAAACAAGAGCACAGTGCAAGGCACAGGGTGAAAAAGTAGAGCTGGAGTCTGGAAAAATGGCCCAGCCTACCAAGAGAACAGGAAAGTCAGTTGGGAAACCAACTGCAACACAGCAAAAGAAAGGGAACCTCTCTTCTCAGGAAGAAGTTCTGCCCTCTGAGGGAACTGAGCCTTTGGAGCTTGAACCTTATCAGGTTGAGCTCTTAGGCCCAGGGGGACCCTCAAGGGAAGAGCTGTGTAAGGGACAAGAAACCTGTCCCTCTCTTGAAGGCCTTAGGCAGCAAGCTGCTGAAGAGTCCAAAGGCAAGAAAAATGGAACACATAGGGTCTATTGGGAAGATGGGCTCCTGTACACTGAGGCCAGAGACCCCAAACCTGGTGCCACTAGGAGAGTGGTAGTGCCTCAGCTGTTCAGAGAGTTCATCCTAACATTGGCCCATGACATTCCCCTTGCTGGACATTTGGGACAAACCAAGACGTGGGAGAGGTTTGTCAACCACTTCTACTGGCCCAATATGTCCAACATGGTTAAGGAGTTTTGCCTCTCCTGCCCCACCTGTCAAGCCAGTGGTAAGACAGGTGGGCATCCAAAGGCCCCCCTCATTCCACTTCCAGTGGTGGGGGTGCCCTTTGAAAGAGTGGGTGTGGACATAGTTGGTCCACTGGAACCTCCCACAGCCTCAGGAAATATGTGTTCGATGGCATCTGTCGCTGTAGATACGCATGTTCAGCAATAGCTCGCCATCTGGTGTTGGGCCGGAGTGTTACAAGTTGTTTTTCTTCGAAGAAGTCTTTGGAGTCACGGGACCGAGTGACTCCTCCTTTTGTCTCCATTGCGCATGGGCGTCGACTCCATCTTCGATTGTTTTTTTTCCGCCATCGGGTTCGGACGTGTTCCTGTCGCTCCGAGTTTCGGAACAGAAAAAATAGTTAATTTCGGAAGATTTTCGTCGGTATTGTTGCGTTCGGGATCGGCGTACTTACATTCAACACCGCATCGAAGATCGAAGAGCTCCGGTGCCCTTCGGGGTAGTTTTTCGATCCTCCGTCGGGGCCTGGTCGGCCCGACCGCGTGCTGAGGAACGCCGATGGAACGGACCCCTTTCCGTTTCTGCCCCAAATGCCACAATAAATACCCCTACACAGACCAACACTTGGTCTGCAACCTGTGCCTGTCACCTGAGCACAGCGAAGACACCTGCGAGGCCTGTCGTGCGTTCCGGTCCCGAAAAACACTCCGAGACCGTCGAGCCAGAAGACTTCAAATGGCGTCCGCACCGACAGCCCGACGGGAGTTCGAGGAACAGGAAGAGGAAGGTACCTTCTCGATCCAAGACTCAGACTCCGAAGGATTCGACGATACACAAACCGTGAGTAAGACGTCGAAAACCACACAAAGAAACATTTACAAGGCCCAAGGGACGCCACTGCCACCAGGCCATGGCTCAACCCATAAAATCGGTGACCGACCGTCGGCACCGAAAAAGGCCCAAACGGTGCCGAGATCGTCCGACTCCGGTCGAGACACCGGCACGCAGCCTTCTCGGGACCGAGAAAGTGCTGGAGACAAGCCTCGACACCGAGATGCCGGTGTGGACACGGCTCGACGCCGAGACAGCGGCACCGAAACAGATCGACGCCGAGAGGTTTCGGCCCCGAAAAGAAAAAAAGTCACCTCGGAGCCGAAAAAACACGCAGACAAAGTTTCCACGCCGAAACAAACTGCAAGCGACCCAGCTTCAGGCTCTTATACAGAAGAGCACTCGCTAACCTCCCAAATGCAGAAGCATAGGTTTGAGGAAGAGCTACAAGCAACTGATGCGGACCATACGCAAAAGCGTATCTTCATTCAGCAGGGGACAGGAAAAATAAGCACCCTTCCCCCCATTAGGAGAAAGAGAAGGTTGGAGTTCCAGACGGAACAAGCACCACAACCAAAAGTGGTGAAAAGAGTTACACCACCACCCTCTCCTCCGCCCGTGATTAACGTTTCACCAGCACAAACGCCATCACACTCCCCAGCTCACACCACCATGAGCCAGGGTGACCAAGACCAGGACGCATGGGACCTATACGACGCCCCAGTGTCAGATAACAGCCCAGAGGCATACCCTACAAAACCATCTCCACCACAAGACAGCACCGCGTACTCTCAGGTGGTGGCTAGAGCAGCACAATTTCACAACGTAAGCCTCCACTCAGAACAGGTCGAGGATGATTTCTTGTTCAACACACTCTCCTCCACCCACAGCTCCTACCAAAGCCTGCCTATGCTCCCTGGTATGCTCCGGCACGCAAAAGACATATTTAAGGACCCGGTCAAAAGTAGGGCAATCACACCAAGGGTGGAAAAAAAGTATAAGCCGCCTCCTACGGACCCGGCTTTCATCACAACACAGCTGCCACCAGACTCTGTTGTTGTAGGAGCAGCTAGGAAAAGGGCCAACTCTCACACATCTGGAGATGCACCACCCCCAGATAAAGAAAGCCGCAAGTTTGATGCAGCTGGTAAACGAGTCGCAGCACAAGCTGCAAACCAGTGGCGCATCGCGAACTCCCAGGCACTACTTGCGCGCTATGACAGAGCCCACTGGGACGAGATGCAACATCTCATTGAACATCTGCCCAAAGACTTCCAAAATAGGGCAAAACAAGTGGTTGAGGAGGGACAAGCCATCTCCAACAACCAGATCCGCTCCTCCATGGACGCTGCAGATACAGCTGCACGGACAATTAATACATCTGTAACTATCAGAAGGCATGCATGGCTCCGAACGTCTGGATTTAAACCAGAGATTCAACAAGCAGTTCTCAATATGCCTTTTAATGAAAAAGAACTGTTCGGTCCAGAAGTGGACACAGCGATTGAGAAACTCAAAAAAGATACGGACACTGCCAAAGCCATGGGCGCACTCTACTCCCCGCAGAGCAGAGGGAATTACAGCTCATTCCGTAAAACGCCCTTTCGAGGGGGGTTTCGGGGTCAAAGCACACAAGCCAGCACCTCACAAGCCACACCGTCCAGTTACCAAGGACAGTATAGAGGAGGTTTTCGGGGACAATATAGAGGAGGGCAATTCCCTAGAAATAGAGGAAGATTCCAAAGCCCCAAAACCCCTACTACTAAACAGTGACTCACATGTCACTCACCCCCTCCACACAACACCAGTGGGGGGACGAATAGGTCATTATTACACAGCATGGGAAAAAATCACTACAGACACTTGGGTTCTAGCAATTATCCAACATGGTTACTGCATAGAATTTCTACAGTTCCCTCCAAACATACCACCAAAAGCACAAAATTTAACAACACACCATTCCAATCTCCTAGAGATAGAAGTGCAGGCACTATTGCAAAAGAATGCAATCGAATTAGTGCCAAACACACAAATAAACACAGGAGTTTACTCACTGTACTTTCTGATACCAAAGAAGGACAAAACACTGAGACCAATCCTAGACCTCAGAGTAGTCAACACTTTCATCAAATCAGACCACTTCCACATGGTCACACTACAAGAAGTATTGCCATTGTTAAAGCTGCACGACTACATGGCAACTTTAGACCTCAAGGATGCTTATTTCCATATACCAATACACCCATCGCACAGGAAATACCTAAGGTTTGTATTCAAAGGAATACATTACCAATTCAAGGTACTGCCTTTCGGATTAACAACCGCACCAAGAGTCTTTACCAAATGTCTAGCGGTAGTCGCTGCACACATCAGAAGGCAGCAAATACATGTGTTCCCATATCTAGACGACTGGCTAATCAAGGCCCATTCGTTAATAGAGTGCTCAAATCACACAAATCATATCATACAAACCCTCTTCAAACTAGGGTTCACCGTCAATTTCACAAAATCAAAAATTCTGCCACGCAAGGTACAACAATACCTGGGAGCCATAATAGACACATCAAAAGGAGTAGCCACTCCAAGTCCACAAAGAATTCAAAATTTCAACACCATCATACAACGCATGTATCCAACACAAAAAATACAAGCAAAGATGGTATTACAACTCCTAGGCATGATGTCATCATGCATAGCCATTGTCCCAAACGCAAGACTGCACATGAGGCCCTTACAACAATGCCTAGCATCACAGTGGTCTCAAGCACAGGGTCACCTTCTAGATCTGGTGTTAATAGACCGCCAAACTTACCTCTCGCTTCTGTGGTGGAACAACATAAATTTAAACAAAGGGCGGCCTTTCCAAGACCCAGTGCCACAATACGTAATAACAGATGCTTCCATGACAGGGTGGGGAGCACACCTCGATCAACACAGCATACAAGGACAATGGAACGTACATCAAACAAAACTGCATATCAATCACCTAGAACTTCTTGCAGTTTTTCAAGCACTAAAAGCTTTCCAACCAATAATAGTTCACAAATACATTCTCGTCAAAACAGACAACATGACAACAATGTATTATCTAAACAAGCAGGGAGGGACGCACTCCACGCAGTTAAGCCTGTTAGCACAAAAAATTTGGCATTGGGCAATTCACAACCAAATTCGCCTAATTGCACAGTTTATACCAGGGATACAAAATCAACTCGCAGACAATCTCTCTCGAGATCACCAACAGGTCCACGAATGGGAAATTCACCCCCAAATACTGAACACTTATTTCAAACTCTGGGGAACACCTCAGATAGACTTGTTTGCGACAAGGGAGAACGCAAAATGCCAAAACTTCGCATCCAGATACCCACACAAACAATCCCAAGGCAATGCCCTATGGATGAACTGGTCAGGGATATTTGCTTACGCTTTTCCTCCTCTCCCTCTCCTTCCTTACCTGGTAAACAAACTCAGTCAAAGCAAACTCAAACTCATATTGATAGCACCAACTTGGGCAAGGCAACCCTGGTACACAACGCTGCTAGACCTATCAGTGGTACCCTGCATCAAATTGCCCAACAGGCCAGATCTGTTGACACAGCACAACCAAAAGATCAGACACCCAGATCCAGCATCGCTGAATCTAGCAATCTGGCTCCTGAAATCCTAGAATTCGGGCACTTACAACTTACCCAAGAATGTATGGAAGTCATAAAACAAGCAAGAAGGCCATCCACCAGGCACTGCTATGCAAGTAAATGGAAGAGGTTTGTTTGCTACTGCCATATTAATCAAATACAACCATTACACACAACTCCAGAACATGTAGTGGGTTACTTGCTTCACTTACAAAAATCTAACCTAGCTTTCTCTTCCATTAAGATTCACCTTGCAGCAATATCTGCATACCTGCAGACTACCTATTCAACTTCCCTATATAGAATACCAGTCATTAAAGCATTCATGGAGGGCCTTAGGAGAATTATACCACCAAGAACACTACCTGTTCCTTCATGGAACCTAAATGTTGTCCTAACTAGACTTATGGGTCCACCTTTTGAACCCATGCACTCCTGCGACATACAGTTCCTAACCTGGAAGGTGGCATTTCTCATCGCCATTACTTCCCTGAGAAGAGTAAGCGAGATTCAGGCGTTTACTATACAGGAACCTTTTATACAACTACACAAAAATAAAGTCGTCCTAAGGACCAATCCTAAATTTTTGCCAAAGGTTATTTCACCGTTCCATCTAAATCAAACAGTGGAACTTCCGGTGTTCTTTCCACAGCCAGATACCGTAGCCGAAAGGGCACTACATACATTAGATGTCAAAAGAGCATTAATGTATTACATTGACAGAACAAAGAACATCAGAAAGACTAAACAACTCTTTATTGCATTTCAAAAACCTCATGCAGGAAACCCAATTTCAAAACAAGGTATAGCCAGATGGATAGTTAAATGCATCCAAATCTGCTACCTTAAAGCTAAACGACAGCTGCCCATTACACCAAAGGCACACTCAACCAGAAAGAAAGGTGCTACCATGGCCTTTCTAGGAAACATCCCAATGCAAGAAATATGTAAGGCAGCCACATGGTCTACGCCTCACACATTCACCAAGCACTACTGTGTAGACGTGTTATCCGCACAACAAGCCACAGTAGGTCAAGCTGTATTAAGGACATTATTTCAGACTACTTCCACTCCTACAGGCTGATCCACCGCTTTTGGGGAAATAACTGCTTACTAGTCTATTGCAGAACATGCGTATCTACAGCGACAGATGCCATCGAACTGAAAATGTCACTTACCCAGTGTACATCTGTTCGTGGCATCAGTCGCAGTAGATTCGCATGTGCCCACCCGCCTCCCCGGGAGCCTGTAGCAGTTTGGAAGTTACCTTCAATTATTTATATATGTATCATCTCAACCTTAAATAAGTGCATACTTCGTCACTCCATTGCATGGGCACTATTACTACAATTCAACTCCTACCTCACCCTCTGCGGGGAAAAACAATCGAAGATGGAGTCGACGCCCATGCGCAATGGAGACAAAAGGAGGAGTCACTCGGTCCCGTGACTCCAAAGACTTCTTCGAAGAAAAACAACTTGTAACACTCCGGCCCAACACCAGATGGCGAGCTATTGCTGAACATGCGAATCTACTGCGACTGATGCCACGAACAGATGTACACTGGGTAAGTGACATTTTCAATATCCTGGTAGTAGTGGATCATGCTACCAGGTATCCTGAAGCTATTCCCCTTAGGTCGACTACTGCCCCTGCAGTAGCCAAGGCCCTCATTGGTATCTTTACCAGAGTGGGTTTCCCTAAGGAGGTGGTGTCTGACAGAGGTACCAACTTCATGTCAGCATACCTAAAGCACATGTGGAATGAGTGTGGAGTGACTTATAAATTCACTACACCTTACCATCCACAAACTAATGGCTTAGTTGAGAGATTCAACAAGACATTAAAAGGCATGATCATGGGGCTCCCAGAAAAACTCAAAAGGAGATGGGATGTCCTCCTGCCATGTCTGCTTTTCGCTTACAGGGAGGTACCACAGAAGGGAGTAGGGTTCTCACCCTTTGAACTTCTGTTTGGTCATCCTGTAAGGGGACCACTTGCCCTTGTTAAAGAAGGCTGGGAGAGACCTCTCCATGAGCCTAAACAGGACATAGTGGACTATGTACTTGGCCTTCGCTCTAGAATGGCAGAGTACATGGAAAAGGCAACCAAAAACCTTGAGGCCAGCCAACAACTCCAGAAGTTTTGGTATGACCAAAAGGCTGCACTGGTTGAGTTCCAACCAGGGCAGAAAGTCTGGGTTCTGGAGCCTGTGGCTCCCAGGGCACTCCAGGACAAATGGAGTGGCCCTTACCCAGTACTAGAGAGGAAGAGTCAGGTCACCTACCTGGTGGACCTGGGCACAAGCAGGAGCCCCAAGAGGGTGATCCATGTGAACCGCCTTAAGCTCTTCCATGACAGGGCTGATGTGAATCTGTTGATGGTAACAGATGAGGATCAGGAGGCAGAGAGTGAACCTCTCCCTGATCTTCTGTCATCAGACCCAAGAGATGGCACAGTAGATGGAGTGATCTACTCAGACACCCTCTCTGGCCAACAGCAAGCTGATTGTAGGAGAGTCCTACAACAGTTTCCTGAACTCTTCTCCTTAACCCCTGGTCAGACACACCTGTGTACCCATGATGTGGACACAGGAGACAGCATGCCTGTCAAGAACAAAATCTTTAGACAGTCTGACCATGTTAAGGCAAGCATCAAGGTGGAAGTCCACAAGATGCTGGAATTGGGAGTCATTGAGCGCTCTGACAGCCCCTGGGCTAGCCCAGTGGTCTTAGTCCCCAAACCTCACACCACAGATGGAAAGAAAGAGATGAGGTTTTGTGTGGACTACAGAGGGCTCAATTCTGTCACCAAGACAGATGCTCATCCAATTCCAAGAGCTGATGAGCTCATTGATAAATTAGGTGCTGCCAAATTTCTAAGTACCTTTGACTTGACAGCAGGGTACTGGCAAATAAAAATGGCACCTGGAGCAAAAGAAAAGACAGCATTCTCCACACCTGATGGGCATTATCAGTTTACTGTTATGCCCTTTGGTTTAAAGAATGCCCCTGCCACCTTCCAAAGGTTGGTGAATCAAGTCCTTGCTGGCTTGGAGTCCTTTAGCACAGCTTATCTTGATGATATTGCTGTCTTTAGCTCCACCTGGCAGGATCACCTGGTCCACCTGAAGAAGGTTTTGAAGGCTCTGCAATCTGCAGGCCTCTCTATCAAGGCATCCAAATGCCAGATAGGGCAGGGAACTGTGGTTTACTTGGGCCACCTTGTAGGTGGAGGCCAAGTTCAGCCACTCCAACCCAAGATCCAGACCATTCTGGACTGGGTAGCTCCAAAAACCCAGACTCAAGTCAGGGCATTCCTTGGCTTGACTGGGTACTACAGGAGGTTTGTGAAGGGATATGGATCCATTGTGACAGCCCTCACTGAGCTCACCTCCAAGAAAATGCCCAAGAAAGTGAACTGGACTGTGGACTGCCAACAGGCCTTTGACACCCTGAAACAGGCAATGTGCTCAGCACCAGTTCTCAAAGCTCCAGATTATTCTAAGCAGTTCATTGTGCAGACTGATGCCTCTGAACATGGGATAGGGGCAGTTTTGTCCCAAACAAATGATGATGGCCTTGACCAGCCTGTTGCTTTCATTAGCAGGAGGTTACTCCCCAGGGAGCAGCGTTGGAGTGCCATTGAGAGGGAGGCCTTTGCTGTGGTTTGGTCCCTGAAGAAGCTGAGACCATACCTCTTTGGGACTCACTTCCTAGTTCAAACCGACCACAGACCTCTCAAATGGCTGATGCAAATGAAAGGTGAAAATCCTAAACTGTTGAGGTGGTCCATCTCCCTACAGGGAATGGACTTTATAGTGGAACACAGACCTGGGACTGCCCATGCCAATGCAGATGGCCTTTCCAGGTTCTTCCACTTAGAAAATGAAGACTCTCTTGGGAAAGGTTAGTCTCATCCTCTTTCGTTTGAGGGGGGGTTGTGTAAGGAAATGCCTCCTTGGCATGGTTGCCCCCTGACTTTTTGCCTTTGCTGATGCTATGTTTACAATTGAAAGTGTGCTGAGGCCTGCTAACCAGGCCCCAGCACCAGTGTTCTTTCCCTAACCTGTACTTTTGTATCCACAATTGGCAGACCCTGGCATCCAGATAAGTCCCTTGTAACTGGTACTTCTAGTACCAAGGGCCCTGATGCCAAGGAAGGTCTCTAAGGGCTGCAGCATGTCTTATGCCACCCTGGAGACCTCTCACTCAGCACAGACACACTGCTTACCAGCTTGTGTGTGCTAGTGAGGACAAAACGAGTAAGTCGACATGGCACTCCCCTCAGGGTGCCATGCCAGCCTCTCACTGCCTATGCAGTATAGGTAAGACACCCCTCTAGCAGGCCTTACAGCCCTAAGGCAGGGTGCACTATACCATAGGTGAGGGTACCAGTGCATGAGCATGGTACCCCTACAGTGTCTAAACAAAACCTTAGACATTGTAAGTGCAGGGTAGCCATAAGAGTATATGGTCTGGGAGTCTGTCAAACACGAACTCCACAGCACCATAATGGCTACACTGAAAACTGGGAAGTTTGGTATCAAACTTCTCAGCACAATAAATGCACACTGATGCCAGTGTACATTTTATTGTAAAATACACCACAGAGGGCACCTTAGAGGTGCCCCCTGAAACTTAACCGACTATCTGTGTAGGCTGACTAGTTTTAGCAGCCTGCCACAAACCGAGACATGTTGCTGGCCCCATGGGGAGAGTGCCTTTGTCACTCTGAGGCCAGTAACAAAGCCTGCACTGGGTGGAGATGCTAACACCTCTCCCAGGCAGGAATTGTCACACCTGGCGGTGAGCCTCAAAGGCTCACCTCCTTTGTGCCAACCCAGCAGGACACTCCAGCTAGTGGAGTTGCCCGCCCCCTCCGGCCAGGCCCCACTTTTGGCGGCAAGGCCGGAGAAAATAATGAGAAAAACAAGGAGGAGTCACTGGCCAGTCAGGACAGCCCCTAAGGTGTCCTGAGCTGAGGTGACTCTAACTTTTAGAAATCCTCCATCTTGCAGATGGAGAATTCCCCCAATAGGGTTAGGATTGTGACCCCCTCCCCTTGGGAGGAGGCACAAAGAGGGTGTACCCACCCTCAGGGCTAGTAGCCATTGGCTACTAACCCCCCAGACCTAAACACGCCCTTAAAATTAGTATTTAAGGGCTACCCTGAACCCTAGAAAATTAGATTCCTGCAACTACAAGAAGAAGGACTGCCCAGCTGAAAACCCCTGCAGCGGAAGACCAGAAGACGACAACTGCCTTGGCTCCAGAAACTCACCGGCCTGTCTCCTGCCTTCCAAAGATCCTGCTCCAGCGACGCCTTCCAAAGGGACCAGCGACCTCGACATCCTCTGAGGACTGCCCCTGCTTCGAAAAGACAAGAAACTCCCGAGGACAGCGGACCTGCTCCAAGAAAAGCTGCAACTTTGTTTCCAGCAACTTTAAAGAACCCTGCAAGCTCCCCGCAAGAAGCGTGAGACTTGCAACACTGCACCCGGCGACCCCGACTCGGCTGGTGGCGATCCAACACCTCAGGAGGGACCCCAGGACTACTCTGATACTGTGAGTACCAAAACCTGTCCCCCCTGAGCCCCCACAGCGCCGCCTGCAGAGGGAATCCCGAGGCTTCCCCTGACCGCGACTCTTTGAACCTAAAGTCCCGACGCCTGGGAGAGACCCTGCACCCGCAGCCCCCAGGACCTGAAGGACCGGACTTTCACTGGAGAAGTGACCCCCAGGAGTCCCTCTCCCTTGCCCAAGTGGAGGTTTCCCCGAGGAACCCCCCCCTTGCCTGCCTGCAGCGCTGAAGAGATCCCGAGATCTCTCATAGACTAACATTGCGAACCCGACGCTTGTTTCTACACTGCACCCGGCCGCCCCCGCGCCGCTGAGGGTGAAATTTCTGTGTGGACTTGTGTCCCCCCCGGTGCCCTACAAAACCCCCCTGGTCTGCCCTCCGAAGACGCGGGTACTTACCTGCAAGCAGACCGGAACCGGGGCACCCCCTTATCTCCATCCTAGCCTATGTGTTTTGGGCACCACTTTGAACTCTGCACCTGACCGGCCCTGAGCTGCTGGTGTGGTGACTTTGGGGTTGCTCTGAACCCCCAACGGTGGGCTACCTTGGACCAAGAACTGAACCCTGTAAGTGTCTTACTTACCTGGTAAAACTAACAAATACTTACCTCCCCTAGGAACTGTGAAAATTGCACTAAGTGTCCACTTTTAAAACAGCTATTTGTGAATAACTTGAAAAGTATACATGCAATTTTGATGATTTGAAGTTCCTAAAGTACTTACCTGCAATACCTTTCGAATGAGCTATTACATGTAGAATTTGAACCTGTGGTTCTTAAAATAAACTAAGAAAAGATATTTTTCTATATAAAAACCTATTGGCTGGATTTGTCTCTGAGTGTGTGTACCTCATTTATTGTCTATGTGTATGTACAACAAATGCTTAACACTACTCCTTGGATAAGCCTACTGCTCGACCACACTACCACAAAATAGAGCATTAGTATTATCTATTTTTTACCACTATTTTACCTCTAAGGGGAACCCTTGGACTCTGTGCATGCTATTCCTTACTTTGAAATAGCACATACAGAGCCAACTTCCTACATTGGTGGATCAGCGGTGGGGTACAAGACTTTGCATTTGCTGGACTACTCAGCCAATACCTGATCACACGACAAATTCCAAAATTGTCATTAGAAATTGATTTTTGCAATTTGAAAAGTTTTCTAAATTCTTAAAAGACCTGCTAGGGCCTTGTGTTAGATCCTGTTTAGCATTTCTTTTAGAGTTTAAAAGTTTGTAAAAGTTTGAATTAGATTCTAGAACCAGTTTTAGTTTCTTAAAAAGTATTCCAACTTTTAGAAGCATAATGTCTAGCACAGATGTGAATGTGGTGGAACTCGACACCACACCTTACCTCCATCTACAGATGAGAGAGCTAAGGTCACTCTGTAAACTAAAGAAAATAGCAATGGGCCCCAAACCTACCAAAGTACAGCTCCAGGAGCTTTTGGCAGAGTTTGAAAAGGCCAACCCCTCTGAGGATGGCAACTCAGAGGATGAAGATAGTGACTTGGAGGGAAATTCCCCCCCTCCAGTCCTACTTAGGGAGAGCAGGGCTTCTCAAGCCCTGACTCCACAAATAATAGTCAGAGATACTGGTTCCCTCACAGGAGGGACCAACAACTCTGAGATCACTGAGGATAACTCCGGTGAAGAGGACATCCAGTTAGCCAGGATGGCCAAAAGATTGGCTTTGGAAAGACAGATCCTAGCCATAGAGAGGGAAAGACAAGAGATGGGCCTAGGACCCATCAATGGTGGCAGCAACATAAATAGGGTCAGAGATTCTCCTGACATGTTGAAAATCCCCAAAGGGATTGTAACTAAATATGAAGATGGTGATGACATCACCAAATGGTTCACAGCTTTTGAGAGGGCTTGTGTAACCAGAAAAGTGAACAGATCTCACTGGGGTGCTCTCCTTTGGGAAATGTTCACAGGAAAGTGTAGGGATAGACTCCTCACACTCTCTGGACAAGATGCAGAATCTTATGACCTCATGAAGGGTACCCTGATTGAGGGCTTTGGATTCTCCACTGAGGAGTACAGGATTAGGTTCAGGGGGGCTCAGAAATCCTCGAGCCAGACCTGGGTTGACTTTGTTGACTACTCAGTGAAAACACTAGATGGTTGGATTCAAGGCAGTGGTGTAAGTAATTATGATGGGCTGTACAATTTATTTGTGAAAGAACACCTGTTAAGTAATTGTTTCAATGATAAACTGCATCAGCATCTGGTAGACCTAGGACCAATTTCTCCCCAAGAATTGGGAAAGAAGGCGGACCATTGGGTCAAGACAAGGGTGTCCAAGACTTCAACAGGGGGTGACCAAAAGAAAGGGGTCACAAAGACTCCCCAGCAGAAGGGTGATGAGACAACCAAAACTAAAAATAGTAAAGAGTCTTCTACAGGCCCCCAAAAACCTGCACAGGAGGGTGGGCCCAGAGCCTCTTCACAAAACAATGGGTACAAGGGTAAAAACTTTGATCCCAAAAAGGCCTGGTGTCATAGCTGTAAACAGCATGGACACCAAACTGGAGACAAGGCCTGTCCCAAGAAAGGTTCCACTCCAAACTCCCATCCAGGTAACACTGGTATGGCTAGTCTCCAAGTGGGATCAACAGTGTGCCCAGAGCAAATCAGGGTCCACACTGAAGCTACTCTAGTTTCTGAGGGTGGGGTGTATTTAGCCACACTAGCTGTCTGGCCGCCTAACATGCAAAAATACAGACAGCAACTCTTAATTAATGGGACTAGAATAGAGGGCCTGAGGGATACAGGTGCCAGTGTCACCATGGTGACAGAGAAACTGGTTTCCCCTGGCCAATACCTGACTGGAAAAACTTACACAGTCACCAACGCTGACAATCAGAGAAAAGTACATCCCATGGCAATGGTTACTTTAGAATGGGGAGGGGTCAATGGCCTGAAACAGGTGGTGGTCTCCTCAAATATCCCAGTGGACTGTCTGCTTGGAAATGACCTGGAGTCCTCAGCATGGGCTGAGGTAGAGCTAAAAACCCATGCAGCAATGCTGGGTATCCCTGAACTGGTGTGTGTGAAAACAAGAGCACAGTGCAAGGCACAGGGTGAAAAAGTAGAGCTGGAGTCTGGAAAAATGGCCCAGCCTACCAAGAGAACAGGAAAGTCAGTTGGGAAACCAACTGCAACACAGCAAAAGAAAGGGAACCTCTCTTCTCAGGAAGAAGTTCTGCCCTCTGAGGGAACTGAGCCTTTGGAGCTTGAACCTTATCAGGTTGAGCTCTTAGGCCCAGGGGGACCCTCAAGGGAAGAGCTGTGTAAGGGACAAGAAACCTGTCCCTCTCTTGAAGGCCTTAGGCAGCAAGCTGCTGAAGAGTCCAAAGGCAAGAAAAATGGAACACATAGGGTCTATTGGGAAGATGGGCTCCTGTACACTGAGGCCAGAGACCCCAAACCTGGTGCCACTAGGAGAGTGGTAGTGCCTCAGCTGTTCAGAGAGTTCATCCTAACATTGGCCCATGACATTCCCCTTGCTGGACATTTGGGACAAACCAAGACGTGGGAGAGGTTTGTCAACCACTTCTACTGGCCCAATATGTCCAACATGGTTAAGGAGTTTTGCCTCTCCTGCCCCACCTGTCAAGCCAGTGGTAAGACAGGTGGGCATCCAAAGGCCCCCCTCATTCCACTTCCAGTGGTGGGGGTGCCCTTTGAAAGAGTGGGTGTGGACATAGTTGGTCCACTGGAACCTCCCACAGCCTCAGGAAATATGTGTTCGATGGCATCTGTCGCTGTAGATACGCATGTTCAGCAATAGCTCGCCATCTGGTGTTGGGCCGGAGTGTTACAAGTTGTTTTTCTTCGAAGAAGTCTTTGGAGTCACGGGACCGAGTGACTCCTCCTTTTGTCTCCATTGCGCATGGGCGTCGACTCCATCTTCGATTGTTTTTTTTCCGCCATCGGGTTCGGACGTGTTCCTGTCGCTCCGAGTTTCGGAACAGAAAAAATAGTTAATTTCGGAAGATTTTCGTCGGTATTGTTGCGTTCGGGATCGGCGTACTTACATTCAACACCGCATCGAAGATCGAAGAGCTCCGGTGCCCTTCGGGGTAGTTTTTCGATCCTCCGTCGGGGCCTGGTCGGCCCGACCGCGTGCTGAGGAACGCCGATGGAACGGACCCCTTTCCGTTTCTGCCCCAAATGCCACAATAAATACCCCTACACAGACCAACACTTGGTCTGCAACCTGTGCCTGTCACCTGAGCACAGCGAAGACACCTGCGAGGCCTGTCGTGCGTTCCGGTCCCGAAAAACACTCCGAGACCGTCGAGCCAGAAGACTTCAAATGGCGTCCGCACCGACAGCCCGACGGGAGTTCGAGGAACAGGAAGAGGAAGGTACCTTCTCGATCCAAGACTCAGACTCCGAAGGATTCGACGATACACAAACCGTGAGTAAGACGTCGAAAACCACACAAAGAAACATTTACAAGGCCCAAGGGACGCCACTGCCACCAGGCCATGGCTCAACCCATAAAATCGGTGACCGACCGTCGGCACCGAAAAAGGCCCAAACGGTGCCGAGATCGTCCGACTCCGGTCGAGACACCGGCACGCAGCCTTCTCGGGACCGAGAAAGTGCTGGAGACAAGCCTCGACACCGAGATGCCGGTGTGGACACGGCTCGACGCCGAGACAGCGGCACCGAAACAGATCGACGCCGAGAGGTTTCGGCCCCGAAAAGAAAAAAAGTCACCTCGGAGCCGAAAAAACACGCAGACAAAGTTTCCACGCCGAAACAAACTGCAAGCGACCCAGCTTCAGGCTCTTATACAGAAGAGCACTCGCTAACCTCCCAAATGCAGAAGCATAGGTTTGAGGAAGAGCTACAAGCAACTGATGCGGACCATACGCAAAAGCGTATCTTCATTCAGCAGGGGACAGGAAAAATAAGCACCCTTCCCCCCATTAGGAGAAAGAGAAGGTTGGAGTTCCAGACGGAACAAGCACCACAACCAAAAGTGGTGAAAAGAGTTACACCACCACCCTCTCCTCCGCCCGTGATTAACGTTTCACCAGCACAAACGCCATCACACTCCCCAGCTCACACCACCATGAGCCAGGGTGACCAAGACCAGGACGCATGGGACCTATACGACGCCCCAGTGTCAGATAACAGCCCAGAGGCATACCCTACAAAACCATCTCCACCACAAGACAGCACCGCGTACTCTCAGGTGGTGGCTAGAGCAGCACAATTTCACAACGTAAGCCTCCACTCAGAACAGGTCGAGGATGATTTCTTGTTCAACACACTCTCCTCCACCCACAGCTCCTACCAAAGCCTGCCTATGCTCCCTGGTATGCTCCGGCACGCAAAAGACATATTTAAGGACCCGGTCAAAAGTAGGGCAATCACACCAAGGGTGGAAAAAAAGTATAAGCCGCCTCCTACGGACCCGGCTTTCATCACAACACAGCTGCCACCAGACTCTGTTGTTGTAGGAGCAGCTAGGAAAAGGGCCAACTCTCACACATCTGGAGATGCACCACCCCCAGATAAAGAAAGCCGCAAGTTTGATGCAGCTGGTAAACGAGTCGCAGCACAAGCTGCAAACCAGTGGCGCATCGCGAACTCCCAGGCACTACTTGCGCGCTATGACAGAGCCCACTGGGACGAGATGCAACATCTCATTGAACATCTGCCCAAAGACTTCCAAAATAGGGCAAAACAAGTGGTTGAGGAGGGACAAGCCATCTCCAACAACCAGATCCGCTCCTCCATGGACGCTGCAGATACAGCTGCACGGACAATTAATACATCTGTAACTATCAGAAGGCATGCATGGCTCCGAACGTCTGGATTTAAACCAGAGATTCAACAAGCAGTTCTCAATATGCCTTTTAATGAAAAAGAACTGTTCGGTCCAGAAGTGGACACAGCGATTGAGAAACTCAAAAAAGATACGGACACTGCCAAAGCCATGGGCGCACTCTACTCCCCGCAGAGCAGAGGGAATTACAGCTCATTCCGTAAAACGCCCTTTCGAGGGGGGTTTCGGGGTCAAAGCACACAAGCCAGCACCTCACAAGCCACACCGTCCAGTTACCAAGGACAGTATAGAGGAGGTTTTCGGGGACAATATAGAGGAGGGCAATTCCCTAGAAATAGAGGAAGATTCCAAAGCCCCAAAACCCCTACTACTAAACAGTGACTCACATGTCACTCACCCCCTCCACACAACACCAGTGGGGGGACGAATAGGTCATTATTACACAGCATGGGAAAAAATCACTACAGACACTTGGGTTCTAGCAATTATCCAACATGGTTACTGCATAGAATTTCTACAGTTCCCTCCAAACATACCACCAAAAGCACAAAATTTAACAACACACCATTCCAATCTCCTAGAGATAGAAGTGCAGGCACTATTGCAAAAGAATGCAATCGAATTAGTGCCAAACACACAAATAAACACAGGAGTTTACTCACTGTACTTTCTGATACCAAAGAAGGACAAAACACTGAGACCAATCCTAGACCTCAGAGTAGTCAACACTTTCATCAAATCAGACCACTTCCACATGGTCACACTACAAGAAGTATTGCCATTGTTAAAGCTGCACGACTACATGGCAACTTTAGACCTCAAGGATGCTTATTTCCATATACCAATACACCCATCGCACAGGAAATACCTAAGGTTTGTATTCAAAGGAATACATTACCAATTCAAGGTACTGCCTTTCGGATTAACAACCGCACCAAGAGTCTTTACCAAATGTCTAGCGGTAGTCGCTGCACACATCAGAAGGCAGCAAATACATGTGTTCCCATATCTAGACGACTGGCTAATCAAGGCCCATTCGTTAATAGAGTGCTCAAATCACACAAATCATATCATACAAACCCTCTTCAAACTAGGGTTCACCGTCAATTTCACAAAATCAAAAATTCTGCCACGCAAGGTACAACAATACCTGGGAGCCATAATAGACACATCAAAAGGAGTAGCCACTCCAAGTCCACAAAGAATTCAAAATTTCAACACCATCATACAACGCATGTATCCAACACAAAAAATACAAGCAAAGATGGTATTACAACTCCTAGGCATGATGTCATCATGCATAGCCATTGTCCCAAACGCAAGACTGCACATGAGGCCCTTACAACAATGCCTAGCATCACAGTGGTCTCAAGCACAGGGTCACCTTCTAGATCTGGTGTTAATAGACCGCCAAACTTACCTCTCGCTTCTGTGGTGGAACAACATAAATTTAAACAAAGGGCGGCCTTTCCAAGACCCAGTGCCACAATACGTAATAACAGATGCTTCCATGACAGGGTGGGGAGCACACCTCGATCAACACAGCATACAAGGACAATGGAACGTACATCAAACAAAACTGCATATCAATCACCTAGAACTTCTTGCAGTTTTTCAAGCACTAAAAGCTTTCCAACCAATAATAGTTCACAAATACATTCTCGTCAAAACAGACAACATGACAACAATGTATTATCTAAACAAGCAGGGAGGGACGCACTCCACGCAGTTAAGCCTGTTAGCACAAAAAATTTGGCATTGGGCAATTCACAACCAAATTCGCCTAATTGCACAGTTTATACCAGGGATACAAAATCAACTCGCAGACAATCTCTCTCGAGATCACCAACAGGTCCACGAATGGGAAATTCACCCCCAAATACTGAACACTTATTTCAAACTCTGGGGAACACCTCAGATAGACTTGTTTGCGACAAGGGAGAACGCAAAATGCCAAAACTTCGCATCCAGATACCCACACAAACAATCCCAAGGCAATGCCCTATGGATGAACTGGTCAGGGATATTTGCTTACGCTTTTCCTCCTCTCCCTCTCCTTCCTTACCTGGTAAACAAACTCAGTCAAAGCAAACTCAAACTCATATTGATAGCACCAACTTGGGCAAGGCAACCCTGGTACACAACGCTGCTAGACCTATCAGTGGTACCCTGCATCAAATTGCCCAACAGGCCAGATCTGTTGACACAGCACAACCAAAAGATCAGACACCCAGATCCAGCATCGCTGAATCTAGCAATCTGGCTCCTGAAATCCTAGAATTCGGGCACTTACAACTTACCCAAGAATGTATGGAAGTCATAAAACAAGCAAGAAGGCCATCCACCAGGCACTGCTATGCAAGTAAATGGAAGAGGTTTGTTTGCTACTGCCATATTAATCAAATACAACCATTACACACAACTCCAGAACATGTAGTGGGTTACTTGCTTCACTTACAAAAATCTAACCTAGCTTTCTCTTCCATTAAGATTCACCTTGCAGCAATATCTGCATACCTGCAGACTACCTATTCAACTTCCCTATATAGAATACCAGTCATTAAAGCATTCATGGAGGGCCTTAGGAGAATTATACCACCAAGAACACTACCTGTTCCTTCATGGAACCTAAATGTTGTCCTAACTAGACTTATGGGTCCACCTTTTGAACCCATGCACTCCTGCGACATACAGTTCCTAACCTGGAAGGTGGCATTTCTCATCGCCATTACTTCCCTGAGAAGAGTAAGCGAGATTCAGGCGTTTACTATACAGGAACCTTTTATACAACTACACAAAAATAAAGTCGTCCTAAGGACCAATCCTAAATTTTTGCCAAAGGTTATTTCACCGTTCCATCTAAATCAAACAGTGGAACTTCCGGTGTTCTTTCCACAGCCAGATACCGTAGCCGAAAGGGCACTACATACATTAGATGTCAAAAGAGCATTAATGTATTACATTGACAGAACAAAGAACATCAGAAAGACTAAACAACTCTTTATTGCATTTCAAAAACCTCATGCAGGAAACCCAATTTCAAAACAAGGTATAGCCAGATGGATAGTTAAATGCATCCAAATCTGCTACCTTAAAGCTAAACGACAGCTGCCCATTACACCAAAGGCACACTCAACCAGAAAGAAAGGTGCTACCATGGCCTTTCTAGGAAACATCCCAATGCAAGAAATATGTAAGGCAGCCACATGGTCTACGCCTCACACATTCACCAAGCACTACTGTGTAGACGTGTTATCCGCACAACAAGCCACAGTAGGTCAAGCTGTATTAAGGACATTATTTCAGACTACTTCCACTCCTACAGGCTGATCCACCGCTTTTGGGGAAATAACTGCTTACTAGTCTATTGCAGAACATGCGTATCTACAGCGACAGATGCCATCGAACTGAAAATGTCACTTACCCAGTGTACATCTGTTCGTGGCATCAGTCGCAGTAGATTCGCATGTGCCCACCCGCCTCCCCGGGAGCCTGTAGCAGTTTGGAAGTTACCTTCAATTATTTATATATGTATCATCTCAACCTTAAATAAGTGCATACTTCGTCACTCCATTGCATGGGCACTATTACTACAATTCAACTCCTACCTCACCCTCTGCGGGGAAAAACAATCGAAGATGGAGTCGACGCCCATGCGCAATGGAGACAAAAGGAGGAGTCACTCGGTCCCGTGACTCCAAAGACTTCTTCGAAGAAAAACAACTTGTAACACTCCGGCCCAACACCAGATGGCGAGCTATTGCTGAACATGCGAATCTACTGCGACTGATGCCACGAACAGATGTACACTGGGTAAGTGACATTTTCAATATCCTGGTAGTAGTGGATCATGCTACCAGGTATCCTGAAGCTATTCCCCTTAGGTCGACTACTGCCCCTGCAGTAGCCAAGGCCCTCATTGGTATCTTTACCAGAGTGGGTTTCCCTAAGGAGGTGGTGTCTGACAGAGGTACCAACTTCATGTCAGCATACCTAAAGCACATGTGGAATGAGTGTGGAGTGACTTATAAATTCACTACACCTTACCATCCACAAACTAATGGCTTAGTTGAGAGATTCAACAAGACATTAAAAGGCATGATCATGGGGCTCCCAGAAAAACTCAAAAGGAGATGGGATGTCCTCCTGCCATGTCTGCTTTTCGCTTACAGGGAGGTACCACAGAAGGGAGTAGGGTTCTCACCCTTTGAACTTCTGTTTGGTCATCCTGTAAGGGGACCACTTGCCCTTGTTAAAGAAGGCTGGGAGAGACCTCTCCATGAGCCTAAACAGGACATAGTGGACTATGTACTTGGCCTTCGCTCTAGAATGGCAGAGTACATGGAAAAGGCAACCAAAAACCTTGAGGCCAGCCAACAACTCCAGAAGTTTTGGTATGACCAAAAGGCTGCACTGGTTGAGTTCCAACCAGGGCAGAAAGTCTGGGTTCTGGAGCCTGTGGCTCCCAGGGCACTCCAGGACAAATGGAGTGGCCCTTACCCAGTACTAGAGAGGAAGAGTCAGGTCACCTACCTGGTGGACCTGGGCACAAGCAGGAGCCCCAAGAGGGTGATCCATGTGAACCGCCTTAAGCTCTTCCATGACAGGGCTGATGTGAATCTGTTGATGGTAACAGATGAGGATCAGGAGGCAGAGAGTGAACCTCTCCCTGATCTTCTGTCATCAGACCCAAGAGATGGCACAGTAGATGGAGTGATCTACTCAGACACCCTCTCTGGCCAACAGCAAGCTGATTGTAGGAGAGTCCTACAACAGTTTCCTGAACTCTTCTCCTTAACCCCTGGTCAGACACACCTGTGTACCCATGATGTGGACACAGGAGACAGCATGCCTGTCAAGAACAAAATCTTTAGACAGTCTGACCATGTTAAGGCAAGCATCAAGGTGGAAGTCCACAAGATGCTGGAATTGGGAGTCATTGAGCGCTCTGACAGCCCCTGGGCTAGCCCAGTGGTCTTAGTCCCCAAACCTCACACCACAGATGGAAAGAAAGAGATGAGGTTTTGTGTGGACTACAGAGGGCTCAATTCTGTCACCAAGACAGATGCTCATCCAATTCCAAGAGCTGATGAGCTCATTGATAAATTAGGTGCTGCCAAATTTCTAAGTACCTTTGACTTGACAGCAGGGTACTGGCAAATAAAAATGGCACCTGGAGCAAAAGAAAAGACAGCATTCTCCACACCTGATGGGCATTATCAGTTTACTGTTATGCCCTTTGGTTTAAAGAATGCCCCTGCCACCTTCCAAAGGTTGGTGAATCAAGTCCTTGCTGGCTTGGAGTCCTTTAGCACAGCTTATCTTGATGATATTGCTGTCTTTAGCTCCACCTGGCAGGATCACCTGGTCCACCTGAAGAAGGTTTTGAAGGCTCTGCAATCTGCAGGCCTCTCTATCAAGGCATCCAAATGCCAGATAGGGCAGGGAACTGTGGTTTACTTGGGCCACCTTGTAGGTGGAGGCCAAGTTCAGCCACTCCAACCCAAGATCCAGACCATTCTGGACTGGGTAGCTCCAAAAACCCAGACTCAAGTCAGGGCATTCCTTGGCTTGACTGGGTACTACAGGAGGTTTGTGAAGGGATATGGATCCATTGTGACAGCCCTCACTGAGCTCACCTCCAAGAAAATGCCCAAGAAAGTGAACTGGACTGTGGACTGCCAACAGGCCTTTGACACCCTGAAACAGGCAATGTGCTCAGCACCAGTTCTCAAAGCTCCAGATTATTCTAAGCAGTTCATTGTGCAGACTGATGCCTCTGAACATGGGATAGGGGCAGTTTTGTCCCAAACAAATGATGATGGCCTTGACCAGCCTGTTGCTTTCATTAGCAGGAGGTTACTCCCCAGGGAGCAGCGTTGGAGTGCCATTGAGAGGGAGGCCTTTGCTGTGGTTTGGTCCCTGAAGAAGCTGAGACCATACCTCTTTGGGACTCACTTCCTAGTTCAAACCGACCACAGACCTCTCAAATGGCTGATGCAAATGAAAGGTGAAAATCCTAAACTGTTGAGGTGGTCCATCTCCCTACAGGGAATGGACTTTATAGTGGAACACAGACCTGGGACTGCCCATGCCAATGCAGATGGCCTTTCCAGGTTCTTCCACTTAGAAAATGAAGACTCTCTTGGGAAAGGTTAGTCTCATCCTCTTTCGTTTGAGGGGGGGTTGTGTAAGGAAATGCCTCCTTGGCATGGTTGCCCCCTGACTTTTTGCCTTTGCTGATGCTATGTTTACAATTGAAAGTGTGCTGAGGCCTGCTAACCAGGCCCCAGCACCAGTGTTCTTTCCCTAACCTGTACTTTTGTATCCACAATTGGCAGACCCTGGCATCCAGATAAGTCCCTTGTAACTGGTACTTCTAGTACCAAGGGCCCTGATGCCAAGGAAGGTCTCTAAGGGCTGCAGCATGTCTTATGCCACCCTGGAGACCTCTCACTCAGCACAGACACACTGCTTACCAGCTTGTGTGTGCTAGTGAGGACAAAACGAGTAAGTCGACATGGCACTCCCCTCAGGGTGCCATGCCAGCCTCTCACTGCCTATGCAGTATAGGTAAGACACCCCTCTAGCAGGCCTTACAGCCCTAAGGCAGGGTGCACTATACCATAGGTGAGGGTACCAGTGCATGAGCATGGTACCCCTACAGTGTCTAAACAAAACCTTAGACATTGTAAGTGCAGGGTAGCCATAAGAGTATATGGTCTGGGAGTCTGTCAAACACGAACTCCACAGCACCATAATGGCTACACTGAAAACTGGGAAGTTTGGTATCAAACTTCTCAGCACAATAAATGCACACTGATGCCAGTGTACATTTTATTGTAAAATACACCACAGAGGGCACCTTAGAGGTGCCCCCTGAAACTTAACCGACTATCTGTGTAGGCTGACTAGTTTTAGCAGCCTGCCACAAACCGAGACATGTTGCTGGCCCCATGGGGAGAGTGCCTTTGTCACTCTGAGGCCAGTAACAAAGCCTGCACTGGGTGGAGATGCTAACACCTCTCCCAGGCAGGAATTGTCACACCTGGCGGTGAGCCTCAAAGGCTCACCTCCTTTGTGCCAACCCAGCAGGACACTCCAGCTAGTGGAGTTGCCCGCCCCCTCCGGCCAGGCCCCACTTTTGGCGGCAAGGCCGGAGAAAATAATGAGAAAAACAAGGAGGAGTCACTGGCCAGTCAGGACAGCCCCTAAGGTGTCCTGAGCTGAGGTGACTCTAACTTTTAGAAATCCTCCATCTTGCAGATGGAGAATTCCCCCAATAGGGTTAGGATTGTGACCCCCTCCCCTTGGGAGGAGGCACAAAGAGGGTGTACCCACCCTCAGGGCTAGTAGCCATTGGCTACTAACCCCCCAGACCTAAACACGCCCTTAAAATTAGTATTTAAGGGCTACCCTGAACCCTAGAAAATTAGATTCCTGCAACTACAAGAAGAAGGACTGCCCAGCTGAAAACCCCTGCAGCGGAAGACCAGAAGACGACAACTGCCTTGGCTCCAGAAACTCACCGGCCTGTCTCCTGCCTTCCAAAGATCCTGCTCCAGCGACGCCTTCCAAAGGGACCAGCGACCTCGACATCCTCTGAGGACTGCCCCTGCTTCGAAAAGACAAGAAACTCCCGAGGACAGCGGACCTGCTCCAAGAAAAGCTGCAACTTTGTTTCCAGCAACTTTAAAGAACCCTGCAAGCTCCCCGCAAGAAGCGTGAGACTTGCAACACTGCACCCGGCGACCCCGACTCGGCTGGTGGCGATCCAACACCTCAGGAGGGACCCCAGGACTACTCTGATACTGTGAGTACCAAAACCTGTCCCCCCTGAGCCCCCACAGCGCCGCCTGCAGAGGGAATCCCGAGGCTTCCCCTGACCGCGACTCTTTGAACCTAAAGTCCCGACGCCTGGGAGAGACCCTGCACCCGCAGCCCCCAGGACCTGAAGGACCGGACTTTCACTGGAGAAGTGACCCCCAGGAGTCCCTCTCCCTTGCCCAAGTGGAGGTTTCCCCGAGGAACCCCCCCCTTGCCTGCCTGCAGCGCTGAAGAGATCCCGAGATCTCTCATAGACTAACATTGCGAACCCGACGCTTGTTTCTACACTGCACCCGGCCGCCCCCGCGCCGCTGAGGGTGAAATTTCTGTGTGGACTTGTGTCCCCCCCGGTGCCCTACAAAACCCCCCTGGTCTGCCCTCCGAAGACGCGGGTACTTACCTGCAAGCAGACCGGAACCGGGGCACCCCCTTATCTCCATCCTAGCCTATGTGTTTTGGGCACCACTTTGAACTCTGCACCTGACCGGCCCTGAGCTGCTGGTGTGGTGACTTTGGGGTTGCTCTGAACCCCCAACGGTGGGCTACCTTGGACCAAGAACTGAACCCTGTAAGTGTCTTACTTACCTGGTAAAACTAACAAATACTTACCTCCCCTAGGAACTGTGAAAATTGCACTAAGTGTCCACTTTTAAAACAGCTATTTGTGAATAACTTGAAAAGTATACATGCAATTTTGATGATTTGAAGTTCCTAAAGTACTTACCTGCAATACCTTTCGAATGAGCTATTACATGTAGAATTTGAACCTGTGGTTCTTAAAATAAACTAAGAAAAGATATTTTTCTATATAAAAACCTATTGGCTGGATTTGTCTCTGAGTGTGTGTACCTCATTTATTGTCTATGTGTATGTACAACAAATGCTTAACACTACTCCTTGGATAAGCCTACTGCTCGACCACACTACCACAAAATAGAGCATTAGTATTATCTATTTTTTACCACTATTTTACCTCTAAGGGGAACCCTTGGACTCTGTGCATGCTATTCCTTACTTTGAAATAGCACATACAGAGCCAACTTCCTACAGAGATGGACCACCTCAACAGTTTTGGATTTTCACCTTTCATTTGCATCAGCCATCTGAGAGGTCTGTGGTCAGTCTGAACTAGGAAGTGAGTACCAAAGAGGTATGGTCTCAGCTTCTTCAGGGACCAAACCACAGCAAAGGCCTCCCTCTCAATGGCACTCCAACGCTGCTCCCTGGGGAGTAACCTCCTGCTAATGAAAGCAACAGGCTGGTCAAGGCCATCATCATTTGTTTGGGACAAAACTGCCCCTATCCCATGTTCAGAGGCATCTGTTTGCACAATGAATTGCTTGGAGTAATCTGGAGCTTTTAGAACTGGTGCTGTGCACATAGCTTGCTTCAGGGTGTCAAAGGCCTGTTGGCATTCTACAGTCCAGTTTACTTTCTTGGGCATTTTCTTGGAGGTGAGTTCAGTGAGGGCTGTCACAATGGATCCATATCCCTTCACAAACCTCCTATAGTACCCAGTCAAGCCAAGGAATGCCCTGACTTGAGTCTGGGTTTTTGGAGCTGCCCAGTCCAGAATAGTCTGGATCTTAGGCTGGAGTGGCTGAACTTGTCCTCCACCTACAAGGTGTCCCAAGTAAACCACAGTTCCCTGCCCTATCTGGCATTTGGATGCCTTGATAGAGAGGCCTGCAGATTGCAGGGCCTTCAAAACCTTCTTCAGGTGGACCAGGTGATCCTGCCAGGTGGAGCTGAAGACAACAATATCATCCAGATAAGCTGCACTAAAGGATTCCAACCCAGCAAGGACTTGATTCACCAACCTTTGGAAGGTGGCAGGGGCATTCTTTAAACCAAAGGGCATTACAGTGAACTGATAATGCCCATCCGGTGTGGAGAATGCTGTCTTTTCTTTTGCTCCAGGGGCCATTTTGATTTGCCAGTACCCTGCTGTTAAGTCAAAGGTACTTAAGAATTTGGCAGCCCCTAATTTGTCTATTAGCTCATCAGCTCTAGGAATGGGATGGGCATCTGTCTTGGTGACAGAGTTGAGACCTCTGTAGTCCACACAAAACCTCATCTCTCTCTTTCCTTCTTTGGTGTGAGGTTTGGGGACTAAGACCACTGGGCTAGCCCAGGGGCTGTCAGAGTACTCAATTACTCCCAATTCCAGCATCTTGTGGACTTCCACCTTGATGCTTTCCTTAACTTGGTCAGACTGTCTAAATATTTTATTTTTGACAGGCATGCTGTCTCCTGTGTCCACATCATGGGTACACAGGTGTGTCTGACCAGGGGTTAGGGAAAAGAGTTCAGCAAACTGCTGCAGGACCTTCCTGCAGTCAGACTGCTGTTGGCTAGAGAGGGTGTCTGAGTAGATCACTCCATCTACTGAGCCATCTTTAGGGTCTGATGAGAGGAGATCAGGGAGAGGTTCACTCTCAGCTTCCTGGTCCTCATCTGTTACCATCAACAGATTTACATCAGCCCTGTCATGGAAGAGCTTAAGGCGGTTCACATGGATCACCCTCTTGGGGCTCCTGCTTGTGTCCAGGTCCACCAGGTAGGTGACCTGACTCTTCCTCTCTAGTACTGGGTAAGGGCCTCTCCATTTGTCCTGAAGTGCCCTGGGAGCCACAGGCTCCAGAACCCAGACTTTCTGCCCTGGTTGAAATTCAACCAGTGCAGCCTTTTGGTCATACCACAACTTCTGGAGTTGTTGGCTGGCCTCAAGGTTTTTACTTGCCTTTTCCATGTACTCTGCCATCCTTGAGCGAAGGCCAAGTACATAGTCCACTATGTCTTGTTTAGGCTCATGAAGAGGTCTCTCCCAGCCTTCTTTAACAAGAGCAAGTGGTCCCCTTACAGGGTGGCCAAACAGAAGTTCAAAGGGTGAGAATCCTACTCCCTTCTGAGGCACCTCTCTGTAAGCGAAAAGCAGACATGGCAGGAGGACATCCCATCTCCTTTTGAGTTTTTCTGGGAGCCTCATCATCATGCCCTTTAATGTCTTGTTGAATCTCTCAACAAGGCCATTAGTTTGTGGATGATATGGTGTAGTGAATTTGTAAGTCACTCCACACTCATTCCACATGTGTTTTAGGTATGCTGACATGAAGTTGGTACCTCTGTCAGACACCACCTCCTTAGGGAAACCCACTCTGGTAAAGATACCAATGAGGGCCTTGGCTACTGCAGGGGCAGTAGTCGACCTAAGGGGAATAGCTTCAGGATACCTAGTAGCATGATCCACTACTACTAGGATGTACATATTTCCTGAGGCTGTGGGAGGTTCTAGTGGACCAACTATGTCCACACCCACTCTTTCAAAGGGGACCCCCACCACTGGAAGTGGAATGAGGGGGGCCTTTGGATGCCCACCTGTCTTACCACTGGATTTATTTATTTATTTTATTTATTTAATGCGTTTTTATATAGCGCGGACTTTACCCGAAGGTGTCAGAGCGCTTCACAATAGGCAAGTAAAGATACATGAAGAGAAAAATTACAAGTGTGCCTGTCACAAAAATAAATGTTACATTACATGAGGCAAGTGAAAATTGTGCAAGTATCAAGAGCAAAAAAAAAATACATGAGGTAGCAAACGATACGTTACGAAAGGAAAAAGTGACGTGTGCAGGATACAAGAGCAAATAAAATACGAGTAGAGGTAAAAAAAAGAAATAAAATTGCAATAAATGGTAGACACTCAAAACACTAAAACTATAGGTTCGATGGCATCTGTCGCTGTAGATACGCATGTTCTGCAATAGCTCGCCATCTGGTGTTGGGCCGGAGTGTTACAAGTTGTTTTTCTTCGGACCGAGTGACTCCTCCTTTTGTCTCCATTGCGCATGGGCGTCGACTCCATCTTCGATTGTTTTTTTTCCGCCATCGGGTTCGGACGTGTTCCTGTCGCTCCGAGTTTCGGAACGGAAAATTAGCTAATTTCGGAAGATTTTCGTCGGTATTGTTGCGTTCGGGATCGGCGTACTTAGATTCCACACCGCATCGAAGATCGAAGAGCTCCGGTGCCCTTCGGGGTAGTTTTTCGATCCTCCGTCGGGGCCTGGTCGGCCCGACCGCGTGCTGAAGAACGCCGATGGAACGGACCCCGTTCCGTTTCTGCCCCAAATGCCACAATAAATACCCCTACACAGACCAACACTTGGTCTGCAACCTGTGCCTGTCACCTGAGCACAGCGAAGACACCTGCGAGGCCTGTCGTGCGTTCCGGTCCCGAAAAACACTCCGAGACCGTCGAGCCAGAAGACTTCAAATGGCGTCCGCACCGACAGCCCAACGGGAGTTCGAGGAACAAGAAGAGGAAGGTACCTTCTCGATCCAAGACTCAGACTCCGAAGGATTCGACGATACACAAACCGTGAGTAAGACGTCGAAAACCACACAAAGAAACATTTACAAGGCCCAGGGGACGCCACTGCCACCAGGCCATGGCTCGACCCATAAATTCGGTGACCGACCGTCGGCACCGAAAAAGGCCCAAACAGTGCCGAGATCGTCCGACTCCGGTCGAGACACCGGCACGCAGCCTTCTCGGGACCGAGAAAGTGCTGGAGACAAGCCTCGACACCGAGATGCCGGTGTGGACACGGCTCGACGCCGAGACAGCGGCACCAAAACAGATCGACGCCGAGAGGTTTCGGCCCCGAAAAAGAAAAAAGTCACCTCGGAGCCGAAAAAACACGCAGACAGGGTTTCGATGCCGAAACAAACTGCAAGCGACCCAGCTTCAGGCTCTTATACAGAAGAGCACTCGCTAACCTCCCAAATGCAGAAGCATAGGTTTGAGGAAGAGCTACAAGCAACTGATGTGGACCATACGCAAAAGCGTATCTTCATACAGCAGGGGACAGGAAAAATAAGCACCCTTCCCCCCATTAGGAGAAAGAGAAGGTTGGAGTTCCAGACTGAACAGACACCACAACCAAAAGTGGTGAAAAGAGTTACCCCACCACCCTCTCCTCCGCCCGTGATTAACGTCTCACCAGCACAAACTCCATCACACTCCCCAGCTCACACCACCATGAGCCAGGGTGACCAAGATCAGGACGCATGGGACCTATACGACGCCCCAGTGTCAGATAACAGTCCGGAGGCATACCCTACAAAGCCATCTCCACCAGAAGACAGCACCGCGTATTCTCAAGTGGTGGCTAGAGCAGCACAATTTCACAACGTAAGCCTCCACTCAGAACAGGTCGAGGATGATTTCTTATTCAACACACTCTCCTCCACCCACAGCTCATACCAAAGCCTGCCTATGCTCCCTGGTATGCTCCGGCACGCAAAAGACATCTTTAAGGAGCCGGTCAAAAGTAGGGCAATCACACCAAGGGTGGAAAAAAAGTATAAGGCGCCTCCTACAGACCCGGTTTTCATCACTACACAGCTGCCACCAGACTCTGTCGTTGTAGGAGCAGCTAGGAAAAGGGCCAACTCTCACACATCTGGAGATGCACCACCCCCAGATAAAGAAAGCCGCAAGTTCGATGCAGCTGGTAAAAGAGTCGCAGCACAAGCTGCAAACCAGTGGCGCATCGCGAACTCCCAGGCACTACTTGCGCGCTATGACAGAGCCCACTGGGACGAGATGCAACATCTCATTGAACATCTGCCCAAAGACTTACAAAATAGGGCAAAACAAGTGGTTGAGGAGGGACAGACCATTTCCAACAACCAGATCCGCTCCTCCATGGACGCTGCAGATACAGCTGCACGGACAATTAATACATCTGTAACTATCAGAAGGCATGCATGGCTCCGAACGTCTGGATTTAAACCAGAGATTCAACAAGCAGTTCTCAATATGCCTTTTAATGAAAAAGAACTGTTCGGTCCAGAAGTGGACACAGCGATTGAGAAACTCAAAAAAGATACGGACACTGCCAAAGCCATGGGCGCACTCTACTCCCCGCAGAGCAGAGGGAATTACAGCACATTCCGTAAAACGCCCTTTCGAGGGGGGTTTCGGGGTCAAAGCACACAAGCCAGCACCTCACAAGCCACACCGTCCAGTTACCAGGGACAGTATAGAGGAGGTTTTCGGGGACAATATAGAGGAGGGCAATTCCCTAGAAATAGAGGAAGATTTCAAAGCCCCAAAACCCCTACTACTAAACAGTGACTCACATGTCACTCACCCCCTCCACACAACACCAGTGGGGGGAAGAATAGGTCATTATTACAAAGCATGGGAGGAAATCACTACAGACACTTGGGTTCTAGCAATTATCCAACATGGTTATTGCATAGAATTTCTACAATTCCCTCCAAACATACCACCAAAAGCACAAAATTTAACAACACACCATTCCAATCTCCTGGAGATAGAAGTGCAGGCACTATTGCAAAAGAATGCAATCGAATTAGTGCCAAACACACAAATAAACACAGGAGTTTACTCACTGTACTTTCTGATACCAAAGAAGGACAAAACACTGAGACCAATCCTAGACCTCAGAGTAGTGAACACTTTCATCAAATCAGACCACTTCCACATGGTCACACTACAAGAAGTATTGCCATTGCTAAAACTACACGACTACATGGCAACTTTAGACCTCAAGGATGCTTATTTCCATATACCAATACACCCATCGCACAGGAAATACCTAAGGTTTGTATTCAAAGGAATACATTACCAATTCAAGGTACTGCCTTTCGGATTAACAACCGCACCAAGAGTCTTTACCAAATGTCTAGCGGTAGTCGCTGCACACATAAGAAGGCAGCAAATACATGTGTTCCCATATTTGGACGACTGGCTAATCAAGGCCCATTCGTTCATACAGTGCTCAAATCACACAAATCAGATCATACAAACCCTCTTCAAACTCGGGTTCACCGTCAACTTTACAAAATCCAACATTCTGCTGCGCAAGGTACAACAATACCTAGGAGCCATAATAGACACATCAAAGGGAGTAGCCACTTCAAGTCCACAAAGAATTCTAAATTTCAACACCATCATACAACGCATGTATCCAACACAAAAGATACAGGCAAAGATGGTATTACAACTCCTAGGCATGATGTCTTCATGCATAGCCATTGTCCCAAACGCAAGACTGCACATGAGGCCCTTACAACAATGCCTAGCATCACAGTGGTCTCAAGCACAGGGTCACCTTCTAGATCTGGTGTTAATAGACCGCCAAACTTACCTCTCGCTTCTGTGGTGGAACAACATAAATTTAAACAAGGGGCGGCCTTTCCAAGACCCAGTGCCACAATACGTAATAACAACAGATGCTTCCATGACAGGGTGGGGAGCACACCTCGATCAACACAGCATACAAGGACAATGGAACGTACATCAAACAAAACTGCATATCAATCACCTAGAACTTCTAGCAGTTTTTCAAGCACTAAAAGCTTTCCAACCAATAATAGTTCACAAATACATTCTCGTCAAAACAGACAACATGACAACAATGTATTATCTAAACAAGCAGGGGGGGACGCACTCCACGCAGTTAAGCCTGCTAGCACAAAAGATTTGGCATTGGGCAATTCACAACCAAATTCGCCTAATAGCACAGTTAATACCAGGGATCCAAAATCAACTCGCAGACAATCTCTCTCGAGATCACCAACAGGTCCACGAATGGGAAATTCACCCCCAAATTCTGAACACTTATTTCAAACTCTGGGGAACACCTCAGATAGACTTGTTTGCGACAAGGGAGAACGCAAAATGCCAAAACTTCGCATCCAGATACCCACACAAACAATCCCAAGGCAATGCCCTATGGATGAACTGGTCAGGGATATTTGCTTACGCTTTTCCTCCTCTCCCTCTCCTTCCTTACCTGGTAAACAAACTCAGTCAAAGCAAACTCAAACTCATATTGATAGCACCAACTTGGGCAAGGCAACCCTGGTACACAACGCTGCTAGACCTATCAGTGGTACCCTGCATCAAATTGCCCAACAGGCCAGATCTGTTGACACAGCACAACCAAAAGATCAGACACCCAGATCCAGCATCGCTGAATCTAGCAATCTGGCTCCTGAAATCCTAGAATTTGGGCACTTACAACTTACCCAAGAATGTATGGAAGTCATAAAACAAGCCAGAAGGCCATCCACCAGGCACTGCTATGCAAGTAAATGGAAGAGGTTTGTTTGCTATTGCCATATTAATCAAATACAACCATTACACACAACTCCAGAACATGTAGTGGGTTACTTGCTTCACTTACAAAAATCTAACCTAGCTTTCTCTTCCATTAAAATACACCTTGCAGCAATATCTGCATACCTGCAGACTACCTATTCAACTTCCCTTTATAAGATACCAGTCATTAAAGCATTCATGGAGGGCCTTAGGAGAATTATACCACCAAGAACACCACCTGTTCCTTCATGGAACCTAAATGTTGTCCTAACTAGACTTATGGGTCCACCTTTTGAACCCATGCACTCCTGCGACATACAGTTCCTAACCTGGAAGGTGGCATTTCTCATCGCCATTACTTCCCTAAGAAGAGTAAGCGAGATTCAGGCGTTTACAATACAGGAACCTTTTATACAACTACACAAAAATAAAGTCGTCCTAAGGACCAATCCTAAATTTTTGCCAAAGGTTATTTCACCGTTCCATCTAAATCAAACAGTGGAACTTCCAGTGTTCTTTCCACAGCCAGATACCGTAGCTGAAAGGGCACTACATACATTAGATGTCAAAAGAGCATTGATGTATTACATTGACAGAACAAAAAACATCAGAAAGACTAAACAACTCTTTATTGCATTTCAAAAACCTCATGCAGGAAACCCAATTTCAAAACAAGGTATAGCCAGATGGATAGTTAAATGCATCCAAATCTGCTACCTTAAAGCTAAACGACAGCTGCCCATTACACCAAGGGCACACTCAACCAGAAAGAAAGGTGCTACCATGGCCTTTCTAGGAAACATCCCAATGCAAGAAATATGTAAGGCAGCCACATGGTCTACGCCTCACACATTCACCAAGCACTACTGTGTAGACGTGTTATCCGCACAACAAGCCACAGTAGGTCAAGCCGTATTAAGAACATTATTTCAGACTACTTCCACTCCTACAGGCTGATCCACCGCTTTTGGGGAAATAACTGCTTACTAGTCTATGCAGAACATGCGTATCTACAGCGACAGATGCCATCGAACTGAAAATGTCACTTACCCAGTGTACATCTGTTCGTGGCATCAGTCGCAGTAGATTCGCATGTGCCCACCCGCCTCCCCGGGAGCCTGTAGCAGTTTGGAAGTTTCCTTCAATTATTTATATATGTATCATCTCAACCTTAAATAGGTGCATACTTAGTCACTCCATTGCATGGGCACTATTACTACAATTCAACTCCTACCTCACCCTCTGCGGGGAAAAACAATCGAAGATGGAGTCGACGCCCATGCGCAATGGAGACAAAAGGAGGAGTCACTCGGTCCCGTGACTCGAAAGACTTCTTCGAAGAAAAACAACTTGTAACACTCCGGCCCAACACCAGATGGCGAGCTATTGCAGAACATGCGAATCTACTGCGACTGATGCCACGAACAGATGTACACTGGGTAAGTGACATTTTCATTACGTTACATGAGGCAGTGGTGGCCGTTGTGCATATATCAAAAGCACACAAGAAATAAGAGGTAGCAAATGATACGTTGTAAAAGGAAAGGTGCCGTGTGCAAGTTACAAAAGAGTACAAAGTACAGGTAGAGGTATAATACTGCACTAAATGGCAGACACTCAAAACACAAAAACACCCTGGGAAGGCACTTCTATAGGCATGGAGAACAGAATTTCCTATAATGGAAGGACTTCCTTCAGAAAACAGAGGGCTTGAATTAACTTTGGAAGTGTCTTTGAAGGAGGAGAGCTTTGAGGTCGGTTTTGAAGGCCTGGGAAGAGGTGGTGGTCTGAAGCTGAGGCGGAAGTGAGTTCCAGATTCTCACCGCGTTGCCTGAAAAGGATTGGGCCATCGATCTTTCCTTCTTGAAAATGGGTGGTTCAAGTAATAACCTTTCTGCATTACGTGATGGTCTGGAGCCCCCAGAGAGTTTCAGTTTATTCACCAGGTAGCGAGGGGAGGAGGCGTGCAAGGCTTTGTGGGTGATACATGCAGTTTTGTAGATAGATCTTGCCTCTATGGGAAGCCAACGGAGGGTGGATAGAATGGGTGTGATGTGGTCACTTCTTTTGGCCCCATATATGAAACGAGCTGCTGAATGGAGAATAGACTTCAGGGGGGAAAGGTGGGATTTGGGAAGGCCAGTAAGAAGAGAGTTGCAGTAGTCCAATCTGGAGAGAACCAGCGATTGGACCAGGGTTTTAAGGTCGTGCTCCGGGAAGAAGCGACGAATCACCCAAAGAAGGCGCAGTTGGTGTCGAGCAGACTTTGCAATGGAGTCGATGTGGGAGAGTAGATTGAGTTTTTTGTCGAGTATGACACAAAGGGATTTTGGGTTGGATTGACAGGTGGGGCAGGAGAGGCAAAACTCCTTAACCTTCTGGGACATATTGGGCCAGTAGAAGTGGTTGACTAACCTCTCCCACGTCTTGGTTTGTCCCAAATGCCCAGCAAGGGGAATATCATGGGCTAAGGTCAGAATAAACTCTCTGAAACCCTGAGGCACTACCACTCTCCTAGTGGCACCAGGTTTGGGATCTCTTGCCTCAGTGTACAGGAGTCCATCTTCCCAATAGACCCTATGTGTTCCATTTTTCTTGCCTTTGGACTCTTCAGCAGCTTGCTGCCTAAGGCCTTCAAGAGAGGGACAGGTTTCTTGTCCCTTACACAACTCTTCCCTTGAGGGTCCCCCTGGGCCCAAGAGCTCAACCTGATAAGGTTCCAGCTCCATAGGCTCAGTTCCCTCAGAGGGCAGAACTTCTTCCTGAGAAGAGAGGTTCTCTTTTTGATGTTGTGTTGCAGCTGGTTTCCCAGCTGACTTTCCTTTTCTCTTGGTAGGCTGGGCCATTTTTCCAGACTCCAGCTCTACTTTTTCACCCTGAGCCTTGCACTGTGCCCTAGTCTTGACACACACCAGTTCAGGGATACCCAGCATGGCTGCATGGGTTTTCAGTTCTACCTCAGCCCATGCGGAGGACTCCAGGTCATTTCCAAGCAAACAGTCTACTGGGATATTTGAGGAGACCACCACCTGTTTCAGGCCATTGACCCCTCCCCACTCTAAAGTTACCATAGCCGTGGGATGTACTTTAGTCTGATTGTCAGCGTTGGTGACTGGATAAGTTTGTCCAGCCAGGTATTGGCCAGGGGAAACCAGTTTCTCTGTCACCATGGTGACACTGGCACCTGTATCCCTCAGGCCCTCTACACTTGTCCCATTAATTAAGAGCTGCTGCCTGTATTTTTGCATGTTAGGGGGCCAGGCAGCCAGTGTGGCTAAATCCACCCCACCCTCAGAGACTAATGTAGCTTCAGTGTGACACCTGATTTGCTCTGGGCACACTGTTGATCCCACTTGGAGACTGGCCATTCCAGTTTTAGCTGGATGGGAGTTAGAAGTGGTATCTTTCTTGGGACAGGCCTTGTCTCCAGTTTGGTGTCCAGACTGACTACAGTTACGACACCAGGCCTTTTTGGGATCAAAGTTTTTACCCTTGTACCCAGAATTGTTTTGTGAAAAGGCTCTGGGCCCACCCTCCTGTGCAGGTTTTTGGGGGCCTGTAGAAGACTCTTTGTAGGAAGTTGGCTCTGTATGTGCTATTTCAAAGTAAGGAATAGCATGCACAGAGTCCAAGGGTTCCCCTTAGAGGTAAAATAGTGGTAAAAATAGATAATACTAATGCTCTATTTTGTGGTAGTGTGGTCGAGCAGTAGGCTTATCCAAGGAGTAGTGTTAAGCATTTGTTGTACATACACATAGACAATAAATGAGGTACACACACTCAGAGACAAATCCAGCCAATAGGTTTTTATATAGAAAAATATCTTTTCTTAGTTTATTTTAAGAACCACAGGTTCAAATTCTACATGTAATATCTCATTCGAAAGGTATTGCAGGTAAGTACTTTAGGAACTTCAAATCATCAAAATTGCATGTATACTTTTCAAGTTATTCACAAATAGCTGTTTTAAAAGTGGACACTTAGTGCAATTTTCACAGTTCCTAGGGGAGGTAAGTATTTGTTAGGTTAACCAGGTAAGTAAGACACTTACAGGGCTTAGTTCTTGGTCCAAGGTAGCCCACCGTTGGGGGTTCAGAGCAACCCCAAAGTCACCACACCAGCAGCTCAGGGCCGGTCAGGTGCAGAGTTCAAAGTGGTGCCCAAAACACATAGGCTAGAATGGAGAGAAGGGGGTGCCCCGGTTCCGGTCTGCTTGCAGGTAAGTACCCGCGTCTTCGGAGGGCAGACCAGGGGGGTTTTGTAGGGCACCGGGGGGGACACAAGTCCACACAGAAATTTCACCCTCAGCAGCGCGGGGGCGGCCGGGTGCAGTGTAGAAACAAGCGTCGGGTTTGTAATGGAAGTCAATGGGAGATCTAGGGATCTCTTCAGCGCTGCAGGCAGGCAAGGGGGGGGTTCCTCGGGGAAACCTCCACTTGGTCAAGGGAGAGGGACTCCTGGGGGTCACTCCTCCAGTGAAAGTCCGGTCCTTCAGGTCCTGGGGGCTGCGGGTGCAGGGTCTCTCCCAGGTGTCGGGACTTAGGATTCAAAGAGTCGCGGTCAGGGGAAGCCTCGGGATTCCCTCTGCAGGCGGCGCTGTGGGGGCTCAGGGGGGACAGGTTTTGGTACTCACAGTATCAGAGTAGTCCTGGGGTCCCTCCTGAGGTGTTGGATCTCCACCAGCCGAGTCGGGGTCGCCGGGTGCAGTGTTGCAAGTCTCACGCTTCTTGCGGGGAGCTTGCAGGGTTCTTTAAAGCTGCTGGAAACAAAGTTGCAGCTTTTCTTGGAGCAGGTCCGCTGTCCTCGGGAGTTTCTTGTCTTTTCGAAGCAGGGGCAGTCCTCAGAGGATGTCGAGGTCGCTGGTCCCTTTGGAAGGCGTCGCTGGAGCAGGATCTTTGGAAGGCAGGAGACAGGCCGGTGAGTTTCTGGAGCCAAGGCAGTTGTCGTCTTCTGGTCTTCCTCTGCAGGGGTTTTTCAGCTAGGCAGTCCTTCTTGTAGTTGCAGGAATCTAATTTTCTAGGGTTCAGGGTAGCCCTTAAATACTAAATTTAAGGGCGTGTTTAGGTCTGGGGGGTTAGTAGCCAATGGCTACTAGCCCTGAGAGTGGGTACACCCTCTTTGTGCCTCCTCCCAAGGGGAGGGGGTCACAATCCTAACCCTATTGGGGGAATCCTCCATCAGCAAGATGGAGGATTTCTAAAAGTTAGAGTTACTTCAGCTCAGGACGCCTTAGGGGCTGTCCTGACTGGCCAGTGACTCCTCCTTGTTGCTTTCTTTGTTCCCTCCAGCCTTGCCGCCAAAAGTGGGGGCCGTGGCCGGAGGGGGCGGGCAACTCCACTAAGCTGGAGTGCCCTGCTGGGCTGTGACAAAGGGGGGAGCCTTTGAGGCTCACCGCCAGGTGTCACAGTTCCTGCCTGGGGGAGGTGTTAGCATCTCCACCCAGTGCAGGCTTTGTTACTGGCCTCAGAGTGACAAAGGCACTCTCCCCATGGGGCCAGCAACATGTCTCTGGTGTGGCAGGCTGCTGGAACTAGTCAGCCTACACAGACAGTCGGTTAAGTTTCAGGGGGCACCTCTAAGGTGCCCTCTGGGGTGTATTTTACAATAAAATGTACACTGGCATCAGTGTGCATTTATTGTGCTGAGAAGTTTGATACCAAACTTCCCAGTTTTCAGTGTAGCCATTATGGTGCTGTGGAGTTCGTGTTTGACAGACTCCCAGACCATATACTCTTATGGCTACCCTGCACTTACAATGTCTAAGGTATTGCTTAGACACTGTAGGGGTACCATGCTCATGCACTGGTACCCTCACCTATGGTATAGTGCACCCTGCCTTAGGGATGTAAGGCCTGCTAGAGTGGTGTCTTACCTATACTGCATAGGCAGTGAGAGGCTGGCATGGCACCCTGAGGGGAGTGCCATGTCGACTTACTCGTTTTGTCCTCACTAGCACACACAAGCTGGCAAGCAGTGTGTCTGTGCTGAGTGAGAGGTCTCCAGGGTGGCATAAGACATGCTGCAGCCCTTAGAGACCTTCCTTGGCATCAGGGCCCTTGGTACTAGAAGTACCAGTTACAAGGGACTTATCTGGATGCCAGGGTCTGCCAATTGTGGATACAAAAGTACAGGTTAGGGAAAGAACACTGGTGCTGGGGCCTGGTTAGCAGGCCTCAGCACACTTTCAATTGTAAACATAGCATCAGCAAAGGCAAACAGTCAGGGGGCAACCATGCGAAGGAGGCATTTCCTTACACAACCCCCCCCCAAACGAAAGAGGATGAGACTAACCTTTCCCAAGAGAGTCTTCATTTTCTAAGTGGAAGAACCTGGAAAGGCCATCTGCATTGGCATGGGCAGTCCCAGGTCTGTGTTCCACTATAAAGTCCATTCCCTGTAGGGAGATGGACCACCTCAACAGTTTAGGATTTTCACCTTTCATTTGCATCAGCCATTTGAGAGGTCTGTGGTCAGTTTGAACTAGGAAGTGAGTCCCAAAGAGGTATGGTCTCAGCTTCTTCAGGGACCAAACCACAGCAAAGGCCTCCCTCTCAATGGCACTCCAACGCTGCTCCCTGGGGAGTAACCTCCTGCTAATGAAAGCAACAGGCTGGTCAAGGCCATCATCATTTGTTTGGGACAAAACTGCCCCTATCCCATGTTCAGAGGCATCAGTCTGCACAATGAACTGCTTAGAATAATCTGGAGCTTTTAGAACTGGTGCTGAGCACATTGCTTGTTTCAGGGTGTCAAAGGCCTGTTGGCATTCCACAGTCCAGTTCACTTTCTTGGGCATTTTCTTGGAGGTGAGTTCAGTGAGGGCTGTCACAATGGATCCATATCCCTTCACAAACCTCCTGTAATACCCAGTCAAGACAAGGAATGCCCTGACTTGAGTCTGGGTTTTTGGAGCTACCCAGTCCAGAATAGTCTGGATCTTGGGTTGGAGTGGCTGAACTTGGCCTCCACCTACAAGGTGTCCCAAGTAAACCACAGTTCCCTGCCCTATCTGGCATTTGGATGCCTTGATAGAGAGGCCTGCAGATTGCAGAGCCTTCAAAACCTTCCTCAGGTGGACCAGGTGATCCTGCCAGGTGGAGCTAAAGACAGCAATATCATCAAGATAAGCTGTGCTAAAGGACTCCAAGCCAGCAAGGACTTGATTCACCAACCTTTGGAAGGTGGCAGGGGCATTCTTTAAACCAAAGGGCATAACAGTAAACTGATAATGCCCATCAGGTGTGGAGAATGCTGTCTTTTCTTTTGCTCCAGGTGCCATTTTTATTTGCCAGTACCCTGCTGTCAAGTCAAAGGTACTTAGAAATTTGGCAGCACCTAATTTATCAATGAGCTCATCAGCTCTTGGAATTGGATGGGCATCTGTCTTGGTGACAGAATTGAGCCCTCTGTAGTCCACACAAAACCTCATCTCTTTCTTTCCATCTTTGGTGTGAGGTTTGGGGACTAAGACCACTGGGCTAGCCCAGGGGCTGTCAGAGCGCTCAATCACTCCCAATTCCAGCATCTTGTGGACTTCCACCTTGATGCTTTCCTTAACATGGTCAGATTGTCTAAAGATTTTATTTTTGACAGGCATGCTGTCTCCTGTGTCCACATCATGGGTACACAGGTGTGTCTGACCAGGGGTTAAGGAGAAGAGTTCAGGAAACTGTTGTAGGACTCTCCTACAATCAGCTTGCTGTTGGCCAGAGAGGGTGTCTGAGTAGATCACTCCATCTACTGTGCCATCTTTTGGGTCTGATGACAGAAGATCAGGGAGAGGTTCACTCTCTGCCTCCTGATCCTCATCTGTTACCATTAACAGATTCACATCAGCCCTGTCATGGAAGAGCTTAAGGCGGTTCACATGGATCACCCTCTTGGGGCTCCTGCTTGTGCCCAGGTCCACCAGGTAGGTGACCTGACTCTTCCTCTCTAGCACTGGGTAAGGGCCACTCCATTTGTCCTGGAGTGCCCTGGGAGCCACAGGCTCCAGAACCCAGACTTTCTGCCCTGGTTGGAACTCAACCAGTGCAGCCTTTTGGTCATACCAAAACTTCTGGAGCTGTTGGCTGGCCTCAAGGTTTTTGGTTGCCTTTTCCATGTACTCTGCCATTCTAGAGCGAAGGCCAAGTACATAGTCCACTATGTCTTGTTTTGGCTCATGGAGAGGTCTCTCCCAGCCTTCTTTAACAAGAGCAAGTGGTCCCCTTACAGGATGACCAAACAGAAGTTCAAAGGGTGAGAATCCTACTCCCTTCTGTGGCACCTCTCTGTAAGCGAAAAGCAGACATGGCAAGAGGACATCCCATCTCCTTTTGAGCTTTTCTGGGAGCCCCATGATCATGCCTTTTAATGTCTTGTTGAATCTCTCCACCAAGCCATTAGTTTGTGGATGGTATGGTGTAGTGAATTTATAAGTCACTCCACACTCATTCCACATGTGCTTTAGGTATGCTGACATGAAGTTGGTACCTCTGTCAGACACCACCTCCTTAGGGAAACCCACTCTGGTAAAGATACCAATGAGGGCCTTGGCTACTGCAGGGGCAGTAGTCGACCTAAGGGGAATAGCTTCAGGATACCTGGTAGCATGATCCACTACTACCAGGATATACATATTTCCTGAGGCTGTGGGAGGTTCTAGTGGACCAACTATGTCCACACCCACTCTTTCAAAGGGAACCCCCACCACTGGAAGTGGAATGAGGGGGGCCTTTGGATGCCCACCTGTCTTACCACTGGCTTGACAGGTGGGGCAGGAGAGGCAAAACTCCTTAACCATGTTGGACATATTGGGCCAGTAGAAGTGGTTGACTAACCTCTCCCACGTCTTCGTTTGTCCCAAATGTCCAGCAAGTGGAATGTCATGGGCCAATGTTAGGATGAACTCTCTGAACAGCTGAGGCACTACCACTCTCCTAGTGGCACCAGGTTTGGGGTCTCTGGCCTCAGTGTACAGGAGTCCATCTTCCCAATAGACCCTATGCGTTCCAATTTTCTTGCCTTTGGACTCTTCAGCAGCTTGCTGCCTAAGGCCTTCAAGAGAGGGACAGGTTTCTTGTCCCTTACACAGCTCCTCCCTTGAGGGTCCCCCTGGGCCTAAGAGCTCAACCTGGTAAGGTTCAAGCTCCAAAGGCTCAGTTCCCTCAGAGGGCAGAACTTCTTCCTGAGAAGAGAGGTTCCCTTTCTTTTGCTGTGTTGCAGTTGGTTTCCCAACTGACTTTCCTTTCCTCTTGGTAGGCTGGGCCATTCTTCCAGACTCCAGCTCTACTTGTTCACCCTGTGCCTTGCATTGTGCTCTTGTTTTCACACACACCAGTTCAGGGATACCCAGCATTGCTGCATGGGTTTTTAGTTCTACCTCAGCCCATGCTGAGGACTCCAGGTCATTTCCAAGCAGACAGTCCACTGGGATATTTGAGGAGACCACCACCTGTTTCAGGCCATTGACCCCTCCCCATTCTAAAGTAACCATTGCCATGGGATGTACTTTTTTCTGATTGTCAGCGTTGGTGACTGTGTAAGTTTTTCCAGTCAGGTATTGGCCAGGGGAAACCAGTTTCTCTGTCACCATGGTGACACTGGCACCTGTATCCCTCAGGCCCTCTATTCTAGTCCCATTAATTAAGAGTTGCTGTCTGTATTTTTGCATGTTAGGCGGCCAGACAGCTAGTGTGGCTAAATCCACCCCACCCTCAGAAACTAGAGTAGCTTCAGTGTGGACCCTGATTTGCTCTGGGCACACTGTTGATCCCACTTGGAGACTAGCCATACCAGTGTTACCTGGATGGGAGTTTGGAGTGGAACCTTTCTTGGGACAGGCCTTGTCTCCAGTTTGGTGTCCATGCTGTTTACAGCTATGACACCAGGCCTTTTTGGGATTAAAGTTTTTACCCTTGTACCCATTGTTTTGTGAAGAGGCTCTGGGCCCACCCTCCTGTGCAGGTTTTTGGGGGCCTGTAGAAGACTCTTTACTACTTTTAGCTTTGGTTGTCTCATCACCCTTCCCCTGGGGAGTCTTTGTGACCCCTTTCTTTTGGTCACCCCCTGTTGAAGTCTTGGACACCCTTGTCTTGACCCAATGGTCCGCCTTCTTTCCCAATTCTTGGGGAGAAATTGGTCCTAGGTCTACCAGATGCTGATGCAGTTTATCATTGAAACAATTACTTAACAGGTGTTCTTTCACAAATAAATTGTACAGCCCATCATAATTACTTACACCACTGCCTTGAATCCAACCATCTAGTGTTTTCACTGAGTAGTCTACAAAGTCAACCCAGGTCTGGCTCGAGGATTTTTGAGCCCCCCTGAATCTAATCCTATACTCCTCAGTGGAGAATCCAAAGCCCTCAATCAGGGTACCCTTCATGAGGTCATAAGATTCTGCATCTTGTCCAGAGAGTGTGAGGAGTCTATCCCTACACTTTCCTGTGAACATTTCCCAAAGGAGAGCACCCCAGTGAGATCTGTTCACTTTTCTGGTTACACAAGCCCTCTCAAAAGCTGTGAACCATTTGGTGATGTCATCACCATCTTCATATTTAGTTACAATCCCTTTAGGGATTTTCAACATGTCAGGAGAATCTCTGACCCTATTTATGTTGCTGCCACCATTGATGGGTCCTAGGCCCATCTCTTGTCTTTCTCTCTCTATGGCTAGGATCTGTCTTTCCAAAGCCAATCTTTTGGCCATCCTGGCTAACTGGATGTCCTCTTCACTGGGGCTATCCTCAGTGATTTCAGAGGTGTTGGTCTCTCCTGTGAGGGAACCAGCATCTCTGACTATTATTTTAGGAGTCAGGGTTTGAGGGACCCTGTTCTCCCTAGATAGGACTGGTAGGGGGGAATTTTCCTCCAAGTCACTATCCTCTTCCTCTGAGTTGCCACCCTCAGAGGGGTTGGCCTTTTCAAACTCTGCCAAAAGCTCCTGGAGCTGTATTTTGGTAGGTTTGGGGCCCATTGTTATTTTCTTTATTTTACAGAGTGACCTTAGCTCCCTCATCTTAAGATGGAGGTAAGGTGTGGTGTCGAGTTCCACCACAGTCACATCTGTGCTAGACATTTTGCTTCTAAAAGTTGGAATACTTTTTAAGAATCTACAACTGGTTCTAGAATCTAATTCAAACTTTTACAAACTTTTAAACTCTAAAAGAAATGCTAAACAGGATCTAACACAAGGCCCTAGCAGGTCTTTTAAGAATTTAGAAAACTTTTCAAATTGCAAAAATCAATTTCTAATGACAATTTTGGAATTTGTCGTGTGATCAGGTATTGGCTGAGTAGTCCAGCAAATGCAAAGTCTTGTACCCCACCGCTGATCCACCAATGTAGGAAGTTGGCTCTGTATGTGCTATTTCAAAGTAAGGAATAGCATGCACAGAGTCCAAGGGTTCCCCTTAGAGGTAAAATAGTGGTAAAAATAGATAATACTAATGCTCTATTTTGTGGTAGTGTGGTCGAGCAGTAGGCTTATCCAAGGAGTAGTGTTAAGCATTTGTTGTACATACACATAGACAATAAATGAGGTACACACACTCAGAGACAAATCCAGCCAATAGGTTTTTATATAGAAAAATATCTTTTCTTAGTTTATTTTAAGAACCACAGGTTCAAATTCTACATGTAATATCTCATTCGAAAGGTATTGCAGGTAAGTACTTTAGGAACTTCAAATCATCAAAATTGCATGTATACTTTTCAAGTTATTCACAAATAGCTGTTTTAAAAGTGGACACTTAGTGCAATTTTCACAGTTCCTAGGGGAGGTAAGTATTTGTTAGGTTAACCAGGTAAGTAAGACACTTACAGGGCTTAGTTCTTGGTCCAAGGTAGCCCACCGTTGGGGGTTCAGAGCAACCCCAAAGTCACCACACCAGCAGCTCAGGGCCGGTCAGGTGCAGAGTTCAAAGTGGTGCCCAAAACACATAGGCTAGAATGGAGAGAAGGGGGTGCCCCGGTTCCGGTCTGCTTGCAGGTAAGTACCCGCGTCTTCGGAGGGCAGACCAGGGGGGTTTTGTAGGGCACCGGGGGGGACACAAGTCCACACAGAAATTTCACCCTCAGCAGCGCGGGGGCGGCCGGGTGCAGTGTAGAAACAAGCGTCGGGTTTGTAATGGAAGTCAATGGGAGATCTAGGGATCTCTTCAGCGCTGCAGGCAGGCAAGGGGGGGGTTCCTCGGGGAAACCTCCACTTGGTCAAGGGAGAGGGACTCCTGGGGGTCACTCCTCCAGTGAAAGTCCGGTCCTTCAGGTCCTGGGGGCTGCGGGTGCAGGGTCTCTCCCAGGTGTCGGGACTTAGGATTCAAAGAGTCGCGGTCAGGGGAAGCCTCGGGATTCCCTCTGCAGGCGGCGCTGTGGGGGCTCAGGGGGGACAGGTTTTGGTACTCACAGTATCAGAGTAGTCCTGGGGTCCCTCCTGAGGTGTTGGATCTCCACCAGCCGAGTCGGGGTCGCCGGGTGCAGTGTTGCAAGTCTCACGCTTCTTGCGGGGAGCTTGCAGGGTTCTTTAAAGCTGCTGGAAACAAAGTTGCAGCTTTTCTTGGAGCAGGTCCGCTGTCCTCGGGAGTTTCTTGTCTTTTCGAAGCAGGGGCAGTCCTCAGAGGATGTCGAGGTCGCTGGTCCCTTTGGAAGGCGTCGCTGGAGCAGGATCTTTGGAAGGCAGGAGACAGGCCGGTGAGTTTCTGGAGCCAAGGCAGTTGTCGTCTTCTGGTCTTCCTCTGCAGGGGTTTTTCAGCTAGGCAGTCCTTCTTGTAGTTGCAGGAATCTAATTTTCTAGGGTTCAGGGTAGCCCTTAAATACTAAATTTAAGGGCGTGTTTAGGTCTGGGGGGTTAGTAGCCAATGGCTACTAGCCCTGAGAGTGGGTACACCCTCTTTGTGCCTCCTCCCAAGGGGAGGGGGTCACAATCCTAACCCTATTGGGGGAATCCTCCATCTGCAAGATGGAGGATTTCTAAAAGTTAGAGTCACTTCAGCTCAGGACACCTTAGGGGCTGTCCTGACTGGCCAGTGACTCCTCCTTGTTGCTTTCTTTGTTCCCTCCAGCCTTGCCGCCAAAAGTGGGGGCCGTGGCCGGAGGGGGCGGGCAACTCCACTAAGCTGGAGGGCCCTGCTGGGCTGTGACAAAGGGGGGAGCCTTTGAGGCTCACCGCCAGGTGTCACAGTTCCTGCCTGGGGGAGGTGTTAGCATCTCCACCCAGTGCAGGCTTTGTTACTGGCCTCAGAGTGACAAAGGCACTCTCCCCATGGGGCCAGCAACATGTCTCTGGTGTGGCAGGCTGCTGGAACTAGTCAGCCTACACAGACAGTCGGTTAAGTTTCAGGGGGCACCTCTAAGGTGCCCTCTGGGGTGTATTTTTCAATAAAATGTACACTGGCATCAGTGTGCATTTATTGTGCTGAGAAGTTTGATACCAAACTTCCCAGTTTTCAGTGTAGCCATTATGGTGCTGTGGAGTTCGTGTTTGACAGACTCCCAGACCATATACTCTTATGGCTACCCTGCACTTACAATGTCTAAGGTTTTGTTTAGACACTGTAGGGGTACCATGCTCATGCACTGGTACCCTCACCTATGGTATAGTGCACCCTGCCTTAGGGCTGTAAGGCCTGCTAGAGGGGTGTCTTACCTATACTGCATAGGCAGTGAGAGGCTGGCATGGCACCCTGAGGGGAGTGCCATGTCGACTTACTCGTTTTGTCCTCACTAGCACACACAAGCTGGCAAGCAGTGTGTCTGTGCTGAGTGAGAGGTCTCCAGGGTGGCATAAGACATGCTGCAGCCCTTAGAGACCTTCCTTGGCATCAGGGCCCTTGGTACTAGAAGTACCAGTTACAAGGGACTTATCTGGATGCCAGGGTCTGCCAATTGTGGATACAAAAGTACAGGTTAGGGAAAGAACACTGGTGCTGGGGCCTGGTTAGCAGGCCTCAGCACACTTTCAATTGTAAACATAGCATCAGCAAAGGCAAAAAGTCAGGGGGCAACCATGCCAAGGAGGCATTTCCTTACACTCTTTACTATCTTTGTTTTTGGCTGTCTCACCACCTTTCCCCTGGGGAGGTTTTGTGACCCCTTTCTTTCGGTGACCCCCTGTGGAAGTTTTGGACACCCTAGTCTTGACCCAATGGTCCGCCTTCTTTCCCAATTCTTGGGGAGAAATTGGTCCTAGGTCCACCAGATGCTGATGCAGTTTATCATTGAAACAATTACTTAATAGGTGTTCTTTCACAAATAAATTGTACAGCCCATCATAATCATTTACACCATTGCCTTGAATCCAACCATCTAGTGTTTTTACTGAGTAGTCTACAAAGTCAACCCAGGTCTGGCTCGAGGATTTGTGAGCCCCTCTGAATCTAATCCTATACTCCTCAGTGGAGAATCCAAAGCCCTCAATCAGGGTACCCTTCATGAGGTCATAAGATTCTGCATCTTTTTTAGAGAGTGTGAGGAGTCTATCCCTACACTTTCCTGTGAACATTTCCCAAAGGAGAGCACCCCAGTGAGATTTGTTCACTTTTCTGGTTTCACAAGCCCTCTCAAAAGCTGTGAACCATTTGGTGATGTCATCACCATCTTCATATTTAGTTACAATCCCTTTGGGGATTTTCAACATGTCAGGAGAATCTCTGACCCTAGTTATGTTGCTGCCACCATTGATGGGTCCTAGGCCCATCTCTTGTCTTTCCCTTTCTATGGCTAGGATCTGTTTTTCCAAAGCCAATCTTTTGGCCATCCTGGCTAACTGGATGTCCTCTTCACTGGAGTTATCCTCAGTGATTTCAGAGAGGCTGGACCCTCCTGTGAGGGAGCCAGCATCTCTGACTATTATTTTTGGAGTCAGGGCTTGAGAAGCCCTGTTCTCCCTAGATAGGACTGGTGGAGGGGATTCTTCCTCCAGTTCACTATCATCCTCCTCTGTGTTATCCACAGAGGGGTTGGCTCTATCATACTCTGCCAACAGCTCCTGGAGCTGTACTTTGGTAGGTCTGGAGCCCATTGTTGTTTTTCTTATGTTACAGAGTGACCTTAGCTCTTTCATCTGGAGATGGAGGTAAGGTGTGGTGTCGAGTTCCACCACATTCATCTCTGTACTAGACATTATTCTTCTAAAAGTTGGAATGCTTTTAAGAATCTAAAACTAGTTCTAGAATCTAATTCAAACTTTTACAAACTTTTAAACTCTAAAAGAAATGCTAACAGGGACTAACACAAGGCCCTAGCAGGACTTTAAAGAATTTAGAAAACTTTTCAAATTGCAAAAATCAATTTCTAATGACAATTTTGGAATTTGTCATGTGATCAGGTATTGGCTGAGTAGTCCAGCAAATGCAAAGTCTTGTACCCCACCGCTGATCCACCAATGTAGGAAGTTGGCTCTGTATGTGCTATTTCAAAGTAAGGAATAGCATGCACAGAGTCCAAGGGTTCCCCTTAGAGGTAAAATAGTGGTAAAAAGAGATAATACTAATGCTCTATTTTGTGGTAGTGTGGTCGAGCAGTAGGCTTATCCAAGGAGTAGTGTTAAGCATTTGTTGTACATACACATAGACAATAAATGAGGTACACACACTCAGAGACAAATCCAGCCAATAGGTTTTGTTATAGAAAAATATATTTTCTTAGTTTATTTTAAGAACCACAGGTTCAAATTTTACATGTAATAGCTCTTTTGAAAGGTATTGCAGGTAAGTACTCTAGGAACTTTGAATCATTACTTTAGCATGTATACTTTTTACATAAAACACAATAAGCTGTTTTAAAAGTGGACACTTAGTGCAATTTTCACAGTTCCTGGGGGAGGTAAGTTATTGTTAGTTTTCACAGGTAAGTAAGTCACTTACAGGTTTGAGTTTTTGGTCCAAGGTAGCCCACCGTTGGGGGTTCAGAGCAACCCCAAAGTTATCACACCAGCAGTTCAGGGCCGGTCAGGTGCAAAGGTCAAAGAGGTGCCCAAAACACATAGGCTATAATGGAGAGAAGCGGGTGCCCCGGTTCCAGTCTGCCAGCAGGTAAGTACCCGCGTCTTCGGAGGGCAGACCAGGGGGGTTTTGTAGGGCACCGGGGGGGACACAAAGTAGCACAGAAAGTACACCCTCAGCAGCGCGGGGGCGGCCGGGTGCAGTGTGCAAACACCCGTCTGGTTTCCTTCAGGTTTCAATGGGAGACCAAGGGGTCTCTTCAGCGATGCAGGCAAGGGGGGGGCTCCTCGGGGTAGCCACCACCTGGGCAAGGGAGAGGGCCTCCTGGGGGTCACTCCTGCACAGAAGTTCCGTTTCTTTAGGGGCTGGGGGCTGCGGGTGCAGGGTCTTTTCCAGCCGTCGGGAAATGGAGTTCAGACAGTCGCGGTCAGGGGGAGCCTGGGGATTCCCTCTGCAGGCGTCGCTGTGGGGGCTCAGGGGGGACAACTTTGGTTACTCACAGTCGTAGAGTCGCCGGAGGGTCCTCCCTGAGTTGGTTGTTCTCCACCAGTCGAGTCGGGGTCGCCGGGTGCAGTGTTGCAAGTCTCACGCTTCTTGCGGGGAATTGCAGGGGTCTTTAAATCTGCTCCTTGTAACAAAGTTGCAGTTCTTTTGGAGCAGTGCCGCTGTCCTCGGGAGTTTCTTGTCTTTTTCGAAGCAGGGCAGTCCTCGGAGGATTCAGAGGTCGCTGGTCCCTTGGAAAGCGTCGCTGGAGCAGGTTTCTTTGGAAGGCAGGAGACAGGCCGGTAAGTCTGGGGCCAAGGCAGTTGGTGTCTTCTGTTCTTCCTCTGCAGGGGTTTGTCAGCTCGGCAGTCCTTCTTCTTGTAGTTGCAGGAATCTAACTCTTTAGGTTCAGGGAAGCCCTTAAATACTAAATTTAAGGGCGTGTTTAGGTCTGGGGGGTTAGTAGCCAATGGCTACTAGCCCTGAGGGTGGGTACACCCTCTTTGTGCCTCCTCCCAAGGGGAGGGGGTCACATCCCTAATCCTATTGGGGGAATCCTCCATCTGCAAGATGGAGGATTTCTAAAAGTTAGATTCACCTCAGCTCAGGACACCTTAGGGGCTGTCCTGACTGGCCAGTGACGACTCCTTGTTATTCTCATTATTTTCTCCGGCCTTGCCGCCAAAAGTGGGGGCCGGGGCCGGAGGGGGCGGGCAACTCCACTAGCTGGAGTGTCCTGCGGGGCTGTGACAAAGGGGTGAGCCTTTGAGGCTCACCGCCAGGTGTTACAGCTCCTGCCTGGGGGAGGTGTTAGCATCTCCACCCAGTGCAGGCTTTGTTACTGGCCTCAGAGTGACAAAGGCACTCTCCCCATGGGGCCAGCAACATGTCTCTAGTGTGGCAGGCTGCTGGAACCATTCAGACTACACAGATAGTCGGTTAAGTTTCAGGGGGCACCTCTAAGGTGCCCTCTGTGGTGTATTTTACAATAAAATGTACACTGGCATCAGTGTGCATTTATTGTGCTGAGAAGTTTGATACCAAACTTCCCAGTTTTCAGTGTAGCCATTATGGTGCTGTGGAGTTCGTGTAAAACAGACTCCCAGACCATATACTCTTATGGCTACCCTGCACTTACAATGTCTAAGGTTTTGCTTAGACACTGTAGGGGCACAGTGCTCATGCACTGGTACCCTCACCTATGGTATAGTGCACCCTGCCTTAGGGCTGTAAGGCCTGCTAGAGGGGTGTCTTACCTATACTGCATAGGCAGTGAGAGGCTGGCATGGCACCCTGAGGGGAGTGCCATGTCGACTTACTCATTTTGTTCTCACTAGCACACACAAGCTGGTAAGCAGTGTGTCTGTGCTGAGTGAGGGGTCTCTTAGGGTGGCATAATACATGCTGCAGCCCTTAGAGACCTTCCCTGGCATCAGGGCCCTTGGTACCAGAGGTACCAGTTACAAGGGACTTATCTGGATGCCAGGGTGTGCCAATTGTGGAATCAAAAGTACAGGTTAGGGAAAGAACACTGGTGCTGGGGCCTGGTTAGCAGGCCTCAGCACACTTTCAATTCAAAACATAGCATCAGCAAAGGCAAAAAGTCAGGGGGCAACCATGCCAAGGAGGCATTTCCTTACATAGTGCCTCAGGGTTTCAGAGAGTTTATTCTGACCTTAGCCCATGATATTCCCCTTGCTGGGCATTTGGGGCAAACCAAGACGTGGGAGAGGTTAGTCAACCACTTCTACTGGCCCAATATGTCCCAGAAGGTTAAGGAGTTTTGCCTCTCCTGCCCCACCTGTCAAGCCAGTGGTAAGACAGGTGGGCATCCAAAGGCCCCCCTCATTCCACTTCCAGTGGTGGGGGTCCCCTTTGAAAGAGTGGGTGTGGACATAGTTGGTCCACTAGAACCTCCCACAGCCTCAGGAAATATGTACATCCTAGTAGTAGTGGATCATGCTACTAGGTATCCTGAAGCTATTCCCCTTAGGTCGACTACTGCCCCTGCAGTAGCCAAGGCCCTCATTGGTATCTTTACCAGAGTGGGCTTCCCTAAGGAGGTGGTGTCTGACAGAGGTACCAACTTCATGTCCGCATACCTAAAACACATGTGGAATGAGTGTGGGGTGACTTATAAATTCACTACACCATATCATCCACAAACTAATGGCCTTGTTGAGAGATTCAACAAGACATTAAAGGGCATGATCATGGGGCTCCCAGAAAAACTCAAAAGGAGATGGGATGTCCTCCTGCCATGTCTGCTTTTCGCTTACAGGGAGGTGCCTCAGAAGGGAGTAGGATTCTCACCCTTTGAACTTCTGTTTGGCCACCCTGTAAGGGGACCACTTGCTCTTGTTAAAGAAGGCTGGGAGAGACCTCTTCATGAGCCTAAACAAGACGTGGTGGACTATGTACTTGGCCTCCGCTCAAGGATGGCAGAGTACATGGAAAAGGCAAGTAAAAACCTTGAGGCCAACCAACAACTCCAGAAGTTGTGGTATGACCAAAAGGCTGCACTGGTTGAATTTCATCCAGGGCAGAAAGTCTGGGTTCTGGAGCCTGTGGCTCCCAGGGCACTTCAGGACAAATGGAGTGGCCCTTACCCAGTACTAGAGAGGAAGAGTCAGGTCACCTACCTGGTGGACCTGGGCACAAGCATGAGCCCCAAGAGGGTGATCCATGTGAACCGCCTTAGGCTCTTCCATGACAGGGCTGATGTAAATCTGTTGATGGTAACAGATGAGGACCAGGAAGCTGAGAGTGAGCCTCTCCCTGATCTCCTCTCATCAGACCCCAAAGATGGCTCAGTAGATGGAGTGATCTATTCAGATACCCTCTCTAGCCAACAGCAGTCTGACTGTAGGAAGGTCCTACAGCAGTTTGCTGAACTCTTTTCCCTAACCCCTGGTCAGACACACCTGTGTACCCATGATGTGGACACGGGACAGCATGCCTGTCAAAAACAAAATATTCAGACAGTCTGACCAAGTTAAGGAAAGCATCAAGGTGAAAGTCCACAAGATGCTGGAATTGGGAGTAATTGAGTACTCTGACAGCCCCTGGGCTAGCCCAGTGGTCTTAGTCCCCAAACCTCACACCAAAGAAGGAAAGAGAGGGATGAGGTTTGGTGTGGACTACAGAGGCCTTAATTCTGTCACCAATACAGATGCTGTAAGGAAATGCCTCCTTGGCATGGTTGCCCCCTGACTTTTTGCCTTTGCTGATGCTATGTTTACAATTGAAAGTGTGCTGAGGCCTGCTAACCAGGCCCCAGCACCAGTGTTCTTGCCCTAACCTGTACTTTTGTATCCACAATTGGCAGACCCTGGCATCCAGATAAGTCCCTTGTAACTGGTACTTCTAGTACCAAGGGCCCTGATGCCAAGGAAGGTCTCTAAGGGCTGCAGCATGTCTTATGCCACCCTGGAGACCTCTCACTCAGCACAGACACACTGCTTACCAGCTTGTGTGGGCTAGTGAGGACAAAACGAGTAAGTCGACATGGCACTCCCCTCAGGGTGCCATGCCAGCCTCTCACTGCCTATGCAGTATAGGTAAGACACCCCTCTAGCAGGCCTTACAGCCCTAAGGCAGGGTGCACTATACCATAGGTGAGGGTACCAGTGCATGAGCATGGTACCCCTACAGTGTCTAAACAAAACCTTAGACATTGTAAGTGCAGGGTAGCCATAAGAGTATATGGTCTGGGAGTCTGTCAAACACGAACTCCACAGCACCATAATGGCTACACTGAAAACTGGGAAGTTTGGTATCAAACTTCTCAGCACAATAAATGCACACTGATGCCAGTGTACATTTTATTGTAAAATACACCACAGAGGGCACCTTAGAGGTGCCCCCTGAAACTTAACCGACTATCTGTGTAGGCTGACTAGTTTTAGCAGCCTGCCACAAACCGAGACATGTTGCTGGCCCCATGGGGAGAGTGCCTTTGTCACTCTGAGGCCAGTAACAAAGCCTGCACTGGGTGGAGATGCTAACACCTCCCCCAGGCAGGAATTGTCACACCTGGCGGTGAGCCTCAAAGGCTCACCTCCTTTGTGCCAACCCAGCAGGACACTCCAGCTAGTGGAGTTGCCCGCCCCCTCCGGCCAGGCCCCACTTTTGGCGGCAAGGCCGGAGAAAATAATGAGAAAAACAAGGAGTCGTCACTGGCCAGTCAGGACAGCCCCTAAGGTGTCCTGAGCTGAAGTGACTCTAACTTTTAGAAATCCTCCATCTTGCAGATGGAGGATTCCCCCAATAGGGTTAGGATTGTGACCCCCTCCCCTTGGGAGGAGGCACAAAGAGGGTGTACCCACCCTCAGGGCTAGTAGCCATTGGCTACTAACCCCCCAGACCTAAACACGCCCTTAAATTTAGTATTTAAGGGCTACCCTGAACCCTAGAAAATTAGATTCCTGCAACTACAAGAAGAAGGACTGCCCAGCTGAAAACCCCTGCAGCGGAAGACCAGAAGACGACAACTGCCTTGGCTCCAGAAACTCACCGGCCTGTCTCCTGCCTTCCAAAGATCCTGCTCCAGCGACGCCTTCCAAAGGGACCAGCGACCTCGACATCCTCTGAGGACTGCCCCTACTTCGAAAAGACAAGAAACTCCCGAGGACAGCGGACCTGCTCCAAGAAAAGCTGCAACTTTGTTTCCAGCAGCTTTAAAGAACCCTGCAAGCTCCCCGCAAGAAGCGTGAGACTTGCAAGACTGCACCCGGCGACCCCGACTCGGCTGGTGGAGAACCGACACCTCAGGAGGGACCCCAGGACTACTCTGATACTGTGAGTACCAAAACCTGTCCCCCCTGAGCCCCCACAGCGCCGCCTGCAGAGGGAATCCCGAGGCTTCCCCTGACCGCGACTCTTTGAACCTAAAGTCCCGACGCCTGGGTGAGACCCTGCACCCGCAGCCCCCAGGACCTAAAGGACCGGACTTTCACTGGAGAAGTGACCCCCAGGAGTCCCTCTCCCTTGCCCAAGTGGAGGTTTCCACGAGGAATCCCCCCCTTGCCTGCCTGCAGCGCTGAAGAGATCCCGAGATCTCTCATAGACTAACATTGCGAACCCGACGCATGTTCCTACACTGCACCCGGCCGCCCCCGCGCTGCTGAGGGTGAAATTTCTGTGTGGACTTGTGTCCCCCCCGGTGCCCTACAAAACCCCCCTGGTCTGCCCTCCGAAGACGCGGGTACTTACCTGCAAGCAGACCGGAACCGGGGCACCCCCTTCTCTCCATTCTAGCCTATGTGTTTCGGGCACCACTTTGAACTCTGCACCTGACCGGCCCTGAGCTGCTGGTGTGGTGACTTTGGGGTTGCTCTGAACCCCCAACGGTGGGCTACCTTGGACCAAGAACTAAGCCCTGTAAGTGTCTTACTTACCTGGTTAACCTAACAAATACTTACCTCCCCTAGGAACTGTGAAAATTGCACTAAGTGTCCACTTTTAAAACAGCTATTTGTGAATAACTTGAAAAGTATACATGCAATTTTGATGATTTGAAGTTCCTAAAGTACTTACCTGCAATACCTTTCGAATGAGATATTACATGTAGAATTTGAACCTGTGGTTCTTAAAATAAACTAAGAAAATATATTTTTCTATACAAAAACCTATTGGCTGGATTTGTCTCTGAGTGTGTGTACCTCATTTATTGTCTGTGTATGTACAACAAATGCTTAACACTACTCCTTGGATAAGCCTACTGCTCGACCACACTACCACGAAATAGAGCATTAGTATTATCTATTTTTACCACTATTTTACCTCTAAGGGGAACCCTTGGACTCTGTGCATGCTATTCCTTACTTTGAAATAGCACATACAGAGCCAACTTCCTACATTGGTGGATCAGCGGTGGGGTACAAGACTTTGCATTTGCTGGACTACTCAGCCAATACCTGATCGCACGACAAATTCCAAAATTGTCATTAGAAATTCATTTTTGCAATTTGAAAAGTTTTCTAAATTCTTAAAAGACCTGCTAGGGCCTTGTGTTAGATCCTGTTTAGCATTTCTTTTAGAGTTTAAAAGTTTGTAAAAGTTTGAATTAGATTCTAGAACCAGTTGTAGATTCTTAAAAAGTATTCCAACTTTTAGAAGCAAAATGTCTAGCACAGATGTGAATGTGGTGGAACTCGACACCACACCTTACCTCCATCTACAGATGAGAGAGCTAAGGTCACTCTGTAAACTAAAGAAAATAGCAATGGGCCCCAAACCTACCAAAGTACAGCTCCAGGAGCTTTTGGCAGAGTTTGAAAAGGCCAACCCCTCTGAGGATGGCAACTCAGAGGATGAAGATAGTGACTTGGAGGGAAATTCCCCCCCTCCAGTCCTACTTAGGGAGAGCAGGGCTTCTCAAGCCCTGACTCCACAAATAATAGTCAGAGATGCTGGTTCCCTCACAGGAGGGACCAACAACTCTGAAATCACTGAGGATAACTCCAGTGAAGAGGACATCCAGTTAGCCAGGATGGCCAAAAGATTGGCTTTGGAAAGACAGATCCTAGCCATAGAGAGGGAAAGACAAGAGATGGGCCTAGGACCCATCAATGGTGGCAGCAACATAAATAGGGTCAGAGATTCTCCTGACATGTTGAAAATCCCCAAAGGGATTGTAACTAAATATGAAGATGGTGATGACATCACCAAATGGTTCACAGCTTTTGAGAGGGCTTGTGTAACCAGAAAAGTGAACAGATCTCACTGGGGTGCTCTCCTTTGGGAAATGTTCACAGGAAAGTGTAGGGATAGACTCCTCACACTCTCTGGACAAGATGCAGAATCTTATGACCTCATGAAGGGTACCCTGATTGAGGGCTTTGGATTCTCCACTGAGGAGTACCGGATTAGGTTCAGGGGGGCTCAAAAATCCTCGAGCCAGACCTGGGTTGACTTTGTTGACTACTCAGTGAAAACACTAGATGGTTGGATTCAAGGCAGTGGTGTAAGTAATTATGATGGGCTGTACAATTTATTTGTGAAAGAACACCTGTTAAGTAATTGTTTCAATGATAAACTGCATCAGCATCTGGTAGACCTAGGACCAATTTCTCCCCAAGAATTGGGAAAGAAGGCGGACCATTGGGTCAAGACAAGGGTGTCCAAGACTTCAACAGGGGGTGACCAAAAGAAAGGGGTCACGAAGACTCCCCAGCAGAAGGGTGATGAGACAACCAAAACTAAAAATAGTAAAGAGTCTTCTACAGGCCCCCAAAAACCTGCACAGGAGGGTGGGCCCAGAGCCTCTTCACAAAACAATGGGTACAAGGGTAAAAACTTTGATCCCAAAAAGGCCTGGTGTCATAGCTGTAAACAGCATGGACACCAAACTGGAGACAAGGCCTGTCCCAAGAAAGGTTCCACTCCAAACTCCCATCCAGGTAACACTGGTATGGCTAGTCTCCAAGTGGGATCAACAGTGTGCCCAGAGCAAATCAGGGTCCACACTGAAGCTACTCTAGTTTCCGAGGGTGGGGTGGATTTAGCCACACTAGCTGTCTGGCCGCCTAACATGCAAAAATACAGACAGCAACTCTTGATTAATGGGACTAGAATAGAGGGCCTGAGGGATACAGGTGCCAGTGTCACCATGGTGACAGAGAAACTGGTTTCCCCTGGCCAATACCTGACTGGAAAAACTTACACAGTCACCAACGCTGACAATCAGAGAAAAGTACATCCCATGGCAATGGTTACTTTAGAATGGGGAGGGGTCAATGGCCTGAAACAGGTGGTGGTCTCCTCAAATATCCCAGTGGACTGTCTGCTTGGAAATGACCTGGAGTCCTCAGCATGGGCTGAGGTAGAGCTAAAAACCCATGCAGCAATGCTGGGTATCCCTGAACTGGTGTGTGTGAAAACAAGAGCACAATGCAAGGCACAGGGTGAAAAAGTAGAGCTGGAGTCTGGAAAAATGGCCCAGCCTACCAAGAGAACAGGAAAGTCAGTTGGGAAACCAACTGCAACACAGCAAAAGAAAGGGAACCTCTCTTCTCAGGAAGAAGTTCTGCCCTCTGAGGGAACTGAGCCTTTGGAGCTTGAACCTTATCAGGTTGAGCTCTTAGGCCCAGGGGGACCCTCAAGGGAAGAGCTGTGTAAGGGACAAGAAACCTGTCCCTCTCTTGAAGGCCTTAGGCAGCAAGCTGCTGAAGAGTCCAAAGGCAAGAAAAATGGAACACATAGGGTCTATTGGGAAGATGGGCTCCTGTACACTGAGGCCAGAGACCCCAAACCTGGTGCCACTAGGAGAGTGGTAGTGCCTCAGCTGTTCAGAGAGTTCATCCTAACATTGGCCCATGACATTCCCCTTGCTGGACATTTGGGACAAACCAAGACGTGGGAGAGGTTAGTCAACCACTTCTACTGGCCCAATATGTCCAACATGGTTAAGGAGTTTTGCCTCTCCTGCCCCACCTGTCAAGCCAGTGGTAAGACAGGTGGGCATCCAAAGGCCCCCCTCATTCCACTTCCAGTGGTGGGGGTTGTAGGAAGTTGGCTCTGTATGTGCTATTTCAAAGTAAGGAATAGCATGCACAGAGTCCAAGGGTTCCCCTTAGAGGTAAAATAGTGGTAAAAAGAGATAATACTAATGCTCTATTTTGTGGTAGTGTGGTCGGGCAGTAGGCTTATCCAAGGAGTAGTGTTAAGCATTTGTTGTACATACACATAGACAATAAATGAGGTACACACACTCAGAGACAAATCCAGCCAATAGGTTTTTATATAGAAAAATATATTTTCTTAGTTTATTTTAAGAACCACAGGTTCAAATTCTACATGTAATAGCTCATTCGAAAGGTATTGCAGGTAAGTACTTTAGGAACTTCAAATCATCAAAATTGCATGTATACTTTTCAAGTTATTGACAAATAGCTGTTTTAAAAGTGGACACTTAGTGCAATTTTCACAGTTCCTAGGGGAGGTAAGTATTTGTTAGTTTTACCAGGTAAGTAAGACACTTACAGGGTTCAGTTCTTGGTCCAAGGTAGCCCACCGTTGGGGGTTCAGAGCAACCCCAAAGTCACCACACCAGCAGCTCAGGGCCGGTCAGGTGCAGAGTTCAAAGTGGTGCCCAAAACACATAGGCTAGAATGGAGAGAAGGGGGTGCCCCGGTTCCGGTCTGCTTGCAGGTAAGTACCCGCGTCTTCGGAGGGCAGACCAGGGGGGTTTTGTAGGGCACCGGGGGGGACACAAGTCCACACAGAAATTTCACCCTCAGCGGCGCGGGGGCGGCCGGGTGCAGTGTAGAAACAAGCGTCGGGTTCGCAATGTTAGTCTATGAGAGATCTCGGGATCTCTTCAGCGCTGCAGGCAGGCAAGGGGGGGATTCCTCGGGGAAACCTCCACTTGGGCAAGGGAGAGGGACTCCTGGGGGTCACTTCTCCAGTGAAAGTCCGGTCCTTCAGGTCCTGGGGTCTGCGGGTGCAGGGTCTCTCCCAGGCGTCGGGACTTTAGGTTCAAAGAGTCGCGGTCAGGGGAAGCCTCGGGATTCCCTCTGCAGGCGGCGCTGTGGGGGCTCAGGGGGGACAGGTTTTGGTACTCACAGTATCAGAGTAGTCCTGGGGTCCCTCCTGAGGTGTTGGATCTCCACCAGCCGAGTCGGGGTCGCCGGGTGCAGTGTTGCAAGTCTCACGCTTCTTGCGGGGAGCTTGCAGGGTTCTTTAAAGCTGCTGGAAACAAAGTTGCAGCTTTTCTTGGAGCAGGTCCGCTGTCCTCGGGAGTTTCTTGTCTTTTCGAAGCAGGGGCAGTCCTCAGAGGATGTCGAGGTCGCTGGTCCCTTCGGAAGGCGTCGCTGGAGCAGGATCTTTGGAAGGCAGGAGACAGGCCGGTGAGTTTCTGGAGCCAAGGCAGTTGTCGTCTTCTGGTCTTCCGCTGCAGGGGTTTTCAGCTGGGCAGTCCTTCTTCTTGTTGCAGGAATCTAATTTTCTAGGGTTCAGGGTAGCCCTTAAATACTAAATTTAAGGGCGTGTTTAGGTCTGGGGGGTTAGTAGCCAATGGCTACTAGCCCTGAGGGTGGGTACACCCTCTTTGTGCCTCCTCCCAAGGGGAGGGGGTCACAATCCTAACCCTATTGGGGGAATCCTCCATCTGCAAGATGGAGGATTTCTAAAAGTTAGAGTCACTTCAGCTCAGGACACCTTAGGGGCTGTCCTGACTGGTCAGTGACTCCTCCTTGTTTTTCTCATTATTTTCTCCGGCCTTGCCGCCAAAAGTGGGGCCTGGCCGGAGGGGGCGGGCAACTCCACTAGCTGGAGTGTCCTGCTGGGTTGGCACAAAGGAGGTGAGCCTTTGAGGCTCACCGCCAGGTGTGACAATTCCTGCCTGGGAGAGGTGTTAGCATCTCCACCCAGTGCAGGCTTTGTTACTGGCCTCAGAGTGACAAAGGCACTCTCCCCATGGGGCCAGCAACATGTCTCGGTTTGTGGCAGGCTGCTAAAACTAGTCAGCCTACACAGATAGTCGGTTAAGTTTCAGGGGGCACCTCTAAGGTGCCCTCTGGGGTGTATTTTACAATAAAATGTACACTGGCATCAGTGTGCATTTATTGTGCTGAGAAGTTTGATACCAAATGTAGGAAGTTGGCTCTGTATGTGCTATTTCAAAGTAAGGAATAGCATGCACAGAGTCCAAGGGTTCCCCTTAGAGGTAAAATAGTGGTAAAAATAGATAATACTAATGCTCTATTTTGTGGTAGTGTGGTCGAGCAGTAGGCTTATCCAAGGAGTAGTGTTAAGCATTTGTTGTACATACACATAGACAATAAATGAGGTACACACACTCAGAGACAAATCCAGCCAATAGGTTTTTATATAGAAAAATATCTTTTCTTAGTTTATTTTAAGAACCACAGGTTCAAATTCTACATGTAATATCTCATTCGAAAGGTATTGCAGGTAAGTACTTTAGGAACTTCAAATCATCAAAATTGCATGTATACTTTTCAAGTTATTCGCAAATAGCTGTTTTAAAAGTGGACACTTAGTGCAATTTTCACAGTTCCTAGGGGAGGTAAGTATTTGTTAGTTTTACCAGGTAAGTAAGGCACTTACAGGGTTCAGTTCTTGGTCCAAGGTAGCCCACCGTTGGGGGTTCAGAGCAACCCCAAAGTCACCACACCAGCAGCTCAGGGCCGGTCGGGTGCAGAGTTCAAAGTGGTGCCCAAAACGCATAGGCTAGAATGGAGAGAAGGGGGTGCCCCGGTTCCGGTCTGCTTGCAGGTAAGTACCCGCGTCTTCGGAGGGCAGACCAGGGGGGTTTTGTAGGGCACCGGGGGGGACACGAGTCCACACAGAAATTTCACCCTCAGCGGCGCGGGGGCGGCCGGGTGCAGTGTAGAAACAAGCGTCGGGTTCGCAATGTTAGTCTATGAGAGATCTCGGGATCTCTTCAGCGCTGCAGGCAGGCAAGGGGGGGGTTCCTCGGGGAAACCTCCACTTGGGCAAGGGAGAGGGACTCCTGGGGGTCACTTCTCCAGTGAAAGTCCGGTCCTTCAGGTCCTGGGGGCTGCGGGTGCAGGGTCTCTCCCAGGCGTCGGGACTTTAGGTTCAAAGAGTCGCGGTCAGGGGAAGCCTCGGGATTCCCTCTGCAGGCGGCGCTGTGGGGGCTCAGGGGGGACAGGTTTTTGTACTCACAGTCTTAGAGTAGTCCTGGGGTCCCTCCTGAGGTGTTGGATCGCCACCAGCCGAGTCGGGGTCGCCGGGTGCAGTGTTGCAAGTCTCACGCTTCTTGCGGGGAGCTTGCAGGGTTCTTTAAAGCTGCTGGAAACAAAGTTGCAGCTTTTCTTGGAGCAGGTCCGCTGTCCTCGGGAGTTTCTTGTCTTTTCGAAGCAGGGGCAGTCCTCAGAGGATGTCGAGGTCGCTGGTCCCTTTGGAAAGCGTCGCTGGAGCAGGATCTTTGGAAGGCCGGAGACAGGCCGGTGAGTTTCTGGAGCCAAGGCAGTTGTCGTCTTCTGGTCTTCCGCTGCAGGGGTTTTCAGCTGGGCAGTCCTTCTTGTAGTTGCAGGAATCTAATTTTCTAGGGTTCAGGGTAGCCCTTAAATACTAAATTTAAGGGCGTGTTTAGGTCTGGGGGGTTAGTAGCCAATGGCTACTAGCCCTGAGGGTGGGTACACCCTCTTTGTGCCTCCTCCCAAGGGGAGGGGGTCACAATCCTAACCCTATTGGGGGAATCCTCCATCTGCAAGATGGAGGATTTCTAAAAGTTAGAGTCACCTCAGCTCAGGACACCTTAGGGGCTGTCCTGACTGGCCAGTGACTCCTCCTTGTTTTTCTCATTATTTTCTCCGGCCTTGCCGCCAAAAGTGGGGCCTGGCCGGAGGGGGCGGGCAACTCCACTAGCTGGAGTGTCCTGCTGGGTTGGCACAAAGGAGGTGAGCCTTTGAGGCTCACCGCCAGGTGTGACAATTCCTGCCTGGGAGAGGTGTTAGCATCTCCACCCAGTGCAGGCTTTGTTACTGGCCTCAGAGTGACAAAGGCACTCTCCCCATGGGGCCAGCAACATGTCTCGGTTTGTGGCAGGCTGCTAAAACTAGTCAGCCTACACAGATAGTCGGTTAAGTTTCAGGGGGCACCTCTAAGGTGCCCTCTGTGGTGTATTTTACAATAAAATGTACACTGGCATCAGTGTGCATTTATTGTGCTGAGAAGTTTGATACCAAACTTCCCAGTTTTCAGTGTAGCCATTATGGTGCTGTGGAGTTCGTGTTTGACAGACTCCCAGACCATATACTCTTATGGCTACCCTGCACTTACAATGTCTAAGGTTTTGTTTAGACACTGTAGGGGTACCATGCTCATGCACTGGTACCCTCACCTATGGTATAGTGCACCCGGCCTTAGGGCTGTAAGGCCTGCTAGAGGGGTGTCTTACCTATACTGCATAGGCAGTGAGAGGCTGGCATGGCACCCTGAGGGGAGTGCCATGTCGACTTACTCGTTTTGTCCTCACTAGCACACACAAGCTGGTAAGCAGTGTGTCTGTGCTGAGTGAGAGGTCTCCAGGGTGGCATAAGACATGCTGCAGCCCTTAGAGACCTTCCTTGGCATCAGGGCCCTTGGTACTAGAGGTACCAGTTACAAGGGACTTATCTGGATGCCAGGGTCTGCCAATTGTGGATACAAAAGTACAGGTTAGGGAAAGAACACTGGTGCTGGGGCCTGGTTAGCAGGCCTCAGCACACTTTCAATTGTAAACATAGCATCAGCAAAGGCAAAAAGTCAGGGGGCAACCATGCCAAGGAGGCATTTCCTTACACAACCCCCCCCCAAACGAAAGAGGATGAGACTAACCTTTCCCAAGAGAGTCTTCATTTTCTAAGTGGAAGAACCTGGAAAGGCCATCTGCATTGGCATGGGCAGTCCCAGGTCTGTGTTCCACTATAAAGTCCATTCCCTGTAGGGAGATGGACCACCTCAACAGTTTAGGATTTTCACCTTTCATTTGCATCAGCCATTTGAGAGGTCTGTGGTCGGTTTGAACTAGGAAGTGAGTCCCAAAGAGGTATGGTCTCAGCTTCTTCAGGGACCAAACCACAGCAAAGGCCTCCCTCTCAATGGCACTCCAACGCTGCTCCCTGGGGAGTAACCTCCTGCTAATGAAAGCAACAGGCTGGTCAAGGCCATCATCATTTGTTTGGGACAAAACTGCCCCTATCCCATGTTCAGAGGCATCCGTCTGCACAATGAACTGCTTGGAATAATCTGGAGCTTTGAGAACTGGTGCTGAGCACATTGCTTGTTTCAGGGTGTCAAAGGCCTGTTGGCAGTCCACAGTCCAGTTCACTTTCTTGGGCATTTTCTTGGAGGTGAGCTCAGTGAGGGCTGTCACAATGGATCCATATCCCTTCACAAACCTCCTGTAGTACCCAGTCAAGCCAAGGAATGCCCTGACTTGAGTCTGGGTTTTTTGGAGCTACCCAGTCCAGAATAGTCTGGATCTTGGGTTGGAGTGGCTGAACTTGGCCTCCACCTACAAGGTGTCCCAAGTAAACCACAGTTCCCTGCCCTATCTGGCATTTGGATGCCTTGATAGAGAGGCCTGCGGATTGCAGAGCCTTCAAAACCTTCCTCAGGTGGACCAGGTGATCCTGCCAGGTGGAGCTAAAGACAGCAATATCATCAAGATAAGCTGTGCTAAAGGACTCCAAGCCAGCAAGGACTTGATTCACCAACCTTTGGAAGGTGGCAGGGGCATTCTTTAAACCAAAGGGCATAACAGTAAACTGATAATGCCCATCAGGTGTGGAGAATGCTGTCTTTTCTTTTGCTCCAGGTGCCATTTTTATTTGCCAGTACCCTGCTGTCAAGTCAAAGGTACTTAGAAATTTGGCAGCACCTAATTTATCAATGAGCTCATCAGCTCTTGGAATTGGATGAGCATCTGTCTTGGTGACAGAATTGAGCCCTCTGTAGTCCACACAAAACCTCATCTCTTTCTTTCCATCTTTGGTGTGAGGTTTGGGGACTAAGACCACTGGGCTAGCCCAGGGGCTGTCAGAGCGCTCAATGACTCCCAATTCCAGCATCTTGTGGACTTCCACCTTGATGCTTTCTTTAACATGGTCAGATTGTCTAAAGATTTTGTTCTTGACAGGCATGCTGTCTCCTGTGTCCACATCATGGGTACACAGGTGTGTCTGACCAGGGGTTAAGGAGAAGAGTTCAGGAAACTGTTGTAGGACTCTCCTACAATCAGCTTGCTGTTGGCCAGAGAGGGTGTCTGAGTAGATCACTCCATCTACTGTACCATCTTTTGGGTCTGATGACAGAAGATCAGGGAGAGGTTCACTCTCTGCCTCCTGATCCTCATCTGTTACCATCAACAGATTGACATCAGCCCTGTCGTGGAAGAGCTTAAGGCGGTTTACATGGATCACCCTTTTGGGGCTCCTGCTTGTGCCCAGGTCCACCAAGTAGGTGACCTGACTCTTCCTCTCTAGTACTGGGTAAGGGCCACTCCATTTGTCCTGGAGTGCCCTGGGAGCCACAGGCTCCAGAACCCAGACTTTCTGCCCTGGTTGGAACTCAACCAGTGCAGCCTTTTGGTCATACCAAAACTTCTGGAGCTGTTGGCTGGCCTCAAGGTTTTTGGTTGCCTTTTCCATGTACTCTGCCATTCTAGAGCGAAGGCCAAGTACATAGTCCACTATGTCCTGTTTAGGCTCATGGAGAGGTCTCTCCCAGCCTTCTTTAACAAGGGCAAGTGGTCCCCTTACAGGATGACCAAACAGAAGTTCAAAGGGTGAGAACCCTACTCCCTTCTGTGGTACCTCCCTGTAAGCGAAAAGCAGACATGGCAGGAGGACATCCCATCTCCTTTTGAGTTTTTCTGGGAGCCCCATGATCATGCCCTTTAATGTCTTGTTGAATCTCTCAACCAAGCCATTAGTTTGTGGATGGTATGGTGTAGTGAATTTATAAGTCACTCCACACTCATTCCACATGTGCTTTAGGTATGCTGACATGAATTTGGTACCTCTGTCAGACACCACCTCCTTAGGGAAACCCACTCTGGTAAAGATACCAATGAGGGCCTTGGCTACTGCAGGGGCAGTAGTCGACCTAAGGGGAATAGCTTCAGGGTACCTGGTAGCATGATCCACTACTACCAGGATATACATATTTCCTGAGGCTGTGGGAGGTTCCAGTGGACCAACTATGTCCACACCCACTCTTTCAAAGGGCACCCCCACCACTGGAAGTGGAATGAGGGGGGCCTTTGGATGCCCACCTGTCTTACCACTGGCTTGACAGGTGGGGCAGGAGAGGCAAAACTCCTTAACCATGTTGGACATATTGGGCCAGTAGAAGTGGTTGACTAACCTCTCCCACGTCTTGGTTTGTCCCAAATGTCCAGCAAGGGAAATGTCATGGGCCAATGTTAGGATGAACTCTCTGAACAGCTGAGGCACTACCACTCTCCTAGTGGCACCAGGTTTGGGGTCTCTGGCCTCAGTGTACAGGAGCCCATCTTCCCAATAGACCCTATGTGTTCCATTTTTCTTGCCTTTGGACTCTTCAGCAGCTTGCTGCCTAAGGCCTTCAAGAGAGGGACAGGTTTCTTGTCCCTTACACAGCTCTTCCCTGGAGGGTCCCCCTGGGCCTAAGAGCCCAACCTGATAAGGTTCAAGCTCCAAAGGCTCAGTTCCCTCAGAGGGCAGAACTTCTTCCTGAGAAGAGAGGTTCCCTTTCTTTTGCTGTGTTGCAGTTGGTTTCCCAACTGACTTTCCTGTTCTCTTGGTAGGCTGGGCCATTTTTCCAGACTCCAGCTCCACTTTTTCACCCTGTGCCTTGCACTGTGCTCTTGTTTTCACACACACCAGTTCAGGGATACCCAGCATTGCTGCATGGGTTTTTAGCTCTACCTCAGCCCATGCTGAGGACTCCAGGTCATTTCCAAGCAGACAGTCCACTGGGATATTTGAGGAGACCACCACCTGTTTCAGGCCATTGACCCCTCCCCATTCTAAAGTAACCATTGCCATGGGATGTACTTTTCTCTGATTGTCAGCGTTGGTGACTGTGTAAGTTTTTCCAGTCAGGTATTGGCCAGGGGAAACCAGTTTCTCTGTCACCATGGTGACACTGGCACCTGTATCCCTCAGGCCCTCTATTCTAGTCCCATTAATTAAGAGTTGCTGTCTGTATTTTTGCATGTTAGGCGGCCAGACAGCTAGTGTGGCTAAATCCACCCCACCCTCAGAAACTAGAGTAGCTTCAGTGTGGACCCTGATTTGCTCTGGGCACACTGTTGATCCCACTTGGAGACTAGCCATACCAGTGTTACCTGGATGGGAGTTTGGAGTGGAACCTTTCTTGGGACAGGCCTTGTCTCCAGTTTGGTGTCCATGCTGTTTACAGCTATGACACCAGGCCTTTTTGGGATCAAAGTTTTTACCCTTGTACCCATTGTTTTGTGAAGAGGCTCTGGGCCCACCCTCCTGTGCAGGTTTTTGGGGGCCTGTAGAAGACTCTTTACTATTTTTAGTTTTGGTTGTCTCATCACCCTTCTGCTGGGGAGTCTTTGTGACCCCTTTCTTTTGGTCACCCCCTGTTGAAGTCTTGGACACCCTTGTCTTGACCCAATGGTCCGCCTTCTTTCCCAATTCTTGGGGAGAAATTGGTCCTAGGTCTACCAGATGCTGATGCAGTTTATCATTGAAACAATTACTTAACAGGTGTTCTTTCACAAATAAATTGTACAGCCCATCATAATTACTTACACCACTGCCTTGAATCCAACCATCTAGTGTTTTCACTGAGTAGTCAACAAAGTCAACCCAGGTCTGGCTCGAGGATTTTTGAGCCCCCCTGAACCTAATCCTGTACTCCTCAGTGGAGAATCCAAAGCCCTCAATCAGGGTACCCTTCATGAGGTCATAAGATTCTGCATCTTGTCCAGAGAGTGTGAGGAGTCTATCCCTACACTTTCCTGTGAACATTTCCCAAAGGAGAGCACCCCAGTGAGATCTGTTCACTTTTCTGGTTACACAAGCCCTCTCAAAAGCTGTGAACCATTTGGTGATGTCATCACCATCTTCATATTTAGTTACAATCCCTTTGGGGATTTTCAACATGTCAGGAGAATCTCTGACCCTATTTATGTTGCTGCCACCATTGATGGGTCCTAGGCCCATCTCTTGTCTTTCCCTCTCTATGGCTAGGATCTGTCTTTCCAAAGCCAACCTTTTGGCCATCCTGGCTAACTGGATGTCCTCTTCACTGGAGTTATCCTCAGTGATTTCAGAGTTGTTGGTCCCTCCTGTGAGGGAACCAGCATCTCTGACTATTATTTGTGGAGTCAGGGCTTGAGAAGCCCTGCTCTCCCTAAGTAGGACTGGAGGGGGGGAATTTCCCTCCAAGTCACTATCTTCATCCTCTGAGTTGCCATCCTCAGAGGGGTTGGCCTTTTCAAACTCTGCCAAAAGCTCCTGGAGCTGTACTTTGGTAGGTTTGGGGCCCATTGCTATTTTCTTTAGTTTACAGAGTGACCTTAGCTCTCTCATCTGTAGATGGAGGTAAGGTGTGGTGTCGAGTTCCACCACATTCACATCTGTGCTAGACATTATGCTTCTAAAAGTTGGAATACTTTTTAAGAATCTACAACTAGTTCTAGGTTCTAATTCAAACTTTTACAAACTTTTAAACTCTAAAAGAAATGCTAAACAGGATCTAACACAAGGCCCTAGCAGGTCTTTTAAGAATTTAGAAAACTTTTCAAATTGCAAAAATCAATTTCTAATGACAATTTTGGAATTTGTCGTGTGATCAGGTATTGGCTGAGTAGTCCAGCAAATGCAAAGTCTTGTACCCCACCGCTGATCCACCAACGTAGGAAGTTGGCTCTGTATGTGCTATTTCAAAGTAAGGAATAGCATGCACAGAGTCCAAGGGTTCCCCTTAGAGGTAAAATAGTGGTAAAAAGAGATAATACTAATGCTCTATTTTGTGGTAGTGTGGTCGGGCAGTAGGCTTATCCAAGGAGTAGTGTTAAGCATTTGTTGTACATACACATAGACAATAAATGAGGTACACACACTCAGAGACAAATCCAGCCAATAGGTTTTTATATAGAAAAATATATTTTCTTAGTTTATTTTAAGAACCACAGGTTCAAATTCTACATGTAATAGCTCATTCGAAAGGTATTGCAGGTAAGTACTTTAGGAACTTCAAATCATCAAAATTGCATGTATACTTTTCAAGTTATTGACAAATAGCTGTTTTAAAAGTGGACACTTAGTGCAATTTTCACAGTTCCTAGGGGAGGTAAGTATTTGTTAGTTTTACCAGGTAAGTAAGACACTTACAGGGTTCAGTTCTTGGTCCAAGGTAGCCCACCGTTGGGGGTTCAGAGCAACCCCAAAGTCACCACACCAGCAGCTCAGGGCCGGTCAGGTGCAGAGTTCAAAGTGGTGCCCAAAACACATAGGCTAGAATGGAGAGAAGGGGGTGCCCCGGTTCCGGTCTGCTTGCAGGTAAGTACCCGCGTCTTCGGAGGGCAGACCAGGGGGGTTTTGTAGGGCACCGGGGGGGACACAAGTCCACACAGAAATTTCACCCTCAGCGGCGCGGGGGCGGCCGGGTGCAGTGTAGAAACAAGCGTCGGGTTCGCAATGTTAGTCTATGAGAGATCTCGGGATCTCTTCAGCGCTGCAGGCAGGCAAGGGGGGGATTCCTCGGGGAAACCTCCACTTGGGCAAGGGAGAGGGACTCCTGAGGGTCACTTCTCCAGTGAAAGTCCGGTCCTTCAGGTCCTGGGGGCTGCGGGTGCAGGGTCTCTCCCAGGCGTCGGGACTTTAGGTTCAAAGAGTCGCGGTCAGGGGAAGCCTCGGGATTCCCTCTGCAGGCGGCGCTGTGGGGGCTCAGGGGGGACAGGTTTTGGTACTCACAGTATCAGAGTAGTCCTGGGGTCCCTCCTGAGGTGTTGGATCTCCACCAGCCGAGTCGGGGTCGCCGGGTGCAGTGTTGCAAGTCTCACGCTTCTTGCGGGGAGCTTGCAGGGTTCTTTAAAGCTGCTGGAAACAAAGTTGCAGCTTTTCTTGGAGCAGGTCCGCTGTCCTCGGGAGTTTCTTGTCTTTTCGAAGCAGGGGCAGTCCTCAGAGGATGTCGAGGTCGCTGGTCCCTTCGGAAGGCGTCGCTGGAGCAGGATCTTTGGAAGGCAGGAGACAGGCCGGTGAGTTTCTGGAGCCAAGGCAGTTGTCGTCTTCTGGTCTTCCGCTGCAGGGGTTTTCAGCTGGGCAGTCCTTCTTCTTGTTGCAGGAATCTAATTTTCTAGGGTTCAGGGTAGCCCTTAAATACTAAATTTAAGGGCGTGTTTAGGTCTGGGGGGTTAGTAGCCAATGGCTACTAGCCCTGAGGGTGGGTACACCCTCTTTGTGCCTCCTCCCAAGGGGAGGGGGTCACAATCCTAACCCTATTGGGGGAATCCTCCATCTGCAAGATGGAGGATTTCTAAAAGTTAGAGTCACTTCAGCTCAGGACACCTTAGGGGCTGTCCTGACTGGTCAGTGACTCCTCCTTGTTTTTCTCATTATTTTCTCCGGCCTTGCCGCCAAAAGTGGGGCCTGGCCGGAGGGGGCGGGCAACTCCACTAGCTGGAGTGTCCTGCTGGGTTGGCACAAAGGAGGTGAGCCTTTGAGGCTCACCGCCAGGTGTGACAATTCCTGCCTGGGAGAGGTGTTAGCATCTCCACCCAGTGCAGGCTTTGTTACTGGCCTCAGAGTGACAAAGGCACTCTCCCCATGGGGCCAGCAACATGTCTCGGTTTGTGGCAGGCTGCTAAAACTAGTCAGCCTACACAGATAGTCGGTTAAGTTTCAGGGGGCACCTCTAAGGTGCCCTCTGGGGTGTATTTTACAATAAAATGTACACTGGCATCAGTGTGCATTTATTGTGCTGAGAAGTTTGATACCAAACTTCCCAGTTTTCAGTGTAGCCATTATGGTGCTGTGGAGTTCGTGTTTGACAGACTCCCAGACCATATACTCTTATGGCTACCCTGCACTTACAATGTCTAAGGTTTTGTTTAGACACTGTAGGGGTACCATGCTCATGCACTGGTACCCTCACCTATGGTATAGTGCACCCTGCCTTAGGGCTGTAAGGCCTGCTAGAGGGGTGTCTTACCTATACTGCATAGGCAGTGAGAGGCTGGCATGGCACCCTGAGGGGAGTGCCATGTCGACTTACTCGTTTTGTCCTCACTAGCACACACAAGCTGGTAAGCAGTGTGTCTGTGCTGAGTGAGAGGTCTCCAGGGTGGCATAAGACATGCTGCAGCCCTTAGAGACCTTCCTTGGCATCAGGGCCCTTGGTACTAGAAGTACCAGTTACAAGGGACTTATCTGGATGCCAGGGTCTGCCAATTGTGGATACAAAAGTACAGGTTAGGGAAAGAACACTGGTGCTGGGGCCTGGTTAGCAGGCCTCAGCACACTTTCAATTGTAAACATAGCATCAGCAAAGGCAAAAAGTCAGGGGGCAACCATGCCAAGGAGGCATTTCCTTACAGGGGTGCCCTTTGAAAGAGTGGGTGTGGACATAGTTGGTCCACTGGAACCTCCCACAGCCTCAGGAAATATGTATATCCTGGTAGTAGTGGATCATGCTACCAGGTATCCTGAAGCTATTCCCCTTAGGTCGACTACTGCCCCTGCAGTAGCCAAGGCCCTCATTGGTATCTTTACCAGAGTGGGTTTCCCTAAGGAGGTGGTGTCTGACAGAGGTACCAACTTCATGTCAGCATACCTAAAGCACATGTGGAATGAGTGTGGAGTGACTTATAAATTCACTACACCCTACCATCCACAAACTAATGGCTTAGTTGAGAGATTCAACAAGACATTAAAAGGCATGATCATGGGGCTCCCAGAAAAACTCAAAAGGAGATGGGATGTCCTCCTGCCATGTCTGCTTTTCGCTTACAGGGAGGTACCACAGAAGGGAGTAGGGTTCTCACCCTTTGAACTTCTGTTTGGTCATCCTGTAAGGGGACCACTTGCCCTTGTTAAAGAAGGCTGGGAGAGACCTCTCCATGAGCCTAAACAGGACATAGTGGACTATGTACTTGGCCTTCGCTCTAGAATGGCAGAGTACATGGAAAAGGCAACCAAAAACCTTGAGGCCAGCCAACAGCTCCAGAAGTTTTGGTATGACCAAAAGGCTGCACTGGTTGAGTTCCAACCAGGGCAGAAAGTCTGGGTTCTGGAGCCTGTGGCTCCCAGGGCACTCCAGGACAAATGGAGTGGCCCTTACCCAGTGCTAGAAAGGAAGAGTCAGGTCACCTACCTGGTGGACCTGGGCACAAGCAGGAGCCCCAAGAGGGTAATCCATGTGAACCGCCTTAAGCTCTTCCATGACAGGGCTGATGTGAATCTGTTGATGGTAACAGATGAGGATCAGGAGGCAGAGAGTGAACCTCTCCCTGATCTTCTGTCATCAGACCCAAGAGATGGCACAGTAGATGGAGTGATCTACTCAGACACCCTCTCTGGCCAACAGCAGGCTGATTGTAGGAGAGTCCTACAACAGTTTCCTGAGCTTTTCTCCCTAACCCCTGGTCAGACACCCCTGTGTACCCATGATGTGGACACAGGAGACAGCATGCCTGTCAAGAACAAAATCTTTAGACAATCTGACCATGTTAAGGAAAGCATCAAGGTGGAAGTCCACAAGATGCTGGAATTGGGAGTAATTGAGCGCTCTGACAGCCCCTGGGCTAGCCCAGTGGTCTTAGTCCCCAAACCTCACACCAAAGATGGAAAGAAAGAGATGAGGTTTTGTGTGGACTACAGAGGGCTCAATTCTGTCACCAAGACAGATGCTCATCCAATTCCAAGAGCTGATGAGCTCATAGACAAATTAGGTGCTGCCAAATTCTTAAGTACCTTTGACTTGACAGCAGGGTACTGGCAAATAAAAATGGCACCTGGAGCAAAAGAGAAAACAGCATTCTCCACACCTGATGGGCATTATCAGTTTACTGTTATGCCCTTTGGTTTAAAGAATGCCCCTGCCACCTTCCAAAGGTTGGTGAATCAAGTCCTTGCTGGCTTGGAGTCCTTTAGCACAGCTTATCTTGATGATATTGCTGTCTTTAGCTCCACCTGGCAGGATCACCTGGTCCACCTGAAGAAGGTTTTGAAGGCTCTGCAATCTGCAGGCCTCTCTATCAAGGCATCCAAATGCCAGATAGGGCAGGGAACTGTGGTTTACTTGGGCCACCTTGTAGGTGGAGGCCAAGTCCAGCCACTCCAACCCAAGATCCAGACTATTCTGGACTGGGTAGCTCCAAAAACCCAGACTCAAGTCAGGGCATTCCTTGGCTTGACTGGGTACTACAGGAGGTTTGTGAAGGGATATGGATCCATTGTGACAGCCCTCACTGAGCTCACCTCCAAGAAAATGCCCAAGAAAGTGAACTGGACTGTGGACTGCCAACAGGCCTTTGACACCCTGAAACAAGCAATGTGCTCAGCACCAGTTCTCAAAGCTCCAGATTATTCTAAGCAGTTCATTGTGCAGACTGATGCCTCTGAACATGGGATAGGGGCAGTTCTGTCCCAAACAAATGATGATGGCCTTGACCAGCCTGTTGCTTTCATTAGCAGGAGGTTACTCCCCAGGGAGCAGCGTTGGAGTGCCATTGAGAGGGAGGCCTTTGCTGTGGTTTGGTCCCTGAAGAAGCTGAGACCATACCTCTTTGGGACTCACTTCCTAGTTCAAACTGACCACAGACCTCTCAAATGGCTGATGCAAATGAAAGGTGAAAATCCTAAACTGTTGAGGTGGTCCATCTCCCTACAGGGAATGGACTTTATAGTGGAACACAGACCTGGGACTGCCCATGCCAATGCAGATGGCCTTTCCAGGTTCTTCCACTTAGAAAATGAAGACTCTCTTGGGAAAGGTTAGTCTCATCCTCTTTCGTTTGGGGGGGGGTTGTGTAAGGAAATGCCTCCTTGGCATGGTTGCCCCCTGACTTTTTGCCTTTGCTGATGCTATGTTTACAATTGAAAGTGTGCTGAGGCCTGCTAACCAGGCCCCAGCACCAGTGTTCTTTCCCTAACCTGTACTTTTGTATCCACAATTGGCAGACCCTGGCATCCAGATAAGTCCCTTGTAACTGGTACTTCTAGTACCAAGGGCCCTGATGCCAAGGAAGGTCTCTAAGGGCTGCAGCATGTCTTATGCCACCCTGGAGACCTCTCACTCAGCACAGACACACTGCTTACCAGCTTGTGTGGGCTAGTGAGGACAAAACGAGTAAGTCGACATGGCACTCCCCTCAGGGTGCCATGCCAGCCTCTCACTGCCTATGCAGTATAGGTAAGACACCCCTCTAGCAGGCCTTACAGCCCTAAGGCAGGGTGCACTATACCATAGGTGAGGGTACCAGTGCATGAGCATGGTACCCCTACAGTGTCTAAACAAAACCTTAGACATTGTAAGTGCAGGGTAGCCATAAGAGTATATGGTCTGGGAGTCTGTCAAACACGAACTCCACAGCACCATAATGGCTACACTGAAAACTGGGAAGTTTGGTATCAAACTTCTCAGCACAATAAATGCACACTGATGCCAGTGTACATTTTATTGTAAAATACACCACAGAGGGCACCTTAGAGGTGCCCCCTGAAACTTAACCGACTATCTGTGTAGGCTGACTAGTTTTAGCAGCCTGCCACAAACCGAGACATGTTGCTGGCCCCATGGGGAGAGTGCCTTTGTCACTCTGAGGCCAGTAACAAAGCCTGCACTGGGTGGAGATGCTAACACCTCCCCCAGGCAGGAATTGTCACACCTGGCGGTGAGCCTCAAAGGCTCACCTCCTTTGTGCCAACCCAGCAGGACACTCCAGCTAGTGGAGTTGCCCGCCCCCTCCGGCCAGGCCCCACTTTTGGCGGCAAGGCCGGAGAAAATAATGAGAAAAACAAGGAGGAGTCACTGGCCAGTCAGGACAGCCCCTAAGGTGTCCTGAGCTGAAGTGACTCTAACTTTTAGAAATCCTCCATCTTGCAGATGGAGGATTCCCCCAATAGGGTTAGGATTGTGACCCCCTCCCCTTGGGAGGAGGCACAAAGAGGGTGTACCCACCCTCAGGGCTAGTAGCCATTGGCTACTAACCCCCAGACCTAAACACGCCCTTAAATTTAGTATTTAAGGGCTACCCTGAACCCTAGAAAATTAGATTCCTGCAACTACAAGAAGAAGGACTGCCCAGCTGAAAACCCCTGCAGCGGAAGACCAGAAGACGACAACTGCCTTGGCTCCAGAAACTCACCGGCCTGTCTCCTGCCTTCCAAAGATCCTGCTCCAGCGACGCCTTCCAAAGGGACCAGCGACCTCGACATCCTCTGAGGACTGCCCCTACTTCGAAAAGACAAGAAACTCCCGAGGACAGCGGACCTGCTCCAAGAAAAGCTGCAACTTTGTTTCCAGCAGCTTTAAAGAACCCTGCAAGCTCCCCGCAAGAAGCGTGAGACTTGCAACACTGCACCCGGCGACCCCGACTCGGCTGGTGGAGAACCGACACCTCAGGAGGGACCCCAGGACTACTCTGATACTGTGAGTACCAAAACCTGTCCCCCCTGAGCCCCCACAGCGCCGCCTGCAGAGGGAATCCCGAGGCTTCCCCTGACCGCGACTCTTTGAACCTAAAGTCCCGACGCCTGGGAGAGACCCTGCACCCGCAGCCCCCAGGACCTAAAGGACCGGACTTTCACTGGAGAAGTGACCCCCAGGAGTCCCTCTCCCTTGCCCAAGTGGAGGTTTCCACGAGGAATCCCCCCCTTGCCTGCCTGCAGCGCTGAAGAGATCCCGAGATCTCTCATAGACTAACATTGCGAACCCGACGCATGTTCCTACACTGCACCCGGCCGCCCCCGCGCTGCTGAGGGTGAAATTTCTGTGTGGACTTGTGTCCACCCCGGTGCCCTACAAAACCCCCCTGGTCTGCCCTCCGAAGACGCGGGTACTTACCTGCAAGCAGACCGGAACCGGGGCACCCCCTTCTCTCCATTCTAGCCTATGTGTTTAGGGCACCACTTTGAACTCTGCACCTGACCGGCCCTGAGCTGCTGGTGTGGTGACTTTGGGGTTGCTCTGAACCCCCAACGGTGGGCTACCTTGGACCAAGAACTAAGCCCTGTAAGTGTCTTACTTACCTGGTTAACCTAACAAATATTTACCTCCCCTAGGAACTGTGAAAATTGCACTAAGTGTCCACTTTTAAAACAGCTATTTGTGAATAACTTGAAAAGTATACATGCAATTTTGATGATTTGAAGTTCCTAAAGTACTTACCTGCAATACCTTTCGAATGAGATATTACATGTAGAATTTGAACCTGTGGTTCTTAAAATAAACTAAGAAAAGATATTTTTCTATACAAAAACCTATTGGCTGGATTTGTCTCTGAGTGTGTGTACCTCATTTATTGTCTATGTGTATGTACAACAAATGCTTAACACTACTCCTTGGATAAGCCTACTGCTCGACCACACTACCACGAAATAGAGCATTAGTATTATCTATTTTTACCACTATTTTACCTCTAAGGGGAACCCTTGGACTCTGTGCATGCTATTCCTTACTTTGAAATAGCACATACAGAGCCAACTTCCTACAGATGCCCATCCCATTCCTAGAGCTGATGAGCTAATAGACAAATTAGGGGCTGCCAAATTCTTAAGTACCTTTGACTTAACAGCTGGGTACTGGCAAATCAAAATGGCCCCTGGAGCAAAAGAAAAGACAGCATTCTCCACACCTGATGGGCATTATCAGTTCACTGTTATGCCCTTTGGTTTAAAGAATGCCCCTGCCACCTTCCAAAGGTTGGTGAATCAAGTCCTTGCTGGGTTGGAATCCTTTAGTGCAGCTTATCTTGATGATATTGCTGTCTTCAGCTCCACCTGGCCGGATCACCTGGTCCACCTGAAGAAGGTTTTGAAGGCTCTGCAATCTGCAGGCCTCTCTATCAAGGCATCCAAATGCCAGATAGGGCAGGGAACTGTGGTTTACTTGGGACACCTTGTAGGTGGAGGCCAAGTTCAGCCACTCCAGCCTAAGATCCAGACTATTCTGGACTGGGCAGCTCCAAAAACCCAGACTCAAGTCAGGGCCTTCCTTGGCTTGATTGGGTACTATAGGAGGTTTGTGAAGGGATATGGATCCATTGTGACAGCCCTCACAGAACTCACCTCCAAGAAAATGCCCAAGAAGGTAAACTGGACTGTAGAATGCCAACAGGCCTTTGACACCCTGAAGCAAGCTATGTGCACAGCACCAGTTCTAAAAGCTCCACATTACTCCAAGCAATTCATTGTGCAAACAGATGCCTCTGAACATGGGATAGGGGCAGTTTTGTCCCAAACAAATGATGATGGCCCTGACCAGCCTGTTGCTTTCATTAGCAGGAGGTTACTCCCCAGGGAGCTGAAGAAGTTGAGACCATACCTTTTTGGTACTCACTTCCTAGTTCAAACTGACCACAGACCTCTCAGATGGCTGATACAAATGAAAGGTGAAAATCCAAAACTGTTGAGGTGGTCCATCTCCCTACAGGGAATGGACTTTATAGTGGAACACAGACCTGGGACTGCCCATGCCAATGCAGATGGCCTTTCCAGGTTCTTCCACTTAGAAAATGAAGACTCTCTTGGGAAAGGTTAGTCTCATCCTCTTTCGTTTGGGGGGGGGGGGGGGGGTTGTGTAAGGAAATGCCTCCTTGGCATGGTTACCCCCTGACTTTTTGCCTTTGCTGATGCTATGTTTTGAATTGAAAGTGTGCTGAGGCCTGCTAACCAGCCCCAGCACCAGTGTTCTTTCCCTAACCTGTACTTTTGTATCCACAATTGGCACACCCTGGCATCAAGATAAGTCCCTTGTAAGTGGTACCCCTGGTACCAAGGGCCCTGATGCCAAGGAAGGTCTCTAAGGGCTGCAGCATATCTTATGCCACCCTGGAGACCCCTCACTCAGCACAGACACACTGCTTGCCAGCTTGTGTGTGCGGGTGAGAACGAAACGAGTAAGTCGACATGGCACTCCCCTCAGCGTCCCATGCCAGCCTCTCACTGCCTATGCAGGTATAGATAAGTCACCCCTCTAGTAGGCCTTACATCCCTAAGGCAGGGTGCACTATACCATAGGTGAGGGCACCAGTGCATGAGCACTGTGCCCCTACAGTGTCTAAGCAATACCTTAGACATTGTAAGTGCAGGGTAGCCATAAGAGTATATGGTCTGGGAGTCTGTTTTACACGAACTTCACAGCACCATAATGGCTACACTGAAAACTGGGAAGTTTGGTATCAAACTTCTCAGCACAATAAATGCACACTGATGCCAGTGTACATTTTATTGTATAATACACCCCAGGGGACACCTTAGAGGTGCCCCCTGAAACCTTAACCAACTATCTGTGTAGGCTGACTGGTTCCAGCAGCCTGCCACAACCGAGACATATTGCTGGCCCCATGGGGAGAGTGCCTTTGTTACTCTGAGGCCAGTAACAAAGCCTGCACTGGGTGGAGATGCTAACACCTCCCCCAGGCAGGAACTGTCACACCTGGCGGTGAGCTCACCCCTTTGTGCCAGCACCGCAGGACACTCCAGCTAGTGGAGTTGCCCGCCCCCTCCGGCCACGGCCTCCACTTTTGGCGGCAAGGCTGGAGAAAATAATGAGAAAAACAAGGAGGAGTCACTGGCCAGTCAGGACAGCCCCTAAGGTGTCCTGAGCTGAAGTGACTCTAACTTTTAGAAATCCTCCATCTTGCAGATGGAGGATTCCCCAATAGGATTAGGGATGTGACCCCCTCCCCTTGGGAGGAGGCACAAAGAGGGTGTACCCACCCTCAGGGCTAGTAGCCATTGGCTACTTAACCCCCCAGACCTAAACACGCCCTTAAATTTAGTATTTAAGGGCTCCCCTGAACCTAAGAATGTAGATTCCTGCAACTTACCTGAAGAAGAAGACTGCTGAGCTGAAAAACCCCTGCAGAGGAAGAACAGAAGACACCAACTGCTTTGGCCCCAGTCCTACCGGCCTGTCTCCTGCCTTCCAAAGAAACCTGCTCCAGCGACGCTTTCCAAGGGACCAGCAACCTCTGAATCCTCTGAGGACTGGCCGACTTCGAGAAAGACCCGAAACTGCCGAGGACAGCGGCCCTGCTCCAAAAGAACTGCAACTTTGTTTCAAGTAGCAGATTTAAAGATCCCTGCAACTCCCCGCAAGAAGCGTGAGACTTGCAACACTGCACCCGGCGACCCCGACTCGACTGGTGGAGAAACAACGCTTCAGGGAGGACCCTCCGGTGACTCTACGACTGTGAGTAACTAAAGTTGTCCCCCCTGAGCCCCCACAGCGACGCCTGCAGAGGGAATCCCCAGGCTCCCCCTGACTGCGACTGTCTGAACTCCAATTCCCGACGGCTGGAAAAGACCCTGCACCCGCAGCCCCCAGCACCTGAAGGATCGGAACTTCTGTGCCGGAGTAACCCCCAGGAGGCCCTCTCCCTTGCCCAGGTGGTGGCTACCCCGAGGAGCCCCCCCCCCTTGCCTGCCTGCAACGCTGAAGAGATCCCTTGATCTCTCATTGATTTCCATTGAAAACCCGACGCTTGTTTCTACACTGCACCCGGCCGCCCCAGTGCCGCTGAGGGTGTACTTTTTGTGTGGACTTGTGTCCCCCCCCCCCCCCCCCCCCCCCCGGTGCCCTACAAAACCCCCCTGGTCTGCCCTCCGAAGACGCGGGTACTTACCTGCTGGCAGACTGGAACCGGGGCACCCCCTTCTCTCCATTGAAGCCTATGTGTTTTGGGCACCTCTTTGACCTCTGCACCTGACCGGCCCTGAGCTGCTGGTGTGATAACTTTGGGGTTGCTCTGAACCCCCAACGGTGGGCTACCTTGGACCCAAACCTGAGACTTGTAAGTGATTTACTTACCTGACAAAACTAACAAAAACTTACCTCCCCAGGAACTGTAAAAATTGCACTAAGTGTCCACTTTTAAAACGGCTTATTGTGTTTTATGTAAAAAGTATACATGCTAATGAAATGATTCAAAGTTCCTAAAGTACTTACATGCAATACCTTTCAAATGAGATATTACATGTAGAATTTGAACCTGTGGTTCTTAAAATAAACTAAGAAAATATATTTTTCTATAACAAAACCTATTGGCTGGATTTGTCTCTGAGTGTGTGTTCCTCATTTATTGCCTGTGTGTATGTACAACAAATGCTTAACACTACTCCTTTGATAAGCCTACTGCTCGACCACACTACCACAAAATAGAGCATTAGTATTATCTCTTTTTGCCACTGTCTTATCTCTAAGGGGAACCCTTGGACTCTGTGCATGTTATTCCTTACTTTGAAATAGCACATACAGAGCCAACTTCCTACAGGGAGCCTCGGGATTCCCTCTGCAGATGTCGCTGTGGGGGCACAGGGGGGGGCAACTCTGGCTACTCACGGTCTCGCAGTCGCCGGGGAGTCCTCCCTGAAGTGATTGTTCTCCCCAAGTAGAGCTGGGGGCGTCGGGTAACGCAAGTTGTTTTAAAGTTGCTCCTTTGTTACAAAGTTGCAGTCTTGGGTGAACAGAGCCGCTGTCCTCGGGAGTTCTTGGTCCTTCTAGAGCAGGGCAGTCCTCTGAGGCTTCAGAGGTCGCTGGTCCCTGGGGAGAGCGTCGCTGGAGCAGTGTCTTTAGAAGTGGGGAGACAGGCCAGTAGAGCTGGGGCCAAAGCAGTTGGTGTCTCCGTCTTCTCTGCAGGGTTTTTCAGATTAGCAGTCCTCTTCTTCTTAGGTTGCAGGAATCTAGTTTCCTAGGTTCTGGGGAGCCCCTAAATACTCAATTTAGGGGTGTGTTTAGGTCTGGGAGGGCAGTAGCCAATGGCTACTGTCCTTGAGGGTGGCTACACCCTCTTTGTGCTTCCTCCCTGAGGGGAGGGGGGCACATCCCTAATCCTATTGGGGGATTTCTAAAAGTCAGTCAGCTCAGGACACCTTAGGGGCTGTCCTGACTGGCCAGTGACTCCTCCTTGTTTTTCTCATTATCTCTCCTGGACTTGCTGCCAAAAGTGGGGGCTGTGTCCAGGGGGCGGGCATCTCCACTAGCTGGAGTGCCCTGGGGCATTGTAACATGAAGCCTGAGCCTTTGAAGCTCACTGCTAGGTGTTACAGTTCCTGCAGGGGGGAGGTGTGAAGCACCTCCACCCAGAGCAGGCTTTTGTTTCTGTCCTCAGAGAGCACAAAGGCTCTCACCGCATGGGGTCAGAAACTCGTCTCTCGGCAGCAGGCTGGCACAGACCAGTCAGTCCTGCACTGAACAATTGGGTAAAATACAGGGGGCATCTCTAAGATGCCCTCTGTGTGCATTTTTTAATAAATCCAACACTGGCATCAGTGTGGGTTTATTATTCTGAGAAGTTTGATACCAAACTTCCCAGTATTCAGTGTAGCCATTATGGAGCTGTGGAGTTTGTTTTTGACAAACTCCCAGACCATATACTTAATATGGCCACACTGTACTTACAATGTTTAAGAATAGACTTAGACACTGTAGGGGCATATTTCTCATGCACATATGCCCTCACCTGTGGTATAGTGCACCCTGCCTTAGGGCTGTAAGGCCTGTTAGAGGGGTGACTTACCTATGCCATAGGCAGTGTGAGGTTGGCATGGCACCCTGAGGGGAGTGCCTTGTCGACTTAGTCATTTCCTCCTCACCAGCACACACAAGCTGGCAAGCAGTGTGTCTGTGCTGAGTGAGGGGTCCCTAGGGTGGCATAAGACATGCTGCAGCCCTTAGAGACCTTCCCTGGCATCAGGGCCCTCGGTACCAGGGGTACCAGTTACAAGGGACTTACCTGGGTGCCAATTGTGGAGACAATGGTACATTTTAGGTGAAATAACACTGGTGCTGGGGCCTGGTTAGCAGGGTCCCAGCACTCTTCTCAGTCAAGTCAGCATCAGTATCAGGCAAAAAGTGGGGGGGTAACTGCAACAGAGAGCCATTTCTTTACAGTCATCCACTGATCAACAGCTCTGAGGCAACTGAAGATTTGTGATTTTTCAATGTCTTTGGGGCATTCCATTTTAAGTAGTATTTGTGTGTCATCTGCTAGTTGTAGCATGTGAGTTGAAAATCATTGATCAGTTCTGGTAATGATGATATGTAGATGTTGAAAAGCATAGGCAAGATGATTGATCCTGGGGGGGGGGGGGGGGCTGCTTCTGTGAGGTACTGTTTGGACGAGAATGGGGGAGAATAGATTATATTAATTCTGTTTTAAAGGTAGGATGTAATCCAGTCGAGAGCAGTCCCTTCTATGCCAGCTTTGTGGAGTCCTTGAATTAGGGTGTCATGGTCAACCGTATCAAAGGCAGCAGAGAGGTCCAAAAAATTAGTGCAGTTACTCCATTGCGGTCAACTGTGTTTTTAAGATCATCCCAGATTGCGATGAGTGCCGATTTACTGCTTTTTATTGGGCGGAGTCCAGTTTGGAAGTCTGAAAGTATGGAATTGTCTTCAATGAATTGTGCCATCTGGGTGAATGCTGCTCTTTCTATCCATTTGTGATTGGTCTATAGTTGTTGGGGGCCCGCGGGTTTAGGTTTGTTTTCTTTAATAATGGATGAATGTATGTCTTTTTCAGGTCTTCACAAAATGTTCCTGTAATTAGAGTTGTTGATGATTCTTCTTATGGTGTGGCATCAGAAGTAGATAAATGAATGTTCTTGAAGATGTGTGGTGGACGAGGGGCGGAAGGGCAACCGGAAGGCCAGCTTGCTTTGACCAAATCCATAAACTCACCTTGTGATATTTGCTTGGAGGACTGTAGAGGCTGGGTTGGTTTATTTTTAGAGGGGATTTTAGGAAAGGGGTTGGTGCTGATGGTTTTTTTCTGTTTTAAATAGGAGTCCAGTGTGTCTGCCTTGGTTGTGAAATGAGTTGCCAGTTTGTTTGTGAAATCTTGATTAGTGGGATGACTTCAATGCATTTAGGTTTTCGAAATTCATTGAGAATTTTATAAAATTATTTGGTTGCAAATTCAGCTCTTTGAATTCTGAGTACCCTTTTTTTTTTTTTAATCTTTTTTTGATTGATTTTGTATATTCTGTTAAGTTTGTGTAGCTGCAGTTTGTATTAAATGTTTGTTTTGAGCCAGGTCTGCTGCAACCTTTTGATTTGTTGCTTTATCTTTTTAAGTTATGTGTTTCTCCAAGGTGTTTCTCTTTTGTCCTGTTGAGTTTTTCTGAGTGGTATTAGGATATCAAAAGCTTCCTGTAGCCACCCAGTTTCGGAACATAATTAATTGTATCTATATCTGTGTTGGCTTTTAGTTGTGTTTCTAAGTCATCAAAATTGAGTTTGCTCCAAGGTGGATAGGTGCATGTATGTAAGTAGTTGTGGGGTGTGTTGATTTGTGGTGTTTTCTGTTGGAAAGTTATCAAATGGTCGCCTGACCAAGTGACTGGTGTGTTGCTATGAACTGTAACTAGTTCAGGCTTAGCAAAAAATGACATCTAGGATGTGTCTAGCGATGTGTGTGGGATTGTGTACAATTTGATGTATGTTCAATGCGACTAGGCCAGTCGTGATAGCTTTTGGATGGGGCATTTTGGGTTTGTTAAACCAAATATTTAGGTCCCCAAGAATGCATAGGTTTGAGTATAATGTAATAGGGTTTGTGACTGTGTCTAGAAAAGCATCTGGGAGTGTTGAGTTGTTAGGTGGAGGTCTGTAAAGGAGGAGAAAGTTACAGGAGGAATTTGGAGTAGGGAGGCATCTGGTAAGGAGGGGTTCACAACCTTGTATGGAAATGTCTGTTTTACTGAGATTTATTGCTTGTTTGAGTATAATATAGCCCACCTCCTCTCTTGCCTATACGGTTTTGTGTGATGGTTTGATAGCCCGGGGGAACGGCTTCATGCAACACTGGGGTCATGTCATCTCCCAACCAAGATTCTGTTATGAATAGTAAGTCAGTTTGTGTGTCCGTGAGCAGGTTGTAGATGTGGTGCTTTTTTTTATTTTTTTTTATTTTATTTTATATAGAGTGATCAATTATTTATAAGCTAGCAGTTTAGAAAAGGTGTGTTAGTAAAGATGTTTCCTTTAGGAGAAAGGTGAGCAGTATATTTTGAGCTTGTAGCAGGTGTGGTGTGGTAACTGTGTGAGGGTCACAATAGTCCTGTTTTTCAATCTAGTGTTCCTCTTCCAGCAGGCGCAGGAGGCATTTTGTAGGGTCTCTGTGTGTCGGTGGTGGACTTGGTGGCTGAAAGAGACATGGAGAGTGTAGCCTTATGTAATATACAAGGGGATGCAAAGTGAAGAGTGGCTTGTTTATTTTGTTTGCATCTGTTTAATGTGGATGGATTATGGGTTAGGGTTGGTGGAGGAGCATGTGGATCATAATGTAAGGCTCCAAATTGTGCAATGGATGAGAGGCGGGTGAATGAATGTTGCTGTTCTTGTGGTAGATGTTTAAGGAGAATGTAGCGGTAAAGATTGGTCAAGCTTTGTATTCTTTGTGTAGTCATGAGGGTGGGAGTGGGTGCGACGGAAAGTATGATGAAAGTTTGTGTTATTTTGGTGTGCTGAAGTGTGTGGTCTGAAAAAATTTTCTGCTATTGGTCTGGAAGCTTAACTCAGAGCTCTGAATGAGACGCCTCATCGAGGGATCACAGATTTAAAAAAACAAATAATTAGAAGGGAACCTCAGTTTGGACAACTGATGACAAAGGATTGGAATTAACACTGAAGAACAATGTAGATTCTGGATTTTCTTTGATGAAGACCTAATAGATGATAATGGCTGGAAAGAGCTCTTGGTCAGTGCCTATAAATTTACCCTTCAGTTCTCAAGCACACAGACGTGTCTTCATTATGCATGTATTGACTCCTTCCTGGTAAACTGATAACATTTGTTAAACAGTGCACTCTTCCCACCGCAGATGCAACCTTGAGCAGCACTGGCAAAGGCTGGAACGAGAACATCATATCTTGCGCCATAATCTTCCTTTGCCACCTGGAGTTGAGCTCTGAGAATATTCTTAGTAGTTGCTGAAGCTTGAGTTTGTTAGTACTGTAGCATAGCCTGCATATCACTCAGGAAAGATGGAGCCTGTTTAGTTTTTGCCTTTGCGTCCAAAGTGCAAGGTGTCCACAATGCCACAACATGTTCACCCAGGAGAGCCAAAAGGTTTTGCAGTTTGTCAGCTCCCCCACCCCTGCCAGAAGCACCAGAGATCAGCACAGAATGGGCAAATCGTAGGAGTAGGTCCAGCTTGGAGCACCAACTGCGCCTGAACCGTAGAAAGAGAAGTAGGGAGTATTCTTCGAGGAGGAGGTGATGTACGAACAATGATGGCTTCAAGACCTCAGTCATACTCCAGAGGCTTTGAATCCTCCCCTTCGAGGCGTTCATCCCCGCATGCAAGATAAAATGCATGTATAAGAGGAGCAGCCAAGAAGTATGGGGTGCGGTTAGAAGAACAATCCTAGGCTTGTTTCTGCTTGAAACTCTTGCCATCACTCCTACTTCTTGATTTTAACTGTTAAACAGTCATTTTTCTTTTTGTAACTTTGTTTTGCAAATGTATTTTAGCACAGATTATTTTAACCTCTGCACTAGCTCTACACATCCCATTGCAGCAGCGCTTGGGGGAATCTGCAGAGAGGGGGGAAGGATTCCTTCTTTCTAGAGGCTTTTGCTGTACTGACTTGGCGTTCTGCCAGTAATGAGGACCCAACATCACACCATCTTTATTATGTCATGGAAGCTCCAGTCAGTGTGGCAGTGTTGGTGTTTCTTTTCATGGTGCCCAGTTCTTCAGACCCCTCTTGAAATGTCTCCTGGTCTGTCCAGCATTCTCACCTCCTTTATTAGAATTTTTTTTAAATTGTTGCTCTACTCTTTGCTCTGACTGAACCTTGTGGTGGTCTTCATTTCTAGATGCACCATCCTATCCAGATGAAGCCAGCAGACAGCGAGAAGAACAATGGTAAGTTTCATGTGCATTCTGCGGCATTCGTCTCTGCTAAAAGTCCACATTATTTGGGCTGCCTATTCCAGGCTGAACCCTAAATGATGCACAGCTTGGTGCTTCCTCCTTTGCAGTAGCATTCAGTGTCTCTTCTCAGATTGGGATGGGGACGTGGTCAAGGAATAATGCAAGTACTTTACTGGCCATGTTGTTAATGCCACTCCAGCTGATCTTTTGACCCGGTGCCTTCTGCTGTCTCCATAATGACTTATTTTGTGCTCCATTCAGCAGCTCTATCCAGTTGTGGCTCTTACTGTTCTATGTACAGTGGTACTCATTTTACTGACTGGAATAATCAAATGGTGAATTGCCCTAGATGTAAAATAGAAATTGTGACTTGCAGCTCAGTGGGTGTCTGCAATGAGTGTTTAATTCACAGAGCCGATTTGCAAAATGCATTCCCAAGGCTGACACTGCTGAGGAGGCAATGAGGGATAAATCAGTTATGGGACTGCTTAAATATGTAATGAGGCTGAAGGACACGTATGGAGTGAGGTCACTTTAATGGCTAATTTAAGAAACTAAACCACAGAGGGGTTTATGCTGTTGACATTGTCGCTGTTCGTTAATTAGTCAAACTTGAGCAGGAATGGTTACATCTGGCCACGGCTTGCATTTGTAATAGCCCTTTGACTTCCCCGATCTGTGGCTGATAAGTGAATCGTAATTGAGCCACAGGTCTTTTTGCAGTTTCGATGGTAGAGTCTTAGATTTTAATTTCAATTGTGTCTTAAGTATCACCTTTTTTTGGAAGTTACGATGGAAATGGAAACATTGTTTTAATATTCTTTGTATGTATACTATTTCGCCTGTAGCTGTGGAAGATAGAAAATTGTTTGTGGGAATGATTTCCAAGAAGTGCAATGAGAACGACATAAGGAGCATGTTCTCCCCATATGGACAAGTTGAGGAATGCCGAATACTGCGTGGCCCAGACGGACTTAGTAGAGGTAAATTCATGTTTCTTACCACAGTACTAAGCCTAATACAAATGGCAGTGTGTTAAAACTTGCTCTGAAGAGGGGCCTTGTGGAGGCATGTGCTGAGTAAACACAGCAGAGGTGAAGGATGATTGCAAAAACTGTGCTGTCTACATGCTTTTCTCCAGTTTTGGAATGTTTGGGGGGGGTAAAGTCCGTTACTCACTGTGGCTGTGAACTGGCATAAATATACCATATGGATATTAAAAAATGTTCACAAGGCCCTCTTTGCTATGCAGTGGCATACTATAAAGCAATGTACAATCTGACAGATCTTGTTCTCGTAGACAAATCATATCAAATTGTAATTCTCCCACCTTGCTATAATTTATAGAATAATCTCAAACATTTACCTCGATTTTGTCATTTGATTCCTCAGTAATGTTTTAACAGTTTTTTTCAATCTTTCACAACTTTGGTTTTTGACACATTTCCATTCAGCTTTTCAGCCAAACTCTAGTAATTAAAATACACAGTATGATCATTCTTAGCAATTGCTTTTGACGGCTCATTTAGTGTTACATGTTTAACAGGCTCACAAAACCTTTCTCGAACATGTTTATTTAATGTATGACAATCAATTGTACTCAAGCATGTCTTTACATGTAACAAACGGTTGTGCCCCTTAGCACCACTGTTAGCACAATACTTAGCTGGTTCATCTGGTGAACTGTTGTCGTCTTCGCATCATTTTCATCAGCATGATGATCATTTTGTACTGTATGCAATGGCATTTTTTTGGAGGGGGTTGGTGTTTGGGGAAGAGAACTGGCTATTAGAAAGCCTATACATATAGCTTGCTTAAACTCTCTACTGGCAGATAAATGTCATTGTTTTTGTATTGGGGTGAAAGGAGCCCACAGTTCTCTTTCTGCACCATAGGATTTCTGTTTGTAACATTGTAAAGGCCCTAGTTTCTTTCTATATTTTCTCGAGTGTAAATTTGTCCCTGTAGGAAGCTGGCCTGCTGTGAGGTGGGTACCCAAGGTACTTACACATTATACCAGTTGCAGGTATCCCCTCTTAGTGTAGTGTAGTGTAGGCAGTGTCTAGAAGCCAGGCTCTCTAGAGGTAGCTGTGGATGATCAGCCAAGGCTTATCTAGGAGACGTGCAAAGCTCATACAATCCCACTGTATTCTCACAGCACTCACACACATGAAAGAAAACACTCAGTTGTACAAAAATAAAGGTACTTAATGTTCAATGGCCTGTGTAGCTCCAGATACACATGCTTTGCATAAGTTCTCCATCTAGTGTTGGATTTGGAGTGTTAAACGTTTTTCTTCAAAGAAGCTTTTGCGAGTCACAAGATCGAGTGACTCCTTGGTGATAGTGCACATGGGCATTGAGTCCTTTATTAGATTGTTTTCTTTCCGCCGTCTGGTTTGGATGTGTTCCCTCTCGCTCCGGTAGATCTCTGTGTGGTACTATCTGAGCTTCTCTATCTTTTCCATCAACGTCAGTATCGTTTTCGAATGTGTTTTTCTAACTACACTCGATCAGATTGTAGCACTGGGATTGATTAAACGCCCTTTCGGGCGCTCACGCTACTCTCGGACCTACTGCGTCACAGGCTCATGGATTGGACTCCATTTAGGTTCTGCCTTCTGTGCCGTGCCAAGTTCCCCTACACTGACCAACACTTGGTATGCAGCCTCTGCCTCTCTCCAGATCATAAGGAGTTAACCTGCAAGGTGTGCTTATACTTCCGATCCAAGAAGACTTTGCGGGATCGAAGAGCACAACGACTAGAGCTGGCATCGAAGTCGACAGGCCAAATGCCCTACATTTTTGGTGAGGAACAGGCGCAGACTGCTCTTTCCATCGCAGTCTCCGATTTAGACCATGACTCAGATAGGGACAGCCAAGTTATTCCTGCAGCGCAGTACGTGAGTACGCCAGCCCCTTCCCATCCCCAAAAACATTTTAAAAAGCCAGCACAAAAGGCCTTGGGTCCACCACTGCTTGCAGGCTATGGTCGGACCCAAAAATTACATCTCGACGACAGGCCCTCGGGTTTGGTGTCGAAGAAAGCAAAATGCATTTGACCGAACAGACTGCCATGCCTATTTTGGGATAGAGTTGTAAGATGGAAGCTGCCACTTCGGAACTGAAACGTCTACATACCACCTCGGAGCCGAAACATCCAAGCCATTCTTCGGAGTTAAAAAAAAAAAAAAAAAAAAAAACTACCATCTGCTTCAGACACCACATTTTCTGCCCACTTAAAGCAGTCAGTCACAAGGCTTTCGGAGCATACATTTGTGGGAAGCAAATATTTTCCATCTTCAGAAGAGTCAACAGACATTAGGCCCATTCTTGAGGTCATGGACCATAAACAGAGGAAAATACAAATCCTAAAGGATACAGGGGAAAGGATTGCCTCTCCTCCTCCTATAACCAGGAGGATACTGTCATCCAAGAAGGTTTGGAATCTGGGTCCTCACCTGCGAAAATAAGCACAAGGAGAAACCAAAGAAAGTGCATCAGATCAGACTTCTCCACCGAATTTGCCTTTTCCTTTCCACTTCTCCACCACCTAACACTCCACCACCTTCACCCACACAGTTTTCTGCACAGTCTCCGGTATCCTCACACGGGGATTATATGGGTGACAATCCTTATAATATAAACCCATGGGATATGTATGATTCTGACCCAATTCCATCTAATGTCCCTGATCTGTATCCCACAAGGCCATCCCCACCTGAAGACAGCCCGGCCTATAATCAGGTCATTGCCAGAGCAGCCACATACCACAATGTGCAGCTGCACTCAGAGCCCATAGAGGAGGATTTCCTATTCAGCACCCTATCCTCTACACATAAACAGTATCCATGTTTGCCGATGCTACCGGGCATGCTAAAACATGCTGATAACATTTTTAAAAAGCGAGGAAAAGCTAGGGTACTAACACCTAGGGTGGATAAAAAATATAAAGCTGCACCATCAGATCCAATTTTTACAACACAACAATTGCCACCTGATTCCATCCTGGTCAGTGCAGCTAGGAAAAGGGCACATAGTCCGCAAAAGAGGATGCTCCTCTACCTGGTAAAGAAAGCCGTACATTTGATTCAGTGGGCAAGAGTGGCAACTCAAGCTGCAAATCAGTGGAGAATTGCCAATTCCTGGACTCTTTTAGCCAGGTATGACGGGGCCCATTGGAACGAAATGCAGGAGTTCTTTCAATATCACCCTAAAGAACACCAAAAAAGGTCACAGCAGGTAGTGGTAGAATGACAATGTAGGAAAATGTCTCCCTGTTGCAGTTACCCCCCACTTTTTGCCTGATATTGATGCTGACTTGACTGAAAAGTGTGCTGGGATCCTGCTAACCGGGCCCCAGCACCAGTGTTTTTTCACTAAAAATGTACCATTGTTTCCACAATTGGCACAACCCTGGCACACAGATAAGTCCCTTGTTAAAGGTGTAGGAAGTTGGCTCTGTATGTACTATTTCAAAGTAAGAAATAGCAAAAGAGATAATTCTAATGCTCTATTTTGTGGTAGTGTGGTCGAGCAGTAGGCTTATCAGAGGGTAGTGTTAAGCATTTGTTGTACACACACAGGCAATAAATGAGGAACACACACTCAAAGACTTACTCCAGGCCAATAGGTTTTTATATACAAAAATATATTTTCTTTTATTTTAAGAACCACAGGTTCAAGATTTACAAACAATACTTTAAATGAAAGGTACTTCACTCAGGTATCATAGGAACTTTGAATCAGCAAAATAGCATATACAGTTTTGGCAAAAATGGCAATAAGCTATTTTAAAACTAGACACAATGCAAATTTCAACAGTTCCTGGGGGAGATAAGTATTTGTTTTGCAGGTAAGTAAACCACCTACAGGATTCAAAGTTGGGTCCAAGGTAGCCCACCGTTGGGGGTTCAGGGCAACCCCAAAGTTACCACACCAGCAGCTCAGAGCCGGTCAGGTGCAGAGGTCAAAGTGGTGCCCAAACACACAGGCTTCAATGGCGAAGGGGGTGCCCCGGTTCCAGTCTGCCAGCAGGTTTACCTGTGACTTTGGAGGGCAGACCAGGGGGGTTTTGTAGGGCACCGGGGGGGACACAAGTCAGCACAAAAAGTACACCCTCAGCGGCACAGGCGCGGCCGGGTGCAAAGTGCTAGCAGGTGTCGTGTTTGCAATGTAGTTCAATGTGAGACCCAGGGGTCTCTTCAGCGAAGCGAGGGGGGGGGGGGGCTCCTCGGGGCAAGGGAGAGGCCCACCTGGGGGTCGCTTCTGCACTGGAGGTCGGATCCCTCAGGTCCAGGGGGCTGCGGGTGCAGTGTCTTTACCAGGCGTCGTGTTCTTAGAAGCAGGCAGTCGCGGTCAGGGGAAGCCTCTGGATTCCCTCTGCAGGCGTCACTGGCGGGGGGGGGGGCTCAGGGGGGTCAACTCTGGCTACTCACAGGGTTGCAGTCGCCGGGGAGTCCTCCCTGTAGTGTTGTTTCTCCGCAGGTCGAGCCGGGGGCGTCGGATGCAGAGTGGAAAGTCTCCCGCTTCCGGCGGGAAACGTGCAGTCCTTTAAAAGTCGTTTCTTTGTTGCAAAGTTGTACCTTCTTTGGAGCAGAGCCGCTGTCCTCATTAGTTCTTGGTCCTTCTAGATGCCGGGTAGTCCTCTGAGGCGTCGGAGGTCGCTGGACCCTGGGGGGCGTGTCGCAGTTGCAGTTTTTCTCGAAGTGGGGAGACAGGCCGGTAGGGCTGGTGCCAAAGCAGTTGGTGTCTCCGTCTTCTCTGCAGGGCTTCAGGTCAGCAGTCCTTCTTCGTCTTCAGGTTGCAGGAATCTATCTTGCTTGGTTCTGGGGGGCCCTAAATACTCAATTTAGGGGTGTGTTTAGGTCTGGGGGGTTAGTAGCCAATGGCTGCTAGTCCTGAGGGTGGCTACACCCTCTTTGTGCCTCCTCCCTGAGGGGAGGGGGGCACATCCCTAATCCTATTGGGGGAATCCTCCATCTGCAAGATGGAGGATTTCTAAAAGTCAGTCACCCCAGCTCAGGACACCTTAGGGGTTGTCCTGACTGGCCAGTGACTCCTCCTTGTTTTTCTCATTATCTCCTCCAGCTTAGCCGCCAAAAGTGGGTCCGTGGGCGGAGGGGGCGGGCATCTCCACTAGCTGGAATGCCCTGTGGCGCTGTAACAAAGGGGGTGAGCCTTTGAGGCTCGCCGCCAGGTGTTACAGCTCCTGCAGGGGGAGGTGAGAAGCACCTCCACCCAGTACAGGCTTTGTTACTAGCCACAGAGTGACAAAGGCACTCTCCCCATGTAGCCAGCAACATGTCTGGTGTGTGGCAGGCTGCTAAAACCAGTCAGCCCACACTAGAAGTCTGGTATGTTTTCTGGGGGCATCTCTAAGATGCCCTCTGGGGTGTATTTCACAATAAAATGTACATGGGCATCAGTGTGCATTTATTGTGCTGAGGAGTTTGGTATCAAACTTCCCAGTTTTCAGTGTAGCCATTATAGAACTGTGGAGTTCGTGTTTGACAAACTCCCAGAGCATATACTCTTATGGCTACCCTGAACTTACAATGTCTAAGGTTTTGCTTCACTGTAGGGGCATAGTGCTCATGCATCTATGCCCTCACCTATGGTATAGTGCACCCTGCCTTAGGACTGTAAGGCCTGCTAGAGGGTGCCTTATCTATGCCATTGGCAGTGTGAGGTTGGCATGGCACCCTGAGGGGAGTGCCATGTCGACTTAGTCATTTTCTCCCCACCAGCACACACAAGCTGGCAAGTAGTGGGTCTGTGCTGAATGAGGGGTCCCCAGGGTGGCATAAGACATGCTGCAGCCCTTAGAGACCTTCCCTGGCATCAGGGCCCTCGGTACCAGGGGTACCAGTTACAAGGGACTTACCTGGATGCCAGGGTGTGCCAATTGTGGAAACAAAAGTACAGGTTAGGGAAAGAACACTGGTGCCGGGGCCTGGTTAGCAGGCCTCAGCACACTTTCAAATCATAACTTGGCATCCGCAAAGGCAAAAGGTCAGGGGGTAACCATGCCAAGGAGGCATTTCCTTAGAAAAGGTACCAGTGGTACCAAGGGCCCTGTGACCAGGGAAGGTCCCCAAGGGCTGCAGCATGTGTTGTGCCACCCTAAGGGATTCCTCACCTAACACATGCACACTGCCATTGTAGATTGTGTGTGTTGGTGAGGAGAAAAAGGCAAAGGCGACATGGCATCCCCCTCAGGAGGCCATGCCCAAAAAGCACTGCCTGTGGCATAGGTAAATCACCCCTCTAGCAGGCCTTACAGCCCTAATGCAGGGTGCACTATACCACAGGTGAGGGCATATGTGCATGAGAAATATGCCCCTACAGTGTCTAAGCAAAACCTTAGACATTGTAAGTGCAGGGTAGCCATAAGAGTATATGGGCTGGGAGTCTGTCAAAAACGAACTCCACAGCTCCATAATGGCTACACTGAATACTGGGAAGTTTAGTATCAAACTTCTCGGAATAATAAACCCACACTGATGCCAGTGTTGGATTTGTTAAAAAATGCACACAGAGGGCATCTTAGAGATACCCCCTGTATTTTACCCAATTGTTCAGTGCAGGACTGACTGGTCTGTGCCAGCCTGCTGCTGAGAGACGAGTGTCTGACCTCATGCGGTGAGAGCCTTTGTGCTCTCTGAGGACAGAAACAAAGCCTGCTCTGGGTGGAGGTGCTTCACACCTCCCCCCTGCAGGAACTGTAACACCTAGCAGTGAGCTTCAAAGGCTCAAGCTTCGTGTTACAATGCCCCAGGGCACTCCAGCTAGTTGAGACTAGCGGCCCTGTTCAACAAAGACTGCAACTTTGTTTCCAGAGGAGCAGATTTAAAGACCCCTGCAATCCCCGCAAGAAGCGTGAGACTTGCAACACTGCACCCGGCGACCCCGACTCGACTGGTGGAGAAACAACGCTACAGGGAGGACCCCCCGACGACTCCGAATCTGTGAGTAACCAAAGTTGTCCCCCCTGAGCCCCCACAGCGACGCCTGCAGAGGGAATTCCGAGGCTCCCCCTGACCGCGACTGCCTGACTCTGAAATCCTGACGCCTGGAAAAGACCCTGACCCGCAGTCCCCAGGACCTGAAGGATCGGAACTCCAGTGCAGGAGTGACCCCCAGGAGGCCCTCTCCCTTGCCCAGGTGGTGGCTACCCCGAGGAGCCCCCCCCTTGCCTGCCTGCTCCGCTGAAGAGACCCCTTGGTCTCTCATTGAAATCTATTGGAAACCCGACGCGTGTTTGCACACTGCACCCAGCCGCCCCCGCGCTGCTGAGGGTGTACTTTTTGTGCTGACTTGTGTCCCCTCCGGTGCCCTACAAAACCCCCCTGGTCTGCCCTCCGAAGACGCGGGTACTTACCTGCTGGCAGACTGGAACCGGGGCACCCCCTTCTCCATTGAAGCCTATGTGTTTTGGGGCACCTCTTTGACCTCTGCACCTGACAGGCCCTGAGCTACTGGTGTGGTGACTTTGGGGTTGCTCTGAACCCCCAACGTGGGCTTCCTTGGACCCCAATTTGAACCCCGTAGGTGGTTTACTTACCTGCAAGAACTAACAATAACTTACCTCCCCCAGGAACTGTCGAAAATTGCACTAAGTGTCCACTTTTAAAATGGCTATATGTGTTTTATGTAAAAAGTATATATGCTATTGTGATTATTCAAAGTTCCTAAAGTACTTACCTGCAATACCTTTCAAATGAGATATTACATGTAGAATTTGAACCTGTGGTTCTTAAAATAAACTAAGAAAATATATTTTTCTATACAAATACCTATTGGCCTGGAATTTTCTGAGTGTGTTTTCCTCATTTATTGCCTCTGTATGTACAACAAATGCTTAACACTACTCCTTTGATAAGCCTACTGCTCGACCACACTACCACAAAATAGAGCATTAGTATTATCTCTCTTTGCCACTATCTTACCTCTAAGGGGACCCTTGGACTCTGTGCATGCTATTCCTTACTTTGAAATAGCACATACAGAGCCAACTTCCTACACTCCCCCTGACCACGACTGCCTGTAACAAGGGACCCGACACCTGGACCCAACACTGCACCCGCAGCCCCCAGGGCCAGAAGGAACCGAACTTCAGTGCAGGAGGGACCCCCAGGCGACTCTCTGCCTAGCCCAGGTGGTGGCTGGCCTGAGAAGCCCCCCTGTGCCCTGCCTGCACTACTAGAGTGACCCCCGGGTCCCTCCATTGAAACCAATACAAAACCTGACGCCTGGTCTACCCCCAGAGGACGCGTGTACTTACCTGCTGGCAGACTGGACCTGGAGCACCCCTATTCTCCATAGGCGCCTATGTGTTTTGGGCACCTATTTGACCTCTGCACCTGACCGGCCCTGGCCTGCTGGTGTGGTAACTTTGGGGTTGTCTTGAACCCCCAACAGTGGGCTGCCTATGCCCCAGAACTGAGACTTGTAAGTGTCTTACTTATCTCACAACCTAACCATTACTTGCCTCCCCCAGGAGCTGTTCATTTTTGCACTGTCTGCTTCTAAAATAGTTTATTGCCATTTTAATAAAAAATGTATGTCATTGCTCTAATTGAAAGTTCCTAATTTACCTGTGTGGAGTACCTTGCATTTTATGTATTTACTTCAAATCTTGAACCTGTGGTTCTTTAAATAAATTAGGAAAAGGCATTTTTCTACGTAAAAACTATTGGCCTGGAATTGTCTGACTGTGTGTTTCTCATTTATTGCCTGTGTATGTACAACAAATGCTTAACACTCCCCTCTGATAGGCCTACTGCTCGACCACACTACCACAAAATAGAGCATTAGAATTCTCTTTTTGCCACTATCTTACCTCTAAGGGGAACCCTTGGACTCTGCATGCTATTTCTTACTTTGAAATAGTGCATACAGAGCCAACTTCCCAGAGACAAGCTATTGCCAATAATCAGATTAGATCTGCCCTAGATGCAGCTGACACTGCAGCGTTATGATCAGAAGGCATGCTTGGTTACGGTCCGCAGGATTCAAACCTGAGATACAGCAAGCGGTCCTTAATATGCCATTCAATAAACAACTATGTGGACCTGAGGTGGATACCTTTTTTGGGCACTTTTCATAAGCCCCAGATCAGAGGGGGTTTTAAACCCCAACCATCAGAGGCCTCTACGTCCCAACAAAAACAGGGACAACCGTATTATTCTAGGGTATCTTTCAGGAGTTCCTAATGAGGACACAATTTCAGAGGTAGGGGCAAATCCACTACCACAAGAGGTGCCGCCACCTCATCAAAGCAGTGACTTCCTCTGCATCACACACAGCACATCTCCTGTGGGAGGAAGACTGCAACATTTCCACCATCATTGGCAACAGATTACATCAGATCAATGGGTGCTGTCGATTATCCACAATGGCTATTGCGTAGCACTCATCTACACTCCACCAAACGTCCCCCCCTCGTTCACACATGCTCTCTTCGGCACACATTGTTCTGCTAAAACAAGAGGTAGAATCGCTCCTACTCAAAGGAGCAATAGAGGTAGTTCCCATTTATCAATAAGGAACAGGAGTATATTCTCTCTACTTCCTCATACCAAAAAAGGATTGCACCCTCAGACCAATCCTCGATCTCAGACTCTGTCAGTACATTCTCTCAGAGCATTTCCACATGTTCACTCTACTGGATGTCATTCCCTTGTTTCAAAAACAAGACTACATGACAGCGTTGGATCTAAAAGATGCTTACTTCCACATTCCTATCCATCCAGCACACCGCGAGTACTTAAGCAAGCACTGTCAATTCAAAGTGCTACTGTAAGGAAATGCCTCCTTGGCATGGTTGCCCCCTGACTTCTTGCCTTTGCTGATGCTATGTTTACAATTGAAAGTGTGCTGAGGCCTGCTAACCAGGCCCCAGCACCAGTGTTCTTTCCCTAACCTGTACTTTTGTATCCACAATTGGCAGACCCTGGCATCCAGATAAGTCCCTTGTAACTGGTACTTCTAGTACCAAGGGCCCTGATGCCAAGGAAGGTCTCTAAGGGCTGCAGCATGTCTTATGCCACCCTGGAGACCTCTCACTCAGCACAGACACACTGCTTGCCAGCTTGTGTGTGCTAGTGAGGACAAAACGAGTAAGTCGACATGGCACTCCCCTCAGGGTGCCATGCCAGCCTCTCACTGCCTATGCAGTATAGGTAAGACACCCCTCTAGCAGGCCTTACAGCCCTAAGGCAGGGTGCACTATACCATAGGTGAGGGTACCAGTGCATGAGCATGGTACCCCTACAGTGTCTAAACAAAACCTTAGACATTGTAAGTACAGGGTAGCCATAAGAGTATATGGTCTGGGAGTCTGTCAAACACGAACTCCACAGCACCATAATGGCTACACTGAAAACTGGGAAGTTTGGTATCAAACTTCTCAGCACAATAAATGCACACTGATGCCAGTGTACATTTTATTGTAAAATACACCACAGAGGGCACCTTAGAGGTGCCCCCTGAAACGTAACCGACTATCTGTGTAGGCTGACTAGTTTTAGCAGCCTGCCACAAACCGAGACATGTTGCTGGCCCCATGGGGAGAGTGCCTTTGTCACTCTGAGGCCAGTAACAAAGCCTGCACTGGGTGGAGATGCTAACACCTCTCCCAGGCAGGAATTGTCACACCTGGCGGTGAGCCTCAAAGGCTCACCTCCTTTGTGCCAACCCAGCAGGACACTCCAGCTAGTGGAGTTGCCCGCCCCCTCCGGCCAGGCCCCACTTTTGGCGGCAAGGCCGGAGAAAATAATGAGAATAACAAGGAGGAGTCACTGGCCAGTCAGGACAGCCCCTAAGGTGTCCTGAGCTGAGGTGACTCTAACTTTTAGAAATCCTCCATCTTGCAGATGGAGGATTCCCCCAATAGGGTTAGGATTGTGACCCCCTCCCCTTGGGAGGAGGCACAAAGAGGGTGTACCCACCCTCAGGGCTAGTAGCCATTGGCTACTAACCCCCCAGACCTAAACACGCCCTTAAATTTAGTATTTAAGGGCTACCCTGAACCCTAGAAAATTAGATTCCTGCAACTACAAGAAGAAGGACTGCCTAGCTGAAAACCCCTGCAGCGGAAGACCCGAAGACGACAACTGCCTTGGCTCCAGAAACTCACCGGCCTGTCTCCTGCCTTCCAAAGATCCTGCTCCAGCGACGCCTTCCAAAGGGACCAGCGACCTCGACATCCTCTGAGGACTGCCCCTGCTTCGAAAAGACAAGAAACTCCCGAGGACAGCGGACCTGCTCCAAGAAAAGCTGCAACTTTGTTTCCAGCAGCTTTAAAGAACCCTGCAAGCTCCCCGCAAGAAGCGTGAGACTTGCAACACTGCACCCGGCGACCCCGACTCGGCTGGTGGCGATCCAACACCTCAGGAGGGACCCCAGGACTACTCTGATACTGTGAGTACCAAAACCTGTCCCCCCTGAGCCCCCACAGCGCCGCCTGCAGAGGGAATCCCGAGGCTTCCCCTGACCGCGACTCTTTGAACCTAAAGTCCCGACACCTGGGAGAGACCCTGCACCCGCAGCCCCCAGGACCTGAAGGACCGGACTTTCACTGGAGAAGTGACCCCCAGGAGTCCCTCTCCCTTGCCCAAGTGGAGGTTTCCCCGAGGAATCCCCCCCTTACCTGCCTGCAGCGCTGAAGAGATCCCGAGATCTCTCATAGACTAACATTGCGAACCCGACGCTTGTCTCTACACTGCACCCGGCCGCCCCCGCGCCGCTGAGGGTGAAATTTCTGTGTGGACTTGTGTCTCCCCCGGTGCCCTACAAAACCCCCCTGGTCTGCCCTCCGAAGACGCGGGTACTTACCTGCAAGCAGACCGGAACCGGGGCACCCCCTTCTCTCCATTCTAGCCTATGTGTTTTGGGCACCACTTTGAACTCTGCACCTGACCGGCCCTGAGCTGCTGGTGTGGTGACTTTGGGGTTGCTCTGAACCCCCAACGGTGGGCTACCTTGGACCAAGAACTGAACCCTGTAAGTGTCCTACTTACCTGGTAAAACTAACAAAAACTTACCTCCCCCAGGAACTGTGAAAATTGCACTAAGTGTCCACTTTTAAAACAGCTATTTGTCAATAACTTGAAAAGTATACATGCAATTTTGATGATGTGAAGTTCCTAAAGTACTTACCTGCAATACCTTTCGAATGAGATATTACATGTAGAATTTGAACCTGTGGTTCTTAAAATAAACTAAGAAAAGATATTTTTCTATATAAAAACCTATTGGCTGGATTTGTCTCTGAGTGTGTGTACCTCATTTATTGTCTTGTGTATGTACAACAAATGCTTAACACTACTCCTTGGATAAGCCTACTGCTCGACCACACTACCACAAAATAGAGCATTAGTATTATCTATTTTTACCACTATTTTACCTCTAAGGGGAACCCTTGGACTCTGTGCATGCTATTCCTTACTTTGAAATAGCACATACAGAGCCAACTTCCTACAGCTACACTTAGTGACAACAGCACCAGGGGAATTTACTAAATGCCTAGCAGTGATTGCAGCATACCTCGGAAGACAGTACCTACATCTCTTTCCCTATCAACAATCTTACAATACAGGGAGCATGGGGCTCAATCCAGCAGACTTAACACATAAACCACTTGGAATTTGCTGGCAGAGTTCTTAGCAATCAAAGCATTCCAACCACAGATCACACACAACAGTGTTAATAAGGACAGTCATCTCAACAATGTATTATCTACAGAAATACAGTGTGCCTCATCATGCATCGGGCAGAGGGGGTCAGAATGAAGACTTAGGGGACCCTATGGGAGATTCTACCTCTTGTTTTAGCAGAGTTTGAAAATGAAGTGTGCTTCTCTGAGCTGTCACCTTGTATGCTTCTTTGTACAAAATGATGCATAGTTTGTGTGTGTGTATATATCAATATGGATGTAAAAAACAATTTTTTTTTTTTCCACAGGATGTGCGTTTATAACATTCACTTCCAGGTCAATGGCACAGAATGCAACAAGAGCAATGCATCAGGCTCAGACCATGGAGGTGAGTAAAATTGGGATGGTGAGAAAGATCACTGAAGGGTTTATCGCAAGGTGGCCCCATTTCTTCTGTGACCGCAAAGGGGGTGAGCTTTACTTCAGTGACCAGGAGGTGCTTGACTGTTGCCAAGGGGAAAGGCTGTCAGTGTTTCTGAGCGAAGGAGAGGGTTTTGAGAATTGACCAGTGAAGGAGCGGGATCTGGTATTGCCTCGACACAGGGTGGGATATGAGCATTGCTGGGATTGGGTAGCAGTATTTGCTTTGCATGTGATGTGCAGGTGTAAATGTTAAGGGACATGGGCATTGCTGAGGGACTGCACTGCGTGTGGTCTTCTCTGTAGGAAGGTAAGATGTGGGGAAGCGTAATTTGTTCTACCGAAAAGCTGTACTGTTCTATTTTGCTGTCCGGTGTTTTTCTCCAGTTTGCCAGCACACTGATAACGAGGTGAGATATGGTGGTAGGTGCTTCGAATTTGTAGTTCATGTGTAAATGCCTTTTTACCTGCTAACCTGCATGCATGTACCCCGTCTTTACCTGCCTGTAGCAAGGTGAAAGAAAATGAAGGCATTCTATCCAACAGGCTGATAGATGACTTCACATTGGAGCTTTTGGACATCTTGTAAAGACATACAGTAGCGTTCCTGTTTTTCCTGCCCCTCATCCATGCTTGTAGGTAGATTTCTCTGTGCCATCAGATTAAATGGTAAAACTGTTCTAGCAGTTTGAAACTGCTGTTTAAAGCAGCAGTGGTGGACTGGAAAACCCGTTTTATCGGAGTCGCACCAAGGGAGCACAACCAGTGCCGCAATCCATGTGGCCAAAGTCGACTGCATAGCATCTTCAGCATCCTGTATCCTTCCATCAGGCCCACTCCTTAGTCAAACTAAAGGAGCCACTGACTCAAGTCTGGGCTGAAGACTGCTTTTCTCCAGTATTGGGGTATCTTTCTTAGATTCACATGCTTGAATCATTCCCCGTCGTCGAAGTGGGACTCCCACAGTATATAGAAAGCAATAAATAAATTAAAAAACTTTTTTTTTTTTTTTTTTTTCCCCCCATTGTAGTCAATAGGAAAAAAACACATTGAGTTTTATAACTATCAGCCTAATTCGAAAAAGCCCAAACTTGAGCCAGTCAGGCGAGACCACCCCTTTAGAATCCTCAGCACAGAGGCTCAGTCTCATAAATGTTCTACCGCACGTCGTGTGTAAGGGAGTCTCCCTGAGCTCTGCTCAGTTTACTTTCTCTTCTAGAGATATTGTTCAGCTTTCACTTTTACCTTTGCTGTAGTACTTCTTCCATCATGTCTACAGCAAGAAAAGGTTTGTTTAGACCTTGTGGTACCTGTGGAAAGTTAAGGCTTCATTGTGAGGACCCTCACAAGGAATGTGTAAGGAAATGCCTCCTTGGCATGGTTACTGTAAGGAAATGCCTCCTTGGCATGGTTACCCCCTGACTTTTTGCCTTTGCTGATGCTATGTTTTGAATTGAAAGTGTGCTGAGGCCTGCTAACCAGGCCCCAGCACCAGTGTTCTTTCCCTAACCTGTACTTTTGATTCCACAATTGGCACACCCTGGCATCCAGATAAGTCCCTTGTAACTGGTACCTCTGGTACCAAGGGCCCTGATGCCAGGGAAGGTCTCTAAGGGCTGCAGCATGTATTATGCCACCCTAAGAGACCCCTCACTCAGCACAGACACACTGCTTACCAGCTTGTGTGTGCTAGTGAGAACAAAATGAGTAAGTCGACATGGCACTCCCCTCAGGGTGCCATGCCAGCCTCTCACTGCCTATGCAGTATAGGTAAGACACCCCTCTAGCAGGCCTTACAGCCCTAAGGCAGGGTGCACTATACCATAGGTGAGGGTACCAGTACATGAGCACTGTGCCCCTACAGTGTCTAAGCAAAACCTTAGACATTGTAAGTGCAGGATAGCCATAAGAGTATATGGTCTGGGAGTCTGTCAAACACGAACTCCACAGCACCATAATGGCTACACTGAAAACTGGGAAGTTTGGTATCAAACTTCTCAGCACAATAAATGCACACTGATGCCAGTGTACATTTTATTGTAAAATACACCACAGAGGGCACCTTAGAGGTGCCCCCTGAAACTTAACCGACTATCTGTGTAGGCTGACTGGTTCCAGCAGCCTGCCACACTAGAGACATGTTGCTGGCCCCATGGGGAGAGTGCCTTTGTCACTCTGAGGCCAGTAACAAAGCCTGCACTGGGTGGAGATGCTAACACCTCCCCCCGGCAGGAGCTGTAACACCTGGCGGTGAGCCTCAAAGCCTCACCCCTTTGTCACAGCCCAGCAGGGCACTCCAGCTTAGTGGAGTTGCCCGCCCCCTCCGGCCACGGCCCCCACTTTTGGCGGCAAGGCTGGAGGGAACAAAGAAAGCAACAAGGAGGAGTCACTGGCCAGTCAGGACAGCCCCTAAGGTGTCCTGAGCTGAGGTGACTTTAACTTTTAGAAATCCTCCATCTTGCAGATGGAGGATTCCCCCAATAGGATTAGGGATGTGACCTCCTCCCCTTGGGAGGAGGCACAAAGAGGGTGTACTCACCCTCAGGGCTAGTAGCCATTGGCTACTAACCCCCCAGACCTAAACACGCCCTTAAATTTAGTATTTAAGGGCTTCCCTGAACCTAAGAATTCAGATTCCTGCAACAAGAAGGACTGCCTAGCTGAAAACCCCTGCAGAGGAAGACCAGAAGACAACAACTGCCTTGGCTCCAGAAACTCACCGGCCTGTCTCCTGCCTTCCAAAGAACTCTGCTCCAGCGACGCCTTCCAAAGGGACCAGCGACCTCTGAATCCTCTGAGGACTGCCCTGCTTCGACGACGACAAGAAACTCCCGAGGACAGCGGACCTGCTCCAAAAAGACTGCAACTTTATCCAAAGGAGCAGCTTTAAAGAACCCTGCAATCTCCCCGCAAGAAGCGTGAGACTTGCAACACTGCACCCGGCGACCCCGACTCGGCTGGTGGAGAACCAACACCTCAGGGAGGACCCCCGGACTACACTACGACTGTGAGTACCAAAACCTGTCCCCCCTGAGCCCCCACAGCGCCGCCTGCAGAGGGAATCCCGAGGCTTCCCCTGACCGCGACTCTCTGAAACCTAAGTCCCGACGCCTGGAAAAGACCCTGCACCCGCAGCCCCCAGGACCTGAAGGACCGGACTTTCACTGCAGAAGTGACCCCCAGGAGTCCCTCTCCCTTGCCCAAGTGGAGGTTTCCCCGAGGAAGCCCCCCCTTGCCTGCCTGCAGCGCTGAAGAGATCCCTTGATCTCTCATTGACTTCCATTGCGAACCCGACGCTTGTTCTAACACTGCACCCGGCCGCCCCCGCGCCGCTGAGGGTGAAATTTCTGTGTGGGCTTGTGTCCCCCCTGGTGCCCTACAAAACCCCCCTGGTCTGCCCTCCGAAGACGCGGGTACTTACCTGCTGGCAGACTGGAACCGGGGCACCCCCTTCTCTCCATTGAAGCCTATGCGTTTTGGGCACCACTTTGAACTCTGCACCTGACCGGCCCTGAGCTGCTGGTGTGGTAACTTTGGGGTTGCTCTGAACCCCCAACGGTGGGCTACCTTGGACCAAGAACTGAACCCTGTAAGTGTCTTACTTACCTGGTAAAACTAACAAAAACTTACCTCCCCCAGGAACTGTGAAAATTGCACTAAGTGTCCACTTTTAAAATAGCTAATTGTGAATAACTTGAAAAGTATACATGCAATTGAAATAATTCAAAGTTCCTAATGTACTTACCTGCAATACCTTTCAAACAAGATATTACATGTTAAATTTGAACCTGTGGTTCTTAAAATAAACTAAGAAAAGATATTTTTCTATAACAAAACCTATTGGCTGGATTTGTCTCTGAGTGTGTGTACCTCATTTATTGTCTATGTGTATGTATAACAAATGCTTAACACTACTCCTTGGATAAGCCTACTGCTCGACCACACTACCACAAAATAGAGCATTAGTATTATCTCTTTTTACCACTATTTTACCTCTAAGGGGAACCCTTGGACTCTGTGCATGCTATTCCTTACTTTGAAATAGCACATACAGAGCCAACTTCCTACAGTTACCCCCTGACTTTTTGCCTTTGCTGATGCTAAATTTGATTTGAAAGTGTGCTGAGGCCTGCTAACCAGGCCCCAGCACCAGTGTTCTTTCCCTAACCTGTACTTTTGTTTCCACAATTGGCACACCCTGGCATCCAGGTAAGTCCCTTGTAACTGGTACCCCTGGTACCAAGGGCCCTGATGCCAGGGAAGGTCTCTAAGGGCTGCAGCATATCTTATGCCACCCTGGGGACCCCTCACTCAGCACAGACACACTGCTTGCCAGCTTGTGTGTGCTAGTGAGGACAAAACGAGTAAGTCGACATGGCACTCCCATCAGGGTGCCATGCCAACCTCACACTGCCTATGCAGTATAGATAAGTCACCCCTCTAGCAGGCCTTACAGCCCTAAGACAGGGTGCACTATACCATAGGTGAGGGCACAAGTGCATGAGCACTGTGCCCCTACAGTGTCTAAGCAAAACCTTAGACATTGTAAGTGCAGGTTAGCCATAAGAGTATATGGTCTGGGAGTCTGTCAAACACGAACTCCACAGCACCATAATGGCTACACTGGGAAGTTTGGTATCAAACTTCTCAGCACAATAAATGCACACTGATGCCAGTGTACATTTTTTTGTAACATACACACCAGATGGCACCTTAGAGGTGCCCCCTGAAGCCTTAACCAACTACCCGTGTAGGCTGACTGGTTTTAGCAGCCTGCCACACTCGAGACATGTTGCTTGCCACATGGGGAGTGTGCCTTTGTCACTTTATGGCTAGTAGCAAAGCCTCCACTTGGTGGAGATGCTTTCCACCTCCCCCTTGCAGGAACTGTAACCACTGGCGGTGAGCCTCAAAGGCTCACCCCCTTTGTTACCGCACCATAGGGCATTCCAGCTAGTAGAGTTGCCTGCCACGGCCCCACTTTTGGCGGCAAGGCCGGAGGAGATAATGAGAAAAACAAGGAGGAGTCACTGACCAGTCCGGACAGCCCCTAAGGCAACCTGAGCTGAAGTGACTGACTTTGAGAAATCCTCCATCTTGCAGATGGAGGATTCCCCCAATAGGGATAGGAATATGACCCCCTCCCCTTGGGAGGAGGCACAAAGTGGGTGTAGCCACCCTCGGGGCTAGTAGCCATTGGCTACTGACCTCCCTGACCTAAACACACCCCTAAATTCTGTATTTAGGGGCTCCCCTGAACCTAGGAACTCAGATTCCTGCAACCTAAGAAGAAGAGGACTGCTAAGCTGAAAAACCCTGCAGAGAAGACGGAGACACCAACTGCTTTGGCCCCCGCTCTACCGGCCTGTCTCACCCCTTCTGAAGAAACTGCTCCAGCGTCGCTCTCCCCAGGGACCAGCGACCTCTGAATCCTCAGAGGACTGCCCTGCTCTAGAAGGACCAAGAAACTCCCAAAAAACAGCGGCCCTGTTCACCCAAGACTGCAACTTTGTTTCCAAAGAAGCAACTTCAAGACAACTGCGTTTCCCGCCGGAAGCGTGAGACTTGCTACTCTGCACCCGACGCCCCCGGCTCGACTTGTGGAGAAACAACACTTCAGGGAGGACTCCCCGGCGACTACGAGACTGTGAGTAGCCAGAGTTGCGCCCCCTGAGCCCCCACAGCGACGCCTGCAGAGGGAATCCCGAGGCTCCCCCTGACCGCGACTGCCTGCTTCCAAGAACCCGATGCCTGGTAGGGACACTGCACCCGCACCCCCTGAAGGATCCTGTAGGAAGTTGGCTCTGTATGTGCTATTTCAAAGTAAGGAATAGCATGCACAGAGTCCAAGGGTTCCCCTTAGAGGTAAAATAGTGGTAAAAAGAGATAATACTAATGCTCTATTTTGTGGTAGTGTGGTCGAGCAGTAGGCTTATCCAAGTAGTAGTGTTAAGCATTTGTTGTACACACACAGGCAATAAATGAGGTACACACACTCAGAGACAAATCCAGCCAATAGGTTTCGTTATAGAAAAATATCTTTTCTTAGTTTATTTTAAGAACCACAGGTTCAAATTTTACATGTAATATCTTGTTTGAAAGGTATTGCAGGTAAGTACTCTAGGAACTTTGAATCATTACTTTAGCATGTATACTTTTCACATAAACCACAATAAGCTGTTTTAAAAGTGGACACAGTGCAATTTTCACAGTTCCTGGGGGAGGTAAGTTATTGTTAGTTTTCACAGGTAAGTAAGTCACTTACAGTTCTCAGTTTTTGGTCCAAGGTAGCCCACCGTTGGGGGTTCAGAGCAACCCCAAAGTTATCACACCAGCAGCTCAGGGCTGGTCAGGTGCAAAGGTCAAAGAGGTGCCCAAAACACATAGGCTATAATGGAGAGAAGGGGGTGCCCCGGTTCCAGTCTACCTGCAGGTAAGTACCCGCGTCTTCGGAGGGCAGACCAGGGGGGTTTTGTAGGGCACCGGGGGGGACACAAAGTAGCACAGAAAGTACACCCTCAGCAGCGCGGGGGCGGCCGGGTGCAGTGTGCAAACATGCGTCGGGTTTCCTTCAGTTTTCAATGGGGTACCAAGGGGTCTCTTCAGCGATGCAGGCAAGGGGGGGGCTCCTCGGGGTAGCCACCACCTGGGCAAGGGAGAGGGCCTCCTGGGGGTCACTCCTGCACAGAAGTTCAGTTTCTTTAGGGGCTGGGGGCTGGGGGCTGCGGGTGCAGGGTCTTTTCCAGCCGTCGGGAAATGGAGTTCAGACAGTCGCGGTCAGGGGGAGCCTGGGGCTACTAGCCCTGAGGGTGGGTACACCCTCTTTGTGCCTCCTCCCAAGGGGAGGGGGGTCACATCCCTAATCCTATTGGGGGAATCCTCCATCTGCAAGATGGAGGATTTCTAAAAGTTAGTCACCTCAGCTCAGGACACCTTAGGGGCTGTCCTGACTGGCCAGTGACTCCTCCTTGTTATTCTCATTATTTTCTCCGGCCTTGCCGCCAAAAGTGGGGGCCGTGGCCGGAGGGGGCGGGCAACTCCACTAGCTGGAGTGTCCTGCGGTGCTGTGACAAAGGGGTGAGCCTTTGAGGCTCACCGCCAGGTGTTACAGCTCCTGCCTGGGGGAGGTGTTAGCATCTCCAACCAGTGCAGGCTTTGTTACTGGCCTCAGAGGGACAAAGGCACTCTCCCCATGGGGCCAGCAACATGTCTCTAGTGTGGCAGGCTGCTGGAACCAGTCAGCCTACACAGATAGTCGGTTAAGTTTCAGGGGGCACCTCTAAGGTGCCCTCTGGGGTGTATTTTACAATAAAATGTACACTGGCATCAGTGTGCATTTATTGTGCTGAGAAGTTTGATACCAAACTTCCCAGTTTTCAGTGTAGCCATTATGGTGCTGTGGAGTTCGTGTTTGACAAACTCCCAGACCATATACTCTTATGGCTACCCTGCACTTACAATGTCTAAGGTTTTGCTTAGACACTGTAGGGGCACAGTGCTCATGCACTGGTGCCCTCACCTATGGTATAGTGCACCCTGCCTTAGGGCTGTAAGGCCTGCTAGAGGGGTGTCTTACCTATACTGCATAGGCAGTGAGAGGCTGGCATGGCACCCTGAGGGGAGTGCCATTTCGACTTACTCAGTTTGTTCTCACTAGCACACACAAGCTGGTAAGCAGTGTGTCTGTGCTGAGTGAGGGGTCTCTAGGGTGGCATAATACATGCTGCAGCCCTTAGAGACCTTCCCTGGCATCAGGGCCCTTGGTACCAGGGGGTACCAGTTACAAGGGACTTATCTGGAGGCCAGGGTGTGCCAATTGTGGAATCAATGGTACATTTTAGGTGAAAGAACACTGGTGCTGGGGCCTGGTTAGCAGGGTCCCAGCACACTTCTCAGTCAAGTCAGCATCAGTATCAGGCAAAAAGTGGGGGGTAACTGCAACAGGGAGCCATTTCTTTACAGATCCGAACTCCAGTGCAGGAGTGACCCCCAGGAGGCCCTCTCTCTTGCCCAGGTGGTGGCTACCCTGAGGAGCCCCCCCCTTGCCTGCCTGCATCGCTGAAGAGACCCCTTGGTGTCCCATTGATTCCTATTACAAACCCGACGCTTGTTTGCACACTGCACCCGGCCGCCCCCGTGCTTCTGAGGGTGTACTTTCTGTGCTGACTTGTGTCCCCCCCGGTGCCCTACAAAACCCCCCTGGTCTGCCCTCCGAAGACACGGGTACTTACCTGCTGGCAGACTGGAAACGGGGCAGCCCCTTCTCCATTGAAGCTTATGCGTTTTGGGCACCACTTTGAACTCTGCACCTGACCGGCCCTGAGCTGCTGGTGTGGTAACTTTGGGGTTGCTCTGAACCCCAACGGTGGGCTACCTTGGACCCAAACTTGAACCCCGTAGGTGGTTTACTTACCTGCAAAAACTAACAAATACTTACCTCCCCTAGGAACTGTTGAAAATTGCACTGTCTAGTTTTAAAATAGCTATATGTGATTTATTTGAAAAGTATATATGCGATTGTGATTATTCAAAGTTCCTAAAGTACTTACCTGCAATACCTTTCATTTGAAGTATTACATGTAAAATTTGAACCTGTGGTTCTAAAAATAAACTAAGAAAAGATATTTTTCGATACAAAAACCTATTGGCCTGGAATTGTCTCTGAGGGTGTGTTCCTCATTTATTGCCTGTGTGTGTACAACAAATGCTTAACACTACTCCTTGGATAAGCCTACTGCTCGACCACACTACCACAAAATAGAGCATTAGTATTATCTCTTTTTGCCACTATCTCACCTCTAAGGGGAACCCTTGGACTCTGTGCATACTATTCCTTACTTTGAAATAGTGCATACAGAACCAACTTCCTACAGTGCCTTAATGCAAACCAAAAATGAAAACACAGCAGGGCCCACAGCCTGTGTGCCCTGTCGTCTGCACACTTGCTGCAGTATATGTAAGTCACCCCTCTGGCAGGCCTTCCAGCCCTAAAGGCAGGGTGCACTATATTACATGTTAGGGCACACCTGTTTATAGTCAGGCATAGTAAGTGAACAGGGAAGTCATTTCAAGTACATGTGCTGGACACTGGTCAGCACATGCTGCAGCCCTTAGGGACCTTCCCTCGTCACAGGGCCCTTGGTACCACTGGTACCTTTTACAAGGGACTTATCTGTGTGCCAGGGGTGTGCCAATTTTGGAAAATAATGGTAAATGTTTATGAACGAACACTGGTGCTGGGTCTGGTTAGCAGGGTCCCAGTACACACTCAAGTCAAGTCAGCATCAATATCAGGCAAAAAGTGTGGGGTAAATGCAACAAGGGCCATTTTCCTACATCGGGAAGTCAGCAATGAGTTGTGTTTAATGTAACCATTAATTTGATACTGTAAGGAAATGCCTCCTTGGCATGGTTGCCCCCTGACTTTTTGCCTTTGCTGATGCTATGTTTACAATTGAAAGTGTGCTGAGGCCTGCTAACCAGGCCCCAGCACCAGTGTTCTTTCCCTAACCTGTACTTTTGTATCCACAATTGGCAGACCCTGGCATCCAGATAAGTCCCTTGTAACTGGTACTTCTAGTACCAAGGGCCCTGATGCCAAGGAAGGTCTCTAAGGGCTGCAGCATGTCTTATGCCACCCTGGAGACCTCTCACTCAGCACAGACACACTGCTTGCCAGCTTGTGTGTGCTAGTGAGGACAAAACGAGTAAGTCGACATGGCACTCCCCTCAGGGTGCCATGCCAGCCTCTCACTGCCTATGCAGTATAGGTAAGACACCCCTCTAGCAGGCCTTACAGCCCTAAGGCAGGGTGCACTATACCATAGGTGAGGGTACCAGTGCATGAGCATGGTACCCCTACAGTGTCTAAACAAAACCTTAGACATTGTAAGTGCAGGGTAGCCATAAGAGTATATGGTCTGGGAGTCTGTCAAACACGAACTCCACAGCACCATAATGGCTACACTGAAAACTGGGAAGTTTGGTGTAAGGAAATGCCTCCTTGGCATGGTTGCCCCCTGACTTTTTGCCTTTGCTGATGCTATGTTTACAATTGAAAGTGTGCTGAGGCCTGCTAACCAGGCCCCAGCACCAGTGTTCTTTCCCTAACCTGTACTTTTGTATCCACAATTGGCAGACCCTGGCATCCAGATAAGTCCCTTGTAACTGGTACTTCAAGTACCAAGGGCCCTGATGCCAAGGAAGGTCTCTAAGGGCTGCAGCATGTCTTATGCCACCCTGGAGACCTCTCACTCAGCACAGACACACTGCTTGCCAGCTTGTGTGTGCTAGTGAGGACAAAACGAGTAAGTCGACATGGCACTCCCCTCAGGGTGCCATGCCAGCCTCTCACTGCCTATGCAGTATAGGTAAGACACCCCTCTAGCAGGCCTTACAGCCCTAAGGCAGGGTGCACTATACCATAGGTGAGGGGACCAGTGCATGAGCATGATACCCCTACAGTGTCTAAATAAAACCTTAGACATTGTAAGTGCAGGGTAGCCATAAGAGTATATGGTCTGGGAGTCTGTCAAACACGAACTCCACAGCACCATAATGGCTACACTGAAAACTGGGAAGTTTGGTATCAAACTTCTCAGCACAATAAATGCACACTGATGCCAGTGTACATTTTATTGTAAAATACACCACAGAGGGCACCTTAGAGGTGCCCCCTGAAACTTAACCGACTATCTGTGTAGGCTGACTAGTTTTAGCAGCCTGCCACAAACCGAGACATGTTGCTGGCCCCATGGGGAGAGTGCCTTTGTCACTCTGAGGCCAGTAACAAAGCCTGCACTGGGTGGAGATGCTAACACCTCCCCCAGGCAGGAATTGTCACACCTGGCGGTGAGCCTCAAAGGCTCACCTCCTTTGTGCCAACCCAGCAGGACACTCCAGCTAGTGGAGTTGCCCGCCCCCTCCGGCCAGGCCCCACTTTTGGCGGCAAGGCCGGAGAAAATAATGAGAATAACAAGGAGGAGTCACTGGCCAGTCAGGACAGCCCCTAAGGTGTCCTGAGCTGAGGTGACTCTAACTTTTAGAAATCCTCCATCTTGCAGATGGAGGATTCCCCCAATAGGGTTAGGATTGTGACCCCCTCCCCTTGGGAGGAGGCACAAAGAGGGTGTACCCACCCTCAGGGCTAGTAGCCATTGGCTACTAACCCCCCAGACCTAAACACGCCCTTAAATTTAGTATTTAAGGGCTACCCTGAACCCTAGAAAATTAGATTCCTGCAACAAGAAGAAGGACTGCCCAGCTGAAAACCCCTGCAGCGGAAGACCAGAAGACGACAACTGCCTTGGCTCCAGAAACTCACCGGCCTGTCTCCTGCCTTCCAAAGACCCTGCTCCAGCGACGCCTTCCGAAGGGACCAGCGACCTCGACATCCTCTGAGGACTGCCCCTGCTTCGAAAAGACAAGAAACTCCCGAGGACAGCGGACCTGCTCCAAGAAAAGCTGCAACTTTGTTTCCAGCAGCTTTAAAGAACCCTGCAAGCTCCCCGCAAGAAGCGTGAGACTTGCAACCCTGCACCCGGCGACCCCGACTCGGCTGGTGGCGAGCCAACACCTCAGGAGGGACCCCAGGACTACTCTGATACTGTGAGTACCAAAACCTGTCCCCCCTGAGCCCCCACAGCGCCGCCTGCAGAGGGAATCCCGAGGCTTCCCCTGACCGCGACTCTTGGAATCCCAAGTCCCGACGCCTGGGAGAGACCCTGCACCCGCAGCCCCCAGGACCTGAAGGACCGGACTTTCACTGGAGAAGTGACCCCCAGGAGTCCCTCTCCCTTGCCCAAGTGGAGGTTTCCCCGAGGAATCCCCCCCTTGCCTGCCTGCAGCGCTGAAGAGATCCCGAGATCTCTCATAGACTAACATTGAAAACCCGACGCTTGTTTCTACACTGCACCCGGCCGCCCCCGCGCCGCTGAGGGTGAAATTTCTGTGTGGACTTGTGTCCCCCCCGGTGCCCTACAAAACCCCCCTGGTCTGCCCTCCGAAGACGCGGGTACTTACCTGCAAGCAGACCGGAACCGGGGCACCCCCTTCTCTCCATTCTAGCCTATGTGTTTTGGGCACCACTTTGAACTCTGCACCTGACCGGCCCTGAGCTGCTGGTGTGGTGACTTTGGGGTTGCTCTGAACCCCCAACGGTGGGCTACCTTGGACCAAGAACTGAACCCTGTAAGTGTCTTACTTACCTGGTAAAACTAACAAATACTTACCTCCCCTAGGAACTGTGAAAATTGCACTAAGTGTCCACTTTTAAAACAGCTATTTGTGAATAACTTGAAAAGTATACATGCAATTTTTATGATTTGAAGTTCCTAAAGTACTTACCTGCAATACCTTTCGAATAAGATATTACATGTAGAATTTGAACCTGTGGTTCTTAAAATAAACTAAGAAAAGATATTTTTCTATACAAAACCTATTGGCTGGATTTGTCTCTGAGTGTGTGTACCTCATTTATTGTCTATGTGTATGTACAACAAATGCTTAACACTACTCCTTGGATAAGCCTACTGCTCGACCACACTACCACAAAATAGAGCATTAGTATTATCTATTTTTACCACTATTTTACCTCTAAGGGGAACCCTTGGACTCTGTGCATGCTATTCCTTACTTTGAAATAGCACATACAGAGCCAACTTCCTACATTGGTGGATCAGCGGTGGGGTACAAGACTTTGCATTTGCTGGACTACTCAGCCAATACCTGATCACACGACAAATTCCAAAATTGTCATTAGAAATTCATTTTTGCAATTTGAAAAGTTTTCTAAATTCTTAAAAGACCTGCTAGGGCCTTGTGTTAGATCCTGTTTAGCATTTCTTTTAGAGTTTAAAAGTTTGGTAAAAGTTTGAATTAGATTCTAGAACCAGTTTTAGTTTCTTAAAAAGTATTCCAACTTTTAGAAGCATAATGTCTAGCACAGATGTGAATGTGGTGGAACTCGACACCACACCTTACCTCCATCTACAGATGAGAGAGCTAAGGTCACTCTGTAAACTAAAGAAAATAGCAATGGGCCCCAAACCTACCAAAGTACAGCTCCAGGAGCTTTTGGCAGAGTTTGAAAAGGCCAACCCCTCTGAGGATGGCAACTCAGAGGATGAAGATAGTGACTTGGAGGGAAATTCCCCCCCTCCAGTCCTACTTAGGGAGAGCAGGGCTTCTCAAGCCCTGACTCCACAAATAATAGTCAGAGATGCTGGTTCCCTCACAGGAGGGACCAACAACTCTGAAATCACTGAGGATAACCCCAGTGAAGAGGACATCCAGTTAGCCAGGATGGCCAAAAGATTGGCTTTGGAAAGACAGATCCTAGCCATAGAGAGGGAAAGACAAGAGATGGGCCTAGGACCCATCAATGGTGGCAGCAACATAAATAGGGTCAGAGATTCTCCTGACATGTTGAAAATCCCCAAAGGGATTGTAACTAAATATGAAGATGGTGATGACATCACCAAATGGTTCACAGCTTTTGAGAGGGCTTGTGTAACCAGAAAAGTGAACAGATCTCACTGGGGTGCTCTCCTTTGGGAAATGTTCACAGGAAAGTGTAGGGATAGACTCCTCACACTCTCTGGACAAGATGCAGAATCTTATGACCTCATGAAGGGTACCCTGATTGAGGGCTTTGGATTCTCCACTGAGGAGTACAGGATTAGGTTCAGGGGGGCTCAAAAATCCTCGAGCCAGACCTGGGTTGACTTTGTTGACTACTCAGTGAAAACACTAGATGGTTGGATTCAAGGCAGTGGTGTAAGTAATTATGATGGGCTGTACAATTTATTTGTGAAAGAACACCTGTTAAGTAATTGTTTCAATGATAAACTGCATCAGCATCTGGTAGACCTAGGACCAATTTCTCCCCAAGAATTGGGAAAGAAGGCGGACCATTGGGTCAAGACAAGGGTGTCCAAGACTTCAACAGGGGGTGACCAAAAGAAAGGGGTCACAAAGACTCCCCAGCAGAAGGGTGATGAGACAACCAAAACTAAAAATAGTAAAGAGTCTTCTACAGGCCCCCAAAAACCTGCACAGGAGGGTGGGCCCAGAGCCTCTTCACAAAACAATGGGTACAAGGGTAAAAACTTTGATCCCAAAAAGGCCTGGTGTCATAGCTGTAAACAGCATGGACACCAAACTGGAGACAAGGCCTGTCCCAAGAAAGGTTCCACTCCAAACTCCCATCCAGGTAACACTGGTATGGCTAGTCTCCAAGTGGGATCAACAGTGTGCCCAGAGCAAATCAGGGTCCACACTGAAGCTACTCTAGTTTCTGAGGGTGGGGTGGATTTAGCCACACTAGCTGTCTGGCCGCCTAACATGCAAAAATACAGACAGCAACTCTTAATTAATGGGACTAGAATAGAGGGCCTGAGGGATACAGGTGCCAGTGTCACCATGGTGACAGAGAAACTGGTTTCCCCTGGCCAATACCTGACTGGAAAAACTTACACAGTCACCAACGCTGACAATCAGAGAAAAGTACATCCCATGGCAATGGTTACTTTAGAATGGGGAGGGGTCAATGGCCTGAAGCAGGTGGTGGTCTCCTCAAATATCCCAGTGGACTGTCTGCTTGGAAATGACCTGGAGTCCTCAGCATGGGCTGAGGTAGAGCTAAAAACCCATGCAGCAATGCTGGGTATCCCTGAACTGGTGTGTGTGAAAACGAGAGCACAATGCAAGGCACAGGGTGAAAAAGTAGAGCTGGAGTCTGGAAAAATGGCCCAGCCTACCAAGAGAACAGGAAAGTCAGTTGGGAAACCAACTGCAACACAGCAAAAGAAAGGGAACCTCTCTTCTCAGGAAGAAGTTCTGCCCTCTGAGGGAACTGAGCCTTTGGAGCTTGAACCTTATCAGGTTGAGCTCTTAGGCCCAGGGGGACCCTCAAGGGAGGAGCTGTGTAAGGGACAAGAAACCTGTCCCTCTCTTGAAGGCCTTAGGCAGCAAGCTGCTGAAGAGTCCAAAGGCAAGAAAAATGGAACACATAGGGTCTATTGGGAAGATGGGCTCCTGTACACTGAGGCCAGAGACCCCAAACCTGGTGCCACTAGGAGAGTGGTAGTGCCTCAGCTGTTCAGAGAGTTCATCCTAACATTGGCCCATGACATTCCCCTTGCTGGACATTTGGGACAAACCAAGACGTGGGAGAGGTTAGTCAACCACTTCTACTGGCCCAATATGTCCAACATGGTTAAGGAGTTTTGCCTCTCCTGCCCCACCTGTCAAGCCAGTGGTAAGACAGGTGGGCACCCAAAGGCCCCCCTCATTCCACTTCCAGTGGTGGGGGTGCCCTTTGAAAGAGTGGGTGTGGACATAGTTGGTCCACTGGAACCTCCCACAGCCTCAGGAAATATGTATATCCTGGTAGTAGTGGATCATGCTACCAGGTATCCTGAAGCTATTCCCCTTAGGTCGACTACTGCCCCTGCAGTAGCCAAGGCCCTCATTGGTATCTTTACCAGAGTGGGTTTCCCTAAGGAGGTGGTGTCTGACAGAGGTACCAACTTCATGTCAGCATACCTAAAGCACATGTGGAATGAGTGTGGAGTGACTTATAAATTCACTACACCTTACCATCCACAAACTAATGGCTTAGTTGAGAGATTCAACAAGACATTAAAGGGCATGATCATGGGGCTCCCAGAAAAACTCAAAAGGAGATGGGATGTCCTCCTGCCATGTCTGCTTTTCGCTTACAGGGAGGTACCACAGAAGGGAGTAGGGTTCTCACCCTTTGAACTTCTGTTTGGTCATCCTGTAAGGGGACCACTTGCCCTTGTTAAAGAAGGCTGGGAGAGACCTCTCCATGAGCCTAAACAGGACATAGTGGACTATGTACTTGGCCTTCGCTCTAGAATGGCAGAGTACATGGAAAAGGCAACCAAAAACCTTGAGGCCAGCCAACAGCTCCAGAAGTTTTGGTATGACCAAAAGGCTGCACTGGTTGAGTTCCAACCAGGGCAGAAAGTCTGGGTTCTGGAGCCTGTGGCTCCCAGGGCACTCCAGGACAAATGGAGTGGCCCTTACCCAGTACTAGAGAGGAAGAGTCAGGTCACCTACTTGGTGGACCTGGGCACAAGCAGGAGCCCCAAAAGGGTGATCCATGTAAACCGCCTTAAGCTCTTCCACGACAGGGCTGATGTCAATCTGTTGATGGTAACAGATGAGGATCAGGAGGCAGAGAGTGAACCTCTCCCTGATCTTCTGTCATCAGACCCAAAAGATGGTACAGTAGATGGAGTGATCTACTCAGACACCCTCTCTGGCCAACAGCAAGCTGATTGTAGGAGAGTCCTACAACAGTTTCCTGAACTCTTCTCCTTAACCCCTGGTCAGACACACCTGTGTACCCATGATGTGGACACAGGAGACAGCATGCCTGTCAAGAACAAAATCTTTAGACAGTCTGACCATGTTAAGGAAAGCATCAAGGTGGAAGTCCACAAGATGCTGGAATTGGGAGTCATTGAGCGCTCTGACAGCCCCTGGGCTAGCCCAGTGGTCTTGGTCCCCAAACCTCACACCACAGATGGAAAGAAAGAGATGAGGTTTTGTGTGGACTACAGAGGGCTCAATTCTGTCACCAAGACAGATGCTCATCCAATTCCAAGAGCTGATGAGCTCATTGATAAATTGGGTGCTGCCAAATTTCTAAGTACCTTTGACTTGACAGCAGGGTACTGGCAAATAAAAATGGCACCGGGAGCAAAAGAAAAGACAGCATTCTCCACACCTGATGGGCATTATCAGTTTACTGTTATGCCCTTTGGTTTAAAGAATGCCCCTGCCACCTTCCAAAGGTTGGTGAATCAAGTCCTTGCTGGCTTGGAGTCCTTTAGCACAGCTTATCTTGATGATATTGCTGTCTTTAGCTCCACCTGGCAGGATCACCTGGTCCACCTGAGGAAGGTTTTGAAGGCTCTGCAATCTGCAGGCCTCTCTATCAAGGCATCCAAATGCCAGATAGGGCAGGGAACTGTGGTTTACTTGGGACACCTTGTAGGTGGAGGCCAAGTTCAGCCACTCCAACCCAAGATCCAGACTATTCTGGACTGGGTAGCTCCAAAAACCCAGACTCAAGTCAGGGCATTCCTTGGCTTGACTGGGTACTACAGGAGGTTTGTGAAGGGGTATGGATCCATTGTGACAGCCCTCACTGAGCTCACCTCCAAGAAAATGCCCAAGAAAGTGAACTGGACTGTGGACTGCCAACAGGCCTTTGACACCCTGAAACAGGCAATGTGCTCAGCACCAGTTCTCAAAGCTCCAGATTATTCTAAGCAGTTCATTGTGCAGACTGATGCCTCTGAACATGGGATAGGGGCAGTTTTGTCCCAAACAAATGATGATGGCCTTGACCAGCCTGTTGCTTTCATTAGCAGGAGGTTACTCCCCAGGGAGCAGCGTTGGAGTGCCATTGAGAGGGAGGCCTTTGCTGTGGTCTGGTCCCTGAAGAAGCTGAGACCATACCTCTTTGGGACTCACTTCCTAGTTCAAACTGACCACAGACCTCTCAAATGGCTGATGCAAATGAAAGGTGAAAATCCTAAACTGTTGAGGTGGTCCATCTCCCTACAGGGAATGGACTTTATAGTGGAACACAGACCTGGGACTGCCCATGCCAATGCAGATGGCCTTTCCAGGTTCTTCCACTTAGAAAATGAAGACTCTCTTGGGAAAGGTTAGTCTCATCCTCTTTCGTTTGGGGGGGGGTTGTGTAAGGAAATGCCTCCTTGGCATGGTTGCCCCCTGACTTTTTGCCTTTGCTGATGCTATGTTTACAATTGAAAGTGTGCTGAGGCCTGCTAACCAGGCCCCAGCACCAGTGTTCTTTCCCTAACCTGTACTTTTGTATCCACAATTGGCAGACCCTGGCATCCAGATAAGTCCCTTGTAACTGGTACTTCAAGTACCAAGGGCCCTGATGCCAAGGAAGGTCTCTAAGGGCTGCAGCATGTCTTATGCCACCCTGGAGACCTCTCACTCAGCACAGACACACTGCTTGCCAGCTTGTGTGTGCTAGTGAGGACAAAACGAGTAAGTCGACATGGCACTCCCCTCAGGGTGCCATGCCAGCCTCTCACTGCCTATGCAGTATAGGTAAGACACCCCTCTAGCAGGCCTTACAGCCCTAAGGCAGGGTGCACTATACCATAGGTGAGGGGACCAGTGCATGAGCATGATACCCCTACAGTGTCTAAATAAAACCTTAGACATTGTAAGTGCAGGGTAGCCATAAGAGTATATGGTCTGGGAGTCTGTCAAACACGAACTCCACAGCACCATAATGGCTACACTGAAAACTGGGAAGTTTGGTATCAAACTTCTCAGCACAATAAATGCACACTGATGCCAGTGTACATTTTATTGTAAAATACACCACAGAGGGCACCTTAGAGGTGCCCCCTGAAACTTAACCGACTATCTGTGTAGGCTGACTAGTTTTAGCAGCCTGCCACAAACCGAGACATGTTGCTGGCCCCATGGGGAGAGTGCCTTTGTCACTCTGAGGCCAGTAACAAAGCCTGCACTGGGTGGAGATGCTAACACCTCCCCCAGGCAGGAATTGTCACACCTGGCGGTGAGCCTCAAAGGCTCACCTCCTTTGTGCCAACCCAGCAGGACACTCCAGCTAGTGGAGTTGCCCGCCCCCTCCGGCCAGGCCCCACTTTTGGCGGCAAGGCCGGAGAAAATAATGAGAATAACAAGGAGGAGTCACTGGCCAGTCAGGACAGCCCCTAAGGTGTCCTGAGCTGAGGTGACTCTAACTTTTAGAAATCCTCCATCTTGCAGATGGAGGATTCCCCCAATAGGGTTAGGATTGTGACCCCCTCCCCTTGGGAGGAGGCACAAAGAGGGTGTACCCACCCTCAGGGCTAGTAGCCATTGGCTACTAACCCCCCAGACCTAAACACGCCCTTAAATTTAGTATTTAAGGGCTACCCTGAACCCTAGAAAATTAGATTCCTGCAACAAGAAGAAGGACTGCCCAGCTGAAAACCCCTGCAGCGGAAGACCAGAAGACGACAACTGCCTTGGCTCCAGAAACTCACCGGCCTGTCTCCTGCCTTCCAAAGACCCTGCTCCAGCGACGCCTTCCGAAGGGACCAGCGACCTCGACATCCTCTGAGGACTGCCCCTGCTTCGAAAAGACAAGAAACTCCCGAGGACAGCGGACCTGCTCCAAGAAAAGCTGCAACTTTGTTTCCAGCAGCTTTAAAGAACCCTGCAAGCTCCCCGCAAGAAGCGTGAGACTTGCAACCCTGCACCCGGCGACCCCGACTCGGCTGGTGGCGAGCCAACACCTCAGGAGGGACCCCAGGACTACTCTGATACTGTGAGTACCAAAACCTGTCCCCCCTGAGCCCCCACAGCGCCGCCTGCAGAGGGAATCCCGAGGCTTCCCCTGACCGCGACTCTTGGAATCCCAAGTCCCGACGCCTGGGAGAGACCCTGCACCCGCAGCCCCCAGGACCTGAAGGACCGGACTTTCACTGGAGAAGTGACCCCCAGGAGTCCCTCTCCCTTGCCCAAGTGGAGGTTTCCCCGAGGAATCCCCCCCTTGCCTGCCTGCAGCGCTGAAGAGATCCCGAGATCTCTCATAGACTAACATTGAAAACCCGACGCTTGTTTCTACACTGCACCCGGCCGCCCCCGCGCCGCTGAGGGTGAAATTTCTGTGTGGACTTGTGTCCCCCCCGGTGCCCTACAAAACCCCCCTGGTCTGCCCTCCGAAGACGCGGGTACTTACCTGCAAGCAGACCGGAACCGGGGCACCCCCTTCTCTCCATTCTAGCCTATGTGTTTTGGGCACCACTTTGAACTCTGCACCTGACCGGCCCTGAGCTGCTGGTGTGGTGACTTTGGGGTTGCTCTGAACCCCCAACGGTGGGCTACCTTGGACCAAGAACTGAACCCTGTAAGTGTCTTACTTACCTGGTAAAACTAACAAATACTTACCTCCCCTAGGAACTGTGAAAATTGCACTAAGTGTCCACTTTTAAAACAGCTATTTGTGAATAACTTGAAAAGTATACATGCAATTTTTATGATTTGAAGTTCCTAAAGTACTTACCTGCAATACCTTTCGAATAAGATATTACATGTAGAATTTGAACCTGTGGTTCTTAAAATAAACTAAGAAAAGATATTTTTCTATACAAAACCTATTGGCTGGATTTGTCTCTGAGTGTGTGTACCTCATTTATTGTCTATGTGTATGTACAACAAATGCTTAACACTACTCCTTGGATAAGCCTACTGCTCGACCACACTACCACAAAATAGAGCATTAGTATTATCTATTTTTACCACTATTTTACCTCTAAGGGGAACCCTTGGACTCTGTGCATGCTATTCCTTACTTTGAAATAGCACATACAGAGCCAACTTCCTACATTTGGTATCAAACTTCTCAGCACAATAAATGCACACTGATGCCAGTGTACATTTTATTGTAACATACACCACAGAGGGCACCTTAGAGGTGCCCCCTGAAACCTAACCGACTATCTGTGTAGGCTGACTAGTTCCAGCAGCCTGCCACACTAGAGACATGTTGCTGGCCCCATGGGGAGAGTGCCTTTGTCACTCTGAGGCCAGTAACAAAGCCTGCACTGGGTGGAGATGCTAACACCTCCCCCAGGCAGGAGCTGTGACACCTGGCGGTGAGCCTCAAAGGCTCACCCCTTTGTCACAGCCCAGCAGGGCACTCCAGCTTAGTGGAGTTGCCCGCCCCCTCCGGCCACGGCCCCCACTTTTGGCGGCAAGGCTGGAGGGAACAAAGAAAGCCACAAGGAGGAGTCACTGGCCAGTCAGGACAGCCCCTAAGGTGTCCTGAGCTGAGGTGTCTCTGACTTTTAGAAATCCTCCATCTTGCAGATGGAGGATTCCCCCAATAGGGTTAGGATTGTGACCTCCTCCCCTTGGGAGGAGGCACAAAGAGGGTGTACCCACCCTCAGGGCTAGTAGCCATTGGCTACTAACCCCCCAGACCTAAAACACGCCCTTAAATTTAGTATTTAAGGGCTACCCTGAACCCTAGAAAATTAGATTCCTGCAACTACAAGAAGAAGGACTGCCTAGCTGAAAACCCCTGCAGAGGAAGACCAGAAGACGACAACTGCCTTGGCTCCAGAAACTCACCGGCCTGTCTCCTGCCTTCCAAAGATCCTGCTCCAGCGACGCCTTCCAAAGGGACCAGCGACCTCGACATCCTCTGAGGACTGCCCCTGCTTCGAAAAGACAAGAAACTCCCGAGGACAGCGGACCTGCTCCAAGAAAAGCTGCAACTTTGTTTCCAGCAGCTTTAAAGAACCCTGCAAGCTCCCCGCAAGAAGCGTGAGACTTGCAACACTGCACCCGGCGACCCCGACTCGGCTGGTGGCGATCCAACACCTCAGGAGGGACCCCAGGACTACTCTAAGACTGTGAGTACAAAAACCTGTCCCCCCTGAGCCCCCACAGCGCCGCCTGCAGAGGGAATCCCGAGGCTTCCCCTGACCGCGACTCTTTGAATCCTAAGTCCCGACACCTGGGAGAGACCCTGCACCCGCAGCCCCCAGGACCTGAAGGACCGGACTTTCACTGGAGAAGTGACCCCCAGGAGTCCCTCTCCCTTGCCCAAGTGGAGGTTTCCCCGAGGAACCCCCCCCTTGCCTGCCTGCAGCGCTGAAGAGATCCCTAGATCTCCCATTGACTTCCATTACAAAACCGACGCTTGTTTCTACACTGCACCCGGCCGCCCCCGCGCTGCTGAGGGTGAAATTTCTGTGTGGACGTGTGTCCCCCCCGGTGCCCTACAAAACCCCCCTGGTCTGCCCTCCGAAGACGCGGGTACTTACCTGCAAGCAGACCGGAACCGGGGCACCCCCTTCTCTCCATTCTAGCCTATGTGTTTTGGGCACCACTTTGAACTCTGCACCTGACCGGCCCTGAGCTGCTGGTGTGATGACTTTGGGGTTGCTCTGAACCCCCAACGGTGGGCTACCTTGGACCAAGAACTGAGCCCTGTAAGTGTCCTACTTACCTGGTAAAACTAACAAAAACTTACCTCCCCCAGGAACTGTGAAAATTGCACTAAGTGTCCACTTTTAAAACAGCTATTTGTCAATAACTTGAAAAGTATACATGCAATTTTGATGAATTGAAGTTCCTAAAGTACTTACCTGCAATACCTTCCGAATGAGATATTACATGTAGAATTTGAACCTGTGGTTCTTAAAATAAACTAAGAAAAGATATTTTTCTATATAAAAACCTATTGGCTGGATTTGTCTCTGAGTGTGTGTACCTCATTTATTGCCTATGTGTATGTACAACAAATGCTTAACACTACTCCTTGGATAAGCCTACTGCTCGACCACACTACCACAAAATAGAGCATTAGTATTATCTATTTTTACCACTATTTTACCTCTAAGGGGAACCCTTGGACTCTGTGCATGCTATTCCTTACTTTGAAATAGCACATACAGAGCCAACTTCCTACATTGGTGGATCAGCGGTGGGGTACAAGACTTTGCATTTGCTGGACTACTCAGCCAATACCTGATCACACGACAAATTCCAAAATTGTCATTAGAAATTGATTTTTGCAATTTGAAAAGTTTTCTAAATTCTTAAAAGACCTGCTAGGGCCTTGTGTTAGATCCTGTTTAGCATTTCTTTTAGAGTTTAAAAGTTTGTAAAAGTTTGAATTAGATTCTAGAACCAGTTTTAGATTCTTAAAAAGTATTCCAACTTTTAGAAGCAAAATGTCTAGCACAGATGTGACTGTGGTGGAACTCGACACCACACCTTACCTCCATCTACAGATGAGAGAGCTAAGGTCACTCTGTAAACTAAAGAAAATAGCAATGGGCCCCAAACCTACCAAAGTACAGCTCCAGGAGCTTTTGGCAGAGTTTGAAAAGGCCAACCCCTCTGAGGATGGCAACTCAGAGGATGAAGATAGTGACTTGGAGGGAAATTCCCCCCCTCCAGTCCTACTTAGGGAGAGCAGGGCTTCTCAAGCCCTGACTCCACAAATAATAGTCAGAGATGCTGGTTCCCTCACAGGAGGGACCAACAACTCTGAAATCACTGAGGATAACTCCAGTGAAGAGGACATCCAGTTAGCCAGGATGGCCAAAAGATTGGCTTTGGAAAGACAGATCCTAGCCATAGAGAGGGAAAGACAAGAGATGGGCCTAGGACCCATCAATGGTGGCAGCAACATAAATAGGGTCAGAGATTCTCCTGACATGTTGAAAATCCCCAAAGGGATTGTAACTAAATATGAAGATGGTGATGACATCACCAAATGGTTCACAGCTTTTGAGAGGGCTTGTGTAACCAGAAAAGTGAACAGATCTCACTGGGGTGCTCTCCTTTGGGAAATGTTCACAGGAAAGTGTAGGGATAGACTCCTCACACTCTCTGGACAAGATGCAGAATCTTATGACCTCATGAAGGGTACCCTGATTGAGGGCTTTGGATTCTCCACTGAGGAGTATAGGATTAGATTCAGGGGGGCTCAAAAATCCTCGAGCCAGACCTGGGTTGACTTTGTAGACTACTCAGTGAAAACACTAGATGGTTGGATTCAAGGCAGTGGTGTAAATAATTATGATGGGCTGTACAATTTATTTGTGAAAGAACACCTGTTAAGTAATTGTTTCAATGATAAACTGCATCAGCATCTGGTAGACCTAGGACCAATTTCTCCCCAAGAATTGGGAAAGAAGGCGGACCATTGGGTCAAGACAAGGGTGTCCAAGACTTCAACAGGGGGTGACCAAAAGAAAGGGGTCACAAAGACTCCCCAGGGGAAGGGTGATGAGACAACCAAAACTAAAAATAGTAAAGAGTCTTCTACAGGCCCCCAAAAACCTGCACAGGAGGGTGGGCCCAGAGCCTCTTCACAAAACAATGGGTACAAGGGTAAAAACTTTGATCCCAAAAAGGCCTGGTGTCATAGCTGTAAACAGCATGGACACCAAACTGGAGACAAGGCCTGTCCCAAGAAAGGTTCCACTCCAAACTCCCATCCAGGTAACACTGGTATGGCTAGTCTCCAAGTGGGATCAACAGTGTGCCCAGAGCAAATCAGGGTCCACACTGAAGCTACTCTAGTTTCTGAGGGTGGGGTGGATTTAGCCACACTAGCTGTCTGGCCGCCTAACATGCAAAAATACAGACAGCAACTCTTAATTAATGGGACTAGAATAGAGGGCCTGAGGGATACAGGTGCCAGTGTCACCATGGTGACAGAGAAACTGGTTTCCCCTGGCCAATACCTGACTGGAAAAACTTACACAGTCACCAACGCTGACAATCAGAGAAAAGTACATCCCATGGCAATGGTTACTTTAGAATGGGGAGGGGTCAATGGCCTGAAACAGGTGGTGGTCTCCTCAAATATCCCAGTGGACTGTCTGCTTGGAAATGACCTGGAGTCCTCAGCATGGGCTGAGGTAGAACTAAAAACCCATGCAGCAATGCTGGGTATCCCTGAACTGGTGTGTGTGAAAACCAGAGCACAATGCAAGGCACAGGGTGAACAAGTAGAGCTGGAGTCTGGAAGAATGGCCCAGCCTACCAAGAGGAAAGGAAAGTCAGTTGGGAAACCAACTGCAACACAGCAAAAGAAAGGGAACCTCTCTTCTCAGGAAGAAGTTCTGCCCTCTGAGGGAACTGAGCCTTTGGAGCTTGAACCTTATCAGGTTGAGCTCTTAGGCCCAGGGGGACCCTCAAGGGAGGAGCTGTGTAAGGGACAAGAAACCTGTCCCTCTCTTGAAGGCCTTAGGCAGCAAGCTGCTGAAGAGTCCAAAGGCAAGAAAAATGGAACGCATAGGGTCTATTGGGAAGATGGACTCCTGTACACTGAGGCCAGAGACCCCAAACCTGGTGCCACTAGGAGAGTGGTAGTGCCTCAGCTGTTCAGAGAGTTCATCCTAACATTGGCCCATGACATTCCCCTTGCTGGACATTTGGGACAAACCAAGACGTGGGAGAGGTTAGTCAACCACTTCTACTGGCCCAATATGTCCAACATGGTTAAGGAGTTTTGCCTCTCCTGCCCCACCTGTCAAGCCAGTGGTAAGACAGGTGGACATCCAAAGGCCCCCCTCATTCCACTTCCAGTGGTGGGGGTTCCCTTTGAAAGAGTGGGTGTGGACATAGTTGGTCCACTAGAACCTCCCACAGCCTCAGGAAATATGTATATCCTGGTAGTAGTGGATCATGCTACCAGGTATCCTGAAGCTATTCCCCTTAGGTCGACTACTGCCCCTGCAGTAGCCAAGGCCCTCATTGGTATCTTTACCAGAGTGGGTTTCCCTAAGGAGGTGGTGTCTGACAGAGGTACCAACTTCATGTCAGCATACCTAAAGCACATGTGGAATGAGTGTGGAGTGACTTATAAATTCACTACACCATACCATCCACAAACTAATGGCTTGGTTGAGAGATTCAACAAGACCTTAAAAGGCATGATCATGGGGCTCCCAGAAAAACTCAAAAGGAGATGGGATGTCCTCTTGCCATGTCTGCTTTTCGCTTACAGAGAGGTGCCACAGAAGGGAGTAGGATTCTCACCCTTTGAACTTCTGTTTGGTCATCCTGTAAGGGGACCACTTGCCCTTGTTAAAGAAGGCTGGGAGAGACCTCTCCATGAGCCTAAACAGGACATAGTGGACTATGTACTTGGCCTTCGCTCTAGAATGGCAGAGTACATGGAAAAGGCAACCAAAAACCTTGAGGCCAGCCAACAACTCCAGAAGTTTTGGTATGACCAAAAGGCTGCACTGGTTGAGTTCCAACCAGGGCAGAAAGTCTGGGTTCTGGAGCCTGTGGCTCCCAGGGCACTCCAGGACAAATGGAGTGGCCCTTACCCAGTGCTAGAGAGGAAGAGTCAGGTCACCTACCTGGTGGACCTGGGCACAAGCAGGAGCCCCAAGAGGGTGATCCATGTGAACCGCCTTAAACTCTTCCATGACAGGGCTGATGTGAATCTGTTAATGGTAACAGATGAGGATCAGGAGGCAGAGAGTGAACCTCTCCCTGATCTTCTGTCATCAGACCCAAAAGATGGCACAGTAGATGGAGTGATCTACTCAGACACCCTCTCTGGCCAACAGCAAGCTGATTGTAGGAGAGTCCTACAACAGTTTCCTGAACTCTTCTCCTTAACCCCTGGTCAGACACACCTGTGTACCCATGATGTGGACACAGGAGACAGCATGCCTGTCAAAAATAAAATCTTTAGACAATCCGACCATGTTAAGGAAAGCATCAAGGTGGAAGTCCACAAGATGCTGGAATTGGGAGTAATTGAGCGCTCTGACAGCCCCTGGGCTAGCCCAGTGGTCTTAGTCCCCAAACCTCACACCAAAGATGGAAAGAAAGAGATGAGGTTTTGTGTGGACTACAGAGGGCTCAATTCTGTCACCAAGACAGATGCCCATCCAATTCCAAGAGCTGATGAGCTCATAGACAAATTAGGTGCTGCCAAATTCTTAAGTACCTTTGACTTGACAGCAGGGTACTGGCAAATAAAAATGGCACCTGGAGCAAAAGAGAAAACAGCATTCTCCACCCCTGATGGGCATTATCAGTTTACTGTTATGCCCTTTGGTTTAAAGAATGCCCCTGCCACCTTCCAAAGGTTGGTGAATCAAGTCCTTGCTGGCTTGGAGTCCTTTAGCACAGCTTATCTTGATGATATTGCTGTCTTTAGCTCCACCTGGCAGGATCACCTGGTCCACCTGAAGAAGGTTTTGAAGGCTCTGCAATCTGCAGGCCTCTCTATCAAGGCACCCAAATGCCAGATAGGGCAGGGAACTGTGGTTTACTTGGGCCACCTTGTAGGTGGAGGCCAAGTTCAGCCACTCCAACCCAAGATCCAGACTATTCTGGACTGGGTAGCTCCAAAAACCCAGACTCAAGTCAGGGCATTCCTTGGCTTGACTGGGTATTACAGGAGGTTTGTGAAGGGATATGGATCCATTGTGACAGCCCTCACTGAACTCACCTCCAAGAAAATGCCCAAGAAAGTGAACTGGACTGTGGAATGCCAACAGGCCTTTGACACCCTGAAACAAGCAATGTGCTCAGCACCAGTTCTAAAAGCTCCAGATTATTCTAAGCAGTTCATTGTGCAGACTGATGCCTCTGAACATGGGATAGGGGCAGTTTTGTCCCAAACAAATGATGATGGCCTTGACCAGCCTGTTGCTTTCATTAGCAGGAGGTTACTCCCCAGGGAGCAGCGTTGGAGTGCCATTGAGAGGGAGGCCTTTGCTGTGGTTTGGTCCCTGAAGAAGCTGAGACCATACCTCTTTGGGACTCACTTCCTAGTTCAAACTGACCACAGACCTCTCAAATGGCTGATGCAAATGAAAGGTGAAAATCCTAAACTGTTGAGGTGGTCCATCTCCCTACAGGGAATGGACTTTATAGTGGAACACAGACCTGGGACTGCCCATGCCAATGCAGATGGCCTTTCCAGGTTCTTCCACTTAGAAAATGAAGACTCTCTTGGGAAAGGTTAGTCTCATCCTCTTTCGTTTGGGGGGGGGTTGTGTAAGGAAATGCCTCCTTGGCATGGTTGCCCCCTGACTTTTTGCCTTTGCTGATGCTATGTTTACAATTGAAAGTGTGCTGAGGCCTGCTAACCAGGCCCCAGCACCAGTGTTCTTTCCCTAACCTGTACTTTTGTATCCACAATTGGCAGACCCTGGCATCCAGATAAGTCCCTTGTAACTGGTACTTCTAGTACCAAGGGCCCTGATGCCAAGGAAGGTCTCTAAGGGCTGCAGCATGTCTTATGCCACCCTGGAGACCTCTCACTCAGCACAGACACACTGCTTGCCAGCTTGTGTGTGCTAGTGAGGACAAAACGAGTAAGTCGACATGGCACTCCCCTCAGGGTGCCATGCCAGCCTCTCACTGCCTATGCAGTATAGGTAAGACACCCCTCTAGCAGGCCTTACAGCCCTAAGGCAGGGTGCACTATACCATAGGTGAGGGTACCAGTGCATGAGCATGGTACCCCTACAGTGTCTAAACAAAACCTTAGACATTGTAAGTGCAGGGTAGCCATAAGAGTATATGGTCTGGGAGTCTGTCAAACACGAACTCCACAGCACCATAATGGCTACACTGAAAACTGGGAAGTTTGGTATCAAACTTCTCAGCACAATAAATGCACACTGATGCCAGTGTACATTTTATTGTAACATACACCACAGAGGGCACCTTAGAGGTGCCCCCTGAAACCTAACCGACTATCTGTGTAGGCTGACTAGTTCCAGCAGCCTGCCACACTAGAGACATGTTGCTGGCCCCATGGGGAGAGTGCCTTTGTCACTCTGAGGCCAGTAACAAAGCCTGCACTGGGTGGAGATGCTAACACCTCCCCCAGGCAGGAGCTGTGACACCTGGCGGTGAGCCTCAAAGGCTCACCCCTTTGTCACAGCCCAGCAGGGCACTCCAGCTTAGTGGAGTTGCCCGCCCCCTCCGGCCACGGCCCCCACTTTTGGCGGCAAGGCTGGAGGGAACAAAGAAAGCCACAAGGAGGAGTCACTGGCCAGTCAGGACAGCCCCTAAGGTGTCCTGAGCTGAGGTGTCTCTGACTTTTAGAAATCCTCCATCTTGCAGATGGAGGATTCCCCCAATAGGGTTAGGATTGTGACCCCCTCCCCTTGGGAGGAGGCACAAAGAGGGTGTACCCACCCTCAGGGCTAGTAGCCATTGGCTACTAACCCCCCAGACCTAAAACACGCCCTTAAATTTAGTATTTAAGGGCTACCCTGAACCCTAGAAAATTAGATTCCTGCAACTACAAGAAGAAGGACTGCCTAGCTGAAAACCCCTGCAGAGGAAGACCAGAAGACGACAACTGCCTTGGCTCCAGAAACTCACCGGCCTGTCTCCTGCCTTCCAAAGATCCTGCTCCAGCGACGCCTTCCAAAGGGACCAGCGACCTCGACATCCTCTGAGGACTGCCCCTGCTTCGAAAAGACAAGAAACTCCCGAGGACAGCGGACCTGCTCCAAGAAAAGCTGCAACTTTGTTTCCAGCAGCTTTAAAGAACCCTGCAAGCTCCCCGCAAGAAGCGTGAGACTTGCAACACTGCACCCGGCGACCCCGACTCGGCTGGTGGCGATCCAACACCTCAGGAGGGACCCCAGGACTACTCTAAGACTGTGAGTACAAAAACCTGTCCCCCCTGAGCCCCCACAGCGCCGCCTGCAGAGGGAATCCCGAGGCTTCCCCTGACCGCGACTCTTTGAATCCTAAGTCCCGACACCTGGGAGAGACCCTGCACCCGCAGCCCCCAGGACCTGAAGGACCGGACTTTCACTGGAGAAGTGACCCCCAGGAGTCCCTCTCCCTTGCCCAAGTGGAGGTTTCCCCGAGGAACACCCCCCTTGCCTGCCTGCAGCGCTGAAGAGATCCCTAGATCTTCCATTGACTTCCATTACAAAACCGACGCTTGTTTCTACACTGCACCCGGCCGCCCCCGCGCTGCTGAGGGTGAAATTTCTGTGTGGACGTGTGTCCCCCCCGGTGCCCTACAAAACCCCCCTGGTCTGCCCTCCGAAGACGCGGGTACTTACCTGCAAGCAGACCGGAACCGGGGCACCCCCTTCTCTCCATTCTAGCCTATGTGTTTTGGGCACCACTTTGAACTCTGCACCTGACCGGCCCTGAGCTGCTGGTGTGGTGACTTTGGGGTTGCTCTGAACCCCCAACGGTGGGCTACCTTGGACCAAGAACTGAGCCCTGTAAGTGTCCTACTTACCTGGTAAAACTAACAAAAACTTACCTCCCCCAGGAACTGTGAAAATTGCACTAAGTGTCCACTTTTAAAACAGCTATTTGTCAATAACTTGAAAAGTATACATGCAATTTTGATGAATTGAAGTTCCTAAAGTACTTACCTGCAATACCTTCCGAATGAGAGATTACATGTAGAATTTGAACCTGTGGTTCTTAAAATAAACTAAGAAAAGATATTTTTCTATATAAAAACCTATTGGCTGGATTTGTCTCTGAGTGTGTGTACCTCATTTATTGCCTATGTGTATGTACAACAAATGCTTAACACTACTCCTTGGATAAGCCTACTGCTCGACCACACTACCACAAAATAGAGCATTAGTATTATCTATTTTTACCACTATTTTACCTCTAAGGGGAACCCTTGGACTCTGTGCATGCTATTCCTTACTTTGAAATAGCACATACAGAGCCAACTTCCTACAGATACCGTGCAGTAATATGTTAGTTGACCCCCAAATGGAAGTTGGCAATCAGCCCTGTATGAGGAGTAGTGGGAGGTGGGGTGTTAATCATACAAAAAGAGTTCCTTTCCTGCAGGCTCCAATTTTTGTTGTAAGTTTTTGTCCTATTCCTTGTATCGTCTGTTTTGCACAATTCCTTGAAGACAGTTTCTGAGGAGTGGAGAGTGGTGATAGCTGGTTATTGGTACCACTACGGTAGGTTTGAGGCCTGGACTAGTCTGCTAGCTACTTATTGTACATGACAGCCTTGTGAGTGCTAGGTTGAGATAAGACTCAAGGATCTTTTTTGGGTCTGCGTTGATCTGAAACAGACTAGACATTGGCAGCTGGAGATGGAGAGCATTTATCAATAGGTCATCTTTGAACAATACACAGTGAGCAGAATTGTTCATTTGTTTACTTTACTTGCAATCACAGTTCCCTAGTTGGGAGGCTTCATTAGTCTTATTGTTTTTTATGCCCGGGGGATAGTGTTACGGGAGGGAGATGTGCATAGACATTTTTGACTGTATTTGCTTTCCTCTGGCAACACATAGGGCTGTTCGTCTCCAATTGTTGTGAAATTTGCAGACACACAGAGGGACAAAGAACAGAAACGGATCACACAGCAGCTTCAGCAGCAAATGCAACAGATGAGCGCAGCTTCCGTGTGGGGTAATCTTGCTGGACTGAACACACTGGGACCCCAGTACTTAGCAGTAAGTGACCGCCGGTCCTTGGAAGGTAGTTCCTGCCATCTTTGCTTGATTACTCTTCCTGTCTCCACTTATGCTCTTGCTGTCTGTGCTAGGTGCTATGCTTTTCCTGTTTCGCGTCCCGCTTCCTAGCATGTTTCCTGTCACCCCGTTCTACACCCCCTCCTCCCTGTTTTCTTTTTAAAATATTTTTATTGCATATTTCCATAACGTACAAAACACTGCCGTCTTTCCCTTTTTAATTAATGCCAAGCCACATATCCCTCCTTTCTAGAAGCTACTGCCTCATGCGTTCTTTTCCTTTGCTTCAGTCTTTCCTCTAACCTGTGTTTTGAGTTTAGTTTCCATAGTGATAGACTAGAAGTAGGTAGTCATTTAATGTTGAATTAAGTACAGCACTTCCTAGGTGTAAGGAAATGCCTCCTTGGCATGGTTGCCCCCTGTCTTTTTGCCTTTGCTGATGCTATGTTTACAATTGAAAGTGTGCTGAGGCCTGCTAACCAGGCCCCAGCACCAGTGTTCTTTCCCTAACCTGTTCTTTTGTATCCACAATTGGCAGACCCTGGCATCCAGATAAGTCCCTTGTAACTGGTACTTCTAGTACCAAGGGCCCTGATGCCAAGGAAGGTCTCTAAGGGCTGCAGCATGTCTTATGCCACCCTGGAGACCTCTCACTCAGCACAGACACACTGCTTGCCAGCTTGTGTGTGCTAGTGAGGACAAAACGAGTAAGTCGACATGGCACTCCCCTCAGGGTGCCATGCCAGCCTCTCACTGCCTATGCAGTATAGGTAAGACACCCCTCTAGCAGGCCTTACAGCCCTAAGGCAGGGTGCACTATACCATAGGTGAGGGTACCAGTGCATGAGCATGGTACCCCTACAGTGTCTAAACAAAACCTTAGACATTGTAAGTGCAGGGTAGCCATAAGAGTATATGGTCCGGGAGTCTGTCAAACACGAACTCCACAGCACCATAATGGCTACACTGAAAACTGGGAAGTTTGGTATCAAACTTCTCAGCACAATAAATGCACACTGATGCCAGTGTACATTTTATTGTAAAATACACCACAGAGGGCACCTTAGAGGTGCCCCCTGAAACTTAACCAACTATCTGTGTAGGCTGACTGGTTCCAGCAGCCTGCCACACTAGAGACATGTTGCTGGCCCCATGGGGAGAGTGCCTTTGTCACTCTGAGGCCAGTAACAAAGCCTGCACTGGGTGGAGATGCTAACACCTCCCCCAGGCAGGAGCTGTAACACCTGGCGGTGAGCCTCAAAGGCTCACCCCTTTGTCACAGCCCAGCAGGGCACTCCAGCTTAGTGGAGTTGCCCGCCCCCTCCGGCCACGGCCCCCACTTTTGGCGGCAAGGCTGGAGGGAACAAAGAAAGCAACAAGGAGGAGTCACTGGCCAGTCAGGACAGCCCCTAAGGTGTCCTGAGCTGAGGTGACTCTGACTTTTAGAAATCCTCCATCTTGCAGATGGAGGATTCCCCCAATAGGGTTAGGATTGTGACCCCCTCCCCTTGGGAGGAGGCACAAAGAGGGTGTACCCACCCTCAGGGCTAGTAGCCATTGGCTACTAACCCCCCAGACCTAAACACGCCCTTAAATTTAGTATTTAAGGGCTACCCTGACCCCTAGAAAATTAGATTCCTGCAACTACAAGAAGAAGGACTGCCTAGCTGAAAACCCCTGCAGAGGAAGACCAGAAGACGACAACTGCCTTGGCTCCAGAAACTCACCGGCCTGTCTCCTGCCTTCCAAAGATCCTGCTCCAGCGACGCCTTCCAAAGGGACCAGCGACCTCGACATCCTCTGAGGACTGCCCCTGCTTCGAAAAGACAAGAAACTCCCGAGGACAGCGGACCTGCTCCAAGAAAAGCTGCAACTTTGTTTCCAGCAGCTTTAAAGAACCCTGCAAGCTCCCCGCAAAAGGCGTGAGACTTGCAACACTGCACCCGGCGACCCCGACTCGGCTGGTGGCGATCCAACACCTCAGGAGGGACCCCAGGACTACTCTAAGACTGTGAGTACAAAAACCTGTCCCCCCTGAGCCCCCACAGCGCCGCCTGCAGAGGGAATCCCGAGGCTTCCCCTGACCGCGACTCTTTGAATCCAAAGTCCCGACACCTGGGAGAGACCCTGCACCCGCAGCCCCCAGGACCTGAAGGACCGGACTTTCACTGGAGGAGTGACCCCCAAGAGTCCCTCTCCCTTGCCCAAGTGGAGGTTTCCCCGAGGAACCCCCCCCTTGCCTGCCTGCAGCGCTGAAGAGATCCCTAGATCTCCCATTGACTTCCATTACAAACCCGACGCTTGTTTCTACACTGCACCCGGCCGCCCCCGCGCTGCTGAGGGTGAAATTTCTGTGTGGGCTTGTGTCCCCCCCGGTGCCCTACAAAACCCCCCTGGTCTGCCCTCCGAAGACGCGGGTACTTACCTGCCAGCAGACCGGAACCGGGGCACCCCCTTCTCTCCATTCTAGTCTATGTGTTTTGGGCACCACTTTGAACTCTGCACCTGACCGGCCCTGAGCTGCTGGTGTGGTGACTTTGGGGTTGCTCTGAGCCCCCAACGGTGGGCTACCTTGGACCAAGAACTGAACCCTGTAAGTGTCTTACTTACCTGGTAAAACTAACAAATACTTACCTCCCCTAGGAACTGTGAAAATTGCACTAAGTGTCCACTTTTAAAACAGCTATTTGTCAATAACTTGAAAAGTATACATGCAATTTTGATGATTTGAAGTTCCTAAAGTACTTACCTGCAATACCTTTCAAATGAGCTATTACATGTAGAATTTGAACCTGTGGTTCTTAAAATAAACTAAGAAAAGATATTTTTCTATATAAAAACCTATTGGCTGGATTTGTCTCTGAGTGTGTGTACCTCATTTATTGTCTATGTGTATGTACAACAAATGCTTAACACTACTCCTTGGATAAGCCTACTGCTCGACCACACTACCACAAAATAGAGCATTAGTATTATCTATTTTTACCACTATTTTACCTCTAAGGGGAACCCTTGGACTCTGTGCATGCTATTCCTTACTTTGAAATAGCACATACAGAGCCAACTTCCTACATTGGTGGATCAGCGGTGGGGTACAAGACTTTGCATTTGCTGGACTACTCAGCCAATACCTGATCACACGACAAATTCCAAAATTGTCATTAGAAATTGATTTTTGCAATTTGAAAAGTTTTCTAAATTCTTAAAAGTCCTGCTAGGGCCTTGTGTGTTAAGTCCCTGTTTAGCATTTCTTTTAGAGTTTAAAAGTTTGTAAAAGTTTGAATTAGATTCTAGAACCAGTTGTAGATTCTTAAAAAGTATTCCAACTTTTAGAAGCAAAATGTCTAGCACAGATGTGAATGTGGTGGAACTCGACACCACACCTTACCTCCATCTACAGATGAGAGAGCTAAGGTCACTCTGTAAACTAAAGAAAATAGCAATGGGCCCCAAACCTACCAAAGTACAGCTCCAGGAGCTTTTGGCAGAGTTTGAAAAGGCCAACCCCTCTGAGGATGGCAACTCAGAGGATGAAGATAGTGACTTGGAGGGAAATTCCCCCCCTCCAGTCCTACTTAGGGAGAGCAGGGCTTCTCAAGCCCTGACTCCACAAATAATAGTCAGAGATGCTGGTTCCCTCACAGGAGGGACCAACAACTCTGAGATCACTGAGGATAACTCCAGTGAAGAGGACATCCAGTTAGCCAGGATGGCCAAAAGATTGGCTTTGGAAAGGCAGATCCTAGCCATAGAGAGGGAAAGACAAGAGATGGGCCTAGGACCCATCAATGGTGGCAGCAACATAAATAGGGTCAGAGATTCTCCTGACATGTTGAAAATCCCCAAAGGGATTGTAACTAAATATGAAGATGGTGATGACATCACCAAATGGTTCACAGCTTTTGAGAGGGCTTGTGTAACCAGAAAAGTGAACAGATCTCACTGGGGTGCTCTCCTTTGGGAAATGTTCACTGGAAAGTGTAGGGATAGACTCCTCACACTCTCTGGACAAGATGCAGAATCTTATGACCTCATGAAGGGTACCCTGATTGAGGGCTTTGGATTCTCCACTGAGGAGTACAGGATTAGGTTCAGGGGGGCTCAAAAATCCTCGAGCCAGACCTGGGTTGACTTTGTTGACTACTCAGTGAAAACACTAGATGGTTGGATTCAAGGCAGTGGTGTAAGTAATTATGATGGGCTGTACAATTTATTTGTGAAAGAACACCTGTTAAGTAATTGTTTCAATGATAAACTGCATCAGCATCTGGTAGACCTAGGACCAATTTCTCCCCAAGAATTGGGAAAGAAGGCGGACCATTGGGTCAAGACAAGGGTGTCCAAGACTTCAACAGGGGGTGACCAAAAGAAAGGGGTCACAAAGACTCCCCAGCAGAAGGGTGATGAGACAACCAAAACTAAAAATAGTAAAGAGTCTTCTACAGGCCCCCAAAAACCTGCACAGGAGGGTGGGCCCAGAGCCTCTTCACAAAACAATGGGTACAAGGGTAAAAACTTTGATCCCAAAAAGGCCTGGTGTCATAGCTGCAAACAGCATGGACACCAAACTGGAGACAAGGCCTGTCCCAAGAAAGGTTCCACTCCAAACTCCCATCCAGGTAACACTGGTATGGCTAGTCTCCAAGTGGGATCAACAGTGTGCCCAGAGCAAATCAGGGTCCACACTGAAGCTACTCTAGTTTCTGAGGGTGGGGTGGATTTAGCCACACTAGCTGTCTGGCCGCCTAACATGCAAAAATACAGACAGCAACTCTTAATTAATGGGACTAGAATAGAGGGCCTGAGGGATACAGGTGCCAGTGTCACCATGGTGACAGAGAAACTGGTTTCCCCTGGCCAATACCTGACTGGAAAAACTTACACAGTCACCAACGCTGACAATCAGAGAAAAGTACATCCCATGGCAATGGTTACTTTAGAATGGGGAGGGGTCAATGGCCTGAAACAGGTGGTGGTCTCCTCAAATATCCCAGTGGACTGTCTGCTTGGAAATGACCTGGAGTCCTCAGCATGGGCTGAGGTAGAACTAAAAACCCATGCAGCAATGCTGGGTATCCCTGAACTGGTGTGTGTGAAAACAAGAGCACAATGCAAGGCACAGGGTGAACAAGTAGAGCTGGAGTCTGGAAGAATGGCCCAGCCTACCAAGAGAACAGGAAAGTCAGTTGGGAAACCAACTGCAACACAGCAAAAGAAAGGGAACCTCTCTTCTCAGGAAGAAGTTCTGCCCTCTGAGGGAACTGAGCCTTTGGAGCTTGAACCTTACCAGGTTGAGCTCTTGGGCCCAGGGGGACCCTCAAGGGAGGAGCTGTGTAAGGGACAAGAAACCTGTCCCTCTCTTGAAGGCCTTAGGCAGCAAGCTGCTGAAGAGTCCAAAGGCAAGAAAAATGGAACACATAGGGTCTATTGGGAAGATGGACTCCTGTACACTGAGGCCAGAGACCCCAAACCTGGTGCCACTAGGAGAGTGGTAGTGCCTCAGCTGTTCAGGAAGTTCATCCTAACATTGGCCCATGACATTCCCCTTGCTGGACATTTGGGACAAACCAAGACGTGGGAGAGGTTAGTCAACCACTTCTACTGGCCCAATATGTCCAACATGGTTAAGGAGTTTTGCCTCTCCTGCCCCACCTGTCAAGCCAGTGGTAAGACAGGTGGGCATCCAAAGGCCCCCCTCATTCCACTTCCAGTGGTGGGGGTTCCCTTTGAAAGAGTGGGTGTGGACATAGTTGGTCCACTAGAACCTCCCACAGCCTCAGGAAATATGTATATTCTGGTAGTAGTGGATCATGCTACCAGGTATCCTGAAGCTATTCCCCTTAGGTCAACTACTGCCCCTGCAGTAGCCAAGGCCCTCATTGGTATCTTTACCAGAGTGGGTTTCCCTAAGGAGGTGGTGTCTGACAGAGGTACCAACTTCATGTCAGCATACCTAAAGCACAGGTGGAATGAGTGTGGAGTGACTTATAAATTCCCTACACCATACCATCCACAATCTAATGGCTTGGTTGAGAGATTCAACAAGACATTAAAAGGCATGATCATGGGGCTCCCAGAAAAGCTCAAAAGGAGATGGGATGTCCTCTTGCCATGTCTGCTTTTCGCTTACAGAGAGGTGCCACAGAAGGGAGTAGGATTCTCACCCTTTGAACTTCTGTTTGGTCATCCTGTAAGGGGACCACTTGCTCTTGTTAAAGAAGGCTGGGAGAGACCTCTCCTTGAGCCAAAACAAGACATAGTGGACTATGTACTTGGCCTTCGCTCTAGAATGGCAGAGTACATGGAAAAGGCAACCAAAAACCTTGAGGCCAGCCAACAGCTCCAGAAGTTTTGGTATGACCAAAAGGCTGCACTGGTTGAGTTCCAACCAGGGCAGAAAGTCTGGGTTCTGGAGCCTGTGGCTCCCAGGGCACTCCAGGACAAATGGAGTGGCCCTTACCCAGTACTAGAAAGGAAGAGTCAGGTCACCTACTTGGTGGACCTGGGCACAAGCAGGAGCCCCAAGAGGGTGATCCATGTGAACCGCCTTAAGCTCTTCCATGACAGGGCTGATGTGAATCTGTTGATGGTAACAGATGAGGATCAGGAGGCAGAGAGTGAACCTCTCCCTGATCTTCTGTCATCAGACCCAAAAGATGGCACAGTAGATGGAGTGATCTACTCAGACACCCTCTCTGGCCAACAGCAAGCTGATTGTAGGAGAGTCCTACAACAGTTTCCTGAACTCTTCTCCTTAACCCCTGGTCAGACACACCTGTGTACCCATGATGTGGACACAGGAGACAGCATGCCTGTCAAGAACAAAATCTTTAGACAATCTGACCATGTTAAGGAAAGCATCAAGGTGGAAGTCCACAAGATGCTGGAATTGGGAGTAATTGAGCGCTCTGACAGCCCCTGGGCTAGCCCAGTGGTCTTAGTCCCCAAACCTCACACCAAAGATGGAAAGAAAGAGATGAGGTTTTGTGTGGACTACAGAGGGCTCAATTCTGTCACCAAGACAGATGCTCATCCAATTCCAAGAGCTGATGAGCTCATAGACAAATTAGGTGCTGCCAAATTCTTAAGTACCTTTGACTTGACAGCAGGGTACTGGCAAATAAAAATGGCACCTGGAGCAAAAGAGAAAACAGCATTCTCCACACCTGATGGGCATTATCAGTTTACTGTTATGCCCTTTGGTTTAAAGAATGCCCCTGCCACCTTCCAAAGGTTGGTGAATCAAGTCCTTGCTGGCTTGGAGTCCTTTAGCACAGCTTATCTTGATGATATTGCTGTCTTTAGCTCCACCTGGCAGGATCACCTGGTCCACCTGAAGAAGGTTTTGAAGGCTCTGCAATCTGCAGGCCTCTCTATCAAGGCATCCAAATGCCAGATAGGGCAGGGAACTGTGGTTTACTTGGGCCACCTTGTAGGTGGAGGCCAAGTTCAGCCACTCCAACCCAAGATCCAGACTATTCTGGACTGGGTAGCTCCAAAAACCCAGACTCAAGTCAGGGCATTCCTTGGCTTGACTGGGTATTACAGGAGGTTTGTGAAGGGATATGGATCCATTGTGACAGCCCTCACTGAACTCACCTCCAAGAAAATGCCCAAGAAAGTGAACTGGACTGTGGAATGCCAACAGGCCTTTGACACCCTGAAACAAGCAATGTGCTCAGCACCAGTTCTAAAAGCTCCAGATTATTCTAAGCAGTTCATTGTGCAGACTGATGCCTCTGAACATGGGATAGGGGCAGTTTTGTCCCAAACAAATGATGATGGCCTTGACCAGCCTGTTGCTTTCATTAGCAGGAGGTTACTCCCCAGGGAGCAGCGTTGGAGTGCCATTGAGAGGGAGGCCTTTGCTGTGGTTTGGTCCCTGAAGAAGCTGAGACCATACCTCTTTGGGACTCACTTCCTAGTTCAAACTGACCACAGACCTCTCAAATGGCTGATGCAAATGAAAGGTGAAAATCCTAAACTGTTGAGGTGGTCCATCTCCCTACAGGGAATGGACTTTATAGTGGAACACAGACCTGGGACTGCCCATGCCAATGCAGATGGCCTTTCCAGGTTCTTCCACTTAGAAAATGAAGACTCTCTTGGGAAAGGTTAGTCTCATCCTCTTTCGTTTGGGGGGGGGTTGTGTAAGGAAATGCCTCCTTGGCATGGTTGCCCCCTGACATTTTGCCTTTGCTGATGCTATGTTTACAATTGAAAGTGTGCTGAGGCCTGCTAACCAGGCCCCAGCACCAGTGTTCTTTCCCTAACCTGTACTTTTGTATCCACAATTGGCAGACCCTGGCATCCAGATAAGTCCCTTGTAACTGGTACTTCTAGTACCAAGGGCCCTGATGCCAAGGAAGGTCTCTAAGGGCTGCAGCATGTCTTATGCCACCCTGGAGACCTCTCACTCAGCACAGACACACTGCTTGCCAGCTTGTGTGTGCTAGTGAGGACAAAACGAGTAAGTCGACATGGCACTCCCCTCAGGGTGCCATGCCAGCCTCTCACTGCCTATGCAGTATAGGTAAGACACCCCTCTAGCAGGCCTTACAGCCCTAAGGCAGGGTGCACTATACCATAGGTGAGGGTACCAGTGCATGAGCATGGTACCCCTACAGTGTCTAAACAAAACCTTAGACATTGTAAGTGCAGGGTAGCCATAAGAGTATATGGTCCGGGAGTCTGTCAAACACGAACTCCACAGCACCATAATGGCTACACTGAAAACTGGGAAGTTTGGTATCAAACTTCTCAGCACAATAAATGCACACTGATGCCAGTGTACATTTTATTGTAAAATACACCACAGAGGGCACCTTAGAGGTGCCCCCTGAAACTTAACCAACTATCTGTGTAGGCTGACTGGTTCCAGCAGCCTGCCACACTAGAGACATGTTGCTGGCCCCATGGGGAGAGTGCCTTTGTCACTCTGAGGCCAGTAACAAAGCCTGCACTGGGTGGAGATGCTAACACCTCCCCCAGGCAGGAGCTGTAACACCTGGCGGTGAGCCTCAAAGGCTCACCCCTTTGTCACAGCCCAGCAGGGCACTCCAGCTTAGTGGAGTTGCCCGCCCCCTCCGGCCACGGCCCCCACTTTTGGCGGCAAGGCTGGAGGGAACAAAGAAAGCAACAAGGAGGAGTCACTGGCCAGTCAGGACAGCCCCTAAGGTGTCCTGAGCTGAGGTGACTCTGACTTTTAGAAATCCTCCATCTTGCAGATGGAGGATTCCCCCAATAGGGTTAGGATTGTGACCCCCTCCCCTTGGGAGGGGGCACAAAGAGGGTGTTCCCACCCTCAGGGCTAGTAGCCATTGGCTACTAACCCCCCAGACCTAAACACGCCCTTAAATTTAGTATTTAAGGGCTACCCTGACCCCTAGAAAATTAGATTCCTGCAACTACAAGAAGAAGGACTGCCTAGCTGAAAACCCCTGCAGAGGAAGACCAGAAGACGACAACTGCCTTGGCTCCAGAAACTCACCGGCCTGTCTCCTGCCTTCCAAAGATCCTGCTCCAGCGACGCCTTCCAAAGGGACCAGCGACCTCGACATCCTCTGAGGACTGCCCCTGCTTCGAAAAGACAAGAAACTCCCGAGGACAGCGGACCTGCTCCAAGAAAAGCTGCAACTTTGTTTCCAGCAGCTTTAAAGAACCCTGCAAGCTCCCCGCAAAAGGCGTGAGACTTGCAACACTGCACCCGGCGACCCCGACTCGGCTGGTGGCGATCCAACACCTCAGGAGGGACCCCAGGACTACTCTAAGACTGTGAGTACAAAAACCTGTCCCCCCTGAGCCCCCACAGCGCCGCCTGCAGAGGGAATCCCGAGGCTTCCCCTGACCGCGACTCTTTGAATCCAAAGTCCCGACACCTGGGAGAGACCCTGCACCCGCAGCCCCCAGGACCTGAAGGACCGGACTTTCACTGGAGGAGTGACCCCCAAGAGTCCCTCTCCCTTGCCCAAGTGGAGGTTTCCCCGAGGAACCCCCCCCTTGCCTGCCTGCAGCGCTGAAGAGATCCCTAGATCTCCCATTGACTTCCATTACAAACCCGACGCTTGTTTCTACACTGCACCCGGCCGCCCCCGCGCTGCTGAGGGTGAAATTTCTGTGTGGGCTTGTGTCCCCCCCGGTGCCCTACAAAACCCCCCTGGTCTGCCCTCCGAAGACGCGGGTACTTACCTGCCAGCAGACCGGAACCGGGGCACCCCCTTCTCTCCATTCTAGCCTATGTGTTTTGGGCACCACTTTGAACTCTGCACCTGACCGGCCCTGAGCTGCTGGTGTGGTGACTTTGGGGTTGCTCTGAGCCCCCAACGGTGGGCTACCTTGGACCAAGAACTGAACCCTGTAAGTGTCTTACTTACCTGGTAAAACTAACAAATACTTACCTCCCCTAGGAACTGTGAAAATTGCACTAAGTGTCCACTTTTAAAACAGCTATTTGTCAATAACTTGAAAAGTATACATGCAATTTTGATGATTTGAAGTTCCTAAAGTACTTACCTGCAATACCTTTCAAATGAGCTATTACATGTAGAATTTGAACCTGTGGTTCTTAAAATAAACTAAGAAAAGATATTTTTCTATATAAAAACCTATTGGCTGGATTTGTCTCTGAGTGTGTGTACCTCATTTATTGTCTATGTGTATGTACAACAAATGCTTAACACTACTCCTTGGATAAGCCTACTGCTCGACCACACTACCACAAAATAGAGCATTAGTATTATCTATTTTTACCACTATTTTACCTCTAAGGGGAACCCTTGGACTCTGTGCATGCTATTCCTTACTTTGAAATAGCACATACAGAGCCAACTTCCTACACTAGGTATCTATTTTGTGGCTTGGATTGTATATAGTTTTCTTTGGTGGTGTGTATGGGGCCTCCTCTTGCTTGTTGTGGTCACAGTTTCCGAAGCAAGTGGGTAGGGATACAGTAATGTGTGAGCAAGTCTGCTCCAGCATTGGATCTTTCATAGATTCACATGCAAGAAACATTCCCCATCTGTCAGCTGAAATCCCATTGCAACATTACAATTGCAGTAAGTGCAGATTTTCATAGAAACCCAATGAATAACGTTCACTGAAGTATCCTCTTCAACTCATTTTAAATAACCCGTAGTCCAAACGGGGAGATGCAAGCGCACCTACAGCCGCTCCTCAGAGTACATAAATAGGAAGTGGACACCAACCTGATGGACACTAAATTCGCAAATCGGGGAATCTACAAGATCTGTTTGCAACAACAAACAACTTCCAGAGCTGCACATCCCGGTTCCCATGGTCAGTCTCTTGCTAGACTGCTGAGAGCTGTGTGCTTCCTCCTGCCTTTGAGCCCTCTTGTAGAATGGAAACGGAGACCTGTGTCTATGACCGTGATCCTTATTGTTCCATCTTGGGCACAACCACCCTAGTACACATCTGCTTGAGGTGCGGGTTCATCCATTCCAACATGACTGTCCAGTAATTTACCTACCTTAGTCACCAAATGGGGAAAAAAGATACTAACAATCTGAGTTTAGGGTCTAAGTGAACTTTGAGTTGAAGCAACATCTCGAGTCACGTGCTGCATGCTCTAAGCAACTATATATATATATATATATATATATGTTCGATGGCATCTGTCGCTGTAGATACGCATGTTCTGCAATAGCTCGCCATCTGGTGTTGGGCCGGAGTGTTACAAGTTGTTTTTCTTCGAAGAAGTCTTTCGAGTCACGGGACCGAGTGACTCCTCCTTTTGTCTCCATTGCGCATGGGCGTCGACTCCATCTTCGATTGTTTTTTTTCCGCCATCGGGTTCGGACGTGTTCCTGTCGCTCCGAGTTTCGGAACGGAAAATTAGCTAATTTCGGAAGATTTTCGTTGGTATTGTTGCGTTCGGGATCGGCGTACTTTGATTCCACACCGCATCGAAGATCGAAGAGCTCCGGTGCCCTTCGGGGTAGTTTTTCGATCCTCCGTCGGGGCCTGGTCGGCCCGACCGCGTGCTGAAGAACGCCGATGGAACGGACCCCGTTCCGTTTCTGCCCCAAATGCCACAATAAGTACCCTTACACAGACCAACACTTGGTCTGCAACCTGTGCCTGTCACCTGAGCACAGCGAAGACACCTGCGAGGCCTGTCGTGCGTTCCGGTCCCGAAAAACACTCCGAGACCGTCGAGCCAGAAGACTTCAGATGGCGTCCACACCGACAGCCCAACGGGAGTTCGAGGAACAGGAAGAAGAAGGTACCTTCTCGATCCAAGACTCAGACTCCGAAGGATTCGACGATACACAAACCGTGAGTAAGACGTCGAAATCCACTCTGAAGAACATTTACAAGGCCCAGGGGACGCCTCTGCCACCAGGCCATGGCTCCACCCATAAATTCGGTGACCGCCCGTCGGCACCGAAAAAGGCCCAAACAGTGCCGAGATCGTCCGACTCCGGTCGAGACACCGGCACGCAGCCTTCTCGGGACCGAGAAAGTGCTGGAGACAAGCCTCGACACCGAGATGCCGGTGCCGACACGGCTCGACGCCGAGACAGCGGCACCGAAACAGATCGACGCCGAGAGGTTTCGGCCCCGAAAAAGAAAAGAGTCACCTCGGAGCCGAAAAAACACGCAGACAGGGTTTCGATGCCGAAACAAACTGCAAGCGACCCAGCTTCAGGCTCTTATACAGAAGAGCACTCGCTAACCTCCCAAATGCAGAAGCATAGGTTTGAGGAAGAGCTGCAAGCAACTGATGTGGACCATACGCAAAAGCGTATCTTCATACAGCAGGGGACAGGAAAAATAAGCACCCTTCCCCCCATTAGGAGAAAGAGAAGGTTGGAGTTCCAGACGGAACAGACACCACAACCAAAAGTGGTGAACAGAGTTACCCCACCACCCTCTCCTCCGCCTGTGATTAACGTCTCACCAGCACAAACTCCATCACACTCCCCAGCTCACACCACCATGAGCCAGGGTGACCAAGATCAGGACGCATGGGACCTATACGACGCCCCAGTGTCAGATAACAGTCCGGAGGCATACCCTACAAAGCCATCTCCACCAGAAGACAGCACCGCGTATTCTCAAGTGGTGGCTAGAGCAGCACAATTTCACAACGTAAGCCTCCACTCAGAACAGGTCGAGGATGATTTCTTATTCAACACCCTCTCCTCCACCCACAGCTCCTACCAAAGCCTGCCTATGCTCCCTGGTATGCTCCGGCACGCAAAAGACATCTTTAAGGAGCCGGTCAAAAGTAGGGCAATCACACCAAGGGTGGAAAAAAAGTATAAGGCGCCTCCTACAGACCCGGCTTTCATCACTACACAGCTGCCACCAGACTCTGTCGTTGTAGGAGCAGCTAGGAAAAGGGCCAACTCTCACACATCTGGAGATGCACCACCCCCAGATAAAGAAAGCCGCAAGTTCGATGCAGCTGGTAAGAGTCGCAGCACAAGCTGCAAACCAGTGGCGCATCGCGAACTCCCAGGCACTACTTGCGCGCTATGACAGAGCCCACTGGGACGAGATGCAACATCTCATTGAACATCTGCCCAAGGACTTACAAAATAGGGCAAAACAAGTGGTTGAGGAGGGACAGACCATTTCCAACAACCAGATCCGCTCCTCCATGGACGCTGCAGATACAGCTGCACGGACAATTAATACATCTGTAACTATCAGAAGGCATGCATGGCTCCGAACGTCTGGATTTAAACCAGAGATTCAACAAGCAGTTCTCAATATGCCTTTTAATGAAAAAGAACTGTTCGGTCCAGAAGTGGACACAGCGATTGAGAAACTCAAAAAAGATACGGACACTGCCAAAGCCATGGGCGCACTCTACTCCCCGCAGAGCAGAGGGAATTACAGCACATTCCGTAAAACGCCCTTTCGAGGGGGGTTTCGAGGTCAAAGCACACAAGCCAGCACCTCACAAGCCACACCGTCCAGTTACCAGGGACAGTATAGAGGAGGTTTTCGGGGACAATATAGAGGAGGGCAATTCCCTAGAAATAGAGGAAGATTTCAAAGCCCCAAAGCCCCTACTACTAAACAGTGACTCACAGGTCACTCACCCCCTCCACACAACACCAGTGGGGGGAAGAATAGGCCATTATTACAAAGCATGGGAGGAAATCACTACAGACACTTGGGTTCTAGCAATTATCCAACATGGTTATTGCATAGAATTTCTACAATTCCCTCCAAACATACCACCAAAAGCACAAAATTTAACAACACACCATTCCAATCTCCTGGAGATAGAAGTGCAGGCACTATTGCAAAAGAATGCAATCGAATTAGTGCCAAACACACAAATAAACACAGGAGTTTACTCACTGTACTTTCTGATACCAAAGAAGGACAAAACACTGAGACCAATCCTAGACCTCAGAGTAGTGAACACTTTCATCAAATCAGACCACTTCCACATGGTCACACTACAAGAAGTATTGCCATTGCTAAAACTACACGACTACATGGCAACTTTAGACCTCAAGGATGCTTATTTCCATATACCAATACACCCATCGCACAGGAAATACCTAAGGTTTGTATTCAAAGGAATACATTACCAATTCAAGGTACTGCCTTTCGGATTAACAACCGCACCAAGAGTCTTTACCAAATGTCTAGCGGTAGTCGCTGCACACATAAGAAGGCAGCAAATACATGTGTTCCCATATTTGGACGACTGGCTAATCAAGGCCCATTCGTTCAAACAGTGCTCAAATCACACAAATCAGATCATACAAACCCTCTTCAAACTAGGGTTCACCGTCAATTTCACAAAATCCAAAATTCTGCCACGCAAGGTACAACAATACCTGGGAGCCATAATAAACACATCAAAAGGAGTAGCCACTCCAAGTCCACAAAGAATTCAAAATTTCAACACCATCATACATCGCATGTATCCAACACAAAAGATACAGGCAAAGATGGTATTACAACTCCTAGGCATGATGTCATCATGCATAGCCATTGTCCCAAACGCAAGACTGCACATGAGGCCCTTACAACAATGCCTAGCATCACAGTGGTCTCAAGCACAGGGTCACCTTTTAGATCTGGTGTTAATAGACCGCCAAACTTACCTCTCGCTTCTGTGGTGGAACAACATAAATTTAAACAAGGGGCGGCCTTTCCAAGACCCAGTGCCACAATACGTAATAACAACAGATGCTTCCATGACAGGGTGGGGAGCACACCTCGATCAACACAGCATACAAGGACAATGGAACGTACATCAAACAAAACTGCATATCAATCACCTAGAACTTCTAGCAGTTTTTCAAGCACTAAAGGCTTTCCAACCAATAATAGTTCACAAATACATTCTCGTCAAAACAGACAACATGACAACAATGTATTATCTAAACAAGCAGGGGGGGACGCACTCCACGCAGTTAAGCCTGCTAGCACAAAAAATTTGGCATTGGGCAATTCACAACCAAATTCGCCTAATTGCACAGTTTATACCAGGGATACAAAATCAACTCGCAGACAATCTCTCTCGAGATCACCAACAGGTCCACGAATGGGAAATTCACCCCCAAATTCTGAACACTTATTTCAAACTCTGGGGAACACCTCAGATAGACTTGTTTGCGACAAGGGAGAACGCAAAATGCCAAAACTTCGCATCCAGATACCCACACAAACAATCCCAAGGCAATGCCCTATGGATGAACTGGTCAGGGATATTTGCTTACGCTTTTCCTCCTCTCCCTCTCCTTCCTTACCTGGTAAACAAACTCAGTCAAAGCAAACTCAAACTCATATTGATAGCACCAACTTGGGCAAGGCAACCCTGGTACACAACGCTACTAGACCTATCAGTGGTACCCTGCATCAAATTGCCCAACAGGCCAGATCTGTTGACACAGCACAACCAAAAGATCAGACACCCAGATCCAGCATCGCTGAATCTAGCAATCTGGCTCCTGAAATCCTAGAATTCGGGCACTTACAACTTACCCAAGAATGTATGGAAGTCATAAAACAAGCAAGAAGGCCATCCACCAGGCACTGCTATGCAAGTAAATGGAAGAGGTTTGTTTGCTACTGCCATATTAATCAAATACAACCATTACACACAACTCCAGAACATGTAGTGGGTTACTTGCTTCACTTACAAAAATCTAACCTAGCTTTCTCTTCCATTAAGATTCACCTTGCAGCAATATCTGCATACCTGCAGACTACCTATTCAACTTCCCTATATAAGATACCAGTCATTAAAGCATTCATGGAGGGCCTTAGGAGAATTATACCACCAAGAACACCACCTGTTCCTTCATGGAACCTAAATGTTGTCCTAACTAGACTTATGGGTCCACCTTTTGAACCCATGCACTCCTGCGACATACAGTTCCTAACCTGGAAGGTGGCATTTCTCATCGCCATTACTTCCCTGAGAAGAGTAAGCGAGATTCAGGCGTTTACTATACAGGAACCTTTTATACAACTACACAAAAATAAAGTCGTCCTAAGGACCAATCCTAAATTTTTGCCAAAGGTTATTTCACCGTTCCATCTAAATCAAACAGTGGAACTTCCAGTGTTCTTTCCACAGCCAGATACCGTAGCTGAAAGGGCACTACATACATTAGATGTCAAAAGAGCATTGATGTATTACATTGACAGAACAAAAAACATCAGAAAGACTAAACAACTCTTTATTGCATTTCAAAAACCTCATGCAGGAAACCCAATTTCAAAACAAGGTATAGCCAGATGGATAGTTAAATGCATCCAAATCTGCTACCTTAAAGCTAAACGACAGCTGCCCATTACACCAAGGGCACACTCAACCAGAAAGAAAGGTGCTACCATGGCCTTTCTAGGAAACATCCCAATGCAAGAAATATGTAAGGCAGCCACATGGTCTACGCCTCACACATTCACCAAGCACTACTGTGTAGACGGGTTATCCGCACAACAAGCCACAGTAGGTCAAGCCGTATTAAGGACATTATTTCAGACTACTTCCACTCCTACAGGCTGATCCACCGCTTTTGGGGAAATAACTGCTTACTAGTCTATGCAGAACATGCGTATCTACAGCGACAGATGCCATCGAACTGAAAATGTCACTTACCCAGTGTACATCTGTTCGTGGCATCAGTCGCAGTAGATTCGCATGTGCCCACCCGCCTCCCCGGAAGCCTGTAGCAGTTTGGAAGTTACCTTCAATTATTTATATATGTATCATCTCAACCTTAAATAGGTGCATACTTAGTCACTCCATTGCATGGGCACTATTACTACAATTCAACTCCTACCTCACCCTCTGCGGGGAAAAACAATCGAAGATGGAGTCGACGCCCATGCGCAATGGAGACAAAAGGAGGAGTCACTCGGTCCCGTGACTCGAAAGACTTCTTCGAAGAAAAACAACTTGTAACACTCCGGCCCAACACCAGATGGCGGGCTATTGCAAAACATGCAAATCTACTGCGACTGATGTCACGAACAGATGTACACTGGGTAAGTGACATTTTCAATATATATATATATATATATATATATATATATATATATATATATATATATATATATGTTCGATGGCATCTGTCGCTGTAGATACACATGGTATGCATGAGCTCGCCATCTGGTGTTGGGTCGGAGTGTTACAAGTTGTTTTTCTTCGAAGAAGTGTTTTCGAGTCACGGGACCGAGTGACTCCACCTTCTGTGCTCATTGCGCATGGGCGTCGACTCCATCTTCGATTGTTTTCTTTCCGCCATCGGGTTCGGACGTGTTCCTGTCGCTCCGAGTTTCGGAACGGAAAGATAGCTGAAGACGGAAGATTTTCGACGGTATCGTTGCGATCCGGTTAGAGATAGACACATACGACGACGCGTTCAACATCGAAGCGCCTCGGTGCCCTTCGGGGTAGATTTCGGCACCCCGTCGGGGCCTAGTCGGCCCGACCGCGTGGAGGACAACGCCGATGGATCGGACCCCGTTTCGATTCTGCCCCGAATGCCACAACAAATATCCTTATACGGACCTGCACTCGGTCTGTAATCTGTGCCTGTCACCCGAGCACAGTGAAGAATCCTGCGAGGCCTGTCGGGCGTTCCGGTCCCGAAAAACTCTGCGCGACCGTCGAGCGAGAAGACTGCAGATGGCGTCCACGCCAAAGGAGCATCGACAGTTCGAGACAGAAGAAGAACAGGAGGAATCCTTTTCCATCCAGGATTCAGACTCCGACGAGCTACACTCTACAAGAACTGTGAGTAAGACGTCGAGAACAAACCTTAAAAAAGGAAAGAAGGCCCAGGGGACGCCACTGCCAACCGGCCATGGCTCCACCCATATTCTCGGTGACCAACAATCGGCACCGAAAAAGGCCCATTCAGTGTCGAGATCGTCCGACTTCGGTCGAGACACCGGCACGCAGCCTCCTCGGGACCGAGAGAGTGCTAAACAGAAGCATCGACACCGAGAGTTCGGTGTCGACACCGATCGACGCCGAGACAGTGGCGCCGAAGACCATAGAGGCCAAGAATTTTCGGCACAGAAAAAGAGGAAGGTTACCTCGGAGCCGAAAAAACAATCGACAGGGCTTTCGGAGCCGAAAAAAGCGACATCAGACCCTGTTTCTGGCTCCTATACCGAAGAGCATTCTATGTCTTCTCAAATGAAGAAACATAGATTTGAACAAGAACTGCAATCCACTGACGTGGATCACACGCAAAAGCGTATCTTTATTCAGCAGGGGACTGGGAAGATCAGTACCCTTCCACCTGTCAAACGAAAGAGAACGCTTCAGTTTACTCCTAAGCAACAAACAACACAAAAGGTAACACCTCCTCCCTCGCCTCCACCTGTAACTCCGGCTTCGCCAACTTACACCCCGTCACATTCGCCAGCTCACACCGCCATGAGCCACGACGACCAAGATCAGGATGCGTGGGACTTGTACGACGCACCAGTGTCTGATAACAGCCCAGACACATACCCAACTAGGCCATCACCACCGGAAGACAGCACAGCCTACTCACAAGTGGTGGCTAGAGCAGCTCTATTCCATAATGTGGAACTACACTCGGAACAAGTAGAGGATGATTTTTTATTTAACACCCTCTCCTCAACCCACAGCTCCTACCAAAGCCTGCCGATGCTCCCAGGCATGCTACGCCATGCAAAGGACATTTTCAAGGAGCCAGTTAAAAGTAGGGCAGTGACGCCTAGGGTGGACAAAAAGTATAAGGCGCCTCCCACGGACCCTGTCTTCATCACCTCTCAGCTGCCACCAGACTCTGTGGTGGTAGGGGCTGCCAGAAAACGGGCAAACTCACACACTTCTGGGGATGCACCTCCCCCAGATAAAGAAAGTAGGAAGTTCGATGCAGCCGGGAAGAGGGTTGCTGTCCAAGCAGCAAACCAGTGGCGCATCGCAAATTCACAAGCGCTGCTAGCGCGATACGACAGAGCCCACTGGGATGAGATGCAGCATCTCATTGAACATCTCCCAAAAGATCTGCAAAAAAGAGCAAAACAGGTTGTTGAGGAGGGTCAAAACATTTCCAACAATCAAATACGCTCCTCCATGGATGCAGCAGACACGGCCGCAAGAACCATTAATACGTCGGTTACCATCCGTAGGCACGCATGGCTCAGAACGTCTGGATTCAAGCCAGAAATTCAGCAGGCAGTGCTTAACATGCCAGTAAACGAGAAACTTCTGTTCGGTCCGGAGGTCGACACAGCTATAGAAAAGCTCAAGAAGGACACTGACACTGCCAAGGCCATGGGCGCACTCTACTCCCCGCAGAGCAGAGGATCTTATAACACCTTCCGCAAAACACCTTTTAGAGGAGGGTTTCGGGGTCAAGCCACACAAGCTAGCACCTCACAGTCCGCACCGCCCACCTACCAGGGACAGTACAGGGGAGGTTTTCGGGGCCAGTATAGAGGGGGGCAATTTCCTAGGAATAGAGGAAGATTTCAAAGCCCCAAAACCACTACCAACAAGCAGTGACTCACACGTCACTCACCCCTCCCACACAACACCAGTGGGGGGGAGGATACATCAATATTACGAAGCATGGGACAAAATAACTACAGATACATGGGTCCTAGCAATTATCCAACATGGTTATTGCATAGAATTCATGCAATTCCCTCCAGACATACCACCAAAATCACAAAATTTATCAAAATACCATTCACAACTTCTAGAGATAGAAGTTCAAGCACTACTGCAAAAAAATGCAATAGAATTAGTACCAAGCACACAAATAAACACAGGAGTTTATTCACTGTACTTCTTGATACCAAAAAAGGACGAAACACTGAGACCAATTCTAGACCTCAGGGTAGTAAACACATTCATCAAATCAGACCACTTTCACATGGTCACACTACAAGAAGTGTTACCATTGCTCAGAAAACACGACTACATGACAACCCTAGACCTCAAGGACGCATATTTCCATATACCAATCCATCAATCACACAGGAAATATCTAAGGTTTGTATTCAAAGGAATACATTACCAATTCAAAGTATTGCCTTTTGGTTTAACAACCGCTCCAAGAGTATTCACAAAGTGCCTAGCAGTAGTCGCTGCACACATCAGAAGGCAGCAAATACATGTGTTCCCGTATCTAGACGACTGGCTAATCAAAACCAGTTCGCTCACACAATGCTCAAACCACACAAATCAAGTCATACAAACCCTCTACAATCTAGGGTTCACCGTCAACTTTGCAAAATCAAACATTCTGCCAAGCAAAGTACAGCAATATCTAGGAGCCATAATAGACACGACAAAAGGAGTAGCAACGCCAACTCCACAAAGGATCCACAATTTCAACAGGGTCATTCAACACATGTCTCCAAACCAAACAATACAAGCAAGAACAATACTACAGCTCCTAGGCATGATGTCCTCATGCATAGCCATTGTCCCAAACGCAAGACTGCACATGAGGCCCTTACAACAGTGCCTAGCCTCACAGTGGTCTCAAGCACAGGGTCACCTTCTAGATCTGGTGTTGCTAGACCGCCAAACTTACCTATCGCTTCTATGGTGGAACAGTATAAATTTAAACATAGGGCGGCCTTTCCAAGACCCAGTGCCACAGTACGTAATAACAACAGATGCTTCCATGACAGGGTGGGGAGCACATCTCAATCAACACAACATAAGAGGACAATGGAACATACATCAAACAAAACTGCATATAAATCATCTAGAATTATTAGCAGTTTTTCAAGCACTAAAAGCTTTCCAACCAATCATAACCCACAAATACATCCTTGTCAAAACAGACAACATGACAACGATGTATTATCTAAACAAACAAGGAGGAACACATTCAACGCAGTTAAGCTTGTTAGCTCAAAAAATATGGAAGTGGGCAATCCACCATCAAATTGGTCTAATAGCACAGTTTATTCCGGGGATCCAGAATCAGCTGGCAGACAATCTCTCTCGAGATCACCAGCAAGTCCACGAATGGGAAATCCACCCACAAATTCTGAACACCTACTTCACACTCTGGGGAACACCACAAATAGACTTATTTGCAACAAAAGAGAACGCAAAATGCCAAAACTTCGCGTCCAGATACCCACACAAGCAATCCCAAGGCAATGCCCTATGGATGAACTGGTCAGGAATATTTGCTTACGCTTTTCCTCCTCTCCCTCTCCTTCCTTACCTGGTAAACAAATTGAGTCAAAACAAACTCAAACTCATTTTAATAGCACCAACGTGGGCAAGACAACCCTGGTACACAACACTGCTAGATCTGTCTGTAGTACCACACATCAAACTGCCCAACAAACCAGATCTGTTAACGCAACACAACCAACAGATCAGACACCCGGACCCAGCATCGCTGAATCTAGCAATCTGGCTCCTGAAATCCTAGAATTCGGACACTTACAACTTAGCCAAGAGTGTATGGAAGTCATAAAGCAGGCCAGAAGGCCATCCACTAGACACTGCTACGCAAGTAAGTGGAAAAGATTTGTTTGGTACTGCCATCATAATCAGATACAACCACTAGAGGCAACTCCAAAACATATAGTAAATTACTTGCTCCATTTACAAAAAGCAAAGCTAGCCTTCTCTTCTATTAAAATACACCTTGCAGCAATATCTGCATACCTGCAAACTACATATTCAACTTCCTTGTATAGGATACCAGTTATCAAAGCATTCATAGAAGGGCTTAAAAGAATTATACCACCAAGAACACCACCTGTTCCTTCATGGAACCTAAACGTGGTTCTAACAAGACTCATGGGCCCACCTTTCGAACCCATGCACTCTTGCGGAATACAGTTCCTCACCTGGAAAGTTGCCTTTCTCATCGCCATTACATCTCTAAGAAGAGTAAGTGAAATTCAAGCGTTCACAACACAAGAACCTTTTATACAAATACATAAAAATAAGGTCGTCCTACGACCTAATCCAAAATTTTTACCAAAAGTTATTTCTCCATTCCATCTAAATCAAACGGTAGAACTACCAGTATTCTTCCCACAGCCAGATTCTGTGGCTGAAAGAGCACTACATACATTAGATGTCAAAAGAGCATTAATGTACTACATTGACAGAACGAAGAACATCAGAAAAACTAAACAGCTATTTATTGCATTCCAAAAACCTCATGCAGGTAACCCAATATCAAAACAAGGTATAGCCAGATGGATAGTTAAATGCATCCAAATCTGCTACCTTAAAGCAAAAAGACAACTGCCCATTACTCCCAGGGCACATTCAACAAGGAAAAAAGGTGCTTCAATGGCCTTTTTAGGAAACATCCCAATGCAAGAAATTTGTAAGGCAGCCACTTGGTCTACGCCTCACACATTCACCAAACACTACTGTATAGATGTGCTATCCGCACAACAAGCTACAGTAGGTCAAGCTGTATTAAGAACTCTATTTCAGACAACTTCTACTCCTACAGGCTAAACCACCGCTTATGGGGAACTAACTGCTTACTAGTCTATGCATACCATGTGTATCTACAGCGACAGATGCCATCGAACTGAAAATGTCACTTACCCAGTGTACATCTGTTCGTGGCATCAGTCGCTGAGATTCACATGGACCCACCCACCTCCCCGGAAGCCTGTAGCAGTTCAGAAGTTACCTTCAATTTTGTACATTTGTATATATATTACTTAATCCTTTAATAGGTACATACTTACATTTTTCATTGCGCGGGCACTATTACTATAGTACAACTCCTACCTCACCCTCTGCGGGGAAAACAATCGAAGATGGAGTCGACGCCCATGCGCAATGAGCACAGAAGGTGGAGTCACTCGGTCCCGTGACTCGAAAACACTTCTTCGAAGAAAAACAACTTGTAACACTCCGACCCAACACCAGATGGCGAGCTCATGCATACCATGTGAATCTCAGCGACTGATGCCACGAACAGATGTACACTGGGTAAGTGACATTTTCAATATAAATCGTTTTAATTGGTTTGAACCGCAATAGTAAAAACTACATTACAGGGACATTACATTGCTGCTATTACATTGTAATTTATCGTATACCCTCCTTCCTCTGCTGGGGCCTCCATACAAAGTATTCTTAAGAAGAAAAAACACTTGCAGTAGTCCAAATCCAATATTAGATTGCAGAAGAGTGCATAGTATGTCATCTGCAGCACTACAAATATCGACAGAATAGGCAAGTAATATTCCTTGTTGGTATTCTGCCACCAGGAAATCAGAGCATTACCAGTTTATCAGAAAACAGGAGGAGGAAATCTGCTTGCTTGTCTGTCTGGTAATTGACTGGCTTTGGTCCTCACACAAGCTCCTACCCAGACATCAGCAGCAATTCTGGAAAAAAAACAAAAAACGCAAAAGCAACCGGGTGTGTTCCTTTCTAAGAGCATTCTGAATTCCCAAATGCAACTTCACACTTACATTTTCCCTTGGCACCACTATGATTATCAGCAGTTGTTTCTTCTTCCAGTTCTAAGCCTCACAAGTTGTTGTTTCCCCAAATATTACAGTTTTACTGCTTGATAGTTGTTAAATATCCTCCCCAGCTTTACCTTGTGCCACACCGGATAAGGAGAGAGTATATGGTACTGATTTCAGCCAACAGCTCAGCACTCTGCTGGGGGCATTTTCATTTTTATTTGTATCACAAGTAGACATAGCAGAGATGCTATTGGGCTGATGCCCACTTTTGTGCCCCCAGTAGGTAGTGTTAAAGTAATGTTGCCCTTATTATAGACCTAACATGTTGAGGCTAGGCGTGCAGTAGGTGAGCATTTATTAATATTAACTTTTCTTTTAATAACTGTTGTCACAAAGTTCTTCTTTGCACGCATGTTTGTTTGTATTTGCATGGGTTTGCTGTCATTCTTCCTGTGCAGACACCTTCTCCTGTCATCTTGTTGGACCAGTTCACTCCTTGGTTGTTTCCACAGTCAGTCAACCCTATCCTTTGGTGGTTTTCTCCATTGTTTGCTCTGCTGAATAGTCGCCATACTGTTCACGGGTCTGCTCTACTGAAAGTCCTTAGAGCACATGCTTGCCCCACAGTCTCTCATCTGTGGTAGCCACTGATCTACACTTTGCTACTATCCCTTTGTTTGCTCTACTGATTCAATCCATTTGCCCATGTGATTTACTTGAACCCAACCTATCTTCAACAGTCCAAAAAAAATAACTTCTGGTATTCACTGGTCAACGTTCTCGTTTGTGTTTAGCTTTTTCTTCTCTGTTCAGTCTCCACTCACAAAAAAATAAATATGCCTGTATTCTGACCTGCTGTTCTCAATCCATTTCCGTACCCCACCCCCTGAAAATAAAAACCAAAAAACAAAACTACACATCCTCTGATTTGCCAAACTATTTGTTATTTTCAGGTCACATGCTCCCTGTCGCTCTAATTGTCTTCTGAAGCACTTATGCGTCACAGCCGCATTTCTTGTTCTCTCCAAGTGCATTCCTAGCTCTTTCACTCTTATCAAACTTCTTTGTGCCATCCCCAAGCTCTCTGTAGTTTCCTTTGCCTCTATATTCTAATCTATTCTGCCTTTTTTCATGTCTTCTCCTTGGGGTAAGTGTGCTGCTCTACCTCTCAGAAGCTGAGCCAGCCCTCACTTTCGTTCTTGTTTTGTTTTGGTGTAATGTCTAGCTTTATTTGCAGCTCCTTCAGCAGACTGCGTCCTCTGGGAACCTCAACAACCTGAGTGGCCTCCACCCAATGGGAGGTTAGTATGTCTGATACATAAACTGAAGCTGTATGCCCGAAACGTTCTCTGGAGACTTCTCGGATTGCAGCAGTCTTGTTTATTTGCTGGTTGATAGTCTTGATTTTTGACCATTGTTTTCTTAATTTTTTATTGTATTATCCCTTCTTTTATCAGTGATATATCCTGTTTTATTTTCCAGTCTCCCTGTTGATGATGTAGTTCTGCTTACTTGTAGTTGAGTCCTCTCAATCTTTTCCTGTCCTCTGGCCATTTTTGTCCTACTTTTTCATTTTCTCCTCCATACCTGTTATATTGCAGAATTCAGATACCGCTTCGTTTTACTGACGAGCCCATAAAGTTTCATGACTTGCAGCTGGTACCTGCCTCGTGGGAATACATGCTTTAATAAGGTGTTGAGTGTAGTTTGCCCTAAGTGGAAGGTATTGGGGTGAGATGCAGTGAAACCGGTCCACCCGACTTGGAGACACTGGTATGCAATCAGGTGTTATCTGTTTTGTCCACACATAAGCTGAGCACGCCTTGCCTTCGCTAGTGATTTACACACATTACATATTGAACGCCACGCCCTCCCCCTCAATAAGGGTCTATTAAGCATCCAGGGATTGCCTGTGGGTTTAGCCCAGAGAACTTACATCGCAGAGGCACTGCATCCATGACATAGGTGGGTTGTAGACCAGTCTAGGAGTAGACTGAGAGCACTAATAGCTCAGCTCATGGCAGTCAGCAGACATCATAATATATGTGTAGGAAAGTTGCCTCTCTCTATCTTGGTTACCCCCACTTTTTGCCTGTTTAGCAGGATCCCGGTGAACACAAACACACTGACAACCAGGACCCCAGTGACTGTGCTGTTGTCTCTAAATCTGGTTGCTGGTAACTTTTCATTCTCAGAATTGGCATACTGGTCCCCCCTATCTAAGTCCCTAGTATATGGTACCAATGTACAAAGGGCATTGGGGCTCCAGGGGATCCCTATGGGCTGAAGCAGTTATTCTGCCACCCAAATGGAGCCCATGGAAAGGGTTCTGCAGGCCTTCCATTGCAGCCGGAGTGAAATGGTGCATGCACCCGTTTTCACTACAGGTCACTAGAAGTCACCCCTATGGTAGGCCCTCTCTGCCCAGAGGGCAGGGTGCAGGTAACTGTATGTGAGGGCACCCCTGCACAAGCAGAGGTGCCCCTGCAAACTCCAGATCCATATTCCTGGACTTTGTCAGTGCAGGGACGCCATTTGGACATAGGTCACTACCAAGGTCCAGCCAATTAATGGTAACTCCCAACCTGGGCATGTTTGGTCCAGCTGCTGCCTCCCCTCAGGCAGATTTCTGCTCTCTTGCTGCTTGATCTGATCAAGCCCAGGAAGGCAGAACAAAGGACTTACTTTGGGAGAGGGAGGTAACACCCTCTCCCTTTGAAAATAGGTGTGACTGCATTGGGAGGGGTAGCCTCCCCAAGCCACAGATTTGCGTTGAAGGGCACATTTTGTGCCCTCCATGCATATACCAGTCCACAGAGGTTCAGGGACCCCCAGTCCCTGCTCTGGTGCACAACTGGACAATGGAAAGGGGAGTGACTACTCCCCTGTCCATCACCCCAGGGGTGGTGCCCAAAGCTCCTCCAGAGGGTTTCTGGGTTCTGCCATCTTGATTCCAAGGTTGGCCGGGAACTCTGGGAGCATCTGAGATGCCAGGCAGGTGATGTCAGAGCCCCCTTCTGAAAGGTGCTTATCCGGTTAGGTGACCAATCCCTCTTTCAGGGCTATTTAGGGTTCTCTCTCTGGGTGGGTCCTCTGGCCTCGGGAACTGCAACTGTAACCTCCAGGACCTGACAAGCTGATTCCAAGAAGAAGGTGCTCTTCACCAACATTGTTTCCAGGGCTCCTGCCAGTTTTGCAACAATTTCCTTGCCGTGCATCCTCAGGCTGCAACCTTTCATCCTGCACAAGAAGGAATCTCCCTTGGAATGAAGGAGTCACTCCCCTGCAACTGTAGGCACCAACAACAAGTGACAACAGACTGCATTGATCCTCAGTCCTGCTGAGCTGTGTGGATCCTGCGTCACAGGTGGGGGTCCGGAGTAGTCCTCTTGGTCCTCTCTGCCAACTGTCTAACTTTGGTGGAGGTAAGCCTTTGCCTTCCCACGCAGGACAGTACCCCGTGCACTATGTCTCTTGCAGTTGCCAAGGTTTGTTTGCATCTCCTCCAAGGGATCTTCAGGTGATGTGTAGCTCCAGCCCCCGGCACTCCATCCTGCAAACCACAGCCTCCTGTGTGGTTCTCATGTGGTGTGGGATTCTCTTTTGTAGTGCTGCGTGGGCCCCTTCTGCGACTCCTGTGTCCATGGTCTGTGGGGCTCCTGTGGGTGCTGCCCCTGCGGACTCTCTGCAACGCTGAGGGTCCCCTGTGACTCCCCCCCCAACTGGATTGAGTCGTCCTGGACTTTGCTAGTACCCGGCAGCACCTCTTTTCCACTAACCGCGAGTTAGCTTTTGCCAAGGCTTGTAGGTGGAAATCATGCACAGACACCCGTCTGCAATCTCCCTTCCGGCGTGGGACATCTTCTGCATCCATCAGAAACTCTTCTCCGGCTCCAGGGCTGCAGATATAACCTGTTCTTTATCACCGTCGACCAACTCCTGCATCCAGAGCTGGGTGGGCAGTAGCTCCTGCTCCTCCTGAACTCTACTGTGACTCTTGGACTTGGTTCCCTCTCTCCATAGGTCTTCTTTCTTCAGGAATCACTGCTGGTTTTCTTGCAGTCTTCGCCGGGTGTCTTTTATTTTTTTATTTTGACTCTTTTTGGGTGGTTTGGGGAAATGCAGTGTTTTACCCCTGCTTTCCTGGTCACTGGTTACTTACCTTTGTGGTTTTCTAATACCCCCAGCTCACCGCTGCGCAGTTTACTTACCTAGGTGGGGGTACCATGTTCGCATTCCTTTTTTTAGCATATGGTTTGTTCTCCCCCTAGGGTCACTGTTGGTTATTGCTATTTGCTTTGTTTTCTAACTTTTTCTATGCCTAGTTCTGATTGAGTGTATATATTTAGTGTATTACTTACCTCCTAGGGGTGGGTCACCTGACTAGTATTTTGTGGTGATTTTGTGCCAAAAAATAAAGTACCTTTATTTTTGTACAACTGTTTTCTTTCATGTGTGTGAGTACTGTGTAACTACAGTGGTAATGCATGAACTGTGCATGTTTCCTAGATAAGCCTTGGCTGCTCATCCACAGCTAAATCTAGAGAGTCTGGCTTCTAGACACTGCCTACATTTCACTAAGAGGGGATACATGGACCTGGTAGAAGGTGTAAGTACCATAGGTACCCCACCACACACCAGGCCCGCTCCTTAGAATTTGGTCCTGCGACCATAGTCCAACAGTAGTTTAATCCATTAGTTAGAGAATGAGAAGGGGCTTCAAAAGAAGGAACAAGGGACCCCAGAGCAAGACCAACGGGCAGAAATAGGGAAGACTGTACTGGATGACTCCTTTAACCTCTTCCATTTTTAGGGTCGAGCCTGCGTTGCAAGCGCTTGCGTGACGCTTTAGGTATTACAAAAGGGCTTGGAGCCCTGTCGACGTCACGTCAGTGTTTTTCATTGGTTCGTGGGCTTGCCTATTAAAATCTGCTTGCTTTCATTAGTCGAAGGCATGCATACGTCATGCCTTTTCCGGTGGCTAGCCCTCCTTGAGCGCATCGACCAAGTACAGAAAACATGCGAGGCTCGCTGATTTCTGTCCGGCTCGTGGACTACTTTTTCTCTATTTTCCTAGCGCGATTTCGCTTGGCAGAAGTCGAGCGCTTTACACAGTTAATTACACTTTTTCGGGTTACGTACATAAATGCACTTTTGCCGATAGGGGAAAAGTCCGGTTAGGAGTTTACAACGCTATCTACTCTAACACGAGCAAACAAGAGACCCGTTGCATTGCAAATGCTTGTTAAGTCTTGTTTACCAGGCAGCACATGTGCTGTTTGTTTGCCAAATTCACATGTGTAGGGAGCTAGGTTGTAGTTGCAGAACCCCCCAAAAAACACACACTTTGTGCCTGTTTTTTAGATGCTTTGACTGAAGTGCACTGGATTCCTGCTAACCAGTTCCGCAGTGCCAGTGTTCTTTACCTAAAGCAAGCCCCAAGTGACCAGGCCTAGCAGGGCGACCAACTATCAGGAGGGGCCTGTGACGTCACCTGCCTAACCTGGCCAATCAGATACTCTCCGGGACCGCTACCCATCTTGGATTCAAGATGGCAGAATCAAGTGGCCACCTAAAGGAGCTCTGGGCACCACCCCGGGGTGGTGATGGACAAGGGAGTGGTCATTTCTCTTTCCATTGTCTAGTTTCACGCCAGAGCACGGACTAGGGGTCCCTGGACTGGTGCAAACCGGTTTATGCACTGAGGGCACCAAATGTGCCCTTCAAAGCGTAAGTGGCTTGGGGAGGCTAGCCCTCCCAACCCATGTAACAGCTATTTCAAAAGGGAGAGTGTGTTGCCTCTCTCTCCCTACAGAAATCCTTTGTTCTGCCTTCCTCTGCCTGAACTGGTCAAGCAGCAGGAGGACAGAAGCCTGTCTGAGGGGTGGCAGCAGCGTGGGCTGCCTGGAAAACCCCAGAAAGTTGGTAGGAGCAAGGCTGGGGGGGTCCTCTAAGGAGCCCCCAGAGTGCATGGTATCATACAACCAATAGTATTGGGGTATGATTCTGACATGTTTGATACCAAACATGCCTAGGTTCGGAGTTTACCATTATGTAGCTGGACATAGGTACCTATGTCCAGTAAACAGGTAAAATGGCTTCCCACACTCACGAAGTCCAGGAAAATGGGGCTGGAGTTCGTAAGGGCACCTCTGCTCATGCAGAGGTGCCCTCACACACAAGTACTTGCACCCTGCTCTCTGGCGTAGGAGGGCCTACCATAGGGGTGACTTACAGTGACCTGGTGCAGTGACCCGTAGTGGAAAGGGTACATGCACTTCTCTTCCAGGGGATCCTCATCAATAGTCATAAACATTGAATATTCCCGCCCTTGTGCGGGGACCCCGGAGCATATATAAAATACACACATATTATACATGTGTAAAACAGCAATGCAGGCTATAATGTTAAACAGGCTAAAATGCTTTATTTCTATGAATTTTTTTTTTTTTTTTTTTTTATATTATAAAATTACAATAGAGAATAAATATCTACCCAAGCCCCCAAAACTGGGCTTAGGGAAGTAAGCAGCAGTAAACTCTAGAGAAAAAGAGAAAAAACTACATTGAAAAACAAAGGAGCATTCTTAGCCAATAGGCTGCATGCAGGTTAACACAGGAGAACCATAAAAACTTTGGCACCGTGCCTTTAAGACCCTGAGCACCTCCAGTATCCCACCATGCCTCAGGGGTGAAGGAAAGGTGACAGTTGGTACACAGTTAGGTCAGTTCTTTTTTCCGGCTTCTTCTGAGAGGATCCTGGAGCATTGAGCTCTCAGTTTTTCTGAGTTTTTTCTCAGAAAAATCCTTTAAAAAGCGTTTTTTCCTGTTTCATTCGACAGATAACATCTTTGTCTGTGTTTGGCAGTTTTTTCCTGACAGAAAAATGCCTTCACTTTTTGTCAAATGCCCTTCTTGTGGGAAGAAGGCCCAGTCAGACCCACACTCTCTTTGTATTGTGTGCCTGCCTCAGAGTCACTGCCCTGACACTTGCAAGCACTGCAAGAATATGTCAAAGAGGACTCTGAAGGACAGAGAGAAGATCAGGCTACATGGGCTTCATGAGAGGCAGAAAACATCGTCCTCCTCTCTTCCCAGGCAACTAGCAGGCCATTCTCAGGAGAGAATGGCTAGGTCGACGTCAGCAGGTAGGAAAGTACCTGTTTGTTCCCCGTCGACGTCGTCGCTGCCACTGTCTCACCGGCATAGATCGCCGTCGACCGTGAAAGACCCGACGTCGAAGGAGACGGCGTCGAGGGAACACCATCGCAGGGGCAGATCTCCGTCGACGGCGCCCGCCGATCGACGTCGAGCCATCGCTGGCGTGCCCAGTCGCCGCCAAAGGCCGTACGCCCCCGACGTCAAGAGACGCGACGTCGAAATCGCCACGACGGCATGAGAGACATCCGCCGTCGACCTCCCACCGCTCCACGTCGAGGCACACGACGGCGAGTAGGTCGAGGTCCAAAGATCACCGTTCGACGTCGAGGCACTCAACGTCGAGGCAAGAACAAGCGATGGGGCGCCCTTCGACGTCGACACAGCCGTCGACGTCGACACAGGTTTTACCTGTCCCGCAGGGAGTAGAACATCGCCCTTCGCCAGCAGACAAGCCCGCACCATCTCCCGTGGTCTCCATACCGAGCGACTCATCTCGTTCAAGAGCGGCATCATCTGGACATGTTTCGCCCATCAACCTATCTCCAAGATGGCTAGAGAGCCTTAACAGACCAGCGGCCTCCCCGGATTCGCAGTATTCGCGAATGTACTCGCCTACTGCCTCCCTTCCAAGAACGCCATCACCGACAGCAAGGGCAGAACGGGCTCGTTCTGTTCCTCGTCAACCGACCGCGAGGCCTGGGCGCTCTGCTACAGCGTCTCGCAGCAGGTCTCGTTCTCAACGGCGATCCAGGTCTCGTTCACGAAGAAGATCACCCTCTTGGTCGTCGTCAGGATCATCTGTCGGGCGTTACTCACCCACCCTAACAGATTCTCCACCTGCTAGGGTCTCACCGTGGGATGACATTACCACGTTTAACGAGGTGCTGTTAAGGGGAGCGCAGAAATTAAACATAGAGGTTCCAGAGCCATCTACCTCCTCGTCAGTCATCTTTGAGACTCTGCAGCATAGATCAGCGTCAAAAAAGCTACTGCCTCTAGTGCCTGGTTTGTTGCAGCCAACCATGGACACTTTTCTGGCCCCAGCTACACTCAAATCTGCCCCGGCTAGGATTCTGAAAAAATATATGGCTCCCGAACAGGACCCTTTGTTCCTAAGAAAGGATCCGCCACCGGACTCTGTAATATTGGCCGCAGCCTGAAAAATCCACTCGGTGGAATCATCCTCCACGGTCCCCCCGGATAAAGAGAGCAGACATCTAGACTCTCTAGGGAGAAAGATGTACGGCGGCTTCGGCAATGAAAGTCTCCAGTGCTTCTGCACTCCTGGGCAGGTGTGACCATTCTCTGTGGGACTCCCTCAATAGATTCACAGAGAAATTGCCCAGAGAAGACAGACAAGATTTTCAAGAGATCCTGCAGGAGGGATGCCTGGTATCCAACCAGGTTATCAGCGCGGTGGCAGATGGGGCGGATCTAGCTGCACATGGGTATGCACATGGAATCTGTGCAAGAAGGTCTTCCTGGCTGATACTGACTGGGTTGAAACAAGAAGCACAACAGTGTATCCTGAATCTCCCATTCGCCGGGAACTCGCTGTTCGGTACCCATGCAGACGAGGAAATGGCCTGCATGAAGACCGAGGTGGACACCATGAGGGCGGTAGGCCTGGAAAGGAAGAAAGATTTCAGGAGAAGGTATAGGCCTTATGACAGGCGCCCTTTCCAGCAGAGGGTTCAATCCCCTCACTGGTCCCAGAGGCCACAACAACGGCAGGGACGCCCTCTCTTTCAGCGAAGGAACACAAGGGAGCGAGGGTCAAGTAGACCTCAGCAGTCCACACCGAAAGCGCCGGCCAAACAATGAAATCTCGCTTCCCTCGACACTGTACACCACTCCGGTGGGGGGAAGTATTGCAGGTTATCTTCACGAGTGGCACTCTATCACAAGAGACAAATGGGTGCTCAATATTGTCGAAAATGGCTACTCTCTTCTTTTCAAACAGCCTCCACCACACTTGCCACCAGCCAAATGCAATCCATCTCAGCCTGCTGCGCAAAGAGGCTCTCGCCCTCTTACAAAAGAATGCCATAGAAAGGGTTCCACCTGCGCACAGAGGAAAGGGGGTTTACTCCTGTTATTTTCTGGTGGCGAAAAAGGGCCTAGAGGGCGTCTTCAGACCATTTCTGGACTTACGGCTGCTGAACAAATACATAAGAAAACAGAAGTTCAGGATGCTAGCGCTTCACCAGATTTTCCCTCAACTACATCAGGGAGACTGGATGTGCTCCATCGACCTGCAGGATGCATATTTTCACATCCCAATAGCTCCCAAGCATCAGAAATTCTACCATTTGGCCTAAAATCTGCCCCACGCGTCTTCTCGAAATGTATGGCGGTGGTAGCGGCACATTTTCGAAAACAAAAGATATTCATCTACCCATACCTAGACGACTGGTTACTGAAGGCTTCTTCTCCGGAGCAGGCGAGAAGCCATCGGGACATTGTGCTCAGGGTTTGCGAGTCTCTAGGTCTTCAGGTCAATTGCCAAAAGTCAACCTTGATTCCAACACAGAACCTTCACTACCTGGGAGCTATAATAAACACAGAACTCCAAAGAGTGTATCCTTCGGAGGAACGACTATCCTCAATAGACAGGAAGTGTCAGGACCTGTTGAAAGCCAACGCACCTACGGCACGTCAGGTGACATCGCTGCTGGGCTCCATGGCATCATGCATTTTCATTGTCCCAAATGCCAGACTGCACATGAGGCCCCTCCAAGAGGCATTGGAGAGCAACTGGAGCCAAAGGACAGGTCGCTGGGAGGACAGAGTGAGACTACCGGCAGCGGCACTTCAGTCATTGAAATGGTGGATGCACAGACCTCACCTGTCAGTAGGTGCTCCGTTTCACCAGGTAGTTCCATCCGACACTCTCGTAACGGATGCGTCTCTTCAGGGATGGGGGGCTCATCTGGGTCCCCTTCAAGCTCAGGGCCTGTGGTCAGACAAGGAAAAGCAGTACCACATCAATCTGCTGGAACTCAGAGCGGTCCATCTGGCTCTCCAGGCTTTCACACCATTAATTCAGGGGAAAACTCTCCTAATACAAACGGACAATACAACCACGATGTATTATTTGAACAAACAGGGGGGAACGAGATCCCTACCCCTATCTCGAGAGTCCCAAACGATATGGCATTGGCTCCTGGCCAGAGGAATGTCACTTACAGCGGTTCACCTGCCAGGACAACAAAACGTGGAAGCAGATTTCCTGAGCAGACACCTAGAGGACGCACACGATTGGCTCCTACACGGCGAAGTTGTCGAATACATCTTTGCTCAATGGGGTCGACCTCAATTGGATCGCTTCGCAGACGAAGTAAACAAGAAATGCCCAGACTTCGCATCCAGGTTCTACCTTCCGGGATCTCGAGGGAATGCCCTGTTGATCGACTGGTCAGGGATATTTCTCTACGCCTTTCCACCGATTCCCCTCATACCGGCGGTGATCAACAAACTTTACAGATCTAGAACCAGAATGATTCTCATAGCGCCACAATGGCCCCGTCAATTCTGGTACACAGATCTCCTCAACCTATCCGAAAAACCTCACAGGAGGCTGCCGTGCAGACCGGATCTTCTGAGGAGAATGGAGGGCAGGATTCTACATCCCAACCTACCCTCTCTGAGCTTAACAGCATGGCTCCTGAATTCCTGCAGTATGGGCACCTAGGGCTCTCACAGGAGTGTATGAACATCTTGAAAGAGTCCAAACGACCTTTCACGCGGCGTTCTTACGCTTTTAAGTGGAAGAGATTCTACATATGGTGCTGTCAACAAGGCCAGAATCCCATACGGGCTCAGGAGGATGTCATACTGTCCTATTTACTTCATCTGGCAAAGTCCGGTCTGCAGGTATCATCCATTAAGGTACATTTGTCTGCCATTACAGCCTATCGTAAGTCACCTTCTCAGGAATCCTTTACGAAACCTGTAGTCAAGGATTTCCTAGAAGGTTTGAAAAAAGTTTTTCCTCCCATTCGGAGACCATCTCCTCCATGGGAACTGAACATAGTATTGTCAAAACTTATGGGCCCTCCTTTTGAGCCTATACACAAGGCCTCTTTACAACACCTTACGTGGAAGACGGCTTTTTTGGTGGCCATTACTTCGGCAAGGAGGGTCAGTGAAATTCAGGCTTTGTCTTCCAAAGAACCGTACACGGTTTTTCACGATAATAGAGTGGTTCTGCGAACTCACCCATCTTTCCTTCCGAAAGTGGTGTCAGAATTCCATATCAATCAGACTATATCTTTACCGACTTTCTTTCCCAATCCGGAGACTCCGGCAGAGAAAGCATTGCACTCCTTAGACTTGAAAAGAGTGCTGAAATTTTATTTGGATAAAACAAAATCGATTAGACATTCCAACCGATTGTTTGTAAATTATGGTCTTTTGAGGACAGGAGAGGCAGCATCTAAACGAACTATATCAAGATGGATAGTTTCTTGTATTGTTAATACTTACCAGCTGGCTAATAAACAATTACTAGCTAGGCCTAAAGCGCATTCCACAAGGGGAAAAGCGGCTACTGCTGCCCTCCTTAACAATGTTCCAATATCTGAGATTTGTAAGGCTGCTACATGGAAGTCTGTACATATGTTTACTAGACATTACTGTTTGGACTCAGATGCAAGAGCGGATGCCCAAGTGGGGCAGGCCTCTCTGAGAAATTTATTTGCATAATATGTATCTATTCCTGCACTTCTATTAGACAGTCCGCAGAGTTTAGGGATGGGCTTGCTAATCTATTCACTGTTTATGACTATTGATGAGGATCCCCTGGAAGAGAAGGATAAGTTACCGTATTTATCGGCGTATAACACGCACTTTTTCTCCCTGAAAATAGGGGGCAAATGATGTGTGCGTGTTATACGCCGATATAAATTTAAGGTTTTTTTTTCCAGAAATTTCCTCTTAAAATGAGGTGCGTGTTATACGCCGGTAAATACGGTACTTACCTGTAAATCCTAGTTCTCTTCCAGGGGTATCCTCATCAAAGTCATAAACAACCCACCCTCCTCCCCGGACTCACGTCTCCTAGAAGTGCAGGACAGACTGTCTTTCGAATCAGTTACACAGATTGTCACCGTAAAAAAGTACTGACCTAACTGTGAACCAACTGTCACCTCTCCTTCACCCCTGAGGCATGGTGGGATACTGGAGGTGCTCAGGGTCTTAAAGGCACGGTGCCAAAGTTTTTATGGTTCTCCTGTGTTAACCTGCATGCAGCCTATTGGCTAAGAATGCTCCTTTGTTTTTCAATGTAGTTTTTTCTCTTTTTCTCTAGCGTTTACTGCTGCTTACTTCCCTAAGCCCAGTTTTGGGCTTGGGTAGATATTTATTCTCTATTGTAATTTTATAATATTAAAAAAAAAAAAAACTTCATAGAAATAAAGCATTTTAGCCTGTTTAACATTATAGCCTGCATTGCTGTTTTACACATGTATAATGTGTGTATTTTATATATGCTCCGGGGTCCCCGCACAAGGGCGGGAATATTCAATGTTTATGACTTTTATGAGGATACCCCTGGAAGAGAACTAGGATTTTCAGGTAAGTAACTTATCCTTTTTCACGCAGGCTGCAATGGCAGGCCTGCAGATAGTTTGCATGGGCTCGCTATGGGTGGTATAATACATGCTGCAGCCCATGGGGAACCCCTGGTGCCCCAATTCCCTGGGTACGTAAGTACCATAAAGTAGGGAGTTACATGGGGGCACCAGTATGCCAATTGTGGGAGGAGTAACGTTCCATGCAACCAAATGTAGAGGGAGAGAGCACAGTCACTGGGGTCCTGGTTGGCAGGATCCCATTGAACACACTTGAAACACACTGACAGCAGGCAAAAACTGGGGGTAACAAAGCCAAAAAGAGGTTACTTTCCTACACCACTAGACAAACATTTTTTGGATCTATAACCAGCCTGACTCCGTGGATTAATTCAAGCATGTGATTATATGAAAGACCTCATTGCTGAAGAAACTGAATTCCAAGTTAATAACTAATTTAGAAGCATTAGGTTTTAAAATATTTTTTAAATCTCAATCTGTATGTGTTTTAGTGTATATGACTGATTCACTGCACTAACTAGAGATTTGTGCCCATAGTGGCTATTCAGTTGAAATTCAGTAGTGTGCCCTGGTACATTACTGTTAAATGAGTATACTCACAAGGATCTTGGCGTGCATCAGGACTCTTAAAAACATACATCACGTGAGCAGAAATTGAATATACACTCTTAATTTTGGCTAAATAATGTAAGCAAGAGCCAGTGGCAAGCATAGCCCAAGAGCTTTAACCTTTGTCTTTGTTCTATATTTCAGGACTCAATGCCATGCAGCTGCAGAACTTGGCAGCATTGGCAGCAGCAGCTACTGCAGGTCAGAATGTGCCAAGTGGGTCTTCGTCTCTCACCACCTCTAGCAGCCCCCTCAGTGTCTTTGCCAATTCAGGTAAATAAAACGTTTTATTTCCATTTCCAGACAAAGCCCCCAGAAGGCGAATAGAGAGGATCCAAACGTGCAAACAGTGGAAAGCCACTAATTTATTCTTGCAAGCGTCTCATGAGTATCTAGTTATTGAGTCTGTTATTTAGCCTGCGTGACCTTTCGGGGGCTTTGGATAATCAGTTCTTTCTGAGCAGTGTTATCTGGGTACTGTTTGGCCAGTTCTGTGGTGCAAAGGCAGTTCAACATTGAGGGGGCGTCCAAAGTGCACCCTTCTTAATGAGAGTAGCTACTGCTCTCTTGACCCAGGTTATAAGAGATTGACAGTGGCCACACAACCTGTAGTCTGGGTTCAGTCTGCTTGGTAGCATATGTAGGTATACATTTCACACAGTATACAGCCCAGCCATCTAGTGTTGAGGTTGAACGTTGTCAGATTGTGTTCAAAGAATAGGTTTCGGTTTTGAGGTAACTCATGATTGTTCCCATGAAATTCACAATACACCTGTGTAGGAAGCTGGCCTGGTGTGTGGTGGGTACCTGTGGTACTTAGCTTATACCAGGTCCAGTTATCCCTTATTAGTGAAATGTAGGCAGTGTCTAGAAAGCCAGGCTGTCTAGAGGTAGCTCTGGATGAGCAGCCAAGACTTATCTAGGAGACATGCAAAGCTCTTGCAATACCACTGTAGTCACACATTACTCACACACATGAAAGAAAACACTCAGTTGTAGAAGAATAAAGGTACTTTATTTTTTGGAACAAATCACCACAAAATACTAGACAGGTGACCCACCCTTGGGAGGTAAGTAATACACTGAACATATACACTAGTAATCAAAAATAGGCACAGAAAAGGTTAGAAAACAGTGCACATAGCAATAGCGACCCCAGGGGAGCCCAAACCATATACTAAAAAAAATTGAATGCTAACAAGGTGCCCCCACCCAGGTAAGTAACTGTGTAGAGGGGAGCTGGGGGTATTAGACAACCACAAAGATAAGTAACACAGTTCCACCTCAACCCCACAAAATACGGGGAATGCAGGAGTAAAACACTGGATTTTTCCCAAATCGCCTAAAAGGAGGAAAAGACACCCAGAGAAGACTGGAAGAAAACCAGCGGTGGATTCCTGAATAAAGACCTGTGGAGAGAGGGGACCAAGTCCAAGAGTCGGTGGAGTCCAGGAGGAGTACAAGCTACTACCCACCCAGCTGTGGATGCAGGAGTTGGTTGATGGTGATGAATAGGAGGTCAGCACTGCAGCCCAGAAACCGTAGAAGGGTTCCTGATGGATGCAGAAGATGTCAATCTCTTGTCTCTTCAAGACTCTACAATTAAAAAAATTCTTCAGTGTGGAAGTGAATTGTCGCCTCCCAAGTCTGTAGGGTTTACACCTTGTGGGGAATTGACACAAACAAATGTCTGTGACTGACCCATTTGTGGCTTGCCTGCGGTACCTAGGGTATAATCATGACTCTAAGGCCTGCAGTGAACCTGGGCATGCTTACACCTTGTGGAACTCTGTGGCCCAAATGTTGCCCATGTGTAAGGAAATGGCTCAGTGGCATGGTTACTGTAGGAAGTCGGCTCTGTATGCACTATTTCAAAGTAAGGAATAGTATGCACAGAGTCCAAGGGTTCCCCTTAGAGGTAAGATAGTGGCAAAAAGAGATAACACTAATGCTTTATTTTTTGGTAGTGTGGTCGAGCAGTAGGCTTATCAAAGGAGTAGTGTTAAGCATTTGTTGTACATACACACAGGCAATAAATGAGGAACACACACTCAGAGACAATTCCAGGCCAGTAGGTTTTTATATAGAAAAATATCTTAGTTTATTTTAAGAACCACAGGTTCAAATTTTACATGTAATACTTCAAATGAAAGGTATTGCAGGTAAGTACTTTATGAACTTTGAGTAATCACAATAGCATATACACTTTTCACATAAATCACATATAGCTATTTTAAAACTAGACACTTAGTGCAATTTTCACAGTTCCTAGGGGAGGTAAGTTATTGTTAGTTCTTGCAGGTAAGTAAACCGCCTACGGGGTTCAAGTTTCGGTCCAAGGTAGCCCACTGTTGGGGGTTCAGAGCAACCCCAAAGTTACCACACCAGCAGCTCAGGGCCGGTCAGGTGCAGAGTTCAAAGTGGTGCCCCAAATCGCATAGGCTTCAATGGAGAAGGGGGTGTCCCGGTTCCAGTCTGCCAGCAGGTAAGTACCCGCGTCTTCGGAGGGCAGACCAGGGGGGGTTTTGTAGGGCACCGGGGGTTCGCCATACCGGTGCCATCAGTAACTGGACTTAAGCTTTTTGGATTATTTAGGACTATATATGTATTTCTATGGAACCTTTTAAGATGTTTTTTTTTTAAATTAGGAAGAACTACCCTACAAAGTTTTCCAAAATTAGTTATTTGGTTTTTGCTGAAGTATTGTGACTCCCTCAGGTACCACTGCTGAAAGGCAATCCCCATGTCAGACACTGGCAAGTGAGAACTGGTTGCCCCATGACCCAGGAATGCCAACAAGTTTTGGGAAGAAAAAAACAAATCTGTGGTCATCTTCACAAGGTTGCTTGGTTTGCAGCGGTGGGTTTAGCGATTGGTGGGACGGGATGGGAACATGCTAGGGTATTTGCTGTCAGAGGCAGGTCAGTGCTGCCATCCATGCGGGGAGAGTTCACAGAATTGGTGACTAAATGGATGGAATAAAGGTTACCTTTCTTACCCTGCAGGTTCCAACCCCAGCTCAAGTAGTAGCAGTTCTGCTAACCACATGGCATCGCTTGGAGCATTGCAGTCGTTGGCCGGAGCCACCGGTGGCCTCAACATGAGCTCCTTAGCAGGTACTTTTTGGTCTGTCATTGCAGCAGTAAGCAAAACCGAGAAAGCAGTGAATAACAATGCAAGTGTGGATGAACGCTCATTCAGAATGCAGGTGACCTGAGGGAAGATTGACTGCTGAGGCTTTTAAGTGCTTTGCTGTCCTTTTGAATCTGTACCCTTCGATTATCCATGGGATGAGCTCCTTCTGTGTGTGGTCCTCCGAGAAGGGGTGGACCTCAGATCTTAAATCTCCCTTCATCCCTCTAAGCACTGGTAATCGTGCCCCACAAGTACATATCTTCTTGTTCCTGGCGTTCTCGCCCCAGCACCCTCGCACATTGTTGCTCTCCCGTGTTACCTTTCCCTGTGAGATGTTACTTGGCTGGTGCGTACTAATGGTGTAGGGCACAGCTAGCATGTGTCTCAATGGCCAGTGAGTTGTACCCATGCCAGAATCCACCAGTGCTGTCTACACTTTACATTTATTGAATGTGAAATATGTTATGTAGTAAACCCGAAGGTCCAACCAAGGCCTCCCCTCAGAGCTCTGTTGCACAGGTTCATGTGAAGGATGTGCTAATGCTGGTGCTTTCTCTCTGCAGGCATGGCTGCCCTGAACGGCGGGCTCGGTAACAGCGGCCTCTCCAATGGCACGGGCAGTACCATGGAGGCTCTCTCCCAGGCCTACTCTGGCATCCAGCAGTATGCCGCTGCTGCGCTGCCCTCACTCTATAACCAGAGCCTGCTCTCCCACCAAGGTCTCGGGGCGGCTGCAGGGAGCCAGAAGGAAGGTAGGTGGAACCCGCGATTCCCTGCACTCTACAGCCAGAGACGCGGAGAGGACACCGAGGCTGGTGAGGATGCCCTTTTCCAAGGTTCAGACAATGTGGGGTGTAGAGAAGCACAAGAGGGAAGGTTGTGATAGTAACAGCGTAAGGATCAGGTTAGTGACCTCAAAGTGCAGTGTTCACCAGTAGGTTCGCTGGGTGCAGGGATTGTTTGCTGTCCTCGTGTGCTGAAAAGGGGAGGGAGGTGCTCACGTGCAAGTGTATCCTTTGTTTGGATGATGTTGATGGGGCTTCCAATGCTGTTGACTGGGTCAGATGAGAGGTAATCCACTGACTAACTGGGTATAACATAGAGTGCTAGGTCACTCTCGTCTCCAAATGGGAGACAGAGCTCCAATCCTGACAGACGAGCAGGGGTGTCTAACAAGCGCCTGTAGTGCAGATAAGATGGGAGAGCAAAGAACCTCTGAGTGCTCTGCTTGTGATGGTCTTGTCTGAGATCTCTCTTACATTAACTGTTTTCAAGGTCCAGAGGGAGCCAATCTGTTCATCTATCATCTGCCCCAGGAGTTCGGAGACCAGGACATTCTGCAGATGTTTATGCCATTTGGCAATGTTGTGTCCGCCAAAGTTTTCATCGATAAGCAGACGAATCTCAGCAAATGTTTTGGTAGGTCCTAATGTGTTGAGGATGTCGACACTTGTTTGTTTTTACGCAAAGTCGTCTTTGCTTGCACCTCATTAAACAGGCTGTGCCCAAACCTAGAGGTCAGGGTTGCATTCCCTGGTCTGCTTTCCTTGTTTTTATGGGTTCTTTCAAGGTGGCAGCTACAAGATTGAAATACCCTCCCACTGTGAACCATAGGCCTAATGACAAGTGAGCAAAGCAAGAGAGCTGGTCCCCTCCATTCACCTATCAATCCACCTTTTCACTCTTTCAACATGGCAGGCTCCCAGGGCTACCTCCTGCTTCCTTTCTTCCTTTCATTGTTTATCTCCTTTTACCCATTTTTATACTTTCCCTCTGACTGTACATGGGTCACATAGCAGCTCATTCATTTGCCTATGGCCCTGTGTTACATGTTATTTATTAGATGTTGTCTGCAAGTATACGTACTGATCAGGCTTTAGTGGCTGAGGTGGGTGTTCGACTCACTGGGTCCTTTCTTAATGGTGAACTTTGGTTGTTCCCTTTGGTACCTTGCAAATACCTAGGGCGTTCTAGTATCTCATGCCATAGCATATTTCTGCCATCTAGAGGCAGGTTCAGACATTTCTACATTTTTGCTTTTCTTAATGTTTTGTGGTAAAGGGAAGTGCCTACCAGATTGTGTGCCTATAATGAGGTTCCTGTGATGTTAAGAAGCAGCTTTGCCCAACAATGGCTTAAAAGCAGAATGGTCTTTCTGCCACGGCGTTCAGTTGCAGCATTCAAAGTGTGAAAGTCTAAAACGTTATCAACGGAAAGACATTATAAGCCACTGTGCATACATGGGGCTAATGAAACAGCCCTATTTAAATAAATATTGTATTGTAGTCCTGGCTCGAAGGATGATCAACAGTTCGATCAATAGTGACTTTGTGCAAAGGTAAGGAGCGGTGGAAAGGGGTGGTAATTGTCCGTTGGGGCTTATCGGCTCCGGGACACTCCTTGGAGTAACTGTGCACGTTATAAGTCGCTTTCATCATTGTCTGTTAGCTTTTCCCTTTACGCATTTCTTTTGCTGGTTAAAATATTGTCTCATCTGAGAACTCCTGAAAGGCCACCAAAAATGTCTATCAATTCTGTGTTTTTAAAAAAAATCCCTTTTGCTTAGCCAACTGGTAATCATTGGCTTGTAGGGCCAGTTCCGGAAGTTCTTTAGTGGCATATACAAGGCTTCCTTATAGCCAGAAGATCATTTTTAAATCTCAGAACCTTCTTCAACTCATTGTTCTTTGAAAGAGATACTCTTTCACTCCAATTTTTCAGCCTTTTCCAACATGTTTATAGTTTACTCTGTGTTTATTCTTGAGAGGACATCCGCTTTTTAATTAGATGATCTGGGTCAGAATGTGATGACAAAATTAAAGTCTGCGAAGAATGAGGCCTGTAAAGAAATGGCTCCCTGTTGCAGTTACCCCCCCACTTTTTGCCTGATACTGATGCTGACTTGACTGAGAAGTGTGCTGGGACCCTGCTAACCAGGCCCCAGCACCAGTGTTCCTTCACCTAAAATGTACCATTGTATCCACAATTGGCACACCCTGGCATTCAGATAAGTCCCTTGTAACTGGTACTTCTAGTACCAAGGGCCCTGATGCCAAGAAAGGTCTCTAAGGGCTGCAGCATGTCTTATGCCACCCTAGAGACCCCTCACTCAGCACAGACACACTGCTTACAAGCCTGTGTGTGCTAGTGAGAACAAAATGAGTAAGTCGACATGGCACTCCCCTCAGGGTGCCATGCCAGCCTCTCACTGCCTATGCAGTATAGGTAAGACACCCCTCTAGCAGGCCTTACAGCCCTAAGGCAGGGTGCACTATACCATAGGTGAGGGTACCAGTGCATGAGCACTGTGCCCCTACAGTGTCTACACAAAACCTTAGACATTGTAAGTGCAGGGTAGCCATAAGAGTATATGGTCTGGGAGTCTGTTTTACACGAACTCCACAGCACCATAATGGCTACACTGAAAACTGGGAAGTTTGGTATCAAACTTCTCAGCACAATAAATGCACACTGATGCCAGTGTACATTTTATTGTAAAATACACCACAGAGGGCACCTTAGAGGTGCCCCCTGAAACTTAACCAACTATCTGTGTAGGCTGACTGGTTCCAGCAGCCTGCCACACTAGAGACATGTTGCTGGCCCCATGGGGAGAGTGCCTTTGTCACTCTGAGGCCAGTAACAAAGCCTGCACTGGGTGGAGATGCTAACACCTCCCCCAGGCAGGAGCTGTGACACCTGGCGGTGAGCCTCAAAGGCTCACCCCTTTGTCACAGCCCAGCAGGGCACTCCAGCTTAGTGGAGTTGCCCGCCCCCTCCGGCCACGGCCCCCACTTTTGGCGGCAAGGCTGGAGGGAACAAAGAAAGCAACAAGGAGGAGTCACTGGCCAGTCAGGACAGCCCCTAAGGTGTCCTGAGCTGAAGTGACTCTAACTTTTAGAAATCCTCCATCTTGCAGATGGAGGATTCCCCCAATAGGGTTAGGATTGTGACCCCTTCCCCTTGGGAGGAGGCACAAAGAGGGTGTACCCACCCTCAGGGCTAGTAGCCATTGGCTACTAACCCCCCAGACCTAAACACGCCCTTAAATTTAGTATTTAAGGGCTACCCTGAACCCTAGAAAATTAGATTCCTGCAACTACAAGAAGAAGGACTGCCCAGCTGAAAACCCCTGCAGCGGAAGACCAGAAGACGACAACTGCCTTGGCTCCAGAAACTCACCGGCCTGTCTCCTGCCTTCCAAAGATCCTGCTCCAGCGACGCCTTCCGAAGGGACCAGCGACCTCGACATCCTCTGAGGACTGCCCCTGCTTCGAAAAGACAAGAAACTCCCGAGGACAGCGGACCTGCTCCAAGAAAAGCTGCAACTTTGTTTCCAGCAGCTTTAAAGAACCCTGCAAGCTCCCCGCAAGAAGCGTGAGACTTGCAACACTGCACCCGGCGACCCCGACTCGGCTGGTGGCGATCCAACACCTCAGGAGGGACCCCAGGACTACTCTGATACTGTGAGTACCAAAACCTGTCCCCCCTGAGCCCCCACAGCGCCGCCTGCAGAGGGAATCCCGAGGCTTCCCCTGACCGCGACTCTTTGAACCTAAAGTCCCGACGCCTGGGAGAGACCCTGCACCCCCAGGACCTGAAGGACCGGACTTTCACTGGAGAAGTGACCCCCAGGAGTCCCTCTCCCTTGCCCAAGTGGAGGTTTCCCCGAGGAACCCCCCCCTTTCCTGCCTGCAGCGCTGAAGAGATCCCGAGATCTCTCATAGACTAACATTGCGAACCCGACGCTTGTTTCTACACTGCACCCGGCCGCCCCCGCGCCGCTGAGGGTGAAATTTCTGTGTGGACTTGTGTCCCCCCCGGTGCCCTACAAAACCCCCCTGGTCTGCCCTCCGAAGACGCGGGTACTTACCTGCAAGCAGACCGGAACCGGGGCACCCCCTTCTCTCCATTCTAGCCTATGCGTTTTGGGCACCACTTTGAACTCTGCACCTGACCGGCCCTGCGCTGCTGGTGTGGTGACTTTGGGGTTGCTCTGAACCCCCAACGGTGGGCTACCTGGGACCAAGAACTAAGCCCTGTAAGTGTCTTACTTACCTGGTTAACCTAACAAATACTTACCTCCCCTAGGAACTGTGAAAATTGCACTGTGTCCACTTTTAAAACAGCTATTTGTGAATAACTTGAAAAGTATACATGCAATTTTGATGATTTGAAGTTCCTAAAGTACTTACCTGCAATACCTTTCGAATGAGATATTACATGTAGAATTTGAACCTGTGGTTCTTAAAATAAACTAAGAAAAGATATTTTTCTATACAAAAACCTATTGGCTGGATTTGTCTCTGAGTGTGTGTACCTCATTTATTGTCTATGTGTATGTACAACAAATGCTTAACACTACTCCTTGGATAAGCCTATTGCTCGACCACACTACCACAAAATAGAGCATTAGTATTATCTCTTTTTGCCACTATCTTACCTCTAAGGGGAACCCTTGGACTCTGTGCATGCTATTCCTTACTTTGAAATAGCAGATACAGAGCCAACTTCCTACATTGGTGGATCAGCGGTGGGGTACAAGACTTTGCATTTGCTGGACTACTCAGCCAATACCTGATCACACGACAAATTCCAAAATTGTCATTAGAAATTCATTTTTGCAATTTGAAATTTTTCTAAATCCTTAAAAGTCCTGCTAGGGCCTTGTGTGTTAAGTCCCTGTTTAGCATTGTCTTTTAGAGTTTAAAAGTTTGTTAAAGGTTTGAAATTAGATTCTAGAAACAGTTTTAGATTCTTTAAAAAGTCTTCCAACTTTTAGCAAAATAATGTCTGATACAGAGATGCAGGTGGTGGAACTCGACACCACACCTTACCTCCATCTTAAGATGAGGGAGCTAAGGTCTCTCTGTAATATCAAAAAGATAACCATTGGCTCCAGACCTACCAAAATTCAGCTCCAGGAGCTGTTGGCAGAGTTTGAAAAAGCCAACCCCTCTGAGGATGACTTCACAGAGGAAGAAATTAGTGACTTGGAGGGCAATTCCCCCCTTCCAGTCCTAAATAGGGAGACCAGGGCCTCTCAAGCCCTGTCTCCAAAAATGATAGTCAGAAATGTTGCTTCCCTCACAGGAGGGTCCAGCATTTCTGAAATCACTGAGGATGCTCTCAGTGAAGATGACCCCCTGTTAGCCAGGATGGTCAAAAGATTGGCTTTGGAAAAGCAGCTCCTAGCCATAGAAAGGGAAAGAAAAGAGATGGGCCTAGGTCCCATTGATGGTGGCAGCAACTTTAAATAGGGTCAGAGATTCTCCTGACATCCTAAAAATCCCCAAAGGGATTGTAACAAAATATGAAGATGGTGATGACATCACCAAATGGTTCACAGCTTTTGAGAGGGCTTGTGTAACCAGAAAAGTGAACAGATCTCACTGGGGTGCTCTCCTTTGGGAAATGTTCACTGGAAAGTGTAGGGATAGACTCCTCACACTCTCTGGAAAAGATGCAGAATCTTATGACCTCATGAAGGGTACCCTGATTTAGGGCTTTGGATTCTCCACTGAGGAGTATAGAATTAGATTCAGGGGGGCTCAAAAATCCTCGAGCCAGACCTGGGTTGATTTTGTAGACTACTCAGTAAAAACACTGGATGGTTGGTTAACTGGAAATGAAGTGTGTGACTATGTTGGGCTTTATAATTTGTTTATGAAAGAACACATTTTAAGTAACTGCTTCAATGAAAAGTTGCATCAGTATCTGGTAGACCTAGGTCCAATTTCTCCCCAAGAATTGGGAAAGAAGGCAGACCACTGGGTCAAGACTAGGGTAACCAAAACTTCCACTGGGGGTGACCAAAAGAAAGGGGTTACAAAAACTCCCCAGGAGAAAGTGGGTGACACTAGAAACAAAGAAAAAGAGTCCTCTGTAGGCCCCCAAAAACCAGAACAGGTGGGTGGGCCCCAAGACACAACCCAAAACAAAGGTGGGTACCAGGGTAAGAACTGGGATGCCACTAAGGCATGGTGCCACAACTGTAAACAGTCTGGGCACCACACCAAGGACACTTCTTGTCCCAAAAACAAACCCCAGAACAAAATTCCAGGGGTAACCAGTGTAGCCATGGGAGATGACTCCTCAGATGAGGAGGTCTTCCTAGCCTTCAACTGGAAACAGGGCCCAACAGGTGAGTTGGAGATTCCAGAGGGAAGTAGACACTTCCACCACCTACTGGTGAATGGAATCCCAACCACTGCCCTGAGGGACATTTGTGCCAGTCACACTATTGTGCATGACAGGCTGGTGCTCTCAAACCAGTACATCCCAGGTGAGACTGCCAGGGTAAGAGTTAGCCTAGACAGGGTCACTAAGAGGCCTGTGGCTTTAGTGCCCATAGAAGTGGGTGGCACTCTTAGCTGGAGAAGGGTAGTAGTCAGTACAGACCTCCCCCTTGATTGTCTCCTTGGAAATGACTACCCAGAGGTTAGTCAGAGCCCAAGAGAGAAACTGGTCCAGTGCCAGTCCTCTCCCAAGGATTCTGGAAGTCCTGCCTCTGCAGTAAATGCAAGCAGGCCCCAGAAGAAGAAGAAAAGAAAACAGAGTAGGAAGGGTGGACAACCTTTAGCCAAGGTTACAGCAAGCCAAGGAGATTCTGCTCCAGTAGGGGAGAACTCCAAAAATGGCCCTGATAAAGTCCAACCTGACCCACAAGAAGTCCTGGCTAGTCAGGCAACTGTTAAACCTGAGTGGGTGGCTCCTCAGCTAACAGAAGAAAGAGTGGAAGAAGGGTGTTTACTACAAGATGTGGTAACCCCCCACTCCAATACAGCAGACAGGCAACCTGAACCCAAAGAAGCCTGTAACTTAGCCCCTTCCCTTTTAGGTGAAGAGCTAAAGGTGTGGTTCTGGGCACTGACAGCTGTCAGTGGCCTCTGCTGGGTGTTAGCCTTTATGGCTGCACTATCCTTAGCATGGTGGTCTGACCCCATGCCAAATGGCAAGTGTAAAGAAATGGCTCCCTGTTGCAGTTACCCCCCCACTTTTTGCCTGATACTGATGCTGACTTGACTGAGAAGTGTGCTGGGACCCTGCTAACCAGGCCCCAGCACCAGTGTTCCTTCACCTAAAATGTACCATTGTATCCACAATTGGCACACCCTGGCATTCAGATAAGTCCCTTGTAACTGGTACTTCTAGTACCTAGGGCCCTGATGCCAAGGAAGGTCTCTAAGGGCTGCAGCATGTATTATGCCACCCTGGAGACCTCTCACTCAGCACAGACACACTGCTTGCCAGCTTGTGTGTGCTAGTGAGGACAAAACGAGTAAGTCGACATGGCACTCCCCTCAGGGTGCCATGCCAGCCTCTCACTGCCTATGCAGTATAGGTAAGACACCCCTCTAGCCGGCCTTACAGCCCTAAGGCAGGGTGCACTATACCATAGGTGAGGGTACCAGTGCATGAGCATGGTACCCCTACAGTGTCTAAACAAAACCTTAGACATTGTAAGTGCAGGGTAGCCATAAGAGTATATGGTCTGGGAGTCTGTCAAACACGAACTCCACAGCACCATAATGGCTACACTGAAAACTGGGAAGTTTGGTATCAAACTTCTCAGCACAATAAATGCACACTGATGCCAGTGTACATTTTATTGTAAAATACACCACAGAGGGCACCTTAGAGGTGCCCCCTGAAACTTAACCAACTGTCTGTGTAGGCTGACTGGTTCCAGCAGCCTGCCACACTAGAGACATGTTGCTGGCCCCATGGGGAGAGTGCCTTTGTCACTCTGAGGCCAGTAACAAAGCCTGCACTGGGTGGAGATGCTAACACCTCCCCCAGGCAGGAACTGTGACACCTGGCGGTGAGCCTCAAAGGCTCCCCCCTTTGTCACAGCCCAGCAGGGCACTCCAGCTTAGTGGAGTTGCCCGCCCCCTCCGGCCACGGCCCCCACTTTTGGCGGCAAGGCTGGAGGGAACAAAGAAAGCAACAAGGAGGAGTCACTGGCCAGTCAGGACAGCCCCTAAGGTGTCCTGAGCTGAAGTGACTCTAACTTTTAGAAATCCTCCATCTTGCAGATGGAGGATTCCCCCAATAGGGTTAGGATTGTGACCCCCTCCCCTTGGGAGGAGGCACAAAGAGGGTGTACCCACCCTCAGGGCTAGTAGCCATTGGCTACTAACCCCCCAGACCTAAACACGCCCTTAAATTTAGTATTTAAGGGCTACCCTGAACCCTAGAAAATTAGATTCCTGCAACAAGAAGAAGGACTGCCCAGCTGAAAACCCCTGCAGCGGAAGACCAGAAGACGACAACTGCCTTGGCTCCAGAAACTCACCGGCCTGTCTCCTGCCTTCCAAAGATCCTGCTCCAGCGACGCCTTCCGAAGGGACCAGCGACCTCGACATCCTCTGAGGACTGCCCCTGCTTCGAAAAGACAAGAAACTCCCGAGGACAGCGGACCTGCTCCAAGAAAAGCTGCAACTTTGTTTCCAGCAGCTTTAAAGAACCCTGCAAGCTCCCCGCAAGAAGCGTGAGACTTGCAACACTGCACCCGGCGACCCCGACTCGGCTGGTGGAGATCCAACACCTCAGGAGGGACCCCAGGACTACTCTGATACTGTGAGTACCAAAACCTGTCCCCCCTGAGCCCCCACAGCGCCGCCTGCAGAGGGAATCCCGAGGCTTCCCCTGACCGCGACTCTTTGAACCTAAAGTCCCGACGCCTGGGAGAGACCCTGCACCCGCAGCCCCCAGGACCTGAAGGACCGGACTTTCACTGGAGGAGTGACCCCCAGGAGTCCCTCTCCCTTGGCCAAGTGGAGGTTTCCCCGAGGAATCCCCCCCTTGCCTGCCTGCAGCGCTGAAGAGATCCCGAGATCTCTCATAGACTAACATTGAAAACCCGACGCTTGTTTTTACACTGCACCCGGCCGCCCCCGCGCTGCTGAGGGTGAAATTTCTGTGTGGACCTGTGTCCCCCCCGGTGCCCTACAAAACCCCCCTGGTCTGCCCTCCGAAGACGCGGGTACTTACCTGCAAGCAGACCGGAACCGGGGCACCCCCTTCTCTCCATTCTAGCCTATGTGTTTTGGGCACCACTTTGAACTCTGCACCTGACCGGCCCTGAGCTGCTGGTGTGGTGACTTTGGGGTTGCTCTGAACCCCCAACGGTGGGCTACCTTGGACCAAGAACTGAACCCTGTAAGTGTCCTACTTACCTGGTAAAACTAACAAAAACTTACCTCCCCCAGGAACTGTGAAAATTGCACTAAGTGTCCACTTTTAAAACAGCTATTTGTCAATAACTTGAAAAGTATACATGCAATTTTTATGATTTGAAGTTCCTAAAGTACTTACCTGCAATACCTTTCGAACAAGATATTACATGTTAAATTTGAACCTGTGGTTCTTAAAATAAACTAAGAAAAGATATTTTTCTATACAAAAACCTATTGGCTGGATTTGTCTCTGAGTGTGTGTACCTCATTTATTGTCTATGTGTATGTACAACAAATGCTTAACACTACTCCTTGGATAAGCCTACTGCTCGACCACACTACCACAAAATAGAGCATTAGTATTATCTCTTTTTACCACTATTTTACCTCTAAGGGGAACCCTTGGACTCTGTGCATGCTATTCCTTACTTTGAAATAGCACATACAGAGCCAACTTCCTACATTGGTGGATCAGCGGTGGGGTACAAGACTTTGCATTTGCTGGACTACTCAGCCAATACCTGATCACACGACAAATTCCAAAATTGTCATTAGAAATTGATTTTTGCAATTTGAAAAGTTTTCTAAATTCTTAAAAGTCCTGCTAGGGCCTTGTGTGTTAAGTCCCTGTTTAGCATTTCTTTTAGAGTTTAAAAGTTTGTAAAAGTTTGAATTAGATTCTAGAACCAGTTGTAGATTCTTAAAAAGTATTCCAACTTTTAGAAGCAAAATGTCTAGCACAGATGTGACTGTGGTGGAACTCGACACCACACCTTACCTCCATCTTAAGATGAGGGAGCTAAGGTCACTCTGTAAAATAAAGAAAATAACAATGGCTCCCAAACCTACCAAAATACAGCTCCAGGAGCTTTTGGCAGAGTTTGAAAAGGCCAACCCCTCTGAGGGTGGCAACTCAGAGGAAGAGGATAGTGACCAGGAGGAAAATTCCCCCCTACCAGTCCTATCTAGGGAGAACAGGGTCCCTCAAACCCTGACTCCAAAAATAATAGTCAGAGATGCTGGTTCCCTCACAGGAGAGACCAACACCTCTGAAATCACTGAGGATAACTCCAGTGAAGATGACCCCCTGTTAGCCAGGATGGTCAAAAGATTGGCTTTGGAAAAGCAGCTCCTAGCCATAGAAAGGGAAAGAAAAGAGATGGGCCTAGGTCCCATCAATGGTGGCAGCAACTTAAATAGGGTCAGAGATTCTCCTGACATCCTAAAAATCCCCAAAGGGATTGTAACAAAATATGAAGATGGTGATGACATCACCAAATGGTTCACAGCTTTTGAGAGGGCTTGTGTAACCAGAAAAGTGAACAGATCTCACTGGGGTGCTCTCCTTTGGGAAATGTTCACTGGAAAGTGTAGGGATAGACTCCTCACACTCTCTGGAAAAGATGCAGAATCTTATGACCTCATGAAGGGTACCCTGATTGAGGGCTTTGGATTCTCCACTGAGGAGTATAGAATTAGATTCAGGGGGGCTCAAAAATCCTCGAGCCAGACCTGGGTTGATTTTGTAGACTACTCAGTAAAAACACTGGATGGTTGGTTAACTGGAAATGAAGTGTGTGACTATGTTGGGCTTTATAATTTGTTTATGAAAGAACACATTTTAAGTAACTGCTTCAATGAAAAGTTGCATCAGTATCTGGTAGACCTAGGTCCAATTTCTCCCCAAGAATTGGGAAAGAAGGCAGACCACTGGGTCAAGACTAGAGTAACCAAAACTTCCACTGGGGGTGACCAAAAGAAAGGGGTTACAAAAACTCCCCAGGAAAAAGTGGGTGACACTAGAAACAAAGAAAAAGAGTCCTCTGTAGGCCCCCAAAAACCAGAACAGGTGGGTGGGCCCCAAGACACAACCCAAAACAAAGGTGGGTACCAGGGTAAGAACTGGGATGCCACTAAGGCCTGGTGCCACAACTGTAAACAGTCTGGGCACCACACCAAGGACACTTCTTGTCCCAAAAACAAACCCAAGAACAAAATTCCTGGGGTAACCAGTGTAGCCATGGGAGATGACTCCTCAGATGAGGAGGTCTTCCTAGCCTTCAACTGGAAACAGGGCCCAACAGGTGAGTTGGAGATTCCAGAGGGAAGCAGACACTTCCACCACCTACTGGTGAATGGAATCCCAACCACTGCCCTGAGAGACACTTGTGCCAGTCACACTATTGTGCATGACAGGCTGGTGCTCTCAAACCAGTACATCCCAGGTGAGACTGCCAGGGTAAGAGTTAGCCTAGACAGGGTCACTAAGAGGCCTATGGCTTTAGTACCCATAGAAGTGGGTGGCACTCTTAGCTGGAGAAGGGTAGTAGTCAGTACAGACCTCCCCCTTGATTGTCTCCTTGGAAATGACTACCCAGAGGTTAGTCAGAGCCCAAGAGAGGAACTGGTCCAGTGCCAGTCCTCTCCCAAGGATTCTGGAAGTCCTGCCTCTGCAGTAAATGCAAGCAGGCCCCAGAAGAAGAAGAAAAGAAAACAGAGTAGGAAGGGTGGACAACCTTTAGCCAAGGTTACAGCAAGCCAGGGAGATTCTGCTCCAGTAGGGGAGAACTCCAAAAATGGCCCTGATAAAGTCCAACCTGACCCACAAGAAGTCCTGGCTAGTCAGGCAACTGTTAAACCTGAGTGGGTGGCTCCTCAGCTAACAGAAGAAAGAGTGGAAGAAGGGTGTTTACTACAAAATGTGGTAACCCCCCACTCTAATACAGCAGACAGGCTCCCTGAACCCAAAGAAGCCTGTAACTTAGCCCCTTCCCTTGTAGGTGAAGAGCTAAAGGTGTGGTTCTGGGCACTGACAGCTGTCAGTGGCCTCTGCTGGGTGTTAGCCTTTATGGCTGCACTATCCTTGGCATGGTGGTCAGACCCCATGCCAAATAGCAAGTTAGGCCCCCTGACCCTGTTGGTCATGGTGGGGTTACTCCAGCTCTGGGTAACCTCTTTGGGTAAGCTAGGGATGACCCTGGCTAAGATAAGATTAGCAGAGGTGGATACCTCTAAACCCAAAATAAAAAGAATGGGTGGAGACATTGAAGAGGCAGGCAAGAGGCAATTCAGACTAGGTCCTATCACTGTGGAAGTGGGTCAGTTCCCCAAAGGGAATGACCTGAACAGAAGGATGTAAGGCAGAGTAGGCCCTGCAACTAACCAGCCTATTTCTCCTACTCTTCCTCGCCTGACAGACTAGGAAGACTCTCCCAGCTTGGGCTGAGTCTCCTGGCCTGTGGGCTGGGGGGGGCTTGTGTAAAGAAATGGCTCCCTGTTGCAGTTACCCCCCCACTTTTTGCCTGATACTGATGCTGACTTGACTGAGAAGTGTGCTGGGACCCTGCTAACCAGGCCCCAGCACCAGTGTTCCTTCACCTAAAATGTACCATTGTATCCACAATTGGCACACCCTGGCATTCAGATAAGTCCCTTGTAACTGGTACTTCTAGTACCTAGGGCCCTGATGCCAAGGAAGGTCTCTAAGGGCTGCAGCATGTATTATGCCACCCTGGAGACCTCTCACTCAGCACAGACACACTGCTTGCCAGCTTGTGTGTGCTAGTGAGGACAAAACGAGTAAGTCGACATGGCACTCCCCTCAGGGTGCCATGCCAGCCTCTCACTGCCTATGCAGTATAGGTAAGACACCCCTCTAGCCGGCCTTACAGCCCTAAGGCAGGGTGCACTATACCATAGGTGAGGGTACCAGTGCATGAGCATGGTACCCCTACAGTGTCTAAACAAAACCTTAGACATTGTAAGTGCAGGGTAGCCATAAGAGTATATGGTCTGGGAGTCTGTCAAACACGAACTCCACAGCACCATAATGGCTACACTGAAAACTGGGAAGTTTGGTATCAAACTTCTCAGCACAATAAATGCACACTGATGCCAGTGTACATTTTATTGTAAAATACACCACAGAGGGCACCTTAGAGGTGCCCCCTGAAACTTAACCAACTGTCTGTGTAGGCTGACTGGTTCCAGCAGCCTGCCACACTAGAGACATGTTGCTGGCCCCATGGGGAGAGTGCCTTTGTCACTCTGAGGCCAGTAACAAAGCCTGCACTGGGTGGAGATGCTAACACCTCCCCCAGGCAGGAACTGTGACACCTGGCGGTGAGCCTCAAAGGCTCCCCCCTTTGTCACAGCCCAGCAGGGCACTCCAGCTTAGTGGAGTTGCCCGCCCCCTCCGGCCACGGCCCCCACTTTTGGCGGCAAGGCTGGAGGGAACAAAGAAAGCAACAAGGAGGAGTCACTGGCCAGTCAGGACAGCCCCTAAGGTGTCCTGAGCTGAAGTGACTCTAACTTTTAGAAATCCTCCATCTTGCAGATGGAGGATTCCCCCAATAGGGTTAGGATTGTGACCCCCTCCCCTTGGGAGGAGGCACAAAGAGGGTGTACCCACCCTCAGGGCTAGTAGCCATTGGCTACTAACCCCCCAGACCTAAACACGCCCTTAAATTTAGTATTTAAGGGCTACCCTGAACCCTAGAAAATTAGATTCCTGCAACAAGAAGAAGGACTGCCCAGCTGAAAACCCCTGCAGCGGAAGACCAGAAGACGACAACTGCCTTGGCTCCAGAAACTCACCGGCCTGTCTCCTGCCTTCCAAAGATCCTGCTCCAGCGACGCCTTCCGAAGGGACCAGCGACCTCGACATCCTCTGAGGACTGCCCCTGCTTCGAAAAGACAAGAAACTCCCGAGGACAGCGGACCTGCTCCAAGAAAAGCTGCAACTTTGTTTCCAGCAGCTTTAAAGAACCCTGCAAGCTCCCCGCAAGAAGCGTGAGACTTGCAACACTGCACCCGGCGACCCCGACTCGGCTGGTGGAGATCCAACACCTCAGGAGGGACCCCAGGACTACTCTGATACTGTGAGTACCAAAACCTGTCCCCCCTGAGCCCCCACAGCGCCGCCTGCAGAGGGAATCCCGAGGCTTCCCCTGACCGCGACTCTTTGAACCTAAAGTCCCGACGCCTGGGAGAGACCCTGCACCCGCAGCCCCCAGGACCTGAAGGACCGGACTTTCACTGGAGGAGTGACCCCCAGGAGTCCCTCTCCCTTGGCCAAGTGGAGGTTTCCCCGAGGAATCCCCCCCTTGCCTGCCTGCAGCGCTGAAGAGATCCCGAGATCTCTCATAGACTAACATTGAAAACCCGACGCTTGTTTTTACACTGCACCCGGCCGCCCCCGCGCTGCTGAGGGTGAAATTTCTGTGTGGACCTGTGTCCCCCCCGGTGCCCTACAAAACCCCCCTGGTCTGCCCTCCGAAGACGCGGGTACTTACCTGCAAGCAGACCGGAACCGGGGCACCCCCTTCTCTCCATTCTAGCCTATGTGTTTTGGGCACCACTTTGAACTCTGCACCTGACCGGCCCTGAGCTGCTGGTGTGGTGACTTTGGGGTTGCTCTGAACCCCCAACGGTGGGCTACCTTGGACCAAGAACTGAACCCTGTAAGTGTCCTACTTACCTGGTAAAACTAACAAAAACTTACCTCCCCCAGGAACTGTGAAAATTGCACTAAGTGTCCACTTTTAAAACAGCTATTTGTCAATAACTTGAAAAGTATACATGCAATTTTTATGATTTGAAGTTCCTAAAGTACTTACCTGCAATACCTTTCGAACAAGATATTACATGTTAAATTTGAACCTGTGGTTCTTAAAATAAACTAAGAAAAGATATTTTTCTATACAAAAACCTATTGGCTGGATTTGTCTCTGAGTGTGTGTACCTCATTTATTGTCTATGTGTATGTACAACAAATGCTTAACACTACTCCTTGGATAAGCCTACTGCTCGACCACACTACCACAAAATAGAGCATTAGTATTATCTCTTTTTACCACTATTTTACCTCTAAGGGGAACCCTTGGACTCTGTGCATGCTATTCCTTACTTTGAAATAGCACATACAGAGCCAACTTCCTACAGCAAGTTAGGCCCCCTGACCCTATTGGTCATGGTGGGGTTACTCCAGCTCTGGGTAACCTCTCTGGGTAAGCTAGGGGTGACCCTGGCCAAGATAAGGTTAGCAGAGGTGGACACCTCTAAGACCAAAATAGAAAGAATGGGTGGAGACATTGAAGAGGCAGACAAGAGGCAATTCAGACTAGGTCCTATCACTGTGGAAGTGGGTCAGTTCCCCAAAGGGAATGACCTGAACAGAAGGATGTAAGGCAGAGTAGGCCCTGCAACTAACCAGCCTATTTCTCCTACTCTTCCTCGCCTGACAGACTAGGAAGACTCTCCCAGCTTGGGCTGAGTCTCCTGGCCTGTAGGCTGGGGGGGGCTTGTGTAAAGAAATGGCTCCCTGTTGCAGTTACCCCCCCACTTTTTGCCTGATACTGATGCTGACTTGACTGAGAAGTGTGCTGGGACCCTGCTAACCAGGCCCCAGCACCAGTGTTCTTTCACCTAAAATGTACTATTGTCTCCACAGTTGGCACAACCCTGGCACCCAGGTAAGTCCCTTGTAACTGGTACCCTTGGTACTAAGGGCCCTGATGCCAGGGAAGGTCTCTAAGGGCTGCAGCATGCCCTAGGGACCCCTCACTCAGCACAGACACGCTGCTTGCCAGCTTGTGTGTGCTGGTGGGGAGAAAATGACTAAGTCGACATGGCACTCCCCTCAGGGTGCCATGCCAACCTCACACTGCCTGTGGCATAGGTAAGTCACCCCTCTAGCAGGCCTTACAGCCCTAAGGCAGGGTGCACTATACCACAGGTGAGGGCATATGTGCATGAGCACTATGCCCCTACAGTGACTAAGCAAAACCTTAGACATTGTAAGTGCAGGGTAGCCATAAGAGTATATGGTCTGGGAGTCTGTCAAAAACGAACTCCACAGCTCCATAATGGCTACACTGAATACTGGGAAGTTTAGTATCAAACTTCTCAGAATAATAAGCCCACACTGATTCCAGTGTTGGATTTATTAAAAAATGCACACAGAGGGCATCTTGGAGATACCCCCTGTATTTTACCCAGTTGTTCAGTGCAGGACTCACTGGTCTGTGCCAGCCTGCTGCTGAGAGACGAGTTTCTGACCCCATGCGGTGAGAGCCTTTGTGCTCTCTGAGGACAGAAACAAAGCCTGCTCTGGGTGCTTCAAACCTCCCCCCCCCGCAGGAACTGTAACACCTAGCAGTGAGCTTCAAAGGCTCAAGCTTCATGTTACAATGCCCCAGGGCACTCCAGCTAGTGGACATGCCCACCCCCTGGACCCAGCCCCCACTTTTGGCGGCAAGTCCAGGAGAGATAATGAGAAAAATAAGGAGGAGTCACTGGCCAGTTAGGACAGCCCCTAAGGTGTCCTGAGCTGAGGTGACTCTGACTTTTAGAAATCCTCCATCTTGCAGATGGAGGATTCCCCCAATAGGAATAGGGATGTGCCCCCCTCCCCTTAGGGAGGAGGCACAAAGAGGGTGTAGCCACCCCCAAGGACAGTAGCCATTGGCTACTGCCCTCCCAGACCTAAACACACCCCTAAATTTACGCTCCCCTGAACCTAAGAATTTAGATTCCTGCAACTTAAAAGAAGTGGACTGCTGAGCTGAAAACCCCTGCAGAAGAAGAAAGAAGACACCAACTGCCTTGGCCCCAGTCCTACCGGCCTGTCTCCTGCCTTCTAAAGAAACCTGCTCCAGCGACGCTTTCCCAAGGACCAGCGACCTCTGAATCCTCAGAGGACTGCCCTGCTTCAAGAAAGACTAGAAACTCCCGAGGACAGCGGCCCTGTTCCAAAAAGACTGCAACTTTGTTACAGAGGAGTAGATTTAAAGACCCCTGCAATCCCCGCAAGAAGCGTGAGACTTGCAACACTGCACCCGGCGACCCCGACTCGACTGGTGGAGAAAACGCTTCAGGGAGGACCCTCCGGCGACTCCAAGACTGTGAGTAACCAAAGTTGTCCCCCCTGAGACCCCACAGCGACGCCTGCAGAGGGAATCCCGAGGCTCCCCCTGACCGCGACTGCCTGACTCTAAATTCCTGACGGCTGAGAAAGACCCTGCACCCGCAGCCCCCAGCACCTGAAGGAACGGAACTTCAGTGCAGGAGTGACCCCCAGGAGGCCCTCTCCCTTGCCCAGGTGGTGGCTACCTCGAGGAGCCCCCCCCCCCCCCCCCCTGCCTGCCTGCACCGCTGAAGAGACCCCTTGGTCTCCCATTGACTCCCATTGGAAACCCGACGCTAGTTTGCACACTGCACCCGGCCGCCCCTGCGCTGCTGAGGGTGTACTTTCTGTGTGGACTTGTCCCCCCCCCGGTGCCCTACAAAACCCCCCTGGTCTGCCCTCCGAAGACGCGGGTACTTACCTGCTGGCAGACTGGAACCGGGGCACCCCCTTCTCTCCATTGAAGCCTATGTGTTTTGGGCACCTCTTTGACCTCTGTACCTGACCGGCCCTGAGCTGCTGGTGTGGTAACTTTGGGGTTGCTCTGAACCAACGGTGGGCTACCTTGGACCCAAAACTGAACCCTGTAGGTGGGTTACTTACCTGCAAAAACTAACAATACTTTACCTCCCCCAGGAACTGTGAAAATTGCACCAAGTGTCCACTTTTAAAACAGCTAAATGTGTTTTATGTAAAAAGTATGTATGGTACTGTAATTATTCAAAGTTCCTAAAGTACTTACCTGCAATACCTTTCAAGATATTACATGTAGAATTTGAACCTGAGGCAAGTCAGTCTGCGCCCGTCTGCGCCTGGCCAGCGCCACGACCCCTGGTCCCCAGCTCTCCCAAACCCTGCTGCTCCGCTACGACCCCACCACCCTCCACGCCCTCAACCCAGGGCGCTCCAACACCTGCTTCCAAGCTCACCCCAAACGCACCCATGGACCCTTCGCCTGCAACTCCTGCAAACGCATCTTCCACCACGCAACTACCACGACCACCAGCCCACGCGCCATCAACCACCTCAAGTGCATCCTGGTCAACGCTCGATCTGTCCACAAGCACGCCGTTGAACTCTGGGACCTCCTGAACTCCACAGCACCGGACGTCGCCTTCATCACAGAGACCTGGATGAACGCCTCTTCGGCCCCAGACATCGCCACTGCCATCCCCGAAGGCTACAAGATTTCCAGAAAAGACCGCACCAACCAAGTAGGAGGAGGTATCGCCATCGTCTTCAAAGACTCCATCAGCGTCACCACCTCCAGCGCAGACACCCCTCTCGCCGCTGAACATCTGCATTTTCAGATTCGCACCGACCCCAGGACCACCCTCAGAGGATCCCTCGTCTACCGTCCCCCCGGACCGCGCGCCCCTTTCAGCGACTCAATCGCTGACTTCGTCTCCCCGCACGCCCTCGCCTCGCCGGACTACATCCTCCTAGGCGACCTCAACTTCCATCTGGAACAAAAGAACGACCTCAACACCACCGCCCTGCTCGACAACCTCGCCAACCTCTGCCTCAAGCAACTGGTGAACACCGCCACCCACATCGCCGGACACACGCTTGACCCTATCTTCTCAGTCAGCAAACATGTCTTCTTCAGCCACACCTCCGCTCTACACTGGACCAACCACAGCTGTGTCCATTTCACATTCCGACGCGAGACCTGCCACCTCCGCACTCAAACCATCCCTCGTCGACAGTGGAACAAAATCCCCGAAGAGCAGCTCTTCTCCTCACTCGCCGTCAACCAACCTACCCTCACCACCGACCCCAACGACACAGCCCTCAGCCTCTCGAACTGGATCTCCAACTGCGCAGACAACCTTGCTCCCCTCAGACGCACGCATCAACAGGCCATCACCAAAAAACCTCTCTGGTTCTCTGACACCCTCAAAGAATCGAAGAAAACATGTCGCGCCCTCGAGAAGGCCTGGCGCAAGGACCACACCGCCGACAACATGACCGCCCTCAAAAACGCAACCCGCGAACACCACCACCTGATCCGCGCAGCCAAAAGGAACTTTTTCACCGACAAACTGGACAAAAACAGCCACAACAGCAGATAACTTTTCAGCATTGTCAGGTTCGCCAACGCCGTCACGCCCTCACAAGACTTGTGCAACTCCCTCGCCACCTTCTTCCATTGCAAGATCAGCGACCTCCATGACCGCTTCGGACACCAGACCCAACCAAGCATCACCGAACCCACACCCCCGGCCATCACCCTTAACGACTGGACCCACATCAACACTGAAGAAACCAAAACCACCATGAACTCTATCCACTCCGGCGCCCCATTCGACCCCTGCCCTCACTTCATCTTCAATAAAGCCGACGACATCACCCCGCACCTCCAGGCCGTCATCAACTCTTCATTTTCTTCTGCTACCTTCCCCGAAAGCTGGAAGCACGCCGAAGTCAACGCCCTACTAAAGAAACCTACAGCTGACCCGAGCGACCTGAAAAACTTCCGCCCCATCTCGCTCCTCCCCTTCCCTGCCAAGGTAATAGAGAAGATTGTCAACAAACAGCTTACCACCTTCCTGGAAGACAACAACCTGCTCGACCCTTCACAAACCGGATTCCGAACCAACCACAGCACTAAAACCGCCCTCATCTCAGTCACAGACGACATCAGAACCCTGATGGAATACGGTGAAACAGTCGCCCTCATCCTCCTCGAGCTCTCAGCTGCCTTCGACACCGTCTGTCACCGCACCCTAATAACCCACCTCCGCTCCACGGGGATCCAAGGCCAGGCCCTGGACTGGATTGCCTCCTTCCTCTCAAACCGATCTCAAAGAGTTTACCTCCCACCGTTTCGCTCAGACCCCACCGAGATCATCTGTGGCGTACCTCAAGGCTCATCTCTCAGCCCGACACTCTTCAATGTCTACATGAGCCCCCTCGCCGACATCGTACGCAAGCATGACATCATCACCTCCTACGCCAACGACACCCAACTTATACTCTCCCTCACCAAGGACCCCGCCAGCGCCAAGACCAACCTACAAGAGGGCATGAAGGACGTCGCAGATTGGATGAGGCTCAGCCGCCTAAAGCTGAACTCTGACAAAACGGAAGTCCTCATCCTCGGCAACACCCCGTCCGCTTGGGATGACTCCTTGTGGCCCTCGGCACCGCACCGACCCCCTCAGACCACGCCCGCAACCTCGGCTTCATCTTGGACCCTCCTCTCACCATGACCAAGCAAGTCAACGCCGTGTCCTCCGCCTGCTTCCTCACCCTCTGCATGCTCCGCAGGATCTTCTGCTGGATCCCCGCCGACACTATAAAAAACGTGACCCTCGTCACGAGCCGCCTGGACTACGGCAACACCCTCTATGCTGGGACCACCGCTAAACTCCAAAAACGCCTGCAACGTATTCAAAACGCCTCGGCCTGCCTCATCCTCGACGTACTCCGCAACAGCCACATCTCCGCACACCTGAGACACCTGCATTGGCTCCCAGTCAGCAAAAGGATCACCTTCCGACTTCTCACCCACGCACACAAAGCCCTCCACAACAAGGGACCGGAATACCTCAACCGTCGCCTCAGCTTCTACGCCCCCACCCGTCTCCTCCGTTCCTCTGGCCTCGCGCTCGCTGCCGTCCCTCGCATCCGCCGCTCCACGGCGGGTGGGAGGTCCTTCTCCTTTCTGGCAGCCAAGACCTGGAACACCCTCCCCACCAGCCTCAGGACCACTCCGCATTCCGGAGACTCCTCAAAACCTGGCTTTTCGAGCAGCAGTAACCCCCCCCCCCCCCCCCCCCTTCCCCCTAGCGCCTTGAGACCCGCACGGGTGAGTAGCACGCTTTATAAATGTTAATGATTTGATTTGATGTGGTGAGGGCCTTTGTGCCCTCTGAGGCCATAAACAAAGCCTGCTCTGGGTGGAGGGGCTTCACACCTCCCCCCCTGCAGGAACTGTAACACCTAGCAGTGAGCCTCAAAGGCTCATGCTTCGTGTTACAATGCCCCAGGGCACTCCAGCTAGTGGAGATGCCCACCCCCTGGACACAGCCCCGGCTCTTGGCGGCATGTTCAGGGGAGATAATGAGATTAACAAGGAGTCACCCACCAGTCAGGCCAGCCCCTAAGGTGTCCTGAGCTGAGGTGACCCCTGCCTTTAGAAATTCTCCATCTTGGTTTTGGAGGATTCCCCCAATAGGAATAGAGTTGCACCCCCTCCCCTCAGGGAGGAGGCACAAAGAGGGTGTAGCCACCCTCAAGGACAGTAGCCATTGGCTACTGCTGTCCCAGACCTAACCTAAACACCTCCCTAAATTCAGTATTTAGGGGCTCCCCAGATCCCAGGAAATCAGATTCCTGCAACCTTTACAAAGGACTGCTGACCTGAAGCCCTGCAGAGAAGACTGAGACGACAACTGCCTTGGCCCCAGCCCTTACCGGCCTGTCTCCGAACTTCGAAGAGAACTGCAACAGCGACGCATCCAACAGCCTCAGAGGACTGCCCTGCACCCAAGGACCAAGAAACTCCAGTGAACAGCTGCTCTGTTTAAAAAGTTTAGAAGCAACTTTAAAGACTTCACATTTCCCGCCGGAAGCGTGAGACTTTCCACTCTGCACCCGACGCCCCTGGCTCGACCTGCAGAAAACCAACACCTCAGGGAGGACTCCCCGGCTACTGCGAGCCCATGAGTAACCAGAGACGACCCTCCTGAGCCCCCACAGCGACGCCTGCAGAGAGAATCCAGAGGCTCCCCCTGACCGCGACTGCCTGTAACAAGGGACCCGACGCCTGGAACCAACACTGCACCCGCAGCTCCCAGGACCTGAAGGAACCGAACTCCTGTGCATGAGCGGCCCCCAGGTGACTCTGCCTAGCCCAGGTAGTGGCTGCCCCAGGGAGCCCCCCGTGCCTTCCTGCATCGTTGAAGTGACCCCCGGGTCCCTCCATTACTTCCTATCTAAAACCCAATGCCTGTTTGCACACTGCACCCGGCCGCCCCTGTGCCACTGAGGGTGTACTTTCTGTGCCTTCTTGTGTGTCCCCCGGTGCCCTACAAAACCCCCCTGGTCTGCCCCCCCGAGGACATGGGTACTTACCTGCTGGCAGACTGGAACCGGGGCACCCCCGTTCTCTATTGAAGCCTATGTGTTTTGGGCACTTCTTTGACCTCTGCACCTGACCGGCCCTGAGCTGCTGGTGTGGTAACTTTGGGGTTGCCGTGAACCCCCAACGGTGGGCTACCTATGCCCCAACTTTGAGACTTGTAAGTCCTAAAATAACCTTTTCTTACCTCCCCCAGGAACTGTTGATTTTTGCACTGAGTCCACTTTCGAAATGGCTTATTGCCATTTTTACAAAGACTGTACATGATATTGTGTTCATTCAAAGTTCCTAAAGTGTCTAAGTGAAGTACCTTACATTTAAAGTATTATTGGTAAATCTTGAACCTGTGGTTCTTAAAATAAACTAAGAAAATATATTTTTCAATATGAAAACCTATTGGCCTGGAATAAGTCTTTGAGTGTGTGTTCTCATTTATTTATTTATTGCCTGTGTGTGTACAACAAATGCTTAACACTACCCTCTGGTAAGCCTACTGCTCGACCACACTACCACAAAATAGAGCATTAGAATTATCTACTTTTGCCAGAACCCGACATAGCCACTGCCACCCCCATGGGATACAAACTCTAACGCAAAGACCGCCTTAACAAGCCAGGAGATGGCATTACCATCCTACACAAAGACACCATTAAAGTCACCACCAACTCCCAAGACCCTATCGACAGCACAGAACACATGCACTTCCTAATCTACATTAAAAACAACTCCACCCTCAAAGGCACACTAATCTACAGACCACCTAGACCACGCCCCGCCTTCTGCGACACCATCAGCTCGCACGCCCTCACCTCCACAGACTACATCCTCCTCGGTGACTTCAACTTTCACTTGGAGATCCTTCAAGACCACAACTCCACCTCCCTCATAGACAACCTCACCAACCTTGGACTCAAACTGGTCACTCAGCAGGACACACGCTCAACGCAATTTTCACCTCAAGCCAACACATAACCTACACACACACACACCACCGAACTCCACTGGACCGACCACCACTGCGTCCAATTCTCCTTCACCAAACCCCCTACCCCCCCCCCCCCCCCCCCCCCCTCCCATCACCACCAACTCCCTACCGCATGTGGGACAAGATCCCCACAGAACACCTCAACTCCCAACTGGCTCACAACATCCCCCCACCTCCACACCAACGACCCCAACATAGTAGCGCACAACCTCTCTAAATGGATCACTACCTGTGCAGACACACTAGCCCCCCTCAGAAAACACACCTCCACCCGCAACATCAAGAACGCTCCCTGGTTCACCCCCGAACTCCAAGACTCCAAGTGCAAATGCAGGCAAGCAGAGAAAATCTGGCGACAAGAACCCTCTACAACCAACTTCTCCACCCTCAAAACTTTAATCCGCACCCACCACCAACTCATACGCATCACCAAAAGAGCTCACTACAAGACATGCCTGGACAACAACTCAAAACAGCAAAGAACTCTTCACCATCATTAAAGAGGTATCCAAAGCCAGCAACATAGACCCCACACACACACACACACAACCCCTACGTGACACCCTCTCCAGCCACTTCCACCACAAAATCCTGGACATTCACAACAGCTTCTTACCACTCACACCCACCACACACACCCCTCACTCGCCCAACTCCACCCCCCCCACACAACCACTCTTACCACCTGGGCCCCTACCACACATGAAGAAACCGAAAAAGCCATGAATTCCATCCTCGCCGGATCCCCCTCCGACCCATGTCCACATCGCATCTACAACAAAGCCAGCCCAACCATCGCCCCCATACTCCGCAACATAATCAACTCCTCCTTCGACTCCGCCACCTACCCAGACCCCTGGAAGCACGCAGAAATCACTGCTCTTCTGGAGAGGAAAAAAAACCCAAAGCTGGAGGAAAAAAAAAAGAAAGCCGACCCGGAGGTTCTCTCCAACTACCGCCCCATCTCCCTCCTACCTTTCCCTACCAAAGTCACTGAGAAACTAGTCGACACCCACCTATCCCACCTTCTTGAGGAAAACCACATTCTTGACTCCTCACAATCCGGATTCCGCAAGAACCACAGCACGGTAACTGCCCTCATCTCATGCACTGATGACATCAGGACCAGTCGATGAAGGGGAGACCATCACCACACACTCCGCACACGCCTCCACAACACAGGAATTTGCCACAAAGCCTTAGACTGGCTCACCTCCTTCCTCACTGACCGGACCCAAAAAGTCTGCTTCCCACCCTTCTACTCCACCGCCACCAAAATCATCTGTGGAGTCCCCCAAGGGTCCTCCCTTAGTCCTACACTCCAACATTTACATGATCGCCAACATTCTCTGACCACACAGAATCACCATCCTCTCCTACGCAGACACCCAACTCATCCTCTCCCTCACCCGCAACCCTACCACCGCCAAAACCAACCTACACGCTTAACTCCGACAAAACCGAAATCATCATCTTCAGCCCCACCAAAACCATATGGGACGTAGGCTGGTGGCCCACCACCCTAGGCCCGGCACCCACCCCAGCAAACCACGCAAGCAACCTCCGCATCATCCTGGACCCCTCCCTCTCCATGACACTGCAAGTCAATGCAGTCCCCTCCTCCTGCTTCCACACACTCCGCACACTGAAAAAATCCTTCAAATGGATTCCCTCTGAGACCAGGAAGACAATCACCCACGCCCTCTACGCCGGCACCACACTTAAACTCAGGCGCAAACTCCAGATAATCCAAAACACGGCTGCACGGCTCGTCCTGGGCCTCCCCGTCACAAACATCTCTCCACTCCTCAAAACCCTTCACTGGCTCCCCATAGACAAGTGAATCACTTTCAAGATCCTCATCCATGCACACACATCCCTCCACTATACCGGCCCGACCTACCTCAAAGGGAGTGAACTTCCACACTCCCACCCGCAACCTACGTTCAGCCGACCTTGCACTAGCTACAGTTCTCTGCATCCAACGAACCAACACGGGAGGCAGGGCATTCTCTTACCTCGCCCCCAAAACCTGGAACTCCCTCCCCACAACCCCCCTCACCCCCCTTTTCTCAAGCGCCTTGAGACCCTCACGGGTGAGTAGTGCGCTCTATAAATTCTTTTGATTGATTGAACCCTTCTTAGTTTGAAATAGTATATACAGAGCCAACTTCCTACAGGGGTCTTTTAATTCCGTCTCTGACTTGTTCTTGTCAATTGTGTGATTTAGTTTTTTGCATGTTTTCAAGAATTGTTTTTAAGCACTTTAAGTCTAACCCCTCTGCCATCCTGCTTGGTGCAATTGTGTGTTTGATAGCATGTGTGGCTGTAGATACTCAGGCTCTACATACTCCTACCATGTAGTATTGGGTCTGGAGTTTTGCAAGCTTTTGTTTCAAGTCACGAGGTCAAGTGACTCCTCTTGGTGATGATGGGCATCAACTCCATTGTTAGATTTTCTCTCAGCTGGCTGGTTCGGACATGAATGCCTACGCTCCTTTTTAAAACTCCGTTTGGGTTCGACTTTTTTATTTTATTTTTTGGCTACATCTGCATTTTTTGTTGGAAAATTGTGCCGGTTCGACTGTTCGACCAAAGCCTCTTCAGGGCCTAACGTCAACATTACCAGCTTTCCCGAAAATGCTCCCCTGGTACTGGAACACACGGCCCTTTCGATTTTGCCCTCTTTGCCATGTGAAGTACCTGCACGCAGACCAACATTCGATGTGCAACTTGTGCCGGTCTCCAGACCACAAGGAATCAGACTGTAACGCATGCAAGTCCTTCAGGTTCAATGAAACACTTTGGGACCGCAGAGGTTGTCGCGTTGAGATGTCACACAGAGCCACCGACAACACTCCATTTGGTGAGAAGCATGCCCAGCATCTACCATCCATCGAAGAAGAGACCTTCTGTAGCTACTGAAGCTCCAGCTCGAGGTTGATCTAGAGATACATGAACTTCCTTCGGCTCAACCTGTGAGAACTGCAAACCCTGCCCTCCAAACAAAGCTGGCCAAAAAACCTTGGGCTTCTGTGGGTGCAGAGCCTGATGTCCCCGGTCCACCACTGCGGACTGGCCATTGTTTGCACTGGAAAATTGCTTCAGGCGCCCCGCCCCCATGCCCAATGCCGAAAGCACATGCCAAGACGAAATGTTCTGCATTGACCTCTTTGGACCAAGACCATCGTTCGCCACCGTCTCGACCTTCGGTACAGGCCTGGTAGTTGACTTTCACCACCTCTACAGTGCCTTACCCCTCAAGTTTGAAATCTTACCATCCTCCTGGTTCTGCGAATTGGGCTCTACCCTCTAATAAGATCCTAAGTCCAGGAATCTGCAGACCAGTCAACGGCAGTTTGTTGTTGGGACTCGGCGTCTGGGATTGTAGACATCCTTCAAAGCAACTGTGTGCGCAGAAATTACACCCAGATTGGCCCTGCACGTTTTTTCCAAAGTGGAACCGCCGCCTTGCGGAGACACATGATGCCACCTACTAGTGTGCAGCGGTCCTTTCAAGTGTTTCCAAATCCAGTCTGACCTAGGGAATATTCAGAAGGCAGGGAATCTGCGGATAGTCAGTCTCTACCAGAAAGAGTGCTACCAGCAAATAAGTATGTTCTTCAGTACTTCCTTTGTTTTTGATCTATCCAGACAGAATCACTAGTTGGTCCAATTGCCTCATTATCTGTTTTTTGAGAACCCGTGTGTAGGAAGTTGGCTCTGTATGTGCTATTTCAAAGTAAGGAATAGCATGCACAGAGTCCAAGGGTTCCCCTTAGAGGTAAAATAGTGGTAAAAAGAGATAATACTAATGCTCTATTTTGTGGTAGTGTGGTCGAGCAGTAGGCTTATCCAAGGAGTAGTGTTAAGCATTTGTTGTACATACACATAGACAATAAATGAGGTACACACACTCAGAGACAAATCCAGCCAATAGGTTTTGTATAGAAAAATATCTTTTCTTAGTTTATTTTAAGAACCACAGGTTCAAATTTAACATGTAATATCTTGTTTGAAAGGTATTGCAGGTAAGTACATTAGGAACTTTGAATCATTTCAATTGCATGTATACTTTTCAAGTTATTCACAAATAGCTATTTTAAAAGTGGACACTTAGTGCAATTTTCACAGTTCCTGGGGGAGGTAAGTTTTTGTTAGTTTTACCAGGTAAGTACGACACTTACAGGGTTCAGGTCTTGGTCCAAGGTAGCCCACCGTTGGGGGTTCAGAGCAACCCCAAAGTTGCCACACCAGCAGCTCAGGGCCGGTCAGGTGCAGAGTTCAAAGTGGTGCCCAAAACGCATAGGCTTCAATGGAGAGAAGGGGGTGCCCCGGTTCCGGTCTGCCAGCAGGTAAGTACCCGCGTCTTCGGAGGGCAGACCAGGGGGGTTTTGTAGGGCACCGGGGGGGACACAAGCCCACACAGAAATTTCACCCTCAGCGGCGCGGGGCGGCCGGGTGCAGTGTTAGAACAAGCGTCGGGTTCGCAATGGAAGTCAATGAGAGATCAAGGGATCTCTTCAGCGCTGCAGGCAGGCAAGGGGGGGGCTTCCTCGGGGAAACCTCCATTTGGGCAAGGGAGAGGGACTCCTGGGGGTCACTTCTGCAGTGAAAGTCCGGTCCTTCAGGTCCTGGGGGCTGCGGGTGCAGGGTCTTTTCCAGGCGTCGGGACTTAGGTTTCAGAGAGTCGCGGTCAGGGGAAGCCTCGGGATTCCCTCTGCAGGCGGCGCTGTGGGGGCTCAGGGGGGACAGGTTTTGGTACTCACAGTCGTAGAGTAGTCCGGGGTCCTCCCTGAGGTGTTGGTTCTCCACCAGCCGAGTCGGGGTCGCCGGGTGCAGTGTTGCAAGTCTCACGCTTCTTGCGGGGAGATTGCAGGGGTCTTTAAAGCTGCTCCTTTGGATAAAGTTGCAGTCTTTTTGGAGCAGGTCCGCTGTCCTCGGGAGTTTCTTGTCGTCGTCGAAGTAGGGCAGTCCTCAGAGGATTCAGAGGTCGCTGGTCCCTTTGGAAGGCGTCGCTGGAGCAGAGTTCTTTGGAAGGCAGGAGACAGGCCGGTGAGTTTCTGGAGCCAAGGCAGTTGTTGTCTTCTGGTCTTCCTCTGCAGGGGTTTTCAGCTAGGCAGTCCTTCTTCTTGTAGTTGCAGGAATCTAAATCTTTAGGTTCAGGGAAGCCCTTAAATACTAAATTTAAGGGCGTGTTTAGGTCTGGGGGGTTAGTAGCCAATGGCTACTAGCCCGGAGGGTGGGTACACCCTCTTTGTGCCTCCTCCCAAGGGGAGGGGGTCACATCCCTAATCCTATTGGGGGAATCCTCCATCTGCAAGATGGAGGATTTCTTAAAGTTAGAGTTACCTCAGCTCAGGACACCTTAGGGGCTGTCCTGACTGGCCAGTGACTCCTCCTTGTTATTCTCATTATTTTCTCCGGCCTTGCCGCCAAAAGTGGGGGCCGGGGCCGGAGGGGGCGGGCAACTCCACTAGCTGGAGTGTCCTGCGGTGCTGTGACAAAGGGGTGAGCCTTTGAGGCTCACCGCCAGGTGTTACAGCTCCTGCCTGGGGGAGGTGTTAGCATCTCCACCCAGTGCAGGCTTTGTTACTGGCCTCAGAGTGACAAAGGCACTCTCCCCATGGGGCCAGCAACATGTCTCTAGTGTGGCAGGCTGCTGGAACCAGTCAGCCTACACAGATAGTCGGTTAAGTTTCAGGGGGCACCTCTAAGGTGCCCTCTGTGGTGTATTTTACAATAAAATTTACACTGGCTTCAGTGTGCATTTATTGTGCTGAGAAGTTTGATACTAAACTTCCCAGTTTTCAGTGTAGCCATTATGGTGCTGTGGAGTTCGTGTAAAACAGACTCCCAGACCATATACTCTTATGGCTACCCTGCACTTACAATGTCTAAGGTTTTGCTTAGACACTGTAGGGGCATAGTGCTCATGCACATATGCCCTCACCCGTGGTATAGTGCACCCTGCCTTAGGGCTGTAAGGCCTACTAGAGGGGTGACTTACCTATGCCACAGGCAGTGGGAGGTTGGCATGGCACCCTGAGGGGAGTGCCATGTCGACTTAGTCATTTTCTCCCATCAGCACACACAAGCTGGCAAGCAGTGTGTCTGTGCTGAGTGAGGGGTCCCTAGGGTGGCATAAGACATGCTGCAGCCCTTAGAGACCTTCCCTGGCATCAGGGCCCTTGGTACCAGGGGTACCAGTTACAAGGGACTTACCTAGGTGCCAGGGTTGTGCCAATTGTGGAAACAATGGTACATTTTAGGTGAAAGAACGCTGGTGCTGGGGCCTGGTTAGCAGGGTCCCAGCACACTTCTCAGTCAAGTCAGCATCAGTATCAGGCAAAAAGTGGGGGGGTAACTGCAACAGGGAGCCATTTCTTTACACCGTGGATGTCCTAAAAACTCCTTTCTCTGTTCAGGCAGTGAAGAAATGTATAGGAAAGTAATTCAGACCCAGTTGATACCAGCTGATTTGGTTGTTAGTGGCAACTAAAAAGAAATGTAATCCAGTTGGCCTGAAGAAGCTGATGTAGGATAGCCGATGATCGGATGCCTTTGGAAGGATTTGCCAAGCTCCTGGAGGCATTGCTGAACCTGCCAGTTAGTCTGTTTTAAGAGTAAAAAGAGAACCTCATGGAGGTAGTCAGTGAAGCGTTGTTGACATCTAACCATATTGTAGTAAAGAATACTGCAAACATAGCTGTGTTTTTTGTTTTTTGCTATGAAGCATAATTTTCGGTTTAGGCTTACATTTATAATCCCACAATCTCAGCAAAAAATAGTTGCTTTAACTGTGGTTCTCTTTTCAGAGCTCAGGCAGATGAAGAGATCCAGAAAATGAAATTCGAGTGAGATTTTGAAGTCGATGGGTTTTTTAAATATGAAGTAATTTCTTAGCATCCAGTTTTGATCTTAAGGAAGAGGTAGCGGTCTACTGGTCTCTGCCACCTCAGGTCAGGCTTTAGTTAAGCAGTGTCTCCATAACTCTGCCGGGGTGTGGGAGTATTTCCAAACATCACTAAGCATGACAGGAAGTTGTTAAATATGATTGCTAATATTGTTCAAAAAGGTTGAATAGTCACATTTTTCTAGTTCCCCTCCAGGGGACTGAAATCCTGCAGTGCTGCAATGCTAATTGAGTAGACCATGCCGCTGACTTGCTTTCTTGGAGAAAGAGGCAACAGAGCTTGTGCATCAGTAGAACAAAGGAGTTTGTTTCTGCCAAAGCACTATGCAATTCCACTTTAACACCTCCATATGGTGCTCTCTTGGTCTTCCTGCCATATACCACCTTTTTTCCTGAAAGAATGGCATTAAGAACCGTAGCTACGTTCCTGCTGTTTGAGGTCATTTCTCTTCTGATCTTGTGTGTCGCATTATTCCTCAAAAAGAGGACAGGCTCCATAGTTTAGACTCCTAGAGAGTTTTGAGCTTTCACATTGATCGCACCAAGGAACATCAGGTGAATATCCGCTCTTAGCTGGGTCCTCTGGGCAAGATAATGCAGAAGGAGACCATCTCACATGTGGGCTTATTCCACCATAATGTCTATGACTGCTACCACGGCGTTGGTATTAGTGCCTCTTCAGGATATCTGTCAAACAGATACATGGACATCTTTGCACACAGTCACCTAGCACTATTGCCCATTCATGTTCATCGGGATGGGCTTTTTGCCTATTTGGTCCTGCAGGACTTCTTAGTCTGAGCCATTCCACAGACTCACCACCTTAGGAGGTACTGCTTTGGTGTCTAATCACAGGGTGAAGAATGTACGATTAATAATGCTCTTTCTGGTGAGTACTCTGTCTAACCGCAGATTCCTCACTGCTCTCCCTCTTCCCCGTTCTGAGGAATGGTCTCCATTTCCTTCTAAAAATCTGTACACTAGTCCTTATAATTTGCTTCTGGGCTGTACGTCTGACAGAGCGTGCATGCTTCCAAATGAAACGGGTGTCATTGTGCACAGGTGATGCTTAATTAAATGCATCCCAGCTTGTCACTAATGCTGCAAAGTTGGCGTGGAGTCCTATGGTGCCACCCACTGGCACACAAGCACTGTTTTCTTGAGTTTCTGGATCCATTCTGAATCTGGGGTTGGATAGAGTATCTAGCAGAAAGAGCTTTACCAAAGATAAGTAACTTTTTCTTTGTCATGGTATCCTTTTCTGGGAGTTTTCTAGCTGTAAACAGGAGTTGAGTGGATGGGTGTCCGTGCAAGGCCCTTGCTACCGTCCGATAGAGCGACATTTTAATCTTTTGCCTTTTAGACGTCTGTGTATCTAGCCCACTTCGTGTTTTTTTTATTTTTTATGTCCTTTTACAAAAGGTCGTTTTTCACAGCTCATAAGTGTGATCCAGCTCTGGGAGTTTTCCAGAGTTGTTATATTTTGTTAGATGTAAATATTCTGCATGATAGTGAGAGAGATCTTGAACACTTTCCAGAAATTGACCAGAGGTGTAAAAGAAATAGAGATTAGAAGTGGGGTTGGGATGGGTGACTAGAGTAGTTAACTTCTGTGATTTCTTACTCCTTTTGGAAAATGGCTTAGTGTCTTCTCAGCTCTGGTGAGTCGAGTTGCTCTTTGCTAGCTGTTACTACACATCATTTAGGGTTGCACTAAAGAATGATAGGCAGACTGAGGTTACATGGGTGGGGGGGGGGGGGTGAGCAGGCAGAAATGGCATAGATGCATTCCTTAGTTGGCAGGCAGTGTTGTCAAGCTCTTCAGGGACTAGTGGGAGTTTGACTGCTATGGATTTCCCTTTCACTCTTGCAGTGTCTCTTCCAAGATTGTGTTTATAGCTTTCCATTGTCTCTTAGGTTTTGTAAGCTACGACAATCCAGTCTCTGCTCAGGCAGCAATCCAGTCCATGAATGGCTTTCAGATTGGGATGAAGCGACTGAAGGTGCAGCTGAAGCGCTCCAAAAATGACAGCAAGCCATACTGATCCACTTCCCTCCATGTTCTGGTAAGTGGGAGGAGAATCCTCACCCCCAGGAGGGTGCGTGGCAGGAGCACATGCATCTTTACGCTTCAAGCACACCAGCAAGCACACCAGATTCTTATCTTTCCTGCCTTTGAACCTGATCTGTACGTAAAAGACTCTTCTCCCCTCCAGTGGACTTCGGGGACAGCTTCTTGTTGTGAATTTTGCTTTGTATGGAGGACAGACTTGTGCTATCGTTTTATGTGTTTCATTTTTAATCTTTTGGTGCCATATCAGTGATTCTTCTTTTTTCCCTATTTGGGGTTTGCTGTGTTTGTTACCCTTGTATTGAGTGTGCCAATTGTTGTGGGAGAGACAGGTCCTTATAGGAGCAGAACTCAGATCTGACATATCAGCAGCTGCGCTTGATGGTACAGATACTGGCCTGAGACTGCCTAATCAAACACCAGTGTGTGAGCAGTCCAGCAGGTATGTTTAACTGACACTCTTCCTAGCCAAAGGACATACTTGGACCATGTAGTGTCCTAACTGTACTACGAGCAGGTGTATATTGAATAGTGAGAGCCGTCCCACAGATGTACACACTGTTCTTTCTTTAGTACCAGGGAGACATCTATGTATTGTGTAAGCTCTAAATGAGGCACACAGACACCATGTTGTTCCTACAGCTATCAGTACCTCACAGGCACTGAGGCTACAAAGTGTCAGAGCTGTTCTAGAGGCAATACAAACACAAGATGCCCTAGCAATCCCAAAGACACAAACATTGGGCAGTATCTGTTTTATTAACAGCCCAGTATGTGGGAGATTGGCATCATGCAGCCTTAACCTATGCCAAGGAAGCACTGTGAGCTACTCCCACATTGTAAGCAGCAAAGCACCCATGTGTCTAGACATGCATTTGTCCTGCAGCCCCCCGTCCGCATGGACAAGTCTTTGGGTCCGTCTAAGGTTTGATGTACTAGGCATTGAAGACAAACCTGAGCAGTAAAAGATTGACAGTGTTAGTAGCAGTAGTGTTCTTGCTTCCCTGAAGTTGCTGAGGTTGCTTTTATGTTGGGAAGAGGCTGATAAATTAGGAGCAACAACTATGTAAGGGTCTAGTTCTGCACCTTGTTACCTTGCTGCCTCTCTCCCCTCGGAGATGGTTTTTATGGAAGGGTCCCTAATCTAGTGTAAAGACTGCATGTGAGAGTCTGCCGCAACATGTCAGAGCCCTGCCCTTCCCCTCAATACTGGCATTTTGAATGATAGTATGTAGTGTTTCATTGTTTTATTTATATATTTAAATATTGTGGCATATACATACATATATATAAATGTGTGTGTATGTTATATGAACGTGTGTTAAAGATACTGTTTAAACTTGAATTCTGCACACTGAGGTTTGTCAAATTTGCAAAATGTGAAAAGTATTTGGAGCTTCCAGGGTCACAATGGGACTTTTTATGAATGCACCAATATCCCCCTAAAACAATGACTGGAGGGAAGAAACGTGGCGTTTTCTTGTACATTGCCATTTCTATTTTTATAGCGGTTTTATATTTATTGTCTAAATTATTTCACTCAGACGGCTGTGATTTTGTAGAATCTGGATTAATTGTTTTACACAAATAATTAAAACTGATTTTGTGAAGCATGTGTCGCCCATCACATTGACTGTGGGAGAACTGGGTGGAGCTATGTAGGACCATTGGGAGTGTAGTTTAAACATACTGGTTGCTCACCATCGGACTTAAGGAGAGAATCTGTGCTGAATACAGAGTAAAATCTGACAGCTCATCTTCTATGTCTAGAGATGATTTAAGGGGGGTGGAGAAAGGAGGAGGAATAAGTAGTTGGAGTAAATTCCATCTCTTGCTCCCTTAAAGCCTAAGACAATGGATATGGAATGTCTGTGAAATCTGACCCACCTCCTTGCCCATTAAATGTTATGTTGTGAGGATTTGTATAGTGTGCTTTATCACCCAAGGGCTGTCAAGGCACTGAAGCAGATGAGTAGGCCAATTGGTCTCCTAGTTGAATAGCCAGGTCTTCAGTTTCTGGCAGAACTTGAGTAATGAGGAGGAGTTCGTGGTGTGTAGTGGAAGGTCGCTCCAGGATTTAGCAGCGGTATAGGAGAAGGAGAGTCCTTCGCATTTGCTCCTGCAAATGCAGGGTATTTGCGTTAGAGGGAGTGTGGCTGAGCACAGTGGCCTGGTGAGTTATTGTAAGTTGAGGCAGTGATTGAGGTTGGCAGGTTCGTTGTTGAGGTTTTTGTATGCATGGGTCAGCAGTTTGAATTGATATTGCTTTTGGATTGGTAGCTGCTGTAGATCTGAGGTGGGGTGTGATGTGTGTGCTGCTGGAGACGTTGAGGATGAGTCGGCTGCAGCATTCTGGGTGGTGGAGTTTTTGTATAAGTTGGTTTGTAATGATGACTGCAGTGTTGCCATAATCGACCCTGCTGGTGACAACGGCCTGAGTGTGTATCTGGTGTCGGTGGTGACTTTCTTCAGAGGGGCTAGGGTATCCGTGTTGGAAGTGATCCTGTTAAAGACTTTGATGTTGGCATGCAGGTTGCCAGTGACGTTTGGTAGATGGGCTTTTGGAGTTTGGGGGTGTGTTGATGAAGTGGACGATGGAGTGGTGTAAGTGAGCAGAGTGTTGTGGCTGAACTGGACATTGTTGCTGGGTAGGGCCTTAGCAGTCTTGGTGAGTACCAGAACCAAAAGGCTCTTCAGTAGGGCAGTGAAGTTGGGATCTTTTCAGTTGTCGAGATTGAAGTTAAGCTCTCTGATTAACATGTTCTTCGAGCTGTTGGAGGCAATAAAATTTGTGAGGAGATTGCTAAAGGTGGCACATGGACCAGGGTATGGAGGTACGTACGCTATGGTGCAGAGGAAATAGAGAATTCTAGGAGCCCACAAAAGACAGTTCCTTTTTGCTGTCCATAGATGTGAATGTTGTAAAGACAACATTTAAGTGAAATCTAAGTAACCTTTTGACCTCTCATTGCAAGAGATGAGGACATAGGAACAGAGAAACATAAACGGATATCAAACTGACCTGACCCCTCACAATGGAGAGACTGGATCAAGGTTGAGCGTAAAGAGAACCGCACAGCCCACCCCCATATGTGTGAACAAGGCCAGGGATCAAATCTGAAACACACCATGTCAGATGGCTTAAACCCATAACACATGAAATTACTCTAGTGCTTTGGTTTGTTTGGCGGTAAAGACTGGAGCAGATGACTGTGTTGGCAACACTCACCCCCACCCCCGTTCAGATACAAAGGAGATGAGTGTGTATTTTTGCAGCGCAGATCCATTTTTTGGATTGACATGCTGTGCGTGTATTCCACCAACGGTTGGGTCAGGAAACTCCCAAGATGCAGGAATCCCAGAAAGGGCCTATCCAGCAAAGCCAAAGAGAATATCGAGGATGATGAACCAGCACTGGGAGGGGAGTTGGACCTCAAAGATGCTGCAGCCAAAGCTGAAAGGAGGAAAGCAGTGAAAGACCCCATAATATGACACCATCTAAGCCTTTCAGCACTTTTGTTACCTTCTGGTAAGTCCTTGGACTCCAAGTTCTCTAAAGCAACCTTTGTGTTGAAACACCAGACAACTGAAGGATAGCACACACATAAGGAGCTGTGTAGGTCCTCACCAAAAGGACACCGATGAGGGTCCCAAACCTCTAGCGAAACCCTTGACACAAATGAGCCCACCAGAGGGAACAAAGTAGATGAACAAAGACAAATTGGCAGGGGAACTGCCAACGTCAAAAAGGAAAAAAAAAGTCCTCACTCAATGTCGAACAAAGCGCACTCGAGGTCAAGCTGAAAAAGTCAAGGCTCAAAGCCAAACTAGCAGCACGTCTCTACAGTAGGAAGGAGTTCGACGATTCCCTGAGAGTTTGGCCACACAATGTAGGATTGCCAACTCCAGTGCTCTCCTTAACCTTTATTGGCACCAGCAGTTGAACTAGATCGAAGGGCTGATACAACACCTTCAGGAAGAGTTCTGCAAGAGAGCTAAGGCCATGGTCCAGGAGGGTAAAAATATCACAATCTGCTGCCTCAAATCGACCCTGAATTCAGCAAATACTGCCAGCAGACAGATGTGCATGAGCACCACACTCTGGAGGCACACCTGGCTGGGAGTCCTTCAGAACCGAGGTGCAGACTTCTGTCATCAATATTCCTTTCATGGGTGAGGCTCTGTTTGGACAAGCACTAGATGAGTCGCTACAACAATTACTAAAAGAGCAGTGGGACGGCATAGGCCAGGGTTGTATTAGAGCTCAAAGGAACTTTTAGCATAGGAGGAACGTCTGCCAGAGGACCAGCAGGCGGGCGGGCTTTCCAACCAAACAATAATCCTAACAAAAACACTAAAACCTCACTTATTAAACATCACAGCAACCCTCACACCAGCAGTGGCAACATACACCAAAGTAGGGCTTTGAAGGAAGGCCAAGAGGAAGAGGCCTACCCCCCAGATGAGTAGGATCAACAAACAAGTGACTCCTTTGTCACATAGCCCCAACACAAAACACCAATGGGGGCGAGAATAGGAGGGTTCCTCCTAGAGACTAGGTCTATAGCCTCAGACAACTGAATTTTAAACAAGACGTAGCTACTGCATAGACCTCGCCAACCCTGCATGACCCTCTAAGAGTAAATACCTTTTCTCTTCCAGGGGATCGTCATCAATAGTCATAAACATTGAATATTCCCACCCTCGTGCGGGGACCCCGGAGCATACATAAAATACACACATACAAAAGTATGAAATATGCACGGAAAAAAAAAATATATATATATATAGCATTTTTAGTAGACAAATTTTCAAACTAAACTCATACATACATGTGTAAAACAGCAATGCAGACTATAATCATAAACAGGCAAAAATGCTTTATTTCTATGTTTTTTTTTTTTTTTTTTTTTTTTTTTTTTTTTTAAACCGTCCTTTTCAAAATTACAATAAGAGAAAAAACTTTCCGAAGCCCCATAGCTGGTCCTAGGGAAAGAAGCAGTAGCAACATCAGAGAAAAAACGACATTGAAAACAATGGAGCATTCTTAGCCAATAGGCTGCATGCAGGTTAACACAGGAGAACCATAAAAATTCTGGCACTGTGCCTTTAAGACCCTGAGCACCTCCAGTATCCCACCATGCCTCAGGGGTGAAGAAGAGGTGACAGTTGGTTCACAGTTAGGTCAGTTCTTTTTTCCGGCTTCTTCTGAGAGGATCCTGGAGCATTGAGCTCTCAGTTTTTCTGAGTTTTTCTCAGAAAAATACCTCAAAACAGTGTTTTATTTCTGCTTTCACTCGACATTTAACACCTTTGTCTGAGTCAAGAAACGTTCTCCTGACTGAAAAATGCCTTCTCTTTTTGTGAAGTGCCCTTCCTGTGGGAAGAAGGCGGCCCAGTCAGATCCACACACTCTCTGCATTGTGTGTTTGCCTCAGAGTCACTGCCCTGACACTTGCAGACACTGCAAGAACATGTCAAAAAGGACTCTGAAGGACAGGGAGAAGATCAGACTTCATGGTCTTCATGAGAGGCAGAAGACATCGTCCTCTTCACTTCCCAGGCAGCCAACAAGCCATTCTCAGGAGAGACAGGCTAGATCGACGTCAGCAGGTAGGAAGGTACCTGTTTGTTCCCCGTCGACATCATCGCTGCCACCGTCACATCGCCATAGATCGACGGCGACCCGACCGACGTCGAAGGAACATGGCCACCACAGGGGCAGATCTCCGGTTACCCACTGATCGACGTCGGGCCAGCACCGGCGTGCCCATTCGCCGTCAAAGGCCTCGCACCCCTCAACGGCAGGGAAAGCGACGTCAAAATCGCCTCAACAGCGTGAGCGCAGACATCCGCCGTCGACGGCTCATCTCTCGACGGCGAGGCACACAACGTCGAGCAGGTCGCGGTCAAGGGATCGCTGGTCACAGTCAAGGCGCTCGATGTTGAGACCAGAGCAACCCACGTCACTCCCTTCGACGTCGTTGCAGCTGTCGACGTCAACACAGTTTTTGCCTGTCTTGCAAGGAGAAGAGCGTCTGCTTCCGCCGGCGGATAAGACCACTCCAACATCTCCGGTGGTCTCCATAAGGAGTGGTTCATCTGGGCGGTCGAGAGCTGCATCGTCTGGGCATGTCTCGCCCATCAACTTGTCGCCAAGGTGGTTGGAGAGCCTTAATAGAACGACTGCCTCCCCAGACTCGCAGTACTCGAGGATGTACTCGCCTTCGGCCTCTCTCCCGAGAACACCATCGCCAACAACGCAGGCAGGATGGGCTCGTTCTGCGTCTCACCAGTCGGCCACGAGGCCTCGACGCGCTGCTACAGCATCTCGGAGCAGGTCACACTCCCAGAGACGTTCTAGATCACGGTCACGCCATCGCAGAAGGTCTCCTTCTTGGACATCGCCTGGGTCCTCAGTAAGAGAGTACTCCCTGACCTTAACGGATTCTCCACCAGCTAGAGTCTCCCTGGTGGACGATATCACAACCTTTAACGAGGTGCTTCTCAGAGGAGCAAAAAAACTAAATATAGAGGTCCCGGAACCTTCAACCTCCTCATCTGTGATCTTTGAAACCCTGCAACATAGAGCGGTTTCACAGAAATTGCTACCGCTAGTGCCTGGTCTTTTACAACCAACCATGGACACCTTTGTTAGCACCAGCCACCCTCAGATCAGCTCCTGCTAGGATCTTGAAGAAATATAAGGCACCTGAGCAAGATCCTTTGTTTCTCAGGACTGATCCACCACCGGACTCAGTCATATTGGCCGCAGCCTGGAAGACGCACTCAGTGGCATCATCCTCAACGGTTCCACCGGACAAAGATTAGACACCTGGACTCTCTGGGGAAGATGTGTGGCACGGTGGCTTCCATGATGAAGGTCTCCAGTGCCTCCGCACTCCTAGGCAGATATGACCGTTCACTCTGGGACTCACTGAGCAGGTTCGCAGAGAAATTGCCTAGGGAGGACATGCAGGATTTTCAGGAGATCCTTCAGGAGGGGTGTCTGGTCTCCAATCAGGTCATTAGTGCAGCAGCAGATGGGGCAGACTTAGCTGCACATGGTTACGCGCATGGGGTTTGTGCGAGAAGGTCTTCCTGGCTGAGACTGACAGGATTGAAGCAGGAAGCGCAGCAGCGTGTCCTAAACCTTCCGTTCAACGGAAACTCGCTTTTTGGAACCCATACAGATGAGGAGATGGCGCGTATCAAGACGGAAGTGGACACCATGAGAGCAGTGGGCCTGGAGAGGAAAAAAGGACTTCAGGCGAAGGTATAGACCTTACGACAGGCCCCCTTTTCAGCAGAGGGTTCTAACCCCTCATTGGTCCCTGAGGCTGCAACAGAGACAAGGGTGCCCACTTTTCCAATCTCGTAAGACCACGAGAGACCGAGGGTCAAGCAGACCACAGCAGTCCACACCCAAAGCTCCGGCAAAGCAATGAGGACTCGCTTCCCTTAACACTGTGCACCACTCCATCACAGCGTTCATTCACAAGTGGCGTGGCATAACAAAAGACAAATGGGTGCTCAACATTGTAGAGAATGGATACTCTCTTCTTTTCCGACAACCTCCTCACTTGCCACCAACCAAATGCAATCCAGCTCACATGGGCCTATTACGCAAAGAGGCTCACGCCCTTTTACGGAAAAAGCAATAGAAAAAGTCCCAGTCGTGCACAGAGGGAAGGGAGTATACTCCCGCTATTTTCTGGTAGCAAAAAAAAGGTCAAGAAGGAGTTTTCAGACCGATTCTGGACTTACGACTACTGAACAAGTACATAAAAAAGCAAAAGTTCAGGATGCTGGCTCCACCAGATTTTCCCTCCGCTACATCGAGGAGACTGGATATGCTCCATAGACCTGCAAGACGCGTACTTTCATATCCCGATCATTCCCAAGCATCGGAAATTCCTACGCTTGCGGATAGCCTCCCAGCACTATCAGTTCAAGGTGCTTCCATTCGGCCTCAAATCTGCCCCTCGCGTTTTCTCAAAATGCCTAGCAATGGTATCGGCGCATCTAAGGAAGCAAAAAAATCTTCATTTACCCGTACCTAGACGACTGGCTACTGAAAGCCTCTTCTCCGGAGCAGGCGAGAAGCCATCGGGACATTGTGCTCAGTGTTTTCAGGTCTCTAGGTCTACAAATCAACTACCAAAAGTCCACCCTAATTCCAACGCAAAAACTCCACTACCTGGGAGCAATACTGGATACAAAGCTCGAAAGAGTGTATCCTTTGGAGGAACTACTGTTTTCACTAAAGAGAAAGTGTCAAGACCTTCTGACGTCCGAAGCACCTACAGCCCGTCAGGTGACATCTCTACTGGGCTCCATGGCCTTGTGCATTTTCATTGTCCCGAATGCCAGGCTACATATGAGGCCTCTTCAAGAGGCGCTGGAAACCAACTGGAACGATAGCACAGGCCGCTGGGAGGACAGAATGCGTCTTACGATAGGAGCACGACAATTGTTGCAATGGTGGATGCACAGACCTCACCTGTCAGTAGGAGCTCCGTTTCACCAGTTAATCCCGTCTGACACTCTGGTAACGGATGTGTCGCTTCAGGGATGGGGAGCTCATCTGGGTTCCCTTCAAGCTGAGGGTCGTTGGTCTGACAACGAAAGAGTACCACATCAACCTGCTGGAGCTCAGAGCAGTACATCTGGCTCTCAAGTCTTTTGCTCCATTGATTCAGGGGAAATCTCTTCTAGTGCAAACGGACAATACGACGACAATGTATTATCTGAACAGACAAGGAGGAACAAGATCCCTGCCCCTATCTCGGGAGTCTAAGGCCATCTGGCTTTGGCTCTTAGTGAGAGGAATGTCGCTTACAGCAGTTCACCTACCAGGGCAACAAAATGTGGAGGCGGACTTCCTGAGCAGAAATCTCGAGGCCGCCCACGATTGGGTCCTTCACGACGGTCGTCGAAGACATCTTCGCTCAATGGGGTCGGCCTCAATTGGATCTCTTCGCAGACTAGGTAAACAGGAAATGCCCAGACTTCGTGTCCAGGTTCTACCGTCCGGGATCTCGAGGGAATGCCCTGTTGATCGACTGGTCAGGGATATATCTCTACGCTTTTCCACTGATCCCTCTCATACCTGCGGTGATCAACAAAATCTACAGATCCAGCACCAGAACGATTCTCATAGCTCCGCAATGGCCTCGTCAGTTCTGGTACACAGATTTCAACCTATCGGAACAACCTCACAGGAGGCTGCAGTGCAGACCGGATCTCCTTTGCAGGCTGGGAGGCAGGATACTTCACCCCAACCTTCCCTCTCTGAGCTTGACGGCATGGCTCCTGAATTCCTGCAGTATGGGCACCTAGGGCTCTCACAGGAGTGCTTGAACATCTTAAAGGAGTCCAGACGACCTTCCACGCGGCGTTCTTACGCGTTCAAGTGGAAGAGGTTCTACATATGGTGTCGTCAGCAAGGTCAGAATCCTATACTGGCTCAGGAGGAGGTCATACTGTCTTACCTACTCCATTTGGCAAAATCGGGTCTGCAAGTGTCATCTATTAAGGTACATTTATCTGCCATTACAGCCTATTGTAAGTCACCTTCTCAGGAATCCTTTTTTACGAGACCAGCAGTCAAGGATTTCTTAGAAGGTTTGAAAAAAGTTTTTCCACCCATTCGGAAACCCTCCCCTCCATGGGAGCTGAACATAGTTGTAGGAAGTTGGCTCTGTATGTGCTATTTCAAAGTAAGGAATAGCATGCACAGAGTCCAAGGGTTCCCCTTAGAGGTAAAATAGTGGTAAAAATAGATAATACTAATGCTCTATTTTGTGGTAGTGTGGTCGAGCAGTAGGCTTATCCAAGGAGTAGTGTTAAGCATTTGTTGTACATACACATAGACAATAAATGAGGTACACACACTCAGAGACAAATCCAGCCAATAGGTTTTTATATAGAAAAATATCTTTTCTTAGTTTATTTTAAGAACCACAGGTTCAAATTCTACATGTAATAGCTCATTCGAAAGGTATTGCAGGTAAGTACTTTAGGAACTTCAAATCATCAAAATTGCATGTATACTTTTCAAGTTATTCACAAATAGCTGTTTTAAAAGTGGACACTTAGTGCAATTTTCACAGTTCCTAGGGGAGGTAAGTATTTGTTAGTTTTACCAGGTGTAGGAAGTTGGCTCTGTATGTGCTATTTCAAAGTAAGGAATAGCATGCACAGAGTCCAAGGGTTCCCCTTAGAGGTAAAATAGTGGTAAAAATAGATAATACTAATGCTCTATTTTGTGGTAGTGTGGTCGAGCAGTAGGCTTATCCAAGGAGTAGTGTTAAGCATTTGTTGTACATACACAAGACAATAAATGAGGTACACACACTCAGAGACAAATCCAGCCAATAGGTTTTTATATAGAAAAATATCTTTTCTTAGTTTATTTTAAGAACCACAGGTTCAAATTCTACATGTAATATCTCATTCGAAAGGTATTGCAGGTAAGTACTTTAGGAACTTCAAATCATCAAAATTGCATGTATACTTTTCAAGTTATTGACAAATAGCTGTTTTAAAAGTGGACACTTAGTGCAATTTTCACAGTTCCTGGGGGAGGTAAGTTTTTGTTAGTTTTACCAGGTAAGTAGGACACTTACAGGGTTCAGTTCTTGGTCCAAGGTAGCCCACCGTTGGGGGTTCAGAGCAACCCCAAAGTCACCACACCAGCAGCTCAGGGCCGGTCAGGTGCAGAGTTCAAAGTGGTGCCCAAAACACATAGGCTAGAATGGAGAGAAGGGGGTGCCCCGGTTCCGATCTGCTTGCAGGTAAGTACCCGCGTCTTCGGAGGGCAGACCAGAGGGGTTTTGTAGGGCACCGGGGGGGACACAAGTTGACACAGAAATTTCACCCTCAGCAGCGCGGGGGCGGCCGGGTGCAGTGTAGAAACAAGCGTCGGGTTTGTAATGGAAGTCAATGGGAGATCTAGGGATCTCTTCAGCGCTGCAGGCAGGCAAGGGGGGGATTCCTCGGGGAAACCTCCACTTGGGCGAGGGAGAGGGACTCCTGGGGGTCACTCCTCCAGTGAAAGTCCGGTCCTTCAGGTCCTGGGGGCTGCGGGTGCAGGGTCTCTCCCAGGCGTCGGGACTTTAGGTTCAAAGAGTCGCGGTCAGGGGAAGCCTCGGGATTCCCTCTGCAGGCGGCGCTGTGGGGGCTCAGGGGGGACAGGTTTTGGTACTCACAGTATCAGAGTAGTCCTGGGGTCCCTCCTGAGGTGTTGGATCGCCACCAGCCGAGTCGGGGTCGCCGGGTGCAGTGTTGCAAGTCTCACGCTTCTTGCGGGGAGCTTGCAGGGTTCTTTAAAGCTGCTGGAAACAAAGTTGCAGCTTTTCTTGGAGCAGGTCCGCTGTCCTCGGGAGTTTCTTGTTTTTTCGAAGCAGGGGCAGTCCTCAGAGGATGTCGAGGTCGCTGGTCCCTTTGGAAGGCGTCGCTGGAGCAGGATCTTTGGAAGGCAGGAGACAGGCCGGTGAGTTTCTGGAGCCAAGGCAGTTGTCGTCTTCTGGTCTTCCGCTGCAGGGGTTTTCAGCTGGGCAGTCCTTCTTCTTGTAGTTGCAGGAATCTAATTTTCTAGGGTTCAGGGTAGCCCTTAAATACTAAATTTAAGGGCGTGTTTAGGTCTGGGGGGTTAGTAGCCAATGGCTACTAGCCCTGAGGGTGGGTACACCCTCTTTGTGCCTCCTCCCAAGGGGAGGGGGTCACAATCCTAACCCTATTGGGGGAATCCTCCATCTGCAAGATGGAGGATTTCTAAAAGTTAGAGTCACCTCAGCTCAGGACACCTTAGGGGCTGTCCTGACTGGCCAGTGACTCCTCCTTGTTATTCTCATTATTTTCTCCGGCCTTGCCGCCAAAAGTGGGGCCTGGCCGGAGGGGGCGGGCAACTCCACTAGCTGGAGTGTCCTGCTGGGTTGGCACAAAGGAGGTGAGCCTTTGAGGCTCACCGCCAGGTGTGACAATTCCTGCCTGGGAGAGGTGTTAGCATCTCCACCCAGTGCAGGCTTTGTTACTGGCCTCAGAGTGACAAAGGCACTCTCCCCATGGGGCCAGCAACATGTCTCGGTTTGTGGCAGGCTGCTAAAACTAGTCAGCCTACACAGATAGTCGGTTAAGTTTCAGGGGGCACCTCTAAGGTGCCCTCTGTGGTGTATTTTACAATAAAATGTACACTGGCATCAGTGTGCATTTATTGTGCTGAGAAGTTTGATACCAAACTTCCCAGTTTTCAGTGTAGCCATTATGGTGCTGTGGAGTTCGTGTTTGACATACTCCCAGACCATATACTCTTATGGCTACCCTGCACTTACAATGTCTAAGGTTTTATTTAGACACTGTAGGGGTACCATGCTCATGCACTGGTACCCTCACCTATGGTATAGTGCACCCTGCCTTAGGGCTGTAAGGCCTGCTAGAGGGGTGTCTTACCTATACTGCATAGGCAGTGAGAGGCTGGCATGGCACCCTGAGGGGAGTGCCATGTCGACTTACTCGTTTTGTCCTCACTAGCACACACAAGCTGGCAAGCAGTGTGTCTGTGCAGAGTGAGAGGTCTCCAGGGTGGCATAAGACATGCTGCAGCCCTTAGAGACCTTCCTTGGCATCAGGGCCCTTGGTACTAGAAGTACCAGTTACAAGGGACTTATCTGGATGCCAGGGTCTGCCAATTGTGGATACAAAAGTACAGGTTAGGGAAAGAACACTGGTGCTGGGGCCTGGTTAGCAGGCCTCAGCACACTTTCAATTGTAAACATAGCATCAGCAAAGGCAAAAAGTCAGGGGGCAACCATGCCAAGGAGGCATTTCCTTACACAACCCCCCCCCAAACGAAAGAGGATGAGACTAACCTTTCCCAAGAGAGTCTTCATTTTCTAAGTGGAAGAACCTGGAAAGGCCATCTGCATTGGCATGGGCAGTCCCAGGTCTGTGTTCCACTATAAAGTCCATTCCCTGTAGGGAGATGGACCACCTCAACAGTTTAGGATTTTCACCTTTCATTTGCATCAGCCATTTGAGAGGTCTGTGGTCAGTTTGAACTAGGAAGTGAGTCCCAAAGAGGTATGGTCTCAGCTTCTTCAGGGACCAAACCACAGCAAAGGCCTCCCTCTCAATGGCACTCCAACGCTGCTCCCTGGGGAGTAACCTCCTGCTAATGAAAGCAACAGGTTGGTCAAGGCCATCATCATTGGTTTGGGACAAAACTGCCCCTATCCCATGTTCAGAGGCATCAGTCTGCACAATGAACTGCTTAGAATAATCTGGAGCTTTGAGAACTGGTGCTGAGCACATTGCCTGTTTCAGGGTGTCAAAGGCCTGTTGGCATTCCACAGTCCAGTTCACTTTCTTGGGCATTTTCTTGGAGGTGAGTTCAGTGAGGGCTGTCACAATGGATCCATATCCCTTCACAAACCTCCTGTAATACCCAGTCAAGCCAAGGAATGCCCTGACTTGAGTCTGGGTTTTTGGAGCTACCCAGTCCAGAATAGTCTGGATCTTGGGTTGGAGTGGCTGAACTTGGCCTCCACCTACAAGGTGTCCCAAGTAAACCACAGTTCCCTGCCCTATCTGGCATTTGGATGCCTTGATAGAGAGGCCTGCAGATTGCAGAGCCTTCAAAACCTTCCTCAGGTGGACCAGGTGATCCTGCCAGGTGGAGCTAAAGACAGCAATATCATCAAGATAAGCTGTGCTAAAGGACTCCAAGCCAGCAAGGACTTGATTCACCAACCTTTGGAAGGTGGCAGGGGCATTCTTTAAACCAAAGGGCATAACAGTAAACTGATAATGCCCATCAGGTGTGGAGAATGCTGTCTTTTCTTTTGCTCCAGGTGCCATTTTTATTTGCCAGTACCCTGCTGTCAAGTCAAAGGTACTTAGAAATTTGGCAGCACCTAATTTATCAATGAGCTCATCAGCTCTTGGAATTGGATGAGCATCTGTCTTGGTGACAGAATTGAGCCCTCTGTAGTCCACACAAAACCTCATCTCTTTCTTTCCATCTGTGGTGTGAGGTTTGGGGACTAAGACCACTGGGCTAGCCCAGGGGCTGTCAGAGCGCTCAATGACTCCCAATTCCAGCATCTTGTGGACTTCCACCTTGATGCTTTCCTTAACATGGTCAGACTGTCTAAAGATTTTGTTCTTGACAGGCATGCTGTCTCCTGTGTCCACCTCATGGGTACACAGGTGTGTCTGACCAGGGGTTAAGGAGAAGAGTTCAGGAAACTGTTGTAGGACTCTCCTACAATCAGCTTGCTGTTGGCCAGAGAGGGTGTCTGAGTAGATCACTCCATCTACTGTGCCATCTTTTGGGTCTGATGACAGAAGATCAGGGAGAGGTTCACTCTCTGCCTCCTGATCCTCATCTGTTACCATCAACAGATTGACATCAGCCCTGTCGTGGAAGAGCTTAAGGCGGTTTACATGGATCACCCTCTTGGGGCTCCTGCTTGTGCCCAGGTCCACCAAGTAGGTGACCTGACTCTTCCTCTCTAGTACTGGGTAAGGGCCACTCCATTTGTCCTGGAGTGCCCTGGGAGCCACAGGCTCCAGAACCCAGACTTTCTGCCCTGGTTGGAAGTCAACCAGTGCAGCCTTTTGGTCATACCAAAACTTCTGGAGCTGTTGGCTGGCCTCAAGGTTTTTGGTTGCCTTTTCCATGTACTCTGCCATTCTAGAGCGAAGGCCAAGTACATAGTCCACTATGTCCTGTTTAGGCTCATGGAGAGGTCTCTCCCAGCCTTCTTTAACAAGGGCAAGTGGTCCCCTTACAGGATGACCAAACAGAAGTTCAAAGGGTGAGAACCCTACTCCCTTCTGTGGTACCTCCCTGTAAGCGAAAAGCAGACATGGCAGGAGGACATCCCATCTCCTTTTGAGTTTTTCTGGGAGCCCCATGATCATGCCTTTTAATGTCTTGTTGAATCTCTCAACCAAGCCATTAGTTTGTGGATGGTATGGTGTAGTGAATTTATAAGTCACTCCACACTCATTCCACATGTGCTTTAGGTATGCTGACATGAAGTTGGTACCTCTGTCAGACACCACCTCCTTAGGGAAACCCACTCTGGTAAAGATACCAATGAGGGCCTTGGCTACTGCAGGGGCAGTAGTCGACCTAAGGGGAATAGCTTCAGGATACCTGGTAGCATGATCCACTACTACCAGGATATACATATTTCCTGAGGCTGTGGGAGGTTCCAGTGGACCAACTATGTCCACACCCACTCTTTCAAAGGGCACCCCCACCACTGGAAGTGGAATGAGGGGGGCCTTTGGATGCCCACCTGTCTTACCACTGGCTTGACAGGTGGGGCAGGAGAGGCAAAACTCCTTAACCATGTTGGACATATTGGGCCAGTAGAAGTGGTTGACTAACCTCTCCCACGTCTTGGTTTGTCCCAAATGTCCAGCAAGGGGAATGTCATGGGCCAATGTTAGGATGAACTCTCTGAACAGCTGAGGCACTACCACTCTCCTAGTGGCACCAGGTTTGGGGTCTCTGGCCTCAGTGTACAGGAGCCCATCTTCCCAATAGACCCTATGTGTTCCATTTTTCTTGCCTTTGGACTCTTCAGCAGCTTGCTGCCTAAGGCCTTCAAGAGAGGGACAGGTTTCTTGTCCCTTACACAGCTCTTCCCTTGAGGGTCCCCCTGGGCCTAAGAGCTCAACCTGGTAAGGTTCAAGCTCCAAAGGCTCAGTTCCCTCAGAGGGCAGAACATCTTCCTGAGAAGAGAGGTTCCCTTTCTTTTGCTGTGTTGCAGTTGGTTTCCCAACTGACTTTCCTTTCCTCTTGGTAGGCTGGGCCATTCTTCCAGACTCCAGCTCTACTTGTTCACCCTGTGCCTTGCATTGTGCTCTTGTTTTCACACACACCAGTTCAGGGATACCCAGCATTGCTGCATGGGTTTTTAGTTCTACCTCAGCCCATGCTGAGGACTCCAGGTCATTTCCAAGCAGACAGTCCACTGGGATATTTGAGGAGACCACCACCTGTTTCAGGCCATTGACCCCTCCCCATTCTAAAGTAACCATTGCCATGGGATGTACTTTTCTCTGATTGTCAGCGTTGGTGACTGTGTAAGTTTTTCCAGTCAGGTATTGGCCAGGGGAAACCAGTTTCTCTGTCACCATGGTGACACTGGCACCTGTATCCCTCAGGCCCTCTATTCTAGTCCCATTAATTAAGAGTTGCTGTCTGTATTTTTGCATGTTAGGCGGCCAGACAGCTAGTGTGGCTAAATCCACCCCACCCTCAGAAACTAGAGTAGCTTCAGTGTGGACCCTGATTTGCTCTGGGCACACTGTTGATCCCACTTGGAGACTAGCCATACCAGTGTTACCTGGATGGGAGTTTGGAGTGGAACCTTTCTTGGGACAGGCCTTGTCTCCAGTTTGGTGTCCATGCTGTTTACAGCTATGACACCAGGCCTTTTTGGGATCAAAGTTTTTACCCTTGTACCCATTGTTTTGTGAAGAGGCTCTGGGCCCACCCTCCTGTGCAGGTTTTTGGGGGCCTGTAGAAGACTCTTTACTATTTTTAGTTTTGGTTGTCTCATCACCCTTCTGCTGGGGAGTCTTTGTGACCCCTTTCTTTTGGTCACCCCCTGTTGAAGTCTTGGACACCCTTGTCTTGACCCAATGGTCCGCCTTCTTTCCCAATTCTTGGGGAGAAATTGGTCCTAGGTCTACCAGATGCTGATGCAGTTTATCATTGAAACAATTACTTAACAGGTGTTCTTTCACAAATAAATTGTACAGCCCATCATAATTACTTACACCACTGCCTTGAATCCAACCATCTAGTGTTTTCACTGAGTAGTCAACAAAGTCAACCCAGGTCTGGCTCGAGGATTTTTGAGCCCCCCTGAACCTAATCCTGTACTCCTCAGTGGAGAATCCAAAGCCCTCAATCAGGGTACCCTTCATGAGGTCATAAGATTCTGCATCTTGTCCAGAGAGTGTGAGGAGTCTATCCCTACACTTTCCTGTGAACATTTCCCAAAGGAGAGCACCCCAGTGAGATCTGTTCACTTTTCTGGTTACACAAGCCCTCTCAAAAGCTGTGAACCATTTGGTGATGTCATCACCATCTTCATATTTAGTTACAATCCCTTTGGGGATTTTCAACATGTCAGGAGAATCTCTGACCCTATTTATGTTGCTGCCACCATTGATGGGTCCTAGGCCCATCTCTTGTCTTTCCCTCTCTATGGCTAGGATCTGTCTTTCCAAAGCCAATCTTTTGGCCATCCTGGCTAACTGGATGTCCTCTTCACTGGGGCTATCCTCAGTGATTTCAGAGGTGTTGGTCTCTCCTGTGAGGGAACCAGCATCTCTGACTATTATTTTAGGAGTCAGGGTTTGAGGGACCCTGTTCTCCCTAGATAGGACTGGTAGGGGGGAATTGTCCTCCAAGTCACTATCCTCTTCCTCTGAGTTGCCACCCTCAGAGGGGTTGGCCTTTTCAAACTCTGCCAAAAGCTCCTGGAGCTGTATTTTGGTAGGTTTGGGGCCCATTGTTATTTTCTTTAGTTTACAGAGTGACCTTAGCTCTCTCATCTGTAGATGGAGGTAAGGTGTGGTGTCGAGTTCCACCACATTCACATCTGTGCTAGACATTTTGCTTCTAAAAGTTGGGATACTTTTTAAGAATCTACAACTAGTTCTAGGTTCTAATTCAAACTTTTACAAACTTTTAAACTCTAAAAGAAATGCTAAACAGGATCTAACACAAGGCCCTAGCAGGTCTTTTAAGAATTTAGAAAACTTTTCAAATTGCAAAAATCAATTTCTAATGACAATTTTGGAATTTGTCGTGTGATCAGGTATTGGCTGAGTAGTCCAGCAAATGCAAAGTCTTGTACCCCACCGCTGATCCACCAATGTAGGAAGTTGGCTCTGTATGTGCTATTTCAAAGTAAGGAATAGCATGCACAGAGTCCAAGGGTTCCCCTTAGAGGTAAAATAGTGGTAAAAATAGATAATACTAATGCTCTATTTTGTGGTAGTGTGGTCGAGCAGTAGGCTTATCCAAGGAGTAGTGTTAAGCATTTGTTGTACATACACAAGACAATAAATGAGGTACACACACTCAGAGACAAATCCAGCCAATAGGTTTTTATATAGAAAAATATCTTTTCTTAGTTTATTTTAAGAACCACAGGTTCAAATTCTACATGTAATATCTCATTCGAAAGGTATTGCAGGTAAGTACTTTAGGAACTTCAAATCATCAAAATTGCATGTATACTTTTCAAGTTATTGACAAATAGCTGTTTTAAAAGTGGACACTTAGTGCAATTTTCACAGTTCCTGGGGGAGGTAAGTTTTTGTTAGTTTTACCAGGTAAGTAGGACACTTACAGGGTTCAGTTCTTGGTCCAAGGTAGCCCACCGTTGGGGGTTCAGAGCAACCCCAAAGTCACCACACCAGCAGCTCAGGGCCGGTCAGGTGCAGAGTTCAAAGTGGTGCCCAAAACACATAGGCTAGAATGGAGAGAAGGGGGTGCCCCGGTTCCGATCTGCTTGCAGGTAAGTACCCGCGTCTTCGGAGGGCAGACCAGAGGGGTTTTGTAGGGCACCGGGGGGGACACAAGTTGACACAGAAATTTCACCCTCAGCAGCGCGGGGGCGGCCGGGTGCAGTGTAGAAACAAGCGTCGGGTTTGTAATGGAAGTCAATGGGAGATCTAGGGATCTCTTCAGCGCTGCAGGCAGGCAAGGGGGGGATTCCTCGGGGAAACCTCCACTTGGGCGAGGGAGAGGGACTCCTGGGGGTCACTCCTCCAGTGAAAGTCCGGTCCTTCAGGTCCTGGGGGCTGCGGGTGCAGGGTCTCTCCCAGGCGTCGGGACTTTAGGTTCAAAGAGTCGCGGTCAGGGGAAGCCTCGGGATTCCCTCTGCAGGCGGCGCTGTGGGGGCTCAGGGGGGACAGGTTTTGGTACTCACAGTATCAGAGTAGTCCTGGGGTCCCTCCTGAGGTGTTGGATCGCCACCAGCCGAGTCGGGGTCGCCGGGTGCAGTGTTGCAAGTCTCACGCTTCTTGCGGGGAGCTTGCAGGGTTCTTTAAAGCTGCTGGAAACAAAGTTGCAGCTTTTCTTGGAGCAGGTCCGCTGTCCTCGGGAGTTTCTTGTTTTTTCGAAGCAGGGGCAGTCCTCAGAGGATGTCGAGGTCGCTGGTCCCTTTGGAAGGCGTCGCTGGAGCAGGATCTTTGGAAGGCAGGAGACAGGCCGGTGAGTTTCTGGAGCCAAGGCAGTTGTCGTCTTCTGGTCTTCCGCTGCAGGGGTTTTCAGCTGGGCAGTCCTTCTTCTTGTAGTTGCAGGAATCTAATTTTCTAGGGTTCAGGGTAGCCCTTAAATACTAAATTTAAGGGCGTGTTTAGGTCTGGGGGGTTAGTAGCCAATGGCTACTAGCCCTGAGGGTGGGTACACCCTCTTTGTGCCTCCTCCCAAGGGGAGGGGGTCACAATCCTAACCCTATTGGGGGAATCCTCCATCTGCAAGATGGAGGATTTCTAAAAGTTAGAGTCACCTCAGCTCAGGACACCTTAGGGGCTGTCCTGACTGGCCAGTGACTCCTCCTTGTTATTCTCATTATTTTCTCCGGCCTTGCCGCCAAAAGTGGGGCCTGGCCGGAGGGGGCGGGCAACTCCACTAGCTGGAGTGTCCTGCTGGGTTGGCACAAAGGAGGTGAGCCTTTGAGGCTCACCGCCAGGTGTGACAATTCCTGCCTGGGAGAGGTGTTAGCATCTCCACCCAGTGCAGGCTTTGTTACTGGCCTCAGAGTGACAAAGGCACTCTCCCCATGGGGCCAGCAACATGTCTCGGTTTGTGGCAGGCTGCTAAAACTAGTCAGCCTACACAGATAGTCGGTTAAGTTTCAGGGGGCACCTCTAAGGTGCCCTCTGTGGTGTATTTTACAATAAAATGTACACTGGCATCAGTGTGCATTTATTGTGCTGAGAAGTTTGATACCAAACTTCCCAGTTTTCAGTGTAGCCATTATGGTGCTGTGGAGTTCGTGTTTGACATACTCCCAGACCATATACTCTTATGGCTACCCTGCACTTACAATGTCTAAGGTTTTATTTAGACACTGTAGGGGTACCATGCTCATGCACTGGTACCCTCACCTATGGTATAGTGCACCCTGCCTTAGGGCTGTAAGGCCTGCTAGAGGGGTGTCTTACCTATACTGCATAGGCAGTGAGAGGCTGGCATGGCACCCTGAGGGGAGTGCCATGTCGACTTACTCGTTTTGTCCTCACTAGCACACACAAGCTGGCAAGCAGTGTGTCTGTGCAGAGTGAGAGGTCTCCAGGGTGGCATAAGACATGCTGCAGCCCTTAGAGACCTTCCTTGGCATCAGGGCCCTTGGTACTAGAAGTACCAGTTACAAGGGACTTATCTGGATGCCAGGGTCTGCCAATTGTGGATACAAAAGTACAGGTTAGGGAAAGAACACTGGTGCTGGGGCCTGGTTAGCAGGCCTCAGCACACTTTCAATTGTAAACATAGCATCAGCAAAGGCAAAAAGTCAGGGGGCAACCATGCCAAGGAGGCATTTCCTTACACCAGGTAAGTAAGACACTTACAGGGTTCAGTTCTTGGTCCAAGGTAGCCCACCGTTGGGGGTTCAGAGCAACCCCAAAGTCACCACACCAGCAGCTCAGGGCCGGTCAGGTGCAGAGTTCAAAGTGGTGCCCAAAACACATAGGCTAGAATGGAGAGAAGGGGGTGCCCCGGTTCCGGTCTGCTTGCAGGTAAGTACCCGCGTCTTCGGAGGGCAGACCAGGGGGGTTTTGTAGGGCACCGGGGGGGACACAAGTCCACACAGAAATTTCACCCTCAGCGGCGCGGGGGCGGCCGGGTGCAGTGTAGAAACAAGCGTCGGGTTCGCAATGTTAGTCTATGAGAGATCTCGGGATCTCTTCAGCGCTGCAGGCAGGCAAGGGGGGGGTTCCTCGGGGAAACCTCCACTTGGGCAAGGGAGAGGGACTCCTGGGGGTCGCTTCTCCAGTGAAAGTCCGGTCCTTCAGGTCCTGGGGGCTGCGGGTGCAGGGTCTCTCCCAGGCGTCGGGACTTTAGATTCAAAGAGTCGCGGTCAGGGGAAGCCTCGGGATTCCCTCTGCAGGCGGCGCTGTGGGGGCTCAGGGGGGACAGGTTTTGGTACTCACAGTATCAGAGTAGTCCTGGGGTCCCTCCTGAGGTGTTGGATCGCCACCAGCCGAGTCGGGGTCGCCGGGTGCAGTGTTGCAAGTCTCACGCCTCTTGCGGGGAGCTTGCAGGGTTCTTTAAAGCTGCTGGAAACAAAGTTGCAGCTTTTCTTGGAGCAGGTCCGCTGTCCTCGGGAGTTTCTTGTCTTTTCGAAGCAGGGGCAGTCCTCAGAGGATGTCGAGGTCGCTGGTCCCTTTGGAAGGCGTCGCTGGAGCAGGATCTTGGGAAGGCAGGAGACAGGCCGGTGAGTTTCTGGAGCCAAGGCAGTTGTCGTCTTCTGGTCTTCCGCTGCAGGGGTTTCAGCTAGGCAGTCCTTCTTCTTGTAGTTGCAGGAATCTAATTTTCTAGGGTTCAGGGTAGCCCTTAAATACTAAATTTAAGGGCGTGTTTAGGTCTGGGGGGTTAGTAGCCAATGGCTACTAGCCCTGAGGGTGGGTACACCCTCTTTGTGCCTCCTCCCAAGGGGAGGGGGTCACAATCCTAACCCTATTGGGGGAATCCTCCATCTGCAAGATGGAGGATTTCTAAAAGTTAGAGTCACCTCAGCTCAGGACACTTTAGGGGCTGTCCTGACTGGCCAGTGACTCCTCCTTGTTATTCTCATTATTTTCTCCGGCCTTGCCGCCAAAAGTGGGGCCTGGCCGGAGGGGGCGGGCAACTCCACTAGCTGGAGTGTCCTGCTGGGTTGGCACAAAGGAGGTGAGCCTTTGAGGCTCACCGCCAGGTGTGACAATTCCTGCCTGGGAGAGGTGTTAGCATCTCCACCCAGTGCAGGCTTTGTTACTGGCCTCAGAGTGACAAAGGCACTCTCCCCATGGGGCCAGCAACATGTCTCGGTTTGTGGCAGGCTGCTAGAACTAGTCAGCCTACACAGATAGTCGGTTAAGTTTCAGGGGGCACCTCTAAGGTGCCCTCTGTGGTGTATTTTACAATAAAATGTACACTGGCATCAGTGTGCATTTATTGTGCTGAGAAGTTTGATACCAAACTTCCCAGTTTTCAGTGTAGCCATTATGGTGCTGTGGAGTTCGTGTTTGACAGACTCCCAGACCATATACTCTTATGGCTACCCTGCACTTACAATGTCTAAGGTTTTGTTTAGACACTGTAGGGGTACCATGCTCATGCACTGGTACCCTCACCTATGGTATAGTGCACCCTGCCTTAGGGCTGTAAGGCCTGCTAGAGGGGTGTCTTACCTATACTGCATAGGCAGTGAGAGGCTGGCATGGCACCCTGAGGGGAGTGCCATGTCGACTTACTCGTTTTGTCCTCACTAGCACACACAAGCTGGCAAGCGGTGTGTCTGTGCTGAGTGAGAGGTCTCCAGGGTGGCATAAGACATGCTGCATCCCTTAGAGACCTTCCTTGGCATCAGGGCCCTTGGTACTAGAAGTACCAGTTACAAGGGACTTATCTGGATGCCAGGGTCTGCCAATTGTGGATACAAAAGTACAGGTTAGGGAAAGAACACTGGTGCTGGGGCCTGGTTAGCAGGCCTCAGCACGCTTTCAATTGTAAACATAGCATCAGCAAAGGCAAAAAGTCAGGGGGCAACCATGCCAAGGAGGCATTTCCTTACACAACCCCCCCCCCAAACGAAAGAGGATGAGACTAACCTTTCCCAAGAGAGTCTTCATTTTCTAAGTGGAAGAACCTGGAAAGGCCATCTGCATTGGCATGGGCAGTCCCAGGTCTGTGTTCCACTATAAAGTCCATTCCCTGTAGGGAGATGGACCACCTCAACAGTTTAGGATTTTCACCTTTCATTTGCATCAGCCATTTGAGAGGTCTGTGGTCGGTTTGAACTAGGAAGTGAGTCCCAAAGAGGTATGGTCTCAGCTTCTTCAGGGACCAAACCACAGCAAAGGCCTCCCTCTCAATGGCACTCCAACGCTGCTCCCTGGGGAGTAACCTCCTGCTAATGAAAGCAACAGGCTGGTCAAGGCCATCATCATTTGTTTGGGACAAAACTGCCCCTATCCCATGTTCAGAGGCATCAGTCTGCACAATGAACTGCTTAGAATAATCTGGAGCTTTGAGAACTGGTGCTGAGCACATTGCCTGTTTCAGGGTGTCAAAGGCCTGTTGGCAGTCCACAGTCCAGTTCACTTTCTTGGGCATTTTCTTGGAGGTGAGCTCAGTGAGGGCTGTCACAATGGATCCATATCCCTTCACAAACCTCCTGTAGTACCCAGTCAAGCCAAGGAATGCCCTGACTTGAGTCTGGGTTTTTGGAGCTACCCAGTCCAGAATAGTCTGGATCTTGGGTTGGAGTGGCTGAACTTGGCCTCCACCTACAAGGTGTCCCAAATAAACCACAGTTCCCTGCCCTATCTGGCATTTGGATGCCTTGATAGAGAGGCCTGCAGATTGCAGAGCCTTCAAAACCTTCCTCAGGTGGACCAGGTGATCCTGCCAGGTGGAGCTAAAGACAGCAATATCATCAAGATAAGCTGTGCTAAAGGACTCCAAGCCAGCAAGGACTTGATTCACCAACCTTTGGAAGGTGGCAGGGGCATTCTTTAAACCAAAGGGCATAACAGTAAACTGATAATGCCCATCAGGTGTGGAGAATGCTGTCTTTTCTTTTGCTCCAGGTGCCATTTTTATTTGCCAGTACCCTGCTGTCAAGTCAAAGGTACTTAGGAATTTGGCAGCACCTAATTTATCAATGAGCTCATCAGCTCTTGGAATTGGATGAGCATCTGTCTTGGTGACAGAATTGAGCCCTCTGTAGTCCACACAAAACCTCATCTCTTTCTTTCCATCTGTGGTGTGAGGTTTGGGGACTAAGACCACTGGGCTAGCCCAGGGGCTGTCAGAGCGCTCAATGACTCCCAATTCCAGCATCTTGTGGACTTCCACCTTGATGCTTTCCTTAACATGGTCAGACTGTCTAAAGATTTTGTTCTTGACAGGCATGCTGTCTCCTGTGTCCACATCATGGGTACACAGGTGTGTCTGACCAGGGGTTAAGGAGAAGAGTTCAGGAAACTGTTGTAGGACTCTCCTACAATCAGCTTGCTGTTGGCCAGAGAGGGTGTCGGAGTAGATCACTCCATCTACTGTACCATCTTTTGGGTCTGATGACAGAAGATCAGGGAGAGGTTCACTCTCTGCCTCCTGATCCTCATCTGTTACCATCAACAGATTGACATCAGCCCTGTCGTGGAAGAGCTTAAGGCGGTTTACATGGATCACCCTTTTGGGGCTCCTGCTTGTGCCCAGGTCCACCAAGTAGGTGACCTGACTCTTCCTCTCTAGTACTGGGTAAGGGCCACTCCATTTGTCCTGGAGTGCCCTGGGAGCCACAGGCTCCAGAACCCAGACTTTCTGCCCTGGTTGGAACTCAACCAGTGCAGCCTTTTGGTCATACCAAAACTTCTGGAGCTGTTGGCTGGCCTCAAGGTTTTTGGTTGCCTTTTCCATGTACTCTGCCATTCTAGAGCGAAGGCCAAGTACATAGTCCACTATGTCCTGTTTAGGCTCATGGAGAGGTCTCTCCCAGCCTTCTTTAACAAGGGCAAGTGGTCCCCTTACAGGATGACCAAACAGAAGTTCAAAGGGTGAGAACCCTACTCCCTTCTGTGGTACCTCCCTGTAAGCGAAAAGCAGACATGGCAGGAGGACATCCCATCTCCTTTTGAGTTTTTCTGGGAGCCCCATGATCATGCCTTTTAATGTCTTGTTGAATCTCTCAACTAAGCCATTAGTTTGTGGATGGTAAGGTGTAGTGAATTTATAAGTCACTCCACACTCATTCCACATGTGCTTTAGGTATGCTGACATGAAGTTGGTACCTCTGTCAGACACCACCTCCTTAGGGAAACCCACCCTGGTAAAGATACCAATGAGGGCCTTGGCTACTGCAGGGGCAGTAGTCGACCTAAGGGGAATAGCTTCAGGATACCTGGTAGCATGATCCACTACTACCAGGATATACATATTTCCTGAGGCTGTGGGAGGTTCCAGTGGACCAACTATGTCCACACCCACTCTTTCAAAGGGCACCCCCACCACTGGAAGTGGAATGAGGGGGGCCTTTGGATGCCCACCTGTCTTACCACTGGCTTGACAGGTGGGGCAGGAGAGGCAAAACTCCTTAACCATGTTGGACATATTGGGCCAGTAGAAGTGGTTGACTAACCTCTCCCACGTCTTGGTTTGTCCCAAATGTCCAGCAAGGGGAATGTCATGGGCCAATGTTAGGATGAACTCTCTGAACAGCTGAGGCACTACCACTCTCCTAGTGGCACCAGGTTTGGGGTCTCTGGCCTCAGTGTACAGGAGCCCATCTTCCCAATAGACCCTATGTGTTCCATTTTTCTTGCCTTTGGACTCTTCAGCAGCTTGCTGCCTAAGGCCTTCAAGAGAGGGACAGGTTTCTTGTCCCTTACACAGCTCTTCCCTTGAGGGTCCCCCTGGGCCTAAGAGCTCAACCTGATAAGGTTCAAGCTCCAAAGGCTCAGTTCCCTCAGAGGGCAGAACTTCTTCCTGAGAAGAGAGGTTCCCTTTCTTTTGCTGTGTTGCAGTTGGTTTCCCAACTGACTTTCCTGTTCTCTTGGTAGGCTGGGCCATTTTTCCAGACTCCAGCTCTACTTTTTCACCCTGTGCCTTGCATTGTGCTCTCGTTTTCACACACACCAGTTCAGGGATACCCAGCATTGCTGCATGGGTTTTTAGCTCTACCTCAGCCCATGCTGAGGACTCCAGGTCATTTCCAAGCAGACAGTCCACTGGGATATTTGAGGAGACCACCACCTGTTTCAGGCCATTGACCCCTCCCCATTCTAAAGTAACCATTGCCATGGGATGTACTTTTCTCTGATTGTCAGCGTTGGTGACTGTGTAAGTTTTTCCAGTCAGGTATTGGCCAGGGGAAACCAGTTTCTCTGTCACCATGGTGACACTGGCACCTGTATCCCTCAGGCCCTCTATTCTAGTCCCATTAATTAAGAGTTGCTGTCTGTATTTTTGCATGTTAGGCGGCCAGACAGCTAGTGTGGCTAAATCCACCCCACCCTCAGAAACTAGAGTAGCTTCAGTGTGGACCCTGATTTGCTCTGGGCACACTGTTGATCCCACTTGGAGACTAGCCATACCAGTGTTACCTGGATGGGAGTTTGGAGTGGAACCTTTCTTGGGACAGGCCTTGTCTCCAGTTTGGTGTCCATGCTGTTTACAGCTATGACACCAGGCCTTTTTGGGATCAAAGTTTTTACCCTTGTACCCATTGTTTTGTGAAGAGGCTCTGGGCCCACCCTCCTGTGCAGGTTTTTGGGGGCCTGTAGAAGACTCTTTACTATTTTTAGTTTTGGTTGTCTCATCACCCTTCTGCTGGGGAGTCTTTGTGACCCCTTTCTTTTGGTCACCCCCTGTTGAAGTCTTGGACACCCTTGTCTTGACCCAATGGTCCGCCTTCTTTCCCAATTCTTGGGGAGAAATTGGTCCTAGGTCTACCAGATGCTGATGCAGTTTATCATTGAAACAATTACTTAACAGGTGTTCTTTCACAAATAAATTGTATAGCCCATCATAATTACTTACACCACTGCCTTGAATCCAACCATCTAGTGTTTTCACTGAGTAGTCAACAAAGTCAACCCAGGTCTGGCTCGAGGATTTTTGAGCCCCCCTGAACCTAATCCTGTACTCCTCAGTGGAGAATCCAAAGCCCTCAATCAGGGTACCCTTCATGAGGTCATAAGATTCTGCATCTTGTCCAGAGAGTGTGAGGAGTCTATCCCTACACTTTCCTGTGAACATTTCCCAAAGGAGAGCACCCCAGTGAGATCTGTTCACTTTTCTGGTTACACAAGCCCTCTCAAAAGCTGTGAACCATTTGGTGATGTCATCACCATCTTCATATTTAGTTACAATCCCTTTAGGGATTTTCAACATGTCAGGAGAATCTCTGACCCTATTTAAGTTGCTGCCACCATTGATGGGTCCTAGGCCCATCTCTTGTCTTTCCCTCTCTATGGCTAGGATCTGTCTTTCCAAAGCCAATCTTTTGGCCATCCTGGCTAACTGGATGTCCTCTTCACTGGGGTTATCCTCAGTGATTTCAGAGGTGTTGGTCTCTCCTGTGAGGGAACCAGCATCTCTGACTATTATTTTTGGAGTCAGGGTTTGAGGGACCCTGTTCTCCCTAGATAGGACTGGTAGGGGGGAATTGTCCTCCAAGTCACTATCCTCTTCCTCTGAGTTGCCACCCTCAGAGGGGTTGGCCTTTTCAAACTCTGCCAAAAGCTCCTGGAGCTGTATTTTGGTAGGTTTGGGGCCCATTGTTATTTTCTTTAGTTTACAGAGTGACCTTAGCTCTCTCATCTGTAGATGGAGGTAAGGTGTGGTGTCGAGTTCCACCACATTCACATCTGTGCTAGACATTATGCTTCTAAAAGTTGGAATACTTTTTAAGAAACTAAAACTGATTCTAGAATCTAATTCAAACTTTTAACAGACTTTTAAACTCTAAAAGAAATGCTAAACAGGATCTAACACAAGGCCCTAGCAGGTCTTTTTAAGAATTTAGAAAACTTTTCAAATTGCAAAAATCAATTTCTAATGACAATTTTGGAATTTGTCGTGTGATCAGGTATTGGCTGAGTAGTCCAGCAAATGCAAAGTCTTGTACCCCACCGCTGATCCACCAATGTAGGAAGTTGGCTCTGTATGTGCTATTTCAAAGTAAGGAATAGCATGCACAGAGTCCAAGGGTTCCCCTTAGAGGTAAAATAGTGGTAAAAATAGATAATACTAATGCTCTATTTTGTGGTAGTGTGGTCGAGCAGTAGGCTTATCCAAGGAGTAGTGTTAAGCATTTGTTGTACATACACATAGACAATAAATGAGGTACACACACTCAGAGACAAATCCAGCCAATAGGTTTTTATATAGAAAAATATCTTTTCTTAGTTTATTTTAAGAACCACAGGTTCAAATTCTACATGTAATAGCTCATTCGAAAGGTATTGCAGGTAAGTACTTTAGGAACTTCAAATCATCAAAATTGCATGTATACTTTTCAAGTTATTCACAAATAGCTGTTTTAAAAGTGGACACTTAGTGCAATTTTCACAGTTCCTAGGGGAGGTAAGTATTTGTTAGTTTTACCAGGTAAGTAAGACACTTACAGGGTTCAGTTCTTGGTCCAAGGTAGCCCACCGTTGGGGGTTCAGAGCAACCCCAAAGTCACCACACCAGCAGCTCAGGGCCGGTCAGGTGCAGAGTTCAAAGTGGTGCCCAAAACACATAGGCTAGAATGGAGAGAAGGGGGTGCCCCGGTTCCGGTCTGCTTGCAGGTAAGTACCCGCGTCTTCGGAGGGCAGACCAGGGGGGTTTTGTAGGGCACCGGGGGGGACACAAGTCCACACAGAAATTTCACCCTCAGCGGCGCGGGGGCTGCGGGTGCAGGGTCTCTCCCAGGCGTCGGGACTTTAGATTCAAAGAGTCGCGGTCAGGGGAAGCCTCGGGATTCCCTCTGCAGGCGGCGCTGTGGGGGCTCAGGGGGGACAGGTTTTGGTACTCACAGTATCAGAGTAGTCCTGGGGTCCCTCCTGAGGTGTTGGATCGCCACCAGCCGAGTCGGGGTCGCCGGGTGCAGTGTTGCAAGTCTCACGCCTCTTGCGGGGAGCTTGCAGGGTTCTTTAAAGCTGCTGGAAACAAAGTTGCAGCTTTTCTTGGAGCAGGTCCGCTGTCCTCGGGAGTTTCTTGTCTTTTCGAAGCAGGGGCAGTCCTCAGAGGATGTCGAGGTCGCTGGTCCCTTTGGAAGGCGTCGCTGGAGCAGGATCTTGGGAAGGCAGGAGACAGGCCGGTGAGTTTCTGGAGCCAAGGCAGTTGTCGTCTTCTGGTCTTCCGCTGCAGGGGTTTCAGCTAGGCAGTCCTTCTTCTTGTAGTTGCAGGAATCTAATTTTCTAGGGTTCAGGGTAGCCCTTAAATACTAAATTTAAGGGCGTGTTTAGGTCTGGGGGGTTAGTAGCCAATGGCTACTAGCCCTGAGGGTGGGTACACCCTCTTTGTGCCTCCTCCCAAGGGGAGGGGGTCACAATCCTAACCCTATTGGGGGAATCCTCCATCTGCAAGATGGAGGATTTCTAAAAGTTAGAGTCACCTCAGCTCAGGACACTTTAGGGGCTGTCCTGACTGGCCAGTGACTCCTCCTTGTTATTCTCATTATTTTCTCCGGCCTTGCCGCCAAAAGTGGGGCCTGGCCGGAGGGGGCGGGCAACTCCACTAGCTGGAGTGTCCTGCTGGGTTGGCACAAAGGAGGTGAGCCTTTGAGGCTCACCGCCAGGTGTGACAATTCCTGCCTGGGAGAGGTGTTAGCATCTCCACCCAGTGCAGGCTTTGTTACTGGCCTCAGAGTGACAAAGGCACTCTCCCCATGGGGCCAGCAACATGTCTCGGTTTGTGGCAGGCTGCTAGAACTAGTCAGCCTACACAGATAGTCGGTTAAGTTTCAGGGGGCACCTCTAAGGTGCCCTCTGTGGTGTATTTTACAATAAAATGTACACTGGCATCAGTGTGCATTTATTGTGCTGAGAAGTTTGATACCAAACTTCCCAGTTTTCAGTGTAGCCATTATGGTGCTGTGGAGTTCGTGTTTGACAGACTCCCAGACCATATACTCTTATGGCTACCCTGCACTTACAATGTCTAAGGTTTTGTTTAGACACTGTAGGGGTACCATGCTCATGCACTGGTACCCTCACCTATGGTATAGTGCACCCTGCCTTAGGGCTGTAAGGCCTGCTAGAGGGGTGTCTTACCTATACTGCATAGGCAGTGAGAGGCTGGCATGGCACCCTGAGGGGAGTGCCATGTCGACTTACTCGTTTTGTCCTCACTAGCACACACAAGCTGGCAAGCGGTGTGTCTGTGCTGAGTGAGAGGTCTCCAGGGTGGCATAAGACATGCTGCATCCCTTAGAGACCTTCCTTGGCATCAGGGCCCTTGGTACTAGAAGTACCAGTTACAAGGGACTTATCTGGATGCCAGGGTCTGCCAATTGTGGATACAAAAGTACAGGTTAGGGAAAGAACACTGGTGCTGGGGCCTGGTTAGCAGGCCTCAGCACACTTTCAATTGTAAACATAGCATCAGCAAAGGCAAAAAGTCAGGGGGCAACCATGCCAAGGAGGCATTTCCTTACAATAGTACTATCGAAACTTATCGGCCCTCCTTTCGAACCTTTACACAAAGCCTCTTTGCAACACCTTACGTGGAAGACAGCTTTTCTGGTAGCCATTACTTCCGCGAGGAGGGTAAGTGAAATTCAGGCTTTGTCCTTTAAAGAGCCATACACAGTTTTCCACAAGAATAGTGGTTCTACGAAATCATCCATCATTCTTACCGACGGTGGTGTCAGATTTTCACATCAGACTATTTCACTACCGACTTTTTTCCCCAATCCGGTTACTCCGGCGGAGAAAGCTTTGCACTCCCTGGATTTGAAAAGAGTGCTTACATTTTTACTTGGCTAAAACCAAACTAATTAGACAATCTCACCACTTATTTGTAAATTACAGTCATTTGAGAACAGGTGAGGCAGCCTCAAAACGAACCATATCTAGATGGATAGTTTCATGTATTGTTACACAACTACTTGCTAGGCCTAAGTCGCATTCGACAAGAGGAAAGGCGGCTACGGCTGCCCTCCTTAATAATGTTCCAATCTCTGAAATTTGTAAGGCTGCTACATGGAAGTCTGTACATACATTTACTAGGCATTCCTGTTTAGACTCAGATGCCAGAGCAGACGCCCAAGTTGGGCAAGCATCTCTGAGAAATTTGTTTGCATAATACATATCTATTCCTGCACTTCTATTAGACAGTCCGCAGAGTTAAGGGATGGGCTTGCTAATCTATTCAATATTTGACTATTGATGAGGATCCCCTGGAAGAGAAGAATAAGTTACTTACCTGTAAATCCTAGTTCTCTTCCAGGGGTATCCTCATCAAAATCCTAAACAACCCACCCTCCTCCCCAGACGCAAGTCTCCTAGAAGTGCAGGACACACTATCTTTTGAATCTGCTGCTCAAGTTGTCACCGTAAAAAAAGTACTGACCTAACTGTGAACTAACTGTCACCTCTCCTTCCCCCCTGAGGCATGGTGGGATACTGGAGGTGCTCAGGGTCTTAAAGGCACAGTGCCAGAATTTTTATGGTTCTCCTGTGTTAACCTGCATGCAGCCTATTGGCTAAGAATGCTCCATTGTTTTCAATGTCGTTTTTTCTCTTTTTTTTTTCTCTGACGTTGCTACTGCTTCTTTCCCTAGGCCCAGCTATGGGGCTTTGGAAAGTTTTCTTTTTTTTTCTCTTATTGTAATTTTGAAAAGGGCTTTTTTTTTTTTTAACTCCATAGAAGTAAAGCATTTTAGCCTGTTTATTATAGTCTGCATTGCTGTTTTACACATGTATATATGAGTTTAGTATGAAAATTTGTCTACTAAAAATGCTATATATATATTTTTCGTGCATATTTCATACTTTTATATGTGTGGATTTTATGTATGCTCCGGGGTCCCTGCACGAGGGTGGGAATATTCAATGTTTATGACTTTGATGAGGATACCCCTGGAAGAGAACTAGGATTTACAGGTAAGTAACTTATCCAACTGTGCAGGAACTCCCATAACTGCAAAGAAGTCAAAGCGCTCCTTCAAAAACGAGGCATTGAGAAGGTTATGCCAAGGGAGGCAGGCAGTGACATATACGTACCATACTTCTTAGTGCCAAATCAGGACTTAACACTGGGGCCAATCCTAGACCTGGTGTCTAAACAAGATCATTCAAACTTAACATTTCAGAATCACAATGATAAAGAGGTAATACCACTCCAAAGGATTACATGGTCACCTTAGATCTAAAGGGTTCCTACCTGCACATACTAATAAACCAGACACAAAGACGTATGCTCCTGGACAGGGTACACTACCAACTCAGAGCACTACCATTTAGCATGAAATCCGCACCAAGAGTGCTTACAAAACGTTTAGCAAACTGTTTGTCAACTAATGTACTGGGATCGAAATGATGCCCAGTTAATTTGTTAAATCAGCTGGTTAAAACCACACAATGTTAATACAACAAAAAAGAATTTATGTAGTTACAGACCCCCACGGTGATCACAACCAACAGAAAATGACTTATGACCGCATTAATGTGATGAGAATTACAAAATTTAAGGTCACAAATACTCAAAACTAGACACACATGCTCCTATAGCCAATTATACATAATAAATAGGGTCAGTGTGTCAAAGTAGACATTTCGATCCTTCATGCCTGAACTCTGGTTCAGCGGGGCCTGAGGAAAAAAGGGATCCTTAACCTTTTCCCCCTTGCAACCTTCCGTAGGAAAATTACACACAAACACCCCACACAGCTGAACAAAATTGCAAAGTTTTTTTGTTTGTTTGTGATTTGGTGTAAATACATTTTTAGAAATTAAAGTTTAAAAAATGTGTGCATATACCACACCATAGAAAACCCGCGAACACAACTCGTCTAAAGAAAAGATGTGATAGGGTGCCACCACAAAATGTAGTGGCAGTCGTTATAGAGCTTGAGGACTGTAAAGAAATGGCTCCCTGTTGCAGTTACCCCCCACTTTTTGCCTGATACTGATGCTGACTTGACTGAGAAGAGTGCTGGGACCCTGCTAACCAGGCCCCAGCACCAGTGTTCCTTCACCTAAAATGTACCTTTGTATCCACAATTGGCAGACCCTGGCATCCAGATAAGTCCCTTGTAACTGGTACTTCTAGTACCAAGGGCCCTGATGCCAAGGAAGGTCTCTAAGGGCTGCAGCATGTCTTATGCCACCCTGGAGACCTCTCACTCAGCACAGACACACTGCTTGCCAGCTTGTGTGTGCTAGTGAGGACAAAACGAGTAAGTCGACATGGCACTCCCCTCAGGGTGCCATGCCAGCCTCTCACTGCCTATGCAGTATAGGTAAGACACCCCTCTAGCAGGCCTTACAGCCCTAAGGCAGGGTGCACTATACCATAGGTGAGGGTACCAGTGCATGAGCATGGTACCCCTACAGTGTCTAAACAAAACCTTAGACATTGTAAGTGCAGGGTAGCCATAAGAGTATATGGTCTGGGAGTTTGTCAAACACGAACTCCACAGCACCATAATGGCTACACTGAAAACTGGGAAGTTTGGTATCAAACTTCTCAGCACAATAAACGCACACTGATGCCAGTGTACATTTTATTGTAAAATACACCCCAGAGGGCACCTTAGAGGTGCCCCCTGAAACTTAACCGACTATCTGTGTAGGCTGACTAGTTTTAGCAGCCTGCCACAAACCGAGACATGTTGCTGGCCCCATGGGGAGAGTGCCTTTGTCACTCTGAGGCCAGTAACAAAGCCTGCACTGGGTGGAAATGCTAACACCTCCCCCAGGCAGGAATTGTCACACCTGGCGGTGAGCCTCAAAGCCTCACCTCCTTTGTGCCAACCCAGCAGGACACTCCAGCTAGTGGAGTTGCCCGCCCCCTCCGGCCAGGCCCCACTTTTGGCGGCAAGGCCGGAGAAAATAATGAGAAAAACAAGGAGTCACTGGCCAGTCAGGACAGCCCCTAAGGTGTCCTGAGCTGAAGTGACTCTAACTTTTAGAAATCCTCCATCTTGCAGATGGAGGATTCCCCCAATAGGGTTAGGATTGTGACCCCCTCCCCTTGGGAGGAGGCACAAAGAGGGTGTACCCACCCTCAGGGCTAGTAGCCATTGGCTACTAACCCCCCAGACCTAAACACGCCCTTAAATTTAGTATTTAAGGGCTACCCTGAACCCTAGAAAATCAGATTCCTGCAACTACAAGAAGAAGGACTGCCCAGCTGAAAACCCCTGCAGCGGAAGACCAGAAGACGACAACTGCCTTGGCTCCAGAAACTCACCGGCCTGTCTCCTGCCTTCCAAAAATCCTGCTCCAGCGACGCCTTCCAAAGGGACCAGCGACCTCGACATCCTCTGAGGACTGCCCCTACTTCGAAAAGACAAGAAACTCCCGAGGACAGCGGACCTGCTCCAAGAAAGGCTGCAACTTTGTTTCCAGCAGCCTTGAAAGAACCCTGCAAGCTCCCCGCAAGAAGCGTGAGACTTGCAACACTGCACCCGGCGACCCCGACTCGGCTGGTGGAGATCCAACACCTCAGGAGGGACCCCAGGACTACTCTGATACTGTGAGTACCAAAACCTGTCCCCCCTGAGCCCCCACAGCGCCGCCTGCAGAGGGAATCCCGAGGCTTCCCCTGACCGCGACTCTTTGAATCCAAAGTCCCGACGCCTGGGAGAGACCCTGCACCCGCAGCCCCCAGGACCTGAAGGACCGGACTTTCACTGGAGAAGTGACCCCCAGGAGTCCCTCTCCCTTGCCCAAGTGGAGGTTTCCCCGAGGAACCCCCCCCTTGCCTGCCTGCAGCGCTGAAGAGATCCCGAGATCTCTCATAGACTAACATTGCGAACCCGACGCTTGTTTCTACACTGCACCCGGCCGCCCCCGCGCCGCTGAGGGTGAAATTTCTGTGTGGACTTGTGTCCCCCCCCGGTGCCCTACAAAACCCCCCTGGTCTGCCCTCCGAAGACGCGGGTACTTACCTGCAAGCAGACCGGAACCGGGGCACCCCCTTCTCTCCATTCTAGCCTATGTGTTTTGGGCACCACTTTGAACTCTGCACCTGACCGGCCCTGAGCTGCTGGTGTGGTGACTTTGGGGTTGCTCTGAACCCCCAACGGTGGGCTACCTTGGACCAAGAACTAAGCCCTGTAAGTGTCTTACTTACCTGGTTAACCTAACAAATACTTACCTCCCCTAGGAACTGTGAAAATTGCACTAAGTGTCCACTTTTAAAACAGCTATTTGTGAATAACTTGAAAAGTATACATGCAATTTTGATGATTTGAAGTTCCTAAAGTACTTACCTGCAATACCTTTCGAGTGAGATATTACATGTAGAATTTGAACCTGTGGTTCTTAAAATAAACTAAGAAAAGATATTTTTCTATACAAAAACCTATTGGCTGGATTTGTCTCTGAGTGTGTGTACCTCATTTATTGCCTATGTGTATGTACAACAAATGCTTAACACTACTCCTTGGATAAGCCTACTGCTCGACCACACTACCACAAAATAGAGCATTAGTATTATCTCTTTTTACCACTATTTTACCTCTAAGGGGAACCCTTGGACTCTGTGCATGCTATTCCTTACTTTGAAATAGCACATACAGAGCCAACTTCCTACAAGGACTCAGTCCCCTCAAAAAATGGCTGTAGAAAAACATATAGGGGCCAGGGTAGTGCTTACCAACTAAAGTCCAGCATTTTTACCTTCAATGGTAACCGCTGCTTATAGATACATGAGGCTTCAATGAGTACTTGGATGGCTCCATCTTATGCGAATATCTTCATGGGCAAGCTAGGGCACCATATATTTGCCAGTTCTAGCATCAAACCACTTGTATGAAGTGTAGAAAGTAGAAAATTGGAAGACTACACATCTTACATCAACAGTATTCTATTTATCATCATCATTCACCAGCAGCAATACTAAACGAAAGCACCAGCTCCCTTCTCTGGATATGCTGCACCCTATTGATGAACAGACAAATTGTAACATCCGTACCACAAGCCTGCAGGTACTGATTTGTATCTCAGTTGCACTCCGAACACGACACAACTGCAGCAATGAGGACACTTGTAAGGAGCATCCACTGGAGCTTGCTAGGTTATTTCAACTGCGAGGCTATCCACACTTCATACAGCAACCAATTAACAAATCTTTGTAGTTACCCCCCCCCGTAAGCACTTATTTGGAGTAACAGCAGCTGAAACCAAAGTGATGGAATCCCATTTGTGGTCGGCTCCTAACCTCAAAATCATAATGCAAAAAAATTCCCCTTATTATCCACCTTTGAAAATTGCAAACTGCTTTTCAAAAACGTCCAGTCATTGCTTATTGCGGAGCACCCAATTTGCGAGTTCTTCATTGTGAGAGCTGAACGGAAGGAAGCTGTAACAACTGCATCACATGAATACCTTCTAAACAGTAACCTGTTGTTACAAGAACCACCGGTGGCATAAGGCAGCATCTTGCATGTTGATCAGTATGCATTATTTGTGAGTCAGTATCAAAGCTGCAATAAACAATATGTAGTCCAAACAGTGAGTGACCTAAGTTAATAAGAAGCTTGCCCAGGCTGTAGGCAATCATTTTAACCTTTTGGACCATTTTCTCTCAGATTTGAGGATTTTCTCTTTAGAAAGTATCTTGAAAGTAGTGGTACTGAAATCATCTGCTTGTACCATGTACGAGGCTGGCTCAGTTTGTGTACACCTATGGTGTGGCACCCTATACTGAGTACACAAAACCCTTATTGATAGTCTTTAGGTGCCAAGATAGTAAAAGCTCTTTAGGGGTATCTGAGGCGAGCAACTCAAGCTTATCCAGGAAGAATGTAAGCACTTACAATACCATAGTAGTCAGACAGTAACTCTCGCAAGAAAGAACCACACGAGTTGCAAAAATAAAGGATTCTTTTACAGCACTAACTACTAGACTAGCATTAGTATATCTCCCTTTGCAGATATTTGGGGGGGGGGGGGGAGGGGCCACAACAAGCCATAGGCAAAGTAAGTGTAATGCGAAATAGTGAACCAAACCAAGGTGTGTGTGGTAGTTAACTAAGGGCTGAGGAATAATTAACTAAGGGCTGGGGAAGAACAAAAACACCAGAGGTAAGTACAGCAAGTCTCCCTAGCAACCTGGTGCAGAGTGGTTACCTACCCGGTCGTCCCATAGACTAACACAGGGAAGTCATGCTTGGAATTCATAAGTTTCCAGAGCCTTCCCAGTGGACCACGAGGAAAAACAAAGACAGAAAGAGGAAGGTTGGAGAGAGTCTGCACCCAAGGATACCCAGAAGACAGGAGTGCCTACACCAGAGGGGACCTGGGTGTATAGTGGTGAAAGGACGTTGGAAAACATCGCTGAAGTCAGGGGAGGCCTTGGTTGTCCAGCTGCTCTTGTGACCCGTGGACCAGGCCGGTGGGACCCAAGGACAGATTCCAGACGTAGAAGACCTGAAGAGGACAGAGTCAATCACCCTCAGAGGTGCCCAGGTGGTGCAGGTGGCAATACCCACCCCTCATAGAGGTGAGATCCCTGCAGATTGGTGGAGGAAGGAGTCCAGCTGCGGGGTCCAGAAGCTGCAGAAGATCCTAGGAGTCGTCAACGAGTTGCCCCACATTGGTCTCCGGGTTGCAAGAGGGTCAGTGACCACCAAGGCCACCAACCAGCACAGGCAAAGGTGAGCCAGAGCTGAAGCTGGATTTTAAAGTCTTTTGGAACCAGCAAGATTCAGGAGACTCTACCCTTGAGGGGGAGTCAGGGCTTGCTCTTAGTACTAAGGGAGGCCAGCAGAAGTCGTTGGATCCCCTACGAGTGACCCACAGGCAAGGGACACAGGGAATCACAAGGAGGCCTCAGCAGCACAACAAAACAGAAGTGCTACATCGCAGAGTTGCAGAACAGAGGTTGATTCTCAGATTGCAGAGCGCTGGAGCCTGGGGCTTCTCGGTGCTCGAATATGTCTTGGAGGAAACGCTAGCAAGCCTTGGCAAGAGCAACAGTCATGATGAATAGGGGTTCAGTCCAGTGGCAGGAGGAGGGGCCCACCGTCTCAAGTTGATCAGAAGATAGGCAGGATCCAGAGGAGGCCTCAGAACCACCACCTGTGATGCAGAGCCTTTTAGTGTCTGTTGGACAACATACCCCACCAGCCGGTGCAGAATTCTTGCAGGATCTGGAAAAATAGTGTTGCAATGGGAGCCTTCTCACCAGAAGCAGACTTGTTTCAGTTCCAAAGCAGACCAGCAGTGGTTCCAGAGACCAGAAGCAGAAGATGTCTTGCAGGGTTCCTTGTAGAGTCTTGCTTGACGAATCTGAGGACCCACCCTCGGGGGAGTTAAGTAACCCTGAAAGGGGTTGGTCACTCTGAAGTGACCCACTTATCATAGGGGGTCAGGGATGTCATCTTCCTGGCCTAACCAGTCAGATGCTCACAGGGTCCTCTGCCACCTTGCTTCCAAGATGGCAGAATCAACCGGCCACCTGGCAGAGCTCTGTGCACCTCCTTAGGGGAGGAGCTGGACAGGGGGTGGCCTCTCCCTTGTCCTTTGTGTTTCGTGTCAGAGTGGAAACCGGTGGTTCCTGAACAAGTGAAAACTGGATTATGCAAGAAAGGCACCAAGTCTTCCCTTCAAAGCAGTCTGGTGGTGCTCAGAGGTCACCCCACCCTAGCACATAGACACCTAATACAAAGGGGGGAGGTGGTCACACCTCTCCCTTGCTGGAAATCCTTTGTTCTGCCTTCTGCTGCTTGAGTCCGGCTCACCAACAGGAGAGCAGAACAGTGTCTGGGGCTGGCAGATAGACCATGTAATGCTGCACAGGCAGAATTGGGGATCCTCTAAGGAATCTCCAGAGTACGGGAGGACCCCTCACTCAGCACAGACACACTGCTTACCAGCTTGTGTGTGCTGGTGGGGAGAAAATTACTAAGTCGACATGGCACGCCCCTCTATGGCATAGATAAGTCACCCCTCTAGCAGGCCTTAGAGCCCTAAGGCAGGGTGCACTATGCCACAGGTGAGGGCATATGTGCATGAGCACTATGCCCCTGCAGTGTCTAAGCAAAAGCTTAGACATTGTAAGTGCAGGGTAGCCGTAAGGGTATATGGTCTGGGAGTCTGTCATACACAAACTCCACAGCACCATAATGGCTACACTGAAACCTGGGAAGTTTGGCATCAAACTTCTCAGCCCAATAAATGCACACTGATGCCAGTGTACATTTTATTGTGAAATACACCCAGAGGGCATCTTAGAGATGCCCCCTTAAAACATACCCGACTTCCAGTATGGGCTGACTAATTTTGCCAGCCTGCCACACACCAGACATGTTGCTGGCCACATGGGGAGAGTGCCTTTGTCACTCTGTGGCTAGTAACAAAGCCTGTACTGGGTGGAGGTGCTTCTCACCTCCCCCTGCAGGAACAGTAACACCTGGCGGTGAGCCTCAAAGGCTCACCCCCTTTGATACAGCGCCACAGGGCATCCCAGCTAGTGGAGATGCCCACCCCCTCCGACCACGGCCCCACTTTTGGTAGCAAGGCCGGAGGAGATAATGAGAAAAACAAGGAGGAGTCACTGGCCAGTCAGGACAGCCCCTAAGGCAACCTGAGCTGAAGTGACTAACTTTTAGAAATCCTCCATCTTGCAGATGGAGGATTCCCCCAATAGGATTAGGGATGTGCCCCCCTCCCCTCAGGGAGGAGGCACAAAGAGGGTGTAGCCAACCTCAGGGCTAGTAGCCATTGGCTACTAACCCCCCAGACCTAAACACACCCCTAAATTGAGTATTTAGTGCCCCCCAGAACCTAGGAAACTAGATTCCTGCAACCTGAAGACGAAGGAGGACTGCTGACCTGAAGCCCTGCAGAGAAGACGGAGACACCAACTGCTTTAGCCCCAGCCCTACCGGCCTGTCTCCCCACTTCAAGAAAAACTGCAACAGCGACGTGTCCCCCAGGGTCCAGCGACCTCTGAAGCCTCAGAGGCCTACCCTGCATCTAAAAGGACCAAGAACTCCAGAGGACAGCGGCCCTGTTCCACAAAGACTGAAACTTGCAACAAAGAAACAACTTTAAAAGGACTGCACGTTTCCCGCCGGAAGCGTGAGACTTTCCACTCTGCACCCGACGCCCCTAGCTCGACCTGCGGCGAAACAAAACTACAGGGAGGACTCCCCGGCAACTGCGACCCTGTGAGTAGCCAGAGTTGACCCCCCCCCCCCATTACCCCCCCAGCGACGCCTGCAGAGGGAATCCAGAGGCTCCCCCTGACCGCAACTGCCTGCTTCAAAGAACCCGACGCCTGGGAAAGACTCTGCACCCGCAGCCCCCAGGACCTGAAGGATCCGACCTCCAGTGCAGAAGCAACCCCCAGGTGGCCCTCTCCCTTGCCCAGGTGGTGGCTACCCCGAGGAGCCGCTCCCCCCTTGCCTGCCTGCTTCGCTGAAGAGACCCCTGGGTCTCCCATTGAAACCCATTGCAAACCCGACGCCTGTTTGCACTCTGCACCCGGCCGCCCCTGTGCCGCTGAGGGTGTACTTTTTGTGCTGACTTGTGTGGCCCCCGGTGCCCTACAAAACCCCCCTGGTCTGCCCTCCGAAGTCACGGGTTCTTAACTGCTGGCAGACTGGAACCTTGGCACCCCCCTTCTCCATTGAAGCCTATGTGTTTTGGGCACCATTTTGACCTCTGCACCTGACCGGCCCTGAGCTGCTGGTGTGGTAACTTTGGGGTTGCCCTTAACCCCCAACGGTGGGCTACGTTGGACCCAACTTTGAACCCTGTAGGTGTTTTACTTACCTGCAAAACTAACCAAAACTTACCTCCCCCAGGAACTGTTGAAAATTGCACTGTCTAGTTTTAAAATAGCTTATTGCCATTTTTGCTAAAACGGTACATGCTATTTTGCTGATTCAAAGTTCCTAAGATACATGAGTGAAGTACCTTTCTTTTGTAGTATTACTTGTAAATCTTGAACCTGTGGTTCTTAAAATAAACTAAGAAAATATATTTTTCTATATAAAAACCTGTGTTCCTCATTTATTGCCTGTGTATGTACAACAAATGCTTAACACTACCCTCTGATAAGCCTACTGCTCGACCGCACTACCACAAAATAGAGCATTAGAATTATTTCTTTTTGCCACTATCTTACCTCTAAGGGGAACCCTTTGACTCTGTGCACACTATTTCTTACTTTGAAATAGTGCATACAGAGCCAACTTCCTACAATAGGGACTTACATGGGTGCACCAGTGTGCTAATTGTGGGGTGTAAAGTTTACGAACATCCAAATCTAGAAGAGAGCACAGCCATTGGGGTCCTAGTTAGCAGGAGTGCACTACAGTCTGAACGCACTGACACCAGGCAAAAGGTAGGGGGTAACTGTTGGAAAGATGGTACTTTCCTGCATGCTATTTAAGGTCATTGCATCCAGATAAACTGAACATCACTAACACAACCACCTAATTGAGAATGAAAAACACAACTAGAGAGCATTTTAAAAAACAGATGTTTGTGGCATATGTATCTGTAGCTACTAATGCTCTGCATAGTCCTGCCATCTAGTGTTGGGCTCAGATGTGTACAACTTTTTTTTCCTGAGTCGAGCGGTATTATGGCTCCTCCTGTGACTGGAAATGCGCATGGACATTGACTGTATGGTTAGTTTTCTTCTGCTGTCAGTGTTGAGCGTGCTTTGCCAGTGCTCTGAGTTGATGCTACGTGATGCATTTAGTTGGGGGTCTCTCGAGTTCTGTTTTCCCAGTAGCCTTCAAACAACCCTTCAGTGCGCAAAGTTTTTTTTTTTGTTTATCTAGTATCCATCGGATCAGCATCTTGGGTTTCGACAACACCCTCTCGGGCTTCTTTTGTCAGATCCCCTGCACAAGAATGTGAGTACTGTAATGAGAAACGTCATTTCGCTACTGTCCACAGTGCCATTCCCAGTACTCATGGGCAGTTCAACATGCAATTTGCAACCTCTGCCTGTCCCCATAGCAAAGCAAGGCCTCCGGCTCTGCTTCCCTCACCTTCTGCTCCAAAAAGACTATCTGAAGCCATTGTGATGTTAGAGAAAGAAGCGGAAGGAGAGGTCATGGTCGTACTGGGCCTGTCCTTCAGCCTGTAACTGGATTCCCCCCTGGACTCAAAGGTCCAAGTCCTGCAGCCTATGCCGTTCCAGTATCAGCAGACTACTGAGAGGACTAGTTCACACCAAGTCACTCACTGCCACTCCGAGGTCTGGCTGTCAAGCTCACAGTTGGGGACATAAGCTCCTGGGCCGCCACTGCCTCCCATCCATGGCTAGTACTGATCTAAGGTTCTGGTGCCAACTCTGACGCCAAGCAAGTGGCTCAAGACCCATCCTCCTCCCCCACCACCGAAATTATCTACATATTCTTCCCATCAAGAGGGATATCCTTACATCTTATGATGCTCCCTGTTACCCAGAACCCTGGCATGACCCTGGGAATGATCATGGAATTGTCCCTTCAGGCGACAACGACCCGACCTTTACTCTTCCAAATCTTCCCCTCCTGATGATAAGCACGTCCTATAGCGAGGTAATCTACAGGGCGGCCACCTTCCACAAGGTGGACATACACATCATTCCAGTAAAGGACAACGTTCAGGTGGCAACACTATCCCACACTGTGGAAATTGGGTTTAATTATCTGGTGTGGATGTGCAACCTTGGGTTTAGTTTGTTAAACCTTCAGGTCAACCCTGGATAACTGTGGCTGTGGGCAGCAACACTTGCTCAAAAGAAGTGTAAAGCATTTAAACTGCACTAAAATAATTTATGTATTTTTGGCACCACAATGAAAAAGATCTGCTGGAGGGTTCCAAATATACAGAATTTACAAGGTATAGTAAAGCAAGGCATTTTACTCATCTGCGAATGAGCATTTGTAAATTCAACAACTTTTACTCTTAGAATCTTTTTTGCTAAGAAGTTGAGCTATTTGTAATGCGGTCAGTTAGTCACTTTAGGTGACCAACTCCAGCAGGGAGCCAGTCAGGGAGACCAGCAAGGTTCCCGGTAACAGTTACTTCAGGGTGGAAGCATTCCTCTGTCAGTTCCAGGTATGTTTATCCGTTGTAGTGGTTTTCTGTGAAAGTGGTCCTGATGCAAGGGATGCAGAATGCTGAAGATGCTGTGGGTGTGATGGGTTGACAGGGTCTTCCTTTGGCGGCTACTTGGCTCACAAAGGGGTTGAGGTGGTCCTGGTGTCGCGGTTGATGTCCTACGAAGCCTTCTTGATGGCAGAAGTCCAGTTGCCGCTGGGCTACCAGTCGTTCAATATCCTGGTCACAGCCACACATCCTTCCCGGGGGATTAACTCTGCTTCTGGGTGACAAAGCTACAATTCGACAACTCTTGTGGGCTCCATGAACTCTGGTTCAGTTTTGAGTGTCAGGTACTGGTCTCTGGTGCTGCATGGTGGCGGATGACATCGATCTGAAAGTTCTGGTCTACTAACTTGCCCCAGCAGGCTTCTTGGATGTTGTGGCCCTGTGCAGTAAACAGGAGGCCAACTGGCTGACAATTCTATTGACTTTGTCTGGGCTCTGGGGATGACTTCTCCACAAGCAGGCTGCATTAGGCACATTCCATCCTCTTTGCTAGCACCAAGGTTCAGCAGGCGCAGTTCGTGCTGGTGCAGCCTGTTTTCTGTTACACAGTGCAGGCCTTCTTCCAGTCCATGTGAGATCTAAGTACAATGTGCCAAGAGTGTTTCTCTCATGCCCAGAAAATGCCCTCAGGTTAGAATGCGGCCAGTGGGCTACCAGGTTCCCTCCCAAATGAGGACCTCTTTCTGTGAAGTGTGAAGTTGGGCTGTCCCAAGGTGTACCATTCTGCCCACTTCCAACGTGGCAAGACCCCTCTCTGAGCATCCTGAGCTTCCTAGTCAAACCCAGGGGTTGTGTCTACTTAGGGGGCTACATACCCCTGGAAAACCGGTTTGACAACTGGTTTTCTCTCTCCCAAGTGTTTCCATTTACCCTCCAAAGGCTGCTTCATCTTTGAATCTTTGTCTGTTGGGTCAACACCTGCTTGGCCTACTACAAGGAGGAGATAACCGTGCAGGCCTCTATTGTATCTTTTCCTGGGAGTCCTTGGCACGCTTTCCCAGGAGGGTAGAAAGGCGTCTCTGCCGTAGGACCCCATATGTAAGCAGTAAGGCAACAGGGATTAAAAGCAACAAAGTGGCAGCTTTGTAAAAGTTGTGTACTACAACTTTCTGCATTTGAACTTGAAAATCAAGTCTGCCTTAACATAACGAGTCATTTGATACCTTAGCGTATCCACTGTGGTTGCACTGTTCTAGAGTTAGCACAGCAGAGGGGGGGGTCTGCCTGTAACTATGTACTCCCGAGACTTTCCTCAGTAAAAATAGCAGGTTTGCGTTTACTGTCAAAACATGTAAAATACATGTTCTGCCTGTGCAGAGTGCTGCACACTGCCTTTAGGGTTTGCTAGGCCTGCCCACGGGTGTTAGCCCAAGAGGGTATCTGTGAGGCAGCTACCTGACCCACACCACACACGTTCACCAAACACTACTGTGTGGATGTCCTAGCACAACAGCAGGCTCACGTGGGCTAGGCTTTACTAGGAACACTTTTCCAATCTTCTGCAACATAGTCTGGCTAGACAAAAGTTTGGGGTTGTGGGGCTGCTTTTATTTCTGTGCAAAGCTTGTCTGTCTACAGCTATGCATGCCACAAACAGAAAATGTTCCCCTGTAAGCATCTGTTTGTGACACATTGTTCTGTAGATTCACACGTGGCCACCCTCCTCCCCAGAAGCCTTCCAATGTTGCAGATATTTTTTTTTCTTAATACTTGTTTCCTCCTTGCGTGATGGTGTAGGAAGCTGGCTCTGTATATACTATATCAAAATGAGATAGTGTGCCCAGAGTCCAGGGGTTCCCCAACAGGCCTGCCAGAGGCAATAATAGATAATACTAATGCTCTGTTTGTGGTAGTGTTGTCGAGCAGTTAGGCTTATCAGAGTGTAGTGTTAAGCATTTGTTGTACACACACAATCAATAAGTGAAAACACTGTGTACACAGTAATACTTAGAACTTTGTATGGATCAACAATGTACAGTTTTCTTTAAAAGGGCAAAAAGCTATTTTAAAAGTGGACACTGCAATTTTCAACAGTTCCTGGGGGAGGTAAGTAAAGTACAGTTTGGATGTAACTAACAAACTTAACGCGTTCAGTCTCCAGGGTATAGGCAGCCCACCATTGGGGGTTCAAGATAACCCAAAACACCCAGCATCAGCAACACAGAGCCAGTTAGGTGTAGAGGTCAAACGGGAGGAAAAACAACATGGGCCTCTATGGAGACGGGGGTCCTCTAGTTCCCGTCTGCTTGCAGGTGAGTACCCACGTTGCCAGAGAGCAGACCAGAGGGGTTTGGAGGAGTACTGGAGGGGCCCCAAGTAGGCACAAAAACCACACCATCCGCGGCACGGGTGCGGCCGGCTGCAGTGTGCAAACAGTGTTGGGTTCTCAATAGAACTCTATTGGGGGACCTGCTTGGGGGTGGAAGTCACGTAGGCAGGGCACAGTGGGGGGGCGTCTCAGGCAAGCCACCGACTGGGCATGGGTGAGGGCTACCTGCTGGTTGTTGCTGCACCAGTGGTCCACTGCCCACAGGAGTTTCTTGGTCCTCGGTTATGCAGGCAGTTCCCTAAAGGCTTTTCAGGGGTCCCTGGACCTGCAGAACGTGTTGCTTCTTCTTTTGCAGCCTTTATAAGCAGGAGACGGGCCGGTACAGCTTGGGACGAGTCAGTTGTCTCCTTGGGTTGTCAGCTCATCAGTCCTTTCTTGAGGTCGTCCGGAATCTGAACTAGGGTCAGGGGCAGTAGCCAATGGCTACTGTTCCTTAGGGTGGCTACACCCTCCTTGTCGTCACTCCCTTTAGGGAGGGGTCACATTTCCTATCCCTATTGGCCTTATTTCCTTAAAACAAGATGGAGGATTTCTCTGGGAGGGGGTCACCTCCGCTCTGGACACCTTAGGGGTGGACCTGGCTGAGGGGGTGACTTCTCCTTGTTTTTCTCACTATCCCTCCTCCGGACTTGCCGCCAAAAAGTGGCTTGTCCTGGAAAAGGGGGGCAGGGGTGGGGGCATCTACACTAGCTGGAGTGCCCTGAGGCCTTTGAGGCTCACCACCAGCTGTTAGTTTCTGCAGGGGGAGGTGTGAAGCACCTCCACCCAGGACAGGCTTTGTTTCTGGCTACAGAGTGCTCCAAGGCACTCACCCCATGCGATCAGAAACTTGTCTGGAAGTGGCAGGCTGGCACAGACTGGTCAGCCTTGCACTGGTAGTTGGGCTAACATAGGGGGCATCTCTAAGATGCCCTCGGTGTGCTTTTTTCAATAAATCCTACACTGGCATCAGGGTGGGTTTATTGCGCTGAGAAGTTTGATACCAAACTTTCCAGTATTCAGTGAAGCCATTATGGTGCTGTGGAGTTCGTAATGACAAACTTCCAGACCATATACCCTTAATGGCTACCCTGCACTTACAATGTCTAAGAATTTACTTAGACACTGTAGGGGCATAGTGCTCATGCAGCTATGCCCTCACCTGTGGTATAGTGCACCCTGTATTAGGGCTGTAAGGCCTGCTAGAGGGGTGACTTACCTATGCCACAGGCAGTGGTTTAGGGACAGGGCACTTTATTCCCTGTGACCCCCTAGACCCTACTTAGCATTTCAGAAGTGTGCTGCATCAGACTTTCTGAGTAACATTCCTTTAACGGAGGTCTGCTAGGCTACTACTTAGCCAAAGCCACCTACATTTACCAATTATCTCTGCTAATGTCCTTAAGCATTTACAAGCTTTAATTGGCGGATCTGTGTTAAGAATACCATCTCAAACATCTGCCACCCCTGCTCCCTAGCTTTCGCTTTAGTGCAGGACTTCTTTATATTCTGTACAGAGCTTGTGTTTCTACAGCCACACAGGCCACAAATGGAAAATGGTCCTTATCTTATAATCATCTGTTCGTTGCATGTTGTGTTGTAGATTGAAATGCTCTAGCCTTCCTCCCCAGAAGCAGTCACTGTTTAGAGAACTCCATGTGCTTTATCTTACTATACTGTGCACACTGCTATCTGTAACCAACAATGGAGGTGGAGCCAATGTTTTGACAAAAGGTGGAGTCACAACAGGGCTTGTGACTCGAACTTGTTGGAAGGAAAACAAGCTCAGATATCCAGACCCAACACTAGGTGGCAGAAGTATGCAGAGCATGTGGATCTGAAGCACTACAGGGTAACACACAGTTCGATGGCATCTGTCGCTGTAGATACGCATGTTCTGCAATAGCTCGCCATCTGGTGTTGGGCCGGAGTGTTACAAGTTGTTTTTCTTCGAAGAAGTCTTTCACACACATTATAGGGTGTGTAAGCGCCCGTAGTTCTTCGGTGCCACAAAGCACGCAGACTTGTCTGTTTGTGGCTCCTTCTAAGCTGTAAAGTTTGAACTGTGCTGAACGTGTTCAGACCTGTTGGGATGAGTTATGAGGATTAGTAATAAGCTCCAGGACATGGTGTTCTGTGCGCTGTTGTTCGTCCACTTGAAATGTGTGATAAAAGGCTCAGCCACACTTATCTCCTACCACTTTTTAAAGATCATGGTGTCTGTGCAGTGATGATAAAGCCATGTCTTTAAAACCCTCCTGGACTGGATGGGATTGTTAATACTACTTGTCTGAGGGACCGTTCATTTCATCTGTCTGGATAGGCAGGAAGCCACCAGTTCAGGTCTTTTTGAATGGGTATAGAGTCAGTAATAGAGCAGACTTGAGCATAGAAATCTTGTTTGGTGGTGCATCTCTAGTTTTTGGTGGAAGAGGGATCCATTCCCATGGGTACCCTGGTAAGCCACTGTAGGATAGACCAGGTATGAAGTAGGAGTGGATCAATAGGTTTAGCAGCTGTCTGGTAAGACATTTGTTGAATTCTTTGTAGATCCAGAAGTATTAAATGGGACACACCAAGATGAAATCATTCAGTGTACTCAAGGTGAGATAGTACTAATGCAGTGATTGCTTAGATCTTGTGCTGGAAACCTAAGCATGGGAAAATGAATCTTTGACATTTCATCGTTTAGAAACTGTTTGGCATAATGGGTAGTTTGGAGACCTCTCTCACCCATGGATGCACCGCGTCATTCATCAGTTACCAGGTGCGGAATTAAGGCTCTCCGCAGTCGGTACATGTTAGACATTTCCTCATGGTACGTGCACTGTGGACAATTGAGATTTCCAACAGAATCATTTGTGTTGGCAGAATAGTAATTTAAGGTTTTGTAGTCTGGCAGTACCAAGTGTGGATTATTGATTGAGCCATCTGGTATGCAAGATGTGCAGTTCATCAGGAAATGGTCAGCATCCTCTCGGCGAGGTGGATGAAATCAATTTGAGAAAGATTCCTTGAATTCTCAGATGTCTACAGGCTGCCGGAGAGTGGTATGCTTACCTTTGCCAAAACCGGATATAAATCTTATAGGGCCATGCCTGCTACTCTGTTGCTTTAATGTCATCTTATATTGCCATTTTGCCAACACCAGAGCAAAATCAGTTACTGCAGGTGAACCCGTTTTGGGGATTTTGCATTCTGGGTTCTGGAATTCATTTGGTTTGATGATGATGCTTTGTTGGGCATGTGGCTGTTGTCATGTGTTGGGAGTGGTGCTCTATTTGTTTGCGTTATAGATTGTGTCACTTCCACCTTCATTCATTTGACTACTTGATATCCTTTAAGGGAAGCCTGAACCTTTTCTATATCAGCAAGCTTGATGCTTCATGTACGATGGGTGCTTAGACTTTTGTGTGCAGTGTAAATGTAATCAGTAAGTCTCCCCCTTTATAAGTAGGCTGGAAGTGGGGGTGCTGCATCACCCTCAGAATACTCATGCTGGACTCTCCAAGGTGAATGAACATTAAAGATGGCTGTAAATTCTTTCATCTTCTCACATTTGCTGTGTATCCAGAGACACAGGGTAACTGATAAAATAGCAGCTTCTGCTTTTAACATGGAAATTGACATTGATGTTTTACTCTGACCGCACAGTGAAAGGATTTTGTGGAGTGAACTATGCGACAGGCTTGCTGGTGTGAAGAGAGACTGCAGGATGTCATTTTCCCCCACACAACATTTAAATACGTAAAAATAAACTGTATGGATACTTCAAAATATATCAGCAATTAGGAGAGCAGAAGTGAATCACATAGCTATGGGAAACAAGATGTTAATAGGACCAAAACAAATCAAGGCACTTAGATGATTTGCAAATGTCAAATATTTGCTGACACCTGATTTCCACACATTTGTGCGCTAGATCAGTGGTTCCCAACCTGTGGGCCGGGGACCCCTGGGGGTCCGCGAAGCCTCCTCAGGGGGTCCGCGGCTGCTTAAAACATTTAATAATATTAGGTCCCAGCTATCAGTAATGACTCCTCGAGGGTCCCCGTGATCCAATAATGATTCATTGGGCGTCCCCGGGCTCCAGTATTGATAAAATGGGGGTCCACAGAAGTCAAAAGGTTGGGAACCACTGCGCTAGATAGTTTTATCGCGCTTTTGCGAATTTGGTAGCTGTTTCAATGGCGATTGTGCTCAAACTCCTCCTATGACTGGCAATGCATATGGGTATCTGCTCCATAGTTAGCTTGTTTTCCCGCACTGTGGATTGAGATGAAGCATGAAAATACATAATGATGACCATGCAAGAGGAAAATATATGAAATAAATAGTTAAAGGAAATGGATAGCTGAAACAACCGAAGGCTTATGGCAGGAGAATGGGTGCATATGAATCTACAGCACTATGTGCCCCAAGCAGATGCTTACTGGGTAAGATTTCCAGTTTGTGGCATGTGTAGTTGCAGATGCACATGCTCTGCATATGACGTAAAGCAGTTCTCCCCCGAAGCAGTGGCTAGCCAGAGAATATTACAGCCTAGCCCACTTGGGCCTGGTATTCTAGGACACACACGGTAGTGTTTGGTGAAACTGTGGTGTGGACCAGGTAGCTGCCTTACAGAGATCAGCTATTGGAATGTTTCCTAGAAAGGACATAACGGCTGCTTTTTTGTGTGTAGAACACGGCCTTGGTGGAGTAGGAGCTGGTTTTGGCCTTGGTGTAGCATGTCTGCATGCACTTGACTAGCCAGCGAGCTATCCCTATCTTGGTGTGGTTTAGAGTAGGCAACAACGGTTGTGTTTTATGGAATGGTCTTCTCAGTGTAGTGCATGAGGGCCCTCTTCACATCTGGTGTGTGAAGAGCCCAACACTGGATGGCAGGATTATGCTGAGCATGTGAATTTGCAGCACTACATGCGTCCAACATATGCTCACAGGGTAAGTATCATTTTCATTTTCCTCTGGTCGACCTTCTCCCTGAACATAGAAGAAATGAGCCAAGATAGATTGTTGAAGAAGGTGTAAATGCTGCAGCGGTCATAGATGTGGGTGTGATTAAAGCAGCGACAGGAGCAGCAGTTCAGAGAAGACGTGGTTGGATAAAATCTCGACACAGCCTCCAACGGGAAGACTGTTTTCTGAACGCTTGTTAATGACACCCTACACATTGGCGAATGATACTGCTTATTTTCTTAGAGGCCTCTCCTAAAACGTACTTTCGTGGCAACAGAAGTTCACAGGGCTATAGAGGTGCTTCTGGTTAATATGATGGGTAGTATAATCTATATGTGATCAGTTTTGCAGCGTGGATCTTTTCTGGATTCACATGCTGTGCCATATTCTGCCTTGTAGTGGTTGGGACTGGAATTCTCCTGTGTTTTGTATTCCTTTTCTTCTTTGTGTTTTGGTGGGCATCAATGGTGCCTCAGTTTGGTGTCCCCTGTGATGTTGTGTGTAAGGAAATGCCTCCTTGGCATGGTTGCCCCCTGACTTTTTGCCTTTGCTGATGCTATGTTTACAATTGAAAGTGTGCTGAGGCCTGCTAACCAGGCCCCAGCACCAGTGTTCTTTCCCTAAACCTGTACTTTTGTATCCACAATTGGCAGACCCTGGCATCCAGATAAGTCCCTTGTAACTGGTACTTCTAGTACCAAGGGCCCTGATGCCAAGGAAGGTCTCTAAGGGCTGCAGCATGTCTTATGCCACCCTGGAGACCTCTCACTCAGCACAGACACACTGCTTGCCAGCTTGTGTGTGCTAGTGAGGACAAAACGAGTAAGTCGACATGGCACTCCCCTCAGGGTGCCATGCCAGCCTCTCACTGCCTATGCAGTATAGGTAAGACACCCCTCTAGCAGGCCTTACAGCCCTAAGGCAGGGTGCACTATACCATAGGTGAGGGTACCAGTGCATGAGCATGGTACCCCTACAATGTCTAAACAAAACCTTAGACATTGTAAGTGCAGGGTAGCCATAAGAGTATATGGTCTGGGAGTTTGTCAAACACGAACTCCACAGCACCATAATGGCTACACTGAAAACTGGGAAGTTTGGTATCAAACTTCTCAGCACAATAAATGCACACTGATGCCAGTGTACATTTTATTATAAAATGCACCCCAGAGAGCACCTTAGAGGTGCCCCCTGAAACTTAACCGACTATCTGTGTAGGCTGACTAGTTTTAGCAGCCTGCCACAAACCGAGACATGTTGCTGGCCCCATGGGGAGAGTGCCTTTGTCACTCTGAGGCCAGTAACAAAGCCTGCACTGGGTGGAGATGCTAACACCTCCCCCGGGTAGGAATTGTCACACCTGGCGGTGAGCCTCAAAGGCTCACCTCCTTTGTGCCAACCCAGCAGGACACTCCAGCTAGTGGAGTTGCCCGCCCCCTCCGGCCAGGCCCCACTTTTTGGCGGCAAGGCCGGAGAAAATAATGAGAAAAACAAGGAGGAGTCACTGGCCAGTCAGGACAGCCCCTAAGGTGTCCTGAGCTGAAGTGACTCTAACTTTTAGAAATCCTCCATCTTGCAGATGGAGGATTCCCCCAATAGGGTTAGGATTGTGACCCCCTCCCCTTGGGAGGAGGCACAAAGAGGGTGTACCCACCCTCAGGGCTAGTAGCCATTGGCTACTAACCCCCCAGACCTAAACACGCCCTTAAATTTAGTATTTAAGGGCTACCCTGAACCCTAGAAAATTAGATTCCTGCAACTACAAGAAGGACTGCCTAGCTGAAAACCCCTGCAGAGGAAGACCAGAAGACGACAACTGCCTTGGCTCCAGAAACTCACCGGCCTGTCTCCTGCCTTCCAAAGATCCTGCTCCAGCGACGCCTTCCAAAGGGACCAGCGACCTCGACATCCTCTGAGGACTGCCCCTGCTTCGAAAAGACAAGAAACTCCCGAGGACAGCGGACCTGCTCCAAGAAAGGCTGCAACTTTGTTTCCAGCAGCCTTGAAAGAACCCTGCAAGCTCCCCGCAAGAAGCGTGAGACTTGCAACACTGCACCCGGCGACCCCGACTCGGCTGGTGGAGATCCAACACCTCAGGAGGGACCCCAGGACTACTCTAAGACTGTGAGTACAAAAACCTGTCCCCCCTGAGCCCCCACAGCGCCGCCTGCAGAGGGAATCCCGAGGCTTCCCCTGACCGCGACTCTTTGAATCCTAAGTCCCGACACCTGGGAGAGACCCTGCACCCGCAGCCCCCAGGACCTGAAGGACCGGACTTTCACTGGAGGAGTGACCCCCAGGAGTCCCTCTCCCTTGACCAAGTGGAGGTTTCCCCGAGGAACCCCCCCCCTTGCCTGCCTGCAGCGCTGAAGAGATCCCTAGATCTCCCATTGACTTCCATTACAAACCCGACGCTTGTTTCTACACTGCACCCGGCCGCCCCCGCGCTGCTGAGGGTGAAATCTCTGTGTGGGCTTGTGTCCCCCCCCGGTGCCCTACAAAACCCCCCTGGTCTGCCCTCCGAAGACGCGGGTACTTACCTGCAAGCAGACCGGAACCGGGGCACCCCCTTCTCTCCATTCTAGCCTATGCGTTTTGGGCGCCACTTTGAACTCTGCACCTGACCGGCCCTGAGCTGCTGGTGTGGTGACTTTGGGGTTGCTCTGAACCCCCAACGGTGGGCTACCTTGGACCAAGAACTGAGCCCTGTAAGTGTCTTACTTACCTGGTTAACCTAACAAATACTTACCTCCCCTAGGAACTGTGAAAATTGCACTAAGTGTCCACTTTTAAAACAGCTATTTGTGAATAACTTGAAAAGTATACATGCAATTTTGATGAGTTGAAGTTCCTAAAGTACTTACCTGCAATACCTTTCGAATGAGATATTACATGTAGAATTTGAACCTGTGGTTCTTAAAATAAACTAAGAAAATATATTTTTCTATATAAAAACCTATTGGCTGGATTTGTCTCTGAGTGTGTGTACCTCATTTATTATCTATGTGTATGTACAACAAATGCTTAACACTACTCCTTGGATAAGCCTACTGCTCGACCACACTACCACAAAATAGAGCATTAGTATTATCTCTTTTTGCCACTATCTTACCTCTAAGGGGAACCCTTGGACTCTGTGCATGCTATTCCTTACTTTGAAATAGCACATACAGAGCCAACTTCCTACATTGGTGGATCAGCGGTGGGGTACAAGACTTTGCATTTGCTGGACTACTCAGCCAATACCTGATCACACGACAAATTCCAAAATTGTCATTAGAAATTCATTTTTGCAATTTGAAATTTTTCAAAATTCTTAAAAGTCCTGCTAGGGCCTTGTGTGTTAAGTCCCTGTTTAGCATTGTCTTTTAGAGTTTAAAAGTTTGTTAAAAGTTTGAAATTAGATTCTAGAAACAGTTTTAGATTCTTTAAAAAGTATTCCAACTCTTAGCAGAATAATGTCTGATACAGAGATGCAGGTGGTGGAACTCGACACCACACCTTACCTCCATCTTAAGATGAGGGAGCTAAGGTCTCTCTGTAATATCAAAAAAATAACCATTGGCTCCAGACCTACCAAAATTCAGCTCCAGGAGCTGTTGGCAGAGTTTGAAAAAGCCAACCCCTCTGATGATGACCTCACAGAGGAAGAAATTAGTGACTTGGAGGCCAATGTCCCTCCTCCAGTCCTAAATAGGGAGAACAGGACCCCTCAAGTCCTGTCTCCAACTGTGTTAGTCAGAAATAGTGAGTCCCTCACAGGAGGGTCCCACATTTCTGAAATCACTGAGGATGCTCTCAGTGAAGATGACCTCCTGTTAGCCAGGATGGCCAAAAGATTGGCTTTAGAGAGACAGCTCCTAGCCATAGAAAGGGAAAGACAAGAGATGGGCCTAGGACCCATCAATGGTGGCAGCAATATAAATAGGGTCAGAGATTCTCCTGACATGTTAAAAATCCCCAAAGGGATTGTGACAAAATATGAAGATGGTGATGACATCACCAAATGGTTCACAGCTTTTGAGAGGGCTTGTGTAACCAGAAAAGTGAACAGGTCTCACTGGGGTGCTCTCCTTTGGGAAATGTTCACTGGAAAGTGTAGGGATAGACTCCTCACACTCTCTGGAAAAGATGCAGAATCTTATGACCTCATGAAGGGTACCCTGATTGAGGGCTTTGGATTCTCCACTGAGGAGTACAGGATTAGGTTCAGGGGGGCTCAAAAATCCTCGAGCCAGACCTGGGTTGACTTTGTTGACTACTCAGTGAAAACACTAGATGGTTGGATTCAAGGCAGTGGTGTAAGTAATTATGATGGGCTGTACAATTTATTTGTGAAAGAACACCTATTGAGTAATTGTTTCAATGATAAACTGCATCAGCATCTGGTAGACCTAGGACCAATTTCTCCCCAAGAATTGGGAAAGAAGGCGGACCATTGGGTCAAGACAAGGGTGTCCAAGACTTCAACAGGGGGTGACCAAAAGAAAGGGGTCACAAAGACTCCCCAGGGGAAGGGTGATGAGACAACCAAAACTAAAAATAGTAAAGAGTCTTCTACAGGCCCCCAAAAACCTGCACAGGAGGGTGGGCCCAGAGCCTCTTCACAAAACAATGGGTACAAGGGTAAAAACTTTGATCCCAAAAAGGCCTGGTGTCATAGCTGTAAACAGCATGGACACCAAACTGGAGACAAGGCCTGTCCCAAGAAAGGTTCCACTCCAAACTCCCATCCAGGTAACACTGGTATGGCTAGTCTCCAAGTGGGATCAACAGTGTGCCCAGAGCAAATCAGGGTCCACACTGAAGCTATTCTAGTTTCTGAGGGTGGGGTGGATTTAGCCACACTAGCTGTCTGGCCGCCTAACATGCAAAAATACAGACAGCAACTCTTAATTAATGGGACTAGAATAGAGGGCCTGAGGGATACAGGTGCCAGTGTCACCATGGTGACAGAGAAACTGGTTTCCCCTGGCCAATACCTGACTGGAAAAACTTACACAGTCACCAACGCTGACAATCAGAGAAAAGTACATCCCATGGCAATGGTTACTTTAGAATGGGGAGGGGTCAATGGCCTGAAACAGGTGGTGGTCTCCTCAAATATCCCAGTGGACTGTCTGCTTGGAAATGACCTGGAGTCCTCAGCATGGGCTGAGGTAGAACTAAAAACCCATGCAGCAATGCTGGGTATCCCTGAACTGGTGTGTGTGAAAACAAGAGCACAGTGCAAGGCACAGGGTGAACAAGTAGAGCTGGAGTCTGGAAAAATGGCCCAGCCTACCAAGGGAACAGGAAAGTCGGTTGGGAAACCAACTGCAACACAGCAAAAGAAAGGGAACCTCTCTTCTCAGGAAGAAGTTCTGCCCTCTGAGGGAACTGAGCCTTTGGAGCTTGAACCTTATCAGGTTGAGCTCCTAGGCCCAGGGGGACCCTCAAGGGAGGAGCTGTGTAAGGGACAAGAAACTTGTCCCTCTCTTGAAGGCCTTAGGCAGCAAGCTGCTGAAGAGTCCAAGGGCAAGAAAACTGGAACCCATAGGGTCTATTGGGAAGATGGACTCCTGTACACTGAGGCCAGAGACCCCAAACCTGGTGCCACTAGGAGAGTGGTAGTGCCTCAGCTGTTCAGAGAGTTCATCCTAACATTGGCCCATGACATTCCCCTTGCTGGACATTTGGGACAAACCAAGACGTGGGAGAGGTTAGTCAACCACTTCTACTGGCCCAATATGTCCAACATGGTTAAGGAGTTTTGCCTCTCCTGCCCCACCTGTCAAGCCAGTGGTAAGACAGGTGGGCATCCAAAGGCCCCCCTCATTCCACTTCCAGTGGTGGGGGTTCCCTTTGAAAGAGTGGGTGTGGACATAGTTGGTCCACTAGAACCTCCCACAGCCTCAGGAAATATGTATATCCTGGTAGTAGTGGATCATGCTACCAGGTATCCTGAAGCTATTCCCCTTAGGTCGACTACTGCCCCTGCAGTAGCCAAGGCCCTCATTGGTATCTTTACCAGAGTGGGTTTCCCTAAGGAGGTGGTGTCTGACAGAGGTACCAACTTCATGTCAGCATACCTAAAGCACATGTGGAATGAGTGTGGAGTGACTTATAAATTCACTACACCATACCATCCACAAACTAATGGCTTGGTTGAGAGGTTCAACAAGACATTAAAAGGCATGATCATGGGGCTCCCAGAAAAACTCAAAAGGAGATGGGATGTCCTCTTGCCATGCCTGCTTTTCGCTTACAGAGAGGTGCCACAGAAGGGAGTAGGATTCTCACCCTTTGAACTTCTGTTTGGTCATCCTGTAAGGGGACCACTTGCCCTTGTTAAAGAAGGCTGGGAGAGACCTCTCCATGAGCCTAAACAGGACATAGTGGACTATGTACTTGGCCTTCGCTCTAGAATGGCAGAGTACATGGAAAAGGCAACCAAAAACCTTGAGGCTAGCCAACAACTCCAGAAGTTTTGGTATGACCAAAAGGCTGCACTGGTTGAGTTCCAACCAGGGCAGAAAGTCTGGGTTCTGGAGCCTGTGGCTCCCAGGGCACTCCAGGACAAATGGAGTGGCCCTTACCCAGTACTAGAAAGGAAGAGTCAGGTCACCTACCTGGTGGACCTGGGCACAAGCAGGAGCCCCAAGAGGGTGATCCATGTGAACCGCCTTAAGCTCTTCCATGACAGGGCTGATGTGAATCTGTTGATGGTAACAGATGAGGATCAGGAGGCAGAGAGTGAACCTCTCCCTGATCTTCTGTCATCAGACCCAAAAGATGGCACAGTAGATGGAGTGATCTACTCAGACACCCTCTCTGGCCAACAGCAAGCTGATTGTAGGAGAGTCCTACAACAGTTTCCTGAACTCTTCTCCTTAACCCCTGGTCAGACACACCTGTGTACCCATGATGTGGACACAGGAGACAGCATGCCTGTCAAGAACAAAATCTTTAGACAGTCTGACCATGTTAAGGAAAGCATCAAGGTGGAAGTCCACAAGATGCTGGAATTGGGAGTGATTGAGCGCTCTGACAGCCCCTGGGCTAGCCCAGTGGTCTTAGTCCCCAAACCTCACACCAAAGATGGAAAGAAAGAGATGAGGTTTTGTGTGGACTACAGGGGGCTCAATTCTGTCACCAAGACAGATGCTCATCCAATTCCAAGAGCTGATGAGCTCATAGACAAATTAGGTGCTGCCAAATTCCTAAGTACCTTTGACTTGACAGCAGGGTACTGGCAAATAAAAATGGCACCTGGAGCAAAAGAGAAAACCGCATTCTCCACACCTGATGGGCATTATCAGTTTACTGTTATGCCCTTTGGTTTAAAGAATGCCCCTGCCACCTTCCAAAGGTTGGTGAATCAAGTCCTTGCTGGCTTGGAGTCCTTTAGCACAGCTTATCTTGATGATATTGCTGTCTTTAGCTCCACCTGGCAGGATCACCTGGTCCACCTGAGGAAGGTTTTGAAGGCTCTGCAATCTGCAGGCCTCTCTATCAAGGCATCCAAATGCCAGATAGGGCAGGGAACTGTGGTTTACTTGGGACACCTTGTAGGTGGAGGCCAAGTTCAGCCACTCCAACCCAAGATCCAGACTATTCTGGACTGGGTAGCTCCAAAAACCCAGACTCAAGTCAGGGCATTCCTTGGCTTGACTGGGTATTACAGGAGGTTTGTGAAGGGATATGGATCCATTGTGACAGCCCTCACTGAACTCACCTCCAAGAAAATGCCCAAGAAAGTGAACTGGACTGTGGAATGCCAACAGGCCTTTGACACCCTGAGACAAGCAATGTGCTCAGCACCAGTTCTAAAAGCTCCAGATTATTCTAAGCAGTTCATTGTGCAGACTGATGCCTCTGAACATGGGATAGGGGCAGTTTTGTCCCAAACAAATGATGATGGCCTTGACCAGCCTGTTGCTTTCATTAGCAGGAGGTTACTCCCCAGGGAGCAGCGTTGGAGTGCCATTGAGAGGGAGGCCTTTGCTGTGGTTTGGTCCCTGAAGAAGCTGAGACCATACCTCTTTGGGACTCACTTCCTAGTTCAAACTGACCACAGACCTCTCAAATGGCTGATGCAAATGAAAGGTGAAAATCCTAAACTGTTGAGGTGGTCCATCTCCCTACAGGGAATGGACTTTATAGTGGGACACAGACCTGGGACTGCCCATGCCAATGCAGATGGCCTTTCCAGGTTCTTCCACTTAGAAAATGAAGACTCTCTTGGGAAAGGTTAGTCTCATCCTCTTTCGTTTGGGGGGGGGTTGTGTAAGGAAATGCCTCCTTGGCATGTTTGCCCCCTGACTTTTTGCCTTTGCTGATGCTATGTTTACAATTGAAAGTGTGCTGAGGCCTGCTAACCAGGCCCCAGCACCAGTGTTCTTTCCCTAAACCTGTACTTTTGTATCCACAATTGGCAGACCCTGGCATCCAGATAAGTCCCTTGTAACTGGTACTTCTAGTACCAAGGGCCCTGATGCCAAGGAAGGTCTCTAAGGGCTGCAGCATGTCTTATGCCACCCTGGAGACCTCTCACTCAGCACAGACACACTGCTTGCCAGCTTGTGTGTGCTAGTGAGGACAAAACGAGTAAGTCGACATGGCACTCCCCTCAGGGTGCCATGCCAGCCTCTCACTGCCTATGCAGTATAGGTAAGACACCCCTCTAGCAGGCCTTACAGCCCTAAGGCAGGGTGCACTATACCATAGGTGAGGGTACCAGTGCATGAGCATGGTACCCCTACAATGTCTAAACAAAACCTTAGACATTGTAAGTGCAGGGTAGCCATAAGAGTATATGGTCTGGGAGTTTGTCAAACACGAACTCCACAGCACCATAATGGCTACACTGAAAACTGGGAAGTTTGGTATCAAACTTCTCAGCACAATAAATGCACACTGATGCCAGTGTACATTTTATTATAAAATGCACCCCAGAGAGCACCTTAGAGGTGCCCCCTGAAACTTAACCGACTATCTGTGTAGGCTGACTAGTTTTAGCAACCTGCCACAAACCGAGACATGTTGCTGGCCCCATGGGGAGAGTGCCTTTGTCACTCTGAGGCCAGTAACAAAGCCTGCACTGGGTGGAGATGCTAACACCTCCCCCGGGTAGGAATTGTCACACCTGGCGGTGAGCCTCAAAGGCTCACCTCCTTTGTGCCAACCCAGCAGGACACTCCAGCTAGTGGAGTTGCCCGCCCCCTCCGGCCAGGCCCCACTTTTTGGCGGCAAGGCCGGAGAAAATAATGAGAAAAACAAGGAGGAGTCACTGGCCAGTCAGGACAGCCCCTAAGGTGTCCTGAGCTGAAGTGACTCTAACTTTTAGAAATCCTCCATCTTGCAGATGGAGGATTCCCCCAATAGGGTTAGGATTGTGACCCCCTCCCCTTGGGAGGAGGCACAAAGAGGGTGTACCCACCCTCAGGGCTAGTAGCCATTGGCTACTAACCCCCCAGACCTAAACACGCCCTTAAATTTAGTATTTAAGGGCTACCCTGAACCCTAGAAAATTAGATTCCTGCAACTACAAGAAGGACTGCCTAGCTGAAAACCCCTGCAGAGGAAGACCAGAAGACGACAACTGCCTTGGCTCCAGAAACTCACCGGCCTGTCTCCTGCCTTCCAAAGATCCTGCTCCAGCGACGCCTTCCAAAGGGACCAGCGACCTCGACATCCTCTGAGGACTGCCCCTGCTTCGAAAAGACAAGAAACTCCCGAGGACAGCGGACCTGCTCCAAGAAAGGCTGCAACTTTGTTTCCAGCAGCCTTGAAAGAACCCTGCAAGCTCCCCGCAAGAAGCGTGAGACTTGCAACACTGCACCCGGCGACCCCGACTCGGCTGGTGGAGATCCAACACCTCAGGAGGGACCCCAGGACTACTCTAAGACTGTGAGTACAAAAACCTGTCCCCCCTGAGCCCCCACAGCGCCGCCTGCAGAGGGAATCCCGAGGCTTCCCAGGACCTGAAGGACCGGACTTTCACTGGAGGAGTGACCCCCAGGAGTCCCTCTCCCTTGACCAAGTGGAGGTTTCCCCGAGGAACCCCCCCCTTGCCTGCCTGCAGCGCTGAAGAGATCCCTAGATCTCCCATTGACTTCCATTACAAACCCGACGCTTGTTTCTACACTGCACCCGGCCGCCCCCGCGCTGCTGAGGGTGAAATTTCTGTGTGGGCTTGTGTCCCCCCCCGGTGCCCTACAAAACCCCCCTGGTCTGCCCTCCGAAGACGCGGGTACTTACCTGCAAGCAGACCGGAACCGGGGCACCCCCTTCTCTCCATTCTAGCCTATGCGTTTTGGGCGCCACTTTGAACTCTGCACCTGACCGGCCCTGAGCTGCTGGTGTGGTGACTTTGGGGTTGCTCTGAACCCCCAACGGTGGGCTACCTTGGACCAAGAACTGAGCCCTGTAAGTGTCTTACTTACCTGGTTAACCTAACAAATACTTACCTCCCCTAGGAACTGTGAAAATTGCACTAAGTGTCCACTTTTAAAACAGCTATTTGTGAATAACTTGAAAAGTATACATGCAATTTTGATGAGTTGAAGTTCCTAAAGTACTTACCTGCAATACCTTTCGAATGAGATATTACATGTAGAATTTGAACCTGTGGTTCTTAAAATAAACTAAGAAAAGATATTTTTCTATATAAAAACCTATTGGCTGGATTTGTCTCTGAGTGTGTGTACCTCATTTATTGTCTATGTGTATGTACAACAAATGCTTAACACTACTCCTTGGATAAGCCTACTGCTCGACCACACTACCACAAAATAGAGCATTAGTATTATCTCTTTTTGCCACTATCTTACCTCTAAGGGGAACCCTTGGACTCTGTGCATGCTATTCCTTACTTTGAAATAGCACATACAGAGCCAACTTCCTACATTGTTGTACTTTCTCTGGAAGCTCCCACGTTTGGTTGCCATCTTCAGATTATTTTTTTACGCAGTTGGGTCTGGAAGCCTACCAAAGGATCTCAAACACAGAAGATTGTGACGAAAAGGTGACCAATTTGCCGAAAAAATTGCCAGATTCGCTTGCAACCCAGATGCAGGAACCGGAGAGGAAGATTAAAAGAGGAAAGTTTTCAACAAGTTGATATGAACTTGGAAGAATGCCAGATCAGGGGGCTTCCTGAAAGGCCTGTCTGGAGAAAACTCTAGTGGTGGCAGTTCTTACAGAACTGGAACAGTTTGCTCAGAAGGATACACATCCAGTCTGCAACCTCTGTCTTACTGTCGACCACCGGAATGAAAACTGAAACGCATGCTCAGCATTTACACTGAAAATGCTGAGTGCAAGCGACAGACTGAAGAGCTCACCACAGCATGCAGACCCAACAGACTACACCATCTTTGAGGGACTTGGGCCTCTCTAGTGATGAGGAGAGGTCCTCTAGGAAGCAGGAGAGAGGTGTCGGATGTGGAGGTGAAATTATTCAATGCCAAGAAGCAGGCAAAGAAGAAAGAGTGAGGTAAGAGCCCTCCGCAGCAAAAAAAATCACCTGAGTTAAAGAAAATGGACTTGGGGACAGCAAGGGGAGCTGCTCCGTTGAAACACACGCCGCTGGCAGGCACGCCCAGGGAGGAGGAGCCCCACAGATTTTCCACGGGGGAATCGAATGGAGGAAAGACTCCAGAAAAACCTACGCCGTCAAAGGACGCACGGGATGAAGACATCACGATGTTGAAAGTGTATGGGTCAAAATATGACCACCAAAACTCGACAACCATAGTTTTGTCGAAAGATCCTCCCGCAAGCAAGAGCAAACAATCCAATCTCAACCATGAAGAACTTGTTGCAGAAACTGAAAGAAAACGGAGGACCGGAGAACAAAATGCTCAACTTCTCTAGTAAAAAGGAGTTTGACGACGGTCTCAGGGGGCTTCAGGATCCGGCAAATGGCTTCAGCGCATAAGGAATTTGGGGACAAGGGTGTCGAGGAGTTGGAACCTCCACTGATTCCAGAGCCTCAAGAAGAGGAAGAATCCTTTTATGAGGAAGAGAAAGATCAACTCATGGAAAGCTTCCAAGGCTTGGAAGCTGAATACACAGACCCAATGTCAGGAGTTAAAAGTGGACTCCCCAGAGGAAAGCTTGGACACTTTCCCTTTGAGGCTTTCTTCCCCTGATGACATAGGCATGTACAATCAAGCCATCAAAAAGACAGCTGATAAATTTGGGGTCCAGTTGGAAGAAGAAAAGCAGCAATCTTGATTCATTTTGGAGACTTTAATCCCTACACAGGCAAGAAATCAATTTCTACCACTCTCTAGTGTTGTGGACTAGGGAAGGGAAGCATTTCAGGAGCCTGCCACTTGCAATGGAGTAACCCCAATAGCTGAGGAAAAAATATAAGAACTTGAGAAAGGCTCCAGCTTATATTAAAGGGTCAGTACCAGCAGACTCATCGTCTCAGCACCCAGGAAGAGAGCTAATGTACCAACAGCAATTGTCCCCTCCCGCAAAGGAGAGCAAGAAGATGGAGCTCATGGGAAGGAAAGTGGAAAGCAGCGTTGCTTAACAGTGGCGCATTGTAGGAAGCTGGCTCTGTATATACTACATCAAAATGAGATGTAGTGTGCAGAGAGTCCAGGGGCTCTCCCCGGATGCTTAACAGAGGCTAAAGTAGATACTAATGCTCTTTTGTGGTAGGGTGGTCGAGCGATTAGGCTTATCAGAGTGTAGTGCAAAGCATTTGTTGTACACACACAGGCAATAGCAGAAGCACACACTCTGGTCATGAGCATTTGTCCTCTGTCAGGCTACTGTTTCGGGAGGGTCTTAATTTGCAGTAGCAGGGCTGGATTCTGCACCCACATTTTGAGTCTATGCGTGTGTCTGTGGTTGTGTATGTTATCCTTGTTGCCAGTATCTGTGTGCCAAGTCCATTTACAACATGCATTGGGACAAATTTGTTGCCTGTTGTGGAGTCTGCAACACAGATCTGTTTCAAGCCAATCAGTTGGCTGTTTTATTTTTGTCTTTGTAAGCAAGGTCTTCAAATGGACAGTAAAAGGATTTTTGTTGCCACTTTCGTCCTTTATCCATTTGCCAGACAATCATCCTTGTTTAAATCACCTGGTATGGGTGATATGCCCACTCCCCTTTTAACAAAGTTGAAACTGGATTCCCCTTCATCCTACTACTTTTCAAGGGAAGTTGTGTGGATGTTAAGATGCCACCCAATCTCTGTCCTGATCCTCTGCTGCAGAACTGATACCCTGGCTTGTCTCAATTTAGCCCGAATTTTCAGGTCCATCAGCAACTCCCAACAGGTCCAGTCATGAAAGAGGCCGTTACACATGAGGCAACATTCCAGCTCTTCCTGGCATGCCTACAGGCTCCAGCAATCTGAGGAGGCCTCCAGTCTGGTTACTGTTGACCATCTGTCCCTGACATAGTCTGTCTCTCTTGTCGCTGTTAAGCGGACACCCACACAGACGTCGAACACAGCACCAAGATCCTCACCGGTTCCCCACTTATTGATGCCAGAGTAAGAACAGATTGAAACTTAACCACATATACTGAAGTCATCTCAATCGAAGTCATGGCCAGTTAAGCCATAGCTGATTCAATTCCATTCATATTTAGACCTGCCTTCACATTGTCCACTAAATCCATCTATGCTGGATGCTAGAAGTTTGACACTTGATGTACCTCTCGAGCCAGGCCTCTCAAAATCATAAAAATGTTACTAAACATGCAGGTCTAGTGACTTAAATAATCTACTCGGCCCAGTTAGAACACGTTTGACCCATAAACTGGTTTCAAATTATGTAATCCTGGGCAAATACTTTAATTCTCTGAGCCACCATTTTCCATATCACATATGAGAGCACCTTCAAGTATGAGAGTTCAGCATGTGTTCTGTACAAACCCACTGTTTGATTCAATAGACTAAATGTTTGCTCCATCTATAATACAAATACAGCCCCACATATAGCCACACATGGCCGCTGACTTGCCTCTTAAATCATCGACCACATTTTCATTACGATTATTTGCAATCAGCAGATTTTCTATTGAAATGGCCACAACATTTTCCACTGATGTGGTTTAATGGATAAACCTATGTAGTGTACAGTGTTTGAAAATAGAGTTCATGCAAATATTTGTCATTTGCACGTCACCAAGTGAAGTGATCTGATTTGTTTTGCTCCTATTTAAATCTTTGTTTGCATCATGGGTCTCAATTACAAAAAGGTTTTTGTAATTCCTGATATATTTTGAAATACCTGTACTATTTATTTACAAGCTGTTTAAATGTGTTAGATAAAACCTGACATCCTACAGCTTTTTGTTTCACAGTGATTGACACACTCATTTGACCAAAAACCTCTATAATAAAAGAAAGAAAAGTGAAAAAAAATTCCAGGACAAGATAAACAATAAAAAGACGAACTGACATTTGACCTCTGTTCTTGCACAGACAGCAAATGTGTCAAGTTAAACCAAGATTTAAAGGCGTCTTTATTGCTCATTCACTTCTGATTGAACAGATCGCCTGTGTTCACTGGCCAGAACAGACAAGTAGGTACTAAAAATAGCTTGATCTGAAAAAAATATAACTCGCTATGGCGAGTCCATTTTTTGTTGTTGTTGTTTTTTTTTTTTTAGGCATGCAGTCGATAAAACTTCTACCAGAAGTACTGCTGTTTGTGCTTCGTCAGCACTATCCGCTTTTGATAAGCACTCTATTTGAACCAGTGCTTAGTTGTTTGCTGTGCCTTTTGACTGTGAAAGTGTTCCTCACATCGATAATGTCAGCTCGTTGTGAGAGCGAGTTGCATGTACTGTCCATACAGCAACCATACACTTTTCTTTTTAGGTTTTTTTTCTTCCACGGACAAGCTTGTGCTTCTGGCTTGATTGGCTCTTTTGCCTAAAGTTATGTTCCCTTTCCATGCCAGACAGTCTGTCACCCTTCAGGTATTTGTTTTTGCTGCTCCTCATCCCTCAAAAGAGGAAAAAAGACTCCATTGTTTGGATCCTAAAGAGCTGTGTGCTTTTAAATCAGTTGCATCAGAGACCCATTGGGTGACAAATCAGCTTTTTATGGGGAAAAAGAAGTGCAAAGCTGTTGAGAATAGAACCACCACAAGATAGATTTCATCATCAGACTTTGCTTCGCACTGGCGCAGAAGCAGAAACCAGAAGCTCAGGGACTCCTTCCACCAAGGCAAAGGCTGCTACTGTCTGGGCACATGGAGTGCCCTTCCTGATCAGCAGGTGGATTTGGGGACGAATAGAATGACCTTGACACTGAGTCCAGAAGAGGTTGACAGCTATTCTTCGAGACCTTTGCCATCTGACGACATCATACAGTACAACAGCCTGGGAAAAAGGGAAGCAGAAACATATGGGGTGCCACTAGAGGAGAAGGGAGACTCATGTTTTCTCCTGGAAACTCTTATGCCATCATGCAAGGGGAGTCTGTATATCCCAGTGCTACCGAGCATATTGGACGAAGGCAATGAAGCCCTCAGGGACCCAGCTAGAACAGAAGGCTTTACCCAAAGGTAGAGAACGAGTACCAGCCATCATCAAAGGACCCCAAGTACAGCCAGGGGAACGCAGTGGCAGACTCCATCACAGTCACAACTGCCAGAAGGAGAAGCAATGCACACACTCCACAGGCCCGCCTCCAGAAAGAGAAAGCAAAAGACGTGATATGGTAAGGAGGAAGATGGAAAGGGAACCAGCAATGGAGAACTCCACTGCTCTCCTTAACAGATATAACCACTAACAGTGGGACAAAATAGAGGAAATAATGAAGAAGCTATCAGAGGAGGATAAAAAGCGAGTCTTTTAAAGTGATGATCCAGGAAGAAAAGAACCTCACCAACACTGAACTCTGCTACTGAAATCAGCACTGGATGCAGCAGTTACAGCCAGCAGACAACGGTGTACAGGAACAGCCCTTGAGATATGCTTGGCTCAGGATCTCAGGCTTCAAACAAGAAGTCCAAGCCTCCATTATCAACCAGCCATTCACTGCGGATGCACTGTTTGGCAAAGCAGTAGACAAGTCCTTACAACAAATAGAAAAGGACAGTGAGACCGCTAAAGCACATTCAGAAGAGGAGGAATACACCTAGAAGGCCCACAGGAAGAGGAGGCTTCTCAATGGGACAGCAACAACAAGCCCAAAGCGGCCCACGTCAGGTTACCCAGCAAGCTGCGAGACGTCCTTCTCGTGATACAGAGAAGAGGTAAAGGACAAACCTCCAGAGGAGGAAGAGCAAGTGTTACGTGACTAAGGACACCAGTGGGAGGCAGAATAGCACAAGGGAGTTGGACAAGGGAAATTATTCACACTAAGACCAATCTTGGATCTCAGGTTCATAAACAAATTCATTTGCACACAACACTTCAAGGTGACAACACTACAAGAGGTAACCCCAGTCCTGCAAAAGGTGGACTACGTGCCAACTATAGACTTAAAGGACGCCTATCTACACATACCCATGAATCAAGTGCACAAAAAGTATCTAAGATTTGTGCTTGAAAAGGAACTTTATCAATTCAAGGTCTTGCCATTCGGCATAAAGTACACACCAGGGTTTTTTTTAGGAAATACCTGGCAGCAGTCACAGCCTTCCTAAGAAGAAAGGGGATACACGTCTACCCAGTCCTGGAATGCCTGGCTGGTGAAGGCAATGACAAAACATTCAAACAGTGATCTCAACCCTGCAGAACCTAGGGTTCTCAAACCACAAGAAGTCGTCCCTATAGAGAGTGCAGGAAAAAAATATTTCTAGGGGCAAGTCTGGTTTCGAAGATAGCTTGAGCGTACTCTGCTCAGGGGAGAGTGGCGGCAATGGTGAAATAAACTTACCTTTACCAGAAGGGGCTGTCTCTGACAGTGAGGACAGTGATGAAGCTGATGGGCATGAAGACATCATGCATCCCACTCATAAACCATGTGAGAATACACATGTATCCATTCCAGTAATGGTTATGCAACAATTGGTCACATGCCACTGGGAGTTGGGAGGATCTTAGTGGTTGTAACAGCAAAAATTCAGACTGAAGTACAATGGTGGATATGAAAGAACCTAATTCGCGGGAGACCAGACAAAACACCAACTCCATCAGTGAGCGTTACAACAGATGCATCTGAAGGCTTTTCAGACACGCATAGCAGGGAAAACTGTACTGTTCCAAACAGACAAGATAACAATGTTTTACCTGAACAAACAGGGAGGCAGCCATTCACCTTAAGCAAACTAGCCCAAGACATGAGACAATGGGAAATACCACAGAAGATCAACTTAGGCAATCCATCTGACGGGTAAGGAGAACACAGAGGTAGACAAACTGAGCAAACAGAAAATCAGCTCACACAAATGGGAAATAAAATGGGAAGAAATGTTCAGGTACTTGGGCACACACACAGTTTTGTTTGCAACAGCAGAGAACAATACATGCTAGTTCTTCGCTTCCAAGTTTCAACACCACCAAACAAAAGGGAATGCCCTGTCATTAAACTGGTCAGGGAGACTTGTCTACGACTGGAGAAAGCCACGCGACCAGGGATAGATCTCATCCTGATAGCCCCACAATGGGCCAGTCAAAGCTGGTGCCAAAGCCTAGTCGAGCTGTCCAAAGGACAGCTGATCGGGATCAAGGAGCAGCAGGATCGTTTCATCTTCCATGGAGTCTATCGGCTTGACGCCTGAATACATAGAATTCAGGCACCTAGACTTGCCACCTACAACTGTGGAAATACTAAAGGAGGTAGGAAAGCCAACGACAAGACAGTGCTATGCAGCAAAATGGAGAACATATCTTCACTGATGTACAAAAAACAATGCTATTGAAATAAGAGGAAAACAGTGTTAATCTATTTTACCCATCGGGATAAACTATTCATCACTCATTCATTTGGCAGCTATTGTAGGGGGCTCATTGTGTAGACTTTTTTTTTTTTTTTTTTTTTTTTTTTTTTTTTAACTTCACCTGTGGTCAAAAGGTTCCCAGAGGGTTGCAAGAGAATCGCTCCCTCCAAGGAAGTCTCCGGTACTTATGTGAAGCCTAAATACAGTACTGGCACAATTGATATCAAAACCATTTGAGCCTATCCACAAGGCAAAACTCTGATATATCACACTGAAAACTGCCTTTCTAATAGCAATCACATCACTGCGAAGAGGGCGCAAACTCCAAGCATTGACAATACAGGAACCCAGTGTTCGATGGCATCTGTCGCTGTAGATACACATGGTATGCATGAGCTCGCCATCTGGTGTTGGGTCGGAGTGTTACAAGTTGTTTTTCTTCGAAGAAGTGTTTTCGAGTCACGGGACCGAGTGACTCCACCTTCTGTGCTCATTGCGCATGGGCGTCGACTCCATCTTCGATTGTTTTCTTTCCGCCATCGGGTTCGGACGTGTTCCTGTCGCTCCGAGTTTCGGAACGGAAAGTTAGCTGAAGACGGAAGATTTTCGACGGTATCGTTGCGATCCGGTTAGAGATAGACACATACGACGACGCGTTCAACATCGAAGCGCCTCGGTGCCCTTCGGGGTAGATTTCGGCACCCCGTCGGGGCCTAGTCGGCCCGACCGCGTGGAGGACAACGCCGATGGATCGGACCCCGTTTCGATTCTGCCCCGAATGCCACAACAAATATCCTTATACGGACCTACACTCGGTCTGTAATCTGTGCCTGTCACCCGAGCACAGCGAAGAATCCTGTGAGGCCTGTCGGGCGTTCCGGTCCCGAAAAACTCTGCGCGACCGTCGAGCGAGAAGACTCCAGATGGCGTCCACGCCAAAAGAGCGTCCACAGTTCGAGACAGAAGAGGAACAGGAGGAATCCTTTTCCATCCAGGATTCAGACTCCGACGAGCTACACTCTACAAGAACTGTGAGTAAGACGTCGAGATCAAACCTTAAAAAAGGAAAGAAGGCCCAGGGGACGCCACTGCCAACCGGCCATGGCTCCACCCAAATTCTCGGTGACCAACAATCGGCACCGAAAAAGGCCCATTCAGTGTCGAGATCGTCCGACTTCGGTCGAGACACCGGCACGCAGCCTCCTCGGGACCGAGAGAGTGCTAAACAGAAGCATCGACACCGAGAGTTCGGTGTCGACACCGATCGACGCCGAGACAGTGGCGCCGAAGACCATAGAGGCCAAGAATTTTCGGCACAGAAAAAGAGGAAGGTTACCTCGGAGCCGAAAAAACAATCGACAGGGCTTTCGGAACCGAAAAAAGCGACATCAGACCCTGTTTCTGGCTCCTATACCGAAGAGCATTCTATGTCTTCTCAAATGAAGAAACATAGATTTGAACAAGAACTGCAATCCACTGACGTGGATCACACGCAAAAGCGTATCTTTATTCAGCAGGGGACTGGGAAGATCAGTACCCTCCCACCTGTCAAACGAAAGAGAACGCTTCAGTTTACTCCTCAGCAACAAACAACACAAAAGGTAACACCTCCTCCCTCGCCTCCACCTGTAACTCCGGCTTCGCCAACTTACACCCCGTCACATTCGCCAGCTCACACCGCCATGAGCCACGACGACCAAGATCAGGATGCGTGGGACTTGTACGACGCACCAGTGTCTGATAACAGCCCAGACACATACCCAACTAGGCCATCACCACCGGAAGACAGCACAGCCTACTCGCAAGTGGTGGCTAGAGCAGCTCTATTCCATAATGTGGAACTACACTCGGAACAAGTAGAGGATGATTTTTTATTTAACACCCTCTCCTCAACCCACAGCTCCTACCAAAGCCTGCCGATGCTCCCAGGCATGCTACGCCATGCAAAGGACATTTTCAAGGAGCCAGTTAAAAGTAGGGCAGTGACGCCTAGGGTGGACAAAAAGTATAAGGCGCCTCCTACGGACCCTGTCTTCATCACCTCTCAGCTGCCACCAGACTCTGTGGTGGTAGGGGCTGCCAGAAAACGGGCAAACTCACACACTTCTGGGGATGCACCTCCCCCAGATAAAGAAAGTAGGAAGTTCGATGCAGCCGGGAAGAGGGTTGCTGTCCAAGCAGCAAACCAGTGGCGCATCGCAAATTCACAAGCGCTGCTAGCGCGATACGACAGAGCCCACTGGGATGAGATGCAGCATCTCATTGAACATCTCCCAAAAGATCTGCAAAAAAGAGCAAAACAGGTTGTTGAGGAGGGTCAAAACATTTCCAACAATCAAATACGCTCCTCCATGGATGCAGCAGACACGGCCGCAAGAACCATTAATACGTCGGTTACCATCCGTAGGCACGCATGGCTCAGAACGTCTGGATTCAAGCCAGAAATTCAGCAGGCAGTGCTTAACATGCCAGTAAACGAGAAACTTCTGTTCGGTCCGGAGGTCGACACAGCTATAGAAAAGCTCAAGAAGGACACTGACACTGCCAAGGCCATGGGCGCACTCTACTCCCCGCAGAGCAGAGGATCTTATAACACCTTCCGCAAAACACCTTTTAGAGGAGGGTTTCGGGGTCAGGCCACACAAGCTAGCACCTCACAGTCCGCACCGCCCACCTACCAGGGACAGTACAGGGGAGGTTTTCGGGGCCAGTATAGAGGGGGGCAATTTCCTAGGAATAGAGGAAGATTTCAAAGCCCCAAAACCACTACCAACAAGCAGTGACTCACACGTCACTCACCCCTCCCACACAACACCAGTGGGGGGGAGGATACATCAATATTACGAAGCATGGGACAAAATAACTACAGATACATGGGTCCTAGCAATTATCCAACATGGTTATTGCATAGAATTCATGCAATTCCCTCCAGACATACCACCAAAATCACAAAATTTATCAAAATACCATTCACAACTTCTAGAGATAGAAGTTCAAGCACTACTGCAAAAAAATGCAATAGAATTAGTACCAAGCACACAAATAAACACAGGAGTTTATTCACTGTACTTCTTGATACCAAAAAAGGACGAAACACTGAGACCAATTCTAGACCTCAGGGTAGTAAACACATTCATCAAATCAGACCACTTTCACATGGTCACACTACAAGAAGTGTTACCATTGCTCAGAAAACACGACTACATGACAACCCTAGACCTCAAGGACGCATATTTCCATATACCAATCCATCAATCACACAGGAAATATCTAAGGTTTGTATTCAAAGGAATACATTACCAATTCAAAGTATTGCCTTTTGGTTTAACAACCGCTCCAAGAGTATTCACAAAGTGCCTAGCAGTAGTCGCTGCACACATCAGAAGGCAGCAAATACATGTGTTCCCGTATCTAGACGACTGGCTAATCAAAACCAGTTCGCTCACACAATGCTCAAACCACACAAATCAAGTCATACAAACCCTCTACAATCTAGGGTTCACCGTCAACTTTGCAAAATCAAACATTCTGCCAAGCAAAGTACAGCAATATCTAGGAGCCATAATAGACACGACAAAAGGAGTAGCAACGCCAACTCCACAAAGGATCCACAATTTCAACAGGGTCATTCAACACATGTCTCCAAACCAAACAATACAAGCAAGAACAATACTACAGCTCCTAGGCATGATGTCCTCATGCATAGCCATTGTCCCAAACGCAAGACTGCACATGAGGCCCTTACAACAGTGCCTAGCCTCACAGTGGTCTCAAGCACAGGGTCACCTTCTAGATCTGGTGTTGCTAGACCGCCAAACTTACCTATCGCTTCTATGGTGGAACAGTATAAATTTAAACATAGGGCGGCCTTTCCAAGACCCAGTGCCACAGTACGTAATAACAACAGATGCTTCCATGACAGGGTGGGGAGCACATCTCAATCAACACAACATAAGAGGACAATGGAACATACATCAAACAAAACTGCATATAAATCATCTAGAATTATTAGCAGTTTTTCAAGCACTAAAAGCTTTCCAACCAATCATAACCCACAAATACATCCTTGTCAAAACAGACAACATGACAACGATGTATTATCTAAACAAACAAGGAGGAACACATTCAACGCAGTTAAGCTTGTTAGCTCAAAAAATATGGAAGTGGGCAATCCACCATCAAATTGGTCTAATAGCACAGTTTATTCCGGGGATCCAGAATCAGCTGGCAGACAATCTCTCTCGAGATCACCAGCAAGTCCACGAATGGGAAATCCACCCACAAATTCTGAACACCTACTTCACACTCTGGGGAACACCACAAATAGACTTATTTGCAACAAAAGAGAACGCAAAATGCCAAAACTTCGCGTCCAGATACCCACACAAGCAATCCCAAGGCAATGCCCTATGGATGAACTGGTCAGGAATATTTGCTTACGCTTTTCCTCCTCTCCCTCTCCTTCCTTACCTAGTAAACAAATTGAGTCAAAACAAACTCAAACTCATTTTAATAGCACCAACGTGGGCAAGACAACCCTGGTACACAACACTGCTAGATCTGTCTGTAGTACCACACATCAAACTGCCCAACAAACCAGATCTGTTAACGCAACACAACCAACAGATCAGACACCCGGACCCAGCATCGCTGAATCTAGCAATCTGGCTCCTGAAATCCTAGAATTCGGACACTTACAACTTAGCCAAGAGTGTATGGAAGTCATAAAGCAGGCCAGAAGGCCATCCACTAGACACTGCTACGCAAGTAAGTGGAAAAGATTTGTTTGGTACTGCCATCATAATCAGATACAACCACTAGAGGCAACTCCAAAACATATAGTAAATTACTTGCTCCATTTACAAAAAGCAAAGCTAGCCTTCTCTTCTATTAAAATACACCTTGCAGCAATATCTGCATACCTGCAAACTACATATTCAACTTCCTTGTATAGGATACCAGTTATCAAAGCATTCATAGAAGGGCTTAAAAGAATTATACCACCAAGAACACCACCTGTTCCTTCATGGAACCTAAACGTGGTTCTAACAAGACTCATGGGCCCACCTTTCGAACCCATGCACTCTTGCGGAATACAATTCCTCACCTGGAAAGTTGCCTTTCTCATCGCCATTACATCTCTAAGAAGAGTAAGTGAAATTCAAGCGTTCACAACACAAGAACCTTTTATACAAATACATAAAAATAAGGTCGTCCTACGACCTAATCCAAAATTTTTACCAAAAGTTATTTCTCCATTCCATCTAAATCAAACGGTAGAACTACCAGTATTCTTCCCACAGCCAGATTCTGTGGCTGAAAGAGCACTACATACATTAGATGTCAAAAGAGCATTAATGTACTACATTGACAGAACGAAGAACATCAGAAAAACTAAACAGCTATTTATTGCATTCCAAAAACCTCATGCAGGTAACCCAATATCAAAACAAGGTATAGCCAGATGGATAGTTAAATGCATCCAAATCTGCTACCTTAAAGCAAAAAGACAACTGCCCATTACTCCCAGGGCACATTCAACAAGGAAAAAAGGTGCTTCAATGGCCTTTTTAGGAAACATCCCAATGCAAGAAATTTGTAAGGCAGCCACTTGGTCTACGCCTCACACATTCACCAAACACTACTGTATAGATGTGCTATCCGCACAACAAGCTACAGTAGGTCAAGCTGTATTAAGAACTCTATTTCAGACAACTTCTACTCCTACAGGCTAAACCACCGCTTATGGGGAACTAACTGCTTACTAGTCTATGCATACCATGTGTATCTACAGCGACAGATGCCATCGAACTGAAAATGTCACTTACCCAGTGTACATCTGTTCGTGGCATCAGTCGCTGAGATTCACATGGACCCACCCACCTCCCCGGAAGCCTGTAGCAGTTCAGAAGTTACCTTCAATTTTGTACATTTGTATATATATTACTTAATCCTTTAATAGGTACATACTTACATTTTTCATTGCGCGGGCACTATTACTATAGTACAACTCCTACCTCACCCTCTGCGGGGAAAACAATCGAAGATGGAGTCGACGCCCATGCGCAATGAGCACAGAAGGTGGAGTCACTCGGTCCCGTGACTCGAAAACACTTCTTCGAAGAAAAACAACTTGTAACACTCCGACCCAACACCAGATGGCGAGCTCATGCATACCATGTGAATCTCAGCGACTGATGCCACGAACAGATGTACACTGGGTAAGTGACATTTTCATTCTACCCGAGGTAGTGAGCAAGTGTCATGAGAGCATTCAACTACCAGTGTTTGTTTTTGTAAGAACCCACAAACACAAACTAGAAGAACCCTAATGCACTGTTTACAAGATAGTGTTGCAATCGAAGCCAATTATTCATCTCATATGCAAAATGCAGTAAGGGAACACCCATTACAAAAGGAGCAATTGAACGATACAATATGCTACTCAGCAGCAGGGAAGACTACCTTTGTTCCCTAAAGCACATTCAACAAGGAAAAAAGGCTGGCCCTCTAGGGTTCCTTGCCAATGTGCCCATAGACACTGCCAGCACAGCAGCAACATGAGCATCTCCACACACATTCACAAGACATAGACTGTAGATTTTGTAGATATACAAATAAACAAGGAAGGTCAAGTGGGAAAATAGGCTCTACAGCACCTGTTCATCCTCATTTCACCCCAACCAGCCCAATGAGGGGGAACCGCTACATAATCTAATGAGTAGCATGTGAATCCAGAGAAGGATTCATGCTGCAAAATGAAATGGTTACTTACCAGCAGGAGTAGTTTTGCAGCTTAAAGAGTTTTCTGGATTCACATTCGACCCACCAGGCCACCTCCCAGCAATGGACAAACAGGTGGGAAGGAAGTTGTACATAAAGATGGATTGTAAAAAGAAAGAAGAAAACAGAAAAAAGAATCCGAAGATGGCTATCACGCACAGGAACTTCTGGGGTGTTGACTGACATCACACAGGGGACAGACCTAGCACCAAATTGTGGTTGACACCCACGGGAAAAAAGGGTGAAACGAACAATTCCAGACCCAACCACTAGGTGGTGGAATAATGCACAGTATGTGAATCCAGGAAACTCTTCAAGCTGCAAATCTACTTCTACTGGTAAGTAACCATTTTGTCGTCTATTCCCTAAGTGAGGAATCTGCAGTTAGACTTGTCCATCAGAAAAACAAGGCATTTATCTTTGGTATTGCCTTTACAGGTAGATGCTCTGCAGATTCCGCACCGAAACTGTCACCTCTGTTATGTGGAATTGACTCTTTATCCATCTTTAAAAAGGTCCCAGTTTACTGCTCTGCACACTGCCAAATCTGAATTCTGAAAGAAACTTATATCTGATAGACTTCTAGCTGCAGATTCCTGACCTTAGTTGTCACCTGATATGAGATTGGATCTGGAATAGTTTCATAAGCTGTACCTTGCACATTGGTACAGTGAGTTCTTTGGCTTTGCATGGTCCGCACCAGAAGTGTTGTGCACAATGCCTATAAAAGTGCCACCACAGGGCGCTGACGTCTGTCAGCGCAGATCCGGAGAGAGCTACCCCCAGTAATTCTTTTGATTGACCTTTTTTCAACATTTGCTAAAGTGTTTTTTCAAGGCTTATCTCCTAGTGTGGCAGACATGCCCAGAACACGGAACAAAGCTGACGAGGCACTGATACGGTGCCACCCAGCAGTGTGCAGGTGCACTGCTGGGAAATTCCAGATCCAGTCTGGTGCTGGAGATATTCTAAAGATGTAGAATCTGTTAGAATATCTACCAGAAAAGGTGTAACGGAAGGTAAGTAACTTTGGGATGCAGCAAATTGCACACTTGAGGCTTCAGGCCAAAAATGAACCACTACAAAGTGCTTGGTCAGAATTCCCACATCTGATGCCGTTAACAGGCCCAGTAACTTGCAAGGGAACGTCATTGCAAGTAAAGGCTGCACGGCTCCCCCAAGGTGACCATTGGGCACTAGGATAGACTAATCGGTGCCCGTTGCTAAGAAGCTGTAATAATACTTGGGGTTGTATCTTTGCTGCAGAAGATGCTAAGATATTGTAGACTCTCTATTTATATAGTGTTTCACTGACTGAACATGGAAGATTTCCTCCTGTGCTGAATTTGATTTTCGAACACCTACATCTGAAAGAGACATTGACTGCTTTGAAACCCCCCCACCCTTGAGAGATTGAAGTGCTGAGCGGGTGAAAAGGACTACTTAGCCTTCTGATTTAGGGTGCAGCAGTATTTGTACACAGTTGTACGAAAGGACACATGCAAGATACGGAGTGTCTCAGGATCCCAAGAAAAGCCGAACATTAAAACCCTCTTCTAGATACCTTCTCCCATTAGTGAGTATTTTACAGGTGCCCGCAGAGTGCCTCGGTGCTTTCATCATAGAGTTAAGACTTGGTACAGTGTAGACAGCCGGGCCTCCGTTTGTCATCCGCAGAGGAAATCTTGGAAGGGTCGCACAGTGCATCAGGAAGCTGGAAGCTGGGCATTTACTCATCTTATTTGCATTGTGGCCAAATAAGAATGAGACCTCCACCGCATTTTATCGTGCAGTTGTATGCTTGCTGAAATCTGATGTATGTTGGTTCACTCTTTTTGTGAGATGTGGAGAGAACTTTGTGCGCTTTCTGGCAGCGTGGATCCTCAAGTTGTCCATCTGATCTTTAGATGCTGCTCAGGCTGACAGTTTGTTTCTTCGTTTCCCCCCTTCGACCTTATCCTTCTGGGTCTTTACCTGTTGGTTTATTCTAACTGCATGTGGATACAGGAGTTTTATTTTGTTTTTTTTTACTTGTAACACTGGGACTTTAGTTTGTGTATCTCCTTTAGGCGTATGCCAGCTTGCAAGAAAATCTCCTTTGGACTCAGGGGGTTATTGGATCTCATTTTACTGTTTGGCTTTGCTTTAAAAACTGGCTGCTCCTAGTAAAGCCGAAACTTTACTGAGCAACTTAACTTACTTCTGGATCCTCCACCTGACTCCTAAGGGGTGTCCTGCCGGCATGCGATTCAAGGGAGGTACTCATTCCAAGGAGCAGTGTTGCAGGTAAGCAGCTGCTCTGTCTCCCTCCCTGTGATGTATTACTTCATGTAATTGTTCCGTGTGAGATGCTGTTCTCCATTTGTCTTCCCTCTCCATTTCTCCTTCCTCCCCCATTTAGCACTGGCTTTGTAAGCAGTTGGCCTTGTCCTCCACATCAGAATCCCAGATGTCCCCCTTCCATGTCGCATAACCCTTGCTAATCTGAGGTTCTCATGCACCCCCTCGTTTCTCCTGTAGTGGTGCCATGTGTCCCCCCCCTCACGCTCAAGCTGAGACCTGCCCTGTTCTTCCTGCTTTTCAAACACCTGCCAGGTCTTGCATTTGCTTTTGTTAATTGACACTTCTCAGTACCCTTTCATCTCCACCCCCTCACTTTGTATTTCATACTCCTCCCCCCTGATGTGATGCATTTCTTTGTTGGCCTCTCTCCGTGTTCACCTTAGTCTGTCCCCCCCCCATCCCCGCCCCCATTGATTGCTCAGCTATCTCCCCAACACGCCCCCTGCCTTCAAGCTGCCTCTAGTTCGTTACTACGGAGCTCCCCTTCCCCATGACTTCTGTCTGCTCCATCACAAGTTGATGTATTGGCTGTCTGCACCCCTCTTCGGTGTACTGCATTCTGTCCCCCATCTCCTCCCTTCCCCTCTGTTGATGTGATGTATTGCTTTGTGTTACTCAGCCATTCTCCTGTTCTCTGGTTTGTTTTTTCCAGATTCCTCCCTGCCGTTTGTTCATCGTTGTGCCTAAAGCATGTCGGTGTGGCGTTCAAGTACATCGTCCAAATCCTTGTCTCTTCAGCTTCTCTGATGCTTGAACTCTCACCTTTGACCCTGTGTTGACCTTTGATACTGATGTGTATTTGTTATTTTATCACGTTAATTTTGTTCTTCCTTTGTTTTTTCTTTTCTGTTGTGCTGCTAGCTGATCCTTTCTAGAAACACTGCTGAGAGGGAGGAAACATTTCAACTTTGCATTTGAATATTTAAAAATTCTATTTTTCTAGACGTTGGTAAACTAAGCACTTGCTCTTGTTATAGATTATTTGTAGCAGTTTCTGGAGCAGCCTTGCTAGCACACTCGGTTTAGTAATTTCTGTCTGAACATACAGATGCAAGGTTGAGTCCAGAAAAGAAAAAACGGGGGAAAAAAAAAACTTCAGATGGGTGGTGGCTTGGGACATGAGCTTGTTCTTGTGGGTGAGGTTTAGCGCTGTGGTCTAGTCAAGTCCTGCTGCACGGCCCAGCGCTCCGCTGCACAGCCACAGAAAGATTGCTGACAATGAGTACATCCTTGTCCTTAAGGGAGAGTAGTGTTGAATTGCAGGTGTTTCCCAGCAGTGGTGAGTGATCTAACCGTCTCTACGTTCTGTGGCGGGAAGGCGCAATTTATGTGGTGCAGCTCTGTTCATTTCAGCATTCTCTGCAGCAACAAGTAATGTTTGAATTTCTTGATGCGCCAGGATAAAGCTGGGAAACCAAGTTCTCCAAGGCTGTGTACAGGCCCCTGCTGCTCCCAACATGTCCTCAGGCTACCCCTTCGGTGTATCTCACCGTGGCTTGTCGTTCGATATGCCATTCCTGGGGTCAGTGAGTTTAATCTTATTTTGTAGTGAACCAGTTTAATCACCCACCCCTTAAAATCCTTCTGTGCGTTTACTGTGCTGAGTGAGCAGCTCATTACAACCCACTCCTGGAACTCTGCTTACCACTGAACAGTCAGTCACCCATTTGTTAAGTTTCCAGCAGGGAGTCGCCTATTGTGGATGGTCATTAGTGCTTTCGTTTCAGCAACTAGTTACATGGTCAGTCGCTCTAAAACATTGTAACCTTATTGACATGCCTTTGGCAACTTCTGAAAGTCTCGCTTCTTTGTACGGCACCAGACTGAGTGCTTTAATATATCCCTAGTAGATCTCAGTGGTGCCAGATGGGGTATTGACATTCAGCATCCATCTAAAGAAGGATGCCCTTGAAATCAGCTGATTGGACGCCTTGGCGCTAACGTCACCAATGCTTTGTTGTGGGCTACAGGGCAAAAATAGTTTCAGAATGATTGAGGAGCTCAAATACTGGAGCTATGGGTTTTGAAACTTGGCGTTCGAAAGAAGGGACCTTGAAGGCCGGGCATGATGCAGAAGTCTTGAGAGGTCCAAGATTCTGTTGGACAGGCCTTGCATGAACTGCCATTGGGGTTGGTGAGTGTGAGCATTTACACTGCTTAAAGGGGAAGAAGGCTGTGGGGCGTGTTTAGGATTCCTTTTTGGGAACCCGAGATTGATAGAAGGTAGTTGGGAGTCACATGAGACTAAAGCTAACACTGTAGAGCTTTAAGGCAGGTAAAAGGCTAAGGATGAAACACTGGTAGAAGGCTTCACACAGCGAAGGTTGATGGTGATAGTGCGACGTCCAGAGGTGGTTTGAGGCACCACTTGTGGTTCTCAGTAGACCCACTTTACCCGGAGAGCTGAAGAAGTCCCTGGGAAATGCAAGGCCATGGGTAAGTGCATTGGCAATCCCTGAAGGGCTCACTCTAAACGCACAGCTCGATTCTTGGAGTGGGTGATGACCTAGAGAGCAGCAGCATTCTTTCACGCCTCAAATGCAGAAACCTGTGGAATCTTTTTCTCTATACAAACAAAATGCCAAATTTGAATGTGACCGAGCACTGCTGCTCAATTCTGGTCCAGTTTTCTTTTATTTCCTTCCTCCCTATATATCTTTTATTTTGCTTGATTTTAATGGATTTGAGATTGTAGAGCACATTAGCCTCTGATTTCTGGCTGCTTTTTGTGAATAATTAAAAAAAAAAAAAGAAAATCTTTTGGAGACAAACCTGTGGGCTTTTATATTGGTACAAACTGATTGTATTTAACACGAGGGTTTTGTACAGTTTTTTTGCCTTTTCTACTAGAAAATGATATAAAGTGATTATCTCTCAATGTGAAGCTTAAAAGAAAACCGTGCCACTGACCATCCCTGCTGCCCGTTGGCTGGAGAGATTCTGGCTGCACTACCCTTCTACACTAGGACTCTCTTCCTCTTTCGGACTGACTGCTCCAGACATGACTCCTTGCAGACCCTTGCCCTTCCCAGTTAGATGACCATCATAGATGCTGACTCCTCTCATACCTTGACAGCTTGCTTCACAGGTGTGATCTCCTCACTTCCAAATACCTATGCTTCCTGTAGCAGAGGACACCTGCCCCATTACATTTAGTTCTCTGCCTCCTGCTGGAAGTGACCCCCCCCCCCCAAAAAAAAAAAAGGTTCTACACCTGGCAGAGATGCTGGCTATTACCTTCTATCCATTGCTGACTGCCCCACAGATGCGGACCACCCCAGCGCAAAGCTTACCAGCGGCGGGCTGCAGAGAAGGTGACCGGGCTGGACTGCCTGTAGAAGCAGAGACCAGGATCCAAGTCTCTTACACACCAGACACGCTTCTTTTCCCCAAGGTTTCCATTTGTTCTTGTTTTGATTTGCAAAGTTAAATGTCTGTATTGTTTTTCCTTTTTTCTGTGTGAAAAAGTGTTGTAATATGTAGAAAATAATGGATTTACTTTAATGGTTTAAAAGAAAAGCAGGAGGCCACTTGTTCATCAGTTTACTTAGATGCAAGTTTGTGGATTTGAAGCTTGAAAAGCAATATGTTCAAGTCTAAAGAGCCAGCAAGTCTGTGTTTAAGGATTATTTGTGCTCTTTTTTTCTTTGTCCCAGTGGGGTACTTATGGATGTTTTAATTGCACACACACATTCACCCTGACAAAAATAATTTTGTACAAGTGTTACCTTCCTGTGTTTATTTGCTATTAAATTGTTTGAGAAAAAACAGTGATGTGTCTGACTTATCTTTGAGCACTTAAAGTAATGTTTTGCTGGAATTTTTCGCACCTTTTGTCCCAAACAATTCCGGAATAATAAAGAAAAGCCATTGCTTATGCTTGCTGTTCTAAAGTCGAGAACACCAGACTTCTACTCAGGAATCTCTGCTTCCTCACTGCTGGTGAGTTGTAAACCTGTGGCTCGCTGCCTTAAATCAACACAGATCACACAAAAGAGTGCACACTTTATCCTACCCAGCTCAGACGGTAAGCTTACACACAGTCCAAAATACTTGGTTCAAACTGTGGTTGTTTTCTGCACATTCTGTATTTTAATTTCCCTGTGCATCATGGAGGAGTGGAAAGTTACACCATTACTCTTCACCAGTGCCTTGGTGAGACAGCAGGAGAAAGGTGAGTGTGACAGCTTGTCTTGGAACAGAATGCCCTGATCAGCTCGTAATTGTAGCCCTAAATGCAATGAAATTATTATTATTTTATTTTATTTTTTTTGTGTGTTTTTTTTTTAACTGGATTGCATTGAGGCCTGAATCTTTCTGGCTTTGTCTCCTGCTAGTCTTACTTTATCAATCTGTGCCTCGTCACACATTATTGGCCTTCCCTCTCGCTATTTGGACTTGCCTCGGTCCTCAACTTGCCTCAGATTTTCACCGATAACTTAGTGAGGAGAAAGGCGAGTGCTACGGCTTGGCTTGGCCGTGATTCACCGGAGAAGTCACGTTTAGGAAATTAAAATGTGTTAGAATACTTGCTAACCACAAGTGCTGAATAATTCTCACTTGCGTATGGGATTTGGAACACTTCTTTAATAAATCTGGAAACATTTAATAAGTTAGCTATGCATAAATGCAATGTGTGGGTGACTCACACTTTCAAATTCCTTTTCCAATTGAAAATGTATCCATAAAGCAACTTCTGATAAAGACTTGTAGCTGCACATTTCTCACCTTTTGAATATTCCCCAGGCTTCAGACTGGACCCGTAAACTTTTCAGCAGTACCTCTCTGCATGCCAGTAGGTAATGCTGTTCTGAAAAAGACATGCAGAACCTATTGTAGGTGCCACTCTTGCACGATGGCAGTGCCTTTCTTTCTGCGCCACCAGACGTGGATCAGGAGCTCCCTCTTGTCGCTTTGAGACTCCCTGTGCCTCTTAAAGTGTGCAAGGGAAAATGTCACTTCCTAAAACTGCCATTTTAAAACTCTGTAGGGACTGGGCCAAACAGATGTCTGTGACAGACTATTATAAGGTTTGCCGGTGTAGTCTTGACTCTTAACGACTTGCAACAGTTGCTCCTCGATCAACCCGAAAGCCATCTGAAACCACAAGGTGAAATTCTACATCACCAAGTACCGGAATACTCCATCATGGGACGCTCTAAGTCGCAAGTTTGATCATAGTCCAATTCCAGATCCAGAAGTCGTAGGAGACTTATGACCATCCAGTGTCCAGACCACTCCTACCACTGATTCCGGGTCTCTTGGAAATGGCCAGGGAGCTGTTCCTCACATGAGTTTTAACCAAATTAGCTCCACCAAGGCTGCAAAAGAAATATAGACCTCCAGAGCAGGATCCGCTGTTTCTTGCTCAGATCTTCCCCATTCATGTAGTTATTCTGGTGGCAAAGAAAATGCACTCAATTACTCCTTTGGCCATGGTACCACCGAACAAGGACAGTAAGAAATTGGACTTTGTGGGACACAAAGTATGTGGCACAGCTGCCACCACAGTGAAAGCTGTAGGCATACATGCACATGTTCCACAAACACCAGGAAAGACCTGGTGTTTCTCTGAATAGAAAGACATAAAGGGACATTTTGATCCTTTGTTCCCCCAGAGGCACTTGCTCACCTACATCCCTCATGTTATGACAGACGTGTACCATTTACATCTAAACGGTCACCATTGGCTGCATCGGACAGCAACAGCCAGATAGTTTTAAAAAGTAATTGATTTTTTTTGTTTAGTGTTGTGCTAAAAACAACTTGGCTACTCGTCTACGAGACATAATGATGGTTGGGATTCTGTCCTGTTTTTTTTTTTTTTCCCCCTTATCTCCTTCATATTATTTGATACCTTTCTGACCTCCATTACAATTTGCAATTTGTGAACACACACTGTTAAATGTCAAGATTTTTAGATGTCCTTGTTGTAGAAGCGCATATATATGAATGTTACTGAATTCTGTATTATGTGTCGAGACTTTCAAATTAAAAATGACAATAAAAAATGTGATAAATGAAAGCTGCAAGTGCATCGGCCATGCTGGGCAGATATGATTGTCGTGTGAGACTCCTTGCCAAAGTTTGCAAACTACCTCCTTAGAGATTGACGGGAAGACTTTGTTGAGGTGGTAAATTCGATTAAGATAGTCTCCAACCAAGCCATTAGTAGGGCTGCTGACTTGTCACTACTAGGACCCCACAACTATTGTTGTGATCTGGCCCTCAGAAGGAACTCCTGGCTTCGCCTTAACGCTCTTAAAGGGCACAACGATGTATCGTTAACCTTCCATTTTCAGGAACCACCCTATTTCGAATTCATACCGGTGACGAGATGGCACAGATGAAGTCTGAGATGCAAACCCTGAAGGCGGTTAGTCTTGGAAAAACAAGAAGAGCAGCTAAAGCATGCAGGAAAGTATCCTCTTTTTGGCATGGTTACCCCCATTTTTTTGCCTGCTGTCAGTGTGTTTTGACCCTTCCTGCTAACCAGGACCCCAGTGACTATTCTCTCTCTCTCTAAATGTGGTTGTTCATGACTTAGGGGGCACCAATATGCCAATTTTGGGTGTATTAAGTCCCTAGTATATGGTGCCCAGGGCATTGGCAAACAAGGTGTTTTCCATGGGCTGCAGCATGCAATATGCCACCCGTGGGAGCCCATGCAAAATGTGTCTGTAGGCCTGCCATTGCAGCCTGCGTGGAAAAGGTGCATGCACTCTTTCACTACAGGTCACTAAGTCACCCCTATGGAAGGCCCTCCTAGCCAAGAGGCAAGTTGCAAGTACCTGTGTGTGAGGGCACCCCTGCATGAGCAAAGGTACCCATACGAACTCCAGCTCCATTTTCCTGGACTTAAGTGCTGTGTAGCCATTTTACCCATATACTGGACACAGGTCACTACCTATATCCAGCTACACAATGGTAACTCCGAACCTGGGCATGTTTGGTATCCACATGCCAGTCATACCCCAATACTGTTGCCAGTATTGGTTGCATGATTTTATGCACTCTGGGGGCTCAATAGAGGACCCCCAGCTTTGCGCCTGCCAGTTTGCAGGGTTTTCCTGGGCAGCCCGTGCTGCTGTCATCCTACAGACAGGTTTCTGCTTTTCTGCTGCTTGACCAGCTCAAGCCCAGGAAGGCAGAGCAAAGGATTTCCTTTGGGAGTGAGAGGCAACCCCCTCTCCCTTTGGAAATGTGTGAGACTTGCTTGGAAGGGGTAGGGTCCCTCCTGATAGGTGGTCAGCCTTGCCGATCCCCCTTCCTGGGCTATTTAGGGTCTCCCTCTTGGGTATGTCCTCAGATTCAACATGCAAGATTCCAGCAGGACTCTCTGCATTGTTTACTTCATCTTCTGGACACCGGGACTGCAACTGGACCCTCCAGGAGCCGCCAATCTGCATCTCAAGTGACGGCTCCGCTTTGCAGCATTGTTTCTCCGGCTCCTTCCAGCAACTGCAACATTTCCCTGGCTGTGCATCCTCTGAGGGCCACGAGGCTTCAGTCTGCGTAAGAAGGAATCTCTCTTGGAGTGAAGGAGTCACTCCCCTGCATCCACAGGCATCAACTGCAACAACAACCGGCTGTGTGGATTCTCTCTCCTCCAGAACTGCGTGGATCCTGCATCACAGGTGATGGTCTGGAGTGGTTTACTTAGTCCTCTCTACCAGCTGTCCAACTTGGGAGATAGTAAGCCCTTTACTCTCCTTGCAGGACAGTACCACTGTGCACTGCAGCTCTTGCAGCTGCCAAGGCTTGTTGGCTTTTCTTCCAAGGGATCTTCAGGCTCTGTGTAGCCCCGGCCTTCAGTACTCTTCCCTGCAAAGCACAGTTTCCTGTCTGCAGCTCCAGCAACGTGGTACTCCCCTCCAGGTGTGCTGAGTGGGCCTTACTGCAACTCCTGTGCTGCTCCCTGTAGGGGCTGCATCCTTGACTTCTGACTCTCCTCACTGCTGAGGGTCACCTAGGACTCCCCTCCTTGGGTTTAGTCCCCCCACCGGACCTCCCTGGTCCCCAGCAGCTCTGCAATGCTGCCTCTGCTAATCTTGCCTTTGCCAAGGCTTGTTGGTGGTTGTAGGAAGTTGGCTCTGTATGCACTATTTCACAGTAAGGAATAGCATGCACAGAGTCCAAGGGTTCCCCTTAGAGGTAAGATAGTGGCAAAAAGAGATAATACTAATGCTCTATTTTGTGGTAGTGTGGTCGAGCAGTAGGCTTATCAAAGGAGTAGTGTTAAGCATTTGTTGTACATACACACAGGCAATAAATGAGGAACACACACTCAGAAAATTCCAGCCAATAGGTTTTGTTATAGAAAAATATCTTTTCTTAGTTTATTTTAAGAACCACAGGTTCAAATTTTACATGTAATATCTCATTTGAAAGGTATTGCAGGTAAGTACTTTAGGAACTTTGAATCATTTCATTAGCATGTATACTTTTTACATAAAACACAATAAGCTGTTTTAAAAGTGGACACTTAGTGCAATTTTCACAGTTCCTGGGGGAGGTAAGTTTTTGTTAGTTTTGTCAGGTAAGTAAATCACTTACAAGTCTCAGGTTTGGGTCCAAGGTAGCCCACCGTTGGGGGTTCAGAGCAACCCCAAAGTTATCACACCAGCAGCTCAGGGCCGGTCAGGTGCAAAGGTCAAAGAGGTGCCCAAAACACATAGGCTTCAATGGAGAGAAGGGGGTGCCACGGTTCCAGTCTGCCAGCAGGTAAGTACCCGTGTCTTCGGAGGGCAGACCAGGAGGGTTTTGTAGGGCACCGGGGGGGGACACAAGTCAGCACAAAAAGTACACCCTCCGCAGCACGTGGGCAGCCGGGTGCAGTGTGCAAACAAGCGTCGGGTTTTCAATGAGGTTCAATGAGAGATCAAGGGATCTCTTCAGCGTCGCAGGCAGGCAAGGGGGGGGGGCTCCTCGGGGTAGCCACCACCTGGGCAAGGGAGAGGGCCTCCTGGGGGTCGCTCCTACACAGGAGTTCCGTTCCTTTAGGTGCTGGGGGCTGCGGGTGCAGGGTCTTTTCCAACCGTCGAGAAATGGAGTTCAGACAGTCGCGGTCAGGGGGAGCCTGGGGATTCCCTCTGCAGGCGTCGCTGTGGGGGCTCAGGGGGGACAACTTTGGTTACTCAGTCGTAGAGTCGCCGGAGGGTCCTCCCTGAAGCGTTTTCTCCACCAGTCGAGTCGGGGTCGCCGGGTGCAATGTTGCAAGTCTCACGCTTCTTGCGGGGAGTTGCAGGGGTCTTTAAATCTGCTACTTGAAACAAAGTTGCAGTTCTTTTGGAGCAGGGCCGCTGTCCTCGGGAGTTTCTAGTCTTTCTTGAAGCAGGGCAGTCCTCAGAGGATTCAGAGGTCGCTGGTCCCTTGGAAAGCGTCGCTGGAGCAGGTTTCTTTGGAAGGCAGGAGACAGGCCGGTAGGACTGGGGCCAAAGCAGTTGGTGTCTTCTGTTCTTCCTCTGCAGGGGTTTTTCAGCTCAGCCGTCCTTCTTCTTCAGGTAAGTTGCAGGAATCTAAATTCTTTGGTTCAGGGGAGCCCTTAAATACTAAATTTAAGGGCGTGTTTAGGTCTGGGGGGTTAGTAGCCAATGGCTACGAGCCCTGAGGGTGGGTACACCCTCTTTGTGCCTCCTCCCAAGGGGAGGGGGTCACATCCCTAATCCTATTGGGGGAATCCTCCTTCTACAAGATGGAGGATTTCTAAAAGTCAGTCACCTCAGCTCAGGACACCTTAGGGGCTGTCCTGACTGGTCAGTGACTCCTCCTTGTTTTTCTCATTATCTCTCCTGGACTTGCTGCCAAAAGTGGGGGCTAGTCCAGGGGGCGGGCATCTCCACTAGCTGGAGTGCCCTGGGGCATTGTAACACGAAGCTTGAGCCTTTGAAGCTCACTGCTAGGTGTTACAGTTCCTGCAGGGGGAGGTGTGAAGCACCTCCACCCAGAGCAGGCTTTGTTTCTGTCCTCAGAGGGCACAAAGGCTCTCACCGCATGAGGTCAGAAACTCGTCTCTCAGCAGCAGGCTGGCACAGACCAGTCAGTCCTGCACTGAACAATTGGGTAAACTACAGGGGGCATCTCTAAGATGCTCTCTGTGTGCATTTTTTAATAAATCCAACACTGGCATCAGTGTGGGTTTATTATTCTGAGAAGTTTGATACCAAACTTCCCAGTTTTCAGTGTAGCCATTTTGGAGCTGTGGAGTTCGTTTTTGACACTCCCAGCCCATATACTCTTATGCCTACCCTGCACTTACAATGTCTAAGGTTTTGCTTAGACACTGTAGGGGCATAGTGCTCATGCACATATGCCCTCACCTGTGGTATAGTGCACCCTGCCTTAGGGCTGTAAGGCCTGCTAGAGGGGTGACTTACCTATGCCACAGGCAGTGTGAGGTTGGCATGTCACCCTGAGGGGAGTGCCATGTCGACTTAGTCATTTTCTCCCCACCAGCACACACAAGCTGGCAAGCATTGTGTCTGTGCTGAGTGAGGGGTCCCTAGGGTGGCATAAGACATGCTGCAGCCCTTAGAGACCTTCCCTGGCATCAGGGCCCTTGGTACCAGGGGTACCAGTTACAAGGGACTTACCTAGGTGCCAGGGTTGTGCCAATTGTGGAAACAATGGTACATTTTAGGTGAAAGAACACTGGTGCTGGGGCCTGGTTAGCAGGGTCCCAGCACACTTCTCAGTCAAGTCAGCATCAGTATCAGGCAAAAAGTGGGGGGTAACTGCAACAGGGAGCCATTTCTTTACAGTGGTTCTTCCACACCACTGACTGACTGCAACTCTTCTTCTGATGTGGGACATCAACTGCATCACTCCTGGAACTCTTCTCCTGTGCTGCATAGCTAACTCCTGGTCTTCACTGTTGACCTGATCCTGCATCTCCAGAAGGGTGTGTAGTGGCTCTTGCCCCAACTGGACCCTCCAACTCGAACTGGACTTGGTTTCCTTCAGTTGCAGGTCCTCTTCGGTCAGGATCCATCTTCTGTTTCTTCCTGTCTTGCTTCGGTCTTGCACAGTCCTTTTGCTGTGTTTACCTGTGGGTTTGGGGGGAAACCAGGTGCTTACCTCTTCTCTCCTTGGGCACTCTGATTCTTTTGGGGTTCCTACTTCCTCCAGCTCCCCTCTACAGATTTCAGGTCCTTGGTTGGGGGACTGACTTTCGCATTCCATTTACTTAGTATATGGTTTGGTCTCCCCCAGGGTCTCCATTATTTTCTGTTATTTAACTGTTTTCTATTGCTTTCTATGCCAATTCCTGGCTTCTAAAGTGTATATAATAGTGTGTTTACTCACCTGCTAGCAGAGTATTCCCTATACAGTAGTTTAGTATTTGTGTTCCCATAATAAAGTACCTATATTTTTGTAACACTTTGTGGTTCTTTCATGTGAGTGTTGTGTGACTACAGTGGTATTGCATAAGCTTTGCATGTCTCCTAGATAAGCCTTGGTTGCTCATCCACAGCTACCTCTAGAGAGCACTGGCTTCCTAGACACTGCCTACACCTCACTAATATGGGATACCGGGACCTGGTATGAGGTGATAACACCATAGGTGCTCACCACACACTAGACCAGCTTCCTACAAGCCTTACCAATAGTTATCACCTGCAGAAAGTTCAAACCACTCACTGGTATGAAGATCACCAATCGCAACAACAGCAAAGACCCTATCGGCATCGACAACCCAGAGGAAGAACTAGCCACCACTTTGCTCAAGGGGGAAAACCTGCAGCTGGTTCCAAAGCTCCAATCAGTGAATTTCTACCACCCACCCCTTTCATTACCCATTATTGTAGGAGGAAGTGTAGGAAAGTGCCATCTTTCCCACCCCCCACTTTTTGCCTGATGTCCTTGTTTTGCCTAGTTTACTGGGATCCTGGTATTTAAGGGCTGGAGTGAGGGTATCCTCTGAGCGCCACCAGACTGTTTTAAAGGACACAATTGGTGCCTTAATTGCATAATCCGGTCTGCAGCAATTTAGTAAGCCCTGGTTTCCGCTCTGGGGAGTACACACAGAACAGGGAAGTGACCACTCCTCTATCCAGCTCCTTCCTTAGGGAGGTGCACAGTGCTCTACCAGGTGGCCACTTGATTCTGGCATCTTGGAAATAAGATGGATGCATAAATTACTTTGTTTTGAGAGTGCTGGGTTTTTGCATTTTTTGTCGCCAATAGAGTGCGTATTGCTCTGGTGTTCACAGTACTCCCCTCTCCCAGACTCGCTCTAGGGCCTGGTTTGCTTGGATTAAGACGATGAAAGCGTCTCATAAGTACTGGAGCATGAACATCAGATGCGGAAACCCATGAGTTACTTTCAGGACCATAACCTTTCCATGAGATTAAGTACCATAGAGTACGCCCTCTCAGTTTAGAATCCAACACTTTCTTGACTTCGTATTCTTCTTCCCCTTGTACTAGAACAGGAGCTGGATGAGGGGGTGGACCTTTTGGACTGCCTTTTTCAAGAGGGAAGTGTGGAACACTGGATGAATCCGTAAGGATCTGGGCAATTGTAGTTTATAGGTCACCGGATTGATTTGCTGAAGGACAGTATAAGGACCTATGAATTTAGGGTTAAACATGCTTCTTCTTGAAGTCTATATGTTTTGTGGAAAGCCACACTTTGTCACCTGGTTGATATTGCGGTCCCTCACAATGTTTCTTGTCATAATGCCTTTTATATTTTTGTTAGGCTTTTTCTAAATGCTGTTGAATCAGTTTCTGGGTTTGATGTAAATGCTGAATGGTTTCTGACACAGCTGGAGTAAGAGAACTTTCTTGAGGAATTGTGATGGGAAAGGTGTCAGGATGATAGCCAAATAAACCAAAAAAGGGTGTAACGCCAATAGGAGTGTGGAATGAGTTATTGTAAGCTAACTCAGCTAACCAGAGCATAGATGTCCAAGAATGAAGTACCTTTTCAGTGTAGGCACGTAGGCATTGTTTCAAAGTCTGATTTAGTCTCTCTGTTTGACCGTCTGTTTGAGGATGGTGACTAGTAGATAGCGTAGATGTCACTTGGAGTGTTTTACACCATGTCTTCCAGAAATTGGAGAAAAATTGTGACCCCCGATTGGAGAGGATAACCTTTGGCAGTCCATGATAACGAACCACTCTGTTCAGTGAAATAGTTGCCAATTCACTAGAAGTGGGCAGTTTTTTTTTACAGGCGATGAAATGTCCATATTTCGTGAGACTATCTACTACCACCAGAATTACTGAATGCTGTTGAACCACTGGCAGACTGGTAATAAAGTCTAAAGAAATGTGCTCCCATGGATGACTTGGGGTTGGAAGTGGATGTAACAACCCTTTTGGTTTTGAATGACTTGTTTTAATGCGAGCACAAACTTCACAGTTGTTTACCATTTCTGCTTTTACATCTTTTGTTAGGGTAGGCCACCAAAAATAGCGTTGGATCAGTTCAAGAGTTTTAGGAGTCCCTGGGTGATCTGCTGTAGGTATAACATGCAACCAATGAAACACTATCTTGTGAAGTTTAATAGTGGGTACGAACAAACGAGCGTCATGAAAGGGTAGACCTTGCTTGATTGACCTTTTGGGATCTGCTTGGGCCCATGTTTGCCATTTTTCAACAGTGAGAGTTGCGAATTTCTGCAAAGAAATCTTCAGTTTTTATGATACATAGAACCTTGTCAGGAGCAATGATAGCTCTGGAGGCTTGAAATGCAGGCAACGTGGTACACTCTTGACGGGACAAGGTGTTAGCCTTGCGATTATCTTTACCAGTCCGGAAGGTTACTACAAAATCAAAGTCGGCAAAAAAAAGCATCCAGCGTAATTTCCGAGGGGTCAAAAGTCGGGGGGAACTCGTGAATTGAAGATTACGATGATCAGTATATACTGTAACAGTGTATTTGGCACCCAACAAATGATGTCTCCATTCTTTAAAGGCATCACGAATCGCCAGAAGCTCTTTTTCAGCAATGACATAGGTCTGTTCGTCTTCGTTCAACTTCCAAGACAAATAAGCTACAGGATGAAGTTGACCAGTGTCTTTATTTCGTTGTGATAAGACGGCTCCTATTGCTACATCTGAAGCATCAGCTTCCACTATGAAAGTTGATTTGCATCAGGATGAGTCAAGACTGGGGCAGTGGAGAAAGCTTCCTTCAAAGTCGAGAAGGCTTGATCAGGTTTTGGGGACCACACAAACTTTTTTTTCTTGCTTAGTGATTGGAGCCACTGTCTGGGAGAAATGATTTATGAACCTCCAGTAAAAATTTGCAAAACCCAGGAAACATTGTACATCACGAACAGTCTTTGGGGTGGGCCAATCAGATACAGCTTTTACTTTCTTTTCTGCCATCACCATACCTTGAGGGGTAAGAATAACCCCTAAAAGCTAAACTGTGGTAACATGAAACTCACACTTGGTTAGTTTGCAATATAAATGGTGTTTTCGAAGGGCTGCAAGAATTTTCTTGACATGTTGGACATGTTCGTTTTCATTGTCTGAGTAGATCAAAATGTCATTGATGTAGACTAAGAACGTCATTCAAGACAAATTGAAATGCTGCTGGAGCATTACACAGACCTAGAGGCATGACGGTGTATTCAAAAAGGCCATATCTTGTCTTGAACACTGTTTTCCATTCGTCACCCTCTCTCATTCTGACCAAATGATAAGCACCTCGAAGGTCAAGCTCCGTGTAGATTTTTGCTTTCTTTACTTGTTCCAATAAGACCGGAATTAGGGGCAAAGGATATTTATTCTTGATGGTGACTTTGTTCAAACCCCTATAGTCGATGCAAGTTCGAAGTTCTCCATTAGCTTTTGGAACAAAAAACAAAGGCGAAGCTGCAGGAGACTTAGAGGGGCGAATGAAGCCATTCTCCAAAAATTTATCTAGGTATTTTCGTAAATGTTGATTTTCATGTTCTGACAGGGCATATACACGACAGTTGGGAAGTATCGCACCTGGGGCTAGATCAATTTGACAGTCATAAGATCTATGAGGAGGTAGAGTCTCTGCTCCTTTCTCATCAAATACATCTTTGTAAGATGAATACTGTTTGGGCAGCTGAATTTCTTTCTCCGCAGCAGTAGCTATGTAAGAGTTGCAAACTTTTTGGCACTTGAATCTTTTGGAGGCATTGTTCGTTACATAGCGCAGATGAGAACACGATTTTTCGTTCTGCCCAATTGATCTCCGGATTGTGATGAGTTAACCATGGCAAGTCAAGGAAAATCCCATATTGGGGAGCATGGATCACGTCAAAGATGATTTTCTCTTTATGTTTCTTTCTTTGAATCATATCTTCACAAATCATTGACAAGGGGATAGTCTGAAGAGTTACCGGACCTCCAGTCAAGAGTTTTCCATCGACTGCCTGGATGGGGTCTTCTTTTCAATACATGGGATTCCCCATGCACGAACCAATTGGACATCAACACAATTCCCAGTAGCCCCAGAATCGACTAGAGCTTTTTTGAAATAGATCTTTTTCTTGACCTGAACTCTTATTTCCAGTTTAAGATGCCTAGATTGTGAAGGGTCCATGGTGACACCCAAGAGCAACCCTTCTCTGCATCTTGGGTGTTTTAGTTTTCCAACTCGACTGGTGCATTGGCTGCGACCTTCTGAACTGGACCTTGCTTGTTCTTTGGTTTGATTGGACAATCTTTGGCAAAATGACCTTTTTGCCCACAATAAAGACATTGTCCATTTTTTCTGCGGAGGTCCTTTTCATCTTTGGTCAAAGGTCTTCTGATGGTTCCAATTTCCATCGGTTCCAACGTTCTTTCTTTCGGAGTTCTTGAGTCTCTGTTATCATGAACGCGCCATGAATATCTTTCAATCTTTTTGCACGTTCCTTTATGTTCTGCTAAACGATGATCAAGTCTCAAGACAAGGTTTATTATTTCTTGACAGTCTGTAGGTTGTGGATCGATTTGCGCTAAGATATATTTTAATTCCTCTTTGAGTCCCTTGTAAAACAAGACCGCTTGCTTTTCTTCAGGCCAGGATGTCTCTGCAACCAGCCGGTTAAAGTTGGCTAAATAAGACACTAGGGGGGTCATTCCAACCCTGGCGGTCAATGACCGCCGGGTTGGAGGACCGCGGGAGCACCGCCGACAGGCCGGCGGTGCTCCCAAGGGCATTCCGACCGCGGCGGTAAAGCCGCGGTCGGACCGGCAACACTGGCGGTCTCCCGCCAGTGTACCGCCGCCCTTTGGAATCCTCCAAGGCGGCGCAGCTAGCTGTGCCGCCGAGGGGATTCCGACCCCTCCTACCGCCATCCAGTTCCCGGCGGTCCGCCCGCCGGGAACCGGATGGCGGTAGGGGGGGTCGCGGGGCCCCTGGGGGCCCCTACAAGTATTTCACTGTCTGCTTGGCAGACAGTGAAATACGCGACGGGTGCAACAGCACCCGTCGCACCTTCCTACTCCGCCGGCTCGATTACGAGCCGGCATCCTCGTGGGAAGGGAGTTTTTCCCTGGGCTGGTGGGCGGTCTTTTGGCGACCGCCCGCCAGCCCAGGGAAAAACTTAGAATACCCTCCGCGGTCTTTCGACCGCGGAGCGGTATTTCGGAGGGGGGAAGTCTGGCGGGCGGCCTCCGCCGCCCGCCAGACTTGGAATGACCCCCTAGGTCTTGATTTCCTCGGCATAAATCTAATAATTCACGATCTGCTGACTGTGTTACAGTTCTACGATCAAAAACTCTCTCAAATTCACGAACAAAATTTCTTCAGTTATACAACAAAGGACTACTTTTACGCACACGAGGAATTGCCCAAGTAGCTGCATCCCCAGACATATATGATAACAAGAAAGCTACTTTGGACTGGGCATCGGGAAAAGTATTTGGTCTGCAGGTGAAGTGTAGTTCCACTTGAACCAGGAAAGAGTGCGCTTTCAAAGGGTCACCTGAGAAACGTTCTGGGGGAGCTAAAGGAATTGCAGAAGGAACATTTAGGGAAATCAGATTACTTCCAGAAGCCTGAGAAGAAGTACCTGGCCAAGACACACCTGTGGGACTTTGTTCCTTCTTCTCTACCTTATCTTGCAACTGACTCACTCTCTGCTAAGCTAGTTGTCAATTCTTTGGATGATACCACCTCTGCTTGAAGCTGGGTGATAGCCTTGACTAACTCGTCTAGCGTGGCCATGCTGAGAACATACACAAGCCAGGAGGATAATAATTTGTGGGCTCACTATTCTGTCAGAGTCACCAGATCATCGGGGTCTGTGCATGTTCCCAACACGTCCACCACTGAACAGCTCCAAGACTCTGATAGATAAATCACAGAGACTGAGAGAGTCCAAGAGGGGGTGAGTGGATTAGGAAGGGAACAGCTGGGAAGGAGACCTGTAGTAAGAAAAAGGTTAGAGAACACAATATGAAAATTATATCTCCTGAAATCAATACTAGACTGATTCTAAGCCTAGTCACTCTGAAAAAATGAACAATCTAAGAGTTAAGTTTAAAATGACTAAGTTTCAAGATGGCTGGATACCTGTAGGGGAATCGAGATGAATTAAATGAAAACTTTCTTATTCAAGTACTTTCCTTTATATGAGACTCAGAAAAAACATTCTGACTAAATTTTAAACCAGTCATATAAATCCTGTTTTGAGAATGTATACTAGGACCATACAATATTGCGTCTAGAAACTCTGGCCTTCTGTACTCTTAAAATGTATATATAAAAAACACCTTAAAAGGATTGTGCACCATAAATAACACAATATGGATTCAGGAAACAAATCACATAACTTGTCAACTCGAATATTACATAATAAATATCTTAGAATAGTTGCATACAATAAACAACATGAATTAAACTCAGGAGAGAATCGTGTGTCTTGCCAATTTGAGTGTTACCATGTAAAATACCAAGAAATGGTAGCACACAATGAATATCAAAGTCAAATCATCATTAATCGAATCACGCGTCTTGCCGATTCGTAAAACACGATGTAAATGTCAAGGAATAACAGCTCACAATAAATAACAAGATCAAAGTACAATGAAACAAATCGCGCTTCTTTTGCCGATTCTTAAGCCACCATGTAAAATGTCAAGAAATGGTAGCGCGCAATGAACAACAAAGTTAAATGCTCATGAAACGAGTTGTGCGTCTTGCCAATTCGTAAAACATCATGTAAATGTCAAGAAATAGTAGCGCGCAATGGACAACAATGTTTAAACACCATAAAACAAATCGCGCGTCTTGCCGATTCTTAAGCCACCATGTAAATGTCAAGAAATGGTAGCGCGCAATGAATAACAAAGTCAAACCTTTATGAAATAAATCGCGCATCTTGCCTATTTGTAAACTACCATATAAATGTCAAGAAATGGTAGCGCGCAAGTAATCTGAGACTCATTTAAGAATTTAAACCAAGAATATGAAAATTCTAAATAACGGTGTTGGGACAGTCCAACCACCGTCTTACCGCCTGGAACAATGATCACCAATGAAGGATTAGGGCAGAAGACGGGAAGATCCAAATAGGCCGCCGGGACAGGAGCTCAGGAAGAAGCTGCTGCTCTGCACCGGGACCTCTGAATAGTGAGCACTGGGAGTTGGGCTGGCTCTCTTTTATAGAGTCTTGGCCCAGCCCAGAACCACGCCCAGGCATGTTGTAGGGAAAGTCTCTGGAAGGCCCTGGAAAGGGGGCCACACCCTAACACACTCTGAAAACCTGCAGCAATACATTGTAAAGGAACAGTATTTGTAAGCATATTAAAATTAGGTTTTCAGGATTGAACTCTGCAATGCAAAAGGTTAAACCATAACATATCAGCACAATGCATAAATTACTTTGTTTGAGAGTGGTGGGTTTTTGCATTTTTGTTGCCAATAGAGCGCGTATTGCTCTGGTGTTGACACTTTGCATAAGTCCGGAATCTAGTGTTAGGCTTGGAGTGTTACAAGCTGTTTTTCTTCAAAGAAGGTTTTCGAATCACAAGATCGAGTGACTTCTCTCGATGCTAGTGCGCTTGGGCATCGAGTCCTTTGTTAGATTGATTTCTATCCACTTTCTGGTTTGGACGTGTTGCCTCTTGCTCTGGTGGATCATGATTCGGTATTTCTGAACTTTTTTTTTTTTTTTTACCTTTCTATAATATCAGCATTGTTTTGATCGCTTTTTCCATCTATACTCAATCCAATTTAGATCCTCTGGATTGAATTCTCGCCCTTAAAGGGCCTCCTTTCGATTTTGGGCTGATAGAACGAACTCAGTTTCAATTCTGTCCTCTGTGTCACGCTAAATTACCATACACCGATCAACATTCCGTGTGCAGTCTCTGTTGATCTCCAGATCATCAAGAAGAAACTTATGACGCATGCAGATCATTTTGATCCAAAAAGATTCTCTGGGACTGTAGAGCTCGTTGTCTCGAACTGGCGTCTAAGTCCACAGAAGACACACCTGATATCTTCGGTGAAGAACACGCACAGGAAGAAGTTGACAAGGGGCAAAATTTTGCATGTAAGACTGACCCTGATGAGCACTCGGATGATGATAGCCACTATATACCTCCAGTGCTGAATGTGAGTACAACTTCCCCATCGCACCACACAAATATTGTTTTTTAAAAAGACTCCAGCACTGGTCGTCTGTCCTCCACTGCCTTCGGGCCATGGTTGGATCCAATAAGTACGTCCGGATGACCAACCTTTGGGTTCGGCACTGAGATTAAAGACTAAAGTGCAATTTGCAACGACCAAACAGACTCCAACAACACTCTCGAAATCAAGCCGAAAATCAGAGGGAACATCTTTGGGGCCGAAAAAATCTACACCACCTTTGGAGCCAATATTTTCGGTTCGAGCAAAGTACTCCACCCATAAACCTTGTCCGTGCTGAGGTGAGGGCTGTCTGTTGTCGCTGCGGAGCTGACCTGGAGCCACGGCTTGGACCCCATCCGTGCTGAGGTGGAAGTCCTGTGCCATCTGCCGTCACTGCAGAGCCGACCTAGAGCCACGGCTTGTACCTTGTCTGTGCTGAGGTGGGAGTCCTCCACCATCTGCTGTTGCTGCAGAGCTGACCTGGAGCCACAACTTGGACCACACTTCAACCTCTGCATGTCTGAGAGGATGAAGAGGCTGAGGACCCCAGCAAGGTACGGTGATCGTTTTGTCCAAGCCAGGCATCACAGCCCTTTGACCGTCAGACCATCATCCCCTGAACGGCTGACCTCTGGAGCCCTAGCTTGACTCCCTCACATGTGCGACCCCTAACCCGTGGTCCTGTGGGCTATCCCAGTCCGCCGAGGCTCGGATTGGGCTCCGGGCCCCTCCCCCCAGCTGTGAGGTAAGCGAGGAGGTGAAATGTGGTCGGCTTCTTCATAGACACCTAGGCCTCGGGATCAGGCTCTGTGTCGGCCTCTTTCCCGCTCGTCGCAAGGAGCATCTCACGGGCTTTGGAGTGGTACTGTGTGCCCTCCATCTCAGTTCTGGCCGCTCCCTGTAAGAGATGGGAGGTCCTGGCCTCCTCATGGTGTAACCGCCTATGAAGAACTGAAGTGGGAATCGGATCTGACATCTTTATTTCATATATTTACATTCTATTTTTATCCTCTATGTTCCCCAACAACTCGCGGTCTTGTATCAACACTAAAAAAAGAACCAGCAAGGCCAGTTTATCCCTGGTCCCACCCCACCCTCAAACAATAGAAACAAAAAGAGGACCACCTGATCACAAGCCTTAGAAGCGCCATAGAAAGAAAAAAAGGTTCACCTGAATACAAACTCTTCATCACTTCCAGATAGGTGACCATCTTTGAATGGGTTGACTTTTTGTCCCTCCCCACTAAATAACACTACCCCCAGCAGCTCCTCCTTTCTCCAAATACACTAATATACTTTAATGGAGAGCGTGCCCCCCTCTCACTCCAAGTACATTAACATTCTTTAGTGGAGAGACTACCCACCTACCCCTATATACTGCCCCCACAGCAAAGCATAGTGAAGCTCGCAGACCTCCAGCCGTAAATTACATCAGACCCTCTAAAGAGTTCCTATGAAACTCCCCAGTGCGCTCTCAGATAAAAGTACAAGTTCCACATAATAGGACTTAGGATGCTGGCCCCCACAAAATCGTCCAGCCCTGCAGTATCCTCCCTCCACCACGCTTCCCCCCACCCCCCAGTCTCTCCCCCACAGCAGCAAAAAACCTCAAACACAAACTGATTAAACAACACCCCGAACTGCTAATTGATGACACTTATTTCAACGCTTCCAAAGGCCTAGAAAGAACAGACTTCATTTTCTACACTACTCGCCCTGGGAGATGGAATACATGCCTAACTAATTATCTTCACATTCTAAATCTGCCAACATCCTGTATGGTTGCAAACTTACGATCTCCAACTCGCCCACGTTCCACGGCAATGCCAACATTACCATCTTTGAAATGGAACCATCATGATACAAGCTAATGATGCCAACCTACGCTCTTTTGAATCCATATTCCCTACACTAAAACGAGCCATATATCAGCCACAAAACTCTCTCCCCCACAGATCTACAAACAGAATGAAACAATCCCGAGTATTACCATGACTCCACTCCCCCTGCCACAACTCACAGTGCCCTCACCCCTGCCAGTAATGAACCCAGCAGCTCTGGCCGCCCACAGGTCCACACCACTACAACTTTCTCGCATAATATGGTCGACTCACCAACACTCTCCCTATCCCATTCCAAACCTGCAGCTCAACCCTGAACTCCTACACAAATCTCATCTCCCTATCTAACAAATCCCTGATCTCTGTTTCCCTGCACAAATTTCACCCTCTTCCCCTGCCTCAAAGACCACTCAGGAGGTCAACAGAGTGGCTCATGCTCCCAACTCCTCCTACCTACCCTCCACTTATACACTAAGGTCCTCAGCTGTAAGAGACCCACAAGATTCCTCCCCCCCCCCCACCCCCAGGGGGTCTGGTCATTAAAAATTAAGATCCTAATAGCATATCTAACTGCATTACAGCTGTTTCCTGAATACCATCTTACACCGTCTCATCATACCCCGTACAATATAAAGCGAAACATGCATACCCCCCCCCCCCAATATTAAATCACATGCCCATGTCCAAAATAAACGAGCAACTAATTGGCCTGGAAAACCAACTAAAGATAGTAATACAGGGCATCAACAATATCACAAGGAACCTAAACTCATATCTGAATCATACACTGACGGACACCAACACACTATGTCTTGGTAGAGCTAAACCTCAACAAGTTAGCTGGTCCACAATGCCCCTAAAATTCAAAGCTCAGAGACCTAAAAGAACGAGTGCAACATTGTCGCAGAGCGAAGCCAAGGAACTAGTCCAATTGTACAACCAGTAACCTTCCAAAATCAATTCCTCATCTAAGGTCCAGGTCCTCATGGGACTAGGTCGAAACCACGCACCATCGAGCTTGACCAAGCTTCCAGCACAACTCATCAATATCCTCCTGACCCCAGACACTCGGGACCCTAAGAACAGAAGTCAAACCGAATGCATACTCATAAACTGCAGGTCTGCAGTCAAACATGCAACGGAACTAGCAGATGCCATCCTGAACCACAACATTGACATTGCTTTCATCACAGAAACTTGGCTAAATGAATACTGACAGCCGATCATGGACACGCTAGTTCCCCCAGGATTTTCAATCATCAAAAAAAGACAGGAAGGACCGCCACGGTGGAGGCATCGCTCTTATTCACAAGAACAACATCAACGTAGGGGTAAAAGACGCTTTCAACTACAGCTCATTTGAATATCTCATTGCCTCCATAAGGATGAAAGATAACACCAGTATGATCTGTCACCTGCTCTACCACCCACCCCCGCAACACTCTCCCCTTTGGTGAACACCTTGTTGATCTAATAACACATTGCTCACTCTCATGCACCAATAACATCATCCTTGGACACCACAACCTCCACTGGAACGATGAAAGCAATACTCTGATCCAGTCCTTAAATGACCTCTTACACAGCAAGGACCTTTCCCAGCTCTGCAAAGGTCAAACCCCCAACAAAGGCTCTATACTGGATGCTATAATAGCTCAGGAAGAAACACTTAACGATCGACAACATCCTCCCCATTGATTGGTCAGATTATCGCATTATTTTATTCCATCTCAGCAAAGCATTTCAACACCCAACTTGCACTCAAAAATCTTTCCAATGGAAAAGAAACATAGGACAAATTCCAATAGCAGTCCTAGAAGAAAGAATTAGTTCACTTCTCCCCCCTCCCAATAGTATAACCTCTCAACAACTGAACTCACTACCCACTACAACTCAACAGTATCCTCCAACCGGGACCAAGTAGCCCCTGTGAATTTGAAAAGGGTGAGAAACACACCCTCAAGAACTTGGTTCAATAAAGATCTAAACACTGAACGAAGGCAATTTAGAGCAGCTGAAAGACTTTGGAGATCGAGCCCATCCACAGCGCACCTTGAGCAACTCAGGAGAGAACGCAGAAACTACGAGAAACTCATCACAAAAGAAAAAACACATTCTTCTGCAATGTCCTAGATAGGGCCAAAACCTGGCCAAAACAGCTTTTCAATATCGTCAAACCACAAACATCCAAACCGCCCCTAATAAACCCTCAGGCCTCCAAGGAACGGTGACACAACTTTGCGAACTTCTTCAATGACAAAATCACAAAGATTGAGCTCTCCCTTGAAACTTACAATCCTTCATCCACGGAGAACCTTCTTCCCAGAAAGGAAAACAATAATCACCACTCTCCTCGGACTCCCTACCATCGATCTCTCCAGTTGTCAACAATGGATGTCATCTTATCTCCATCGATCTCTCCAGTTGTCAACAACGGATGTCATCTTATACAAGGGCCTATGTCAACTCCCAGAAGCTGGTAGGTCTTCAACACAGTCTCAGAGGTGGACATCTCTGCTCTATTGGCTATGTCCAAACATCCTCTCACCTGGCAGACCCCCTCCCAACCTCCCTGGTAAAAAAAAACTCAACCACGCTCTTACCCCCATCTGGACTAAGATTATTAACAGCTCCCTGCGGACCAGCGTGATACCAGACTGCCTCAAGCTTGGTCAAGTCACGCCACTGCTTAAAAAACTGGGAGCAGACCCGAACTACCTCAACAACTTCCAATCTACCCTTCCTTGCCAAAACTCCAGAGAGATGTTGTAAGGAAATGCCTCCTTGGCATGGTTACCCCCTGACTTTTTGCCTTTGCTGATGCTATGTTTTGAATTGAAAGTGTGCTGAGGCCTGCTAACCAGGCCCCAGCACCAGTGTTCTTTCCCTAACCTGTACTTTTGTATCCACAATTGGCACACCCTGGCATCCAGATAAGTCCCTTGTAAATGGTACCCCTGGTACCAAGGGCCCTGATGCCAAGGAAGGTCTCTAAGGGCTGCAGCATGTCTTATGCCACCCTGGAGACCCCTCACTCAGCACAGACACACTGCTTGCCAGCTTGTGTGTGCTGGTGAGAACAAAACGAGTAAGTCGACATGGCACTCCCCTCAGGGTGCCATGCCAGCCTCTCACTGCCTATGCAAGTATAGATAAGTCACCCCTCTAGCAGGCCTTACAGCCCTAAGGCAGGGTGCACTATACCATAGGTGAGGGCACCAGTGCATGAGCACTGTGCCCCTACAGTGTCTAAGCAAAACCTTAGACATTGTAAGTGCAGGGTAGCCATAAGAGTATATCGTCTGGGAGTCTGTTTTGCACGAACTCCACAGCACCATAATGGCTACACTGAAAATTGGGAAGTTTGGTATCAAACTTCTCAGCACAATAAATGCACACTGATGCCAGTGTACATTTTATTGTAAAATACACCCCAGAGGGCACCTTAGAGGTGCCCCCTGAAACCTTAACCGACTATCTGTGTAGGCTGACTGGTTCCAGCAGCCTGCCACAACCGAGACATGTTGCTGGCCCCATGGGGAGAGTGCCTTTGTCACTCTGAGGCCAGTAACAAAGCCTGCACTGGGTGGAGATGCTAACACCTCCCCCAGGCAGGAGCTGTAACACCTGGCGGTGAGCCTCAAAGGCTCACCCCCTTTGTTCCAGCACCACAGGGCACTCCAGCTAGTGGAGTTGCCCGCCCCCTCCGGCCACGGCCCCACTTTTGGCGGCAAGGCCGGGGGAAATAATGAGAATAACAAGGAGGAGTCACTGGCCAGTCAGGACAGCCCCTAAGGTGTCCTGAGCTGAAGTGACTCTAACTTTTAGAAATCCTCCATCTTGCAGATGGAGGATTCCCCAATAGGATTAGGGATGTGACCCCCTCCCCTTGGGAGGAGGCACAAAGAGGGTGTACCCACCCTCGGGGCTAGTAGCCATTGGCTACTAACCCCCCAGACCTAAACACGCCCTTAAATTTAGTATTTAAGGGCTTCCCTGAACCTAAAACTTTAGATTCCTGCAACTAACAAGAAGAAGAGGACTGCTGAGCTGAAAGACCCCGGCAGAGGAAGAAAAGAAGACACCAACTGCTTTGGCCCCAGACTTACCGGCCTGTCTCCTGACTCCCAAAGAAACCTGCTCCAGCGACGCTTCCCAAGGGACCAGCGACCTCTGAATCCTCAGAGGACTGCCCCGCTTCAAGAAAGACAAGAAACTCCAGAGGACAGCGGCACTGCTCCAAAAGAACTGCAACTTTGTTTCAAAGGAGCAGATTTAAATACCCCTGCAACTCCCCTCAAGAAGCGTGAGACTTGCAACACTGCACCCGGCGACCCCGACTCGACTGGTGGAGAACCAACACCTCAGGGAGGACCCTCCGGCGACTCCGAGTCCGTGAGTAACCAAAGTTGTCCGCCCTTAGCCCCCGCAGCGACGCCTGCAGAGGGAATCCCGAGGCTCCCCCTGACCGTGACTGCCTGAACCTAAAGTCCAGACGGCTGGAAAAGACCCTGCACCCGCAGCCCCCAGCACCTGAAGGAACGGAACTCCTGTGCAGGAGTGACCCCCAGGAGGCCCTCTCCCTTGCCCAGGTGGTGGCTACCCTGAGGAGCCCCCCCCTTGCCTGCCTGCACCGCTGAAGAGACCCCTTGGTCTCTCATTGAAAACCATTGAAAACCCGACGCGTGTTTGCACACTGCACCCGGCCGCCCCCGCGCTGCTGAGGGTGTTCTTTTTGTGCTGACCTGTGTCCCCCTTCTCTCCATTGAAGCCTATGTGTTTTGGGCACCTCTTTGACCTCTGCACCTGACCGGCCCTGAGCTGCTGGTGTGGTAACTTTGGGGTTGCTCTGAACCCCCAACGGTGGGCTACCTTGGACCCAAAACTGAGACCTGTAAGTGACTTACTTACCTGTTAAAAATAACAATACTTTACCTCCCCCAGGAACTGTGAAAATTGCACTGTGTCCACTTTTAAAACAGCTATTTGCGTTTTATGTAAAAAGTATAAATGCTACTGTAATTATTCAAAGTTCCTAAAGTACTTACCTGCAATACCTTTCAAATGAGATATTACATGTAGAATTTGAACCTGTGGTTCTTAAAATAAACTAAGAAAATATATTTTTCTATAACAAAACCTATTGGCTGGATTGGTCTCTGAGTGTGTGTTCCTCATTTATTGCCTGTGTGTATGTACAACAAATGCTTAACACTACTCCTTTGATAAGCCTACTGCTCGACCACACTACCACAAAATAGAGCATTAGTATTATCTCTTTTTGCCACTATCTTACCTCTAAGGGGAACCCTTGGACTCTGTGCATACTATTCCTTACTTTGAAATAGTGCATACAGAGCCAACTTCCTACATTGGTGGATCAGCGGTGGGGTACAAGACTTTGCATTTGCTGGACTACTCAGCCAATACCTGATCACACAACAAATTCCAAAAATTTTCATTAGAAATTGATTTTTGCAATTTGAAATTTTTCTAAATTCTTTAAAGTCCTGCTAGGGCCTTGTGTTAGTCCCTGTTAGCATTTCTTTTAGAGTTTAAAAGTTTGGTAAAAGTTTGAATTAGATTCTAGAACTAGTTTTAGATTCTTAAAAAAGTATTCCAACTTTTAGAAGCATAATGTCTAGTACAGATATGAATGTGGTGGAACTCGACACCACACCTTACCTCCATCTTAAGATGAGGGAGCTAAGGTCACTAGACCTTCCAAACTACAGCTCCAGGAGCTGTTGGCAGAGTTTGAAAAGGCCAACCCCTCTGAGGGTGGCAACACAGAGGATGATGATAGTGACTTGGAGGATGATTCCCCCCTACCAGTCCTATCTAGGGAGAACAGGGCCTCTCAAGCCCTGACTCCAAGCATAATAGTCAGAGATGCTGGTTCCCTCACAGGAGGGACCAACCTCTCTGAAATCACTGAGGATAACCCCAGTGAAGAGGACATCCAGTTAGCCAGGATAACCAAAAGATTGGCTTTGGAAAGACAGATCCTAGCCATAGAAAGGGAAAGACAAGAGATGGGCCTAGGACCCATCAATGGTGGCAGCAACATAAATAGGGTCAGAGATTCTCCTGACATGTTGAAAATCCCTAAAGGGATTGTAACTAAATATGAAGATGGTGATGACATCACCAAATGGTTCACAGCTTTTGAGAGGGCTTGTGTAACCAGAAAAGTGAACAAATCTCACTGGGGTGCTCTCCTTTGGGAAATGTTCACAGGAAAGTGTAGGGATAGACTCCTCACACTCTCTGGAAAAGATGCAGAATCTTATGACCTCATGAAGGGTACCCTGATTGAGGGCTTTGGATTCTCCACTGGGGAGTATAGGATTAGATTCAGGGGGGCTCAAAAATCCTCGAGCCAGACCTGGGTTAACTTTGTAGACTACTCAGTAAAAACACTAGATGGTTGGATTCACGGCAGTGGTGTAAGTAATTATGATGGGCTGTACAATTTATTTGTGAAAGAACACCTATTAAGTAATTGTTTCAATGATAAACTGCATCAGCATCTGGTAGACCTAGGACCAATTTCTCCCCAAGAATTGGGAAAGAAGGCGGACCATTGGGTCAAGACTAGGGTGTCCAAAACTTCCACAGGGGGTGACCAAAAGAAAGGGGTCACAAAACCTCCCCAGGGGAAAGGTGGTGAGACAGCCAAAAACAAAAATAGTAAAGAGTCTTCTACAGGCCCCCAAAAACCTGCACAGGAGGGTGGGCCCGAGCCTCTTCACAAAACAATTGTGGGTACAAGGGTAAAAACTTTGATCCCAAAAAGGCCTGGTGTCGTAGCTGTAGTCAGTCTGGACACCAAACTGGAGACAAGGCCTGTCCCAAGAAAAATACCACTTCAAACTCCACTCCAGCTAACACTGGAATGGCTAGTCTCCAAGTGGGATCAACAGTGTGCCCAGAGCAAATCAGGTGTCACACTGAAGCTACATTAGTCTCTGAGGGTGGGGTGGATTTAGCCACACTGGCTGCCTGGCCCCCTAACATGCAAAAATACAGGCAGCAGCTCTTAATTAATGGGACAAGTGTAGAGGGCCTGAGGGATACAGGTGCCAGTGTCACTATGGTGACAGAGAAACTGGTTTCCCCTGGCCAATACCTGGCTGGACAAACTTATCCAGTCACCAACGCTGACAATCAGACTAAAGTACATCCCATGGCTATGGTAACTTTAGAGTGGGGAGGGGTCAATGGCGTGAAACAGGTGGTGGTCTCCTCAAATATCCCAGTAGACTGTTTGCTTGGAAATGACCTGGAGTCCTCAGCATGGGCTGAGGTAGAACTGAAAACCCATGCAGCCATGCTGGGTATCCCTGAACTGGTGTGTGTCAAGACAAGGGCACAGTGCAAGGCACAGGGTGAAAAAGTAGAGCTGGAGTCTGGAAGAAAGGCCCAGCCTACCAAGAGAAAAGGAAAGTCAGCTGGGAAACCAGCTGCAACACAACCAGAAAAAGAGAACCTCTCTTCTCAGGAAGAAGTTCTGCCCTCTGAGAGAACTGAGCCTATGGAGCTGGAACCTTATCAGGTTGAGCTCTTAGGTCCAGGGGGACCCTCAAGGGAAGAGTTGTGTAAGGGACAAGAAACCTGTCCCTCTCTTGAAGGCCTTAGGCAGCAAGCTGCTGAAGAGTCCAAAGGCAAGAAAAATGGAACACATAGGTCTATTGGGAAGATGGACTCCTGTACACTGAGGCAAGAGATCCCAAACCTGGTGCCACTAGGAGAGTGGTAGTGCCTCAGGGTTTCAGAGAGTTTATTCTGACCTTAGCCCATGATATTCCCCTTGCTGGGCATTTGGGACAAACCAAGACGTGGGAGAGGTTAGTCAACCACTTCTACTGGCCCAATATGTCCCAGAAGGTTAAGGAGTTTTGCCTCTCCTGCCCCACCTGTCAATCCAGTGGTAAGACAGGTGGACATCCAAAGGCCCCCCTCATTCCACTTCCAGTGGTGGGGGTCCCCTTTGAAAGAGTGGGTGTGGACATAGTGGGTCCACTTGAACCTCCCACAGCCTCAGGAAATATGTACATCCTAGTAGTAGTGGATCATGCTACTAGGTATCCTGAAGCTATTCCCCTTAGGTCGACTACTGCCCCTGCAGTAGCCAAGGCCCTCATTGGTATCTTTACCAGAGTGGGCTTCCCTAAGGAGGTGGTGTCTGACAGGGGTACCAACTTCATGTCAGCATACCTGAAACACATGTGGAATGAGTGTGGAGTGACTTATAAATTCACTACACCATATCATCCACAAACTAATGGCCTTGTTGAGAGATTCAACAAAACATTAAAGGGCATGATCATGGGGCTCCCAGAAAAACTCAAAAGGAGATGGGATGTCCTCCTGCCATGTCTGCTTTTCGCTTACAGAGAGGTGCCTCAGAAGGGAGTACGGTTCTCACCCTTTGAACTTCTGTTTGGCCACCCTGTAAGGGGACCACTTGCTCTTGTTAAAGAAGGCTGGGAGAGACCTCTTCATGAGCCTAAACAAGACATAGTGGACTATGTACTTGGCCTTCGCTCAAGAATGGCAGACTACATGGAAAAGGCAAGTAAAAACCTTGAGGCCAGCCAACAGCTCCAGAAGTTTTGGTATGACCAAAAGGCTGCAATGGTTGAATTTCAACCAGGGCAGAAAGTCTGGGTTTTGGAGCCTGTGGCTCCCAGGGCACTTCAGGACAGATGGAGTGGCCCTTACCCAATCCTGGAAAAGAAGAGTCAGGTCACCTACCTGGTGGACCTAGGCACAAGCAGGAGCCCCAAGAGGGTGATCCATGTAAACCGCCTAAAACTCTTCCATGATAGGGCTGATGTGAATCTGTTGATGGTAACAGATGAGGACCAGGAAGCTGAGAGTGAGCCTCTCCCTGATCTCCTCTCATCAGACCCTAAAGATGGCTCAGTGGATGGAGTGATCTATTCAGACACCCTCTCTGGCCAACAGCAATCTGATTGTAGGAAGGTTCTGCAACAGTTTGCTGAGCTCTTTTCCTTGACCCCTGGTCAGACACACCTGTGTACCCATGATGTGGACACAGGGGACAGCATGCCTGTCAAAAACAAAATCTTCAGATAGTCTGACCAAGTTAAGGAAAGCATCAAGGTGGAAGTCCACAAGATGCTGGAATTGGGAGTAATTGAGCACTCTGACAGCCCCTGGGCTAGCCCAGTGGTCTTAGTCCCCAAACCTCACACCAAAGATGGAAAGAGAGAGATGAGGTTTTGTGTGGACTACAGAGGACTTAATTCTGTCACCAAGACAGATGCCCATCTGTAAGGAAATGCCTCCTTGGCATGGTTGCCCCCTGACTTTTTGCCTTTGCTGATGCTATGTTTACAATTGAAAGTGTGCTGAGGCCTGCTAACCAGGCCCCAGCACCAGTGTTCTTTCCCTAACCTGTACTTTTGTATCCACAATTGGCAGACCCTGGCATCCAGATAAGTCCCTTGTAACTGGTACTTCTAGTACCAAGGGCCCTGATGCCAAGGAAGGTCTCTAAGGGCTGCCGCATGTCTTATGCCACCCTGGAGACCTCTCACTCAGCACAGACACACTGCTTACCAGCTTGTGTGTGCTAGTGAGGACAAAACGAGTAAGTCGACATGGCACTCCCCTCAGGGTGCCATGCCAGCCTCTCACTGCCTATGCAGTATAGGTAAGACACCCCTCTAGCAGGCCTTACAGCCCTAAGGCAGGGTGCACTATACCATAGGTGAGGGTACCAGTGCATGAGCATGGTACCCCTACAGTGTCTAAACAAAACCTTAGACATTGTAAGTGCAGGGTAGCCATAAGAGTATATGGTCTGGGAGTCTGTCAAACACGAACTCCACAGCACCATAATGGCTACACTGAAAACTGGGAAGTTTGGTATCAAACTTCTCAGCACAATAAATGCACACTGATGCCAGTGTACATTTTATTGTAAAATACACCCCAGAGGGCACCTTAGAGGTGCCCCCTGAAACTTAACCGACTATCTGTGTAGGCTGACTAGTTTTAGCAGCCTGCCACAAACCGAGACATGTTGCTGGCCCCATGGGGAGAGTGCCTTTGTCACTCTGAGGCCAGTAACAAAGCCTGCACTGGGTGGAGATGCTAACACCTCTCCCAGGCAGGAATTGTCACACCTGGCGGTGAGCCTCAAAGGCTCACCTCCTTTGTGCCAACCCAGCAGGACACTCCAGCTAGTGGAGTTGCCCGCCCCCTCCGGCCAGGCCCCACTTTTGGCGGCAAGGCCGGAGAAAATAATGAGAATAACAAGGAGGAGTCACTGGCCAGTCAGGACAGCCCCTAAGGTGTCCTGAGCTGAGGTGACTCTAACTTTTAGAAATCCTCCATCTTGCAGATGGAGGATTCCCCCAATAGGGTTAGGATTGTGACCCCCTCCCCTTGGGAGGAGGCACAAAGAGGGTGTACCCACCCTCAGGGCTAGTAGCCATTGGCTACTAACCCCCCAGGCCTAAACACGCCCTTAAATTTAGTATTTAAGGGCTACCCTGAACCCTAGAAAACTAGATTCCTGCAACAAGAAGAAGGACTGCCCAGCTGAAAACCCCTGCAGCGGAAGACCAGAAGACGACAACTGCCTTGGCTCCAGAAACTCACCGGCCTGTCTCCTGCCTTCCAAAGATCCTGCTCCAGCGACGCCTTCCGAAGGGACCAGCGACCTCGACATCCTCTGAGGACTGCCCCTGCTTCGAAAAGACAAGAAACTCCCGAGGACAGCGGACCTGCTCCAAGAAAGGCTGCAACTTTGTTTCCAGCAGCTTTAAAGAACCCTGCAAGCTCCCCGCAAGAAGCGTGAGACTTGCAACACTGCACCCGGCGACCCCGACTCGGCTGGTGGAGACCCGACACCTCAGGAGGGACCCCAGGACTACTCTGATACTGTGAGTACCAAAACCTGTCCCCCCTGAGCCCCCACAGCGCCGCCTGCAGAGGGAATCCCGAGGCTTCCCCTGACCGCGACTCTTTGAATCTAAAGTCCCGACGCCTGGGAGAGACCCTGCACCCGCAGCCCCCAGGACCTGAAGGACCGGACTTTCACTGGAGAAGTGACCCCCAGGAGTCCCTCTCCCTTGCCCAAGTGGAGGTTTCCCCGAGGAACCCCCCCCTTGCCTGCCTGCAGCGCTGAAGAGATCCCGAGATCTCTCATAGACTAACATTGCGAACCCGACGCTTGTTTCTACACTGCACCCGGCCGCCCCCGCGCCGCTGAGGGTGAAATTTCTGTGTGGACTTGTGTCCCCCCCGGTGCCCTACAAAACCCCCCTGGTCTGCCCTCCGAAGACGCGGGTACTTACCTGCAAGCAGACCGGAACCGGGTCACCCCCTTCTCTCCATTCTAGCCTATGTGTTTTGGGCACCACTTTGAACTCTGCACCTGACCGGCCCTGAGCTGCTGGTGTGGTGACTTTGGGGTTGCTCCGAACCCCCAACGGTGGGCTACCTTGGACCAAGAACTAAGCCCTGTAAGTGTCTTACTTACCTGGTTAACCTAACAAATACTTACCTCCCCTAGGACCTGTGAAAATTGCACTAAGTGTCCGCTTTTAAAACAGCTATTTGTGAATAACTTGAAAAGTATACATGCAATTTTGATGATTTGAAGTTCCTAAAGTACTTACCTGCAATACTTTTCGAATGAGCTATTACATGTAGAATTTGAACCTGTGGTTCTTAAAATAAACTAAGAAAAGATATTTTTCTATATAAAAACCTATTGGCTGGATTTGTCTCTGAGTGTGTGTACCTCATTTATTGTCTATGTGTATGTACAACAAATGCTTAACACTACTCCTTGGATAAGCCTACTGCTCGACCACACTACCACAAAATAGAGCATTAGTATTATCTATTTTTACCACTATTTTACCTCTAAGGGGAACCCTTGGACTCTGTGCATGCTATTCCTTACTTTGAAATAGCACATACAGAGCCAACTTCCTACACCATCCCATTCCTAGAGCTGACGAGCTGATTGACAAATTAGGTGCTGCCAAATTCTTAAGAACCTTTGACTTAACAGCAGGGTACTGGCAAATCAAAATGGCACCTGGAGCAAAAGAGAAAACCGCATTCTCCACACCTGATGGGCATTATCAGTTTACTGTTATGCCCTTTGGGTTAAAGAATGCCCCTGCCACCTTCCAAAGGTTGGTGAATCAAGTCCTTGCTGGCTTGGAGTCCTGTAGTGCAGCTTATCTTGATGATATTGCTGTCTTTAGCTCCAACTGGCAGGATCACCTGGTCCACCTGAAGAAGGTTTTGAAGGCTCTGCAATCAGCAGGCATCTCTATCAAGGCATCCAAATGCCAGATAGGGCAGGGAACTGTGGTTTACTTGGGACACCTTGTAGGTGGAGGACAAGTTCAGCCACTCCAGCCTAAGATCCAGACTATTCTGGACTGGGCAGCTCCAAAAACCCAGACTCAAGTCAGGGCATTCCTTGGCTTGACTGGGTACTATAGGAGGTTTGTGAAGGCATATGGATCCATTGTGACAGCCCTCACAGAACTCACCTCCAAGAAAATGCCCAAGAAAGTAAACTGGACTGTAGAATGCCAACAGGCCTTTGACACCCTGAAACAAGCTATGTGCACAGCACCAGTTCTAAAAGCTCCAGATTACTCCAAGCAATTCATTGTGCAAACAGATGCCTCTGAACATGGGATAGGGGCAGTTTTGTCCCAAACAAATGATGATGGCCTTGACCAGCCTGTTGCTTTCATTAGCAGGAGGTTACTCCCCAGGGAGCAGCGTTGGAGTGCCATTGAGAGGGAGGCCTTTGCTGTGGTTTGGTCCCTGAAGAAGCTGAGACCATACCTCTTTGGTACTCACTTCCTAGTTCAAACTGACCACAGACCTCTCAGATGGCTGATGCAAATGAAAGGTGAAAATCCAAAACTGCTGAGGTGGTCCATCTCCCTACAGGGAATGGACTTTATAGTGGAACACAGACCTGGGACTGCCCATGCCAATGCAGATGGCCTTTCCAGGTTCTTCCACTTAGAAAATGAAGACTCTCTTGGGAAAGGTTAGTCTCATCCTCTTTCGTTTGGGGGGGGGGGTTGTGTAAGGAAATGCCTCCTTGGCATGGTTACCCCCTGACTTTTTGCCTTTGCTGATGCTATGTTTTGAATTGAAAGTGTGCTGAGGCCTGCTAACCAGGCCCTAGCACCAGTGTTATTTCCCTAACCTGTACTTTTGTATCCACAATTGGCACACCCTGGCATCCAGATAAGTCCCTTGTAAATGGTACCCCTGGTACCAAGGGCCCTGATGCCAAGGAAGGTCTCTAAGGGCTGCAGCATGTCTTATGCCACCCTGGAGACCCCTCACTCAGCACAGACACACTGCTTGCCAGCTTGTGTGTGCTGGTGAGAACAAAACGAGTAAGTCGACATGGCACTCCCCTCAGGGTGCCAGGCCAGCCTCTCACTGCCTATGCAAGTATAGATAAGTCACCCCTCTAGCAGGCCTTACAGCCTTAAGGCAGGGTGCACTATACCATAGGTGAGGGCACCAGTGCATGAGCACTGTCCCCCTACAGTGTCTAAGCAAAACCTTAGACATTGTAAGTGCAGGGTAGCCATAAGAGTATATGGTCTGGGAGTCTGTTTTGCACGAACTCCACAGCACCATAATGGCTACACTGAAAACTGGGAAGTTTGGTATCAAACTTCTCAGCACAATAAATGCACACTGATGCCAGTGTACATTTTATTGTAAAATACACCCCAGAGGGCACCTTAGAGGTGTCCCCTGAAACCTTAACTGACTATCTGTGTAGGCTGACTGGTTCCAGCAGCCTGCCACAACCGAGACATGTTGCTGGCCCCATGGGGAGAGTGCCTTTGTCACTCTGAGGCCAGTAACAAAGCCTGCACTGGGTGGAGATGCTAACACCTCCCCCAGGCAGGAGCTGTAACACCTGGCGGTGAGCCTCAAAGGCTCACCCCCTTTGTTCCAGCACCACAGGGCACTCCAGCTAGTGGAGTTGCCCGCCTCCTCCGGCCACGGCCCCACTTTTGGCGGCAAGGCCGGGGGAAATAATGAGAATAACAAGGAGGAGTCACTGGCCAGTCAGGACAGCCCCTAAGGTGTCCTGAGCTGAAGTGACTCTAACTTTTAGAAATCCTCCATCTTGCAGATGGAGGATTCCCCAATAGGATTAGGGATGTGACCCCCTCCCCTTGGGAGGAGGCACAAAGAGGGTGTACCCACCCTCAGGGCTAGTAGCCATTGGCTACTAACCCCCCAGACCTAAACACGCCCTTAAATTTAGTATTTAAGGGCTTCCCTGAACCTAAAACTTTAGATTCCTGCAACTAACAAGAAGAAGAGGACTGCTGAGCTGAAAGACCCCTGCAGAGGAAGAAAAGAAGACACCAACTGCTTTGGCCCCAGACTTACCGGCCTGTCTCCTGACTCCCAAAGAAACCTGCTCCAGCGACGCTTCCCAAGGGACCAGCGACCTCTGAATCCTCAGAGGACTGCCCTGCTTCAAGAAAGACAAGAAACTCCTGAGGACAGCGGCACTGCTCCAAAAGAACTGCAACTTTGTTTCAAAGGAGCAGATTTAAAGACCCCTGCAACTCCCCGCAAGAAGCGTGAGACTTGCAACACTGCACCCGGCGACCCCGACTCGACTGGTGGAGAACCAACACCTCAGGGAGGACCCTCCGGCGACTCTGAGTCCGTGAGTAACCAAAGTTGTCCCCCCTGAGCCCCCACAGCGACACCTGCAGAGGGAATCCCGAGGCTCCCCCTGACCGCGACTGCCTGAACCTAAAGTCCCGACGGCTGGAAAAGACCCTGCACCCGCAGCCCCCAGCACCTGAAGGAACGGAACTTCTGTGCAGAAGTGACCCCCAGGAGGCCCTCTCCCTTGCCCAGGTGGTGGCTACCCCGAGGAGCCCCCCCCCTTGCCTGCCTGCACCGCTGAAGAGACCCCTTGGTCTCTCATTGAAAACCATTGAAAACCCGACGTGTGTTTGCACACTGCACCCGGCCGCCCCCGCGCTGCTGAGAGTGTACTTTTTGTGCTGACCTGTGTCCCCCCGGTGCCCTACAAAACCCCCCTGGTCTGCCCTCCGAAGACGCGGGTACTTACCTGCTGGCAGACTGGAACCGGGGCACCCCCTTCTCTCCATTGAAGCCTATGTGTTTTGGGCACCTCTTTGACCTCTGCACCTGACCGGCCTGAGCTGCTGGTGTGGTAACTTTGGGGTTGCTCTGAACCCCCAACGGTGGGCTACCTTGGACCCAAAACTGAGACCTGTAAGTGACTTACTTACCTGTTAAAAATAACAATACTTTACCTTCCCCAGGAACTGTGAAAATTGCACTGTGTCCACTTTTAAAACAGCTATTTGCGTTTTATGTAAAAAGTATAAATGCTACTGTAATTATTCAAAGTTCCTAAAGTACTTACCTGCAATACCTTTCAAATGAGATATTACATGTAGAATTTGAACCTGTGGTTCTTAAAATAAACTAAGAAAAGATATTTTTCTATTAACAAAACCTATTGGCTGGATTTGTCTGAGTGTGTGTTCCTCATTTATTGCCTGTGTGTATGTACAACAAATGCTTAACACTACTCCTTTGATAAGCCTACTGCTCGACCACACTACCACAAAATAGAGTATTAGTATTATCTCTTTTTGCCACTATCTTACCTCTAAGGGGAACCCTTGGACTCTGTGCATACTATTCCTTACTTTGAAATAGTGCATACAGAGCCAACTTCCTACAGATGTGTTCTCTCTTGGCTAAACGAACACATAGACAACAACGGCCTTCCGGACCCTTTTCAATCAGGGTTTAGAAAAGGATGCAGCACCAAAATTGCGATTCTGAAAATAGTAGAGGACCTTCACAAGTCTCTAGATACTGACTGATGCTGCTTGCTAATTCTCCTAGACCTGTTGGCGGCCTTCGACACAGTCGACCACAAGCTTCTCCTGAACTCCCTCCAAAAAAGGATTTGCGTGGAAGTTGTTGTCCTACGCTGGTTCTCATCTTTTCTACAGAACCGCTCTCAACAAATAAAAAATAAACAAATTGACCTCTGACACAACTGCAATCACCAGAGGTGTTCCGCAAGGCTCTGTCCTCTCGCCTACGCTATTCAATAGCTACATGGATCCCCTTACCGTCATTCTCAGCCGAGCCAACATCCCCTTCCATCTGTACGCAGATGACACCCAGCTCTACATGGAAATCTCCTCATAGAGGATGTACACAGACTAAATTCCTCCACTCTCAAAGAAGTACAACTATGGCTATCCTGCAACCACCTAAAACTCAACTAAGATAAGACTGAAATTCTTCTCATATCAAAGACAAAGCAGTTCCCCCAGATGCAAGAATGGATAAAAAAAATCCATAGACGCACTTAAATGCAATCTAACTCCAAGAGATTCTGTCAAGTCCCTAGGAATCACTCTGGACACCAATTTGCCTTCGAAGGATCATATAAAGAATAGTGCGAAGAATGCTTTCTACAACCTGAAACTGCTGAACAAAATCAAGCTATTCTTACCGCCAGATGACCTAAAATAAAATGCCACGCAAGCGCTGGTGCTTTCCAGATTAGACTACAGGAACACCATTCTCACCGGCACGGCAAAAGTCCATCTTGCACCCATGAGATCCACTCTCCATGCAGCGGCCAGAATGGTATCAGGAATTAAAAAATATAACCTCATCTCCCCTGCCCTGAAAGGACTAAAGTGGCTCCCAATTGAAGCTCGCTGCAGCTTTAGACCTGCCTGTTTAACTCACAAAGCCATGCACACTGGGAAGCCAGCATACCTCACCTCTAAACTCAATAAGGCAGGACAGACAAGAAAACTGAGAAGCTCAAACACCCTACCGCTCATCCCGCCTAAAGCCCAAAAAGAAAAAATCCGTACATGCTCCTTTACAAGCAATGCCCCTAAAATCTGGAACTCCATCCCAGTATACATCAGGTCAAACTCCCCTCCTTTCAGATCTTCAAGAAGCAGTTGAAGGAACTCCTCCTCAACCAACATCTTAGCTAGCGAGTCATCCCTCACTCCAAGACCTATTCCCCCCCACCACGATTTCGCCACCTAACTCCTGTTTACATTCCAATATGTGTGATTATGGAAATCTATACTTTTATATGATTGATTTGTTTGATAACCTGTACTATTGTGAAGCGCTCTAATATCCTTGGGCCATGCTAGTGATATTAAAAAACCTCTCTAAATAAACAAATAAATAAAATAAAACCTTCGGAGTCAAAAGACACGGGTAGCAAGTGGTCCACTTCTACCCATGAATCCTCAGACATACAACTATTTTAGAGGTGATGTACGCTAAACGGCGAAAAATACAAATTCAGAAGGACACAGGAAGAATCATTGTTTCTCCTCCAATTTCCTTTAAGAGAAAATTAACTTTTAAAGACACTTTAAAGGATGTACCTCCATCAAAGAAGGTCTTCAAGTATAAAAAGCAGGAACAGGCTACAAAACACAGTCTGTCTTCTCCTCCACATTCTCCTGTTATTCATCCACACCACCATCACCCACATATGAAGCACAGTTGTCACCACACACATCCTCACTATCACCACACAGGGATGACTTTAGTGATGACCATCAGGACAAAGATCCATGGGATATATATGATCCTGATCCCATTCTACTAAATGATCCAGACTTCTATCCTGCTAGACCTTCACCACCAGAAGACACTATTGCATACAATCAAGTAGTGGCCAGAGCTGCTGCCTATCCTAATGTGCAGATAGAACAAGATTTCCTTTTTGACACACTAGCATCTATACATAAACAATATCAATGTCTTACAGTGCTCCCACGAATGCTCAGACATGCTTCCCGGGACCAGTAAAGGCCAGAATTATCACTCCTAGAGTGGATAAGAAATATAAACCTGCACCTTCAGACCCAGTGTTTATAAATAAAAAAAAAAACAATTACCACTTGACTCAATTGTAGTCAGCGAAGCAAGAAAAAGGGCCAACAGTCAGTCCATTGGAGATGTTCTTCCTCCAGACAAAGACAGTAAAAAATAGGTGCATAGGTAAAAGAGAACCTTCTCAAGCTGCAAATCATTGGAGGATAGCCAACTCACATGCTCTCTTAGCTAGGTATGATAGGGTCCACTGGAACAACTCTTGAAGTACCTTCCTCCAGAACACCACAAGAGGGGACAACAGATAGTAACTGAAGAGCAAGCAATATCTAATAATGCTATTATATCCACTATGGATGCAGCTGATACAGCAGCCAGATCAATCAATACCAGTGTGCTTATTAGAAGACATGCCTGGTTAAGATGTTCAGGGCTCAAACCTGAAATACTCTGTGCTAAATATGCCCTTTGATAAACAACATCTATTTGGGCCAAAAGTTGACCCAACAATAGACAAACTTAAAGATTCTAAAACAGCCAAAGCAATGGTTGTGCGTTATACACCACACCCAATAGAGGTAATTTTCGTAGACCACAGCTTAGAGGGGGTTTCAAACCATCAGCCTCAGAAACAGCAACTTTCCAACAAAAACAATTCTCCACAAAGGGATTGTTTGGAGGCGCCTAAAGAGCATCCAACAATAGAGGAAGAGGTAAACCATCCACTTCCAGAGGTCCCTCTCAATCAAATAAACAGTGACTTTTTCACCATTCCCACAGAGCACACATCTCCTATGGGAGGAAGACTCCTATCCACAATGGCACAAATTCACTACAGATCAGTGGGGTTTGCCAATTATCCAAAATGGTTATGGTCTAGAACTCATTTCCACGCCACCAAACATTCCTCTTCATTCACCCAAACATAGGAGTATCTCACTCTATTAAAACAAGAGGTACAATCACTACTCAAAGGAGCCATAGAAACAGTACCTATACCCCAACAAGGATTCGGAGTATACTCACTATACTTCCTCATACCAAAGAAAGATGGGACTCTCAGAGCAATCTTAGATCTCAGACCCCTAAATCTATACATACTGTCAGAACACTTACACATGGTAACTCTACAGGATGTCATTCCCCCATTACAAAAACAAGATCACATGACAGCATTAGACCACAAAGATGCTTATGTCTACAACCAGCACAAGATTTGTTGTGGCAGGAGAGCACTACCAGTTCACAATGCTACCATTTGGGGTAACAATAGTACCAAGGATGTTCACCAAATGTTTAGCTGTGGTTGCAGCATTCCTCAGGAGACAACACATACATGTCTCCCCATATCTTGACGACTCGCTTATTAAAGCTAGTACACTTGAAATCTGTCAACAACATACTCAATACACCATAAACATCCTACACAACCTAGGATTCACCATCAATTACCAACAATCTCACCTACAACCATCACAAGCCCAGCTTTTTCCTTGCGCCCTAACACAGCCCAGTGATCCAGGAATCCTAGGAGACCTAGGTAAGGAGCCAAAGACTTTTCTGGGAAATCTTATTATTTGTTTAAAAGTGTTTTCTACTGCTCCCCTTGCCTTTAACTCTCTGTGTTTCTGGCAGCTTAGCCTTTTAAGGAGCTGTTATTTAGCCATGACTGTTGAAATTTCCCTCCTAGTTTGTGGCAAAAGTCTGCATAAAGTCCCCCTTCTTTAGCTAGGTACACCTCAGTGGCTCACCAGAGTGTGTTTAGGAGACTGCTTAATGTTTCTGTGATTTAAATTGTGTTTAGTAACTGTCTGCATCACCTGTTTTTGCCTTGAAAAATGTACATTTCTGAGTGTGCAACAAGCTGTAGTTCAGTGGTTTTTACAATATTTCCCTTTCCTGGCAAGTAGACTCTGCTAGCTTGGAAGTGTGGATTCAGCCTGTCTTTATAAAAGGAGATTCTGTATAGAGCAGCAGTTCCCTCCTCCCTTCCCACAGGGACTGGGGCTTCAGTTAACTTGGCCCTTATATAATTTTCTATTGGTTGTTGCATATGGTGTTGTGATAGGTTGTGGGGAGCTAGTTTTTCTATTGGCTTAGGGATTAGGATTGGGTTTGTGATTGGTACTAGGGTTGAGATTCCTATTGGTTCTTGGTTATTAGGGTTGGGTTTGTGATTGGTACTAGGGTTGAGATTCCTATTGGTTCTTGGTTTTAGGGTTGGGGTTGTGATTGGTACTAGGGTTGAGATTCCTATTGGTTCCTGGTTATTAGGGTTGGGTTTGTGATTGGTACTAGGGTTGAGATTCCTATTGGTTCTTGGTTTTAGGGTTGGGGTTGTGATTGGCACTAGGGTTGAGATTCCTATTGGTTTCTGGTTTTAGGGTTGGGGTTGTGATTGGTTGTCAGGATTAGGGGTTTGATTGGTGAATAGGGTTGGGTCTCCCATTGGTTGTGAGATTTAGGGTTATAAATCTGATTGGTTAGGACTAGGTTTCTATTGGCCGGTAGGGCTATTTAAGCCTAGGGCTCAGGGCGTCTTAGATGAGGGCGGAGAGGACAAAGGCAGTTGCCTGTTTGGGACTGATAGGGCCTAAGGCTGGAAATGCTGCCCAATTTTCCAGTTACCAGAAAGGAACTTACTCCCTACACAAATCCATCAACATGCAGAGATTATCAACAAAGATATCCAACTCCTGCATCACAAACTGACCTCATACAGATTGCAATGTCTCATCACGAAACACAAAACCCCATATACTACACCTATGCACATATCCACCACAACTACAACAGTAAAACACCTTCCTTCTCACAGCAAACACAACTCTGTCCATTCACCCTAACACAACCTGCCATCGCCCACACAACACAAAACCACATTATACATTACTTTCAGCCATCCACAAACCAACAGTACTATCCTCTATTTGCTCCACACAGACCCCGTTTTATCATGACAATACCTAAACCCAGCCTTCCAACACACCATCTACAAATGCCCTTCCCCTCTCTTCACCAATTACACACAACCATTCCATCCTCACACTCCTCCACACATTAACTCTTCCAGTCATTGCATCTAACACAAACTCCCCTGACACACATCCATCCCCTCGTACACACCTCATACACTCATCTCCAAAACCCATCAACACCCCTTGTAATAATCTAATTCCACTCACCAGCACTAACTCACATACAAATCCTTCATAGAAAACCACTACATCAATACACCCTCTCACTATTCCACAAAAAACAATACAGACCACACACATCAGCACACCAAAATAACACAAACTTTCATCATACTTTCCCTCACACCCATTCCCACCCTCATGACTACACAAAGAATACAAATCCTGACCAATCTTTACCTCAACATTCTCCCTTTTCACAAACATCTACCACAAGCATCCCAACACAGCAACATTCATTCACCCGCCTCTCATCCATTGCACAACTTAGAGCCTTACATTATGATCCACATGCTGCTCCACCACCCCTAACCCATACTCCAACACTTAACAGACGCAAACAAAATAAACAACATGCCACTGTTAACAACTTCGCATCCCCTTGTATATTACATAATAAGGCTACCCTACCAAAAAACACTTTTAATGTCTCTCTCAGCCACCAAGTTCACACAGACCCAACAAAATGCCTCCTAAGCCTGCTGGAAGAGGAACACTATATTGAAAAACAGGAGTATTGTGACCCTCACACATTTATCACAACTAACACACCTGCTACAAGCTCAAAATATACTGCTCACCCTTCTCCTAAACAAAACAACACCGCCACAAACACACTTTTTCTAAACTGACAGCTCATAAATGCTCGATCACTCTAAAAAGAAAACAAGCACCATGTCTTTGACCTGCTCACAGACACTCAACCTGACTTACTATTCATAACAGAATCATGGTTGGGAGATGACAAGGCCCCAGTGTTGCATGAAGCCGTTCCTCTGGACTATCAAACCATCACACAAAACCGTATAGGCAAGAGAGGGATTGGTCTATTATATTCAAACAAGCAATAAATCTCAGTAAAACAGACAACATTTCAATACAAGGTTGTGAAGTCCTCCTCACAAGATGCCACCCTACTCCAGCTTCCTCCTGTAACTTTCTACTCCTTTACAGACCTCCACCTAACAACTCAACATTCCCAGATGCTTTTCTAGACACAGTCTCAAACCTGATTACATTATACTCGAACCTATGCATTCTTGGGGACCTAAATAATTTGGTTTAACAAACCCAATATGCCCCTTCCAAAAGCTATCACCACTGGCCTAGTTGCATTGAACCTACATCAGATTGTACACAGTCCCACACACATCGCTGGACACATCCTAGATGTCATTTTTGCTACGCCTGAACTAGTTACCGTTCATAGCATCATGCCAGTCACTTGGTCAGACCACCATTTGATAACTTTCCAACATAAAGCACCACAAATTAACACATCCCACAACTACTTACATACATGCACCTATCAACCTTGGAGCAAACTCAATTTTGATGACTTAGAAACAGAACTACAGCCAACACCGATCTAGATACAATTAATTCTGTTCCAAAACTAAACAGGACAAACGAAAACCAACACCTTGGAGAAAAACAGAACTTAAAAAGATAAAGCAACAAATCAAAAGGTTGCAGCGGACCTTGCTCAAAGCAAACAACATTCAAGACAAACTGCAGCTACACAAACTTAACAGAATATACAAATCATCAATCAAAAAAGTAAAAAAAAGTTACTATTCAGACAGAATTCAAAATGCTAATTCTGCAACCAAAGAATTTGATAATATTCTCAATGAATTTCGAAAACCTAAATCCATGGAGGGAAGACATCCCACTACTCAAGATTTCAAAAACAAACAAGCAACTCATTACACAACCAAAGCAGATACATTGGACTCATATTTAAAACAGAAGAACACCATCAGCACCAACCCCTTTCCTAAACTCGCCACTAAAAAATAAACCAACCCAGCCTCTACAGTCCTTCAAATATCACAGGTGCATTTATGGATTTGGTCAAAGCAAGCAGGCCTTCCGGTTGCCCTTCTGACCCTTGTCCACCACATATCTTCAAGAACATTAATTTATCTACTTCTGCTGCCACACCTGTAAGAAGAATCATCAACAACTCTTTAACTACAGGAACTTTACCTGTAGACCTGAAAAAGGCATACATATGACCGTTATTAAAGAAAACAATCCTAGACCAACAGGACCCCAACAACTACAGACCAATCACAAATGGACCTTTCCTGGGCAAATTGATAGAGCAGCATTCACTCAGATGTCACAATTCATTGAAGACAATTCCATACTTTCAGACTACCAAACTGGATTCTGCCCAGGAGGAGGCACTGAATCAGCACTCATAGCAATCTGGGAAGATCTTAAAAACACAGTCAACCGCAATGGAGTTGCTGCACTACTTCTCTTGGACCTCTCTGCTGCCTTTGATACGGTTGACCATGACACCCTAATTCAAAGACTCCACGAAGCTGGCATAGAAGGGACTGCACTTGACTGGATTTATCCTACCTTCAAAACAGAACTAATATAATCTCCCCCCCCCCCCTTCTCGTCCAAACCCTACCTCACAAAAGCGGGGGTCCCCCAAGGATCAATCATCTCAACTTTACTTTTCAACATCTTCATGATATCATCACCATAACTGATCAATGATTTTCAACTCACATGCTACAACTATGCAGATGACACACAAATACTACTTAAATTGGAATGTCCCAAAAATATTGAAAACTCACAAATCTTCAGTTGCCTCAGAACCATTGATCAGTGGATGACTTGGAGCCATCTCAAACTAAATGCCTCCAAAACGGAAATACTCATATGTGGTGACTGGAAAAATTATGACACACTGTGCTCCTGGCCTGATGATCTCAGACCACCTCCTCAATTATCCAAGGAAGTTAAAAAACATGAAATTACCATGGACTCCAAGTTAACAATGAATGCCCAAGTGGACAAATTAGCACAAACAAGCTTCATCACCTTGAAGACTCTGCGACGCATCTTCCCCCACCTCAGATTTCCACACAAGGCGCAGGCTACTATCTCTCTTGTACTATCCAAACTGGATTATGCCACTGGCCTCTACCATGGATCATTTTGATCTATTATGAAAAAACTACAACATATTCAGAACTCCATTGCCTGGCTACTATTACATGTAAAGCCACAATCCCACATCTCCCTTACCTTCAGAACACTACACTGGTTACCTGTTGCCAGAAGATCCACCTTCAAGCTGCTTTGTGTCACCCACAAAGCTATACATGGAGCAGGACCACTTTTTATCAGAAACAGAGAAACCTCTGCTCAAGATTGGCACCCCGCCTTAGAACACCACCATACAAGAAAAAGACTATAGGTGGTACATTACCCCCAAATATAAGATCGACAGATAACTATCTTGTCTTCAGAAGACTACTCAAGAATTGGCTCCTTCCTGCATAACCACCATGTTCAAACAGCAATGGAATGCATATACCTGTGTTGATAAATATTTTTAGTCTGATTATGTGCATATTCTAGATATGTATAGTTCTTTAGGAAATATGTATTGCTACTATGTCATAACAATAAGTTACACACATACTCGTTAAATCTGTTCAACAAATGTATATTTACTCACAGTTAAATATGTATATGTATTTGTATATATATATACATGTGTATGTTATTCTATGCTTGACATGTTCATAGGTCATTGCATAGCTCCTAGATAAGTTGCTATATTAGACACTTATGAATCCCTGCTCTCATTTTATATCACGCAGATCAAATGTTTTATTATCATAACCATTTCGCTATTCAAAAATTGAGGAAAGATAAATAAATGTTAGAAAAGTACACTTATTAACTTCAAATATTACAAATCTTGAAAGTATGTGTTTATACAATACTAATTTTCTTCTCATATTATACCCATTATTATATTCCTTGAACATATATTCCCTTACTATGTATTTACATATCTATTGATTACTCTAGTCCTACTGTACTGTAGAAAAATTAAAAAAGAATAAATAAAATTAAATCTATAAATAAAATTCAAATTATAAATAAGTAAATTAAAGTAAAAATAATAATAAATACAATAAAGAAAAATAATGATAAAAATGTTTGTGTATATATGTATATATATACATATACATAAAATTATAGATAAATACAAATATTATACATTTACTCTCTTGTAAGCTTTACTTTGTCTACCCATCACCATCACCATGTCATGTCTCTATCAATCTATCCTCCAGCCCCACTCTGACTCTTCCCAAACCCATTCTACTACTTTCATCTTCAAAATAACCCTGCCTAAGCTCTCCCCTGCTCTTCCACATCTAGGTCACCCAAACCTCAGGTTACTGCCATGATCTCCCAAACAACCCTACTAAATTCTCCCTCATTTATCTCACCTTTGACTCACCCAAAACCCCTCCTGCTACTGTGATCTCCCTAACCCTTTCCACAGACTCTTCCCTCCTCTACTCATCCCAAGCCTCATCCTATTAATATAAACTCTCAATTAATAGTTTTGGATTCTTCCCTCCTCTACCCCTCCATTACTCTAGTCAATCCAACTAACAAGCTCACATATCCTCCGCTCAAATTAACTCAAAATAATACTAAAACTGTACTCATATTTCCCTATACTAATCCACCACTAATTCCTTTTGGGTTCCGGAGTAGCGTGCTACTCACTGAAAAGCGCTTTGACGCCTCATCAGGGGTAGTAAGTGCTAAATAAATACTATTACAATAACAAATACAACTGTATTTTGGAGAAATTCTAAACAGTCAATCAGCATTGGCATACCCAAACCCAGTCAGGATTGAAGCATTTCACAATCTCATAGCACAACTGCAATACAACCACACTTATACAGTAAAGTTGGTGATGAATCTGTTTGGGATGATGACTTCATGTATAGCAATAGTACCCAATGCCAGGCTCCACATGAGACCACTATAACAATGTCTCTCTCAACAATTGTCACAGGCACACTGTCAGATTCAGGATCTACTGTTGTTGGACCTCCAAACTCACCGCTCTCTGCAATGGTGAAATTCCACCAACCTATCAAAAGGGCAGCCCTTTCAGGACCCTACACCTCAGACCATAATCACAACAGGTGCATCAGTAATAGGTTGGGGAGCCCATCTCAACAACCTTTCTATACAGGGGGAATGGGACTCAATCCAACAAACCTATCACATAAACCACTTGGAATTACTAGCAGTATTCCTAGCCCTCAAAGCTTTTCAGACACAAATCCCACACAAAACCGTATTAATAAGGACCGACAATATGACTGCAATGTATTATCTGCAAAAACAGGAGGAGGGGGAGCACATTCATCACAATTGTTCCTTCTAGCACAGACAATTTGGAAATGGGCAAGTCACAATCGCATTCAGTTAGTGGCAGAGTATATCCCAGGGATACACAATCAACTAGTGGACCTCTTAAGCAGGACGCAACAAATACACAAATGGGAGATTCACCCACAGGTGATTCAACAATACTTCCAGATGTGGGGAACACCAGAAATAGACCTTTTTGCCACAAAAGGAAACGCAAAATGCCAAAGCTTCGCATCCAGGTACCCACACCCTCAATCCAAGGGAAGTTCTGTATGGGTGAATTGATCAGGTGCTTATGCTTTTCCACCTCTCCCATTAATTCCATTTCTGATCAAAAAGATGAAACAAACCTCACTCCCTATGATACTCATAGCTCCCACTAGGGCACGTCAATATTGGTACACAACACTGTTGGACCTGTCTATAGTACCACATCACAACCTACCAAACAAACCAAATCTGTTGACTCACAGGAGAGGTCAGATCGGACATCAGAATCTCAGTATACTCAACCTGGTGGTATAGCTCCTGAATTCATAGTTTGGCTACTTTCAACTTCCATCAGAATATATGGATATTCTAAAAGAAGCGCGCAAACCTACAACTAGACAATGTTATGCAGCAAAATGGAAACGTTTTGTCTACTATTGTCAGCCTAAAAACATTGACCCACTTCAAGCATCAGTACAAGATATTGTTTGCTATTTGTAACTTTTACAAAAAGCAAATCTTGCACATTCCTCTATTAGAATCCATTTAATAGCAATTGCTGCTTACCTCCAAAACAGACAACATACTTTCATGTTTAGGATTCCTGTAATAAAGGCTTTTATGGAGGGTCCTAAAAGGGTTATTCCACCTAGAGCTCTACCACCCTCTGTGTGAAATCTTAATATTGTACTCACCAGACTTATGGGGCCACCTTTTGAACCCATGCATTCTGATGGATACAACTACCTGTGGATTCCTCACCTAAAGAATTTTCCCCATGCGCCAGCATTCAACAGAAATTTTCTTCTAGCTCTGCACAATGACGATGACATCACAATTGCCCGATTCCCATGCGACGCCGTATGACGTCATCCAGGCAATAAGAGGTCCACGTCGACGTGCAGACGTCAGTTCCCTTTTTTCCATTCCTTCGGGTAACGTTTTTTTCTTCGAGGCTACCAGGGAGCTACTGTTTCACTTCGTGTGTTACAATGTCTCAGCCACGGAAGTCAGGTTTTAAACCCTGTAGGGAGTGCGGAGGCCGAATGTCGGTCACAGACCCACACAAGAATTGTTTGTGGTGTCTGAGCTCTGACCATGAGGTCGAAGCGTGCGGTTCATGTCAGCGCATGAATCCGAAGGCTCTCAAGGAGCGGGAGGCCAAGATGTTCTTGGCAAGGTCTAAGAAGAAGGAGAGACATCATTGTCGGGGGTCTTCTTCCAAGTCGTCGAAATCTCACAGGTGGCATCGAGACTCCCGACGCCTGCATGATTCACGACGATGGTCAAGTAAGGACCGTTCCCGCTCAAGGTTGCTGTCGGCTCGATGTCGAACGACTTGGGAAGTTAGTCCGACTGTGACACCTCTGCCTCAGACGACTCCTACTTCTCCGACGTCTCCACTGTCGGTCTTCGAAGTCGATCCTCACCAGGATCCGGCGGTCTCTCCGGCACAGATGGAGATGCCCGAACCGACACCTTATTGACGCCAAGGATTGAATCCAGGCTCCGCTTCAGGAGATTGGCTCGGAGGCTGCTAGAGGAGCAAGAGTATGAGAAGCAGCTCTTGGAAGATTGTGGAGCCCCTGGGAGACCTGCAGGGCTTGGACACGGCTAGTGGTTTGGACACTTCCCCGGAGTTCGACTTGACATCTCCGGGGGAGTACACTGAAGAGGCTGCCTCTTTCTATTCCGTGGTCAAGAAGGCGGCGGATTTTCTTGACCTTCCTCTTCCAGCTGCGGATGTTAAGACGAACATTCTTACGGAGGTTTTGCATCCTTCTTCAGCTGTGGCAGAGCCGCTTTTTCCTTTTAATGAGGCACTCATTGACCCAATTATAAAGGTGTGGAAGAAGCCTGTGACTTCTACAGCAGTAAACAGGTCTGTTGCGAGGAGGTATCGGGTGGCTCCTGGTGATCCAGCGTTCTTGTCCATACACCCGACTCCGGAGAGTTTGGTGGTGCAGGCTTCATGCTCCTCACGTTCTGATCCAGAATCTTTTCCAGGGGTTCCCGCGGACAGGGAGTCCAAGAGAATGGACCAATCTGCTAAGAAGGCGTTCTCTTCATGCAGCATGGCCCTCAAGTCAACTAATGCTACCTGTATCCTGGGCAGGTACATTTATGCTCTCATGGACGAGGCCAAGACACACTCTGCATTGCCTCAGGAGGTGCTTAACCTTTTGGTGGATGCTCAGGTGGCGGTGACCCAGGTTATCCAATCTGGGCTTGATACATCGGACTTTGTGGCCAGGGCTATGGGCACGTCCATAGCGACAAGACGGCATGCCTGGCTACGGTCTTCAGGATTCTCTTCCGATGTGCAGACAACCTTACTCGATCTGCCCTTTGATGGGGATAAACTGTTTGGGACAAAAGCTGACTCGGTTCAAAGAGAGTAGGGCCACGGCAAGCTCCTTGGGCTTGCAAACATCCACCTCCACTTCCTTGAGATCGTTTAGCAGGTTTAGGGGGTTTGGGCGTGGCTCTTCCTTTCGAGGGAGATTCCAGGCAGCAGGACAGCAACCGTCTACAGCTCACCCATATAGATCATTTAGGGGAAGGGGTAGAGTTCGTACCAGATGGGCCACCCAGCAGCACTCTGACTCTTCCTCTTCCTCTGGAGGGGTGCAGCAGGGAAAGCAGCCTTAGTCCTCCATCACTCCCTTTGCATGCATCTCCTGTAGGGGGGAGACTGGCTCAGTTTCTTCACATATGGGAGTCAATAACAACGGACTCCTGGGTCACCGATATTGTGGGGAAAGGTTATACTCTTCCCTTTCGGGAGTTTCCCCCTCCCAACCCTCCCCGCCCATCCTTCTGTTCGGAAGACCATCTTCTTTTACTACAACAGAAAGTGCTAATCCTTTTGTTGAAAGGTGCAGTAGAGTTGGTTCCAGAGCAGGAGAGGGATCAGGGCTGTTATTCAAGGTATTTCCTGATCCCCAAAAAGGATGGTCGGTTGAGGCTAATCCTGGACCTGAGGATTTTGAATTGGTTCCTCAAGCAGGAGAAGTTAAAAATGCTGACCCTAGCACAGGTTCTTTTGGCGTTGAATGAAGGGGATTGGATGGTGTCTGTCGACTTGCAGGATGCTTACTTTCATATCCCGACCCTCAAGTCGCACAGGAAGTATCTCCAGTTTGTGGTGGGGTCGCAACATTATCAGTTTGCGGTCCTTCTATTTGGTCTTACTTTGGCACCTCGAGTCTTCACATAGGTGATGGCGGTGGTTGCAGCAGAGCTCAGAAGAAGGGGGATAGCAGTATTCCCTTATCTGGACGATTGGTTGATCAAAGCCAAGTCTCCGGAGCTCCTGCGGCGTCACCTGCAGTCGACAACTCAGTTGTTGTTCGATCTGGGCTTTTCGGTGAATGTGCCCAAATCTCACCTGGAGCCCTCTCAGCGCCTCCTGTTCATAGAGGCAGTACTGGACACAATGTTGAATTGGGCTTTTCCTCCGCCGCAGCGGATTCAGGACATTCGGGCACTGATTCCAATGTTCCAGAATGGGGCGGTTGTTCCAGTCCTCAAGGTCCTTTGTCTGCTCGGTCTGTTCGCTTCTTGCATTCTGCTGGTCACTCATGCACGCTGGCACATGAGGGCTCTTTAGTGGTGCCTCCGCAGGCAGTGGTTTCAACACAAAGGAGATCTCGAGGAATCAATAAGGATCTCCAGAGATGCTCCAGCGGATCTTCAATGGTGGGATGCGCAGGGCAACCTTTCTCAAGGAAAGCCGTTCTCGCTGCCACTTCCGGTGGCCACAGTGATAACGGATGCCTCCACTCTAGGGTGGGGGCCTCATCTGGGGGACCTGGAGGTCAAAGCTCGTTGGTCTCCAGTGGAACAGAGGTTTCACATCAATCTGTTGGAATTGCAGGCGATACGTCTGGCTCTCAAGGCCTTCCTCTTTTTTGCTGGCTTTTAGACTCTGCACACTTTACCACTGCTAACCAGTGCTAAAGTGCCTATGCTCTCCCCCTTTTTAAACATGGTAACTTTGGATCATACCTGATTGGACTATTTAATTTACTTATAAGTTCCTAGTAATGTGCACTATATGTGCCTAGGGCCTGTAGATTAAATGCTACTAGTGGGCCTGCAGCACTGGTTGTGCCACCCACTTAAGTAGCCCCCTTAACCTTGTCTCAGGCCTGCCATTGCAAGGCCTGTGTGTGCAGTTTCACTGCCACTTCGACTTGGCATTTAAAAGTACTAGCCATGCCTAGAACTCCCCTTTTTCTACATATGTCACCCCTAATGTGTGCCCTAGGTAACCCCTAGAGCAGGGTGCTGTGTGGGTAAAAGGCAGGACATGTACCTGTGTAGTTATATATCCTGGTAGTGTAAAACTCCTAAATTCGTTTTTACACTGCTCCCTTCATAGGCTAACATTGGGGCTGCCCTCATACCTTGTTGAAGTGGCAGCTGCTGATCTGAAAGGAGCAGGAAGGTCATATTTAGTATGGCCAGAATGGTAATACAAAATCCTGCTTACTGGTGAAGTCGGATTTAATATTACTATTCTAGAAATGCCACTTTTAGAAAGTGAGCATTTCTTTGCACTTAAATCTTTCTGTGCCTTACAATCCACGTCTGGCTGGGCTTGGTTGACAGCTCCTTGTGCATTCACTCAGACACACCCCAAACACAGGGTACTCAGCCTCACTTGCATACATCTGCATTTTGAATGGGTCTTCCTGGGCTGGGCTGGGAGGGTGGAGGGCCGGCTCTCACAAAAAGGACTGCCACACCCCCTACTGGGACCCTGGCAGACAGGATTGAACTGAAAGGGGACCTAGTGCACTTCTTAGCCACTCTTTGAAGTCTCCCCCACTTCAAAGGCACATTTGGGTATAAAACAGGGCCTCTGCCCTACCTCATCAGACACTTGCTGGAGAGGAAACCTGAACCAGAAACTACATCCTGCCAAGAAGAACTGCCTGGCTGCTCAAAGGACTCACCTGTCTGCTTTCTACAAAGGACTGCTGCCTTGCTGTTGGCCTGCTGCCTTGCTGAACTCTTGTCTGGCTGTGAAAGTGCTCTCCAAGGGCTTGGATAGAGCTTGCCTCCTGTTCCCTGAAGTCTCAGGACCATAAAGACTGAAAGCCCAAAAATTTTTTTCGACGCACAGCTTGTTCCGCAGCGAGAAAAACGCCGCACACTGACGCTGATCGACGCAACGCCTTCGGGACAACCGGAACTTCAACGCACGGCATCGCAAGGACAACGCCGCCCGACCTCCAGAGGAGAAATCGACGCGACGCCTGCTGTGAGAGCGAAACTTCGACTCGGACCGCCATGAACAGGATGGCGGTAGGGGGTGTCTGAATCCCCATGGCGGCGGAGCGCGCTCCGCCGCCATGGAGGATTCAATGGGGCAGCGGTAAACCGGCGGGAGACCGCCGGTTTACCCTTTCTGACCGCGGCTGAACCGCCGCGGTCAGAATGCCCTCAGGAGCACCGCCAACCTGTTGGCGGTGCTCCCGTGGTCGGTGACCCTGGCGGTCACCGGCCGCCAGGGTCAGAATGACCCCCTTTATATCACTTTTCAGTGATATCTTTACAAATTCACATTGCAACTTTATTCGTTTTGACCTACAATTATCCTGATAAATATTATATATTTTTCTAAACACTGTGTGGTGTATTTTTGTGGTGCTATATGGTGGTATTGTATGATTTATTGCCCAAATACTTTACACATTGCCTTCTAAGTTAAGCCTGACTTCTCGTGCCAAGCTACCAGAGGGTGGGCACAGGCTAATTTTGGATTGTGTGTGACTTACCCTGACTAGAGTGAGGGTTCTTGCTTGGACAGAGGGTAACCTGACTGCCAACCAAAAACCCCATTTCTCCACTGTGTGGTGTATTTTTGTGGTGCTATATGGTGGTATTGTATGATTTATTGCCCAAATACTTTACACATTGCCTTCTAAGTTAAGCCTGACTTCTTGTGCCAAGCTACCAGAGGGTGGGCACAGGCTAATTTTGGATTGTGTGTGACTTACCCTGACTAGAGTGAGGGTTCTTGCTTGGACAGAGGGTAACCTGACTGCCAACCAAAAACCCCATTTCTAACACTCGGGTCCTGAGGAAGATTCGCCAAGACCAGGCCATAAGTCATCTTAATAGCTCTGGATTGGAAGAAGGGTGTGATACTCAGAGCTCCTCCAACTCTCTCTGTGCCCTCCGCTCCGTCTCCCTTGCAGGACAGACCTCCTCTCACAATTGCAGGGGGAGGTTCTACACCCCCACCTCCAGAGCCTGCACCTGCATGCCTGGAGATTGAACAGGGCAATCTGAGTACTTTTTCTCTCCCACCTGAGGTGGTGGACGTTATATTATCGGCCAGGCGACACTCCACCAAATCTATCTATGCAAGCAGGTAGGCTAAATTTGTGACTTGGTGTGGAGAGAATCAAATTGATCCCTTGAGTGCCCACTTATCTGACATTCTGTTGTTTGTGTTATCTTTGGCGCAGAGGGGTTGTGCAGTTGCCACTGTTAAGAGTTATTTGTCCATGCTGTCAGCCTTCCTGTGCCTTCCAGACCAACCCTCCTTGTTTACGTCCCCAATAGTTTTGAGTTTCATTAAGGGTCACACTAACAAGTTTCCGCCTACTCCATTCATTATGCCACAGTGGGATTAAAACTTAGTGTTGACCTTTCTGATGGGTTCACCGTTTGAACCGATGCATTCTTGTCCCTTGTGGCTTTTAGTTTAAATGTTTTTCTAGTTGCCATTACATCTGCTAGAATAGTGAGTGAGCTCCAGGCTCTTAGTGTGGAACCCCCATATACTTCCTTTTATGGGGACAAGGTGGTGTTAAGGACCAAGGCGGCTTTCTTACCGAAGTTTGTTACACCCTTTCATTTAGGACAGTCCATCACACTTTCTTCCTTCTATCCTCCACCTCATCCATCAAAGGAGGAAGAAAGGCTACACCGACTTGACCCAAGAAGAGCATTGAGCTTGTTTGTCGACAGGACGAGGGAATTCAGACAGGACAATCAGCTCTTCGTCGGTTACGTGGGAAAGAGGAGAGGCAAAGCTGTCCACAAGAGAACGCTTTCCAGGTGGGTCGTTCTTTGCATCAAATTGTGTTATTCTTTAGCAAAGTAGGAACCTGTGGGGCTACCAGCCCATTCCACCAGGGCTAAGGCGGCTTCCTCGGCCTTAGCTAGAGGTGTTCCTGTGGTTGACATCTGCAAGGCGACAACTTGGGCATCCCTCCACACATTTGCCAAACATTATTGTTTGGATTCCGAAGTCAGGAGGGATGGCCATTTTGCACGGTCAGTGCTGCAGAATTTCTTGGTTTGACCAATCAGGCACCCACCACCGAGTGCGGTACTGCTTTGGGACTCTATTCTTTAGGTGAGGAATCCACAGGTAGTTGAATCCATCAGAAGAACAAGTTACTTACCTTCGGTAACGCCTTTTCTGGTGGATACACTAGCTACCTGTGGATTCCTCCTTTGATTGATGTGTTCATATCACATCTGTAGTGTCAATGTTCACCTGTTCGCCTCAAAGGCACGTAATAAATGGTGATAACTGACGTCTGCACGTCGATGAGGACCTCTTATTGCCTGGATGACATCATACGGCCTCGCGTGGGAGTCGGGCAATTGTGACGTCATCGTCGACATGCAGAGCTAGAAGAACATTTCCATCTAATGCTGGCGCATGGGGAAAATTCTTTAGGTGAGGAATCTACAGGTAGCTAGTGTATCCACAGAAAAGGCGTTACCGAAGGTAAGTAACTTGTTCTTCTTGCCCTCTTCAGATTTTATCATGGAAGGTTGATGTTTTGGTAGCAATTACTTCTTTAGGTAGAGTTAGTGAAATTCATGAGTTCACTTTAGAGGAACCTTTCTTTCAAATGCACAAACATAAAATAGTTCCTAGGACAAACCCAATATTCCTATCAAAACTGGTTTCATCTTTTCATATCAATCAGTCAACCAGTGAAATTGCCAGTCTTCTTTCCACAGCCAGTTTCAGTTGCCGAAAAAGCTTTTCACATCCTTGATGTTAAAAGAGCTCTCATGTACTATATAGACAGAACAACAGATTTGAGAAAATCCAAACAATTCTTTGTGGCATTTCAACAACCTCACAAAAGTAACCCCATTAAAAAAATAGATGAGCATCATGGATTATCAAATGTATACAAACTTGCTATCTTAAAGCTAAAAGATAGTTACCAGTAACTCCTTACGCTCATTCCACTAGGAAGAAAGGGGCTTCAATGGCATTCTTAGGCAATATACAAATGGTAGACATATGTAAAGCAGCCACATGGTCTACATCACACACATTTACTAAACACTACTGTGTGGATGTATTATCTCGACAACAAGCAAATGTTGGACAAGCAGTGCTTAAAACAATATTTCAAACTACTACAACTCCTAGAGGCTAGCCACTGCTTCTTTTAGGAGGGGACTGCTTTACAGTCTATGCAAAGCATGTGTATCTATGGCTACACAGGCCATTGAACAGAAAATTTTACTTACCAAGTAGACATCTGTTTGTGACATGTAGTGCTGTAGATTCACATGCACCCTCCCTCCTCCCCGGAAGCCTGTGGCCGTTGTAGTACTATATATTGTAAATACATATATACATTGCATAGACATCTCATTTAGTTACTATATATGTGCATATACACTTGTACACTCTTTACTTCACCCTCCTGTGGGAAAACAATCTAACAGGACTCGATGCCCATGCACACTATCACCGAGAGGAAGAGTTACTCGATCTTGTGACTTGAAAACATTCTTCGAATAAAAACAACTTTTAACACTTTGAGTCCAACACTAGATGGCAGACTTATGCAAAGCATGTGAATCTACAGCACTACATGCCACGAACAGATGTCTACTGGGTAAGTAACATTTTCCATATTGTGTGTCGATATGTCCAAAGGGAGATATAACAATGCTAGTCCAGTAGTAGTGCTGTAATAAAGAATCCTTTAACGTGTGGTTCTTTTCTTGTGCTTGAGTAACTGTCTTGACTACTGTGGTATTGCAAGTGCTTTACATTCCTCTTGGATAAGCTTCATCTGCTCGCCTCAGCTACCCCTAGAGAGCTTTTGCTATTGGGACACCTATTCATTATCACTAAGGGCTGCCTGAACTCAGTATAAGGTGCCATATCATAGATGTACACCATGAACTGAGCCAGCCTACTACAGGAAGTATATAATTTCCTGACAGATTGGCAATCCATCGCAAAAGACACCTGCGTTCTAAATGTTGTATAGAATGGGTATTGTCTCAAATTTACCAGTCCTCCACCAAATATACCACCAAACCCATCCTCAACATCAGAAGATGCTGTGCTTGAAAGTAAACGTCATAAAGAAAGACCCCAAGAAAGAATACCAAAGTGAAGCCACAGCACTCAAAACTTAGTCCCAACAAGTATTCTTTGTCTGTATTAAAAATTGCAGGAGTTCTTCATGGAATATAAGTTCTTCTTTATTGAGCACTTGTGATAACAACAAAACCACTGATGTGTAAAAGTCCTTAGTTGACAATTCCTTTGCTTAACAGCCAAAACGTGTTTCGTCACTAATGTGACTTTTTCAAGGCAAGAAAAAACATCTTATGGTGCAACCCATCTTATGATATAGATCATCAAATCATATGCAAACTGCTATGCAAGGAAGAGTAAGCCTGAAGAATTTCTTACACTTATCTCACATTCAAATTTAATCAAGATGGCAGATGAGTTCAAAAAAGTCTGTAGTCAAATAATAATAAGTTTGTATGTGGGACCATAATAAGTCTCCATCTGTATATAGAGTCGAACTACCAAGACTCCTCGCTGTCAGGTGTCGTGACGGGGCCACTCACCTGAAAAGCAGGATGTTTGCAAGGGCGATGGTATGCACCCGACCTCCTGGAAACACCTCTTGGCACTTCCTGGTGGACACAGAAACCTCCGGCAGGTCTCCCAAAAGGAAAGGGGGAGTTGAAGAGAAAGAGACAAAACACTGCCACGTCTTGCCGGTCCAGCCAGGCACCCTGTATCTTCGGGGGGGCAGGTCGTTGTTGACAGAGTGATAGGAGAGTTTAGTGCACTGAACTTCCTTGAAACGGAATCTCTCTTTCTGATATGTGCACGGGAGCGGTAGAAGAACACCAGGATGCTCCAGCACTTTTCTTGGATAATAATAACTGTTGGCAAAATTAGTAACACTGTATTACCAAAAACCCAAACTGAGTACCATAACAGTAAGTACTGCAACAGTAGGGCTGGTTTCACAGAGATTCACTGTTGCACACTACAATTAGAACTGTGGTTGCACTTATCATGCACAAGAAAGACAAACAAGGGCATTAATTATATCACGTATAACTTTCCTGCATGCATAGGGTTAAACTAAAAGGAACAAAAACAATCCACGAAACGCAAATGTCCACTCTGAGTTTAAACAGTTAGGGTGACACAGTTTGGTTTGGTTTCACTGTGTGTGTGGAAAACCCTTCAAAAACAAATTTCTCAAACCTGAAACACAGGCATGAATGACACAATTTAAATCCAAGAGTTATGCTATTAGAGAAAGTCACGTAAATGCTCTTTTAAAATTACAATGTCAGTTTTTGTAGTACTTGAGCTCAAGCGGATTTCCTGTAGCACATTTAGGCAAGTAACTACAATAATAATGATTCAGAAATGCATTTGTCTCTTCAAGATAAGCACTTTTCCAAAATACGATGTCTGAAATACATCAGCTGTTTTAGGAAAGCGCAGCACTCAAAGAACAAACTCCCTGGAGAATACAGTCACTTAGCTGCAGTCTTTTCCGGAGTGCTGGAGGAATGCCTGGTGTCAGCTGGTACAGGAACGAAGAAAAGAATTGCCTCAAAAGTCCTAAAAACGAGGATAACAGCAGGGGCTGGACTGCCAAATCAAATGCTGAGATCAGGAAGCAAAACAAAGCCAAGCAGGGAGGCATGCTTCACTCTGCTATTTATAGCCAATCAGGAAAGCAGTTGAGTTTCCACATGTGGAAGAGTCACCACACCCAGTTAGAAGCACATGTCTACACCACACCCAATTAGCAGCACATGTCTACACCTGATCACATTAGCAAACAAGCATTGGTAAAACAAGCATTGATAAAACCAATTCTGTAACCCAGCACATTATGTTTACTTAGAAACATGAACGTTTAACCAAGAACAGAGATATGATTTAACCCTAATCCCTGGGGATGCTGACAGATAACGCAGGAGGCACCTTAGGGATTCCTGACATCAGGCTGCCGCACTGAAAGAATGAATAGAGGCCCATTCTAGATCTGAAGACAGCCAACAAATGGATTCGGAGAGAGAAATTACAAATGCTGGCATTTCATTAGATTTATCCCAAAATAGATCACGGTGACAGACTCTGTGCTATAGACCTCCAAGACACATATTTTCACATTCCAATAGCCAGAAAACACTGCAGATTTTTGTGTTTTGTCATAGGCCAGGATCACGACCAGGAAAACTTGCTTCTGTTTGGCCCCAAATCAGTCCCCAGAACATTCTTGCAGTGCATGGCAGTGGTTGCTGCACATCTCTGTAAGCTCCTAAGATTTGTCTATCCATACCTAGATGACTGGCTGATCAAAGTGTCAACACTGCAAGAAATCGCACATCACTATCAGGTAACGAGCAATCTCTAAAGATTAGGTCTACATGTCAATCACCGCAAGTCAACATCCAGTCTGTACATAATCAATACAGTTCAAGCAAGAGTGTATCCTCCAGAGCAGAGACTGTTATCAATCCGTCTGAAGTGCCATTCTCTCAAGAAAGCCTCATCCCATGGTTAGAACAGTTTTATCCCTCCTTGGCTTGATGGCTTCATACACTTTTTCTAACTCTGAATGCCCACCTCCACATGAGGCCACTTCAGGAGTGTCTGGAGGGTCAGTGGGACAAATATTCAGGCAATAGGGAGGACGATCCCTCTTTCTTCCAAGGCAATGCAGTCTCCGAACTGGTGGAGCTCTCCAACAAACCTACTTCAAGGGATGCACTTTTGTTAGGAGGTTCCATGTCAGATGATAGTCACAGATACCTCTGTCATGCTGGGGAGCTCATATGGGTCACCTACAAATTCAGGTAACATGGTCTCCGAAGGGGATGACCTAGCATATCAATCCCTTCAAGTTACAAGCAGTTCGCTTAGCATTAAATGCTTTTCTCCCGTCCTTCAAACCACAATACCTGCTTATTCAAACAGACAAAATGACCATCATGTACCACCTCAACAAGTGGGGATGGACAAGATCAAGACAGTTATCTCACGAAGTCCAGAGAGTTTCGAATTGGCTGATAGCCAGGCACCTGCAGATCACTGCATCCCACCTCCCAGGTATTCAAAATGTTCTCACAGATTATTTAACCAGAGTCCTCCAGGAAAACCACTACTGGGTCCTTCGTGACAGCATTTTCAGTATGTGGGGAGCTCCCCATATAGACCTGGTCACCACTGCATAAAAAAAAGTGGCAGGCTTTGCCTCGAGATATTTCAACCAGCCACTCTGGGGAATGCCCTATGGATGGACTGGTCAGGCAAATTTCTCTACTCCTTTCCTTCTGACTTTTTATTCCATCAATACTGATCAAACTGTCTTACTCGAGGGCCAGAATGATCTTGATAGCTCCCGAGTAGCCTGACAATGGTGGTTCACAGCCTTCTCCACATGTCAGAGCGTCCACATATGAGGTTGCTGTGAAGACCGGACCATCTCACAAAGTTCAGATGCCAGATGCTTCATCCTAATCCCTCTTCTTTGAGTTTGGCAGCATGGATCCTGATCTAGTGCCATACAGGGCATTTGAATCTGCCACATGACTATATGGACATTCTGAAGGAAGCTAGTGTTCTAACAAGAACTTTGGTCCTTATATTTTGAATGCTTCTGGCTCCCGTTGGCATGTCTTTGTCCCCCAAGGATCCACAGTTGCCTCGAGTTGGGATTCTGTCGGTCGGTTCACCCTCAATGCTGTCCGGTCCCTCAAACCTGCTATGGGTTATGCACCAGCTTTGCTACCACCTTCAGATCTGCCACCAGTTTTTGATACTGATGCTGGTGCCCATTACACCAGAAGAGCAGAGGAGGATCCACTACCTATAATGGTCTCAGACTCTGGGCCTGCTTTGAATCAACCTCGACCAAGGCTCCTCTCCAAGCCTATGGGGGCGCAGCATATCACCAATGCTTCAGACTCCAATACCTTGTTCTTACTACCTGTTTGGGTCACATTCCGATAATAATGACTATGTTGAACATGAGAACTTCATCCCTCAGTATGATGAGGATAATTGAAATGCTGAATTACAGGATGCCTGTAGTCTGGATACTTCCCAGACACTGGGTGGGCTGCAGAGCCACTTGACCTGCAGCAGCTACCAACAATGGAGGTTAAAACTAAAGTCTTAAAGCTGGTTTTCAGCCTGGCCAGGCACCTATTGAATCTCTACTATCATTTACTGAGATATATACAGATTCTTTCTTAGGTTCTTATGCATGTTTGGGTTCCCCAATTAATAGAAAGGTAGCATGTCAACACAGACAAGCACCAGGTGATCCTGATTTACTTGACACCACACCCTATGCCTGAGAGCTTTGTGCTCAGTTAATGCCAGCTGTCTTCTAGGCTGCTATAGTCATGCTTTAGTTGATGCGGTTGGCCAAATGCTTCCAGCAGTTTCAGAGAACCACCAGATATATTTAGCCAAAGTCATGGAGGAAGGGCAAACTGCTGCATAATTTGTGATACGGACTGGTCTTGACACAGCACACTGCTTGAGTCGCGCAATGGACACGAGCGTGGTGCTTCAGTGCGACGTTTGGAAGATGTCTATGGGCTTCGCTGTGAATGTTGAGGCATCTTTGAGTGACATGCCATTTAATGGCTCTTGCATTTTTGTTGAAAAAGCGGACTCTGCCCTGGAACCTTTTTGAGAGAGTTGTGCCACAGAATGCTTTCTGGAGATGTCTAACCCTGCTAGACAATTCTCACAGCAGTTTTCCCCTTTTCGTGGTTACGCTAGGGGTTTTCAATACTGCCAAAGCCAAACCCTGCCGAAGGCAAAACAGTCTGCTCAGTCATTTCGTGACCGCAGCTGCAACACCCAGGCAATCGAGGGCAATGTGCAGCTTAGCGCTCACCCCACCGGCATATACAAAAGCTAAACAGCTTTAGACTGTCCTGTTCAACACACACCCACCTTACTGGGGCCATGATCAGACATATCCTCCAAGGGTTGCAGGCCATAATTTAGGTGCATTGGTCCTCCAATAGGAAAGCAAGGTTACCTGCTATTTCTTTCTGCTCCGCCACACTTGCCCCTCCTTCCCATCAACAAAGCTGACCAAGGAACACTCACCTTTATCAGCAGGAAGTGCAGGCTCATTTGGTCAAAGGAGCTGTAGAGGTATTTCCAGCCTCAAATTTAGGAACCTGGTGTTGCTACTCCTACTCCCTTGTGCCAAAGAATGAAGGCCTTCGTCCAATTTTAGATCTTTTCCCACTGTATGCCTTCCTGCGGAAGGACACATTTATGATGCTGATGCTGACCCTGGTCTTGTCTGCCCTAGATCCAGGAGACTGAATGATGGTGCTGGTCCTACAGGATGCGCATTTTCATATACCTGTCCGGCGGGCCCAGAGGCATTCTCTGCAGTTCAGTGGTATAGGAGCCATTTCAATTTACCATGCTCCACTTTACCCTTACTAGTGCCCCATTGAGCTCCATATAAGTGATAGCAGTGGTTACAGCCCACCTTTAGAGGTCTGGTGTGTGCCAGTTTTTCCATACTTTGACAATTGGCTTTTAAAGACTGATTCACCCCAGGCAGTCATAAACCACCTCTAAATATCATCAAACCTAACATCGTCCGAGGTTATTATCAACATGCCAAAGTCACACCTGTCTTGTTCTCAAATGCTCCCTTTCATCGGAGCTATCCTGGATAGGGTTCAGTTATCCCTTTACCTCTGAGCAGAGTGTCCAGGACATTTGCGCTATGATCCCTATGCTTCATCCTCTGTCCTGGTTCTCTGGGAGGATGGTCTTGATTTTGCCCTCATGCATCCTGCTATTCCAATGTGCCAGATGGCTCTTGCGAGCCTTGCAGAGAGATTTGAAGTATCAGTGGGCCAGCACCAGGGGATCTCTAAGGTTCCATCCAGGTTTTGGAGGAGACTGCGAAAGTTCTGCAGTTGTAGCTGCTGGACCACAGTTGGACCAGCGGCAGATCTCTGTCCCACCAGAGTTGACAGTGGTGACGGATGTATTACTGCTGGTTTGAGGAGGCCATATGGGAGAGTTGGTGTACAGAGGATTCTGGCCAGAGACTCGTCTCCACATCAGTTTGTTGCTATTGTGGGCAACTTGCTTGGCATTGAAGGACGCGTCTCCAACTATCAAAGAGATTGGTGCAGGTTCATTGACTACACTAGTTGCATGTGGTACTGCGACAAGCAGGATGGATGAGGTTCTGTGCCAGAAGGCTCTATACCTCTGGAACTGGCTGAAATGTCAGACCATTTCTCTGATTGTGCACCAGCTGGCAAGATCTTTCAATGCCAGGGCCAATATTAGGCGATGACGCCTAGTGAACAGCAACTGGCTGTTACACCAGAAAGTGGAACTTCAAAGAACCATAACTTGATCACTTTGCCACAGCTGAGAACGTGGCATGCCCAGGTTTCTTGTTCCCAAGATGTCTCTCTCTGAGATGAGTTCAGCACAGAGTAGAGTACAAGACCCCTGTATGCCTTACTGCCACTACCTACAAAGTAGACACAAAGTCACACAACACCATCTTCTAGGATGCAGGAGTATCAGAAAGAGCATTACCAAAGGTATGTAACTTTAATTTTTCTTTTTTGATACTTATTCCCATGTACCAGTCTGTATCTGAAAAAGTTTTCAAAGCAGTTCCTTCCCTTTAGTTTCAGGTGGCAGTGTTTGGCTTTGCTGTGGATCCGTGATGCTTCCCAGTTGGTGATACCACAGATACAGTATAAGACGTCATGAGTACCAGTCAATTTTTTGGATGGCTAGGTTCAATTGCAGATCATGAGTTTTGATGGTAAGCACTGGTTGAGAATGCTGGCAGGTAATGCGAAAGAGTCAAAGTGGAGCTGTGACCTGTGATTTGAGATTGACCTCTTCTGCAAGGAGGACCCACCAAATGTACTTCCTTGCACCAGTTTAACAGGCAAGTTCATCAGGCTCAATCGGCCTCAGTCTTTTCCACTGTATCAATGACTTGCTCTGACAAAGTCAGCAGGCTGCTGCCTTATTTATTTTTGTTGTACAAACCTACACCTAGGAGAATCTTTCTAGGTTTTTCTTGCAAGTGCCAATATATTCTTGGGTTGGTGGCCAGCTGACTTCATTTGGGTTGATCCGTTAGAGATCACCTAGGACCTGCATGTCTTTCAGATTGTGGAAGAGTTGTTTCCTCCACCACCTATTCCAACTTCAGACTCCCACCTGCCTGTACCTCACATCTCGTCTTTATGAAAACTGTTTTGATTCACCCTCAGAATTTGGTTATTGCATTGGTTCTATCAGCAGAAAATCTACTTTATCATAGCTATTTTATCATACCTAAGACAAAGGTTTGTCTGAGGTTTGCTAGATCTATTGTTCCCCAAATTTATGAGAAGGGATATGTTCTGAATGGTGTGTCTGCCTCAGTGTAGGAGGCTGGACTGGCTTGTAGTGAGTACCTAGGGGTACTTGCACCTTGCACCAGGCCCAGTTATCCCTTATTAGTGTATAGGGTGTCTAGCAGCATAGTCTGATAGATAATGGTAGCTTAGCAGAGCAGCTTAGGCTGAACTAGGAGACGAGTGAAGCTACTACAGTACCACTAGTGGCATATGCACAATATCATAAGAAAACACAATACACAGATATACTAAAAATAAAGGTCCTTTATTTTTATGACAATATGCCAAAAGTATCTCAGTGAGTACCCTCAGTATGAGGATAGCAAATATACACAAGATATATGTACACAATACCAAAATATGCAGTAATAGTCTTAGAAAACAGTGCAATGTATAGTTACAATAGGATGCAATGGGGACACATAGGGATAGGGGTAACACAAACCATATACTCCAAAAGTGGAATGCGAACCACGAATGGACCCCAAACCTATGTGACCTTGTAGAGGGTCGCTGGGACTATTAGAAAATAGTAAGGGTTAGAAAAATAGCCCACCCCAAGACCCTGAAAAGTGAGTGCAAAGTGCACTAAAGTTCCCCAAAGGACATAGAAGTCGTGATAGGGGAATTCTGCAGGAAAGACACAAACCAACAATACAACAACGATGGATTTCCAGTCGTGGGTACCTGTGGAACAAGGGGACCAAGTCCAAAAGTCACAAGCAAGTCGGAGATGGGCAGATGCCCAGGAAATGCCAGCTGTGGGTGCTAAGAAGCTGCTACTGGACAGTAGAAGCTTAGGTTTCTGCAGGAACGACAAGGGCTAGAGACTTTCCCTTTGGAGGACGGATCCCTCACACCGTGGAGAGTCGTGCAGAAGTGTTTTCCCGCCGAAAGACTGCCAACAAGCCTTGCTAGCTGCAAATCGTGCGGTTGGTGTTTTTGGATGCTGCTGTGGCCCAGGAGGGACCAGGATGTCACCAATTGCGTCAGGGGACAGAGGGGGCGTCGAGCAAGACAAGGAGCCCTCTCAGCAGCAGGCAGCACCCGCAGAAGTGCCAGAAACAGGCACTACGAGGATGCGTGAAACGTTGCTCACCCGAAGTCGCACAAAGGAGTCCCACGTCGCCGGAGGACAACTTAGGAGGTCGTGCAATGCAGGTTAGAGTGCCGTGGACCCAGGCTGGACTGTGCACAAAGGATTTCCGCCGGAAGTGCACGGAGGCTGGAGTAGCTGCAAAAGTCGCGGTTCTCAGCAATGCAGTCTGGCGTGGGGAGGCAAGGACTTACCTCCACCAAACTTGGACTGAAGAGTCACTGGACTGCGGGAGTCACTTGGACAGAGTTGCTGGATTCAAGGGACCTTGCTTGTCGTGCTGAGAGGAGACCCAAGGTACCAGTGATGCAGTTCTTTGGTGCCTGCGGTTGCAGGGGGACGATTCCGTCGACCCACGGGAGATTTCTTTGGAGCTTCTAGTGCAGAGAGGAGGCAGACTACCCCCACAGCATACACCACCAGGAAAACAGTTGTGAAGGCGGCAGGATCAGCGTTACAGAGTTGCAGTAGTCGTCTTCGCTACTATGTTGCAGTTTTGCAGGCTTCCAGCGCGGTCAGCAGTCGATTCCTTGGCAGAAGGTGAAGAGAGAGATGCAGAGGAACTCGGATGAGCTCTTGCATTCGTTATCTAAGGAATCCCAAGAGACAGAGACACTAAATAGCCAGAAAAGAGGGTTTGGCTACCTAGGAGAGAGGATAGGCTAGCAACACCTGAAGGAGCCTATCAGGAGGAGTCTCTGACGTCACCTGATGGCACTGGCCACTCAGAGCAGTCCAGTGTGCCAGCAGCACCTCTGTTTCCAAGATGGCAGAGGTCTGGAGCACACTGGAGGAGCTCTGGGCACCTCCCAGGGGAGGTACAGGTAAGGGGAGTGGTCACTCCCCTTTCCTTTGTCCAGTTTCGCGCCAGAGCAGGGCTAAGGGGTCCCTGAACCGGTGTAGACTGGCTTATGCAGAAATGGGCACCATGTGTGCCCATGAAAGCATTTCCAGAGGCTGGGGGAGGCTACTCCTCCCCTGCCTTCACACCATTTTCCAAAGGGAGAGGGTGTAACACCCTCTCTCAGAGGAAGTCCTTTGTTCTGCCATCCTGGGCCAGGCCTGGCTGGACCCCAGGAGGGCAGAAGCCTGTCTGAGGGGTTGGCAGCAGCAGCAGCTGCAGTGAAACCCCGGGAAAGGCAGTTTGGCAGTACCAGGGTCTATGCTACAGACCACTGGGATCATGGGATTGTGCCAACTATGCCAGGATGGTATAGAGGGGGCAATTCCATGATCATAGACATGTTACATGGCCATATTCGGAGTTACCATTGTGAAGCTACATATAGGTAGTGACCTATATGTAGTGCACGCGTGTAATGGTGTCCCCGCACTCACAAAGTCCGGGGAATTGGCCCTGAACAATGTGGGGGCACCTTGGCTAGTGCCAGGGTGCCCTCACACTAAGTAACTTAGCACCCAACCTTTACCAGGTAAAGGTTAGACATATAGGTGACTTATAAGTTACTTAAGTGCAGTGTAAAATGGCTGTGAAATAACGTGGACGTTATTTCACTCAGGCTGCAGTGGCAGGCCTGTGTAATAATTGTCAGAGCTCCCTATGGGTGGCAAAAGAAATGCTGCAGCCCATAGGGATCTCCTGGAACCCCAATACCCTGGGTACCTCAGTACCATATACTAGGGAATTATAAGGGTGTTCCAGTAAGCCAATATAAATTGGTAAAATTGGTCACTAGCCTGTTAGTGACAATTTGAAAGAAATGAGAGAGCATAACCACTGAGGTTCTGATTAGCAGAGCCTCAGTGAGACAGTTAGTCATAACACAGGTAACACATTCAGGCACACTTATGAGCACTGGGGCCCTGGCAGGCAGGGTCCCAGTGACACATACAACTAAAACAACATATATACAGTGAAAAATGGGGGTAACATGCCAGGCAAGATTGTACTTTCCTACACTCAGGAACTGCAGGGCTGTAATTAGGACTTTTTTTTATCTCTAGAGTTTCCAGATGTGCTCTTCATGTTACAGAAAGTGTTAAGGAGTTAAGTAATTGGAACTTGTGCTATACAAAACACACACGACCAACTTAATGTCTCAGACAGTGCTTGAACTTTGTGAATGAATAACATCGCTAGTTTGCGGTTTCACCACTCGGTCTATCTTCATTGGTGGTGCGTCTTACGTTGCTGTGGTGGTGCAGCTTGGCCCTAGGATCCCTGAATGCTCTGTATTCTTGGCAGATGCACACACCCCCTTTGAGACGTGGCCAGCAAGATCTTACCCAGATGGCTCTGATTAATTTCGAAATGTCCTAACAATCTATTCAGAGAGGGTGCTGCAAAATGTGTTGAGGACCCTCTGTGACACAATGGACTTTATGGTCTGTGCCATGGGGAAAAGGCATCTCCCTCCTCATCCACCGTAAGCGCCCCCAAGATGCTTTAATCTACTCTCCTATTGCAATGTGTGGCCACAAGGGGGGTGTAAGGAAATGCCTCCTTGGCATGGTTACCCCCTAAAGTTTTGCCTTTGTTGATGCTAAGTTATGATTGAAAGTGTGCTGGGACCCTGCTAACCAGGCCCCAGCACCAGTGTTCTTTCCCTAAACTGTACCTTTGTCTCCACAATTGGCACAGCTCTGGCACCCAGATAAGTCCCTTGTAACTGGTACCCTGGTACCAAGGGCCCTGATGCCAGGGAAGGTCTCTAAGGGCTGCAGCATGTTTTATGCCACCCTAGGGACCCCTCACTCAGTACATACACACTGCTTGCCAGTTTGTGTGTGCTGGTGGGGAGAAAATGACTAAGTCGACATGGCACTCCCTTCAGAGTGCCATGACAACATCACACTGCCTGTGGCATAGGTAAGTCACCCCTCTAGCAGGCCTTACTTCCCTAAGGCAGGGCACACTATACCACAGGTGAGGGCATATGTGCATGAACACTATGCCCCTACAGTGTCTAAGCAAAACCTAACACATTGTAAGCGCATTTTCAATTTGTTGTTCTACCCTTCAGCCTCCCCTCTACTCCTCTGGTGTTGACAAAAATTACGATATTCCCATACCTTGACTGACTGCTCAAGGTGGGCTTTTGTAGTCAGTCACAGACCACCTCCAGATGACGGCCACTCTTCTCTCATCCTTGGGGTTTCCATCTGCGAGCAGGGGATCCCCTTCTCAGAGGCCCTTCTGAAGGCTGCAGGACTCCCCACCCCTGCACAAGGACCTTCTAGATAGAGCCCTGAGTTCCGGCGCACACGGTTCTGGGGCTTCTTTGAGTCCTGGCCTCCTGCATTCTTCTGGTGCCCGGTTGGCACAGGTGTACATTTTAGTTGAACCTCTGCTTTAAGTGGGCACACAGGTTCTGCCTTTTAGAGATCAATATCTCGAAGGCTCCCTCTATTGAAAAAGACAAGTTTGGATCTGCTAAATCCCAATACCTATAGACCCTTCCCTGTACTTCCAGAGATGGGAAGATGTTAGAATCTTGGGTTAATGCACAAATCAGCAATTTTATTGTAGTCAACCACAGCTTGCACCCATCTCAGTCCGCTGTGGCACAAGCTCGGGGCTTCAGTGTCGTGTCATGCTGTCCACGCTCTATAGGTGTTTGCCTTCAACGACATGGATAATTCCGTCACTGCCAATTTTCAAGGCTGCCTTTTGGCTTTGACAGAATGGATGTTTACGAGCTGCCTTTGCTTGACCACATCCGAGATTCTAGTCTTTGGCGCTTCATCACCACGTGCACAGCAAAGTTCTGGCCATTTGAACTGGGACCGCTCCCAGCCCTAATTGTAGTGGCCAAGAACTCGGGAGTCAAAATCGATATCTCCCTTTTTCAGACCTCTTGTGTAAGTAAATGCCTCCTTGGCATGGTTACCCCCTGACGTTTTGCCTTTGCTGATGCCAAGTTATGATTTGAAAGTGTGCTGAGGCCTGCTAGCCAGGCCCCAGCACCAGTGTTCTTTCCCTAACCTGTACCTTTGTTTCCACAATTGGCACACCCTGGCATCCAGGTAAGTCCCTTGTAACTGGTACCTCTGGTACCAAGGGCCCTGATGCCAGGGAAGGTCTCTAAGGGCTGCAGCATGTCTTATGCCACCCTGGGCACCATTCACTCAGCACAGACACACTGCTTGCCAGCTTGTGTGTGCAAGTGGGGATAAAATGACTAAGTCGACATGGCACTCCCCTCAGGGTGCCATGCCAACCTCACACTGCCTATAGGTATAGGTAAGTCACCCCTCTAGCAGGCCTTACAGCCCTAAGGCAAGGTGCACTATACCATAGGTGAGGGCATAAGTGCATGAGCACTATGCCCCTACAGTGTCTAAGCAAAACCTTAGACATTGTAAGTGCAGGGTAGCCATAAGAGTATATGGTCTGGGAGTCTGTCATGCACGAACTCCACAGCACCATAATGGCTACACTGAAAACTGGGAAGTTTGGTATCAAACTTCTCAGCACAATAAATGCACACTGATGCCAGTGTACATTTTATTGTAAAATACACCCCAGAGGGCATCTTAGAGATGCCCCCTGAAGCCCCCCCAGCCCCAGCCACACACCAGACATGTTGCTGGCCACATGGGGAGAGTGCCTTTGTCACTCTGTGGCTAGTAACAAAGCCTGTACTGGATGGAGGTGCTTCTCACCTCCCCCTGCAGGAACTGTAACACCTGGCAGTGAGCCTCAAAGGCTCACCCCCTTTGTTACAGCACCCCAGGGCACTCCAGCTAGTGGAGTTGCCCGCCCCCTCCGGCCACGGCCCCACTTTTGGCGGCAAGGCCGGAGGAGATAATGAGAAAAACAAGGAGGAGTCACTGGCCAGTCAGGACAGCCCCTAAGGTGTCCTGAACTGAGGTGACTGACTTTTAGAAATCCTCCATCTTGCAGATGGAGGATTCCCCCAATAGGATTAGGGATGTGCCCCTCTCCCCACAGGGAGGAGGCACAAAGAGGGTGTAGCCACCCTCAGGGCTAGTAGCCATTGGCTACTAACCCCCCAGACCTAAACACACCCCTAAATGGAGTATTTAGGGGCTCCCAGAACACAGCAAGATAGATTCCTGCAACCTAAGACGAAGAGCTGAGCTGAAAAACCTGCAGAGAAGACGGAGACACCAACTGCTTTGGCCCCAGCTCTACCGGCCTGTCTCCCCACTTCTAAAGAAACTGCTCCAGTGACGCATTCCAAAGGGTCCAGCGTCCTCTGAAAGCCTCAGAGGACTACCCTGCATCTAAAAGGACCAAGAACTCCTGAGGACAGCGGCTCTGCTCCACAAAGACTGCAACTTTGCCACAAAGAAGCAACTTTGAAAGAACACACGTTTCCCGCCGGAAGCGTGAGACTTTGCACTCTGCACCGACACCCCTGGCTCGACTTGTGGAGAACAAACACTACAGGGAGGACTCCCCGGTGACTGCGAGACCGTGAGTAGCCAGAGTTGACCCCCCTGAGCCCCCACAGCGACGCCTGCAGAGGGAATCCCGAGGCTCCCCCTGACCGCGACTGCCTGCTTCAAAGACCCGACGCCTGGTAAAGATACTACACCCGCAGCCCCCAGGACCTGAAGGATCCGACCTCCAGTGCAGGAGCGACCCCCAGGTGGCCCTCTCCCTTGCCCTTGGAGCTCTTAGCCTGCTGGTGGGCGATAGAGAAATTCCGCACTTATCTCTGGGGTACTAAGTTTTTGCTCCAGACAGATCACAAACCTCTCATTTTTATACTAAGCGGGAGGAATGTGAAAAATTGTTCACCCAGGATTGCAAGGTTCTCAGCTCGCCTTCTTCAATTTCAATTTGATATTCAGCAAATTTCTGGTGGGAAAAATGCGCAAGCTGATTTTCTGTCTAGGTTTCCCGCGGTTTCCCCATCTCATGTCTTAAAAGATGAATGTGACGATGAGAGTTGCATAATAGCGTCTCTTGAATTAGATGATGCTGGTCCATTTTCTGAAGCAGAATGGATTTCGGCTACAGACAGTGATCCTGCTTTGAAAACCGTTTCTAAATTTATCAGCTAAGGGTGGCCTAAGGAGAAATCGTTGGAACCAGGTATTCAACCTTTTTAAAAAATTAATGAGGAATTATCGTTGGAGGGTGGATTGGTTATGAGATCGGACAAATTGATACCTCCTCATGTGTTCAAACATCAAATAATAACGAAAGCCCATGAGGGACACCTAGGGTCGACTTTCACTAAACGTAGGGTACGTTCCTTTTTCTGGTGGCCCCAAATGGATACAGAAGTAGATAATGTAGTCAAGGGATGTGTTATTTGTGCATCTAGCGATAAAGTTCTTAAAACATGTGTACCACCCTTAATGCCTATTGAACTGCCGGAGAGACCCTGGGTGAAACTAGGTATTGATTTGATTGGTCCCTTTTACACCCTGCCGTCAAATTCTAAGTATGCATTAGTCCTGTTAGATTATTACTCAAAATGTCCGGAAGTTAGATTTATTAGTGAACCAAATTCAAAAGCTGTGGTGAAATTTATTAGAGATGTGTGCATGAGGGAGGGTTTCCCCGAATGCATTGTTTCTGACAATTGGGGTTCAATTTGTTTCCAATTAAGTGGAACAGTTTTTCAGGAGTAGTAGTATTAAACACCTAAAAAGTTCTTTGTTTCACCCTCAAACTAATGGCCTTGTAGAACGCTTTAATCGGGTCCTAGGTGATTGTATAAAATGGGCCATTCAGAACAAAGTTGACATTCACTCTGCTACTCAATCAATGTTGTGGTTCTATAGGACTACACCCCAATCTTCCACTTTCGTTTCTCCTTTCGAACTATTACGTGGAAGGAAACCAGCCACTGAGTTTAAGCCTGCGTGGATGTTCAAGTTGTTGAAACAAGAGGTGTGTGTTCAAAGTTTAGATCATTTTGTGAGAAGGAATGTAGCAAGGGCTCAAATTTCACAAAAACTCCATTATGATGAAAGGAGGAAAGTGTCTGATTTGGCGGTGAATGCTGGAGATTTTGTGAAAATTAAATTTGGGGGTTTCATCAAGAAAGGTGACTCAAAGTTTTCGTCTCCGGTTTTAGTCAATAAAGTATGTGGAAATGCTGTCAGGGTTGAGGGTGGTCATTGGTGGAACAAGTCTAAGGTTGTGAAAGTTCGGTCTCCAGCCAATATGAGCTTGTTAGTTGGTGAAGCTGAGTGTCATAAAAATGGTGATTTTCAAGTTGATGTGTGCAAAGAGCGTGAGGGTGCAGGCAAGGTTCGTGATGATTTCTCCATGGTACGCAGAAGTACTTGTATAAGACGTAAGCCTTATAGATTTAGATGAATAAATGTATTGATGTTATTTTTTATTCCTTTAGAATATTGTTGTTATAAATTTAATTGTACTATGCCTCTCGCAGTTTTATGTTATTATCTTGTTTTCATTTGTTTTATTGTCAATACTTAAAATCCTTTGTAATTTTCGAAACAGAATTGTTTAGTATAACTACAGTTTGTATTGGTGCAATGTTCTAAGTGTAGTTTATATAGTTTTCCAATGTACTATTTTATGTTGTCTCTTCCATTTGTTTTTTTTTGGAAGAAGAAAACCCATGTAGTATTCCGGCTCGCGGCATCGGCGCGCGGTATTTTCTTTTACCCGCGCGCCGCTCTCGCGAGCCGGTTCAGCACGAGACGCGTTCGGTGAACGCTCCGTGCGGAACGAACTTGAGGGTTTTTAAAACAGGGAGCGCTGGAAGAAGCTGCGATGTAGGAGCTTCCCTGTTATATGTCGCTAGGGTGGTTTCATTATTTTTAATAAACCTGAACAAATCTACTTACGTTTTGGACTGAATAATGTTTACAAGGTAGCTATAACAGAGCAGCTTAGGCTGAACTAGGAGACATGCAAAGCTCCTACTATACCACTTATATGATATAGCACTAGATCATAAGAATCACAATATTCAAAGTTACTAAAAATAAAGGTACTTTGTAGGAAGTGGGCTCTGTATATACTATTTCAAAGTAAGAAATAGTGTGCACAGAGTCCAAGGGTTCCTCTTAGAGGTACGATAGTGGCAAAATTAGATAATTCTAATGCTCTATTTTGTGGTAGTGTGGTCGAGCAGTAGGCTTATCAGAGGGTAGTGTTAAGCATTTGTTGTACACACACAGGCAATAAATGAGGAACACACACTCAAAGACTTACTCCAGGCCAATAGGTTTTTATATAGAAAAATGTATTTTCTTAGTTTATTTTAAGAACCACAGGTTCAAGATTTGCAGTAAACACTTTAAATGCAAGGTACTTCACTTAGATACTTTAGGAACTTTGAATAAAAGCAATATCATATACAGTCTTTGTAAAAATGGCAATTGTGAGAAAGTAGCCTCTTTCTAGCCTTGTTACCCCCACTTTTGGCCTGTTTGTGAGTGTATGTCAGGGTGTTTTCACTGTCTCACTGGGATCCTGCTAGCCAGGGCCCAGTGCTCATAGTGAAAACCCTATGTTTTCAGTATGTTTGTTATGTGTCACTGGGACCCTGCTAGCCAGAACCCCAATGCTCATACGTTTGTGGCCTATATGTATGTGTTCCCTGTGTGGTGCCTAACTGTCTCACTGAGGCTCTGCTAACCAGAACCTCAGTGGTTATGCTCTCTGTGTACAAATTGTCACTAACAGGCTAGTGACCAATTTCACCAATTTACATTGGCATACTGGAACACCCGTATAATTCCCTAGTATATGGTACTGAGGTACCCAGGGTATTGGGGTTCCAGGAGATCCCTATGGGCTGCAGCATTTCTTTTGCCACCCATAGGGAGCTCTGACAATTCTTACACAGGCCTGCCACTGCAGCCTGAGTGAAATAACGTCCACGTTATTTCACAGCCATTTTACACTGCACTTAAGTAACTTATAAGTCACCTATATGTCTAACCTTTACCTGGTAAAGGTTGGGTGCTAAGTTAATTAGTGTGTGGGCACCCTGGCACTAGCCAAGGTGCCCCCACATTGTTCAGGGCCAATTCCCCGGACTTTGTGAGTGCGGGGACACCATTACACACGTGCACTACATATAGGTCACTACCTATGTGTAGCTTCACAATGGTAACTCCGAATATGGCCATGTAACATGTCTAAGATCATGGAATTGCCCCCTCTATGCCATCCTGGCATTGTTGGTGCAATCCCATGATCCCACGGGTCTCTAGCACAGACCCTGGCACTGCCAAACTGCCTTTCCCGGGGTTTCACTGCAGCAGCTGCTGCTGCCAACCCCTCAGACAGGTTTCTGCCCTCCTGGGGTCCAGCCAGGCTTGGCCCAGGATGGCAGAACAAAGGACTTCCTCTGAGAGAGGGTGTTACACCCTCTCCCTTTGGAAAATGGTGTGAAGGCAGGGGAGGAGTAGCCTCCCCCAGCCTCTGGAAATGCTTTCATGGGCACACATGGTGCCCATTTTTGCATAAGCCAGTCTACACCGGTTCAGGGACCCCTTAGCCCTGCTCTGGCGCAAAACTGGACAAAGGAATGGGGAGTGACCACTCCCCTGACCTACACCTCCCCTGGGAGGTGCCCAGAGCTCCTCCAGTGTGCTCCAGACCTCTGCCATCTTGGAAACAGAGGTGCTGCTGGCACACTGGACTGCTCTGAGTGGCCAGTGCCAGCAGGTGACATCAGAGACTCCTTCTGATAGGCTCCTTCAGGTGTTGCTAGCCTATCCTCTCTCTTAAGTAGCCAAACCCTCTTTTCTGGCTATTTAGGGTCTCTGTCTTTGGGGATTCCTTAGATAACGAATGCAAGAGCTCATCCGAGTTCCTCTGCATCTCTCTCTTCACCTTCTGCCAAGGAATCGACTGCGGACCGCGCTGGAAGCCTGCAAAACTGCAACAAAGTAGCAAAGACGACTACTGCAACTCTGTAACGCTGATCCTGCCGCCTTCTTGACTGCTTTCCTGGTGGTGCATGCTGTGGGGGTAGTCTGCCTCCTCTCTGCACTAGAAGCTCCGAAGAAATCTCCCGTGGGTCGACGGAATCGTCCCCCTACAACCGCAGGCACCAAAGAACTGCATCACCGGTACCCTGGGTCTCCTCTCAGCACGACGAGCGAGGTCCCTTGAATCCAGCAACTCTGTCCAAGTGACTCCCACAGTCCAGTGACTCTTCAGTCCAAGTTTGGTGGAGGTAAGTCCTTGCCTCCCCACGCCAGACTGCATTGCTGGGAACCGCGACTTTTGCAGCTACTCCGGCCTCCGTGCACTTCCGGCGGAAATCCTTTGTGCACAGTCCAGCCTGGGTCCACAGCTCTAACCTGCATTGCACAACCTCCTAAGTTGTCCTCCGGCGACGTGGGACTCCTTTGTGCAACTTCGGGTGAGCACCGGTTCACTCCAATTCGTAGTGCCTGTTATGGCACTTCTGCGGGCGCTGCCTGCTTCTGAGAGGGCTCCTTGTCTTGCTCGACGCCCCCTCTGTCCCCAGATGCAATTGGCCACATCCTGGTCCCTCCTGGGCCACAGCAGCAGCCGAAAACCCTAACTGCACGATTTGCAGCTAGCAAGGCTTGTTGGTGGTCTTTCTTCAGGAAAACACTTCTGCACGACTCTCCACGGCGTGAGGGATCTGTCCTCCAAAGGGGAAGTTCCTAGCCCTTGTCGTTCCTGCAGAATCTTCAGCTTCTACTGTCCAGTAGCAGCTTCTTTGCACCCACAGCTGGCATTTCCTGGGCATCTGCCCATCTCCGACTTGCTTGTGACTTTTGGACTTGGTCCCCTTGTTCCACTGGTACCCTCGTTTGGAAATCCATTGTTGTTGCATTGCTGATTTGTGTCTTTCCTGCAGAATTCCCCTATCACAACTTCTATGTCCTTTGGGGAACTTTAGTGCACTTTGCACTCACTTTTCAGGGTCTTGGGGTGGGCTATTTTTCTAACCCTAATTGTTTTCTTACAGTCCCATCGACCCTCTACAAGGTCACATAGGTTTGGGGTCCATTCGTGGTTCGCATTCCACTTTTGGAGTATATGGTTTGTGTTGCCCCTATCCCTATGTGTCCCCATTGCATCCTATTGTAACTATACATTGTTTGCACTGTTTTCTAATACTATTACTGCATATTTTGGTATTGTGTACATATATCTTGTGTATATTTGCTATCCTCATACTGAGGGTACTCACTGAGATACTTTGGCATATTGTCATAAAAATAAAGTACCTTTATTTTTAGTATATCTGTATATTGTGTTTTCTTATGATATTGTGCAAGTGACACTAGTGGTACTGTAGGAGCTTCACTCGTCTCCTAGTTCAGCCTAAGCTGCTCTGCTAAGCTACCATTATCTATCAGCCTAAGCTGCTAGACACCCTATACACTAATAAGGGATAACTGGGCCTGGTGCAAGGTGTAAGTACCCCTAGGTACTCACTACAAGCCAGTCCAGCCTCCTACAGCAATAAGCTATTTTCAAAGTGGACACTGGAAAAAGCAACAGTTCCTGGGGGAGGTAAGTAAAGATTAGTTTGTGAGGTAAGTAAAACACTTACAAGTCTCAGTCCTGGAGCATAGGCAGCCCACCGTTGGGGGTTCAAGGCAACCCCAAAGTTACCACATCAGCAGCTCAGGGCCGGTCAGGTGCAGAGGTCAAAGAGGTGCCCAAAACACATAGTCGCCTATGGAGAACAGGGGTGCTCCGGTTCCAGTCTGCCAGCAAGTAAGTACCCACGTCCTCGGGGGGCAGACCAGGGGGGTTTTGTAGAGCACTGGGGGGGACACAAGTAGGTACACAAAACACACCCTCAGCGGCACAGGGGTGGCCGGCTGCAGTGTGCAAAGCAGGCGTCGGGTTTTGTATAGGTTTCAATGGTGGGACCCGGGGGTCACGCTAGCGGTGCAGGTAGGCACGGGGGGGTCTTCTCGGGACAGCCACCACCGGGGCTAGGCAGAAGGTTGCCTGAGAGTCACTCCTGCGCTGAAGTTCAGTTTCTTCAGGTCCTGGGGGCTGCAGGTGCAGTGGTGGCTCCAGGCGTCGGGTCCCATGTTACAGGCAGTCGTGGTCAGGGGGAGCCTCTGGATTCTCTCTGCAGGCGTCGCTGTGGGGGTTCAGGGGGGTCATCTCTGGCTACTCACGGGCTCGCAGTCGCCGGGGAGTCCTCCCTGTGGTGTTTGGTCTCTGGATCTCTACCTGGGGGCTTCGGGTGCAGAGTGTGAAGTCTCACGCTTCCAGCGGGAAACGTGCAGTCTTTGAAAGTTGCTTCTTTGTTGCAAAGAAGTAGCTGGTTTTGAGCAGGGATGCTGCTCATGGGAGTTTCTTGGTCCTTTAGTCGAGGGCAGTCCTCTGAGGCTTCCGAGGTCGCTGGTCCCTGTCGGATGCGTCGCTGGTTGCAGATTTTCGAAGTTGGAGACAGGCCAGTAGGGCTGCGGCCAAAGCAGTTGTTTTCTTCCTCCTTCCCTGCAGGCTTGTAGGTCAGCAGTCCTTCTTGTTTCTTCAGGTTGCAGGAATCTGATTTCCTGGGATCTGGGGTGCTCCTAAATACTGAATTTAGGGGTGTGTTTAGGTCTGGGAGGGCAGTAGGCAATGGCTACTGTCCTTGAGGGTGGCTACACCTTCTTTGTGCCTCCTCCCTGTGGGTAGGGGGGCACATCCCTAATCCTATGGGGCAATCCTTCAAACTCAAGATGGAGGATTTCTAAAGGCAGGGGTCACCTCAGCTCAGGACACCTTTGGGGCTGTCCTGACTGGTGGGTGACTCCTCCTTGTTTTTCTCATTATCTCCTCCAGCTTTGCCACCAAAAGTGGAGGCAGTGGCCGGAGGGGCGGGCATCTCCACTAGTTAAGATACCCTGGGGCGCTGTAACAAAAGGGGTGAGGCTTTGAGGCTCACCGCCAGGTGCTACAGTTCCTGCAGTGGGAGGTTTGAAGCACCTCCACCCAGTACAGGCTTTGTTCCTGGCCACAGAGTGACAAAGGCACTCTCTCCATGTGGCCAGCAACATGTCTGGTGTGTGGCAGACTGGCAGAAACTGGTCAGCCTACACTAGAAGTCGGATTGGTATTCAGGGGGCATCTCTAATATGCCCTCTGGGTGTATGTTACAATAAATTGCACACTGGCATCAGTGTGGAATGTGCATTTATTGTGCTGAGACGTTTGATCTGAGGGGAGTGCCATGTCGACTTAGTCTTTTTTTCCCCACCCGCACACACAAGCTGTGAAGCAGTGTGCATGTGCTGAGTGAGGGGTCCCCATGGTGGCATAAGACATGCTGCAGCCCTTAGAGACCTTCCCTGGCATCAGGGCCCTTGGTACCAGGGGTACCAGTTACAAGGGACTTATCTGAGTGCCAGGGCTGTGCCAATTGTGGAAGCAAAGGTACAGTTTAGGGAAAGAACACTGGTGCTGGGGCCTGGTTAGCAGGGTCCCAGCACACTTTCAATCAAAACTTAGCATCAGCAAAGGCAAAAAGTTAGCGGGTAACCATGCCAAGGAGGCATTTCCTTACATACTTTATTTTAGTGACAATGTGCCAAAAATATCTCAGAGGATATACTCCCTTAGGAGGTAAGTAAAATACACAAAATCTACACACAAACCAAAATCAGGTAAGTAAACAGAAAAGTAGTGCAAACACTGTAGAATACAATAGGATGCAATAGGCCTTGGGGCAACACAAACCATATACTAAGAAAGTGGAATGCAAACCACTTAGGGACCCCAGGCCTAGTGTAGTGTGTAGAGGGTCGCTGGGAGTGTAAGAAAACACTAAGGGTGTCCAAAATACCCCACCCCAAGACCCTGAAAAGTAGGAGTAAAGTTACCCTACTTCCCCAGAAACACACTAAAGTCGTGATAGGAGATTCTGCAAAGACCACAACAGACTGCAAAGCACTGAAGACGGATTCCTGGACCTGAGGAACTGCAAAGGAAGGGGACCAAGTCCAAGAGTCACAAAAGTGTTCCGGGGGAGCAGGAGCCCACTAAACCCCGGGTGAAGGTGCAAAATGGCTGCCTCCGGGTGGAAGAAACTGAAGATTCTGCAACAATAGAAGATGTCCCACAGCATGCTGGAGGATACAGAGTTGTTTCCACGCAGAAAGACCGCAAACAAGCCTTGCTAGCTGCAAAGGTCACAGTTGAAGAACATGGGTGCTGCCCGGGCCCAGGAAGGACCAGGAGGTCACCCCTTGGAGGAGGAGACAGAGGAGGCGCTCAGCAGCACAGAGAGCCCACGCAGAAGCAGGCAGCACCCACAGAAGGCAGCACCCACAGAAGAAAACTGAGCACGGCTGTTGTCTCAACACTACAAAGGAGGGTCCCATGAAGCCGGTGGTCAATTCAGCGAGTTGAGCAATGCAGGACGGAGTGCTGGCGACCTGGGCTGTGCTGTGCACGAAGGATTCCTTGCAAAAGTGCACAGGAGCCCTAGCAGCTGCAGTTCACGCAGTACACAGAATTACTGTCTGGCATGGGGAGACAAGGACTTACCTCCACCAAATTTGGACAGATGGACCACTGGACTGTTGGGGTCGCTTGGATCCAGCTCCTGTGTTCCAGGGACCATGCTCGTCACGATGAGAGGGGACCCAGAGGACCGATGACGCAGAAGTTTGGTGCCTGCGTTAGCAGGGGGAAGATTCAGTCGACCCACAGGAGATTACTTCTTGGCTTCCAGTGCAGGGTGATGGCAGACAGCCCCCAGAGCATGCACCACCAGGAAACAGTGGAGACAGCCGGCAGCATTAGGCGCTACAATGTCGCTGGAAGTCTTCTTGCTACTTTGTTGCAGTTTTGCAGGCGTCCTGGAGCAGTCAGCGGACAATCCTTGGCAGAAGTCAAAGAGGGAGATGCAGAGGAATTCTGGCGAGCTCTTGCATTCATTATCTGACGAGAAGCCCACAAGAGAGACCCTAAATAGCCCTCAGAGGAGGATTGGCCACCTAGTCAGGAAAGCACCTATCAGGAGGGGTCTCTGACGTCACCTGCTGGCACTGGCCACTCAGAGGCCTCCATTGTGCCCTCACACCTCTGCATTCAAGATGGCAGAGTTCTGGGGCACACTGGAGGAGCTCTGGGCACCACCCCTGGGGTGGAGATGGACAGGGGAGTGGTCACTCCCCTTCCTTTTGTCCAGTTTCGCACCAGAGCTGGGGCTGGTGGATCCTTGAACCGGTGTAGACTGGTTTATGCAACAGGGGTAGCATCTGCGCCCTTCAAAGCATTCCCACAGGCCAGGAGAGGCTACTCCTCTCAGGCCCTTACCACCTATTTCCAAAGGCAGAGGGCGTAACACCCTCTCTCAGAGGAAATCCTTTGTTCTGCCTTCCTGGGACTGGGCTGCCCAGACCCCAGGAGGGCAGAAGCCTGTCTGTGGGTTGGCAGCAGCAGTAGCTGCAGTGAAAACCCCAGAGAGCTGGTTTGGCAGTACCCGGGGTCCATGCTGGAGCCCCAGGGATGCATGGGATTGGCACCCCAATACCACATTTGGCATGGGGGGACAATTCCATGATCTTAGACATGTTACATGGCCATATTCAGAGTTACCGTTGTGAAGCTACATATAGGTATTGACCTATATGTAGTGCACACGTGTAATGGTGTCCCCGAACTCACAAAGTCCGGAGAAATTGCTCTTAACTATGTGGGGGCATCTTGGCTAGTGCCAGGGTGCCCTCACAGTTAGTAACTTTGCACCTAGCCCTCACTGGGGAGGGTTAGACATATAGGTGACTTATAAGTTACTTAAGTAACATAAGTTACGTGGATGTTATTTCACTCAGGCTGCAGTGGCAGTCCTGTGTAAGAATGGTCTGAGCTCCCTATGGGTGGTAAAAGAAATGCTGCAGCCCATAGGGATCTCCTGGAACCGCAATACCGTGGGTACCTAGGTACAGTATACTAGGTAATTATAAGGGTGTTCCAGTGTGCCAATCAGAATTGGTAAAAATGGTCACTAGCCTGCAGTGACAATTTTAAAAGCAGAGAGAGCATAAGCACTGAGGTTCTGGTTAGCAGAGCCTCAGTGACACAGTTAGGCACCACACAGGGAACACATTCAGGCCACAACTATGAGCACTGGGGTCCTGGCTAGCAGGATCCCAGTGAGACAGGCAAAAACAAACTGACACACAAGTAAAAATGGGGGTAACATGCCAGGCAAGATGGTATTTTCCTACACAATCCCCCCCAAACGAGGGACAATAAGGCTAACCTTGCCCAGATGAGTCTTCATTGTCTAAGTGGAAATTGGTAAATGAAGTCACTAGCCTACAGTGACAAATGTAAAAGCAGAGAGAGCATAAGCACTGAAGTTCTGATTAGCAGAGCCTGAGTGACACAGTTGAGCACTACACAGACACACACATTAGGCCATAAACTATGAGCGCTGGGGTCCTGGATAGCAGGATCCCAGTGAGACAGGCAAAAACAAACTGACACAAAAGTAAAAATTGGGGTAACGTGCCAGGCAAGATGGTACTTTCCTACAGACATTCAATGGGGGTACACCATTGGCGCTACATACCACTGTGCTCTAAATACACACTAACAAAACAACACTACATTGGACAATTTGAATAACACACACCTGACACCCATACACACCCACACCACTATAAAACACACACCCACATTACCCACAACCGTTTACGACTACAAACAATTGCTACAAGAGAGATAGCAAGACCACAGACAAGACCACAGCCACACACCTCCATCAGCTATACACCACCCACGCACCTTACATCACACACCCCAACTTATCACCCCACACCCCCTCACCCACACCACTCACACTACACCCATGGCACCACAACGACACCCCAGGTTCTCAGAGGAGGAGATAAGGGTCACGGTGGAGAAAATCATCCGGTTAGAGCCACAGCTATTCGGATCACAGGTGCAGCAGACATCCATTGCAAGGAAGATGGAGCTATGGCAGAGAATCGGGGACAGTTCTATGCCGTGGGACAGCACCCCAGAACAAGGGATGACATCAGGAAGAGGTGGAACGACTTACAGGGGAAGGTGCATTCGACAGCAGCAAGACACCAACTAGCTGTACAGAGGACTGGTGGTGGACCCCCACCTCCTCCCCCACAACCAACAACATGGGAGGAGCAAGTGTTGGCAATCATGCATCCTGAGGGCCTGGCAGGAGTAGGAGGAGGACTGGACTCTGGTAAGTCAAATCTCTATTACTATCACCCCCCCTACCTGCATGCCATCACCTACCCCCACCCTCACTCCCATCAGTCCACCACCTCACACACACCCCACCATCATAACCCACCCCTCCCAATACCAAGCCCTGCATGTAACACCAATGCACGGACACCCATCACAGACCTGCATGGGCAGCCATCACTAAAGCATGCACACTAGAGAGAATCACCTAGCCCAACAAATAACTATTCACACAAGACAAAGCTGCTAGGACAATAACAACCATAGAGGGCAACACACCCATGCACAAGATGTCACACGCAGAAACAATAACACTGCATTTACATCCCCACAGGTCCCCCACCCAACGTCACCGGAAAGGAGGTGTCAGCAGCATCCAGTGCCCCCCAGAAGAGGCCCACAGTGATGGCAGCAGCTCTGGACGCCTGGATTTGGATGACCAACCTGGCCCATCAGGGACCTCCGGACAGTCGGTTACCCAGGCACAGTCCCATACCACCACAGAGCCTCCCCCTCAGGAAACACAACCACAGTACCCACCCAGCGGGCCCATACCCCTGTCCCCAGGACACGTCAATCAGCAGTATGTCCACCACTATAGGGACCCTAGGCAACCCCACAAACACAGGATAAACAGGGACCTGGGGTCAGTGACAGTGGGCAACACGGTTCAGGGGACAGAGTCACAGGACAACAGGGAAGCTGGGAGGTCTGCTGTGCGACAGGGGGAGGACAGGCCCAGGGAATCGACTCTCCAGAAAACATTCACCAAGATCCTGGGAGCATACCACCATTCCCAGGAGACGATGGGCCAGATACTGGACAAGTTGCAGGAGACCAAGCGGCTGCAGGAGGGACAGTACCTGGGGATCAGGGAGAACTTGAAGGACATAAACACCACCCTGGTCACCATTGCAGGGGTGCTGGTAGACATAGCCGACACCATGAGGGAGGCAGTGGCACACCAGCGGGCCCCTGACATTAGCCAAACCACTGAACAGCCTTCCACCTCCGCTGCTGCTAGTGGACAGGAGGCCCCACACCAGGACCAACAGGCCAACAGCACCCCTCCCCCTGCAGAAGGAGAACCACCCCACAAACGGTCCCTGCGATCCAGGCAGAAGCCGGAGACTATTGCCAAGACCTCCGTCAGGAAATAAGACTCTCCTGATTGTCACCCTTGTGTCCCACTCTGTCACCCTGTCCACCTTGAACTGCCATTGCTCCACCTACTATGCCCCCTTGGACAATGCACCAGTGATCCACATAGACTGGACTCTATCCTGGACATTCCTTCACCATCACCTCAGCCCATTGCACTTCCCCCTCTACTTATTGGCACTTAAATAAACACCATTTGAATAAATACAAGTATGGAGTGTGTCAAATGATTGAACTATGTAATCGTTTAACAAGCTTTAAACACTGCAGTACAATTGTACAGTAATGTATACATAGGAATGACCTGTAGTTGACTGCAGTCAGCGCACCAGGAGTGATAGTGGGGCACAAATATCTGAAAATAGAGATGCCAAAGGGTACAGTAAGTGGCCATAGAAGTGGGAAAATCAGCTTGCCAGTGACAATGTCAAACACAAAACTGTCAATTAAATGTGAAGTTACACTGTCTTACCTGTGTGTCATTGGAAGTTTTGTTGTATTATTGCACTTCTGTTGTCCTCATCCTCATCCTCTGCCACCTCATCTTCACTGTCCACAGGGTCCCATGCTGCCACACGGCCATCTCCAGCCTCATCCTCCTGCAGAAAAGGCACCTGGTGACAACAGTCACCTTCTTGGGTGAGTGGTCCAGGGATCCACCTGTTAGATGGAGCCAACGAAACCTGGCCTTCAGGAGGCCAAAGGTCCTCTCTATAATTCTTCTTGTTCACCCATGTGCCTCATTGTAACGTTCCACTGCCCTTGTCCTGGGATTCCTCACAGGGGTCAGTAGCCATGAGAGGTTGGGGTAACCTGAGTCACCTGAAAATATCGAGGGGCAACTGTTAGCCACATACTAACCCTTAGGGCTCACACCATACCCATACACCAACACCAACTGGGTGGGAACCAGGGCTCACCTATTAGCCACACCCGGTACCTCTGGAGTTGAGCCATCACATTTGGGATGCTGCTATTCCTCAGGATAAAGGCATCATGCACAGACCCAGGATATTTTGCATTGATGTGGGAGATGTATTGGTCCGCCAGGCACACCATCTGCACATTCATGGAGTGAAAGCTCTTTCGATTTCTGAACACCTGTTCATTTAGCCGGGTGGGGACAAATGCAATATGTGTACCATCAATTGCCCTAATAATGTTGGGGATATGTCCCATTTCATAGAAATCAGCTTTCACTGTGGCCAAATCCTCCACCTGGGGGGAAACAATGTAGCTGCACACTCTGGTCAGCACTATTGAGAACATTGGCTGAGACATTCCTGCTGCCAAGCTGTGAGAAAGTAGCCTCTTTCTAGCCTTGTTACCCCCACGTTTGGCCTGTTTGTGAGTGTATGTCAGGGTGTTTTCACTGTCTCACTGGGATCCTGCTAGCCAGGGCCCAGTGCTCATAGTGAAAACCCTATGTTTTCAGTATGTTTGTTATGTGTCACTGGGACCCTGCTAGTCAGGACCCCAGTGCTCATAAGTTTGTGGCCTATATGTATGTGTTCCCTGTGTGGTGCCTAACTGTCTCACTGAGGCTCTGCTAATCAGAACCTCAGTGGTTATGCTCTCTCATTTCTTTCAAATTGCCACTAACAGGCTAGTGACCAATTTTACCAATTTACATTGGCTTACTGGAACACCCTTATAATTCCCTAGTATATGGTACTGAGGTACCCAGGCTATTGGGGTTCCAGGAGATCCCTATGGGCTGCAGCAATTCTTTTGCCACCCATAGGGAGCTCTGACAATTCTTACACAGGCCTGCCACTGCAGCCTGAGTGAAATAACGTCCACGTTATTTCACAGCCATTTTACACTGCACTTAAGTAACTTATAAGTCACCTATATGTCTAACCTTTACCTGGTAAAGGTTAGGTGCAAAGTTACTTAGTGTGAGGGCACCCTGGCACTAGCCAAGGTGCCCCCACATTGTTCAGGGCCAATTCCCCGGACTTTGTGAGTGCGGGGACACCATTACACGCGTGCACTACATATAGGTCACTACCTATATGTAGCTTCACAATGGTAACTCCGAATATGGCCATGTAACATGTCTATGATCATGGAATTGCCCCCTCTAGGCCATCCTGGCATAGTTGGCACAATCCCATGATCCCAGTGGTCTGTAGCACAGACCCTGGTACTGCCAAACTGCCTTTTCAGGGGTTTCACTGCAGCTGCTGCTGCTGCTGCCAACCCCTCAGACAGGCTTCTGCCCTCCTCGGGTCCAGCCAGGCCTGGCCCAGGGTGGAAGAACAAAGGACTTCCTCTGAGAGAGGGTGTTACACCCTCTCCCTTTGGAAAATGGTGTGAAGGCAGGGGAGGAGTAGCCTCCCCCAGCCTCTGGAAATGCTTTCATGGGCACACATGGTGCCCATTTCTGCATAACCCAGTCTACACCGGTTCAGGGACCCCTTAGCCCTGCTCTGGCGCGAAACTGGACAAAGGAAAGGGGAGTGACCACTCCCCTGACCTGCACCTCCCCTGGGAGGTGTCCAGAGCTCCTCCAGTGTGCTCCAGACCTCTGCCATCTTGGAAACAGAGGTGCTGCTGGCACACTGGACTGCTCTGAGTGGCCAGTGCCACCAGGTGACGTCAGAGACTCCTTCTGATAGGCTCCTTCAGGTATTGCTAGCCTATCCTCTCTCCTAGGTAGCCAAACACTCTTTTCTGGCTATTTAGGGTCTCTGTCTCTGGGGAAACTTTAGATAACGAACGCAAGAGCTCATCCGAGTTCCTCTGCATCTCTCTCTTCACCTTCTGCCAAGGAATCGACTGCTGACCGCGCTGGAAGCCTGCAAAACTGCAACATAGTAGCAAAGACGACTACTGCAACTCTGTAACGCTGATCCTGCCGCCTTCTCAACTGTTTTCCTGGTGGTGCATGCTGTGGGGGTAGTCTGCCTCCTCTCTGCACTAGAAGCTCCAAAGAAATCTCCCGTGGGTCGACGGAATCGTCCCCCTGCAACCGCAGGCACCAAAGAACTGCATTACCGGTCCCTTGGGTCTCCTCTCAGCACGACAAGCGAGGTCCCTCGAATCCAGCAACTGTGTCCAAGTGACCCCCACAGTCCAGTGACTCTTCAGTCCAAGTTTGGTGGAGGTAAGTCCTTGCCTCCCCACGCCAGACTGCATTGCTGGGAACTGCGACTTTTGCAGCTACTCTGGCCCCTGTGCACTTCCGGCGGAAATCCTTTGTGCACAGCCAAGCCTGGGTCCACGGCACTCTAACCTGCATTGCACGACCTCCTAAGTTGTTCTCCCGCGACGTGGGACTCCTTTGTGCGACTTCGGGTGAGCACCGTTTCACGCATCCTCGTAGTGCCTGTTTCTGGCACTTCTCCGGGTGCAACCTGCTGCTGAGAGGGCTCCTTGTCTTGCTCGACATCCCCTCTCTCTCCTGACGCAATTTGCGACATCCTGGTCCCTCCTGGGCCACAGCAGCATCCAAAAACGCTTACCGCACGATTTGCAGCTAGCAAGGCTTGTTGGCGGTCTTTCGGCGGGAAAATACTTTTGCACGACTCTCCACGGTGTGAGGGATCCGTCCTCCAAAGGAGAAGTCTCTAGCCCTTTTCGTTCCTGCAGAAACCTCAGCTTCTTCTGTCCAGTAGAAGCTTCTTTGCACCCACAGCTGGCATTTCCTGGGCATCTGCCCATCTCCGACTTGCTTGTGACTTTTGGAATTGGTCCCCTTGTTCCACAGGTACCCTCAACTGGAAATCCATCGTTGTTGCATTGCTGGTTTGTGTCTTTCCTGCAGAATTCCCCTTTCACGACTTCTATGTCCTTTGGGGAACTTTAGTGCACTTTGCACTCACTTTTCAGGGTCTTGAGGTGGGCTATTTTTCTAACCCTCACTATTTTCTAATAGTCCCAGCGACCCTCTACAAAGTCACATAGGTTTGGGGTCCATTCGTGGTTCGCATTCCACTTTTGGAGTATATGGTTTGTGTTGCCCCTATCCCTATGTGTCCCCATTGCATCCTATTGTAACTATACATTGTTTGCACTGTTTTCTAAGACTATACGGCATATTTTTGGTATTGTGTACATATATCTTGTGTATATTTCCTATCCTCTCATTGAGGGTACACTCTGAGATACTTTGGCATATTGTCATAAAAATAAAGTACCTTTATTTTTAGTATAACTGTGTATTGTGTTTTCTTATGATATTGTGCATATGACACTAAGTGGTACTGTAGGAGCTTCACTCGTCTCCTAGTTCAGCCTAAGCTGCTCTAGTAAGCTACCATTATCTATCAGCCTATGCTGCTAGACACCCTATACACTAATAAGGGATAACTGGGCCTGGTGCAAGGTGTAAGTACCCCTTGGTACTCACTGCAAGCCAGTCCAGCCTCCTACATTGGTTGTGCAGCGGTGGGATAAGTGCTTTGAGACTACTTACCACTCTTGTCATTGTACTTTTCATAAGAGAAAAATGTACAAAACAAGTTCAGTGTGTGTACACATAACTAAAAAGTTTTGCATTTCCTCTTTTCACTCTTTTCTAAAGTGCTGAAAAGTACTTCTAAATTTTCAAAAAGTTCTTAAAAGTTTAAAAGTTTTTTTTTCTGTCTTTCTAAAAAGCTCTGACAAACTTTTTTTTCTCTTTTTCTATCACTTTAACTCTTTCTACAAATGTCTGGCACAGGCCAAAATGTTGGTCTGTCCAAACTTGCATATGACCACCTTAGCTGGAAAGGAGCAAGGAGTCTCTGTGTAGAAAGAGGTTTGAGTGTAGGGAAGAATCCTTCCTTGGAATTGTTACTTAACATGCTTAGAAAACATGATAAGGCTAAAAGTGCCCCATCTGTTGAAAAAGTAGCTAATGGTTCCCAATCTGATCCAGGGACTCCCCCAGGAAAAGATTCAGAAAAGAAACTTCTTAGCCTGCCCATTACTAGACAGTCTAGCATAATTGGTACTGAGGTGGAGTCACATCATACAGATGATGTGCTCTCACATTACACTGTCAGCCAAGCTGTTAGGGTGCCCTCTGTAAGGGACAGGTCTCCTTCTGTTCATTCCCATCATACTTCTGTGTCTAGGAATGTCCCTCCCACCAACCCTGATGACAGATTGTTAGAGAGGGAACTCAATAAGTTGATGGTGGAACAAACCAGACTGAAGCTCAAAAAGCAACAGCTGGATTTGGATAGACAGTCTTTAGAACTAGAGAAAGAAAGACAGAAGTTGGGTTTAGAAACCCATGGTGGCAGCAGCAGTATTCCCCATAGTCATCCTGCAAAAGAGCATGATTCCAGGAATCTGCATAAGATAGTTCCCCCTTATAAGGAGGGGGATGACATTAACAAGTGGTTTGCTGCACTTGAGAGGGCCTGTGTTGTACAGGATGTCCCTCAAAGGCAGTGGGCTGCTATCCTATGGCTATCATTTAGTGGAAAAGATAGGGATAGGCTCCTTACTGTGAAAGAAAGTGATGCCAATAATTTTACAGTTCTTAAGAATGCACTCCTGGATGGTTATGGCTTAACCACTGAACAATACAGGATAAAGTTCAGAGAGACCAAAAAGGAGTGTTCACAAGACTGGGTTGATTTAATTGACCATTCAGTGAAGGCCTTGGAGGGGTGATTACATGGCAGTAAAGTTACTGATTATGACAGCCTGTATAACTTGATCCTGAGAGAGCATATTCTTAATAATTGTGTGTCTGATTTGTTGCACCAGTACTTGGTGGACTCTGATCTGACCTCTCCCCAAGAATTGGGAAAGAAGGCAGACAAATGGGTCAGAACAAGGGTGAACAGAAAAGTTCATACAGGGGGTGACAAAGAGAACAATAAGAAGAAAGATGGTGAAAAATCTCAAGATAAGCATGGGATTAAGGGTAAATCCAAAGATCCCACTTCAAATCTTAAAAACTCTTCAGGGGGTGGGGCTAAAACAAATTCTTCCTCTTCTTCTCAACCTACACAATTTGAAAAGCCTTGGTGCTTTGTGTGTAAAAACAGAGGCCATAGGCCAGGGGATAAGTCCTGTCCAGGTAAACCCCCTGAGCCTACCACCACTAATACATCAAGCTCTAGTGCCACTAGCAGTAGTGGTACTAGTGGTGGGACTGCTGGCAACAGTCAAGTTAAGGGTGTAGTTGGGTTCACCTATGGGTCCATAGTAGAAACTGGGGTAGTCAGTCCCAAGACAGTTTCTGTCACACCTAGTGGCATTGGCCTTGCCACACTGGCTGCTTGTCCCCTTACAATGGATAAGTACAGGCAGACAGTTTCAATAAATGGTGTTGAGGCCTTGGCCTACAGGGACACAGGCGCCAGTATCACTTTGGTGACTGAAAACCTAGTGGCTCCTGAACAACACATCATTGGACAACAGTATAAAATTATTGATGTCCATAACTCCACTAAGTTTCTTCCCTTAGCTATAATTCAGTTTAGTTGGGGTGGAGTTACTGGCCCTAAGCAGGTGGTGGTATCACCTAGCTTACCTGTAGACTGTCTCTTAGGTAATGACCTAGAGGCCTCAGGTTGGGCTGATGTAGAGTTTTATGCCCCTGCAGCCATGCTGGGCATCCCAGAGGAATTGTTCCCTCTCATTTCTACTGAAATGAAAAAGCAAAGGAGAGAAGGCCTGAAAACTCGGGATCCCTCTCCATCAACAGGTAAAAAGGGTATCACAGTATCCCCTAACCACCCTACCATTCAGGATACCATTCCTGTGGTGGGAGAAACCTCTCCTGGGGTGGCACCTGTTCCAAGGGAATCATCAGCTGGCAAAGCTGGACTCCCTGAGGTAGAAGTACCTCTCTGTGGGATAACTAACAATGGTGACAAAAAGAGCACCATTTTAGTTAACATGGAGCATCCCTCCAACCCTCCCAGAGACACTTTAGTGCAGAAACCCTGCACTGCCTCAAAACACTTAGGACAGCATCCCTGCCCTAGTGTGGAGCTCATAGGACAGCATCCCTGCCCTGCTCCAACTCAAGAGAAACAGCATCCCTGTTCTCTCTTCCAGCCATATGGACAAAGTTTTTCCCCAGCTATGGCTTTTCTGAGACAGCATCCCTGTCTGGCATTTCCATCACTACAAATAGGTTCAGTGGACAATTCACACTGCTCTAAACTAAAACTTACTGATAGAAACTCTGAAAATACATCTTCACATTGTTGCTTAGCTAAAAAACTTCAAACAGGGTGGTTTACATCCCCACAGGGAAGTAACCATATAGTGGATGATAAAGGGAGTAACCAGTCTATTGCAGAGCTACTCTCTACTTATCACCACTTAGACAATAAAGTCTCAACTGGCCAAGGTTAGCCTTATTGTCCTTCGTTTGGGGGGGGTTTGTGTGAGAAAGTAGCCTCTTTCTAGCCTTGTTACCCCCACTTTTGGCCTGTTTGTGAGTGTATGTCAGGGTGTTTTCACTGTCTCACTGGGATCCTGCTAGCCAGGGCCCAGTGCTCATAGTGAAAACCCTATGTTTTCAGTATGTTTGTTATGTGTCACTTGGACCCTGCTAGTCAGGACCCCAGTGCTCATAAGTTTGTGGCCTATATGTATGTGTTCCCTGTGTGGTGCCTAACTGTGTGGTGCCTCTGCTAATCAGAACCTCAGTGGTTATGCTCTCTCATTTCTTTCAAATTGCCACTAACAGGCTAGTGACCAATTTTACCAATTTACATTGGCTTACTGGAACACCCTTATAACTCCCTAGTATATGGTACTGAGGTACCCAGGGTATTGGGGTTCCAGGAGATCCCTATGGGCTGCAGCAATTCTTTTGCCACCCATAGGGAGCTCTGACAATTCTTACACAGGCCTGCCACTGCAGCCTGAGTGAAATAACGTCCACGTTATTTCACAGCCATTTTACACTGCACTTAAGTAACTTATAAGTCACCTATATGTCTAACCTTTACCTGGTAAAGGTTAGGTGCAAAGTTACTTAGTGTGAGGGCACCCTGGCACTAGCCAAGGTGCCCCCATATTGTTCAGGGCCAATTCCCCGGACTTTGTGAGTGCGGGGACACCATTACACGCGTGCACTACATATAGGTCACTACCTATATGTAGCTTCACAATGGTAACTCCGAATATGGCCATGTAACATGTCTATGATCATGGAATTGCCCCCTCTATGCCATCCTGGCATAGTTGGCACAATCCCATGATCCCAGTGGTCTGTAGCACAGACCCTGGTACGGCCAAACTGCCTTTTCAGGGGTTTCACTGCAGCTGCTGCTGCTGCCAACCCCTCAGACAGGCTTCTGCCCTCCTGGGGTCCAGCCAGGCCTGGCCCAGGGTGGCAGAACAAAGGACTTCCTCTGAGAGAGGGTGTTACACCCTCTCCCTTTGGAAAATGGTGTGAAGGCAGGGGAGGAGTAGCCTCCCCCAGCCTCTGGAAATGCTTTCATGGGCACACATGGTGCCCATTTCTGCATAAGCCAGTCTACACCGGTTCAGGGACCCCTTAACCCTGCTCTGGCGCGAAACTGGACAAAGGAAAGGGGTGTGACCACTCCCCTGACCTGCACCTCCCCTGGGAGGTGTCCAGAGCTCCTCCAGTGTGCTCCAGACCTCTGCCATCTTGGAAACAGAGGCGCTGCTGGCACACTGGACTGCTCTGAGTGGCCAGTGCCACCAGGTGACTTTAGAGACTCCTTCTGATAGGCTCCTTCAGGTGTTGCTAGCCTATCCTCTCTCCTAGGTAGCCAAACCCTCTTTTCTGGCTATTTAGGGTCTCTGTCTCTGGGGAAACTTTAGATAACGAATGCAAGAGCTCATCCGAGTTCCTCTGCATCTCTCTCTTCACCTTCTGCCAAGGAATCGACTGCTGACCGCGCTGGAAGCCTGCAAAACTGCAACATAGTAGCAAAGACGACTACTGGAACTCTGTAACGCTGATCCTGCCGCCTTCTCGACTGTTTTCCTGGTGGTGCATGCTGTGGGGGTAGTCTGCCTCCTCTCTGCACTAGAAGCTCCGAAGAAATCTCCTGTGGGTCGACGGAATTGTCCCTCTGCAACCGCAGGCACCAAAGAACTGCATCACTGGTCCCTTGGGTCTCCTCTCAGCATGACGAGCGAGGTCCCTCGAATCCAGCAACTGTGTCCAAGTGACCCCCACAGTCCAGTGACTCTTCAGTCCAAGTTTGGTGGAGGTAAGTCGTTGCCTCCCCACGCCAGACTGCATTGCTGGGAACCGCGACTTTTGCAGCTACTCCGGCCCCTGTGCACTTCCGGCGGAAATCCTTTGTGCACAGCCAAGCCTGGGTCCACGGCACTCTAACCTGCATTGCATGACCTCCTAAGTTGTTCTCCGGCGACGTGGGACTCCTTTGTGCGACTTCGGGTGAGCATCATTTCACGCATCCTTGTAGTGCCTGTTTCTGGCACTTCTCTGGGTGCTACCTGCTGCTGAGAGGGCTCCTTGTCTTGCTTGACGTCCCCTCTCTCTCCTGACGCAATTTGCGACATCCTGGTCCCTCCTGGGCCACAGCAGCATCCAAAAACGCTTACTGCACGATTTGCAGCTAGCAAGGCTTGTTGGCGGTCTTTCGGCGGGAAAACACTTCTGCACGACTCTCCACGGCGTGAGGGATCCGTCCTCCAAAGGGGAAGTCTCTAGCCCTTTTTGTTCCTGCAGAAACCTCCGCTTTTTCTGTCCAGTAGAAGCTTCTTTGCACCCACAGCTGGCATTTCCTGGGCATCTGCCCATCTCCGACTTGCTTGTGACTTTTGGACTTGGTCCCCTTGTTCCACAGGTACCCCCGACTGGAAATCCATCGTTGTTGCATTGCTGGTTTGTGTCTTTCCTGCAGAATTCCCCTTTCACAACTTCAATGTCCTTTGGGGAACTTTAGTGCACTTTGCACTCACTTTTCAGGGTCTTGGAGTGGGCTATTTTTCTAACCCTCACTATTTTCTAATAGTCCCAGCGACCCTCTACAAAGTCACATAGGTTTGGGGTCCATTCGTGGTTCGCATTCCACTTTTGGAGTATATGGTTTGTGTTGCCCCTATCCCTATGTGTCCCCATTGCATCCTATTGTAACTATACATTGTTTGCACTGTTTTCTAAGACTATACTGCATATTTTTGGTATTGTGTACATATATCTTGTGTATATTTCCTATCCTCTCACTGAGGGTACACTCTGAGATACTTTGGCATATTGTCATAAAAAGAAAGTACCTTTATTTTTAGTATAACTGTGTATTGTGTTTTCTTATGATATTGTGCATATGACACTAAGTGGTACTGTAGGAGCTTCACTCGTCTCCTAGTTCAGCCTAAGCTGCTCTGCTAAGCTACCATTATCTATCAGCCTATGCTGCTAGACACCCTATACACTAATAAGGGATAACTGGGCCTGGTGCAAGGTGTAAGTACCCCTTGGTACTCACTACAAGCCAGTCCAGCCTCCTACACAAGCCCACTGTCACTTGGAAGGAGCCAGTTCCCAGGAAATGTAGCACAGATAGGACTTGCACAAGAGGGGGGATCCATGTGGGCTGACGGATAGCAGAGATTAGGTCAGGCTCCATTTGAGCACACAGCTCTGTGATTGTGGCCCTGTCCAGTCTCTAGGTGAGGATAATGTGCCTGTCCTCCATTGTTGCCAAGTCCACCAGGGGCCTGTACACAGGGGATGTCTCCATCTCCTATTAATGCGCAGCACTTGCAATCTAGGGGGCAAAACGGTGAGCAGCTGGTCAGTATTCCATATTTACAAACACTACACTGCATTGCATGTTGTGACTGTAACAGTATATTGTTGGATAGGTCTAAATGGTGCCTATGTGTACTGTGACGCAGTTAGGTGCCATGGCCTGCCCCCCCCTGAAATGGCGTCTGCCTGTCCTGTATGGAGGGAGATGTGGAAGTGAGTTCATTCTGCTGACATTGTGTGCCATTGCGGGAGGTGGTCGAGAACGGCTGTGCAACTCCTCATTGGATACCATTGGGCCCTATGGGTTACAGTGGCCAATGGTAATGTACGCCGGTGGTGACGGTACGCACCACCGCGGATGTGACCGCCATTTTCTATCTGTTCACTCATTTGCTACCTGACCTTCAACAGGAGCGGACCTTCACTGCAAGTGCTGCTGTGACCTGTGTCTGGAACTGACCATGGCTCGTGTCGCTGGGGAAAAGGCCCCTGCCTTCACCGCTGCAGAGTTGGAGACCCTGGTGGATGGGGTCCTACCCCACTACTGAATGCTATATGGGTCTCTAGACCAACAGGTGAGTACCCTGTGAGCACGATGCATGGGGCATGAATGCATGGAGTGCTGTGTGTTAGGGCCTCGTGTAGGGGGGTTGGTGGAAGGGCCCTGGGCAGCGTGCTGCATGTATGGTATGCAATATCTGTGCGTGAGGGGATGTGAGGGCTATGGTGGGCCATGAGTGTAACAGGCAGGACGGTGTCACTGATACCTTTTCCTATGTGTATTTCTCTGCATGTCAGCGCCCATCAAAAGAAGGGTATATGGCGTGCCATCGCCAAGGACGTGCAGACCCTGGGGGTCTACGGCAGGCGGAAACGGTGGGAGGACCTGAGACGCTGGGCACGGAAGATGGCGGAGGCCCAGCTGGGGATGGCCTCCCAACGATGAAGGGGTGTCCGTTGAACCCTGACCCCCCCTGATCTTCTGCAGACTGGCGGTGGCCTATCCGGAGCTGGATGGGTGCTTGGGTTATCACAGTAGCCACAAGGGGGTGAGTACAGTGTCCCAATATACTACTTGCGCGTGGTGGGGTGGCTTCAGGGTGGGGGATGCGGGCCTGTGGGTGCCCCTAGGCCAGGCCAGACATTGCAGGGTAGGTACCATGTTGGGCAGGGTCTGATGTAAACCTCCTCCAACCAAGGTAGTAGGCATCCACTACTGGGCAGGGGTCTGTGGGTCTAAGATATGTTGCAATTGGAGTTAGGTATCCCTGTCCATGGGCTGGTGACTAGCATTGTGACTGTTAGTGAGGAGGCTATTGACCTCCTGCGATCCATCTGCGATCCATCTCTGTTGGGCAGTCAACCATTGTGAATGCCATCCAGGGGCTGGCAGCCCATTTGCAACAAACAAATGCATTCCTGGAGGGCATTCACTCTGGCCCAACAGAGATCAATCCAGGCTCTGGCCTCCTCCATGATGGCAGCCATTGTCCCTGTTTCTAGCCTCCCCCCTCCAACTTCCTCTACCCAATCCCATTCCCCTCAATCCCAACCTATCCCAAGCACACAGGCAGACCAGCATGCACACAAGACAACACACAGGAGTGGTTCAGGCAAACACAAGCACCACACATCATCCCAGAGGCACTTACACAAACACCAGCCAGATGCAGACATACCAACATCCACTGCCTCTACTGTGTCCCCCTCCTCCTCCTCGTCCACCTCCCTCCCAGTTGTGTCTACACTCACACCTGCATGCACTACATCCTCATCCACTCCCACCATCAACATCACGCCTATCACTACACGCCCCTCACTGGCAGTCACCACTCCCACATCCATGCACACGTCCCCTGAGTCCTCTACCACTGTGTCTGTGCCCCCTCCTCCCAAAGTACACAAACACAAGCACTCAGACACCCAACAGCCATCCACCTCACAACAGCATCCAGCCCATGCACCTTCACCCAAAATCAGCAGACAGACACCTCCCACAACCACTTCTTCTTCCTCCACTCCCAAACCCTCACCCTCTTCCCGCCCCAATGTCCCTAAGAAGCTTTTCCTCTCCACCGCTGACCTCTTCCCTACTACAACCTCCTCCCCTCGTCCTTCATGTTGAGCCAGGGTGGTCATAACCCAGGCAAGCACCTCAGCCACCCAGTCCACGGCCACAGTAGTGTCGACAGCCAATGCAGGTGGGAGAGGATCCCGGGCACCAGGCACCAGGCAGCAACATTGAAAGGGTGCCTGCACCAGCAACGTCTAGGAAGGTCAAGGAGGCACCACCAGCTGCCACGGGAAAGGGCAAGGAGGCACCACCAGCTGCGACAGGGAAGGGCAAGGAGAAATCCCCGTCTGCTGACAGGAAGAGCAAGGGGCCTGCACCAGCAGGCAGGAAGGACAGGGGGCCTGGTGCTGAGACTCATTTGGAGCACCCACCACCAACAATGGTAGTTCAGCCATCAGAGGCTGCAAGGGAAGGGCTGGAGCCTCCCCCAACCACTGCCAGCACCGCCACCAGCACCACTGCCAGCAGTAGCAGCCCCAGTGGGCATCCGTCCGAGGCTGCAGGGGATGGGCTGGCACCTCCCCCCACCACTGCCAGCACCACCGCCAGCACCGCCGCCAGCACTGCCACCAGCACCCCCGCCAGCACCGCCACCAGCTCCACTGCCAGCAGCAGCAGCCCCAGTGGGCAGCCGTCCAAGGGTGCAGGGGATGGGCTGGAGCCTCCCCCAACCACTGCCAGCCCCGACACCAGCACCGCCACTGCCACCACTAGGCAGCCATCACCGCCGGCGGACAGTGTGTAGTCCTGCATCCATGGGCGGTTGTGCGTCCTTTCCCCTGCAAATCCTGTGGGTCTGACACCCAGGTGAGAGACTGTGACCTTGCACTCACTAAGATCTGCATCACAGGGCACAAGGCCCCCTCCAGTGGAAGAAGCCATCCACTCACCCCATCCTTCCCAGGATGAAGCACACTGGGCACAATGCCCCCTCCAGAACCAGTGGAAGAAGCCATCCACTAGAGAGACTGTGGCCTTGGACTCCCCAGGACCAAGCAGTGGGCAAACCACCCACTTGAGAGACTGTGGCCTTGCACTCCCCAGGACCAAGCAGTGGGGAAACCACCCACTTGAGAGACTGTGGCCTTGCCCTCCCCAGAACCAAGCAGAGGGCATGTAGCCCCCTCCAGGACCAGTGGTGTTGTATCATCGTCCAGCTGAGGTGCCCCCCTATTCCCCATCCCCCTGAGGTGCCTGTGTATTTTCGACCTGATGCCCCTGCAGTGTTCTCTCCGTGTTGTTGCAGGAGTGAGGTGGGGCCTTGGCCTATCGGTTGTGGCCCTGTGGCCCACGGACATTGAGGACTGGGCAGTGTCCCTCCATTTGTAAATATGTATATACGTTTGTATTTTGATGCACTTATTCATGTTATTTTATCGTATTACATTCACTTTCTTCAAATCATTTTGTCCTTGCATTATTCCTGAGGGGTACGGGGGGAATATGTAATGTTAGTGCATCTGGTTGTGTGTATGGTGTTGGGGGTGGGGGTGTTGCGTGTGTCTGTCACTCTCTTTTTCCTCCCCCCTCCCTTGTGTGCTAGGCAGCAGTACTCACCGTGGTCGTCTTCGCCGGTGTTGCTGCTCATAATGCAGCAGAGGGTAGACGAACTTCGGAAATATGTGCCACTTGGGCTCCATGGCGTCGTGGATGTTCCCTGAGTCTCCACAGGTGAGTCCTTTGACTTCTGAGCTCTGTTTCCGCCATGCTTTGGATGTCATTGGTACCGCCCCGGAAAAGGTGGTGGATAGGCTGGTCGTAATAGTGTGGGCGGTACATTGTCTTCCGCCTGGCTGTTGGTGGTTACCCCCGTGGTGCTTGTTGATTCCGCTGTGGCTGTCAGTGTGTTAAAGTGGCTGTCTGTCTGAGCGGTTTCCGCCATGGTCATAATTCCATTTTGGTTACCGCCGGCCTGTTGGTGGTATTACCACCGCTTTATCACCGACCGCCAGGGTTGTATTGAGGGCCATAGTGTGGGGAAACTATGCCAACAGTGGTTACGCCCTCCCACATTAACAGCTGTAAAAGAACAGCCTAATCTTGTTTCATAAGATGTTGACTTGCAAGATTTCTTGTTAGGTCCTAGAAAGCCTCGTTCAAAACACTTTTTATGTGCCATATATAGTGAAATATGGAAGCTTTCACAAATGGAAGCTGCAGCCAAGTTAAGGGAAATAGATAGGGAAAACATGGAAAAGGCGTTAGCTGTTGTCGATGACGGTATGAGCACTTTGTCCAACTGCATTTACACACTAAACAACATTGTCTCATCTGCAATTGACATTATTCAAAATGATATGTCACTTTTACATCATGGACAGAGTCAGCGTAGGTCCATTATGCAGCTGGTTTGGACATTTCAAGTTCTCAAAAGCGGCTGCGTGCCTTGGCAGCAAGTCAACTCCTGTGAATTGTTTGCTGCATTTAATTTAACAAAACAGCAACAGATAATGGCTAAGAAGGAAGAAGGTTACATCATACTTAACATTGAGCAGCCAGAAAAGTTGCCTTTCACTGGGGCGGAAATTCCATCAGCAGGATGGCGATACATGGAGTGATTTATCTGTCAAGTACAACACTTCAATTCACTGAGTGTTTGACACATTTTCCTGCAGCCTGGTTTGAGCAATTAGGAGACAGTTACATCCATGAGGTGTAGGAGCTACCTTTCCATTACAAATGTTCAAATGGTGAGACAGAGGTCTTTTTTAGTAGAAGCGAATGCAAGATTTCAGTTAGTCATTCTAGGATTTGTAAACAGGTGTCCTTGCATGACAGTTGCAATGTGGCCATAGTGAAGTTGGCTTGCCATCTGAAGGGTACTCCTGTTGCTTTGATTCATTCTTTTTGAAGGCTGTTGGTTTTAGGTTCTGTAGCTCTTTCCAGGCTATCGTTGGAATCATACCTTCAGCTATCCATTCACTCTTTTTTGAGTGTTTTTGGTGGATTTCCAATAACATTGGCATTGATTGACGGCATTCTGCTGTTGCTATTTTAGATTTGCAATGGCTGTGGGTTCTCGACTAAACAGAGTCATGGAGCTCCCACCAGCCCACCTTTGTTATGATTGCATGATGCAGTGCTTTGGAGTTTCACTGCTGGAGGAACTGGAATTGAATTGGTCACTGTCATTCAAACCAATTTTGTCCTGTGTGCAGCTGATCTTCCACTGCTTGCAGTGCCTCTTTGAATGCACCCTCAAGGTGTGTCTTGCAGTACAGAATGTGCCTCCTTTGGCTAGGGATCTGCTGGTGGTCCCGATGAGGGTTCATTCACTGATTTGCCCATTAAGACTGAGGTTGGTACATGAGGCATCCTATGAGCCGGTCATTGTGGACTTGCTGGCTCCACCTACATCTGTCTTAAGTAGAATACTGCTCCCTTGGCCAGTCCTATGAGTGGTGTGTGGTAGGCACCTATGGTGTTATCACCTTATACCAGGTCCAGGTATTCCCTATTAGTGAAGTGTATGCAGTGTCTAGGAAGCCAGGGGTCTCTAGAGGTAGCCGTGGATGAGCAGCCAAGACGTAACTGGGAGACATGCAAAGCTATGGAATACCACTATAGTCATACACCACTCTCACACATGAAAAAAACACACAAAGTTACAAAAATAAAGGTACTTTATTATAGTAACACAATTACTAGAATACTGAATAGGCAATCCCCCAACTGGAGGTAACCAAACACACTATTGTATACACATTAGCAATCATTAAATAGCATAGAAAGCAATAAGCACTGGTAAAAGCAATAGGAAATACAGAGGGCCCTAGGGGAGGCCCAAACCATATACTAAAAATGTGGAATGTGAGAGGCAGTCCCCCACCCAAAGAAGTAGAATCAGTAGAAGGGACCTGGAGGAACTTGGAACCCCAAGAGGTGAGTACCAGAGTGACCCCAGCGACCATAAGAGCAGAGGTAAGTACCTGGTTTTCCCCAACACCAACAGGAGGGCTTTAGAAAAGGATTATGCAAGACCCAACCAAGACTGGAAGAACCCAAAGGTGGATCCTGACAGAAGAGGACCTGCAAAGGAAGGAGACCAAGTCCAGTTTGTGATGGAGTTTCGGGTTGTGGCAGGAGCCACTACCCACCCTTCTGTCGATGTAGGACCAGGGCGACGGTAAACGAAGAAGGTCAGCAGTGCAGCACGAGAGATGAGAAGTCCCAGGAGTGATGCAAGTGATGTCCCACGTTGACAGTCGAGATGCAATTGGTTAGTGGTGCTGGAAAACCACCAACAAACCTGGTTTGCAAGGCTGAGGAGGAACAGCAAGGTCCAGGGGACTCAACCCAAGGAGGGGAGTCTGGGGTGACCCTCAGCAGCTAGAAGAGTCACCAGAAGAGGAGGCAGCCCCCACAGACGACCCACCGGCAGCAGGGCCCACTCAGGACACCTGAAGGGGAGACCTGTGTCAATGGAGCAGCAGGCAGGAGACTGTGCTTTGCCCTAAGGAGTGCTGGAGACCGGGGCTACACAGAGCCTGAAGATCCCTTGGAGGAGGAGCAAACAAGCCTTAGTAGCTGCAAGAGTCGCAATGCACAGAGGTACTGCCCTGCAAGGACAGGCAAGGGCTTACCGTCTCCCAAGTTGGACAGTTGGTAGAGAAGACCAAGGAGACCACTCCAGGCCATGACCTGTGATGCAGAATCCATGCAGTTCTTGAGTACAGCAGATCCACACAGCCGGTCGTCGTTGGTGCCTGCAGAAGCAGGGGAGGGACCCTATGGGAGATTCCTTCTTACTTCTTGAGCAGGCTGAAGACTCGCCGCTCTCAGAGGATACACAGCCATGGAAATGTTTCAGTTGCTGGAAGGAGCCGGAGAAACAATTTTGCAGAGCAGAGTTGTTGCAGTAGTTGCAGATTGTCGGTTCCTGGAGGGTCCAGTTGCAGTCCCAGTGGCCAGAAGATAAAGTAAACATTGCAGAGGAGTCCTGCTGGAATCTTGCACGTCGAATCTGAGGACCCACCCAAGAGGGAGACCCTGAATAGCCCACGAAGGGGGATTGGTCACCTACCATGGTGACGACCTATCAGGAGGGTGATGTGATTAAACCTACCTGACCTGGCCACTCAGATGTTCCCAGGGGCCTCTGCCCACCTTGGATTACAGATGTTAGAATCAAGTGGCAATCTGGAGAAGCTCTGAGCAACACCCCTAGAGTGGTGATGGACAGGGGAGTGATCACTTCCCTTTCCTTTGTCAGGTTCTGTACCAGAGCAGGGACCGGGGGTCCCTGGACTGGTGCAAACCGGTTTATGCAAGGAGAGCACCAAATGTGCCCTTCAAAGCATACTGGTGGCTTAGGGAGGCTACCAGTCCCAAGCCATGTAACACCTATTTCCAAGGGAGAGGGTGTTACCTCCCTCTCCCAAAGGAAATCCTTTGTTCTATCTTCCTCTGCCTGAGCTGGTCAAGCAGCAGGAGGGCAGTAACTTGTCTGAGGGGTGGCAGCAGCATGGGCTGCCTGTAAATCCCCAGAAGACTGGTAGGAGCAATGCTGGGGGTCCTCTAAGGAGTCCCCAAAGTGCATGGGATCATACAACCAGTACTGGCAACAGTATTGGGGTATGATTCCGACATGTTTGATACCAAACATGCCTAGGTTGGGAGTAACCATGATGTAGCTGGACACAGTTAGTGACCTGTGTCCAATACACGGGTAAAATGGCTTCCCCGCACTTAGGAAGTCCATTGTAATGGAGCTGGAGTTTGTAGGGGCAACTCTGCTCCACACAGGTACCTGCACCCTGCCCTCTGGGCTAGAAGGGCCTATCATAGGGGTGACTTACAGTGACCTGATGCAGTAGCCTGTAGTGAACTGGTGCATGCACCTTTTCATGCAGGGTGCAATGGCAGGCCTGCAGACACATTTTGCGTGGGCTTTCATGGGTGGCACAATACATGCTGCAGCCATGGGGAGCCCCTGGTGCCCCAAGGCCCTGGGTGCCTAAGTACCATATACTAGGGACTTATATAGGGGCACCAGTATGCCAATTGTGGGGTGTGCAAATTCCTTAGCAACCAAATTTAGAGGGAGAGAGCAAATTCACGGGGGTCCTGGTTAGCAGGATCCCAGTGAAAACAGTCAAAGCATACTGACAGCAGGCAAAAAGTAGGGGTAACCATGGCAAAAAGAGGGTACTTTCCTACACTATGGTTGAGGCATCTGCACACGTGTGATCCGTGGATCTTTCATTTAATGAGCTGGTCAATTGATTGCCTGCCCAAGTTCTTCCTGGTTTCTGTCTCCATAGATGACATCGGAGACTTCCTCCATGATTATTGCTGAAATTAGACCATTGGCTTTTTGAATTCATTCTAAATTGTCCTTTGATTTGGCCAGCCTCTTGGCCTTCATTGCTTGTCAAGGTAGACAGTTTAACTCTTTTTATGTATGATTTTTTAATATGCTTTTAGTATTTTAGAATTAGAGCACATTTATTTTAGGTTTTGAACTCTGCACTCGTGTTCCGTCAATGGGGAGGGTGTCATGAGTTCATTTTAGAGCTTCACTTGGGCACACATATTTTGGCCTAGGCCAGTGCCCTTTCCCTAATTACATGATCTGTTTTCATGTATTCATTTTAATTCATTTTATCAAAGCTAAATTAGCAGGATGTTTTAGTTTTCTAATGAGCTGTGATTCTGTGAATGTATTGTTTATTGCTTTCAGTGCACGACATTTCATAATGTACCTTTGCTCAAGGATGCCCAGTACAGTACATAATATTCTGTAGGAAAGCACCTTCTTGGCAGGTTAGCCCCTACTTTTTGCCTGGTATCTGATGTGATTTCGACTGGAAGTGGACTGGTTTCCTGCTAACCAGCTCCCAAGTGCCCCAGAGCTCTTTCCTAAAAAATGCATAGTTGTTTTCCACAATTGGCACACTCCTTAGCACCCTTTGTATATCCCTAGTAAATGGTAACCCTGGTACCCAAGGCATGGGGTACTAAGGAAGGTCACTGAGGGTTGCAGCACCAGTTGTGCCACCCCAGGGACCCCTCATCAAACCCACACAGTGCTGCCATTGCAGGACAACATGTGTTTGTGCAGTTGAAATTGAAAACATGACTCGTCACGCACCCATGTGTGCCAGGTCCATTATCAATGCATGTGCCAGGTGTAAGTCACCCCCAAGACAGGGTCTTCAGGGCACATGTGAGGGCATATAGACATAAACAGATATGCCCCTGCTATGTCTCTGTCGATTCTTAGACATAGTGAGTGAAAACAGAAGCCATTTTAATACATGTGCTGGACACTGGTCACTTCGAGTTCCCCAGGTACATGATGGCTTCACTAAAGGTAGGGACGTTTGGTATCAAACATCTCAGATTAATAAACCCTCACTGATTCTAGTGAAGGATTTATTAATAAATGCACCCAGCGGGCACCTTAAAGGTGCCCCCTGAAAACCTACCAGCTACTAGTGTGTTGACTGACTGGTCCTGACCAGTTCAGCCACGTTAGACACGTTTCTGGCCCTCCAAGGTGACAGACAATGGCCTTGAGAACCCTAGACAAAAGCCTGCACTGGGCAAGGGTGTTAACACCTCACCCAGGCAGGATGGACATTCCAGGGCGGGAAGCTTCAAAGGTCTGGCTACCTTTGTAATGTGGCCCATGTCTCTCCAGATGGCGGAGATGACCGACCCCCCTGGCCTGACCTCACTTTTAGCAGCAGAACAGGTGGCAAAATTAGGAGGTGTGCTCCCTTCATGTCAGTCCCACACCTAAGGTGGATGAGCTGAAGTGGACGCCACTTTTTAAATTCCTCCATCTTTGTTTGGAAGGAATTAGGCCACTAGAGTTAGGGTTATACCCATTTCCCAGTGGAACTGGCCACAGAAAGGGTGTAGTCACCCTAAAGGTGGTCAGCCCAATTGGCTACCACCTGGCACTCCATGTAGCGCCCCTAAATTGAGTATTTAGGTGGCACCCCTGAACCCTTGAGCTCAGATCCTAATGACCTACAAAGAAAAAGACACAGAGGTGTCGCACCTGCAGAAAAGTAAAAGAAGAAGCAGTTGACCTGCTACCAACCTCACCGGCCTGCCTGCTGAATTCAGCTGACTGTGCCCAAAAAGATGACTCATCATCGCTAAGCTCTCACTAGAAGCTAGGTGTTAGGTAGGATTTTTATGTACATTTTCTTCCAGTATGCTTGGGTTTATTTTCTTTTCACTGATCGTAACAATTCTTTTCGTGTTATGTCTGATCTTCTGAATAATTGCAGCTTATATGTTTTATCATAGATTGCAGTCTTTTCAATAAATGCATTGAAAACTATTCTGCATCTTTTTCTTTTGCCTACGTGTGTGCATGAGACTTTGCCATTGAGAGAGAGTGGTGTGATTTGTCGACCATGATTTCCCTAGGAAGTCACTGAGTGTCATGCGTCAAGATGCCACAAATCACCTTTACTTTCTTGGTTTGGGTGAGGTGCTGCTAGCTAGCTGAAAGGGTTAGGCCGACAGCTACCAGACAGTGTGGGAGTGACTCAGTCATACACAAGTGATGGTGCTGCGGCCTGAATCCAGCAGTCTTGTTCCCATAACGAGAGTCCTACGAAAGCTACGACAGCTGCCCTAGAGCGCTTCAATGCCAGTGAGGCAATGGTCTGATTTCTAAGTTTCGATCAGTCCAGAGAGACTCCTTTCATCAACATCAACCCTCTCAGCCCCGGGCTCAGCAGAACAAGCTGGTCTGTCAGTACAGGGGTAGTGCCAGAAGTAAGGGCTGTGGATCCCTTCCACAAGCCACCTCTTCTTCCTCTCCTGAACCACCAGAAATGCAGGACTGTGTCACTTCTCCAAGCCCACATGGAGCCTGTGGAAGGGCGAGTGTCCTCCATTCTAGCCGCCTGGAATGCCACTAGTTGAAACTAGTGGGTCCTCCAAATCATAGAAGGAAGTTACACAATTCTCTTCCTTAAAGCTCCACCTTCCATCCTCCCCCTTCCTTCCTCCTCCCACCTCCCGCCAGACCACCTTTCAGTCTTGCAGGAAGAAGTGGCGGCACTGCTACAGAAAGTAGCTGTGGAGTTAGAAACAGGACAGGCATGTTTCTCCCGCTATTTACTTTCAGATGGATGGCATCTGATTCTGGGAAGTGATTTTTTTCTCAAAAAGGAAAAGTTCAAAATGCTGTCTCACGGTTAAGTGTTACTGGTATTGGAAACTTGAGACTGTATGTTGTCACTCGACCTGCAGGATGTGTAGTTTCACATTCAAACAACTGGTCACCTCACCCACCCACTCAGCCGGTCACACGCTAGATGTCATTTTCACCTCCAGCAGCCACATCGCCTTCACTCACACCACCGAACTCCACTGGACTGACCACCACTACGTACATTTCTCCTTCCTGAAACCCCCTACCCACCACCAACAACATCCTACCTCCTTCCGCAAGTGGAACAATATCTCCAAAGAACACCTGATCTCCAACCTCGCACAAGCTCCATCTCCCAGCACCAACGACCCCAACGCCGCTCCCATCAACCTCACACGATGGCTAGAAACTTGCGCAGACTCCCTCGCCCCTTTCAACATAAACAACAACACCCGCACCATCAAGACCGCCCTCTGGTTCACCACAGAACTTAAGTCTTCCAAACGAGAAAGCCTGGCGCCAAGAATCCTCAATGAGCAACTTCTCCGCCCTCAAATCAGCCATGCGCAAACACCTCCAACTCATCCGGACCACCAAACGGTCCTTCTACAAAAAACGCATAGACAACAACACACACAATAGCAAGGAACTTTTTGCCATCATCAAAGAACTCACCAAACCCAAATCCTGCACCATCAACCCTCCACACTCCCAAGACCTCTGCAACTCCCTCTCCAACTACTTCCACTGCAAGATCGCAGACATACACAACAGCTTCACATCGTCAGCACCCACCATCACCACCACCGACACAACCAACACCACAACACCCTGCCGCACCAACCTACTGAACACTTGGACCACCACCAACGATGAAGAAATCGGCAAAACTATGAGCTCCATCCACTCTGGCTCCCCAACAGATCCTTGTCCCCACCACATCTTCAACAAGGCCAGCCAAATCATCGCTCCCCAGCTCCGGGCCATCATCAACAGTTCCTTTGAGACCGCAACCTTCCCAGATAACACGCCGAAGTCAACGCTCTTCTCAAAACCCCCAAAGCAGACCCTGAAGACCTCACAAACTACTGACCCATCTCTCTTCTCCCCTTCCCCGCAAAGGTCATGCAGAAGATAGTAAACATACAACTGTCTCGCTTCCTAGAAGACAACAACATACTCAACGTCTCCCAGTCTGGATTCCGCAAAAACCACAGCACCGAGACCACCCTCATCACCTGTACAGACGACATCAGGACCAGATTGGACAAGGGCGAAACTGTCGGCCTCATCCTCCTAGACCTCTCCGCAGCTTTTGACACCGTATGCCACCAAACCCTCCGAACACGCTTCTTCGATGCCGGAATTCGCCACAAAGCCCTGGACTGGCTCACCTCCATCCTCTCCGAAAGAACCCAAAGAGTTCGCCTCCCTCCTTTCCAGTCTACAGCCACCAAGACCATCTGTGGGGTCCCCCAAGGATCCTCCTTCAGCCCCACCCTTTTCAATGTCTACATGGCTCCTCTCGCCAACATCATACGCCCCCACGGCCTCACCATCATTTCTTACACTGAAGACACCCAGCTCATCATCTCCCTCACGAGGAACCCAGCTACCGCCAAGAATAACCTACACGCCGGACTCGTCGCCATCACTAACTGGATGACAGCAAGCCACCTCAAATTGAACTCAGAAAAAACAGAGATCATCATCTTCGGTCCCAACAAGACAGCATGGAACGACTCTTGGTGGCCCACCACCCTTGGACCACCCCTAACACCCACCACCCACGCACGCAATTTTGGCATCATAGTGGACTCATCCCTCTCCATGACTCAGCACATCAACGCCATATCATCCTCCTGCTTCAACACCCTTTGCATGCTACGCAAGACTTTCAAATGGATTCCTTTAGAAACAAGAAGAACAGTCACCCACACCCTCATAAGCAGCAGACTCGACTACGGTAATGCCCTTTACGCAGGGACCACAGCCAAGCTTCAGAGAAAACTCCAGCGAATCCAGAACGCAGACACACGCCTCATCATCAACCTCCCTCGCCACAAACACATCTACGCACACCTCAGATACCTACACTGGCTGCCAATCAACAAAAGGATAATTTTCAAAATCCTTGTCCACGCTCACAAAGCCCTCCACGACACTTGACCGGCCTACCTCAATGAACAAATCAACTTCCACAAACCAACTAGACAGCTCCGCTCCGCCGCCCTCGCTACAATCCCCCGCATCCAACGCACCACCTCCGGCGGCAGATCCTTCTCCCACCTCGCTGCCAAAACCTGGAACTCCCTCCCCACCAACCTATGCAAGACCCAGGACCTCCTAACCTTCAGAAAGCACCTCCCCCCCCAGCACCTTGAGACCCTACCGGGTGAGTAGTGCGCTTAAGAAATTTGTTTGATTGATTGATTGGATCCAGTCTTGCAGTCTTATCGGGTGTCCTTGTGCTTTGTAGTGAGTTCAATGCACTACCAATCTGCAGTGGTCCTCTTTGGTTTGGATGAGTCTTCATGAACGTGATGGCAGCAGTTTCATCCACATTTTTCCATATGTGTATGACTGGCTGATCAAAGCTAGTTTGCCTGAGGCAGTGTTCCACCATTTGCAGTCAGCAGTCTTGATACTGTTTGATCTGGGCTTTTCGATCAGTGAGCCCAAATCTCACCTGAGGCCCTCCCCACAACTCCAGTTCATAGTTCATAGACACCACTCTGTGCCTTTCCTTCACCTCAGAGGATGGCAGACACAGGCACAAAATGCTTCCATTCTTCTCACAGGTCACAAGAGTGCCAGTCCTGAAAGTCCTGTAATTTCTAGGTTCACTGATTTCCTGCATTCTCCTAGTCACACATGCTCATTGGTACATAAGTGCCTTGCAGTGGTGCCTCTGCAGTCAGTGGCTCCAGTACAGGGGAGACCTGTCAGACTTTGTTGTAATCTCACCAGGGCTTCAATGGAAGTGGTTTGGTGGGTCATCCAGATGGACCTGTGGACAGGATGGCCTTTACTCCTCCGCTGACCGCGGTTACAGTAGTGATGGATGCTTCCACCTGAGGGTGGGGATTTCATCCGGAGATCAGAGGGCTTTGGTCCTCAGAGGAACAGATGCTTCACATCAACCTGTTGAAACTAGGAGCGATTCGGCTGGCATGCAAGGCCTTCTTCCCCCTATCCAAGATCAGTCCATCCAGATCTTGTTGGACAACACATCAGCGATGTGGTATGCCAGCAAACAAGGTTAAGTAGTGTCCCACCTCCTGGAGGTGGTGAGTCTATGGTCTTGGGCTAACTGTTAAGGGATATGGTTGACCGCCAATCACCTGGGGGTGGGGGAGGTGGGGGGCAATGATGAATTTCAGAGCCAACAATCTGAGCTGCCATTATCTTGTTTATTATGAATTGCGTCTCATACCGAAGGTAGTCCAGGACATCTTGACCCAGTAGGATACTCCTCATGTGGATTTGTTCACCTCCTCAGAAAATACTCAATGCCCGCAGTTCTGTGCCCTTCAGCATCAGTTGAGGAGAGCCTTGGTGGACGTGTTTCAGTTGACATGGAACTTTGAGTTGCATTAGGCATTCCCACCCCACACCCTTGATTCCCTAAGTTCTGAGGTGGATTTTCCAGGATCGGGCCCAAGTCATTCTCATTGTCCCAGACTGGCCAAGGAGGGTGTGGTATGCAGACCTTCAGCACTTCTCCAGTTGTCCCTTCCTCAAGCTGCCATTCAGACTGGACTTTCTCTCCCAACCAGTGAGAACGGTACTGCATCCCAATCTCCGAGGCACCCACCTTCTTGCTTTGAGATTGAGGGGGAACATTTGAACTCCTTCCTGCTGCTACTGGAGGTGGTCGATGTAATTTTGTTGGCTTTTTGCCCCTCCACTAAATCAGCTTATTCTGGAAGATGTGTTAACTTTGTTGCCTCAGGTTTTGCAGTTTGCACTTTCCCTTGCACAGAAGAGGTGTACGGTCAACATTGTGAAGGAGTATTTGTCAGCGCGCCGCTGTTACTCTGTCTCTGTAGGAAAGTACCCTCTTTCTTGGCATGGTTACCCCCACTTTCTGCCTGTTGTCAGTGTGTTTGACTGTGTGTACTTGGATCCTGCTAACCAGGACCCCAGTAGTTTTGCTCTCTCCTATAAATTGTAGCTTTTTTGCCCCACAATTGGCATACTGGTCCCCCTCTGGAAGTCCCTAGTATATGGTGTGAGAAAGTAGCCTCTTTCTAGCCTTGTTTCCTCCACTTTTGGCCTGTTTGTGAGTATATGTCAGGGTGTTTTCATTGTCTCACTGGGATCCTGCTAGCCAGGGCCCAGTGCTCATAGTGAAAGCCCTATGTTGTCAGTATGTTTGTTATGTGTCACTGGGACCCTGCTTGCCAGGACCCCAGTGCTCATAAGTTTGTGACCTATATGTGTTCCCTGTGTGATGCCTAACTGTCTCACTGAGGCTCTGCTAACCAGAACCTCAGTGGTTATGCTCTCTCTGCTTTCCAGATTTGTCACTAACAGGCTAGTGACTAAATTTACCAATTCATGGCATACTGGTACACCCATATAATTCCCTAGTATATAGTACTGAGGTACCCAGGGTATTGGGGTTCCAGGAGATCCCTATGGGCTGCAGCATTTCTTTTGCCACCCATAGGGAGATCTGACAATTCTTACACAGGACTGCCAGTGCAGCCTGAGTGAAATAACGTCCACGTTATTTCACAGCCATTTACCACTGCACTTAAGTAACTTATAAGTCACCTATATGCCTAACCTTCACCTGGTAAAGGTTGGGTGCAAAGTTACTTAGTGTGTAGGCACCCTGGCACTAGCCAAGGTGCCCCCACATAGTTCAGGGCAAATTCCTCGGACTTTGTGAGTGCGTGGACACCATTACACGCGTGCACTGTACATAGGTCACTACCTATGTACAGCGTCACAATGGTAACTCCGAACATGGCCATGTAACATGTCTAAGATCATGGAATTGTCACCCCAATGCCATTCTGGCATTGGGGTGACAATTCCATGATCCCCCGGGTCTCTATCACAGAACCCGGGTACTGCCAAACTGCCTTTCCGGGGTCTCCACTGCAGCTGCTGCTGCCAACCCCTCAGACAGGTTTCTGCCCTCCTGGGGTCCAGGCAGCCCTGGCCCAGGAAGGCAGAACAAAGGACTTCCTCTGAGAGAGGGTGTAACACACTCTCCCTTTGGAAATGGGTGTGAGGGCTGGGGAGGAGTAGCTTCCCCCAGCCTCTGGAAATGCTTTGATGGGCACAGATGGTGCCCATCTCTGCATAATCCAGTCTACACCGATTCAGGGATCCCCCAGCCCGGCTCTGGCGCGAAACTGGACAAAGGAAAGGGGAGTGACCACTCCTCTGACCTGCACCTCCCAGGGGAGGTGCCCAGAGCTCCTCCAGTGTGTCCCAGACCTCTGCCATCTTGGATTTAGAGGTGCTGTGGGCACACTGGACTGCTCTGAGTGGCCAGTGCCAGCAGGTGATGTCAGAGACTCCTTCTGATAGGCTCTTACCTGTCTTGGTAGCCAATCCTCCTTTGTTGGTAGCCAAACCTCCTATTCTGGCTATTTACGGTCTCTGCTTTGGGGAATTCTTTAGATAACGAATGCAAGAGCTCATCAGAGTTCCTCTGCATCTCCCTCTTCACCTTCTACCAAAGGATCGACTGCTGACTGCACAGGACACCTGCAAAACCGCAACAAAGTAGTAAGACAACTACTAGCAACCTTGTATCGCCTCATCCTGCCGGCTTTCTCGACTGTTTCCAGGTGGTGCATGCTCTGGGGGTAGCCTGCCTCCTCCCTGCACCAGGAGCTCTGAAGAAATCTCCAGTGGGTCGATGGAATCTTCCCCCTGCAACCGCAGGCACCAAAAGACTGCATCACTGGTCCTCTGGGTCCCCTCTCAGTACGACGAGCGTGGTCCCTGGAACTCAGCGACTCTGTCCAAGTGACTCCCACAGTCCAGTGACTCTTCAGTCCAAGTTTGGTGGAGGTAAGTCCTTGCCTCCCCATGCTAGACTGCATTGCTGGGTACCGCGCGATTTGCAGCTGCTCCGGCTCCTGTGCACTCTTCCAGGATTTTCTTCGTGCACAGCCAAGACTGGGTCCCCCACACTCTAACCTGCAGTGCACAACCTTCTGAGTTGTCCTCCGGCATCGTGGGACTCCCTTTTGTGACTTCGCGTGGACTCCGGTTCACTCTTCTTCCAAGTGCCTGTTCAGGTACCTCTCTGGGTGCTGCCTGCTTCTGTGAGGGCTCCCTGAGTTGCTGGGTGCCCCCTCTGTCTCCTCCTCCAAGTGGCCACATCCTGGTCCCTCCTGGGCCACAGCAGCACCCAAAAACCTCTACCACAACCCTTGCAGCTAGCAAGACTTGTTTGCGGTCTTTCTGTGTGGGAACACCTCTGCAAGCTTCATCGCGACGTGGGACATCCGTCTTCCAAAGGACAAGTTCCTAGCTCTCTTCTTTCTTGCAGAACTCCAAGCTTCTTCCATCCAGTGGCAGCTTCCTTGTACCCTCAGCTGGCATTTCCTGGGCTCCTGCCCACTCTCGACACTGTCGCGACTATTGAACTTGGTCCCTTTGTCTTACAGGTACTCAGGTCCAGAAATCCACTGTTGTTGCATTGCTGGTGTTGTTCTCCCTGCAGAATCCCCCTATCACGACTTCTGTGCTCTCTGGGGGTAGTAGGTGCACTTTACACCTACCTTTCAGGGTCCTGGGGTGGGCTATTTTGCTAACCCTCACTGTTTTCTTACAGTCAAAGCGACCCTCTACAAGCTCACATAGGTTTGGGGTCCATTCGTGGTTCGCATTCCACTTTTGGAGTATATGGTTTGTGTTGCCTCTATACCTATGTGCTCCTATTGCAATCTATTGTAATTCTACACTGTTTGCATTACTTTTCTTGCTATTACTTACCTAAGTTTGGTTTGTGTACATATATCTTGTGTATATAACTTATCCTCATACTGACGGTACTCACTGAGATACTTTTGGCATATTATCATAAAAATAAAGTACCTTTATTTTTAGTACTTCTGTGTATTGTGTTTTCTTATGATATTGTGCATATGACACCAGTGGCATAGTAGGAGCTTTGCATGTCTCCTAGTTCAGCCTAAGCTGCTTTGCCATAGCTACCTTCTATCAGCCTAAGCTGCTAGAAACACCTCTTCTACACTAATAAAAGATAAATGAACCAGTCTTACAGGGTTCTCCGGGCAGCCCAGCTGCTTCCACCCCTCGGACAGGTTTCAGCCTTCCTGCTGCTTGATCTGATCAAGCCCAGGAAGGCAGAACAAAGGATTTCTTTTGGGCAAGGGAGGAAATACCTTCTCCCTTTGGATATAGGTGTGACTGGCGTGGGAGGAGTGGCCTCCCCAAGCCACTGGTTTGCCTTGAAGGGCACATTTGGTGCCCTCCATGCATAAACCAGTCCACACCGGTTCAGGGACCCCAGTCCCTGCTCTGGCACAAAACTGGACAATGGAAAGGGGTGTGACCACTCCCCTATCTATGCATCACCACCCCAGGGGTGGTGCCCAGAGTTCCTCTAGAGGGTCCCTGGTTTCTGCCATCTTGTTTCCAAGGTTGGCAGGGAACTCTGGGAGCATCTGAGTGGCCAGGCCAGGCAGGTGACATGGTAGCCCCCTCCTGATAGGTGCTTACCTGGTTAGGTGACTAATCCCCCTTTCAGGGCTATTTAGGGTCTTCCTATAGGGTGGGTCCTCATATTCAGCTTGCAAGATTCCAGCAGGACTCTTCTGCAATCTCTGCTTCAACTTCTGGCCACTGGAACCGCAACTGGACACTCCAGGAACTAACAACACTGCTACAACGAAGAAGATTCTTCTGCAACTTTGTTTTCACATCTCCTGACAGCTTTGCAACATTTCCCCAGCTGTGCATCCTCAGAAGACTGCAACTCTACAGCCTGCACAAAAAGAAGAAGGAATCTCCCTTAGAGTGAAGGAGTCACTCCCCTGCAAACACAGGCACCTACAGCAAGCGACGACTGGCTGCGTGGATCTCCCCTCATCTTGAGCTACATAGATCCTGCATCAGGGGTGGTAGACCAGGGTAGTCCTCTTTGTCCTCTCTGCCAGTTGTCCAACTTTGGTGGAGGTTTGCCTTTGCCTTCCCACGTAGGACAGTACCCCTGTGCACCATGTCCCTTGCAGCTGCCAAGGCTTGTTTGCATCTCCTCCAAGGGATCTTCAGGCGACGTGTAGCTCCAGCCCCCAGCACTCAATCCTGCAAAGCCCAGCCTCCTGCGTGGCTCTCCGGCGGCGTGGGATCCTCTTTTGTAGTGCTGCGTGGGCTTCTCATGAGACTTGTGTCCCTGTCCAGTGGGACTCGTTTGGGTGCTGCCTCTGCTCCTGTGGACTCTCTGTGATGCTGAGACTCCCCCTCCTGTGTTGAGTCCTCCTGGGCCTTGTTGGTCCCCGGCAGAACCTCTTTTCCACTAACCGCGAGTTTGCCTTTGCCAAGGCTTGTTGGTGGAATTCCTGCACCGACACCCATCTACAATCTTCCTTCCCGGGTAGGACATCAGCTGCATCCACCAGGAACTCTTCACTGGCTTCTGGGCTGCAGTGCTGACCTGATCTTCATCACAGTCGACCAACATCTGCATCCACAGCTGGGTGGGTATTAGCTCCTTGTAGGAAGTTGGCTCTGTATATACTATTTCAAAGTAAGAAATAGTGTGCACAGAGTCCAAGGGTTCCCCTTAGAGGTAAGGTAGTGGCAAAAGTAGATAATTCCAATGCTCCATTTTGTGGTAGTGTAGTCAAGCAGTAGGCTTATCAGAGGGGAGTGTTAAGCATTTGTTGTACACACACAGGCAGTAAATGAGGAACACACACTCAAAGACTTACTCCAGGCCAATAGGTTTTTATATTGAAAAATATATTTTCTTAGTTTATTTTAAGAACCACAGGTTCAAGATTTACATTAAACACTTTAAATATAAGGTACTTCGCTTAGATACTTTAGGAACTTTGAATGAAAACAATATAATGTACAGTCTTTGTAAAAATTGCAATATTCTATTTTCAAAGTGGAAACAGTGCAAAACTCAACAGTTCCTGGGGGAGGTAAGTAAAGGTTAGGTTAGGAGGTAAGTAAAACACTTACAAGTCTCAGTTCTAGGGCATAGGCAGCCCACCGTTGGGGGTTCAAGGCAACCCCAAAGTTACCACACCAGCAGCTCAGGGCCGGTCAGGTGCCCACGGTCAGAGAGGTGGCCAAAACACATTGGCGCCTATGTAGAACAGGGGTGCTCCGGTTCCAGTCTGCCAGCAGGTAAGTACCTGCGTCCTCGGGGGCAGACCAGGGGGTTTTGTAGAGCACTGGGGGGACACAAGTAGGCACACAAAACACACCCTCAGCGGCACAGAGGCGTCCGGGTGCAGTGTGCAAAGCAGGCATCGGGTTTTAGATAGGAAACAATGGAGAGACCCGGGGGTCACTCTAGCGGTGCATACAGGCACAGGGGGGCTTCTTGGGACAGCCACCACATGGGCTAGGCAGAGGGTCGCCTGGGGTTCACTCCTGCGCTGAGGTTCAGTTCCTTCAGGTCCTGGGGGCTGCGGGTGCAGTGCTGGTTCCAGGCGTCAGGTCCCTTGTTACAGGCAGTCGCGGTCAGGGGGAGCCTCTGGGTTCTCTCTGCAGGCGTCGCTGTGGGGGCCCAGGGGGGTCGTCTCTGGCTAATCATGGGCTCGCAGTCACCGGGGAGTTCTCCCTGTGGTGTTGGTTTTCTGCAAGTCGAGCTGGGGGCGTCGGGTGCAGAGTGTTGAGTCTCATGCTTCCGTCAGGAAACGTGAAGTCCTTGGAAGTTGCTTCTTTGTTGCAAAGAAGTTGCAGATTTTGAACGGGCCGCTGTTCACTGGAGTTTCTTGGTCCTTTAGTCCAGAGCAGTCCTCTGAGGCTTCAGAGGTCGCTGGTCCCTGTCAGATGCGTCGCTGGAGCAGGTTTTCGAAGTTGGAGACAGGCCGGTATGGCTGGGGCCAAAGCAGTTGTCGTCGTCCTCCTTCTCTGCAGGCTTGTAGGTCAGCAGTCCTTCTTGTTTCTTCAGGTTGCAGGAATCTGATTTCCTGGGTTCTGGGGAGCCCCTAAATACTGAATTTAGGGGTGTGTTTAGGTCTGGGAGGGCAGTAGCCAATGGCTACTGTCCTTGAGGGTGGCTACACCTCCTTTGTGCCTCCTCCCTGTGGGGAGGGGGGAACATCCCTATTCCTATTGGGGGAATCCTCCAAAATCAAGATGGAGGATTTCTAAAGGCAGGGGTCACCTCAGCTCAGGACACCTTAGGGGCTGCCCTGACTGGTGAGTTACTCCTCCCTGTTTTTCTCATTATCTCCCCTGGACTTGCCGCCAAAACTGGGGGCTGTGTCCAGGGGGCGGGCATCTCCACTAGCTGGGGTGCCCTGGGGCATTGTAACACGAAGCCTGAGCCTTTGAGGCTCACTGCTAGGTGTTACAGTTCCTGCAGGGGGGAGGTGTGAAGCACCTCCACCCAGAGCAGGCTTTTGTTTCAGTCCTCAGAGAGCACAAAGGCCCTCACCACATGGGGTCAGAAACTTGTCTCTCAGCAGCAGGCTGGCACAGACCAGTCAGTTCTGCACTGAAGGATTGGGTAAAATACAGGGGGCATCTCTAAGATGCCCTCTGTGCGCATTTTTTAATAAATCCAACACTGGCATCAGTGTGGGTTTATTATTCTGAGAAGTTTGATACCAAACTTCCCAGTATTCAGTGTAGCCATTATGGAGCTGTGGAGTTTGTTTTTGACAAACTCCCAGACCATATACTTAATATGGCCACACTGTATTTACAATGTCTAAGAATAGACTTAGACACTGTAGGGGCATATTGCTCATGCAGCTATGCCCTCACCCGTGGTATAGTGCACCCTGCCTTAGGGCTGTAAGGCCTGCTAGAGGGGTGACTTACCTATGCCACAGGCAGTATTTTGTGGGCATGGCATCCTGAGGGATATGCCATGTCGACTTTGCCTTTTTCTCCCCACCAACACACACAATCTACAATGGCAGTGTGCCTGTGTTAGGTGAGGGGTCCCTTAGGGTGGCACAACACATGCTGCATCCCTTAGAGAGCTTCCCTGGTCACAGGGCCCTTGGTACCACTGGTACCTTTAACAAGGGACTTATCTGTGTGCCAGGGGTGTGCCAGCTGTGGAAACAATGGTACATTTTAGGTGAAAGAAGACTGGTGCTGGGGCCTGGTTAGCAGGGTCCCAGCACACTTCTCAGTAAAGTCAGCATCAGTATCAGGCAAAAAGGGGGGGGTAACTGCAACAGGGAGCCATTTCCTTACACTCATACTCATCCTGGACTCCACCGTGACCTTCGGACATGGTCCCCGCTCTCCACAGGTCTTCTTTCCTCAGGTATCTATTTCTGGTTTTCTTGCATTCTTCTGTGGGTGTCTTCTTTTTCTTCTTTTCCTCCTTTTGGGTGGTTTGGGGAAAACCCAGTGATTTAGGGCAAGATGTATCATCATCACGGTTGCATTTCCTAAATAGCGATTTTTAAGAAATTGCTATTTAAGAAATGCAAAATGAGATGAATGAAAATTGCGATTCGATAATAGTGATTTCTTAAAAGTCGCAATTGCTATTAGCGAATCGCAATTAGGGACTGGGACTCCACTCATCCCTAGGGGCCTGTAGGCCCATAGGTGCGAATGGTTTTGCATTCCCTAATTTGCAAATTCCACTTAGGAATTCACAAATTAGGTAATGCAAACCCCAGGGTGCTGGGGGCCTAAGGCCCCCTTTGATGCACCCCAAAAATATTTGTGGACATGTAAAGCGAAGGGGCATGTGTGCGCTACATGTAATTTTTAAAAATGCATTTGTGATGCATTTTTTTAAATTGCACATGCTTGTATTTGTATTTAGTATTTATAAAGCGCATTCCGGCTGTAGCATCGAAGCGCTCAGTATGAGATGAGTAAGTAACTGTAGGCCAAGAAAGGGCTCAATACAGAAAGATTTATTGAGGAAAGAGGCAGGTTTTTACCAGCCTCCTGAAGGTCAAGAAATGTTGTCCTTCCTTATAAACAGCGGGAGGGAGTTCCAGTACTTGGCAGCAGCTACAGTAAAAGCTCTGTCACCCCATCTCGCCCTATGAGGACGAGGAGCCTGGATCAGGGAAGCTCCTGTAGATCTAAGTTGCCGCCTGGGTCTGTACCACTGTTGTCTCAAGGATAAATATTCGGATCCACTTCCATGCACAGACTTATAGGTTAAACATAAGGTTTTAAATTTGATGCGCTTTGCAACTGGTAACAATTGCCAATGTGGTAACACAAACTTGAGTTTGTGGTAATTGCATTTCCTAAATGCCAAATTCACGTTTAGGAAATGCATGATACATGTGAATAGGTAATCGCAAATAGGTATTCCCTAATCAGAGTTGCAATTTTAAAAATCGCTATTTTTGCGATTCCTTAAAATTGCACTGCGAATTTGTTTCATAAATCATGAAAGGTGATTTTGCATTCGCAAATGGTGGAATTTTGCGATTCGCACCATTTGCGAATGCAGAATCCTTATAGACATCTGGCCCTTACTCCTGCATTCCTGGTCGCCTGGGGGTACTGTGTTACTTACCTCTGTGGTTTTCTAGTACCCCCATCTCCCCTCTACACATTTTACTTACCTAGGTGGGGGTACCTTGTTCGCATTCCATTTTTTTAGCATATGTTTTGTGCTCCCCCTAGGGTCACTACTGGTTATTACTGTTTGCACTGTTTTGTAACCTTTTCTATGCCTATTTCTGATCGCTAGTGTATATATTTAATGTATTACTTATCTCCTACGGGTGGGTCACCTGTCTAGTGTTGTGTGGTGATTTGTGCCAAGGATAAAGTGCCTTTATTTTTGTAACACTGAGTATTTTCTTTCATGTGTGTGAGTACTGTGTGACTACAGTGGTATTCCATGAGCTTTGCATGTCTCCTAGATAAGCCTTGGCTGCTCATCCACAGCTACCGCCAGAGAGCCTGGCTTCTAGGCACTGCCTACACTACACTAATAAGGGATAAATGGACCTGGCATAAGGTGATACACCTTAGGTGCTCACCACACACCAGGCCAGCCTCCTGCAGTCTCCCAGACCAGCCTTCTCTATTCAGATCCCCTATTGGGAAGCCTTTTTTTAAAGGGATGACTGACCTGTACCCTGCAACCCCTCCTGTTGTGCCCCAGTGGGGCCTTAACGTTATGTGAGTTCCGACATAGTTGCCAGTTATGAATGTTAACTGTAAAAGCCATGTTTTTGGTGCCAATCACTTCGAGCAGTCCGGACAGTGGGATTCCAGGCTTCAACCCCCCCCCCCCTGGACAGGCTGGTGTTGCGAACCAGGGCTGCGTCCCTGCCAAGGGTTGTGACTCGCGTCCCCCTCGGCCTCGCCCTCCCATCCTTTCACCCCACCTCACCCCACGAAGTGCAAGTGCTCGCACAGGGTCGGCCCCAGGTGGGTGCCCAGCTGATACCTGGGTCGCACCGGGGCATATTGGTGGGTGCCCAGCTCCTCTTGTGCATCTGTGGTGCCAATCAAGATGCCACGGTGCCGCGCAGGCCCTGTCCAGGTAGATCACCCGCTGAATGAACACTCCGGGAGGGATCAGAGGCCGTTCAACCAGTGCTACATCGACCACTTCTGCCCTCGCCAGGGATCCGATTGCAGACATCTGGAAGGCGTGCAGGTGGGCATCACTGCACCTCCACAAGGATTACTGCTTGGACTCAGAAGTGCGACCAGAAGGCACGTCACATGGTCAGTTCTTGGGATTCCCTCATCTACCCATTCATCAGCCCTCCTCGGGACGGGGTAGCTTGGGAGGAATCTACAGGTGGAAGTATCCGTCGGAAGAGGTAGTTACCGCTGTGGTAATGGTGCTGGTTGGATAATCTCTCCCTGCTGATTCTTCACTGACCCCCTGGGGTCCCTCTTCCGTGGGCGTGTGAGGGAAGCTTTAAGAAGATCCCAAGTGTTTGTTAGTGATGCAGGGCTTGGAGAGAGTTAAGTGGTTCCGCGGATGCCATCTGACGCGACCCCCAGCAGGGGCAGGAAGCAGCGCCTCGTGCTGCCAGGGTGAGCGCTTTGAAGTTTCAGGGTGCAGCCCGAGTCCTGGGGTTCCACAGGCGCGGGGTCAGTCACTTTATTTTCGTCTTTTCAGATGCTTTCCTGTGTAGCTGCTTGAACGCCGGGGCTCCTGGGTTTGTTTGGGGGGTTTGGGGTGTCTGGTGGTGGCTTTCTGTTCTCTGGGGGGGGGGGGGTCCCACAATCATGACTGGTGTTTGTTGTCTTTATTCTCACTGAGACATTCCTGCTTTACGTCCTCATATGTGGTTGTAAAACTGACCTTTGGTCCGGACATTCTTGTCCAGAATTGCGACCCTTTCTTCTCACTTGTTCCCAGACCTGCCCCCTCGCGGTGCCCTCCTCATCCTCCCATGGGGTGTATGACCCACCCCCCCTGGGGGGTCACGGTCTGGTCCTCCTCATGCCCCCCCCATGTCACCGAGCTCCTTCATCTGAGGCGCGCATTCCTGCCCCCCTCGCTGGTCTCTCTTGAGTTATTAATACCCTCCTTGGCGGGGGTGGGGGTCTTCAAGCGGCTGCGGGTGTTTATGTCAATGAATGGCGGGGGGGCTGGTATTTATACACACACCCGTCTTGGAGTATTTGTGTCCGGGGCCCGGGAGGGGGCGAGGGCCCGCTGGCTCGGTCACCTTGGGACTTGCCAAGTCTTCTATTCCTGCCAAGCCTGGCCGGACTGGCAGGGACAGCTGTGGGGCTGGGCGAGGGGCAGGGCCGGCTCTGCTCCTGGGGGGCGGGGGACCCCCACCCTGGGAGACCTGGAGACTCGTCCACGGCTTGAAGTCTGACTGGGGCCCTGCTTGCTGCCAGCCCCGGCCGAGGGACCCAATGCTGGCACTGCGCTGCCCCTCCTCATAGGGTGCGCCGAGGGCCCCTGGACTGTGCTGAAGGGACCTCTGGGCGCGGCGCAGCTCACAGGCGGACCCCCAGGGCTGTGCACTGAAGGGATCTCTCGAGGCGCAGAGCTCTGGGCAAAACACAGCTCCCACGCGGAACCCCTGGGCTCTGAAGGGAACAGACCTCTGGACAAGGCACAGCTCACAAGGGACCCCTGCACTCTGGACTGAAAGGACCTCCCAAGGCACAGCTCACAGGGGACCCCTGCACTCTGGACTGAAAGGACCTCCCAAGGCACAGCTCACAGAGGACCCCTGCACTCTGGACTGAAAGGACCTCCCAAGACACAGCTCACAGAGGACCCCTGCACTCTGGACTGAAAGGACATCCCAAGGTACAGCTCACAGGGGACCCCTGCACTCTGCACTGAAAGGACCTCCCAAGGCACAGCTCACAGAGGACCCCTGCACTCTGGACTGAAAGCACCTCCCAAGGCACAGCTCACAGGGGACCCCTGCACTCTGGACTGAAAGGACCTCCCAAGGCACAGCTCACAGGGGACCCCTGCACTCTGGACTGAAAGGACCTCCCAAGGCACAGCTCACAGAGGACCCCTGCACTCTGGACTGAAAGGACCTCCCAAGACACAGCTCACAGAGGACCCCTGCACTCTGGACTGAAAGGACATCCCAAGGTACAGCTCACAGGGGACCCCTGCACTCTGGACTGAAAGGACCTCCCAAGGTACAGCTCACAGGGGACCCCTGCACTCTGGACTGAAAGGACCTCCCAAGGTACAGCTCACAGGGGGACCCCTGCACTCTGCACTGAAAGGACCTCCCAAGACACAGCTCACAGAGGACCCCTGCACTCTGGACTGAAAGGACATCCCAAGGTACAGCTCACAGGGGACCCCTGCACTCTGGACTGAAAGGACCTCCCAAGGTACAGCTCACAGGGGACCCCTGCACTCTGGACTGAAAGGACCTCCCAAGGTACAGCTCACAGGGGGACCCCTGCACTCTGCACTGAAAGGACCTCCCAAGGCACAGCTCACAGAGGACCCCTGCACTCTGGACTGAAAGGACCTCCCAAGGCACAGCTCACAGGGGACCCCTGCACTCTGGACTGAAAGGACCTCCCAAGGCACAACTCACAGAGGACCCCTGCACTCTGGACTGAAAGGACCTCCCAAGGCACAGCTCCCAGAGCACCCCTGCACTCTGGACTGAAAGGACCTCCCAAGGCACAGCTCACAGAGGACCCCTGCACTCTGGACTGAAAGGACCTCCGAAGGTACAGCTCACAGGGGGACCCCTGCACTCTGGACTGAAAGGACCTCCCAAGGCACAGCTCCCAGAGGACCCCTGCACTCTGGACTGGAAGGACCTCCCAAGGCACAGCTCACAGGGGACCCCTGCACTCTGGACTGAAAGGACCTCCCAAGGCACAGCTCCCAGAGGACCCCTGCACTCTGGACTGGAAGGACCTCCCAAGGCACAGCTCCCAGAGGACCCTGAACTGTTTACTGAAAAGACCTCCCAAGGCACAGCTCACAGGGGACCCCTGCACTCTGGACTGAAAGGACCTCCCAAGGCACAGATCACAGGGGACCCCTGCACTCTGGACTGAAAGGACCTCCCAAGGCACAGATCACAGGGGACCCCTGGTCTGTGGAGTAACCAGACCTCAGGGCAAGGGACGGATCTCAGGGCCGGACAGGCCTCCACTCTGGGCACAAGCGGACTGTGCACTTTAGGATGCCAACGCACTCCCCACCCCGGGCATAAGACGGGCACTGCAGATCGGGACATTCACAGGGGGCCCCGTCCGGCATCCACGCACTGGCAACCAAAGCACCTGACGGATCAGTGTCGAGCGCTGAGGGGCCCACGAGTCTCACACCCCTGGCACCGCTGAGGGGCCCACCAGTCTCACACCCCTGCCACCGAGGGGTCCTCTGACTGACTAACCAGGCCTGTCCCGAGGACAGCAACGGACTCTCCGGACCGCAGAGCGTCCAGATCCGGGCGTTGAACAAGACTCTGCAATGGCATAGAGTCCACATCAAGGCTTTGCGCGCGCTTTCACCGTGGGCACAGAGGGGTTGTGTAGTCAGGACAGCCTCTGCCGTGGGCACAGAGGCGCTGTTTACCGGAGTCGGCCTCCACAGTGAGCACAAAGGGGTTGTCTAGAGAGGCCAGCCTCGATCGTGCCACAGAGGGTTTGTCTAGTCAGGCCAGCCTCCATCCCGGGCACACAGCAGTTGTCTAGAGAGGCCAGCCTTCACAGTGGGCACTGAGGGGTTGTGTAGACAGGCTAGCCTTCACCCTGGGCTGTAGGCACAGAGGGTTTGTATAGTCAGGCCAGCCTCGACCGTGGGCACAGAGGGGTTGTCTAGAGAGGCCAGCCTCCACCGTGGCACAGAGGGGTTGTCTAGAGAGGCGAGCCTCCACCGTGGGCACAGAGGGGTTGTCTAGAGAGGCCAGCCTCCACCGTGGCACAGAGGGGTTGTCTAGAGAGGCGAGCCTCCACCTTGGGCACAGAGGAGTTGTCTAAGAGGCCAGCCTCCACAGTGGGCACAGAGGGGTTGTCTAGAGAGGCCATCCTCCACCCTGGGCACAGAGGAGTTATCTAAAGAGGCCAGCCTCCACAGTGGGCACAGAGGGTTTGTCTAGTCAGGTCAGCCTCTACTGTGGCACAGAGGGGTTGTCTAGTCAGGCCAGCCTTCATAGTGGGCAGTGAGAGTTTGTCTAGTCAGGCAAGACTCCCCAGTGGGCACAGAGGGGTTGTCTAGAGAGGCCAGCCTTCACAGTGGGCACAGAGGGGTTGTCTATTCAGGCCAGCCTCCACCGTGGGCACAAAAGAGGTTGCCTAGAGAGGCCAGCCTCTAGGGTGGAAACAGAGGGTTTGTCTAGTCAGGCCAGTGTCCACCGTGGGCACAGAGGGGTTGTCTAGAGAGGGCAGCATCCCCAGTGGGCCCAGAGAGGTTGTCTAGTCAGGCCAGCCTCCACCGTGGCACAGAGGGGTTGTCTAGTCAGTCCAGCCCCACCAGCTGTCGTGACCCACTCTGGGGTAGCTCGGCAGGGACCTGGCTGCCTTCGACCAGAGTCAGGGACGGACTCCCTGAATAAGGCATTTGCCCGCCTTCACCCCAATCACAGCTGCGGTGCCCGGATCCCCCAGGACGGCTGCAGGCGAGGAGGTGCCCAGGTCTGGGGGTCCAGGGGACACTCCTGGTGCAGCAGAGATGGGTCAGGACCAGACCAAGCAGCAGATCGAGAAGGGGCTGCAGCTCTACCAGGCCAACCAGACGGAGCGGGCGCTACAGGTGTGGCTGAGGGTCCTGGAGAAGAGCGAGGACCCCGCGGGCAGGTTCCGTGTGTTGGGCTGTCTCATCACTGCCCACTCGGAGATGGGTCGCTACAAGGACATGCTGAAGGTAAGCTGGGTGCAGCTCATCGATGGGGTGGCACGGGCTGCAGGGTTAGAGGCAGAACATCACCCACTGGGGGGTACAGGCTGCAGGGGGTACAGGCACTACATCACCCACTGGGGGGCACAGGCAGCAGGGGGTACAGGTACTACATCACCCACTGGGGGTACCGGCAATACATCACCCACTGGGGGTACAGGCTGCAGGGGGTACAGGCACTACATCACCCTCTGGGGGTACAGGCCTCTGGGGGTGGAGGTGAACATCACCCACTGGGGAGCACAGGCCGCGGGGTACAGGCAGAACATCACCCACTGGGGCTACAGACCGTGGGGGAGGGCGGGAGGCACAGTCCGCAGGGGAGTGGAGGCGGTGCATCATCCACTGGGGGTACGGTCCGTGGGGGGGAGGCACAGGCTGCAGGGGGGTGGAGGCGGTACATCACCCACTGGGGGTACGGTCCGCGGGGGGAGGCACAGGCCACAGGGGGGAGGAGGTGGTACACCACTCACTGGGGAGTACAGGCCGCTGGGGGTGGAGGTGGTTCATCACCCACTGGAGGTACAGGCCACAGGGGGGAGGCACAGGCTGCAGGGGGGTGGAGGCGGTACATCACCCACTGGGGGGTACAGGCCGCAGCGGGGAGAGACGCAGGCCGCAGGGGGTACAGTCCGTGGGGGGAGGCACAGGCCGCAGGGGGGTGGAGGCTGTAGATCACACACTGGGGGGTACAGGCCGCAGGGGGGGGAGATGCACAGGCCGCAGGGGGGTGGAGGCGGTACATCACCCACTGGGGGTATGGTCCGCGGGGGGAGGCACAGGCCGCAGGGGGGTTTAGACGGTACATCATCCACTGGGGGTACGGTCTGCGGGGGGGGAGGCACAGGCCACAGGGGGGTGGAGGTGGTACATCACCGACTGGTGGTACGATCCATGGGGGTGGGCACAGGCCGCAGGGGGGAGGAGGTGGTACACCACCCACTGGGGAGTACAGGCTGCTGGGGGTGGAGGCGGTACATCACCCACTGGAGGTACAGGCCGCAGGGGGGGGAGGCGTTACATCACCCACTAGGGGGCTACAGGGTGCTGGGGTAGAGGTGATACATCACCCACGGGGGGTACAGTCCGCGGGGGAGGCACTGGCCGCAGGGGGGTTGAGGCTGTAGATCACACATTGGGAGGGTACAGGCCACAGGGGGGTGGAGGCGGTACATCACCCACTGGGGGTACAATCGGCAGGTGGTGAGAGGCACAGGCTGCAAGGGGGTGGAGGCAGTACATCACCCACTGGGGGTACAAGCCGCTGAGGTCACAGGCTGCTGAGGGTACAGGCACTACATCACCTATGGGGGGTACAGTCCGCCGGGGGAGGCACAGGTCGCAGGGGGGTGGAGGAGGTAGATCACCCAATGGGGGGTACAGGCCGCAGGGGGGTAGAGGCACAGGCCACAGGGGGGTAGAGTTGGTACATCATCCATTGGGGGTACAGTCCGCGGCGGGAGAGGCACAGGCCGCAGGGGAGTGGAGGCAGTACATCACCCTCTGGGGGGTACAGTGGGCACCACAACCCCCAGAGGGTGACAGAGCGGCGGGTCGTGACACCAGTGAGCTGGTAGAGACATTAGTGTCGATTCACTAAAGTACCAGGGGTAGTGGAAATTACATAATCCAAATGTTCCGACATTGATGACGTCACAGGAAGTGGCATCACATTACTTTTTGACCCTGTGATGGAGAAAGTGCTGCAACATAACACTCTGGCATAAGGGCTCTCGGCTGAACTGAAAGGGTGAACATTAAGTGCAAGCTAAATCCAATAATGCAGCAGGTTTCTAAAGGAGACCCACATGTATTATGTACCATATACATAACAAGCATTTGCAATGCAACGGGTCTCGCATTTACTGGAGTTGGCGCTATTGACATTACAACATTTATAACTGTACTTCTTTTGCCACATTAATTGATCAACCCTGCCGCATTTTTGTTCCTTTTTGACACATAATTCCAAGTTAAGTTAATCAGTGGGAAATGCACTATTGTACATTATGAAACATCTATTGGTTAATACATTGCAGAGGTCTATTTGTGTAACCAGAGGTCTGTGTAACTAGAGGTCGGTGTGTATAACCAGAGGGCTGTGTTTGTAACCAGAGGTCTGTGTGGATAACCAGAGGTCTGTGTAACCAGAGGTCTGTGTGTAACCAGAGAGCCACAGAATTGAATCCTGCTTCCTGGGAAGGTGGGATCAAAGTCTATCCATTAAGCTTTTTTTACAGGCCGCCCACTTCATTACTTCCTCCTATGAGGGCTTCCCATGGTAAAAATATTTTAACAAAGGCACCTTTACAGAACCCCACCCTTGACCCTGGGGGTACCCAAAATCACTCTTCCCTTGATGCAATTGATTGTTAACAGGAACTAGAGCTGATGGGAGTGCATACACTTTTGGAATCGCCCATAGGGTCTGATGAGATAGTTAGCTTTCCACATCTTACAACAGATACGGCCATGTTTGAGGAGTCTGGGAAAATGCCCCAGCAAAGCAATGCATTGTTATCTTTAATTAGTTGAAATATTGCTGGGCTTCGTTCTAAAGTTGAAAATTTGGAATGGCTGGAGTTTATATCCACATTTGATATCATTTGTTTCCAAGAAACTTGGCTTACGGCACCTTTCCATTTAGACGGCTACTACTCCGTGTCTCAGCCAGCTACTCCATCCAGAGCAGGCAGACCAAGTGGCGGTCTTCTGGTACTTGTGTCTTTATTACTCCCCAAAATTGAGGTTTCATTGATTTGGTCTTCTGCTTTTTTTTTGGTAGTTTTATTATCAATATCTGGACGGAAAGACATTCTACTGTTAAACTTTTACAATAACATTCCAAGTGTTGCCCTCCCAGGAAGTCTCGAAGAGCTTACAGACCAACTAGACTTAGCCGGGAAACTCCAGGACAGGGAATTTGATACGATCTGGGTTGGAGATTTTAATGTTCAGTTATGCAAGTATGAATTACCCCACTTATGTGGTGCCGCTACAGAAGGCAGAGAGTCACTCACTCATTTCATTCACTCTAATTTAGGAAATGCCTTGAATACCCTCATTTATAAATTTTATCTTGCTTTTGCAAGGGATATGGCAAATAGTCATATAAGAGAAATACCCACCTATACAGGGAGTACTAATGGCAGCATTATTGATTTTATTCTTATCAACTCCTCACTTTCACGTTCAATAGTAGATTTTAAAATTAATTCTCACTGTGCCAGTGACCATAACCCTTTGAGTATAAAATTATCCTTTAAAACTAGAGTAATCTTACCTAGGACTGCATATAAAGGGAAAGAGGTGTTTAAAAGAAATTCTGGCCCTCGCATGAGGTGGGAGAGAGTAAACCCTAACACTTTTCACGCGAACCTTATAACTCAAAATAAGGCTGACATCAACACTTGCTTGTCCCTGCAATCCACTCCATTCCACCTTATAACTGCCTTTGAATCTTTAAGCTGTGCTATTTCTGAGGCACTGACGTGTGCCCAATATCCCAAAGGTGCAAAATCTCAACGGTGGTTCAACTCTGCCTGTACGGCTGCCCATAGAGATCTAAAGTCAGCGATCAAAACTATTCCATGTAATCAGGATTTAATTAAACAGGCCAGGGGCCGATACAAATCAGTCCTTGAAGAGAGAAAGAATGAAATACGCATTAGCGCTTGGGAAGACCTTATGGCAGCGACGGAACTACGGGATCCCTCTCAATTTTGGAAGGTGGTTAATCACCCATATTTCTCAGGAAAGGAAAATAGGGACGACGACTGTTTGATACCAGAGGGGGTTTGGGTAGACCATTTTTCATCTATATTTCAATCTGCAAATAATCCTAATGATGGAGGGGAGGTACGTGGCCTCACATGTTCGGCTACTCTAATTCCAGCTAAGAGCGGCATTTTACTTGAGGCACATGAGATCAGTGCAGCAATAACTAAAATGAAACTAAGGAAAGCTCCTGGCCCCGATGGGATACCGGTGGACCTATTTAAATCTCTACCTGATCTGTGGGTTCCATTAATCACAAATGTTCTGAACAGTGCTATTCAAAGTGCCATCCCCTCCTCATGGTTAATGGCAATAATCGTCCCGATCTTCAAAAAGGGTAATAGGCTTGGCCCTTTCTGCTATAGACCCATCTCTCTAATAGACTCCACGGCAAAGATCCTGGGGAGTGTCATTCTGACCCGGCTCGAGGATTGGGTTGTAAGGACAAACATTCTATCGCCAATTCAATACGGGTTTAGGCCTGGATTAGGCACAGTGGATCAGGCCCTAAATTTACATCTTATCCTCAGTAAATATGTTATTGCCAAAAGGGAACCTATCCACTTAGCATTTATAGACCTGTCCAGTGCATTTGATATGGTGAATAGAGCAAAACTGTGGGACATAATGGATACAATGGGGATTGAGCAAGATTTGCTGGATTTGATCAAACGCTTATACTCTGACCTCTCTATTTTAATTCAGTTTGGACAACATGGTGAAAGGTCTCATCCCCTTGCTTCCAATCGAGGTGTTAGACAGGGCTGCACACTGGCACCTTTTTTGTTTCTACTGTAAATAAACGGCTTGTATAATTGTTTGGTCCAAAATGGTAAGGATTTCCCAAGGATGAGTTTTAGACAATTGCCAATTTTATTATATGCCGATGATGCTGTTTTAATCGCCCGCACGGCCAATGGTCTACAGACCCTCCTGGATCTTTTTTTAACACACACACGAGAGCTTGATTTGAAAGTCAATTTTTAAAAATCACACGTTATGACCTGCGGTCCTAAAAACACTCGTACCAAATGTTTTAGAATGGGGGGGACACTTTGACAAAGGTAAAAGACTTTTGCTATCTAGGTCTGTATTTAAGTTCCACTCTGTCTTGGAAATTCCATTTGAATTTTAAGTTTCAACAACTGGCAAGAAATGTTGAGGCAATCTTTCGTTTTGCCCGCAGATTAGGGCATAGACCGGTCCATCAGATCCTCACGCTCTACAACTCTAAATGTGTTTCGGCGGCGATTTATGGGGGTGGCTTTTGGGGATATACCAGCCAAGCATTCTACAGCTTGCAGAGAATAAATTCCTTAATCGGTTACTTATGGTACCTAAGAACATAGCGAACATTTTATGCCATGAGGAACTGGGAATCCGCTACATTACAGATTTGATAGATATTGCCCCACTTTTGCTATGGATAAAAGTATGGTCAAATCCGGCGGCTACTTTAACACACGATTGCGTAAAAGATTGTATTTCACTAACAAACTGTAACAAAATTCCATGGCTAAATTTTGTTCACAATGGCTTCCGAAACTTGGACTTGGAGTATATGTATTTTAAACCAGAGCTCCTGCCAGCTAATGCGAAAGAAATTGTTAAACTTCGGCATAAAGAGCATGTTATGAATCTTAGATACCAAGTAGCAGAGAAATTGAGTTCTTTTAATTCATACATACAAATTTTATCATCAGACTTGCTAGAACCTTATTTTGTTTGGTCCCCAACCCCTTCTTTATACTCTTTACTCGTACTTTTTAGATTTAACCTGATCCATTTTAGAGTGGCGTTCCCGATAAAATGTGTGTGGGAAAAAACACTACCGCCATGCCCTTGTGATAACTTTTCGAAACAAAGCACTTGCCACTTTATTTTATTTTGTAAACTTTACTCAGCTCCCAGGAAATCCTTTCTATTACCCATTTTGCGTAACTTGCACACTTCTTCCTACAAAGAAGGATTGACTGGCATCCAAAGCCTCTCATCCAAACAAATGTGCATTTCTATTCTTAGTTTTATTAAATCCACTACCACCATTAGAAACCGATATGAACTGGTAATGTGACTATTTATTGAGAGAAACTAGGCATTGTCTTATTACTATATTGTCTTATCATTATATACGCTTTCATAAGTATTTATTATCTTATACTGTTTTAGTAAGCTTGGGCGGAAAGCTTAGATTTAATAGATTTGCTTTTTATGAATGCTATAAGTACTGTATTTTATGATGACTTTTATGTATGCATGTATACTTTTATGGCAAAACGCCGAATAAAGTTATTTTGACTGACTGACTGACTGACTGAATCCTGCTTGGTGCAATGGAGAATAGTGACGTGTGTGTGTTTAGTACTATGAGGTCCAAACCTGTGACAGAACCCACTGTCCAACTGGACACCCCTCATCAACGAAGATACGCTGAAAAAAATGAAGTAAGTCCATACACTCCGGGGCTCCCACGGACCTATGCCCCCATCACATCTTCAACAGTGCTACTGAAACTATCGCCCCCAAGCTCCACCTCACCATCAACCGCTCACTAGCTGCCGCCACCTTCCCCGACGAATGGAAACACGCCGAGATCCACCCCCTCCTCAAGAAAACCTCTGCAGACCCCATGACCTCAAAAACATCAGGCCCATCTCCCTACTTCCATTTCCTGTGAAAGCCATTGAAAAAGCAGTCAACAGCCAACTCACCACATTTATAGAAGACCACAACATCCTCGACATCTCCCAATCCGGATTCAGGTCAAACCACAGCACCGAAACAGTCCTCCAGGCCGCAACAGATGACATCCGCTCCCTACTGGACAAGGGAGAGATGACGTCACTCATCCTTCTAGACCTTTCGGAGGCTTCCGACACAGTCCCCCATCACACCCTAATAAGAAGACTCCACGAAGCCGGCATCAGAGACAAGGCCCTCGACTGGATCCAATCCTTCATCTCCGGCAGAACGCAACAAGTGTGACTCGCCTCCTTCCTTGCAGATCCCACACCCACCACCTGCGGAGTGCCACAGGGATCCTCCCTCAGCCCCACGCTGTTCAACGTCTACATGGTCCCGCTAGCCACCCTCGTCAGAAGCTACGGAATAAACATCATCTCCTACGCCGACGACACCGAACTCATCCCCTCCCTCTCCAACAAACCCGACAAGGCCAGACATAACTTCCATGAAGGCATGGAAGCAGTCGCCAACTGGATGAGAAACAGCTGCCTTCATCTCTCCTAGGGGGCTAGGGGGCTCCACCAAAACGTGTTTTTTTAATGGTGTAGGGAGCTACAGGGAGTGCAGCATTCCCCCAACAACATTAAAAAAACTCTGTAAGTCTCCTGGGTCATTGAATCCTTGATCCCAAGGAGAGCCACCATTTTTGTTTATAAAGTCTTCCATGGTAGAGCTCTTCAGCTGGAGTGCAGGTACCACTATGGCCTCAAAATGTTAAAAGAACACTCAGACATGATAGTGTTTTCTTAAAAAGGCTTTATTGAAAATATGTTATTGCCATTATTAAACATTGCAATGTGGGAATTTATGAAATATACATTTGATTATGGTGACTGATCACTCTGTGCCAAAGCTAAAAGATCAGCATTATATGTGTTGATGTGCTGGCCCTTTTATTAAGCCTGTAGATCTGCCTTACTTAAAATGACACTTTTAAAGTGTTAAATGACAAAGCCATGAGCAGCGGCATTGGGGCAGGCCAGATGATGCGCACAACCACAGGCTGCGCATGGCCTCTGGCTGTGCGCAGCATAGTGTTTGGTGTCCCCAAGGGGTTTAAGTGCAGGGCCTAGCCACAGGCCAAGCGATGTTCCCAACCTCACACACATATGCCAATGGACATCTTACTTTATGCAGTGTTTAAATGCAGTATTTAGATGCAGTGTTTATATGCTGTTTACATGCAGTGTTGAGATGCTGTGTGTACATGGTGTGCTTAAATGCAGTCCTTAGATGCAGTGATGCAGTATTTAGATGTGGTGTTGAGATGCTGTGTTGAGATACTGTTTTGAGATGCTGTTTTGAGATGCTGTGTTTAGATGCAGTGTTTAGACACTGTGTTTAGACACTGTGTTTAGAGGCTGTGTTTAGATGCAGTGTTTAGTTGCAGTGTTTAATTGCAGTGTTTACATGCTGTTTACATGCAGTGTTTAGAAGCAGTGATACAATGTTTAGATGCAGTGTTTAGATGCTGTGTTTAGATGCTGCTTCACATCTTTAGGTGCAGTGATACATTGTGTAGATTCAGTGTTTAGCTGCTGTATCTGATAGAGATTTCTAGTTGCAGATTGCTTACCTTTTGAATTTCCACAGACGTCAGTTTGGATCCAGAGATTTGGTGTCAGTCTGGCTCTGGGGATTTTTCTCGAGCAGTACCCTTGTGTGCCATCAGGTGGCATCGGTCAGCTCAACGGCTATTGTCGGCATTGTGTGAGCCACACATGGGGGGTCATTACAACCCTGGCGGATGGTGTTAAAGCGGCGGTAAGACCGTCAACAGGCTGGCAGTCTTTTTTTTGGTATTATGACCATGACGGTTACCGCCATGGTCATCCGCCGCTTCTCCGTTCCGCCCGCCAGGGCGGAGATGACCGCTGTGCTGGAGACATGGGTCTCCAGCCCGGCGGCCGTCACAATACCGCCGCCGGTATTTTGACCCGGCTTACCGCCGTGGATTTCCAGCGGTAGGAACCGCCATGAAATCTATGGCGGTAAGCACTATCATTGCCAGGGAATTCCTTCCCTGGCACTGATAGGGGTCTCCCCCACCCTGACTCCCTCCCCTACACCCACCACCACCACTGCCACCCCCCAAAGGTGGCAGGGCCCCCCTCCCCACCCCGACCCCCAACATCACATAACTCACACACACATGACACGCACGCAGGCACCACCAACACACACACGCACACACCGACATACATGCCTACATCCACACACTCAGTCAGACACGCACACCCATATACAGCCATACACGCACACATCCATACAGACATACATACAGACATACATGCACTCATTCCCAAAACAAGCAACACACCCGCAAGCATACACGCACTCACACACCCCCTCTGCATACACAAACGCACACCCCCATGCACCCACACAACACACAACACCCCCCCCACCCCCCTCCCCTAACGGACGATCGCCTTACCTGTTCCGTCGATCCTCCGGGAGGGGATGGGAGCCATGGGGGCTGCTCCGCCGACACCACACCGCCGCGCCGAATCACAGGACGTGATTCGCTGGGCGGTGTTCTGTTGCCGTGGCGGTGGAGGTGGAGCAACCTCCACTTCCCCGCCGCCCGCCAGTATGGCTGTTGGCGGCTATCCGTCCTAAAAAGGACGGAGAGCAGCCAACAGTCATAATACGCCGAGCGGCAAACCGCCACTACTGGCGGTCTTCCACACGGCGGTCCCTCGGCAGTCTTGTTAATAGACCGCCGAGGTTGTAATGACCCCCATGATGTCACCGGACCAATGTAGACATCACCCTGGTGCTGTTTAAATGCTGTGTTTAGATGCAGTGTTCAGATGTAGTGACGCAGTGATGCAGTGATGCAGTGATGCAGTGATGCAGTGGTTAGGTGCAATGTTTAGATGCAGTGTTGAAATGCAGTGTTGAGATGCAGTGCTGAGATGCAGTGTTTAAATGCAGTATTTAGATGCAGTGATCCACTGTTTAGTTGCAGTGCTTAGATGCTGTTTAGATGCTGTGTTTAGATGCAGTGTTTAGATGCAGTGATGTAGTGTTTAGTTACAGTGTTTAAATGCAGTTAGATGCTGTGTTTAGATGCTGAGTTTAGATGCAGCAAGGCAGTGTTTAGTTACAGTGTTTAGGTGCAGTGTTTAGATGCTGTGTTTTGATGCAGTGTTTAGTTACAGTGTTTAGATGCTGTGTTTATATGATGCATTTTGTTGCTGTGTTTAGAGGCAGTGTTTAGATGTAGTGTTTAGATGCAGTGTTTAGGTGCTCTGTTTAGGTGCTGTTTTTAGCTGCAGTATTTAGATGCAGATGCTGTGTTTAGATGCAGTGTTGAGATGCAGTGTTGTGATGAGATACAGTGCTGAGATGCAGTGTCTAAATGCAGTGTTTAGATGCTGTGTTGAGGTGCTGTGTTGTGGTGCAGGGTTGAGATGCAGTGTTTAGATGCAGTGTTGAGATGCTGTGTTTAGATGCAGTGTTTAGGTGCTGGGTTTAGGTGCTGTGTTTAGATGCAGTGTTTAGATGTAGATGCAATGTTTAGATGCTGAGTTTAGATGCAGTGATGCAGTGTTTAGTTACAGTGTTTAGAAGCAGTGCTTAGATGCTGTGTTTAGATGCAGTGTTCAGATGAAGTGTTTAGATGCTGTGTTTCAATGCTGTGTTTAGGTGCTGTGTTTAGATGTAGTGTTTAGGTGCTGTATTTGGGTGCTATGTTTAGGTGCTGTGTTTAGGTGGTGTGTTTAGATGCAGTGTTTAGATGTAGATGCAGTGTTTAGATGCTGAGTTTAGATGCAATGATGCAGTGTTTGGCTACAGGGAGTGTTTAGAAGCAGTGCTTACATGCTGTGTTTAGATGCAGTGTTTAGATGCAGTGTTTAGGTGCTGTTTTTAGCTGCAGTATTTAGGCGCAGATGCTGTGTTTAGATGCAGTGTTGAGATGCAGTGTTGTGATGAGATACAGTGCTGAGATGCAGTGTTTAAATGCAGTGTTGAGATGCTGTGTTTAGATGCAGTGTTTAGGTGCTGTGTTGTGGTGCAGGGTTGAGATGCAGTGTTTAGATGCAGTGTTGAGATGCTGTGTTTAGATGCAGTGATGCAGTGTTTAGTTACAGTGTTTAAAAGCAGTGCGTAGATGCTGTGTTTAGATGCAGTGTTTGGTTACAGGGAGTGTTTAGAAGCAGTGCTTACATGCTGTGTTTAGATGCAGTGTTTAGGTGCTGTTTTTAGCTGCAGTATTTAGGCGCAGATGCTGTGTTTAGATGCAGTGTTGAGATGCAGTGTTGTGATGAGATACAGTGCTGAGATGCAGTGTTTAAATGCAGTGTTGAGATGCTGTGTTTAGATGCAGTGTTTAGGTGCTGTGTTGTGGTGCAGGGTTGAGATGCAGTGTTTAGATGCAGTGTTGAGATGCTGTGTTTAGATGCAGTGATGCAGTGTTTAGTTACAGTGTTTAAAAGCAGTGCGTAGATGCTGTGTTTAGATGCAGTGTTCAGATGAAGTGTTTAGATGCAGTGTTTCAATGCTGCGTTTAGGTGCTGTGTTTAGATGCAGTGTTTAGGTGCTGTATTTGGGGGCTGTGTTTAGGTGGTGTGTTTAGATGCAGTGTTTAGATGTAGATGCAGTGTTTAGATGCTGAGTTTAGATGCAGTGATGTAGTGTTTAGTTACAGTGAGTGTTTAGAAGCAGTGCTTAGATGCTGTGTTTAGATGCAGTGTTTAGATGCAGTGTTTAGGTGAAGTGTTTAGATGCAGTGTTTCAATGCTGTGTTTAGGTGCTGTGTTTAGATGCTGTGTTTAGGTGCTGTGTTTGGGTGCTGTGTTTAGATGCAGTGTTTAGATGTAGATGCTGTGTTTAGGTGTTGTTTTTAGCTGCAGTGTTTAGATGCAGATGCTGTGTTTAGATGCAGTGTTGAGATGCAGTGTCTAGGTGCTGATTTTAGGTGCTGTGTTTAGATGCTGTATTTAGGTGGTGTGTTTAGGTGTTGTGTTTAGGTGCAGTGTTTTGATGTAGATGCCATGTTTAGATACAGTGTTTAAAAGCTGTGTTGAGGTGCTTTGTTGAGGTGCAGTGTTTAGATGCAATGTTTAGGTGCTGTGTTTAGTTGCAGTGTTTAGATGTAGATGCAGTTTTTAGATGACGAGGTTAGATGCAGTGATGCAGTGTTTAGTTACATTGTTTAGTTACAATGTTTAGAAGCAGTGTTTAGATGCTGTGTTTAGATGTAATGTTTAGATGCAGTGTTTAGATGCTGTGTTTAGATGCTGTGTTTTGGTGTTGTGTTTAGGTGCTGTGTTTAGATGTAGATGCTGTGTTTAGGTGCTGTTTTGAGCTGCAGTGTTTAGATGCAGATGCTGTGTTTAGATGCAGTGTTGAGATGCAGTGTTGAGGTGCTGTGTTGAGGTGCTGTGTTGAGATGCAGTGTCTAGGTGCTGCATTTAGATGCTGTGTTTAGGTGTTGTGTTTAGATGCAGTGAATAGTTGTAGATGCAGTGTCTAGATGCTGAGTTTAGATGCAGTGATGCAGTGCTCATATGCAGTGTTTAGATGCAGTGTTTAGATGCTGAGTTTAGATGCAGTGTTTAGATGTAGTGTTTAGATGCTGTGTTTAGGTGTTGTGCTTAGATGCAGTGTTTAGGTGCTGTGTTTAGGTGTGTTTAGATGCAGATGCTGTGTTTAGATGCACTGTTGAGATGCAGTGTTTAGATGCAGTGTTTAAATGCTTTGTTTCAGTGCTGTGTTGAGATGCAGTGTTGAGATGCAGTGTCTAGGTGCTGCGTTTAGGTGCTATGTTTAGATGCCGTGTTTAGGTGCTCTGTTTAGGTGTTGCGTTTTGGTGCAGTGTTTAGATGCAGTGTTTAGGTGCTGTGTTTAGATGCAGTGTTTAAATGTAGATGCAGTGTTTAGATGCAGTGTTTAGATGCTGTGTTGAGGTGCTTTGTTAAGGTGTTGTGTTTAGATGCAGTGTTGAGATGCTGTGTTTAGATGCAGTGTTTAGGTGCTGTCTCTCTACACTGCATCTCTTGAGATGCAGTGTCTAGGTGCTGTGTTTAGGTGCTGTGTTTAGATGCCGTGTTTAAGTGCTGTGTTTAGGTGTTGTCTTTAGGTGCTGTGTTCAGATGCAGTGTTTAGATGCAATGATGCAGTGTTTAGATGCAGTGTTTAGATGCTGAGTTTATATGCAGTGTTTAGATGTAGATGCAATGTTTAGATGCAGTGTTCAGATGCTGTGTTGAGATGCTTTGCTGAGGTGCTGTGTTTAGATGCAATGCTGAGATGCTGTGCCTAGGTATTGTATTTAGGTGTTGTGTTTAGGTGCTGTGTTTAGATGCAGTTTTAGATGTAGATGCAGTGTTTAGATGCTGTGTTTATATGCAGTGATGCAGTGTTTAGTTGCAGTGTTTAGAAGCAGTGTTTAGATGCAGTTTTAGATGTTGTGTTCAGATGCAGTGTTTAAATGTAGATGCTGTGTTTAGGTGCTGTTTTTAGCTTCAGTGTTAAGATGCAGATGCTGTGTTTAGGTGCTGTGTTCAGATGCAGTGATGCAGTGTTTAGATGTAGATGCAATGTTTAGATGCAGTGTTCAGATGCTGTGTTGAGATGCTTTGCTGAGGTGCTGTGTTTAGATGCAATGTTGAGATGCTGTGCCTAGGTATTGTATTTAGGTGTTGTGTTTAGATGTAGATGCAGTGTTTAGATGCTGTGTTTAGATGCTATGCTTATGTGTTGTGTTTAGATGCAGTGTTGAGATGCATTGTTTAGGTGCTGTGTTTAGATGTAGATGCAGTGTATAGATGCTAAGTTTAATTGCTGTGTTTAGATGCAGTGTTGTGAGAGGAGGGCTCTTTTTGCATGATTAGCCCCCACTTTCCGCCTGATGTTGATGTGTTCTAGAAGTTGGTAGTGCCCAGGGCCCCTGCTAAACAGGTTCCTTGGGCCAGATCTCTTTCCCTTAAACTGCTGTGATGCTTGGCACAATTGGTTATACTCTTAAATACCCGTGTAAGTCCCTAGTAAATGGGCACCCCAGAACCCAGGGCAAGAGATATTAAGAGTAGGCTCCTGGGGGCAGCAGCACTGATTGTGCCACCCCCAAAGGCCCGGCACCCAGATGCACCCAGCATTGCCAATGATTGTGCCACCCCCAAAGGCCCTGCACCCAGCATTGCCAACGCAGGCTGCGGAATTCTTAGGTCAAGGGCAACAAGTTTTTATGTTTACTTTGTCCTTGGGACAAGTAGGCCCAACCCTCTGCAGCACAAACCCTTTGGCTGCCTGCAGTTGAGGTAATGTGTTTCCAAAAGATAATGCTGTTCAAACTTGTATTTATGGTTCATTATTTGAAAGCCTTCATTATTAGGGTGAGTGCTGTAAATAAATGTTTTAAGGTCACACTTCACTACTGACGTTGGTTCCAGTACAAAAAAAAAAACGTGTATACACATGTTTGAAAGGTTTAGGCTATGAGGCTAAGTATAATGCTCCCAGAATGCTCTCTGATTAGATGCAAATGAAGTGTCATTTAGTAAAATGTGTTGATGCATGCTAGTATTTCCCAAAAATATTTCTAATGGAAAATCAGTGTAACCATTTTCAACACGAATATGGGAAGCATGAAAATAAACAAACACTGACAAAGCCAACTGGTCTGACATATTTTTATAAGTCTTTTAGTTTCATCAATGCATGTCTTGTTTTGACATGGCTTTTGTAACACTTTATTGTTGTGGGAGCTACCAGGCCCTCAACATTGTAACAAACACTGGCAAAAACCCCCCAAAATGTTTTTGAACTCTAAAAGCACACGTTGCCACCAGTGGCATAACAAAGGCCCCGCAGCCGCCCTCCAGGGGGCCCCTTCAGCACAGCACCTGCCCTGAGTGAGTCTGGAGAGGGGGCTCCTCCATGTTCTTTGCAAAGGGGCACCCTCCATTTTCGTTACGTCACTGATTGCCACTGTAGTTCCTGACACTGAACAAAACTACTTTGTGTGCCAATATGCTCCTTGTGGAAGAGCAGAATGCGATCACTCACAGTAAAGCCAGCCGAAAGAGAGAGAAATAGAAGTTTAATAAAAACAAAATGTCTTTGTTAACACCAGACCTAATTAGGGACCAAGACCCACATGTAGGTAGCTTTTTGCATGTCGCAAACAGCGACTTTCGCTGCTTGCGACGTGCAAAAAGCACATTGCGATGCACAAACCCAGTTTTGCGATTCAGTAACCTGGTTACCGAATCGCAAAACGGGTTTGCGACTCGCAATTAGGAAGGGGTGTTCCCTTCTTAATTGCGACTCGCAGTGCAATGTAGGATTGTTTTGTGACCGCGAACGCGGGCGCAAACCAATCGCAGTTTGCACCCATTTCAAATGGGTGCTAACACTTTCACAAAAGGGAAGGGGTCCCCATGGGACCCCTTCCCCATTGTGAATGTCACTGTAAAGAAAATTTCAGAGCAGGACCACTGCCTGCTCTGAAAAAATGAAACGAAAACGTTTCATTTTTCGTTTTTGTAATGCATCTCGTTTTCCTTTAAGGAAGCAGTCACAGACATGGTGGTCTGCTGTCTCCAGCAGGCCACCATCCCTGTGAGGGCCGCTATTCGCAAGGGGGTCGCAAATTGCGACCCACCTCATGATTATTCACTAGGTGGGCATTTGCGAAGCGCTTGTGAATCACAGATGGTGTCAGGGACACCATCCTACATTCGGATTTGCCACTCGCAAATTGCGAGTCACTCTGACTCGCAATTTGCGGGTCGCAAATCTGAACCTACCTACATGTGGCCCCAAATTCTTAAAGAAAGTCACAAAAGTGCACCCATGGTATATGTCGTACCCCTATAAAATATTAGTGAACTGTATTTTAGCATGGGTAAATACGCATGTGTAGATTTGCTCATGTGAAAATCTATTGAGCATTTGCAAGTTCATTTTCCCTCCGACCACTTTCTTCCCAACCCTGGAAGAAGTTCTAATTCTGCCATTGTCAGGAGTAAATGTCCAACCTTTCTTATCATGGGAAAATATTAGAGAGAAGCTGGTGAAAATCTTTAAAACATGCAGGTTAGTAGGTTTGCAGACTCAAAGGCATTCCAGCCCTGGAACTATTGCTTACTGCTTCCTCCAGCCCCAGTATGCAGATCTGCAGAAAGGTGGCAAAATAAGGAAATTCTAACAGTAGGGATTGAAACTGCAAGTATTCAAGCCCTACTATGGTAGTAGCCTTGGCATAATCAGAGAGGCTATTATCAGAGCTCTTACATAATGAGATTGCTGCCATAATTTGTCGCCACACTACATGGCACCAATGGGACAAGTAGATCTTTTTACAGGACAAGTAGATTTGAGAAGCAACCTGTCCCCTGGACAAGTAGATATTTTAATAAATTCCACACCCCTGAGGCTGAGTGCACCGGGGCAACCCTAAAAAGATAAACTCGACATGGCACACTCTCTGTGTGCCCTGTCCACCATACACTGCATATGTTATGGGTAAGCCACCCCTCAAGCAGGCCTTTCAGCCCTAAGGCAGGGTGCACCATACTATATGTGAGGGCATAGCTGCATGAGCAATATGCCCCCACTGCGTCCTTGCTAAACCTAGGACATAGTGAGTGAACAGGGCAGCCATTTTAATGTATGTACTGGGCACTGGTCATACACGAGTTTCCCAGCTACATAATGGCCATCCTGTACCCTGGGTTGTTTGGTATCAAACAACTCAGAATATTAAATCCAAACTGATGCCAGTATTGGATTTAACTTTAAATGTACCCAGGGGGCAACTTATAAGTGCCCCCTGCAAAAGCTAACCCTAAGTGGCAGAGTTGCTGGCTGGTTCCATCCAGCTGCCAATCCAGACAGCCAATATGCAAACCTGGGGGAGAGCACTGGCTCTCTGGTTTGTAAGACAATGCCTTTTCTGGGTGGAGGAGCTAACTCCCCCTCCCTCAGGAATGTGCAACACCCTGGCGGTGAGCTTCAAAAGGCTACAGCCCCTGAAACTCAAGCCCCAGGCCTGCTGCTAGCAGCAGAGGGCTTCCCCCTTTGCAAACCCCCACTTTTGGTGGGAGCAAAGGCGGGAAACCAGACAAAGGGTAGGAGGAGTGGCCTCACTGAGCATTCACCACCCCTAAGGGCTTGCAATGCGAAGTGGACCCCTTGATTCAGATTTCTCCATCTTGGAATGGGGAGAAACAGCCAATGAGGTTTAGGGAAGTGACCCTTCCCACAGGAAGTGGTCACTGTAGTGGGTGTAGCTACCCAAGGGTAAGGGCCCCTTTGGACACTAACAGGTTCCCCCTAAAACGCCCATGAAATTCAGTATTTAGTGGGCTCCCCTAGACCAAGATTTTAGATTTGGAAAAGATTTGAAAAGGTTCCCAAAGAGAGAAGAAGACCAGCACTAAAGAAGCCGCCAGGACGAGAACTGAGGACCTGCTGCACCAGAAGAGGTGCCAAGACCCCTGCTTGTTGCACCAGAGTCCAAACAATCGCAACATCGGAGGAGCTGAACACTGGACCGACCCCAAGAAACCCAGAGGACCTCCGGGCTTCAAGGATCACCCCAGATCTCCCTGGGATGCACCACTCAAGAAATGCAAGTAAAACTGCTAAAGACCAAGAAACCAGTGAAGGACACTTCACTGAATCGCCGATATCGCCATGACCGGAGGTCACAGTTGGACCCAACGACACACAGATGACAGTCTGGAAGTGCCCCCCAGCTGTACTGAGTTTGGTGGTGCTGCAACCCCTGGTGGCTGAGATAGAGCAATACCCTGGGTCCTGGTCAGCTGACGTCAGACCAGGGGAAAACCAGCTCTCCCAAATCTGGAGGAAGCTCCAGTTGAGGGACTTGAGGAACACCCTGGACCTCCAACCAGAGTGCCTCTGTTGTCCTGCAAGCGACCCCCAAAGAGACTTACCTCCAGCTCCAGAGGACTCCATTGCGCACAGCATCCAAGACCTCCAAAGCGCCCTGCACCTGGCCGTCCTGGGCCTTGCATCACGGGTTCTGCTGTGTGCCCCGGGTCCCCAACCCCTTGTGACCTCGACAGCCAAAAAAGACCCCCAGGCACCACTTTGAATTTGCAAACCAGCTCCTTTTCCAAATGGCCCATCCAGGTGGCCCTGTGCCTGCACCAAGAACATTGCCAATGCTGCTCCCACCAAAACCAGGAGCTGCCCGAAGCGTTCCAGCTGGCACAAGGTGCCCACCAACCCCTGCAACCATCCTGCAAAAGAAGAGACTGGTAACTCAACTGTACGATTTTTAATGCATTTTTAAAAGTGACTGCCTATTGATTCCAATGGTGCGTAATTACGCACAGAAAGACTAACTTTGATAAAACTTTAAAAAGTCATAACAAGAAAAGTACTTAACCTATTCTAAAGATTGTGGTCTTAAAAATTATTTAAAAGTCTGAAGTATTTTTATAAATTCTGGTCTTGAGTTATTCATTGAGTGTGTGTGGTGCATGATTGGATTTGTGAGTACAGCAAATACTTAGCACATCTCCTGGATTAGCCTAAGTGCTCGACCAGCTACCTTACAAATGGGAGCATTAGGTGGTCTGATTTTTACCCCTGAAAACTAACATGTGCTTGTTCGGACCCTCTGCAGAGTGTACTTGGTTTTTGTGCACTACATAGAGGGCCAGCCTCCAACAAGTGTTTAGATGTAGATGCTGTGTTTAGTTTTTTTTAGCTGCAGTGTTTAGATGCAGATGCTGTGTTTAGATGCAGTGTTGAGATGCAGTGTTGAGATGCAGTGTCTAGGTGCTGTGTTTAGATTCCGTGTTAGGTGCTGTGTTTAGGTGTTGTGTTTAGATGCAGTGTTTAGATGTAGATTAAGGCCCTCATTCTGACCTTGGCGGGCGGCGGAGGCCGCCCGCCAAAGTCCCGCCGTCAGGTTACCGTTCCGCGGTCGAAAGACCGCGGCGGTAATTCTGACTTTCCCGCTGGGCTGGCGGGCGGTCTCCTTCAGACCGCCAGCCAGCCCAGCGGGAAAGAGGCTTCCACGATGAAGCCGGCTCGGAATCGAGCCGGCGGAGTGGAAGCTGTGCGACGGGTGCAGTTGCACCCGTCGCGTATTTCACTGTCTGCGCAGCAGACAGTGAAATACATTTAGGGGCCCTCTTACGGGGGCCCCTGCAATGCCCATGCCAGTGGCATGGGCACTGCAGGGGCCCCCAGGGGCCCCGCGACCCCCCCTACCGCCATCCGGATCTCGGCGGTCCGACCGCCGGGATCTGGATGGCGGTAGGGGGGGTCAGAATCCCCGCGGCGGTGCAGCAAGCTGCGCCGCCGCGGAGGATTCAATGGGGCCGCGGTACACTGGCGGGACCCCGCCAGTGGTGCCGGTCCGACCGCGGCTTTACCGCCGCGGTCGGAATCCCCATTGAAGCACCGCCGGCTTGTCGGCGGTGCTCCCGCGGTCCTCCGCCCTGGCGGTCAAAGACCGCCAGGGTCAGAATGAGGGCCTTAGTGTTTAGATGCAGTGTTGAGGTGCTGTGTTTAGATGCTGTGTTTAGATGCAGTGTTTAGATGCAGTGTTTAGATGCAGTGTTTAGATGCAGTGGTTGGATGCAGTGTTTAGATGCTGTGTTTAGATGCAGTTTTTAGATGTAAATGCTGTGTTTAGGTGCTATCTTAGCTTCAGTGTTTAGATGCAGATGCTGTGTTTAGATGCAGTGGTGAGATGCAGTGCTTAGATGCTGTTTTGAGGTGCTGTGTTCTGATGCAGTGTTGAGATGGAGTGTTGAGATGCAGTGTTGAGATGCAGTGTTGAGATGCAGTGTTTAGATGCTGTGTTGAGGTGCTTTGTTGAGATGCAGTGTTGAAATGCAGTGTTTAAGTGCTGTGTTTAGCTGCTGTGTTTTGATACAGTGTTTAGATCAGGGGTCTGCAACATTTTCGGTAAAAAGAGTTACTTATGTTCTATGAAAGTCATCCTGCGCTACTAACATTAGTGGTGCTGCAGTGACCGCCCCATCCAGCATTGTCAGCAGTGATCACATCAGTACATTAGGGAGGGTTGCCAGCAGTAAAATAAAAAAGTGTTGTAGGAAAGTACCATCCTTCTTGGCATGTGTAGTGCTTTCCTCTTATTTAGTTTCTAAGCACTAACATAACACAACAGAAATGCACTTCTGAGGTCAAAGAAGACTTTTATTGTTGTTATATGAATGACGAATTAGTAGCTTTCAAGTCTGCGTTAATCAAACAAAATATATCAGTTTGCAATATACACAGCAGGTTATATTTATAAGATATTGAATGCAAAGCAAAACAAATACTTCACCGTGTAGGAACTATTTACAGCTACATCTTTCTAAGGTCTGCAAGCTGATGACCCCTGTCAGCCGCGAGAAAGAGTTTCATCTACCCACACGGGATGCTGGCAGCTGGCGCCAAGCTCCAGCACGAGGTCCGGCAGATTCGAATCTCACTCTCTGCAGCCTGTTACATTTGTTACAAAGGTGTGCCCCCTCCTCTCAGACCTGGGAAACTGAGCAAGCCCTTTGGAGACTGGCCAGGTCTCCAAGACTACTCCTGTTCCCAAGCTCAAGCGAAGGAAAAACAACACCCATGTACCCTCTCTTATCAGGTCTAGTCTACTGTGAGAGCAAAACATCTTGGTTAGTTTCATCTGGTGCAAAAACACAGCTTGGAAAAATACAGCTTAGATTCTCAACTGCAATGTCTAACTCCACGTTAAAGGCAATGGGCAGCTAACCTAAATATCAAATGCAATGTCATGTTAAAGGCAATAGGCAGCTAACCTAAATATCAAATGCAATGTCTAGTGTCATGTCAAAGCCAATAGGCATCTAAGCTGAATACAAAATGCAATGTATAATATCATGTCAAAGCCCATAGGCAGCTGAGCTGAATATAAAATGCAATGTATAATATCATGTCAAAGCCAATAGGCAGCCAAGCTGAATACAAAATGCAATGTCTAATATCATGTCAAAGCCAATAGGCAGTTAAGCTGAATACAAAATGCAATATATAATATCATGTCAAAGCCAATAGGCAGCGGAGCTGAATACAAAATGTAATATATGATATCATGTCAAAGCCAATAGGCAGAATATCTAATAGCATGTCAAAGTCAATAGGCAGCTAAACTGAATACATCATGTCAAAGTCAATAGGAATGCAATGTCAAAGCCAATAGGCGGCTAGACTGGATACAGCATGTCAAAGCCAATAGGCAGAATACAGAATGTAATGGCTAATGCAATGTCAAAGCCCATAGGCGGCTCAACTGAATACAGAAAGTAATGGCTAATGCCATGTCAAAGCCCATAGGCGGCTCAACTGAACAAAACATACCATGTGCTACTGGTGAACATTGAGCAACTAATATGCGCAGTGGTGAAACACAAAGTCATTGGTCAAAACAAAATGTAACAAATGGCAGTACATTCCGCCCTTTGACCAATGAATTTTTGTTTCACATATCTCTTGTTTCAAACAAAAACAAAAAAAAACATCAGCACAAAAAAAAACATTATCAGCCAATCAGATTTGAATGATCAAAACAATCCCTGTAAAGCAATAGAAGTGAATTAACACATTGATTTCATAACCTTTCACATCAGATACATCTATACAGAAAAGACTGGGCAATTTTTTTTTATACTCTGAGTGAGTCTCTAATTCAACAGTGTTAGCAATTTGATGTGGCATGAGTTCTGCTCATGTAAAGGTGCACGGTCCACCTGAAAGGTTTGCTGGAAGATAAGCAAAAGTCAGAGTTCCATACGAGAGGAAAAAAAAAAACACAGCAAACAAGTTGAACTTGAACTGAAGGCGCAGTTTGCGCAAAATGGATCCATGGTGCTGGCACTTTACTCAGCCAGGTTCAGGTTGGGGGTTCGGTCCCTTCCCCGACCCCACACGCACACACCGGAAGGGGGACCACACAGCGCACTCAGGGACAGTGGCGAAACGTGGTAGGATCTGCAAAAGAAACAAGTATGACTTTTCTTGCAAATAACATTTTTCATTTAAACTGCACCCTTCCTCTTTCTTTCCCTGTTTTATAATCAGCAGGACGTTTTTGAGGCCCTTTGTTATATTTTCTGCAGGTTCTGGAGGGTCACTTGGGGCTTCAGCCCACACATCAGTACTGAGGTTTTTATCTGCTGTGCCACAGCTTCCCTTTTCTTGCACTGTCAGAAGGGCTGGGGCAGACTCATTCTTTACCAAACCTCCATTCACTGCACTTTTGTCAATTTGGGCCATTCTGTCTCCAATTTGTGTGAATGAATCAGATTCTTTTCTAGGTATCAGCATAATTTCGATTTTTCCTTGGTAATTTGCAGCAATCACTCTCCCTAAAACCTGATCAATTTGCCATTTCTGTCCTGGTAACTTTCCTCTCCCCAACTGCTCTGTGACTGCTTGCATGACAGACTGCTTTTGTGCGTGCTGCACAGTTTTTATCAAATCTAGGGGAATGTGCATCTCTCTCATCTCTGCCCACCTGTAAGTGGCTTTTTCTCTCAGCTGTTCACATTTCTGGGGCACCCACTTAGCCATCCCCACTAAGGCAGAATTCTGGGTGTACACTTCTCTCTCTGAATTTTTCTCATTAACATCTGCAAGGTAATTGAACCAGTTAGGTGCTAAAACATTAGCAATAAACCAAAAATCAGCATAAAAATGACACATCTCACGTAGCTCTTGCTTTAAAATCTGACACACATTATACAACGCTGTTCCTTCTACTGTGCCAGAAAACAACATTTCAGTCAATGAATCATTAGTAAAACAAACATGCTTTTTATCTTCAGTGGACACGAATTCAAATGGTGCACACAACTTCATTGGTAATTCTTTTATCTGTGGTACTCTAGCCCTGTCTTGCAAGTACCAGATCCATTGTATGATTCTAGCTAGGGGCACTATTTTCTTTCCTTGTTCTTGAGTTACATGTACATAAGTATTTCCTTCTTGCACTGCGCAGAAACCTAAAGTCTGCATTATTTCATTTGCCAAATCACAAGCGCGCAGCTGCATATAATTTTTCACAGTGACCATATACAAAAGTGTTAGGATTTCTCTCAAATGAGGGCTGTTCTTTTTCCAAAAATCAAACAAGCTAATGAAACTCGGGGTGTCTTGCTCTAAAATCCTTCCTTTTACTTGTGCATTTTGCAACGGTAACTCGTAAATCACATTCTGAGCTCTCTCGTCCGTGTTCTCAGTTAAGGAATGCATTTTGTCTGCCAAAAACCCTGGCTCACACGAAAACTCAGTGCAGCTCGGAGCTGTCTTAACCCCCTCATTACTGGAATGGGACAAGAAAGATTCTTCAAAAACAGCCCTTTTATAACTTTCAGTCGGGCTAATTTGCTCACGTAAATTCCTATTTTCATGTTCCAACTTCCTACATTTCTCCTGCATTTCTCTGTAAGCAGATAAAGGTATCCAGACCTTTCTGTCATCATTACTTCCAAAAGACACGTTTTCTACATATATACAACAGGAATTATTTCTCAAAACATTATCAGGCCTTTTAGCTACACATGCATTTTCTTCTGTAATTCCCCAAACTGAAAACAATTCACAGTTTTTCTTAGCACCATCAGGCAGTTCATCAACACATGTATTCTCAGACATGGTCTGCCGTGCTACTGTGATTCTCCAAACAGAAAACAATTTCTGTAATTCTCCAAACAACAAAAAAACAATTACACTTTTAAAGTGTGCACTTAGAAATCTACTAACTCGTCAAACCCCTTCTTAATCACCTCTTAATGACCGACCCCACTTCTGGTACCAATTGTAGTGCTTTCCTCTTATTTCGTTTCTAAGCACTAACATAACACAACAGAAATGCACTTCTGAGGTCAAAGAAGACTTTTATTGTTGTTATATGAATGACGAATTAGTAGCTTTCAAGTCCGCGTTAATCAAACAAAATATATCAGTTTGCAATATACACAGCAGGTTATATTTATAAGATATTGAATGCAAAGCAAAACAAATACTTCACCGTGTAGGAACTATTTACAGCTACATCTTTCTAAGGTCTGCAAGCTGAGGACCCCTGTCAGCCGCGAGAAAGAGTTTCATCTACCCACACGGGATGCTGGCAGCTGGCGCCAAGCTCCAGCACGAGGTCCGGCAGATTTGAATCTCACTCTCTGCAGCCTGTTACATTCGTTACAAAGGTGTGCCCCCTCCTCTCAGACCTGGGAAACTGAGCAAGCCCTTTGGAGACTGGCCAGGTCTCCAAGACTACTCCTGTTCCCAAGCTCAAGCGAAGGAAAAACAACACCCATGTACCCTCTCTTATCAGGTCTAGTCTACTGTGAGAGCAAAACATCTTGGTTAGTTTCATCTGGTGCAAAAACACAGCTTGGAAAAATACAGCTTGGATTCTCAACTGCAATGTCTAACTCCACGTTAAAGGCAATGGGCAGCTAACCTAAATATCAAATGCAATGTCATGTTAAAGGCAATAGGCAGCTAACCTAAATATCAAATGCAATGTCTAGTGTCATGTCAAAGCCAATAGGCATCTAAGCTGAATACAAAATGCAATGTATAATATCATGTCAAAGCCCATAGGCAGCTGAGCTGAATATAAAATGCAATGTATAATATCATGTCAAAGCCAATAGGCAGCCAAGCTGAATACAAAATGCAATGTCTAATATCATGTCAAAGCCAATAGGCAGTTAAGCTGAATACAAAATGCAATATATAATATCATGTCAAAGCCAATAGGCAGCGGAGCTGAATACAAAATGTAATATATGATATCATGTCAAAGCCAATAGGCAGAATATCTAATAGCATGTCAAAGTCAATAGGCAGCTAAACTGAATACATCATGTCAAAGTCAATAGGAATGCAATGTCAAAGCCAATAGGCGGCTAGACTGGATACAGCATGTCAAAGCCAATAGGCAGAATACAGAATGTAATGGCTAATGCAATGTCAAAGCCCATAGGCGGCTCAACTGAATACAGAAAGTAATGGCTAATGCCATGTCAAAGCCCATAGGCGGCTCAACTGAACAAAACATACCATGTGCTACTGGTGAACATTGAGCAACTAATATGCGCAGTGGTGAAACACAAAGTCATTGGTCAAAACAAAATGTAACAAATGGCAGTACAGCATGTTACCCCCAATTTCTGCCTGTTTGTTGGTGTGTTTTTACTGTTTCACTGGGATCCTGCTAGTCAGGACCCCAGTGCTCATAGTTTGTGAGATGCAGTGTTGAGATGCAGTGTCTAGGTGCTGTGTTTAGATTCCGTGTTAGGTGCTGTGTTTAGGTGTTGTGTTTAGATGCAGTGTTTAGGTGCAGTGTTTAGATGCAGTGTTTAGATGTAGAAACAGTGTTTAGATGCAGTGTTGAGGTGCTTTGTTGAGGTGCTGTGTTTAGATGCTGTGTTTAGATGCAGTGTTTAGATGCAGTGGTTGGATGCAGTGTTTAGATGCAGTGGTTGGATGCAGTGTTTAGATGCTGTGTTTAGATGCAGTTTTTAGATGTAATGCTGTGTTTAGGTGCTATTTTAGCTTCAGTGTTAAGATGCAGATGCTGTGTTTAGATGCAGTGGTGAGATGCAGTGCTTAGATGCTGTTTTGAGGTGCTGTGTTCTGATGCAGTGTTGAGATGCAGTGTTGAGATGCAGTGTTTAGATGCTGTGTTGAGGTGCTTTGTTGAGATGCAGTGTTCAAATGCAGTGTTTAAGTGCTGTGTTTAGCTGCTGTGTTTTGATACAGTGTTTAGATCAGGGTCTGCAAAAGTTTCGGTAAAAAGAGTTACTTATGTTCTATGAAAGTCATCCTGCGCTACTAACATTAGTGGTGCTGCAGTGACCGCCCCATCCAGCATTGTCAGCAGTGATCACATCAGTACATTAGGGAGGGTTGCCAGCAGTAAAATAAAAAAGTGTTGTAGGAAAGTACCATCTTTCTTGGCATGTTACCCCCAATTTCTGCCTGTTTGTCGGTGTGTTTTTGCTGTTTCACTGGGATCCTGTTAGTCAGGACCCCAGTGCTCATAGTTTGTGGCCTATGTGTCAGTATGTTTTACTGTGTTGTCAGTATGCTTGACTGTGTCACTGAGGCTCTGCTAACCAGAACTCCAGTGCTTATGCTCTCTCTGTTTCCAAATTTGTCACTATAGTCTAGTGACTCCATATTCCAATCCAGATTGGCACACTGGACCCCCCTTATATGTCCCTAGTATATGGTACTGAGGTACCCAGGGTATTGGGGTTCCAGGAGATCCTTATGGGCTGCAGCATTTATTTTGCCACCCATGAGGAGCTCATACAAATACTGGTATTGGGGAGACAATTCCTTGCATCCTGGTGGCTCCACCATGAACCCCCAGTACTGCCAAACCAGCTCTCTGAGGCTTGCACTGCAGCTACAGCTGCTGCCACCCCACAGACAGGGTTCTGCCCTCCTGGGGCTTGAGCAGCTCAATCCCAGGAAAGCAGAACAATGCATTTCCTTTAGGAGAGGGGTGTTACACCCTCTCACTTTGGAAATAGGTGTTACAGGCATGGGAGGGGCATCCTCCCAGAGCCACTGGAAATGCTTTGAAGGACACAGATGGTGCCTTCCTTGCATAAGCCAGTCTACACCGGTTCAGGGACCCCCAGTCCCTGCTCTGGTGCAAAACTGGACAAAGGAAAGGGGAGTGACCACTTCCCTGTCCATCACCACGCCAGGGGTGGTGCCCAGAGCTCCTCCAATGTGTCCAGACTTCAGCCATCTTGTTTTCCAAGGTGTGGGGACACTCTGGAGGCGTCTGAGTGGCCAGTGCCAGGAGGTGACGTCAGAGACCCCTCCTGATGGGTGCATACCTGGTTAGGTAGCCAATCCCCCTCCCTGGGCTATTTAGTGTCTCTCCAGTGTTTCACCCTGCACGAGAAGGACCGAAGAAATCTCCCGTGGAGTGACGGAGTCACTTCCCTGCTCCAGCAGGCACCTTCTAAGATGACAACCGGTTCTCTTGGACTCCTCTCCTGGCAATGAGCGTGCTCCTTGGAACACAGGTGGTGGACCCCTTCGACACAGACTGTCCTAAGGTCCAGCTGTCAAAAGTTGGAGGAGGTAAGAGCTTGCCTTCCCCTTTTGCGACAGTACCCCTGTGCACAACGTTATCTTCACCTCCTGAGGCCTCTGTGCACTATTTGCAAGAATCCTTTGTGCACAGCCTGGCCCAGGTCCCCGGCACTCTATCCTGCGATGCTCAACTCGCTGAGCTGTTCTCCGGCAGCATGGGACCTTCTTTTGTAGTTCTGCAGCAAGTGCAATTTGCACCTTCTTTGTCCCAGTGTCCTGGGACCTCCGTGGGTGCTGCCTGGTCATCTTTGGGTCCCCCCCAGTGTTGGGAGCCCCCTCTGCCTCCTCAGTCTGAGTTGAGGCCCCCAGGTACCTCCTGGGTCCAGGCAGCACCATTTTGACGCAATCCGTGACATTGCTTGAACCAAGGCTTGTTGGACGAATCCAGCGCTGCAACTCTCCTACATCCAACATCTCCATGTAGCGCATCCTTTGCATCATGCAGGAACCCACAGCCATCTTCTTTGGTGCTCTTCTGCAGACTTGTTCCAACCGGAGAATCCTCTTTTGCCCCATCTTCTAGGTTGACAGGGGCTCCTATTCTTCCTAGAATCTTCTGCGACTTCTGGACTTGGTCTCCTCTCTTCACAGGTCTTCAGGTCCAGGAATCCACCATTTGTTGCTTGCAGTCTTGCTTGGTTCTTGCAATAATTCTAATCACGACTTGTAGTGTGTCCTAAAGAAACTTGCAGTACTTTACTCCTACTTTCCTGGGCTCTGGGGTGGGGTATTTTACTCACCTTTGTGATTTTCTTACTCTCCCAGTGATTCTCTACACACTACACTTGTCTAGGGGGGAATTTGTGGTTCGCATTCCACTTTCTTAGTATACAGTATGGTTTATGTTACCCCTAGGCTTATTTCTTCCTGTTGCATTACATGGTATTTTCTATTGTGTGCACTATCCTATGACTATTTGCTTATCTTATTTTGGTGTCTAGTGTATATATGGTGTATAATACTTACCTCCAAAAGGAGTATTGCCTCTTAGATATTTTTGGCCTTGTGTCACTAAAATAAACAACCTTTATTTTTGGTAACACTGAGTATTGTCTTTACTTATGTATAAGTACTGTGTAACTATAATGGTATTGCAGGAGCTTTGCATGTCTCCTAGTTCAGCCTAAGCTGCTCTGCTATAGCTACCTCTATCAGCCTAAGCTGCTAGAACACTACTACATTTCACTAATAAGAGATAACTGGACCTAGTATAAGGTGTAAGTACCCAAGGTACCCACTACAAGCCAGGCCAGCCTCCTACACTCCTTGCTCCACTAGTACTCCTTATTTCACTAGTACTCCCCTACTAGTTCTCCTTGTTCCACTAGTACTCCGTGTTCCACTAGTACTTCTTTCTTTCACTAGTACTCCTTGTTACACTGGTAGACCTTTGTTCCACTAGTATTCATTGTTCCTCTAATGCTTCCTGTTCCACTAGTACTCTTTGTTCCACTAGTACTCCTTGTCCACTAGTACTCCTTATTCCACAAGTATTTCTTGTTCCACAGTACTCTTTTTTTCCACTAGTACCCCTTGTTCCACTATTGCGCCTGTCGTAGTTTGGACTCTTGCTCTGGGCAAGACTGTTGGTTAGAGGATGACAGTACTTTTGTTTGTAGGCGACTATGCCTATCCTACAACAAATCGCAACTATTGTCCCAACCTTACCGGCTCACTAGCAGCACCTCACCAAAAACACAATGGTAAAAGGTGATTTGTGTCAGCCTTTACGCATGGACTCGAGAATAAGACATCTCAGGGAGTGTCGTGGTTAAACGGAGATTACCCCTTTATCACAGATATATCATGTCTCATACAAACACAGGCAATGACAAAGATACAGTAAAGTTTCAATAGTTTTTATTTAACACAACTGCAATTTGCGATATGATGCATGGGCTGCAATGATTAGGATAATGAATAATGCAAGGAACAGAATTGTGAAGACAAGAGTCATTATTACAAAGACCCCCACCATCTTGCAATGCATGTAAAATGCATATGAAATGTAATATGCCCTAATACCCTAATGTGTAAGGCCTAACCTCCTACCTAAAAGAGAGCTGGGTTCGTTAAACCTAATCTGCCAAAGCCGTGTCCATGAGAGGAGCCCCCAACCCTCGTTACCTTGGAATGAGGTCTCTATCTCATACTCTATCTCATACTCATACACAGGGACACGAAGACTGGGTCAGCGTCAAGACGACTGCAGCATCGGTATCAGCGATGGTGGTGATGCCCTCTGGTCGGAATCCCTCTGATTATCTGTCTAAAGTGTGATGTATTTATACAGATCTACAAGGACCCCTGACGTAGGTGTGTTCCCAAACAATAGATAACAGACATGCTTGGGACGGCAATTATTATAAACAATCCCTCGAAAGTATAGAGAGGGAAAATCCCTACGTGTGAACATCTGCTGTTTGTTTGTCTTTATTGCTTGATCTTGACGCCTTAGCGCGGTGACACTGATAATGCAAAGTATAACAAGTGGCCTAACTAAAACAAGACAGCCATCTTAGATGAATTAAATAATTAAATGGGCTAAGACAGAGCAAGCTAAGTAGGTTAAAAGTCACTAGGTGACGGGGGCACAAGTCTGCAAGCCAGAGGCTAAGCTAACTCCTGTTATCCCATTAAAACGCACTAGGATTCACTACACGCCTTGTTCAACTGGTATTCTCTGTTCCACTACTACTCCTTGTTCCACTAGTACTTCTTTGTTCCATTAGTACCCCTTGTTGCACTAGTTCTCCTTGCTCCACTAGTACTCCTTATTTCACTAGTACTCCCCCACTTGTTCTTCCTGTTCCACTAGTGCTCCCTGTTCCACTAGTACTTCTTGTTCCACTAGTACTCCTTGTCCACTACTACTCCTCAAGTAGTACTCCTTATTCCACTAGTATTCTGTGTTCCATAGTACTCTTTTGTTCCAGTAGTACTCCTTGTTTCACTAGTAGTACTCCTAATCCACTAGTATTGCTTGTTCCACAGTACTCATTTGTTCCACTAGTACTCCTTGTTCCACTAGTGCTCCCTGTTCCACTAGTACTTCTTGTTCCTCTTGTACTACTTGTCCACTACTACTCCTCCACTAGTACTCCTTATTCCACTAGTATTCTGTGTTCCATAGTACTCTTTTGTTCCAATAGTACTCCTTGTTTCACTAGTACTCCCTGTTCCACTAGTACTCCTTGTTTCACTAATACCCCTTGTCCAGTAGTTCTCCCTGTTCCACTAGTACTTCTCCACTAGTAATCTTTTTCCACTAGTATTCCCTGTTCCACAGTATTCTTTTGTTCCACTAGTACTCCTTGTTTCACTAATACCCCTTGTCCACTAGTTCTCCCTGTTCCACTAGTGCTTCTCCACTAGTAGTCCTTTTTCCACTAGTATTCACTGTTCCACAGTACTCGTTTGTTCCACAAGTACTCCTTGTTTCACAAGTATTCATTTGTTCTACTAGTTCTTATCCACTAGTACTACTAGTAAATGTAGCATTGGCCCACTCTAACTTCTTTGTATGAGGAGATTTCAAGATGTGGGAAGAGGACCTACCCCCTTTCCCGGCATACAGAGAATTGTGCAGCTCCTGCAATGTTTTGGACCTCGAACAGATGATCTCTGACTCTACTGAGACCAGTTGTCACACATTAGATCTTAGTTTTGCCTCATCCCTCTCTGTTGGACTGACCATGCCTTGATAAATTTCTCCTCCATATCAGAGCTACAAATTCTGCAAAGAAAACGGAGACCTCTCAAACCATCAACATTGCTTGGCATACCGTAACTTCTTTTGTGAGGAGTTATCCAACCTGGCCTCCTTTTTTGCTGAAGATAAACTTGTAGACGAAATTTGTGCAGTGATTAAAGCAAAAATTCACGAATGCCTTGACTCTGAGATCCCTTTACAAGTCAGGAGAGAGCGTAATCGCCTATCTGCCCCTTGGTATGATCCCTCCCTAAAACAAGTAAAAATAGCCTGTAAGCAAGCTGAGAGAAAATGGCCCTGTTCTTGGGAGGATGAAGATAGAGCCCTGCAAACAATCCTACTTACAAAATCATAAGAAAGCAATTATTGCAGCTAAAGCAGAATAATATGCTTCAGCCATTTTAACCGCCCCAAGTGGAGAAGTGTGGCACAATGGTTAGAGCGGCAGACCCTGAAGCAGAGATCTGTCTCAAGACCAGGGTTCAAGTCCCGCTTCGGCAGGTCTTGGGCTCAATTCCCTTGGATCAGATAGTTCTCGCCTCGGTGCCTAATCTAATTAATGGGTCCCACTCTGCAACTCTGGGCAATAGCTTGCTTAATCTCCACAACGGCCCCAACAGCGCTTGGATGCCTGGCTTCACCCTGGGGGTGCTCAGGAGTGGGCACCTTACAGGGAAAAGCCAGGAGGGGTTCCATAGCGGTATGAGTACAGTCCCTTGAGACCCTAATGGGTGAGTAGTGCGCTATACAAGTGCAAATTTACATTTTTTACAATAACGCTAAAAAGGTGTTTGATATTATCCAGGAATTATCCAACCCAGCATGTAGGGAAAGGACCACAGCCAGTCTCAGGAATTATGCAACAACCGTGCAATATTCTTTGAGGAAAAGAGAAATAAAATCTTAGAAGATTTTAAGGCCTCACCTACTCCTACGAGCCAATCAGCACCTGGGATAGTCTCTAACAAATTTGATTAATGCTCCTGCCTCTCCTATTCCCGCCAATTTGCCAGTCTCCAACACTCCAACTTGGAATCCAAGATGGCAAATCCCAGGCACACTCTGGAGGAGCTCTGAGCACCACCCCTGGGTGGTGATGGACAGGGGAGGGGTCACTCCCCATTCCTTTGTCCAGATTCGCGCCACAGCAGGGACTGGGGGTCCCTGAACCGGTGTAGCCTGGATTATGCAAGGAGTGCATCATCTGTGCCCTTCAAAGCATTTCTAGAGGCTCTGGGAGGCTACCCCTTCATGCCTGTAACACCTATTTCCAGTTCTGCCTTCCTGGGAGCGAGCTGCTTGAGCAACAGGAGGGCAGAAACCTGTCTGTGAGGTGGCAGCAGCTGGGGCTGCCTGGATAACCTCAGAAGGCTGTAATGGCAGTACTGGGGGTCCTCTAAGGAGCCCCCAGAGTGCATGGAATCATAGAACCAATGCTTGCAAAAGCCTTGGGGTATGATTCCAACATGTTTGATACCAAACATGGCCATATTCTGAGTTACCATTGTGAAGCTGTACATAGGTAGTGAGCTATATGTCCAGCGCACGTGTAAAATGGCGTCTCCGCACTCACGAAGACCGGGAAAATGGTCCTGGACAATGTGGGAGCACCTCTTCTAGTGCAGGGGTGCCCTCAAACACAGGTACTCTGTACCTAGCCTTCAGGGTTGGAAGACCTGACATATAGGTGACTTATAAGTGATCTGGTGCAGTGTAAATGACAGTGAAAGGGTGCATGCACCATTTCATACAGGCTGCAATGGCAGTCCGGTAGAAGCCTTTGCATGGGCTCCCTATGGGTGGCAAAAGAAATGCTGCAGCCCATAGGGATCCCCTGGAACCCCAATACCCTGGGTACCTAAGTGCCATATGCTAGGGACTTATAAGGGGGTCCAGTATGCCAATCAGAAATGGAATATGGAGTCACTAAAGTGTAGTGACTAATTTGGTAAGTAGAGAGAGCATAAGCACTAGAGTTCCGGTAAGCAGAACGTCAGTGATACAGTCAAGCATACTGATAACACACATAAGCCATAAACTATGAGCACTGCGGTTCTGGCTAGCAGGGTCCCAGTGAGACAGGCAAAGCACACTGACAAATAGGGTTTTAAACTATGCGCACTGAGGTCCTGGCTAGCAGAATCCCAGAGAGACAGACAAACACTCACAAACAGGACAAAAATGGGGGTAACCATGCTAGAAAGAGGCTACTTTCTCACATAACTCCTCCCCCAAACGAAGGACAATGAGGCTAACCATGGCCAGTTGAGACTTTATTGTCTAAGTGGTGATAAGTGGAGAGTAGATCTGCAATAAAGTGGTTACTCCCTTTATCATCCACTGTATGGTTACTTCCCTGTGGGGATGTAAACCACCCTGTTTGGAGATTTGTACCTAGAAAACAGTGTAAGTGTATATTCTCAGAGTCTCCATTTGTAAGTTTTAAAGTTGGGTGGTGGGATTGTTCCACTGAGCCTATGTCAAGACAGGGTTGCTGTCCTAAAGAAGAGAATGCCAGACAGGGATGCTGTCTCAGTAAAGCCATAGCTGGGCAAAAACCTTGTCCATATGGCTGGAAGAGAGAACAGGGTTGCTGTTTCTATTGAGTTGGAGCAGGGCAGGGATGCTGTCCTATTAGCTCCACACTAGGGCAGGGATGCTGTCCTAAGTGTTGTGAGGCAGTGCAGGGCTGCTGCACTAAAGCTTCTCTGGGAGGGCTGGAGGGATGCTCCATATTTACTAAAATGGTGCAATTTTGCACATCTGGATTAGTTGTTCCACAGAGAAGTACATTTACCTCTGGGACTCCAGCTCTGGTAGCTGAGGGCTCCTTTGGTACAGGTTCCCCCCCTGGAGAGGTTTCTCCCACCACAGGAAGGGTATCCTTTGTGGTAGGGTGGGGGAAGGGATACTTTGATACCCTTTTTACCTGTTGGTTGAGAGAGATCCTGAGATTCCAGGTCTTTTTCTCTCCTTTGCTTTTTAATTTCACCTGAAATGAGATGAAGCAATTCCTCAGGGATACCCAGCATGGCTGCATGGGTATAAAACTCTACCTCAGCCCAACCTGAGGCCTCTAGGTCATTCCCTAAGAGACAGTCTACAGGTAAGCTAGGTGATACCACCACCTGCTTTGGGCTAGTAACTCCACCGCAACTAAGTTGTACTAGAGCTAAGGGAAGAGACTGAGTGGAGTTGTTGACATCAGTAACCTGGTACTTCTGTCCAGAGAGGTGTTGTGCAGGTGACACCAAGCTTTCAGTCACCAAAGTGATACTGGCACCTGTGTCCCTGTAGGCCTGGGCCTCAACACCATTTATTGCAATGGACTGCTTGTACTTGTCCACGTTAAGGGGACAAACAGCCAAGGTGGCAAGGCCAATGCCACCAGGTGTGACAGAAACTGCCTTGGGAGTGTCTACCCCAGTTTCTATGATGGACCAAAAAGTGAACCCAATTACACCCTTTGTTTGACTATTGCCAGTAGTCCCACCACTATTACCAATAATGCTAGGGGCACTAGAGTTTGATGTATTAGTCGTTGTAGGCTCAGGGGTTTTACCTGGGCAGAACTTATCCCCTGGCCTATGGCCTTTACCTCTGAACACATATCACTAGGGCTTTTTATTGTGTGTAGAGTGAGAACAAGAGGAAGATGATTTATCCCCACCCCCAGAGGAGTGTTATGGACCTGAAGAAGGATATTTGTGTTTAGGTTTATCCCCATGCTTATCCTGAGATTTTTACCACTGTTCTTCTTTTCTTTGTCACCCCCGTATGAGCTTTTCTGCTCACCCTTGTTCTGACCCTTTTGTCTGCCTTCTTTCCCAATTCTTGGGGAGAGGTCAGATCTGAGTCCATACGATATTGGTGTAACAAGTCAGACACACAATTATTAAGAATATGCACTCTCAGGATCAAGTTATACAGGCTGTCATAATCAGTAACTTTACTGCCATGTAACCACCCCTCCAAGGCCTTCACTGAATGGTCAATGAAATCAACCCAGTCTTCTGAAGACTCCTTTTTGGTCTCTCTGAACTTTATCCTGTATTGTTCAGTGGTTAAGCCATAACCATCCAGGAGTGCATTCTTAAGAACTTTGTAATCATTAGCTTCATTTTCTTTCACAGTAAGGAGCCTATCCCTACCTTTTCCACTAAGTGATAGCCATAGGATAGCAGCCCACTGCCTTTGGGGGACATCCTGTACAACACAGGCCCTCTCAAGTGCAGCAAACCACTTGTTAATGTCATCCCCCTCCTTATAAGGGGGAACTATCTTATGCAGATTCCTGGAATCATGCTCTTTCGCAGGATGACTATGGGGAATACTGCTGCTGCCACCATGGGTTTCTAAACCCAGTTTCTGTCTCTCCTTCTCTACTTCTAAGGACTGTCTATCCAAATCCAGCTAGAGCAGCTTAGGCTGAACTAGGAGACGAGTGAAGCTCCTACAGTACCACTTAGTGTCATATGCACAATATCATAAGAAAACACAATACACAGATATACTAAAAATAAAGGTACTTTATTTTTATGACAATATGCCAAAAGTATCTCAGTGAGTACCCTCAGTATGAGGATAGCAAATATACACAAGATATATGTACACAATACCAAAAATATGCAGTATAGTCTTAGAAAACAGTGCAAACAATGTATAGTTACAATAGGATGCAATGGGGACACATAGGGATAGGGGCAACACAAACCATATACTCCAAAAGTGGAATGCGAACCACGAATGGACCCCAAACCTATGTGACCTTGTAGAGGGTCGCTGGGACTATTAGAAAATAGTGAGGGTTAGAAAAATAGCCCACCCCAAGACCCTGAAAAGTGAGTGCAAAGTGCACTAAAGTTCCCCCAAGGACATAGAAGTCGTGATAGAGGAATAATGCAGGAAAGACACAAACCAACAATGCAACAACAATGGATTTCCAGTCGAGGGTACCTGTGGAACAAGGGGACCAAGTCCAAAAGTCACAAGCAAGTCGGAGATGGGCAGATGCCCAGGAAATGCCAGCTGTGGGTGCAAAGAAGCTTCTACTGGACAGAAGAAGCTGAGGTTTCTGCAGGAACGAAAAAGGCTAGAGACTTCCCCTTTGGTGGACGTATCCCACTCGTCGTGGAGAGTTGTGCAGAAGTGTTTTCCCGCCGAAAGAACGCCAACAAGCCTTGCTAGCAGCAAATTGTGAGGATAGCGTTTTTGGATGCTGCTGTGGCCCAGGAGGGACCAGGAGGTCGCAAATTGGACCAGGAGGTAGAGGGGACGTCGAGCAAGACAAGGAGCCCTCTTAGCAGCAGGTATCACCCAGAGAAGTGCCAGAAACAGGCACTACGAGGATGCATGAAACAGTGCTCACCCGAAGTTACACAAAGGAGTCCCACGTCGCTGGAGACCAACTTAGAAAGTCGTGCAATGCAGGTTAGAGTGCCGTGGACCCAGGCTTGGCTGTGCACAAAGGATTTCCGCCGGAAGTGCACAGAGGCCGGAGTAGCTGAAAAAGTCGCGGTTCCCAGCAATGCAGTCTGGCGTGGGGAGGCAAGGACTTACCTCCACTAAACTTGGACTGAAGAGTCACTGGACTGTGGGAGTCACTTGGACACAGTTGCTGGATTCGAGGGACCTCGCTCGTCGTGCTGAGAGGAGACCCAGGGGACCGGTGATGCAGTTCTTTGGTGCCTGCGGTTGCAGGGGGAAGATTCCGTCGACCCACGGGAGATTTCTTCGGAGCTTCTAGTGCAGAGAGGAGGCAGACTACCCCCACAGCATGCACCACCAGGAAAACAGTCGAGAAGGTGGCAGGATCAGCGTTACAGAGTTGCAGTAGTCGTCTTTGCTACTATGTTGCAGTTTTGCAGGCTTCCAGCGCGGTCAGCAGTCGATTCCTTGGCAGAAGGTGAAGAGAGAGATGCAGAGGAACTCTGATGAGCTCTTGCATTCGTTATCTAAAGTTTCCCCAGAGACAGAGACCCTAAATAGCCAGAAAAGAGGGTTTGGCTACCTAGGAGAGAGGATAGGCTAGCAACACCTGAAGGAGCCTATCAGAAGGAGTCTCTGACGTCACCTGGTGGCACTGGCCACTCAGAGCAGTCCAGTGTGCCAGCAGCACCTCTGTTTCCAAGATGGCAGAGGTCTGGAGCACACTGGAGGAGCTCTGGACACCTCCCAGGGGAGGTGCAGGTCAGGGGAGTGGTCACTCCCCTTTCCTTTGTCCAGTTTCGCGCCAGAGCAGGGCTAAGGGGTCCCCTGAACCGGTGTAGACTGGCTTATGCAGAATTGGGCACATCTGTGCCCAAGAAAGCATTTCCGGAGGCTGGGGAGGCTACTCCTCCCCTGCCTTCACACCATTTTCCAAAGGGAGAGGGTGTAACACCCTCTCTCAGAGGAAGTCCTTTGTTCTGCCATCCTGGGCCAGGCCTGGCTGGACCCCAGGAGGGCAGATGCCTGTCTGAGGGGTTGGCAGCAGCAGCAGCTGCAGTGAAACCCCTGAAAAGGCAGTTTGGCAGTACCAGGGTCTGTGCTACAGACCACTGGGATCATGGGATTGTGGCAACTATGCCAGGATGGTATAGAGGGGGCAATTCCATGATCATAGACATGTTACATGGCCATATTCGGAGTTACCATTGTGAAGCCACATATAGGTAGTGACCTATATGTAGTGCACGCGTGTAATGGTGTCCCCGCACTCACAAAGTCCGGGGAATTGGCCCTGAACAATGTGGGGGCACCTTGGCTAGTGCCAGGGTGCCCTCACACTAAGTAACTTAGCACCCAACCTTTACCAGGTAAAGGTTATACATATAGGTGACTTATAAGTTACTTAAGTGCAGTGTAAAATGGCTGTGAAATAACGTGGACGTTATTTCACTCAGGCTGCAGTGGCAGGCCTGTGTAAGAATTGTCAGAGCTCCCTATGGGTGGCAAAAGAAATGCTGCAGCCCATAGGGATCTCCTGGAACCCCAATACCCTTTGTACCTCAGTACCATATACTAGGGAATTATAAGGGTGTTCCAATAAGCCAATGTGAATTGGTAAAATTGGTCACTAGCCTGTTAGTGACAATTTGAAAGAAATGAGAGAGCATAACCACTGAGGTTCTGATTAGCAGAGGATCAGTGAGACAGTTAGTCACTACACAGGTAACACATTCAGGCACACTTATGAGCACTGGGGCCCTGGGTGACAGGGTCCCAGTGACACATACAACTAAAACAACATATATACAGTGAAAAATGGGGGTAACATGCCAGGCAAGATGGTACTTTCCTACACAACCCCCCCCCCCAAACGAAGGACAATAAGACTAGCCATGACCTGATGAGTCTTCATTGTCTAAGTGGAAATATCTGGAGAGTCCATCTGCATTGGAGTGGCTACTCCCAGGTCTATGTTCCACTGTATAGTCCATTCCCTGTAGGGATATGGACCACCTCAACAATTTAGGATTTTCACCTTTCATTTGTTTTAGCCAAAGTAGAGGTTTGTGGTCTGTCTGAACAATGAAGTGAGTGCCAAACAGGTATGGCCTCAACTTCTTCAGAGCCCAGACCACAGCAAAGGCCTCCCTCTCTATGGCAGACCAACGCTTTTCTCTAGGGGTCAACCTCCTACTAATAAAAGCAACAGGTTGATCCTGGCCCTCAGAATTAAGTTGTGATAGGACTGCCCCTACTCCTAATTCAGATGCATCAGTTTGGACATTTAATTTTTTAGAGTAACAAGGGCTTTTCAGGACAGGTGCAGAGCACATGGCCTGCTTCAGCTCCTCAAAAGCTTTCTGACAGTTTGCTGTCCATAATACCTTTTTAGGCATTTTCTTGGATGTGAGGTCATTAAGAGGGGCTGCAATGGAGCCATAGTTCTTAATGAACCTCCTGTAATACCCAGTGAGGCCTAGGAAGGCTCTCACCTGAGTCTGAGTGGTAGGGGGAACCCAATCAATAATTGTTTGGATTTTCCCCTGAAGTGGTGCAATCTGTTCCCCACCAACAAGGTGTCCCAGATAAACCACCTTACCCTGCCCTATCTGGCACTTTGAAGCCTTGATAGTGAGGCCTGCCTTTTGCAGGACCTCCAAAACTTTCCATAGGTGGACCAGGTGATCATCCCAGCTGGAGCTAAAGACAGCTATATCGTCCAAATATGCTGCACTGAAAGCTTCCAGCCCTTGCAGGACTGTGTTCACCAACCTCTGAAAAGTGGCAGGTGCATTTTTCAATCCAAAAGGCATTACAGTGAACTGGTAATGTCCTCCAATGGTTGAAAATGCAGTTTTAGGTTTAGCATCTTCTGACAATTTGATCTGCCAATACCCTGCAGTCAAATCAAAAGTGCTTAGATACTTGGCAGATGCCAGTGTATCTATGAGCTCATCTGCCCTGGGTATAGGGTGAGCATAAGTTTTGGTTACCTGGTTGAGACCTCTGTAATCTACACAAAACCGCATTTCCTTCTTTCCATCTTTGGAATGGGGTTTTGGTACAAGTACCACAGGAGAAGCCCATGGACTTTCAGAGTGCTCAACCACTCCCAGTTCTAGCATTTTCTGCACCTCTTGCTTTATGCAGTCCCTGACATGGTCAGGCTGCCTATAGATCTTACTTTTGACAGGTAAACTGTCTCCAGTATCTATAGTGTGCTCACACCTAGAAGTGGTACCTGGCACAGTAGAGAAGAGTTCAGAAAACTGACCCAGGAGATTTATGCAATGGTCTTTCTGCTCAGCAGTAAGACAATCAGCCAAAACTACACCTTCCACAAGAGCATCTTGTTCTGTGGAAGAGAAGAGATCAGGTAGAGGATCACTGTCTTCTTCCTGTCCCTCATCAGTTGCCATGAGCAGGGTGAGATCAGCCCTGTCATAGTAGGGTTTCAGGCGATTGACATAGAGCACCCTAAGGGGACTTCTGGCAGTGCCTAAGTCAACTAAATAGGTGACTTCACCCTTTTTCTCAACAATTGTGTGGGGTCCACTCCATTTATCTTGGAGTGCTCTTGGGGCCACAGGCTCCAAGACACACACTTTCTGCCCTGGTTTGTACTGAACCAAAACAGCCTTCTGATCATGCCATTGCTTCTGGAGCTCTTGGCTGGCCTGAAGGTTTTTACTGACCTTTTTCATATACTCAGCCATCCTTGATCTGAGGCCAAGTACATAATCCACAATATCTTGTTTTGGAGCTTTTAAAGGTTGTTCCCAACCCTCCTTGACAAGTGTTAGTGGACCCCTAACAGGGTGACCAAAGAGGAGTTCAAAGGGGCTGAAGCCCACTCCTTTCTGGGGTACCTCCCTGTAGGCAAAAAGGAGGCATGGTAACAGGATATCCCATCTCCTGCGGAGTTTTTCAGGGAGACCCATAATCATGCATTTGAGAATTTTGTTAAATCTCTCCACCAGTCCATTTGTTTGTGGATGATAGAGTGTTGTGAACTTGTAAGTTACACCACACTCCTTCCACATGGCCTTTAAGTATGCAGACATGAAATTGCTTCCCCTGTCTGATACTACTTCCTTTGGGAAGCCCACCCTGGAAAATATTCCCAGGAGGGCCTTTGCCACTGCAGGTGCTGTAGTGGTCCTTAAAGGAATAGCTTCAGGATATCTTGTGGCATGGTCCACTACCACCAAGATAAACCTATTGCCTGAAGCAGTAGGAGGGTCAAGGGGGCCAACTATGTCAACCCCTACCCTTTCAAAGGGAACCCCAACCACAGGCAGTGGGATAAGGGGTGCCTTTGGGGTGCCACCTGTCTTGCCACTGGCTTGACAGGTTTCACAGGACTTACAAAATTCCTTTGTGTCCTCAGACATCCTAGGCCAATGAAACAGGGGAACAAGCCTATCCCAAGTTTTCATTTGCCCCAGATGTCCAGCTAGGGGAATGTCGTGGGCTAGAGTTAGGAGGAACTTTCTGTACTCCTGAGGAATCACTAACCTCCTGGCAGTTCCAGGTTTAGGATCCCTTGCTTCAGTGTACAAGAGGTTGTCCTCCCAGTAAACTCTGTGAGAGTCACTGACATCCCCATTAGCCTGTTTGACAGCTTGCTGTCTTAGACCCTCTAGTGTGGGACAGGTTTGCTGTGCCACACTCAGCTCCTCCCTGGCAGGCCCCCCTTCACCCAAAAGCTCAGCAGTGTCTGCTTCCAGCTCCTCTGGTGTAGGTTCTGCACAGGGTGGAAATTCTTCTTCCTCAGAAGTAGAATCCACTGTAGAGGGAGGGATAGTAGGAAGTGGTTTGCTTCTACTAGCCCTAGCTTCATGGAGCACTTGGTCCATTGTTCCAGGATCGAAGCTTCCCTGTCCTTTTTGCTTTTTGGCCTGAGCCCTGGTTAAAGCAAAAATATGCCCTGGGATGCCCAGCATTGCTGCAAGGGCCTCCAACTCCACATCTGACCAAGCTGATGTCTCCAAATCATTTCCTAGTAGACAGTCTACAGGTAAATCTGTGGCTACCACAACTTTCTTTGGACCAGTAACCCCCCCCCAGTTGAGATTTACAACAGCCATGGGGTGGCTAAGTGTGTTGTTGTGAGCATCGGTTACTTGGCACTGGTGACCAAGTAGGTGTTGTTCAGGGTGGACCAGTTTCTCTATGACCATAGTCACACTGGCTCCAGTGTCCCTGTAGGCCTGAACCTCAACACCATTTATTAGGGGTAGCTGCTTGTACTTATCCATATTAAGGGGACAAGCAACTAAGGTGGCTAAATCAATAGCCCCCTCAGAGACTAACACAGCCTCTGTGGCCTCCCTAACAAGACCAACCCCAACTAAGTTACCAATAGTGAGCCCAGCTACTCCCTTGGATTGGCTATTAGTAGGTTTGCTCCCACCACCACTGCTATTAGTAGGGACACTAGGTGTAGCAGTAGGGGTTGTAGTGGTAGGAGGCTTGGTGCTTTTCTTTGGACAACTGGGATCTGTTGTCCAATGGCCTTTTACTTTACATAAATAGCACCATGGTTTCTTTTCTTTGTTTTGATTAAAGGAGGATTTGGGCCCACCACCCCCACCAGAGTGTTTTTGTGGGCCTGATGAAGACTCATTTTTAGATTTGTCCCCACCCTTGTCAGAAGACTTACCATCCTTCTTTTTGTTGCCATCTTTGTCACCCCCTGTTATAACTTTTCTGTTCACCCTTGTTCTGACCCATGTGTCTGCCTTCTTTCCCAATTCTTGGGGAGAGGTCAGATCAGAGTCCACTAAGTACTGGTGCAACAAATCAGACACACAATTATTAAGAATATGCTCTCTCAGGATCAAGTTATACAGGCTGTCATAATCAGTAACTTTACTGCCATGTAACCACCCCTCCAAGGCCTTCACTGAATGGTCAATGAAATCAACCCAGTCTTGTGAAGACTCCTTTTTGGTCTCTCTGAACTTTATCCTGTATTGTTCAGTGGTTAAGCCATAACCATCCAGGAGTGCATTCTTAAGAACTTTGTAATCATTAGCTTCATTTTCTTTCACAGTAAGGAGCCTATCCCTACCTTTTCCACTAAATGATAGCCATAGGATAGCAGCCCACTGCCTTTGAGGGACATCCTGTGCAACACAGGCCCTCTCAAGTGCAGCAAACCACTTGTTAATGTCATCCCCCTCCTTATAAGGGGGAACTATCTTGTGCAGATTCCTGGAATCATGCTCTTTTGCAGGATGACTATGGGGAATACTGCTGCTGCCACCATGGGTTTCTAAACCCAGTTTCTGTCTCTCCTTCTCTACTTCTAAGGTCTGTCTATCCAAATCCAGCTGTTGCTTCTTGAGCTTCAGTCTGGTTTGTTCCACTCTCAATCTATTGAGCTCCCTTTCTAACAATCTGTCATCAGGGTGGGTGGGAGGGACATTCCTAGACACAGAAGTATGATGAGAATGAACAGAAGGAGACCTGTCCCTTACAGAGGACACCCTAACAGCTTGGCTGACAGTGTAATGTGAGAGCACACCATCTGTATGATGTGACTCCACCTCAGTACCAACTATGCTAGACTGTCTAGTAATGGGCAGGCTAAGAAGTTTCTTTCCTGAATCTTTTCCTGGGGGAGTCCCTGGATCAGATTGGGAACCATTAGCTACTTTTTCAACAGATGGGGCACTTTTAGCCTTATCTTGTTCTCTAAGCATGTTAAGTAACAATTCCAAGGAAGGATTCTTCCCTACACTCAAACCTCTTTCTACACAGAGACTCCTTGCTCCTTTCCAGCTAAGGTGGTCATATGCAAGTTTGGACAGATCAACATTTTGGCCTGTGCCAGACATTTTTAGAAAGAGTTAAAGTGATAGAAAAAGAGAAAAAAGTTTGTCAGAGCTTTTTAGAAAGACAGAAAAAAAATGTTTTAAACTTTTAAGAACTTTTTGAAAGTTTAGAAGTACTTTTCAGCACTTTAGAAAAGAGTGAAAAGAGGAAATGCAAAACTTTTTAGTTATGTGTACACACACTGAACTTGTTTTGTATATTTTTCTCTTATGAAAAGTACAATGACAAGAGTGGTAAGTAGTCTCAAAGCACTTATCCCACCGCTGCACAACCAATGTAGGATGCTGGGCTGGCTTGTAGTGAGTACCTAGGGGTACTTGCACCTTGCACCAGGCCCAGTTATCCCTTATTAGTGTATAGGGTGTCTAGCAGCATAGGCTGATAGATAATGGTAGCTTAGCAGAGCAGCTTAGGCTGAACTAGGAGACGAGTGAAGCTCTTACAGTACCACAAGTGTCAAATGCACAATATCATAAGAAAACACAATACACAGATATACTAAAAATAAAGGTACTTTATTTTTATGACAATGTGCCAAAAGTATCTCAGTGAGTACCCTCAGTATGAGGATAGCAAATATACACAAGATATATGTACACAATACCAAAAATATGCAGTATAGTCTTAGAAAACAGTGCAAACAATGTATAGTTACAATAGGATGCAATGGGGACACATAGGGATAGGGGCAACACAAACCATATACTCCAAAAGTGGAATGCGAACCACGAATGGACCCCAAACCTATGTGACCTTGTAGAGGGTCGCTGGGACTATTAGAAAATAGTGAGGGTTAGAAAAATAGCCCACCCCAAGACCCTGAAAAGTGAGTGCAAAGTGCACTAAAGTTCCCCCAAGGACATAGAAGTCGTGATAGAGGAATAATGCAGGAAAGACACAAACCAACAATGCAACAACAATGGATTTCCAGTCGAGGGTACCTGTGGAACAAGGGGACCAAGTCCAAACGTCACAAGCAAGTCGGAGATGGGCAGATGCCCAGGAAATGCCAGCTGTGGGTGCAAAGAAGCTTCTACTGGACAGAAGAAGCTGAGGTTTCTGCAGGAACAAAAAGGGCTAGAGACTTCCCCTTTGGTGGACGGATCCCTCTCGCCGTGGAGAGTCGTGCAGAAGTGTTTTCCCGCCGAAAGAATGCCAACAAGCCTTGCTAGCTGCAAATCATGCGGTTAGTGGTTTTGGATGCTGCTGTGGCCCAGGAGGGACCAGGAGGTCGCAAATTGGACCAGGAGGTAGAGGGGACGTCGAGCAAGACAAGGAGCCCTCTTAGCAGCAGGTATCACCCAGAGAAGTGCCAGAAACAGGCACTACGAGGATGCATGAAACAGTGCTCACCCGAAGTTACACAAAGGAGTCCCACGTCGCTGGAGACCAACTTAGAAAGTCGTGCAATGCAGGTTAGAGTGCCGTGGACCCAGGCTTGGCTGTGCACAAAGGATTTCTGCCGGAAGTGCACAGAGGCCGGAGTAGCTGCAAAAGTCGCGCTTCCCAGCAATGCAGTCTGGCATGGGGAGGCAAGGACTAACCTCCACCAAACTTGGACTGAAGAGTCACTGGACTGTGGGGTCACTTGGACACAGTTGCTGGATTCGAGGGACCTCGCTCGTCGTGCTGAGAGGAGACCCAAGGGACCGGTGATGCAGTTCTTTGGTGCCTGCGGTTGCAGGGGGAAGATTCCGTCGACCCACGGGAGATTTCTTCGGAGCTTCTAGTGCAGAGAGGAGGCAGACTACCCCCACAGCATGCACCACCAGGAAAACAGTCGAGAAGGCGGCATGATCAGCGTTACAGAGTTGCAGTAGTCGTCTTTGCTACTATGTTGCAGTTTTGCAGGCTTCCAGCGCGGTCAGCAGTTGATTCCTTGGCAGAAGGTGAAGAGAGAGATGCAGAGGAACTCGGATGAGCTCTTGCATTCGTTATCTAAAGTTTCCCCAGAGACAGAGACCCTAAATAGCCAGAAAAGAGGGTTTGGCTACCTAGGAGAGAGGATAGGCTAGCAACACCTGAAGGAGCCTATCAGAAGGAGTCTCTGACGTCACCTGGTGGCACTGGCCACTCAGAGCAGTCCAGTGTGCCAGCAGCACCTCTGTTTCCAAGATGGCAGAGGTCTGGAGCACACTGGAGGAGCTCTGGACACCTCCCAGGGGAGGTGCAGGTCAGGGGAGTGGTCACTCCCCTTTCCTTTGTCCAGTTTCGCGCCAGAGCAGGGCTAAGGGGTCCCCTGAACCGGTGTAGACTGGCTTATGCAGAATTGGGCACATCTGTGCCCAAGAAAGCATTTCCGGAGGCTGGGGAGGCTACTCCTCCCCTGCCTTCACACCATTTTCCAAAGGGAGAGGGTGTAACACCCTCTCTCAGAGGAAGTCCTTTGTTCTGCCATCCTGGGCCAGGCCTGGCTGGACCCCAGGAGGGCAGATGCCTGTCTGAGGGGTTGGCAGCAGCAGCAGCTGCAGTGAAACCCCTGAAAAGGCAGTTTGGCAGTACCAGGGTCTGTGCTACAGACCACTGGGATCATGGGATTGTGGCAACTATGCCAGGATGGTATAGAGGGGGCAATTCCATGATCATAGACATGTTACATGGCCATATTCGGAGTTACCATTGTGAAGCCACATATAGGTAGTGACCTATATGTAGTGCACGCGTGTAATGGTGTCCCCGCACTCACAAAGTCCGGGGAATTGGCCCTGAACAATGTGGGGGCACCTTGGCTAGTGCCAGGGTGCCCTCACACTAAGTAACTTAGCACCCAACCTTTACCAGGTAAAGGTTAGACATATAGGTGACTTATAAGTTACTGAAGTGCAGTGTAAAATGGCTGTGAAATAACGTGGACGTTATTTCACTCAGGCTGCAGTGGCAGGCCTGTGTAAGAATTGTCAGAGCTCCCTATGGGTGGCAAAAGAAATGCTGCAGCCTATAGGGATCTCCTGGAACCCCAATACCCTGGGTACCTCAGTACCATATACTAGGGAATTATAAGGGTGTTCCAGTAAGCCAATGTGAATTGGTAAAATTGGTCACTAGCCTGTTAGTGACAATTTGAAAGAAATGAGATAGCATAACCACTGAGGTTCTGATTAGCAGAGCCTCAGTGAGACAGTTAGTCACTACACAGGTAACACATTCAGGCACACTTATGAGCCCTGGGGCCCTGGGTGACAGGGTCCCAGTGACACATACAACTAAAACAACATATACAGTATACAGTGAAAAATGGGGGTAACATGCCAGGCAAGATGGTACTTTCCTACACTGACCGCGCTGGAAGCCTGCAAAACTGCAACAAAGTAGCAAAGACGACTACTGCGACCTTGTAACGCTGATCCTGCCGCCTTCTCGACTGTTTTCCTGGTGGTGCATGCTGTGGGGGTAGTCTGCCTCCTCTCTGCACTAGAAGCTCCGAAGAAATCTCCTGTGGGTCGACGGAATCGTCCCCCTGCAACCGCAGGCACCAAAGAACTGCATCACCGGTCCCCTGGGTCTCCTCTCAGCACGACGAGCGAGTTCCCTTGAATCCAGCAGCTCTGTCCAAGTGACTCCCACAGTCCAGTGACTCTTCAGTCCAAGTTTGGTGGAGGTAAGTCCTTGCCTCCCCACGCCAGACTGCATTGCTGGGAACCGCGACTTTTGCAGCTACTCCGGCCTCCGTGCACTTCCGGCGGAAATCCTTTGTGCACAGTCCAGCCTGGGTCCACGGCACTCTAACCTGCATTGCATGACCTCCTAAGTTGTCCTCCGGCGACGTGGGACTCCTTTGTGCGACTTCGGGTGAGCACCATTTCACGCATCCTCGTAGTGCCTGTTTCTGGCACTTCCCCGGGTGCTGCTTGCTGCTGAGAGGGCTCCTTGTCTTGCTCGACGCCCCCTCTGTCTCCTGACGCAATTGGCGACATCCTGGTCCCTCCTGGGCCACAGCAGCTTCCAAAAACACTAACTGCACGATTTGCAGCTAGCAAGGCTTGTTGGTGGTCTTTCGGTGGGAAAACACATCTGCACGACTCTCCATGGCATGAGGGATCCATCCTCCAAAGGGGAAGTCTCTAGCCCTTGTCGTTCCTGCAGAAACCTAAGCTTCTACTGTCCAGTAGCAGCTTCTTTGCACCCATAGCTGGCATTTCCTGGGCATCTGCCCATCTCCGACTTACTTGTGACTTTTGGACTTGGTCCCCTAGTTCCACAGGTACCCTCGACTGGAAATCCATCGTTGTTGCATTGCTGGTTTGTGTCTTTCCTGCAGAATTCCCCTATCACGACTTCTATGTCCTTTGGGGAACTTTAGTGCACTTTGCACTCACTTTTCAGGGTCTTGGGGTGGGCTATTTTTCTAACCCTTACTATTTTCTAATAGTCCCAGCGACCCTCTACAAGGTCACATAGGTTTGGGGTCCATTCGTGGTTCGCATTCCACTTTTGGAGTATATGGTTTGTGTTACCCCTATCCCTATGTGTCCCCATTGCATCCTATTGTAACTATACATTGTTTGCACTGTTTTCTAAGACTATACTGCATATTTTTCATATTGTGTACATATATCTTGTGTATATTTCCTATCCTCTCACTGAGGGTACACTCTAAGATACTTTGGCATATTGTCATAAAAATAAAGTACCTTTATTTTTAGTATATCTGTGTATTGTGTTTTCTTATGATATTGTGCATATGACACTAGTGGTACTGTAGGAGCTTCACTCGTCTCCTAGTTCAGCCTAAGCTGCTCTGCTAAGCTACCATTATCTATCAACCTATGCTGCTAGACACCCTATACACTAATAAGGGATAACTGGGCCTGGTGCAAGGTGCAAGTACCCCTTGGTACTCACTACAAGCCAGTCCAGCCTCCTACACATGGTCAGAATCCCCCCTACCTCCTCTTCTGGCTGTACATGACCCTCAGGATGGTCCTGGTCACTTTGTAAGAGGAGATTCAAGAGGACATCCTTGTTAGGGTTCTTCCCAATCCCTAGTTTTCTTTCTAAACAGAGACCCCTCAGACATTTGAAATTAAGGTTTTCATAAGTGGTGTGGACAACCCTGGTGGTAGCCCCTACAGAAGACATAGTGATAGAAACAGTTAGAGAGAAGAATAAGAAGTTAGCAAACTTCACCTAACTTTTTAGAGGAAAAGAAAAACTTTTGTAAAACTTTTAGAAAGTTTGAAATAATTTTTTGAAAGTGAAAACAATGACCGCTAGGTATGATTATTTATAGCTCTAAGGATTGGAGTACAATTTTCTTGTGAAAAGCACCAGTAACAAAGTGGTAAAGCAATTGCAAGTACTTATCCCACCGCTGCACCATCAATGTAGGATGCTGGCCTGGTTTGTAGTGGGTACCTAAGGTATTTACACCTTATACCAGGTCCAGTTATGCCTTATTAGTAGATTAGTAGTGTTCTAGCAGCTTAGGCTGATAGCGGTAGCTGTAGCAGAGCAGCCAAGGCTGAACTAGGAGACATGCAAAGCTCCTGCAATACCACTCTAGTCACAGTACATATACACAATAAAAGGCAATACTCAGTGTTACCAAAAATAAAGATACTTTATTTTAGTGACACAAAGCCAAAAATATCTTAGAGGCAATACTCCTACTGGAGGTAAGTATTATACACAATATATACACTAGTAACCAACATCAGGTAAATAAACAGCCATAGATTAGTGCAAACAGTAGAAAATACAATAGATTGCAATGGGCCTAGGGGCAACACAAACCATGTACTAAAATAGTGGAATGTGAATATCGAATTTCCCCCTAGGCAAGTGTAGTGTGTAGAGGGGCAGTGGGAGTGAAGGAAAACACCAAAGGTAAGTAAAGTACCACACCCCAGAGCCCAGGAAAACATGAGTAAAGTACAGCAAGTTTCTTCAGGACACACTACAAGTCGTGATAAAGGATTTTGCAAGAACCAAGCAAGACTGCAAGCAACAAATGATGGATTCCTGGACCTGAAGACCTGTGGAGAGAGGAGACCAAGTCCAGAAGTCGAGAAAGAGTCCAGGAAGGACAGGAGCTGGATTCTCTGGTCAGAAGAAAAGTACACAAGTGCACCAAAGGAGATGGCTGCGGGTTCCTGAATGGTGCAGGAGATGTCCCACGTCGAGTTGTTGGATGCAGGCTGTTTGCGTCGCTGGATTCTGCCAACAAGCCTTGGTTCAAGCAAGTACACGGTTTGCGTCAAAAATGAGCAGTCTGGACCCAGGAGGGACCTGGGGGTCTCAACTCAGACTGAGGAGACAGAGGGGGCTCTCAGCACTTCAGAGAGCCCTCAGAAGACCATGCAGCACACACGGAGTCCTAGAACAAAGAGACAAAGAAGATGCAAAGTGTGGTCATCGCAGAACTACACTAGAAGGTCCCACGCCGTTGGAGAACAACTTGGGGAGCTGTGCGTCGCAGGATGGAGTGCTAGGGACCTGGGCTACACTGTGCATGAAGGACTTTTGGAAGAAGTGCACAGAAGCCCAAGGAGCTGCAGAAGATGCGGTGCACAGGGGTACTGTCGCAGCACGGGAAGGCAAGCTCTTACCTCCACCAAATATAGACAGCTGGACCTTTGGACAGTCTGGGACACTTTGGTCCACCACCTGTGTTCCAGGGAGCACGCTCTTCGTCAGGAGAGGAGTCCCAGGGTACTGGTTGTCATCGCAGAAGGGTGCCTGCAGAAGCAGGGAAGTGACTCTGTCACTCCACGGGAGATTCCTTCAGTTCTTCTGGTGCAGGGTAAAGACAGGCAGTCCTCAGAGCATGCACACCTTGGAAACTGTTGCAAATGCTGGTGGGTGCTTAAGTTGCAGGTCACAGGAGTCGTCCTGGATACTTTGTTGCAGTTACAGCGGTTTCTGGAGCAGACTGTGGTTGAGCCAACGGTCGGAAGCTGAACCAGAGGATGCAGAAGAGTCCTGGAGGAGTCTTGCATACCGAATCTGAGGAAACACCCAGAGGAGAGACCCTAAATAGTCCTCAGAGGGGGACTGGTCACCTAACCAGGTATGCACCTATCAGGAGGGGTCTCTGACGTCACCTGCTGGCATTGGTCACTCAGAGGACTCCAGAGGGTCCCCACACCTTGGAATCTAAGATGGCTAACGCCAGGGACACTATGGAGGAGCTCTGGGCACCACCCCTGGGGTGGTGATGGACAGGGGAGTGGTCACGCCCCTTTCCTATGTCCAGTTTCGTGCCAGAGCAGGGACTGGGGGTCATTGAACCGGTGTAGACTGGCCTATGCAAGAAGGCACAGTTTGTGCCCTTCAAAGCATTTCCAGAGGCTCGGGGAGGCTACCCCTCCATGCCTGTAACACCTATTTCCAATGTGAGAGGGTGTAACACCCCTCTCCTAAAGGAAATGCATTGTTCTGCCTTCATGGGATTGAGCTGCTCAAACCCCAGGAGGGCAGAAACCTGTCTGTGAGGTGGCAGCAGCTGGGGCTGCAGTGGAAACCTCAGAGTGCTGGTTTGGCAGTACTGGGGTTCCATGGTTGAGCCCCCAGGGTGCATGGGTTTGGTCCTCCAATACCATATCTGGATTGGGGGGGACAATTCCATGATCTTAGACACCTCACATGGTCATATTCGGAGTTACCATTGTGAAGCTACATATATGTATTGACATATATGTAGTGCACGCTTATAATGGTATCCCCGCACTCACGAAGTCCGGGGAATTGGCCCTGGACAACGTGGGGGCACCTTCCTAGTGCAAGGGTGCCCTCACACACAGTAACTTTGCACCTAGCCTTCAGTAAATGAAGGTTAGATGTATAGGTGACTTATAAGTTACTTAGTGCAGTGTAAAACGGCTGTGAAATAGTGTGTGCACTATTTCTCTCAGGCTGCAGTGGCAGTCCTGAAGAAAGGTTTGTATGAGCTCCCTATGGGTGGCAAAATAAATGCTGCAGCCCATAAGGATCTCCTGGAACCCCAATGCCCTGGGTATATACAAGGGACTTATAAGGGGGTCCAATGTGCCAATTAGAATTGGAATGTGGAGTCACTAACGTATAGATACAAATTTGTAGAGATAGCATAAGCACTGGAGTTCTGGTTAGCAGAATTCAGTAACACAGTCAAGTATACTGATAACACACATAGGCCATAAACTATGAGCACTGGGGTCCTGGCTAGCAGGATCCAGGAGAGACAGGCAAAACACACTGACAAATAGGGTTTTAAACCATGAGTACTTGGGTCCTGGCTAAGGGGATCCCAGTGCGACAGTAAAAACACACTGACAAACATGCACAAAGAGGCCAAAAATGGGGGTAACCATGCTAGAAAGAGGTTACTTTCTCACACAGTTGCGAAGGCTTGTTGGCATCCTTCCATGAAGTTCTTCGGCACCATGCACCTCTGGCCACCAGCACTCTATCCTGTGACGCACAGCTTCGTGAGTTGTTCTTTGCTGGCGTGGGATCCCATTGTGTAGTGCTACATGGACCTCCTTTTGCACCTTCTTTGTCTGTGTGCTTTGGGACTCCTGTGCATGCTGCCTGGTCTTCAAAGGGCTCTCGGAGTTGCTGAGAGTCCTCTCTGTCTCCTCCTTCTGGGTAGAGGTCACCAGGTCCCTCCTGGTCCCGGGAAGCACCATTTTCTGCTAAGTGCATGCTTTGTGTGTGCCAAGGCTTGTTGGCAGAATCCAGCAACATAAACCAGACTGCATTTTCCATCCGGCTTGGGACATCTGCACCAACCAGGAACCTGCATCTGTCTTCTTGGGTGCAATACTGACTGTTGTTCCTCACTGGTGTTTCTCTTTTGCACCTTCATCCGGGTTAGCAGGGGCTCCTGTTCTCCCTGGACTCTTCAGTGCTTCTTGGACTTGGTCCCCTTCTTCCACAGGTCTTCAGGTCCAGAAATCCATTGTGAGTGTCTTGCAGTCTCTAATGGTTCATGCATAATCATCTTTCTTGTGTTCTTATGTGTTCTAGGAAAGTTACTGTGATTTACTCCTGCTTTCCCGGGCCCAGGGCTGGGTCCCATTAATTACCTCTGGTGTTTTCTTACACTCCCTGTGACCCTCTACACACTACACTTGCCTAGATTGGAAACTGAGTTTCGCATTCCACTTTCTTAGTATTTGGTTTGTGTTCCCCCTAGGCCCATTTCTAACTATTGTGATTTTCACTATTCACACTGTTTTCTAACTGTTTTTACGGCTATTTCTGCATACTAGTGTATATAATTTGTGTGAGTATTACCTCCTAAGGGAGTATAGTCTCTATGGTATTTTTGGCATGTGTGTCACCAAAATAAAGTACCTTTATTTTTGTAACAATGAGTATTTTCTTTCGTGTGTGTGAGTACGGTGTGACTAAAGTGCTATTGCATGAGCTTTGCATGTCTCCTAGTTCACCCTTGGCTGCTCTGACTACATCTACCCCTAGACAGCCTGGCTTCTAGACACTGTCTACATTTCACTAATAAGGGATAACTGGACCTGGTGTAAGGTGTAAGTACCTTAGGTACCCACTACAAACCAGGCAGGCCTCCTACAATTCTGAAGAAGCCCTTTTTAAATCCAGCCATTGCAGGTAACAGGCCGATCTCTCTATTGCCTTTCCCGATTAAAATATTGGAATGGCACATCAGCAGAATCGTGTCTCAGCCCCTCAAGCACAACACCCTTCTAGAAGATGATCAATTTGGTTTCCTGCCAGGACACGGAACCGAAACAGCTCTCCTCTAGGCTATGAATACTTAGTGATGGCAGATCAGCTATTCGGATTTTATAAGACCTCTCTGCCATCTTCAATACAGTAGACCATGAGGTTCTTTCATAAAGATTCTCTGCAACAGAAATGAACGGTGTTGCACTGAGCTGGTTGCAATCCTACTTGTCAGAACATAGCCAGGCTGAGGCTCTCCCTCTCTATCGATCTGCCTTTAGAGATGTGGAACAGGGTGTCCCGCAGGGGTCTGCCCTTAGTCCTATCTCGTTCATCCTTTATATGAGACCCATTGTGACCATTCAGTTCAATTTTCACAAATTTGTGTAGTGAATTATGAGGATGATACACAACTAATTCTGGTACTAAACAGCCATACTGCTGCACTGAAAGTGCGATCTTTCAGAATTGTATGAAAGATATTGCCTTATGGCTTAACACCAATACTATGAAATTTAACGGAGACAAAACTGAGATCCTATGTTGCTCAGCCAACAAAAGTCCTTTTAATCTGCCAACTAAATTCTGGCCTCTACCTACTCAGTCCGAGCTCCTCCCCTCGGTCACTGTCAGTAAGTTAGCTCTTGAAGCTCATGTTGTTACTAAAGTAACCAGAATTTATTTCTCACTGCTACGGGGCTTGTGGAAAAACCTTCCCCATCTGCCCTCATCTGTGAAATCCACGGTTGGACGCAGTGTGATCCTGAGAAGGCTAGATTATAGCAATGTGCTCCTTATTGGAGCCCCTGATTATCTATTTCATAGACTATAGCGAGTCCAGGTAGTAGCTGTAGGAAAGTACCATCTTGCCTGGCATGTTACCCCCATTTTTCACTGTATATATGTTGTTTTAGTTGTATGTGTCACTGGGACCCTGGTAACCCAGGGCCCCAGTGCTCATAAGTGTGCCTGAATGTGTTACCTGTGTAGTGACTAACTGTCTCACTGAGGCTCTGCTAATCAGAACCTCAGTGGTTATGCTCTCTCATTTCTTTCCAAATTGTCACTAACAGGCTAGTGACCATTTTTACCAATTTACATTGGCTTACTGGAACACCCTTATAAGTCCCTAGTATATGGTACTGAGGTACCCAGGGTATTGGGGTTCCAGGAGATCCCTATGGGCTGCAGCATTTCTTTTGCCACCCATAGGGAGCTCTGACAATTCTTACACAGGCCTGCCACTGCAGCCTGAGTGAAATAACGTCCACGTTATTTCACAGCCATTTTACACTGCACTTAAGTAACTTATAAGTCACCTATATGTCTAACCTTTACCTGGTAAAGGTTAGGTGCAAAGTTACTTAGTGTGAGGGCACCCTGGCACTAGCCAAGGTGCCCCCACATTGTTCAGAGCCAATTCCCTGAACTTTGTGAGTGCGGGGACACCATTACACGCGTGCACTACATATAGGTCACTACCTATATGTAGCTTCACAATGGTAACTCCGAATATGGCCATGTAACATGTCTATGATCATGGAATTGCCCCCTCTATGCCATCCTGGCATAGTTGGCACAATCCCATGATCCCAGTGGTCTGTAGCACAGACCCTGGTACTGCCAAACTGCCCTTCCTGGGGTTTCACTGCAGCTGCTGCTGCTGCCAACCCCTCAGACAGGCATCTGCCCTCCTGGGGTCCAGCCAGGCCTGGCCCAGGATGGCAGAACAAAGGACTTCCTCTGAGAGAGGGTGTTACACCCTCTCCCTTTGGAAAATGGTGTGAAGGCAGGGGAGGAGTAGCCTCCCCCAGCCTCTGGAAATGCTTTGTTGGGCACAGATGTGCCCAATTCTGCATAAGCCAGTTTACACCGGTTCAGGGGACCCCTTAGCCCTGCTCTGGCGCGAAACTGGACAAAGGAAAGGGTAGTGACCACTCCCCTGACCTGCACCTCCCCTGGGAGGTGTCCAGAGCTCCTCCAGTGTGCTCCAGACCTCTGCCATCTTGGAAACAGAGGTGCTGCTGGCACACTGGACTGCTCTGAGTGGCCAGTGCCACCAGGTGACGTCAGAGACTCCTTGTGATAGGCTCCGTCAGGTGTTGCTAGCCTATCCTCTCTCCTAGGTAGCCAAACCCTCTTTTCTGGCTATTTAGGGTCTCTGTCTCTGGGGAAACTTTAGATAATGAATTCAAGAGCTCATCCGAGTTCCTCTGCATCTCTCTCTTCACCTTCTGATAAGGAATCGACTGCTGACCGCGCTGGAAGCCTGGAAACCTGCAACATAGTAGCAAAGACGACTACTGCAACTCTGTAACGCTGATCCTGCCGCCTTCTCGACTGTTTTCCTGCTTGTGCATGCTGTGGGGGTAGTCTGCCTCCTCTCTGCACCAGAAGCTCCGAAGAAATCTCCCGGGGGTCGACGGAATCTTCCCCCTGCAACCGCAGGCACCAAAAAGCTGCATTACCGGTCCCTTGGGTCTCCTCTCATCACGACGAGCGAGGTCCCTCGAATCCAGCGACTCTGTCCAAGTGACCCCCACAGTCCAGTGACTCTTCAGTCCAAGTTTGGTGGAGGTAAGTCCTTGCCTCACCTCGCTTGGCTGCATTGCTGGGAACCGCGACTTTTGCAGTTACTCCGGCCCCTGTGCACTTCCGGCGGAAATCCTTTGTGCACAGCCAAGCCTGGGTCCACGGCACTCTAACCTGCATTGCACGACTTTCTAAGTTGGTCTCCGGCGACGTGGGACTCCTTTGTGCAACTTCGGCGAGCACTGTTTCATGCATCCTCGTAGTGCCTGTTTCTGGCACTTCTCCGGGTGCTACCTGCTTCAGAGAGGGCTCCTTGTCTTGCTCGACGTCCCCTCTCTCTGCTGGTCCAATTTGCGACCTCCGGGTCCCTCCTGGGCCTCAGCAGCGTCCAAAAACGCCAACCGCACGATTTGCAGCTAGCAAGGCTTGTTGGCGTCCTTTCGGCGGGAAAACACTTCTGCACGACTCTCCACGGCGAGAGGGATTCGTTCACCAAAGGGGAAGTCTCTAGCCCTTTTCGTTCCTGCAGAAACCGCAGCTTCTTCTGTTCAGTAGAAGCTTCTTTGTACCCGCATCTGGCATTTCCTGGGTATCTGCCCATCTCCGACTTGCTTGTGACTTTTGGACTTGGTCCCCTTGTTCCACAGGTACCCTAGATTAGAAATCCACAGTTGTTGCATTGTTGGTTTGTGTCTTTCCTGCATTATTCCTCTAACACGACTTCTTTGTCCTTAGGGGAACTTTAGTGCACTTTGCACTCACTTTTCAGGGTCTTGGGGAGGGTTATTTTTCTAACTCTCACTATTTTCTAATAGTCCCAGCGACCCTCTACAAGGTCACATAGGTTTGGGGTCCATTCGTGGTTCGCATTCCACTTTTGGAGTATATGGTTTGTGTTGCCCCTATCCCTATGTTTCCCCATTGCATCCTATTGTAACTATACATTGTTTGCACTGTTTTCTAAGACTATACTGCATATTTTTGCTATTGTGTATATATATCTTGTGTATATTTGCTATCCTCTCACTGAGGGTACACTCTAAGATACTTTGGCATATTGTCATAAAAATAAAGTACCTTTATTTTTAGTATAACTGTGTATTGTGTTTTCTTATGATATTGTGCATATGACACTAAGTGGTACTGTAGTAGCTTCACACGTCTCCTAGTTCAGCCTAAGCTGCTCTGCTAAGCTACCATTATCTATCAGCCTAAGCTGCTAGACACCCTATACACTAATAAGGGATAACTGGGCCTGGTGCAAGGTGCAAGTACCCCTTGGTACTCACTACAAGCCAGTCCAGCCTCCTACAGTAGCCACCAAGCTGGCTCTGGATAGGCCTCGGAGATCCTCCGCCTCAGTGGCTCTAAGGGAGCTTCACTGGCTTTGGGTTAGGCAGAGTTTCACTTGTAAAGCCCTTTACATAGTGCTCAAGGCCGTCCAAGGTTTTGGCCTCATGCATTTCCAGAATGGATTCTGGAAATACACAACGGGAAAATGCCTCTGGTCATCCTCAGCCAATTTTGTGTTTATCTCCAAGTTTAAGAAGTTCTGACAGTGTGGATGTGTCCTCTCTGTAATGACAGCCCAACTTTGGAATCAGCTCCCTGCTTTCATTAGACAACAATTTGATCTTCTTGTCGTCAGAAGGGCCTTGAAATCCTAGCTCTTCCCCTAATGATCCCGTCATGTTGGTCGAGTAGTGTTAGGATGTCCGGTTATTGGTCTCAGCATCAGGATACCTTTCAGGCGATAGATGTGCTCTACAAATGTTTAAAATAAATGCTACCCTGTTCCACAAGTACTCCTTGTTCCTCTAGAACTCCTTGTTCCACTAGCACTCCTTTGTTCCACTAGTCTCCCTCCACTAGTACTCACTGTTCCACTAGTACTCCTCTACTAGTACTGCTTGTTCCACTAGTGTTCCTTGTTCCACTAGTACTTGTTTGTTCCACTAGTAATTCTCTACTAGTACTACTTGTACCACTGTTGCTCCTTTGTTCTGCTAGTACTCCTTAGTTCCACTAGTACCCCCTTGTCCCACTAGTACTTCTTGTTACACTGGTACTCCTTGGGTTCACTAGTACTCCTTTCTTCCATTAGTACTCCTTGTTCCACTTCTTCTTAATGTGTAAAGGGCAGGGCACACACATGGAATGCCAGACAACAATCTTCCCCTGCTCAGAGTAAAGATACCACCAAATCCCGTCAAAGAATGGTGTCGGAACAATCCAAAGAGTGTGACTTTGTACAATGACTAAATGTTGTGTACTTTTAAAACATCAATGAGGGGTTTATTCACAATAGTCTTAGATGGAATAAGATAACATATAACCACAAAATAAAATTTGAGTGTGCACAATTAAAGAAAACACACAGGGATGTTGAATTACCCTCCTGAGTTTTTTGAAACTCAAATCTATATTTAGAACTTGTATAAACGTTCTGATAGCTGAGGGTCAGATACGGAATCTGACGCAGTCATCACTGCCTCCCTGTACTGTAGCAGTGCAGACAACGATTCACTGGGACAGTGCTGTAGATTCCCACGCATGCCTTGAGTTGCCTGCTCAGTACAAGGCCTTAAACACCTTTACTGAGGCAGCCCACTTTGTTACAATCATCACCTCCTGAATCTCTCCTTCAGAGACAGTTCATGGTTCGCTGATTACTGAATCTCTAAGTCATTCACTTACAGTTCAAATTCAGTGTCTCCCCTCCAAACTCATGCTTTCTGCTGTAGTTCAAAGAGATAGGGAGTGAGAACATGCCAAGAACATACTCACACTTCATTCTCTAAAATACACATATCAATAGGGTTAATTTGGAACATTATTTGTACCTATATACAATCCCAGCCAATACGGATCACAAATTAGCTTCTACAAATTCACAAGTAAACTTAGATTGACTTTTTTCTTTAACACTGGAGACTCCTCCCAGACAAGAAAAATCACATATAGCAGAATTAAAAAATAAATCCAGATCAGTGTCCCTAGTAAGATATAAATTGTTGAACACATATGGAGATCTATTACTAGGCGAAATCAATACCACCACTTTCAAACAAAATAGTAAAAAATTTAAATATTTGAAAAGTTGCCAGCTTCACTGAAATTAGTAGACAACTTCAAAGTGGTTATAAAAATGGATGATAAAGGATGAGCCATTGTTAAAATCGACACCAACAAAACTTGAACATCTTAACGATTAAGTAACTTATTTAAAATTGGAACATGATCCTACAAAGAGATAATTGAAACTATCTCAGAAAAGCTTTTGAGTGACAATGGATAAAAGATAATGCTAAATAAATTCTACTAATGGCTCATCCTAAAGTTCCTCACATCTATCTGTTACCGAAAATATGTAAGAACTTATGTGATCCTCCCACACGCCCCATTATCGCTATGCTAAACTCTTACACCAATTGATATGCAAATATCTGGACCACGTCTTGCAGCCTATAGTTAAGCCCATGTCAGTTTACATGAAAGATACAAGAGATTTATTCAGTAATTACAAGCTGTACCTTTCATTATGTACATTGTGGATTTTAACTTTCACACATCAATGCCATATACAGGGCATCTTGAAGCCATTTACTAGGCCTCACTTCACGAACCTACACAGCAGACTTAACCATTGCTCCTTTCGAAGTACCTCATTTCACCTTACTGATGGACTCCTCACATTTTCCACTTTTGTGCTCCCACTGCATTTCATATGTTTCATATATTCATTTATTCCAAGTGCACATTTCTCATGTATAAATGTATATTGCATTTAGTGTTGTTTGTACAGTTGTCCCGTATAACATTTCCTTTATTATAGTCTCAGAGTTTAGCAGTCATATGTATTCACATCCTTTCTAAGGCTCTATAGAATTCAGGGTTCAATACAATTAATATCTTCAATCTTGAATTTGATATGATTTGATGTAAGGACTGCCCTTTTTAAAATTATTAGAAAAATATATTTTAGGTGAATACGGATAAGTGCAAGGCAGAGAGGAATCTTTGGCTTCCTGGAAGTCTGAAGTCTAGCAAGCAGAAGAGGTAAGCATCCTCTGGGAAGGCCGTAGGCAGACATCTCAGACCGAGCCTGGCCCCAATCATTTCGCTGGGTACATCATAGCTATGGACCGACAACTACCTTCTTCATACGTAACAATGCACTGGTTGTCCGCCAAGGTATATGAGTGAGAGGCCACTTTAGAAACTCATGCAGGACCTTTTGGTGCTAAGACAGCTTAGATAGAGGCATGAAGGGAGGGGTTAGAGAGCAGGGTCTCATTCCACCTTTTCCAAGCAAGGACATCTTGAAACAGTTGCAATGTTGCAAGTCTTTTTTACATTTTGTTTATTAATCATTTTCATTGCCCCAGTTTTATTTATTTTTATAGTTACAGCTATACACATAATATTTACCCTAGGGAAGCAGGTAGAGTTTGACAAAATCATAAACCATGTACTCTTTTATATTTATGATGAAAAGAGAATTCAATAACAAAAAATAATCCTGCGAGTCTCACAGGACTGATCATCACCCAGAAAGCATCATCGTCATGCAATGTTTAGGTAGTTCATGAGCTACAGATTATGAGATTTTCTGTTTCCTGTAGGTAAATTAGCATTAAAAATGCACCTTAGCCATAGTGCCTAAAAAACCTAAGGCCGGATTTAGGGGTCACTCCGTCACAATGGTAACAAATATCCCGTCTGCCAAAATCTAAATCCCATAGAACATAATGGGATTTATCGATAATTACATGATTACTCCTGCTTGCGTAATTAAGAGCAATTAAGGAGAAAAAAACCTAGTGCAAGAGAAAATCTAGTGAGTGTGAGAGGCTGTTTGTACTTGCAATTTCGTTTTCTGCTGCATTTAGGATTGTTTGTTAAAGCAAAATGCATGCTTACATCCATTTCGGAGGCAAGGGTGCATTTTGCGCTAGGAAAACAACATTAAGGGCCATATGTACTAACACATTTTCCCATAGACACAGAATGGGCAAAACTGCTTGCTACATCTGGCCCTAAATACCTGTAGTAAGCTGGGGGGAAATCCTACACTAAGAGCACATTTAGCAAGTGCGAACAGCTTCTCACACTCGCTATTCATGTTCTATTGCACTTAGCGCTATTTCTTTTGAATGCGAGGGGACATTTTTAAGCTAAGAATCAGCGCTGAATTCAGAATTAATCTTCTTGTGTAATTCTGCCTAATCTTGCAGAATTCATGTTATTCTAATGATTACTTTAAATGAAATTACAAAAGTTACAAGCACCCCTAACCTTGAACAGAAAATAAAATCCACATGGCACTCGCACAGGACGCTCCCATGAGTAGTACTGCTATACCTTTGAAAAGTACAAAAAAACAGCCATTAATTTGAATTAGCCATTAATTAAACCACCTTACTGAAAAATCACTAGAAAAATTGAAGATAGCAATGTTATTATACCTAAGTATGCTAGTACGATTTCACTTCAGATAAAACAACTCCAAAAATTCACCTTAAAAAAACAAAGATTAAAATGATGTTATAGTTAGGAATAGTAATAAGGTCTTACTTCACTTAAAACACAGAAACCCACTGAAAAAAACAAAAGTTACAGGGATAGTATACCAGTCATAACATAACATTTTAAACTCAAAGAACCACTGAGGTTCACTAGTTATGAATCAACCAGTTAACTATAACTTGCTCCTTAATCATGCTTCGCTCATGGCTTCACATATTACATTACCTGTGACATGTTTAGTGACATCTGACATCTCAAATAACATTATTGACAGCATCTCAGGTGACGTGATCCAGCGTGCTGCTGTTTATTTTTTTAAATTTTTTAATTTTTTACAAGAAATATTTTATACCATTCCTATTTCTGATCGTATCTTCTCTTGGCTTGGTTGACATATACAAGTATAAGTTCTGTAGTCTGTTATAAATACACATGTTCGCTTATTTAGACAGTTTGCGTGAATATTTACATTCCTAGTTATCGGTTGACGTCGTCAATATTATTTGACAAAGTAGAAATAATTATCGTAAAATAACACAAATACAAATAGGGACTCAATCCGCATCTTATTATGACAGACTTATAAAAGAAAAGAAAACAAGAACCCATTCGCTCCATGATGTTCTCGTTGTGCAGTCCCGTTATAATAGTAGTCGGGCATAATACTAGTCAAATACTCTTCTCATTGCCTTATCCCATATCTCTAGGGGTGGGTCGTGCGTATAGTTGTCTTTCTTAGTGGAAGGTGGTCCTCCCCCTGGTGAATAGGATATATATATGGTATGGGTGAAGATAAACGTATATTGTGGGGGAGCAACAGATGAGAGGGGGGAAGAGGTGACTTTGAATAACTTCCACATGTGGGCTTAAAGTTAGGGGCGATATATGGTGATCCAGTATGGTATAAGAAAAACTGAGGTGACGCCTCAGTTTCGAAATATGGGAACTACTCTTACTGAGGACCTTGATTTAGGGACATGGGTGTGAGACTCTGAGGTCCAAGAGCCTCTCAAAAGTGCACTGCTAACCACTGGGAGATATAATTCAAGATGTTGCATGATATAGATGGGAAATGGTCAAGGATGGGGGGGGAGAACGGTACGGATTTACAGAGAGAAATAAGGAAAGATAGTGGAAAGGGAGGGATAAAAGATCAAAATAGAAAGGGGGGATAAGGAGGGGCAGGGATATAGATCAATAAGGGTGTGGAAAAAAGAAAAAGAGTGTTGATGCTAGGGATGATGTCGATAGGGATTGTGATAATATCAGTGGTGGCTACAAGTATGGAAATAACAGTAGCAGTGACCGAGGGGGGAGGGATCACATATATTCAGGAATTTTTTTTATTGTAGTGGTGGTGATAGTGTGGAGATGGTAGAACAAAGTTACGGAGCGTTAAGGGGCATAGGGTGGGGGGGAAGGGGGAATATATGATGATAATAGGCCACTAAGGATAAAATAAAAATAAAAATAGAAACAAAAACAAAAACGAGAGGCCCATGGGTTTACAGGAAGCTGTGTGATAGCTTCCTACCGGGGATCATGCCTGGGTTCTGGGAGAAAAGCACAACAGGGGATGGCTGTGAATAGTTTGATGTTGTAAAGGGAACATTCCCGGTGTGTGGGTTGAAGTAGATTTCTTTGAAAAGGGTCTAGTCCTGTGGCCCCGAGAGGAAGGGTGACCAGGTCTGTAGAAACACTTCTGTTCTATATTGTAGGCTATAAATGAGTTGTTCATGTGCTGCTGCTTGGTACATTGCCACCAACCATTCGTCACGGGAGGGAACGGACTCTGCACGCCAGTGTCCGAGGATACATAGTTTTGCCGTGGCCTCCGCTGTATGTAGTAGTCGGCTTTGTGTTTGTCAAACATTGTAGAGTTCTCCAGTATCGTGTAGCAATAGGAGAGATGGGGGGAGGAGTGGTGGAAGAGGTAGGGCTTCCGGGAGAGTGTTTCCCACTGACCGCCAAAAAGGTTGTATGGCCGGGCAATTGTGTAAGATGTGAATTAAATTGCAGCGCAAGTGCGGACATCTCCAGCAGGTTGCATGGGGAAGGAGTTTCTGTAGGGTCCAGTACCAGTCGTGTAGGGTCTTAAAGAGACAAAATTTTAGGCGGGCCTCACGTGCTCCACGATCTCTGGCTTCGATCAAATCAGCCCAGTCCTCTAGGTCATAGTCAGTCTGTAGGCTCGTCTGCCGTTTATTCTTAAGGGAGTTCAGGAGGGGGAGTGAGAAGAGGTGTTGATTCAATAATGCCTGTAGTCCCGAAACCGCTCCCTTCAGTTGCCCCCAAGTTTCCAGGTAGTGTAGTACTGGAGAGAGTGGGAGTCGTCGGGGGGAAGGCCCTAGTCGTTGTATGAGGCAATGTCGGAGTTGGAGATAACGCCATGAATAACATTCCGGGAGATTGAATATTGCCAGAAGTTCCCTGAATGTTTTCCAGGTATGCCCCGATATGAGTTGGTCTACTCATATGATGCCTTTTTGATGCCAGTCCCTCCAGGCACTCTACTCCACTGCACTCTATGCCACTCCACACCACTCCACTCTATGCCATTTCCACTCTACACCACTATACTGCACTCTACGCCAATCTAGTCAGCACCATTCTATGACACTGCACTCTACGCCACTCTAGTCAGCACCATTTTATGACACTACACTCTACGGCACTCTACTCTGCACCATTACACTCTACGCCACTGTGCTGTATGCTGCCGCACTCTATGGCAGTCCACCCTGCACCACTCCACTCTACATCACTGCACTCTACGCCGCACCAGTGCACTGTTCACCACTGTACTCTACGCCTCTGCACTCTATGCCACTCCACCCTTCACCACTGCACTCTGCTATGCACCACTTTAATCTATGCCACTGCTTTATAAGATGACAGATTGTATGCTGCTGAATCCTATGCTACTGTCCTCAACGCCACTATGGTCTGCAACACTACGCAAATGTACTCTACACCACTTCACTCTACTCTATGCTACTCCACTCCACTGTATGCCGCTGCATCTAATTTGCACCACTGTACTCAATGCCACTCTGTGTCACTCTACTATGCGCCACTCCACTCTGCATCACTCCACTCTGCATTACTCCACTCTGTGTCACTTTACTCTGTGTCACTCCACTGTGGGTCACTCCACTCTGCATCACTTTACTCTGTGTCACTCTACTCTGCGCCACTCTACGCTGCATCACTCTACTCTGCGCCACTCTATGCTTCATCACTCTACTCTGTGCCACTCTACTCTGTGCCACTCTACGCTGCATCACTCTACTCTGCGCCAATCTACTCTGTGCCACTCTACGCTGCATCACTCTACTCTGCGCCACTCTGTGCTCCATTACTCTACTCTGTGCCACTCTACTCTGTGTCACTCTACGCTGCATCACTCTACTCTGCGCCAATCTACTCTGTGCCACTCTACGCTGCATCACTCTACTCTGCGCCACTCTACTCTGTGCCAGTCTACTCTGTGCCACTCTACTCTGTGTCACTCTATGCTGCATCACTCTACTCTGCGCCACTCTACTCTGTGACACTCTACTCTGTGTCACTCTACTCTGTGTCACTCCACTCTGCGCCACTCTACGCTGCATCACTTTACTCTGTGTCACTCTACACTGCGTCACTCTACTCTGTGCCATTCTACTCTGCGCCAATCTACTCTCTGACACTCTACGCTGTGCCACTCTACTCTGTGACACTCTACGCTGTGCCACTCTACTCTGTGACACTCTACGCTGCACCACTCTACTCTGTGCCACTCTACGCTGCATCACTCTACTCTGTGTCACTCTACTCTGTGCCACTCTACTCTGTGACACTCTACGCTGCACCACTCTACTCTGTGCCACTCTACTCTTTGCCAATCTACGTTGCATCACGCTACTCTGCGCCACTCTACTCTGTGTCACTCTACGCTGCATCACTCTATCTGTGTCACTCTACTCTGCGTCACTCTACTCTGCATCACTCTACTCTGTCTCACTCTAGGCTGCAGCACTCTACTCTGCGCCACTCTACTCTGAGTCACTCTACTCTGTGTCACTCTACTCTGTGCCACTCTACTGTGCATCACTCTACGCTGCGTCACTCTACTCTGCGCCACTCTACTCTACGCCACTCTACGCTGCATCACTCTACTCTGCGCCACTCTACGCTGCATTACTCTACTCTGTGCCACTGTACGCTGAATCACTCTACTCTGCGCCACTCTACGCTGCATCACTCTACTCTGCGCCACTCTACGCTGCAGCACTCTACTCTGTGCCACTCTACTCTGTGCCACTCTACGCTGCATCACTCTACTCTGCGCCACTCTACTCTGTGCCACTCTACGCTGCATCACTCTACTCTGCGTCACCCTCCTCTGTGTCACTCTACTCTGCGCCACTCTACTCTGCGCCACTCTACTCTGAGTCACTCTACTCTGTGCCACTCTACTCTGCGCCACTCTACTCTGCGCCACTCTACGCTGCACCACTCTACTCTGAGTCACTCTACTCTGTGCCACTCTACTCTGTGTCACTCTGCGGTGCATCACTCTACTCTGCGTCACTTTACTCTGCGCCACTCTACTCTGCATCACTCCACTCTGCGTTACACCACTCTGTGTCACTTTACTCTGTGTCACTCTACTCTGTGTCACTCTACTTTGTGTCACTCTACGCTGCGTCACTCTACTTTGTGTCACTCTACGCTGCGTCACTCTACTCTGTGCCACTCTACGCTGCAGCACTCTACTCTGTGCCACTCTACTCTGTGCCACTCAACGCTGCATCACTCTACTCTGCTCCACTCTACTCTGTGCCACTCTACTCTGTGTCACTCTACGCTGCGTCACTCTACTCTGTGCCACTCTACTCTGTGCCACTCTACGCTGCATCACTCTACTCTGTGCCACTCTACTCTGTGCCACTCTACGCTGCATCACTCTACTCTGCGCCACTCTACTCTGTGCCACTCTACGCTGCATCACTCTACTCTGCGTCACCCTCCTCTGTGTCACTCTACTCTGCGCCACTCTACTCTGCGCCACTCTACTCTGAGTCACTCTACTCTGTGCCACTCTACTCTGCGCCACTCTACTCTGCGCCACTCTACGCTGCACCACTCTACTCTGAGTCACTCTACTCTGTGCCACTCTACTCTGTGTCACTCTGCGGTGCATCACTCTACTCTGCGTCACTCTACTCTGCGCCACTCTACTCTGCATCACTCCACTCTGCGTTACACCACTCTGTGTCACTTTACTCTGTGTCACTCTACTCTGTGTCACTCTACTTTGTGTCACTCTACGCTGCGTCACTCTACTTTGTGTCACTCTACGCTGCGTCACTCTACTCTGTGCCACTCTACGCTGCAGCACTCTACTCTATGCCACTCTACTCTGTGCCACTCAACGCTGCATCACTCTACTCTGCGCCACTCTACTCTGTGCCACTCTACTCTGTGTCACTCTACGCTGCGTCACTCTACTCTGTGCCACTCTACTCTGTGCCACTCTACGCTGCATCACTCTACTCTGTGCCACTCTACTCTGTGCCACTCTACGCTGCATCACTCTACTCTGCGCCACTCTACTCTGTGTCACTCTACTCTGTGTCACTCTCCTCTGTGTCACTCTACTCTGTGTCACTCTACGCTGCGTCACTCTACTCTGTATCACTCTACACTGCGTCACTCTACTCTGCGTCACTCCACTCGGTCTCACTCTACCCTGCATCACTCTACTCTGTGTCACCCTCCTCTGTGTCTCCCTCCTCTGTGTCACCCTCCTCTGTGTTACTCTACTCTGTGTCACTCTACGCTGCGTCACTCTACTCTGTGTCCCACTACTCTGTGTCACTCTACTCTGTGCCACTCTACTCTGTGCCACTGTACGCTGAATCACTCTACTCTGCGCCACTCTACGCTGCATCACTCTACTCTGCGCCACTCTACGCTGCAGCACTCTACTCTGTGCCACTCTACTCTGTGCCACTCTACGCTGCATCACTCTACTCTGCGCCACTCTACTCTGTGCCACTCTACGCTGCATCACTCTACTCTGCGTCACCCTCCTCTGTGTCACTCTACTCTGCGCCACTCTACTCTGCGCCACTCTACTCTGAGTCACTCTACGCTGCATCACTCTACTCTGCGCCACTCTACTCTGTGCCACTCTACGCTGCATCACTCTACTCTGCGTCACCCTCCTCTGTGTCACTCTACTCTGCGCCACTCTACTCTGCGCCACTCTACTCTGAGTCACTCTACTCTGTGCCACTCTACTCTGCGCCACTCTACTCTGCGCCACTCTACGCTGCACCACTCTACTCTGAGTCACTCTACTCTGTGCCACTCTACTCTGTGTCACTCTGCGGTGCATCACTCTACTCTGCGTCACTCTACTCTGCGCCACTCTACTCTGCATCACTCCACTCTGCGTTACACCACTCTGTGTCACTTTACTCTGTGTCACTCTACTCTGTGTCACTCTACTTTGTGTCACTCTACGCTGCGTCACTCTACTTTGTGTCACTCTACGCTGCGTCACTCTACTCTGTGCCACTCTACGCTGCAGCACTCTACTCTATGTCACTCTACTCTGTGCCACTCAACGCTGCATCACTCTACTCTGCGCCACTCTACTCTGTGCCACTCTACTCTGTGTCACTCTACGCTGCGTCACTCTACTCTGTGCCACTCTACTCTGTGCCACTCTACGCTGCATCACTCTACTCTGTGCCACTCTACTCTGTGCCACTCTACGCTGCATCACTCTACTCTGCGCCACTCTACTCTGTGTCACTCTACTCTGTGTCACTCTCCTCTGTGTCACTCTACTCTGTGTCACTCTACGCTGCGTCACTCTACTCTGTATCACTCTACACTGCGTCACTCTACTCTGCGTCACTCCACTCGGTCTCACTCTACCCTGCATCACTCTACTCTGTGTCACCCTCCTCTGTGTCTCCCTCCTCTGTGTCACCCTCCTCTGTGTTACTCTACTCTGTGTCACTCTACGCTGCGTCACTCTACTCTGTGTCCCACTACTCTGTGTCACTCTACTCTGTGCCACTCTACTCTGTGCCACTGTACGCTGAATCACTCTACTCTGCGCCACTCTACGCTGCATCACTCTACTCTGCGCCACTCTACGCTGCAGCACTCTACTCTGTGCCACTCTACTCTGTGCCACTCTACGCTGCATCACTCTACTCTGCGCCACTCTACTCTGTGCCACTCTACGCTGCATCACTCTACTCTGCGTCACCCTCCTCTGTGTCACTCTACTCTGCGCCACTCTACTCTGCGCCACTCTACTCTGAGTCACTCTACTCTGTGCCACTCTACTCTGCGCCACTCTACTCTGCGCCACTCTACGCTGCACCACTCTACTCTGAGTCACTCTACTCTGTGCCACTCTACTCTGTGTCACTCTGCGGTGCATCACTCTACTCTGCGTCACTTTACTCTGCGCCACTCTACTCTGCATCACTCCACTCTGCGTTACACCACTCTGTGTCACTTTACTCTGTGTCACTCTACTCTGTGTCACTCTACTTTGTGTCACTCTACGCTGCGTCACTCTACTTTGTGTCACTCTACGCTGCGTCACTCTACTCTGTGCCACTCTACGCTGCAGCACTCTACTCTGTGCCACTCTACTCTGTGCCACTCAGCGCTGCATCACTCTACTCTGCGCCACTCTACTCTGTGCCACTCTACTCTGTGTCACTCTACGCTGCGTCACTCTACTCTGTGCCACTCTACTCTGTGCCACTCTACGCTGCATCACTCTACTCTGTGCCACTCTACTCTGTGCCACTCTACGCTGCATCACTCTACTCTGCGCCACTCTACTCTGTGCCACTCTACGCTGCATCACTCTACTCTGCGTCACCCTCCTCTGTGTCACTCTACTCTGCGCCACTCTACTCTGCGCCACTCTACTCTGAGTCACTCTACTCTGTGCCACTCTACTCTGCGCCACTCTACTCTGCGCCACTCTACGCTGCACCACTCTACTCTGAGTCACTCTACTCTGTGCCACTCTACTCTGTGTCACTCTGCGGTGCATCACTCTACTCTGCGTCACTCTACTCTGCGCCACTCTACTCTGCATCACTCCACTCTGCGTTACACCACTCTGTGTCACTTTACTCTGTGTCACTCTACTCTGTGTCACTCTACTTTGTGTCACTCTACGCTGCGTCACTCTACTTTGTGTCACTCTACGCTGCGTCACTCTACTCTGTGCCACTCTACGCTGCAGCACTCTACTCTGTGCCACTCTACTCTGTGCCACTCAACGCTGCATCACTCTACTCTGCGCCACTCTACTCTGTGCCACTCTACTCTGTGTCACTCTACGCTGCGTCACTCTACTCTGTGCCACTCTACTCTGTGCCACTCTACGCTGCATCACTCTACTCTGTGCCACTCTACTCTGTGCCACTCTACGCTGCATCACTCTACTCTGCGCCACTCTACTCTGTGTCACTCTACTCTGTGTCACTCTCCTCTGTGTCACTCTACTCTGTGTCACTCTACGCTGCGTCACTCTACTCTGTATCACTCTACACTGCGTCACTCTACTCTGCGTCACTCCACTCGGTCTCACTCTACCCTGCATCACTCTACTCTGTGTCACCCTCCTCTGTGTCTCCCTCCTCTATGTCACCCTCCTCTGTGTCACTCTTCTCTGTGTCACTCTACGCTGCGTCACTCTACTCTGTGTCCCACTACTCTGTGTCACTCTACTCTGTGTCACTCTACGCTGCGTCACTCTACTCTGCGTCACTCCACTCTGTCTCACTCTATGCTGCATCACTCTACTCTGTGTCACCCTCCTCTGTGTCTCCCTCCTCTGTGTCACCCTCCTCTGTGTCACTCTACTCTGTGTCACTCTACGCTGCGTCACTCTACTCTGTGTCACACTACTCTGTGTCACTCTATGCTGCGTCACTCTACTCTGCGTCACTCCACTCTGTCTCACTCTACTCGGCATCACTCTACTCTGTGTCACTTTACTCTGTGTCACTCTCCTCTGTGTCACCCTCCTCTGTGTCACTCTACTCTGTGTCACTCTACTCTGTGTCACTCTACGCTGCGTCACTGTACTCTGTGTCACTCTACTCTGTATCACTGTACGCAGCATCACTCTATGCTGCGTCACTCTACTCTGTGTCACTCTACTCTGCGTCACTCTCCTCTGTGTCACTCTACTCTGTGTCACTCTACTCTGTGTCACTCTACGCTGCGTCACTCTACTCTGTGTCACTCTGTAGGAGGCTGGACTGGCATGTAGTGAGTACCAAGGGGTACTTGCACCTTGCACCAGGCCCAGTTATCCCTTATTAGTGTATAGGGTGTCTAGCAGCATAGGCTGATAGATAATGGTAGCTTAGCAGAGCAGCTTAGGCTGAACTAGGAGACGAGTGAAGCTCCTACAGTACCACAAGTGTCATATGCACAATATCATAAGAAAACACAATACACAGTTATACTAAAAATAAAGGTACTTTATTTACATGACAATATGCCAAAAGTATCTCAGTGAGTACCCTCAGTATGAGGATAGCAAATATACACAAGATATATGTACACAATACCAAAATATGCAGTAATAGTATTAGAAAACAGTGCAAACAATGTATAGTTACAATAGGATGCAATGGGGACACATAGGGATAGGGGCAACACAAACCATATACTCCAAAAGTGGAATGCGAACCACGAATGGACCCCAAACCTATGTGACCTTGTAGAGGGTCGCTGGGACTATTAGAAAATAGTATGGGTTAGAAAAATAGCCCACCCCAAGACCCTGAAAAGTGAGTGCAAAGTGCACTAAAGTTCCCCAAAGGACATAGAAGTCGTGATAGGGGAATTCTGCAGGAAAGACACAAACCAGCAATGCAACAACAATGGATTTCCAGTTGAGGGTACCTGTGGAACAAGGGGACCAAGTCCAAAAGTCACAAGCAAGTCGGAGATGGGCAGATGCCCAGGAAATGCCAGCTATGGGTGCAAAGAAGCTGCTACCGGACAGTAGAAGCTTAAGTTTCTGCAGGAACGACAAGGGCTAGAGACTTCCCCTTTGGAGGACCGATCCCTCACGCCGTGGAGAGTTGTGCAGAAGTGTTTTTCTGCCGAAAGACCGCCAACAAGCCTTGGTAGCTGCAAATCGTGCGGTTAGTGTTTTTGGATGCTGCTGTGGCCCAGGAGGGACCAGGATGTCGCCAATTGCGTCAGGGGACAGCGGGGGCATCGAGCAAGACAAGGAGCCCTCTCAGCAGCAGGCAGCACCCGCAGAAGTGCCAGAAACAGGCACTACAAGGATGCGTGAAATGGTGCTCACCCGAAGTCGCACAAAGGAGTCCCACGTCGCCGGAGAACAACTTAGGAGGTCGTGCAAAGCAGGTTAGAGTGCCGTGGACCCAGGCTGGACTGTGCACAAAGGATTTCCGCCGGAAGTGCACGGAGGCCAGAGTAGCTGCAAAAGTCGCGGTTCCCAGCAATGCAGTCTGGCGTGGGGAAGCAAGGACTTACCTCCACCAAACTTGGACTGAAGAGTCACTGGACTGTGGGAGTCACTTGGACAGAGTTGCTGGATTCAAGGGACCTCGCTCGTTGTGCTGAGAGGAGACCCAGGGGACCGGTGATGCAGTTCTTTGGTGCCTGCGGTTGCAGGGGGACGATTCCGTCGACCCACAGGAGATTTCTTCAGAGCTTCTAGTGCAGAGAGGAGGCAGACTACCCCCACAGCATGCACCACCAGGAAAACAGTCGAGAAGGCGGCAGGATCAGCGTTACAGAGTTGCAGTAGTCGTCTTTGCTACTATGTTGCAGTTTTGCAGGCTTCCAGCGCGGTCAGCAGTCGATTCCTTGCCAGAAGGTGAAGAGAGAGATGCAGAGGAACTCGGATGAGCTCTTGCATTCGTTATCTAAAGAATCCCCAGAGACAGAGACCCTAAATAGCCAGAAAAGAGGGTTTGGCTACCTAGGAGAGAGGATAGGCTAGCAACACCTGCAGGAGCCTATCAGAAGGAGTCTCTGACGTCACCTGGTGGCACTGGCCACTCAGAGCAGTCCAGTGTGCCAGCATCACCTCTGTTTCCAAGATGGCAGAGGTCTGGAGCACACTGGAGGAGCTCTGCACACCTCCCAGGGGAGGTGCAGGTCAGGGGAGTGGTCACTCCCCTTTCCTTTGTCCAGTTTCGTGCCAGAGCAGGGCTAAGGGGTCCCTGAACCGGTGTAGACTGGCTTATGCAGAAATGGGCACCAAATATGCCCATGAAAGCATTTCCAGAGGCTGGGGGAGGCTACTCCTCCCCTGCCTTCACACCATTTTCCAAAGGGAGATGGTGTAACACCCTCTCTCAGAGGAAGTCCTTTGTTCTGCCATCCCGGGACAAGCCTGGCTGGACCCCAGGAGGGCAGAAACTTGTCTGAGGGGTTGACAGCAGCAGCAGCTGCAGTGAAACCCCTGAAAAGGCAGTTTGGCAGTACCAGGGTCTGTGCTACAGACCACTGGGATCATGGGATTGTGCCAACTATGCCAGGATGGCATAGAGGGGGCAATTCCATGATCATAGACATGTTACATGGCCATATTCGGATTTACCATTGTGAAGCTACATATAGGTAGTGACCTATATGTAGTGCACACGTGTAATGGTGTCCCCGCACTCACAAAGTCCGGGGAATTGGCCCTGAACAATGTGGGGGCACCTTGGCTAGTGCCAGGGTGCCCTCACACTAAGTAACTTTGCACCTAACCTTTACCAGGTAAAGGTTAGACATATAGGTGACTTATAAGTTACTTAAGTGCAGTGTAAAATGGCTGTGAAATAACGTGGACGTAATTTCACTCAGGCTGCAGTGGCAGGCCTGTGTAAGAATTGTCAGAGCTCCCTATGGGTGGCAAAAGAAATGCTGCAGCCCATAGGGATCTGCTGGAACCCCAATACCCTGGGTACCTCAGTACCATATACTAGGGAATTATAAGGGTGTTCCAGTAAGCCAATGTAAATTGGTAAAATTGGTCAATAGCCTGTTAGTGACAATTTGAAAGAAATGAGAGAGCATAACCACTGAGGTTCTGATTAGCAGAGCCTCAGTGAGACAGTTAGTCACTACACAGGTAACACATTCAGGCACACTTATGAGCACTGGGGCCCTGGCTGACAGGGTCCCAGTGACACATACAACTAAAACAACATATATACAGTGAAAAAATGGGGGTAACATGCCAGGCAAGATGGTACTTTCCTACACAACCCCCCCCCAAACGAAGGACAATAAGACTAGCCATGACCTGATGAGTCTTCATTGTCTAAGTGGAAATATCTGGAGAGTCCATCTGCATTGGAGTGGCTACTCCCAGGTCTATGTTCCACTGTATAGTCAATTCCCTGTAGGGATATGGACCACCTCAACAATTTAGGATTTTCACCTTTCATTTGTTTTAGCCAAAGTAGAGGTTTGTGGTCTGTCTGAACAATGAAGTGAGTGCCAAACAGGTATGGCCTCAACTTCTTCAGTGCCCAGACCACAGCAAAGGCCTCCCTCTCAATGGCAGACCAATGCTTTTCTCTAGGGGTCAACCTTCTACTAATAAAAGCAACAGGTTGATCCTGGCCCTCAGAATTAAGTTGTGAGAAGACTGCCCCTACTCCTAATTCAGATGCATCAGTTTGGACACAGAATTTTTAAGAGTAACAAGGGCTTTTCAGGACAGGTGCAGAGCACATGGTCTGCTTCAGCTCCTCAAAAGCTTTCTGACAGTTTGCTGTCCATAATACCTTTTTAGGCATTTTCTTGGATGTGAGGTCATTAAGAGGGTCTGCAATGGAGCCATAGTTCTTAATGAACCTCCTGTAATACCCAGTGAGGCCTAGGAAGGCTCTCACCTGACTCTGAGTAGTAGGGGGAACCCAATCTATAATAGTTTGGATTTTCCCCTGTAGTGGTGCAATCTGTTCCCCACCAACAAGGTGTCCCAGATAAACCACCTTTCCCTGCCCTATCTGGCACTTTGAAGCCTTGATAGTGAGGCCTGCTTTTTGCAGGGCCTCTAAATCTTTCCATAGGTGGACCAGGTGATCATCCTAGCTGGAGCTAAAGACAGCTATATCGTCCAAATATGCTGCACTAAAAGCGTCCAGAACTTGCAGGACTGTGTTCACCAACCTCTGAAAAGTGGCAGGTGCATTTTTCAATCCAAAAGGCATTACTGTAAATTGGTAATGGCCTCCAATGGTTGAAAATGCAGTTTTAGGTTTAGCATCTTCTGATAATTTGATCTGCCAATACCCTGCAGTCAAATCAAAAGTGCTTAGATACTTGGTAGATGCCAGTGTATCTATGAGCTCATCTGCCCTGGGTATAGGGTGAGCATCAGTTTTGGTTACCTGGTTGAGACCTCTGTAGTCTACACAAAACCGCATTTCTTTCTTTCCATCCTTGGAATGAGGTTTTGGTACAAGTACCACAGGAGAAGCCCATGGACTTTCAGAGTGCTCAACCACTCCCAGTTCTAACATTTTCTGCACCTCTTGCTTTATGCAGTCCCTGACATGGTCAGGCTGCCTATAGATCTTACTTTTGACAGGCAAGCTGTCTCCAGTATCTATAGTGTGCTCACACCAAGAAGTGGTACCTGGTACAGTAGAGAAGAGTTCAGAAAACTGACCCAGGAGATTTATGCAATGGTCTTTCTGCTCAGCAGTAAGACAATCAGCCAAAACTACACCTTCCACTAGAGCATCTTGTTCTGTGGAAGAGAAGAGATCCGGTAGAGGATCACTGTCTTCTTCCTGTCCCTCATCAGTTGCCATGAGTAGGGTGAGATCAGCCCTGTCATAGTAGGGTTTCAGGCGATTGACATGGAGCACCCTAAGGGGACTTCTGGCAGTGCCTAAGTCAACTAAATAGGTGACTTCACCCTTTTTCTCAACAATTGTGTGGGGTCCACTCCATTTATCTTGGAGTGCTCTTGGGGCCACAGGCTCCAAGACCCACACTTTCTGCCCTGGTTTGTACTGAACCAAAACAGCCTTCTGGTCATGCCATTGCTTTTGGAGCTGTTGACTGGCCTGAAGGTTTTTACTGGCCTTTTTCATATACTCAGCCATCCTTGATCTGAGGCCAAGTGCATAATCCACAATATCTTGTTTTGGAGCTTTTAAAGGTTGTTCCCAACCCTCCTTGACAAGTGTTAGTGGACCCCTAACAGGGTGTCTAAAGAGGAGTTCAAAGGGGCTGAAGCCCACTCCTTTCTGGGGTACCTCCCTGTAGGCAAAAAGGAGGCATGGTAACAGGATATCCCATCTCCTGCGGAGTTTTTCAGGGAGACCCATAATCATGCCTTTGAGAGTTTTGTTAAATCTCTCCACCAGTCCATTTGTTTGTGGATGATAGGGTGTAGTGAACTTGTAAGTCACACCACACTCCTTCCACATGGCCTTTAAGTATGCAGACATGAAATTGCTTCCCCTGTCTGATACTACTTCCTTTGGGAAGCCCACCCTGGAAAATATTCCCAGGAGGGCCTTTGCCACTGCAGGTGCTGTAGTGGTCCTTAAAGGAATGGCTTCAGGATATCTTGTGGCATGATCCACTACCACCAAGATAAACCTATTGCCTGAAGCAGTAGGAGGGTCAAGGGGGCCAACTATGTCAACCCCTACCCTTTCAAAGGGAACCCCAACCACAGGCAGTGGAATAAGGGGTGCCTTTGGTGTGCCACCTGTCTTGCCACTGGCTTGACAGGTTTCACAGGACTTACAAAACTCTTTTGTGTCCTCAGACATTCTAGGCCAATGAAACAAGGGAACAAGCCTGTCCCAAGTTTTCATTTGTCCTAGATGTCCAGCTAGGGGAATGTCGTGGGCTAGAGTTAGGAGGAACTTTCTGTACTCCTGAGGAATCACTAACCTCCTGGCAGTTCCAGGTTTAGGATCCCTTGCTTCAGTGTACAAGAGGTTGTCCTCCCAGTAAACTCTGTGAGAGTCACTGACATCCCCATTATCTTGTTTGACAGCTTGCTGTCTTAGACCTTCTAGTGTGGGACAGGTTTGCTGTGCCACACTCAGCTCCTCCCTGGCAGGCCCCCCTTCACCCAAAAGCTCAGCAGTGTCTGCTTCCAGCTCCTCTGGTGTAGGTTCTGCACAGGGTGGAAATTCTTTTTCCTCAGAAGTAGAATCCACTGTAGAGGGAGGGATAGTAGGAAGTGCTTTACTTCTACTAGCCCTAGCTTTAGGGAGCACTTGGTCCATTGTTCCAGGATCCAAGTCACCCTGTCCTTTTTGCTTTTTGGCCTGAGCCCTGGTTAAAGCAAAAATATGCCCTGGGATGCCCAGCATTGCTGCATGGGCCTCCAACTCCACATCTGACCAAGCTGATGTCTCCAAATCATTTCCTAGTAGACAGTCTACAGGTAAATCTGTGGCTACCACAACTTTCTTTGGACCAGTAACCCCCCCCCCCCCCCAGTTGAGATTTACAACAGCCATGGGGTGGCTAAGTGTTTTGTTGTGAGCATCGGTTACTTGGTACTGGTGACCAAGTAGGTGTTGTTCAGGGTGGACCAGTTTCTCTATCACCATTGTGACACTGGCACCTGTGTCCCTGTAGGCCTGAACCTCAACACCATTTATTAGGGGTAGCTGCTTGTACTTATCCATATTAAGGGGACAAGCAACTAAGGTGGCTAAATCAATAGCCCCCTCAGAGACTAACACAGCCTCTGTGGTCTCCCTAACAAGACCAACCCCAACTAAGTTACCAAAAGTGAGCCCAGCTACTCCCTTGGATTGGCTATTAGTAGGTTTGCTCCCACCACCACTGCTATTAGTAGGGACACTAGGTGTAGCAGTAGGGGTTGTAGTGGTAGGAGGCTTGGTGCCTTTCTTTGGACAACTGGGATCTGTTGTCCAATGGCCTTTTATTTTACATAAATAGCACCATGGTTTCTTTTCTTTGTTTTGATTAGAAGAGGATTTGGGCCCACCACCCCCACCAGAGTGTTTTTGTGGGCCCGATAAAGACTCATTTTTAGATTTGTCCCCACCCTTGTCAGAAGACTTACCATCCTTTTTCTTGTTGCCATCTTTGTCACCCCCTGTATGAACTTTTCTGTTCACCCTTGTTCTGACCCATTTGTCTTCCTTCTTTCCCAATTCTTGGGGAGAGGTCAGATCAGAGTCCACCAAGTACTGGTGCAACAAATCAGACACACAATTATTAAGAATATGCTCTCTCAGGATCAAGTTATACAGGCTGTCATAATCAGTAACTTTACTGCCATGTAACCACCCCTCCAAGGCCTTCACTGAATGGTCAATGAAATCAACCCAGTCTTGTGAAGACTCCTTTTTGGTCTCTCTGAACTTTATCCTGTATTGTTCAGTGGTTAAGCCATAACCATCCAGGAGTGCATTCTTAAGAACTTTGTAATCATTGGCTTCACTTTCTTTCACAGTAAGGAGCCTATCCCTACCTTTTCCACTAAATGATAGCCATAGGATAGCAGCCCACTGCCTTTGAGGGACATCATGTACAGCACAGGCCCTCTCAAGTGCAGCAAACCACTTGTTAATGTCATCCCCCTCCTTATAAGGGGGAACTATCTTGTGCAGATTCCTGGAATCATGCTCTTTTGCAGGATGACTATGGGGAATACTGCTGCTGCCACCATGGGTTTCTAAACCCAATTTCTGTCTCTCCTTCTCTACTTCTAAAGTCTGTCTATCCAAATCCAGCTGTTGCTTCTTGAGCTTCAGTCTGGTTTGTTCCACTCTCAATCTATTGAGCTCCCTTTCTAACAATCTGTCATCAGGGTGGGTGGGAGGGACATGCCTTGAAACAGAAGTATGGTGAGAATGGACAGAAGGAGACCTATCCCTTACAGAAGGCACCCTAACAGCTTGGTTAACAGAAACATCACTTCTACTGTGGTGAGAATGAATGCTCTTGCTATGATGTGAGACAACACTATCTGTATGGTGTGACTCTACATCTGTACCAACTATGCTAGACTGTCTAGTAATAGGCAGGCTCTGATTTTTCTTTCCTAAATCTTTTCCTAGGGGTGTCCCTGGATCAGATTGGGAACCATTAGGTGCTTTTTCTACAGATGGGGCCTTAGTGGCTTTATCTTGTTCTCTAAGCATGTTAAGTAACAGTTCCAAGGAAGGATTCTTCCCTACACTCAAACCTCTCTCTATGCAGAGACTCCTTGCTCCTTTCCAGCTAAGGTGATCATATGTAAGTTTGGACAGATCAACATTTTTGCCTGTGCCAGACATTTTTAGAGAGAGTTAAGTGATAGAAAAAGAGAAAAAAGTTTGTCAGAGCTTTTAGAAAGACAGAGAAAAAAAACTTTTCAAACTTTTTAGAACTTTTTAGAAAGTTAGAAGTACTTTTCAGCACTTAGAAAAGAGTGAAAAGAGGAAATGCAAAACTTTTTGGCTATGTGTATATACACTGAACTTGTTTTGTATATTTTTCTCTTATGAAAAGTACAATGACAAGAGTGGTAAGTAGTCTCAAAGCACTTATCCCACCACTGCACAACCAATGTAGGAGGCTGGACTGGCTTGTAGTGAGTACCAAGGGGTACTTGCACCTTGCACCAAGCCCAGTTATCCCTTATTAGTGTATAGGGTGTCTAGCATCTTAGGCTGATAGATAATGGTAGCTTAGCAGAGCAGCTTAGGCTGAACTAGGAGACGGGTGAAGCTACTACAGTACCACTTAGTGTCATATGCACAATATCATAAGAAAACACAATACACAGTTATACTAAAAATAAAGGTACTTTATTTTTATGACAATATGCCAAAGTATCTTAGAGTGTACCCTCAGTGAGAGGATAGGAAATATACACAAGATATATATACACAATAGCAAAAATATGCAGTATAGTCTTAGAAAACAGTGCAAACAATGTTTAGTTACAATAGGATGCAATGGGGACACATAGGGATAGGGGCAACACAAACCATATACTCCAAAAGTGGAATGCGAACCACGAATGGACCCCAAACCTATGTGACCTTGTAGAGGGTCGCTGGGACTATTAGAAAATAGTGAGAGTTAGAAAAATAACCCTCCCCAAGACCCTGAAAAGTGAGTGCAAAGTGCACTAAAGTTCCCCTAAGGATAAAGAAGTCGTGTTAGAGGAATAATGCAGGAAAGACACAAACCAACAATGCAACAACGATGGATTTCCAATCTAGGGTACCTGTGGAACAAGGGGACCAAGTCCAAAAGTCACAAGCAAGTCGGAGATGGGCAGATGCCCAGGAAATGCCAGCTGTGGGTGCAAAGAAGCTTCTACTGGACAGAAGAAGCTGAGGTTTCTGCAGGAACGAAAAGGGCTAGAGACTTCCCCTTTGGTGGACGGATCCCACTCGCCGTATAGAGTCGTGCAGAAGTGTTTTCCCGCCGAGAGAATGCCAACAAGCCTTGCTAGCTGCAAATCGTGCGGTTAGCGTTTTTGGACGCTGCTGTGGCCCAGGAGGGACCAGGAGGTCGCAAATTGGACCAGGAGGTAGAGGGGACGTCGAGCAAGACAAGGAGTCCTCTTAGCAGCAGATAGCACCAGGAGAAGTGCCAGAAACAGGCACTAAAAGATGCGTGAAACGGTGCTCACCCGAAGTCGCACAAAGAAGTCCCACGTCGCCGGAGAACAACTTAGGAGGTCGTGCAATGCAGGTTAGAGTGCCGTGGATCCAGGCTGGACTGTGCACAAAGGATTTCCGCCGGAAGTGCACGGAGGCCGGAGTAGCTGCAAAAGTCGCGGTTCCCAGCAATGCAGTCTAGCGAGGTAAGGCAAGGACTTACCTCCACCAAACTTGGACTGAAGAGTCACTGGACTGTGGGGGTCACTTGGACAGAGTTGCTGGATTCGAGGGACCTCGCTCGTTGTGCTGTGAGGAGACCCAAGGGACCGGTAATGCAGCTTTTTGGTGCCTGCGGTTGCAGGGGGAAGATTCCGTCGACCCACAGGAGATTTCTTTGGAGCTTCTAGTGCAGAGAGGAGGCAGACTACCCCCACAGCATGCACCACCAGGAAAACAGTCGAGAAGGCGCCAGGATCAGCGTTACAGAGTTGCAGTAGTCGTCTTTGCTACTATGTTGCAGTTTTGCAGGCTTCCAGCGCGGTCAGCAGTCGATTCCTTGGCAGAAGGTGAAGAGAGAGATGCAGAGGAACTCGGATGAGCTCTTGCATTCGTTATCTAAAGTTTCCCCAGAGACAGAGACCCTAAATAGCCAGAAAAGAGGGTTTGGCTACCTAGGAGAGAGGATAGGCTAGCAACACCTGAAGGAGCCTATCAGAAGGAGTCTCTGACGTCACCTGGTGGCACTAGCCACTCAGAGCAGTCCAGTGTGCCAGCAGCACCTCTGTTTCCAAGATGGCAGAGGTCTGGAGCACACTGGAGGAGCTCTGGACACCTCCCAGGGGAGGTGCAGGTCAGGGGAGTGGTCACTCCCCTTTCCTTTGTCTAGTTTCGTGCCAGAGCAGGGCTAAGTGGTCCCCTGAACCGGTGTAGACTGGCTTATGCAGAATTGGGCACATCTGTGTCCAAGAAAGCATTTCCAGAGGCTGGGGGAGGCTACTCCTCCCCTGCCTTCACACCATTTTCCAAAGGGAGAGGGTGTAACACCCTCTCTCAGAGGAAGTCCTTTGTTCTGCCATCCTGGGCCAGGCCTGGCTGGACCCCAGGAGGGCAGATGCCTGTCTGAGGGGTTGGCAGCAGCAGCAGCTGCAGTGAAACCCCAGGAAGGGCAGTTTGGCAGTACCAGGGTCTGTGCTACAGACCACTGGGATCATGGGATTGTGCCAACTATGCCAGGATGGCATAGAGGGGGCAATTCCATGACCATAGACATGTTACATGGCCATATTCGGAGTTACCATTGTGAAGCTACATATAGGTAGTGACCTATATGTAGTGCACGCGTGTAATGGTGTCCCCGCACTCACAAAGTCCGGGGAATTGGCCCTGAACAATGTGGGGGCACCTTGGCTAGTGCCAGGGTGCCCTCACACTAAGTAACTTTGCACCTAACCTTTACCAGGTAAAGGTTAGACATATAGGTGACTTATCAGTTACTTAAGTGCAGTGTAAAATGGCTGTGAAATAACGTGGACGTTATTTCACTCAGGCTGCAGTGGCAGGCCTGTGTAAGAATTGTCAGAGCTCCCTATGGGTGGCAAAAGAAATGCTGCAGCCCATAGGGATCTCCTGGAACCCCAATACCCTGGGTACCTCAGTACCATATACTAGGGAATTATAAGGGTGTTCCAGTAAGCCAATGTAAATTGGTAAAATTGGTCACTAGCCTGTTAGTGACAATTTGAAAGAAATGAGAGAGCATAACCACTGAGGTTCTGATTAGCAGAGCCTCAGTGAGACAGTTAGGCACCACACAGGGAACACATACATATAGGCCACAAACTTATGAGCACTGGGGTCCTGACTAGCAGGGTCCCAGTGACACATAACAAACAAACTGAAAACATAGGGTTTTCACTATGAGCACTGGGCCCTGGCTAGCAGGATCCCAGTGAGACAGTGAAAACACCCTGACATACACTCACAAACAGGCCAAAAGTGGGGGTAACAAGGCTAGAAAGAGGCTACTTTCTCACACACGCACTCTACACAGGCATCCCAGCAAAAGACATACAACGCCTCCAACGCATCCAAAACGCCTCCGCCCGGCTGGTCCTCGACGTACCCCGCCGCTGCCACATCTCCCACCACCCGAGAGACCTCCACTGGCTCCCCGTGGACAAGAGGATCACCTTCAAGCTCCTCACCCACGCTCACAAGGCACTCCACAACGCCGGACCAGCTTACCTGAACAACAGACTCAACTTCTACGCCCCCACCCGCCAACTCAGCTCCGCCAAACTCGCCCTCGCCATCGTTCCCCGCATTCAGCGTAAGACCTCCGGTGGCAGATCCTTCTCCTACCTCGCCGCTTAGACCTGGAACACCCTCCCGACTGTCCTGTGACAGACCCAGGACCTACTCACCTTCAGGAGACTACTCAAGACCTGGCTCTTCGACCAGTAGCAGCACCCCCCCTCTCCCTCAGCGCCTTGAAACCCTAACGGGTACGTAGTGCGCTCTACAAATAATGTGATTGATACTCTGTGTCACTCTACTCTGTGTCACTCTACGCTGTGTCACTCTACTCTGCGTCACTCCACTCTGTCTCACTCTACGCTGCATCACTCTACTCTGTGTCACTCTACTCTTTGTCACCCTCCTTTGTGTCAGCCTCCTCTGTGTCACTCTACGCTGCGTCACTCTACTCTGTGTCACTCTACCATGTGTTACTCTACGCTGCGTCACTCTACTCTGCATCACTCCACTCTGTCTCACTCTACACTGCATCACTCTACTCTGTGTCACTCTACTCTGTGTCACCCTCCTCTGTGTCACCCTCCTCTGTGTCACTCTCCTCTGTGTCACTCTACTCTGCGTCACTCCACTCTGTCTCACTCTACACTGCATCACTCTACTCTGTGTCACTCTGCTCTGTCACTCTCCTCTGTGTCACCCTCCTCTGTGTCACTCTACTCTGAGTCACTCTACTCTGTGTAACTCTATGCTGCGCCACTCTACTCTGTGTCACTCTACTCTGTATCACTCTATGCTGTGTCACTCTACGCTGTGTCACTCTACTCTGCTTCACTCTACTCTGTGTCACTCTACTCTGCGTCACTCTATGCTGCGTCACTCTACTCTGTCACTTTACTCTGTGCCACTCTACGTCACCCTCCTCTGTGCCACTCTACTCTGTGTCACTCTACGCTGCGTTACTCTACTCTGTGTCACTCTACTCTGTGTCACTCTACTCTGTGTCACTCTATGCTGCATCCCTCTACTCTGTCTCACTCTAGGCTGCGTCACTCTACTCTGTGTCACTCTACTCTGTATCACTCTACGCTGCGTCACTCTATTCTGTGTCACTCTACTCTGTGTCACCCTCCTCTGTGTCACTCTACTCTGTGCCACTCTACTCTGTGTCACTCTATTCTGCGCCACTCTACTCTGCGCCACTCTACTCTGCGCCACTCTACTCTGTGTCACTCTACTCTGCGCCACTCTACTCTGTGTCACCCTCCTCTGTGTCACTTTCCTCTGTGTCACTCTACTCTGTGTCACCCTTCTCTGTACCACTCTCCTCTGTGTTACTCTACTCTGTGTCACTCTACGCTGCGTAACTCTACTCTGTGTCACTCTACTCTGTGTCAGTCTACGCTGCGTCACTCTACTCTGCGTCACTCCACTCTGTCTCACTCTACGCTGCATCACTCTACTCTGTGTCACCCTCCTCTGTGTCACCCTCCTCTGTGTCACTCTACTCTGTCTCACTCTACCGCTGCGTCACTCTACTCTTTGTCACTCTACGCTGCACCTCTCTACTCTGCATCACTCCACTCTGTCTCACTCTACGCTGCATCACTCTACTCTGTGTCACTCTAGTCTGTGTCACTCTCCTCTGTCTCACCCTCCTCTGTGTCACTCTCCTCTGTGTCACTCTACGCTGTGTCACTCTATGCTGCGTCACTCTACTCTGTATCAATCTACGCTGCGTCACTCTACGCTGCGTCACTCTACTCTGTGTCACTCTACTCTGCGTCACTCTACGCTGCATCACTCTACTCTGTGTCACTCTACTCCGTGTCACTCTACGCTGCACCACTCTACTCTGCGTCACTCTACGCTGCGTCACTCTACTCTGTGTCACTCTACTCTGTGTCACTCTACGCTGCGTCACTCTACTCTGTGTCACTCTACTCTGTATCACTCTACGCTGCGTCACTCTACACTGTGTCACTCTACTCTGTGTCACTCTACTCTGCCTCACTCTACGCTGCATCACTCTACTCTATGTCCCTCTACTCCGTGTCACTCTACGCTGCGCCACTCTACTCTGCTTCACTTTACGCTGCGTCACTCTACTCTGTGTCACTCTACGCTGTCACTCTACTCTGTGTCACTCTACTCTGTATCACTCTACGCTGCGTCACTCTACGCTGCGTCACTCTACGCTGTGTCACTCTACTCTGTGTCACTCTACTCTGCCTCACTCTACGCTGCATCACTCTACTCTGTGTCACTCTACTCTGTGCCACTCTACTCTATGCCACTCCACTCTGTGTCACCCTCCTCTGTGTCACTCTACTCTGTGTCACTCAACGCTGCTTCACACTACTCTGAGCCACTCTACTCTGTGTCACTCTACACTGCGTTACTCTACTCTGTGTCACTCTATGCTGTATCACTCTACTCTGAGTCCCTCTACTCTGTCTCACTCTACTCTGTATCACTCTACGTTGCATCACTCTACGCTGCGTCACTCTATTCTGTGTCACTCTACTCTGTGTCACCCTCCTCTGTGTCACTCTACTCTGTGCCAATCTACTCTGCGCCACTCTACTCTGCGCCACTCTACTCTGTGTCACTCTACTCTGCTCCACTCTACTCTGAGCCACTCTACTCTGCGTCACTCTACTCTGTGTCACTCTACTCTGTCTCACTCTACGCTGCTGTAGGAGGCTGGACTGGCTTGTAGTGAGTACCAAGGGGTACTTGCACCTTGCACCAGGCCCAGTTATCCCTTATTAGTGTATAGGGTGTCTAGCAGCTTAGGCTGATAGATAATGGTAGCTTAGCAGAGCAGCTTAGGCTGAACTAGGAGACGTGTGAAGCTACTACAGTACCACTTAGTGTCATATGCACAATATCATAAGAAAACACAATACACAGTTATACTAAAAATAAAGGTACTTTATTTTTATGACAATATGCCAAAGTATCTTAGAGTGTACACTCAGTAAGAGGATAGGAAATATACACAAGATATATATACACAATAGCAAAAATATGCAGTATAGTCTTAGAAAACAGTGCAAACAATGTATAGTTACAATAGGATGCAATGGGGAAACATAGGGATAGGGTCAACACAAACCATATACTCCAAAAGTGGAATGCGAACCACGAATGGACCCCAAACCTATGTGACCTTGTAGAGGGTCGCTGTGACTATTAGAAAATAGTGAGAGTTAGAAAAATAACCCTCCCCAAGACCCTGAAAAGTGAGTGCAAAGTGCACTAAAGTTCCCCTAAGGACAAAAGAGTCGTGTTAGAGGAATAATGAAGGAAAGACACAAACCAGCAATGCAACAACTGTGGATTTCCAATCTAGGGTACCTGTGGAACAAGGGGACCAAGTCCAAAAGTCACAAGCAAGTCGGAGATGGGCAGATGCCCAGGAAATGCCAGCTGCGGGTGCAATGAAGCTTCGACTGGACAGAAGAAGCTGAGGTTTCTGCAGGAACGAAAAGGGCTAGAGACTTCCCCTTTGGTGGACGGATCCCTCTCGCCTTGGAGAGTCGTGCAGAAGTGTTTTCCCGCCAGAAGGACGCCAACAAGCCTTGCTAGGCGCAAATCGTGCGTTTGGCGTTTTTGGACGCTGCTGGGGCCCAGGAGGGACCAGGAGGTCGCAAATTGGACCTGAAGAGAGAGGGGACGTCGAGCAAGACAAAGAGCCCTCACTGAAGCAGGTAGCACCCGGAGAAGTGCCAGAAACAGGCACTACAAGGATGCGTGAAACGGTGCTCGCCGAAGTTGCACAAAGGAGTCCCACGTCGCCGGAGACCAACTTAGAAAGTCGTGCAATGCAGGTTAGAGTGCCGTGGACCCAGGCTTGGCTGTGCACAAAGGATTTCCGCCGGAAGTGCACAGGGGCCGGAGTAGCTGCAAAGTCACGGTTCCCAGCAATGCAGCCCAGCGAGGTGAGGCAAGGACTTACCTCCACCAAACTTGGACTGAAGAGTCACTGTACTGTGGGGGTCACTTGGACAGAGTCGCTGGATTCGAGGGACCTCGCTCGTCGTGCTGAGAGGAGACCCAAGGGACCGGTAATGCAGCTTTTTGGTGCCTGCGGTTGCAGGGGGAAGATTCCGTCGACCCACGGGAGATTTCTTCGGAGCTTCTGGTGCAGAGAGGAGGCAGGCTACCCCCACAGCATGCACAAGCAGGAAAACAGTCGAGAAGGCGGCAGGATCAGCGTTACAGAGTTGCAGTAGTCGTCTTTGCTACTATGTTGCAGGTTTGCAGGCTTCCAGCGCGGTCAGCTGTCGTTTCCTTATCAGAAGGTGAAGAGAGAGATGCAGAGGAACTCGGATGAGCTCTTGCATTCGTTATCTAAAGTTTCCCCAGAGACAGAGACCCTAAATAGCCAGAAAAGAGGGTTTGGCTACCTAGGAGAGAGGAAAGGCTACTAACACCTGAAGGAGCCTATCAGCAGGAGTCTCTGACGTCACCTGGTGGCACTGGCCACTCAGAGCAGTCCAGTGTGCCAGCAGCACCTCTGTTTCCAAGATGGCAGAGGTCTGGAGCACACTGGAGGAGCTCTGGACACCTCCCAGGGGAGGTGCAGGTCAGGGGAGTGGTCACTCCCCTTTCCTTTGTCCAGTTTCGCGCCAGAGCAGGGGCTAAGGGGTCCCTGAACCGGTGTAGACTGGCTTATGCAGAATTGGGCACATCTGTGCCCAAGAAAGCATTTCCAGAGGCTGGGGGAGGCTACTCCTCCCCTGCCTTCACACCATTTTCCAAAGGGAGAGGGTGTCACACCCTCTCTCAGAGGAAGTTCTTTGTTCTGCCATCCTGGGCCAGGCCTGGCTGGACCCCAGGAGGGCAGCTGCCTGTCTGAGGGGTTGGCAGCAGCAGCAGCTGCAGTGAAACCCCAGGAAGGGCAGTTTGGCAATACCAGGGTCTGTGCTACAGACCACTGGGATCATGGGATTGTGCCAACTATGCCAGGATGGTATAGAGGGGGCAATTCCATGATCATAGACATGTTACATGGCCATATTCGGAGTTACCATGGTGAAGCTACATATAGGTAGTGACCTATATGTAGTGCACACGTGTAATGGTGTCCCCGCACTCACAAAGTTCAGGGAATTGGTTCTGAACAATGTGGGGGCACCTTGGCTAGTGCCAGGGTGCCCTCACACTAAGTAACTTTGCACCTAACCTTTACCAGGTAAAGGTTAGACATATAGGTGACTTATAAGTTACTTAAGTGCAGTGTAAAATGGCTGTGAAATAACGTGGACGTTATTTCACTCAGGCTGCAGTGGCAGGCCTGTGTAAGAATTGTCAGAGCTCCCTATGGGTGGCAAAAGAAATGCTGCAGCCCATAGGGATCTCCTGGAACCCCAATACCCTGGGTACCTCAGTACCCTATACTAGGGAATTATAAGGGTGTTCCAGTAAGCCAATGTAAATTGGTAAAAATGGTCACTAGCCTGTCAGTGACAATTTGGAAAGAAATGAGAGAGCATAACCACTGAGGTTCTGATTAGCAGAGCCTCAGTGAGACAGTTAGTCACTACACAGGTAACACATTCAGGCACACTTATGAGCACTGGGGCCCTGGGTTACCAGGGTCCCAGTGACACATACAACTAAAACAACATATATACAGTGAAAAATGGGGGTAACATGCCAGGCAAGATGGTACTTTCCTACACAACCCCCCCCCCAAATGAAGGACAATAAGACTAGCCATGACCTGATGAGTCTTCATTGTCTAAGTGGAAATATCTGGAGAGTCCATCTGCATTGGATTGGCTACTCCCAGGCCTATGTTCCACTGTATAGTCCATTCCCTGTAGGGATATGGACCACCTCAACAATTTAGGATTTTCACCTTTCATTTGTTTTAGCCAAAGTAGAGGTTTGCGGTCTGTCTGAACAATGAAGTGAGTGCCAAACAGGTATGGCCTCAACTTCTTCAGAGCCCAGACCACAGCAAAGGCCTCCCTCTCAATGGCAGACCAACGCTTTTCTCTAGGGGTCAACCTCCTACTAATAAAAGCAACAGGTTGATCCTGGCCCTCAGAATTAAGTTGTGATAGGACTGCCCCTACTCCTAATTCAGATGCATCAGTTTGGACATAGAATTTTTTAGAGTAACAAGGGCTTTTCAGGACAGGTGCAGAGCACATGGCCTGCTTCAGCTCCTCAAAAGCTTTCTGACAGCTTGCTGTCCATAATACCTTTTTAAGCATTTTCTTGGATGTGAGGTCATTAAGAGGGGCTGCAATGGAGCCATAGTTCTTAATGAACCTCCTGTAGTACCCAGTGAGGCCTAGGAAGGCTCTCACCTGAGTTTGAGTGGTAGGGGGAACCCAATCAATAATTGTTTGGATTTTCCCCTGAAGTGGTTGTAGGAGGCTGGACTGGCTTGTAGTGAGTACCAAGGGGTACTTGCACCTTGCACCAGGCCCAGTTATCCCTTATTAGTGTATAGGGTGTCTAGCAGCTTAGGCTGATAGATAATGGTAGCTTAGCAGAGCAGTTTAGGCTGAACTAGGAGACGTGTGAAGCTACTACAGTACCACCTAGTGTCATATGCACAATATCATACGAAAACACAATACACAGTTATACTAAAAATAAAGGTACTTTATTTTTATGACAATATGCCATAGTATCTTAGAGTGTACCCTCAGTGAGAGGATAGGAAATATACACAAGATATATATACACAATAGCAAAAATATGCAGTATAGTCTTAGAAAACAGTGCAAACAATGTATAGTTACAATAGGATGCAATGGGGAAACATAGGGATAGGGGCAACACAAACCATATACTCCAAAAGTGGAATGCGAACCACAAATGGACCCCAAACCTATGTGACCTTGTAGAGGGTCGCTGGGACTATTAGAAAATAGTGAGAGTTAGAAAAATAACCCTCCCCAAGACCCTGAAAAGTGAGTGCAAAGTGCACTAAAGTTCCCCTAAGGACAAAGTAGTCGTGTTAGAGGAATAATGCTGGAAAGACACAAACCAGCAATGCAACAACTGTGGATTTCCAATCTAGGGTACCTGTGGAACAAGGGGACCAAGTCCAAAAGTCACAAGCAAGTCGGAGATAGGCAGATGCCCAGGAAATGCCAGCTGCGGGTGCAAAGAAGCTTCGACTGGACAGAAGAAGCTGAGGTTTCTGCAGGAACGAAAAGGGCTAGAGACTTGCCCTTTGGTGGACGGATCCCACTCGCCTTGGAGAGTCGTGCAGAAGTGTTTTCCCGCCGGAAGGACGCCAACAAGCTTTGCTACACGCAAATCATGCGTTTGGCGTTTTTGGACACTGCTGGGGCCCAGGAGGGACCAGGAGGTCGCAAATTGGACCTGAAGAGAGAGGGGACGTCGAGCAAGACAAAGAGCCCTCACTGAAGCAGGTAGCCCCCGGAGAAGTGCCAGAAACAGGCACTACGAGGATGCGTGAAACGGTGCTCGCTGAAGTTGCACAAAGGAGTCCCACGTCGCCGGAGACCGACTTAGAAAGTCGTGCAATGCAGGTTAGAGTGCCGTGGACCCAGGCTTGGCTGTGCACAAAGGATTTCCGCCGGAAGTGCACAGGGGCCGGAGTAGCTGCAAAGTCGCGGTTCCCAGCAATACAGCCCAGCGAGGTGAGGCAAGGACTTACCTCCACCAAACTTGGGCTGAAGAGTCACTGGACTGTGGGGGTCACTTGGACAGCGTCGCTGGATTCGAGGGACCTCGCTCGTCGTGCTGAGAGGAGACCCAAGGGACCGGTAATGCAGCTTTTTGGTGCCTGCGGTTGCAGGGGGAAGATTCCGTCGACCCACGGGAGATTTCTTCGGAGCTTCTGGTGCAGAGAGGAGGCAGGCTACCCCCACAGCATGCACAAGCAGGAAAACAGTCGAGAAGGCGGCAGGATCAGCGTTACAGAGTTGCAGTAGTCGTCTTTGCTACTATGTTGCAGGTTTGCAGGCTTCCAGCGCGGTCAGCGGTCGTTTCCTTATCAGAAGGTGAAGAGGGAGATGCAGAGGAACTCGGATGAGCTCTTGCATTCGTTATCTAAAGTTTCCCCAGAGACAGAGACCCTAAATAGCCAGAAAAGAGGGTTTGGCTACCTAGGAGAGAGGATAGGCTACTAACACCTGAAGGAGCCTATCAGCAGGAGTCTCTGACGTCACCTGGTGGCACTGGCCACTCAGAGCAGTCCAGTGTGCCAGCAGCACCTCTGTTTCCAAGATGGCAGAGGTCTGGAGCACACTGGAGGAGCTCTGGACACCTCCCAGGGGAGGTGCAGGTCAGGGGAGTAGTCACTCCCCTATCCTTTGTCCAGTTTCGCGCCAGAGCAGGGGCTAAGGGGTCCCTGAACCGGTGTAGACTGGCTTATGCAGAATTGGGCACCTCTGTGCCCAACAAAGCATTTCCAGAGGCTGGGGGAGGCTACTCCTCCCCTGCCTTCACACCATTTTCCAAAGGGAGAGGGTGTCACACCCTCTCTCAGAGGAAGTTCTTTGTTCTGCCATCCTGGGCCAGGCCTGGCTGGACCCCAGGAGGGCAGCTGCCTGTCTGAGGGGTTGGCAGCAGCAGCAGCTGCGGTGAAACCCCAGGAAGGGCAGTTTGGCAGTACCAGGGTCTGTGCTACAGACCACTGGGATCATGGGATTGTGCCAACTATGCCAGGATGGCATAGAGGGGGCAATTCCATGATCATAGACATGTTACATGGCCATATTCGGAGTTACCATGGTGAAGCTACATATAGGTAGTGACCTATATGTAGTACACGCGTGTAATGGTGTCCCCGCACTCACAAAGTTCAGGGAATTGGCTCTGAACAATGTGGGGGCACCTTGGCTAGTGCCAGGGTGCCCTCACACTAAGTAACTTTGCACCTAACCTTTACCAGGTAAAGGTTAGACATATAGGTGACTTATAAGTTACTTAAGTGCAGTGTAAAATGGCTGTGAAATAACGTGGACGTTATTTCACTCAGGCTGCAGTGGCAGGCCTGTGTAAGAATTGTCAGAGCTCCCTATGGGTGGCAAAAGAAATGCTGCAGCCCATAGGGATCTCCTGGAACCCCAATACCCTGGGTACCTCAGTACCATATACTAGGGAATTATAAGGGTGTTCCAGTAAGCCAATGTAAATTGGTAAAAATGGTCACTAGCCTGTCAGTGACAATTTGGAAAGAAATGAGAGAGCATAACCACTGAGGTTCTGATTAGCAGAGCCTCAGTGAGACAGTTAGTCACTACACAGGTAACACATTCAGGCACACTTATGAGCACTGGGGCCCTGGGTTACCAGGGTCCCAGTGACACATACAACTAAAACAACATATATACAGTGAAAAATGGGGGTAACATGCCAGGCAAGATGGTACTTGTGAGAAGGTAGCCTCTTTCTAGCCTTGTTACCCCCACTTTTGGCCTGTTTGTGAGTGTATGTCAGGGTGTTTGTCACTGTTTTCACTGTCTCACTGGGATCCTGATAGCCAGGCCTCAGTGCTCATAGTGAAAACACTATGGTTTCAGTATGGTTGTTATGTGTCACTGGGATCCTGCTGGTCAGGACCCCAGTGCTCATAGGTTTGTGGCCTATATGTAGGTGTCACTGGGACCCTGTCACACAGGGCCCCAGTGCTCATAGGTGTGCATGTATATGTTCCCTGTGTGGTGCCTAACTGTCTCACTGAGGCTCTGCTAACCAGAACCTCAGTGGTTATGCTCTCTCATTACTTTTAAATTGTCACTGACAGGCTAGTGACCATTTTTACCAATTTACATTGGCTTACTGGAACACCCTTATAATTCCCTAGTATATGGTACTGAGGTACCCAGGGTATTGGGGTTCCAGGAGATCCCTATGGGCTGCAGCATTTCTTTTGCCACCCATAGGGAGCTCTGACAATTCTTACACAGGCCTGCCACTGCAGCCTGAGTGAAATAACGTCCACGTTATTTCACAGCCATTTTACACTGCACTTAAGTAACTTATAAGTCACCTATATGTCTAGCCTTTACCTGGTAAAGGTTGGGTGCAAAGTTACTTAGTGTGAGGGCACCCTGGCACTAGCCAAGGTGCCCCCACATTGTTCAGAGCCAATTCACTGAACTTTGTGAGTGCGGGGACACCATTACACGCGTGCACTACATATAGGTCACTACCTATATGTAGCTTCACCATGGTAACTCCGAATATGGCCATGTAACATGTCTATGATCATGGAATTGCCCCCTCTATGCCATCCTGGCATTGTTGGTACAATTCCATGATCCCAGTGGTCTGTGTAGGAGGCTGGACTGGCTTGTAGTGAGTACCAAGGGGTACTTGCACCTTGCACCAGGCCCAGTTATCCCTTATTAGTGTATAGGGTGTCTAGCAGCTTAGGCTGATAGATAATGGTAGCTTAGCAAAGCAGCTCAGGCTGAACTAGGAGACGTGTGAAGCTACTACAGTACCACTTAGTGTCATATGCACAATATCATAAGAAAACACAATACACAGTTATACTAAAAATAAAGGTACTTTATTTTTATGACAATATGCCAAAGTATCTTAGAGTGTACCCTCAGTGAGAGGATAGGAAATATACACAAGATATATATACACAATAGCAAAAATATGCAGTATAGTCTTAGAAAACAGTGCAAACAATGTATAGTTACAATAGGATGCAATGGGGAAACATAGGGATAGGGGCAACACAAACCATATACTCCAGAAGTGGAATGCGAACCACGAATGGACCCCAAACCTATGTGACCTTGTAGAGGGTCGCTGGGACTATTAGAAAATAGTGAGAGTTAGAAAAATAACCCTCCCCAAGACCCTGAAAAGTGAGTGCAAAGTGCACCAAAGTTCCCCTAAGGACAAAATAGTCGTGTTAGAGGGAAAAGGCAAGGAAAACACAAATCAGCAATGCAACAACGATGGATTCCTGACTGAGGGTACCTGTGGAACAAGGGGACCAAGTCCAAAAGTCACAAGCAGCTCGGAGATGGGCAGATGCCCAAGAAATGCCAGCGGTTGGTGCAAAGAAGCTCTTACTAGGCTGAAGAACTGTGAATACTGCAGGAACGACAAGGGCTAGAGACTTCCCCTTTGGAGGATGGATCCCCCACGCCTTGGAGAGTCGTGCAGAAGTGTTTTCCCGCCGGATGGACGCCAACAAGCCTTGCTACACGCAAATCGTGCGTTTGGCGTTTTTGGACGCTGCTGGGGCCCAGGAGGGACCAGGAGGTCGCAAATTGGACCTGCAGAGAGAGGGGACGTCGAGCAAGACAAAGAGCCCTCACTGAAGCAGGTAGCACCCGGAGAAGTGCCAGAAACAGGCACTACGAGGATGCGTGAAACGGTGCTCGCCGAAGTTGCACAAAGGAGTCCCACGTCGCCGGAGACCAACTTAGAAAGTCGTGCAATGCAGGTTAGAGTGCCGTGGACCCAGGCTTGGCTGTGCACACAGGATTTCCGCCGGAAGTGCACAGGGGCCGGAGAAGCTTGCAAAGTCGCGGTTCCCAGCAATGCAGCCCAGCGAGGTGAGGCAAGGACTTACCTCCACCAAACTTGGGCTGAAGAGTCACTGGACTGTGGGGGTCACTTGGACGGTGTCGCTGGATTCGAGGGACCTCGCTCGTCGTGCTGAGAGGAGACCCAAGGGACCGGAGATGCAGCTTTTTGGTGCCTGCGGTTGCAGGGGGAAGATTCCGTCGACCCACGGGAGATTTCTTCGGAGCTTCTGGTGCAGAGAGGAGGCAGGCTACCCCCACAGCATGCACAAGCAGGAAAACAGTCGAGAAGGCGGCAGGATCAGCGTTACAGAGTTGCAGTAGTCGTCTTTGCTACTATGTTGCAGGTTTGCAGGCTTCCAGCGCGGTCAGCGGTCGATTCCTTATCAGAAGGTGAAGAGGGAGATGCAGAGGAACTCGGCTGAGCTCATGCATTCGTTATCTAAAGTTTCCCCAGAGACAGAGACCCTAAATAGCCAGAAAAGAGGGTTTGGCTACCTAGGAGAGAGGAAAGGCTACTAACACCTGAAGGAGCCTATCACAAGGAGTCTCTGACGTCACCTGGTGGCACTGGCCACTCAGAGCAGTCCAGTGTGCCAGCAGCACCTCTGTTTCCAAGATGGCAGAGGTCTGGAGCACACTGGAGGAGCTCTGGACACCTCCCAGGGGAGGTGCAGGTCAGGGGAGTGGTCACTCCCCTTTCCTTTGTCCAGTTTCGCGCCAGAGCAGGGGCTAAGGGGTCCCTGAACCGGTGTAGACTGGCTTATGCAGAATTGGGCACATCTGTGCCCAACAAAGCATTTCCAGAGGCTGGGGGAGGCTACTCCTCCCCTGCCTTCACACCATTTTCCAAAGGGAGAGGGTGTCACACCCTCTCTCAGAGGAAGTTCTTTGTTCTGCCATCCTGGGCCAGGCCTGGCTGGACCCCAGGAGGGCAGCTGCCTGTCTGAGGGGTTGGCAGCAGCAGCAGCTGCAGAGAAACCCCAGGAAGGGCAGTCTGGCAGTACCAGGGTCTGTGCTACAGACCACTGGGATCATGGAATTGTACCAACAATGCCAGGATGGCATAGAGGGGGCAATTCCATGATCATAGACATGTTACATGGCCATATTCGGAGTTACCATGGTGAAGCTACATATAGGTAGTGACCTATATGTAGTGCACGCGTGTAATGGTGTCCCCGCACTCACAAAGTTCAGTGAATTGGCTCTGAACAATGTGGGGGCACCTTGGCTAGTGCCAGGGTGCCCTCACACTAAGTAACTTTGCACCTAACCTTTACCAGGTAAAGGTTAGACATATAGGTGACTTATAAGTTACTTAAGTGCAGTGTAAAATGGCTGTGAAATAACGTGGACGTTATTTCACTCAGGCTGCAGTGGCAGGCCTGTGTAAGAATTGTCAGAGCTCCCTATGGGTGGCAAAAGAAATGCTGCAGCCCATAGGGATCTCCTGGAACCCCAATACCCTGGGTACCTCAGTACCATATACTAGGGAATTATAAGGGTGTTCCAGTAAGCCAATGTAAATTGGTAAAATTGGTCACTAGCCTGTTAGTGACAATTTGAAAGTAATGAGAGAGCATAACCACTGAGGTTCTGGTTAGCAGAGCCTCAGTGAGACAGTTAGGCACCACACAGGGAACATATACATGCACACCTATGAGCACTGGGGCCCTGTGTGACAGGGTCCCAGTGACACATACATATAGGCCACAAACCTATGAGCACTGGGGTCCTGACCAGCAGGATCCCAGTGACACATAACAACCATACTGAAAACATAGTGTTTTCACTATGAGCACTGAGGCCTGGCTATCAGGATCCCAGTGAGACAGTGAAAACAGTGACAAACACCCTGACATACACTCACAAACAGGCCAAAAGTGGGGGTAACAAGGCTAGAAAGAGGCTACCTTCTCACACAACCCCCCCCCAAACGAAGGACAATAAGGCTAACCTTGGCCAGTTGAGACTTTATTGTCTAAGTGGTGATAAGTAGAGAGTAGCTCTGCAATAGACTGGTTACTCCCTTTATCATCCACTATATGGTTACTTCCCTGTGGGGATGTAAACCACCCTGTTTGAAGTTTTTTAGCTAAGCAACAATGTGAAGATGTATTTTCAGAGTTTCTATCAGTAAGTTTTAGTTTAGAGCAGTGGGAATTGTCCACTGAACCTATTTGTAGTGATGGAAATGCCAGACAGGGATGCTGTCTCAGAAAAGCCATAGCTGGGCAAAAACTTTGTCCATCTGGCTGGAAGAGAGAACAGGGATGCTGTTTCTCTTGAGTTGGAGCAGGGCAGGGATGCTGTCCTATCAGCTCCACACTAGGGCAGGGATGCTGTCCTAAGTGTTGTGAGGCAGTGCAGAGTTTCTGCACTAAAGTTTCTCTGGGAGGGTTGGAGGGATGCTCCATGTTAACTAAAATGGTGCTCTTTTTCTCACCAATGTTAGTTATCCCACAGAGAGGTACTTCTACCTCAGGGAGTCCAGCTTTGCCAGCTGATGATTCCCTTGGAACAGGTGCCACCCTAGGAGAGGTTTCTCCCACCACAGGAATAGTATCCTGAATGGTAGGGTGGTTAGGGGATACTGTGATACCCTTTTTACCTGTTGATGGAGAGGGATCCTGAGTTTTCAGGCCTTCTCTCCTTTGCTTTTTCATTTCACTTGAAATGAGAGGGAACAATTCCTCAGGGATGCCCAGCATGGCTGCATGGGCATAAAACTCTACATCAGCCCAACCTGAGGCCTCTAGGTCATTACCTAAGAGACAGTCTACAGGTAAGCTAGGTGATACCACCACCTGCTTAGGGCCAGTAACTCCACCCCAACTAAACTGAATTATAGCTAAGGGAAGAAACTTAGTGGAGTTATGGACATCAATAATCTTATACTGTTGTCCAATGATGTGTTGTTCAGGAGGCACTAGGTTTTCAGTCACCAAAGTGAAACTGGCACCTGTGTCCCTGTAGGCCAAGGCCTCAACACCATTTATTGAAACTGTCTGCCTGTACTTATCCATTGTAAGGGGACAAGCAGCCAGTGTGGCAAGGCCAATGCCACTAGGTGTGACAGAAACTGTCTTGGGACTGATTACATCAGTTTCCACTATGGACCCATAAGTGAACCCAACTACACCCTTTGCTTGACTGTTGCCAGCAGTCCCACCACTAGTACCACTACTGCTAGGGGCACTAGAGCTTGATGTATTAGTGGTGGTAGGCTGAGGGGGTTTACCTGGACAGGACTTATCCCCTGGCCTATGGCCTCTGTTTTTACACACAAAGCACCAAGGCTTTTTAATGTGTGCAGGTTGGGAAGAAGAGGAAGAATTTGTTTTATCCCCACCCTCTGAAGAGTGTTTAAGATTTGAAGTGGGATCTTTGGTTTTACCCTTATCCCCATGCTTATCTTGAGATTTTTCACCATCTTTCTTCTTATTGCCATCTTTGTCACCCCCTGTATGAACTTTTCTGTTCACCCTTGTTCTGACCCATTTGTCTGCCTTCTTTCCCAATTCTTGGGGAGAGGTCAGATCAGAGTCTACCAGGTACTGGTGCAACAAATCAGACACACAATTATTAAGTATATGCTCTCTCAGGATTGTGTTATACAGGCTTTCATAATCAGTAACTTTACTGCCATGTAACCACCCCTCCAAGGCCTTCACTGCCTGGTCAATGAAATCAACCCAGTCTTGTGAAGACTCCTTTTTGGTCTCTCTGAACTTTATCCTGTACTGTTCAGTGGTTAAGCCATAACCATCCAGGAGTGCATTCTTAAGAACTTGGAAATTATTAGCATCATTTTCTTTCACAGTAAGGAGCCTATCCCTACCTTTTCCAGTGAATGATAGCCATAGGATAGCAGCCCACTGCTTTTGAGGGACATCCTGTACAGCACAGGCCCTCTCAAGTGCAGCAAACCACTTGTTAATGTCATCCCCCTCCTTGTAAGGGGGAACTATCTTATGCAGATTCCTGGAATCATGCTCTTTTGCAGGATGACTATGGGGAATACTGCTGCTGCCACCATGGGTATCTAAACCCAACTTCTGTCTTTCCCTCTCTACTTCTAAAGACTGTCTATCCAAATCCAGCTGTTGCTTCTTGAGCTTCAGTCTGGTTTGTTCCACTCTCAATCTATTGAGCTCCTTTTCTAACAATCTGTCATCAGGGTGGGTGGGAGGGACATTTCTGGATACAGAGGTATGATGGGAATGAACAGAAGGAGACCTGTCCCTTACAGAGGGCACCCTAACAGCTTGGCTACCAGCATAATGTGAGAGCACATCATCAGTATGATGTGATTCAACCTCTGTACCAACTATGCTAGACTGTCTAGTAATGGGCAGGCTGAGAAGTTTCTTTCCTGAACCTTTTCCTGGGGGAGTCCCTGGATCAGATTGAGAACCATTAGCTACTTTTTCTACAGATTGGGCACTTATGGCCTTATCCTGTACTCTAAGCATATTAATTAACAGTTCTAAGGAAGGATTCTTCCCTACACTCAAACCTCTCTCTATGCAGAGACTCCTTGCTCCTTTCCAGCTAAGGTGATCATATGCAAGTTTGGACAGTTCAACTTTTTGGCCTGTGCCAGACATTTTTAGAGAGAGTTAAAGTGATAGACAAAGAGAAAAAAGTTTTCAGAACTTTTTGGAAAGACAGAAAAAAAACTTTTTAAACTTTTAAGAACTTTTTGAAAGTTTAGAAGTACTTTTCAGCACTTAGAAAAGAGTGAAAAGAGGAAATGCAAAACTTTTTGGCTATGTGTATATACACTGACCTTGTTTTGTATATTTTTCTCTTATGAAAAGTACAATGACAAGAGTGGTAAGTAGTCTCAAGCACTTATCCCACCACTGCACAACCAATGTAGGAGGCTGGACTGGCTTGTAGTGAGTACCAAGGGGTACTTGCACCTTGCACCAGGCCCAGTTATCCCTTATTAGTGTATAGGGTGTCTAGCAGCTTAGGCTGATAGATAATGGTAGCTTAGCAGAGCAGCTCAGGCTGAACTAGGAGACGTGTGAAGCTACTACAGTACCACTTAGTGTCATATGCACAATATCATAAGAAAACACAATACACAGTTATACTAAAAATAAAGGTACTTTATTTTTATGACAATATGCCAAAGTATCTTAGAGTGTACCCTCAGTGAGAGGATAGGAAATATACACAAGATATATATACACAATAGCAAAAATATGCAGTATAGTCTTAGAAAACAGTGCAAACAATGTATAGTTACAATAGGATGCAATGGGGAAACATAGGGATAGGGGCAACACAAACCATATACTCCAGAAGTGGAATGCGAACCACGAATGGACCCCAAACCTATGTGACCTTGTAGAGGGTCGCTGGGACTATTAGAAAATAGTGAGAGTTAGAAAAATAACCCTCCCCAAGACCCTGAAAAGTGAGTGCAAAGTGCACCAAAGTTCCCCTAAGGACAAAATAGTCGTGTTAGAGGGAAAAGGCAAGGAAAACACAAATCAGCAATGCAACAACGATGGATTCCTGACTGAGGGTACCTGTGGAACAAGGGGACCAAGTCCAAAAGTCACAAGCAGCTCGGAGATGGGCAGATGCCCAAGAAATGCCAGCGGTTGGTGCAAAGAAGCTCTTACTAGGCTGAAGAACTGTGAATACTGCAGGAACGACAAGGGCTAGAGACTTCCCCTTTGGAGGATGGATCCCCCACGCCTTGGAGAGTCGTGCAGAAGTGTTTTCCCGCCGGATGGACGCCAACAAGCCTTGCTACACGCAAATCGTGCGTTTGGCGTTTTTGGACGCTGCTGGGGCCCAGGACGGACCAGGAGGTCGCAAATTGGACCTGCAGAGAGAGGGGACGTCGAGCAAGACAAAGAGCCCTCACTGAAGCAGGTAGCACCCGGAGAAGTGCCAGAAACAGGCACTACGAGGATGCGTGAAACGGTGCTCGCCGAAGTTGCACAAAGGAGTCCCACGTCGCCGGAGACCAACTTAGAAAGTCGTGCAATGCAGGTTAGAGTGCCGTGGACCCAGGCTTGGCTGTGCACACAGGATTTCCGCCGGAAGTGCACAGGGGCCGAAGAAGCTTGCAAAGTCGTGGTTCCCAGCAATGCAGCCCAGCGAGGTGAGGCAAGGACTTACCTCCACCAAACTTGGGCTGAAGAGTCACTGGACTGTGGGGGTCACTTGGACGGTGTCGCTGGATTCGAGGGACCTCGCTCGTCGTGCTGAGAGGAGACCCAAGGGACCGGAGATGCAGCTTTTTGGTGCCTGCGGTTGCAGGGGGAAGATTCCGTCGACCCACGGGAGATTTCTTCGGAGCTTCTGGTGCAGAGAGGAGGCAGGCTACCCCCACAGCATGCACAAGCAGGAAAACAGTCGAGAAGGCGGCAGGATCAGCGTTACAGAGTTGCAGTAGTCGTCTTTGCTACTATGTTGCAGGTTTGCAGGCTTCCAGCGCGGTCAGCGGTCGATTCCTTATCAGAAGGTGAAGAGGGAGATGCAGAGGAACTCGGCTGAGCTCATGCATTCGTTATCTAAAGTTTCCCCAGAGACAGAGACCCTAAATAGCCAGAAAAGAGGGTTTGGCTACCTAGGAGAGAGGAAAGGCTACTAACACCTGAAGGAGCCTATCACAAGGAGTCTCTGACGTCACCTGGTGGCACTGGCCACTCAGAGCAGTCCAGTGTGCCAGCAGCACCTCTGTTTCCAAGATGGCAGAGGTCTGGAGCACACTGGAGGAGCTCTGGACACCTCCCAGGGGAGGTGCAGGTCAGGGGAGTGGTCACTCCCCTTTCCTTTGTCCAGTTTCGCGCCAGAGCAGGGGCTAAGGGGTCCCTGAACCGGTGTAGACTGGCTTATGCAGAATTGGGCACATCTGTGCCCAACAAAGCATTTCCAGAGGCTGGGGGAGGCTACTCCTCCCCTGCCTTCACACCATTTTCCAAAGGGAGAGGGTGTCACACCCTCTCTCAGAGGAAGTTCTTTGTTCTGCCATCCTGGGCCAGGCCTGGCTGGACCCCAGGAGGGCAGCTGCCTGTCTGAGGGGTTGGCAGCAGCAGCAGCTGCAGAGAAACCCCAGGAAGGGCAGTCTGGCAGTACCAGGGTCTGTGCTACAGACCACTGGGATCATGGAATTGTACCAACAATGCCAGGATGGCATAGAGGGGGCAATTCCATGATCATAGACATGTTACATGGCCATATTCGGAGTTACCATGGTGAAGCTACATATAGGTAGTGACCTATATGTAGTGCACACGTGTAATGGTGTCCCCGCACTCACAAAGTTCAGTGAATTGGCTCTGAACAATGTGGGGGCACCTTGGCTAGTGCCAGGGTGCCCTCACACTAAGTAACTTTGCACCTAACCTTTACCAGGTAAAGGTTAGACATATAGGTGACTTATAAGTTACTTAAGTGCAGTGTAAAATGGCTGTGAAATAACGTGGACGTTATTTCACTCAGGCTGAAGTGGCAGGCCTGTGTAAGAATTGTCAGAGCTCCCTATGGGTGGCAAAAGAAATGCTGCAGCCCATAGGGATCTCCTGGAACCCCAATACCCTGGGTACCTCAGTACCATATACTAGGGAATTATAAGGGTGTTCCAGTAAGCCAATGTAAATTGGTAAAATTGGTCACTAGCCTGTTAGTGACAATTTGAAAGTAATGAGAGAGCATAACCACTGAGGTTCTGGTTAGCAGAGCCTCAGTGAGACAGTTAGGCACCACACAGGGAACATATACATGCACACCTATGAGCACTGGGGCCCTGTGTGACAGGGTCCCAGTGACACATACATATAGGCCACAAACCTATGAGCACTGGGGTCCTGACCAGCAGGATCCCAGTGACACATAACAACCATACTGAAAACATAGTGTTTTCACTATGAGCACTGAGGCCTGGCTATCAGGATCCCAGTGAGACAGTGAAAACAGTGACAAACACCCTGACATACACTCACAAACAGGCCAAAAGTGGGGGGTAACAAGGCTAGAAAGAGGCTACCTTCTCACAGTCTGTAGCACAGACCCTGGTACTGCCAGACTGCCCTTCCTGGGGTTTCACTGCAGCTGCTGCTGCTGCCAACCCCTCAGACAGGCAGCTGCCCTCCTGGGGTCCAGCCAGGCCTGGCCCAGGATGGCAGAACAAAGAACTTCCTCTGAGAGAGGGTGTGACACCCTCTCCCTTTGGAAAATGGTGTGAAGGCAGGGGAGGAGTAGCCTCCCCCAGCCTCTGGAAATGCTTTGTTGGGCACAGATGTGCCCAATTCTGCATAAGCCAGTCTACACCGGTTCAGGGACCCCTTAGCCCCTGCTCTGGCGCGAAACTGGACAAAGGAAAGGGGAGTGACCACTCCCCTGACCTGCACCTCCCCTGGGAGGTGTCCAGAGCTCCTCCAGTGTGCTCCAGACCTCTGCCATCTTGGAAACAGAGGTGCTGCTGGCACACTGGACTGCTCTGAGTGGCCAGTGCCACCAGGTGACGTCAGAGACTCCTGCTGATAGGCTCCTTCAGGTGTTAGTAGCCTTTCCTCTCTCCTAGGTATCCAAACCCTCTTTTCTGGCTATTTAGGGTCTCTGTCTCTGGGGAAACTTTAGATAACGAATGCATGAGCTCAGCCGAGTTCCTCTGCATCTCTCTCTTCACCTTCTGATAAGGAAACGACCGCTGACCGCGCTGGAAGCCTGCAAACCTGCAACATAGTAGCAAAGACGACTACTGCAACTCTGTAACGCTGATCCTGCCGCCTTCTCGACTGTTTTCCTGCTTGTGCATGCTGTGGGGGTAGCCTGCCTCCTCTCTGCACCAGAAGCTCCGAAGAAATCTCCCGTGGGTCGACGGAATCTTCCCCCTGCAACCGCAGGCACCAAAAATCTGCTTTACCGGTCCCTTGGGTCTCCTCTCAGCACGACGAGCGAGGTCCCTCGAATCCAGCGACACTGTCCAAGTGACCCCCACAGTCCAGTGACTCTTCAGCCCAAGTTTGGTGGAGGTAAGTCCTTGCCTCACCTCGCTGGGCTGCATTGCTGGGAACCGCGACTTTGCAGCTGCTCCGGCCCCTGTGCACTTCCGGCGGAAATCCTTCGTGCACAGCCAAGCCTGGGTCCACGGCACTCTAACCTGCATTGCACGACTTTCTAAGTTGGTCTCCGGCGACGTGGGACTCCTTTGTGCAACTTCGGCGAGCACCGTTTCACGCATCCTCGTAGTGCCTGTTTCTGGCACTTCTCCGGGTGCTACCTGCTTCAGTGAGGGCTCTTTGTCTTGCTCGACATCCCCTCTCTCTGCAGGTCCTATTTGCGACCTCCTGGTCCCTCCTGGGCCCCAGCAGCGTCCAAAAACGCCAAACGCACGATTTGCGTGTAGCAAGGCTTGTTGGCGTCCTTTTGGCGGGAAAACACTTCTGCACGACTCTACAAGGCGAAGTGGATCCGTCCACCAAAGGGGAAGTCTCTAGCCCTTTTCGTTCCTGCAGAAACCTCAGCTTCTTCTGTTCAGTCGAAGCTTCTTTGCACCCGCAGCTGGCATTTCCTGGGCATCTGCCCATCTCCGACTTGCTTGTGACTTTTGGACTTGGTCCCCTTGTTCCACAGGTACCCTAGATTGGAAATCCACAGTTGTTGCATTGCTGGTTTGTGTCTTTCCTGCATTATTCCTCTAACACGACTCTTTTGTCCTTAGGGGAACTTTGGTGCACTTTGCACTCACTTTTCAGGGTCTTGGGGAGGGTTATTTTTCTAACTCTCACTATTTTCTAATAGTCCCAGCGACCCTCTACAAGGTCACATAGGTTTGGGGTCCATTCGTGGTTCGCATTCCACTTTTGGAGTATATGGTTTGTGTTGCCCCTATCCCTATGTTTCCCCATTGCATCCTATTGTAACTATACATTGTTTGCACTGTTTTCTAAGACTATACTGCATATTTTTGCTATTGTGTATATATATCTTGTGTATATTTCCTATCCTCTCACTGAGGGTACACTCTAAGATACTTTGGCATATTGTCATAAAAATAAAGTACCTTTATTTTTAGTATAACTGTGTATTGTGTTTTCTTATGATATTGTGCATATGACACTAAGTGGTACTGTAGTAGCTTCACACGTCTCCTAGTTCAGCCTAAGCTGCTCTGCTAAGCTACCATTATCTATCAGCCTAAGCTGCTAGACACCCTATACACTAATAAGGGATAACTGGGCCTGGTGCAAGGTGCAAGTACCCCTTGGTACTCACTACAAGCCAGTCCAGCCTCCTACATTGGTTGTGCAGTGGTGGGATAAGTGCTTGAGACTACTTACCACTCTTGTCATTGTACTTTTCATAAGAGAAAAATATACAAAACAAGGTCAGTGTATATACACATAGCCAAAAGGTTTTGCATTTCCTCTTTTCACTCTTTTCTAAGTGCTGAAAAGTACTTCTAAACTTTCAAAAAGTTTAAAAAGTTTTTTTTCTGTCTTTCCAAAAAGTTCTGAAAACTTTTTTCTCTTTTTCTATCACTTCAACTCTCTCAAACAAATGTCTGGCACAGGAAAAAATGTTGAACTGTCCAAACTTGCATATGATCACCTTAGCTGGAAAGGAGCAAGGATTCTCTGCATAGAGAGAGGTTTGAGTGTAGGGAAGAATCCTTCCTTAGAACTGTTAATTAATATGCTTAGAGTACAGGATAAGGCCATAAGTGCCCAATCTGTAGAAAAAGTAGCTAATGGTTCTCAATCTGATCCAGGGACTCCCCCAGGAAAAGGTTCAGGAAAGAAACTTCTCAGCCTGCCCATTACTAGACAGTCTAGCATAGTTGGTACAGAGGTTGAATCACACCATACTGATGATGTGATCTCACATTATGCTGGTAGCCAAGCTGTTAGGGTGCCCTCTGTAAGGGACAGGTCTCCTTCTGTTCATTCCCATCATACCTCTGTATCTAGAAATGTCCCTCCCACCCACCCTGATGACAGATTTTTAGAAAGGGAGCTCAATAGATTGAGAGTGGAACAAACCAGACTGAAGCTCAAGAAGCAACAGCTGGATTTGGATAGACAGTCTTTAGAAATAGAGAGGGAAAGACAGAAGTTGGGTTTAGATACCCATGGTGGCAGCAGCAGTATTCCCCATAGTCATCCTGCAAAAGAGCATGATTCAAGGAATCTGCACAAGATAGTTCCCCCTTATAAGGAGGGGGATGACATTAACAAGTGGTTTGCGGCACTTGAGAGGGCCTGTGTTGTACAGGATGTCCCTCAAAGGCAGTGGGCTGCTATCCTATGGCTATCATTTAGTGGAAAGGGTAGGGATAGACTCCTTACTGTGAAAGAAAGTGATGCCAATAATTTTACAGTTCTTAAGAATGCACTCCTGGATGGTTATGGCTTAACCACTGAACAGTACAGGATAAAGTTCAGAGAGACCAAAAAGGAGTCTTCACAAGACTGGGTTGATTTCATTGACCATTCAGTGAAGGCCTTGGAGGGGTGGTTACATGGCAGTAAAGTTACTGATTATGAAAGCCTGTATAACACAATCCTGAGAGAGCATATACTTAATAATTGTGTGTCTGATTTGTTGCACCAGTACCTGGTAGACTCTGATCTGACCTCTCCCCAAGAATTGGGAAAGAAGGCAGACAAATGGGTCAGAACAAGGGTGAACAGAAAAGTTCATACAGGGGGTGACAAAGATGGCAATAAGAAGAAAGATGGTGAAAAATCTCAAGATAAGCATGGGGATAAGGGTAAAACCAAAGATCCCACTTCAAATCTTAAACACTCTTCAGAGGGTGGGGATAAAACTAATTCTTCCTCTTCTTCTCAACCTGCACACATTAAAAAGCCTTGGTGCTTTGTGTGTAAAAATAGAGGCCATAGGCCAGGGGATAAGTCCTGTCCAGGTAAACCCCCTGAGCCTACCACCACTAATACATCAAGCTCTAGTGCCCCTAGCAGTAGTGGTACTAGTGGTGGGACTGCTGGCAACAGTTAAGCAAAGGGTGTAGTTGGGTTCACTTATGGGTCCATAGTGAAAACTGATGTCATCAGTCCCAAGACAGTTTCTGTCACACCTAGTGGCATTGGCCTTGCCACACTGGCTGCTTGTCCCCTTACAATGGATAAGTACAGGCAGACAGTTTCAATAAATGGTGTTGAGGCCTTGGCCTACAGGGACACAGGTGCCAGTTTCACTTTGGTGACTGAAAACCTAGTGCCTCCTGAACAACACATCATTGGACAACAGTATAAAATTATTGATGTCCATAACTCCACTAAGTTTCTTCCCTTAGCTATAATTCAGTTTAGTTGGGGTGGAGTTACTGGCCCTAAGCAGGTGGTGGTATCACCTAGCTTACCTGTAGACTGTCTCTTAGGTAATGACCTAGAGGCCTCAGGTTGGGCTGATGTAGAGTTTTATGCCCATGCAGCCATGCTGGGCATCCCTGAGGAATTGTTCCCTCTCATTTCAAGTGAAATGAAAAAGCAAAGGAGAGAAGGCCTGAAAACTCAGGATCCCTCTCCATCAACAGGTAAAAAGGGTATCACAGTATCCCCTAACCACCCTACCATTCAGGATACCATTCCTGTGGTGGGAGAAACCTCTCCTGGGGTGGCACCTGTTCCAAGGGAATCATCAGCTGGCAAAGCTGGACTCCCTGAGGTGGAAGTACCTCTCTGTGGGATAACTAACATTGGTGAGAAAAACAGCACCATTTTAGTTAACATGGAGCATCCCTCCAACCCTCCCAGAGAAACTTTAGTGCAGAAACCCTGCACTACCTCACAACACTTAGGACAGCATCCCTGCCCTAGTGTGGAGCTCATAGGACAGCATCCCTGCCCTGCTCCAACTCAAGAGAAACAGCATTCCTGTTCTCTCTTCCAGCCAAATGGACAAAGTTTTTGCCCAGCTATGGCTTTACTGAGACAGCATCCCTGTCTGGCATTTCCATCATTACAAATAGGTTCAGTGGACAATTCCCACTGCTCTAAACTAAAACTTACTGATAGAAACTCTGAAAATACATCTTCACATTGTTGCTTAGCTAAAAAACTTCAAACAGGGTGGTTTACATCCCCACAGGGAAGTAACCATATAGTGGATGATAAAGGGAGTAACCAGTCTATTGCAGAGCTACTCTCTACTTATCACCACTTAGACAATAAAGTCTCAACTGGCCAAGGTTAGCCCTATTGTCCTTCGTTTGGGGGGGGGTTGTGTGAGAAGGTAGCCTCTTTCTAGCCTTGTTACCCCCACTTTTGGCCTGTTTGTGAGTGTATGTCAGGGTGTTTGTCACTGTTTTCACTGTCTCACTGGGATCCTGATAGCCAGGCCTCAGTGCTCATAGTGAAAACACTATGGTTTCAGTATGGTTGTTATGTGTCACTGGGATCCTGCTGGTCAGTACCCCAGTGCTCATAGGTTTGTGGCCTATATGTAGGTGTCACTGGGACCCTGTCACACAGGGCCCCAGTGCTCATAGGTGTGCATGTATATGTTCCCTGTGTGGTGCCTAACTGTCTCACTGAGGCTCTGCTAACCAGAACCTCAGTGGTTATGCTCTCTCATTACTTTTAAATTGTCACTGACAGGCTAGTGACCATTTTTACCAATTTACATTGGCTTACTGGAACACCCTTATAATTCCCTAGTATATGGTACTGAGGTACCCAGGGTATTGGGGTTCCAGGAGATCCCTATGGGCTGCAGCATTTCTTTTGCCACCCATAGGGAGCTCTGACAATTCTTACACAGGCCTGCCACTGCAGCCTGAGTGAAATAACGTCCACGTTATTTCACAGCCATTTTACACTGCACTTAAGTAACTTATAAGTCACCTATATGTCTAGCCTTTACCTGGTAAAGGTTGGGTGCAAAGTTACTTAGTGTGAGGGCACCCTGGCACTAGCCAAGGTGCCCCCACATTGTTCAGAGCCAATTCACTGAACTTTGTGAGTGCGGGGACACCATTACACGCGTGCACTACATATAGGTCACTACCTATATGTAGCTTCACCATGGTAACTCCGAATATGGCCATGTAACATGTCTATGATCATGGAATTGCCCCCTCTATGCCATCCTGGCATTGTTGGTACAATTCCATGATCCCAGTGGTCTGTAGCACAGACCCTGGTACTGCCAGACTGCCCTTCCTGGGGTTTCACTGCAGCTGCTGCTGCTGCCAACCCCTCAGACAGGCAGCTGCCCTCCTGGGGTCCAGCCAGGCCTGGCCCAGGATGGCAGAACAAAGAACTTCCTCTGAGAGAGGGTGTGACACCCTCTCCCTTTGGAAAATGGTGTGAAGGCAGGGGAGGAGTAGCCTCCCCCAGCCTCTGGAAATGCTTTGTTGGGCACAGATGTGCCCAATTCTGCATAAGCCAGTCTACACCGGTTCAGGGACCCCTTAGCCCCTGCTCTGGCGCGAAACTGGACAAAGGAAAGGGGAGTGACCACTCCCCTGACCTGCACCTCCCCTGGGAGGTGTCCAGAGCTCCTCCAGTGTGCTCCAGACCTCTGCCATCTTGGAAACAGAGGTGCTGCTGGCACACTGGACTGCTCTGAGTGGCCAGTGCCACCAGGTGACGTCAGAGACTCCTGCTGATAGGCTCCTTCAGGTGTTAGTAGCCTTTCCTCTCTCCTAGGTAGCCAAACCCTCTTTTCTGGCTATTTAGGGTCTCTGTCTCTGGGGAAACTTTAGATAACGAATGCATGAGCTCAGCCGAGTTCCTCTGCATCTCTCTCTTCACCTTCTGATAAGGAAACGACCGCTGACCGCGCTGGAAGCCTGCAAACCTGCAACATAGTAGCAAAGACGACTACTGCAACTCTGTAACGCTGATCCTGCCGCCTTCTCGACTGTTTTCCTGCTTGTGCATGCTGTGGGGGTAGCCTGCCTCCTCTCTGCACCAGAAGCTCCGAAGAAATCTCCCGTGGGTCGACGGAATCTTCCCCCTGCAACCGCAGGCACCAAAAAGCTGCTTTACCGGTCCCTTGGGTCTCCTCTCAGCACGACGAGCGAGGTCCCTCGAATCCAGCGACACTGTCCAAGTGACCCCCACAGTCCAGTGACTCTTCAGCCCAAGTTTGGTGGAGGTAAGTCCTTGCCTCACCTCGCTGGGCTGCATTGCTGGGAACCGCGACTTTGCAGCTGCTCCGGCCCCTGTGCACTTCCGGCGGAAATCCTTCGTGCACAGCCAAGCCTGGGTCCACGGCACTCTAGCCTGCATTGCACGACTTTCTAAGTTGGTCTCCGGCGACGTGGGACTCCTTTGTGCAACTTCGGCGAGCACCGTTTCACGCATCCTCGTAGTGCCTGTTTCTGGCACTTCTCCGGGTGCTACCTGCTTCAGTGAGGGCTCTTTGTCTTGCTCGACGTCCCCTCTCTCTGCAGGTCCAATTTGCGACCTCCTGGTCCCTCCTGGGCCCCAGCAGCGTCCAAAAACGCCAAACGCACGATTTGCGTGTAGCAAGGCTTGTTGGCGTCCTTTTGGCGGGAAAACACTTCTGCACGACTCTACAAGGCGAGAGGGATCCGTCCTCAAAAGGGGAAGTCTCTAGCCCTTTTAGTTCCTGCAGAAACCTCAGCTTCTTCTGTTCAGTCGAAGCTTCTTTGCACCCGCAGCTGGCATTTCCTGGGCATCTGCCCATCTCCGACTTGCTTGTGACTTTTGGACTTGGTCCCCTTGTTCCACAGGTACCCTAGATTGGAAATCCACAGTTGTTGCATTGCTGGTTTGTGTCTTTCCTGCATTATTCCTCTAACACGACTCTTTTGTCCTTAGGGGAACTTTGGTGCACTTTGCACTCACTTTTCAGGGTCTTGGGGAGGGTTATTTTTCTAACTCTCACTATTTTCTAATAGTCCCAGCGACCCTCTACAAGGTCACATAGGTTTGGGGTCCATTCGTGGTTCGCATTCCACTTTTGGAGTATATGGTTGGTGTTGCCCCTATCCCTATGTTTCCCCATTGCATCCTATTGTAACTATACATTGTTTGCACTGTTTTCTAAGACTATACTGCATATTTTTGCTATTGTGTATATATATCTTGTGTATATTTCCTATCCTCTCACTGAGGGTACACTCTAAGATACTTTGGCATATTGTCATAAAAATAAAGTACCTTTATTTTTAGTATAACTGTGTATTGTGTTTTCTTATGATATTGTGCATATGACACTAAGTGGTACTGTAGTAGCTTCACACGTCTCCTAGTTCAGCCTAAGCTGCTCTGCTAAGCTACCATTATCTATCAGCCTAAGCTGCTAGACACCCTATACACTAATAAGGGATAACTGGGCCTGGTGCAAGGTGCAAGTACCCCTTGGTACTCACTACAAGCCAGTCCAGCCTCCTACAGTACTTTCCTACACAACCCCCCCCCAAACGAAGGACAATAAGACTAGCCATGACCTGATGAGTCTTCATTGTCTAAGTGGAAATATCTGGAGAGTCCATCTGCATTGGAGTGGCTACTCCCAGGTCTATGTTCCACTGTATAGTCCATTCCCTGTAGGGATATGGACCACCTCAACAATTTAGGATTTTCACCTTTCATTTGTTTTAGCCAAAGTAGAGGTTTGTGGTCTGTCTGAACAATGAAGTGAGTGCCAAACAGGTATGGCCTCAACTTCTTCAGAGCCCAGACCACAGCAAAGGCCTCCCTCTCAATGGCAGACCAACGCTTTTCTCTAGGGGTCAACCTTCTACTAATAAAAGCAACAGGTTGATCCTGGCCCTCAGAATTAAGTTGTGATAGGACTGCCCCTACTCCTAATTCAGATGCATCAGTTTGGACATAGAATTTTTTAGAGTAACAAGGGCTTTTCAGGACAGGTGCAGAGCACATGGCCTGCTTCAGCTCCTCAAAAGCTTTCTGACAGCTTGCTGTCCATAATACCTTTTTAGGCATTTTCTTGGATGTGAGGTCATTAAGAGGGGCTGCAATGGAGCCATAGTTCTTAATGAACCTCCTGTAATACCCAGTGAGGCCTAGGAAGGCTCTCACCTGAGTCTGAGTGGTAGGGGGAACCCAATCAATAATAGTTTGGATTTTCCCCTGAAGTGGTGCAATCTGTTCCCCACCAACAAGGTGTCCCAGATAAACCACCTTACCCTGCCCTATCTGGCACTTTGAAGCCTTGATAGTGAGGCCTGCCTTTTGCAGAGCCTCCAAAACTTTCCATAGGTGGACCAGGTGATCATCCCAGCTGGAGCTAAAGACAGCTATATCGTCCAAATATGCTGCACTGAAAGCTTCCAGCCCTTGCAGGACTGTGTTCACCAACCTCTGAAAAGTGGCAGGTGCATTTTTCAAACCAAAAGGCATTACAGTAAACTGGTAATGTCCTCCAATGGTAGAAAATGCAGTCTTAGGTTTAGCATCTTCTGACAATTTGATCTGCCAATACCCTGCAGTCAAATCAAAAGTGCTTAGATACTTGGCAGATGCCAGTGTATCTATAAGCTCATCTACCCTGGGTATAGGGTGAGCATCAGTTTTGGTTACCAAGTTGAGACCTCTATAATCTACACAAAACCGCATTTCCTTCTTTCCATCTTTAGAATTGGGTTTTGGTACCAGTACCACAGGAGAAGCCCATGGACTGTCAGAGTGCTCAACCACTCCTAGTTCTAACATTTTCTGAACTTCTTGCTTTATGCAGTCCCTGACATGGTCAGGCTCTCTATAGATCTTACTTTTGACAGGTAAACTGTCTCCAGTATCTATAGTGTGCTCACACCAAGAAGTGGTGCCTGGCACAGTAGAGAAGAGTTCTGAAAATTGTCCTAGGAGATTTATGCAATTGTCTTTCTGCTCAGCAGTAAGACAATCAGCCAAAACTACACCTTCCACAAGAGCATCTTGATCTGTGGAAGAGAAGAGATCAGGTAGAGGATCACTGTCTTCTTCCTGTCCCTCATCTGTTGCCATGAGCAGGGTGAGATCAGCCCTGTCATAGTAGGGTTTCAGGCGGTTGACATGGAGCACCCTAAGGGGACTCCTGGCAGTGCCTAAGTCAACCAAGTAGGTGACTTCACCCTTCTTTTCAACAATTGTGTGGGGTCCACTCCATTTATCTTGGAGTGCTCTTGGGGCCACAGGCTCCAAGACCCACACTTTCTGCCCTGGTTGGTACTGAACCAAAACAGCCTTCTGATCATGCCATTGCTTCTGGAGCTCTTGGCTGGCCTGAAGGTTTTTACTGGCCTTTTTCATGTACTCAGCCATCCTTGATCTGAGGCCAAGTACATAATCCACAATATCCTGCTTAGGAGCTTTTAAAGGTTGTTCCCAACCCTCCTTTACAAGTGTGAGTGGACCCCTAACAGGGTGTCCAAAAAGAAGTTCAAAGGGGCTGAAGCCCACTCCTTTCTGGGGTACCTCCCTGTAGGCAAAAAGGAGGCATGGTAGAAGGATATCCCATCTCCTGCGGAGTTTTTCAGGGAGTCCCATAATCATGCCTTTGAGAGTTTTATTAAATCTCTCCACCAGTCCATTTGTTTGTGGATGATAGGGTGTTGTGAACTTGTACGTTACACCACACTCCTTCCACATGGCCTTTAAGTATGCAGACATGAAATTGCTTCCCCTGTCTGATACTACTTCCTTTGGGAAGCCCACCCTGGAAAATATTCCCAGGAGGGCCTTTGCCACTGCAGGAGCTGTAGTGGTCCTTAAAGGAATAGCTTCAGGATATCTTGTGGCATGGTCCACTACCACTAAGATAAATCTATTGCCTGAAGCAGTAGGAGGGTCAAGGGGGGCAACTATGTCAACCCCTACCCTTTCAAAGGGAACCCCAACCACAGGTAGTGGGATAAGGGGTGCCTTTGGAGTGCCACCTGTCTTGCCACTGGCTTGACAGGTTTCACAGGACTTACAAAATTCCTTTGTGTCCTCAGACATCCTAGGCCAATGAAACAATGGAACCAATCTGTCCCAAGTTTTCATTTGACCCAGGTGCCCAGCTAGGGGAATGTCATGTGCCAGTGTTAGGAGGAACTTTCTGTACTCCTGAGGAATCACTAATCTCCTGGCAGCTCCAGGTTTAGGATCCCTATGCTCAGTGTACAAGAGGTTGTCCTCCCAGTAAACTCTGTGAGAGTCACTGACATCCCCATTAGCCTGTTTGACAGCTTGCTGTCTGAGACCCTCTAATGTGGGACAGGTTTGCTGTGCCACACTCAGCTCCTCTCTGGCAGGCCCCCCTTCACCCAAAAGCTCAGCAGTGTCTGCTTCCAGCTCCTCTGGTGTAGGTTCTGCACAGGGAGGGAATTCTTCTTCCTCAGAAGTAGAATCCACTGTAGAGGGAGGGATAGTAGGAAGTGGTTTGCTTCTACTAGCCCTAGCTTTAGGGAGCACTTGGTCCATTGTTCCAGGATCCTAGCTTCCCTGTCCTTTTTGCTTTTTGGCCTGAGCCCTTGTCAAAACAAAAATATGCCCTGGGATGCCCAGCATTGCTGCATGGGCCTCTAACTCCACATCTGACCAAGCTGATGTCTCCAAATCATTCCCTAATAGACAGTCTACAGGTAAATCTGAAGCTACCACAACTTTCTTTGGACCAGTTACCCCCCCCCAGTTGAGATTTACAACAGCCATGGGGTGGCTTTGTGTTATGTTGTGAGCATCGGTTACTTGGTACTGGTGTCCAAGTATGTGTTGTTCAGGGTGCACCAGTTTCTCAATCACCATTGTGACACTGGCACCTGTGTCCCTGTAGGCCTGGACCTCAACACCATTTATTAGGGTTAGTTGCTTGTACTTCTCCAAGTTATGGGGGCAAGCAACCAAAGTGGCTAAATCAATAGCCCCTTCAGAGACTAAAGTAGCCTCTGTGGTCTCCCTAATCAGACCAACCCCAACTAAATTATCAAAAGTGAGCCCAGCTACTCCCTTGGATTGGCTATTAGTAGGTTTGCTCCCACCACCACTGCTATTAGTAGGGACACTAGGTGTAGCAGTAGGGGTTGTGGTGGTAGGAGCTGTGGTGCCTTTCTTTGGACAACTGGGATCTGTTGTCCAATGGCCTTTTATTTTACATAAATAGCACCATGGTTTCTTTTCCTTGTTCTGATTAAAGGAGGATTTGGACCCACCACCCCCACCAGAGTGTTTTTGTGGGCCTGATGAAGACTCATTTTTAGATTTGTCCCCACCCTTGTCAGAAGACTTACCATCCTTCTTTTTGTTGCCATCTTTGTCACCCCCTGTATGAACTTTTCTGTTCACTCTTGTTCTGACCCATTTGTCTGCCTTCTTTCCCAATTCTTGGGGAGAGGTCAGATCAGAGTCCACGAAGTACTGGTGCAACAAATCAGACACACAATTATTAAGAATATGCTCTCTCAGGATCAAGTTATACAGGCTGTCATAATCAGTAACTTTACTGCCATGTAACCACCCCTCCAAGGCCTTCACTGCCTGGTCAATGAAATCAACCCAGTCTTGTGAAGACTCCTTTTTGGTCTCTCTGAACTTTATCCTGTACTCTTCAGTGGTTAAGCCATAACCATCCAGGAGTGCATTCTTAAGAACTTGGAAATTATTAGCATCATTTTCTTTTACAGTAAGGAGCCTATCCCTACCTTTTCCACTAAATGATAGCCATAGGATAGCAGCCCACTGCCTTTGAGGGACATCCTGTACAACACAGGCCCTCTCAAGTGCAGCAAACCACTTGCTAATGTCATCCCCCTCCTTATAAGGGGGAACTATCTTGTGCAGATTCCTGGAATCATGCTCTTTTGCAGGATGACTATGGGGAATACTGCTGCTGCCACCATGGGTATCTAAACCCAACTTCTGTCTTTCCTTCTCTAATTCAAAAGACTGTCTATCCAAATCCAGCTGTTGCTTTTTAAGCTTCAGTCTTGTTTGTTCCACCCTCAACTTATTAAGTTCCCTCTCTAACATTCTGTCATCTGGGTTGGTGGGAGGGACATTTCTTGAAACAGAGCTATGATGGGAATGAACAGAAGGAGACCTGTCCCTTACAGAAGCCAACTTAACAGCTTGGTTTACAGAAACATTACTACCAGTATGGTGAGAATAAATGCTTTTGCTATGATGTGAGACAACACTATTTCTTTGGTGTGGCTCATCATCATTACCATCTATGCTAGATTGTCTAGTAATGGGCAGGCTAGGAAGTTTCTTTCCTGAATCTTTTCCTGGGGGAGTCCCTGAATCAGATTGGGAACTATTAGGTACTTTTTCAACAGATGGGGCACCTATGGCCTTATCCTGTTCTCTAAACATGTTAATTAACAGTTCCAAGGCAGGATTCTTCCCTACACTCAAACCTCTCTCTATACAGAGACTCCTTGCTCTTTTCCAGCTAAGGTTGTCATATGCAAGTTTGGACAGATCAACACTTTGGCCTGTGCCAGACATTTTTTAGAGAGAGTTAAAGTGATAGAGAAAGAGACAAAAGTTTTCAGAACTTTTTGGAAAGACAGAAAAAAAAACTTTTTAAACTTTTAAGAACTTTTTGAAAGTTTAGGAGTACTTTTCAGCACTTAGAAAAGAGTGAAAAGAGGAAATGCAAAACTTTTTGGCTATGTGTATATACACTGACCTTGTTTTGTATATTTTTCTCTTATGAAAAGTACAATGACAAGAGTGGTAAGCAGTCTCAAGCACTTATCCCACCACTGCACAACCAATGTAGGAGGCTGGACTGGCTTGTAGTGAGTACCAAGGGGTACTTGCACCTTGCACCAGGCCCAGTTATCCCTTATTAGTGTATAGGGTGTCTAGCAGCTTAGGCTGATAGATAATGGTAGCTTAGCAGAGCAGCTTAGGCTGAACTAGGAGACGTGTGAAGCTACTACAGTACCACCTAGTGTCATATGCACAATATCATAAGAAAACACAATACACAGTTATACTAAAAATAAAGGTACTTTATTTTTATGACAATATGCCAAAGTATCTTAGAGTGTACCCTCAGTGAGAGGATAGGAAATATACACAAGATATATATACACAATAGCAAAAATATGCAGTATAGTCTTAGAAAACAGTGCAAACAATGTATAGTTACAATAGGATGCAATGGGGAAACATAGGGATAGGGGCAACACCAACCATATACTCCAAAAGTGGAATGCGAACCACGAATGGACCCCAAACCTATGTGACCTTGTAGAGGGTCGCTGGGACTATTAGAAAATAGTGAGAGTTAGAAAAATAACCCTCCCCAAGACCCTGAAAAGTGAGTGCAAAGTGCACTAAAGTTCCCCTAAGGACAAAGTAGTCGTGTTAGAGGAATAATGCAGGAAAGACACAAACCAGCAATGCAACAACTGTGGATTTCCAATCTAGGGTACCTGTGGAACAAGGGGACCAAGTCCAAAAGTCACAAGCAAGTCGGAGATGGGCAGATGCCCAGGAAATGCCAGCTGTGGGTGCAAAGAAGCTTCGACTGGACAGAAGAAGCTGAGGTTTCTGCAGGAACGGAAAGGGCTAGAGACTTCCCCTTTGGTGGACGGATCCCACTCGCCTTGTAGAGTCGTGCAGAAGTGTTTTCCCGCCGGAAGGACGCCAACAAGCCTTGCTACACGCAAATCGTGCGTTTGGCGTTTTTGGACGCTGCTGGGGCCCAGGAGGGACCAGGAAGTCGCAAATTGGACCTGAAGAGAGAGGGGACGTCGAGCAAGACAAAGAGCCCTCACTGAAGCAGGTATCACCCGGAGAAGTGCCAGAAACAGGCACTACGAGGATGCGTGAAACGGTGCTCGCCGAAGTTGCACAAAGGAGTCCCACGTCGCCGGAGACCAACTTAGAAAGTCATGCAATGCAGGTTAGAGTGCCGTGGACCCAGGCTTGGCTGTGCACAAAGGATTTCCGCCGGAAGTGCACAGGGGCCGGAGTAGCTGCAAAGTCGCGGTTCCCAGCAATGCAGCCCAGCGAGGTGAGGCAAGGACTTACCTCCACCAAACTTGGGCTGAAGAGTCACTAGACTGTGGGGGTCACTTGGACAGCGTCGCTGGATTCAAGGGACCTCGCTCGTCGTGCTGAGAGGAGACCCAAGGGACCGGTAATGCAGCTTTTTGGTGCCTGCGGTTGCAGGGGGAAGATTCCGTCGACCCACGGGAGATTTCTTCGGAGCTTCTGGTGCAGAGAGGAGGCAGGCTACCCCCACAGCATGCACAAGCAGGAAAACAGTCGAGAAGGCGGCAGGATCAGCATTACAGAGTTGCAGTAGTCGTCTTTGCTACTATGTTGCAGGTTTGCAGGCTTCCAGCGCGGTCAGCGGTCGTTTCCTTATCAGAAGGTGAAGAGGGAGATGCAGAGGAACTCGGATGAGCTCTTGCATTCGTTATCTAAAGTTTCCCCAGAGACAGAGACCCTAAATAGCCAGAAAAGAGGGTTTGGCTACCTAGGAGAGAGGATAGGCTACTAACACCTGAAGGAGCCTATCAGCAGGAGTCTCTGACGTCACCTGGTGGCACTGGCCACTCAGAGCAGTCCAGTGTGCCAGCAGCACCTCTGTTTCCAAGATGGCAGAGGTCTGGAGCACACTGGAGGAGCTCTGGACACCTCCCAGGGGAGGTGCAGGTCAGGGGAGTGGTCACTCCCCTTTCCTTTGTCCAGTTTCGCGCCAGAGCAGGGGCTAAGGGGTCCCTGAACCGGTGTAGACTGGCTTATGCAGAATTGGGCACCTCTGTGCCCAACAAAGCATTTCCAGAGGCTGGGGGAGGCTACTCCTCCCCTGCCTTCACACCATTTTCCAAAGGGAGAGGGTGTCACACCCTCTCTCAGAGGAAGTTCTTTGTTCTGCCATCCTGGGCCAGGCCTGGCTGGACCCCAGGAGGGCAGCTGCCTGTCTGAGGGGTTGGCAGCAGCAGCAGCTGCAGTGAAACCCCAGGAAGGGCAGTTTGGCAGTACCAGGGTCAGTGCTACAGACCACTGGGATCATGGGATTGTGCCAACTATGCCAGGATGGCATAGAGGGGGCAATTCCATGATCATAGACATGTTACATGGCCATATTCGGAGTTACCATGGTGAAGCTACATATAGGTAGTGACCTATATGTAGTACACGCGTGTAATGGTGTCCCCGCACTCACAAAGTTCAGGGAATTGGCTCTGAACAATGTGGGGGCACCTTGGCTAGTGCCAGGGTGCCCTCACACTAAGTAACTTTGCACCTAACCTTTACCAGGTAAAGGTTAGACATATAGGTGACTTATAAGTTACTTAAGTGCAGTGTAAAATGGCTGTGAAATAACGTGGACGTTATTTCACTCAGGCTGCAGTGGCAGGCCTGTGTAAGAATTGTCAGAGCTCCCTATGGGTGGCAAAAGAAATGCTGCAGCCCATAGGGATCTCCTGGAACCCCAATACCCTGGGTACCTCAGTACCATATACTAGGGAATTATAAGGGTGTTCCAGTAAGCCAATGTAAATTGGTAAAAATGGTCACTAGCCTGTCAGTGACAATTTGGAAAGAAATGAGAGAGCATAACCACTGAGGTTCTGATTAGCAGAGCCTCAGTGAGACAGTTAGTCACTACACAGGTAACACATTCAGGCACACTTATGAGCACTGGGGCCCTGGGTTACCAGGGTCCCAGTGACACATACAACTAAAACAACATATATACAGTGAAAAATGGGGGTAACATGCCAGGCAAGATGGTACTTTCCTACAGTGGTGCAATCTGTTCCCCACCAACAAGGTGTCCCAGATAAACCACCTTACCCTACCCTATCTGCCACTTTGAAGCCTTGATAGTGAGGCCTGCCTTTTGCAGGGCCTCCAAAACTTTCCATAGGTGGACCAGGTGATCATCCCAGCTGGAGCTAAAGACAGCTATATCGTCCAAATATGCTGCACTGAAAGCTTCCAGCCCTTGCAGGACTGTGTTCACCAACCTCTGAAAAGTGGCAGGTGCATTTTTCAAACCAAAAGGCATTACAGTAAACTGGTAATGTCCTCCAATGGTAGAAAATGCAGTCTTAGGTTTAGCATCTTCTGACAATTTGATCTGCCAATACCCTGCAGTCAAATCAAAAGTGCTTAGATACTTGGCAGATGCCAGTGTATCTATGAGCTCATCTGCCCTGGGTATAGGGTGAGCATCAGTTTTGGTTACCAAGTTGAGACCTCTATAGTCTACACAAAACCTCATTTCCTTCTTTCCATCTTTAGAATTGGGTTTTGGTACCAGTACCACAGGAGAAGCCCATGGACTGTCAGAGTGCTCAACCACTCCTAGTTCCAACATTTTCTGAACTTCTTGCTTTCTGCAGTCCCTGACATGGTCAGACTGCCTATAGATCTTACTTTTGACAGGTAAACTGTCTCCAGTATCTATAGTGTGCTCACACCAAGAAGTGGTGCCTGGCACAGTAGAGAAGAGTTCTGAAAATTGTCCTAGGAGATTTATGCAATTGTCTTTCTGCTCAGCAGTAAGACAATCAGCCAAAACTACCCCTTCCACAAGAGCATCTTGATCTGTGGAAGAGAAGAGATCAGGTAGAGGATCACTGTCTTCTTCCTGTCCCTCATCTGTTGCCATGAGCAGGGTGAGATCAGCCCTGTCATAGTAGGGTTTCAGGCGGTTGACATGGAGCACCCTAAGGGGACTCCTGGCAGTGCCTAAGTCAACCAAGTAGGTGACTTCACCCTTCTTTTCAACAATTGTGTGGGGACCACTCCATTTATCTTGGAGTGCTCTTGGGGCCACAGGCTCCAAGACCCACACTTTCTGCCCTGGTTGGTACTGAACCAAAACAGCCTTCTGATCATGCCATTGCTTCTGGAGCTCTTGGCTGGCCTGAAGGTTTTTACTGGCCTTTTTCATGTATTCAGCCATCCTTGATCTGAGGCCAAGTACATAGTCCACAATATCCTGCTTAGGAGCTTTTAAAGGTTGTTCCCAACCCTCCTTTACAAGTGTGAGTGGACCCCTAACAGGGTGTCCAAAAAGAAGTTCAAAGGGGCTGAAGCCCACTCCTTTCTGGGGTACCTCCCTGTAGGCAAAAAGGAGGCATGGTAGAAGGATATCCCATCTCCTGCGGAGTTTTTCAGGGAGACCCATAATCATGCCTTTGAGAGTTTTATTAAATCTCTCCACCAGTCCATTTGTTTGTGGATGATAGGGTGTTGTGAACTTGTACGTTACACCACACTCCTTCCACATGGCCTTTAAGTATGCAGACATGAAATTTCTTCCTCTGTCTGATACTACTTCCTTTGGGAAGCCCACCCTGGAAAATATTCCCAGGAGGGCCTTTGCCACTGCAGGAGCTGTAGTGGTCCTTAAAGGAATTGCTTCAGGGTATCTTGTGGCATGGTCCACTACCACCAAGATAAACCTATTGCCTGAAGCAGTAGGAGGGTCAAGGGGGCCAACTATGTCAACCCCTTCCCTTTCAAAGGGAACCCCAACCACAGGCAGTGGGATAAGGGGTGCCTTTGGGGTGCCACCTGTCTTGCCACTGGCTTGACAGGTTTCACAGGACTTACAAAATTCCTTTGTGTCCTCAGACATCCTAGGCCAATGAAACAATGGAACCAATCTGTCCCAAGTTTTCATTTGACCCAGGTGCCCAGCTAGGGGAATGTCATGTGCCAGTGTTAGGAGGAACTTTCTGTACTCTTGAGGAATCACTAATCTCCTGGCAGCTCCAGGTTTAGGATCCCTATGCTCAGTGTACAAGAGGTTGTCCTCCCAGTAAACTCTGTGAGAGTCACTGACATCCCCATTAGCCTGTTTGACAGCTTGCTGTCTGAGACCCTCTAATGTGGGACAGGTTTGCTGTGCCACACTCAGCTCCTCTCTGGCAGGCCCCCCTTCACCCAAAAGCTCAGCAGTGTCTGCTTCCAGCTCCTCTGGTGTAGGTTCTGCACAGGGAGGGAATTCTTCTTCCTCAGAAGTAGAATCCACTGTAGAGGGAGGGATAGTAGGAAGTGGTTTGCTTCTACTAGCCCTAGCTTTAGGGAGCACTTGGTCCATTGTTCCAGGATCCAAGCTTCCCTGTCCTTTTTGCTCTTTGGCCTGAGCCCTTGTCAAAGCAAAAATATGCCCTGGGATGCCCAGCATTGCTGCATGGGCCTCTAACTCCACATCTGACCAAGCTGATGTCTCCAAATCATTCCCTAATAGACAGTCTACAGGTAAATCTGAAGCTACCACAACTTTCTTTGGACCAGTTACCCCCCCCCAGTTGAGATTTACAACAGCCATGGGGTGGCTTTGTGTTATGTTGTGAGCATCGGTTACTTGGTACTGGTGTCCAAGTATGTGTTGTTCAGGGTGCACCAGTTTCTCAATCACCATTGTGACACTGGCACCTGTGTCCCTGTAGGCCTGGACCTCAACACCATTTATTAGGGTTAGTTGCTTGTACTTCTCCAAGTTATGGGGGCAAGCAACCAAAGTGGCTAAATCAATAGCCCCTTCAGAGACTAAAGTAGCCTCTGTGGTCTCCCTAATCAGACCAACCCCAACTAAATTACCAAAAGTGAGCCCAGCTACTCCCTTGAATTGGCTATTAGTAGGTTTGCTCCCACCACCACTGCTATTAGTAGGGACACTAGGTGTAGCAGTAGGGGTTGTGGTGGTAGGAGCTGTGGTGCCTTTCTTTGGACAACTGGGATCTGTTGTCCAATGGCCTTTTATTTTACATAAATAGCACCATGGTTTCTTTTCCTTGTTCTGATTAAAGGAGGATTTGGACCCACCACCCCCACCAGAGTGTTTTTGTGGGCCTGATGAAGACTCATTTTTAGATTTGTCCCCACCCTTGTCAGAAGACTTACCATCCTTCTTTTTGTTGCCATCTTTGTCACCCCCTGTATGAACTTTTCTGTTCACTCTTGTTCTGACCCATTTGTCTGCCTTCTTTCCCAATTCTTGGGGAGAGGTCAGATCAGAGTCCACGAAGTACTGGTGCAACAAATCAGACACACAATTATTAAGAATATGCTCTCTCAGGATCAAGTTATACAGGCTGTCATAATCAGTAACTTTACTGCCATGTAACCACCCCTCCAAGGCCTTCACTGCCTGGTCAATGAAATCAACCCAGTCTTGTGAAGACTCCTTTTTGGTCTCTCTGAACTTTATCCTGTACTGTTCAGTGGTTAAGCCATAACCATCCAGGAGTGCATTCTTAAGAACTTGGAAATTATTAGCATCATTTTCTTTTACAGTAAGGAGCCTATCCCTACCTTTTCCACTAAATGATAGCCATAGGATAGCAGCCCACTGCCTTTGAGGGACATCCTGTACAACACAGGCCCTCTCAAGTGCAGCAAACCACTTGCTAATGTCATCCCCCTCCTTATAAGGGGGAACTATCTTGTGCAGATTCCTGGAATCATGCTCTTTTGCAGGATGACTATGGGGAATACTGCTGCTGCCACCATGGGTATCTAAACCCAACTTCTGTCTTTCCTTCTCTAATTCAAAAGACTGTCTATCCAAATCCAGCTGTTGCTTTTTAAGCTTCAGTCTTGTTTGTTCCACCCTCAACTTATTGAGTTCCCTCTCTAACATTCTGTCATCTGGGTTGGTGGGAGGGACATTTCTTGAAACAGAGCTATGATGGGAATGAACAGAAGGAGACCTGTCCCTTACAGAAGCCAACTTAACAGCTTGGTTTACAGAAACATTACTACCAGTATGGTGAGAATAAATGCTTTTGCTATGATGTGAGACAACACTATTTCTTTGGTGTGGCTCATCATCATTACCATCTATGCTAGATTGTCTAGTAATGGGCAGGCTAGGAAGTTTCTTTCCTGAATCTTTTCCTGGGGGAGTCCCTGAATCAGATTGGGAACTATTAGGTACTTTTTCAACAGATGGGGCACCTATGGCCTTATCCTGTTCTCTAAGCATGTTAATTAACAGTTCCAAGGCAGGATTCTTCCCTACACTCAAACCTCTCTCTATACAGAGACTCCTTGCTCTTTTCCAGCTAAGGTTGTCATATGCAAGTTTGGACAGATCAACACTTTGGCCTGTGCCAGACATTTTTTAGAGAGAGTTAAAGTGATAGAGAAAGAGACAAAAGTTTTCAGAACTTTTTGGAAAGACAGAAAAAAAAACTTTTTAAACTTTTAAGAACTTTTTGAAAGTTTAGGAGTACTTTTCAGCACTTAGAAAAGAGTGAAAAGAGGAAATGCAAAACTTTTTGGCTATGTGTATATACACTGACCTTGTTTTGTATATTTTTCTCTTATGAAAAGTACAATGACAAGAGTGGTAAGCAGTCTCAAGCACTTATCCCACCACTGCACAACCAATGTAGGAGGCTGGACTGGCTTGTAGTGAGTACCAAGGGGTACTTGCACCTTGCACCAGGCCCAGTTATCCCTTATTAGTGTATAGGGTGTCTAGCAGCTTAGGCTGATAGATAATGGTAGCTTAGCAGAGCAGCTTAGGCTGAACTAGGAGACGTGTGAAGCTACTACAGTACCACCTAGTGTCATATGCACAATATCATAAGAAAACACAATACACAGTTATACTAAAAATAAAGGTACTTTATTTTTATGACAATATGCCAAAGTATCTTAGAGTGTACCCTCAGTGAGAGGATAGGAAATATACACAAGATATATATACACAATAGCAAAAATATGCAGTATAGTCTTAGAAAACAGTGCAAACAATGTATAGTTACAATAGGATGCAATGGGGAAACATAGGGATAGGGGCAACACAAACCATATACTCCAAAAGTGGAATGCGAACCACGAATGGACCCCAAACCTATGTGACCTTGCAGAGGGTCGCTGGGACTATTAGAAAATAGTGAGAGTTAGAAAAATAACCCTCCCCAAGACCCTGAAAAGTGAGTGCAAAGTGCACTAAAGTTCCCCTAAGGACAAAGTAGTCGTGTTAGAGGAATAATGCAGGAAAGACACAAACCAGCAATGCAACAACTGTGGATTTCCAATCTAGGGTACCTGTGGAACAAGGGGACCAAGTCCAAAAGTCACAAGCAAGTCGGAGATGGGCAGATGCCCAGGAAATGCCAGCTGTGGGTGCAAAGAAGCTTCGACTGGACAGAAGAAGCTGAGGTTTCTGCAGGAACGAAAAGGGCTAGAGACTTCCCCTTTGGTGGACGGATCCCGCTCGCCTTGGAGAGTCGTGCAAAAGTGTTTTCCCCCCGGAAGGACGCCAACAAGCCTTGCTACACGCAAATCGTCCGTTTGGCGTTTTTGGACGCTGCTGGGGCCCAGGAGGGACCAGGAGGTCGCAAATTGGACCTGAAGAGAGAGGGGACGTCGTGCAAGACAAAGAGCCCTCACTGAAGCAGGTATCACCCGGAGAAGTGCCAGAAACAGGCACTACGAGGATGCGTGAATCGGTGCTCACCGAAGTTGCACAAAGGAGTCCCACGTCGCCGGAGACCGACTTAGAAAGTCATGCAATGCAGGTTAGAGTGCCGTGGACCCAGGCTTGGCTGTGCACAAAGGATTTCTGCCGGAAGTGCACAGGGGCCGGAGTAGCTGCAAAGTCGCGGTTCCCAGCAATGCAGCCCAGCGAGGTGAGGCAAGGACTTACCTCCACCAAACTTGGGCTGAAGAGTCACTGGACTGTGGGGGTCACTTGGACAGCGTCGCTGGATTCAAGGGACCTCGCTCGTCGTGCTGAGAGGAGACCCAAGGGACCGGTAATGCAGCTTTTTGGTGCCTGCGGTTGCAGGGGGAAGATTCCGTCGACCCACAGGAGATTTCTTCGGAGCTTCTGGTGCAGAGAGGAGGCAGGCTACCCCCACAGCATGCACAAGCAGGAAAACAGTCGAGAAGGCGGCAGGATCAGCATTACAGAGTTGCAGTAGTCGTCTTTGCTACTATGTTGCAGGTTTGCAGGCTTCCAGCGCGGTCAGCGGTCGTTTCCTTATCAGTAGGTGAAGAGGGAGATGCAGAGGAACTCGGATGAGCTCTTGCATTCGTTATCTAAAGTTTCCCCAGAGACAGAGACCCTAAATAGCCAGAAAAGAGGGTTTGGCTACCTAGGAGAGAGGATAGGCTACTAACACCTGAAGGAGCCTATCAGCAGGAGTCTCTGACGTCACCTGGTGGCACTGGCCACTCAGAGCAGTCCAGTGTGCCAGCAGCACCTCTGTTTCCAAGATGGCAGAGGTCTGGAGCACACTGGAGGAGCTCTGGACACCTCCCAGGGGAGGTGCAGGTCAGGGGAGTGGTCACTCCCCTTTCCTTTGTCCAGTTTCGCGCCAGAGCAGGGGCTAAGGGGTCCCTGAACCGGTGTAGACTGGCTTATGCAGAATTGGGCACCTCTGTGCCCAACAAAGCATTTCCAGAGGCTGGGGGAGGCTACTCCTCCCCTGCCTTCACACCATTTTCCAAAGGGAGAGGGTGTCACACCCTCTCTCAGAGGAAGTTCTTTGTTCTGCCATCCTGGGCCAGGCCTGGCTGGACCCCAGGAGGGCAGCTGCCTGTCTGAGGGGTTGGCAGCAGCAGCAGCTGCAGTGAAACCCCAGGAAGGGCAGTTTGGCAGTACCAGGGTCTGTGCTACAGACCACTGGGATCATGGGATTGTGCCAACTATGCCAGGATGGCATAGAGGGGGCAATTCCATGATCATAGACATGTTACATGGCCATATTCGGAGTTACCATGGTGAAGCTACATATAGGTAGTGACCTATATGTAGTACACGCGTGTAATGGTGTCCCCGCACTCACAAAGTTAAGGGAATTGGCTCTGAACAATGTGGGGGCACCTTGGCTAGTGCCAGGGTGCCCTCACACTAAGTAACTTTGCACCTAACCTTTACCAGGTAAAGGTTAGACATATAGGTGACTTATAAGTTACTTAAGTGCAGTGTAAAATGGCTGTGAAATAACGTGGACGTTATTTCACTCAGGCTGCAGTGGCAGGCCTGTGTAAGAATTGTCAGAGCTCCCTATGGGTGGCAAAAGAAATGCTGCAGCCCATAGGGATCTCCTGGAACCCCAATACCCTGGGTACCTCAGTACCATATACTAGGGAATTATAAGGGTGTTCCAGTAAGCCAATGTAAATTGGTAAAAATGGTCACTAGCCTGTCAGTGACAATTTGGAAAGAAATGAGAGAGCATAACCACTGAGGTTCTGATTAGCAGAGCCTCAGTGAGACAGTTAGTCACTACACAGGTAACACATTCAGGCACACTTATGAGCACTGGGGCCCTGGGTTACCAGGGTCCCAGTGACACATACAACTAAAACAACATATATACAGTGAAAAATGGGGGTAACATGCCAGGCAAGATGGTACTTTCCTACAGTGGTGCAATCTGTTCCCCACCAACAAGGTGTCCCAGATAAACCACCTTACCCTACCCTATCTGCCACTTTGAAGCCTTGATAGTGAGGCCTGCCTTTTGCAGGGCCTCCAAAACTTTCCATAGGTGGACCAGGTGATCATCCCAGCTGGAGCTAAAGACAGCTATATCGTCCAAATATGCTGCACTGAAAGCTTCCAGCCCTTGCAGGACTGTGTTCACCAACCTCTGAAAAGTGGCAGGTGCATTTTTCAAACCAAAAGGCATTACAGTAAACTGGTAATGTCCTCCAATGGTAGAAAATGCAGTCTTAGGTTTAGCATCTTCTGACAATTTGATCTGCCAATACCCTGCAGTCAAATCAAAAGTGCTTAGATACTTGGCAGATGCCAGTGTATCTATGAGCTCATCTGCCCTGGGTATAGGGTGAGCATCAGTTTTGGTTACCAAGTTGAGACCTCTATAGTCTACACAAAACCTCATTTCCTTCTTTCCATCTTTAGAATTGGGTTTTGGTACCAGTACCACAGGAGAAGCCCATGGACTGTCAGAGTGCTCAACCACTCCTAGTTCCAACATTTTCTGAACTTCTTGCTTTATGCAGTCCCTGACATGGTCAGGCTGCCTATAGATCTTACTTTTGACAGGTAAACTGTCTCCAGTATCTATAGTGTGCTCACACCAAGAAGTGGTGCCTGGCACAGTAGAGAAGAGTTCTGAAAATTGTCCTAGGAGATTTATGCAATTGTCTTTCTGCTCAGCAGTAAGACAATCAGCCAAAACTACCCCTTCCACAAGAGCATCTTGATCTGTGGAAGAGAAGAGATCAGGTAGAGGATCACTGTCTTCTTCCTGTCCCTCATCTGTTGCCATGAGCAGGGTGAGATCAGCCCTGTCATAGTAGGGTTTCAGGCGGTTGACATGGAGCACCCTAAGGTGACTCCTGGCAGTGCCTAAGTCAACCAAGTAGGTGACTTCACCCTTCTTTTCAACAATTGTGTGGGGACCACTCCATTTATCTTGGAGTGCTCTTGGGGCCACAGGCTCCAAGACCCACACTTTCTGCCCTGGTTGGTACTGGACCAAAACAGCCTTCTGATCATGCCATTGCTTCTGGAGCTCTTGGCTGGCCTGAAGGTTTTTACTGGCCTTTTTCATGTATTCAGCCATCCTTGATCTGAGGCCAAGTACATAGTCCACAATATCCTGCTTAGGAGCTTTTAAAGGTTGTTCCCAACCCTCCTTTACAAGTGTGAGTGGACCCCTAACAGGGTGTCCAAAAAGAAGTTCAAAGGGGCTGAAGCCCACTCCTTTCTGGGGTACCTCCCTGTAGGCAAAAAGGAGGCATGGTAGAAGGATATCCCATCTCCTGCGGAGTTTTTCAGGGAGACCCATAATCATGCCTTTGAGAGTTTTATTAAATCTCTCCACCAGTCCATTTGTTTGTGGATGATAGGGTGTTGTGAACTTGTACGTTACACCACACTCCTTCCACATGGCCTTTAAGTATGCAGACATGAAATTGCTTCCTCTGTCTGATACTACTTCCTTTGGGAAGCCCACCCTGGAAAATATTCCCAGGAGGGCCTTTGCCACTGCAGGAGCTGTAGTGGTCCTTAAAGGAATTGCTTCAGGGTATCTTGTGGCATGGTCCACTACCACCAAGATAAACCTATTGCCTGAAGCAGTAGGAGGGTCAAGGGGGCCAACTATGTCAACCCCTTCCCTTTCAAAGGGAACCCCAACCACAGGCAGTGGGATAAGGGGTGCGTTTGGGGTGCCACCTGTCTTGCCACTGGCTTGACAGGTTTCACAGGACTTACAAAATTCCTTTGTGTCCTCAGACATCCTAGGCCAATGAAACAATGGAACCAATCTGTCCCAAGTTTTCATTTGACCCAGGTGCCCAGCTAGGGGAATGTCATGTGCCAGTGTTAGGAGGAACTTTCTGTACTCTTGAGGAATCACTAATCTCCTGGCAGCTCCAGGTTTAGGATCCCTATGCTCAGTGTACAAGAGGTTGTCCTCCCAGTAAACTCTGTGAGAGTCACTGACATCCCCATTAGCCTGTTTGACAGCTTGCTGTCTGAGACCCTCTAATGTGGGACAGGTTTGCTGTGCCACACTCAGCTCCTCTCTGGCAGGCCCCCCTTCACCCAAAAGCTCAGCAGTGTCTGCTTCCAGCTCCTCTGGTGTAGGTTCTGCACAGGGAGGGAATTCTTCTTCCTCAGAAGTAGAATCCACTGTAGAGGGAGGGATAGTAGGAAGTGGTTTGCTTCTACTAGCCCTAGCTTTATGGAGCACTTGGTCCATTGTTCCAGGATCCAAGCTTCCCTGTCCTTTTTGCTTTTTGGCCTGAGCCCTTGTCAAAGCAAAAATATGCCCTGGGATGCCCAGCATTGCTGCATGGGCCTCTAACTCCACATCTGACCAAGCTGATGTCTCCAAATCATTCCCTAATAGACAGTCTACAGGTAAATCTGAAGCTACCACAACTTTCTTTGGACCAGTTACCCCCCCCCAGTTGAGATTTACAACAGCCATGGGGTGGCTTTGTGTTATGTTGTGAGCATCGGTTACTTGGTACTGGTGTCCAAGTATGTGTTGTTCAGGGTGCACCAGTTTCTCAATCACCATTGTGACACTGGCACCTGTGTCCCTGTAGGCCTGGACCTCAACACCATTTATTAGGGTTAGTTGCTTGTACTTCTCCAAGTTATGGGGGCAAGCAACCAAAGTGGCTAAATCAATAGCCCCTTCAGAGACTAAAGTAGCCTCTGTGGTCTCCCTAATCAGACCAACCCCAACTAAATTACCAAAAGTGAGCCCAGCTACTCCCTTGGATTGGCTATTAGTAGGTTTGCTCCCACCACCACTGCTATTAGTAGGGACACTAGGTGTAGCAGTAGGGGTTGTGGTGGTAGGAGCTGTGGTGCCTTTCTTTGGACAACTGGGATCTGTTGTCCAATGGCCTTTTATTTTACATAAATAGCACCATGGTTTCTTTTCCTTGTTCTGATTAAAGGAGGATTTGGACCCACCACCCCCACCAGAGTGTTTTTGTGGGCTTGATGAAGACTCATTTTTAGATTTGTCCACACCCTTGTCAGAAGACTTACCATCCTTCTTTTTGTTGCCATCTTTGTCACCCCCTGTATGAACTTTTCTGTTCACTCTTGTTCTGACCCATTTGTCTGCCTTCTTTCCCAATTCTTGGGGAGAGGTCAGATCAGAGTCCACGAAGTACTGGTGCAACAAATCAGACACACAATTATTAAGAATATGCTCTCTCAGGATCAAGTTATACAGGCTGTCATAATCAGTAACTTTACTGCCATGTAACCACCCCTCCAAGGCCTTCACTGCCTGGTCAATGAAATCAACCCAGTCTTGTGAAGACTCCTTTTTGGTCTCTCTGAACTTTATCCTGTACTGTTCAGTGGTTAAGCCATAACCATCCAGGAGTGCATTCTTAAGAACTTGGAAATTATTAGCATCATTTTCTTTTACAGTAAGGAGCCTATCCCTACCTTTTCCACTAAATGATAGCCATAGGATAGCAGCCCACTGCCTTTGAGGGACATCCTGTACAACACAGGCCCTCTCAAGTGCAGCAAACCACTTGCTAATGTCATCCCCCTCCTTATAAGGGGGAACTATCTTGTGCAGATTCCTGGAATCATGCTCTTTTGCAGGATGACTATGGGGAATACTGCTGCTGCCACCATGGGTATCTAAACCCAACTTCTGTCTTTCCTTCTCTAATTCAAAAGACTGTCTATCCAAATCCAGCTGTTGCTTTTTAAGCTTCAGTCTTGTTTGTTCCACCCTCAACTTATTGAGTTCCCTCTCTAACATTCTGTCATCTGGGTTGGTGGGAGGGACATTTCTTGAAACAGAGCTATGATGGGAATGAACAGAAGGAGACCTGTCCCTTACAGAAGCCAACTTAACAGCTTGGTTTACAGAAACATTACTACCAGTATGGTGAGAATAAATGCTTTTGCTATGATGTGAGACAACACTATTTCTTTGGTGTGGCTCATCATCATTACCATCTATGCTAGATTGTCTAGTAATGGGCAGGCTAGGAAGTTTCTTTCCTGAATCTTTTCCTGGGGGAGTCCCTGAATCAGATTGGGAACTATTAGGTACTTTTTCAACAGATGGGGCACCTATGGCCTTATCCTGTTCTCTAAGCATGTTAATTAACAGTTCCAAGGCAGGATTCTTCCCTACACTCAAACCTCTCTCTATACAGAGACTCCTTGCTCTTTTCCAGCTAAGGTTGTCATATGCAAGTTTGGACAGATCAACACTTTGGCCTGTGCCAGACATTTTTTAGAGAGAGTTAAAGTGATAGAGAAAGAGACAAAAGTTTTCAGAACTTTTTGGAAAGACAGAAAAAAAAACTTTTTTAACTTTTAAGAACTTTTTGAAAGTGTAGGAGTACTTTTCAGCACTTAGAAAAGAGTGAAAAGAGGAAATGCAAAACTTTTTGGCTATGTGTATATACACTGACCTTGTTTTGTATATTTTTCTCTTATGAAAAGTACAATGACAAGAGTGGTAAGCAGTCTCAAGCACTTATCCCACCACTGCACAACCAATGTAGGAGGCTGGACTGGCTTGTAGTGAGTACCAAGGGGTACTTGCACCTTGCACCAGGCCCAGTTATCCCTTATTAGTGTATAGGGTGTCTAGCAGCTTAGGCTGATAGATAATGGTAGCTTAGCAGAGCAGCTTAGGCTGAACTAGGAGACGTGTGAAGCTACTACAGTACCACCTAGTGTCATATGCACAATATCATAAGAAAACACAATACACAGTTATACTAAAAATAAAGGTACTTTATTTTTATGACAATATGCCAAAGTATCTTAGAGTGTACCCTCAGTGAGAGGATAGGAAATATACACAAGATATATATACACAATAGCAAAAATATGCAGTATAGTCTTAGAAAACAGTGCAAACAATGTATAGTTACAATAGGATGCAATGGGGAAACATAGGGATAGGGGCAACACAAACCATATACTCCAAAAGTGGAATGCGAACCACGAATGGACCCCAAACCTATGTGACCTTGTAGAGGGTCGCTGGGACTATTAGAAAATAGTGAGAGTTAGAAAAATAACCCTCCCCAAGACCCTGAAAAGTGAGTGCAAAGTGCACTAAAGTTCCCCTAAGGACAAAGTAGTTGTGTTAGAGGAATAATGCAGGAAAGACACAAACCAGCAATGCAACAACTGTGGATTTCCAATCTAGGGTACCTGTGGAACAAGGGGACCAAGTCCAAAAGTCACAAGCAAGTCGGAGATGGGCAGATGCCCAGGAAATGCCAGCTGTGGGTGCAAAGAAGCTTCGACTGGACAGAAGAAGCTGAGGTTTCTGCAGGAACAAAAAGGGCTAGAGACTTCCCCTTTGGTGGACGGATCCCTCTCGCCTTGGAGAGTCGTGCAAACGTGTTTTCCCGCCGGAAGGACGCCAACAAGCCTTGCTACACGCAAATCGTGCGTTTGGCGTTTTTGGACGCTGCTGGGGCCCAGGAGGGACCAGGAGGTCGCAAATTGGACCTGAAGAGAGAGGGGACGTCGAGCAAGACAAGGAGCCTTCACTGAAGCAGGTATCACCCGGAGAAGTGCCAGAAACAGGCACTACGAGGATGCGTGAAACGGTGCTCGCCGAAGTTGCACAAAGGAGTCCCACGTCGCCGGAGACCGACTTAGAAAGTTATGCAATGCAGGTTAGAGTGCCGTGGACCCAGGCTTGGCTGTGCACAAAGGATTTCCGCCAGAAGTGCACAGGGGCCGGAGTAGCTGCAAAGTCGCGGTTCCCAGCAATGCAGCCCAGCGAGGTGAGGCAAGGACTTACCTCCACCAAACTTGGGCTGAAGAGTCACTGGACTGTGGGGGTCACTTGGACAGCGTCGCTGGATTCAAGGGACCTCGCTCGTCGTGCTGAGAGGAGACCCAAGGGACCGGTAATGCAGCTTTTTGGTGCCTGCGGTTGCAGGGGGAAGATTCCGTCGACCCACAGGAGATTTCTTCGGAGCTTCTGGTGCAGAGAGGAGGCAGGCTACCCCCACAGCATGCACAAGCAGGAAAACAGTCGAGAAGGCGGCAGGATCAGCATTACAGAGTTGCAGTAGTCGTCTTTGCTACTATGTTGCAGGTTTGCAGGCTTCCAGCGCGGTCAGCGGTCGTTTCCTTATCAGAAGGTGAAGAGGGAGATGCAGAGGAACTCGGATGAGCTCTTGCATTCGTTATCTAAAGTTTCCCCAGAGACAGAGACCCTAAATAGCCAGAAAAGAGGGTTTGGCTACCTAGGAGAGAGGATAGGCTACTAACACCTGAAGGAGCCTATCAGCAGGAGTCTCTGACGTCACCTGGTGGCACTGGCCACTCAGAGCAGTCCAGTGTGCCAGCAGCACCTCTGTTTCCAAGATGGCAGAGGTCTGGAGCACACTGGAGGAGCTCTGGACACCTCCCAGGGGAGGTGCAGGTCAGGGGAGTGGTCACTCCCCTTTCCTTTGTCCAGTTTCGCGCCAGAGCAGGGGTTAAGGGGTCCCTGAACCGGTGTAGACTGGCTTATGCAGAATTGGGCACCTCTGTGCCCAACAAAGCATTTCCAGAGGCTGGGGGAGGCTACTCCTCCCCTGCCTTCACACCATTTTCCAAAGGGAGAGGGTGTCACACCCTCTCTCAGAGGAAGTTCTTTGTTCTGCCATCCTGGGCCAGGCCTGGCTGGACCCCAGGAGGGCAGCTGCCTGTCTGAGGGGTTGGCAGCAGCAGCAGCTGCAGTGAAACCCCAGGAAGGGCAGTTTGGCAGTACCAGGGTCTGTGCTACAGACCACTGGGATCATGGGATTGTGCCAACTATGCCAGGATGGCATAGAGGGGGCAATTCCATGATCATAGACATGTTACATGGCCATATTCGGAGTTACCATGGTGAAGCTACATATAGGTAGTGACCTATATGTAGTACACGCGTGTAATGGTGTCCCCGCACTCACAAAGTTCAGGGAATTGGCTCTGAACAATGTGGGGGCACCTTGGCTAGTGCCAGGGTGCCCTCACACTAAGTAACTTTGCACCTAACCTTTACCAGGTAAAGGTTAGACATATAGGTGACTTATTGTAGGAAAGTACCATCTTGCCTGGCATGTTACCCCCATTTTTCACTGTATATATGTTGTTTTAGTTGTATGTGTCACTGGGACCCTGGTAACCCAGGGCCCCAGTGCTCATAAGTGTGCCTGAATGTGTTACCTGTGTAGTGACTAACTGTCTCACTAAGGCTCTGCTAATCAGAACCTCAGTGGTTATGCTCTCTCATTTCTTTCCAAATTGTCACTGACAGGCTAGTGAACATTTTTACCAATTTACATTGGCTTACTGGAACACCCTTATAATTCCCTAGTATATGGTACTGAGGTACCCAGGGTATTGGGGTTCCAGGAGATCCCTATGGGCTGCAGCATTTCTTTTGCCACCCATAGGGAGCTCTGACAATTCTTACACAGGCCTGCCACTGCAGCCTGAGTGAAATAACGTCCACGTTATTTCACAGCCATTTTACACTGCACTTAAGTAACTTATAAGTCACCTATATGTCTAACCTTTACCTGGTAAAGGTTAGGTGCAAAGTTACTTAGTGTGAGGGCACCCTGGCACTAGCCAAGGTGCCCCCACATTGTTCAGAGCCAATTCACTGAACTTTGTGAGTGCGGGGACACCATTACACGCGTGCACTACATATAGGTCACTACCTATATGTAGCTTCACCATGGTAACTCCGAATATGGCCATGTAACATGTCTATGATCATGGAATTGCCCCCTCTATGCCATCCTGGCATTGTTGGTACAATTCCATGATCCCAGTGGTCTGTAGCACAGACCCTGGTACTGCCAGACTGCCCTTCCTGGGGTTTCTCTGCAGCTGCTGCTGCTGCCAACCCCTCAGACAGGCAGCTGCCCTCCTGGGGTCCAGCCAGGCCTGGCCCAGGATGGCAGAACAAAGAACTTCCTCGGAGAGAGGGTGTGACACCCTCTCCCTTTGGAAAATGGTGTGAAGGCAGGGGAGGAGTAGCCTCCCCCAGCCTCTGGAAATGCTTTGTTGGGCACAGATGTGCCCAATTCTGCATAAGCCAGTCTACACCGGTTCAGGGACCCCTTAGCCCCTGCTCTGGCGCGAAACTGGACAAAGGAAAGGGGAGTGACCACTCCCCTGACCTGCACCTCCCCTGGGAGGTGTCCAGAGCTCCTCCAGTGTGCTCCAGACCTCTGCCATCTTGGAAACAGAGGTGCTGCTGGCACACTGGACTGCTCTGAGTGGCCAGTGCCACCAGGTGACGTCAGAGACTCCTTGTGATAGGCTCCTTCAGGTGTTAGTAGCCTTTCCTCTCTCCTAGGTAGCCAAACCCTCTTTTCTGGCTATTTAGGGTCTCTGTCTCTGGGGAAATTTTAGATAACGAATGCATGAGCTCAGCCGAGTTCCTCTGCATCTCCCTCTTCACCTTCTGATAAGGAATCGACCGCTGACCGCGCTGGAAGCCTGCAAACCTGCAACATAGTAGCAAAGACGACTACTGCAACTCTGTAACGCTGATCCTGCCGCCTTCTCGACTGTTTTCCTGCTTCTGCATGCTGTGGGGGTAGTCTGCCTCCTCTCTGCACCAGAAGCTCTGAAGAAATCTCCCGTGGGTCGACGGAATCTTCCCCCTGCAACCGCAGGCACCAAAAAGCTGCATTACCGGTCCCTTGGGTCTCCTCTCAGCACGACGAGCGAGGTCCCTCGAATCCAGCGACACCGTCCAAGTGACCCCCACAGTCCAGTGACTCTTCAGCCCAAGTTTGGTGGAGGTAAGTCCTTGCCTCACCTCGCTGGGCTGCATTGCTGGGAACCGCGACTTTGCAAGCTACTCCGGCCCCTGTGCACTTCCGGCGGAAATCCTTTGTGCACAGCCAAGCCTGGGTCCACGGCACTCTAACCTGCATTGCACGACTTTCTAAGTTGGTCTCCGGCGACGTGGGACTCCTTTGTGCAACTTCGGCGAGCACCGTTTCACGCATCCTCGTAGTGCCTGTTTCTGGCACTTCTCCGGGTGCTACCTGCTTCAGTGAGGGCTCCTTGTCTTGCTCGACGTCCCCTCTCTCTGCAGGTCCAATTTGCGACCTCCTGGTCCCTCCTGGGCCCCAGCAGCGTCCAAAAACGGCAAACGCACGATTTGCGTGTAGCAAGGCTTGTTGGCGTCCATCCGGCGGGAAAACACTTCTGCACGACTCTCCAAGGCGCGAGGGATCCATCCTCCAAAGGGGAAGTCTCTAGCCCTTGTTGTTCCTGCAGTATTCACAGTTCTTCAGCCTAGTAAGAGCTTCTTTGCACCAACTGCTGGCATTTCTTGGGCATCTGCCCATCTCCGAGCTGCTTGTGACTTTTGGACTTGGTCCCCTTGTTCCACAGGTACCCTCAATCAGGAATCCATCGTTGTTGCATTGCTGATTTGTGTTTTCCTTGCATTTTCCCTCTAACACGACTATTTTGTCCTTAGGGGAACTTTGGTGCACTTTGCACTCACTTTTCAGGGTCTTGGGGAGGGTTATTTTTCTAACTCTCACTATTTTCTAATAGTCCCAGCGACCCTCTACAAGGTCACATAGGTTTGGGGTCCATTCGTGGTTCGCATTCCACTTTTGGAGTATATGGTTTGTGTTGCCCCTATCCCTATGTTTCCCCATTGCATCCTATTGTAACTATACATTGTTTGCACTGTTTTCTAAGACTATACTGCATATTTTTGCTATTGTGTATATATATCTTGTGTATATTTCCTATCCTCTCACTGAGGGTACACTCTAAGATACTTTGGCATATTGTCATAAAAATAAAGTACCTTTATTTTTAGTATAACTGTGTATTGTGTTTTCTTATGATATTGTGATTATGACACTAAGTGGTACTGTAGTAGCTTCACACGTCTCCTAGTTCAGCCTAAGCTGCTCTGCTAAGCTACCATTATCTATCAGCCTAAGCTGCTAGACACCCTATACACTAATAAGGGATAACTGGGCCTGGTGCAAGGTGCAAGTACCCCTTGGTACTCACTACAAGCCAGTCCAGCCTCCTACATTGGTTGTGCAGCGGTGGGATAAGTGCTTTGAGACTACTTACCACTGTTGTCATTGTACTTTTCATAAGAGAAAAATATACAAAACAAGGTCAGTGTATATACACATAGCCAAAAAGTTTTGCATTTCCTCTTTTCACTCTTTTCTAAGTGCTGAAAAGTACTTCTAAACTTTCAAAAAGTTCTTAAAAGTTTAAAAAGTTTTTTCTGTCTTTCCAAAAAGTTCTGAAAACTTTTTTCTCTTTGTCTATCAGATGCTAAATCTAAGACTGCATTTTCTACCATTGGAGGACATTACCAGTTTACTGTAAAGCCTTTTGGTCTGAAAAATGCACCTGCCACTTTTCAGAGGTTGGTGAACACAGTCCTGCAAGGGCTGGAAGCTTTCAGTGCAGCATATTTGGATGATATAGCTGTCTTTAGCTCCAGCTGGGATGATCACCTGGTCCACCTTTGGAAAGTTTTGGAGGCCCTGCAAAAGGCAGGCCTCACTATCAAGGCTTCAAAGTGCCAGATAGGGCAGGGTAAGGTGGTTTATCTGGGACACCTTGTTGGTGGGGAACAGATTGCACCACTTCAGGGGAAAATCCAAACTATTATTGATTGGGTTCCCCCTACCACTCAGACTCAGGTGAGAGCCTTCCTAGGCCTCACTGGGTATTACAGGAGGTTCATTAAGAACTATGGCTCCATTGCAGCCCCTCTTAATGACCTCACATCCAAGAAAATGCCTAAAAAGGTATTATGGACAGCAAACTGTCAGAAAGCTTTTGAGGAGCTGAAGCAGGCCATGTGCTCTGCACCTGTCCTGAAAAGCCCTTGTTACTCTAAAAAATTCTATGTCCAAACTGATGCATCTGAATTAGGAGTAGGGGCAGTCCTATCACAACTTAATTCTGAGGGCCAGGATCAACCTGTTGCTTTTATTAGTAGAAGGTTGACCCCTAGAGAAAAGCGTTGGTCTGCCATTGAGAGGGAGGCCTTTGCTGTGGTCTGGGCTCTGAAGAAGTTGAGGCCATACCTGTTTGGCACTCACTTCATTGTTCGGACAGACCACAAACCTCTACTTTGGCTAAAACAAATGAAAGGTGAAAATCCTAAATTGTTGAGGTGGTCCATATCCCTACAGGGAATGGACTATACAGTGGAACATAGACCTGGGAGTAGCCACTCCAATGCAGATGGACTCTCCAGATATTTCCACTTAGACAATGAAGACTCATCAGGTAATGGCTAGTCTTATTGTCCTTCGTTTGGGGGGGGGTTGTGTAGGAAAGTACCATCTTGCCTGGCATGTTACCCCCATTTTTCACTGTATATATGTTGTTTTAGTTGTATGTGTCACTGGGACCCTGGTAACCCAGGGCCCCAGTGCTCATAAGTGTGCCTGAATGTGTTACCTGTGTAGTGACTAACTGTCTCACTAAGGCTCTGCTAATCAGAACCTCAGTGGTTATGCTCTCTCATTTCTTTCCAAATTGTCACTGACAGGCTAGTGACCATTTTTACCAATTTACATTGGCTTACTGGAACACCCTTATAATTCCCTAGTATATGGTACTGAGGTACCCAGGGTATTGGGGTTCCAGGAGATCCCTATGGGCTGCAGCATTTCTTTTGCCACCCATAGGGAGCTCTGACAATTCTTACACAGGCCTGCCACTGCAGCCTGAGTGAAATAACGTCCACGTTATTTCACAGCCATTTTACACTGCACTTAAGTAACTTATAAGTCACCTATATGTCTAACCTTTACCTGGTAAAGGTTAGGTGCAAAGTTACTTAGTGTGAGGGCACCCTGGCACTAGCCAAGGTGCCCCCACATTGTTCAGAGCCAATTCACTGAACTTTGTGAGTGCGGGGACACCATTACACGCGTGCACTACATATAGGTCACTACCTATATGTAGCTTCACCATGGTAACTCCGAATATGGCCATGTAACATGTCTATGATCATGGAATTGCCCCCTCTATGCCATCCTGGCATTGTTGGTACAATTCCATGATCCCAGTGGTCTGTAGCACAGACCCTGGTACTGCCAGACTGCCCTTCCTGGGGTTTCTCTGCAGCTGCTGCTGCTGCCAACCCCTCAGACAGGCAGCTGCCCTCCTGGGGTCCAGCCAGGCCTGGCCCAGGATGGCAGAACAAAGAACTTCCTCGGAGAGAGGGTGTGACACCCTCTCCCTTTGGAAAATGGTGTGAAGGCAGGGGAGGAGTAGCCTCCCCCAGCCTCTGGAAATGCTTTGTTGGGCACAGATGTGCCCAATTCTGCATAAGCCAGTCTACACCGGTTCAGGGACCCCTTAGCCCCTGCTCTGGCGCGAAACTGGACAAAGGAAAGGGGAGTGACCACTCCCCTGACCTGCACCTCCCCTGGGAGGTGTCCAGAGCTCCTCCAGTGTGCTCCAGACCTCTGCCATCTTGGAAACAGAGGTGCTGCTGGCACACTGGACTGCTCTGAGTGGCCAGTGCCACCAGGTGACGTCAGAGACTCCTTGTGATAGGCTCCTTCAGGTGTTAGTAGCCTTTCCTCTCTCCTAGGTAGCCAAACCCTCTTTTCTGGCTATTTAGGGTCTCTGTCTCTGGGGAAATTTTAGATAACGAATGCATGAGCTCAGCCGAGTTCCTCTGCATCTCCCTCTTCACCTTCTGATAAGGAATCGACCGCTGACCGCGCTGGAAGCCTGCAAACCTGCAACATAGTAGCAAAGACGACTACTGCAACTCTGTAACGCTGATCCTGCCGCCTTCTCGACTGTTTTCCTGCTTGTGCATGCTGTGGGGGTAGTCTGCCTCCTCTCTGCACCAGAAGCTCCGAGGAAATCTCCCGTGGGTCGACGGAATCTTCCCCCTGCAACCGCAGGCACCAAAAAGCTGCATTACCGGTCCCTTGGGTCTCCTCTCAGCACGACGAGCGAGGTCCCTCGAATCCAGCGACACCGTCCTAGTGACCCCCACACTCCAGTGACTCTTCAGCCCAAGTTTGGTGGAGGTAAGTCCTTGCCTCACCTCGCTGGGCTGCATTGCTGGGAACCGCGACTTTGCAAGCTACTCCGGCCCCTGTGCACTTCCGGCGGAAATCCTTTGTGCACAGCCAAGCCTGGGTCCACGGCACTCTAACCTGCATTGCACGACTTTCTAAGTTGGTCTCCGGCGACGTGGGACTCCTTTGTGCAACTTCGGCGAGCACCGTTTCACGCATCCTCGTAGTGCCTGTTTCTGGCACTTCTCCGGGTGCTACCTGCTTCAGTGAGGGCTCCTTGTCTTGCTCGACGTCCCCTCTCTCTGCAGGTCCAATTTGCGACCTCCTGGTCCCTCCTGGGCCCCAGCAGCGTCCAAAAACGGCAAACGCACGATTTGCGTGTAGCAAGGCTTGTTGGCGTCCATCCGGCGGGAAAACACTTCTGCACGACTCTCCAAGGCGCAGGGGATCCATCCTCCAAAGGGGAAGTCTCTAGCCCTTGTCGTTCCTGCAGTATTCACAGTTCTTCAGCCTAGTAAGAGCTTCTTTGCACCAACCGCTGGCATTTCTTGGGCATCTGCCCATCTCCGAGCTGCTTGTGACTTTTGGACTTGGTCCCCTTGTTCCACAGGTACCCTCAATCAGGAATCCATCGTTGTTGCATTGCTGATTTGTGTTTTCCTTGCATTTTCCCTCTAACACGACTATTTTGTCCTTAGGGGAACTTTGGTGCACTTTGCACTCACTTTTCAGGGTCTTGGGGAGGGTTATTTTTCTAACTCTCACTATTTTCTAATAGTCCCAGCGACCCTCTACAAGGTCACATAGGTTTGGGGTCCATTCGTGGTTCGCATTCCACTTTTGGAGTATATGGTTTGTGTTGCCCCTATCCCTATGTTTCCCCATTGCATCCTATTGTAACTATACATTGTTTGCACTGTTTTCTAAGACTATACTGCATATTTTTGCTATTGTGTATATATATCTTGTGTATATTTCCTATCCTCTCACTGAGGGTACACTCTAAGATACTTTGGCATATTGTCATAAAAATAAAGTACCTTTATTTTTAGTATAACTGTGTATTGTGTTTTCTTATGATATTGTGCATATGACACTAAGTGGTACTGTAGTAGCTTCACACGTCTCCTAGTTCAGCCTAAGCTGCTCTGCTAAGCTACCATTATCTATCAGCCTAAGCTGCTAGACACCCTATACACTAATAAGGGATAACTGGGCCTGGTGCAAGGTGCAAGTACCCCTTGGTACTCACTACAAGCCAGTCCAGCCTCCTACACTTATAAGTTACTTAAGTGCAGTGTAAAATGGCTGTGAAATAACGTGGACGTTATTTCACTCAGGCTGCAGTGGCAGGCCTGTGTAAGAATTGTCAGAGCTCCCTATGGGTGGCAAAAGAAATGCTGCAGCCCATAGGGATCTCCTGGAACCCCAATACCCTGGGTACCTCAGTACCATATACTAGGGAATTATAAGGGTGTTCCAGTAAGCCAATGTAAATTGGTAAAAATGGTCACTAGCCTGTCAGTGACAATTTGGAAAGAAATGAGAGAGCATAACCACTGAGGTTCTGATTAGCAGAGCCTCAGTGAGACAGTTAGTCACTACACAGGTAACACATTCAGGCACACTTATGAGCACTGGGGCCCTGGGTTACCAGGGTCCCAGTGACACATACAACTAAAACAACATATATACAGTGAAAAATGGGGGTAACATGCCAGGCAAGATGGTACTTTCCTACAGTGGTGCAATCTGTTCCCCACCAACAAGGTGTCCCAGATAAACCACCTTACCCTACCCTATCTGCCACTTTGAAGCCTTGATATTGAGGCCTGCCTTTTGCAGGGCCTCCAAAACTTTCCATAGGTGGACCAGGTGATCATCCCAGCTGGAGCTAAAGACAGCTATATCGTCCAAATATGCTGCACTGAAAGCTTCCAGCCCTTGCAGGACTGTGTTCACCAACCTCTGAAAAGTGGCAGGTGCATTTTTCAAACCAAAAGGCATTACAGTAAACTGGTAATGTCCTCCAATGGTAGAAAATGCAGTCTTAGGTTTAGCATCTTCTGACAATTTGATCTGCCAATACCCTGCAGTCAAATCAAAAGTGCTTAGATACTTGGCAGATGCCAGTGTATCTATGAGCTCATCTGCCCTGGGTATAGGGTGAGCATCAGTTTTGGTTACCAAGTTGAGACCTCTATAGTCTACACAAAACCTCATTTCCTTCTTTCCATCTTTAGAATTGGGTTTTGGTACCAGTACCACAGGAGAAGTCCATGGACTGTCAGAGTGCTCAACCACTCCTAGTTCCAACATTTTCTGAACTTCTTGCTTTATGCAGTCCCTGACATGGTCAGGCTGCCTATAGATCTTACTTTTGACAGGTAAACTGTCTCCAGTATCTATAGTGTGCTCACACCAAGAAGTGGTGCCTGGCACAGTAGAGAAGAGTTCTGAAAATTGTCCTAGGAGATTTATGCAATTGTCTTTCTGCTCAGCAGTAAGACAATCAGCCAAAACTACCCCTTCCACAAGAGCATCTTGATCTGTGGAAGAGAAGAGATCAGGTAGAGGATCACTGTCTTCTTCCTGTCCCTCATCTGTTGCCATGAGCAGGGTGAGATCAGCCCTGTCATAGTAGGGTTTCAGGCGGTTGACATGGAGCACCCTAAGGGGACTCCTGGCAGTGCCTAAGTCAACCAAGTAGGTGACTTCACCCTTCTTTTCAACAATTGTGTGGGGACCACTCCATTTATCTTGGAGTGCTCTTGGGGCCACAGGCTCCAAGACCCACACTTTCTGCCCTGGTTGGTACTGAACCAAAACAGCCTTCTGATCATGCCATTGCTTCTGGAGCTCTTGGCTGGCCTGAAGGTTTTTACTGGCCTTTTTCATGTATTCAGCCATCCTTGATCTGAGGCCAAGTACATAGTCCACAATATCCTGCTTAGGAGCTTTTAAAGGTTGTTCCCAACCCTCCTTTACAAGTGTGAGTGGACCCCTAACAGGGTGTCCAAAAAGAAGTTCAAAGGGGCTGAAGCCCACTCCTTTCTGGGGTACCTCCCTGTAGGCAAAAAGGAGGCATGGTAGAAGGATATCCCATCTCCTGCGGAGTTTTTCAGGGAGACCCATAATCATGCCTTTGAGAGTTTTATTAAATCTCTCCACCAGTCCATTTGTTTGTGGATGATAGGGTGTTGTGAACTTGTACGTTACACCACACTCCTTCCACATGGCCTTTAAGTATGCAGACATGAAATTGCTTCCTCTGTCTGATACTACTTCCTTTGGGAAGCCCACCCTGGAAAATATTCCCAGGAGGGCCTTTGCCACTGCAGGAGCTGTAGTGGTCCTTAAAGGAATTGCTTCAGGGTATCTTGTGGCATGGTCCACTACCACCAAGATAAACCTATTGCCTGAAGCAGTAGGAGGGTCAAGGGGGCCAACTATGTCAACCCCTTCCCTTTCAAAGGGAACCCCAACCACAGGCAGTGGGATAAGGGGTGCGTTTGGGGTGCCACCTGTCTTGCCACTGGCTTGACAGGTTTCACAGGACTTACAAAATTCCTTTGTGTCCTCAGACATCCTAGGCCAATGAAACAATGGAACCAATCTGTCCCAAGTTTTCATTTGACCCAGGTGCCCAGCTAGGGGAATGTCATGTGCCAGTGTTAGGAGGAACTTTCTGTACTCTTGAGGAATCACTAATCTCCTGGCAGCTCCAGGTTTAGGATCCCTATGCTCAGTGTACAAGAGGTTGTCCTCCCAGTAAACTCTGTGAGAGTCACTGACATCCCCATTAGCCTGTTTGACAACTTGCTGTCTGAGACCCTCTAATGTGGGACAGGTTTGCTGTGCCACACTCAGCTCCTCTCTGGCAGGCCCCCCTTCACCCAAAAGCTCAGCAGTGTCTGCTTCCAGCTCCTCTGGTGTAGGTTCTGCACAGGGAGGGAATTCTTCTTCCTCAGAATTAGAATCCACTGTAGAGGGAGGGATAGTAGGAAGTGGTTTGCTTCTACTAGCCCTAGCTTTAGGGAGTACTTGGTCCATTGTTCCAGGATCCAAGCTTCCCTGTCCTTTTTGCTTTTTGGCCTGAGCCCTTGTCAAAGCAAAAATATGCCCTGGGATGCCCAGCATTGCTGCATGGGCCTCCAACTCCACATCTGACCAAGCTGATGTCTCCAAATCATTCCCTAATAGACAGTCTACAGGTAAATCTGAAGCTACCACAACTTTCTTTGGACCAGTTACCCCCCCCCCCCCAGTTGAGATTTACAACAGCCATGGGGTGGCTTTGTGTTATGTTGTGAGCATCGGTTACTTGGTACTGGTGTCCAAGTATGTGTTGTTCAGGGTGCACCAGTTTCTCAATCACCATTGTGACACTGGCACCTGTGTCCCTGTAGGCCTGGACCATTTATTAGGGTTAGTTGCTTGTACTTCTCCAAGTTATGGGGGCAAGCAACCAAAGTGGCTAAATCAATAGCCCCTTCAGAGACTAAAGTAGCCTCTGTGGTCTCCCTAATCAGACCAACCCCAACTAAATTACCAAAAGTGAGCCCAGCTACTCCCTTGGATTGGCTATTAGTAGGTTTGCTCCCACCACCACTGCTATTAGTAGGGACACTAGGGCCCATATTTATACTTTTTGACGCTAAACTGCGCTAACGCAGTTTAGCGTCAAAAAGTTTTGCGCCGGCTAACGCCATTCTGAAGCGCCATGCGGGCGCCGTATTTATTGAATGGCGTTAGCCGGCGCAAGCAGACCGGCGCTGCCTGGTGTGCGCGAGAAAAACCACGTACACCAGGCAGCGCCGGCGTAGGGGGAAAATGGCGCATGGGCGTCTTAAAATGGGGCAAGTCAGGTTACGTCGAAAAAATCGTCGTAACCCGACTTGCGCCATTTATTTTCGACGCCCATCCCCCATCAACATGACTCCTATCATTGTAAAGATAGGAGTCATGCCCCCTTGCCCAATGGCCATGCCCAGGGGACTTCTGTCCCCTGGGCATGGTCATTGGGCATAGTGGCATGTAGGGGGGCACAAATCAGGCCCCCCTATGCCAAAAAAAATTATTAAAAAAAAATAAAAAAATACTTACCTGAATGTCCCTGGGGTGGGTCCCTCCAGCCTTGGGTGTCCTCCTGGGGTGGGCAAGGGTGGCAGGGGGGGTCCCTGGGGGCAGGGGAGGGCACTGTGGGCTCATTTTGAGCCCACTTGTCCCTTAACGCCATGCCTGACCCAGGCGTTAAAAAGCGGCGCAAATGCGCCGTTTTTAGCCACGCCCACTCCCGGGCGTCTCTTTTGCCCGGGAGTATAAATACCACGTAAAGGCCTGGGAGTCATTTTTTAGACGGGAACGCCTCCCTTGCATATCATTAACGCAAGGAAGGGGTTCACGCTAAAAAATGACGCACATTCCGGGAACTTTGGCGCTAGACGCCTCTAACGCCATAGTATAAATATGGCGTTAGTTGGCGTTAGTTTAGCGTCGAATTTGCGTCGAAAAAAACGACGCAAATTCGGCGCAACCAGAGTATAAATACGGCCCTAGGTGTAGCAGTAGGGGTTGTAGTGGTAGGAGCTGTGGTGCCTTTCTTTGGACAACTGGGATCTGTTGTCCAATGGCCTTTTATTTTACATAAATAGCACCATGGTTTCTTTTCCTTGTTCTGATTAAAGGAGGATTTGGACCCACCACCCCCACCAGAGTGTTTTTGTGGGCCTGATGAAGACTCATTTTTAGATTTGTCCCCACCCTTGTCAGAAGACTTACCATCCTTCTTTTTGTTGCCATCTTTGTCACCCCCTGTATGAACTTTTCTGTTCACTCTTGTTCTGACCCATTTGTCTGCCTTCTTTCCCAATTCTTGGGGAGAGGTCAGATCAGAGTCCACCAAGTACTGGTGCAACAAATCAGACACACAATTATTAAGAATATGCTCTCTCAGGATCAAGTTATACAGGCTTTCATAATCAGTAACTTTACTGCCATGTAACCACCCCTCCAAGGACTTCACTGCCTGGTCAATGAAATCAACCCAGTCTTGTGAAGACTCCTTTTTGGTCTCTCTGAACTTTATCCTGTACTGTTCAGTGGTTAAGCCATAACCATCCAGGAGTGCATTCTTAAGAACTTGGAAATTATTGGCATCATTTTCTTTCACAGTAAGGAGCCTATCCCTACCTTTTCCACTAAATGATAGCCATAGGATAGCAGCCCACTGCCTTTGAGGGACATCCTGTACAACACAGGCCCTCTCAAGTGCAGCAAACCACTTGTTAATGTCATCCCCCTCCTTATAAGGGGGAACTATCTTGTGCAGATTCCTGGAATCATGCTCTTTTGCAGGATGACTATGGGGAATACTGCTGCTGCCACCATGGGTATCTAAACCCAACTTCTGTCTTTCCTTCTCTAATTCAAAAGACTGTCTATCCAAATCCAGCTGTTGCTTTTTAAGCTTCAGTCTGGTTTGTTCCACCCTCAACTTATTGAGTTCCCTCTCTAACATTCTGTCATCAGGGTTGGTGGGAGGGACATTTCTAGAAACAGAGCTATGATGGGAATGAACAGAAGGAGACCTGTCCCTTACAGAAGCCAACTTAACAGCTTGGTTTACAGAAACATTACTACCAGTATGGTGAGAATAAATGCTTTTGCTATGATGTGAGACAACACTATTTATTTGGTGTGGCTCATCATCATTACCATCTATGCTAGATTGTCTAGTAATGGGCAGGCTAGGAAGTTTCTTTCCTGAATCTTTTCCTGGGGGAGTCCCTGAATCAGATTGGGAACTATTAGGTACTTTTTCAACAGATGGGGCACCTATGGCCTTATCCTGTTCTCTAAGCATGTTAATTAACAGTTCCAAGGCAGGATTCTTCCCTACACTTAAACCTCTCTCTATACAGAGACTCCTTGCTCTTTTCCAGCTAAGGTTGTCATATGCAAGTTTGGACAGATCAACACTTTGGCCTGTGCCAGACATTTTTTAGAGAGAGTTAAAGTGATAGAGAAAGAGACAAAAGTTTTCAGAACTTTTTGGAAAGACAGAAAAAAACTTTTTAAACTTTTAAGAACTTTTTGAAAGTTTAGGAGTACTTTTCAGCACTTAGAAAAGAGTGAAAAGAGGAAATGCAAAACTTTTTGGCTATGTGTATATACACTGACCTTGTTTTGTATATTTTTCTCTTATGAAAAGTACAATGACAAGAGTGGTAAGTAGTCTCAAGCACTTATCCCACCACTGCACAACCAATGTAGGAGGCTGGACTGGCTTGTAGTGAGTACCAAGGGGTACTTGCACCTTGCACCAGACCCAGTTATCCCTTATTAGTGTATAGGGTGTCTAGCAGCTTAGGCTGATAGATAATGGTAGCTTAGCAGAGCAGCTTAGGCTGAACTAGGAGGCGTGTGAAGCTACTACAGTACCACTTAGTGTCATATGCACAATATCATAAGAAAACACAATACACAGTTATACTAAAAATAAAGGTACTTTATTTTTATGACAATATGCCAAAGTATCTTAGAGTGTACCCTCAGTAAGAGGATAGGAAATATACACAAGATATATATACACAATAGCAAAAATATGCAGTATAGTCTTAAAAAACAGTGCAAACAATGTATAGTTACAATAGGATGCAATGGGGAAACATAGGGATAGGGGCAACACAAACCATATACTCCAAAAGTGGAATGCGAACCACGAATGGACCCCAAACCTATGTGACCTTGTAGAGGGTCGCTGGGACTATTAGAAAATAGTGAGAGTTAGAAAAATAACCCTCCCCAAGACCCTGAAAAGTGAGTGCAAAGTGCACTAAAGTTCCCCTAAGGACAAAATAGTCGTGTTAGAGGAATAATGCAGGAAAGACACAAACCAGCAATGCAACGACTGTGGATTTCCAATCTAGGGTACCTGTGGAACAAGGGGACCAAGTCCAAAAGTCACAAGCAAGTCGGAGATGGGCAGATGCCCAGGAAATGCCAGCTGCGGGTGCAAAGAAGCTTCTACTGGACAGAAGAAGCTGAGGTTTCTGCAGGAACGAAAAGGGCTAGAGACTTCCCCTTTGGTGGACGGATCCCGTCGCCGTGGAGAGTCGTGCAGAAGTGTTTTCCCGTCGAAAGAACGCCAACAAGCCTTGCTAGCTGCAAATCGTTCATTTGGCGTTTTTGGACGCTGCTGGGGCCCAGGAGGGACCAGGAGGTCGCAAATTGGACCTGAAGAGAGAGGGGACGTCGAGCAAGACAAAGAGCCCTCACTGAAGCAGGTAGCACCCGGAGAAGGGCCAGAAACAGGCACTACGAGGATGCGTGAAACGGTGCTCGCCGAAGTTGCACAAAGGAGTCCCACGTCGCCGGAGACCAACTTAGAAAGTCGTGCAATGCAGGTTAGAGTGCCGTGGACCCAGGCTTGGCTGTGCACAAAGGATTTCCGCTGGAAGTGCACAGGGGCCGGAGTAGCTGCAAAGTCGCGGTTCCCAGCGAGGTGAGGCAAGGACTTACCTCCACCAAACTTGGGCTGAAGAGTCACTGGACTGTGGGGGTCACTTGGACAGTGTCGCTGGATTCGAGGGACCTCGCTCGTCGTGCTGAGAGGAGACCCAAGGGACCGGTAATGCAGCTTTTTGGTGTCTGCGGTTGCAGGGGGAAGATTCCGTCGACCCACGGGAGATTTCTTCGGAGCTTCTGGTGCAGAGAGGAGGCAGACTACCCCCACAGCATGCACAAGCAGGAAAACAGTCGAGAAGGCGGCAGGATCAGCGTTACAGAGTTGCAGTAGTCGTCTTTGCTACTATGTTGCAGGTTTGCAGGCTTCCAGCGCGGTCAGCAGTCGGTTCCTTATCAGAAGGTGAAGAGAGAGATGCAGAGGAACTCGGATGAGCTCTTGCATTCGTTATCTAAAGTTTCCCCAAAGACAGAGACCCTAAATAGCCAGAAAAGAGGGTTTGGCTACCTAGGAGAGAGGATAGGCTAGCAACACCTGAAGGAGCCTATCACAAGGAGTCTCTGACGTCACCTGGTGGCACTGGCCACTCAGAGCAGTCCAGTGTGCCAGCAGCACCTCTGTTTCCAAGATGGCAGAGGTCTGGAGCACACTGGAGGAGCTCTGGACACCTCCCAGGGGAGGTGCAGGTCAGGGGAGTGGTCACTCCCCTTTCCTTTGTCCAGTTTCGCGCCAGAGCAGGGGCTAAGGGGTCCCTGAACCGGTGTAGACTGGCTTATGCAGAATTGGGCACATCTGTGCCCAAGAAAGCATTTCCAGAGGCTGGGGGAGGCTACTCCTCCCCTGCCTTCACACCATTTTCCAAAGGGAGAGGGTGTCACACCCTCTCTCAGAGGAAGTTCTTTGTTCTGCCATCCTGGGCCAGGCCTGGCTGGACCCCAGGAGGGCAGCTGCCTGTCTGAGGGGTTGGCAGTTGCAGCAGCTGCAGTGAAACCCCAGGAAGGGCAGTTTGGCAGTACCAGGGTCTGTGCTACAGACCACTGGGATCATGGGATTGTGCCAAATATGCCAGGATGGCATAGAGGGGGCAATTCCATGATCATAGACATGTTACATGGCCATATTCGGAGTTACCATTGTGAAGCTACATATAGGTAGTGACCTATATGTAGTGCACGCGTGTAATGGTGTCCCCGCACTCACAAAGTTCAGGGAATTGGCTCTGAACAATGTGGGGGCACCTTGGCTAGTGCCAGGGTGCCCTCACACTAAGTAACTTTGCACCTAACATTTACCAGGTAAAGGTTAGACATATAGGTGACTTATAAGTTACTTAAGTGCAGTGTAAAATGGCTGTGAAATAACGTGGACGTTATTTCACTCAGGCTGCAGTGGCAGGCCTGTGTAAGAATTGTCAGAGCTCCCTATGGGTGGCAAAAGAAATGCTGCAGCCCATAGGGATCTCCTGGAACCCCAATACCCTGGGTACCTCAGTACCATATACTAGGGAATTATAAGGGTGTTCCAGTAAGCCAATGTAAATTGGTAAAATTGGTCACTAGCCTGTTAGTGACAATTTGAAAGTAATGAGAGAGCATAACCACTGAGGTTCTGGTTAGCAGAGCCTCAGTGAGACAGTTAGGCACCACACAGGGAACATATACATGCACACCTATGAGCACTGGGGCCCTGTGTGACAGGGTCCCAGTGACACATACATATAGGCCACAAACCTATGAGCACTGGGGTCCTGACCAGCAGGATCCCAGTGACACATAACAAACATACTGAAAACATAGTGTTTTCACTATGAGCACTGAGGCCTGGCTATCAGGATCCCAGTGAGACAGTGAAAACAGTGACAAACACCCTGACATACACTCACAAACAGGCCAAAAGTGGGGGTAACAAGGCTAGAAAGAGGCTACCTTCTCACACAACCCCCCCCCCAAACGAAGGACAATAAGGCTAACCTTGGCCAGTTGAGACTTTATTGTCTAAGTGGTGATAAGTAGAGAGTAGCTCTGCAATAGACTGGTTACTCCCTTTATCATCCACTATATGGTTACTTCCCTGTGGGGATGTAAACCACCCTGTTTGAAGTTTTTTAGCTAAGCAACAATGTGAAGATGTATTTTCAGAGTTTCTATCAGTAAGTTTTAGTTTAGAGCAGTGGGAATTGTCCACTGAACCTATTTGTAGTGATGGAAATGCCAGACAGGGATGCTGTCTCAGAAAAGCCATAGCTGGGCAAAAACTTTGTCCATCTGGCTGGAAGAGAGAACAGGGACGCTGTTTCTCTTGAGTTGGAGCAGGGCAGGGATGCTGTCCTATGAGCTCCACACTAGGGCAGGGATGCTGTCCTAAGTGTTGTGAGGTAGTGCAGGGTTTCTGCACTAAAGTTTCTCTGGGAGGGTTGGAGGGATGCTCCATGTTAACTAAAATGGTGCTGTTTTTCTCACCAATGTTAGTTATCCCACAGAGAGGTACTTCCACCTCAGGGAGTCCAGCTTTGCCAGCTGATGATTCCCTTGGAACAGGTGCCACCCCAGGAGAGGTTTCTCCCACCACAGGAATGGTATCCTGAATGGTAGGGTGGTTAGGGGATACTGTGATACCCTTTTTACCTGTTGATGGAGAGGGATCCTGAGTTTTCAGGCCTTCTCTCCTTTGCTTTTTCATTTCACTTGAAATGAGAGGGAACAATTCCTCAGGGATGCCCAGCATGGCTGCATGGGCATAAAACTCTACATCAGCCCAACCTGAGGCCTCTAGGTCATTACCTAAGAGACAGTCTACAGGTAAGCTAGGTGATACCACCACCTGCTTAGGGCCAGTAACTCCACCCCAACTAAACTGAATTATAGCTAAGGGAAGAAACTTAGTGGAGTTATGGACATCAATAATCTTATACTGTTGTCCAATGATGTGTTGATCAGGGTGCACTAGGTTTTCAGTCACCAAAGTGAAACTGGCACCTGTGTCCCTGTAGGCCAAGGCCTCAACACCATTTATTGAAACTGTCTGCCTGTACTTATCCATTGTAAGGGGACAAGCAGCCAGTGTGGCAAGGCCAATGCTACTAGGTGTGACAGAAACTGTCTTGGGACTGATTACATCAGTTTCCACTATGGACCCATAAGTGAACCCAACTACACCCTTTGCTTGACTGTTGCCAGCAGTCCCACCACTAGTACCACTACTGCTAGGGGCACTAGAGCTTGATGTATTAGTGGTGGTAAGCTCAGGGGGTTTACCTGGACAGGACTTATCCCCTGGCCTATGGCCTCTATTTTTACACACAAAGCACCAAGGCTTTTTAATGTGTGCAGGTTGGGAAGAAGAGGAAGAATTTGTTTTATCCCCACCCTCTGAAGAGTGTTTAAGATTTGAAGTGGGATCTTTGGTTTTACCCTTATCCCCATGCTTATCTTGAGATTTTTCACCATCTTTCTTCTTATTGCCATCTTTGTCACCCCCTGTATGAACTTTTCTGTTCACCCTTGTTCTGACCCATTTGTCTGCCTTCTCTGTCACCCCCTGTATGAACTTTTCTGTTCACTCTTGTTCTGACCCATTTGTCTGCCTTCTTTCCCAATTCTTGGGGAGAGGTCAGATCAGAGTCCACCAAGTACTGGTGCAACAAATCAGACACACAATTATTAAGAATATGCTCTCTCAGGATCAAGTTATACAGGCTGTCATAATCAGTAACTTTACTGCCATGTAACCACCCCTCCAAGGCCTTCACTGCCTGGTCAATGAAATCAACCCAGTCTTGTGAAGACTCCTTTTTGGTCTCTCTGAACTTTATCCTGTACTGTTCAGTGGTTAAGCCATAACCATCCAGGAGTGCATTCTTAAGAACTTGGAAATTATTAGCATCATTTTATTTCACAGTAAGGAGCCTATCCCTACCTTTTCCACTAAATGATAGCCATAGGATAGCAGCCCACTGCCTTTGAGGGACATCCTGTACAACACAGGCCCTCTCAAGTGCAGCAAACCACTTGTTAATGTCATCCCCCTCCTTGTAAGGGGGAACTATCTTGTGCAGATTCCTGGAATCATGCTCTTTTGCAGGATGACTATGGGGAATACTGCTGCTGCCACCATGGGTATCTAAACCCAACTTCTGTCTTTCCTTCTCTAATTCAAAAGACTGTCTATCCAAATCCAGCTGTTGCTTTTTAAGCTTCAGTCTGGTTTGTTCCACCCTCAACTTATTGAGTTCCCTCTCTAACATTCTGTCATCAGGGTTGGTGGGAGGGACATTTCTAGAAACAGAGCTATGATGGGAATGAACAGAAGGAGACCTGTCCCTTACAGAAGCCAACTTAACAGCTTGGTTTACAGAAACATTACTACCAGTATGGTGAGAATAAATGCTTTTGCTATGATGTGAGACAACACTATTTATTTGGTGTGGCTCATCATCATTACCATCTATGCTAGATTGTCTAGTAATGGGCAGGCTAGGAAGTTTCTTCCCTGAATCTTTTCCTGGGGGAGTCCCTGAATCAGATTGGGAACTATTAGGTACTTTTTCAACAGATGGGGCACCTATGGCCTTATCCTGTTCTCTAAGCATGTTAAGTAACAGTTCCAAGGCAGGATTCTTCCCTACACTCAAACCTCTCTCTATACAGAGACTCCTTGCTCTTTTCCAGCTAAGGTTGTCATATGCAAGTTTGGACAGATCAACACTTTGGCCTGTGCCAGACATTTTTTAGAGAGAGTTAAAGTGATAGAAAAAGAGAAAAAAGTTTTCAGAACTTTTTGGAAAGACAGAAAAAACTTTTTAAACTTTTTAGAACTTTTTGAAAGTTTAGAAGTACTTTTCAGCACTTAGAAAAGAGTGAAAAGAGGAAATGCAAAACTTTTTGGCTATGTGTATATACACTGACCTTGTTTTGTATATTTTTCTCTTATGAAAAGTACAATGACAAGAGTGGTAAGTAGTCTCCAGCACTTATCCCACCACTGCACAACCAATGTAGGAGGCTGGACTGGCTTGTAGTGAGTACCAAGGGGTACTTGCACCTTGCACCAGGCCCAGTTATCCCTTATTAGTGTATAGGGTGTCTAGCAGCTTAGGCTGATAGATAATGGTAGCTTAGCAGAGCAGCTTAGGCTGAACTAGGAGACGTGTGAAGCTACTACAGTACCACTTAGTGTCATATGCACAATATCATAAGAAAACACAATACACAGTTATACTAAAAATAAAGGTACTTTATTTTTATGACAATATGCCAAAGTATCTTAGAGTGTACCCTCAGTGAGAGGATAGGAAATATACACAAGATATATATACACAATAGCAAAAATATGCAGTATAGTCTTAGAAAACAGTGCAAACAATGTATAGTTACAATAGGATGCAATGGGGAAACATAGGGATAGGGGCAACACAAACCATATACTCCAAAAGTGGAATGCGAACCACGAATGGACCCCAAACCTATGTGACCTTGTAGAGGGTCGCTGGGACTATTAGAAAATAGTGAGAGTTAGAAAAATAACCCTCCCCAAGACCCTGAAAAGTGAGTGCAAAGTGCACTAAAGTTCCCCTAAGGACAAAATAGTCGTGTTAGAGGAATAATGCAGGAAAGACACAAACCAGCAATGCAACGACTGTGGATTTCCAATCTAGGGTACCTGTGGAACAAGGGGACCAAGTCCAAAAGTCACAAGCAAGTCGGAGATGGGCAGATGCCCAGGAAATGCCAGCTGCGGGTGCAAAGAAGCTTCTACTGGACAGAAGAAGCTGAGGTTTCTGCAGGAACGAAAAGGGCTAGAGACTTCCCCTTTGGTGGACGGATCCCTCTTGCCGTGGAGAGTCGTGCAGAAGTGCTTTCCCGCCGAAAGAACGCCAACAAGCCTTGCTAGCTGCAAATCGTTCATTTGGCGTTTTTGGACGCTGCTGGGGCCCAGGAGGGACCAGGAGATCGCAAATTGGACCTGAAGAGAGAGGGGACGTCGAGCAAGACAAAGAGCCCTCACTGAAGCAGGTAGCACCCGGAGAAGTGCCAGAAACAGGCACTACGACGATGCGTGAAACGGTGCTCGCCGAAGTTGCACAAAGGAGTCCTTCGTCGCCGGAGACCAACTTAGAAAGTCGTGCAATGCAGGTTAGAGTGCTGTGGACCCAGGCTTGGCTGTGCACAAAGGATTTCCGCCGGAAGTGCACAGGGGCCGGAGTAGCTGCAAAGTCGCGGTTCCCAGCAATGCAGCCCAGCGAGGTGAGGCAAGGACTTACCTCCACCAAACTTGGGCTGAAGAGTCACTGGACTGTGGGGGTCACTTGGACAGTGTCGCTGGATTCGAGGGACCTCGCTCGTCGTGCTGAGAGGAGACCCAAGGGACCTTTAATGCAGCTTTTTGGTGCCTGCGGTTGCAGGGGGAAGATTCCGTCGACCCACGGGAGATTTCTTCGGAGCTTCTGGTGCAGAGAGGAGGCAGACTACCCCCACAGCATGCACAAGCAGGAAAACAGTCGAGAAGGCGGCAGGATCAGCGTTACAGAGTTGCAGTAGTCGTCTTTGCTACTATGTTGCAGGTTTGCAGGCTTCCAGCGTGGTCAGCAGTCGGTTCCTTATCAGAAGGTGAAGAGAGAGATGCAGAGGAACTCGGATGAGCTCTTGCATTCGTTATCTAAAGTTTCCCCAGAGACAGAGACCCTAAATAGCCAGAAAAGAGGGTTTGGCTACCTAGGAGAGAGGATAGGCTAGCAACACCTGAAGGAGCCTATCACAAGGAGTCTCTGACGTCACCTGGTGGCACTGGCCACTCAGAGCAGTCCAGTGTGCCAGCAGCACCTCTGTTTCCAAGATGGCAGAGGTCTGGAGCACACTGGAGGAGCTCTGGACACCTCCCAGGGGAGGTGCAGGTCAGGGGAGTGGTCACTCCCCTTTCCTTTGTCCAGTTTCGTGCCAGAGCAGGGGCTAAGGGGTCCCTGAACCGGTGTAGACTGGCTTATGCAGAATTGGGCACATCTGTGCCCAAGAAAGCATTTCCAGAGGCTGGGGGAGGCTACTCCTCCCCTGCCTTCACACCATTTTCCAAAGGGAGAGGGTGTCACACCCTCTCTCAGAGGAAGTTCTTTGTTCTGCCATCCTGGGCCAGGCCTGGCTGGACCCCAGGAGGGCAGCTGCCTGTCTGAGGGGTTGGCAGTAGCAGCAGCTGCAGTGAAACCCCAGGAAGGGCAGTTTGGCAGTACCAGGGTCTGTGCTACAGACCACTGGGATCATGGGATTGTGCCAAATATGCCAGGATGGCATAGAGGGGGCAATTCCATGATCATAGACATGTTACATGGCCATATTCGGAGTTACCATTGTGAAGCTACATATAGGTAGTGACCTATATGTAGTGCACGCGTGTAATGGTGTCCCCGCACTCACAAAGTTCAGGGAATTGGCTCTGAACAATGTGGGGGCACCTTGGCTAGTGCCAGGGTGCCCTCACACTAAGTAACTTTGCACCTAACATTTACCAGGTAAAGGTTAGACATATAGGTGACTTATAAGTTACTTAAGTGCAGTGTAAAATGGCTGTGAAATAACGTGGACGTTATTTCACTCAGGCTGCAGTGGCAGGCCTGTGTAAGAATTGTCAGAGCTCCCTATGGGTGGCAAAAGAAATGCTGCAGCCCATAGGGATCTCCTGGAACCCCAATACCCTGGGTACCTCAGTACCATATACTAGGGAATTATAAGGGTGTTCCAGTAAGCCAATGTAAATTGGTAAAATTGGTCACTAGCCTGTTAGTGACAATTTGAAAGTAATGAGAGAGCATAACCACTGAGGTTCTGGTTAGCAGAGCCTCAGTGAGACAGTTAGGCACCACACAGGGAACATATACATGCACACCTATGAGCACTGGGGCCCTGTGTGACAGGGTCCCAGTGACACATACATATAGGCCACAAACCTATGAGCACTGGGGTCCTGACCAGCAGTATCCCAGTGACACATAACAAACATACTGAAAACATAGTGTTTTCACTATGAGCACTGAGGCCTGGCTATCAGGATCCCAGTGAGACAGTGAAAACAGTGACAAACGCCCTGACATACACTCACAAACAGGCCAAAAGTGGGGGTAACAAGGCTAGAAAGAGGCTACCTTCTCACAGTCTCACTCTATGCTGCGTCACTCTACGCTGTGTCACTCTATTCTGTGTCACTCTACTCTGTGTCACCCTTCTCTGTGTCACTCTACTCTGTGCCACTCTACTGTGTGTCACTCTACTCTGTGCCACTCTACTCTGCGCCACTCTACTCTGCGCCACTCTACTCTGCGTCACTCTACTCTGTGCCACTCTACTCTGCGCCACTCTACTCTGTGTCATCCTCCTCTGTGTCACTCTCCTCTGTGTCACTCTACTCTCTCTCACTCTACTCTGTCTCACTCTACGCTGCGTCACTCTCCTCTGCGTCACTCTCCTCTGCGTCACTCCACTCTGTCTCACTCTACGCTGCACCACCCTCCTCTGTGTCACTCCACTCTGTCTCACTCCACTCTGCATCACTCTACTCTGTGTCACTCTCCTCTGTGTCACCCTCCTCTGTGTCACCCTCCTCTTTGTCACTCTCCTCTGTGTCACTTTACTCTGTGTCACTTTACTCTGTCTCACTCCACTCTGCATCACTCAACTCTGTGCCACTCCACTCTGTGTCACCCTCCTCTGTGTCACTCTACTCTGTGTCACTCTACGCTGCTTCACACTACTCTGTTCCACTCTACTCTGTGTCACTCTACGCTGCGTTACTCTACTCTGTGTCACTCTACTCTGTGTCACTCTATGCTGCATCCCTCTACTCTGAGTACCTCTACTCTGTCTCACTCTACGTTGCGTCACTCTACTCTGTCTCACTCTACTCTGTGTCACTCTACTCTGTATCACTCTACGCTGCATCACTCTACGCTGCGTCACTCTAATCTGTGTCACTCTACTCTGTGTCACCCTCCTCTGTGTCACTCTACTCTGTGCCACTCTACTCTGCGCCACTCTACTCTGCGCCACTCTACTCTGTGTCACTCTACTCTGCTCCACTCTACTCTGCGGCACTCTACTCTGTGTCACTCTACTCTGTGTCACTCTATGCTGTGTCACTCTACTCTGCGTCACTCCACTCTGTCTCGCTCTATGCTGCATCACTCTACTTTGTGTCACTCTACTCTATGTCACCCTCCTCTGTGTCACCCTCCTCTGTGTCACTCTCCTCTGTGTCACTCTATGCTGCGTCACTCTACTCTTTGTCACTCTACTCTTTCTCACTCTACGCTGCGTCACTCTACTCTGCGTCACTCCACTCTGTCTCACTCTACGCTGCATCACTCTACTCTGTGTCACTCTCCTCTGTGTCACCCTCCTCTGTGTCACTCTCCTCTGTGTCACTCTACTCTGTGTCACTCTACGCTGCATCACTCTACTCTGTGTCACTCTACTCTTTATCAATCTACGCTGCGCCACTCTACGCTGCGTCACTCTACTCTGTCTCACTCTACTCTGCGTCACTCTACTCTGTGTCACTCTGCTCTGTGTCACTCTACTCCATGTCACCCTCCTCTGTGCCACTCTACTCTGTCACTCTACGCTGCTTCACTCTACTCTGTGTCACTCTACTCTGTGTTACTCTACGCTGCGTAACTACTCTGTGCCACTCGACTCTGCGTCACTCTACGCTGCATCACTCTACTATGCGTCACTCTACGCTGCATCACTCTACTCTGTGCCACTCTACTATGTTCCACTCTACTCTGCGTCACTCTACGCTGCATCACTCTACTCTGTGTCACTCTACTCTGTGCCACTCTGCTCTGCGTCACTCTACGCTGCATCACTCTACTCTGCATCACTCTACTCTGCGCCACTCTACTCTGTGTCACTCTACTCTGTGCCACTCTACGCTGCATCACTCTACTCTGTGCCACTCTATGCTGCATCACTCTACTCGGTGCCACTCTACTCTGTGTCACTCTACTCTGTGCCACTCTACTCTGCGCCACTCTACTCTGTGTCACTCTACGCTGCATCACTCTACTCTGCGTCACTCTACTTTGTGCCACTCTACGCTGCATCACTCTACTCTGCGCCACTCTACTCTGTGTCACTCTTCGCTGTGTCACTCTACGCTGCGTCATTCTACTCTGTGCCACTGCACTCTGTGCCACTCTACGCTGCATCACTCTATGCTGTGCTACTCTACTCTGTGCCACTCTACTCTGCGCCACTCTACTCTGCGTCACTCTACTCCGCACCACTCTACTCTGTGTGACTCTACTCTGCGTCACTCCACTTTGCGCCACTCTACTCTGTGACACTCTACTCTGTGCCACTCTACTCTACGCCACTCCACTCTGTGTCACTCTACTCTGCGCCAGTCTACTCTGTGACACTCTACTCTGTGCCACTCCACTCTACGGCAGTCCACTCTGTGTCACTCTACTCTGCGCCACTCTACTCTGCGTCACTCTACGCTGCATCACTCTGCTCTGCGCCACTCTACTCTGCGCCACTCTACTCTGTGTCACTCTACTCTGCGTCACCCTCCTCTGTGTCACTCTACTCTGTGTCACTCTCCTCTGTGCCACTCTACTCTGTGTCACTCTACTCTGTGCCACTCTACTCTGTGCCACTCTAAGCTGCAACACTCTACTCTGTGCCACTCTACTCTGTGTCACTCTACTCTGTGCCACTCTACGCTGCATCACTCTACTCTGCGTCACTCTACTCTGTGCCACTTTACGCTGTATCACTCTACTCTGTGCCACTCTACTCTGAACCACTCTACTCTGTGCCACTCTACGCTGCATCACTGTACTCTGCGTCACTCTACTTTGTGCCACTCTATGCTGCATCACTCTACTCTGTGTCACTCTACGCTGCGTCCTTCTACTCTGAGCCACTCTACTCTACGCCACTCCACGCTGTGTCACTCTACTCTGTGCCACTCTACGCTGCATCACTCTACGCTGTGCCACATCTACTCTGTGTCTCTCTACGCTGTATCACTCTACTCTGCGCCACTCTACTCTGTGCCACTCCACTCTGTGCCACTCCACTCTACGCAACTCCACTCTGTGTCACTCTACTCTGCGCCACTCTACTCTGTGTCACTCCACGCTGCATCACTCTACTCTGCGCCACTCTACTCTGCGCCACTCTACTCTGTGTCACTCTACTCTGTGTCACTCCACTCTGCGCCACTCTACGCTGCATCACTCTACTCTGTGTCACTCTACACTGTGTCACTCTACTCTGTGACACTCTACTCTGTGCCAATCTACGCTGCGTCACTCTACGCTGCATCACTCTACTCTGCGCCACTCTACTCTGCGCCACTCTACTCTGCGTCACTCTACGCTGCATCACTCTACTGTGTGCCACTCTACTCTGTGCCACTCTACTCTGTGTCACTCTACTCTGTGCCACTCTACGCTGCATCACTCTACTCTGTGCCACTCTACTCTGTGCCACTCTACTCGGTGCCACTCTACTCTGTGTCACTCTACTCTCTGCCACTCTACGCTGCATCACTCTTCTCTGCGTCACTCTTCTCTGCGTCACTCTACTCTGTGCCACTCTACGCTGCATCACTCTACTCTGTGCCACTCTACTCTGCGCCACTCTACTCTGTGCCACTCTACGCTGCATCACTCTACTCTGCGTCACTCTACTTTGTGCCACTCTACGCTGCATCACTCTACTCTGTGTCACCCTTCGCTGTGTCACTCTACGCTGCGTCATTCTACTCTGTGCCACTCTACTCTACGCCACTCCACGCTGCGTCACTCTACTCTGTGCCACTGCACTCTGTGCCACTCTACGCTGCATCACTCTACGCTGTGCCACTCTACTCTGTGCCACTCTACTCTGCGCCACTCTACTCTGCGTCACTCTACTCTGTGCCAGTCTACTCTGTGTCTCTCTACGCTGCATCACTCTACTCTGCGTCACTCCACTCTGCGCCACTCTACTCTGTGTCACTCTACTCCGTGCCACTCTACTCTGTGCCACTCTACTCTACGCCACTCCACTCCACTCTTTGTCACTCTACTCTGCGCCACTCTACTCTGTGTCACTCTACTCTGCGTCACTCCACTCTGCGCCTCTCTACTCTGTGACACTCTACTCTGTGCCACTCCACTCTACGCCAGTCCACTCTGTGTCACTCTGCTCTGCACCACTCTACTCTGCGTCACTCTACACTGCATCACTCTACTCTGCGCCACTCTACTCTGCGCCACTCTACTCTGTGTCACTCTACGCTGCATCACTCTACTCTGCGCCACTCTAGGCTGCATCACTCTACTCTGCGCCACTCTGTTCTGCGCCACTCTACTCTGTGCCACTCTACGCTGCATCACTCTACTCTGCGTCACTCTACTCTGTGCCACTCTACGCTGTATCACTCTGCTCTGTGCCACTCTACTCTGCACCACTCTACTCTGTGCCACTCTACGCTGCATCACTGTACTCTGCGTCACTCTACTCTGTGCCACTCTACGCTGCATCACTCTACTCTGTGTCACTCTACTCTGTGTCACCCTTCTCTGTGTCACTCTACGCTGCGTCCTTCTACTCTGTGCCACTCTACTCTACGCCACTCCACGCTGCGTCACTCTACTCTGTGCCACTCTACGCTGCATCACTCTACGCTGTGCCACTCTACTCTGTACCACATCTACTCTGTGTCTCTCTACGCTGTATCACTCTACTCTGCACCACTCTACTCTGTGCCACTCTACTCTGCGTCACTCTACTCTGTGTCACTCTACTCTGTGTCACTCTACTCTGCGTCACTCTACTCTGTGCCACTCTACGCTGCATCACTCTACTCTGTGCCACTCTACTCTGCGCCACTCTACTCGGTGCCACTCTACGCTGCATCACTCTACTCTACGCCACTCTATGCTGCATTACTCTACTCTGTGCCACTCTACTCTGCGTCACTCTACTCTGTGTCACTCTACTCTGTGTCACTCTACGCTGCGTCACTCTACTCTGCGTCACTCCACTCTGTGCCACTCTACTCTGCTCCACTCTACTCTGCGTCACTCTACTCTGCATCACTCTACGCTGCGTCACTCTACTCTGCGCCACTCTACTCTGCGTCACTCTACTCTGCGCCACTCTAGTCTGCGCCACTCTACGCTGCATCACTCTACTCTGCGCCACTCTACGCTGCATTACTCTACTCTGTGCCACTCTACTCTGTGCCACTGTACTCTGTGCCACTGTAATCTGAATCACTCTACTCTGCGCCACTCAGCATCACACTACTCTGCGCCACTCTACTCTGTGCCACTCTACGCAGCATCACTCTTTTCTGCGCCACTCTACTCCGTGCCACTCTATGCTGCATCACTCTACTGTGTGCCACTCTACTCTGTGCCACTCTACGCTGTATCACTCTACTCTATGTCATTCTACTCTGTGCTACTCTACGCTGCAGCACTCTACTCTGTGTCACTCTACGCTGCAGCACTCTATTCTACGCCACTCCACTCTGTGTCACTCTACTCTGTGCCACTGCAGTCTGTGCCGCTCTACGCTGCATCTCTCTACTCTGTGCCACTCTACTCTGTGCTAGTCTACGCTGCACCACTCTACTCTGTGTCACTCTACTTTGTGCCACTCTACGCTGCATCACTCTATTCTGTGTCACTCTACGCTGCAGCACTCTACTGTACGCCACTCCACTCTGTGTCACTGCACTCTGTGCCACTATACACTGTATCACTCTACGCTGTGCCACTCTACTCTGTGCCACTCTACTCTGTGCCACTCTAGTTTGCTCCACTCTACTCTGCGCCACTGGACTCTGGACTGATTCTGCATTTTATGCTGCTGAATTCAATGCCACTGCAGTCGATGCCACTGTGCTCTATGTTGCTATAGTCTGTAACACTTTTTGCCAGTGCACTCTACACCACTCCACTCTACGCCACTCTACTGTACGCCACTCTACAGACTCCGCACCATGCCACTCCAGTTCACGACACTCAGCCACTCCACTCTACAACACTTTACTCCACTCTTCCCCATTCCACTCTATGACTCTCCATGTCACTCTCCTCTATGCCACTAACTTTTAGCCATTCTGAAAAGCAGCGTCGCTGATGCACAACATGGCTAAAACACATTGGCAAAGCTAATAGTTTGTGCATAGGCGAGACCTGCTGGCTGTGCCAGTGCTTGTTGTGAGATGTAGCTGGTGTGGTTGCGTAGGCTCATGTTTAGTGCTTTTCCGCCTGCAGTCATTCATCAAGTTGTGCCTTGAGGATACTACCTGGCCTTGTGTAATACATCAACCCCCTCGAGTGCTTGCGCCTAACTCTGCTTTTGGTGACAGTTCGCAGTGATCCAGATCGACACTGCGCGGGAGATGGAGGTCCCCGACTACCTGATGGAGAGCTACCTGAACCTGGCTCGCAGCAACGAGAAGCTCTGTGAGTTCCAGAAGACCATCTCCTACTGCAAGACCTGCCTGAACATGCAGGGGAGCAGCGTCAGCCTGCAGCTCAACGGTCAGGTGTGCCTGAGCATGGGTAACGCCTACCTGGGCCTCAGTGTCTTCCAGAAGAGCCTTGAGTGCTTCGAGAAGGCACTACGCTACGCACACAACAACGACGACAAGATGCTGGAGTGCAGGGTCTGCTGCAGCCTCGGGGGCTTCTACCTGCAGCTCAAGGTAAGGGGGGTCTGGGTACAGCTCAGTATATGGGGCTTCTACCTGCAGCTCAAGTTAAGGGTTGTGGGTACAGCTCAGTATATGGGGCTTCTACCTGCAGCTCAAGGTAAGGGGGGCTGGGTCAGCTCGGTATATGGGGCTTCTACCTACAGCTCAAGGTAAGGGGGGTGGGTACAGCTCAGTGTATGAGGCTTCTATCTACAGCTCAAGGTAAGGGGGGCTGGGTACAGCTCATTATATGGGGCTTCTACCTGCAACTCAAGGTAAGGGGGGCTGGGTACAGCTCAGTGTATGAGGCTTCTATCTACAGCTCAAGGTAAGTGGGGTCTGGGTACAGCTCAGTATATGAGGCTTCTACCTGCAGTTCAAGTTAAGGGGGGGCTGGGTACAGCTCAGTGTATGAGGCTTCTACCTGCAGCTCAAGGTAAGGGGGGGTGGGTACAGCTCAGTATATGGGGCTTCTACCTGCAGCTCAAGGTAAGTGGGGGCTGGGTACAGCTCAGTGTATGAGGCTTCTATCTACAGCTCAAGGTAAGTGGGGTCTGGGTACAGCTCAGTATATGAGGCGTCTACCTGCAGCTCAGTGTAAGTGGGGTCTGGGTACAGCTCAGTGTATGAGGCTTCTACCTGCAGCTCAAGGTAAGGGGGTCTGGGTACAGCTCAGTATATGAGGCTTCTATCTACAGCTCAAGGTAAGGGGGGCTGGGTACAGCTCAGTATATGGAGGTTCTTCCTGCGGCTCAAGGTAAGAGGGGTCTGAGTACATCTCTGTTTATGAGGCTTCTACCTGCAGCTCAAGGTAAGTGGGGTCTGGGTACAGCTCATTGTATGAGGCTTCTACCTGCAGCTCAAGGTAAGGGTGGGCTGGGTACAGCTCAGTGTATAAGGCTTCAACCTGCAGCTCAAGTTAAGGGGGGGCTGGGTACAGCTCAGTGTATGAGGCTTTTACCTGCAGCTCAAGTTAAGGGGGGGCTGGGTACAGCTCAGTGTATGAGGCTTCTACCTGCAGCTCAAGTTAACGGGGGGCTGGGTACAGCTCAGTGTATGAGGCTTCTACCTACAGCTCAGTGTGAGGCTCATACCTGCAGCTCAAGGTAAGTGGGGTCTGGTTACAGCTCAGTAGAGAAGCAGAAGAGCAGTGTTTACATACTTTAGTTATTTATAAATATGTTTGATTATTGCTTTTTGAGACTTCTGATGGGGTCCACCCCATCTCTATGGGTGCCTTCTGATAGTGCCTACTGTCTGCCTCTTCTTACTGGCAGGGGCATAGCTTGGTCACTAAGGTTTGGGTAGGGGGGAGCTTCAGACTTCCCAACAATCACAATAACACATAATGGTCAAATACATTATAAGATAAGCAAAGTGCACGAGAGGGGCAGCGGAAAGGGATCGAAATGCATATTGGTTGGGTACTAAGTGAGAAAAAGCACATTATTTTATGACATAACCAACATTTTTTAAATCTTTCCAACCAAAACAAAGGGAGAGTGTGTGTGTGTGTGTTTTTGTCTGTATGTAAAAGTTCATAGTCAAAGCTGAGAGACCCCTCACCATCCCAGACTGAAAGCCCCTGCACCCAACTATTTATCACAGAATACATTTATATGGGGGGGTGTAACACTACAAACACCCCTATGAAGCTACGCCCCTGCTTGCTGTGTCAACTCTTTTCCTTCACAGGTGAGTTCTGACAGGGTCTAACCACTCCACCATCATATGTGCCTTCTCCTGATGGAGTCCGTTCTCTGACCCTCTCTACAGGGTCAGCTCGCTGCCTCCACAGGCGACTTCTGATAGGGTCCACCCCACCTGCATGGGTGCCTTCACCTGATGGAGCCCGCTCTCTGCCCCTTTCTACTGGGTCTGCTGTCCGCCTCCAAAGGTGACTTCTGATAGGGCCCACCTCACCTCCATGGGTGCCTTCACCTGATGGAGCCCGCTCTCTGCCCCTTTCTACTGGGTCTGCCGTCCGCCTCCAAAGGTGACTTCTGATAGGGCCCACCTCACCTCCATGGGTGCCTTCACCTGATAGTCTACTGTTTGCCTCTCCTTACCAGGTCAGCTCCCTGCCTCCACATGTGCCTTCTGATAGGGTCCACTCCACCTCTATGGGTGCCTTCTGATAGCTCGTACTATCTGCCTCTTCTTACCGGGCCAGCTCTTTGCAGGTGACTTCTGATAGGGTCCACCTTCCCCTCCAAGGGTGCCTTCTCCTGATAGCATCTACTGTCTGCCTCTTCTTACTGGGTCTTGTCTCTGCAGCTGACTTCTGATAGGGTGTCTTTTCTTGATAGAGTTTACTTTCTGCCTCCTTCTACTGGGTCAGCTTGCTGCCTTCACAGGTTACTTCTCCACCACACCTCCATGGTTTGCTTCTGATAGCCCCTACTGTCTGCCTCTTCTTACCAAGTCTACTATCTACCTCCACAGGTGACTTCTGATAGGGTCCACCCCACCACCATATGTGTCTTCTCCTGATAGAGTCTACTTTCTGTGTCCTTCTACTGGGTCAACTGCCTGCCTCCACAGCTGACTACTGATAGGGCCCACTACACCTCTATGGGTGCCTTCTGATAGCTCTACGCTCTGCTCCACAGGTGACTTCTGGTACGGTCTACCCACCTCTATGGGTGCCTTCTGATAGCTCGTACTGTCTGCCTCTTCTTACCGGGTCAGCTCTCTGCAGGTGCCTTCTGAAAGGGTCTACCACACCTCAATGGGTTCCTTCTGATAGGACCCACCACACCTCCATGGGTGCCTTTGCCTGATGGAGTCTACTCTCTGCCTCTTCTTACTGGGTCAGCTCGCTGTCTCCACAGGTGTCTTCTGATAGGGTCCACCTCTATGGGTGCCTTCTTGTAGAGTCTACTCACTACCTCTTCTTACCGGGTCAGCTCGCTGTTTCCAGAGGCGACTTCTGATAAGGTCCATCCCTCCTCTATGGGTACCTTCTGACAACGTCTACTGCCTGCCTCTTCTTACCAGGTCAGCTCACTGTCTCCACAGATAACTTCTGATAGGCCATCACACTTCCATGGGTGCCTTCTCCTGATAGTGTCTACTGTCTGCCTCTTCTTACCAGGTCAACTCTCTGCCTCCACAGGTGCCTTCTGATAGGGTTCACCCCACCTCTATGGGTGTCTTCTGACAGCCCGTACTGCCTGCCCTTTCTTATTGGGTCAAGTATCTGCGTGTGACTTTTGATACGGCCCACCACACATCCATGGGTTCCTTCTCCTGATAGCATCAACTGTCTGCCTCTTCTTAGTGGTTCAAGTCTTTGCAGGTGAGTTCTGACAGGGTCCACCCCCCTGCATGGGTGCCTTCTCATGATAGCGCCTACTGTCAGCCTCTTCTTACTGGGTCAAGTCTCTGTAGGTGATTTCTGGTAGGGTCCACTCCACCTCCGTTGGTGCCTTCTCTTGATGGGGTCTACTCTCAGCCCCTCTCTACTGGGCCAGCTTTGCAGGTGACTTTTTAAAGGTTCCACCACTCCTCTATGGGTGACTTCTGATAGGGTCCACCACACCTCTATGGGTGCCTTCTGATAGGGCCCACCCCATCTTCATGTTCCCTCTCTGCCACCCACCAGCCACTCATCTGCTTCTGAATGTAAGACGTCCATATAAAACAGTGATTTCTGCTGATGTGTCTATCTCTCCTTCCTATAGGACTACGAGAAGGCCCTCTTCTTCCCCTGCAAGGCAGCTGAGCTGGTGAATGACTACGGCAAAGGATGGAGCCTCAAGTATCGGGCCATGAGCCAGTACCACATGGCTGCGGCCTACCGGAAGCTGGGGCGACTGACGGATGCCATGGAGTGCTGCGAGGTACTGCAGGTGGGAAGGTCTGGGGTCTCTGAGGTGTGAGGTCCTTCAGGCACGTGTCTGTAAAATATGGGGTCTGTGAGACGTGAGGTCCTTGAGGTACTGGGGAAGGCAGGGGGAGATGTGGGGTCTGTGAGATGTGAGGTCTCTGAGGTACTGGGGTGTGTGGAAAGGCGTGACGTCTTTGAGGCACATCTGTCTGTAAAGTATGGGGTCTGTGAGACGTGAGGTCCTTGAGGTACTGGGAGTAAGGGGGGAAAGATGTGGGGTCTGTGAGGTGTGAGATCCTTGGGGTACTGGGATGTGTGGCAAGGCGTGACGTCCTTGAGGCACATTTGTCTGTAAAGTATGGGGCTCTATTCCAGACCACAAGTCGAGGATGCACAGAGGTAGATGGCGTCCACCCACTCTTTTCACAGGGTGGAAGCCATCTACCCTGCCAAGACGTTGGGCCCCCAAGGAATATGCTGAACTGTCCCAGTTTAACTCTCAAACCCCAGGAGAAATCCACATCGCCTGCACGTTGTCTCCTTTCATTCTCAGCAGCAACATCCAGCGAGGGGGCTTTGTTATTTTAAATTCCAGCTGGGCCCATAACAAAGTCTTAATTTAAGGGGCCACCAGGCCTCCTTATGTTGGCGTTTCATGGTTGGGAGCTATCTGGACCCTCAGGCCTAGACGCAAAAGCAAAGGAGGGCACAGGGCTTATCACTTCACAGGTAGTCAAGAGAGGCTGCTCTTGACTTTGTTCGGTCCCCCTATATAGGGGATACAAATGCCCTGTAAGAATGTCAGGTGTGTTAATCTGTCCCAGTATTTACACAACTAATAATTTTAATACCACTATTTTGTTTTATTTCTTTCATAGCGCTACTCATCCTAATGCAGGGTGTCAGAGCGCTTTACATCACACATAAACATTAAACATTAATAATGATTCATGTGTGTGTGAATCTCAGCATTGGATGTGTTAGATAAGACAGTGAGTGTTACAAGGTGTAGGAGTCACATGTCCTTCATAGCTCACTTTGCTATATTAGAAGAATTCAAATATATGAACTGCAAGTAACAAAGGGGATCTCTGTGTTAAAAGTCATAACCCACTTACACATGTTTCCTTGCCACATGATGTTCCTTGCAGGAGATACCTCCACCCTCTGTGATACTTTGATTCAGAACTGGGACTAGACAAAACACAGATATCTCCAGCAAGTGCATTAACTTCAAGAGTTATTTTACCATATTTATTATTCCCTGAGAATAGCTGGGCACACAGCAATCTCTGCAGCAAGCACATTAACCTCCAGAGTTATCTCACCACTATTATTATTTACTGGGTACACAAACATCTATGCAGCATGTACCTTAACCCCATGCAGACTTTGCAACAAATTAAGCAGAACAGATTTACTGCCACATTTCTCCTTGTTTCCAATTTCTTTGTGGCAATATAAAAAAAAAGTTAAGGTGCAGATTTTGCGTCAGGGTTGCGTCACTTTTTTGTACAGCCCGATGCAAAATGCCTTTTGTTAAATCTTGGAGTGTTCTGAAATGTACTCATGATAGACCTGCTAAACATATATGTGAGGTCTTAAGATCTGATGTCACTTCTTGTGATGCCACTTCCTGTGAGGTCATGGGTTGTGATGCCATATCATGCTCCCTGATGTCACACGCTTTGTTGTCACATGCCATGATGTCACTTGCCTACCGCCTAACTTGGTTAGTCCCACCACCTCCTTTTTTAGGACTTGGGCCCTGCTCTTGGGTATGTTGGTCTTTGAGGTACTTTGGGTCGTGGGAAGCTTTGGGGTCTGTGAGATCGTTGAGGCACCTGTCTGTTATGTCGTGGGGTCTTTTGAGTATATTGGTCTTTGAGGTACAGAGGTGCGTGGGAAGGTTTGGGGGTCTGTGAGGTCCTTGAGGCACGCCTGTCTGTGAAGTATGGGGCTCTCGCAGGTATGTTGGTCTGTGAGATACAGGGGTGTGTGGGACGGTTTGGGGGGTCTGTAAAGTATGGGGGACTGTGAGGTGTGAGGTCCTTGTGGCACGTATTTATAACATACGGGGTGTCTTTGAGGCATGAGATCCTTGAGGCACATGTGTCTGTGAAGTATGGGTATCTGTGAGGTGTGAGGTCCTTGAGGCATTTGTGTCTGTGAAATATGGGACTTTATCGGGTATGTTGGTCTGTGCAGTACAGGGGTGTGTGGGAAGGTTTAGGAGTCTGTGAGGTCATTGAGGCACATGTGTCTGTAAAGTATGGGTGTCTTTGAAGCGTAAGATCCTTGAGGCACATTTTTCTGTGACGTATGGAGCTCTATCAGTTATGTTGGTCTGTGAGGTACAGGGGTGTGTGGAAAGGTTTGGGGGTTTGTGAGGTGTGACGCCCTTGAGACACATGTGTCGGTAAATATTGGGGGGCTGTGAGGCATGAGGTTCTTGAGACACGTCTATCTGTAAAGTATGGGGGTCTGTGAAGTGTGAGGTCCTTGAGGTACGTGTCTGTAAAGTATGGAGGTCTGTGAGGTCCTTGGGGCAAGTGTGACTGTGAAGTATGGGGCTCTATCGGGTATGTTGGTCTGTAAGGTATAGGTGTGTGTGGTAAGATTTGGGGGGTGTAGGGTCATTGAGGCACGTATGTCTCTAAAGTATGGGGTCTGTGAGGTGTGAAGTACTTGAGGCACGTCTGTCTCTGAAGTATGGGGTTCTATTGGGTATGTTGGTCTGTAAAGTACAGGGTTGTGTGGGAAGGTTTGGGAGTCTGTGAGGTGTGGGGTCCTTGAGGCACGTGTGTCTATGAAGTATGGGGGTCTGTGAGGCGTGAGGTCCTTGAGGCATGAGTCTGCAAAGCATGGGGGTCTGTAAGGCATGAGTTCCTTAAGGCATGTGTGTCTGTAAAGAATGGGGGTCTGTGAGGCTTGAGGTCTTGAGGCACCTGTGTCTGTGAAGTGTGGGGCTGTATCCGGTATGTTGGTCTGTGAGGTACAGGTGTGTGTGGAAAGGTTTGGGGGTGAGGTCATTGAGGCACTGTAGGAAAGTACCATCTTGCCTGGCATGTTACCCCCATATTTCACTGTATATATGTTGTTTTAGTTGTATGTGTCACTGGGACCCTGCCAGCCAGGGCCCCAGTGCTCATAAGTGTGCCCTGTATGTGTTACCTGTGTTATGACTAACTGTCTCACTGAGGCTCTGCTATCTAGAACCTTAGTGGTTATGCTCTCTCTTTGCTTTCCAAATTGTCACTAACAGGCTAGTGACCAATTTCACCAATTCACATTGGCATACTGGAACACCCTTATAATTCCCTAGTATATGGTACTGAGGTACCCAGGGTATTGGGGTTCCAGGAGATCCCTATGGGCTGCAGCATTTCTTTTGCCACCCATAGGGAGCTCTGACAATTCTTACACAGGCCTGCCACTGCAGCCTGAGTGAAATAACGTCCACGTTATTTCACAGCCATTTACTGTAGGAAAGTACCATCTTGCCTGGCATGTTACCCCCATTTTTCACTGTATATATGTTGTTTTAGTTGTATGTGTCACTGGGACCCTGGTAACCCAGGGCCCCAGTGCTCATAACTGTGCCTGAATGTGTTACCTGTGTAGTGACTAACTGTCTCACTGAGGCTCTGCTAATCAGAACCTCAGTGGTTATGCTCTCTCATTTCTTTCCAAATTGTCACTAACAGGCTAGTGACCATTTTTACCAATTTACATTGGCTTACTGGAACACCCTTATAATTCCCTAGTATATGGTACTGAGGTACCCAGGGTATTGGGGTTCCAGGAGATCCCTATGGGCTGCAGCATTTCTTTTGCCACCCATGGGGAGCTCTGACAATTCTTACACAGGCCTGCCACTGCAGCCTAAGTGAAATAACGTCCACGTTATTTCACAGCCATTTTACACTGCACTTAAGTAACTTATAAGTTACCTATATGTCTAACCTTTACCTGGTAAATGTTAGGTGCAAAGTTACTTAGTGTGAGGGCACCCTGGCACTAGCCAAGGTGCCTCCACATTGTTCAGAGCCAATTCCCTGAACTTTGTGAGTGCGGGGACACCATTACACGCGTGCACTACATATAGGTCACTACCTATATGTAGCTTCACAATGGTAACTCCGAATATGGCCATGTAACATGTCTATGATCATGGAATTGCCCCCTCTATGCCATCCTGGCATAGTTGGCACAATCCCATGATCCCAGTGGTCTGTAGCACAGACCCCGGTACTGCCAAACTGCCCTTCCTGGGGTTTCACTGCAGCTGCTGCTGCTGCCAACCCCTCAGACAGGCATCTGCCCTCCTGGGGTCCAGCCAGGCCTGGCCCAGGATGGCAGAACAAAGGACTTCCTCTGAGAGAGGGTGTTACACCCTCTCCCTTTGGAAAATGGTGTGAAGGCAGGGGAGGAGTAGCCTCCCCCAGCCTCTGGAAATGCTTTCTTGGGCACAGATGTGCCCAATTCTGCATAAGCCAGTCTACACCGGTTCAGGGGACCCCTTAGCCCTGCTCTGGCGCGAAACTGGACAAAGGAAAGGGGAGTGACCACTCCCCTGACCTGCACCTCCCCTGGGAGGTGTCCAGAGCTTCTCCAGTGTGCTCCAGACCTCTGCCATCTTGGAAACAGAGGTGCTGCTGGCACACTGGACTGCTCTGAGTGGCCAGTGCCACCAGGTGACGTCAGAGACTCCTTGTGATAGGCTCCTTCAGGTGTTGCTAGCCTATCCTCTCTCCTAGGTAGCCAAACCCTCTTTTCTGGCTATTTAGGGTCTCTGTCTCTGGGGAAACTTTAGATAACGAATGCAAGAGCTCATCCGAGTTCCTCTGCATCTCTCTCTTCACCTTCTGCCAAGGAATCGACGGCTGACCGCGCTGGAAGCCTGCAAACCTGCAACATAGTAGCAAAGACGACTACTGCAACTCTGTAACGCTGATCCTGCCGCCTTCTCGCCTGTTTTCCTGCTTGTGCATGCTGTGGGGGTAGTCTGCCTCCTCTCTGCACCAGAAGCTCCGAAGAAATCTCCCGTGGGTCGATGGAATCTTCCCCCTGCAACCGCAGGCACCAAAAAGCTGCATTACCGGTCCCTTGGGTCTCCTCTCAGCACGACGATCGAGGTCCCTCGAATCCAGCGACTCTGTCCAAGTGACCCCCACAGTCCAGTGACTCTTCAGTCCAAGTTTGGTGGAGGTAAGTCCTTGCCTCACCTCGCTGGGCTGCATTGCTGGGAACCGCGACTTTTGCAGCTACTCCGGCCGCTGTGCACTTCCGGCGGAAATCCTTTGTGCACAGCCAAGCCTGGGTCCACGGCACTCTAACCTGCATTGCACGACTTTCTAAGTTGGTCTCCGGCGACGTGGGACTCCTTTGCGCGACTTCGGGTGAGCACCGTTTCACGCATCCTCGTAGTGCCTGTTTCTGGCACTTCTCCGGGTGCTACCTGCTGCTGAGAGGGCTCATTGTCTTGCTCGACGTCCCCTCTCTCTCCTGGTCCAATTTGTGACTTCCTGGTCCCTCCAGGGCCACAGCAGCGTCCAAAAACGCTAACCGCACGATTTGCAGCTAGCAAGGCTTGTTGGCGTTCTTTCGGCGGGAAAACACTTCTGCACGACTCTCCACGGCGAGAGGGATCCGTCCACCAAAGGGGAAGTCTCTAGCCCTTTTCGTTCCTGCAGAAACCTCAGCTTCTTCTGTCCAGTAGAAGCTTCTTTGCACCCGCAGCTGGCATTTCCTGGGCATTTGCCCATCTCCGACTTGCTTGTGACTTTTGGACTTGGTCCCCTTGTTCCACAGGTACCCTAGATTGGAAATCCACAGTTGTTGCATTGTTGGTTTGTGTCTTTCCTGCATTATTCCTCTAACACGACTTCTTTGTCCTTAGGGGAACTTTAGTGCACTTTGCACTCAATTTTCAGGGTCTTGGGAGGGTTATTTTTCTAACTCTCACTATTTTCTAATAGTCCCACCGACCCTCTACAAGGTCACATAGGTTTGGGGTCCATTCGTGGTTCGCATTCCACTTTTGGAGTATATGGTTTGTGTTGCCCCTATCCCTATGTTTCCCCATTGCATCCTATTGTAACTATACATTGTTTGCACTGTTTTCTAAGACTATACTGCATATTTTTGCTATTGTGTATATATATCTTGTGTATATTTCCTATCCTCTCACTGAGGGTACACTCTAAGATACTTTGGCATATTGTCATAAAAATAAAGTACCTTTATTTTTAGTATAACTGTGTATTGTGTTTTCTTATGATATTGTGCATATGACACTAAGTGGTACTGTAGTAGCTTCACACGTCTCCTAGTTCAGCCTAAGCTGCTCTGCTAAGCTACCATTATCTATCAGCCTCAGCTGCTAGACACCCTATACACTAATAAGGGATAACTGGGCCTGGTGCAAGGTGCAAGTACCCCTTGGTACTCACTACAAGCCAGTCCAGCCTCCTACATTTACCACTGCACTTAAGTAACATATAAGTCACCTATATGTCTAACCTTTATCTGGTAAAGGTTGGGTGCTAAGTTACTTAGGCCCTCATTCCGACCCTGGCGGTTTGAAACCGCCAGGGTGGAGGGCAACGGAAGCACCGCCAACAGGCTGGCGGTGCTTCCAGGGCTGTTCTGACCGTGGCGGTAAAGCCGCGGTCAGAAAAGTGGAACCAGCGGTTTCCCGCCGGTTTTCCCCTGGCCCAGGGAATCCCCATGGGGATTCCGACCCCCTTCCCGCCAGCCTGTTCCTGGCGGTAAAACCCGCCAGGAACAGGATGGCGGGAACGGGTGTCGTGGGGCCCCTGGGGGCCCCTGCACTGCCCATGCCACTGGCATGGGCAGTGCAGGGGCCCCCTAACAGGGCCCCACCATGGTTTTCACTGTCTGCTATGCAGACAGTGAAAATCGCGACGGGTGCTACTGCACCCGTCGCACCCCTGCAACTCCACCTGCTCCATTTGGAGCCGGCTTCCTCGTTGCAGGGGCTTTCCCCCTGGGCTGGCGGGCGATCTTCTTGAGATCGCCCGCCGGCCCAGCGGGAAAGTCAAAATGACTCCCGCGGTCATTTGACCGCGGTGCGGTCTTTGGCCGGTTTCCGCCCGGCGGGCGGTGCCCGCTGCCCGCCGGACTCGGAATGAGCCCCTTAGTGTGTGGGCACCCTGGCACTAGCCAAGGTGCCCCCACATTGTTCAGGGCAAATTCCCTGGACTTTGTGAGTGCGGGGACACCATTACACGCGTGCACTGTACATAGGTCACTACCTATGTACAGCGTCACAATGGTAACTCCGAACATGGCCATGTAACATGTCTAAGATCATGGAATTGTCACCCCAATGCCATTCTGGCATTGGGGAGACAATTCCATGATCCCCCGAGTCTCTAGCACAGACCCGGGTACTGTCAAACTACCTTTCCCGGGGTTTTACTGCAGCTGCTGCTGCTGCCAACCCCTCAGACAGGTTTCTGCCCTCCTGGGGTCCAGCCAGGCTTGGCCCAGGAAGGCAGAACAAAGGACTTCCTCAGAGAGAGGGTGTTACACCCTCTCCCTTTGGAAAAAGGTGTCAGGGCTGGGGAGGAGTAGCCTCCCCCAGCCTCTGGAAATGCTTTGATGGGCACAGATGGTGCCCATCTCTGCATAAGCCAGTCTACACCGGTTCAGGGATCCCCCAGCCCTGCTCTGGCGCGAAACTGGACAAAGGAAAGGGGAGTGACCACTCCCCTGACCTGCACCTCCCAGGGGAGGTGCCCAGAGCTCCTCCAGTGGCCAGTGCCAGCAGGTGACGTCAGAGACCCCTTCTGATAGGCTCTTACCTGTGTTGCTAGCCTATCCTCCTTCCTAGGTAGCCAAACCTCCTTTTCTGGCTATTTAGGGTCTCTGCTTTGGGGAATTCTTTAGATAACGAATGCAAGAGCTCATCAGAGTTCCTCTGCATCTCTCTCTTCCCCTTCTGCCAAGGAATCGACCGCTGACTGCTCAGGACGCCTGCAAAACCGCAACAAAGTAGCAAAGATGACTACTGCAACCTTGTATCGCTGATCCTGCAGCCTTCTCGACTGTTTTCCTGGTGGTGCATGCTGTGGGGGTAGTCTGCCTCCTCTCTGCACTAGAAGCTCCGAAGAAATCTCCCGTGGGTCGACGGAATCTTCCCCCTGCAACCACAGGCACCAAAAGACTGCATCACCGGTCCTCTGGGTCCCCTCTCAGCACGACGAGCGTGGTCCCTGGAACTCAGCAACTCTGTCCAAGTGACTCCCACAGTCCAGTGACTCTTCAGTCCAAGTTTGGTGGAGGTAAGTCCTTGCCTCCCCACGCCAGACTGCATTGCTGGGTACGGCGTGATTTGCAGCTGCTCCGGCTCCTGTGCACTCTTCCAGGATTTCCTTTGTGCACAGCCAAGCCTGGGTCCCCGACACTCTAACCTGCAGTGCACAACCTTCTGAGTTGTCCTCCGGCGTCGTGGGATCTTCTTTTGTGACTTCGGGTGAGCTCCGGTTCACTCTTCTTTGTAGTGCCTGTTCCGGCACTTCTGCGGGTGCTGCCTGCTTCTGTGAGGGCTCCCTATCTTGCTGGGCGCCCCCTCTGTCTCCTCACGCAATTGGCGACATCCTGGTCCCTCCTGGGCCACAGCAGTATCCAAAAACCCTAACTGCGACCCTTGCAGCTAGCAAGGCTTGTTTGCGGTCTTGCTGCGTGGGAATACCTCTGCAAGCTTCATCGCAACGTGGGACATCCATCCTCCAAAGGGGAAGTTCCTAGTCCTCTTCGTTCTTGCAGAATCCACAGCTTCTACCATCCGGTGGCAGCTTCTTTGCATCCTCAGCTGGCATTTCCTGGGCATCTGCCCAATCTCAACTTTGTTGCGACTCTTGGACTTGGTCCCCTTGTTCCACAGGTACTCTCGTCCGGAAATCCACCTTGGTTGCATTGCTGGTGTTGGTCTTCCTTGCAGAATTCCCCTATCACGACTTCTGTGCTCTCTGGGGAATATAGGTGCACTTTACACCTACTTTTCAGGGTCTTTGGCTTGGCTATTTTTCTAACCCTCACTGTTTTCTTACAGTCCCAGCGATCCTCTACAAGCTCACATAGGTTTGGGGTCCATTCGTGGTTCGCATTCCACGTTTGGAGTATATGGTTTGTGTTGCCCCTATACCTATGTGCTCTCAATGCAATCTATTGTGACTGTACATTGCTTGCATTACTTCCTTTTGCTATTACTGCATATTTTTGGTATTGTGTACATATATCTTGTGTATATTTGCTATCCTCATACTGAGGGTACTCACTGAGATACTTTTGGCATATTGTCATAAAAATAAAGTACCTTTATTTTTAGTATATCTGTGTATTGTGTTTTCTTATGATATTGTGCATATGACACCAGTAGTATAGTAGGAGCTTTTCATGTCTCCTAGTTCAGCCTAAGCTGCTCTGCTAAGCTACCTTTTCTATCAGCCTAAGCTGCTAGAACACCTCTTCTACACTAATAAGGGATAACTGGACCTGGTGCAGAGTGTAAGTACCCCTTGGTACCCACTACAAACCAGGCCAGCCTCCTACAGGCACATATGTCTGTAAAATATGGGGGTCTGTGACACGTGAGGTTCTTGCGGCACGTCTATGTGTGAAGTATGGAGCTCTATTGGGTATGTTGGTCTGTGAGGTACAGGGGTGTGTGGGAAGTTTTGGGGGTCCGTGAGTTGTGGGGTCCCTGAGGCATGTGTGTCTGTGTAGTATGGGGCTCTATCGGGTATGTTGGTCTGTGAGGTACAGGGGTGTGTGGGAGAGTTTGGGAGTATGTGTGATGTGAGGTACTTCAGGCACATGTGTCAGTGAATTATGAGGCTTTATCGGGTATGCTGGTCTATGAGGTACAGGGGTTTGTGGGATGGTTTGGGGACCTGTGAGGCATGAGCTCCTGGAGGCACATATGTCTGTGAACTATAAGGCTCTATTGGGTATGATAGTCTGTGAAGTACTGTGGGATGTGGGAAGCTTTGGGGTCTGTGAAGTGTGAGGTCCTTGAGGGACGTGAGTCTGTAAAGAATGTGGTCTGTGAGATCCTTGAGGCATGTGTGTCAGTGAAGTATGGGGTGCTATCGTGTATGTTGGTCTATGAGGTACATGGGTGTCTGGGATGGTTTGGGGGGTCTGTGTGGTGTGAGGGCATTGAGGCACATGTGTCTGTAAAGTATGGGGGTCTGTGAGGTGTGATGGTCCTTGAGTCATGTGTGTCTGTAAAGTATCTGGATCTGTGAGGCATGAGGTCCTTGAGGCAGGTGTCTGTGAAGTATGTGGCTCTATCAGGTATGTTGGTCTGTGAGGTACAGGGGTGTGTGGGATGGTTCAGGGGTCTGTGAGGTCATTGAGGTACGTGTCTGTAAAGTATGGGGCTCTATTGGGTATGTGAGTCTGTGAGGTACAGGGGTGTGTGGGATGGTTTGAGGGTCTGTGAGGTGTGAGGTCATTGAGGCATATGTGTCTCTAAAGTATGATGGTTTGTGAGGCATGAGGTCCTTGAGTTACGTGTGTCTGTGAAGTATGGAGTTCTGTCAGATATGTTGGTCTGTGAGGTACAGGGGTGTGTGGGATGGTTTGGAGGCCTGTGCAGTCATTGAGGCACATGTGTCTGTAAAATATGGGGTCTGTGAGGCGTGAGATAATTGAGGTATATGTCTCTAAAGTATTGGGTTCTGTGAAGCGTGAGATCCCTTTGGCATGTGTGTCTGTAAATTATGTGGGTCTGTGAGGTCCTTGAGGCACGTGTCTCAGTTGCCCAGTTTGGACTTGGTTTTACCTCTAAGAAACCACAGGTGAACAGCAGTACCTGGGCAGAATACTTTCATTCCCCACTGACTGCCCCAGGGAAATGCCCTACAGCTCGTAACACCCCTCCCTGTGACAGGGCAGCGGGCAGGGAGATACCATGGAGAGTATTGTGTATAATCTCCCCCGGTGCACTCCTTACCCCCTGGTGTACTCCTCATTTCCCTGGTGTACTCCTCATCCCCCGTGTACTCATCAACCCCTCTCCCTGGTGTACTCCTCATCCCCCTGGTGTACTCCTCATCCCCCCGGTGTACTCATTACCCCCACCCCTGGTGTACTCTTCATCCCCCTGGCGTACTCCTCATCCCCCCGGTGTTCGCATCACCCCAGTGTACTCTTCATTCCTCTGGTGTACTCCTCATCCCCCCGGTGTACTTATCAACCCCCCTCCTGGTGTACTCCTCACCCCCGGTGTATTCATCAACCCTTCCCCCTGGTGTTCTCATTCACCTGGTGTACTACTCATTCCCCCCTGGTGTACTCTTCGGCCCCCCTGGTATATTCCTCACCCCAGTGTACTCCTCATCCCCCTGGTGTATGCCTCATCTCCCTCCCAGGTATACTCTTTATACCCCTTGTGTACTCCTCGACCCACCTGGTGTACTCCTCATCTCCCTGGTGTACTCATCCCCCTTCCCGGTGTACTCCTCATCTGCCACTGATGTACTCCTCATCCCTCTGGTGTACTTCACATTCCCCTCTCCAGTGCACTCCTCATCTCTCTCCCTGGTATACTTCTCATCCCCCTGGTGTACTCATCCCCCCTGGAGTATTCCTCCCCCTGTGTACTCCTCATCCCCCGGTTTACTCCTCATCTCCCTCTGGTGTACTCCTCACCCCCTCCCTGGTGTACTCATCACCCCTCCTCCCCCGGTGTACTCATCAAACCCCCCAGTGTACTCCTCATCCCCCCGTGTACTCATCACCCCCGTCGTCTACTCCCCATTCCCCTGGTGTACTCCTCATCCTCCCGGTGTACTCATCACCCCTCCCCCTCGGTGTACTCCTCATCCCCTGGTGTAGTCCTTATCCCCATGGTGTACTCCTCGTCCCCCCTGGTGTATTCCTTCCCCCTCCCCCTGGTGTACTCCTCATCCCCCAGGTGTATTCCTCATCTCCCTTCCCGGTGTACTCCTCATCCCCCTGGTGTACTCCTCATCCCCCCGGTGTATTCCTCACCCCCGGTGTACTCCTCATCCCCCTGGTGTACTCCTCATCCCCCCGGTGTACTCCTCGAACCTCCTGGTGTATTCCTCACCCCCTCAGTGTACTCCTTATCTCCCTCTGGTGTATCCTCCCCCACCCGGTGTACTCTTCATCTCCCCTGGTGTACTCCTTAAACCCCTCCCCGGTGCACTCCTCATCCACTTAGTGTACTCCTCACCCCCCTGGTGCACTCCTCATCTCCTCATCCATCTCCTGGGTGTACTCCTCATCACCCTGGTGTGCTGCTCATCTCCCCCTGGTGTACTCATCACCCCCTCCAGTGTACTCCTCATCCCCCTGGTGTACTCCTCACCCCTGGTGTGCTCCTCATTTACCCCTGGTGTACTTCTCACCCCTTGGTGTACTCTTCATCCCCCCGGTGTACTCATCACCCCTCCCCCTTGTACTCCTCATCCACCTGGTGTACTCCTCATCCCACCCCAGTGTACTCCTTATGCCCCTGGTGTACCCCTCACCCCTCCGGTGTGCTCCTCATTTCCTCTTGGTGTACTTCTCACCACTCGGTGTATTCTTCATCCTCCCCCGGTGTACTCATAACCCCTCCCCCGTGTACTCCTCATCCACCTGGTGTACGCCTCATCCCACCCCAGTGTACTCCTCATCCCCCTGGTGTACTCGTCACCCCCCCCTCCCCCCCGGTGTGCTCCTCATTTCCCCCTGGTGTACTTCTCACCACTCGGTGTATTCCTCAACCCCACCCCCGGAGTACTCTTCATCCCCCTGGTGTACTCCTTATCTCCCCCCCCGGTTTACTCCTGATGTACGCCTCATTTCCCCCTGGTATACTCCTCATTCTCCTCCCCGGTGTACACCTCATCTCCCCCTGGTATACTCCTCATTCTCCTCCGTGGTGTACTCCTCATCTCCCCCTGGTGTACTCCTCTTCCCCCTGGTGTACTACTACCCCCCCCCCCACCCCCCACAGTGAACTCATCTCCCCCTGGTGTATCCTCCCCTCCCGGTGTACTCCTCATCTCACCCTGGTGTTCTCCTCAGCTCCCCCTGGTGTACTCATCCCCCCCTCCCCCCCGGTGTACTCCTCTTCCCCCTGGTGTACTCCTCACCCCCAGGTGTACTCCTAATTTATTGGACAAAAATAATTGACAACAGAAAACCCTACCGAAAGGCCGCACTTTCCTTTGATATAGAGTGTAGAAAATGGTGCTCAGTACATCCTAAACATGCCCGTTGTCAAACATGTATTATGGGGCAAGAAAACTTGCACCAACAAACTCTAATGAGAAAAAGAATGGAGCACACTAATAGTGGTTTACTTCAAATAATAGTTGAAACCCTGGATCCTTTAGTTCTATTAAAGCTTCTATAGATGACTGTAGTACAATTCAAGTAAATAACAATTCTGTGTAATGGCTCCAAGACTACACTGTTCGAGTTTCACATTTAATACAAAAGAAAGTGCCCATATAACACACATGTGTACATACAGAACTCCTAATTTCCCCTTGGTTTACTCCTCATCCCCCCCGGTGTATTCATCACCCCTCCCTCACCGGTGCACTCCTCATCCCCCTGGTGTACTCATCCCCCTTCCCAGTGTACTCCTCATCTCCCACTGTGTACTCCTCATCCCTCTGGTGTACTTCTCATCCCCCTCTCCAGTGTACTCCTTGTCTCCCACTGGTGTACTCCTCATCCCTCTGGTGTACTTCTCATCCCCCTCTCCAGTGTACTCCTCATCTCTCTCCCTGGTATACTTCTCATCCCCCTTGTGTACTCCTCGTCTCCCCCCTGGTGTATTCCTCACTCCCACCCCCAGTGTACTTTTCATCCCCCTGGTGTACTCATCTCCCGCCGGTTTACTCCTCATCCCCCTGGTGTACTCCTCATTTCCCCCTGGTATACTCCTCATTCTCCTCCCTGGTGTACTCCTCATCTCCCCTGGTGTATCCTCCCCTCCCGGTGTACTCCTCATCTCCTCCTGGTGTTCTTCTCATCTCCCCCGGTGTACTCATCACCCCCCCCCCCTCCGGTGTACACCTCATCGCCCTAGTGTACTCCTCACCCGCAGGTGTACTCCCAATTTCCCCCTGGTTTACTCCTCATCCCCCGGTGTACTCATCACCCACCCCCCCGGTGTACTCCTCATCCACCTAGTGTACTCCTCATCCCCCCAGGTGTACTCCTCGCCACCCCCTGTGTATGCCTGTAGGAGGCTGGACTGGCTTGTAGTGAGTACCAAGGGGTACTTGCACCTTGCACCAGGCCCAGTTATCCCTTATTAGTGTATAGGGTGTCTAGCAGCATAGGCTGATAGATAATGGTAGCTTAGCAGAGCAGCTTAGGCTGAACTAGGAGATGAGTGAAGCTCCTACAGTACCACTTAGTGTCATATGCACAATATCATAAGAAAACACAATACACAGTTATACTAAAAATAAAGGTACTTTATTTTTATGACAATATGCCAAAGTATCTCAGAGTGTACCCTCAGTGAGAGGATAGGAAATATACACAAGATATATATACACAATAGCAAAAATATGCAGTATAGTCTTAGAAAACAGTGCAAACAATGTATAGTTACAATAGGATGCAATGGGGACACATAGGGATAGGGGAAACACAAACCATATACTCCAAAAGTGGAATGCGAACCACGAATGGACCCCAAACCTATGTGACCTTGTAGAGGGTCGCTGGGACTATTAGAAAATAGTGAGAGTTAGAAAAATAACCCTCCCCAAGACCCTGAAAAGTGAGTGCAAAGTGCACTAAAGTTCCCCTAAGGATAAAGAAGTCGTGTTAGAGGAATAATGCAGGAAAGACACAAACCAACAATGCAACAACGATGGATGTCCAATCTAGGGTACCTGTGGAACAAGGGGACCAAGTCCAAAAGTCACAAGCAAGTCAGAGATGGGCATATGCCCAGGAAATGCCAGCTGTGGATGCAAAGAAGCTTCTACTGGACAGAAGAAGCTGAGGTTTCTGCAGGAACGAAAAGGGCTAGAGACTTCCCCTTTGGTGGACCGATCCCTCTCGCCGTGGAGAGTCGTGCAGAAGTGTTTTCCCGCCGAAAGAACGCCAACAAGCCTTACTAGCTGCAAATCATGCGGTTAGCGTTTTTGGATGCTGCTGTGGCCCAGGAGGGACCAGGAGGTCGCAAATTGGACCAGGAGGTAGAGGGGACGTCGAGCAAGACAAGGAGCCCTCTTAGCAGCAGGTAGCACCCGGAGAAGTGCCAGAAACAGGCACTACGAGGATGCGTGAAACTGTGCTCACCCGAAGTTACACAAAGGAGTCCCACGTCGCCGGAGACCAACTTAGAAAGTCGTGCAATGCAGGTTAGAGTGCCGTGGACCCAGGCTTGGCTGTGCACAAAGGATTTCCGCCGGAAGTGCACAGGGGCCAGAGTAGCTGCAAAAGTCGCGGTTCCCAGCAATGCAGTCTAGCGAGGTGAGGCAAGGACTTACCTCCACCAAACTTGGACTGAAGAGTCACTGGACTGTGGGGGTCACTTGGACAGAGTTGCTGGATTTGAGGGACCTCGCTCGTTGTGCTGAGAGGAGACCCAAGGGACCGGTAATGCAGCTTTTTGGTGCCTGCGGTTGCAGGGGGAAGATTCTGTCGACCCACAGGAGATTTCTTCAGAGCTTCCAGTGCAGAGAGGAGGCAGACTACCCCCACAGCATGCACCACCAGGAAAACAGTCGAGAAGGCGGCAGGATCAGCGTTACAGAGTTGCAGTAGTCGTCTTTGCTACTATGTTGCAGTTTTGCAGGCTTCCAGCGCGGTCAGCAGTCGATTCCTTGGCAGAAGGTGAAGAGAGAGATGCAGAGGAACTCGGATGAGCTCTTGCATTCGTTATCTAAAGTTTCCCCAGAGACAGAGACCCTAAATAGCCAGAAAAGAGGGTTTGGCTACCTAGGAGAGAGGATAGGCTACTAACACCTGAAGGAGCCTATCAGAAGGAGTCTCTGACGTCACCTGGTGGCACTGGCCACTCAGAGCAGTCCAGTGTGCCAGCAGCACCTCTGTTTCCAAGATGGCAGAGGTCTGGAGCACACTGGAGGAGCTCTGGACACCTCCCAGGGGAGGTGCAGGTCAGGGGAGTGGTCACTCCCCTTTCTTTTGTCCAGTTTCGCGCCAGAGCAGGGCTAAGGGGTCCCCTGAACCGGTGTAGACTGGCTTATGCAGAATTGGGCACATCTATGCCCAAGAAAGCATTTCCAGAGGCTGGGGGAGGCTACTCCTCCCCTGCCTTCACACCATTTTCCAAAGGGAGAGGGTGTAACACCCTCTCTCAGAGGAAGTCCTTTGTTCTGCCATCCTGGGCCAGGCCTGGCTGGACCCCAGGAGGGCAGCTGCCTGTCTGAGGGGTTGGCAGCAGCAGCAGCTGCAGTGAAACTCCAGGAAGGGCAGTTTAGCAGTACCAGGGTCTGTGCTACAGACCACTGGGATCATGGGATTGTGCCAACTATGCCAGGATGGCATAGAGGGGGCAATTCCATGATCATAGACATGTTACATGGCCATATTCGGAGTTACCATGGTGAAGCTACATGTAGGTAGTGACCTATATGTAGTGCACGTGTGTAATGGTGTCCCCGCACTCACAATGTCCGTGGAATTGGCCCTGAACAATGTGGGGGCACCTTGGCTAGTGCCAGGGTGCCCTCACACTAAGTAACTCTGCACCTAACCTTTACCAGGTAAAGGTTAGACATATACGTGACTTATAAGTTACTTAAGTGCAGTGAAAAATGGCTGTGAAATAACGTGGACGTTATTTCACTCAGGCTGCAGTGGCAGGCCTGTGTAAGAATTGTCAGAGCTCCCTATGGGTGGCAAAAGAAATACTGCAGCCCATAGGGATCTCCTGGAACCCCAATACCCTGGGTACCTCAGTACCATATACTAGGGAATTATAAGGGTGGTCCAGTAAGCCAATGTAAATTGGTAAAATTGGTCACTAGCCCGTTAGTGACAATTTGGAAAGAAATGAGAGAGCATAACCACTGAGGTTCTGATTAGCAGAGCCTCAGTGAGACAGTTAGTCACTACACAGGTAACACATTCAGGCACACTTATGAGCACTGGGGCCCTGGGTTACCAGGGTCCCAGTGACACATACAACTAAAACAACATATATACAGTGAAAAATGGGGGTAACATGCCAGGCAAGATGGTACTTTCCTACAATGCCCCAACCCCTCTGGTGTACTCCTTATCCCCCTAGTGTATTCCTCATCCACCCTGATGTACTCCTCGCCCACCCTGGTGTATACCTCACCCCGTGTACTCCTCATCCCCCTGGTGTAGTCCTCATCTCTCCCTGGTGTACTCCTCATCACCCTCCCGGGTGAACTCCTCATCCCCCTGGTGTACTCCTCGTCCCCCCTGGTGTATTCCTCCCCCTTCCCCCAGTGTACTCCTCATCTCCCCCCAGTGTACTCCTCATCCCCCTGGTGTACTCATCACCCCTCCTCCCCGGTGTACTCATCACCCCCCCAGTGTACTCCTCATCCCTCTGGTGTACTCCTCATCCCCCCCAGTGTACTCATCACCCCCTGTCGTGTACTCCTCATTCCCCTGGTGTACTCCTCATCCTCCCGGTGTACTCCTTATCCCCCTGGTGTACTCCTCGTCCCCCCTGGTGTATTCCTTCCCTCTCCGCTGGTGTACTTATCATCACCCAGGGGTGCTCCTCATCTCCCCCAGGTGTACTCATCACCCCCCCGGTGTTCTCCTCATTCCCCTGGTGTACTCCTCATCCCCATGGTGTACTCCTCATCCCCCGTGGTGTACTCCTCGTCGCTCCTGGTGTAGTCCCTACCCTCCTCAGTGTACTCCTCATCCTCCTGGTATACTCCTCATCTCCCCCCCACGGTGTACTCCTCATCACCCCCCCACGGTTTACTCCTCATCTCCCCCTGGTGTACTCCTCATCTCCCCCTCATGGTGCACTCCTCATCTCCCCCTGGTGTATCCTTCCCCACCCGGTGTACTCTTCATCTCCCCCTCGTGTGCTCCTTATGCCCCTCCCCGGTGCACTCCTCATCCATCTGGTGTACTCATCACCCCCGGTGCACTCCTCATCTCCCCCTGGTGTACTCCTCATCCCGCTCTTGGGTGTACTGCTCATCCTCCTGGTGTGCTTCTCATCTCCCCCTGGTGTATTCTTCACCCCCCCTGTGTACTCCCCATCCCCCTGGTGTACTCCTCATCCCCCGGAGTGCTCCTCATTTCCTCCTGGTGTACTCCTCACCCCCCCTGGTGTACTCATCACCCCTGCCCCCCAGGGTACTCCACATCCACTGGGTTTACTCCTCATTCCCCCTGGTGTATTCCCCAATGCCCCCGCCAGGGTACTCCTCAACTCCTCCTGATGTACTCCTCATCCCTCTCCCAGTGTACTCCTCATCGCGCTGGTGTACTCATCCCTCTCCCCCTGGTGTACTCTTCATCTCCCCCTGGGGTGTTCCTCATCCCCCCTCTCTGTGTACTCCTCATCCCCCTGGTGTACTCCTCATCTCCTCCTGGTGTACTCCTCACCTCCCCCCCCCCCAGGTGTACTCATCACCCCCGCCGGTGCATTTATCACCACCCCAGTGTACTCCTCACCCCCTGGTGTACTCCACATCCCCCTGATGTGTTCCTCATCCCGCCTGGTGTATTCCTCCCCCCTTTTCCCCAGTGTACTCCTCATCCCCTTGGTGTACTCCTCATCTCCCCCTGCTGTACTCGTCATCCCCCCTCCCACGGTGTACTTCTCATCTCCCCCTGGTGTACTCCTCATCCTCCTCCCCGGTGTACTCCTCAACGCCCTGGTGTACTCCTAATCGCCCCTGCTGTACTCATCGTCTCCCGTGGTGTATTCCTCACCCCTCGGTGTATTCCTCACCCCCAGGTGTATTCCTAATTTCCCCCATCCCTGCCTAAAAAACATGAATCTAACCTTGTGTAATATAACCTTGTGCTAATGTAAAGTGCTCCAATGCACTTGGGTCGAGTTCGCGCTATGTAAAACTTCAAGTTCAAATTTATTTCATTTAGAAAATCAAGTCTGTTAAAAGTATGAAACATATAAAAAAAAAAGTGTTCAACACAATCACACGTTTCTCATTGTCAAACTACCAAAAACGTATACAAAAGCTAAGAGCCTGATTTAGAAATTGGCGTATGGTTACTCTTGCAGCGATTCTGTCTGCTCAAATCTAAATCCCATAGGAAACAATTGTATTTAGATATCGGCGGATGGGATATCCATCACCGTTGTGATGGAGTAAGTTGTCTACCAATTTCTAAATCAGACCCTAAGTGCAGTATCCAGTGCAAAGTGCATTTTTGAAAGCATAATGATCAGAAAAATATTTGACAAAGAAGCTCAGCCTGTAATTTTGGCCCACAATTTCCTTGGCTGATAGATAGGATTAATTAGGTCTGGGGACACCCACACACAGCATGAGTTGACGGTGTTGTTTGCACTATTACAATTATTTCTAAAGTGCTGTGCTCTGTAAGGAGTGAAGTGCTTATTCAAATAAGCATTTCACAAGCCATTCGACTACTCTGAGAGAGGTGTTGGCTAAACGGATTGAAGATTGCTTAAGAAAAGCCCGCATTTAAATGAGTGTCAGTGCCTCGTCCACCACTGATATTATCCTGTGAGCATGCGTATCAATCACAAAGGCCCTCATTATGACTTTGGAGGTCTCAAACCGAGACCGCCAAAGCCATGGGCGCCAGAAGACCACCAGTGCTGGCCGTCTTCCTCCCGCTACAATATGGTTACTTCCAGATTTTCGCCACATTTATGGCGGACATCCATCAGCAGCCATGCCGGCGGCCAAGGCGTCTGCGCAGTGCTACCACTTGCACCGCCATACCAGTAGGACATCGGCAGACGTATTTTGACCAAACTGAGAGCCTGGCAGTGTCCTGCTGGTGGGGCGCTGCTGGCGGTAGCAGCGCCCCTTCCCTGCCAGACAACCGCCTCGCCGGACAAGGTAAGTCGGGCCTCCGACACAGGAGGGGGATGGGTGGTGACACAAACACCAAAAATACCATAGAGGCTATACTCCCCTAGGAGGTAAGTAATACACAAATTAATACACTAGTATGCAGAAATAGGCATAAAAACAGTTAGAAAACAGTGCAATTAGTGAAAATCACAATAGAGAAAAATAGGCCTGGGGGAGAACAAACCATATACTAAAAAAATGGAAAGCGGACATTGGTTCCTCACCTAGGCACGTGTAGTGTGTAGAGTAAGCTAAGAGTACCAAGAAAGCCCAAAGGTAAGTACCACAACCCATCCCAGAGACCAGGAAAGCAGGAGTAAATCACAGTGAGTTTCACAAAAAACACATAGAGAAGAGAAGAAGAATTATGCAAAGCCCAAAAGAGACTGCAAGACACCAACAGTGGATTCCTGGACAAAAAGACCTAAGAAGGGGACCAAGTCCAAGAAGCACAGCATGGTCCAAGAAGGGCAGGAGCCCCTACCCACCACGATGAAGGTGCAAAAGGTGAACCACCATTGAAGAAGAAGAGTCAGCTCTGCACTCAAGAAGATGAAGTCGGGTTCCTGGAGGATGCGGTGATGTCCCACACTGGAAGGAGGATTGCAGTCGGGTTTGCATCTTTGGATTCTGCCAACAAGCCTTGGCACACGCAAAACTCGCGGTTAGCAGAAAGTGGAGCTGCCGGGAGGGAGAGCCTGAGGGGGACCTCAGAAAAACAGAGAGTCCATGAAAGCCCAGGCAGCACCCACAAGTGTCCTACAGGACGGGGACAGGAGAGTTGCAGAAGAGGTCCGCGCTGCACTACGAGAAAGGCTCCCACACCACTGGCGATCCATTCAGGGAGCTATGCATCACAGGAAGGAGTGCTGGGGGCTGGAGCTTCAGGTTGCGTGAAGATCTTTGAGGAAGGGCACCAACAAGCCTTGGCAGTTGCAAAGGATGCAGTGCACGGGGGTACTGTCCTGTGTTGGCAGGCAAGGGCTTACCTCCACCCAAGTTGACCATTGTCCATGATGCCGGATCCACGCAAGCAGGAGAGGGGATCCACGCAGCCAGTCGTCGTCACAGTTGGTGCTTGCAGAAGCAAGGGAGATTCCTTCTCTAATGCAGGCTGAAGACGGGCTGTCCTCAGAAGATGCATGGCTGTGGAAATGTTGCAGTTGCTGGAAGGAGCCGTGGATACAAAGTTGCAGAAGATGTCTTGCTTCTTTGTTGCAGCTTTCCGGGTCCTGGAGCGTCCAGATGCATTTTCTTTGGTCAGAAGTCAAAGTGTAGAGTACAGAGGATTCCTGCTAGAGTCTTGCAATCCGAATCTGAGGACCTACCCTAGAGGAAGACCCTATATAGCCCAAAGAAGGGGGGTGGTCACCTAACCAGGTAACTACCTATCAGAGGGTGCCTTTGACGTCACCTGCCTGGCCTTGCCACTCAGATGCGCCCAAAGTTCCCTGCCAACCTTGAATCCAAGATGGCAAAACCCAGGGACCCTCTGGATGAGCTCTGGGTACCACCCCTGGGGTGGTGATGGACAAGGGAGTGATCACTCCCCTTTCCTTTGTCCAGTTTCGTGCCAGAGTTGGGACTGGGGGTCCCTGAACTTGTGTAGATTGGTTTATTCAAGGAGGGCACCAAATGTGCCCTTCAAACCATTTCCAGTGGCTTGGGGAGGCTACCCCTCCCAAGCCTGTAACACCTATTTCCAAAGGGAGAGGGTGTAACACCCCTCTCCCAAAGGAAATCCTTTGTTCTGCCCTCCTGGGCTCGAGCTTCTCAAGCAAAAGGAGGACAGAAACCTGTCTGGGAGGTGGCAGCAGCTTAAGCTGCCTGGAAACCCTCAGAAGGCTGTAATGGCAATACTGGGGGTCCTATAAGGAGCCCCCAGAGTGAATGGAATCATACAACCATTGCTTGAAAAAACCTTGGGGTATGACTCCAACATGTTTGATACCAAGCATGCCTATGTTCGGAGTTACCATTATGCAGCTGGACATAGGCATTGACCTATGTCCATTCACGCTTAAAATGGTGTCCCGCACTCACGAAGTCAGAGAAAATGGGCCTGTAGTTCTTGGGGGGCACCTCTGCTAATGCAGGGGTGTACTCATACATAGGTACTTTGCATCCTGTCTTCTGGGCTAGAAGGCCTGCTATAGGGGTGACTTATAAGTGACCCGGTGTAGTGAAAAGTTGCAGTGAAAGGGTGCTTGCAACTTTTCATGAAGGCTGCAATGGCAGTCTTGCAGAAACCTTTGCTTGGCCTCCCTATCGGTGGCAAAATATAAGCTGCAGGCCATAGGGATCACCTGGAACCCCAATGCCCTATGTACCTATGTAGGATGTGGATGAAATACAGAGTTTTGGGAGAGAGAGACTAATAATCACTGGGGTCCTGGTTAGCAGGATCCCAGTGAACACAGTCACTGACATCAGGCAGAAAAAGGGGGTAACCATGCCAAGAAAGAGGGTACTTTCCTACAAACGTGCACAGAAATCCAGACCCAAGTAGGGCACTGTAGGAGGCTGGACTGGCTTGTAGTGAGTACCAAGGGGTACTTGCACCTTGCACCAGGCCCAGTTATCCCTTATTAGTGTATAGGGTGTCTAGCAGCTTAGGCTGATAGATAATGGTAGCTTAGCAGAGCAGCTTAGGCTGAACTAGGAGACGTGTGAAGCTACTACAGTACCACTTAGTGTCATATGCACAATATCATAAGAAAACACAATACACAGTTATACTAAAAATAAAGGTACTTTATTTTTATGACAATATGCCAAAGTATCTTAGAGTGTACCCTCAGTGAGAGGATAGGAAATATACACAAGATATATATACACAATAGCAAAAATATGCAGTATAGTCTTAGAAAACAGTGCAAACAATGTATAGTTACAATAGGATGCAATGGGGAAACATAGGGATAGGGGCAACACAAACCATATACTCCACAAGTGGAATGCGAACCACGAATGGACCCCAAACCTATGTGACCTTGTAGAGGGTCGCTGGGACTATTAGAAAATAGTGAGAGTTAGAAAAATAACCCTCCCCAAGACCCTGAAAAGTGAGTGCAAAGTGCACTAAAGTTCCCCTAAGGACAAAGAAGTCGTGTTAGAGGAATAATGCAGGAAAGACACAAACCAGCAATGCAACAACTGTGGATTTCCAATCTAGGGTACCTGTGGAACAAGGGGACCAAGTCCAAAAGTCACAAGCAAGTCGGAGATGGGCAGATGCCCAGGAAATGCCAGCTGCGGGTGCAAAGAAGCTTCTACTGGACAGAAGAAGCTGAGGTTTCTGCAGGAACGAAAAGGGCTAGAGACTTCCCCTTTGGTGGACGGATCCCTCTCGCCGTGGAGAATCGTGCAGAAGTGTTTTCCCGCCGAAAGAACGCCAACAATCCTTGCTAGCTGCAAATCGTGCGGTTAGCGTTTTTGGACGCTGCTGAGGCCCAGGAGGGACCAGGAGGTCGCAAATTGGACCAGCAGAGAGAGGGGACGTCGAGCAAGACAAGAAGCCCTCCCTGAAGCCGATAGCACCCGGAGAAGTGCCAGAAACAGGCACTACAAGGATGCGTGAAACGGTGCTTGCCGAAGTTGCCAAAAGGAGTCCCACGTCGCCGGAGACCGACTTAGAAAGTCGTGCAATGCAGGTTAGAGTGCCGTGGACCCAGGCTTGGCTGTGCACAAAGGATTTCCGCCGGAAGTGCACAGGGGCCGGAGTAGCTGCAAAGTCGCGGTTCCCAGCAATGCAGCCCAGCGAGGTGAGGCAAGGACTTACCTCCACCAAACTTGGACTGAAGAGTCACTGGACTGTGGGGGTCACTTGGACAGAGTCGCTGGATTCGAGGGACCTCGCTCGTCGTGCTGAGAGGAGACCCAAGGGACCGGTAATGCAGCTTTTTGGTGCCTGCGGTTGCAGGGGGAAGATTCCGTCGACCCACGGGAGATTTATTCGGAGCTTCTGGTGCAGAGAGGAGGCAGACTACCCCCACAGCATGCACAAGCAGGAAAACAGTCGAGAAGGCGGCAGGATCAGCGTTACAGAGTTGCAGTAGTCGTCTTTGCTACTATGTTGCAGGTTTGCAGGCTTCCAGCGCGGTCAGCAGTCGATTCCTTATCAGAAGGTGAAGAGAGAGATGTAGAGGAACTCGGATGAGCTCTTGCATTCGTTATCTGAAGTTTCCCCAGAGACAGAGACCCTAAATAGCCAGAAAAGAGGGTTTGGCTACTTAGGAGAGAGGATAGGCTAGCAACACCTGAAGGAGCCTATCACAAGGAGTCTCTGACGTCACCTGGTGGCACTGGCCACTCAGGGCAGTCCAGTGTGCCAGCAGCACCTCTGTTTCCAAGATGGCAGAGGTCTGGAGCACACTGGAGGAGCTCTGGACACCTCCCAGGGGAGGTGCAGGTCAGGGGAGTGGTCACTCCCCTTTCCTTTGTCCAGTTTCGCGCCAGAGCAGGGGCTAAGGGGTCCCTGAACCGGTGTAGACTGGCTTATGCAGAATTGGGCACATCTGTGCCCAACAAAGCATTTCCAGAGGCTGGGGGAGGCTACTCCTCCCCTGCCTTCACACCATTTTCCAAAGGGAGAGGGTGTCACACCCTCTCTCAGAGGAAGTTCTTTGTTCTGCCATCCTGGGCCAGGCCTGGCTGGACCCCAGGAGGGCAGATGCCTGTCTGAGGGGTTGGCAGCAGCAGCAGCTGCAGTGAAACCCCAGGAAGGGCAGTTTGGCAGTACCAGGGTCTGTGCTACAGACCACTGGGATCATGGAATTGTACCAACAATGCCAGGATGGCATAGAGGGGGCAATTCCATGATCATAGACATGTTACATGGCCATATTCGGAGTTACCATTGTGAAGCTACATATAGGTAGTGACCTATATGTAGTGCACGCGTGTAATGGTGTCCCCGCACTCACAAAGTTCAGGGAATTGGCTCTGAACAATGTGGGGGCACCTTGGCTAGTGCCAGGGTGCCCTCACACTAAGTAACTTTGCACCTAACCTTTACCAGGTAAAGGTTAGACATATAGGTGACTTATAAGTTACTTAAGTGCAGTGTAAAATGGCTGTGAAATAACGTGGACGTTATTTCACTCAGGCTGCAGTGGCAGGCCTGTGTAAGAATTGTCAGAGCTCCCTATGGGTGGCAAAAGAAATGCTGCAGCCCATAGGGATCTCCTGGAACCCCAATACCCTGGGTACCTCAGTACCATATACTAGGGAATTATAAGGGTGTTCCAGTAAGCCAATGTAAATTGGTAAAATTGGTCACTAGCCTGTCAGTGACAATTTGAAATAAATGAGAGAGCATAACCACTGAGGTTCTGGTTAGCAGAGCCTCAGTGAGACAGTTAGGCACCACACAGGGAACACATACATATAGGCCACAACCTTATGAGCACTGGGGTCCTGACTAGCAGGGTCCCAGTGACACATAACAAACATACTGAAAACATAGGGTTTTCACTATGAGCACTGGGCCCTGGCTGGCAGGATCCCAGTGAGACAGTGAAAACACCCTGACATACACTCACAAACAGGCCAAAAGTGGGGGTAACAAGGCTAGAAAGAGGCTACTTTCTCACACAACCCCCCCCCCCAAACGAAGGACAATAAGGCTAACCTTGGCCAGTTGAGACTTTATTGTCTAAGTGGTGATAAGTAGAGAGTAGCTCTGCAATAGACTGGTTACTCCCTTTATCATCCACTATATGGTTACTTCCCTGTGGGGATGTAAACCACCCTGTTTGAAGTTTTTTAGCTAACCAACAATGTGAAGATGTATTTTCAGAGTTTCTATCAGTAAGTTTTAGTTTAGAGCAGTGGGAATTGTCCACTGAACCTATTTGTAGTGATGGAAATGCCAGACAGGGATGCTGTCTCAGAAAAGCCATGGCTGGGCAAAAACTTTGTCCATATGGCTGGAAGAGAGAACAGGGATGCTGTTTCTCTTGGGTTGGAGCAGGGCAGGGATGCTGTCCTATGAGCTCCACACTAGGGCAGGGATGCTGTCCTAAGTGTTGTGAGGCAGTGCAGAGTTTCTGCACTAAGGTTTCTCTGGGAGGGTTGGAGGGATGCTCCATGTTAACTAAAATGGTGCTCTTTTTCTCACCAATGTTAGTTATCCCACAGAGAGGTACTTCCACCTCAGGGAGTACAGTTTTGCCAACTGATGATTCCCTTGGAACAGGTGCCACCCCAGGAGAGGTTTCTCCCACCACAGGAATGGTATCCTGAATGGTAGGGTGGTTAGGGGATACTGTGATACCCTTTTTACCTGTTGATGGAGAGGGATCCTGAGTTTTCAGGCCTTCTCTCCTTTGCTTTTTCATTTCAGTAGAAATGAGAGGGAACAATTCCTCAGGGATGCCCAGCATGGCTGCATGGGCATAAAACTCTACATCAGCCCAACCTGAGGCCTCTAGGTCATTACCTAAGAGACAGTCTACAGGTAAGCTAGGTGATACCACCACCTGCTTAGGGCCAGTAACTCCACCCCAACTAAACTGAATTATAGCTAAGGGAAGAAACTTAGTGGATTTATGGACATCAATAATCTTATACTGTTGTCCAATGATGTGTTGATCAGGATGCACTAGGTTTTCAGTCACCAAAGTGATACTGGCACCTGTGTCCCTGTAGGCCAAGGCCTCAACACCATTTATTGAAACTGTCTGCCTGTACTTATCCATTGTAAGGGGACAAGCAGCCAGTGTGGCAAGGCCAATGCCACTAGGTGTGACAGAAACTGTCTTGGGACTGACTACCCCAGTTTCTACTATGGACCCATAAGTGAACCCAACTACACCCTTAACTTGACTGTTGCCAGCAGTCCCACCACTAGTACCACTACTGCTTGGGGCACTAGAGCTTGATGTATTAGTGGTGGTAGGCTCAGGGGGTTTACCTGGACAGGACTTATCCCCTGGCCTATGGCCTCTATTTTTACACACAAAGCACCAAGGCTTTTTAAATTGTGTAGGTTGAGAAGAAGAGGAAGAATTTGTTTTATCCCCACCCCCGGAAGAGTGTTTAAGATTTGAAGTGGGATCTTTGGTTTTACCCTTATCCCCATGCTTATCTTGAGACTTTTCACCATCTTTCTTCTTAGTGTTCTCTTTGTCACCCCCTGTATGAACTTTTCTGTTCACCCTTGTTCTGACCCATTTGTCTGCATTCTTTCCCAATTCTTGGGGAGAGGTCAGATCAGAGTCCACCAAGTACTGGTGCAACAAATCATACACACAATTATTAAGAATATGCTCTCTCAGGATCAAGTTATACAGGCTGTCATAATCAGTAACTTTACTGCCATGTAACCACCCCTCCAAAGCCTTCACTGAATGGTCTATGAAATCAACCCAGTCTTGTGAAGACTCCTTTTTGGTCTCTCTAAACGTTATCCTGTATTGTTCAGTGGTTAAGCCATAACCATCCAGGAGTGCATTCTTAAGAACTGTAAAATTATTGGCATCACTTTCTTTCACAGTAAGGAGCCTATCCCTACCTTTTCCACTAAATGATAGCCATAGGATAGCAGCCCACTGCCTTTGAGGGACATCCTGTACAACACAGGCCCTCTCAAGTGCAGCAGACCACTTGTTAATGTCATCCCCCTCCTTATAAGGGGGAACTATCTTATGCAGATTCCTGGAATCATGCTCTTTCGCAGGATGACTATGGGGAATACTGCTGCTGCCACCATGGGTTTCTAAACCCAGTTTCTGTCTCTCCTTCTCTACTTCTAAAGTCTGTCTATCCAAATCCAGCTGTTGCTTCTTGAGCTTCAGTCTGGTTTGTTCCACTCTCAATCTATTGAGCTCCCTTTCTAACAATCTGTCATCAGGGTGGGTGGGAGGGACATGTCTTGAAACAGAAGTATGGTGAGAATGGACAGAAGGAGACCTGTCCCTTACAGAGGGCACCCTAACAGCTTGGCTGACAGTGTAATGTGAGAGCACATCATCTGTATGATGTGACTCCACCTCAGTACCAACTATGCTAGACTGTCTTGTAATGGGAAGGCTAAGAAGTTTCTTTCCTGAACCTTTACCTGGGGGAGTCCCTGGATCAGATTTGGAACCATTAGCTCCTTTTTCAACAGATGGGGCACTTTTAGCCTTATCTTGTTCTCTAAGCATGTTAAGTAACAATTCCAAGGAAGGATTCTTCACTACACTCAAACCTCTCTCTATGCAGAGACTCCTTTCTCCTTTCCAGCTAAGGTGATCATATGCAATCTTAGACAGGTCAACATTTTGGCCTGTGCCAGACATTTTTAGAGAGAGTTAAAGTGATAGAAAAAGAGAAAAAAGTTTTCAGAACTTTTAGAAAGACAGAAAAAAAAACTTTTAAAACTTTTTAGAACTTTTTAGAAAGTTAGAAGTACTTTTCAGCACTTAGAAAAGAGTGAAAAGAGGAAATGCAAAACTTTTTGGCTATGTGTATATACACTGAACTTGTTTTGTATATTTTTCTCTTATGAAAAGTACAATGACAAGAGTGGTAAGTAGTCTCAAAGCACTTATCCCACCGCTGCACAACCAATGTAGGAGGCTGGACTGGCTTATAGTGAGTACCAAGGGGTACTTGCACCTTGCACCAGGCCCAGTTATCCCTTATTAGTATATAGGGTGTCTAGCAGCTTAGGCTGATAGATAATGGTAGATTAGCAGAGCAGTTTAGGCTGAACTAGGAGACGTGTGGAGCTACTACAGTACCACTTAGTGTCATTTGCACAATATCATAAGAAAACGCAATACACAGTTATACTAAAAATAAAGGTACTTTATTTTTATGACAATATGCCAAAGTATCTTAGAGTGTACCCTCAGTGAGAGGATAGGAAATATACACAAGATATATATACACAATAGCAAAAATATGCAGTATAGTCTTAGAAAACAGTGCAAACAATGTATAGTTACAATAGGATGCAATGGGGACACATAGGGATAGGGGCAACACAAACCATATACTCCAAAAGTGGAATGCAAACCACGAATGGACCCCAAACCTATGTGACCTTGTAGAGGGTCGCTGGGACTATTAGAACATAGTGAGAGTTAGAAAAATAACCCTCCCCAAGACCCTGAAAAGTGAGTGCAAAGTGCACTAAAGTTCCCCTAAGGACAAAGAAGTCGTGTTAGAGGAATAATGCAGGAAAGACACAAACCAGCAATGCAACAACAATGGATTTCCAATCTAGGGTACCTGTGGAACAAGGGAACCAAGTCCAAAAGTCACAAGCAAGTCGGAGATGGGCATATGCCCAGGAAATGCCAGCTGTGGGTGCAAAGAAGCTTCTACTGGACAGAAGAAGCTGAGGTTTCTGCAGGAACGAAAAGGGCTAGAGACTTCCCCTTTGGTGGACGGATCCCTCTGGCCGTGGAGAATCGTGCAAAAGTGTTTTCCCACCGAAAGAATGCGAACAAGCCTTGCTAGCTGCAAATCGTGCGGTTAGCGTTTTTGGATGCTGCTGTGGCCCAGGAGGGACCAGGAGGTCGCAAATTAGACCAGGAGGTAGAGGGGTCGTCGAGCAAGACAAGGAGCCCCCTTAGCAGCAGGTAGCACCCGGAGAAGTGCCAGAAACAGGCACTACGAGGATGCGTGAAACGGTGCTCGCCGAAGTTGCTCAAAGGAGTCCCACGTCGCCGGAGACCAACTTAGAAAGTCGTGCAATGCAGGTTAGAGTGCCGTGGACCCAGGCTTGGCTGTGCACAAAGGATTTCCGCCGGAAGTGCACAGGGGCCGGAATAGCTGCAAAAGTTGCGGTTCCCAGCAATGCAGCCCAGCGAGGTGAGGCAAGGACTTACCTCCACCAAACTTGGACTGAAGAGTCACTGGACTGTGGGGGTCACTTGGAGAGAGTTGCTGGATTCTAGGGACCTCGCTCGTTGTGCTGAGAGGAGACCCAAGGGACCGGTAATGCAGCTTTTTGGTGCCTGCGGTTGCAGGGGGAAGATTCCGTCGACCCACGGGAGATTTCTTCGGAGCTTCTAGTGCAGAGAGGAGGCAGACTACCCCCACAGCATGCACCACCAGGAAAACAGTCGAGAACGCGGCAGGATCAGCGTTACAGAGTTGCAGTAGTCGTCTTTGCTACTATGTTGCAGGTTTGCAGGCTTCCAGCGCGGTCAGCAGTCGATTCCTTATCAGAAGGTGAAGAGAGAGATGCAGAGGAACTCGGCTGAGCTCTTGCATTCGTTATCTAAAGTTTCCCCAGAGACAGAGATCCTAAATAGCCAGAAAAGAGGGTTTGGCTACCTAGGAGAGAGGATAGGCTACTAACACCTGAAGGAGCCTATCACAAGGAGTCTCTGACGTCACCTGGTGGCACTGGCCACTCAGAGCAGTCCAGTGTGCCAGCAGGACCTCTGTTTCCAAGATGGCAGAGGTCTGGAGCACACTGGAGGAGCTCTGGACACCTCCCAGGGGAGGTGCAGGTCAGGGGAGTGGTCACTCCCCTTTCCTTTGTCCAGTTTCGTGCCAGAGCAGGGCTAAGGGGTCCCTGAACCGGTGTAGACTGGCTTATGCAGAAATGGGCACCAAAAGTGCCCATGAAAGCATTTCCAGAGGCTGGGGGAGGCTACTCCTCCCCTGCCTTCACACCATTTTCCAAAGGGAGAGGTTGTAACACCCTCTCTCAGAGGAAGTTCTTTGTTCTGCCATCCTGGGCCAGGCCTGGCTGGACCCCAGGAGGGCAGATGCCTGTCTGAGGGGTTGGCAGCAGCAGCAGCTGCAGTGAAACCCCATGAAGGGCAGTTTGGCAGTACCAGGGTCTGTGCTACAGACCACTGGGATCATGGGATTGTGCCAACTATGCCAGGATGGCATAGAGGGGGCAATTCCATGATCATAGACATGTTACATGGCCATATTCGGAGTTACCATTGTGAAGCTACATATAGGTAGTGACCTATATGTAGTGCACGCGTGTAATGGTGTCCCCGCACTCACAAAGTCTGGGGAATTGGCCCTGAACAATGTGGGGTCACCTTGGCTAGTGCCAGGGTGCCCTCACACTAAGTAACTTTGCACCTAACCTTTACCAGGTAAAGGTTAGACATATAGGTGACTTATAAGTTACTTAAGTGCAGTGTAAAATGGCTGTGAAATAACGTGGACGTTATTTCACTCAGGCTGCAGTAGAAGCTTCTTTGCACCCGCAGCTGGCATTTCCTGGGCATCTGCCCATCTCCGACTTGCTTGTGACTTTTGGACTTGGTCCCCTTGTTCCACAGGTACCCTAGATTGGAAATCCACAGTTGTTGAATTGCTGGTTTGTGTCTTTGTAGGAGGCTGGACTGGCTTGTAGTGAGTACCAAGGGGTACTTGCACCTTGCACCAGGCCCAGTTATCCCTTATTAGTGTATAGGGTGTCTAGCAGCTTAGGCTGATAGATAATGGTAGCTTAGCAAAGCAGCTCAGGCTGAACTAGGAGACGTGTGAAGCTACTACAGTACCACTTAGTGTCATATGCACAATATCATAAGAAAACACAATACACAGTTATACTAAAAATAAAGGTACTTTATTTTTATGACAATATGCCAAAGTATCTTAGAGGGTACCCTCAGTGAGAGGATAGGAAATATACACAAGATATATATACACAATAGCAAAAATATGCAGTATAGTCTTAGAAAACAGTGCAAACAATGTATAGTTACAATAGGATGCAATGGGGAAACATAGGGATAGGGGCAACACAAACCATATACTCCAGAAGTGGAATGCGAACCACGAATGGACCCCAAACCTATGTGACCTTGTAGAGGGTCGCTGGGACTATTAGAAAATAGTGAGAGTTAGCAAAATAACCCACCCCAAGACCCTGAAAAGTGAGTGCAAAGTGCACCAAAGTTCCCCTAAGGACAAAATAGTCGTGTTAGAGGGAAAATGCAAGGAAAACACAAATCAGCAATGCAACAACGATGGATTCCTGACTGAGGGTACCTGTGGAACAAGGGGACCAACTCCAAAAGTCACAAGCAGCTCGGAAGTGGGCAGATGCCCAAGAAATGCCAGCGGTTGGTGCAAAGAAGCTCTTTCTAGGCTGAAGAACTGTGAATACTGCAGGAACGACAAGGGCTAGAGACTTCCCCTTTGGAGGATGGATCCCCCACGCCTTGGAGAGTCGTGCAGAAGTGTTTTCCCGCCGGATGGACGCCAACAAGCCTTGCTACACGCAAATCGTGCGTTTGGCGTTTTTGGACGCTGCTGGGGCCCAGGAGGGACCAGGAGGTCGCAAATTGGACCTGCAGAGAGAGGGGACGTCGAGCAAGACAAGGAGTCCTCACTGAAGCAGGTAGCACCCTGAGAAGTGCCAGAAACAGGCACTACGAGGATGCGTGAAACGGTGCTCGCCGAAGTTGCACAAAGGAGTCCCACGTCGCCGGAGACCAACTTAGAAAGTCGTGCAATGCAGGTTAGAGTGCCGTGGACCCAGGCTTGGCTGTGCACACAGGATTTCCGCCGGAAGTGCACAGGGGCCGGAGAAGCTTGCAAAGTCGCGGTTCCCAGCAATGCAGCCCAGCGAGGTGAGGCAAGGACTTACCTCCACCAAACTTGGGCTGAAGAGTCACTGGACTGTGGGGGTCACTTGGACGGTGTCGCTGGATTCGAGGGACCTCGCTCGTCGTGCTGAGAGGAGACCCAAGGGACCGGAGATGCAGCTTTTTGGTGCCTGCGGTTGCAGGGGGAAGATTCCGTCGACCCACGGGAGATTTCTTCGGAGCTTCTGGTGCAGAGAGGAGGCAGACTACCCCCACAGCATGCACAAGCAGGAAAACAGTCGAGAAGGCGGCAGGATCAGCGTTACAGAGTTGCAGTAGTTGTCTTTGCTACTATGTTGCAGGTTTGCAGGCTTCCAGCGCGGTCAGCGGTCGATTCCTTATCAGAAGGTGAAGAGGGAGATGCAGAGGAACTCGGCTGAGCTCATGCATTCGTTATCTGAAGTTTCCCCAGAGACAGAGACCCTAAATAGCCAGAAAAGAGGGTTTGGCTACCTAGGAGAGAGGAAAGGCTACTAACACCTGAAGGAGCCTATCACGAGGAGTCTCTGACGTCACCTGGTGGCACTGGCCACTCAGAGCAGTCCAGTGTGCCAGCAGCACCTCTGTTTCCAAGATGGCAGAGGTCTGGAGCACACTGGAGGAGCTCTGGACACCTCCCAGGGGAGGTGCAGGTCAGGGGAGTGGTCACTCCCCTTTCCTTTGTCCAGTTTCGCGCCAGAGCAGGGGCTAAGGGGTCCCTGAACCGGTGTAGACTGGCTTATGCAGAATTGGGCACATCTGTGCCCAACAAAGCATTTCCAGAGGCTGGGGGAGGCTACTCCTCCCCTGCCTTCACACCATTTTCCAAAGGGAGAGGGTGTCACACCCTCTCTCAGAGGAAGTTCTTTGTTCTGCCATCCTGGGCCAGGCCTGGCTGGACCCCAGGAGGGCAGATGCCTGTCTGAGGGGTTGGCAGCAGCAGCAGCTGCAGAGAAACCCCAGGAAGGGCAGTCTGGCAGTACCAGGGTCTGTGCTACAGACCACTGGGATCATGGAATTGTACCAAAAATGCCGGGATGGCATAGAGGGGGCAATTCCATGATCATAGACATGTTACATGGCCATATTCGGAGTTACCATGGTGAAGCTACATATAGGTAGTGACCTATATGTAGTGCACGCGTGTAATGGTGTCCCCGCACTCACAAAGTTCAGTGAATTGGCTCTGAACAATGTGGGGGCACCTTGGCTAGTGCCAGGGTGCCCTCACACTAAGTAACTTTGCACCTAACCTTTACCAGGTAAAGGTTAGACATATAGGTGACTTATAAGTTACTTAAGTGCAGTGTAAAATGGCTGTGAAATAACGTGGACGTTATTTCACTCAGGCTGCAGTGGCAGGCCTGTGTAAGAATTGTCAGAGCTCCCTATGGGTGGCAAAAGAAATGCTGCAGCCCATAGGGATCTCCTGGAACCCCAATACCCTGGGTACCTCAGTACCATATACTAGGGGATTATAAGGGTGTTCCAGTAAGCCAATGTAAATTGGTAAAAATGGTCACTAGCCTGTCAGTGACAATTTGGAAAGAAATGAGAGAGCATAACCACTGAGGTTCTGATTAGCAGAGCCTCAGTGAGACAGTTAGTCACTACACAGGTAACACTTACAGGCACACTTATGAGCACTGGGGCCCTGGGTTACCAGGGTCCCAGTGACACATACAACTAAAACAACATATATACAGTGAAAAATGGGGGTAACATGCCAGGCAAGATGGTACTTTCCTACACAACCCCCCCCCAAACGAAGGACAATAAGACTAGCCATTACCTGATGAGTCTTCATTGTCTAAGTGGAAATATCTGGAGAGTCCATCTGCATTGGAGTGGCTACTCCCAGGTCTATGTTCCACTGTATAGTCCATTCCCTGTAGGGAGATGGACCACCTCAACAATTTAGGATTTTCACCTTTCATTTGTTTTAGCCAAAGTAGAGGTTTGTGGTCTGTCTGAACAATGAAGTGAGTGCCAAACAGGTATGGCCTCAACTTCTTCAGAGCCCAGACCACAGCAAAGGCCTCCCTCTCAATGGCAGACCAACGCTTTTCTCTAGGGGTCAACCTTCTACTAATAAAAGCAACAGGTTGATCCTGGCCCTCAGAATTAAGTTGTGATAGGACTGCCCCTACTCCTAATTCAGATGCATCAGTTTGGACATAGAATTTTTTAGAGTAACAAGGGCTTTTTAGGACAGGTGCAGAGCACATGGCCTGCTTCAGCTCCTCAAAAGCTCTCTGACAGTTTGCTGTCCATAATACCTTTTTAGGCATTTTCTTGGATGTGAGGTCATTAAGAGGGGCTGCAATGGAGCCATAGTTCTTAATGAACCTCCTGTAATACCCAGTGAGGCCTAGGAAGGCTCTCACCTGAGTCTGAGTGGTAGGGGGAACCCAATCAATAATAGTTTGGATTTTCCCCTGAAGTGGTGCAATCTGTTCCCCACCAACAAGGTGTCCCAGATAAACCACCTTACCCTGCCCTATCTGGCACTTTGAAGCCTTGATAGTGAGGCCTGCCTTTTGCAGGGCCTCCAAAACTTTCCAAAGGTGGACCAGGTGATCATCCCAGCTGGAGCTAAAGACAGCTATATCATCCAAATATGCTGCACTGAAAGCTTCCAGCCCTTGCAGGACTGTGTTCACCAACCTCTGAAAAGTGGCAGGTGCATTTTTCAAACCAAAAGGCATTACAGTAAACTGGTAATGTCCTCCAATGGTAGAAAATGCAGTCTTAGGTTTAGCATCTTCTGACATTTTGATCTGCCAATACCCTGCAGTCAAATCAAAAGTGCTTAGATACTTGGCAGATGCCAGTGTATCTATTAGCTCATCTGCCCTGGGTATAGGGTGAGCATCTGTTTTGGTTACCAAGTTGAGACCTCTATAGTCTACACAAAACCTCATTTCCTTCTTTCCATCTTTAGAATTGGGTTTTGGTACCAGTACCACAGGAGAAGCCCATGGACTGTCAGAGTGCTCAACCACTCCTAGTTCCAACATCTTCTGAACTTCTTGCTTTATGCAGTCCCTGACATGGTCAGGCTGCCTATAGATCTTACTTTTGACAGGTAAACTGTCTCCAGTATCTATAGTGTGCTCACACCAAGAAGTGGTGCCTGGCACAATGGAGAAGAGTTCTGAAAATTGTCCTAGGAGATTTATGCAATTATCTTTCTGCTCAGCAGTAAGACAATCAGCCAAAACTACCCCTTCCACTAGAGCATCTTGTTCTGTGGAAGAGAAGAGATCAGGTAGAGGATCACTGTCTTCTTCCTGTCCCTCATCTGTTGCCATGAGCAGGGTGAGATCAGCCCTGTCATAGTAGGGTTTCAGGCGGTTGACATGGAGCACCCTAAGGGGAGTCCTGGCAGTGCCTAAGTCAACCAAGTAGGTGACTTCACCCTTCTTTTCAACAATTGTGTGTGGACCACTCCATTTATCTTGGAGTGCTCTTGGGGCCACAGGCTCCAAGACCCACACTTTTTGCCCTGGTTGGTACTGAACCAAAACAGCCTTCTGATCATGCCATTGCTTCTGGAGCTCTTGGCTGGCCTGAAGGTTTTTACTGGCCTTTTTCATGTACTCAGCCATCCTTGATCTGAGGCCAAGTACATAATCCACAATATCCTGCTTAGGAGCTTTTAAAGGTTGTTCCCAACCCTCCTTCACAAGTGTGAGTGGACCCCTAACAGGGTGTCCAAAAAGAAGTTCAAAGGGGCTGAAGCCCACTCCTTTCTGGGGTACCTCCCTGTAGGCAAAAAGGAGGCATGGTAGAAGGATATCCCATCTCCTGCGGAGTTTTTCAGGGAGTCCCATAATCATGCCTTTGAGAGTTTTATTAAATCTCTCCACCAGTCCATTTGTTTGTGGATGATAGGGTGTTGTGAACTTGTAAGTTACACCACACTCCTTCCACATGGCCTTTAAGTATGCAGACATGAAATTGCTTCCTCTGTCTGATACTACTTCCTTTGGGAAGCCCACCCTGGAAAATATTCCCAGGAGGGCCTTTGCCACTGCCGGAGCTGTAGTGGTCCTTAAAGGAATAGCTTCAGGATATCTTGTGGCATGGTCCACTACCACCAAGATAAACCTATTGCCTGAAGCAGTAGGAGGGTCAAGGGGGCCAACTATGTCAACCCCTACCCTTTCAAAGGGAACCCCAACCACAGGCAGTGGGATAAGGGGTGCCTTTGGAGTGCCACCTGTCTTGCCACTGGCTTGACAGGTTTCACAGGACTTACAAAAATCTTTTGTGTCCTCAGACATCCTAGGCCAATGAAACAGTGGTACCAATCTGTCCCAAGTTTTCATTTGACCCAGGTGCCCAGCTAAGGGAATGTCATGTGCCAGTGTTAGGAGGAACTTTCTGTACTCCTGAGGAATCACTAATCTCCTGGCAGCTCCAGGTTTAGGATCCCTTTGCTCAGTGTACAAGAGGTTGTCCTCCCAGTAAACTCTGTGTGAGTCACTGACATCCCCATTAGCCTGTTTGACAGCTTGCTGTCTGAGACCCTCTAATGTGGGACAGGTTTGCTGTGCCACACTCAGCTCCTCTCTGGCAGGCCCCCCTTCACCCAAAAGCTCAGCAGTGTCTGCTTCCAGCTCCTCTGGTGTAGGTTCTGCACAGGGAGGGAATTCTTCTTCCTCAGAAGTAGAATCCACTGTAGAGGGAGGGATAGTAGGAAGTGGTTTGCTTCTACTAGCCCTAGCTTTAGGGAGCACTTGGTCCATTGTTCCAGGATCCAAGCTTCCCTGTCCTTTTTGCTTTTTGGCCTGAGCCCTTGTCAAAGCAAAAATATGCCCTGGGATGCCCAGCATTGCTGCATGGGCCTCCAACTCCACATCTGACCAAGCTGATGTCTCCAAATCGTTCCCTAATAGACAGTCTACAGGTAAATCTGAAGCTACCACAACTTTCTTTGGACCAGATACCCCCCCCCCAGTTGAGATTTACAACAGCCATGGGGTGGCTTTGTGTTATGTTATGAGCATCGGTTACTTGGTACTGGTGTCCAAGTATGTGTTGTTCAGGGTGCACCAGTTTCTCAATCACCATTGTGACACTGGCACCTGTGTCCCTGTAGGCCTGGACCTCAACACCATTTATTAGGGCTAGTTGCTTGTACTTCTCCAAGTTATGGGGGCAAGCAACCAAAGTGGCTAAGTCAATAGCCCCTTCAGAGACTAAAGTAGCCTCTGTGGTCTCCCTAATCAGACCAACCCCAACTAAATTACCAAAAGTGAGCCCAGCTACTCCCTTGGATTGGCTATTAGTAGGTTTGCTCCCACCACCACTGCTATTAGTAGGGACACTAGGTGTAGCAGTAGGGGTTGTAGTGGTAGGAGCTGTGGTGCCTTTCTTTGGACAACTGGGATCTGTTGTCCAATGGCCTTTTATCTTACATAAATAGCACCATGGTTTCTTTTCCTTGTTCTGATTAGAGGAGGGTTTGGGCCCACCACCCCCACCAGAGTGTTTTTGTGGGCCTGATGAAGACTCATTTTTAGATTTGTCCCCACCCTTGTCAGAAGACTTACCATCCTTCTTTTTGTTGCCATCTTTGTCACCCCCTGTATGAACTTTTCTGTTCACTCTTGTTCTGACCCATTTGTCTGCCTTCTTTCCCAATTCTTGGGGAGAGGTCAGATCAGAGTCCACCAAGTACTGGTGCAACAAAACAGACACACAATTATTAAGAAAATGCTCTCTCAGGATTAAGTTATACAGGCTGTCATAATCAGTAACTTTACTGCCATGTAACCACCCCTCCAAGGCCTTCACTGCCTGGTCAATGAAATCAACCCAGTCTTGTGAAGACTCCTTTTTGGTATCTCTGAACTTGATCCTATACTGTTCAGTGGTTAAGCCATAACCATCCAGGAGTGCATTCTTAAGAACTTGGAAATTGTTAGCATCATTTTCTTTTACAGTAAGGAGCCTATCCCTACCTTTTCCAGTAAATGATAGCCATAGGATAGCAGCCCACTGCCTTTGAGGGACATCCTGTACAGCACAGGCCCTCTCAAGTGCAGCAAACCACTTGTTAATGTCATCCCCCTCCTTGTAAGGGGGAACTATCTTATGCAGATTCCTGGAATCATGCTCTTTTGCAGGATGACTATGGGGAATACTGCTGCTGCCACCATGGGTATCTAAACCCATTTTCTGTCTTTCCCTCTCTATTTCTAAAGATTGTCTATCCAAATCCAGCTGTTGCTTCTTGAGCTTCAGTCTGGTTTGCTCCACTCTCAATCTATTGAGCTCCCTTTCCAACAATCTGTCATCAGGGTGGGTGGGAGGGACATTTCTAGATACAGAGGTATGATGGGAATGAACAGAAGGAGACCTGTCCCTTACAGAGGGCACCCTAACAGCTTGGCTACCAGTATAATGTGAGAGCACATCATCAGTATGATGTGATTCAACCTCTGTACCAACTATGCTAGACTGTCTAGTAATGGGCAGGCTGAGAAGTTTCTTTCCTGAACCTTTTCCTGGGGGAGTCCCTGGATCAGATTGAGAACCATTAGCTACTTTTTCTACAGATTGGGCACTTATGGCCTTATCCTGTACTCTAAGCATATTAATTAACAGTTCTAAAGAAGGATTCTTCCCTACACTCAAACCTCTCTCTATGCAGAGACTCCTTGCTCCTTTCCAGCTAAGGTGATCATATGCAAGTTTGGACAGTTCAACTTTTTGGCCTGTGCCAGACATTTTTTAGAGAGAGTTAAAGTGATAGACAAAGAGAAAAAAGTTTTCAGAACTTTTTTGGAAAGACAGAAAAAAACTTTTTAAACTTTTAAGAACTTTTTGAAAGTTTAGAAGTACTTTTCAGCACTTAGAAAAGAGTGAAAAGAGGAAATGCAAAACTTTTTGGCTATGTGTATATACACTGACCTTGTTTTGTATATTTTTCTCTTATGAAAAGTACAATGACAAGAGTGGTAAGTAGTCTCAAGCACTTATCCCACCACTGCACAACCAATGTAGGAGGCTGGACTGGCTTGTAGTGAGTACCAAGGGGTACTTGCACCTTGCACCAGGCCCAGTTATCCCTTATTAGTGTATAGGGTGTCTAGCAGCTTAGGCTGATAGATAATGGTAGCTTAGCAAAGCAGCTCAGGCTGAACTAGGAGACGTGTGAAGCTACTACAGTACCACTTAGTGTCATATGCACAATATCATAAGAAAACACAATACACAGTTATACTAAAAATAAAGGTACTTTATTTTTATGACAATATGCCAAAGTATCTTAGAGGGTACCCTCAGTGAGAGGATAGGAAATATACACAAGATATATATACACAATAGCAAAAATATGCAGTATAGTCTTAGAAAACAGTGCAAACAATGTATAGTTACAATAGGATGCAATGGGGAAACATAGGGATAGGGGCAACACAAACCATATACTCCAGAAGTGGAATGCGAACCACGAATGGACCCCAAACCTATGTGACCTTGTAGAGGGTCGCTGGGACTATTAGAAAATAGTGAGAGTTAGCAAAATAACCCACCCCAAGACCCTGAAAAGTGAGTGCAAAGTTCACCAAAGTTCCCCTAAGGACAAAATAGTCGTGTTAGAGGGAAAATGCAAGGAAAACACAAATCAGCAATGCAACAACGATGGATTCCTGACTGAGGGTACCTGTGGAACAAGGGGACCAAGTCCAAAAGTCACAAGCAGCTCGGAAGTGGGCAGATGCCCAAGAAATGCCAGCGGTTGGTGCAAAGAAGCTCTTTCTAGGCTGAAGAACTGTGAATACTGCAGGAACGACAAGGGCTAGAGACTTCCCCTTTGGAGGATGGATCCCCCACGCCTTGGAGAGTCGTGCAGAAGTGTTTTCCCGCCGGATGGACGCCAACAAGCCTTGCTACACGCAAATCGTGCGTTTGGCGTTTTTGGACGCTGCTGGGGCCCAGGAGGGACCAGGAGGTCGCAAATTGGACCTGCAGAGAGAGGGGACGTCGAGCAAGACAAGGAGCCCTCACTGAAGCAGGTAGCACCCTGAGAAGTGCCAGAAACAGGCACTACGAGGATGCGTGAAACGGTGCTCGCCGAAGTTGCACAAAGGAGTCCCACGTCGCCGGAGACCAACTTAGAAAGTCGTGCAATGCAGGTTAGAGTGCCGTGGACCCAGGCTTGGCTGTGCACACAGGATTTCCGCCGGAAGTGCACAGGGGCCGGAGAAGCTTGCAAAGTCGCGGTTCCCAGCAATGCAGCCCAGCGAGGTGAGGCAAGGACTTACCTCCACCAAACTTGGGCTGAAGAGTCACTGGACTGTGGGGGTCACTTGGACGGTGTCGCTGGATTCGAGGGACCTCGCTCGTCGTGCTGAGAGGAGACCCAAGGGACCGGAGATGCAGCTTTTTGGTGCCTGCGGTTGCAGGGGGAAGATTCCGTCGACCCACGGGAGATTTCTTCGGAGCTTCTGGTGCAGAGAGGAGGCAGACTACCCCCACAGCATGCACAAGCAGGAAAACAGTCGAGAAGGCGGCAGGATCAGCGTTACAGAGTTGCAGTAGTCGTCTTTGCTACTATGTTGCAGGTTTGCAGGCTTCCAGCGCGGTCAGCGGTCGATTCCTTATCAGAAGGTGAAGAGGGAGATGCAGAGGAACTCGGCTGAGCTCATGCATTCGTTATCTGAAGTTTCCCCAGAGACAGAGACCCTAAATAGCCAGAAAAGAGGGTTTGGCTACCTAGGAGAGAGGAAAGGCTACTAACACCTGAAGGAGCCTATCACGAGGAGTCTCTGACGTCACCTGGTGGCACTGGCCACTCAGAGCAGTCCAGTGTGCCAGCAGCACCTCTGTTTCCAAGATGGCAGAGGTCTGGAGCACACTGGAGGAGCTCTGGACACCTCCCAGGGGAGGTGCAGGTCAGGGGAGTGGTCACTCCCCTTTCCTTTGTCCAGTTTCGCGCCAGAGCAGGGGCTAAGGGGTCCCTGAACCGGTGTAGACTGGCTTATGCAGAATTGGGCACATCTGTGCCCAACAAAGCATTTCCAGAGGCTGGGGGAGGCTACTCCTCCCCTGCCTTCACACCATTTTCCAAAGGGAGAGGGTGTCACACCCTCTCTCAGAGGAAGTTCTTTGTTCTGCCATCCTGGGCCAGGCCTGGCTGGACCCCAGGAGGGCAGATGCCTGTCTGAGGGGTTGGCAGCAGCAGCAGCTGCAGAGAAACCCCAGGAAGGGCAGTCTGGCAGTACCAGGGTCTGTGCTACAGACCACTGGGATCATGGAATTGTACCAAAAATGCCAGGATGGCATAGAGGGGGCAATTCCATGATCATAGACATGTTACATGGCCATATTCGGAGTTACCATGGTGAAGCTACATATAGGTAGTGACCTATATGTAGTGCACGCGTGTAATGGTGTCCCCGCACTCACAAAGTTCAGTGAATTGGCTCTGAACAATGTGGGGGCACCTTGGCTAGTGCCAGGGTGCCCTCACACTAAGTAACTTTGCACCTAACCTTTACCAGGTAAAGGTTAGACATATAGGTGACTTATAAGTTACTTAAGTGCAGTGTAAAATGGCTGTGAAATAACGTGGACGTTATTTCACTCAGGCTGCAGTGGCAGGCCTGTGTAAGAATTGTCAGAGCTCCCTATGGGTGGCAAAAGAAATGCTGCAGCCCATAGGGATCTCCTGGAACCCCAATACCCTGGGTACCTCAGTACCATATACTAGGGGATTATAAGGGTGTTCCAGTAAGCCAATGTAAATTGGTAAAAATGGTCACTAGCCTGTCAGTGACAATTTGGAAAGAAATGAGAGAGCATAACCACTGAGGTTCTGATTAGCAGAGCCTCAGTGAGACAGTTAGTCACTACACAGGTAACACTTACAGGCACACTTATGAGCACTGGGGCCCTGGGTTACCAGGGTCCCAGTGACACATACAACTAAAACAACATATATACAGTGAAAAATGGGGGTAACATGCCAGGCAAGATGGTACTTTCCTACAGTCTTTCCTGCATTATTCCTCTAACACAACTTCTTTGTCCTGAGGGGAACTTTAGTGCACTTTGCACTCACTTTTCAGGGTCTTGGGGAGGGTTATTTTCCTAACTCTCACTATTTTCTAATAGTCCCAGCGACCCTCTACAAGGTCACATAGGTTTGGGGTCCATTCGTGGTTCGCATTCCACTTTTGGAGTATATGGTTTGTGTTGCCCCTATCCCTATGTTTCCCCATTGCATCCTATTGTAACTATACATTGTTTGCACTGTTTTCTAAGACTATACTGCATATTTTTGCTATTGTGTATATATATCTTGTGTATATTTCCTATCCTCTCACTGAGGGTACACTCTAAGATACTTTGGCATATTGTCATAAAAATAAAGTACCTTTATTTTTAGTATAACTGTGTATTGTATTTTCTTATGATATTGTGCATATGACACTAAGTGGTACTGTAGTAGCTTCACACGTCTCCTAGTTCAGCCTAAGCTGCTCTGCTAAGCTACCATTATCTATCAGCCTAAGCTGCTAGACACCCTATACACTAATAAGGGATAACTGGGCCTGGTGCAAGGTGCAAGTACCCCTTGGTACTCACTACAAGCCAGTCCAGCCTCATACATTGGTTGTGCAGTGGTGGGATAAGTGCTTGAGACTACTTACCACTCTTGTCATTGTACTTTTTATAAGATAAAAATATACAAAACAAGGTCAGTGTATATACACATAGCCAAAAAGTTTTGCATTTCCTCTTTTCACTCTTTTCTAAGTGCTGAAAAGTACTTCTAAACTTTCAAAAAGTTCTTAAAAGTTTAAAAAGTTTTTTTTCTGTCTTTCCAAAAAGTTCTGAAAACTTTTTTCTCTTTTTCTATCACTTTATCTCTCTCTAAAAAATGTCTGGCACAGGCCAAACTGTTGATCTGTCCAAACTTGCATATGACAACCTTAGCTGGAAAAGAGCAAGGAGTCTCTGTATAGAGAGAGGTTTGAGTGTAGGGAAAAATCCTTCCTTGGAACTGTTACTTAACGTGCTTAGAGAACAGGATAAGGCCATAGGTGCCCCATCTGTTGAAAAAGTACCTAATAGTTCCCAATCTGATTCAGGGACTCCCCCAGGAAAAGATTCAGGAAAGAAACTTCCTAGCCTGCCCATTACTAGACAGTCTAGCATAGTTGGTAATGATGATGAGCCACACCATATAAATAGTGTTGTCTCACATCATAGCAAAAGCATTTATTCTCACCATACTGGTAGTAATGTTTCTGTTAACCAAGCTGTTAGGGTGGCTTCTGTAAGGGACAGGTCTCCTTCTGTTCATTCCCATCACAGCTCTGTTTCTAGAAATGTCCCTCCCACCAACCCTGATGACAGAATGTTAGAGAGGGAACTCAATAAGTTGAGGGTGGAACAAACCAGACTGAAGCTTAAAAAGCAACAGCTGGATTTGGATAGACAGTCTTTTGAATTAGAGAAGGAAAGACAGAAGTTGGGTTTAGATACCCATGGTGGCAGCAGCAGTATTCCCCATAGTCATCCTGCAAAAGAGCATGATTCCAGGAATCTGCACAAGATAGTTCCCCCTTATAAGGAGGGGGATGACATTAACAAGTGGTTTGCTGCACTTGAGAGGGCCTGTGTTGTACAGGATGTCCCTCAAAGGCAGTGGGCTGCTATCCTATGGCTATCATTTAGTGGAAAAGGTAGGGATAGGCTCCTTACTGTGAAAGAAAATGATGCTAATAATTTCCAAGTTCTTAAGAATGCACTCCTGGATGGTTATGGCTTAACCACTGAACAGTACAGGATAAAGTTCTTAGAGACCAAAAAGGAGTCTTCACAAGACTGGGTTGATTTCATTGACCATTCAGTGAAGGCCTTGGAGGGGTGGTTACATGGCAGTAAAGTTACTGATTATGACAGCCTGTATAACCTAATCCTGAGAGAGCATATTCTTAATAATTGTGTGTCTGATTTGTTGCACCAGTACTTGGTGGACTCTGATCTGACCTCTCCCCAAGAATTGGGAAAGAAGGCAGACAAATGGGTCAGAACAAGAGTGAACAGAAAAGTTCATACAGGGGGTGACAAAGATGGCAACAAAAAGAAGGATGGTAAGTCTTCAGACAAGGGTGGGGACAAATCTAAAAATGAGTCTTCATCAGGCCCACAAAAACACTCTGGTGGGGGTGGTGGGTCCAAATCCTCCTTTAATCAGAACAAGGAAAAGAAACGATGGTGCTATTTATGTAAAATAAAAGGCCATTGGACAACAGATCCCAGTTGTCCAAAGAAAGGCACCACTGCTCCTACCACTACAACCCCTACTGCTACACCTAGTGTCCCTACTAATAGCAGTGGTGGTGGGAGCAAACCTACTAATAGCCAATCCAAGGGAGTAGCTGGGCTCACTTTTGGTAACTTAGTTGGGGTTGGTCTAATTAGGGAGACCACAGAGGCTACTTTAGTCTCTGAAGGGGCTATTGATTTAGCCACTTTGGTTGCTTGCCCCCATAACTTGGAGAAGTACAAGCAACTAACCCTAATAAATGGTGTTGAGGTCCAGGCCTACAGGGACACAGGTGCCAGTGTCACAATGGTGATTGAGAAACTGGTGCACCCTGAACAACACATACTTGGACACCAGTACCAAGTAACCGATGCTCACAACATAACACAAAGCCACCCCATGGCTGTTGTAAATCTCAACTGGGGGGGGGGTAACTGGTCCAAAGAAAGTTGTGGTAGCTTCAGATTTACCTGTAGACTGTCTATTAGGGAATGATTTGGAGACATCAGCTTGGTCAGATGTGGAGTTGGAGGCCCATGCAGCAATGCTGGGCATCCCAGGGCATATTTTTGCTTTGACAAGGGCTCAGGCCAAAAAGCAAAAAGGACAGGGAAGCTTGGATCCTGGAACAATGGACCAAGTGCTCCCTAAAGCAAGGGCTAGTAGAAGCAAACCACTTCCTACTATCCCTCCCTCTACAGTGGATTCAACTTCTGAGGAAGAAGAATTCCCTCCCTGTGCAGAACCTACACCAGAGGAGCTGGAAGCAGACACTGCTGAGCTTTTGGGTGAATGGGGGCCTGCCAGAGAGGAGCTGAGTGTGGCACAGCAAACCTGTCCCACATTAGAGGGTCTCAGACAGCAAGCTGTCAAACAGGCTAATGGGGATGTCAGTGACTCTCACAGAGTTTACTGGGAGGACAACCTCTTGTACACTGAGCATAGGGATCCTAAACCTGGAGCTGCCAGGAGATTAGTGATTCCTCAGGAGTACAGAAAGTTCCTCCTAACACTGGCACATGACATTCCCCTAGCTGGGCACCTGGGTCAAATGAAAACTTGGGACAGATTGGTTCCATTGTTTCATTGGCCTAGGATGTCTGAGGACACAAAGGAATTTTGTAAGTCCTGTGAAACCTTTCAAGCCAGTGGCAAGACAGGTGGCACACCAAAGGCACCCCTTATTCCACTGCCTGTGGTTGGGGTTCCCTTTGAAAGGGTAGGGGTTGACATAGTTGGCCCCCTTGACCCTCCTACTGCTTCAGGCAATAGGTTTATCTTGGTGGTAGTGGACCATGCCACAAGATATCCTGAAGCAATTCCTTTAAGGACCACTACAGCTCCTGCAGTGGCAAAGGCCCTCCTGGGAATATTTTCCAGGGTGGGCTTCCCAAAGGAAGTAGTATCAGACAGAGGAAGCAATTTCATGTCTGCATACTTAAAGGCCATGTGGAAGGAGTGTGGTGTAACGTACAAGTTCACAACACCCTATCATCCACAAACAAATGGACTGGTAGAGAGATTTAATAAAACTCTCAAAGGCATGATTATGGGTCTCCCTGAAAAACTCCGCAGGAGATGGGATATCCTTCTACCATGCCTCCTTTTTGCCTACAGGGAGGTACCCCAGAAAGGAGTGGGCTTCAGCCCCTTTGAACTTCTTTTTGGACACCCTGTTAGGGGTCCACTCACACTTGTAAAGGAGGGTTGGGAAAAACCTTTAAAAGCTCCTAAGCAGGATATTGTGGATTATGTACTTGGCCTCAGATCAAGGATGGCTGAGTACATGAAAAAGGCCAGTAAAAACCTTCAGGCCAGCCAAGAGCTCCAGAAGCAATGGCATGATCAGAAGGCTGTTTTGGTTCAGTACCAACCAGGGCAGAAAGTGTGGGTCTTGGAGCCTGTGGCCCCAAGAGCACTCCAAGATAAATGGAGTGGACCCCACACAATTGTTGAAAAGAAGGGAGAAGTCACCTATTTAGTTGACTTAGGCACTGCCAGGAGTCCCTTTAGGGTGCTCCATGTCAACCGCCTGAAACCCTACTATGACAGGGCTGATCTCACCCTGCTCATGGCAACTGATGAGGGACAGGAAGAAGACAGTGATCCTCTACCTGATCTCTTCTCTTCCACAGAACAAGATGCTCTTGTGGAAGGTGTAGTTTTGGCTGATTGTCTTACTGCTGAGCAGAAAGACAATTGCATAAATCTCCTAGGACAATTTTCAGAACTCTTCTCTACTGTGCCAGGCACCACTTCTTGGTGTGAGAACACTATAGATACTGGAGACAGTTTACCTGTCAAAAGTAAGATCTATAGGCAGCCTGACCATGTCAGGGACTGCATAAAGCATGAAGTTCAGAAAATGTTGGAACTAGGAGTGGTTGAGCACTCTGACAGTCCATGGGCTTCTCCTGTGGTACTGGTACCAAAACCCAATTCTAAAGATGGAAAGAAGGAAATGCGGTTTTGTGTAGACTATAGAGGTCTCAACTTGGTAACCAAAACTGATGCTCACCCTATACCCAGGGCAGATGAGCTTATAGATACACTGGCATCTTTCAAGTATCTAAGCACTTTTGATTTGACTGCAGGGTATTGGCAGATCAAATTATCAGAAGATGTTAAACCTAAGACTGCATTTTCTACCATTGGAGGACATTACCAGTTTACTGTAATGCCTTTTGGTTTGAAAAATGCACCTGCCACTTTTCAGAGGTTGGTGAACACAGTCCTGCAAAGGCTGGAAGCTTTCAGTGCAGCATATTTGGACGATATAGCTGTCTTTAGCTCCAGCTGGGATGATCACCTGGTCCACCTATGGAAAGTTTTGGAGGCCCTGCAAAAGGCAGGCCTCACTATCAAGGCTTCAAAGTGCCAGATAGGGCAGGGTAAGGTGGTTTATCTGGGACACCTTGTTGGTGGGGAACAGATTGCACCACTTCAGGGGAAAATCCAAACTATTATTGATTGGGTTCCCCCTACCACTCAGACTCAGGTGAGAGCCTTCCTAGGCCTCACTGGGTATTACAGGAGGTTCATTAAGAACTATGGCTCCATTGCAGCCCCTCTTAATGACCTCACATCCAAGAAAATGCCTAAAAAGGTATTATGGACAGCAAACTGTCAGAAAGCTTTTGAGGAGCTAAAGCAGGCCATGTGCTCTGCACCTGTCCTGAAAAGCCCTTGTTACTCTAAAAAATTCTATGTCCAAACTGATGCATCTGAATTAGGAGTAGGGGCAGTCCTATCACAACTTAATTCTGAGGGCCAGGATCAACCTGTTGCTTTTATTAGTAGAAGGTTGACCCCTAGAGAAAAGCGTTGGTCTGCCATTGAGAGGGAGGCCTTTGCTGTGGTCTGGGCTCTGAAGAAGTTGAGGCCATACCTGTTTGGCACTCACTTCATTGTTCAGACAGACCACAAACCTCTACTTTGGCTAAAACAAATGAAAGGTGAAAATCCTAAATTGTTGAGGTGGTCCATATCCCTACAGGGAATGGACTATACAGTGGAACATAGACCTGGGAGTAGCCACTCCAATGCAGATGGACTCTCCAGATATTTCCACTTAGACAATGAAGACTCATCAGGTCATGGCTAGTCTTATTGTCCTTCGTTTGGGGGGGGTTGTGTAGGAAAGTACCATCTTGCCTGGCATGTTACCCCCATTTTTCACTGTATATATGTTGTTTTAGTTGTATGTGTCACTGGGACCCTGGTAACCCAGGGCCCCAGTGCTCATAAGTGTGCCTGAATGTGTTACCTGTGTAGTGACTAACTGTCTCACTGAGGCTCTGCTAACCAGAACCTCAGTGGTTATGCTCTCTCATTTCTTTCCAAATTGTCACTGACAGGCTAGTGACAATTTTTACCAATTTACATTGGCTTACTGGAACACCCTTATAATTCCCTAGTATATGGTACTGAGGTACCCAGGGTATTGGGGTTCCAGGAGATCCCTATGGGCTGCAGCATTTCTTTTGCCACCCATAGGGAGCTCTGACAATTCTTACACAGGCCTGCCACTGCAGCCTGAGTGAAATAACGTCCACGTTATTTCACAGCCATTTTACACTGCACTTAAGTAACTTATAAGTCACCTATATGTCTAACCTTTACCTGGTAAAGGTTAGGTGCAAAGTTACTTAGTGTGAGGGCACCCTGGCACTAGCCAAGGTGCCCCCACATTGTTCAGAGCCAATTCCCTGAACTTTGTGAGTGCGGGGACACCATTACACGCGTGCACTACATATAGGTCACTACCTATATGTAGCTTCACAATGGTAACTCCGAATATGGCCATGTAACATGTCTATGATCATGGAATTGCCCCCTCTATGCCATCCTGGCATAGTTGGCACAATCCCATGATCCCAGTGGTCTGTAGCACAGACCCTGGTACTGCCAAACTGCCCTTCCTGGGGTTTCACTGCAGCTGCTGCTGCTGCCAACCCCTCAGACAGGCAGCTGCCCTCCTGGGGTCCGGCCAGGCCTGGCCCAGGATGGCAGAACAAAGAACTTCCTCCGAGAGAGGGTGTGACACCCTCTCCCTTTGGAAAATGGTGTGAAGGCAGGGGAGGAGTAGCCTCCCCCAGCCTCTGGAAATGCTTTCTTGGGCACAGATGTGCCCAATTCTGCATAAGCCAGTCTACACCGGTTCAGGGACCCCTTAGCCCCTGCTCTGGTGCGAAACTGGACAAAGGAAAGGGGAGTGACCACTCCCCTGACCTGCACCTCCCCTGGGAGGTGTCCAGAGCTCCTCCAGTGTGCTCCAGACCTCTGCCATCTTGGAAACAGAGGTGCTGCTGGCACACTGGACTGCTCTGAGTGGCCAGTGCCACCAGGTGACATCAGAGACTCCTTGTGATAGGCTCCTTCAGGTGTTAGTAGCCTATCCTCTCTCCTAGGTAGCCAAACCCTCTTTTCTGGCTATTTAGGGTCTCTGTCTCTGGGGAAACTTTAGATAACGAATGCAAGAGCTCATCCGAGTTCCTCTGCATCTCTCTCTTCACCTTCTGATAAGGAATCGACTGCTGACCGCGCTGGAAGCCTGCAAACCTGCAACATAGTAGCAAAGACGACTACTGCAACTCTGTAACGCTGATCCTGCCGCCTTCTCGACTGTTTTCCTGCTTGTGCATGCTGTGGGGGTAGCCTGCCTCCTCTCTGCACCAGAAGCTCCGAAGAAATCTCCCGTGGGTCGACGGAATCTTCCCCCTGCAACCGCAGGCACCAAAAAGCTGCATTACCGGTCCCTTGGGTCTCCTCTCAGCACGACGAGCGAGGTCCCTCCAATCCAGCGACTCTGTCCAAGTGACCCCCACAGTCCAGTGACTCTTCAGTCCAAGTTTGGTGGAGGTAAGTCCTTGCCTCACCTCGCTGGGCTGCATTGCTGGGAACCGCGACTTTGCAGCTACTCCGGCCCCTGTGCACTTCCGGCGGAAATCCTTTGTGCACAGCCAAGCCTGGGTCCACGGCACTCTAACCTGCATTGCACGACTTTCTAAGTTGGTCTCCGGCGACTCCTTTGTGCAACTTCGGCGAGCACCGTTTCACGCATCCTCGTAGTGCCTGTTTCTGGCACTTCTCCGGGTGCTACCTGCTTTAGTGAGGGCTCTTTGTCTTGCTCGACATCCCCTCTCTCTTCAGGTCCAATTTGCGACCTCCTGGTCCCTCCTGGGCCCCAGCAGCGTCCAAAAACGCCAAACGCACAATTTGCGATTAGCAAGGCTTGTTGGCTTCCTTCTGGCGGGAAAACACTTCTGCACGACTCTCCAAGGCGAGTGGGATCCGTCCACCAAAGGGGAAGTCTCTAGCCCTTTTCGTTCCTGCAGAAACCTCAGCTTCTTCTGTCCAGTAGAAGCTTCTTTGCACCCGCAGCTGGCATTTCCTGGGCATCTGCCCATCTCCGACTTGCTTGTGACTTTTGGACTTGGTCCCCTTGTTCCACAGGTACCCTAGATTGGAAATCCACAGTTTTTGCATTGCTGGTTTGTGTCTTTCCTGCATTATTCCTCTAACACAACTTCTTTGTCCTTAGGGGAACTTTAGTGCACTTTGCACTCACTTTTCAGGGTCTTGGGGAGGGTTATTTTCCTAACTCTCACTATTTTCTAATAGTCCCAGCGACCCTCTACAAGGTCACATAGGTTTGGGGTCCATTCGTGGTTCGCATTCCACTTTTGGAGTATATGGTTTGTGTTGCCCCTATCCCTATGTTTCCCCATTGCATCCTATTGTAACTATACATTGTTTGCACTGTTTTCTAAGACTATACTGCATATTTTTGCTATTGTGTATATATATCTTGTGTATATTTCCTATCCTCTCACTGAGGGTACACTCTAAGATACTTTGGCATATTGTCATAAAAATAAAGTACCTTTATTTTTAGTATAACTGTGTATTGTGTTTTCTTATGATATTGTGCATATGACACTAAGTGGTACTGTAGTAGCTTCACACGTCTCCTAGTTCAGCCTAAGCTGCTCTGCTAAGCTACCATTATCTATCAGCCTAAGCTGCTAGACACCCTATACACTAATAAGGGATAACTGGGCCTGGTGCAAGGTGCAAGTACCCCTTGGTACTCACTACAAGCCAGTCCAGCCTCCTACATGTAAGAATTGTCAGAGCTCCCTATGGGTGGCAAAAGAAATGCTGCAGCCCATAGGGATCTCCTGTAACCCCAATACCCTGGGTACCTCAGTACCATATACTAGGGAATTATAAGGGTGTTCCAGTATGCCAATGTAAATTGGTAAAATTGGTCACTAGCCTGTTAGTGACAATTTGTAAGAAATGAGAGAGCATAACCACTGAGGTTCTGGTTAGCAGAGCCTCAGTGAGACAGTTAGGCATCACACAGGGAACACATACATATAGGCCACAAACTTATGAGCACTGGGGTCCTGACTAGCAGGGTCCCAGTCACACATAACAAACATACTAAAAACATAGGGTTTTCACTATGAGCACTGGGCCCTGGCTAGCAGGATCCCAGTGAGACAGTGAAAACACCCTGACATACACTCACAAACAGGCCAAAAGTGGGGGTAACAAGGCTAGAAAGAGGCTACTTTCTCACATGCACTCCTGGATGGTTATGGCTTAACCACTGAACAATACAGGATAAAGTTCAGAGAGACCAAAAAGGAGTCTTCACAAGACTGGGTTGATTTCATTGACCATTCAGTGAAGGCCTTGGAGGGGTGGTTACATGGCAGTAAAGTTACTGATTATGACAGCCTGTATAACTTGATCCTGAGAGAGCATATTCTTAATAATTGTGTGTCTGATTTGTTGCACCAGTACCTGGTGGACTCTGATCTGACCTCTCCCCAAGAATTGGGAAAGAAGGCAGACAAATGGGTCAGAACAAGGGTGAACAGAAAAGTTCATACAGGGGGTGACAAAGATGGCAACAAAAAGAAGGATGGTAAGTCTTCTGACAAGGGTGGGGACAAATATAAAAATGAGTCTTCATCAGGCCCACAAAAACACTCTGGTGGGGGTGGTGGGCCCAAATCCTCCTTTAATCAAAACAAAGAAAAGAAAGCATGGTGCTATTTATGTAAAGTAAAAGGCCATTGGACAACAGATCCCAGTTGTCCAAAGAAAAGCACCAAGCCTCCCACCACTACAACCCCTACTGCTACACCTAGTGTCCCTACTAATAGCAGTGGTGGTGGGAGCAAACCTACTAATAGCCAATCCAAGGGAGTAGCTGGGCTCACTATTGGTAACTTAGTTGGGGTTGGCCTTGTTAGGGAGGCCACAGAGGCTGTGTTAGTCTCTGAGGGGGCTATTGATTTAGCCACCTTAGTTGCTTGTCCCCTTAATATGGATAAGTACAAGCAGCTACCCCTAATAAATGGTGTTGAGGTTCAGGCCTACAGGGACACTGGTGCCAGTGTGACTATGGTCATAGAGAAACTGGTCCACCCTGAACAACACCTACTTGGTCACCAGTACCAAGTAACCGATGCTCACAACAACACACTTAGCCACCCCATGGCTATTGTAAATCTCAACTGGGGGGGGGGTTTACTGGTCCAAAGAAAGTTGTGGTAGCCACAGATTTACCTGTAGACTGTCTACTAGGAAATGATTTGGAGACATCAGCTTGGTCAGATGTGGAGTTGGAGGCCCATGCAGCAATGCTGGGCATCCCAGGGCATATTTTTGCTTTAACCAGGGCTCAGGCCAAAAAGCAAAAAGGACAGGGAAGCTTGGATCCTGGAACAATGGACCAAGTGCTCCCTAAAGCTAGGGCTAGTAGAAGCAAACCACTTCCTACTATCCCTCCCTCTACAGTGGATTCTACTTCTGAGGAAGAAGAATTTCCACCCTGTGCAGAACCTACACCAGAGGAGTTGGAAGCAGACACTGCTGAGCTTTTGGGTGAAGGGGGGCCTGCCAGGGAGGAGCTGAGTGTGGCACAGCAAACCTGTCCCACACTAGAGGGTCTACGACAGCAAGCTGTCAAACAGGCTAATGGGGATGTTAGTGACTCTCACAGAGTTTACTGGGAGGACAATCTCTTGTATACTGAGGCTAGGGATCCTAAACCTGGAGCTGCCAGGAGATTAGTGATCCCTCAGGAGTACAGAAAGTTCCTCCTAACTCTTGCTCACGACATTCCCCTAGCAGGACATCTGGGACAAATGAAAACTTGGGACAGACTTGTTCCCTTGTTTCATTGGCTTAGGATGTCTGAGGACACAAAGGAATTTTGTAAGTCCTGTGAAACCTGTCAAGCCAGTGGCAAGACAGGTGGCACTCCAAAGGCACCCCTTATTCCACTGCCTGTGGTTGGGGTTCCCTTTGAAAGGGTAGGGGTTGACATAGTTGGCCCCCTTGACCCTCCTACTGCTTCAGACAATAGGTTTATCTTGGTGGTAGTGGACCATGCCACAAGATATCCTGAAGCTATTCCTTTAAGGACCACTACAGCTCCTGCAGTGGCAAAGGCCCTCCTGGGAATATTTTCCAGGGTGGGCTTCCCAAAGCAAGTAGTATCAGACAGGGGAAGCAATTTCATGTCTGCATACTTAAAGGCCATGTGGAAGGAGTGTGGTGTAACTTATAAATTCACTACTCCCTATCATCCACAAACAAATGGACTGGTGGAGAGATTTAATAAAACTCTCAAAGGCATGATTATGGGTCTCCCTGAAAAACTCCGCAGGAGATGGGATATCCTTCTACCATGCCTCCTTTTTGCCTACAGGGAGGTACCCCAGAAAGGAGTGGGCTTCAGCCCCTTTGAACTTCTTTTGGACACCCTGTTAGGGGTCCACTCCCACTTGTAAAGGAGGGTTGGGAACAACCTTTAAAAGCTCCTAAGCAAGATATTGTGGATTATGTACTTGGCCTCAGATCAAGGATGGCTGAGTATATGAAAAAGGCCAGTAAGAACCTTCAGGCCAGCCAAGAGCTCCAGAAGCAATGGCATGACCAGAAGGCTGTTTTGGTTCAGTACCAACCAGGGCAGAAAGTGTGGGTCTTGGAGCCTGTGGCCCCAAGAGCACTCCAAGATAAATGGAGTGGTCCCCACACAATTGTTGAGAAAAAGGGTGAAGTCACCTATTTAGTTGACTTAGGCACTGCCAGGAGTCCCCTTAGGGTGCTCCATGTCAACCGCCTGAAACCCTACTATGACAGGGCTGATCTCACCCTGCTCATGGCAACTGATGAGGGACAGGAAGAAGACAGTGATCCTCTACCTGATCTCTTCTCTTCCACAGAACAAGATGATCTTGTGGAAGGTGTAGTTTTGGCTGATTGTCTTACGACACCCAGCTGATCCTCTCCCTCACCAGCGACCCGGACGCCGCCAGAGCCAGCCTACACGAAGGGATGAAAGACGTCGCCGAATGGATGAAGAACAGCCGCCTGAAACTGAACTCAGACAAGACGGAGGTCCTCATCCTGGGATCATCACCATCCGCCTGGGACGACTCCTGGTGGGCCCCCGCCCTGGGAGCCACCCCCAAGCCAACGGACCACGCTCGCAACCTAGGCTTCATCCTGGACTCCTCCCTCTCGATGACCAGACAAGTCAACGCCGTCTCATCTTCATGCTTCAACACCCTGCGCATGCTTCGAAAGATCTTCCGGTGGATCCCCACCGAGACCAGGAAGACGGTCACCCAGGCCCTCGTCACCAGTCGGCTGGACTACGGGAACGCCCTCTACGCCGGCACCGCCGCCAAACTCCACAAGAAACTCCAACGGATCCAGAACGCCTCAGCACGACTCATCCTGGACATCCCCCGACACAGCCACATCTCCGAACACCTGAGAGACCTGCACTGGCTCCCCGTCAACAAAAGAATCACGTTCCGACTCCTCACCCACGCACACAAGGCCCTCCACGACCTGGGCCCCAAGTTCCTCAACAGCCGCCTGACCTTCCACAAGCCCACCCGCCAGCTCCGCTCCGCCAGCCTCGCTCTCGCCACCGTCCCCCGCATCCGCAGAGCCACCGCCGGAGGAAGATCCTTCTCCTACCTGGCAGCCAAGACATGGAACTCCCTACCTGGCAGCCAAGACATGGAACTCCCTCCCCATCCACCTCCGGACAACGCAAGACCATCTCGCCTTCAGGAAGCAACTCAAGACCTGGCTGTTCGAGCAGTAGCGTTCCCCCCCCCCCCAGCGCCTTGAGACCCTCCGGGTGAGCAGTGCGCTATACAAATGCCTTTGATTGATTGATTGATTACTGCTGAGCAGAAAGACCATTGCATAAATCTCCTAGATCAATTCTCTGAACTCTTCTCTACTGTGCCAGGTACCACTTCTTGGTGTGAGCACACTATAGATACTGGAGACAGCTTGCCTGTCAAAAGTAAGATCTATAGGCAGCCTGACCATGTCAGGGACTGCATAAAGCAAGAGGTACAGAAAATGTTAGAACTAGGAGTGGTTGAGCACTCTGAAAGTCCATGGGCTTCTCCTGTGGTACTTGTACCAAAACCCCATTCCAAAGATGGAAAGAAGGAAATGCGGTTTTGTGTAGACTATAGAGGTCTCAACCTGGTAACCAAAACTGATGCTCACCCTATACCCAGGGCAGATGAGCTCATAGATACACTGGCATCTGCCAAGTATCTAAGCACTTTTGATTTGACTGCAGGGTATTGGCAGATCAAATTATCAGAAGATGCTAAACCTAAAACAGCATTTTCAACCATTGGAGGGCATTACCAGTTCACTGTAATGCCTTTTGGATTGAAAAATGCACCTGCCACTTTTCAGAGGTTGGTGAACACAGTCCTGCAAGGGCTGGAAGCTTTCAGTGCAGCATATTTGGACGATATAGCTGTCTTTAGCTCCAGCTGGGATGATCACTTGGTCCACCTATGGAAAGTTTTGGAGGCCCTGCAAAAGGCAGGCCTCACTATCAAGGCTTCAAAGTGCCAGATAGGGCAGGGTAAGGTGGTTTATCTGGGACACCTTGTTGGTGGGGAACAGATTGCACCACTTCAGGGGAAAATCCAAACAATTATTGATTGGGTTCCCCCTACTACTCAGACTCAGGTGAGAGCCTTCCTAGGCCTCACTGGGTATTACAGGAGGTTCATTAAGAACTATGGCTCCATTGCAGCCCCTCTTAATGACCTCACATCCAAGAAAATGCCTAAAAACGTATTATGGACAGCAAACTGTCAGAAAGCTTTTGAGGAGCTGAAGCAGGCCATGTGCTCTGCACCTGTCCTGAAAAGCCCTTGTTACTCTAAAAAATTCTATGTCCAGACTGATGCACCTGAATTAGGAGTAGGGGCAGTCCTATCACAACTTAATTCTGAGGGCCAGGATCAACCTGTTGCTTTTATTCGTAGGAGGTTGACCCCTAGAGAAAAGTGTTGGTCTGCCATTGAGAGGGAGGCCTTTGCTGTGGTCTGGGCACTGAAGAAGTTGAGGCCATACCTGTTTGGCACTCACTTCATTGTTCAGACAGACCAGAAACCTCTACTTTGGCTAAAACAAATGAAAGGTGAAAATCCTAAATTGTTGAGGTGGTCCATATTCCTACAGGGAATGGACTATACAGTGGAACATAGACTTGGGAGTAGCCACTCCAATGCAGATGGACTCTCCAGATATTTCCACTTAGACAATGAAGACTCATCAGGTCATGGCTAGTCTTATTGTCCTTCGTTTGGGGGGGGGGTTGTGTAGGAAAGTACCATCTTGCCTGGCATGTTACCCCCATTTTTCACTGTATATATGTTGTTTTAGTTGTATGTGTCACTGGGACCCTGTTCTCCAGGGCCCCAGTACTCATAAGTGTGCCTGAATGTGTTACCTGTGTAGTGACTAACTGTCTCACTGAGGCTCTGCTAATCAGAACCTCAGTGGTTATGCTCTCTCATTTCTTTCAAATTGTCACTAACAGGCTAGTGACCAATTTTACCAATTTACATTGGCTTACTGGAACACCCTTATAATTCCCTAGTATATGGTACTGAGGTACCCAGGGTATTGGGGTTCCAGGAGATCCCTATGGGCTGCAGCATTTCTTTTGCCACCCATAGGGAGCTCTGACAATTCTTACACAGGCCTGCTACTGCAGCCTGAGTGAAATAACGTTGACGTTATTTCACAGCCATTTTACACTGCACTTAAGTAACTTATAAGTCACCTATATGTCTAACCTTTACCTGGTAAAGGTTAGGTGCAAAGTTACTTAGTGTGAGGGCACCCTGGCACTAGCCAAGGTGCCCCCACATTGTTCAGGGCCAATTCCCCGGACTTTGTGAGTGCGGGGACACCATTACACGCGTGCACTACATATAGATCACTACCTATATGTAGCTTCACAATGGTAACTCCGAATATGGCCATGTAACATGTCTATGATCATGGAATTGCCCCCTCTATGCCATCCTGGCATAGTTGGCACAATCCCATGACCCCAGTGGTCTGTAGCACAGACCCTGGTACTGCCAAACTGCCCTTCCTGGGGTTTCACTGCAGCTGCTGCTGCTGCCAACCCCTCAGACAGGCATCTGCCCTCCTGGGGTCCAGCCAGGCCTGGCCCAGGATGGCAGAACAAAGGACTTCCTCTGAGAGAGGGTGTTACACCCTCTCCCTTTGGAAAATGGTGTGAAGGCAGGGGAGGAGTAGCCTTCCCAAGCCTCTGGAAATGCTTTCTTGGGCACAGATGTGCCCAATTCTGCATAAGCCAGTCTACACCGGTTCAGGGGACCCCTTAGCCCTGCTCTGGTGTGAAACTGGACAAAGGAAAGGGGAGTGACCACTCCCCTGACCTGCACCTCCCCTGGGAGGTGTCCAGAGCTCCTCCAGTGTGCTCCAGACCTCTGCCATCTTGGAAACAGAGGTGCTGCTGGCACACTGGACTGCTCTGAGTGGCCAGTGCCACCAGGTGACATCAGAGACTCCTTCTGATAGGCTCCTTCAGGTGTTGCTAGCCTATCCTCTCTCCTAGGTAGCCAAACCCTCTTTTCTGGCTATTTAGGGGCTCTGTCTCTGGGGAAACTTTAGATAACGAATGCAAGAGCTCAGCCGAGTTCCTCTGCATCTCTCTCTCCACCTTCTGCCAAGGAATCGACTGCTGACCGCGCTGGAAGCCTGCAAACCTGCAACATAGTAGCAAAGACGACTACTGCAACTCTGTAACGCTGATCCTGCCGCCTTCTCGACTGTTTTCCTGGTGGTGCATGCTGTGGGGGTAGTCTGCCTCCTCTCTGCACTAGAAGCTCCGAAGAAATCTCCTGTGGGTCGACGGAATCTTCCCCCTGCAACCGCAGGCACCAAAAAGCTGCATTATCGGTCCCTTGGGTCTCCTCTCAACACGACGAGCGAGGTCCCTCGAATCCAGCAACTCTGTCCAACTGACTCCCACAGTCCAGTGACTCTTCAGTCCAAGTTTGGTGGAGGTAAGTCCTTGCCTCACCTCGCTAGACTGCATTGCTGGGAACCGCAACTTTTGCAGGTACTCCGGCCCCTGTGCACTTCCGGCAGAAATCCTTTGTGCACAGCCTAGCCTGGGTCCACGGCACCCTAACCTGCATTGCACGACTTTCTAAGTTGGTCTCCGGCGACGTGGGACTCCTTTGTGTAACTTCGGGTGAGCACCGTTTCACGCATCCTCATAGTGCCTGTTTCTGGCACTTGTCTGGGTGCTACCTGCTGCTAAGAGGGCTCTTTGTCTTGCTTGACGTCCCCTCTACCTCCTGGTCCAATTTGCGACCTCCTGGTCCCTCTTGGGCCACAGCAGCATCCAAAAACGCTAACCGCATGATTTGCAGCTAGCAAGGCTTGTTGGCATTCTTTCAGCGGGAAAACACTTTTGTACGACTCTCCACGGCGAGAGGGATCCGTCCACCAAAGGGGAAGTCTCTAGCCCTTTTCGTTCCTGCAGAAACCTCAGCTTCTTCTGTCCAGTAGAAGCTTCTTTGCACCCACAGCTGGCATTTCCTGGGCATCTGCCCATCTCCGACTTGCTTGTGACTTTTGGACTTGGTCCCCTTGTTCCACAGGTACCCAAGATTGGAAATCCATTGTTGTTGCATTGTTGGTTTGTGTCTTTCCTGCATTATTCCTCTATCACGACTTCTATGTCCTTTGGGGAACTTTAGTGCACTTTGCACTCACTTTTCAGGGTCTTGGGGAGGGTTATTTTTCTAACTCTCACTATTTTCTAATAGTCCCAGCGACCCTCTACAAGGTCACATAGGTTTGGGGTCCATTCGTGATTCGCATTCCACTTTTGGAGTATATGGTTTGTGTTGCCCCTATCCCTATGTGTCCCCATTGCATCCTATTGTAACTATACATTGTTTGCACTGTTTTCTAAGACTATACTGCATATTTTTGGTATTGTGTACATATATCTTGTGTATATTTCCTATCCTCTCACTGAGGGTACACTCTAAGATACTTTGGCATATTGTCATAAAAATAAAGTACCTTTATTTTTTGTATAACTGTGTATTGTGTTTTCTTATGATATTGTGCATATGACACTAAGTGGTACTGTAGGAGCTTCACTCGTCTCCTAGTTCAGCCTAAGCTGCTCTGCTAAGCTACCATTATCTATCAGCCTATGCTGCTAGACACCCTATACACTAATAAGGGATAACTGGGCCTGGTGCAAGGTGCAAGTACCCCTAGGTACTCACTACAAGCCAGTCCAGCCTCCTACAGAGAGTGACCCTCTCCCTGATATCTTCTCTTCCACAGAACAAGATGCTCTAGTGGAAGGGGTTGTACTGGCAGATTGTCTTACTGCTGAGCAGAAAGACCACTGCATAAATCTCCTGGGTCAGTTTTCTGAACTCTTCTCTACTGTGCCAGGCACCACTTCTTGGTGTGAGCACACTATAGATTCTGGAGACAGCTTGCCTGTCAAAAGTAAGATCTATAGGCAGGCTGACCATGTCAGAGACTGCATAAAACAAGATGTGCAGAAAATGTTAGAACTGGGAGTGGTTGAGCACTCTGAAATTCCATGGACCTCTCCTGTGGTACTTGTACCAAAACCTCATTCCAAAGATGGAAAGAAGGAAATGCGGTTTTGTGTAGACTATAGAGGTCTCAACCAAGTAACCAAAACTGATGCTCACCCTATACCCAGGGCAGATGAGCTCATAGATACACTGGCATCTGCCAAGTATCTAAGCACTTTTGACTTGACTGCAGGGTATTGGCCGATCAAATTATCAGAAGATGCAAAAGCAAAAACTGCATTTTCAACCACTGGAGGCCATTACCAATTCACAGTCATGCCTTTTGGATTGAAAAATGCACCTGCCACTTTTCAGAGGTTGGTGAATACAGTCCTGCAAGGGCTGGAAGCTTTTAGTGCAGCATATCTGGACGATATAGCTGTCTTTAGCTCCAGTTGGGATGATCACCTGGTCCACCTATGGAAAGTTTTGGAGGCCCTGCAAAAGGCAGGCCTCACTATCAAGGCTTCAAAGTGCCAGATAGGGCAAGGGAAGGTGGTTTATCTGGGACACCTGGAAGGTGGAGAACAGATTGCACCACTTCAGGGGAAAATCCAAACTATTATAGATTGGGTTCCCCCTACAACTCAGACCCAGGTGAGAGCCTTCTTAGGCCTCACTGGGTATTAAATGAGGTTCATTAAGAACTATGGCTCCATTGCAGCCCCTCTTAATGACCTCACCTCCAAGAAAATGCCTAAAAAGGTATTGTGGACAGCTAGCTGTCAAAAAGCTTTTGAGGATCTGAAGCAGGCAATGTGCTCTGCACCTGTCCTGAATAGCCCCTGTTACTCCAAGAAATTCATTGTCCAAACTGATGCATCTGAATTAGGAGTAGGGGCAGTCCTTTCACAACTTAATTCTGAGGGCCAGGATCAACCTGTTGCTTTTATCAGCAGGAGGTTGACCCCTAGAGAAAAGCGTTGGTCTGCCATAGAGAGGGAGGCCTTTGCTGTGGTCTGGGCACTGAAGAAGTTGAGGCCATACCTGTTTGGCACTCACTTCATTGTTCAGACAGACCACAAACCTCTACTTTGGCTAAAACAAATGAAAGGTGAAAATCCTAAATTGTTGAGGTGGTCTATATCCCTTCAGGGAATGGACTATACAGTGGAACATAGACCTGGGAGTACCCACTCCAATGCAGATGGACTCTCGAGATATTTCCACTTAGACAATGAAGACTCATCAGGTCATGGCTAGTCTTATTGTCCTTCGTTTGGGGGGGGGGGTTGTGTAGGAAAGTACCATCTTGCCTGGCATGTTACCCCCATATTTCACTGTATATATGTTGTTTTAGTTGTATGTGTCACTGGGACCCTGCCAGCCAGGGCCCCAGTGCTCATAAGTGTGCCCTGTATGTGTTACCTGTGTTATGACTAACTGTCTCACTAAGGCTCTGCTAATCAGAACCTCAGTGGTTATGCTCTCTCATTTTTTTCCAAATTGTCACTAACAGGCTAGTGACCAATTTTACCAATTTACATTGGCATACTGGAACACCCTTATAATTCCCTAGTATATGGTACTGAGGTACCCAGGGTATTGGGGTTCCAGGAGATCCCTATGGGCTGCAGCATTTCTTTTGCCACCCATAGGGAGCTCTGACAATTCTTACACAGGCCTGCCACTGCAGCCTGAGTGAAATAACGTCCACGTTATTTCACAGCCATTTTACACTGCACTTAAGTAACTTATAAGTCACCTATATGTCTAACCTTTACCTAGTAAAGGTTGGGTGCTAAGTTACTTAGTGTGTGGGCACCCTGGCACTAGCCAAGGTGCCCCCACATTGTTCAGGGCCAATTCCCCAGACTTTGTGAGTGCGGGGACACCATTACACACGTGCACTACATATAGGTCACTACCTATATGTAGCTTCACAATGGTAACTCCGAATATGGCCATGTAACATGTCTATGATCATGGAATTGCCCCCTCTATGCCATCCTGGCATAGTTGGCACAATCCCATGATCCCACGGGTCTCTAGCACAGACCCTGGTACTGCCAAACTGCCTTTCCCGGGGTTTCACTGCAGCTGCTGCTACTGCCAACCACTCAGACAGGTTTCTGCCCTCCTGGGGTCCAGCCAGGCTTGGCCCAGAAAGGCAGAACAAAGGACTTCCTCAGAGAGAGGGTGTTACACCCTCTCCCTTTGGAAAATGATGTGAAGGCAGGGGAGGAGTAGCCTCCCCCAGCCTCTGGAAATGCTTTCATAGGCGCACATGGTGCCCATTTCTGCATAAGCCAGTCTACACCGGTTCAGGGACCCCTCAGCCCTGCTCTGGCGCGAAACTGGACAAAGGAAAGGGGAGTGACACCTCCCCTGACCTGCACCTCCCCTGGGAGGTGCCCAGAGCTCCTCCAGTGTGCTCCAGACCTCTGCCATCTTGGAAACAGAGGTGCTGCTGGCACACTGGACTGCTCTGAGTGGCCAGTGCCAGCAGGTGACGTCAGAGACTCCTTCTGATAGGCTCCTTCAGGTGTTGCTAGCCTATCTTCTCTCCTAAGTAGCCAAACCCTTTTTTCTGGCTATTTAGGGTCTCTGCTTTGGGGATTTCCTTAGATAACGAATGCAAGAGCTCATCAGAATTCCTCTGCATCTCTCTCTCCATCTTCTGCCAAGGAATCGACTGCTGACCGCGCTGGAAGCCTGCAAAACTGCAACAAAGTAGCGAAGACGACTACTGCAACTCTGTAACGCTGATCCTGCCGCCTTCTCGACTGTTTTCCTGGTGGTGCATGCTGTGGGGGTAGTCTGCCTCCCCTCTGCACTAGAAGCTCCGAAGAAATCTCCCGTGGTTCGACGGAATCGTCCCCCTGCAACCGCAGGCACCAAAGAACTGCATCACCGGTACCCTGGGTCTTCTCTCAGCACGACGAGCGAGGTCCCTTGAATCCAGAAACTCTGTCCAAGTGACTCCCATAGTCCAGTGACTCTTCAGTCCAAGTTTGGTGGAGGTAAGTCCTTGCCTCCCCACGCCAGACTGCATTGCTGGGAACTGCGACTTTTGCAGCTACTCCGGCCTCTGTGCACTACCAGTGGAAATCCTTTGTGCACAGCCAAGCCTGGGTCCACGGCACTCTAACCTGCATTGCACGACCTTCTAAGTTGTCCTCTGGCGATGTGGGACTTCTTTGTGCGACTTCGGGTGAGCACCGTTTCACTCCACTTCATAGTGCCTGTTCTGGCACTTCTGCGGGTGCTGCCTGCTGCTGAGAGGGCTTCTTGTCTTGCTCGACGCCCCCTCTGTCCCCAGACGCAATTGGCGACATCCTGGTCCCTCCTGGGCCACAGCAGCATCCAAAAACCCTAACCACACGACTTGTAGCTAGCAAGGCTTGTTTGCGGTCTTTCTTCAGGAAAACACTTCTGCATGACTCTCCACAGCGTGTGGCATCCATCCTCCAAAGGGGAAGTTTCTAGCCCTTGTCGTTCCTGCAGAATCCTCAGCTTCTACTGTCCAGTAGCAGCTTCTTTGCACCCACAGCTGGCATTTCCTGGGCATCTGCCCATCTCCGACTTGCTTGTGACTTTTGGACTTGGTCCCCTTGTTCCACAGGTACCCTCGTTTGGAAATCCATCGTTGTTGCATTGCTGGTTTGTGTCTTTCCTGCAGAATTCCCCTATCACGACTTCTGTGCTCTTTGGGGAACTTTAGTGGACTTTGCACTCAGTTTTCAGGGTCTTGGGGTGGGCTATTTTTCTAACCCTCACTGTTTTCTTACAGTCCCAGCGACCCTCTACAAGGTCACATAGGTTTGGGGTCCATTCGTGGTTCGCATTCCACTTTTGGAGTATATGGTTTGTGTTGCCCCTATCCCTATGTGTCTCCATTGCATCCTATTGTAACTATACATTGTTTGCACTGTTTTCTAATACTATACTGCATATTTTTGGTATTGTGTACATATATCTTGTGTATATTTGCTATCCTCATACTGAGGGTACTCACTGAGATACTTTTGGCATATTGTCATAAAAATAAAGTACTTTTATTTTTAGTATATCTGTGTATTGTGTTTTCTTATGATATTGTGCATATGACACTAGTGGTACTGTAGGAGCTTCACTCGTCTCCTAGTTCAGCCTAAGCTGCTCTGCTAAGCTACCATTATCTATCAGCCTAAGCTGCTAGACACCCTATACACTAATAAGGGATAACTGGGCCTGGTGCAAGGTGTAAGTACCCCTTGGTACTCACTACAAGCCAGTCCAGCCTCCTACAGTAGCTACAGGTATTTTCCATGTAAGGCAATATCCAGTGACATACCTATCACTCTGGGTCCGTGGTGACAGCACAAATCCCAAAATGCCCACTGGGTTGTGTATTTGTCAGACATACGGCCGCAGCCAAATAGGTGACTGTTACTGGGCTCAGCTCTCTGTGCCTCAGCTGGACACAGCATGGAGGATGGGTGGACACAGCATGCAGGGGATGGGTGGACACAGCATGCAGAGGATGGGTGGACAGAGCACGCAGGAGATGCATGGACACAGCATGAAGGGAATGGGTGGATACAGCACGAGAGGATGGGTGGACACAGCACCCAGATGATGGATGGACACAGCACTCAGGGGATTGGTGGGCACTGCACGAGAGGATGGGTGGACACAGCACGCAAAGGATGGGCGAACACAGCATGCAGAGAATGGGTGGACACAGCACAAGAGGATAGGTGGGCACAGCACACAGAGGATGAATGGACACAACACGCAGAGGATGGGTGGACACAGCACACTGGATGCGTGGACACAACCTGCAGAGGATGGGTGGACACAGCATGCAGAGGGTGGGTGGACACAGCACGCAGGGGATGCATGGACACAGCATAAAGGGAATGGGTGGATACAGCACGAGAGGATGGGTGGACACAGCACGCAGATGATGGATGGACACAGCACGCAGGGGATGGGTGGACACAGCATGAGAGGATGGATGGACAGCACTCAAAGGATGGGCGAACACAGCATGCAGATAATGGGTGGACACAGCACAAGAGGATAGGTGGGCACAGCACACAGAGGATGAGTGGACACAGCATGCAGAGGATGGGTGGACACAGCACACACAGGAGGGTGGACACAACCTGCAGAGGATGGGTGGACATAGCATGCAGAGGATGGGTGGACACAGCACAAAGAGGATAGGTGGACACAGCATGCAGAGGATGGGTGGACACAGCAGGCAGAGGGTGGGTGGACACAGCACGCAGAAGGTGGGTTGACACAACACGAGGAGGATGGATGGACACAGCACAAGAGGAGGACTGGACACAGCACACAGGAGATGGGTGGACACAGCAGGCAGACGATGGGTGGACACAGCATGAGAGGATGGGTGGACACAGCATGAGAGGATGGGTGGACACAGCACGCAGAGGATGGGTGGACACAGCAGGCAGAGGATGGGTGGACACAGCAGGCAGAGGATGGGTGGACACAGCAGGCAGAGGATGGGTGGACACAGCATGAGAGGATGGGTGGACACAGCACGCAGAGGATGGGTGGACACAGCAGGCAGAGGATGGGTGGACACAGCAGGCAGAGGATGGGTGGACACAGCACGAGGAGGATGGATGGACACAGCAGGCAGAGGAAGGGTGGACACAGCATGCAGAGGATGAGTGGACACAGCATGAGTCGATGGGTGGACACAGCACGCAGAGTATGGGTGGACACAGCACGCAGAGGATGGGTGGACACAGCATGCAGAGGATGAGTGGACACAGCACGAGGAGGATGGATGGACACAGCATGGAGAGGGCAGCCAGCCCATCTCTTTTATCAGGGTGTTTGGTTGCTTTCATGCCCTTGGTCAGTCATTTGTACAGATTCTTCTTGTACTGGAGACAGGGACGGTGAGCAGAAACAAGTGTTCCTGCTCCATTAAGGTTGAGTTGATTTAAGACCCAGACACACACCTGGCTTCCAATGGTTGGTGCACCTGGGGTGGGTGGGAAGAAGGGGAGAGACAGGAGCACTTCTCATACTTACCTCTCACATTCAGGGGGGCAATGGGACCCTTGCAGGGACCGTTATAACAGTCTGACAAGGAGTGCTAGTATGCAGTGTCCCCACAGTGGGTAAATAGGACTGTACCACCACTCATTTGTTGGCACAATGGTATTTGTGCCAGGGCCTCCTGATGGGCCCAGTAGTCACCCCAAGCTCCAAAGCTCCACTTTGGATGAAGTTATAACTTTCTCGCAGACTAAAGCTGTTGGGGAGCAGCAGCAAAATCACGTAGCGCTGGATAAGGCAATCCTGACACAAGTTACTTGAGTATAAAAGCATCCGTCTGTTCTTATAGTCAAACGATGAACAGAACAGCTCATCAAATGATGGGGTTTGTCGTGTGTACTAGTGACTCAGAGCCAGTGTCTTCCTGTGACGTTAAACCTCTTTCCATCATATTTTGTCTCCCTAATATGATTTATTTTTTCAGGAGTCCATGAAGATTGCACTGCAGCATGGGGACCGGCCACTCCAAGCCCTTTGCCTCCTCAACTTCGCAGACATTCACAGGAGCCACAGTGACCCTGAAGTATGATGTGCTGCAGGGGCCAGTGCTGATTGTGGTGGTGCGCGCTGCATGGGGGCGTGTGTGCCTCATGAGGTGGGGTGCGCTGCATGGGGGCATGTGTCTGTGTTTACTGCATGTGCCAATGCCTGGTGCATGGGCCGGTGCTTGCTGCATGGGACAGTGATCGCTTCGTGGGGCAGTGCTTGCTGCATGAGATGGTGCTTGGTCCACTGGAGCATGTGCACAACATAGGATGAAGTTTTCTGTATGGGGCAGTGCTTGGTGCATGGGGCGGTACTTGCACATACAGTGTTGCTCACTGCATGGCATAATGTTTGGTGCATAGGGCAGTGCTTGCTGCAAGGGAAGGTGCTTGCTGCTTGGGGCACTGCTTGCTGCAAGGGAAGGTGCTTGCTGCATGGGGCACTGCTTGCCGCAAGGGACGGTGCTTGCCTGCTGCATATATCATTGCTCATTGCATGGGGTGGTGCTTGGTGCATGGGCCGGTACTTGGTGCATGGGGTGGTGCTTGGTGCATGAATCACTGCTCATTGCACGGGCGGTGCTTGCTGCAAGGGACAGTTCTTGCTGCACTGGGCTTTGCTTGCTGCAAGCGACGGTACTTGCTGCATGGGATGATGTTTGCTGCAAGGGATGGTGCTTGCTGCATGGATCATTGCTCATTGCATGGGGTGGTGCTTGCTGCATGAATCATTGCTCATTGCACAGGGCGGTGCTTGCTGCAAGGGAAGTGCCTGTTGCATGGGGTGGTTCTTGCTGCAAGGGACGGTGCTTGCTGCATGGGGTGTGCTTGCTGCAAGGGACAGTGCTTGCTGCATGGATCATTGCTCATTGCATGGGGTGGTGCTTGGTGCATGAATCATTGCTCATTGCATGTAGTGGTGCTTGCTGCAAGGGACGGTGCTTGCTGCACGTATCATTGCTTATTGCATGGGCTGGTGTTTGGTGAATGGGCTGGTGCTTGGTGCATGGGGTGGTGCTTGGTGCATGAATCATTGCTCATTGCACGGGGCGGTGCTTGGTGCATGGGGTGGTGCTTGGTGCATGAATCATTGCTCATTGCACGGGGCGGTGCTTGTTTCATGAATTATTGCTCATTGCATGGGGTGGTGCTTGCTGCATGGATCCGTACTTCCCTGTTGACAGATGCAGCTAAGAAGGGTACACACTCTTTTATGGTATTTTCTTTCATATTATAAAACTGACTATTTCTTTGCATGCACGGGTTACCCGTAAGACATTTTAAATTCCTGCCAGGACGCGCCTCTTCTCATCCGTCTCTTCAGCACCATGCAAGCTTTCTTTGCCTTTGACACCTCTCCTCCCACAGTGGTGGCAATAAGAGCTGGGAAGTTAAATGTACAGTTTGTTGGGTTAGTCTTCCGGACTCCCATTCCAGTGAGGGTTGAGGTATTTGTCAGGAGATGGCCTATAGGAGGTTGGATGAAAGGGAGAGATGAAGCCAGAGGGGTGAGAAGAGCCTTCTTTGAAAGTGACCAGAACTCTCTGACAGAGGGTCACAACTTTTCTCAAATGCCAAAGAAGGTCCGTTGAAAAATAGCATCGCTGCTCCCATTCCTGCATGTGTTTGATATGAAGACGCAGAACACTGAGGCTCAGTTTGGTGTTGAGTCACACAAAACATTCAGCGCCAAAGAACTTCGACGCTCACTATAGACCACTGCTGTGCAGTGAAAGCCCTTGATGATAATGAAAACTCTGTTCCCAATCTCTTTAAGAAAAGACACCTTCGCAGGAGAAAACACGGGTGCCTGATTTCCCTGGATAATAAGCAGTTCTGCCGCCACCTGAAGCATTTCAATGTCAGGCATTACCACTTCCTCTGGTCAGGCTTATCATGACACGTTTAATGCTCATCAGTCTGTTGTTCTCTGGCTAGCCTACCTGGGCACACACCACACTACGTTTTAATTTGCGCCCTCTGTAGCAAGTGATTACCCAGCTCAAGAGACTGAGCTAGAGCAATTGAATAGAAACAAAAGATTGGGACACACAGGATGGGTTTTGTTTGTCGATTTCCTCAACTCTTTTGACTCAGCCCTGAAGAAGTCCCCAGAATACAAGGACGAAACGTACTGGCTGATTTCTTTCCATCTGAATAAAAAAAGTACTAAAATGGGGGAATTTGAGGAATGCACACTTCTTATCTGTCCCTTTAAAAAGTGTCAGGTTACAACCTATTAAAAAATGGTGGCCTGTGTTAGAAACTTGAGCATGGATGGAATCCAGTCCAGAGTGCCCAACTAGAGTCAAACTCTGCCTCTACTGTCATCACACTAAACAGAAACTAAATGTAGGAAAGTACCATCTTGCCTGGCATGTTACCCCCATTTTTCACTGTATATATGTTGTTTTAGTTGTATGTGTCACTGGGACCCTGGTAACCCAGGGCCCCAGTGCTCATAAGTGTGCCTGAATGTGTTACCTGTGTAGTGACTAACTGTCTCACTGAGGCTCTGCTAATCAGAACCTCAGTGGGTATGCTCTCTCATTTCTTTCCAAATTGTCACTAACAGGCTAGTGACCATTTTTACCAATTTACATTGGCTAACTGGAAAACCCTTATAATTCCCTAGTATATGGTACTGAGGTACCCAGGGTATTGGGGTTCCAGGAGATCCCTATGGGCTGCAGCATTTCTTTTGCCACCCATAGGGAGCTCTGACAATTCTTACACAGGCCTGCCACTGCAGCCTGAGTGAAATAACGTCCACGTTATTTCACAGCCATTTTACACTGCACTTAAGTAACTTATAAGTCACCTATATGTCTAACCTTTACCTGGTAAAGGTTAGGTGCAAAGTTACTTAGTGTGAGGGCACCCTGGCACTAGCCAAGGTGCCCCCACATTGTTCAGAGCCAATTCCCTGAACTTTGTGAGTGCGGGGACACCATTACACGTGTGCACTACATATAGGTCACTACCTATATGTAGCTTCACAATGGTAACTCCGAATATGGCCATGTAACATGTCTATGATCATGGAATTGCCCCCTCTATGCCATCCTGGCATAGTTGGCACAATCCCATGATCCCAGTGGTCTGTAGCACAGACCCTGGTACTGCCAAACTGCCCTTCCTGGGGTTTCACTGCAGCTGCTGCTGCTGCCAACCCCTCAGACAGGCAGCTGCCCTCCTGGGGTCCAGCCAGGCCTGGCCCAGGATGGCAGAACAAAGAACTTCCTCTGAGAGAGGGTGTGACACCCTCTCCCTTTGGAAAATGGTGTGAAGGCAGGGGAGGAGTAGCCTCCCCCAGCCTCTGGAAATGCTTTGTTGGGCACAGAGGTGCCCAATTCTGCATAAGCCAGTCTACACCGGTTCAGGGACCCCTTAGCCCCTGCTCTGGCGCGAAACTGGACAAAGGAAAGGGGAGTGACCACTCCCCTGACCTGCACCTCCCCTGGGAGGTGTCCAGAGCTCCTCCAGTGTGCTCCAGACCTCTGCCATCTTGGAAACAGAGGTGCTGCTGGCACACTGGACTGCTCTGAGTGGCCAGTGCCACCAGGTGACGTCAGAGACTCCTGCTGATAGGCTCCTTCAGGTGTTAGTAGCCTATCCTCTCTCCTAGGTAGCCAAACCCTCTTTTCTGGCTATTTAGGGTCTCTGTCTCTGGGGAAACCTCAGATAACGAATGCATGAGCTCAGCCGAGTTCCTCTGCATCTCTCTCTTCACCTTCTGATAAGGAATCGACCGCTGACCGCGCTGGAAGCCTGCAAACCTGCAACATAGTAGCAAAGACGACTACTGCAACTCTGTAACGCTGATCCTGCCGCCTTCTCGACTGTTTTCCTGCTTGTGCATGCTGTGGGGGTAGCCTGCCTCCTCTCTGCACCAGAAGCTCCGAAGAAATCTCCCGTGGGTCGACGGAATCTTCCCCCTGCAACCGCAGGCACCAAAAAGCTGCATTACCGGTCCCTTGGGTCTCCTCTCAGCACAACGAGCGAGGTCCCTCGAATCCAGCGACTCTGTCCAAGTGACCCCCACAGTCCAGTGACTCTTCAGCCCAAGTTTGGTGGAGGTAAGTCCTTGCCTCACCTCGCTGGGCTGCATTGCTGGGAACCGCGACTTTGCAGCTATTCCGGCCCCTGTGCACTTCCGGCGGAAATCCTTTGTGCACAGCCAAGCCTGGGTCCACGGCACTCTAACCTGCATTGCACGACTTTCTAAGTTGGTCTCCGGCGACGTGGGACTCCTTTGTGCAACTTCGGCGAGCACCGTTTCACGCATCCTTGTAGTGCCTGTTTCTGGCACTTCTCTGGGTGCTACCTGCTTCAGTGAGGGCTCTTTGTCTTGCTCGACGTCCCCTCTCTCTTCAAGTCCAATTTGCGACCTCCTGGTCCCTCCTGGGCCCCAGCAGCGTCCAAAAACGTCAAACGCACGATTTGCAGCTAGCAAGGCTTGTTGGCGTTCTTTCAGCGGGAAAATACTTCTGCACGACTCTCCAGGCCGAGAGGGATCCGTCCACCAAAGGGGAAGTCTCTAGCCCTTTTCGTTCCTGCAGAAACCTCAGCTTCTTCTGTCCAGTCGAAGCTTCTTTGCACCCGCAGCTGGCATTTCCTGGGCATCTGCCCATCTCCGACTTGCTTGTGACTTTTGGACTTGGTCCCCTTGTTCCACAGGTACCCTAGATTGGAAATCCACCGTTGTTGCATTGCTGGTTTGTGTCTTTCCTGCATTATTCCTCTAACACCACTCTTTTGTCCTTAGGGGAACTTTAGTGCACTTTGCACTCACTTTTCAGGGTCTTGGGGAGGGTTATTTTTCTAACTCTCACTATTTTCTAATAGTCCCAGCGACCCTCTACAAGGTCACATAGGTTTGGGGTCCATTCGTGGTTCGCATTCCACTTTTGGAGTATATGGTTTGTGTTGCCCCTATCCCTATGTTTCCCCATTGCATCCTATTGTAACTATACATAGTTTGCACTGTTTTCTAAGACTATACTGCATATTTTTGCTATTGTGTATATATATCTTGTGTATATTTCCTATCCTCTCACTGAGGGTACACTCTAAGATACTTTGGCATATTGTCATAAAAATAAAGTACCTTTATTTTTAGTATAACTGTGTATTGTGTTTTCTTATGATATTGTGCATATGACACTAAGTGGTACTGTAGTAGCTTCACACGTCTCCTAGTTCAGCCTAAGCTGCTCTGCTAAGCTACCATTATCTATCAGCCTAAGCTGCTAGACACCCTATACACTAATAAGGGATAACTGGGCCTGGTGCAAGGTGCAAGTACCCCTTGGTACTCACTACAAGCCAGTCCAGCCTCCTACATTGGTGGCAGCGGTGGGATAAGTGCTTGAGACTGCTTACCACTCTTGTCATTGTACTTTTCATAAGAGAAAAATATACAAAACAAGGTCAGTGTATATACACATAGCCAAAAAGTTTTGCATTCCCTCTTTTCACTCTTTTCTAAGTGCTGAAAAGTACTTCTAAACTTTCAAAAAGTTCTTAAAAGTTTAAAAAGTTTTTTTCTGTCTTTCCAAAAAGTTCTGAAAACTTTTTTCTCTTTTTCTATCACTTTAACTCTCTCTAAAAAATGTCTGGCACAGGCCAAAGTGTTGATCTGTCCAAACTTGCATATGACAACCTTAGCTGGAAAAGAGCAAGGAGTCTCTGTATAGAGAGAGGTTTGAGTGTAGGGAAGAATCCTTCCTTGGAACTGTTAATTAACATGCTTAGAGAACAGGATAAGGCCATAGGTGCCCCATCTGTTGAAAAAGTACCTAATAGTTCCCAATCTGATTCAGGGACTCCCCCAGGAAAAGATTCAGGAAAGAAACTTCCTAGCCTGCCCATTACTAGACAATCTAGCATAGATGGTAATGATGATGAGCCACACCAAAGAAATAGTGTTGTCTCACATCATAGCAAAAGCATTTATTCTCACCATACTGGTAGTAATGTTTCTGTAAACCAAGCTGTTAAGTTGGCTTCTGTAAGGGACAGGTCTCCTTCTGTTCATTCCCATCATAGCTCTGTTTCTAGAAATGTCCCTCCCACCAACCCTGATGACAGAATGTTAGAGAGGGAACTCAATAAGTTGAGGGTGGAACAAACCAGACTGAAGCTTAAAAAGCAACAGCTGGATTTGGATAGACAGTCTTTTGAATTAGAGAAGGAAAGACAGAAGTTGGGTTTAGATACCCATGGTGGCAGCAGCAGTATTCCCCATAGTCATCCTGCAAAAGAGCATGATTCCAGGAATCTGCACAAGATAGTTCCCCCTTATAAGGAGGGGGATGACATTAACAAGTGGTTTGCTGCACTTGAGAGGGCCTGTGTTGTACAGGATGTCCCTCAAAGGCAGTGGGCTGCTATCCTATGGCTATCATTTAGTGGAAAAGGTAGGGATAGGCTCCTTACTGTGAAAGAAAATGATGCTAATAATTTCCAAGTTCTTAAGAATGCACTCCTGGATGGTTATGGCTTAACCACTGAACAGTACAGGATAAAGTTCAGAGAGACCAAAAAGGAGTCTTCACAAGACTGGGTTGATTTCATTGACCAGGCAGTGAAAGCCCTGGAGGGGTGGTTACATGGCAGTAAAGTTACTGATTATGACAGCCTGTATAACTTGATCCTGAGAGAGCATATTCTTAATAATTGTGTGTCTGATTTGTTGCACCAGTACTTGGTGGACTCTGATCTGACCTCTCCCCAAGAATTGGGAAAGAAGGCAGACAAATGGGTCAGAACAAGAGTGAACAGAAAAGTTCATACAGGGGGTGACAAAGATGGCAACAAAAAGAAGGATGGTAAGTCTTCTGACAAGGGTGGGGACAAATCTAAAAATGAGTCTTCATCAGGCCCACAAAAACACTCTGGTGGGGGTGGTGGGTCCAAATCCTCCTTTAATCAGAACAAGGAAAAGAAACCATGGTGCTATTTATGTAAAATAAAAGGCCATTGGACAACAGATCCCATTTGTCCAAAGAAAGGCACCACAGCTCCTACCACTACAACCCCTACTGCTACACCTAGTGTCCCTACTAATAGCAGTGGTGGTGGGAGCAAACCTACTAATAGCCAATCCAAGGGAGTAGCTGGGCTCACTATTGGTAACTTAGTTGGGGTTGGTCTGATTAGGGAGACCACAGAGGCTACTTTAGTCTCTGAAGGGGCTATTGATTTAGCCACTTTGGTTGCTTGCCCCCATAACTTGGAGAAGTACAAGCAACTAACCCTAATAAATGGTGTTGAGGTCCAGGCCTACAGGGACACAGGTGCCAGTGTCACAATGGTAATTGAGAAACTGGTGCACCCTGAACAACACATACTTGGACACCAGTACCAAGTAACCGATGCTCACAACATAACACAAAGCCACCCCATGGCTGTTGTAAATCTCAACTGGGGGGGGGTAACTGGTCCAAAGAAAGTTGTGGTAGCTTCAGATTTACCTGTAGACTGTCTATTAGGGAATGATTTGGAGACATCAGATCAGCTTGGTCAGATGTGGAGTTGGAGGCCCATGCAGCAATGCTGGGCATCCCAGGGCATATTTTTGCTTTGACAAGGGCTCAGGCCAAAAAGCAAAAAGGACAGGGAAGCTTGGATCCTGGAATAATGGACCAAGTGCTCCCTAAAGCTAGGGCTAGTAGAAGCAAACCACTTCCTACTATCCCTCCCTCTACAGTGGATTCAACTTCTGAGGAAGAAGAATTCCCTCCCTGTGCAGAACCTACACCAGAGGAGCTGGAAGCAGACACTGCTGAGCTTTTGGGTGAAGGGGGGCCTGCCAGAGAGGAGCTGAGTGTGGCACAGCAAACCTGTCCCACATTAGAGGGTCTCAGACAGCAAGCTGTCAAACAGGCTAATGGGGATGTCAGTGACTCTCACAGAGTTTACTGGGAGGACAACCTCTTGTACACTGAGCATAGGGATCCTAAACCTGGAGCTGCCAGGAGATTAGTGATTCCTCAGGAGTACAGAAAGTTCCTCCTAACACTGGCACATGACATTCCCTTAGCTGGGCATCTAGGACAAATGAAAACTTGGGACAGGCTTTTTCCCCTATTTCATTGGCCTAGGATGTCTGAGGACACAAAGGAATTTTGTAAGTCCTGTGAAACCTGTCAAGCCAGTGGCAAGACAGGTGGCACTCCAAAGGCACCCCTTATCCCACTGCCTGTGGTTGGGGTTCCCTTTGAAAGGGTAGGGGTTGACATAGTTGGCCCCCTTGACCCTCCTACTGCTTCAGGCAATAGGTTTATCTTAGTGGTAGTGGACCATGCCACAAGATATCCTGAAGCTATTCCTTTAAGGACCACTACAGCACCTGCAGTGGCAAAGGCCCTCCTGGGAATATTTTCTAGGGTGGGCTTCCCAAAGGAAGTAGTATCAGACAGGGGAAGCAATTTCATGTCTGCATACTTAAAGGCCATGTGGAAGGAGTGTGGTGTAACGTACAAGTTCACAACACCCTATCATCCACAAACAAATGGACTGGTGGAGAGATTTAATAAAACTCTCAAAGGCATGATTATGGGACTCCCTGAAAAACTCCGCAGGAGATGGGATATCCTTCTACCATGCCTCCTTTTTGCCTACAGGGAGGTACCCCAGAAAGGAGTGGGCTTCAGCCCCTTTGAATTTCTTTTTGGACACCCTGTTAGGGGTCCACTCACACTTGTAAAGGAGGGTTGGGAACAACCTTTAAAAGCTCCTAAGCAGGATATTGTGGATTATGTACTTGGCCTCAGATCAAGGATGGCTGAGTACATGAAAAAGGCCAGTAAAAACCTTCAGGCCAGCCAAGAGCTCCAGAAGCAATGGCATGATCAGAAGGCTGTTTTGGTTCAGTACCAACCAGGGCAGAAAGTGTGGGTCTTGGAGCCTGTGGCCCCAAGAGCACTCCAAGATAAATGGAGTGGTCCCCACACAATTGTTGAAAAGAAGGGTGAAGTCACCTACCTGGTTGACTTAGGCACTGCCAGGAGTCCCCTTAGGGTGCTCCATGTCAACCGCCTGAAACCCTACTATGACAGGGCTGATCTAACCCTGCTCATGGCAACAGATGAGGGACAGGAAGAAGACAGTGATCCTCTACCTGATCTCTTCTCTTCCACAGATCAAGATGCTCTTGTGGAAGGTGTAGTTTTGGCTGATTGTCTTACTGCTGAGCAGAAAGACAATTGCATAAATCTCCTAGGACAATTTTCAGAACTCTTCTCTACTGTGCCAGGCACCACTTCTTGGTGTGAGCACACTATAGATACTGGAGACAGTTTACCTGTCAAAAGTAAGATCTATAGGCAGCCTGACCATGTCAGGGACTGCATAAAGCAAGAAGTTCAGAAAATGTTGGAACTAGGAGTGGTTGAGCACTCTGACAGTCCATGGGCTTCTCCTGTGGTACTGGTACCAAAACCCAATTCTAAAGATGGAAAGAAGGAAATGCGGTTTTGTGTAGATTATAGAGGTCTCAACTTGGTAACCAAAACTGATGCTCACCCTATACCCAGGGCAGATGAGCTCATAGATACACTGGCATTTGCCAAGTATCTAAGCACTTTTGATTTGACTGCAGGGTATTGGCAGATCAAATTGTCAGAAGATGCTAAACCTAAGACTGCATTTTCTACCATTGGAGGACATTACCAGTTTACTGTAATGCCTTTTGGTTTGAAAAATGCACCTGCCACTTTTCAGAGGTTGGTGAACACAGTCCTGCAAGGGCTGGAAGCTTTCAGTGCAGCATATTTGGACGATATAGCTGTCTTTAGCTCCAGCTGGGATGATCACCTGGTCCACCTATGGAAAGTTTTGGAGGCCCTGCAAAAGGCAGGCCTCACTATCAAGGCTTCAAAGTGCCAGATAGGGCAGGGTAAGGTGGTTTATCTGGGACACCTTGTTGGTGGGGAACAGATTGCACCACTTCAGGGGAAAATCCAAACTATTATTGATTGGGTTCCCCCTACCACTCAGACTCAGGTGAGAGCCTTCCTAGGCCTCACTGGGTATTACAGGAGGTTCATTAAGAACTATGGCTCCATTGCAGCCCCTCTTAATGACCTCACATCCAAGAAAATGCCTAAAAAGGTATTATGGACAGCAAGCGGTCAGAAAGCTTTTGAGGAGCTGAAGCAGGCCATGTGCTCTGCACCTGTCCTGAAAAGCCCTTGTTACTCTAAAAAATTCTATGTCCAAACTGATGCATCTGAATTAGGAGTAGGGGCAGTCCTATCACAACTTAATTCTGAGGGCCAGGATCAACCTGTTGCTTTTATTAGTAGAAGGTTGACCCCTAGAGAAAAGCGTTGGTCTGCCATTGAGAGGGAGGCCTTTGCTGTGGTCTGGGCTCTGAAGAAGTTGAGGCCATACCTGTTTGGCACTCACTTCATTGTTCAGACAGACCACAAACCTCTACTTTGGCTAAAACAAATGAAAGGTGAAAATCCTAAATTGTTGAGGTGGTCCATATCCCTACAGAGAATGGACTATACAGTGGAACATAGACCTGGGAGTAGCCACTCCAATGCAGATGGACTCTCCAGATATTTCCACTTAGACAATGAAGACTCATCAGGTCATGGCTAGTCTTATTGTCCTTCGTTTAGGGGGGGGTTGTGTAGGAAAGTACCATCTTGCCTGGCATGTTACCCCCATTTTTCACTGTATATATGTTGTTTTAGTTGTATGTGTCACTGGGACCCTGGTAACCCAGGGCCCCAGTGCTCATAAGTGTGCCTGAATGTGTTACCTGTGTAGTGACTAACTGTCTCACTGAGGCTCTGCTAATCAGAACCTCAGTGGTTATGCTCTCTCATTTCTTTCCAAATTGTCACTAACAGGCTAGTGACCATTTTTACCAATTTACATTGGCTAACTGGAACACCCTTATAATTCCCTAGTATATGGTACTGAGGTACCCAGGGTATTGGGGTTCCAGGAGATCCCTATGGGCTGCAGCATTTCTTTTGCCACCCATAGGGAGCTCTGACAATTCTTACACAGGCCTGCCACTGCAGCCTGAGTGAAATAACGTCCACGTTATTTCACAGCCATTTTACACTGCACTTAAGTAACTTATAAGTCACCTATATGTCTAACCTTTACCTGGTAAAGGTTAGGTGCAAAGTTACTTAGTGTGAGGGCACCCTGGCACTAGCCAAGGTGCCCCCACATTGTTCAGAGCCAATTCCCTGAACTTTGTGAGTGCGGGGACACCATTACACGTGTGCACTACATATAGGTCACTACCTATATGTAGCTTCACAATGGTAACTCCAAATATGGCCATGTAACATGTCTATGATCATGGAATTGCCCCCTCTATGCCATCCTGGCATAGTTGGCACAATCCCATGATCCCAGTGGTCTGTAGCACAGACCCTGGTACTGCCAAACTGCCCTTCCTGGGGTTTCACTGCAGCTGCTGCTGCTGCCAACCCCTCAGACAGGCAGCTGCCCTCCTGGGGTCCAGCCAGGCCTGGCCCAGGATGGCAGAACAAAGAACTTCCTCTGAGAGAGGGTGTGACACCCTCTCCCTTTGGAAAATGGTGTGAAGGCAGGGGAGGAGTAGCCTCCCCCAGCCTCTGGAAATGCTTTGTTGGGCACAGAGGTGCCCAATTCTGCATAAGCCAGTCTACACCGGTTCAGGGACCCCTTAGCCCCTGCTCTGGCGCGAAACTGGACAAAGGAAAGGGGAGTGACCACTCCCCTGACCTGCACCTCCCCTGGGAGGTGTCCAGAGCTCCTCCAGTGTGCTCCAGACCTCTGCCATCTTGGAAACAGAGGTGCTGCTGGCACACTGGACTGCTCTGAGTGGCCAGTGCCACCAGGTGACGTCAGAGACTCCTGCTGATAGGCTCCTTCAGGTGTTAGTAGCCTATCCTCTCTCCTAGGTAGCCAAACCGTCTTTTCTGGCTATTTAGGGTCTCTGTCTCTGGGGAAACCTCAGATAACGAATGCATGAGCTCAGCTGAGTTCCTCTGCATCTCTCTCTTCACCTTCTGATAAGGAATCGACCGCTGACCGCGCTGGAAGCCTGCAAACCTGCAACATAGTAGCAAAGACGACTACTGCAACTCTGTAACGCTGATCCTGCCGCCTTCTCGACTGTTTTCCTGCTTGTGCATGCTGTGGGGGTAGCCTGCCTCCTCTCTGCACCAGAAGCTCCGAAGAAATCTCCAGTGGGTCGACGGAATCTTCCCCCTGCAACCGCAGGCACCAAAAAGCTGCATTACCGGTCCCTTGGGTCTCCTCTCAGCACGACGAGCGAGGTCCCTCGAATCCAGCGACTCTGTCCAAGTGACCCCCACAGTCCAGTGACTCTTCAGCCCAAGTTTGGTGGAGGTAAGTCCTTGCCTCACCTCGCTGGGCTGCATTGCTGGGAACCGCGACTTTGCAGCTACTCCGGCCCCTGTGCACTTCCGGCGGAAATCCTTTGTGCACAGCCAAGCCTGGGTCCACGGCACTCTAACCTGCATTGCACGACTTTCTAAGTTGGTCTCCGGCGACGTGGGACTCCTTTGTGCAACTTCGGCGAGCACCGTTTCACGCATCCTCGTAGTGCCTGTTTCTGGCACTTCTGCGGAGGCTACCTGCTTCAGTCAGGGCTCTTTGTCTTGCTCGATGTCCCCTCTCTCTTCAGGTCCAATTTGCGACCTCCTGGTCCCTCCTGGGCCCCAGCAGCGTCCAAAAACGTCAAACGCACGATTTGCAGCTAGCAAGGCTTGTTGGCGTTCTTTCAGCGGGAAAACACTTCTGCACGACTTTCCACGGCAAGAGGGATCCGTCCACCAAAGGGGAAGTCTCTAGCCCTTTTCGTTCCTGCAGAAACCTCAGCTTCTTCTGTCCAGTCGAAGCTTCTTTGCACCCGCAGCTGGCATTTCCTGGGCATCTGCCCATCTCCGACTTGCTTGTGACTTTTGGACTTGGTCCCCTTGTTCCACAGGTACCCTAGATTGGAAATCCACCGTTGTTGCATTGCTGGTTTGTGTCTTTCCTGCATTATTCCTCTAACACCACTCTTTTGTCCTTAGGGGAACTTTAGTGCACTTTGCACTCACTTTTCAGGGTCTTGGGGAGGGTTATTTTTCTAACTCTCACTATTTTCTAATAGTCCCAGCGACCCTCTACAAGGTCACATAGGTTTGGGGTCTATTCGTGGTTCGCATTCCACTTTTGGAGTATATGGTTTGTGTTGCCCCTATCCCTATGTTTCCCCATTGCATCCTATTGTAACTATACATAGTTTGCACTGTTTTCTAAGACTATACTGCATATTTTTGCTATTGTGTATATATATCTTGTGTATATTTCCTATCCTCTCACTGAGGGTACACTCTAAGATACTTTGGCATATTGTCATAAAAATAAAGTACCTTTATTTTTAGTATAACTGTGTATTGTGTTTTCTTATGATATTGTGCATATGACACTAAGTGGTACTGTAGTAGCTTCACACGTCTCCTAGTTCAGCCTAAGCTGCTCTGCTAAGCTACCATTATCTATCAGCCTAAGCTGCTAGACACCCTATACACTAATAAGGGATAACTGGGCCTGGTGCAAGGTGCAAGTACCCCTTGGTACTCACTACAAGCCAGTCCAGCCTCCTACACTAAACAGCTGCACACAACAGACGCTTTTATGCATGTCTTCCCATGGAGCAGTTCCTATATATCTGACATCTCCATACACCAATCTTGCTGTAGGAAAGTCACTCTTTTTGGCATGGTTAACCCCACTATTTGTCTGTTGTCAGTGTGCTTAGACTGTTTTCACTGGAATCCTACTAACCAGGACCCCAGTGAGTGTGCTCTCTCCTCTAAATTTGATTTCCTGGTACCCTTTACACCCCTTAATCGGCATACTGGTGTGCCCCTGTAAGTCCCTAGTATATGGTACTTAGGTACCCAGGGCATTGGTACACCAGGGGTTCCCTATAGGCTGCAGCATGTATTATGCCACCCATGGGAGCATGCAAACTGTGTCTGCAGGCCTGCCCATACAAACTGTGCATGCACCCTTTCACTGCTGGTCAGTACACCAAGTCACTGTAAATCACCTCTATGGTAGGCTCTTCCAGCCCTAAGGGTAGGGTGCAGGTCAATGTGTGTATGGGCACCCTTGCATGAGCAGAGGTGCCCCTACCAACTCCAGTTCCAAATACCTGTACTTCGTAAGTGTGGGGAAGCCATTTTAGCTAAGGACTGGCCATAGGTCACCACCTATGGTCCACCTACATAATGGTAACTCCGAACCTAGGTGTGGTTGGTATCAAACATGCCAGAATCATACCCCAGTACTGATGCCAGTATTGGTGGCATGATTCAATGCATTCTGGGGGCTCCTTAGAGAACCCCCAGTATTGCTCCTACCAGTCTTCCAGGGTCTGTGAGCAGCCCATCCTGCTGCTGCAGCCTCCCAGAAAGGGTTCTGCCCTTCTGCTGCTTGACCAGCTCAAGCAGGGGAAGGCAGAACAAAGGATTTCCTGTGGGAGAAGGGTGCAACCCTTTCTCCCTTGGAAATAGGTGTTACAAGGCTGGGGAGGGGGAGCCTCCCCAAGCCACCAGCTTGCTTTGAAGGCCTGCGTAATCTGGTTTGCACCAGTTCAGGGACCGAGGAAAGAGGAGTGACCACTTCCCTGCCCATCACCACCCCAGGGTGGTGCCCAGAGCTCCGCCAGGTGGTCACCTGATTCTGCCTTCTTGATACCAAGATGGGCAGAGGCCCCTGGGAGCTGAGTGGTCAGGTTAGGCAGGTGACGTCAGTGACCCCCTCTGATAGGTAGTCACCTTGCAAAGTGAACAACCCCTTTTTGGGCTATTTAGGGACTCCCTTGCAGATGGGACCCCAGATTCTGCATGCAGGACTCCACCAGGACTCCTCTGCATCGACCTCTTCTGCTCCTTGAACCGCTGCTGGACTCCACAGAAACCGAGCATGACTGCAACCATGAGATGACATCACCTTGCAACATTGTTTCTGTGGCCCCTGTCAGCCCTTTGCAACATTTCTATGGCTGTGCATCCTCTGGGGTCGGCAAGACTTCAGCTGCACCAAAGAAGCAAGAAGGAATCTCCCTTGGAGTGAAGGAGTCACTTTCCTGCATCTGCAGGCACCTAAGGCAACCACGTCCGGCTTCTGAGATCTTCTGTCCACTGGATCTGTGAAGATTCTCCAACACAGGTGGTGTTTGTATGAGGCTGGCCTGGTTTGTAGTGGGTACCTAAGGTACTTACACCTTATACCAGGTCCAGTTATCCCTTAATAGTGAAATGTAGGCAGTGTTTTAGCAGCTTAGGCTGTCTAGAGGTAGCTGTAGCTGAGCAGCTTAGGCTGAACTAGGAGAAATGCAAAGCTCCTGCAATACCACTGTAGTCACACAGTACTTATACACAGGTAAAGACAATACTCAGTGTTACCAAAAATAAAGGTACTTCATTTTAGTGACACATGGCAAAAAATATCTCAGAGGCAATGCTTCTTCTGGAGGTAAGTATTATACACAATATATACACTAGAGACCAAAATCAGGTAAATAAATAGTCATAGAATAGTGCAAACAGTAGAAAATACAATAGAATGCAATAGGCCTAGGGGCAACACGAACTATATACTATGACAGTGGAATGTGAATCACAAATTCCCCCTCTAAGCAAGTGTAGTGTGTAGAGGATCGCTGGGAGTGTAAAGGAACACCAAAGGTAAGTAAAATACCCCACCCCAGAGCCCAGGAAAGGAGGAGTAAATTATTGCAAGTTTCCTCAGGACACACTACAAGTCGGGAAAAGAGTTATTGCAAGAACCAAGCAAGACTGCAATGAACAAATGGTGAATTTCTGGACCTGAAGACCTGTGAAGAGAGGAGACCAAGTCCAGAAGTCGCAGAAGATTCCAGGAAGGACAGGTGCTCCTGCCAACCTAGAAGATGGTGCAAAAGAGGATTCTCCAGTCAAAAGAAGTCTGCAGAAGAGCACCAAAGAACATGGCTGCGGGTTCCTGCATGGTGCAGCAGATGTCCCACGTCCAGATGTTGGATGCAGGCTGTTTGCGTCACTGGATTCATCCAACAATCCTTGGTTCAAGCAAGGTCGCGGTTTGCGTCAAAATGGCGCTGCCTTGACCCAGGAGGGACCTGGGGGCCTCAACTCAGACTGAGGAGGCAGAGGGGGCTCCCAACACTGGAGAGAGCCCACAGATGACCAGGCCACACCATCGGGACAAAGAAGATGCAAAGTGCGGTTGGTGCAGCACAACAAAAGAAGGTCCCATGTCACCTGAGAACAACTCAGCGAGTTGTGTATCGCAGGATGGAGTGCTAGGGACCTGGGCTACATTGTGCACAAAGGATTCTTGGAAGAAGCGCACAGAAGCCCAAGGAGCTGGAGTTGACGCAGTGCACAGGGGTACTATCGCAAACAGGAAGGCAATCGCTTACCTCCACCAAACTTGGACAGCTGGACCTTAGGACAGTCTGGGTCGTGATGGTCCACCACCTGTGTTCCAGGGAGCACACTCGTCGTCAGGAGAGCAGTCCTAGAGAACCGGTCGTCGTCGCAGAAGTTGCCTGCTGGAGCAGGGAAGTGACTCCATCACTCCACTGGAGATTTCTTCGGTCCTTCTGGTGCAGAGTGAAGACTGGAAATCCCTAGAGCGTGCACACCATGGAAACTGTTGCAGTTGCTGGCTGGAGCTGAAGTTGCAGAGTTGAAGTAGCCCTTCTGGATAATTTGTAGCAGTTACAGCGGTTTCTGTAGCAGTCTGCGGTCGATCCGAGGTCAGAGGATGAAGTAGTAGTTGCAGAGGATTCCTGGAGGAGTCTTGCAGGCTGAATCTGAAGAGACATCCACAGTAGAGACCCTAAATAGCCCTGAGAGGGGGATTGGCTACCTACCCAGGTATGCACCTATCAGAAGGGGTCTCTGACATCACCTGCTGGCACTGGCCACTCAGAGATCTCCAGAGTGTCCCCACACCTTGGAAAACAAGATGGCTAACGCCAGGGACACACTGGAGGAGCTCTGGGCACCACCCCTGGGGTGGTGATGGACAGGGGAGTGGTCACTCCCCTTTCTTCTGTTCAGTTTCGTGCCAGAGCAGGGACTGGGGGTCCCTGAACTGGTGTAGACTGGCTTATGCAAGGAGGGCACCATCTGTCCCCTTCAAAGCATTTCCAGAGGCTCGGGGAGGCTACCCCTCCCAAGCCTGTAACACCTATTTCCAAAGGGAGAGGGTGTAACACCCTCCTCCAAAAGGAAATGCATTGTTCTGCCTTCCTGGGACTGAGCTGCTCAGACCCCAGGAGGGCAGAAACCTGTCTGTGAGGTGGCAGCAGCTGTAGCTGCAGTGCAAGCCTCAGAGAGCTGGTTTGGCAGTACTGGGGGTCCATGGTGGAGCCCCCAGGATGCATGGGATTGGCCCCCAATACCCGATTTGGAATAGGGGGGACAATTCCATAATCTTAGACACCTCACATGGCCATATTCAGAGTTACCATTGTGAAGCTACATATAGGTATTGACCTATATGTAGTGCATGCGTGTAATGGTATCCCTGCACTCACGAAGTCTGGGGAATTGGCCCTGGACAGCGTGGGGGCACCTTTGCTAGTGCAAGGGTATCCTCACACTTAGTAACTTTGCACCTAGCCTTCAGTAAATGAAGGTTAGACATATAGGTGACTTATAAGTTACTTAAGTGCAGTGAAAATTGCTGTGAAATAGTGTGTGCACTATTTCACTCAGGCTGCAGTGGCAGTCCTGAAGAAAGGTTTGTCTGAGCTCCTTCTGGGTGGCAAAAGAAATGCTGCACCCCATAAGGATCTCCTGGAACCCCAATGCCCTGGGTACCTAGGTTCCACTTGTAAGTGGGGTCCAATGTGCCAATTGGAATTTGAATATGGAGTCACTAAACTATAGTGACTAATTTTGGAGCGAGTATAAGCACTGGAGTTCTATTTAGTAGAACTTCAGTGACACAGTTAAGCACTACTGACAACACACACATAGGCCACAAACTATGAGCACTGGGATCCTGGTTAGCAGGACCCTGGTGAGACAGGCAAAACACCCTGACATACACTCACAAACAGGCCAAAGGTGGGGCTAACCATGCTAGAAAGAAGCTACTTTCTCACAGTGCTTTTGAGGGGTTCTCTGGATCCTGTTTGCCTTCTTTGTGACTTGGGAGATGGTGAGCCCTTGCCTCTTCCTCCAGGACAGAATCCCTGTGCACCATGACTGTTCCATCACCCAAGGCTTGTTGACTCCTGCTCCAAGGGATCTTCAGGATCCGAGTAGCCCTGGCCCACAGCACTCTAATTCTTCAAGGACAATCTCCTCTCTGCTGCTCCAGCAACGTGGGGCTCCTCTTCAGGTGTGCTGCTTGGGACTCACTGCGACGTATTGTGCCTGCTGCCAGTGTATTTCTCAAGGGGGCTCCAACTGCTTCTATTGGGTCTCCTGTCTTCTGAGGATCAGAGCAGACTCCCCTCCAAAGGTCCAGTCTCCAGGACCTTGCTGGTCCTCTCTAGCCCTGCAAATTTCTTTTAGCTCCAGCTTGCATTTGCTTGTGCTTGTTGGTGGACAGCTCCTAGGTGACTTCAGAGACACCTCTGCAGCTCCTGGACTCTGCAGCTGGCCTTCACCCATCACTGTCATCCTGGATCTTCACCCACAGAAGGGTGGGCATTGCCTCCTGCCCCCACTGGGACACTCCTGCGTGGACTGGATTCTGTCCTCTTCTTCCACAGGTCCTCTTCATCCTGGATCCACCACTGGGTTCCACTGGTCCAGTCCTGTTCTTGCATTTTTTTAAATTCTACGTCCCCGTGTTAGCCTAGGGGACGACCAGGTAACGTACCTCTGCCCTCCTGGTCGCTTGGGGTCTTCTAGCTACTTACCTCTTGGGGTTCCACTCTCTCCCAGCCTTTGCTGCCTAACTACTAGATATCCTCAGGTGAGGGACCCATTCACGCACTCCACTATTTTTGTGTATGGTGTGGCCCCCCCATAGGTCCCTTGTTATTTATTGCTATTTCTAATGTTTTTATGCTAATCCTTAGTGCTTACCTGTGTATATTTTGTGTATACCTACCTCCAGAAGGGGGTTTGCCTATAGTAATCTAGTTTGGTGTTCCTGTAATAAAGTACCTTTATTTTTATAACATTATGGTTCCTTTCTTGTGTGATAAATGACTGTGTGACTACTGTGGTATTGCAAGTGCGTGACACTCCTGCTGGATAAGTCTTGGCTGCTCACCACAGCTACCACTAGAGAGCTCTGGCTACCTAGACACTGTAACACTTACCAATAAGGGTTGAATGGACATTGTATAAAGTACACCACACACTAGGCCAGTGTCCTACACTCACCATCTGGTGTATTTAAATGGTGACCCAACACTTACTGAAGGTCTGAGTCATTAGCCTACCCGGTTAGTGAGATATAGACTTGAGCTTGTTTTGCTGTCTCTACTTACACATATCACAGCAGCACTGCTTTACCAGTGATTCAGCTCTGGCTGATTCCTTCCAAACCTCCTCCTACTATCACTGTCGTGTCAGAGCACTGAGAGCCCCTCATCCCACCCTTCAAACATGTTGAGGGATCACAGACCAAAAAGAGGCAGGAAGACAGGCAGTCTGCCCCTCAGACAGGGAGGCCCTGGAGACACTGACAGGTTCCCAGATTGCCTGAAGAGTGGATTTTCATCACAAGGAGTTTTAGTGTGGGGGAGGGGAGAGGCTGCTGTGAGGATGGCGTGGTACCTGCAAAGGAAGATTAGCAACACAAAAGGATGATGAACATTCATCCCCAGTCACAGAGGTGGGTAAAATCCATTGTTCTTTTGCTCACCATGCCACCCCAGTTCAGACTCAACCATATACAATTCAGTCTTGACCCTGTTCCCCATGGGAACAGTCCAGCCCACACTGCCAGACCTGGTCCTGCCTGGAATGGAAACAAGCATCCTGGGACCAGATTCAGGGTATCACCCTTCATCAGCCAGGGTAGCTTGAATCCAGTGGCACAGTGAGCAAGGGACTCATGTCTGGGCATACCCTGGCCACTTAGGGTGACTTTAGCAACACAAAAGAATGATGAATGGAGTGCTGAAACTTTTCAAACAGTCACAGATCTGGGTTTAATCCATCATTCCTTTACTCAACATGCCACCCCAGTTTGGACCCAGCCATTTGCAAATCAGTCTTGACCCTGTTCCTCATAGGAACAGTCCAGCCTGAACTGCCAAGCCAGGTCCTCCCTGGGCAGAAAACAAGCATCCTGGGACCAGTTTTGGGGTATCAACCTTCATCAGCCAGGCTAGCTTGAATCCAATGGCACAGTGAGCAAGTGACCCGCGTCTGGGCATACCCTAGCCATGTAGGACAACTTTAGCAACACAAAAGGATGATGGATGGAGTGCTGAAACTTTTCAACCACATATCCCTGTCACAGATCTGGGTTTAATCCATTCTTCTTTTGCTCACTATGCCACCCCAGTTTGGACCCAGCCATCTGCAAATCAGTCTTGACCTTGTTCCCCATGGGAACAGTCGAGCCCAAACTGCCAGGCCAGGCCCTCCCTGGACCAGAAAAAAGAAAGCCTATGCCAGAGCTGTTGAAAATAGCAGAGGATACATTTTTGACTCCTGCAATGTTGAAAGCTCCTACTTCTCAGCACAGGGCACAAGAGCAAAACCCTGGTTTCTTTATTTGCAACAGAAGCTGGTTTCAGTCACAGTATCAGCTGTCTGAAGAGACACAGCTATTCACAACAGCAAAAGAATGGATGCTGCAGGGAACAAAATGTACTATACAGCTTTAGAACCTTACTTGCCTGTCAGAAATGGTTACATTCCGCTGCACTAGGGTTTATTGAAGTTTTATTTTAGTCCTGGCATTTTATCCTACGGTTGATCTGCCATACAACCCCCTTAAACACACAGAAGTGAAACCCAGCAGATGGGAAGCTCTCAAGCTAATTAGGGTCCAATAGCCACCTAGTCACATGTCCAATTCCATCAAGTTCCCAGAAATCCAAGATGCTGATGGGTAATGCTATGTAAAATCCAAAAGATTAGGCACAGACATTGTGGTTTATAATATAACTTGGTTCATTTGAATTCTTTACTCTTCATCAAAACAAGAAAGTGTCAGCCTGGCCAACACGTTTCGTCCCCACGTGGGACTTCATCAGGGCTGCAAAGAACATCTATACCAATATTTACAATTGAAAACAACCAAGATTCTTAATCATATTTCAAAAATACATTCCCACCCAATGATCCACAAATCCCAAAGTCACACATGTGCTATATTGCCTAAGCATCATTCATCGATACCTATATATTTAATCTAAATAATTATAAACATGAACACAGAAACCTCATAATAAACCATATCTAGTTCATGAGAAGACCCAACCCTTATTAATCTATTAAAAAATAATCTAGTACGTACACAAAGTCATGAGTCAATTCTTGAGATTGCTTGTATTTATTAACTCATTACACAATATGTAAATAAAATCAATAGAAGGTGTGTACACATACATCAATTCACATATTGTGCTGCCCTAAATAATAAACATCAAGACCCCTCTGTTTGTGTTTTATTACTGCATTCACATAGTTCCTACACGTTTAATTGAGCTACCATCCCCATTATTATTCCTCACCCCTGAAAGGGTCAAGTTACCATTGTGAGAAAAGGCCTCTTTTTGACATGGGTAGCCCCCCCTTTTTGCTTGGTATGTGATGTAGCCTAGAAGTTGTTAGTGCCCAGGACTCCTGCTAAACAGGTAGCTGCCCTAAGGTAGATGCCCCATTAGTCACTACCAGGTTCCCCCTAAAATGCCCACTAAATGCAGTATTTAGGAGGCATCCCTAGACCAAGACCTCAGATTTGACAGACAGAACAAGGCCAGCAACAAGAGGATCCAAGGCACGAGAACTGTGGATCTGCTGGACCTAGAAAAGGCACCAAACTCTGCCAGCTGCACCCAGGACCCGACAATCACCGCAGAGGAGCTGCTGGACAACTGGAAAAACTCTAAAGAACCCCAGAGGACCTCCGGGCTTCACAAATCACCAGAGAATTCCCTCCAGAGTGGCGGTACCACTCTAAATCCGCAATGATCCCACAAGCCAGTGGGGTCCTCTTCAATGATTGGGTGCTAACTCCAGAACCGGATGCCACAACTGGACCAAACTTCACACCAAGGACCGTGAGGACAAACTCTACCAGTGTGAAAAGTCTGGTGGCACTACACCTTCGAGCGACTGAACCATACCAATACCCTGGGTATTGTTCACCTGGGTTCGGACATTCCTAAAAACAGCCAACCTGGGACTGGAAAAAGAATCAGGAGGAAGCCCCAGTTGAGGGACTTTAGAAACAACCTAAACCTCCCACCAGTGAACCCCCGTTGTCCTGCAATCGACCCTTGAACTGACTTACCTCCTGCTTCTGTGGGCATCCTTGCAGGCGGTTCCCAGTTCCGGCAGGAGCAGCGTTGGAAGCCCTCTTGGCACAGGGCCACCTGGATGGGCCACTTGGAAAAGAAGCTGATTTACAGATTTAAAGTTGGTGCCTGGGGGTCCTCTTGGACTGATGAGGTCACAAGTGGTTGGGTTCCCCGGGCACACAGCATATCCCACGATGCAAGGCTCAGGGTGACCAGGTGCAGGGCATTTTGGAGGTCTTAGATACAGTGCGCAAAGGGACCCTTTGGAGCTGGAGGTCTTCTTGAGGTCGTGCAGGACGTCGCCAGTGCTCTGGTGGGAGGTCCAGGGAGTCACTGAAGTCCCTTGTCTGGGGGTTCCTCCTGGTCCATTTGCAGCTCTGGTGGAGCTGTTTTTGATGGTGTCTGACGTGCACTTGTTAGTACCAGGGGTATTGCCACAACTGGGCCACGGGAGGGCGCTGTGCCACCAAACATGGCACACTTGTAGTTCCCATCCTGGTTGTCATTGGTGTGTTGTCGGGTCCAACTGTGTCTTCAGGTTGCAGAGATATTGTCCGGTTGGTGAAGTGTCCCTCACTGGTTTGCAGGTTCCTTGCAGGTTCCATTGGTTTCCTGAATGGTGCCTCCACTCAGGACGGAGATCTTGGGCTATTTACGAAGCCCGTAGGGCCGCAGAGTCATTTGAGGTCAGTCCAGTGGTCAGCTCCTCCACATCGGCGATTGTCGGGACACTGGTACAGCAAGTAGGGGTCCTGGAGCCTCTCCTGATGCAGCAGGTCATCTGTTCACGTCTTGGTGCTGTCTTCTTTCTTCCAGATGATTCTAAATCTTTGGTCTAGGGGAGCCCACTAAACACTGAATTTAGTGGGCGTTTTAGAGGGAACCTGGTAGTGTCCAATAGGACACTTACCCTTGGGTGGCTACAACCACTATAGTGACCACTTCTTGTGGGACGGATCACTTCCCTAAACCCTATTGGATAATTTCCTGCTATTGAACATGAAGGAAAATGAGATGGAGGGTCCACTTCACCTGCAAGCCCCTTGGGGTGGTGCATGCTCAGTGAGGCCACTCCTCCTACCCATTGTCTGGTTTCCTGCCTTTGCTCCCGCCAGAAGTGGGGGTTTACAAGGGGGAAGCCATCTGTTGCTAGCAGCAGGCCTGGGGGCTCGAGTTTCAGGGTCAGTAGCCCTTTGGATCTCACCGCCAGGGTGTTGCACATTCCTGAGGGAGGGGGTGTTAGCTCCTCCACCCAGGAAGGGCATTGTTTTACAAACCAGAGAGCCATGGATCTCCCCCAGGTTTGTATATTGGCCGTCTGGAGTGGCAGGCTGGATGGAACCAGTCAGCAAATATGCGAGTTAGGTTAGTGTTTGCAAGGGGCACCTCGAAGGTGACCCTTGGGTACATTTATGGTTAAATCCAACACTGGTAGCAGTTTGGATTTAATATTCTGAGTTGTTTGATACCAAACAACCCAGGTTACAGCGTGGCCATCATGTAACTGGGGAACTTGTGTTTGACCAGTGTCCAGTACACGTACTTAAAATGGCTGCTCTGTTCGGTCACTATGTCCCAGGTTTGGTAAGGACACAGTGGGGGCATATTGCTCATACAATTATCCTCTCACATATAGTATGGAGCACCCTGCCTTCGGGCTGGAAGGCCTGCTAGAGGGGCGACTTACCCATATCATATGCAATGTAGGGTGGACAGGGCGCACAGGGAGTGTGCCATGTCACATTTGCCTTTTTAGGTTTGCCCCAGTACACTCAACCTGCACTGACAGTGCTGGGTGCATCTTGGTGCATGGACCTATAGGGTGGCACAACCAGTGCTGCTGCCCTCAGGGGCATACTCATACTATCCCATGCCCTGGGTACTGGTGTACCCATTTACTAGGGTCTTACAGTTATATGTAAGAGGGTATCCAATTGGGTCAAGCATCACAACAGGTTTAGGGAAAGAGCTCTGGCCCAGGGAACCTGATTAGCAGGGGCCCTGGGCACTACAACTTCTAGAACACATCAACATCAGGCAAAACGTGTGGGGTAACCATGCAAAAGAGGCCTCCTATCACACTTGTTTATAGAGTAATTTGTACAAAAGATGCTTGGATGGTGTCATCACTGATGTCATCAATTATGTCATTTGAAATTCATCAATGAGGTCATAAATGATGTCGGAGAGCATGTCATGAGTGATGTAATATGTGGATCATAAGTAGTTCATGGCAGGGCGCAAGTTATATATTTGTTCTTGTGCCTTGTATGGTATCTACAGAGCTATGCTAATAAACCATTTCTTTTAACTGCAACGTATATAATGCTGGTTTCATATATTGTATTCTATGCAGTAATTTTGCTGTTTTGTATAAGTAACTGAACCTTGACGGAGTTCTGTGTGCACCACTGTTCTTCTGCATATGTTCCTTACACAGTTTCACACAGACATTTGGATTGCTTTTGTTTTTCATGATTGCACAGTAAAGGTAGCACACCCAGAGTAAGAATGGTGGAGGCACCACTCGGCCTCTTGTCACACCTGCCTTTTCTTTTTAACTTCAGTCATGTGTCTCAAGTATTGTGGCGTGCAAATATGCACTGAACATTTCAGCCTCTTACCAGCAACTCCAGATGATGTTTCAGATAAAAAAAGTTCCCTTGTTTAATGATTTACTTTACCTTCTGCAAACTGCTTGAAAAGTTATTTTCTTTTGGTCTTCCAGTGACTTGCTCACCTTCCCATGCCTAACCAGATGCTCTCTCCTCCCCTCCCCTCCCAGAAAGCCTTCCCGCGCTATGACTCTTCCATGAGCATCATGACGGAGATCGGGAACCGCCTGGGACAGACGCAGGTGCTGCTGGGAGTGGCCAAGTGCTGGCTCATCCAGAAAGACCTGGATAAGGTAAGTAAGGGGCAGGGCCCTGTGGCTCCTGTGCATAAAGGGAGTGGACTCTTTCCAAGAAGGAAAGGTCCCAGTGGGGAAGGAGTCAAGGGAGTCAGGGTGTAGTGGGGTATCAGGGTGTTGTAGGAAAGTACATCTTGCCTGGTATGTTACCCCCATATTTCACTGTATATATGTTGTTTTAGTCTATATGTCACTGGAACCCTGCCAGGCAGGGACCCAGTGCTCATAAGTATGTGCCATGTATGTGTTCCCTGTGTGATGCCTAACTGTCTCACTGAGGCTCTGCTTACCAGAACCTCAGTGGTTATGCTCTCTCATTTCTTTCCAAATTTGTCACTAACAGGCTAGTGACTAAATTTACCAATTCACATTGGCACACTGGTACACCCATATAATTCCCTAGTATATGGTACTGAGGTACCCAGGGTATTAGGGTTCCAGGAGATCCCTATGGGCTGCAGCATTTATTTTGCCACCCATAGGGAGCTCTGACAATTCTTACACAGGCCTGCCACTGCAGCCTGAGTGAAATAACGTCCACGTTATTTCACAGCCATTTACCACTGCCCTTAAGTAACTTATAAGTCACCTATATGTCTAACCTTTACCTGGTAAAGGTTGGGTGCTAAGTTACTTAGTGTGTGGGCACCCTGGCACTAGCCAAGGTGCCCCCACATTGTTCAGGGCAAATTCCCCGGACTTTGTGAGTGCGGGGACACCATTACACGCGCGCACTACACATAGGTCACTACCTATATGTAGCTTCACAATGGTAACTCCGAATATGGCCATGTAACATGTCTAAGATCATGGAATTGTCCCCTCTATGCCATCCTGGCATTGTTGGCACAATCCCATGATCCCACGGGTCTGTAGCTCAGACCCGGGTACTGCCAAACTACCTTTCCCGGGGTTTCACTGCAGCTGCTGCTGCTGCCAACCCCTCAGACAGGTTTCTGCCCTCCTGGGGTCCAGCCAGGCTTGGCCCAGGATGGCAGAACAAAGGACTTCCTCTGAGAGAGGGTGTAACACCCTCTCCCTTTGGAAACAGGTGTGAAGGCTGGGGAGGAGTAGCCTCCCCCAGCCTCTGGAAATGCTTTGATGGGCACAGATGGTGCCCATCTCTGCATAAGCCAGTCTACACCGGTTCAGGGATCCCCCAGCACTGCTCTGGAGCAAAACTGGACAAAGGAAAGGGGAGTGACCACTCCCCTGACCTGCACCTCCCAGTAGAGGTGCCCAGAGCTCCTCCAGTGGGTCCCAGACCTCTGCCATCTTGGAAACAGAGGTGTTTGTGGCACACTGGACTGCTCTGAGTGGCCAGTGCCAGCAGGTGACGTCAGAGGCTCCTTCTGATAGGCTCTTACCTTTCTTGGTAGCCAATCATCCTTCCTACGTAGCCAAACCTCCTTTTCTGGCTATTTAGGGTCTCTGCTTTGGGGATCTCACCAGATAACGAATGTAAAAGCTCACCAGAGTTCCTCTGCATCTCCCTCTTCACCTTCTGCCAAAGGATCGACCGCTGACTGCTCAGGACGCCTGCAAAACCGCAACAAAGTAGCAAGACGACTACTAGCAACCTTGTATCGCTTCATCCTGCCGGCTTTCTCGACTGTTTCCAGGTGGTGCATGCTCTGGGGGTAGCCTGCCTCCTCTCTGCACCAGGAGCTCTGAAGAAATCTCCCATGGGTCGACGGAATCTTCCCCCTGCAACCGCAGGCAACAAAAGACTGCATCACTGGTCCTCTGGGTCCCCTCTCAGCATGACGAGCGCGGTCCCTGGAACTCAGCAACTCCACAGTCCAGTGACTCTTCAGTCCAAGTTTGGTGGAGGTAAGTCCTTGCCTCCCCACGCTAGACTGCGTGATTTGCAGCTGCTCCGGCTCCTATGCACTCTTCCAGGATTTCCTTCGTGCACAGCCAAGCCTGGGTCCCCGACACTCTAACCTGCAGTGCACAACCTTCTGAGTTGTCCTCCGGCGTCGTGGGACTCCCTTTTATGACTTCGGGTGGACTCCGGTTCACTTTTCTTCTAAATGCCTGTTCAGGTACTTCTGCGGGTGCTGCCTGCTTCTGTGAGGGCTCCCTACGTTGCTGGGCACCCTCTCTGTCTCCTCATCCAAGTGGCGACATCCTGGTCCCTCCTGGCCCACAGCAGCATCCAAAAACCCTAACCACGACCCTTGCAGCTAGCAAGGCTTGTTTGCGGTCTTTCTGCGTGGGACCACCTCTGCAAGCTTCTTCTCGACGTGGGACATCCATCCTCCAAAGGGGAAGTTCCTAGTCCTCTTCGCTCTTGCAGAACATCAAGCTTCTTCCAACAGGTGTCAGCTTCCTTGCACCCTCAGCTGGCATTTCCTGGGCTCATGCCCATTCTCGACATTGTTGCAACTCTTAGACTTGGTCCCCTTGTCTTACAGGTACTAGGGTCCAGAAATCCACTGTTGTTGCATTGCTGGTGTTTGTTCTTCCTGCAGAATCCCCCTATCACGACTTTTGTGCTCTCTGGGGGTAGTAGGTGCACTTTACACCTACCTTTCAGGGTCTTTGGGTGGGCTATTTTTCTAACCCTCACTGTTTTCTTACAGTCCCAGTGACCATCTACAAGCTCACATAGGTTTGGGGTCCATTCGTGGTTCGCATTTCACTTTTGGAGTATATGGTTTGTGTTGCCCCTATACCTATGTGCTCCTATTGCAATCTATTGTAACTTTACATTGCTTGCATTACTTCCTTTTGCTATTATCTGCATAATTTTGGTTTGTGTACATATATCTTATGTATATATCTTATCCTCATACTGAGGGTACTCACTGAGATACTTTTGGCATATTGTCATAAAAAATGAAGTACCTTTATTTTTAGTATATCAGTGTATTGTGTTTTCTTATGATATTGTGCATATGACACCAGTGGTATAGTAGGAGCTTTGCATGTCTCCTAGTTCAGCCTAAGCTGCTTTGCCATAGCTACCTTCTATCATCCTTAGCTGCTAGAAACACCTCTATTCTACTAATAAGGGATAACTGGACCTGGCACAGGGTGTAAGTACCTCTGGTATCCACTACAAGCCAGGCCAGCCTCCTACAGGTGTGAATGGAGCTAAGCAGTTCTTGTACCGCCCAGCCCTTCTTCTATCTTTATAAGGCTTGTTTCTCTCTCCAAGACTCTCCCTCTCTCTTGCAGTGCTCATCTGATCTGGTTTTCTCTGTTTCTTCTCTGCAGGCTTTGGATGTCACCCTGAAAGCTCAAGATCTGGTTGAAGGCCTGGGGAACAAGGTGAGGCTTTGGGTCTTCGCTGAGCACCAGACGAATGTCTTAGAGCTTAGCATGGTACCTACAAGCTGACTCCACACATCCGAGTGTTGTACATGCCGCTCCAAAGGGTTCCTTGTCTTGGTTGATGGCGGTGCCTTGCCTATGGCTGAAGACACAAACAACCGTGGAATTCTTGCGGCTCTGTCCTAAAATGGCCAAGAGGTCACATTTGGCATAAGTGGATAAAGTCGAGCCAGGGGCATAGGCTGTGTGTGCAGCGCTGGCAGAGGACTCACAGACAGCACACATGCAAACACACTTACACAATGCAGGCAGCACTGAGGGATCAAAGGGACAGAGAGGATGGGCTTTCCGAAAGGTAGAAAATGCTGCCTCCGAAAGCCATGTTTCTTCTTTATCAAATATTGGGAAAAATGGTGTTCCAGGGATCGAGCATGGAGATATTCTGCTGTTTATGGAATCAGAAAGAATGTCCAGGAGAGAGAACTAGGATTACAGGTAAGTACGTTGTCCCTCTTATTATGTGATAGAGTCTGGTCTCCTGCAGCCTCCGGGGGAGCATGGTAATAGACCCAGCCCCACCTCCAGGCCCCATTTACTCTGGTACAGAACTAGGAAGTGTACTCCCAGCATCCTTTGCTTCTTTGGGCAGAGCTGGTGATAGTACACAATGAATAAGTATTCACAAAAATGGTAGGCAAAATGCTACTCTGAGGAAATGGGATGCGTTAGATGGTGTGGTTGTGGAACCTCAATAGTGTGTATTAAACTTACCAACCCCGTTTAGGACCCTTGGGTTTCATTTGGTAAATCTTCAGCTCAGCCTTTGGTATCTGTGGCTCTCAGCAGAAAGGCTTACTCAGAGGAACTACTGTCAAGCATTTAAATAGCACAAAACAATTGAAGAAGAAATTGACACAACACTCAGTAAATCTGGCATCAGTTTCTAGAAATAGACGGCAGTCTCTCTTTGCTGGTGTAGTATGGTAGTCCTTCTTCGGTTCTTCCAGGTCAATTGAAATCTGAGGTTGTGGTGACATGGGTGCCTTCTTTATGCTCAGAGAATGCACCCAGGTCAGGATGTAGTTGGTAGTCAATGGACTACCAGATTCCCTCCCACCTGGTGACCACTTCCTGTGGAGTGTGGCATCTGGATATCCCAGGATGCACCATTCTGCCCACTCCCAAGATGGTGAGACCCCTCTCTTGTGTGGACCTCACTAGACCCACCTCAGGGGCTATGGCTACTTCAGGGCTACACACCCCTAGGGAAACTGGTTTGGCAACTGGTTCCCTTTCTCTGCTCCCCTTTCTAGCCTGTCCGCATAAACAATGGGGCAGCCCTCCACCCTAGTGTTACACATTTGCCCTTTAAATACGGCTTCCAATTTAAAGTCTGCCTTCATAAACAGAGAATATTCCTTCTGTGTGCAGAGAACTCCGAGCACTTAATTTCCTAAGATTTTGCATATGCATTTTGAAAGATTGTTATATTCTAAAAGCATGCCTAACCTCCCGAGCATAATGAGCAATGGAGGGCGTAACTGGCGTAATGCTCTCTTGCATAATTACTCATAAATATCACAAAATTAATTCTAATTATGCATAATGACATGAGGAGCGTAATCCGGTATTAAGCTCTATTTTCTTAGTGCCTGGCAGGTGGTGTGAGAGAACACACCTCGAGTACCGGTCGGCGAGATGGCACAGCTATGCTGTGAGATGCGACTGGGATTCAGGGTGTGGGGGGGTCACAGCGAAGTACTGAAGGGGGTGGGAAGAGGACCAGGGGTCCTGGCGGTGGGCACTGGCAGGGTGTGGACAGATGCAGACAGGCTTGTCCTTTCTGCCAGCGGCGCACCCTCTGTGTGCGTCTGCCCTGCAGCTGCCATTAAGTGAAACCATTTTTTTGCAGGAAACTAGGATGTCATCCTGTGCAGATGGAAGATAGTACATTCCAGTGATGTCACTTCTTGTGCAGATGGATAACGGGAAATCCACTGATGTCACTTCCTGTGCAGATGCATGATGGGAAATTAGTCCCCCTTGCTTGGCTTCTTTTTTTAAGGACAGTTTTGGTGGGAAAAAACTGGAATGTCATTTCCAGTACAGATGGATGATGGGAAGTCCAGTGATGTCATTTCCTATGTCGATGGATGATGGGAAATCCAGTAATGTCACTTCCTATGCAGATTTGATGATGGAAAATGATAATTCAGAGGTATATATACATCTCTACTCCCCATTGTATCCAGATCTAGAGATATGTATGGAATGCACTGAAGTCATAGGTCCTCGACAAAGTAAGTGAATCAATCGTATGCCTTGATAACGATGGTGTACTGAAATCAATGTCAAGTTGTACGTAAATATGAAGAACACAAAGTACTGTACTAAGAGCCTGCAAGTGGATAAGTACCTACTCTTCTATCCCCTGTCGAGTTTTCTCCCACCTCCTGTTTTCTTGCCCTTCCATCGCCTGTCCTCCTCCTCTTTCATATGCTGTTTAGCGTTCTTCCACCTCCGGGGCTCCTGCTCTTACATTGCCTGCCCTCCTGCTGTTCCGTACCATATCTTGGGTTCTCCCATATCCTTTCCTCTTGCATCTCCCGTCCACGACCTTTAGTCTTCTGACATGGTCTCCCATCTCATGTCCTCCTGCTCTTTAACCTCTTTTCAATGATGTTCCACTTTCTGTCCTGGTCCTCTGTCTCATGTTCTCCCACACTTCATGTTCTGTGCTCCTATCCTTACACCTCCTGCCCGGCACCGTCCATCACTGGAGTCACTAAGTCTCCTGAACTCCCTTCAGGTTCCCCCCTCTTTTCCCAGCCCTTGTTCTTCAGTTTCTTCTGCCCTCCTACTCTTCCATTTCTCATGCTCAGACTCTTACACTGCCTATCCCCTGCTCCTCAAAGCTTCCTCTTCCCTGAACGACCTTTGCATCTCTCATGCTCTTTCTTCCTCCTACTATGCTCTGGCTTAGCCATCCCATTGACTTGTTCCTCACTATACTTGTCTTGCTCTTTCTTACTCCTGCTTCCGTTGATTCTTTCTCTTTCCTCTACTTCTGCATCTCCTGCCCTTTTCTTCCACACAGTGTCTCCATCTCTGTCTGCCCACACTGTGTCTCCACCTCTGTCTGCCCACACTGTGTCTCCACCTCTGTCTGCCCCCACTGTGTCTCCACCTCTGTCTGCCCCCACTGTGTCTCCACCTCTGTCTGCCCCCACTGTGTCTCCATCTCTGACTGTGTCCCCACCTCTGTCTGCCCCCACTGTGTCTCCATCTCTGACTGTGTCTCCACCTCTGTCTGCCCCCACTGTGTCTCCATCTCTGTCTGCCCCCACTGTGTCTCCACCTCTGTCTGCCCCCACTGTGTCTCCATCTCTGTCTGCCCCTACTGTGTCTCCATCTCTGTCTGCCCCCACTGTGTCTCCACCTCTGTCTGCCCCCACTGTGTCTCCATCTCTGACTGTGTCCCCACCTCTGTCTTCCCCTATTGTGTCTCCTTGGTCCTTCTTTCCTTTCTTCAGGTCTCCTCTGAAGCATGTTCTTTCCCTTCATGTACAAGAGCTTTCTGTTCTCTTGGGTGCCCCATCCTTTCTATCTGTGTTGTCCCCTTGAACTCTCCTCATTGCCCGATGGTCTCTCCTTCTCTTGTCATCTCCTCAGCTCTCCATGCTGAAGGTTCACTGCCTGAGTGAGACCATCTACCGCGCCAAGGAGCAGCAGCGGGAGCTCCGGACCCACGTGGTGCGCTTCCATGAGTGTGTGGAGGAGATGGAGTTGTACTGCGGCATGTGTGGGGAGTCCATCGGGGAGAAAAACAGCCAGCTGCAGGCCCTGCCCTGCTCACACATCTTCCACCTCAGGTGAGGATCTGCTTTTGCATCAACTGCACATCTCCCAATCTCCATTCAATGTTTAGTTCTTCTGACATCTGCCTCAAAAGATGTGACTGACGTCCAACACACTTTAAATCTCCTTTACTTCCTCCTTAAATCTAATCTCGATTTTATGGAGTACTCTGCCTCCACCCTCAAACCGCCTACTCTAAATAACTGCATGCAGCCTCCTGATCTACACAAACAACTCTGTGACACCTTATTGTCCCCAGGCACTCTGTTCTCCTTCCACGCTGCTCACAGATTCTTTGTCACATGACTGTTCTCTCCGGCTCTTGAGTACCATTGTTACACACCGCACTGTCTCCAGGCCCACTCACATGGTCACTGTTCATTTGGGCACCGACTCAGTGGTGAGGATGTGATCTGTGCCACTCTAGTTTCTGGGAAAGTGCACTTTAACACCCTGGACCTTTTTTTCTTTAGGTGCCTTCAGACCAACGGGACCCGGGGCTGCCCAAACTGTCGCCGCTCTTCCATAAAGCCGGGCTTCGTGTGATTCAGATGTTGCACTCACAACCACCTAGAAACAGCCAGTTTCTGATGAGGACTAAACTTTTCAGGGGCCACAACAAAGAATCCCCTGCCTTGGGACACACAAACATGGTGCAAATTCTTGGCTTCTGACTTGAACAGAAGGAAGCCTCTGGTGTAAGAGAGTTGGTGAACTTCCAGGTTGCCACCCAGGCGAGAATGACAGATTTCAGATTTCGCTGGAGTTAGCCCTAGGAACCTCTTCTTACTTGTTACCAAAGCACAGGGAGTCGGTCTATAGTGCATCTCACAGGACAATCCTCTTTGGAGGTCTTTCTCGTTCTGCTCCAGGAGTGTCTCAGTGTCAGGGCGTGGTAACTACTACCACAGGGGCAGCGCGGCAGAAGTATGGGTGATGTTAGGAGAATTTATCTGGACGCTGATGCGGGTTGTGGGGAAACGTGCGGCCTTGCATCTCAGCTGCCGTATCTCTGTGGTGGCAGCACATTCCCATGATGCACTGCAAGCTCAGAGCACATGCTCAGCATCGCTCGGTGGGTGTGGTCCTCCATGTGAGCAGACACACAGTGTAGCCTCTGATTTCTCCTTATGTACAGTTGTATGACTCTTGCAAAAACTCTTATGAAAACCTTCCTCCGCAGTGTTACGTATAAATGAGCAGTGTTCCTCCGCGAACAAGCCGTAGTACCTAGCAGCACACAAGCAGTCTAGTGAGGGGTGACAGCTGCTGAGTGAAATCAGGTCGTCTAAAGGATAACCATATTCAGCAAAAAGGTGACGTGAAGCAAAAATCAGTGGTAGGAGACAGTTTTCACACCCTGCCCCAGAGCCGGTAGGGTTCTGGAAGGCAGGGGCCGGTGCACCAGCAGCACTTGACACCGGCCTCTGTGTGGGTGGGGGCTCCAGATTAGAGGGAGGAGAGCAGGGGCACAAGCTATGTATTGAAAAACATAACTAATATTTTAAATGAAAAACATATACAAGGAAAAATACACTTCTCCTTCATAGGATCTTTCATAGATTCACATGTCTGAATCATTCCCTGCGTCGAGGTACCAAGCAATTGCATCAGAAATAGCTTATAATCATATCACTTTAGCAGCACAATCTCCTCGTTATAAATGACCCAAACTCCAACCAGTGAGGAGGAGAGAGTCCACTGAACTCCACCCTGCTTAGACACCTCCATGCTTCCCACTTCTGCCACGTGCCGCGAGGAAGGGAAGTCTCGCTCAGAGCTCTGATCAGAGACATTCTACCTTCTGCATATATACTGGATTATCAACACTTTGGCATGAATTAATTTTGTAGGAAGCAGTACTTCTTTGAAATTGTGCAGCAGAGCAAGCAGGTTCATCGAGGGTAGAACATCTCCTAGGAGCAGTCAGCACGTGCGTGATGCTCTCCGCAGGACAGTGAGGGACTCCCACAAGTCTGGGGAGGTGGCCGGGCAACAGAGGAACTGATGGGAAGACCAAAAGGAACAGAGAAGGAGAGGGGGAGGGGGAGGGAGAACAATGGAGGAAGCTACAAGCAAAGGGTAAGCAGCGGCGAGGAGCTGGGGAGTGAGGACATAGCGGAAAAGCAGGAAGGGGTTGCAGAGCACCTAGGAACTGATGCGAAGGCGAAACGCAATGGAAGGGTAAAGAGTGGGAGAGTAACTGAGGGAGCGGAGGGAGGTGTAAAATAAAAGCACATAAGGGACAGAGGGGAAAACCGGCCACGTATTGCCTGAATATAAGTAGTGGGAAGATTCAATGCGATGAAACAAAAACTGCTAGGCTCCAGGGACAAACCCGAGAGAGGAAGGAAAGTAAGCAAATAAGAAGCAAGGAAATGAGATGGGCAAGAAAAGACAACCAGTGACAATCAATGGGCTGACCCAAAGCCCGCTCTGCGTATTATATACAATAGGTGCATTTTATTGCATAATGATAATAAAAACAAATAAAAGGAAATACAGCACTCTAAACCAACCGAGGAGGTAAGCTGAAGCCAAAACTAAGTCACCGACTTTGTCTATTTGCCATAATGAATTAGAATTTGAAAAAAAACACATATCTAATAATAAAATATATGGTATAAAGTACCCCTAGTTGTAAATTATAAGGATTTTACAAGTCAAAGAGTAGTTTCATGACCCCATAGAGTCAATGGAGGCCAAAAGCTTAGTCCCTCTCTAAGGTTATAAGGTCATAGAACCCCAAGGTAACTGGCAATATCCTTGTAATGTAGGGCAGGCAGGCGCGGCCCGTCCTTCAGGGCAGAGGGGCCATGCCCCCCCACCTTTTGCCCCTCATGAAGAGTGTCTGTCAGGCTGAACAAAGGTCAGCCTGACAGACACTCTTCATTTTCAGCTCAGACAGCCAGGAGCAGACATGCGCGATTTGCGCAGACCCCTGGCTGCCTGAACTGAACTTTGCTGGGCTGAGGAGGTCACAGCTCCTATGGGCGTGAACTCCTCAGCTCAGTAAAGGTGCCTCGAGGCCCTCCCCTGGGTGACGAGGAAAGCGTCACCCATTGACTTCGACTTGGGTGCTTCAGTTTAAGCCCTGAAGTGCCCAGGGTGAGTGTCAATCAGTGACAATTCATCACAGAGTGGGGTGGGGTCAGCAGTCTCACTAACCCCATCCCACTCTATGACGAGGCTGGGACTGCAGCCTTCCCTCCTGGGACCTTGATGCTGAAGGTAAGTGTGTGTGTGTGTGATGTTTTAAAATGAATGGTTGGTGCGTGCGTGCATGTTTGAATGTTATGAGTGTTGGTAATGGATGTACGTGTGTGTGTGTGTGTGAAAGAATGAGTGTGTGTGACCTTTTAAAATGAATGTTTGGTGCGTGCGTGCATGTTGAATGTTATGAGTGTTGGTAATGGATGTGCGTGTGTGTGTGAAAGAATGAGTGTGTGTGACCTTTTAAAATGAATGTTTGGTGCGTACATGCATGTTTGAATGTTATGAATGTTAATGGATGTGCGTGCGTGTGTGAAAGCATGAGTTTGTGTGTGTGTGATGTTTTAAAATGAATGTCTGGTGTGTGCGTGCATGTTTGAATGTAATGAGTGTTGTTAATGGATGTGCGGGCGTGCGTGTGAAAGAATGAGTGTGTGTGAACTTTTTAAATGAATGTTTGGTGCGTGCATGCATGTTTGAATGCTATGAGTGTTGTTAATGGATGTGCTGGCGTGCGTGTCTGTGTGTGAAAGAATGAGTGTGTAAGCTTCCCCCCCACCCCGTCCCTCCTAAAGCTGCCAGCCGCCATTGAGGGCAGGGGTATTTTATTCTTTATAGTACATGGTCACTTTATCACCCTTCCCACACACGTCTTTATTCCTTGGTGTCTTGCTCTTTAATGTTCATTGCAGAATAAAAACTGAATCTGTGCAGCACAATTAAACACACTAAAAAGCAGTTAGCAATTTCTGCAAGAAGATATTAGAATAAGTTTAACATAAATTAGATTTAAAAATGCTATGACTCGGATGATGTTGATAACTGGATAATAACGTATAGCACGGGGAAAAATAAACATTTCATAAATATCTCCTTTTTGCTGATTACTTTTTCTTTTTAGGAAAACATGTCAGAAGAAGGCTAGTTGTTTAGGCTACAGCTGCAACAATGCTCCATGAATTTTCTTTCACCCTAGCTACTTTCTCTAACAGTAGGCATTGTGACATCAGAACTCAAATGTAATAGCTTATTACAGTTCAGCAGCTTTGCCATGTTTTATTACAGGTGACTAGAGATATCACAACTCGACCATAATAAGGAAAATAGAGGCAGCATTTACACACAGATCGAAGGTTTCAGTGTATTATATATTTATCTCAATAATAGACATTTGCCATTTTATATTTCTGTGTTTTGAATATTGTAACTTTTCTAATAAATGTTTAGCATAGAATGATCATATACTACTGTGCTTGTGAGTGTGAATTTCTATTAATATCCTATATATCAGGATGCTTATTTTCATCAGCTTTCACAGGAAACTGCTCACACTTACAGCCAAATGGATAAACAGATTTACACCAAACTTTGCATGAAATTATAACTTAGGGCCTGATTTCGATCTTTGTGGACGGGTTATTCTGTCACAAATGAGGCAGTTATTCTGTCTGCTGTATTACAATCTACATAGCATATAATGGAATCGTAATACGGCGGACAGGGTATCCGTCACGTTTGTGACAGAGTAACCCGATCTGCCAAGATCAAAATCAGGCCCTTTGTTAAGGCAGCATGCTTTCATTGCCTTGGGGTAAGTCTATTGAATAGGTTTTGAGATATTACTGTTTAAATACTGTGGTTGAGCAGGCTTTAGAGGATTAATACTTTTGTTTTTGTAATTAACACTTATGTGTTTGGGATTCACAAATGATTTGCGAACCCCAGAATTTAAAGTAAAAGAGATCTGGTTCTATAAGTAAGCCTTTTCTCCGGTTATCTGTACAGGAACTGCAGTTTCAAAGTGGGATCTGTGTTACTTATAGATCAGAGAGGCCGCCACAAGAGAAAAATGTGTCTTGCCACAAACATTTTGGGACATGGGACACAGTCTGGTGTCCTAAACTACACTTAAAAATAGCAGCCATTTGAAATGCACATGCTGGGCACTGCTCAGTACGACTTTCACAGCTACATGATGGCTAGTCTGAACCCTGGGTTGTTTGGTATCAAAAATTCCCAATGATAAATCCAAACTGGTACCAGTATTGGATTTATTGCAGAATGTACTCAGAGATCACCTTGGAGGTGCCACCTGCAAAAGCTAACTACCGTGGCACGGTTCCTGGCCAGTCACAACCAGCCTGCCACCACCAGACAAGAGTCTGGAACCCTGGGGTGAAAGATACTGCTCTCTGGGTCCCATAACAAAGCCCTTCCTGGGCAGAGGTGCTATCACACCTCCCCCCAGGAATGTGCACCGTCCTGCTAATGACCTTTAAAGGGCTTACCACCCTTGAAACTTGACCCCCAACCCTGCTACTAGCAGCAGATGGCCACCCCCATTGCAAACCCCCACTTTTGATGGGAGCAACAGTGGAAAAACACAAAGGACAGGAGGAGTGGTCAACCCCAGCTTTCACCACCCTTAAGGTATTGCATGCGAGGTGACCCCTCCATTTTATTTTCCTCCATCTTGCATGGAAGGAAAATAGCCAATCAGATGTAGGGAAGGGACCTCTGCCCACAGTGGTCACCTAGTGGGTGTAGCCACCCTAAAGTAGTGACCCATTTGTCACTACTAGGTACTCCCCTAAACGCCCCCTAAAGTATTTATGAAGTCTCAGGCAGGGTCTGGTGACCTCTTCTGCTGCACCAAGAAGAAGTCACCAGACCCTGCCTGCTGCATCCAGGAATCGACAGTTGCTGCTGAGGGGTTACTTGGACAGACTCTACAAACCCCAGAGGATCTCCACTCTTCTAAAAATCACTGAAGATCTCCCTCCAGAGTGAAGGCACCCCTCTCCTGCAACAACCAAAAGTCCAGTTCACTGACTGGCTGCTGACCAAGGAACTGGACACCGCAGCTGGACTAAATTTCACCCAACAGATTGCAAGGACAAACCCTACCAGTGTGCAAAGTTTGGTGGCACTGTGGCATCTAGTGGCCACACCGTACAATGTCACCAGGTAATGGTCACCTTACATCAAAAACACAGAAGGACAGTACACTTCAAACTGAAAAAAGACCAGGAGGAAGCCCCAGTCAAGAGACTTCAGAAGACACCAGGACCTCCCACCAGAGTGCCCCTGCTGACCTGCAAGCGACCCTCAACGCAACCTACCTCCTGCTTCCAAGAGCAGCTTTGCGCACAGCTCCTGGCTCGGCGATTTGCTCTGCACCCGGCCGCCCTGTGCTCTGCACGGAAGACCCAGCTGTGCCTTGAGGGTCCCCCACCCCTTGTGACATCAACACTTCTAGGGGACTCACCTCGAAGTCCACCTGGCAGTGCTTTTCCAGGTGGTCCTCGGCAGTGGCCTTGCACCAGCTCCAAAAACTTTCTGCAGCTTCTCCCGCCGAAACTGGGAGCCACCCAAACTTCTCCCGATGCTCCATAGGGTTCACTGACAACTTCCACATACCTGCAAAAGGAGACATTGTTAAATGCATTGCCTGATTTTGTATGCATTTTTAAAGTATTTCTCCATTGATTCCTAGGGTGCTTAATTACGCACAGAACTGAGACATTTTCTAAACTTTGAAAATTTATAACTTAAAAAGTTATTTCCTGAGTTTGATGATCTTGGTCTCAAAAATGTTATAAAATTCTGAAGTATTTTTGTAAATTGGTCTTGAGTTATTCCTTTGAGTGTGTGCCTTGCTTTATTGATACTGTGAGTACAACAAATGCTTTGCACTTCTCCAAGATTGGCCTAACTGCTCGACCAACCTACCTTAAAATTATAGCATTAGGCTGTCTAGTGTTCACCTCTGTAAACCACTGTATAGTTGCCAGGACGTTCGACACAGTGTGCCTGGTTTTGTCTAGGAGAAGAGGGCCAGTCTCCTGCATACACCCAGGGGACCTAAAAACTATGACTTTGCCATTAGATATGTTTAATATTAGGAAGTGCTCATCTGCATAATTTCCTAACACCGCAAGACGCCATTTAATCCTATTGGGGTAAAACAGAAAAAGACAACGTCATCGGCATAGAGTAAAGAACTAACATTCATTAATCTCAATTTAGGTGGATCCCCATTCGCTTGTCCAACTCTACAGGGGAAATCATGGATCTAGACAGCAAAATGTAGGGGCACAAGTATGCACCCCTGCTTCAGACCAGTATGTGTCTCCACTTTACTAGACAGACCCTGGTTCCCTCCCATCAGAACCTGAGCCCATGTGGAAGAGTGCCGGGAACCTGAGGAGATGAGCAGGAATCCCCAGTGCAGACAACTTCCTCCACAGCCTCCCACTGTCAACCCTATCGAGCGCTGTGGGGAAATCAATGAAGGCAGGATATATGGACATGCCCTTCCCCACAGGGTACTTTTCAGTCCGTGCTTGGAGAGCTGTGATATTATCTAAGATTCTACATTTATTACGAAAACCAGCCTGCTCAGCGGGAATGAGGTTCTTACCAAAAGCCTTTTGGCCAATCGCATCCAATAAGGCAATCTGCCTATAACTCGCAGGAGAGGTTTTAGGACCTTGTTTTATACCGGCGTTGTAGTGCTTTCCTCTTATTTAGTTTCTAAGCACTAACATAACACACCAGAAATGCACTTCTGAGGTCAAAGAAGACTTTTATTGTTGTTAATTCTTCCCCAACCACAATATTTATGAATGACGAATTAGTAGCTTTCAAGCCCGCGTTAATCAAACAAAATATATCAGTTTGCAATATACACAGCAGGTTATATTTATAAGATATTGAATGCAAAGCAAAACAAATACTTCACCGTGTGGGAAACTATCTACAGCTTCATCTTTCTAAGGTCTGCAAGCTGATGACCCCTGTCAGCCGCGAGAAAGAGAGATTCATCTACCCACACGGGATTGCTGGCAGCTGGCGCCAAGCTCCAGCACGAGGTCCGGCAGATTCGAATCTGACCCTCTGCAGCCTGTTACATTCGTTACAAAGGTGTGCCCCCTCCTCTCAGACCTGGGAAACTGAGCAAGCCTTTTGGAGACTGGCCAGGTCTCCAAGACTACTCCTGTTCCCAAGCTCTAGCGAAGAAAAACAACACCCATGTACTCTCTCTTATCATGTCTAGTCTACTGTGAGAAAAACATCTTGGTTCTCTTGTGCAAAAACACAGCTTGGAAAAATACAGCTTGGATTCTCAACTGCAATGTCTAACTCCACATTAAAGGCAATAGGCAGCTAACCTAAATATCAAATGCAATGTCTAGTGTCATGTCAAAGCCAATAAGCATCTAAGCTGAATACAAAATGCAATGTCTTATATCATGTCAAAGCCCATAGGCAGCTGAGCTGAATACAAAATGCAATGTATAATATCATGTCAAAGCCAATAGGCAGCTGAGCTGAATATAAAATGCAATGTATAGCTGAATACAAAATTTAATATATGATATCATGTCAAAGCCAATAGGCAGCGGAGCTGAATACAAAATGTAATGTATAATATCATGTCAAAGCCCATAGGCAGCTGAGCTGAATACAAAATGCAAAGTCTAATATCATGTCAAAGCCAATAGGCAGCGGAGCTGAATACAAAATTTAATATATGATATCATGTCAAAGCCAATAGGCAGAATATCTAATAGCATGTCAAAGTCAATAGGCAGCTAAACTGAATACATCATGTCAAAGCCAATAGAAATGCAATGTCAAAGCCAATAGGCGGCTAGACTGGATACAGCATGTCAAAGCCAATAGGCAGAATACAGAATGTAATGGCTAATGCAATGTCAAAGCCCATAGGCGGCTAGACTGGATACAGCATGTCAAAGCCAATAGGCAGAATACAGAATGTAATGGCTAATGCAATGTCAAAGCCCATAGGCGGCTAAACTGAACAAAACATACCATGTGCTACTGGTGAACATTGAGCAACTAATATGCGCAGTGGTGAAACACAAAGTCATTGGTCAAAACAAAATTTAACAAATGGCAGTACATTCCGCCCTTTGACCAATGAATTTTTGTTTCACATATCTCTTGTTTCAAACAAAAACAAAAATCTAAAAACATCAGCACAAAAAAAAAACATTATCAGCAAGTCAGATTCGAATGATCAAAGCAATCCCTGTAAAGCAATAAAAGTGGATTAACACATTGATTTCATAACCTTTCACATCAGATACATCTATACAGAAAAGACTGAGCAATTTGTACTCTGAATGAGTCTCTAATTCAACAGTGTTAGCAATTTGATGTGGCATGAGTTCTACTCATGTAAAGATGCACGGTCCACCTGAAAGGTTTGCTGGAAGATAAGCAAAAGTCAGAGTTCCATATGAGAAGGGAAAAAAAAAAAAAACACACACAGCTTAGTTCCAGTGGAAGAATGCAATCAAACAAGTTGAACTTGAACTGAAGGCGCAGTTTGCGCAAAATGGATCCATGGTGCTGGCACTTTACTCAGCCAGGTTCAGGTTGGGGATTCGGTCCCTTCCCCGACCCCACACGCACACACCGGAAGGGGGACCACACAGCACACTCAGGGACAGTGGCGAAACGTGGTAGGATCTGCAAAAGAAACAAGTATGACTTTTCTTGCAAATAACATTTTTCATTTAAACTGCACCCTTCCTCTTTCTTTCCCTGTTTTATAATCAGCAGGACGTTTTTGGGGCCCTTTGTTATATTCTCTGCAGGTTCTGGAGGGTCACTTAGGGCTTCAGCCCACACATCAGCACTGAGGTTTTTATCTGCTGCGCCACAGCTTCCCTTTTCTTGCACTGTCAGAAGGGCTGGGGCAGACTCCTTCTTTAACAAACCTCCATTCACTGCACTTTTGCCAATTTGGGCCATTCTGTCTCCAATTTGTTTGAATGAATCAGATTCTTTTCTAGGTATCAGCATAATTTCGATTTTTCCTTGGTAATCTGCAGCAATCACTCTCCCTAAAACCTGATCACTTTGCCATTCCTGTCCTGGTAACGTTCCTCTCCCCAACTGCTCTGTGACTGCTTGCATGACAGATTGCTTTTGTGCGTGCTGCACAGTTTTTATCAAATCTAGGGGAATGTGCATCTCTCTCATCTCTGCCCACCTGTAAGTGGCTTTTTCTCTCAGCTGTTCACATTTCTGGGGCACCCACTTAGCCATCCCCACTAAGGCAGAATTCTGGGTGAACACTTCTCTCTCTGAATTTTTCTCATTAACATCTGCAAGGTAATTGAACCAGTTAGGTGCTAAAACATTAGCAATGAACCAAAAATCAGCGTAAAAATGACACATCTCACGTAGCTCTTGCTTTAAAATCTGACACACATTATACAACTCCATTCCTTCTCCTGTGCCAGAAAACAACATTTCAGTCAATGAATCATTAGTAAAACAAACATGCTTTTTATCTTCAGTGGACACGAATTCAAATGGTGCACACAACTTCATTGGTAATTCTTTTATCTGTGGTACTCTAGCCCTGTCTTGCAAGTACCAGATCCATTGTATGATTCTAGCTAGGGGCACTATTTTCTTTCCTTGTTCTTGAGTTACATGTACATAAGTATTTCCTTCTTGCACTGCGCAGAAACCTAAAGTCTGCATTATTTCATTTGCCAAATCACAAGCGCGCAGCTGCATATAATTTTTCACAGTGACCATATACAAAAGTGTTAGGATTTCTCTCAAATGAGAGCTATTCTTTTTCCAAAAATCAAACAAGCTAAGGAAAGTCGGCTCTTGCTCTAAAATCTTTCGTTTTACTTGTGCATTTTGCAACGGTAACTCGTAAATCACATTCTGGTCTCTCTCGTCCGTGTTATCAGTTAAGGAATGCATTTTGTCTGCCAAAAACCCTGGCTCACACGAAAACTCAGTGCAGCTCGGAGCTGTCTTAACCCCCTCATTACTGGAATGGGAAAAGAAAGATTCTTCATTTTTATAACTTTCAGCATTATTTTGAATTATTGTATCCTGGCTAATTTGCTCACGTAAATTCCTATTTTCATGTTCCAACTTCCTACATTTCTCCTGCATTTCTCTGTAAGCAGATAAAGGTATCCAGACCTTTCTGTCATCATTACTTCCAAAAGACACATTTTCTACATATGTACAACAGAAATTATTTCTCAAAACACTATCTGTAATTCCCCAAACAGAAAACAATTCACAGTTTTTCCGAGCACCATCGGGCAGTTTACCAACACATGCATTCTCAGACATGGTCTGCCGTGCTATTGTGATTCTCCAAAAAAACCAATTTCTGTAATTCTCCAAACAACAAAAACAATTACACTTTTAAAGTGTGCACTTAGAAATCTACCAACTCGTCAACACCCTCTTAATCACCTCTTAATGACCGACACCCCACTTCTGGTACCAATTGTAGTGCTTTCCTCTTATTTAGTTTCTAAGCACTAACATAACACACCAGAAATGCACTTCTGAGGTCAAAGAAGACTTTTATTGTTGTTAATTCTTCCCCAACCACAATATTTATGAATGACGAATTAGTAGCTTTCAAGCCCGCGTTAATCAAACAAAATATATCAGTTTGCAATATACACAGCAGGTTATATTTATAAGATATTGAATGCAAAGCAAAACAAATACTTCACCGTGTGGGAAACTATCTACAGCTTCATCTTTCTAAGGTCTGCAAGCTGATGACCCCTGTCAGCCGCGAGAAAGAGATTCATCTACCCACACGGGATTGCTGGCAGCCTGCGCCAAGCTCCAGCACGAGGTCCGGCAGATTCGAATCTGACTCTCTGCAGCCTGTTACATTCGTTACAAAGGTGTGCCCCCTCCTCTCAGACCTGGGAAACTGAGCAAGCCTTTTGGAGACTGGCCAGGTCTCCAAGACTACTCCTGTTCCCAAGCTCAAGCGAGGAAAAACAACACCCATGTACTCTCTCTTATCAGGTCTAGTCTACTGTGAGAAAAAACATCTTGGTTCATCTGGTGCAAAAACACAGCTTGGAAAAATACAGCTTGGATTCTCAACTGCAATGTCTAACTCCACGTTAAAGGCAATAGGCAGCTAACCTAGATATCAAATGCAATGTCATGTTAAAGGCAATAGGCAGCTAACCTAAATATCAAATGCAATGTCTAGTGTCATGTCAAAGCCAATAAGCATCTAAGCTGAATACAAAATGCAATGTCTTATATCATGTCAAAGCCAATAGGCAGCTGAGCTGAATATAAAATGCAATGTATAGCTGAATACAAAATGTAATATATGATATCATGTCAAAGCCAATAGGCAGCGGAGCTGAATACAAAATGTAATGTATAATATCATGTCAAAGCCCATAGGCAGCTGAGCTGAATACAAAATGCAAAGTCTAATATCATGTCAAAGCCAATAGGCAGCGGAGCTGAATACAAAATGTAATATATGATATCATGTCAAAGCCAATAGGCAGAATATCTAATAGCATGTCAAAGTCAATAGGCAGCTAAACTGAATACATCATGTCAAAGCCAATAGAAATGCAATGTCAAAGCCAATAGGCGGCTAGACTGGATACAGCATGTCAAAGCCAATAGGCAGAATACAGAATGTAATGGCTAATGCAATGTCAAAGCCCATAGGCGGCTAGACTGGATACAGCATGTCAAAGCCAATAGGCAGAATACAGAATGTAATGGCTAATGCAATGTCAAAGCCCATAGGCGGCTAAACTGAACAAAATATACCATGTGCTACTGGTGAACATTGAGCAACTAATATGCGCAGTGGTGAAACACAAAGTCATTGGTCAAAACAAAATTTAACAAATGGCAGTACAGGCGTACAACAAGACTCCCCTTCCAAGAGGACGGTCTGACCCTAGTCCAATGGCAATATTGAAACCCTGGACACGGAAAGGGACCTCATGTAGAGATTTCTTGTTTAATAAGAGATATATGGGGCTTTTCTGGGCCCGCTGCTCAAAGGACCTCGCACCCTGAATATTACCCTCTACCTCCTTGCGGGAGGGTGGACCATGTATGTGCAACGGGTCAGACCCTGCGTTCCACTCCAGCTAGCACTGCGGCTTATAACTGCAAAACCTACTGAGCCCGCTCACCATCAGGGAGGGATATCGGCTCGGCCTTAACGCTAGAATCGCAGGTTTGGGCTGTTACGGTTCACTATCTGCGTGAATCGCAAGAATAGATGGCTTCTCTCAAATTAATCGCCTCCTGGTTCTCCTCCTTCCTACGTTCGGACACCTTCAAATTAGTTCTTACACGTTTTCACCAATTCATTCCCCTTTGCCTTGATGCTGATGGCAAAACCCGTTCCCTTAACAAGGAATGAATATCACAATTCAACTTTTTTACTCTCAAAGGGATCGCCCCTCGTATCTTAGCTCTATTACTTTCAACTTTACTGCCAAAGGTATGAACAAGGAACCACCCACTGCTTTTCAAGCCAGGGGACTGGAGTATCTGAGGAAGTGTCAAATGAGCCTAAACTCATTGTTGTCATACAAGAGGCCAAATTCAGAACATTATCACTGGACCAAAAGGTCCCCCCCGTTTGTTTTATTATTAGAACTACGGTACCCTTCATGGGATTCCAAAAACCGAGTGCCTTGAACTCTAAATTAGTGGCCATCGAGAGAATACCCTGATCACTTAAGTACATCCTCAATGCCTCAAACTGGGTACAGGCTCCAAACATTTAATAAGAATCCACCCTATAATCAATTAATGAATGCCCTGGAGAGGATTAGAAAGTAGAAGAAGCTAGGGAATCCCCAGGGAATCTGCCATTTATGGCAATGAGTTAACTTGATCTCAAGTTCTCTAAAAAACATACACCCCTCCTGTCAGATCTAATTTTTCCAGGAAAGGTGGCCTCAGGGATGCGCCATATTTCTTCCAACTCAGAATGACCAAATGTCCAACAAGCGGAGTTGAACCTTTTAGCGTTAAAGTCCCCTCAATAATAATCAAAAAACAATCTTCCAAAATGCTAATATTGCGTATTAAAGAAACGATAGAAGCAACTAGGGCATCGTGAGACCTCCCGGGGGTTTAAACATTTACCAACAGAAAAGCTGAACACAGCCCACCTGTCACACTGGGCAGGGATGACCTGAAGCGAATAAATAACTCTGAGGGATGACCTTAGGATCCAGACTTGTGTCGCTTTTCGATAGAATAGCAAGACCTCGCTGCCTGGCCTTTACTGAAGGTTTCTCGGCACAGGAACAAACAAGATCATGCTCATACCTAAAATGGTCACAACTCCAGGTTCCCTGTAGGTAAACAATCAACGGACTGAGACGCGTTATACAATTTAATTTAGAAGTAGTCTGACCCAGGCCCGCCATATCCCATGAAACAATTTTGCCCAAAGAGTACCTCTGCAGCATAGGGAGTTTTTTGTTGGTTTTTGCAGCATTCAGCCCACCGGCTACCCAGCCCCAGGGTGCTAACTGTTCTCCCATCCCAACCTCCCAGCGCGGATCCTCATATCCCACAATATTTACTCTTCTCTCCCCTGTCCTTGCCAGTGGAGATTCTGATATCCTTCAACTTTACAGCTCCCCCCCCCTCTGCTGTGTAGCTCCTGAGTGACCTCCTGAGAGTCCAAACTTAGACCTTTCGACTTAGGGTCAGCGATAATTTTTAATGGGAAAACATCAACACCTCTTTTCCTAAATTGCCCAAGATCAACATTGCAACTATTTCAGAGCTAAATGTAACCCTATAGCTTGGCACAGGAGCAAAGGGATCCAAGTACACATGATCAATATCTCTACTTGTCACCAGGAATAATGCCTCGATTCCCAGTCAAAGTGTCAAAATAAAACTTCTATTCACAGGACCCAGTTCACTATCGAACAGGGAAACTAAATTCAAAGTATTAGATAAAGTATTGGAAAAATTGCTGCAATCGAGATACCTCACATAATTATTATTGTGTTTTAATCCGGCCCCAAATTAGTCCTCTGTGCCGAATGAAAAAATGAGGAACCTCACCATTAAGAGTTCCGATTAACTTAGGGATGACACATGGGGCAGTTTCTCACAATGGACAACTGATAGTAAACCCTCGGGAGCCTTCCCACCCTCTTGGGGGACCCCACTCCCATCCTTTTCAGTGGTTGGTATCTTCTCATTCACGGCCCCAGACCTAATACCTTTTTTTCCATGATCCACTTTAATGCCACCGTGATTTTGTGAACAATTACCCCTATATCAAAGGCTAACCCATTCTCCTGGCAATGGCCACCTAGATTTGGGTCTTCTAATATTGTTGCGGAGAGGTGCATGCTAGTTATTTCGGACAAATCATGCTCCAGGTCTCGGCCACGGGTTAAAGGGACATTCTTCAGTTCTTCAACTATAAGGGACTATGGGCCATATGTACGAAAGCTTTTTCCCATAGACACAGAATGGGTCAAATCCTTTGGTACATCTGGCCCTAAATGCTGACTCTTCCAGAACATTTGGGAACCGAAGTTTTTTGGATTTATATTTTGCAATACGCAGAGTTCTTCGCTTTTTACCCTCCAGGCATTTTACCGTAGGACTTCCCAAGAAGGGTCCCCTTCACAGTGGAAGCACTATTTATGGGATTCCCCCAACGAATCAACACATCTGAGGGTAAGGGCAACACCAAGAGAGGCGGGGGAGCCCCTTTTTTTAAAATCGAAAAAATGAAATGGATGGGGCATTCTCAGACTCAATCACATTAAAACATTGGACCTCTTGGCGCCGCCCCTCAGACAAATGTATATTACATGTAGATGGCACGTTGTTACTCTCCTGAGTAGCCTCAGTTTTACCATTAGATTCCACAGGAATTATAACCCCAGCTCCCCCACGGTGCCCACCTGAATTCCAAGTTCCTTCACCCCACTTTACTCCACATTATTGGTTTGAGAGACCTGGGACTTTACATTGGGGACAGCACATCCAACACATGATCAGAATTAGCAACTGATCTGCCCAACAGAGCCTCAATCAAAGATAGAACCCTCTCAATACACAGTAAAATATCAGAAGAAACCTTAGTCCCTCCCACCCCTTCCCCTTCAGAATTGGACGACTGCACAATTACATGCCACCCAACAGGCACTGCTACGTCACAATTTGTAGTATTCACAGTGTCCAGCAGCGAAGCCCTTGAAGGTGATGTACTGCTGTACAGGGCCGGTAATGGTGGACAACTGGGTAACCAGTGCAGTGGTAAGCTCAAGTCCGTATCCAAACCCATACCCAAAGCAATAGGTTGACTTAAATTAGCCTCCCTTATCCGATTCTCCTTTAAAAGAGCAGCAATGTCTGGAAGGGTATGGACCTCCGGCATACCAGGGTCCTCTTCACAGAAGACCCTGCAGGAACACCAATCAATCAATCAATCAATCAGTGATTTCTACTCTGGGACTCAAAGGGAATTTCCTCGTGTAACAGATTTTCAGGAACAGAGACCATGTCTTGACCAGCATCTTCACCACAAGAGGGAGCCATGGGGCCTTTTGGGCAGTTCTCAGGCTTAACAAAAACATCTGCAATATTTAACATTGGTGCGGCCCCTGCTGCAGTTTCTTCCCCAGACCTAACAAAGCCAATAGACAAGAATGGAGGAGCAACTGCAGCTGCCCCATGGCCTAATCCACCAGTCTGGCAGTAAGATTCACCCTGAAATGATGCCATATCCAAGACCTCAGAACTGTCTGATGTATACCCAAACCGGCTCCAAATCCTTATTCCCTTCCCTGCTATCACCCTTTAAAAACATAGGCAGGATTCTAGGGTGAGACTTCAGGAGGGAGAGATGAGACTGTGGCTTATTACGCCGTGTAGTCTTTAAAGGTTTAGGGGAACTGGGCCAAGTAGCAGATGGACCAATGGAAGAAACTAGACGGCCAGAGCGCAAACACCTCTCAGGCTTCTTACTGTATCTTATTGCAACGTATTGCTTCTTATTGCGGTGTCCGAGCTGGGGGCTGCACCAGCCCAGGCTACCAAATTGTTTATAGTTAGTTATAGTTAGCCGCAGTCGAACCTAGTGTAAATCAAGCCGACAGACCGCCCGACCTAGCAGGGCCATCTCAGTGAGACAAGCCCAATAAGGCCACCACGAGCAACCACCCTACCTCTCCCCTACAGAAGAGTTAGTGGTACCAATTAGTACCAGTCTAAGCTACCAAAAACACACAGCCACTCGTCTTCTGTGTCAATTCACGTCTAGGGGCTGTGGGCGAGCTCAATCTCTCAAGCTCTGAATACAAGGAGGGAGGTAAAAAAGGTAGCCGGTAATGTCCTTTAATGGCCTGATTGACTAAACAAGGATTATTGTGGAGGATTAACTGAGCAAATATTATGGGAGGTGTAGGAAAGTCCCCTCTTTCTGGCATAGTTACCCCCACTTTTGTGCCTGATGTCAGTGTGATTAGACTGGTTTCACTGAGATCCTTGTGGGAGTGTACAACGAAATTACAGAGTATGTTGATATAATAATGTCTTCTTTATTCCATCAAGAAAGGGACACAGAAACTCCAGCCACTCCTGCTTCCTGCTCCATCCACAACCGCCAGTCCAGTCCAGAATCCCCACCAACATTCCAGCTAGTACCATTGCTGGAGCAGCGGCAGCTGGCACATACCAATTTACATAAGGACAAAAGAAATAGAGAGATGAAAGGGAAAAAGGGGTACAACAAAATAGAAATGCAAGAAAATTAATATTTACAATAACAAACAATACTACAATCCTGCTAATCACAACCCCAGTGATTGTGCTCTCTCCTCTAAATTTGGTTGTCGTGGTACTTCCTACACCCCACAATTGGCATACTGGTGTGCCCCTGTACTTCCCTGGTAGGTGGTACATAGGTACCCAGGGCATTGGTACACCAGGGGTCGCCCATGGGCCCTTGCCTCTGCCACTGGGAGAGAATCCCAGTACACTGTTGTAGGAAAGTACCATCTTGCCTGGCATGTTACCCCCATATTTCACTGTATATATGTTGTTTTAGTTGTATGTGTCACTGGGACCCTGCCAGCCAGGGCCCCAGTGCTCATAAGTGTGCCCTGTATGTGTTACCTGTGTTATGACTAACTGTCTCACTGAGGCTCTGCTAATCAGAACCTCAGTGGTTATGGTCTCTCATTTCTTTCAAATTGTCACTAACAGACTAGTGACCAATTTTACCAATTTACATTGGCATACTGGAACACCCTTATAATTCCCTAGTATATGGTACTGAGGTACCCAGGGTATTGGGGTTCCAGGAGATCCCTATGGGCTGCAGAATTTCTTTTGCCACCCATAGGGAGCTCTGACTATTCTTACACAGGCCTGCCACTGCAGCCTGAGTGAAATAACATCCACGTTATTTCACAGCCATTTTACACTACACTTAAGTAACTTATAAGTCACCTATATGTCTAACCTTCACCTAGTAAAGGTTGGGTGCTAAGTTACTTAGTGTGTGGGCACCCTGGCACTAGCCAAGGTGCCCCCACATTGTTCAGGGCCAATTCCCCGGACTTTGTGAGTGCGGGGACACCATTACACGCGTGCACTACACATAGGTCACTACCTATGTGTAACTTCACAATGGTAACTCCGAATATGGCCATGTAACATGTCTAAGATCATGGAATTGCCACCTCTATGCCATCCTGGCATTGTTGGCACAATCCCATGATCCCACGGGTCTCTAGCACAGACCCTGGTACTGCCAAACTGCCTTTCCCGGGGTTTCACTGCAGCTGCTGCTGCTGCCAACCCCTCAGACAGGTTTCTGCCCTCCTGAGGTCCAGCCAGGCCTGGCCCAGGAAGGCAGAACAAAGGACTTCCTCAGAGAGAGGGTGTTACACCCTCTCCCTTTGGAAAATGGTGTTAGGGCTGGGGAGGAGTAGCCTCCCCCAGCCTCTGGAAATGCTTTCATCGGCCCAGATGGTGCTCATTTCTGCATAAGCCAGTCTACACCGGTTCAGGGACCCCTCAGCCCTGCTCTGGCGCGAAACTGGACAAAGGAAAGGGGAGTGACCACTCCCCTGACCAGCACCTCCCCTGGGAGGTGCCCAGAGCTCCTCCAGTGTGCTCCAGACCTCTGCCATCTTGGAAACAGAGGTGCTGCTGGCACACTGGACTGCTCTGAGTGGCCAGGGCCAGCAGGTGACATCAGAGACTCCTTCTGATAGGCTCCTCCAGGTGTTGCTAGCCTATCTTCTCTCCTAAGTAGCCAAACCGTCTTTTCTGGCTATTTAGGGTCTCTGCTTTGGGGAATTCCTTAGATAACGAATACAAGAGCTCATCCGAGTTCCTCTGCATCTCTCTCTTCACCTTCTGCCAAGGATTCGACTGCTGACCGCGCTGGAAGCCTGCAAAACTGCAACAAAGTAGCGAAGACGACTACTGCAACTCTGTAACGCTGATCCTGCCGCCTTCTCGACTGCTTTCCTGGTGGTGCATGCTGTGGGGGTAGTCTGCCTCCTCTCTGCACTAGAAGCTCCGAAGAAATCTCCCGTGGTTCAACGGAATCGTCCCCCTGCAACCGCAGGCACCAAAGAACTGCATCACCAGTCCCCTGGGTCACCTCTCAGCACAACGAGCGAGGTCCCTTGAATCCAGCAACTCTGTCCAAGTGACCCCCACAGTCCAGTGACTCTTCAGTCCAAGTTTGGTGGAGGTAAGTCCTTGCCTCCCCACGCCAGACTGCATTGCTGGGAAACGCGACTTTTGCAGCTACTCCGGCCTCTGTGCACTTCCAGCGGAAATCCTTTGTGCACAACCAAGCCTGGGTCCACGGCACCCTAACCTGCATTGCACGACCTTCTAAGTTGTCCTCCGGCGGCGTGGGACTCCTTTGTGCAACTTCGGGTGAGCACCGTTTCACTCCTCTTTGTAGTGCCTGTTCTGGCACTTCCACAGGTGCTGCCTGCTTCTGAGAGGGCTCCTTGTCTTGCTGGGCACCCCCTCTGTCCCCTGACGCAATTGGCGACATCCTGGTCCCTCCTGGACCACAGCAGCATCCAAAAACCCTATCCGCACGACTTGCAGCTAGCAAGGCTTTTTTGCGGTCTTTCTTCAGGAAAACACTTCTGCACGACTCTCCACGGCATGTGGGATCCATCCTCCAAAGGGGAAGTTTCTAGCCCTTGTCGCTTCTGCAGAATCCTCAGCTTCTACTGTCCAGTAGCAGCTTCTTTGCACCCACAGCTGGCATTTCCTGGGCATCTGCCCATCTCCGACTTGCTTGTGACTTTTGGACTTGGTCCCCTTGTTCCACAGGTACCCTCGACTGGAAATCCATTGTTGTTGCATTGCTGGTTTGTGTCTTTCCTGCAGAATTCCCCTATCACGACTTCTGTGCTCTTTGGGGAACTTTAGTGCACTTTGCACTCACTTTTCAGGGTCTTGGGGTGGGCTATTTTTCTAACCCTCACTGTTTTCTTACAGTCCCGGTGACCCTCTACAAGGTCACATAGATTTGGGGTCCATTCGTGGTTCGCATTCCACTTTTAGAGTATATGGTCTGTGTTGCCCCTATCCCTATGTGTCCCCATTGCATCCTATTGTAACTATACATTGTTTGCACTGTTTTCTAATACTATACTGCATATTTTTGGTATTGTGTACATATATCTTGTGTATATTTGCTATCCTCATACTGAGGGTACTCACTGAGATACTTTTGGCATATTGTCATAAAAATAAAGTACCTTTATTTTTTGTATATCTGTGTATTGTGTTTTCTTATGATATTGTGCATATGACACTAGTGGTACTGTAGGAGCTTCACTCGTCTCCTAGTTCAGCCTAAGCTGCTCTGCTAAATCAATCAATCAATAATTTATAAAGCGCGCTATGTACCCGTTAGGGTTTCGAGGCGCTAGGGGGGGGGGTGGTGCTGCTATCGTTCGAAGAGCCATGTCTTGAGGAGTCTCCTGAAGGTGAGGAGGTCCTGGGTCTGGCGTAGTGAGGTCGGGAGTGCGTTCCAGGTCTTGGCGGCGAGGTAGGAGAAGGATCTGCCGCCAGAGGTCTTGCGCTGGATTCGGGGGACGATGGCTAAGCTACCATTATCTATCAGCCTAAGCTGCTAGACACCCTATACACTAATAAGGGATAACTGGGCCTGGTGCAAGGTGTAAGTACCCCTTGGTACTCACTACAAGCCAGTCCAGCCTCCTACAACTGTGACTGTTGACTCCTGCTCTGAGGAATCTTCAGGCTCCAAGTAGCCCGGCCCCCGGCACTCTACCTCTGCAAGGACCGTCTCCTCTCTGCTGCTCCAGAGACGTCGGAGTCCTCTTCCGGTGCGCTGACGGCCTCACTGTGACTTACTGTGTCTGCTGCCAGTGGGCTGCTTGTGGGGCTCTGTAGGAAGGTGGCTCTGTATGTACTATTTCAAAGTAAGGAATAGTGTGCACAGAGTCCAAGGGTTCCCCTTAGAGGTAAGATACTGGCAAAAAGAGATCATTCTAATGCTCTATTTTGTGGTAGTGTGGTCGAGCAGTAGGCTTATCAAAGGAGTAGAGTTAAGCATTTGTTGTACATACACACAGGCAATAAATACGGAACACACACTCAGAGACAATTCCAGGCCAATAGCTTTTTATATAGAAAAATATTATTTTCTTCATTTATTTGAGAACCACAAGATTCAGAATTTAGGTAGGTACATACATTGTAAGGTACTTCACACGGGTAAGTATGGAACTTTGAATTAAAACAGTAATGTACACAGTTTTGGCAAACATGGCAATAAAATATTTTAAAAGTGGACACAGTGCAAAAATCAACAGTTCCTGGGGGAGGTAAGTAATAGTTAGTTTCTCAGGTAAGTAAAGCACTTACAAGTTCAGTCTCCTGGGCATAGGCAGCCCACTGTTGGGGGTTCAAGTCAACCCCAAACACCCAGCTCCAGCAACAAAGGGCCGGTCAGGTGCAGAGATCAAAGTAGGGCCCAAATAACATAAGTGTCTATGGAGAACAGGGGTGCTTCGGTTCCAGTCTGATAGCAGCTAAGTACCTGCATCCTCGGGGAGCAGACCAGGGGAGTTTTGTAGAGCACTTGGGGGGGGGTCTCAAACAGGCACACAAAATACACCCTCAGTGGCACAGGGGCGGCCGGGTGCAGTGTGTGAACAAGGCGTCAGGTTTTAAATTGAAATCAATGGAGGGACCCGAGGGTCACTCTGGCGGTGCAGGCAGGGCACAGGGGGGCTTCTCGGGCCAGCCACCAACTGGGCTAGGATGAAGGCCGCCTGCTGGTCACTCCTGCACCGGTGGTTGGTTCATCTCGGTCCTGGGGGCTGCGGGTGCAGTGCTTTGTCCAGGCGTTGGGTTCCTTTGTTACCGGGCAGTCACGGTCAGGGGGAGCCTCTGGATCCTCTCAGCAGGCATCGCTGTGGGGGTGCAGGGAGGTCGCCTCAGGGTGTCCACATCATTGGAGTCAACTGGTGGTCCTCTCTGCAGTGTTGGTTTCTCTGGACACAGGCCGGAGGCGTCGGGTGCAGAGTGTGAAGTCTCACACTTCCGGAGTGAGGCTGGAGTCTTCTTTAAAGATGGTTTCTTGATTGTAGATCTGGACAGAGCCACCGTCCTCGGGAGTTTCTTGGTCCTTTAGGTGCAGGTCAGTCCTCTGAGTCCTCTGAGGTCGCTGGTACTGCTGGATGCGTCGCTGTGCAGGTTCCTTGAGTCTGGAGACAGGCCGGTAGGGCTGAGGCCAAGTCAGTTGTTGTCTCCATCGTCTCTGCGGGGCTTTCAGGTCAGCAGTCCTTCTTCTTTCTTCAGGTTGCAGGAATCTGATTTCCTGGGTTCATGGCCGCCCCTAAATACTAAATTTAGGGGTGGGTTTAGGTCTGGGGGCAGTAGCCAATGGCTACTGTCCTGGAGGTGGCTACACCCTCTTTGTGCCTCCTCCCTTGTGGGTAGGGGGGCACATCCCTAATCCCATTCGGTGGAATCCTCCAAAACAAGATGGCGGGTTTCCTAAGGTAGGGGTCACCTCAGCTCAGGGCACCTTAGGGGCTGTCCTAACTGGTGGGTGACTCCTCCTTGTTTTTCTCATTATCTCCTCCGGACTTGCTGCCAAAAGTGGGGGCTGTGTCCGGAGGGGCGGGCATCTCCACTAGCTGGAGTGCCCTGGGGCGCTGTAACACCAGGCTGGAGCCTTTGAGGCTCACCATCAGGTGTTACAGTTCCTGCAGGTGGAGGTGTGAAACACCTCCACCCAGTACAGGCTTTGTTCCTGGCCACAGAGTGGCGAAGGCACTTACCCCATGTGGCCAGAAACCCATCTGGATGTGGCAGGCTGGCAGAAACTGGTCAGCCTAACACTAGGAGTTGGACTTGTATACAGGGGGCATCTCTATGATGCCCTCTGTGTGCATATTTCAATAAATCCCACACTGGCATCAGTGTGGATTTATTGTGCTGAGAGGTTTGATACCATTTTGGAACTGTGGAGTTCGTGTTTGACAGACACCCAGATCATATACTCTCTATGGCTACCCTGCACTTACAATGCCTAAGATTTGTCTGAGACACTGTAGGGGCATAGTGCTCATGCAACTATGCCCTCACCTGTGGTATAGTGCACCCTGCCTTAGGGCTGTAAGGCCTGGTAGAGAGGCAGCTTACCTATGCCACAGGCAGTGGGTTGTGGGCATGACACTCTGAGGGGAGTGCCATGTCGACTTAGTCATTGTCTCCCCACCAGCACACACAGGCTGTGAGGCAGTGTGCATGTGCTGAGTGAGGGGTCCCCAGGGTGGCATAATACATGCTGCAGCCCTTAGAGACCTTCCCTGGCCACAGGGCCCTTGTTACCAGGGGCACCACTTACAAGGGACTTAACTGTGTGCCAGGGCTGTGCCAATTGTGGAAACAAAGGTACAGTTTTGGGGAAATAACACTGGTGCTGGGGCCTGCTTAGCAGGGTCCCAGCACACTTTCAATCATAACTAGCATTAAAAAAAGGCAAAAAGTTAGGGGGTAACCATGCCATGAGAGGCACTTTCCTACAGGCTCGGACTGCTTTTTCTGGATCTCCTGCATCCTGAGGGTCAGCCCAGACTCCCCTCCAAAGGTCGAGTCCCTAAGACCCTGCTGGTCCTCCACAGCTCTGCAAAACTTCCAACAGTTCCACAGCTCTGCAAAACTTCCAACAGCACCCCCAAGGTGCATGGAATCATGCCTCAATACTGTAATCAGTATTGGTATATGATTCTGACATGTTTTATACCAAACACACCCAGGTTCGGAGTTACCATTCTGTAGTTGGACCACAGGTAGTGTGAATAGTGACTTGTACATGGATAAAATATCTTCCTCGCACTTATGAAGCCCAGAGAATTGGAACTGGAGTTTGTAGGCGCACCTCTGCTCATGCAGGGGTACCCACACACACAGGGACCTGCACCCTGCCCTTTGGACTGGAAGGGCCTACCATAGGGATGACTTATTGTGACTTGGTGTAGTGACCAACAGTGAAAGGCTGCAATAGCAGGCCTGCAGACTCAGTTTGCATGTTCTCCCATGGGTGGCATAATACATGCTGCAGCCCATGGGGGACCCCTTGTGTACCAATCCCCTGGGTACCTAGGTACCACCTACCAGGTACTTACAGGGGTGCACCAGTATGACAGTTGGGGAGGTGGGGGGGTAAAAGAAGTACCAAGACAACCAAATTTAGAGGAGGGAGCACAATCACTGGGGTCCTGGTTAGCAGGATCCCAGTGAAAAGTGTCTTATCACACGGACATCAGGCAAAAAGTGGGGGTAACCGCACCAGAAAGAGGGGACTTTCCTACAGCATGTGATTAGAGCCTGTCTGGTGGGTCCAGGACGGGCCCTACCCAGGTGTCAGCTAACATTAACCTGTGATAGGGGAGGCCTCACTGATCATTCTCTGAAGGAAACAACACCTTCCCCCACCCAGGCATTTGTTCTCTGCTAAGGGAGCAGTTTTCATATCTCTTAAAATGCTAATTGCTGGCTGGCAGACGTGGGAGATCAAATGCAGATTTAGCCACCAGTAGCGTCAGACAGGAAAAAGGTAACTTTCTAAACGTTACTTTTGCTTAATATTTATTAAAAACCCAACTTCACCACTGAATTGCAGTTACTTTTCTAGTTAGGCCCATTCCTGATATATAGTATTAGGATTTTAACCTGTACTCTGGTTTCTTAAATAGGACAGCTAGACCTACCACAGTGAATAAATAAATTTTAGGTGCTAGTCACTGTAAGGACATGTAAGGACACCTTGCCTTGGGGGTGAGAAGGTCTACTTAAGGGTGACATTAATATTTAAACGGGGACTTTTAGACCCACTAAGTGGTTTATTTTGACAATTCGAATTGTCAAAACTACAACTAGGCTACACTAGTAGGCCTCAGCCATGTTTGCACTGCCACTGTAATGGATGGATTCCACTTGAGGCATATGTAGGAGGCTGGACTGGCTTGTAGTGAGTACCAAGGGGTACTTGCACCTTGCACCAGGCCCAGTTATCCCTTATTAGTGTATAGGGTGTCTAGCAGCTTAGGCTGATAGATAATGGTAGCTTAGCAGAGCAGCTTAGGCTGAACTAGGAGACGTGTGAAGCTACTACAGTACCACTTAGTGTCATATGCACAATATCATAAGAAAACCCAATACACAGTTATACTAAAAATAAAGGTACTTTATTTTTATGACAATATGCCAAAGTATCTTAGAGTGTACCCTCAGTGAGAGGATAGGAAATATACACAAGATATATATACACAATAGCAAAAATATGCAGTATAGTCTTAGAAAACAGTGCAAACAAGGTATAGTTACAATAGGATGCAATGGGGAAACATAGGGATAGGGGCAACACAAACCATATACTCCAAAAGTGGAATGCGAACCACGAATGGACCCCAAACCTATGTGACCTTGTAGAGGGTCGCTGGGACTATTAGAAAATAGTGAGAGTTAGAAAAATAACCCTCCCCAAGACCCTGAAAAGTGAGTGCAAAGTGCACCAAAGTTCCCCTAAGGACAAAGAAGTCGTGCTAGAGGAATAATGCAGGAAAGACACAAACCAACAATGCAACAACTGTGGATTTCCAATCTAGGGTACCTGTGGAACAAGGGGACCAAGTCCAAAAGTCACAAGCAAGTCGGAGATGGGCAAATGCCCAGGAAATGCCAGCTGAGGGTGCAAAGAAGCTTCTACTGGACAGAAGAAGCTGAGGTTTCTGCAGGAACGAAAAGGGCTAGAGACTTCCCCTTTGGTGGACGGTTCCTACTCGCCGTGGAAAGTCGTGCAGAAGTGTTTTCCCGCCGAAAGAACGCCAACAAGCTTTGCTAGCTGCAAATCGTTTGGTTAGCGTTTTTGGACGCTGCTGTGGCCCAGGAGGGACCAGGAGGTCGCAAATTGGACCAGGAGAGAGAGGGGACGTCGAGCAAGACAAGGAGCCCTCTCAGCAGCAGGTAGCACCCGGAGAAGTGCCAGAAACAGGCACTACGAGGATGCGTGAAACGGTGCTCACCCGAAGTCGCACAAAGGAGTCCCACGTCGCCGGAGACCAACTTAGAAAGTCGTGCAATGCAGGTTAGAGTGCCGTGGACCCAGGCTTGGCTGTGCACAAAGGATTTCCGCCGGAAGTGCACAGGGGCCGGAGTAGCTGCAAAAGTCGCGGTTCCCAGCAATGCAGCCCAGCGAGGTGAGGCAAGGACTTACCTCCACCAAACTTGGACTGAAGAGTCACTGGACTGTGGGGGTCACTTGGACAGAGTCGCTGGATTCGAGGGACCTCGCTCGTCGTGCTGAGAGGAGACCCAAGGGACCGGTAATGCAGCTTTTTGGTGCCTGCGGTTGCAGGGGGAAGATTCCGTCGACCCACGGGAGATTTCTTCTGAGCTTCTGGTGCAGAGAGGAGGCAGACTACCCCCACAGCATGCACAAGCAGGAAAACAGTCGAGAAGGCGGCAGGATCAGCGTTACAGAGTTGCAGTAGTCGTCTTTGCTACTATGTTGCAGGTTTGCAGGCTTCCAGCGCGGTCAGCAGTCGATTCCTTGGCAGAAGGTGAAGAGAGAGATGCAGAGGAACTCGGATGAGCTCTTGCATTCGTTATCTAAAGTTTCCCCAGAGACAGAGACCCTAAATAGCCAGAAAAGAGGGTTTGGCTTCCTAGGAGAGAGGATAGGCTACTAACACCTGAAGGAGCCTATCAGAAGGAGTCTCTGACGTCACCTGGTGGCACTGGCCACTCAGAGCAGTCCAGTGTGCCAGCAGCACCTCTGTTTCCAAGATGGCAGAGGTCTGGAGCACACTGGAGGAGCTCTGGACACCTCCCAGGGGAGGTGCAGGTCAGGGGAGTGGTCACTCCTCTTTCCTTTGTCCAGTTTCGCGCCAGAGCAGGGGCTAAGGGGTCCCCTGAACCGGTGTAGACTGGCTTATGCAGAATTGGGCACATCTGTGCCCAAGAAAGCATTTCCAGAGGCTGGGGGAGGCTACCCCTCCCCTGCCTTCACACCATTTTCCAAAGGGAGAGGGTGTAACACCCTCTCTCAGAGGAAGTCCTTTGTTCTGCCATCCTGGGACAAGCCTGGCATGACCCCAGGGGGGCAGAAACCTGTCTGAGGGGTTGGCAGCAGCAGCAGCTGCAGTGAAACCCCAGAAAAAGGCAGTTTGGCAGGACCAGGGTCTGTGCTACAGACCACTGGGATCATGGAATTGTACCAACAATGCCAGGATGGCATAGAGGGGGCAATTCCATGATCTTAGACATGTTACATGGCCATATTCGGAGTTACCATGGTGAAGCTACATATAGGTATTGACCTATATGTAGTGCACGCGTGTAATGGTGTCCCCGCACTCACAAAGTTCAGGGAATTGGCCCTGAACAATGTGGGGGCACCTTGGCTAGTGCCAGGGTGCCCTCACACTAAGCAACTTTGCACCTAACCTTTACTAGGTAAAGGTTAGACATATAGGTGACTTATAAGTTACTTAAGTGCAGTGTAAAATGGCTGTGAAATAACGTGGACGTTATTTCACTCAGGCTGCAGTGGCAGGCCTGTGTAAGAATTGTCAGAGCTCCCTATGGGTGGCAAAAGAAATGCTGCAGCCCATAGGGATCTCCTGGAACCCCAATACCCTGGGTACCTCAGTACCATATACTAGGGAATTATAAGGGTGTTCCAGTAAGCCAATGTAAATTGGTAAAATTGGTCACTAGCCTGTTAGTGACAATTTGTAAGAAATGAGAGAGCATAACCACTGAGGTTCTGATTAGCAGAGCCTCAGTGAGACAGTTAGGCACTACACAGGGAACACATACATATAGGCCACAAACTTATGAGCACTGGGGTCCTGACTAGCAGGGTCCCAGTGACACATAACAAACATACTGAAAACATAGGGTTTTCACTATGAGCACTGGGCCCTGGCTAGCAGGATCCCAGTGAGACAGTGAAAACACCCTGACATACACTCACAAACAGGCCAAATGTGGGGGTAACAAGGCTAGAAAGAGGCTACTTTCTCACACAACCCCCCCCCAAACGAAGGACAATAAGGCTAACCTTGGCCAGTTGAGACTTTATTGTCTAAGTGGTGATAAGTAGAGAGTAGCTCTGCAATAGACTGGTTACTCCCTTTATCATCCACTATATGGTTACTTCCCTGTGGGGATGTAAACCACCCTGTTTGAAGTTTTTTAGCTAAGCAACAATGTGAAGATGTATTTTCAGAGTTTCTATCAGTAAGTTTTAGTTTAGAGCAGTGGGAATTGTCCACTGACCTATTTGTAGTGATGGAAATGCCAGACAGGGATGCTGTCTCAATAAAGCCATAGCTGGGCAAAAACTTTGTCCATATGGCTGGAAGAGAGAACAGGGATGCTGTTTCTCTTGAGTTGGAGCAGGGCAGGGATGCTGTCCTATGAGCTCCACATTAGGGCAGGGATGCTGTCCTAAGTGTTGTGAGGCAGTGCAGGGTTTCTGCACTAAAGTTTCTCTGGGAGGGTTGGAGGGATGCTCCATGTTAACTAAAATGGTGCTCTTTTTGTCACCAGTGTTAGTTATCCCACAGAGAGGTACTTCTACCTCAGGGAGTCCAGCTTTGCCAGCTGATGATTCCCTTGGAACAGGTGCCACCCTAGGAGAGGTTTCTCCCACCACAGGAATGGTATCCTGAATGGTAGGGTGGTTAGGGGATACTGTGATACCCTTTTTACCTGTTGATGGAGAGGGATCCTGAGTTTTCAGGCCTTCTCTCCTTTGCTTTTTCATTTCAGTAGAAATGAGAGGGAACAATTCCTCAGGGATGCCCAGCATGGCTGCATGGGCATACAACTCTACATCAGCCCAACCTGAGGCCTCTAGGTCATTACCTAAGAGACAGTCTACAGGCAAGCTAGGTGATACCACCACCTGCTTAGGGCCAGTAACTCCACCCCAACTAAACTGAATTATAGCTAAGGGAAGAAACTTAGTGGAGTTATGGACATCAATAATCTTATACTGTTGTCCAATGATGTGTTGATCAGGGTGCACTAGGTTTTCAGTCACCAAAGTGATACTGGCACCTGTGTCCCTGTAGGCCAAGGCCTCAACACCATTTATTGAAACTGTCTGCCTGTACTTATCCATTGTAAGGGGACAAGCAGCCAGTGTGGCAAGGCCAATGCCACTAGGTGTGACAGAAACTGTCTTGGGACTGATTACATCAGTTTCCACTATGGACCCATAAGTGAACCCAACTACACCCTTAACTTGACTGTTGCCAGCAGTCCCACCACTAGTACCACTACTGCTAGGGGCACTAGAGCTTGATGTATTAGTGGTGGTAGGCTCAGGGGGTTTACCTGGACAGGACTTATCCCCTGGCCTATGGCCTCTATTTTTACACACAAAGCACCAAGGCTTTTTAAATTGTGTAGGTTGAGAAGAAGAGGAAGAATTTGTTTTATCCCCACCCCCTGAAGAGTGTTTAAGATTTGAAGTGGGATCTTTGGTTTTACCCTTATCCCCATGCTTATCTTGAGATTTTTCACCATCTCTCTTCTTAGTGTTCTCTTTGTCACCCCCTGTATGAACTTTTCTGTTCACCCTTGTTCTGACCCATTTGTCTGCCTTCTTTCCCAATTCTTGGGGAGAGGTCAGATCAGAGTCCACCAAGTACTGGTGCAACAACTCAGACACACAATTATTAAGAATAAGCTCTCTCAGGATCAAGTTATACAGGCTGTCATAATCAGTAACTTTACTGCCATGTAACCACCCCTCCAAGGCCTTCACTGAATGGTCAATGAAATCAACCCAGTCTTGTGAAGACTCCTTTTTGGTCTCTCTGAACTTTATCCTGTATTGTTCAGTGGTTAAGCCATAACCATCCAGGAGTGCATTCTTAAGAACTTTGTAATCATTAGCTTCATTTTCTTTTACAGTAAGGAGCCTATCCCTACCTTTTCCACTAAATGATAGCCATAGGATAGCAGCCCACTGCCTTTGAGGGACATCCTGTACAGCACAGGCCCTCTCAAGTGCAGCAAACCACTTGTTAATGTCATCCCCCTCCTTATAAGGGGGAACTATCTTGTGCAGATTCCTGGAATCATGCTGTTTTGCAGGATGACTATGGGGAATACTGCTGCTGCCACCATGGGTTTCTAAACCCAACTTCTTTCTTTCCTTCTCTAATTCTAAAGACTGTCTATCCAAATCCAGCTGTTGCTTCTTGAGCTTCAGTCTGGTTTGTTCCACTCTCAGGGCCATATTTATACTCCTTTTGCGCCGAAATTGCGTCGTTTTTTTTGACGCAATTTCGACGCAAAACTAACGCCAACTAACGCCATATTTATACTATGGCGTTAGAGGCGAATAGCGCCAAAGTTCCCGGAATGTGCGTCATTTTTTAGCGTGAACCCCTTCCTTGCGTTAATGATATGCAAGGGAGGCGTTCCCGTCTAAAAAATAACTCCCAGGCCTTTACGTGGTATTTATACTCCCGGGCAAAAGAGACGCCCGGGAGTTGGCGTGACAAAAAACGGCGCATTTGCGCCACTTTTTAACGCCTGCTCAGGGCAGGCGTTAAGGGGCCTGTGGGCTCAAAATGAGCCCACAGGTGCCCTCCCATGCCCCCAGGGACCCCCCCTGCCACCCTTGCCCACCCCAGGAGGACCCCCAAGGATGGAGGGACCCACCCCAGGGACATTCAGGTAAGTATGATTTTTTTTTTTTTATATTTTGTTTGGGTGGCATAGGGGGGCCTTATTTGTGCCCCCCTACATGCCACTATGCCCAATGACCATGCCCAGGGGACAGAAGTCCCCTGGGCATGGCCATTGGGCAAGGGGGCATGACTCCTATCTTTACAATGATAGGAGTCATGTTGATGGGGGATGGGCGTCGAAAATAAATGGCGCAAGTCGGGTTAAGACGATTTTTTCGACGTAACCTGACTTGCCCCATTTTAAGACGCCCATGCGCCATTTTCCCCCTACGCCGGCGCTGTCTGGTCTACGTGGTTTTTTCCCACGCAAACCAGGCAGCGCCGGTCTCATTGCGCCGTCTAACGCCATTCCATAAATACGGCGCCCGCATGGCGCTTCAGAATGGCGTTAGACGGCGCAAAACTTTTTGACGCTAAACTGCGTTAGCGCAGTTTAGCGTCAAAAAGTATAAATATGGGCCTCAATCTATTGAGCTCCCTTTCTAACAATCTGTCATCAGGGTGGGTGGGAGGGACATGCCTTGAAACAGAAATATGGTGAGAATGGACAGAAGGAGACCTGTCCCTTACAGAGGACACCCTAACAGCTTGGCTAACAGAAACATCAGTACCACTGTGGTGAGAATAAATGCTTTTGCTATGATGTGAGACAACACTATTTGTATGGTGTGACCCAACATCATTACCAACTATGCTAGACTGTCTAGTAATGGGCAGGCTAGGAAGTTTCTTTCCTGAATCTTTTCCTGGGGGAGTCCCTGGATCAGATTGAGAACCATTAGCTACTTTTTCAACAGATGGGGCACTTCTAGCCTTATCCTGTTCTCTAAGCATGTTAAGTAACAGTTCCAAGGAAGGATTCTTCCCTACACTCAAACCTCTCTCTACACAGAGACTCCTTGCTCCTTTCCAGCTAAGGTGGTCATATACAAGTTTGGACAGATCAACATTTTGGCCTGTGCCAGACATTTTTAGAGAGAGTTAAAGTGATAGTAAAAGATAAAAAGTTTGTCAGAGCTTTTAGAAAGACAGAGAAAAAAACTTTTAAAACTTTTTAGAACTTTTTAGAAAGTTAGAAGTACTTTTCAGCACTTAGAAAAGAGTGAAAAGAGGAAATGCAAAACTTTTTGGCTATGTGTATATACACTGACCTTGTTTTGTATATTTTTCTCTTATGAAAAGTACAATGACAAGAGTGGTAAGTAGTCTCAAAGCACTTATCCCACCACTGCACAACCAATGTAGGAGGCTGGACTGGCTTGTAGTGAGTACCAAGGGGTACTTGCACCTTGCACCAGGCCCAGTTATCCCTTATTAGTGTATAGGGTGTCTAGCAGCTTAGGCTGATAGATAATGGTAGCTTAGCAGAGCAGCTTAGGCTGAACTAGGAGACGTGTGAAGCTACTACAGTACCACTTAGTGTCATATGCACAATATCATAAGAAAACACAATACACAGTTATACTAAAAATAAAGGTACTTTATTTTTATGACAATATGCCAAAGTATCTTAGAGTGTACCCTCAGTGAGAGGATAGGAAATATACACAAGATATATATACACAATAGCAAAAATATGCAGTATAGTCTTAGAAAACAGTGCAGACAATGTATAGTTACAATAGGATGCAATGGGGAAACATAGGGATAGGGGCAACACAAACCATATACTCCAAAAGTGGAATGCGAACCACGAATGGACCCCAAACCTATGTGACCTTGTAGAGGGTCGCTGGGACTATTAGAAAATAGTGAGAGTTAGAAAAATAACCCTCCCCAAGACCCTGAAAAGTGAGTGCAAAGTGCACCAAAGTTCCCCTAAGGACAAAGAAGTCGTGCTAGAGGAATAATGCAGGAAAGACACAAACCAACAATGCAACAACTGTGGATTTCCAATCTAGGGTACCTGTGGAACAAGGGGACCAAGTCCAAAAGTCACAAGCAAGTCGGAGATGGGCAAATGCCCAGGAAATGCCAGCTGCGGGTGCAAAGAAGCTTCTACTGGACAGAAGAAGCTGAGGTTTCTGCAGGAACGAAAAGGGCTAGAGACTTCCCCTTTGGTGGACGGATCCCTCTCGCCGTGGAGAGTCGTGCAGAAGTGTTTTCCCGCCAACAAGCCTTGCTAGCTGCAAATCGTGTGGTTAGCGTTTTTTGGACGCTGCTGTGGCCCAGGAGGGACCAGGAGGTCGCAAATTGGACCAGGAGAGAGAGGGGACGTCGAGCAAGACAAGGAGCCCTCTCAGCAGCAGGTAGCACCCGGAGAAGTGCCAGAAACAGGCACTACAAGGATGCGTGAAATGGTGCTCACCCGAAGTCGCACAAAGGAGTCCCACGTCGCCGGAGACCAACTTAGAAAGTCGTGCAATGCAGGTTAGAGTGCCGTGGACCCAGGCTTGGCTGTGCACAAAGGATTTCCGCCGGAAGTGCACAGGGGCCGGAGTAGCTGCAAAAGTCGCGGTTCCCAGCAATGCAGCCCAGCGAGGTGAGGCAAGTACTTACCTCCACCAAACTTGGACTGAAGAGTCACTGGACTGTGGGGGTCACTTGGACAGAGTCGCTGGATTCGAGGGACCTCGCTCGTCGTGCTGAGAGGAGACCCAAGGGACCGGTAATGCAGCTTTTTGGTTCCTGCGGTTGCAGGGGGAAGATTCCGTCGACCCACGGGAGATTTCTTCTGAGCTTCTGGTGCAGAGAGGAGGCAGACTACCCCCACAGCATGCACAAGCAGGAAAACAGTCGAGAAGGCGGCAGGATCAGCGTTACAGAGTTGCAGTAGTCGTCTTTGCTACTATGTTGCAGGTTTGCAGGCTTCCAGCGCGGTCAGCAGTCGATTCCTTGGCAGAAGGTGAAGAGAGAGATGCAGAGGAACTCGGATGAGCTCTTGCATTCGTTATCTAAAGTTTCCCCAGAGACAGAGACCCTAAATAGCCAGAAAAGAGGGTTTGGCTACCTAGGAGAGAGGATAGGCTACTAACACCTGAAGGAGCCTATCAGAAGGAGTCTCTGACGTCACCTGGTGGCACTGGCCACTCAGAGCAGTCCAGTGTGCCAGCAGCACCTCTGTTTCCAAGATGGCAGAGGTCTGGAGCACACTGGAGGAGCTCTGTACACCTCCCAGGGGAGGTGCAGGTCAGGGCAGTGGTCACTCCCCTTTCCTTTGTCCAGTTTCGCGCCAGAGCAGGGGCTAAGGGGTCCCCTGAACCGGTGTAGACTGGCTTATGCAGAATTGGGCACATCTGTGCCCAAGAAAGCATTTCCAGAGGCTGGGGGAGGCTACCCCTCCCCTGCCTTCACACCATTTTCCAAAGGGAGAGGGTGTAACACCCTCTCTCAGAGGAAGTCCTTTGTTCTGCCATCCTGGGACAAGCCTGGCTTGACCCCAGGGGGGCAGAAACCTGTCTGAGGGGTTGGCAGCAGCAGCAGCTGCAGTGAAACCCCAGAAAAGGCAGTTTGGCAGTACCAGGGTCTGTGCTACAGACCACTGGGATCATGGAATTGTACCAACAATGCCAGGATGGCATAGAGGGGGCAATTCCATGATCTTAGACATGTTACATGGCCATATTCGGAGTTACCATGGTGAAGCTACATATAGGTATTGACCTATATGTAGTGCACGCGTGTAAAGGTGTCCCCGCACTCACAAAGTTCAGGGAATTGGCCCTGAACAATGTGGGGGCACCTTGGCTAGTGCCAGGGTGCCCTCACACTAAGCAACTTTGCACCTAACCTTTACCAGGTAAAGGTTAGACATATAGGTGACTTATAAGTTACTTAAGTGCAGTGTAAAATGGCTGTGAAATAACGTGGACGTTATTTCACTCAGGCTGCAGTGGCAGGCCTGTGTAAGAATTGTCAGAGCTCCCTATGGGTGGTAAAAGAAATGCTGCAGCCCATAGGGATCTCCTTGAACCCCAATACCCTGGGTTCCTCAGTACCATATACTAGGGAATTATAAGGGTGTTCCAGTAAGCCAATGTAAACTGGTAAAAATGGTCACTAGCCTGTTAGTGACAATTTGTAAGAAATGAGAGAGGATAACCACTGAGGTTCTGATTAGCAGAGCCTCAGTGAGACAGTTAGGCACTACACAAGGAACACATACATATAGGCCACAAACTTATGAGCACTGGGGTCCTGACTAGCAGGGTCCCAGTGACACATAACAAACATACTGAAAACATAGGGTTTTCACTATGAGCACTGGGCCCTGGCTAGCAGGATCCCAGTGAGACAGTGAAAACACCCTGAGATATACTCACAAACAGGCCAAAAGTGGGGGTAACAAGGCTAGAAAGAGGCTACTTTCTCACAGCATATAACTCCCACTCCCTGCGTACACTTTGTACCGTATACTAGGGACTTATATGTAAGCTGAATATGGTGAATATCAATTTCATCATGTTGAAAGGGGATGCACAGGCACTTTGCCACTGGTTTCCAGGAGTAAAGTGCACAGAGTAGTACAGCCAGCAAAACAGTCAAGGAAAAAATCTGGGGGTTCACCTGGCAAAAGATGGCAATTCCTACTATCAATAAGTCTATTGAGTAGAAGAATTAATGAAGAATTCATGTGCTGTCTATTGCCTTAAGAGTAACACATCTTACAAATATTTGAATATTTGTAAGTTTACAACTTAATATTGTTATTTAAAAAATATTAGAACCATGGAGGTGAAGCTTTAGAACCCATTTTCATGTAATGGCTGAAACACCTAAGACGAGCCAATTTCCCCCCTGTAGTAAAACAGATTTTGTTCTTATAAGCCACATTGAGAATACATTTATTACCTTTATCTGAAGCACAAAATGAAGAACTTCTTACTCTGTTTACAAACACAGTGATCAAAAGGGTGGTTTCCTGAGGTGGCTTCAGGAGGAGAAAGCATCTGAACAGCCTTTCTCAGGTCGGAATCTACTCTGGAGTGGAAAAGACATTTGGAAAAGGTGAAGCGCACCCAAGAGATGGTGTCTGCTGCATCAACATCAGCAGAACCACCAAAGAGGCTGCTAAAAAGATAGGAAGCTAAAGAGGCCAGGAAAAGTGCCTTGAGCAGCACCTCTTGTAGCTAAGACAAAGCCAACGCCACCGTCAACAATGTCATCAATCAATCAAACAGGTATAGAGCGCGGCAAATCACCCGTGAGGGTTTCGAGGCGCTGGAGCTGTATGTGCTGCGTGGAGGTATGATCAATCAAGCATCTAGGTCTTTATCTCTCTTCTAGATCTCTGGAGTGATGTGCGGTCCGGTGAAGGTATAGAGAGCGGCACATCACCCGTGAGGGTCTCTAGGCGCTGAAGCTGTATGTGCTGCGTGGAGGTATGATCAATCAAGCATCTAGGTCTTTAGCTCTCTTCTAGATCTCTGGAGTGATGTGCGGTCCGGTGAAGGTATAGAGAGCGGCACATCACCCGCGAGGGTCTCTAGGCGCTGAAGCTGTATGCTGCTGCGTGGAGGTATGATCAATCAAGCATCTAGGTCTTTATCTCTCTTCTAGATCTCTGGAGTGATGTGCGGTCCGGTGAAGGTATAGAGAGCGGCACATCACCCGTGAGGGTCTCGAGGCGCTGGAGCTGTATGTGCTGCGTGGAGGTATGATCAATCAAGCATCTAGGTCTTTAGCTCTCTTCTAGATCTCTGGAGTGATGTGCGGTCCGGTGAAGGTATAGAGAGCGGCACATCACCCGTGAGGGTCTCTAGGCGCTGAAGCTGTATGCTGCTGCGTGGAGGTATGATCAATCAAGCATCTAGGTCTTTAGCTCTCTTCTAAATCTCTGGAGTGATGTGCGGTCCGGTGAAGGTATAGAGAGCGGCACATCACCCGTGAGGTTCTCTAGGCGCTGAAGCTGTATGCTGCTGCGTGGAGGTATGATCAATCAAGCATCTAGGTCTTTATCTCTCTTCTAAATCTCTGGAGTGATGTGCGGTCCGGTGAAGGTATAGAGAGCGGCACATCACCCGTGAGGGTCTCGAGGCGCTGAAGCTGTATGTGCTGCGTGGAGGTATGATCAATCAAGCATCTAGGTCTTTATCTCTCTTCGAAATCTCTGGAGTGATGTGCGGTCCGGTGAAGGTATATGAGAGCGGCACATCACCCGTGAGGGTCTCGAGGCGCTGGAGCTGTATGTGCTCCTGCGTGGAGGTATGATCAATCAAGCATCTAGGTCTTTAGCTCTCTTCTAAATCTCTGGAGTGATGTGCGGTCCGGTGAAGGTATAGAGAGCGGCACATCACCCGTGAGGGTCTCGAGGCGCTGAAGCTGTATGCTGCTGCGTGGAGGTATGATCAATCAAGCATCTAGGTCTTTATCTCTCTTCTAAATCTCTGGAGTGATGTGCGGTCCGGTGAAGGTATAGAGAGCGGCACATCACCCGTGAGGGTCTCGAGGCGCTGAAGCTGTATGCTGCTGCGTGGAGGTATGATCAATCAAGCATCTAGGTCTTTAGCTCTCTTCTAGATCTCTGGAGTGATGTGCGGTCCGGTGAAGGTATAGAGAGCGGCACATCACCCGTGAGGGTCTCGAGGCGCTGAAGCTGTACGCTGCTGCGTGGAGGTATGATCAATCAAGCATCTAGGTCTTTAGCTCTCTTCTAGATCTCTGGAGTGATGTGCGGTCCGGTGAAGGTATAGAGAGCGGCACATCACCCGTGAGGGTCTCTAGGCGCTGAAGCTGTATGTGCTGCGTGGAGGTATGATCAATCAAGCATCTAGGTCTTTATCTCTCTTCTAAATCTCTGGAGTGATGTGCGGTCCGGTGAAGGTATAGAGAGTGGCACATCACCCGTGAGGGTCTCTAGGCGCTGAAGCTGTATGCTGCTGCGTGGAGGTATGATCAATCAAGCATCTAGGTCTTTATCTCTCTTCTAAATCTTTGGAGTGATGTGCGGTCCGGTGAAGGTATAGAGCGCGGCAAATCACCCGTGAGGGTCTCGAGGCGCTGAAGCTGTATGTGCTGCGTGGAGGTTTGATCAATCAAGCATCTAGGTCTTTATCTCTCTTCTAAATCTCTGGAGTGATGTGCGGTCCGGTGAAGGTATAGAGAGCGGCACATCACCCGTGAGGGTCTCTAGGCGCTGGAGCTGTATGTGCTGCGTGGAGGTATGATCAATCAAGCATCTAGGTCTTTATCTCTCTTCTAGATCTCTGGAGTGATGTGCGGTCCGGTGAAGGTATAGAGAGCGGCACATCACCCGTGAGGGTCTCTAGGCGCTGGAGCTGTATGTGCTGCGTGGAGGTATGATCAATCAAGCATCTAGGTCTTTATCTCTCTTCTAGATCTCTGGAGTGATGTGCGGTCCGGTGAAGGTATAGAGAGCGGCACATCACCCGTGAGGGTCTCGAGGTGCTGGAGCTGTATGTGCTCCTGCGTGGAGGTATGATCAATCAAGCATCTAGGTCTTTATCTCTCTTCTAGATCTCTGGAGTGATGTGCGGTCCGGTGAAGGTATAGAGAGCGGCACATCACCCGTGAGGGTCTCGAGGCGCTGGAGCTGTATGTGCTCCTGCGTGGAGGTATGATCAATCAAGCATCTAGGTCTTTATCTCTCTTCTAGATCTCTGGAGTGATGTGCGGTCCGGTGAAGGTATAGAGAGCGGCAAATCACCCGTGAGGGTCTCGAGGCGCTAAAGCTGTATGCTGCTGCGTGGAGGTATGATCAATCAAGCATCTAGGTCTTTATCTCTCTTCTAAATCTCTGGAGTGATGTGCGGTCCGGTGAAGGTATAGAGAGCGGCACATCACCCGTGAGGGTCTCTAGGCGCTGAAGCTGTATGTGCTGCGTGGAGGTATGATCAATCAAGCATCCAGGTCTTTATCTCTCTTCTAGATCTCTGGAGTGATGTGCGGTCCGGTGAAGGTATAGAGAGCGGCACATCACCCGTGAGGGTCTCGAGGCGCTGAAGCTGTATGTGCTGCGTGGAGGTATGATCAATCAAGCATCTAGGTCTTTAGCTCTCTTCTAAATCTCTGGAGTGATGTGCGGTCCGGTGAAGGTATAGAGAGCGGCACATCACCCGTGAGGGTCTCTAGGCGCTGAAGCTGTATGTGCTGCGTGGAGGTATGATCAATCAAGCATCTAGGTCTTTAGCTCTCTTCTAAATCTCTGGAGTGATGTGCGGTCCGGTGAAGGTATAGAGAGCGGCACATCACCCGTGAGGGTCTCTAGGCGCTGAAGCTGTATGCTGCTGCGTGGAGGTATGATCAATCAAGCATCTAGGTCTTTATCTCTCTTCTAAATCTCTGGAGTGATGTGCGGTCCGGTGAAGGTATAGAGAGCGGCACATCACCCGTGAGGGTCTCGAGGCGCTGGAGCTGTATGTGCTCCTGCGTGGAGGTATGATCAATCAAGCATCTAGGTCTTTAGCTCTCTTCTAAATCTCTGGAGTGATGTGCGGTCCGGTGAAGGTATAGAGAACGGCACATCACCCGTGAGGGTCTCGAGGCGCTGAAGCTGTATGTGCTGCGTGGAGGTATGATCAATCAAGCATCTAGGTCTTTAGCTCTCTTCTAGATCTCTGGAGTGATGTGCGGTCCGGTGAAGGTATAGAGAGCGGCACATCACCCGTGAGGGTCTCTAGGCGCTGAAGCTGTATGCTGCTGCGTGGAGGTATGATCAATCAAGCATCTAGGTCTTTAGCTCTCTTCTAAATCTCTGGAGTGATGTGCGGTCCGGTGAAGGTATAGAGCGCGGCACATCACCCGTGAGGGTCTCTAGGCGCTGAAGCTGTATGTGCTGCGTGGAGGTATGATCAATCAAGCATCCAGGTCTTTATCTCTCTTCTAGATCTCTGGAGTGATGTGTGGTCCGGTGAAGGTATAGAGAGCGGCACATCACCCGTGAGGGTCTCTAGGCGCTGAAGCTGTATGCTGCTGCGTGGAGGTATGATCAATAGAGCATCTAGGTCTTTATCTGTCTTCTAGATCTCTGGAGTGATGTGCGGTCCGGTGAAGGTATAGAGAGCGGCACATCACCCCCTGAGGGTCTCTAGGCGCTGAAGCTGTATGTGCTGCGTGGAGGTATGATCAATCAAGCATCTAGGTCTTTATCTCTCTTCTAAATCTCTGGAGTGATGTGCGGTCCGGTGAAGGTATAGAGAGCGGCACATCACCCGTGAGGGTCTCGAGGCGCTGGAGCTGTATGTGCTCCTGCGTGGAGGTATGATCAATCAAGCATCTAGGTCTTTAGCTCTCTTCTAAATCTCTGGAGTGATGTGCGGTCCGGTGAAGGTATAGAGAGCGGCACATCACCCGTGAGGGTCTCGAGGCGCTGAAGCTGTATGCTGCTGCGTGGAGGTATGATCAATCAAGCATCTAGGACTTTATCTCTCCTCTAAATCTCTGGAGTGATGTGCGGTCCGGTGAAGGTATAGAGAGCGGCACATCACCCGTGAGGGTCTCTAGGTGCTGAAGCTGTATGTGCTGCGTGGAGGTATGATCAATCAAGCATCCAGGTCTTTATCTCTCTTCTAGATCTCTGGAGTGATGTGTGGTCCGGTGAAGGTATAGAGAGCGGCACATCACTCGTGAGGGTCTCTAGGTGCTGAAGCTGTATGCTGCTGCGTGGAGGTATGATCAATAGAGCATCTAGGTCTTTATCTCTCTTCTAGATCTCTGGAGTGATGTGCGGTCCGGTGAAGGTATAGAGAGCGGCACATCACCCGTGAGGGTCTCTAGGCGCTGAAGCTGTATGTGCTGCGTGGAGGTATGATCAATCAAGCATCTAGGTCTTTATCTCTCTTCTAAATCTCTGGAGTGATGTGCGGTCCGGTGAAGGTATAGAGAGCGGCACATCACCCGTGAGGGTCTCGAGGCGCTGGAGCTGTATGTGCTCCTGCGTGGAGGTATGATCAATCAAGCATCTAGGTCTTTAGCTCTCTTCTAAATCTCTGGAGTGATGTGCGGTCCGGTGAAGGTATAGAGAGCGGCACATCACCCGTGAGGGTCTCGAGGCGCTGAAGCTGTATGCTGCTGCGTGGAGGTATGATCAATCAAGCATCTAGGTCTTTATCTCTCTTCTAAATCTCTGGAGTGATGTGCGGTCCGGTGAAGGTATAGAGAGCGGCACATCACCCGTGAGGGTCTCGAGGCGCTGAAGCTGTATGCTGCTGCGTGGAGGTATGATCAATCAAGCATCTAGGTCTTTAGCTCTCTTCTAGATCTCTGGAGTGATGTGCGGTCCGGTGAAGGTATAGAGAGCGGCACATCACCCGTGAGTGTCTCGAGGCGCTGAAGCTGTACGCTGCTGCGTGGAGGTATGATCAATCAAGCATCTAGGTCTTTAGCTCTCTTCTAGATCTCTGGAGTGATGTGCAGTCCGGTGAAGGTATAGAGAGCGGCACATCACCCGTGAAGGTCTCTAGGCGCTGAAGCTGTATGTGCTGCGTGGAGGTATGATCAATCAAGCATCTAGGTCTTTATCTCTCTTCTAGATCTCTGGAGTGATGTGCGGTCCGGTGAAGGTATAGAGAGCGGCACTTCACCCGTGAGGGTCTCGAGGCGCTGGAGCTGTATGTGCTGCGTGGAGGTATGATCAATCAAGCATCTAGGTCTTTATCTCTCTTCTAAATCTCTCGAGTGATGTGCGGTCCGGTGAAGGTATAGAGAGCGGCACATCACCCGTGAGGGTCTTTAGGCGCTGAAGCTGTATGCTGCTGCGTGGAGGTATGATCAATCAAGCATCTAGGTCTTTATCTCTCTTCTAAATCTCTGGAGTGATGTGCGGTCCGGTGAAGGTATAGAGAGCGGCACATCACCCGTGAGGGTCTCGAGGCGCTGGAGCTGTATGTGCTCCTGCGTGGAGGTATGATCAATCAAGCATCTAGGTCTTTAGCTCTCTTCTAAATCTCTGGAGTGATGTGCGGTCCGGTGAAGGTATAGAGAGCGGCACATCACCCGTGAGGGTCTCGAGGCGCTGAAGCTGTATGTGCTGCGTGGAGGTATGATCAATCAAGCATCTAGGTCTTTAGCTCTCTTCTAGATCTCTGGAGTGATGTGCGGTCCGGTGAAGGTATAGAGAGCGGCACATCACCCGTGAGGGTCTCTAGGCGCTGAAGCTGTATGCTGCTGCGTGGAGGTATGATCAATCAAGCATCTAGGTCTTTAGCTCTCTTCTAAATCTCTGGAGTGATGTGCGGTCCGGTGAAGGTATAGAGCGCGGCACATCACCCGTGAGGGTCTCTAGGCGCTGAAGCTGTATGTGCTGCGTGGAGGTATGATCAATCAAGCATCCAGGTCTTTATCTCTCTTCTAGATCTCTGGAGTGATGTGCGGTCCGGTGAAGGTATAGAGAGCGGCACATCACCCGTGAGGGTCTCTAGGCGCTGAAGCTGTATGCTGCTGCGTGGAGGTATGATCAATCAAGCATCTAGGTCTTTATCTCTCTTCTAGATCTCTGGAGTGATGTGCGGTCCGGTGAAGGTATAGAGAGCGGCACATCACCCGTGAGGGTCTCGAGGCGCTGAAGCTGTATGTGCTGCGTGGAGGTATGATCAATCAAGCATCTAGGTCTTTATCTCTCTTCTAAATCTCTGGAGTGATGTGCGGTCCGGTGAAGGTATAGAGAGCGGCACATCACCCGTGAGGGTCTCTAGGCGCTGAAGCTGTATGTGCTGCGTGGAGGTATGATCAATCAAGCATCTAGGTCTTTATCTCTCTTCTAAATCTCTGGAGTGATGTGCGGTCCGGTGAAGGTATAGAGAGCGGCACATCACCCGTGAGGGTCTCTAGGCGCTGAAGCTGTATGTGCTGCGTGGAGGTATGATCAATCAAGCATCTAGGTCTTTATCTCTCTTCTAAATCTCTGGAGTGATGTGCGGTCCGGTGAAGGTATAGAGAGCGGCACATCACCCGTGAGGGTCTCGAGGCGCTGGAGCTGTATATGCTCCTGCGTGGAGGTATGATCAATCAAGCATCTAGGTCTTTAGCTCTCTTCTAAATCTCTGGAGTGATGTGCGGTCCGGTGAAGGTATAGAGAGCGGCACATCACCCGTGAGGGTCTCGAGGCGCTGAAGCTGTATGCTGCTGCGTGGAGGTATGATCAATCAAGCATCTAGGTCTTTATCTCTCTTCTAAATCTCTGGAGTGATGTGCGGTCCGGTGAAGGTATAGAGAGCGGCACATCACCCGTGAGGGTCTCGAGGCGCTGAAGCTGTATGCTGCTGCGTGGAGGTATGATCAATCAAGCATCTAGGTCTTTAGCTCTCTTCTAGATCTCTGGAGTGATGTGCGGTCCGGTGAAGGTATAGAGAGCGGCACATCACCCGTGAGTGTCTCGAGGCGCTGAAGCTGTACGCTGCTGCGTGGAGGTATGATCAATCAAGCATCTAGGTCTTTAGCTCTCTTCTAGATCTCTGGAGTGATGTGCAGTCCGGTGAAGGTATAGAGAGCGGCACATCACCCGTGAAGGTCTCTAGGCGCTGAAGCTGTATGTGCTGCGTGGAGGTATGATCAATCAAGCATCTAGGTCTTTATCTCTCTTCTAGATCTCTGGAGTGATGTGCGGTCCGGTGAAGGTATAGAGAGCAGCACTTCACCCGTGAGGGTCTCGAGGCGCTGGAGCTGTATGTGCTGCGTGGAGGTATGATCAATCAAGCATCTAGGTCTTTATCTCTCTTCTAAATCTCTCGAGTGATGTGCGGTCCGGTGAAGGTATAGAGAGCGGCACATCACCCGTGAGGGTCTCTAGGCGCTGAAGCTGTATGCTGCTGCGTGGTGGTATGATCAATCAAGCATCTAGGTCTTTATCTCTCTTCTAAATCTCTGGAGTGATGTGCGGTCCGGTGAAGGTATAGAGAGCGGCACATCACCCGTGAGGGTCTCGAGGCGCTGGAGCTGTATGTGCTCCTGCGTGGAGGTATGATCAATCAAGCATCTAGGTCTTTAGCTCTCTTCTAAATCTCTGGAGTGATGTGCGGTCCGGTGAAGGTATAGAGAGCGGCACATCACCCGTGAGGGTCTCGAGGCGCTGAAGCTGTATGTGCTGCGTGGAGGTATGATCAATCAAGCATCTAGGTCTTTAGCTCTCTTCTAGATCTCTGGAGTGATGTGCGGTCCGGTGAAGGTATAGAGAGCGGCACATCACCCGTGAGGGTCTCTAGGCGCTGAAGCTGTATGCTGCTGCGTGGAGGTATGATCAATCAAGCATCTAGGTCTTTAGCTCTCTTCTAAATCTCTGGAGTGATGTGCGGTCCGGTGAAGGTATAGAGCGCGGCACATCACCCTTGAGGGTCTCTAGGCGCTGAAGCTGTATGTGCTGCGTGGAGGTATGATCAATCAAGCATCCAGGTCTTTATCTCTCTTCTAGATCTCTGGAGTGATGTGCGGTCCGGTGAAGGTATAGAGAGCGGCACATCACCCGTGAGGGTCTCTAGGCGCTGAAGCTGTATGCTGCTGCGTGGAGGTATGATCAATCAAGCATCTAGGTCTTTATCTCTCTTCTAGATCTCTGGAGTGATGTGCGGTCCGGTGAAGGTATAGAGAGCGGCACATCACCCGTGAGGGTCTCGAGGCGCTGAAGCTGTATGTGCTGCGTGGAGGTATGATCAATCAAGCATCTAGGTCTTTATCTCTCTTCTAAATCTCTGGAGTGATGTGCGGTCCGGTGAAGGTATAGAGAGCGGCACATCACCCGTGAGGGTCTCTAGGCGCTGAAGCTGTATGTGCTGCGTGGAGGTATGATCAATCAAGCATCTAGGTCTTTATCTCTCTTCTAAATCTCTGGAGTGATGTGCGGTCCGGTGAAGGTATAGAGAGCGGCACATCACCCGTGAGGGTCTCTAGGCGCTGAAGCTGTATGTGCTGCGTGGAGGTATGATCAATCAAGCATCTAGGTCTTTATCTCTCTTCTAAATCTCTGGAGTGATGTGCGGTCCGGTGAAGGTATAGAGAGCGGCACATCACCCGTGAGGGTCTCGAGGCACTGGAGCTGTATGTGCTCCTGCGTGGAGGTATGATCAATCAAGCATCTAGGTCTTTAGCTCTCTTCTAAATCTCTGGAGTGATGTGCGGTCCGGTGAAGGTATAGAGAGCGGCACATCACCCGTGAGGGTCTCGAGGCGCTGAAGCTGTATGCTGCTGCGTGGAGGTATGATCAATCAAGCATCTAGGTCTTTATCTCTCTTCTAAATCTCTGGAGTGATGTGCGGTCCGGTGAAGGTATAGAGAGCGGCACATCACCCGTGAGGGTCTCGAGGCACTGAAGCTGTATGCTGCTGCGTGGAGGTATGATCAATCAAGCATCTAGGTCTTTAGCTCTCTTCTAGATCTCTGGAGTGATGTGCGGTCCGGTGAAGGTATAGAGAGCGGCACATCACCCGTGAGTGTCTCGAGGCGCTGAAGCTGTACGCTGCTGCGTGGAGGTATGATCAATCAAGCATCTAGGTCTTTAGCTCTCTTCTAGATCTCTGGAGTGATGTGCAGTCCGGTGAAGGTATGGAGAGCGGCACATCACCCGTGAAGGTCTCTAGGCGCTGAAGCTGTATGTGCTGCGTGGAGGTATGATCAATCAAGCATCTAGATCTTTATCTCTCTTCTAGATCTCTGGAGTGATGTGCGGTCCGGTGAAGGTATAGAGAGCGGCACTTCACCCGTGAGGGTCTCGAGGCGCTGGAGCTGTATGTGCTGCGTGGAGGTATGATCAATCAAGCATCTAGGTCTTTATCTCTCTTCTAAATCTCTCGAGTGATGTGCGGTCCGGTGAAGGTATAGAGAGCGGCACATCACCCGTGAGGGTCTCTAGGCGCTGAAGCTGTATGCTGCTGCGTGGAGGTATGATCAATCAAGCATCTAGGTCTTTATCTCTCTTCTAAATCTCTGGAGTGATGTGCGGTCCGGTGAAGGTATAGAGAGCGGCACATCACCCGTGAGGGTCTCGAGGCGCTGGAGCTGTATGTGCTCCTGCGTGGAGGTATGATCAATCAAGCATCTAGGTCTTTAGCTCTCTTCTAAATCTCTGGAGTGATGTGCGGTCCGGTGAAGGTATAGAGAGCGGCACATCACCCGTGAGGGTCTCGAGGCGCTGAAGCTGTATGTGCTGCGTGGAGGTATGATCAATCAAGCATCTAGGTCTTTAGCTCTCTTCTAGATCTCTGGAGTGATGTGCGGTCCGGTGAAGGTATAGAGAGCGGCACATCACCCGTGAGGGTCTCTAGGCGCTGAAGCTGTATGCTGCTGCGTGGAGGTATGATCAATCAAGCATCTAGGTCTTTAGCTCTCTTCTAAATCTCTGGAGTGATGTGCGGTCCGGTGAAGGTATAGAGCGCGGCACATCACCCGTGAGGGTCTCTAGGCGCTGAAGCTGTATGTGCTGCGTGGAGGTATGATCAATCAAGCATCCAGGTCTTTATCTCTCTTCTAGATCTCTGGAGTGATGTGCGGTCCGGTGAAGGTATAGAGAGCGGCACATCACCCGTGAGGGTCTCTAGGCGCTGAAGCTGTATGCTGCTGCGTGGAGGTATGATCAATCAAGCATCTAGGTCTTTATCTCTCTTCTAGATCTCTGGAGTGATGTGCGGTCCGGTGAAGGTATAGAGAGCGGCACATCACCCGTGAGGGTCTCGAGGCGCTGAAGCTGTATGTGCTGCGTGGAGGTATGATCAATCAAGCATCTAGGTCTTTATCTCTCTTCTAAATCTCTGGAGTGATGTGCGGTCCGGTGAAGGTATAGAGAGCGGCACATCACCCGTGAGGGTCTCTAGGCGCTGAAGCTGTATGTGCTGCGTGGAGGTATGATCAATCAAGCATCTAGGTCTTTATCTCTCTTCTAAATCTCTGGAGTGATGTGCGGTCCGGTGAAGGTATAGAGAGCGGCACATCACCCGTGAGGGTCTCGAGGCGCTGGAGCTGTATGTGCTCCTGCGTGGAGGTATGATCAATCAAGCATCTAGGTCTTTAGCTCTCTTCTAAATCTCTGGAGTGATGTGCGGTCCGGTGAAGGTATAGAGAGCGGCACATCACCCGTGAGGGTCTCGAGGCGCTGAAGCTGTATGCTGCTGCGTGGAGGTATGATCAATCAAGCATCTAGGTCTTTATCTCTCTTCTAAATCTCTGGAGTGATGTGCGGTCCGGTGAAGGTATAGAGAGCGGCACATCACCCGTGAGGGTCTCGAGGCGCTGAAGCTGTATGCTGCTGCGTGGAGGTATGATCAATCAAGCATCTAGGTCTTTAGCTCTCTTCTAGATCTCTGGAGTGATGTGCGGTCCGGTGAAGGTATAGAGAGCGGCACATCACCTGTGAGGGTCTCGAGGCGCTGAAGCTGTACGCTGCTGCGTGGAGGTATGATCAATCAAGCATCTAGGTCTTTAGCTCTCTTCTAGATCTCTGGAGTGATGTGCGGTCCGGTGAAGGTATAGAGATCGGCACATCACCCGTGAGGGTCTCTAGGCGCTGAAGCTGTATGTGCTGCGTGGAGGTATGATCAATCAAGCATCTAGGTCTTTATCTCTCTTCTAAATCTCTGGAGTGATGTGCGGTCCGGTGAAGGTATAGAGAGCGGCACATCACCCGTGAGGGTCTCTAGGCGCTGAAGCTGTATGCTGCTGCGTGGAGGTATGATCAATCAAGCATCTAGGTCTTTATCTCTCTTCTAAATCTCTGGAGTGATGTGCGGTCCGGTGAAGGTATAGAGAGCGGCACATCACCCGTGAGGGTCTCGAGGCGCTGAAGCTGTATGCTGCTGCATGGAGGTACGATCAATCAAGCATCTAGGTCTTTATCTCTCTTCTAAATCTCTGGAGTGATGTGCGGTCCCGTGAAGGTATAGAGAGCGGCACATCACCCGTGAGGGTCTCTAGGCGCTGAAGCTGGATGCTGCTGCGTGGAGGTATGATCAATCAAGCATCTAGGTCTTTAGCTCTCTTCTAAATCTCTGGAGTGATGTGCGGTCCGGTGAAGGTATAGCCTCTGCTATTGAGGAGGGATAGGCAGGCGTGAGCAGACATGACTCCATAGCTGAAATGGCTACCAGGAGATAAGAAGCAGGAAGCCTCGGCTATTGAGGAGGGATAGGCAGGCGTGAGCAGACATGGCTCCATAGCTGAAATGGCTACCAGGAGATAAGAAGCAGGAAGCCTCTGCTATTGAGGAGGGATAGGCAGGCGCGAGCAGACATGGCTCCATAGCTGAAATGGCTACCAGGAGATAAGAAGCAGGAAGCCTCTGCTATTGAGGAGGGATAGGCAGGCGTGAGCAGACATGGCTCCATAGCTGAAATGGCTGCCAGGAGATAAGAAGCAGGAAGCCACGGCTATTTTATGCAAGGGTGAGAAGGCTTCTGCAGCAATGTGTGCCCCTGAATGTTCAAGCTGAGGTCGCTGCAAAATCAAAATGACGCCACAGTTGTCTGGAGGACAAGCACATTTTTGTGGAAGCGCGCAACCTCTGCCCAATCAAAACATGTACTCCTTGCTCCCAACATGCGGGCGGAGCCAAAGCCCCTCTTAAAGTGATTCTGACATAATTGTCGACACCGGTGCTGTCAAGCCAGAACATAGATAAGGGGCTTTGGAGCCTGCCCCAAATCCCAGCTAAAGTCAAACTTTTACTCCACGTGTGTTCGGGTACCAGGGCCGGCTTTAGGATGGTGGAGTGGTGCGGCCACTGACCTGGATTGGGGGGCGCTAACCTCAGGGGGACACTGTGTTTACCAATGACTTTTGAAACTTGTGATTTCAAAGCACCTGCTGAACACTTCCTTGTGTGTCCAGCCTTCAGGAAGTAATTAAAATGTCCAGATACCTCTTGTGATTAAAGTTCATGCTAGGGAAAGAGATGGGAGTTTTGTCTAGGGGCAGCTTTGACATGCCATAAAGTAGCACAAAGGGTTAATATGCCTGATGCAAAGAACAGAACTATATTTTATGTGGATAGCTGATTGGATTAAAAAGCCAACCTTTACAAGCTCCTTCAAACAAATGAATGTATGGGAAAGGGTGACTATGAGGAGATGTGGGGCACAGTTGGCGGTTGGTAGTGAGTGAATTCGACGAGGTGGTCATGGGGTAGGGGGGCCAAAAATGACCGACACACAGGGCGCCACTAGCGTTAAAGCTGACCCTGTCTGGTACGAATGCGATCAGGAGAATGGCGACCTATATTGGACTGGAGACAGTTTAACAAGTAGTCGAGAAAACAGTCCTTCAGAATAGTTACGCTTCAAGAAATGGGGGACAACTTAGAGAGAACATGACTTTATAGAATTTGCAGGATGCATATTTCCATATTCCCAATCATCCGTAGAATCACAAATGTCTTCAATTCGGAGTAACTAGTAGCCACTATCAGTTTGGGGTGATGCTAGCTGACCTCCAGTCAGCACTAATGATATTGACGTAACGTATGCACTTATAGCACCTTTCATACGGTGGTGTGAGCTTCAAATCTTCCCGCACCCAGGTGCCTGCCTGGTCAAAGGTAAAGCATATCAATAAAGGCGTGTTTTCGTCTGTTCCAGTATTTGGGTTTATCTCTCAATATAGCCAAGTTGCAGTTACAACCCTCCTTTCGCATTCAGTTTCTGGAGCCAGTCTAGAAGCAGAAAGGTAGAAGGACTATGAGTCGGAAGAAGACTCCAGAAGTTGCGAGCAATGACAAGCCATGTTCAAGGACTAAAGACAATCATGGTATGCTCCTTCCTTCACGTCACTTCTGGGCATGTGTTCCTCATACAGTTGCCTAATTCTGCATTGCAGACTAAAAAAAGGTATTAGATGCTCAGTGGCTTCAGACATCTGAATCCTTGAAAGACCATATTCCAGTCACTCCAGGAAATGAACACCGACAGGGTGGAAGCTAAAGTAGAAGTCAGAGGCGGGCTTGCCTTGCCAATCACATCCTGTTCAGTTTGCAACGATGAGAGATGACAACAGATGCTTCTCTAGAAAGATGGGGCACTCGTCTCCAGAAAGCCAGGCAAGGGGACCCTGGTCTCAGGTAGAGACGCAGCTTCAGATCCACACACTAGAGCTGAAAGCAGTTATTTCTCTCAAGAATGGTCAACTCGGCTGAACCTGCGCCAATAAACAATACAAATCAATGTCACATGAAGAAACAAGGATTCACAAAGCTTCAGGAAGTCTTGGACAAGGCACAATATCTACAGAGGAGGTAATAAGCCACCACACTGTGCTCATCATAGAATATTTCCTAGGAATCCGCAACACACGGGCAGATACTCTCAGCAGAACAGCCAGTGTCAGCCAAGAGTGGGGGCTTCACCGGGACCTCTCAGACATGATTATCCATACATGGGGACAATCAGCTCTACATCTCTTTACAACGCTGAAGAACAAGCAATGCTTGCAAGCAGAGGTGCCACCCAGGATCAAGAGGTGATGCATTTTCGAATGCATGGCCGACACATTTGGGACACTTTTCCAACACTTCCCCTCATCATTCAGGTGATCAACAAGGCCAAAGGGTAGCTGTCCAAACTCATTCTCATAGTGCTGGTGTGGCTCCGTCAAGGTACACCGACTTTCCTAATGCGTCAGAAGTTCTGCTCAATCCACTGGGCAACCAACAGGATCTTCTATCAAGAAACCAGACCACATTCATCACCACAATCTGGGATCTCTGAATTTGTCAGCTGGGTTCATGAATACTTGGAGTTCTTACATCTATTCATGTATCCAGAGTGTTGAGCAATTCAGCATCTAGCCTGAGCTCCTTCAGCAAAAACATATAAAAGTGGAAAAGGTATGAAGTCTGGTGCCAGTCTAAGTGCATTAGCTGTGTTCGTTGCGAGCCACACCAGGTTCCGCCTGATAATTTCAATGTTGCCCATTCAGACCTGAAACATGCGTCCATTAAACTCCACCTGCAGCCGACATCAAGATACCAGAGATCTCCAGATTCAAATTCTCTTTTACCTAACAGAACAATTTGACAGTTTAGAGAAGGACTCTTTAGAGATTATCCAACATTGCGGCATCCCCAAGCAAGATGGGAATTTGACAGTCCTTCTCCAACTTATAAAAGCATTGTTTGAACCTATGCATGAAGCAAACATTTAAGTACTTGTCTTCGAAACCTGCTATTTCACAATAAAAGAACCCTTCCTGAATTTCAAACTGACAGATTTATTCTTCAATTCAAATTTATACCCAATGTCCCATAAGAGTTCACCTGAATTAACCTATAATACCCAAATCTTGTTTTTTCAATATCCCATGTCTGCAGTCAAAACAATTTTGTATTCTCCCGGGACTTGATGGTGTTTGAAGTTCTATATCAATTGAACATAACCTTTTAGACAGTCTAGACAACTATCACTACAAACCTGGATCAATTACATGAACCTTGACAGTCTCGAAACACAACTCTCACCAAATGCCATATCACTTGGGTTCACCCTGGACACTACCCTCTCGATCAAGGAACATGTTAAAAAAAAAAGAAAGATGGTCTGACGCCAGCTACATCTTCTAAGTAAAAACAAACTGCTTCTTCCAGAAAGTGACTTCAGAACTGCTGGTCAAGCCATTGTACACTTGCATCAGGATGGTGTTAACACCCTACTCCATGGCCTCCGGGTCTCCACACTGGAGGGGTGGACACTCCTCGGGAAAACACCCCTAACACGCCACAGCTCGTCACATTCAGGTCCTGAAGAAATATGATCACATCACCCACATACTGATGGAACCCCATGTGCTCTCCTTGCCGGTCTGCACATCTTCAAAACCATCTGCATCATTTATGAAGCCAGTACAACCAGACCACCTGCTTATTTCCCAGACAAACTCACCATCTTCGGTGGTTCTTGGCATATCCACAGCCAGGACACCACCAAACTGCAGAATAAGAAGTGTAAAAAGGTAAACACAAGGCAGCAGGCCGTCTCCATCTATGTACCAAGGATCTGAAACAACATCTCCATATCCATTAGGGCCGCCTCAACACTGTCCAATCCAGGAATGAGTTGAAGGTGCAGCTCTTTAAAGAACACTGCATCGCAATGGATTGCCTGTCCACAACTCTGCTTCATCGCTTAATAATTGGTGTGTTTATGCTTGTCTTTGACCATGTACAGCACACCGCTGCCAATCAGCTAGGCTTGACCTATAGCAATACCATATACATACATACATTCACACACACACACACACACGTACATAGATACATGCACACACCTACATTCATACACACACACATTCAAATGACATTGATTTTGTATTGTTTATTTATACATACATACATACATGTGCACACATACATACATGCACACACGTGCATACATACACACACACCCTCACACATACATACACACTCCACACACACACATACATACACACTTCACACACACACATACATACACACCACACACACACATACATACATTCATACACATACATACATGCACACACATACATACCTACACACATACATAGATACACGCACACACCTACATACATACACACACACATTCATATGCCATTGATTTTGTATTGTTTATATATACACACATACATACATACATCCATGCACACACATACATACACACACACACCACACACACACACACACACACATACATACACTCATACACACACAAACATACATGCACACACATACATACACATACATTCACACATACATACATACATACACACATGCACACATACATACATACATGCACACACATACATACACACACCACACACACACATACATACATTCATACACACATACATACATATTTGTAGCCTTTGGCCCCTCAGCAAAAAAGGGCAGCGGCCATTTTCCAAGAAACCACATGGATTAGTTAAGATATTGTTTTCAGCCATTTTAAAACTGCTTGCTCTTTGCAAAGTCAATATCAGCTCCTTCCAGGAAGTGTGGCAACAGCAGCTGCATTATAAGCTGGAGCTACCCTGGCAGATATCTGCAGGGCAGACATGCCACCCACACTCCCCCCTAGTCCGAGGCCTTTGTATAACCACATTTCAGGCTTGTGGTATAATCTGAGATATGGTGGCCTCAGAGAGACTTGAATTCAGAGTGGCTTCACCTCATTGGTTGGTCTTTGGGGATTTTAGAAGGAGTTGGATTGGGTAGTAAAGTAAATGTTGTTCTATGTATTCTGTGGAAATGTATTTGACCTTACTAATAATATAATGTAAGTGTCACTCACAGGTCACCAATAGGGAATGAATAAACCCTGTGAGTTTATGAAAGATAACAAGGTTGGAGAACTATATTTAAAGGTAAGTAGCTTTTTTTCTTTTTCTGCAGCTCCACAATGCAGGTTTGGAGCTCTCTGTGTGTGTCACCTCTACATTTCTCGGCATTTCAACAAAGACTAGGGCAAAGGTTGAAGGTTTAAGCCTGGTCGTGAGCTGCTGTAAGAAGAAGTCCTTATCAGACCCAAATGACATCTGCATATGGTGCCTGGGACTGGACTGTGATGAGACGGGCTCGGATTCTTCTGTTTCCTTGAATTAAATGCCATCCAGCAGCAGCCCGCAGGGGGGACACCAAAGCAACCTCCTTTAGCCGCAGGTAAGATACCTTTCAGGAATGGTCTCCTAAGAGATCTTCCCACATTAGACACCAAAGCGACCTCCTTCACCTGCAGGTAAGATACCTTTAAGGAACCGTCTCCTAAGAGATCTTCCCACATTAGACACCAAAGCGACCTCCTTCACCCATAGGTAAGATACCTTTCAGGAACTGTCTCCTAAGAGATTAATCAATCAACCAATCAAAAAAATTTATAGAGCACGCTACTCACCCGTGAGACACCAAAGCGATCTCCTTCACCCTCCGGCAAGATACCTTTCAGGAACGGTCTCCCAAGAGATGTCCCCATGTTAGACACCAAGGCCAATATTTATACTTTTTTACTTTTACCGCCGGCTATCGCCATTCGAACGCACCAGGCGGGCTCCTTATTTATGGATTGACGTTAGCCGGCGCTGCGTCCTGGTTAGAGTAAAAAAAAAAATACTCTAACAGGGCAACGCATGCGTAGGGAAGAATGGGGGTTGTGCGTCAAAAAATGGTGCAAGTCAGGTTAGAGTAAAAAATCATGGCTCTAACCGGACTTGGGACATTTTTTGACGCACAACTCCCATTGAAATGACTCCTGTCTTAGGAAAGACAGGAGTCATGGCCCCCTGCCCAATGGCCATGCCCAGGGGACTTCTTTCCCCTGGGCATGGTCATTGGGCACAGTGGCATGTAGGAGGGCCCAAGTTAAGCCCCCCCATACCACTTAAAAAATAAAATTAAAAAATACTTTCCTCTACTTACCTGTACTTACCTGGGATGGGTCCCCCCATCCATGGGTGTCCTCCAGGGGTGGGCGAGGGTGGCAGGTGGTGTCCCTGGAGGCAGGGAAGGGCACCTTTGGACTGCTTCCGTGGTCAGAGATACCTTTCAGGAACTGTCTCCCAAGAGATCTCCCCATGTTAGACACCAAAGTGACCTCCCCACGTTAGACACCAAAGTGACCTCCTTCACCTGCAGGTAAGATACCTTTCAGTAACGGTCTCCCAAGAGATCTTCCCACATTAGACACCAAAGAGATCTCCTTCACCCACAGGTAATATACCTTTCAGGAATGGTCTCCCAAGAGATCTCCCCACATAAGACACAAAAAGAAGCAGAAGTGATCAGCATCCTCTTGTCAATTCTCTGAGCCCCAAAAGGTTTCACATTCACAATTTGCCACACCAGTGTGCACCGGTGGGCATTGACTCCTGCTCTGAAACCTCAAACAGGCTTCTTGGAAAGAGTTCACACCAACTCAGAGACTCACCAAGGGGGTGTGGGTATGTCTTCTCACTGAGTTTTTATTTTAAAAGTTCACTTCTTTATTGATATTCTCTTAAATCTTGCAGCAGTATTTCAATAATTATTTCTTGCTGTCCCAGCCAACTCGTGTTTCAAGCTCTGACTGGGCCTTCCTCATTAGTTCTCCTTTTTGCTGCCTAGGGGCACCATCCCAAGGTCTTTCCTGCATCTTCTTCTGTGTAAGTGGAAGTTCCTGAAGTGCAGGAAACTCTGAAAGCCTTCAGAGGGACTAGAAAACAACTCTTAATAGGTTTGGAGAAGGATGAAGAGTTGCAGGACAGGTGGGTTAGTAAAGATTACAGACAACCAGTTTAACTTCATAATACATGAACCAGGTTATGGCTCCTGGGTTGTTTATAAGTAAATCTAGTAATACATCTAGTGATCTAGTAAAGAGTCAACTTATACATTGAAATCCCCACCTGGACCAATGGGGTGATTACTCAACTCACCAATGAAGTTGTTTTCCCATCAAGTACAGTAGTCTGAAAAGAAACATCGTGAAAACTAACTATTTGTACCTGACAGCAAGTTTTGGAATAGATCCTTCAGAAAAGCAGGGCAAAAACACACCTTGATCTCCTGGGATTCACAATGCAGTAAAAGGAAAGGGGATTGTGGAAGGCATGAAAGTAGCGGCTGGTGCACAGAGGGGTTAGATGGGACTTACAGGTCACGTCAGCCCAATCATGTCCAACCAGAGCAGGGTCTCAATGGAAGGTGGGTGCTTTGTAGCAAACAGAAGTGACAGTGGAGGTTACTAGTTGCAGCACAACTTCCTCAAGGCTCTGGCATAAATCCAGATTGAAGGCTCCTGCATGAACTAACAAAGTTACACAAGTGTATAACCTGCCCTGTAGAATGCTGACCATGAGTTTTGTCTCTTGAGTCATAAATATTGATCTACAGGAGGAATTGTTCTCTGACTTTTTATCTGGTTTTAATATTAAAGTTATTGTTGCCTCCCTAAGATCTGTCGGGAGTGGACCCACCTACGCCACTTTCTTAAAGAGCATGACCAAATGTTCAGTGATGTCACTAGAGACACATATAAATTATTCGACTGGTTGGGCACTAGGGTTTGGGCCCTTCCCTGTTTGCATTTAGGATATTGCTACTTGTAGGAGGCTGGCCTGGCTTATAGTGGGTACCTGAGGGTACTTACACCTTGTGCCAGGTCCAGTTATCCCTTATTAGTAGATTAATAGTGTTCTAGCAGCTTAGGCTGATAGAAGGTAGCTATAGTAGAGCAGCCAAGGCTGAACTAGGAGACATGCAAAGCTCATGCAATACCACTTATATCATATAGGGGGTTATTACAACTTTGGAGGATGTGTTAATCCATCCCAAATGTGACAGATATACCACCAGCCGTATTACGAGTTCCATAGGATATAATGGACTCGTAATATGGCTGGTGGTATATCCGTCACTTTACCGTCACTTTTGGGACGGATTAACACCTCCTCCAAAGTTGTAATAACCCCCATAGTTACTATATCATAAGAAAGACAATACTCATAGTTACTAAAAATAAAGGTACTTTATTTTAGTGACAATGTGCCAAAAATATCTCAGAAGATATACTCCCTTAGGAGGTAAGTAACATACACAAAATATACACAACTAACCAAATCAGGTAAGTAAAACAGTCAGAAAGTAGTGCAAACACTGTAGAACACAATAGGATGCAATACGCCTAGGGGCAACACAAACCATATACTAAGACAGTGGAATGCGAACCACAAATGGACCCCTAGGCTAGTGTAGTGTGTAGAGGGTCGCTGGGAGTGTAAGAAAACACTAAGGGTATAAAGGAGACCCCACCTCAAGACCCTGGAAAGTAGGAGTAAAATACTACTATTTCCGCAGAAACACACTAAAGTTGTGATAAAGGATTTTGCAAGGACCACAACAGACTGCAAAGCACTGAAGACGGATTCCTGGAACTGAAGACCTGCAAAGGAAGGGACCAAATCCAAGAGTCGCTAAAGTACCCGGGGGGGGCAGGAGCCCACTAAACCCCGGATAAAGGTGCAAAATGGCTGCCTCCGGTTGGAAAAAGCTGCAGGTTTTGCAACAACGAAAGGAGGTAGGAAGTTCTTCTTCATGCAGAAGATGTGCCACACCTCTGGAAACAAGATGGCAGAAGTCTGGGACACACTGGAGGAGCTCAAGGCACCACCCCTGCGGTGGTGATGGACAGAAGAGTGATCACTCCCCTTTCCTTTGTCCAGTTTCGCGCCAGAGCAGGGACTGCAGGTTCCCTAAACCAGTGTAGACTGGCTTATGCAAGGAGGGCACCATCTGTGCCCTTCAAAGCATTTCCAGAGGCTGGGAGAGGCTACCCCTCCCCAGCCTTTAACACCTATTTCCAAAGAATGGGGTGTAACGCCCTGCTCTCAGAGAAAATGCTTTGTTCTGTCTTCCTGGGACTGGGCTGCCCAAATCCCAGGAGGGCAGAACCCTGTATGTGGGTTGGCAGCAGCTGTAGCTGCAGCGAAAACCCCAGAGAGCTGGTTTGGCAGTACTGGGGGTCCATAGTGGAGCCCCCAGGGTGCATGGAATTGGCTCCCCAATACCAGATTTGGCATGGGGAGACGATTCCATGATCTTAGACATGTTACATGGCCATATTCAGAGTTACTATTGTGAAGCTACATATAGGTATTGACCTATGTGTAGTGCATGCGTGTAATGGTGTCCCCGCACTCACAAAGTCTGGGGAAATGGCCCTGGACTATGTGGGGGCACCTTTGCAAGTGCAAGGGTGCCCTCACACTTAGTAGCTTTGCACCTAACCTTCGGCAAGTGAAGGTTAGACATACAGGTGACTTATAAGTTACTTAAGTGCAGTGAAAATGGCTGTGAAATAACGTGTGCGTTATTTCACTCAGGCAGCAGTGGCAGGCCTGTGTAAAGGTTTGTCTGAGCTCCCTATGGGTGGCAAAAAGAAATGCTGCAGCCTATATGGATCTCCTGGAACCCCAATACCCTGGGTACCTAGGTACCATATACTAGGGAATTATAATGGTGTTCTAATGTGCCAATTAGAATTGGTAAATTTAGTCACTAGCCTATAGTGACAAATTTAACGTCAGAGAGAGAGCATAAGCACTGAGGTTCTGATTAGCAGAGCCCCAGTGACACAGTAAGCACTACACACACATGGGCCACAAACTATGAGCACTGGGTTCCTGGCTAGAAGGATCCGAGTGAGATAGTAAAAACACACTGACACACACTCACAAACAGGCCAAAAGTCGGGGTAACAAGGCTAGAAGGAGGCTACCTTCTCACACTACAGCAATCCCATTAAGGCCAATCTCTCGTTCTAGGTCAAGTGACTGTTCATGGTTTAGTGTTGTTGTTTAAGTCTTTAATAAAACAACTGATCCCTCTGTCCCATGCTGCAGTTTATATTAGTACATTGTCTCAAGATACCAGGCAGTGTTAAATGCTACTTCAGGACCAGTCGCTATTTCTCTACCCTCAAACCTTCACAACCTACTTCCAGTTCGCTTGCCTTGGAGGTCTTCCGTCTTCATGTGACGTCTCCTCCAGGCTTCCTGGTCCTCAAAGAGGTGGAACTTCTTCCTTGTACGCTTTTGGCTTGTTCCCAGCCTTCCTCTTGAAAGAGCTGCTTAGCCCTTGACTAGAGCATCCTGGATCGGTGGTCACTGTTATATACATGATCTAAGATTTCTTCTCAATCCTTTGCAGTATTTCCAGGTCATACTTGGAGAGATGAGAAGGTTCACCTAGTGACCCATGCATCCCGAGACCTCTTCGTCGCCTCAGGGAGATGATGCACAGTTACTGTCTCTCAGTGTCAGACCTTCACTCTTCCCAATAGACACCACTGGATTTTAACCCTAATTTTAAACTTGTGTTCACAAATCCCTTTTGGTGCCGAGGCTGTGGGATTGCCATAACCTCATCTCCTAGGTACACACCAGGTCCACACATTTTCCAAGGCCCAGAATAGATAGCCTGGATTCTGATATTAACCAGGTTTACAGGTTACCATGAGTGATTTGTACAACACAAGTGATTTGATGGAAAGCTGTCAACTTCTTAGATCCTCTGCTAATTTATTGGAATTTTTAATTAATTAAACTTCTATGTATATAAAACAAAAGTTGCCACTGTGAAAACAATGCATAAAAGCTAAAATAGGCATTGTTAGTTTATTGAAGAAAAGAACCACATTGTCAGGGATTTCCTTTAATGGCAAAATGTTTTGGGAGAATCAGTCCCTGTTGTGTTTAAGGTGGACACGACTCGCCAGAAAAGGAGCGAAAGATAGGTGGCGTTGAAAAGCTGGTGATTTGTCCCTAGTGGGGGCCTGGCTTTGATTGAAATGAAGAGTTGGGAGGTTGGGAAACTTGTGCTTTTGTCATGAAGATGGCAAGTGTTTGATGACTCTTCAGTTGTTAGCAATGCTGTGTTGTGTAGGGTTTTGACAGCTTTGGATGGAGACCCTGGAGTCTATGCAGCAGACTCCTTTCGCATTGGTGAAGCATCTGAAGCCTGTAGATTGGGGTTTGACTTCAAGGGCGTCAGGCGGGTGAGTAGATGGGACTGGACTGCTGTAGACATTACATATGCCGGTAGGAAGAGCGCTGTTAATGTGTTTTACACCTGTGAAGTTGGTGTTCCATTTTGTTCCTTTCACAGCTTGTCGCTGTTCACAATATGGACCATCAGGCCTTTATTGCTAAATGGACTGAAAAGTCTTAGGGCATGCTTTAGGGCTGCCGGGTGATGCCACTGTGGGTAAATGGCGGTGAAAAGTGGCATGAAGTGGGGTCAATGGCTACCTTGGTTGTCTGTGGTGTTGTGTGAGTGTCCGGATATCTTGTCGGTTTACTTAGGAGAAAATGTCCTGGTGCAGTTGTCAGGCTTAGAGTTTCTGGAGCTCATGAATCAGGATTTAGGATTCTGGAGGCACAGCCTGGCACACATGTCATTGGGACAGGGTTGGTGCTAAGAAGGGTGAGGCGCGGAGCCGTCAGGCACTATGAGACTGAGGACGCTAGAAGGAAAGTAAACATGGAAATTAGGAATTTTTTGCAGATAGGGATATAGGTGTTTTGCAATACAATAACATAGTGGAAGATGATTTCCCCCTCTTTAGGCAGAATACAGTGCATTTATTGTTTTTAAGTAATGGATATTATTTATTAGGGATCAGAGAATTGTTAGCCAAGAAATTGATGGTTCAATGGCAGAGTTAATGCAGGTTTTTGGTTTGGGGGATGACTGTTGGGGCGACAGTCATTAGATAACTCGCATAATTAATTTTTGGGTTGTTTAGCGATAGTCCAAAAAAAGACCAGAAAAAAGGTCAGGTCTGGGTTATTTCTGAGTGGCACGAGGATGGAAGGCTTAGGAGGTCACGGGGGGGTGATGAGACACTTGGAGGTAACGTTTGGGGGAGGTTGAAAGGATGTTTGATGTGACTGGATGTTGGGGTTGTTTGGTTGATAAAGTTTTATCGTGGTTGGGTGGAGGATTGAGGGTGGCGGGTAAGAGGTTTTGAAGTGTATTAGACGGATGAGGTTCCCTGACAGTAAAGTTTTGAAGCTAGATGCAGACCTGTCCTGATAAAGCATCTTGTCCTGTTTAATATGTGCTACCCCAAAATACATCATCTGAGTTCTGGTCTGGTGGGATATGTATAAATATATCTCATTTTTTAACACCTGAAACCTATTTTAATGAAGAATGGATTGTCAGAATTCTGGGTCTCGTGGGGTCACAGAGAGGACCAGTGGGGTCCACACTTTGAGGATGCAATACAGCCTACCCGAGCGCAACTCCCATAGACTCCCCGACAGTTACCGCCAGGAAGTCCATCATTTGGCCAGGTCATGCAAGGCTTGGGCCTGAGCTGAGGTCAGAGAAGACATGGGCTGGGGGTGCCACCAGCTGATAGGTGGCAGACTGCACGCCACCATGCTGGGACGTGCAGGGACGTGCGGTCCCACCCCACGCACTCTCCTCCCAGAAGGCTAGTTTAAACACACAGGAGGCGTTGTAAACACTCAGGACACTCTCAGACCAGTGCATGGACACTGCAAGGCTAGCGCTCAGCCTCTACTCAGCGTCTTGTGCTGTGTGTGGAAAGCAGTCAGCATTTACCAGCTCATGTTCAGTGGCTTGAGACTATGTGGGTCACCTGTGATACACACCCTGAGGGGAGGCTGAACTATGTCTTCAGGCACACCATTGCACGCAGGACTTAATTTGGGCCAGTATTTGCAGGTGCTTGGCTCCACACCAGCAATTAATTGTTAACACTGGCACTCATGACAGTTCACCACATGGCGGCGGTGTCTTTCTATTTTTATGCTGAACACATCAGTTTAACAATCATATACACATCAAAAAAATAATTCTAGTGTGTTCAGGCCGTTCTTACTGCGTTGTGTGGCCTGAAATTTCCAAGACTGTGGAGTTCCAAGGAGTGTGCAGCACAGCAGGGAGCATTTGTAGGGGCACGTGGCAGTGACGTCAGTGCCAGTCAGCAGTGCAACCAGCAGTGGCCTCCTGAGCAGCAGGGCCCCGGCACTAACCTAACACAAGTTAAGCACTGACTGCATGGAAACACATCCTTCGTGAACCCCAGCTGTGCTTCCACACTGGGGGCATATTTATTAGAGGATTTCACCGCGGTTGTGTCGCTTTTGGTGACGCAGTAATGGCGCAAACCTTTCAACTATATCTAGGGATTCCACGCAAAGCCTCTTTACATGGCTTTTCATGGCCTCGTAGATATGGAGTTAGGCAACACAGCGCAAGTCGCTTCATTGTCTTACTCTGCATCAGGGAGGCGTTCCATGGGCGTTGCGGTCGGTTTTCCCACGCCTCACCCATGGGCTGTGATGCATTGCCAGACTTACTAGGATCTGTAAACCTGGGAATGCGTCAAAACCTTACGCTTCCCCAGGGTAGGCGTAACAAGGAGAAATATCTTTATCTCTCCTCCTTTTTACCTCTTTCGATGTGTGCCACATTCTGCAGCCCTTGCTGCCCTGCCCTGACACAAATGCCATAAATCTGGGCCTAGATTCGCATCTCAGCTTAATGTCAGTCCAGCCTGCCACAGAAACACAGTGCAAGCCCCACACTGTGGTGGCAAAGTGACAAGTGGCATGCACCACTGGGTCAATAGAGGCACGGCTGCCAAGGGATGCCCAAGTCACTGGCACTGCTGCTGGGAAACTGGCAAAGTGACAAGTCCCATGTACCACTGTGGCAACAGAGGCATGGCTGCCAAAGGATGCCCAAGTCAAACCAAACACTGGCACTGATGATGGGAAACTGGCAAACTGACAAGTGCCACGTACCAATGTGGCAATAGAGGCATGGCTGCCAAAGGATGCCCAAGTCACTGGCACTGCTGCTGGGAAACTGGCAAAGTGACAAGTCCCAGGTACCACTGTGGCAATAGAGGCACGGCTGCCAAGGGATGCCCAAGACACTGGCACTGCTGCTGGGAAACTGGCAAAGTGACAAGTCCCATGTACCACTGTGGCAACAGAGGCATGGCTGCCAAAGGATGCCCAAGTCAAACCAAACACTGGCACTGATGATGGGAAACTGGCAAACTGACAAGTGCCACGTACCACTGTGGCAATAGAGGCATGGCTGCCAAGGGATGCCCAAGACACTGGCACTGCTGCTGGGAAACTGGCAAAGTTATGGTGAATGGCAGCTCCTGCCTTCCACAACTCTCATCTCTCCAAGTAAATTAGCAGAAAATTAAATAAAATTGCAAAGTTTTGCTGTAAACTCAATAGAAACAGTCTTCGTTCTTAGAAGGTTTTTCGGGTTAAGACACCAGCTGCAGGCACCACGTGCTTCCAGCAGGTCTCTCAGATGCATTACTAGTGAGACAGCTCCTGAGGTTCATGCACCTGCTACAGAGACCTTTGTGTAGTCACTGATCAAGGGTATGAATGATCATTAACTCGACTATACCAGCTGCAGGACATTCCATGTAATCCCAGGCCACGGATGTATATTGTGTACATCACAGCACAGTGGGTTCATGTGCATGTTGTAGAGATGCTTATCTAACCTGCAGGCCACACGATCCTGCTGTAATGAGGTAGCCCAGGAGGTTGTGGCTCAGCCAGGCTGGTTCAGGGGTGATTTATAGTAAATGCCCCATGTGTCTGGTGCCTGTTGCAAAAACAGTGCCCTAAACACCAAAAAGATTCTCAAGCAGCCCACACATTGGAGAAGGTTGGTGACGAAGCAAATAAATACATGGATGTATTGAGGTTAAGTAAACGTATGTTGATAAAGACATCATAAAATAATAAAAAGACAATGACACTTTTACAAAAAGAATTAAACAGAGCCTGCTCTGGACCTCAGGCCATTAATCATAGAGTGAGGCCACCATTAAATATAAAGTATTAATCCTCATAAGTATATCCAATGTCTTCTCCACCACAGATTACCAAAGGTGCCTTAGTAAAGGTCCCCAGGCTGTGCCTCCTGATGGAAGTAAATACAGGCGGTGAGCCTGGTGGGTGTCCATCCCTGAAGTGACACCTACGTCTGGGCCTAGGGTCTCTCCATCACTACCTTGGTTCACCCTGATCAAACAAGCCACATCTAAGCAGGTTCTCAACTCCTTGACTCCAGGTGATGGAGTTCACGTGGAACACCTAGCGTTGGCTTGCAGGACCATGCGGCGTGCCTGGTGTTGGCTTGCAGGACCACGTGGCACGCCTGGTGTTGGCTTGCGGGACCATGCCTCCTGATGGAAGTAAATAAAGGGAATGAGCCTGGTGGGTGTCCATCACTGAAGTGACACCTATGTCTGGGCCTAGGGTCTCTCCATTACTACCTTGGTTCAACCTGATCAAACAAGCATATCAAAACAGGTTCTGAACTCCTCGACTCCATGTGATGGATTTCACGTGGCACACCTAGCGTTGGCCTTGCAGGACCATGCAGTGCGCCTGGTGTTGGCTTGCAGGACCAAGTGGCACGCTTGGTATTGGCTTGTCGGACCACATGGCGTGCCTGGTGGTGGCTTGCGGGACCATGCGGCGCACGTAGTGTTGTCTTGTGGGACCATGCGGTGCGCCTGGTGTTGGCTTGCAGGACCACGTGGCGTGCTTGTTGTTGGCGTGTGGGACCATGTGGCGTGCCTGGTGTTGGCTTGCGGGACCTTGCGGCGCAGTGGTGTTGTCTTGTGGGACCATGCGGCGCACCTGGTGTTGGCTTGCAGGACCACATGGCGTGCTTGGTGTTGTCTTGTGGGACCATGCGCACACGTGGTGTTGTCTTGTGCGACCATGCGGCGCACCTGGTGTTGGCTCGTGAGAACATGCAGTGCAACTGGTGTTGGCCCGCTGGACCATGTGGAGCACCTGGTGTTTTCTCATGGGACCATGCAGTGCACCTGGTGTTGGCTCGCAAGTCCACTACACATCGCTGTCTGATGGACATCCTGTAAATTTAACCAAAGATTTAGGAAGTGTGTCAACCTATAGCTTTCTATAAGGATGCTTCTAAGCAGTGCTTAATTTGTGCTTGTTATTTCCGGTGCTGAGAACCAGCACTTATTTTTGAGGGCAGGGTGCTCAGTCTTCTGCCTCAAGCATTTACTGCAAGCAAAAGACACATTTGGGAAAGACGGAGGAAGAGAAAAAAGAAAAAGCGTCACGATGAGAGAAAGCAGAAAGCTGCAAGAGTGAGCTGAAGGGGCAGGGAGAGGCTGTAAATGGATTGAAGAGGTCCGAGATGGCTTCGGGATTACACTGCCTCAGTGTTCCGTGTTCACATATTTAATTGCAGCAGACGCGTGTTTAAGAGGAGGGCTTAGGGTACCGGCACCTTTTCATTTACAAATTAAGCACTGCTTCTAAGGATAGTTTAAAAGCAATCAATCAATCAGGATTTATAAAGCGCGGCTAATTACCCGCGAAGGTCTCAGAACCCTGGAGTTGCTAGCTGCTTTGCACTGTTGAGTTCAATTGAACAGCCAGGTCTTGTGTCCTTTTCTGAATTCCCGCAGCGATGAGGCGTTTTGTCATTTATCAATCAATCTAATCAAACAGGCACTTTCCCAGAGGATCGGCTCATACCCTGTTGGGGAGATGCTTACGGGGTTATAGTTCTTGCAGAATTTTGGTTCCAGACCCAGACCCTACATCAATTCTACAGACACAGCCTTTCCCTACTCCAGAACCTACATCAACGCTATGGACACAGCCTTTCCTTACTCTAGACTCTACATCAGGGCTAGAGACACAGCCTTCCCCTACACAGGACCCTACATCAACACTGGGGACACAGCCTTCCTCTACACCAGACCCTACATCAACACTGGGGACACAGCCTTTCCCTACTTCAGACCCTACATTAACACTAGATACACAGCCTTCCCCTACGCCAGACCTTACATCAACACTGGAGACACTGCCTTCCCTAAACTAGAACCTACATCAACACTGAGAACACAGCCTTCCCCTACACCAGACCCTATATCAACAATGGGGACACAGCCTTCCCTACACTAGAACCTACATCAACACTGAGAACACAGCCTTTTCCTACTCCAGACTTTACATCAACGCTATGGACAAAGCCTTCCCCTACACAAGACCCTACATTAACACTAGGGACACAGCCTTTTCCTACTCCAGACCTTACATCAACGCTGTTTATACTGACTTCCCCTACTCCAGACCCTACATCAGTGCTATGGGCACAGACTTCCCCTACTCCAGACCCTAAATCAACACTAGGGACACAGCCTTCCCTAAACCAGACTCTACATGAATGCTGGACACACAGGCCCTCATTCCAACCGCGGCGGTCAATGACCGCCGGGTTGGTGGACCGCGGGAGCACCGCCGACAAGCCGGCGGTGCTCCAATGGGCATTCCGACCGCGGCGATAAAGCCGCGGTCGGACCGGCAACACTGGCGGTCTCCCGCCAGTGTACCGCCGCCCATTGGAATCCTCCAAGGCGGCGCAGCTAGCTGCGCCGCCGAGGGGATTCCGACCCCGCCTACCGCCATCCAGTTCCCGGCGGTTCTCCCGCCGGGAACCGGATGGCGGTAGGGGGGGTCGCGGGGCCCCTGGGGGCCCCTGCAGTGCCCATGCCAATGGCATGGGCACTGCAGGGGCCCCCGTAAGCGGGCCACTAAATGTATTTCACTGTCTGATGCTCAGACAGTGAAATACGCGATGGGTGCAACTGCACCCGTCGCACAGCTTCCACTCCGCCGGCTCGATTCCGAGCCGGCTTCATCGTGGAAGCCTCTTTCCCGCTGGGCTGGCGGGCGGCCTGAAGGCGGCCGCCCGCCAGCCCAGCGGGAAAGTCAGAATTACCGCCGCGGTCTTTCGACCGCGGAACGGTATTCTGGCGGCTCCCGCCGGCCGCGCGGTGACCGCGGCGGGCGGGAGTCGGAATGACCCCCACAGTCTTTCTTACACCAGACCCTACATCAGTGCCGGAGACACAGCCTTCCCCTACATCAGACCCAACATCAACGCTGTGGACACAGTCTTCCCCACTCCAGACCCTACATCAATTCTACAGACACAGCATTTCCTTACTCTAGACCCTACATCAGCGCTAGGGACACAGCCTTCCCCTACACCGGACCCTACATCAACACGGGGGACACAGCCTTCCTCTACACCAGATCCTACATCAACACTGGGGACACAGCCTTACCCTACTTCAGACCCTATATTAACACTAGATACACAGCCTTCCCCTACACCAGACCTTATATCAACGCTGGAGACACTGCCTTCCCTAAACTAGAACCTACATCAACACTGAGAACACAGCCTTCCCCTACACCAGACCCTATATCAACAATGGGGAGACTGCCTTCCTCTACACCAGACCCTACATCAACACTGGGGACACAGACTTCCTCTACACCAGACCCTACATCAACACTGGGGACACAGCCTTTCCCTACTTCAGACCCTACATCAACACTAGGGACACAGCCTTTTCCTACTCCAGACCTTACATCAACGCTGTGGACAAAGCCTTCCCCTACACAAGACCCTACATTAACATTAGGGACACAGCCTTTTCCTACTCCAGACCTTACAACAATGCTGTTTACACTGACTTCCCCTACTCCAGACCCTACATCAGTGCTATGGGCACAGTCTTCCCCTACTCCAGACCCTAAAACAACACTAGGGACACAGCCTTCCCTAAACCAGACTCTACATGAATGCTGGAGAAACAGTTTTTCTTACACCAGACCCTACATCAGTGCCAGAGACACAGCCTTCCCCTACATCAGACCCAACATCAACGCTGTGGACACAGCCTTCCCCACTACAGACCCTACATCAATTCTACAGACACAGCCTTTCCCTACTCCAGAACCTACATCAACACTATGGACACAGCCTTTCCTTACTCTAGACTCTACATCAGGGCTAGAGACACAGCCTTCCCCTACACAGGACCCTACATCAACACTGGGGACACAGCCTTCCTCTACACCAGACCCTACATCAACACTGGGGACACAGCCTTTCCCTACTTCAGACCCTACATTAACACTAGATACACAGCCTTCCCCTACGCCAGACCTTACATCAACACTGGAGACACTGCCTTCCCTAAACTAGAACCTACATCAACACTGAGAACACAGCCTTCCCCTACACCAGACCCTATATCAACAATGGGGACACAGCCTTCCCTACACTAGAACCTACATCAACACTGAGAACACAGCCTTCCCCTACACCAGACCTTATATCAACAATGGGGATACAGCCTTCCCTATACCAGACTTTACATGAATGCTGGAGACACAGTCTTTCTTACACCAGACCCTACATCAGTACCATCAGTCAACGCTGTGGACACAGATTTCCCCCACACCAGACCCTACACCAGCACGGGTTACACAGCCTTCCCTACTCCACACCATGCATCAATGCTGGGGACACAGCCTTCCCCTACTCCAGACCCTACATCAACGCTGTGCGCACAGACTTCCCCTACTCCAGACCTCACATCAATGCTGGGGACACAGCCTTCCCCTACACCAGACCCTACATCAACGCTGTGGACACAGACTTCCCCTACTCCAGGCCCTACATCAACACTAGGGACACAGCCTTCCCTACATCAGACCATACATGAATGCTGGAGACAGTCTTCCTTACACCAGACACGACATCAGCGCCACAGACATAGCCTTCCCCTACTCCAGACCCTACATCAGCACTATGGGCACAACCTTTTCCTAAACCAGACCTTAGATCAATGCTATGGACACAGCCCTACCCTACACCAGACCCTACATCAAAACTGTGGACACAGCCTTCCCCTACTCCAGACCCTACATCAATTCTATGGACACAGCCTTCCCCTACATCAGATCCTACATCGAAGCTGTGGACACACTTCCCCTACTCCAGACCCTACATCAATGTTAGGAACACAGCCGTCCCCTACTCCAGACCCTACATCAACACTTCGAACACTCTCTTCCCCTCACCCCCTGGAGGTTGCAAGAATGCACCAGGCACCAGACACCATGTCACAGACAACTCCTACCACACAACTGACCATGCATATCAGCTGCACATGCACAAGGACATGTACACTATGGCGGGATCCACTGCTTCTCAGTGATGCCAATGCATGGACCAGGGGGCATAAAAGGTGCCACGTTTGATGAGTACCTACTCCTTCCTGTGCTTCCACCTCCAGTGGCTGCACCTTCCAGGATTCATCCTGCATGATTCCATGACCCAGAGCCTTAAAACAGATGTTATATATCTGGCAAAGTTGTAAGGAAAGCACACAACAGCCAGCCTTACTGCCAGCTTCAAGGCACTTCAAGAGGAATGTGCCCACTCAGCATACTGACTGGCACTTCAGCGGCTTGAGGGCATCCTGTGACAAAATCCACTCACGTTTGAATGTGTGTATGATCGTATATTGGTGAATATGTGCTATTAGGTCAAATGTGGGTCAACAACCCAACTGAGAGTGTCTCTACTCATAAACGCAGATCCAGACATTTACTACTACAGTACAAAGGTCACACTCTATGTTATTACCATAGTGCAGCAGAAGTGACCTGAGAAAAGCTGTTTTTGCTGCCCCACAGGTGGGGCCCAATGCTCTGGGTGCACCCTATTCAATGCAACCCCTTATAAAGATTTTCAGTCTCTCAAGAAGCTCTAACCAAGCTCAAAGCAGACTGGGATGCTGCTAAAGCCCACCTTGGTGATTTACCATGATCTCCTGTGACTTTGGTTCTTGGCCAGAACTGCATAGTCTGACACCCTGGGTCTGATAGTCTGCATAGTCTGACACCCCAGCGTTGATGTTGGGTCTGATGTAGGGGAAGGCTGTGTCTCTGGCACTGATGTAGGGTCTGGTGTAAGAAAAACTGTGTCTCCAGCATTCATGTAGAGTCTGGTTTAGGGAAGGCTGTGTCCCTAGTGTTGTTTTAGGGTCTGGAGTAGGGGAAGACTGTGCCCATAGCACTGATGTAGGGTCTGGAGTAGGGGAAGTCAGTGTAAACAGCATTGATGTAAGGTCTGGAGTAGGAAAAGGCTGTGTCCCTAATGTTAATGTAGGGTCTTGTGTAGGGGAAGGCTTTGTCCACAGCGTTGATGTAAGGTCTGGAGTAGGAAAAGGCTGTGTCCCTAGTGTTGATGTAGGGTCTGAAGTAGGGAAAGGCTGTGTCCCCAGTGTTGATGTAGGGTCTGGTGTAGAGGAAGGCTGTGTCCCCAGTGTTGATGTAGGGTCTGGTGTAGAGGAAGGCAGTCTCCCCATTGTTGATATAGGGTCTGGTGTAGGGGAAGGCTGTGTATCTAATGTTAATATAGGGTCTGAAGTAGGGAAAGGCTGTGTCCCCAGTGTTGATGTAGGATCTGGTGTAGAGGAAGGCTGTGTCCCCGTGTTGATGTAGGGACCGGTGTAGGGGAAGGCTGTGTCCCTAGCGCTGATGTAGGGTCTAGAGTAAGGAAATGCTGTGTCTGTACAATGGATGTAGGGTCTGGAGTGGGGAAGACTGTGTCCACAGCGTTGATGTTGGGTCTGATGTAGGGGAAGGCTGTGTCTCCGGCACTGATGTAGGGTCTGGTGTAAGAAAGACTGTGTCTCGAGCATTCATGTAGAGTCTGGTTTAGGGAAGGCTGTGTCCCTAGTGTTGATTTAGGGTCTGGAGTAGGGGAAGTCTGTGCCCATAGCGCTGATGTAGGGTCTGGAGTAGGGGAAGTCAGTGTAAACAGCGTTGATGTAAGGTCTGGAGTAGGAAAAGGCTGTGTCCCTAGTGTTAATGTAGGGTCTTGTGTAGGGGAAGGCTTTGTCCATAGCGTTGATGTAAAGTCTGGAGTAGGAAAAGGCTGTGTCCCAAGTGTTGATGTAGGGTCTGGAGTAGGGGAAGGCTGTGCCCATAGCGCTGATGTAGGGTCTGGAGTAGGGGAAGGCTGTTTCTCCGGTGCTGATTTTGTGTCTGGTGTAAAGAAGACTGCCTCCAGCATTCATGTAGGGTCTGATGTAGGGTAGCCTATGTCCCTAGTATTGATGTAGGGTCTGGAGTAGGGAAAATCTGTGTCCACAGCGTTGATGTAGGGTCTGGTGTAGGAGAAGGCTGTGTCCCCAGCATTGATGTGAGGTCTGGAGTAAGGGGAAGTCTGTGCCCAGAGCATTGAAGTAGGGTCTGGAGTAGGGGAAGGCTGTGTCCCCAGCATTGATGTAGGGTCTGGAGTAGGGAAGGCTGTGTTCCCCGCGTTGGTGTAGGGTCTGGTGTGGGGGAAGTCTGTGTCCACAGCATTGATGTAGGGTCTGGTGTAGGTGAAGGCTGTGTTCTCAGTGTTGATGTAGGTTCTAGAATAGGGAAGGCAGTGTCTCCAGCGTTGATGTAAAGTCTGGTGTAGGGGAAGGCTGTGTCTCCAGTGTTAATGTAGGGTCTGAAGTAGGGAAAGGCTGTGTCCCCAGTGTTGATGTAGGGTCTGGTTTAGAGGAAGGCTGTGTCCCCAGTGTTGATGTAAGGTCCGGTGTAGGGGAAGGCTATGTCCATAGTGTTGATGTAGGTTCTGGAGTAGGGAAAGGCTGTGTCTGTAAAATTTATGTAGGGTCTGGAGTAGGGGAAGGCTGTGTCCACAGAGTTGATGTTGGGTCTGATGTAGGCGAAGGCTGTGCCTGCGGTACTGATGTAGGGTCTGGTGTAAGAAAGACTGTGTCTCCAGCATTCATGTAGAGTCTGGTGTAGGGAAGGCTGTGCCGCTAGTGTTGATGTAGGGTCTGGAGTAGGGGAAGTCTGTGTCAACAACGTTGATTTGGGGCTGTTGTAGGGGAAGGCTGTGTCCCCAGCTTTGATGTAAGGTCTGGAGTAGGCTGTCTTCAGCATTGATATAAGGTCTGGCATAGGGGAAGGCTGTGTCATCAGTGTTGATGTAGGGTCTTCTGTAAGTGAAGACTGTGTCACCAGTGTTGATGTTGGATCTGGTGTAGGGGAAAGCTGCGTCCCCAGTGTTGATGTCGGGTCTGGTGTAGGGGAAGCCTGTTTCCACAGAATTGATGTGGGGTCTGGAGTAGGGGAACGCTGTGTCCCCAGTGTTGATGTCGGGTCTGGAGTAGGAAAAGGCTATGTCCCCAGCGTTGATGTTGGATCTGGTGTAGGGAAAGCCTGTGTCCACAGCTTTGATGTAGGGTCTGGAGTAGAGTAAGCCTGTGTCTCCTGCACTAATGTAGGGTCTGGAGTAGGGAAAGGCTGTGTCCTCAGTGTTGATGTGAGGTCTGGTGTAGGGGAGGGCTATGTCCCCAGCATTGATGTAGGGTGTGGAGTAGGCGAAGGCTGTGTCCCTAGCATTGATGTAGGGTCTGGAGTAGGGGAAGGCTGTGCCCCAGCATTGATGTAAGGTCTGGAATAGAGGAAGGCTGTGTCCATAGCGTTGATGTAGGATCTGGAGTAGGCAAAGACTGTGTCCCCAGTGTTGATGTAGGGTCTGGTGTTGGGAAAGGCTGTGTCCCTAGCATTGATGAAGGGTCTGGAGTAGGGAAAGGCTGTGTCCCCAACATTGATGTAGGGTCTGGAGTAGGGGAAGGATGTGTCCCCAGCATCAATGTAGGGTCTGGAGTAGGGGAAGGCTGTGTCCCCAGCATCGATGTAGGGTCTGGAGTAGCGGAAGGCTGTGTCCCCAGTGTTGATGTAGGATCTGGTGTAGCGGAAGGCTGTGTCCCCAGCATCGATGTAGGGTCTGGAGTAGGGGAAGGCTCTGTCCTCAGCACTGATGTAGGGTCTGGTGTAGGGGAAGGCTGTGTCCCCAGCATCGATGTAGGGTCTGGAGTAGGGGAAGGCTCTGTCCTCAGCACTGATGTAGGGTCTGGTGTAGGGGAAGGCTGTTTCCCCAGTATTGTCAATATATACCAGGGCACACCAAACATAGTCCAGCACTGTTCATCCAAGTGGAAGAATAAAATCTAGATAGGTGTATAAGCAGTCTAGAGCAATGGGAATCCGTAAGATCAGGCCGGCAATATCGGTGGTTGGTTCAAAGAGTACATCTGAGAGAAACGGCCATGATACGCCTCGTTGTCAGAGTCACTGTGCTGTAACGCGCTGGTCAGTCGTATCAGATGGCTTATACACCGATCTAGATTTCAACTGTGGGCACGCATATCGCCCATTACTATTGGACGTCATCTTTGAAACCTAAATGTATTGGCCTTGATAAAGTCAATGTGACGAAACACGTGTCAGCTGTAGCTGTATATTGGACTTACCATTTCGTGACAAGAATAAGCTTATCATCATTAATTACGTGGCTCGGGACTCAGATTTTATTCTTCCACTTGGATGAACAGTGCTGGACTACATGTGGTGTGCCCTGGTATATATTGACAATTTTCATTTCTAATTGGCCTTCCAGTCAGCAATTTTGACACCCATGGTGGTCGGGTGTTACACCAGGCTGGCACCCACAGCGTAAATCTCCACAGAAACTTTGGATCCTTCCCAGAACGATATATACATATTGGATTGCAGTAACCACCTTTGTTGTTGTATTGTGTGTTTCCCCCGTATTGTTGTGGGGTCACGGGCAGGGAAATGCTGTGTCCCTCGCATTGATGTAGGGTCTGGGGTAAGAAAGGCTCTGTCCTCAGCATTGATGTAGGGTCTGGAGCAGTGTAAGGCTGTGTCCCTAGTGTTAATGTAGGGTCTGAAGTAGGGAAGGCTGTGTCATCAGTGCTGATGTAGGGTCTGGGGTAAGAAAGGCTCTGTCCACAGCGTTGATGTAGGGTCTGGAGTAGGGAAGGCTGTATCCCCAGTGTTGATGTAGGGTCTGGAGTAGGGAAGGCTGTGTCCCCAGCGTTGATGTAGGGTCTGAAGCAGAGGAAGGCTGTTTCCTCAGTGCTGATGTAGGGTCTGGAGTAGGTGAAGGCTCTGTCCCCAGCGTTGATGTAGGGTCTGGTGTAAGGAAGGCTGTGTCCCCAGCGTTGATGTAGGGTCTGGAGTAGGTAAGGCTGTTTCCACAGCATCGATGTAGGGTCTGGAGTAGGTGAAGGCTCTGTCCCCAGCATTGACGTAGGGTCTGGTGTGAGGAAGGCTGTGTCCCCAGCGTTGATGTAGGGTCTGAAGCAGAGGAAGGCTGTTTCCTCAGTGCTGATGTAGGGTCTGGAGTAGGGGAAGGCTCTGTCCCCAGCGTTGATGTAGGGTCTGGAGTAGGTGAAGGCTGTGTCCCCAGCGTTGATGTAGGGTCTGAAGCAGAGGAAGGCTGTTTCCTCAGTGCTGATGTAGTGTCTGGAGTAGGGGAAGGCTCTGTCCCCAGCGTTGATGTAGGGTCTGGTGTAGGGAAGGCTGTGTCACCAGTGTTGATGTAGGGTCTGAAGCAGAGGAAGGCTGTTTCCTCAGTGCTGATGTAGGGTCTGGAGTAGGTGAAGGCTGTGTCCCCAGCATTGACGTAGGGTCTGGTGTAAGGAAGGCTGTGTCCCCAGCGTTGATGTAGGGTCTGGAGTAGGGGAAGGCTGTTTCCTCAGTGCTGATGTAGGGTCTGGAGTGGGTGAAGGCTGTGTCCCCAGCATTGACGTAGGGTCTGGTGTAAGGAAGGCTGTGTCCCCAGCATTGACGTAGGGTCTGGTGTAAGGAAGGCTGTGTCCCCAGCGTTGATGTAGGGTCTGGAGTAGGGAAGGCTGTGTCCCCAGCGTTGATGTAGGGTCTGGAGTAGGGAATGCTGTGTCCACAGCATTGATGTAGGGTCTGGAGTAGGGAAGGCTGTGTCCCCAGCATTGACGTAGGGTCTGGTGTAAGGAAGGCTGTGTCCCCAGCGTTGATGTAGGGTCTGGAGTAGGGGAAGGCTCTGTCCCCAGCGTTGATGTAGGGTCTGGAGTAGGAGAAGTTCATGTGAGTGTCTCCTCATGTGGAAAGTGGATGCGGCGGGGGCATCACAAAGCGGGGGGCGTCTGATACCCTCCAGGCGCCCAGGATGTGGTGATACACCACACTGAACCACACCAGCAGCTGACACACCTAAAAGAACACAAAGTGACAAACCTGCACACCACCACAGTGACCGAGGAGACAGATGTAATCACTACAACACTTTATTTATGCAGGTACTAGGAAGGGGGGGTCCAAAGAAGAAGGGTTCTGATTCTAGCGAGAGACGAGTACTGATGCAGGTACAGGGCAGAGGTACCAGTACAGGAGGGAGGCCGGTACTGATGCAGGAGAGGAGTCGGTACAGGAGAGAGGTTGGTACTGATGCAGGTGAGGAGCCGGTACAGGAGGGAGGTCGGTACTGATGCAGGTGAGGAGGAGCCGGGACAGGAGGTAGGTCGGTACTGATGCAGGTGAGGAGGAGCTGGTACAGGGGAGAGGTCGGTACTGATGCAGGTAAGGAGGAGTCGGTACAGGAGAGAGGTCGGTACTGATGCAGGTGAGGAGCCGGTACAGGAGAGAGGTCACTACTGATGCAGATGAGGAGCCGGTACAGGAGAGAGGTCGGTACTGATGCAGTTGAGGAGGAGTCGGTACAGGAGAGAGGTCGGTACTGATGCAGGTAAGGAGCCGGTACAGGAGAGAGGTCGGTACTGATGCAGGTGAGGAGGAGCCGGTACAGGAGAGAGGTTGGTACTGATGCAGGTGAGGAGTAGGTACAAGAGGGAGGTCGGTACTGATGCAGGTGAGGAGGAGCCGGTACAGGAGAGAGGTCGGTACTGATGCAGGTGAGGAGCCGGTACAGGAGGGAGGTCGGTACTGATGCAGGTGAGGAGGAGTCGGGACAGGAGAGAGGTCGGTACTGATGCAGGTGAGGAGCCGGTACAGGAGAGAGGTTGGTACTGATGCAGGTGAGGAGGAGTCGGTACAGGGGAGAGGTCGGTACTGATGCAGGTGAGGAGGAGCTGGTACAGGAGGGAGGTCGGTACTGATGCAGGTGAGGAGGAGTCGGTACAGGAGAGAGGTCAGTACTGATGCAGGTGAGGAGCCGGTACAGGAGGGAGGTTGGTACTGATGCAGGTGAGGAGGAGCTGGTACAGGAGAGAGGTCGGTACTGATGTAGGTGAGGAGCCGGTACAGGAGGGAGGTAGGTACTGATGCAGGTGAGGAGGAGTCGGTACAGGGGAGAGGGCGGTACTGATGCAGGTGAGGAGGAGCCGGTACAGGAGAGAGGTCGGTACTGATGCAGGTGAGGAGCCGGTACAGGAGAGAGGTCGGTACTGATGCAGGTGAGGAGCCGGTACAGGAGAGAGGTCGGTACTCATGCCGTTGAGGAGCCAGTACAGGAGAGAGGTTGGTACTGATGGAGGTGAGGAGTCGGTACAGGAGAGAGGTCGGTACTGATGCAGGTGAGGAGGAGCCGGTACAGGAGAGAGGTTCGTACTGATGCAGGTGAGGAGCTGGTACAGGAGAGAGGTCGGTACTGATGCAGATGAGGAGCCGGTACAGGAGAGAGGTCAGTACTGATGCAGATGAGGAGCCGGTACAGGAGAGAGGTCGGTACTGGTACAGGAGAGAGGTCGGTACTGATGCAGATGAGGAGCCGGTACAGGAGAGAGGTCAGTACTGATGCTGATGAGGAGCCGGTACAGGAGAGAGGTCGGTACTGATGCAGGAGAGGAGGAGCCAGTACAGGAGGGAGGCCGGTACTGATGCAGGTGAGGAGGAGCTGGTACAGGAGAGAGGTTGGTACTGATGCAGGTGAGGAGCCGGTACAGGGGAGAGGTTGGTACTGATGCAGGTGAGGAGCCGGTACAGGGGAGAGGTTGGTACTGATGCAGGTGAGGAGCCGGTACAGAGAGAGGTCGGTACTGATGCAGGTGAGGAGTCGGTACAGGAGAGAGGTCGGTACTGATGCAGGTGAGGAGGAGCTGGTACAGGAGAGAGGTTGGTACTGATGCAGGTGAGGAGCCGGTACAGGAGAGAGGTCGGTACTGATGCAGGTGAGGAGCGGGTACAGGAGAGAGGTTGGTACTGATGCAGGTGAGGAGCCGGTACAGGGGACAGGTTGGTACTGATGCAGGTGAGGAGGAGCTGGTACAGGAGAGAGGTCGGTACTGATGCAGGTGAGGAGCCGGTACAGGAGAGAGGTCGGTACTGATGCAGGTGAGGAGCCGGTACAGGGGAGAGGTTGGTACTGATGCAGGTGAGGAGCCGGTACAGGGGAGAGCTTGGTACTGATGCAGGTGAGGAGGAGCTGGTACAGGAGAGAGGTCGGTACTGATGCAGGTGAGGAGCCGGTACAGGAGAGAGGTCGGTACTGATGCAGGTGAGGAGCCGGTACAGGGGAGAGGTTGGTACTGATGCAGGTGAGGAGGAGCTGGTACAGGAGAGAGGTCGGTACTGATGCAGGTGAGGAGCCGGTACAGGAGGGAGGTCGGTACTGATGCAGGTGAGGAGCCGGTACAGGAGGGAGGTCGGTACTGATGCAGTTGAGGAGGAGCCGGTACAGGAGAGAGGTCGGTACTGATGCAGGTGAGGAGCCGGTACAGGAGAGAGGGCGGTACTGATGCAGGTGAGGAGGAGCCGGAACAGGAGAGAGGTCGGTACTGATGCAGGTGAGGAGCCGGTACAGGAGAGAGGGCAGTACTGATGCAGGTGAGGAGGAGTCGGTACAGGAGAGAGGTCGGTACTAATGCAGGTGAGGAGCCGGTACAGGAGAGAGGTCGGTACTGATGCAGGTGAGGAGGAGCCAGTACAGGAGAGAGGTCGGTACTGATGCAGATGAGGAGCCGGTACAGGAGAGAGATCGGTACTGATGCAGATGAGGAGCCGGTACAGGGGAGAGGTCGGTACTGATGCAGGAGAGGAGGAGCCGGTACAGGAGGGAGGCCGGTACTGATGCAGGTGAGGAGCCGGTACAGGAGAGAGATCGGTACTGATGCAGGTGAGGAGGAGCCGGTACAGGAGAGAGGTCGGTACTGATGCAGGTGAGGAGCGGGTACAGGAGAGAGGTCGGTACTGATGCAGGTGAGGAGGAGCGGGTCACAGGAGAGAGGTCGGTACTGATGCAGGTGAGGAGCCGGTACAGGGGAGAGGTTGGTACTGATGCAGGTGAGGAGCCGGTACAAGAGAGAGGTCGGTACTGATGCAGGTGAGGAGCCGGTACAGGGGAGAGGTTGGTACTGATGCAGGTGAGGAGCCGGTACAGGAGAGAGGTTGGTACTGATGCAAGTGAGGAGCCGGTACAGGGGAGAGGTTGGTACTGATGCAGGTGAGGAGCCGGTACAGGAGAGAGGTCGGTACTGATGCAGGTGAGGAGCCGGTACAGGGGAGAGGTTGGTACTGATGCAGGTGAGGAGCCGGTACAGGGGAGAGGTTGGTACTGATGCAGGTGAGGAGCCGGTACAGGAGAGAGGTCGGTACTGATGCAGGTGAGGAGCCGGTACAGGGGAGAGGTTGGTACTGATGCAGGTGAGGAGCCGGTACAGGAGAGAGGTCGGTACTGATGCAGGTGAGGAGCCGGTACAGGGGAGAGGTTGGTACTGATGCAGGTGAGGAGCCGGTACAGGAGAGAGGTCGGTACTGATGCAGGTGAGGAGCCGGTACAGGGGAGAGGTCGGTACTGATGCAGGTGAGGAGGAGCTGGTACAGGAGAGAGGTTGGTACTGATGCAGGTCAGGAGCCGGTACAGGAGAGAGGTCGGTACTGATGCAGGTGAGGAGCGGGTACAGGAGAGAGGTTGGTACTGATGCAGGTGAGGAGCCGGTACAGGGGAGAGGTTGGTACTGATGCAGGTGAGGAGGAGCTGGTACAGGAGAGAGGTCGGTACTGTTGCAGGTGAGGAGCCGGTACAGGAGAGAGGTCGGTACTGATGCAGGTGAGGAGCCGGTACAGGGGAGAGGTTGGTACTGATGCAGGTGAGGAGCCGGTACAGGGGAGAGCTTGGTACTGATGCAGGTGAGGAGGAGCTGGTACAGGAGAGAGGTCGGTACTGATGCAGGTGAGGAGCCGGTACATGGGAGAGGTTGGTACTGATGCAGGTGAGGAGGAGCTGGTACAGGAGAGAGGTCGGTACTGATGCAGGTGAGGAGCCGGTACAGGAGGGAGGTCGGTACTGATGCAGGTGAGGAGCCGGTACAGGAGGGATGTCGGTACTGATGCAGTTGAGGAGGAGCCGGTACAGGAGAGAGGTCGGTACTGATGCAGGTGAGGAGCCGGTACAGGAGAGAGGGCGGTACTGATGCAGGTGAGGAGGAGCCGGTACAGGAGAGAGGTCGGTACTGATGCAGGTGAGGAGCCGGTACAGGAGAGAGGGCAGTACTGATGCAGGTGAGGAGGAGTCGGTACAGGAGAGAGGTCGGTACTGATGCAGGTGAGGAGCCGGTACAGGAGAGAGGTCGGTACTGATGCAGGTGAGGAGGAGCCAGTACAGGAGAGAGGTCGGTACTGATGCAGATGAGGAGCCGGTACAGGAGAGAGATCGGCACTGATGCAGATGAGGAGCCGGTACAGGGGAGAGGTCGGTACTGATGCAGGAGAGGAGGAGCCGGTACAGGAGGGAGGCCGGTACTGATGCAGGTGAGGAGCCGGTACAGGAGAGAGATCGGTACTGATGCAGGTGAGGAGGAGCCGGTACAGGAGAGAGGTCGGTACTGATGCAGGTGAGGAGCGGGTACAGGAGAGAGGTCGGTACTGATGCAGGTGAGGAGGAGCAGGTCACAGGAGAGAGGTCGGTACTGATGCAGGTGAGGAGCCGGTACAGGGGAGAGGTTGGTACTGATGCAGGTGAGGAGCAGGTACAGGAGAGAGGTCGGTACTGATGCAGGTGAGGAGCCGGTACAGGGGAGAGGTTGGTACTGATGCAGGTGAGGAGCCGGTACAGGAGAGAGGTTGGTACTGATGCAGGTGAGGAGCCGGTACAGGGGAGAGGTTGGTACTGATGCAGGTGAGGAGCCGGTACAGGAGAGAGGTCGGTACTGATGCAGGTGAGGAGCCGGTACAGGGGAGAGGTCGGTACTGATGCAGGTGAGGAGCCGGTACAGGGGAGAGGTTGGTACTGATGCAGGTGAGGAGCCGGTACAGGAGAGAGGTCGGTACTGATGCAGGTGAGGAGCCGGTACAGGGGAGAGGTTGGTACTGATGCAGGTGAGGAGCCGGTACAGGAGAGAGGTCGGTACTGATGCAGGTGAGGAGCCGGTACAGGGGAGAGGTCGGTACTGATGCAGGTGAGGAGCCGGTACAGGGGAGAGGTTGGTACTGATGCAGGTGAGGAGCCGGTACAGGAGAGAGGTCGGTACTGATGCAGGTGAGGAGCCGGTACAGGGGAGAGGTTGGTACTGATACAGGTGAGGAGCCGGTACAGGGGAGAGGTTGGTACTGATGCAGGTGAGGAGCCGGTACAGGGGAGAGGTTGGTAGTGATGCAGATGAGGAGCCGGTACAGGAGAGAGGTCGGTACTGATGCAGGTGAGGAGCCGGTACAGGGGAGAGGTTGGTACTGATGCAGGTGAGGAGCCGGTACAGGGGAGAGGTTGGTACTGATGCAGGTGAGGAGGAGCTGGTACAGGAGAGAGGTCGGTACTGATGCAGGTGAGGAGCCGGTACAGGGGAGAGGTTGGTACTGATGCAGGAGAGGAGTCGGTACAGGAGGGAGGTCGGTACTGATGCAGGAGAGGAGCCAGTACAAGAGAGAGGTCAGTACTGATGCAGGTGAGGAGGAGCGGGTCACATGAGAGAGGTCGGTACTGATGCAGGAGAGGAGCCAGTACAAGAGAGAGGTCAGTACTGATGCAGGTGAGGTGGAGCCGGTACAGGAGGGAGGTCGGTACTGATGCAGGTGAGGAGCCGGTACAGGGGAGAGGTTGGTACTGATGCAGGTGAGGAGGAGCTGGTACAGGAGGGAGGTCGGTACTGATGCAGGAGAGGAGCCAGTACAAGAGAGAGGTCAGTACTGATGCAGGTGAGGTGGAGCCGGTACAGGAGGGAGGTCGGTACTGATGCAGGCGAGGAGCCAGTACAAGAGAGAGGTCAGTACTGATGCAGGTGAGGAGGAGCGGGTCACAGGAGAGAGGTCGGTACTGATGCAGGAGAGGAGCCAGTACAAGAGAGAGGTCAGTACTGATGCAGGTGAGGTGGAGCCGGTACAGGAGGGAGGTCGGTACTGATGCAGGTGAGGAGCCGGTACAGGGGAGAGGTTGGTACTGATGCAGGTGAGGAGCTGGTACAGGAAGGAGGTCGGTACTGATGCAGGAGAGGAGCCAGTACAAGAGAGAGGTCAGTACTGATGCAGGTGAGGTGGAGCCGGTACAGGAGGGAGGTCGGTACTGATGCAGGTGAGGATCCGGTACAGGGGAGAGGTTGGTACTGATGCAGGTGAGGAGGAGCTGGAACAGGAGGGAGGTCGGTACTGATGCAGGAGAGGAGCCAGTACAAGAGAGAGGTCAGTACTGATGCAGGTGAGGTGGAGCCGGTACAGGAGGGAGGTCGGTACTGATGCAGGTGAGGAGCCGGTACAGGGGAGAGGTTGGTACTGATGCAGGTGAGGAGCCGGTACAGGGGAGAGGTTGGTACTGATGCAGGTGAGGAGGAGCTGGTACAGGAGGGAGGTCGGTACTGATGCAGGAGAGGAGCCAGTACAAGAGAGAGGTCAGTACTGTTTGAGGTGAGGTGGAGCCGGTACAGGAGGGAGGTCGGTACTGATGCAGGTGAGGAGCCGGTACAGGGGAGAGGTTGGTACTGATGCAGGTGAGGAGCCGGTACAGGGGAGAGGTTTGTACTGATGCAGGTGAGGAGCCGGTACAGGGGAGAGGTCGGTACTGATGCAGGTGAGGAGCTGGTACAGGGGAGAGGTTGGTACTGATGCAGGTGAGGAGGAGCTGGTACAGGAGGGAGGTCGGTACTGATGCAGGAGAGGAGCCAGTACAAGAGAGAGGTCAGTACTGATGCAGGTGAGGTGGAGCCGGTACAGGAGGGAGGTCGGTACTGATGCAGGCGAGGAGCCAGTACAAGAGAGAGGTCAGTACTGATGCAGGTGAGGAGGAGCGGGTCACAGGAGAGAGGTCGGTACTGATGCAGGAGAGGAGCCAGTACAAGAGAGAGGTCAGTACTGATGCAGGTGAGGTGGAGCCGGTACAGGAGGGAGGTCGGTACTGATGCAGGTGAGGAGCCGGTACAGGGGAGAGGTTGGTACTGATGCAGGTGAGGAGGAGCCAGTACAGGAGAGAGGTCGGTACTGATGCAGGTGAGGTGGAGCCGGTACAGGAGGGAGGTCGGTACTGATGCAGGTGAGGAGCCGGTACAGGAGGGAGGTCGGTACTGATGCAGGTGAGGAGCCGGTACAGGAGAGAGGTCGGTACTGATGCAGGTGAGGAGCCGGTACAGGGGAGAGGTTGGTACTGATGCAGGTGAGGAGCCGGTACAGGGGAGAGGTTGGTACTGATGCAGGTGAGGAGGAGCTGGTACAGGAGGGAGGTCGGTACTGATGCAGGAGAGGAGCCAGTACAAGAGAGAGGTCAGTACTGATGCAGGTGAGGTGGAGCCGGTACAGGAGGGAGGTCGGTACCGATGCAGGCGAGGAGGCAATACACCAGGGTGCCACTGATTGAAGCGCGGGACAGGTGCCAGTCCAGATGTGAAGCAGATGACAGACTTTTCAATAATATCCTCATGCTGTAGGCACTGCAAGAAAAAGAAGCACATTGAAGCCAAGCTGAGGAGACCGCAGCACCCTCAGTAACCCTCAGCTCGGCCTGGTCTGGCATCTCAAGCCCTGAACTTATGCCTTCCCAGTACCAGGTGACATAATCCACCCCTGGGAGAGGTGATCCACCCCTGGGAGAGGTGATCCACCCCTGGAGAGGAGAGGTGACCCCCCACTGGAGAGGTGACCCACCTCTGAGAGAGGAGAGGCTACCCACCCCTGGGAGAGGAGAGGTGATCCACCCTTGGAGAGGAGAGGTGACCCACCCCTGGGAGAGGTGATCCACCCCTGATAGAAGTGACCTACCCATGGAGGGGTGACCCACCCCTAGGAGAGGTAACCCACTCATGGAGAGGTGCCATACCCCTGGGAGAAGTGACCCACCCGTGGAGATGTGACACAACCCTGGAGAGGTGACCCACCCATTGGAGGGGTGACCCACCCATGGGATAGGTGATCCACCCCTGGAGAGGAGAGGTGACCCCCCACTGGAGAGGTGATCCACCCCTGGAGAGGAGAGGTGACCCCCCACTGGAGAGGTGATTCACCCCAGAGAGAGGTGACCCACCACTGGAGAGGTGATCCACCCCAGAGAGAGGTGACCCACCACTGGAGAGGTGACCCACCTCTGAGAGAGGAGAGGTGATCCACCCTTGGAGAGGAGAGGTGATCCACCCCTGGAGAGGAGAGGTGACCCCCCACTGGAGAGGTGATTCACCCCAGAGAGAGGTGACCCACCACTGGAGAGGTGACCCACCACTGGAGAGGAGAGGTGACCCACCCCTGGGAGAGGTGATCCACCCCTGGAGAGGTAATCCACCCCTGATAGAAGTGACCTACCCATGGAGGGGTGACCCACCCCTAGGAGAGGTAACCCACTCATGGAGAGGTGCCATACCCCTGGGAGAAGTGACCCACCCGTGGAGATGTGACACAACCCTGGAGAGGTGACCCACCCATTGGAGGGGTGACCCACCCATGGGATAGGTGATCCACCCCTGGCGATGAGAGGTGACCCACACCTTGAAGAGGTGACCCACCCCAGAGAGAGGTGACCCACCTCAGGAGCAGTCCATGAGAGAGGTGAACATTACGACAGGGCTGACGTGTGTGTCAGCGAGAGCGTGGGTAGCTAAGGCATGGCTTTGTAAATACCATTCAAGGTTTTGCATCGCCCAGGCGCCACTGTGCACTGCGCAAGGGTGACACAAACCCATGATAAATAAGGGCCTTGGGACCTGATATAAGGACAGTGGCGGAGCACCTGGTGCACCCAGTGCAGCGCCACTGTCCTTATTCCCCTTAGCACACCCTAACACCACCATGTGTGCGCTGTATCTAAGATATGGCGCACCATGGCGGTAGTTAGGAAACTACCGTCAAAGATTTCGATGCTAGTTTGGAACTTTGCAGGATTAGCGTCAAAAATGTTGACGCTAATCCTGCAAAGCCCATTGAGGCCCATTTCAGCCTCCTTTTTAACGCCTGCTCTGAGCAGGTGTTAAATGTGCAGAAAAAAATGACGCAAAGAAATCTCTTCGATTTCTTTGCGCCATTTGTTGGCCCCCTATAGGGGGAGCGCACCCTTTCCATACTTTGGCCCTCCTTACGAACATGGTGGGTTGGCCCGCCATGCCGGCATTGGCGGCTGAATCCACCAGCCGGCATGGCGGGTCAACCCGCCACATAATAAACACGGTGAAGGCCGCCATCGGCAGCCCTCACTCACCGCCAGGCTTCCTCCATCAGGTAGCCTAGCGGTGAGTGGAAACACTATCCGCCAGGGTAGCTGCGCTACCCTTCGGATAATGTTTCCATTTCCGCCAGTCTTTCCCTGGCGGGTTCACCTGCCAGGAAAAGGCTAGCGGAGGGGGTGCCCCGGGGCACCCCTGGGGGCCCCTGCACTGCCCATGCATTTTGGGCAGTGCCCTTCGCGCAGGTCACTGCCCGATTTTTGGGCAGTGATCTGCGCAACGGGTGCAGCCGCACCTGCCGCACAGAGGCATTGACGGCGGCTCCATGTGGAGCCTTCGGCAATGTCCCGGCCGGGCCTTTCTGTGAGCCGGTTCATTATTTGGCCCGCGGGGTTCCGGGGTCGCTGGCGGTCAGTGTTTTGACCGCCAGCATGAACACGGCGGTTGTTACCATTGTGTTCATAATTACTGCCTTTATGCCTGCTGCAGGCATGATGTAGCGCAAAGGGTTACAAAGTGGCGCAATGCATGCATTGTGCCACATTGTAAATTTGGCGCAGCGATTATGGCCTTGTTGGGCCACATTGCGTAAATAATTACACTAATGTGGCTCAAGGAAAAAAAATATACCTACCCAGATTTATCTTCGTATGGGTCCCCATCTGTGGGTGACCTTCTGGTGTGGGTGTGGGTGTTCCTGGGACAGGGAAGGGCACCTGTGGGCAATTTCCATGGTCTCTGACCATGGAAATCTGCCTACAGGTCCCCTAACGCCTGCCCAAACCCAGGCGTTAAATAATAGCAGTAAGCAGGCTTACCACCATAATTTAAGGCCCTCCTCCTCCCGTGTGTGATTTTTGCACTGGAGGATAAATAAGGCGCTAGGACCTTTGAGGCGTTTTTTTGCCTGGGAACACCTACCTTGCATCTCAATGACGCAAGGTAGTTTTCCGCAGGCAAAAAAATTCGTTAACTCCAAAATTTTGGCGCTAGACATGTCTAGCGCCAAAATATAAATATGGAGTTAAGTTTGTGCCAGATTTGCGTAAAAAATGACGCAAATCCGGCGCAAACAGAGAATAAATATGGGCCTAGGAAAGATGTCATAACCCAGGAGTCGTGCTCTCCAAAGTCTTTAACTGCCTATCTGCCTGGCCACCTCTGGGACCCATAGGACGCAGGAATTACTGGGCAATTCTTGGAACAAGCTTTGTTTGTTGCCCATCAACCCTGAATAACAAGATGAGACTGCGAGTTTACTGTATGCCAGTTACCTGTGATTCTCAGTGAGTAGCAAAGGAGAGCATTTAAAGATTACTTCTGCTCTGGGGAAGTTTATTAGATACTAGTTAACACTTGAATGGTGCACAAAAAGTATAATCTCATTTTTATATAAATGGTAAGACTTTAACTCTAAAAAAAGTTTTAATACACTGCAGCTCGCATTTGGATTAATAGATTTGTGCTCTAAAATTACCTGAAAGATCTGCTCAGGTAAAAAAATCTACCTAAAATGCCACTTGCATTAAAAAATTACTAGAAGAGGACATCTTGGGTTTGAATTTTTCCCCAAAATTACGTAATGTGGCATAATGGCATACTCTCAGTGATGTGTAAATTGTGTTATGCAACATTATCAAATTTACGCCAATTACGCCAGCGTAATTAACATTTTGTCCAAGTCTAAAGGCAGCACTCTGGTCTCATGGCGAGGAACAGCCCCCTGGGCCAGCTGCAGAGCACATCTGCTGAGGTATCTCTCTCCTGGAGGAGGGTGTATGAGACCCTCAGCTTCTCTCGCCGACGGGTGTGACTCCTCTAGCGTCAGAGATGTCGCTGTCAGGTTCGGATCAGCCACAGTAACACTCCATGATACTCACTGCACACTCAGACTGCTGGTCTGATGAGGCAGGGCTCTGCTCTCTGGCTGCTCTAGCTGCTTCTCTTCTCCAGTTCACAATGCAGGCCTTTGTAGGTCATCTTGGCATGTTCCTGGCTTGTTGGAGGGCTGGCAATCCTCCTGCCCCAGGTACAGTCATTCCTGTGGCTGCTCAGAGAGTGTCCAGTGATAGCAAAAGTTAAACACATGTTACTTGCTCACAAGGGCATCAGAACAAAGTTTATTTTTGCCTCATGGTAATGGACACAGTTCCTCTTGCCTTCCTTCCTCTTGACTTAATTTTTCTTGACATTATTCCTGGTTTTTCCTGTGCGGCTAGTTCCCACTCCTTCTCCTTGTTCCTGTAACCTCCTACTCCTCCAGCTGTATCCTTTCCAGTCTCTGTCTCCAGTCCGACTGTCTCCAACTTGGCTGGTTCAGCCTCAACGCTCTTTCTTTTGGGTACTCCCCCTGACAGTCCTCCTGTCAGCTCCTCAGGGGGTTTATTGCCTCACTGGCTGTTTCCTCTTTGGAACTCCAACTGCCAGGCACTTTCCTGTGTCTGCAGAACCGCGGCTACTGGAAGGGGCTACCCTTGTCTCTGGCTAAGAAAATCCATGAAGACTCATCCTTCCAGAACTAAGAGCGAATCCCAAGAATCTTCCAAGCCTCACCAGATGGACATAGGTTCCTTTTGGTAAATTAAAAACAACTGCCCAAGGTCAAATGGAGCCAATGAGCCAGATCAACCCCAAAGAACATTCCACCATCGGTCAAACAAGGAACTAGACTGAACCTCAGGATGGACAGCTAAAGGGCTGTTGCCGGGATATAAATATTTACTACTTTCCTCAGTGCGTGTTGCCAAAGCAGCCTTTGATTTGAGTACATCTTGGCAGGCCGTTCCTACTAGTACATTTCTCTTGCCATAATCCTCAGCTTGTTTGAAGGCGGTACTGCCAAATACCTGTCAGACTAGGTTTTCTAACTCCCATCGGACTGGGCTTTCTGACTACCACTGGATGGAGCTTTCTGACTACCATCGGACTGGGCTTTCTGACTACCACTGGATGCAGCTTTCTGACTACCATCGGACCGGGCTTTCTGACTACCATCGGACCGGGCTTTCTAACTACCCTCGGACCGGGCTTTCTGACTACCATCGGACTGAGCTTTCTGACTACCACTGGATGGAGCTTTCTGACTCCCATCGGACTGGGCTTTCTGACTCCCATCGGACTAGGCTTTCTGACTACCATCAGACCGGGCTTTCTGACTACCACTGGATGGAGCTTTCTGACTACCATCGGACCGGGCTTTCTGACTACCACCGGACCGGGCTTTCTGACTACCATCAGACCGGGCTTTCTGACTACCATACTACTGGACTTTCTGACTACCACTGGATGCAGCTTTCTGACTACCATCGGACCGGGCTTTCTGACTACCACCGGACCGGGCTTTCTGACTACCATCGGACCGGGCTTTCTGACTACCATCGGATTGGGCTTTCTGACTACCATCGGACTGGGCTTTCTGACTACCATCGGACCGGGCTTTCTGACTACCATACTACTGGGCTTTCTGACTACCACTGGATGAAGCTTTCTGACTCCCATCGGACTGGGCTTTCTGACTCCCATCGGACTAGGCTTTCTGACTACCATCAGACCGGGCTTTCTGACTACCATCGGATTGGGCTTTCTGACTACCATCGGACTGGGCTTTCTGACTACCATCGGACCGGGCTTTCTGACTACCATCGGATTGGGCTTCCTGACTACCATCGGACTGGGCTTTCTGACTACCATCGGACCGGGCTTTCTGACTACCATACTACTGGGCTTTCTGACTACCACTGGATGGAGCTTTCTGACTACCACCTGACCGGGCTTTCTGACGACCACCGGACCGGGCTTTCTGACTACCATTGGACCAGGCTTTCTGACTACCATCGGACTGGGCTTTCTGACTACCATCGGACCTGGCTTTCTGACTACCATCGGACTGGGCTTTCTGACTACCATCGGACCTGGCTTTCTGACTACCATCGGACTGGGCTTTCTGACTACCATTGGGCCAGGCTTTCTGACTACCATTGGACCAGGCTTTCTGACTACCATCGGACTGGGCTTTCTGACTACCATCGGACCTGGCTTTCTGACTACCATCGGACTGGGCTTTCTGACTACCATCGGACTGAGCTTTCTGACTACCACTGGATGGAGCTTTCTGACTCCCATCGATCTGGGCTTTCTGACTCCCATCGGACTAGGCTTTCTGACTACCATCGGACCGGGCTTTCTGACTACCATTTACCATTTACCATTTATTTAATTGTTATTAGCCTATCCGGCCTTAACAATAATCACACAATAGATATCAATCCCTCGAACTCAATAAAAATCACATTAAATAAAACATCTCAATAAAAGGAACTATGCTTGAATTTTTGATTTAACATGTGCCAAAATGTATCCAATTTACCATGCATTATCGTAAAACCTGATTTGACCATAATTTACATAAAAACTTAACTTATTCTAGAAAAACATTATAAGTCTAATATTTAAAATGTCTTATTATGGGACGAGTCATTTGGGGCCTTGCATTGCCTTCCAGCCATTTAATAAAAGCCCGAGGCCTAACCCAGTTTACACTACCCTGCACCGATTTCCCAAGCTAAATAGGTACGGGATAACATAGGCTATTGTGCCTGTGCCAACTGTAGGTGCATTGATAGACGTAATTTCCATGCTTCCAAGATATAGGTTGAGACCTTTGTCACAATGTGTTTCTCATCTGAACGCATACATAGCGCTTCCGCCTCCTTGCACTTCCTAACTCCGGAAGTTCTAAAAAGTGGACGAAGGTACAATTTACGGAGTCTGAGCGTAAAGTGGCATAGTAAAAGGAAGTGGGAGAGTGTTTCCGGACCACCATGAAGGCATGGACAACATTCTAAACTACTCGGAGGAGCGGATTGCCATCTGTTGACCACCGCTGTCACTGGTAGTGTGCCCATACGGAATTTAAAGTAGAGAGCCCTTTTTTCCTCCGGATAAATACTGTCTATGAATAATGCTGGTTTAAGCTCTTGGTTAAACAAAATACAGTATACCGCTTGAATAAAGGGCTAAATGACTCGCACATAATCTCTGTCTTTCGCTCCCAATATGCCTTTTTTATGACAGCTAGACTAGGCCTTCCGATTTTTTCTGGATGGAGCCAAAAGTCATCCTGGCCGATAGCAGCCAGGATAGTTGAGATATGTTTGAACCAGGGCAGTTTCCGATGGTTTTGCAGCTTCATGATATCCTTAAGTACGTCTCTGAATGGTTTAAGAGCCTCTTTTGTCCAAATACGGATCCAGTATCTTACTGGAGCCAGAGCGATGTAGTCCTCAACCTTTCTCATCTGTAGATCAATTCTTATTGCGTTCATTGGTGTAGCATTACCTAGACAAAGTAATTGGCGTAAAAATGTGTTCTCGGTTACTTGTATTGATGGAATCTTTCTGAATCCCCAGATCTCTGCGCTGTAAAGTGCTGCGGCTCTTGCTTTTGTTTTGTATGCAAGCAGTGCGGAGCTCACGGAGTGATTGCCTGTAGCCTTTGCAAATCTGAGTACTGCTCCGGCTTGTTGGGCCAAGGAAATTCTGCTTTTGTAGATTTGTGGTTTCCATGTCTGTTTTTCATCTAATCTGCAGCCCAGGTAATCATAGGTGGCCACTCGGGCCAAAGGCTTATTATTTACCCTAAAAGTCGATTGCAACGTCTGTTTTTGGTTGAGAATCATAAACTTTGTTTTCCCCTCATTGATTACCATGCTCCTTGAGGTACAGAAAGATTCGAAGCCCCTAAGTAGACCATGCATTGCTATCTCTGTTCTTGCCAGTAATACGGCGTCATCAGCAAAGAGCAAGATAGGTATACTTTCATTGGCTAGTTTTGGCACGTCCAGATTTAATTCCTTCAAAACTTGACTTACTTTATTTATATAACAATTGAATAAGGTTGGGGCCAAAACGCAGCCTTGTTTTACACCTCGCTCAATTGGAATTTTGGCCGTATAATCATTTCTCGTAGAATATCTGACCCTGGCAGTGTTTCCTGTATGCAATAGAATTAGCAGCCTTAAGATTTTTCCCTGTATGCCCATGTCCGACAATAGCTGCCATAATGTTTGGCGATTTACGCTGTCGAAGGCTGTTTGGAGATCCACAAAGACCAGGTATAATGGACAGTTTTTAAGGGTGGCGTATTTAGCACAGATCATGTTTAGCTTAAAAAGTTGGTCTGTTGTACTTTGGCCTCTCCTAAAACCAGCTTGGTGTGTTGATATTAAATCTCCGTCCTCTAGCCATTGGTCTAGACGCGACTGAATCAATTTGGCAAAAATCTTTCCAACACTATCAAGCAGTGAGATAGGTCTATAATTGCTCACCATGTCCTGAGGCCCTTTTTTGTGAATTGGAACGATTATTGATTCCTTCCAAGAAGGAGGGATTACCTCGTAATGCCAAACACTGTTGAATAGACGGGCTAGAGCAGGTAACCATAACGTTAGCTGGTTACGGTAAGCATCTGAAGGGATGCCATCTGGGCCTGCAGCCTTATGCGGCTTTTGAAGGAGGATAACTTGTTTAATCTCTTTTTCACTGAATTCCGGTATTAACTTCATTGCACGTGGAATGACGTGGGCTACTTGCGTGGAATTTGTGCTGGAAAATTCGTTAGAGACTAGTGCATTCTGGGTTCCGTTTACCGATCTAAAAAGACAATTTGAAGATGCTGCATGGGTCTTTTGAAGAGGAAATACTTTGCTTAATCTTTGATTTCTGCCTCCCAGCCCTTGAGTGAGGATGTTTGGGTTAGTGGTCATCCCTGGTTCTGTCTTGGCCACTTCCTGATACAAGGCAGTAAAGTGCTTTACCCAAAGTTGAGGGTTAATATTCAGTTCTAGGTTTTTCGGGGGGCCTTCGCATCCCCACCTGACTATCTCCCAAAACTTTTTGGGGTTCCCTGCCGTTATTGCTTGCAGTAAAGTTTTCCAAAGTTTATGTGGAAATATCTTCCTTTTGTATCTTAATAATTTTTTGTACTGTTGCCTACATCCATGAAAATGTTGCTCGTTGGAATCATTCAAGTGCCGGTTCTTCAGTGCTTGTGATAAGGTCTTTTTTAGCTTTAAACACTCTTCATCGAACCAGCCCTCCATCATTTTAGGATTGATTTGAGGATGCTTGATCTTTTCCTTTTTTGTTTGCAGTAGCAAATTATTAAAGTTATGCAGGAGGGGTATAGCGTCATTATCTGATGGATTTAAGAACGTGCTAAGTAGTGACAACCAGGTTTGGCTGGGAAGACTCATATAAGGTTCATCCTCATTTGACCTTAATATGTTTTTCCTGTTTGGTCTCATAGTTATTGTTAGGCTATTTCCGTTGAATGGAGACTCCGCCTTCCCTGGGCTCGCGTCCGGATGGACTATCTCCATTAGCAGTGGGTCGTGATCACTCTCGATTCTGTCCCTTATTTCCATATCGATGACATAATGCCAGGCTTCGATGTTTATTGCCATATAGTAAATTATGCTTTGCCTTTTTCCAGTTCGAAAGGTAGATTTAAAGGTTTTATCTGACTTTGTTCTCCCATTTAATGTGCGAAGTCCTCCTTCTATTAATGCTTCAAAGATTAATTCTCCTTTCTTGGAGTCATTACAGCGTTGGATAAGAGGCGTTGGGATATTCCAAGCATGATCTTCCTCTGCTACTTGTTCGTCCCAGAGGATAGAATGAGGTTTAGTGTTGAAGTCACCACATATCAATAAAAAGGTTTTACAAGGTTGGAGAGAGCGATTGTTCATGTGACCTGGTACTGGGTTCCTCCGATCCATGGTTCTTTTGTTTAGGATATGTTCTTTAAGGAGCCGCACCCCTGGCGTAACTTGAGCCCGGCTGATAGGTGGGAAGTACACATTTACTATTTCGAGTGACCATTCCTCGTATTTGACTGCGAGCGTCTGGATTCCCTTGCTTTGTACGGTGTGAGTTACTACGGAGTTCCTCAGTAATGAAGTTCTAATCCAAATACTCAGACCTCCCGAGGGTCTTCCTTTTTTTTGCTTAATTGCAGGTGAGTGGAAGGTGGCGAACCCGTCTAGGTCAATAGCATGAGTAGACCAAGTTTCTTGGAAGCAGCTGATGTCTTGTTTTTTAATAAATTCAACCCAGTCTTTATCTTCCATTTTGTTTTTTAAACCTGCTATGTTCCAGCTTAGAATTTTTAATATGGGACTGATTGTATTTTTTATGTTCGAGTTATCCATTTTTTGCTACGAGCTTTTAAATGATTGCTCTTTGCAATTCTGTAACTGTGGGGGATTACACCTACTGTTTCTAGGGGAATTAGCTACCAGGCAGAACCTCATATTACTCAAGTTTGTTCGTTCAGGGAGTTGTTGTTTGGAGCTGATTGCTCCCTGAAGTATCGAGCCAGAATTGCCTTTTGCCTCTTGCCTACGCATCATGTTTCGGTCTGTAGCTTTTTCAAGAAGTATTGTTGGATATGGTTCTTTTTGCGGAGTAGCAATGGATATTCCCCAGGTCTTCATCGTGTTTGAACATTTTAAGATCTGTTCTGCTATCCAAGGTGAGGCCCAGACTGTTTCTGTTGATTCCCCGTTCTCTAATTCTTTTTTTGGTATGAATCTTACTGAAAGGAGATCTTTAGTTGTTACATTCTGTAAGGCTGGCAGGGAGTTGACAAGACATAAGATGTTAGACCTGTTCAGGATGTCGTGACTTCCTCTTGAGGAGTACTCAGGCATGAACAAGATCGTGGCTTCGGGCTTTTTAGTTGTTTCAGACCGGATCACAGTGTGCCCGCCACCTTCCTGCGACAGTCTTCCTTGGAGTTGGGTGTTCTCATTTTGTCTGTCTTGAGTGGTAGCTGCACGACTAGTAGGTGTTCGATTTACCTGGCCTTTTTCCCTCCCCAGTTGCACTTCTTTGTTCCTTTGTTCTTCGTAGGGTTGCCTTTTTGGAGGCCAATTGTCCCTTTTTCCTTTGATTTCATTGGTTTCCAGGTCCAGTGCTGGGCGCGATGGTGCAGGTGAATCAGTGATCCACCCAGGCTGGTTGCTGAGATTATAATTTCCAGGGCTGCCCTGAGAACAATATTTTGCCTTTGTCCGGGGTGCGGGAACTGGAGCTGTTGTGTTGTCCACGCACATGGTTGTTCTTATACTTTGTTCGTTTCGTATATACTCTGGGGTCTCTGTCCTTCTATTTTCGCCTTTGCTATTATCTTGTTCTGCCCCCTCACTAATGGAGTTCGGAGGCTGCTGGCATTTTCCGTAGTGGTCTTCTACTATGTTTGAGTAGTGTACCTGAACTAAATGTTCAGTTTTTGTAGCTGGGACATGCTTATCGATACAAATGCTAGGTTTGGATGTTCCTGGGCTCCATTTGGGTTGTTTGTTGGCTGGAGGATCATTTACCTCGTTTATCCCATGATTTGTTCCAGGGTCTTTTCCGGACCACCTTTCTTTGTCTAAGTCATGCCCAGATGCTTGGTGTCCCCTGGGGCCAGTGGGTATGCGGTTTATATGGGAATGGTGAGTGCAACTTTTGTCGCACAATAATCCGGGATTTTTATTTATAAAGTTAAAAACTTTATCAGTGGGTTTCTCAAAACTCTTCGACTTAATGCTTTTATCTTTATACTGACGTTGGGCGCTCTCATCACCTGTGTTCCTGATTTCTCCTATTAGGCCTATCTGTTGTAACATGTTTAAGGCCTTTCCTGCTGGTGCTTTTTTTTTTCCTCTAGCTTTCTTCCATGTGTTTTTCCATCTGCCTGTTAGTTGAGGCCTTTTACCCGGTGGCCTTTTTTCTACTGTGTTTGGGACTTTGCTTCCAAATTCAGGACTTCCATTTGTTCTCTCCCTCTTAGGTGTCTGATTTTTTGCATCTGGATAGTTCTCTCGTCCTGGGCCGAAGTGCCTTTCTATATTTTCTTTGTCTGCTGGCCCTTCAATTAAACTAGATTCTGTTTTTCCTAGCTCGTGAATGCACCCCTGTGTGCTTTTAAGGTTGTGTTTGCAGTCTTCGATTATGTCTTTGATTACTTTTGGGACTTCCAATAGTTTTTCCAGCAGTGGTCCACAAACTTGTCCATCCAACTTGTCCATTTTATCGGCCACTGCTTGATGCAACAGGTTTTCCCTAATTACGCCCTCTACTAGGGCCATCCTGTAATCTATAGACTGTATTGAGGATGTAAGTTGTTTGGTCAGTTCAAGTTGATCATCAAATTTTTGAGACTGGGCCATGATCGTTGTTGCGATTGAGCCCAGTGTTGCACATATAACTTTCATGATACTAAGAATTGGTTGGTCTAGTGAGAGGACATCTCCATTTCCACTTTGTTCGTTGGTTATCTGACCTTCTGGATTTTTACCTTCCTTTCCTCTGTGGCCTATGATTATACTACCTTCCAGGAAGTTTAGATCTTCTGATGTTATGCTGTTTAGTTGAGGGTCTGTGTTGCCAATAACGGAGTTGTCGAGTGAGGACAGCTCCAGACTGAAAGAACTACTGTTGAGTCTGCCCAGCATTAAATTAGTTTTAACAATTTGTCTTCCGCAGTGAAGCTGTGGCGCTGGGGTTTTATGGGTCTGTTTAGATGGTGAGCAGTCTGTTTCTGGACCCATTACATTTTGGAGTGCTGTGAATTCTGCTTGGGCACATTGTGGAGAGGATGTTAGTGAAAAATTCCCGGAGTTCAATAGTCCCGTTTGGGGGTCAGGATAAGGTGAATCGTTGCCTTTTCTTTGCTCTCCCGAAAAGTTGCTCCACTTTGGGGGGTTATTTAACTCCACTTCACCATCCCCAAGAGGATTACTCATTGGGCAGAATAATTGCGATAAACCAACCGGTTGCTGTTGCTGCTGAAGTGGGCGAGTATCCTGGAGCCCGGTCGCTGGTAGCTCCAGTTCACCCCCCCCCATGTTGTAGCCACCCACTTCCCCCGATGGCTGTGATCGGAGGCCACTGGCTTTAGGACTTTGCGTTTGCGGCTGTTCTGAGTTCAAGTTCACTTGGTTGTAATAGTTAGTGATAGTGTTTGTTTTTGGTCTAGTTTTCCTTACTCCCGTAGATCCACCCGGGCCCGGGTGCGTCGGTGTATACTTATGTCCCCTGCACAGAGGAATTAGAAGGCCCCCCACAGTTTCGCCTACAGTTTCTCCTGCATTCGGTAGGGCACCCCCTATATCGTCAGAGTCAGTATGGGCTGGCAAGCAAGGCAGTGTCACCACTTCTAATGTCCCGCCTGACTCTTCTCCTGGCTCGGAATCGCTTTTGTTGGCGGGAGACCCGAATTGGACACCCTCTGCTGTGTCTGCTGTGTCTGCTGTGTCCTCACCTAGGTTTGCGAATCCCCCCTGGGATTGCTGGATGGTTCTGGGGTCCTGGTCCTGGTCCTGATCCTGATCCTGGTTCTGGTCTAACCCTAGGCTTTGTAGACTTTTGAGCTCCTGCTCTGATCTTTGGGAATCCGCTAGGTGAGTGAGCGCCTTGTTGGCCTCCCTAGCCTTCTTTGTTTTTCCTCTTGTCCCAACCATCCTCCGGTTACCGTTCACTGCTCACCGTTCACCACTCCCCGCACCCCTCCCCTTGGCTCCTTGGTTCCTTACTGGGTTCCTTCCTTGCTTGGTCTTTAGAAGAGACCACCAACAACAACGACAAGTCCCAGTCCAAGTCCAAGGCCAAAGGCCAGCTAGGGCCAACTAGGGCTATGGCTAGAGCTGTTGCTGTGGCTGCGGCTGGGTGAGGCTGGGTGAGGCTGGGTGAGACGACGTGGTGCGGTTGAGTACCGATGCCGGAGCCGAGGGCAGGGGCAGGAGCAGGGGAGGAGCAGGAGCAGGAGAGAGGTTCAATGGCCAGGATGGACTCCCTCCCCCCCACGAAGTCTGCTTACCCGGTCTCTCCCGGCCAGTCCCGGTCAGTCCTCACCCGGTCTGCTCTCCCGCTCAGCGTCTTTTCCAGGAGGGGCTGCAGGAGGTCACAGGGGTCCACAGGGGGGCGGCAGGACTCCTTCTCCTTCTCCTTCTGGCTCCCTTTGACTCTGGCTTCTGGCTTCCGGCTCCTCCAGCGCCCAGGTTACGCCTGGTCCTGCCGGAATGCCAACCCACAGCCGGGGCGCACAGAGATCCTCTGACCCCCAAAGGCCGCGGCAACGCCGTGCTCCGTGCTCCGTGCGTGAGCCGACCGGCAAGAGTTCTCCTCGGGCCCCCAAAAGCAGCAATAGCGGTTGTGGCAGTAGCGGCAGTAGCGGCTGCGTTCGGCAGCGTTCGGCGGCGTTCGTGCTCCGCGCTGCACTCGGCGCGACGTGAACCACAATAATGCCAATGAATGGTAAGCTATGGGCAGGTTCCAAGCCCCTTCTTGACAGCAAGAGTCCCTGACTACCACAGGACCGGGCTTTCTGACTACCATCGGACTGGGCTTTCTGACTACCATCGGACTGGGCTTTCTGACTACCATCGGACCGGGCTTTCTGACTACCATACTACTGGGCTTTCTGACTACCACTGGATGGAGCTTTCTGACTACCACCGGACAGGGCTTTCTGACTACCATAGTACTGGGTTTTCTAACTATTATCTTTGTTTCTCAAATTACTACTTAAATTGATGATAGCACCTGTGGCATTGTTATGTGATGTTATGTTTGTTTTCATGGGGTGCTCATCGCCCCCTGGGGTTATCTGTAGCAAGTGTATGAGGCCAGCCCTAGAGGGCTTACTTGAAAAGCCAGGTTTTTAGCTTTTTGCGATAGTCAAGAAGAGAGGAGGCTCTGATGTGTTACAGGAGGTCATTCCAGGCTTTAAGAGCGTGGCCCCTTGCTCTGCTTTTGTATATGCGTGGGGTGTGTGCTAGTGAGACACCAGCTGAGGGGTCTGGAAAGTTGGTGGACGTGAATGCAGCTATTCAGGTAGGCTGGACCTTTGTTGTGGAATGCTTTGTAGGTGTGGGTGAGGAGTTTGAAGGGTGCGCCCTTGTGTATCAGGAGCCAGTGGAGTTTCCTACGGTGTGGGGTGATGTGGGCTCGGCATGGGAGGTGAGGATAGTCTCGCTGCTGCGTTTTGGACAGTCTGCAGTCTTCTTGTGAGCTGCTTGATTATCCCTGCGTACTGGGTGTTCCCATGGTCCAGTCTGCTTGTGATGACGGCTTGGGTGATAATTTTCCTGATTTTGTGTTGTAGCCACTTGACAATTTTCTTCAGGGTCCTTAGGGTTTTGAAGTACGATGAGACTACTGCGTTGATTTAGGCAGTTATATTGAGCTTGTTTTTATATTGATTTCAAAGTTTCTTGCTTTTGAGCTATGTGTGTGAGTGAGCTCAATGTTTGTAGGCGACCAGGTGGTGTCCCATGACGAGGCATCTTAGCCGAAGACCACAACTTAAGTCTTGTCCATCTTCAGTTTGAAGCAAGTGGATTTCACCCAAGTGGCCACCTTGGTCATGGTTGCTCCTGGTGTTTCGGCCAGAAGCGTCATGTAGATGTTGAGGAACCTTGGGCTGAGCGAGGAGCCCTGTAAGACTCCACAGATTAGATCTCATGCTTCAGAGCAGCAGGAGGGTATGGTGACGGCTTGGGTTCTTCCGGTGAGGAAGGAGCAGATCTATTGAAGGTGTGTACCCGGATGCGTGCTTCAAGGAGTTGTCAGATTAGGATGGGAGGAAGGCTTCTGCTAGCTCTAGAAGATGAAGGCTGTGCTTCTCCTCATGTCGAGGAACATCCGCATGTCATCAGTTGCTGCTATGAGGGCAGAGTCTGTATTGTGGTTAGATCTAACTCCTGATTGTGTTGGTGTTTGGCAAATTGGTTTTGCAGGCCTTGTTAATGACTTTTTCAAGACTCTGGCTAGATAAAGAAGGAGGGGTACTGATCAGTAATTGGCAAATGTGGTCAAGCCGGCTTCTTCAGCAGGTCATTGATGGCTGTGTGTTTCCATGGCTCCAGAAAGATGGCTGTACTGATGGGCGTGTTGAGGATAGGGGTGAGGCCTCGCTGCTAAAGAACACTCCTTTTTCAAAGGCTCTTGGGGGGGATCAAGGGGGGTCCCATAAGATGGTTGTGTTGTCTTCGCTAGTCACTGGAAGAGTTCTGGAGAGGGTCTCGTTTCCAGGGTGAAGTTGCTGTATACAGTTGCGGCTTTGCTGCAAAAGAAGTCTGAGAGGTGTGCAGCTGTAGGGGGGGTGAAGTCTTTGACGATTGTGAAGATTTCTTTACTGCTGTTGGAGCTGGTGTTTATTCATTCATTCAACTATGACCTTCCTCTTAGCTTCTTAGATTAGCTGATTGTAGCTTCTTTGGGCAGCTTTGCAAGTGTCTATTTCCTCTTCCCCTTTGCTGGCTCTACATTTCTGCTCTGGTTGTTTGTAGTGTCGTTTGGTCATTGTGAGGTCTTCTGCACACCACCAGCTTTGCTGTGTGACTTCATTTCATGGGTGCCAGAGAGGCAGCGCAGTTGGTGATGTAGCGTGCCTGTAGGTCTGTGGGTTCCGGTTGTTTTCCAATACATGTGTTTCCCAGTACGCCTCTGTCAGGTTGCGCCTGTGTTGGTGCGATGGACCCGCTATGGGGGTTCTCCTATGTTGATGGACACTGACTGTGAAACTGACTATGGTGTGGTTTATCCAAGTGACAGGACTTGGTGTGTTAATCATGAGTTGTTGAAGGATGTGAGGTCGAGATCTAGGATGTGTCCATAGTCATGGGTAGGGGTCAGTGATGCATTGAACTAGTCCTAGCTTTTCGAGGTGGTGAAGAAGGGTGACTTAGTTGGGTGTTGGTCTGATCTTGTAGATGGAAATTGAGGTCTTCTAGAAGGATGAAAGGGCTGGAGTCAAAGGCTAGATGGGGGTGGCGTTTGGGGAAGTGATGAAGTCTGTAATGTTGCTTGCGGAGTTGGCTCAGGAGTCTGTGGGATGGTAGACTAGGATTCCACCCAGGGTAGGGTTTGCTGTGATTCGTAGTTTAAACTTGAGGTGCTCCACGTAGTTTGTTCCTACTTCAGAGATGAAGGTATCTTTGTGGACGATGGTGGTCCCTCTCTGGGCCTGTTTAGGTGCTCTTGCTGGGTGACCCTTGATCTGGTGGGGATGGCAGAATCGATGCTGACGCTGAGGCTGGGATCAGACATGTTTTCATAAAGAAGAGGAGGTCCGGTGTGGCCTCATCCAACATGTCCCAGATTCTCAGTGGCGTGCTTGCTGAGTGAGCGGCTGTTAAGCAGCATATGTGATATTGGTGTGTGAAGGATGCAGGTGTGTTTGTTGGTCAGTGTTTGAGTGTGTGTGGGGTTGGGTGCTGTTGTCATATCCCTGGTTGTGCAGGTGAAGTCGCAGATGGAGCAGGGGATAGCTCCTTCCGTGTAGTGTGGTCTGGTGCGCCAGCAGAAGGTGATGGGACATCCGGAGTTCAAGGTGTGAAGGAGAGCGGCAGGTAGGTTGGGCTGAAGTGAACCCTAGGGGTTTCTGGCGCTAGACGCTAGGCACGGTCCAGGTGTGGATGGGTGCAGACAGGCTTGCCATTGGTGCATCTTTGATACACCAGTAGCACCCCAACTGCACCCGTCCTACTGCAGCTGTCATTAGGGAGGTCCTAGGAAGAGGGAGAAGTATAGGGGATGGGGAGAGGAGCTAAGAATGAGTGCCTCAGCGGGGAAGGAGAGAAGTGCGAAGAACAAGTAAGGAGCAGGGGTGGGGGAAGCAGATGCAATGGTCGGGAAAAGAGGAAGAGAAAAGGCACAAAGAGCGAGTGAAAGGGCACCAAAAAGAAGCAATGAGTGAGAGAAAAGGCAAAAAAAGAGCAAGAGTAAAGTCGCAGGAAAATGAGAGAAAAGGCAAAAAGAGTGAGTAAAGAGCTCACAGAAAAGGTCACAGAAAGAGGGAGGGAGAAAAAGTACAGAAAAGTTGCAGAAAGAGTGGGAGAAAAACGCTATTAGAATGCGACTGGTGGCACAAAAGTCACGGGGGTACCTCGAGGCGCTAGAGCCGAGTTCACAAAGGCTGGTCACTAGTGACTGGCGGAGGACTGGTTGAAGGTAAGTCCAGGGGGGCTCGCCCTATGCACCTGCTGGAGGTCGTGTCCAGAAGGACAGCATGATTGGGGTACTGCAGCAGTCTGATGTGGGGACCCCTTAGACTGCAGGAAAATCCTTACTGGCTCCAAAAACTTCTCACATGGACAGTACAGATGTTAAGGGAGAGTCAGACGCAGAGGAACACAGAGGGAGGGGATGAGGCTGAGAGCGAGAAGAAAGCAGAGCTGAGAAGAGAGAGGATCCCTTCCAGGGGCCCCTCAGAACAGGCGCAGGGGGCCTGGGTGTTTGCCCCCTTTGTCCCTGTGTTAAACAGCTGTGAACCTTCTTAGCAGTGCCACTGTGCTCAGAAGGGCCCAGCTCATCGCAGAAGGATACTAGCGCCATGAGGGAGAGACAGCGCCTGCACTACTTTTAAACTGTTTAGAGCACTGGGTGTAGGAAAGTACCATCTTTCTTGGCATGTTACTTCCAATTTTACTTGTGTGTCAGTTTGTTTTTGCCTGTCTCACTGGGATCCTACTAGCCAGGACCCCAGTGCTCATAGTTTGTGGCCTGAATGTGTATGCCTGTGTAGTGCCGAACTGTGTCACTGAGGCTCTGCTAACCAGAACCTCAGTGCTTATACTCTCCCTGCCTTTAAATTTGTCACTATAGGCTAGTGACCACTTTAACAATTTCTATTGGCACACTGGAACATCCTTATAATTCCCTAGTATATGGTACCTAGGTGCCCAGGGTATTGGGGTTCCAGGAGATCCATATGAGCTGCAGCATTTATTTTGCCACCAATAGGGAGCTCAGACAAACCTTTACACAGGACTGCCACTGCAGCCTGCGTGAAATAGTGCACACGTTATTTCACAGCCATTTTCACTGCACTTAAGTAACTGATAAGTCACCTATATGTCTAACCCTCACTTGGTGAAGGTTAGGTACAAAGTTACTGTGTGTGAGGGCACCCTTGCACTAGCAAAGGTGCCCCCATGTTATCCAGGCCAATTCTCCGGACTTCGTGAGTGTGGGGATAACATTACGCATGTGCACTACATATGTCAATACATATATGTAGCTTCACAATGGTAACTCCGGATATGGCCATTTGAGGTGTCTAAGATCATGGAATTGTCCCCCCATTCCAAATCTAGTATTGGGGGGCCAATACCATGCACCCTGGGGGCTCCACCATGGACCCCCAGTACTGCCAAACAAGCTCTCTGATGTTTCCACTGCAGCCCCAGCTGCTGCCACCTCACAGACAGGTTTCTGCCCTTTTGGGGACTGAGCAGCTCAATCCCAGAAGGCAGAACAATGCATTTCCTTTGGGAGGAGGGTGTAACACCCTCTCCATTTGGAAATAGGTGTTACAGGCTTGGAACGGGTAGCCTCCCAGAGCTTCTGGAAATGCTTTGAAGGGCACAGATGGTGCCCTCCTTGCATAAGACAGTCTTCACCGGTTCAGGAACCCCCAGTTCCTGCTCTCGCACGAAACTGGACAAAGGAAAGGGAAGTGACCACTCCTCTGTCCACCACCCCAGGGGTGGTGCCCAGAGCTCCTTCAGTATGTCCCTCACATTAGCCATCTTAGATCCCAAGGTGTGGAGACCTCTATGTGGCCATTGCCAGCAGGTGACGTCAGAGACCCCTCCTGATAGGTGCATACCTGGGTAGGTTCCCAAACCCCCTCTAATGGCTACTTAGGGTCTCTCCTCTAGGTGTTTCCTTAGATTCAGCCTGCAAGACTCCTTCAGGAATCCTCTGCATCCTCTGCTTCAGCTTCTGACCGTCGGATCAACCGAAGACTGCTCCAGGAACCGCTGTAACTGCAACAAAGTATCCCGGATGACTCCTTTGACTTGCAACTTCAGCTCCAGCTCCAACCAGCATTTGCAACAGTTTCCATGGTGTGCATGCTCTGACGACTCCCTGTCTTCATCCTGCACCAGAAGAACTGAAGGAATCTCCCGTGGACTGATGGAGTCACTTCCCTGCTTCTGCAGGCACCCTTACATGACGACAACTGGCACTCTGGAACTCCTGTCCTGATGACGAGCGTGCTCCTTGGAACACAGGTGGAGGACCAACGTGACCCACACTGTCCTAAGGTCCAGCTGTCCAAATTTGGTGGAGGTAAGAGCTTGCTTCCCTGTGCTGCAACAGTACCCCTGTGTACCTCGTCTTCTCCAGGTCCTTGGGCTGCTGTGCACTTTTTCCAAGAATCCTTCATGCAGAGTGTAGCCCAGGTCCCCAGCACTCTGTCCTGTGACGCACAACTCACTGAGTTGTTCTCCGGCGGCGTGGGACCTTCCTTTGTGGTGCTGCGACAACCGGACTTTGCATCTTCTTTGTCCACGTGTTCTGGGACTCCAGAGGGTGCTGCCTGGTCTTCTGTGGGCTCTCTGAAGTGCTGAGAGCCCGCTCTGTCTCCTCAGTCCGAGTTGAGACTCCCAGGTCCCTCCTGGGTCCAGGCAGCTCCATTTTGATGCAAACCGCGTACTTGCGTGAACCAATGCTTGTTTGTGGAATCCAACGATGCAAACAGCCTGCATCCAACAACTCGATGTGGGACATCACCTGCTCCAACCAGGAACCCGGAGCCATCTTCTTTGGTGCTCTTCTGTACTCTTCTTCTGACCGGAGAATCCACTTTTGCACCATCTTCTAGGTTGGCAGGGGCTCCTGTCCTTCCTGGACTCTTCCACGACTTCTGGACTTGGTCTCCTCTCTCCACAGGTCTTCAGGTCCAGGAATCCATTGTTTGTTGCTTGCAGTCTTGCTTGGTTCTTGAAAAATCTCTTATCACTACTTGTAGTGCGTCCTGAGGAAACTTGCTTTACTTTACTCCTCCTTTCCTGGGCTTGGGGTGGGGTACTTTACTTACCTTTGGTGTTTTCCTACACTCCCAGCACCCCTCTACACACCCCACTTGCCTAAGGGGGAATTTGTGATTCACATTCCACTATTTTAGTACATGGTTTGTGTTGCCCCTAGGCCCATTGCAATCTATTGTATTTTCTACTGTTTGCACTATTCTCTGACTATTTACTTACCTGATTTTGGTTACTAGTGTATATATTGTGGATAATACTTACCTTCAGACGGAGTATTGCCTCTAAGATATTTTTGGCGTTGTGTTACTGAAAATAAAGTACTGTGTAACTATAGTGGTATTGCAGCAGCTTTGCATGTCTCCTGGATCAGCCTAGGCTGCTCTGCTACAGCTAGCTCTACCAGCCTAAGCTGCTAGAACACTGACTACATTTCACTAATAAGGGATAACTGGGCCTGGTATAAGGTGTAAGTACCTTAGATACCCACTACAAACCAGGCCAGCCTTCTACACTGGGTCACTGACCCAGCAGCTGCTGGACCCCACCTGTCCAACCACAGCAGCTGCTGGATCCCCACCTGCCCAACCACAGCGCCTGCCAGGCCCCACCTGTCCAACCACAGCAGCTGCAGGAGGCCACCTGTCTAATCACAGACGCTGACGAACCCCACATGTCCAACCACAGCGGCTGCCAGACCCCACCTGTCCAACCACAGCAGCTGCAGTGACAAAACACTGAGATCTACAGTACAGGGGCTTCCTGCCCTGTCTGCCTGAGAGACAACAGCCCTCTCACCCCCACCTCCCCACTCTCACAAGCAAAGCCCCCAGTATCAGCCAAGCCACCCACAGGCTGGAGTGAAATCAATAACCTATACAACACCTGAGACCCAGATCTGCCCTGCACTCACCCACCCATGAGCTATGACAACCCTGGAAATATAGACCAGTCCTACACTCACCCACCCATGAGTTATAACAACACTGGAGACACAGACCAGCCCTGCCCTTACCCACCCATGAGCTATACCAACACCGGAGACACAGACCAGCCCTGCACCCACCCACCCATGAGCTATACCAACACCGGAGACGCAGACCAGCCCTGCACCCACCCACCCATGAGCTATACCAAAACCGGAGACACAGACCAGCCCTGCACCCACCCACCCATGAGCTATACCAACACCGGAGACACAGACCAGCCCTGCACCCACCCACCCATGAGCTATACCAACACCGGAGACACAGACCAGCCCTACACTCACCCACCCATGAGTTATAACAACACTGGAGACACAGATCAGCCCTGCACTCATCCACCCATGACCTATACCAATACCAGGGACACAGACAAGCCCTGCACTAAACTACCCATGAGCTATACCAACACCGGAGACACAGACCAGCCCTGCACACACCCAACCATGAGCTATAAGAACTCCAGAGCTACAGACCAGCCCTGCACTCACCCTCCCATGAGTTATAACAACACCGGAGACACAGACCAGCTCTGCACCCACCTACCCGTGACCTATCACAAGACTGGAGACAAAGACCAGCCATGCACTCATCCACCCATGAGTTATAACAACCCTGGAGACACAGACCAGCCCTGCACTTACCCACCCATTAGTTACAACAACACAGAAGACATAAACCTGCCCTGCACTCACCCACCCATGAGCTACACCAATACCAGGGACACAGACCACCCTGCACATACCCACCCATGAGTTATGACAACACCAGAGACATAGACCAGCTGTGCACTCACCCATCCATGAGCTATAACAACACTGGAGACACAGACCAGCCCTGCAGCCACCCACCCATGAGCTATAAGAACCCCGGAGATACAGACCTTGATCATTAAGATTGGTTAAGTACTTTTTAAGTTATCGATTTTTCAATTTTTTATAAATGCAGTCTTTCTGTGCGTCATTATGCACCATAGGAATCAATAGGCAGTCACTTTTAAAAATGCATATAAAATCACACAGTTGCTTTACCATGTTCAGCTTTTGCAGGTTGATCGCAGTCATCAGTGGGCACACTGTGCCAGCAGGAGAAGTTTGGGCAGCTTTGGGTTCCGGCAGGAGCAGCATTGGAAAGACTCATGGAGCTGGTGCAGGGCCACTGCGAGGGACCATTTGGAATAGGTCTTCAGGGGCAGGTTTAAAGGTGGTCCCCTTGTGGTGTCGAGGTCGCAAGGGGTGAGGGACCCATGGGGCACAGCTGATTCCTTGTTGCGGGGCACCGGGCGGCTGGGTGCAGAGCGAGTTGTTAATCCAAGGGCTGTGCGCAAAGATGCCTCTCTGGTCCAGATGCAGGTCGCGGTCAGGGTCAATTGCAGGACAACAGGGGCACTCTGACGGGAGATCTGGGGTGTTCCTGAAGTCTCTCAATGGGGCTTCCATCTGATCCAGTTGCAGCTCAGGGGAGCTGTTTTGCTGAACAGTACTCAGGGATTTGGCACCACCAGGCCTCTGGAGGGTTCAGTGCCACCAAACGTGGCACACTTTCAGGGGTTTTCCTGGCAGTTGTCAGTGTCTCATCAGGTCCAGCTGCACCTTCCTGTTCAGGAGATATTGGCTGGTCAGTGAAGTGACCCTCAGTGGCTTGTTGGTTCCTGGTTTGTTGCAGAGTGGTGCCTCCACTCAGAACGGAGATCTTGGGACATTTGCGAAGCCGGGATGTCCAGATTGGTTTCTTGGGGTCAGTCCAGTGTCCAGCTCCTCCTCAGTGGCGACTTTCGGGTCCTGGGTGCAGCAGGTAGGGGTTGGCGCCTTTTCTTGATGAGGCAGGTCCAGGGTTCTCTTGCTTTGGATCTTCTTTGGTGCCGGTCTTCTTTGTCCTTACAAATCTGAAATCTTGGTCTAGGGGAGCCCACTAAATACTGAATTTAGTGGGCATTTTAGGGGGAACCTGCTGGTGTCCAATAGGACACTTACCTTAGGGAGGCTACACCCACTACAGTGACCACTTCCTAAAGTCTTAATCGCCTATTTTCCTCCATTCCATGATGGAGGAAACTGAATTTGAGGGTCCGCCTCGCAGGCAACACCTTATGGGTGGTACATGCCAGGTGAGGCCACTCCTCCTACCCTTCGTTAGGTTTCCCGCCATTGCTCCTGCCAAGAGTTGGGGTTTGCAAAGGGGGATGCAAGCTGCTGCTAGGAGCAGGCCTAGGGGTCGAGTTTCAAGGGCGGTAAGCCCTTTGAAGCTCACTGCCAGGACAGTGCACATTCCTGAGGGAGTGGGTGTGAGCTCCTCCACCCAGGAAGGGCATTGTCTTACAAACCAGAGAGGCAGGGCTCTCCCCCAGGGTTTGTGCATTGGCCGTCTGGATGTGGCAGCTGGATAGGACCAGTCAGCAACCTTGCCAGGACAGATAGCTTTTGCAGGGGGCACCTCTAAGGAGACCCCTGGGTACATTTAGGGATAAATCCAAACTGGCACCAGTTTGGATTTATCATTGTGAGTTGTTTGATACCAAACAACCCAGGGTACAGAGTGGCCATCATGTAGATGGGAAACTCGTGTTGACCAGTGTCCAGCACATGCATTAAATGGCTGCTCTGTTCACTCACTATGTCCCAGATTTGGCAAAGACACAGTGGGGACACATTGCTCATGCAGCTATGCCCTCACATATAACATGGAGCACCCTGCCTTAGGGTTGTAAGGCCTGCCAGAGGGGTGTCTTACCCATACTAAATGCAGTGTCTAGTGAACAGGGCACACAGGCAGTGTGCCATGTCGAGTTTGTAATTTAGGTTTGCACCAGGACATTCAGCCTGCAATGGCAGTGCTGGCTGCACCTGCATGCATGGCCCAAGAGGGTGGCACAATCAGTGCTGCTGCCCTTCGGGGCCTGCCCTTAGTACCCCATGCCATGGGTACATAGGTATCCACTTACTAGGGACTTATAGTGGTAGTTATGGGTGTATCCAATTGTGCCAATGCAGCACAACAGATTTAGGGAAAGAGCTCAGGCCCAGGGAACCTGGTTAGCAGGGGCCATGAGCTCAACAATTTCTTGGACACATCAACATCAGGCAAAAGTGGGGGATAACCATGTCAAAAAGAGGCCCTCTGTCACACCAATTAGCTGGAACAACATGGGGACACAGCCCTGCACTCATCCACCATGAGCTATAACAACCCCTGAGATACAGATCAGCACAGCACCCACCCTTCCATGAGTTATTGCAAAACCTAACACAGACCAGCCCTGCAAACACTCACCCATGACCTATAACAACACTGGAGACACAGACCAGCCCTACACTCACCCATCCATGAGCTATAACAACACCAGAGACACAGACCAGACCTATACTCACTCACCGATGAGCTATAACAACACCAGACACACACCAGCCCTGCACTCCCCCACCCATGAGTTATAAAAACACCAGAGACACACACCAGCCCACCACTCACCCACCTAGGAGCTATAATAGCCCTGGGGAGAGTGACCAGCCCTGCACTCACCCACCCATGAGCTATAACAACAATGGAGACACAGACCAGCCATGCAGCCACCCACCCATGAGCTAGTAGAACCCTGGAGATACAGACCTGCCCCGCACCCAACAGCAGTTGTAATAACAGCAGAGACACAGACCAGCCATGCAGTCACCCACCGATGAGCTATGACAACACCAGACACACACCAGCCCTGCACCCACCCACTCATGAGATAAAACAACACTGGAGACACAGAACAGCCTTGTACCCACCCACCTATGAATATAACAACACTAGACACACAGACCAGCCCTCCAGTCACCCACCCATGAGTCATAACAACACCTGGCACAGACCTGCCCTACACTCACCCATCCATGAGCTTTAACAACACTGGGGACACAGCGCAGCCGTGCATTCACCCACCCATGCGCTATAGCAATACCAGAGACACAGACCAGCCATGCACTCACCCACCCATGAGTTATAACAACACCTGACATAGACCTGCCCTGCACTCACCCACTCATGAGCTATTCCAACGCCAGAGACACAGAACAGCTGTGCACTCACCCACCCATGAGCTATAACAACACTGGAGACACAGACCAGCCATGCAGCCACCCACCCATGAGCTATAAGAACCCCGGAGATACAGACCTACCCTGCACCCAACCACCCATGAATTGTAACAACAGCAGCGACACAGACCAGTCATACAGTCACCCACAGATGAGCTATGACAACACTGGATACACACCAGCCCTGCGCCCACCCACCCATGAGTTATAACTACACGAGTCACAGACCAGTCCTGCACTCACCCACTCATGAGATAGAACAACACTGGAGACACACACCAGCCTTGCACCCACCTATGAAGAATAACAACACTGGACACACACACCAGTGCTGCACTCACCCACCCATGACCTATAACAACACCAGACACACAGACCAGCCCTGCTCTCAACCACACATGAGCTACAACATTACTGGAGACACAGCGCAGTTGTGCACTCACCCACCCATGAGCTATAACAACACTGGAGACACAGACCAGCCATGCAGCCACCCACCCATGAGCTATAAGAACCCCGGAGATACAGACCTACCCTGCACCCAACCACCCATGAATTGTAACAACAGCAGCGACACAGACCAGTCATACAGTCACCCACCGATGAGCTATGACAACACTGGATACACACCAGCCCTGCGCCCACCCACCCATGAGTTATAACTACACGAGTCACAGACCAGTCCTGCACTCACCCACTCATGAGATAGAACAACACTGGAGACACACACCAGCCTTGCACCCACCTATGAAGAATAACAACACTGGACACACACACCAGTGCTGCACTCACCCACCCATGACCTATAACAACACCAGACACACAGACCAGCCCTGCTCTCAACCACACATGAGCTACAACATTACTGGAGACACAGCGCAGTTGTGCACTCACCCACCCATGAGCTATAACAACACCGGAGAAACAGACCAGCCCTGCACTCACCCACCCATGAGTTATAACAACACCCAAGACATAGACCAGCCCTGCACTCACCCACCCATGAGTTATAACAACACCCGAGACATAGACCAGCCCTGCACTAAACTGCCCTTGAACTGTACCAACACCAGAGACACAGACCAGCTGTGCACTCACCCAGGCATGAACTATAACAACACTGAAGACACTCACTCACCACTTCGAGCCCTGCTGTGAGAGGCCCCACTCACATGCATGCACTCCTCTACATATTCACTCGGTGTCACTCACGTATTTTGCCACTTTCATACTCACCCACAGACTCACTCATCTATTCAGTTGCCTAGGTACCGACTTTGAGTCTCATCCCAGTTAGTGTGTCCATACCGTACTCAGAGACTGAGGAATAGATGAAGGGCAGTGGGACTAGGTGTCACTGAAGATGTGTGGGGGCAGTTACAGCAGGGAATGAAACTGTGGGCCAGATTTACTAACCTTTCACACAGCACAGTGTAGAAGGCAACTTGCTGCAGTGCGTTGCGTGAAAGGGAGAGAGCAGAAATGCACCATATCTACTACGATATGGTGCACATCCATCCGCTCTTTCAGAGCGCTGACATACTTTAGGTAGCCTAGCACCAGAGCAAGCACTTATGCACCACGGTGTAACAGTGCCTGCATTACAAGGAGAATTCTTTTTGTGCAGGAAGAGACCCCTTCCTGCACAAAATAAATCTATCAAGGCAATTTTCCTCTTTCTATGTGTGCTGCAGCTTGCAGCAGACATAGACAGATGAAATAATGACGAAAAAAAGATTTTCCTCCTCATTATGCCGTACTCGGGGAGGTGTAACAATTTCACACTGTCCCAGGTTTACAAACCTTTGTAAATCTGGCGTTGCGTGATATCCATGGGTGGGTGCACTCCATGGGCGGATGCATGGGCACGCCCATGTTCCACCGACGGGACATCTCCCAGAATGAAATGCAACGTAATGCAGCACAAGCCATTGCATTGTGGTACGTTTTTTGACAATGCCAAGCGAGGTGGCACGTATTGCCCCTTGCAGGGCTTTGTAAATATCTAAAAGCATTTTGCATCACGATGCGCCACAAAAGTGGTGCAACCATTATGCAAAATGTGGGTAAATCTGGCTCTATAGTATGTGGCAGATAAGGGGGTGTGGTACACAGCCCCGCAAGTCCCCGTGCTGGACTGCACTGCGTGGCGTGGTAGGGAAAGGGCAGGAATGCGCCGTGCTTAACATCTAATGGCGCATTCCTGTGTTTTCCCTGCGCTGGTGCACAATGTGCTGCCTAGCGTGAAAGCGGGCCCCCTTGAACCGTGGCGCAAGGGTGTCTCGTTGTAAGCAGGATTGTTTCTGTGCAGGAAGGGGCCCCGTCTTGCACAGAAACAATCCCCAGAGGCATAGTCCTCTTTCTGTGTTTGCTGCAGAACACAACACACGTAGAAAGAGGAAGAAACAAGGAGAAATAAAGATATGTCTCCTTGTTACGCCTCTCCCGGGAGGCGTGGGGTTTTTATGCATTCTCAGGTCTACCAGTAAAGGTAAATCTGGGAATGCTCCACAGTCCATGGGTGGGTGCGTAGCAACACCCACGCTCCACCCCTGGAACACCGTCCTAGAGCAGAGTGATGCAACACAGTGATTTTGTTTTAAATTTCTTTATTGGCATTTCATGAAGAGTCACCTTAAACGGTATACACATGTTCAAGAGGTGGATGGACAGACATCTCCCACCATTGCAGCTTTAGCAATATTCTGCTAGCAGGTTACACAATGATATGGGAGGGATAGCGGGTTATATTGAGAGAAAGAGCATAGGATATCAATCCAGATCAGCATAGTGCCCCCTATCATGCAGAAACTTAGCCAATGGATATGCTACAGCATAAAACAAAGCAAAACAGTGACTTGAGACACCCTCTGGCTGGCGCTGCCGTTTGCAACTACTTGGAAGTGCAGTGACGTGAGCAGCGGGGGGGTACTTCCAACATGGAAACTTTAGTGAGAAAGGGGGCGGGGTGTATCCCTACACAGTCCACCGCGGACAGCGCAGGATCTCTTGGTAATTTCCAGCAAACATGTGTGTACGCGAATGGGTCACTCTATGGTACAATCTGACTGGCCGCTCGACTCACCGCAGGAGGTTCTACATCCTGGGGGGGGGGTGGTCGACTTCAGTCTGTCAACCAATTGAAGAACATAAGTGTCCCACATTGTGGCTGCTCCAGCTCCCCCTCATTACCTACAGTCGTACATCCTGGTGCCTGCTTCTGCCAGAGCCCATTTGTGAGTCACCCGCAGCCGGCACTCGATCGTAAGCGGCTGAGGAGCCTTCAAAGCCATGGAAATCAAACACTTAAAGAGACCCAACGTCAGATCAACTAGCTCCTGGTAGTGTTTGGTACGTTTAGTACACTTTGTGATCCCCAAGAGACAAAGGAGTCGGTCTAGTGGCAACTGGACATCAATCACCGTCAACACATGTTCCGTCACCTGGGTCCATGTGCGCATCAACGGCGGGCATTCCCAAACCATATGAAAAAATGTAGCATCTCTGTGACCACATCTCGGGCACACCGGGGATACCATCGGAAATGTTTTGTGTAGGCAGCGTGGTGTAAGGTGGGTTTGATGCAAGTAATTGAACTGCATGAATTTTTAACGGGCATTGCGTGAGACTCACTTCACCCATTCTAAGGCCATGGTTCACTGCTAAGTGGTCAATTCTGTGCCCAATCAGTCATCCCATTTGGTCCTGCCCCGGGTCATAAGTTTATTGCATCTCCCCTGTAGTGCTGCGCAAGTACCAAAACCACCCAACGGCCTAGCCCATGTGCTAAGAAGCACTGCAAACCCAAGTGTAATGGTGGCTCGACTGGTCCTGGAGTTCATATGCCCCCAGTCGCTGCCCTGATTGCAGTGCATGCAAGAAAAGGTTCTGCCCCAAGCTCGTATAATTCCTGCAGCCCTGGAAGGAGAGCAGAGCACACTCGCTATATAGATCACCCATTTGGATGAGCCCTGCTTCTCGCCACGGAGAAGAACCATGAACCCTCAGCAGGTTTTTCATGGCCAGCACGCTCCAGAGGGGAAGAGCAGTGCATAGAGGGTCGGTGCACGTCTGGGTTAGATATATCGAGTCCAGATGAGCTTGGCCACCTGTCTGAGTCTGTCCAGTCACCTGGTCGGTCACCTGGGGAGAGCAGCCATTCCAATACATCCATGCCCCTTAGGTCTGCCTGGACCAGGCCACGCTCCACTGTTCTGTCCCTGGCCAGCCAACGTATAGGCCAAATACTGTGAAATACAGCTCCAGGTCCGGGACCCCAAGTTCCCCCTCAAGCATGGGGGATTGAAGTATGGGGATCGATGCCTGCTTCCAAGCAGGTCCCCAAATAAGCTCAGACTCCAGACCCCTCAGAGTCCTAAAAAAGGATCTAGTTGGTATCACTGGCAAAGCTGCAAAGAAATATAGGAGCCTCAAAAGAATCAGCTTCTTTGCCACCGATGCCCTACCGATAGGCGAGAGGCATAGTCAAGTACAGAAGTGCATGGATTGGTGAATCGAGGGCAAGGCCTTACCATGATTACCATCTAGTAAGTCTCTGTCCGTGTGGTAGACATAAAAGCCTAGATGGGGAAAGGTCTCAAAATTCCAGGGGAGGCACCCCACTTCTCGACGCTTTGCTTCAATCCAGCATAAAGGTAAGACAGTATTTACCCTAGTTCACCTTGAGGCCTGCCATCTGGAGCAGATTATAGAGGGCCAGTAGTGTGCATGCATACTCCCAGAGATATACTAACACATCGTCTGCGTACAAGGACACAGTGTGCCAGTCTGGCCCCACTCTACTGCCCCAGGCAGGACCCCTGGCGCGCAGCATAGCTGCAAGCAACTCCATAGCTAATGCAAAAATTACTAGTGATAAATAGCACCCCTTGAGGGTCTCTCTGCTTATACAAAAGGAGTGCAAGATCTGATGGCTTGAGGGGCGGAATATAGAATACAAAAGCTTCACCCAACCTAGGAAATTGTGCTACCAATCCCAAACACACCCAGCACCGGTAGCAAGTAGGACCAACTCAGCATATCAGATGCTTTTTGGAGGTCCAGGGAGGCCAAAACATTGAGGTCAGCCCCCCAGACATCGCAAGAGGGTCCTACCCGGGTACTCAGAACCACGTATGAGGGGCGAGCAGTTTGTATTACAAAAGATGTCATCTAACCGAGTGGGGACCTGATGTCCCGGTGCATAGAATACTCTGTCTCCCCAGGGAGTCCCAAGTGCCAGACATCATGTAAACTGGACAACCTAGACCACTGCTGGAAGTGCTTTGTTGCTTGTATACCCGGCGTGCCCAGCAGCGGGGGTACCGATCGGTCCAAATCAGTGTTGTGTATGCAATTAAAATCACCTCCCCACAACCCCGGGGCCTGAGGGTCCAGCAACATGGTTGGGGAAAGAGTATCTAAAAATGTGCCTTGAGTGGTATTGGGCACATAAAGGGACCCATGGAGAAGGGGCACCCTCCAAGACCCATAACAGCCCTCCCTATCAGCCAGGGCTCTAGATTTTACAAATGGTTCCTCTGGAGTGACCCAAATAAGGACCCCTCAAGCATAGGCTGAATATCCAGTACCATATATCTGCCCACTCCATCACCTGCTCACTCTGTCATGCTCCCCTGTGGTCAGGTGAGTCTCCTGGAGACAAGCAAAGTGTGCATACCTGCGCCTCCTGGCAGGGGTTGCCATACCACGGATATTCCATTTAAAGCATTAAAAGTAGTGACCATGAGTGCAAACTGTATATCTCAGGGCTCCCAAGGCCCTTGCCAGCCCCCGTCTCCCCTCAAGTCACCCATCACCCGACCACCTATCCAACCATCCAGAAAAGGACAATCAAACAATTCTGAAAAACACCCCCCCTATCCCTGGCTTCAGCGTTTTCTGATCCCATTCCACAACTTCCCCAAACAATTCAACTGGCATGCTTCAGATGCATGCAACGTAGTCTTGTCCATGCAAAACAGTCTATCCGGCTAAGTAAAATTGTGCAGTGTGAAAGTAATGTTCGATGCTGCTGTGGTTTGGGCCTGTGTTGGATGATGTGGCATCCAGACCCTCCTGTTATTGTGGCTTAACTTCAGGGAGGTGTCAGACCCAAAAGGAGCCCAACGCTGCTAGATCATCCATCGCACCAGCCTGAGGATCGACCTTAGACTTCATCCACGGAACACAGAGTGACCTGTGTACCTGGACGGGCCCCTAGTAGCAGAGGAGAATGAGCCATCCGAGTATAATCTCAATTCCGATTGGTGCTCATAGAGGAGGTCATGTTCTAGAAGGAAACCTCTGATACCGCTCAGGCCTGCTCAGCCACCACTTGGTTGGTTTTGCGTTGTCAAGATTTGGACATCTGAAAGTCGTCAGCCCTCGAGTCCTTGGTTGAAGTTCCTGTCAGATTCTTAGCCAAGTCCATACATCATACGGTGAGTGGAATATGTGTCGCCATCAACCACTCTGAGCTTCGCTGGAAACAAAGGTGCATATTCAAGATCCAACTCACAGAGAAGCTGCTTAATTTTGAAATAGGAACTCTGGTAGTGCTGCACCTCCATTGTAAAGTCATGATACACTGTGATTGTTACATTTTCATATTGCCATGGGCCATTGATGCGGTAATGCTGCAGCAACAGGTCGCAGGAATGCAGCGGGGCTCCTGGGAAGGGAGGCCAGCCCAGCGTCCAGTGTGCTTACTTAAGAGAGAAGAATTTTGGCAAACTCACTTCCAGAACCGTCTTTGTCTTCAAGAAATAATTCCACCCTAGGACCTTCTGGGCATTCAGGGAAGCCCAGAAGGTAGTTATTGTTGCATCTGGAACGCCCCTCCATGTCTTCCTCACTGCAATGTAGGTTGGCAACCTTCTCTTCCATGTGTTTCAGCTGCTCCTGCCTGTCCTGCACTGTCGGCCTCACCGTAGATAAGGTGGACTCTGCTTCCTCCACTCTGTCCGCTAGCTTGCGGTGGTCAGTGGTTAACAAATTCATGTCTAGTGAGATAGTGTCAATGCGGGTTCCTAGGGAGGTTTTAGTGTCCATGATGGCCTGGAGCACCTTGTCAAACTGAGTAGAATGGTTTTGAAGGGTTGCTTCAAGGTGTTGGAGGCTGTCAAGGGTTCTGTCAGCGGGTGCAGAGAATCTCCTTGCCTCCCCAGTGCCAGTGTTCAACCATGTATTGGTCTTGGGCTTCCCCATTATTATAAGCAAGTCCAGGCAAACTCAGGGGGTGGGTGGTTGAGGAGCAATAAGCACAGCAGATGTCCGACAGGGGCACCAAGGATGCCCGGTCTCAAGGCCACTAGACAGGGCACGTACTGGCACACCTTAGGGCAAATCAGGTGAACCTCCTTAGCAGAGATAAAGTTAAAATCTGCTCAGTGTACCTCCCCCCCAGTGCCAGGGCCTATCCAGGTGCCCCCAGACCTATCTGAGGCAGCTGAGACAGGGCAGAAGTGAAGACCTCAATGTTGTGGTAGCCCAATGTAAAGTGGTAAATGTTCCCCACTTTAGATAAACTGCTGGCCCAAGGGGTAGAAACACTGGGTAACGCACATAGGTCATGCAGGGTCATCCATGTGCAGCACCCCTCCGGAGCAATAGGGGGCGTGTAGGCTGCACTACGAACAGTTCTGGACAACTGTGAGGCCAATTGGGCATGTGATTGGGAGGCGTGCAGAGGCAATCAGTAAACTTAGGGGCATATTTATACTCCACTTGCAGCAAATTTGCATCATTTTGTTTTACCCAAATTCGGCGCAAAACGAACTCCATATTTATTGGAGTTTGCACCATTTTTTAGATGCATGAACCTACCTTGCGTCAGTGAGATGCAAGGTAGGCGTTCCCATCTAAAAGAAATTGTGCTAACCCCATAGCCCCATATTTAACCCCCATGATAAAATGACGCACAGGTGGGAGGAGGGGTTAAATAATGGTGCAAAGCACCATTATTTAACGCCTGGGTCAGACCAGGCATGAAGGGACCTGTGGAACTGTTTCCATGGTGGAACACCATGTAATGCGTCCACAGGTGCCCAGCCCAAGCCCCAGGAACACCCCACACCAGAGGGACACCGTAGGATGGGGGACCCCATCCCAGGTACGTAGGGTAAGTATAGGTAAGTATTTTTTTTGTTAAATTAAAGTGCCATTGGAGTCCCAACTTGGACCCCGTGCATGGCACAGGGTGCAATGGCCATGGCCAGGGGACACTGGTCCCCTGTGCTGGCCACTGGGGTGGTGAGCATGACTCCTGTCTTTTCTAAGACATGAGTCATGTGGTATGGATGGTTTTGCATCAGGAAATGATGTTAGACTGGGTAGAGGCATTTGTTTGCCTCTAACCAGCCTAACGCTATTTTTTGGTGCAAAACTCCCTTCCCCCAACCCCCCCCCCCCCACATTGCTAACGTCATTTTCCCAGATGCTAGCCCATCCTTTGCGCCGGCTTGAGGGATTCCATAACTTTGGCGCCCGGCTGGCGCCCTGGAATCACGCAAGCCAGCGGTATACTTTTTGCTGCAAAACTGCGTTTGAGCAGTTTTGCCTCAAAAAGTATAAACATGGCGCTTGGTGTAGTTTAGAGGCCAAGTGCGGGGCATATGATGTTTGTGAACTTACCTCCTCTGTGTTACCAGAATGCCTTGCAGTCACATGTGTTGTCTTCATAGGGTGTGAGAATATAGTCACCGGAAGCTGACGAGTGGATGGAACTCTGCTGTGTAGCAGCGTGTCCCCGCACCACGCGTGAGGCCCAAGTAGATTATCACTTGTGTCCTGAACTGTGTCCGATCGAGTAATTAGAGGCTCATGTGCCGGGTGGGAGGACAACGGAAAACAGGCTCCCAGCACCATGTGTTCCTCCGCCGCACCCTGGGTCCACCGGCTCATCAAGGTGAGGACCTCCAGTAGAGAATAGGAGCTGCTCCTCCAGGGTGTTTTCGGAATAGCAAGAGGGGGGCCAAGTGTCTCCGTAGTCACCACTTCAGGGCAGATGAAAGGTAGACCGTGAGTCCCGGGACAGGCCTGCATCCGTTCCACCACTAACAGTGTCTCTCGGCTGGCAACTAGGGGGGCTCCGCCACATCCCCGTTTCATGCCCAGGTAATGCACTGATTTAATGCCCAGGTAATGCACCGGTTTCATGCCCAGGTAATGCACCGGTTTCATGCCTAGGTAATGCACCGGTTTCAGGCCCAGGTAATGCACCGGTTTCCTGCCTAGATTATGCACCGGTTTCAGGCCCCGGTAATGCACTGGTTTCATGCCTAGGTAATGCACCAGTTTCATGCCCAGGTAATGCACCGGTTTCAGGCCCAGGTAATGCACTGGTTTCAAGCCCAGGTAATGCACCGGTTTCATGCCCAGGTAATGCACCGGTTTCATGCCCAGGTAATGCACCGGTTTCAGGCCCAGGTAATGCACTGGTTTCATGCCTAGGTAATGCATTTGTTTCATGCCCAGGTAATGCACCGGTTTCAGGCCCAGGTAATGCACCGTTTTCATGGCCAGGTAATGCACCGGTTTCATGCCTAGGTAATGCGAGGAATCTGTGTGTGGACAACAAATGCCTCTCTCCAGAGCACCTGAACAGCTGCGGGGCCATCAACTATCCACGCCCCTCAAGTGCGCTCTGCCACCGGCGTCGATATGTCAGGCGCAAGGTCCCTGTGGGAATGCAGGGGCATGTGATTTCAGGTCCCCCACAAGGTCTCCCTCGTAGGGCAGTGTTTTTCGTGGCCACTCAAAATCGGGAGTATTGCTTGTGGGAAGCAGCAACAGACAGAGGGGGTCATTCTGACCCTGGCGGTCATGGACCGCCAGGGCCAACGACCGCGGGAGCACCGCCAACAGGCTGGCGGTGCTCCCATGGGCATTCTGACCGCGGCGGTACAGCCGCGGTCAGAAACGGAAAACCGGCGGTGTCCTGCCAGTTTCCCGCTGCCCTGGGGAATCCTCCATGGCGGCGCTGCAGGCATCGCCGCCATGGGGATTCCGACCCCCTTACCGCCAGCCTGGCTCTGGCGGTCTTGACCGCCAGGACCTGGCTGGCGGTAACGGGTGTCGCAGGGCCCCACCAAGATTTTCAGTGTCTGCTTGAAATCGCGACTGGTGCAACTGGACCCGTCGCACCCCTTCCACTCCGCCGGCTCCATTCGGAGCTGGCATCCTCATGGAAGGGGGTTTCCCGCTGGGCTGGCGGGCGGCCTTCTGGCGGTCGCCCGCCAGCCCAGCGGGAAACTCAGAATAACCGCGGCGGTCTTTTGACCGCGCAGCGGTATTCTGGCGGTTCCCGCTTGGCTTCAAGCTCAGAATGACCCCCAGAGTCTTTTTACTGTACGGGAAGCTTAGGCAGCATTTCGCCAAGAATTCATGCTGGATGGGGAGAATAAAAGCAGAATAATGCACGGGCCAGCCACGGTGCTCTGTACATCTTGGCCACACCCCCATTAAACACAGTGATTTGCGCTGCGTTGCGTTACTCTAGATTTATCAAGCCACACAGGGCCACGCAAGGTGGCTTGATAAAATGAACTTAAGAGTTGTGTCACTCTTGGGCCCTGTTATGTGGTGCAAAGACAACACAAGTTTTTAATAAATCTGCCCCAAGGTTTCACATAGCTCACTGACTGCAGATAGTGACAATAGCGTGCATGTCTTGGTGACAACTGGCACTGATGGTGTAGTGACATGGAAGGCGTACATAGCTTAGGGACTGCAGTCACCCTAAGTATACATGTCTCAGTGAAAGCAGTCACTCACTCAGGGAGTATGAGGCCAGGAAGCCTCCAGCTTGCACAGACTCATCACTGCGGAAGTGGACTCTCAGTGAGTTGGCGGAGGAGGTGAAGGTCTGGCCGGGGGCCTTGCCGCACAGTCTCCTCTCCTGGACAGACGCCATCATCGGCTCCTCACGGACACTCACATAGTCATAAGCACATCTCTGTGAAGACTCCAGGAGCACCGGGCCAATGTGCAGCGAGACCTGCAGAGGATCACACATCACAACATGAATGTGGAGACCTGCAGAGTATCAGACATCATAACAAGAATGTACAGACCTGCAGAGAATCAGACATCACAACAAGAATGTGCTTAATAACAGGCAGACCTGCAGAAAATCAGACATCATGACATGAATGTGGTTAATGACAGGCAGACCTGCAGAGAATCAGACACCAGACTATGAATGTGGTTAATGACAGACCTGCAGAGAATCAGACTTCACAGCATGAATGTGGATAATGACAGGCAGACCTGCAGAGAATCAGACATCACAACATGAATGTGGTTAATGACAGGCAGACCTGCAGAGAATCACACATCCCAACATGAATGTGGTTAATGACAGGCAGCCATGCAGGGAATCAGACATCACTTCAAGGATGTGGATAATGACAGGCAGCCCTGCAGAGAATCAGACATCACAATAAGGATGTGGTTAATGACAGGCAGCCCTGCAGACAATCAAACATCATAACATGAATGTGGTTAATGACAGGCAGCCCTGCAGAGAATCAGACATCACAATAAGGATGTGGTTAATGACAGGCAGCCCTGCGAGACAATCAGACATAATAACATGAATGTGGTTAATGACTGGCAGCCCTGCAGAGAATCAGACATCACAATAAGGATGTGGTTAATGACAGGCAGTTCTGCATTTATAGGACTTTGAGCTAGGAATATGATAATTTCAAAGAACCAATGAAAAGAGACCCACAGAGAATCTGACGAGGAATGTGGTTAGTGAAAGGAGGATCAGCTGGCAGGAATGTCATCATTCCCAAGGAATGATTTACAGGGAGAGAGAGTTAGACATCAGAACAGAACTGTTGATAATGACAAGCATCTCTGCAGAGATTCAGACACCACAACAGGAATGTTGATAAAGGCAAGCATCTCTGCAGAGAGTCAGACAACAGAAGGAGTATTTATAAAGGCAAGCATCTCTACAGAGAGTCAGACACCACAACAGGAGTGTTGTTCATGACAAGCATCTCTGCAAAGAGTCAGACATCAGAACAGGAGTGTTGATAAAGATAAGCACCTCTGCGGAGAGTCAGACATCAGAACAGGAGTGCTGTTAATGACAAGCATCTCTGCAGAAAGTCAGCCATCCGAACAGGAGTGTTGATAAAAACAAGTGTCTCTGCAGAGAGTTAGATATCAGAAAGGAATGCTGATAAAGACCATCAGGCAGACCATCAGGCAGATCATCAGACAGACCATCATGCAGACCATCAGGCAGACCATCAGACAGATCATCAGACAGACCATCAGGCAGACCATCAGGCAGACCATCAGACAGATCATCAGACAGACCATCAGACAGATCATCAGATAGACCACAGACAGACCATCAGATAGGATGGTAGTGGCCTTTCCCAGGGAGGACATGCAGAGGTTGCCCTGGTATTCGTTCCATTTTGTCCATATTTTAGTCCATTTTCTGGGGCAGCCTCTCCCCTCATACACAACCTTTTCAGCGAGCATGCACCAATCTAGATCTTTCTTCAAGTTTCTCAAGTGGGGCGGTTCCTCTGCCCCCCAGCATCGTACAATGAGCCGACTGTAACCCAAGTTTGTTCCATCCTGGACATGTCTGTGGAGTCCCAAATATTAAGTAGACATCATTTTGCGCTGAGTTCCATGGAGTGGCCAATACGGGCAAGCACATTTCACCAACACTATTGCACCACAGGACAGCTCCACGAGATATGAAGAAAGGTCCCCACTTGGCCGCATTTCCTTTGACAGCTATTGTCCTGGACCCTCCCCGCTTCTGTCCGTGTGGTGCAAGAATAGTAAGCCTGTGTAGGATTTTCAGCTGTATGAAGCGAACGCGCATTCGTATGGCTACTTCCTTAGCGGACACCAGGGCTTCCTACCTTTCGTTATCGGTGGCGTTAAGTTATTGGCGTAGAAACTATTGGGGTCATGTGTGACATAGACTCCCAGATATCGGAATCCATCTTGCACCACCCTTGCCCCACACTCCCCATGGAGTATGTAGATTAGGCTTTTCTACCAATTGATGGTGTAGCCTGAGTAGGTTTCGAAGTGTGCGCGTGTTTGCATTGTTCTGCCTACTCATAGTGGTGGATTGGAGATGTAAAGCAGGATGTCATCTGCATATAGTGAAATCGTGTCCTCCCAGTCTTGCAAGCAGTGTAGGCCCCGGATCAGGGGTCTTCTCTAATCCAAGTCGCTAAGGGCTCCAAGGCTAGAATAAATATTAGTGATGAAAACGGGCAGCCTAACGGGTGCTGTGCTGGAGCCGGAAACGTCTGGGCCACATCTCTATTGACCATAACCTGGGCCAGGGGCTCTGTGTATAGGAGCTTGATCCACTGCAGCTACCGTGGGCCGAAGCCCATCTTTTCTAACACAACAAACATAAAGGGCTATCTTGGCGTCTAAGGAGAGAACCAGTACGTCCTCAGGTTGCGAAGCAGCCTGACCCAGAACCCCATGAAGTCACCGCAGATTGCTGGCTGTGTTTCAACCCGGCATGAAGCCAGTTTGGTCCGAGTGGACAAGGGTTGTTATTACTTGCACTAATCGTGAGGCCAATGCTTTCTCCAGGATCTTAGCTTTGCCGTTTAATAGTGATATGGCCTGTAGCATGTGCATTCGTCCAGCAGTTTTTCATCCTTGTGACTGACCACTATGTTTGCTATTCATTGGACTCTGGAAAGAGATCCAGAGGCGTAGCTTTCTTGGAACAATTTGAGCAGGTGTGGGACAATCTTTGCTGCTGTGAGCTTGTAAAGTTCTGTGAGGTCCCCTCCTAACAATTCTTTTACCTCTTCTGATAGGCCTGGAAGTCGGAGGTCAGCTAGAAATTCCACGGACTTGTCTACCATAGCGCTCGCTACTATCGAGTACAATTGGGTGTAGTAGGTGGCAAAAACCTCTGCCACCATCTTTTCTCCCTTCACCAGCTCACCTGCAGTGGTCTGAAGATCTCTGTCTCTTCGTTTCTGATCTTGCCTTGGTCGTGTTTTGGTGTTTCCCATTTGCCTCCAGCCCTCCAACCATTCCCATGCTTCAGCAGGGGTTTCAAAGTACCAGGTCTTGCCTTCAACCATTATCTGCAGTTTTGCCAGGAACATCATTGAATACTTGATTTCACGGTCTCGTAGGGCCCTCCATGTAGCTGTGTCTGAGTCTTTGGATTTTAAGTATGAAATCTGGAAAATGGCTTATCCTGGCATTCTCGTATTCGATCGGGGAGCACTTCGAGCCATTTGGATGATAACATCCCAGTCTCGATAATTGAAAATACGTGTGATTATAGGGCGAGGTGGGGCACCTGGTTTTGGAGGAGTGCCCTTTGTCCGGTGGACCCTTTCCACTAAGAGGTAGTTTCAGAGGCCCGGGGGCTGAAGCAGTTTGAGTATGAGGTCTTCCACGAAGAGGTCCACTGCTGGACCCTTCAAGCTTTCCAGTACCCCTATGATTCTGTTGTTGTTTCACCTTGATCGACTTTCAAAGTCCTCTAATCAACTTTCTAGGGTAGGTGTAGTGACTTGTAGGTCTTTGACCTCGGTCTTCAGAGCTGCATTGTCTGCTGTGAGAGTGGCAATTGTGTCTTCGGCTTCTGTCACTCCAGCACCCAGGCTTCTGAGGTCTGTTCATAGCAATGTGATCTCTTGCGTGACCGAGTCTATTTTGCTCTCCAGAGAGGTACAAACCCCCTGAATTGCGGCCAGGATGTCCTGGAGTGTAGGAGGTCTTGGTTCATCAGGCGATTACTCCACATTGGGTGATAACACAAGGGCTCCTGGTGTCTTCATAAAGCCTTTGGACAAGATATATTGTTCTAGCTTTGTCTGGTCGGCGGCACAGGCCTCTTTGCCCCTCTGTCATGATCATTGAAGATAGAGGCAGAGTGGTGGTAACAGGGGCTAGGTCAGTCAGGAGTCCATGGAAGCAGACTAGGTAATCTCCGACACCTGCCAGGGGACTGTGTGCGGTCTCCCTGTGGCCTGTCAGTGCTCCTGCATCTGCTTCTCCACTTCCCCATAGAGTCATCTGGCCCGATGGCCAATTCAGCAGATCGGCACTTTGTGGGTACCAAAGCATCAAGTGTCTCTGATTTAAGATTCCTCAAAGGAGAGTTCTTAGGAAACCTAGGCTCCTCCATCTTCAGGGCCATTGTACCTCAGGCGCTCCTCCACAACGAGCTGGGCCCCTCTGGGAGTGTCTTGGAGCCCCAGTGACTCTCTGCAGTTACAGGCAGGCTGGGGTCATGACAGAATTTATATCAGGGGCGATTGCGGATCCAGGCCACCATGCAGCCTGGGTGCCCACCGAGCCTCCATGAACTAGTCATGGCCCACCGCGTCGGCAGGTCAAACTCAGAGGCCACAGGGGAGGAGAACGGCAGCTATTGTTAAAAGTTAATGTCACTGGGGCACCCCACCTGACTTGCTTGTGGGATAGGCAGTCTCCGTAGCAGTCTCTGCAGGAGATATAGGTGCTGGTCGGCCCTATGAGTCACCTCTACTGTAGAATGGCCACCACAGCCAATTGCAGCGCATTGTCCAATGTTACCCCTGTCAGGTACTGGATGAATCCTCAGCCAGCATTATTCTAATTTTCTTTCAAAATGGGGGTGGGAGCTGGTATCTAGCGCAGCCCTCCTCCATCCCCCTCACCACTTCATCTTGCATGGCAGCCGGCAAGTGCACAGCTCCCCCAGCCTGTGTAGGCCTCACCGTCACCGCTTATTGATGTAAGGCATCAATAGCCTTAGGTAAGCATCTCCTGTCGGGGTGGTGTAGGGGGCTGGCTCCCCACTGCTCCATCTCCCAGTCTGACACGCAAGGTCAGGGCTTCCACAGACTGTACTGTGTGTGTTCAGTGTCCGAGTCACCGCCAGGGCCCCCTGCTGGCCGAATATGTATGGTGGGGGTCTCCACTCACTGGCCCAAGTCATTGGGGGCTTTGGATGTTGGATAAATTGTCAGATTTATGGGGAGAGGTCGTGGGTGTCAGGAGCCACACTAGGCTGTGGCCATCTTTCTCGGCTGCAGGCCGTGCCCCAGAGCAGGAGTGTTGCGAAAAACAAGCATCCCTGCAGAGAATCACACATCGGACCAGGAGTGTTGCAATTGAAATGTGGTTTCTGGTTGGCTAGGGTATGCACCTCAGGCAGGCAGAAGCCACCACTCTAGTCAGGGCAAATAAGTTACACATCAAAGATAACCTGTGCTCACCCCCTGGTAGCGTGGCACAGAGCAGTCAGGCTTATCCTTAGAGGTCATGTGTAAAGTGTTTGAGCAACATAGTCGCACCAGTGAAAGAATAAATGCACCACAAAAGGGACTCCACACAAGGTTATGTAAAAGTACAAATATATTATACATAATTCATAGATCAGCACAACATAAACCAGTGATCACTTTGCTGCTAGGCAGTTGTCACAAACATCACAATGAGTGCAACAAAAAAACTACTGTTTGATTGTCAAACATCATAAGGGAAAGCATTACTGTGCATATTATACAGCCCCTTGTGGCAGTATTCATGGTCCTGGCCTGGCAGATATCAGGATGGGTATAGAGCGAATTATCAGGGTATGAAGCACACCAGAAAAACATGTACATTACCCAGTGTCCCCATAAAACATGGACCCCCCTCAGGGATACTCTCCCAGTTATCCTATATGATGTGGTGACGTTTGAGGAACACCTGAATCATAACTTGACTGTCAATAGTAACGCAATACACCATAGGGCAGGGGTCTCCAACCTTTTCTTTAGTGAGAGCTACTTCTGATCAGTGAAAATTATCGTGAGCTACCGAAGGCCAATCAACTTGTGCATTATTACCAAACACCCCCACGCCAAACTTTCTTGACTTGAAGCCTAATATTTATAGAGTCAGATACTGTTGCTTAAACAAAATACTTCACCTAGGAGCACTGGCTTCCATGTATGTCAGTGCGAGAATGGTATTTGGGGGATGTATGAACATGTGTGCATACGAATGGGATATATGCCTTGGGTAACTGAGAGCTGGTGTCACATGTACTTGTGGCACAGGGCATGCCTTTCGTCATACCTGGCACAATTACATGTGTAGCAAAAACATACAGCCATGTTTTTAAATGGGAGGAGTTTAAAGTGCAAAAATGTTCATAAAGTGGAATATGTTTCTACACTTTGAAAAATACAGTCATTGTTTAAATGGGTGAAATTTAGTTATAAATATGGCATATGGAGTGTTATACTGGGCACTGTGAGCAAGAGACCTGCGGTGAGTAAATGCAACACTTTGAGAACATTTAAAAGAAAGGTTAACTTAATCATAGGGTAACTTTTCTTTTTAATTTTCTAGGATTTAAAAGCTTCAAGAAACCTTATTTTGTTCTCACTTTCAATACTGAGTTGACAAGGACTTTAATTTAAGAGTTAAATAGCTCAGTGCTTCAGTTGTTAATCTCTGAGCCCGGGGTCATAAATCTGACCCCAGCACCGCTCCTTATCAGGCCCTGCTATCTGCAGTCTGGTGATAATAATGCAAAATAAACACAGCCCTCCCTTAACTTTAAAAGGAAAAATGTGACCCTGTTCTTATTTAAAAATGAATTCCAGGCTGTGAGCTACTCTGAAGGGGTGGGAGCTACTAGTAGCTTGCGATCCACTGGTTGGAGACACCTGCCCTAGGGCATCTGGCCAAGAAATACACAATTTGGTTATGTCATGTGACACAAAACACCATGTATCAACGAGAGTACCCCCAATCACCACTTCTCACCATCAGCGTATCAGGGCTCCCAATGACCCTACAGGGTTTAAGGCCCTGGCACCCCTCTTAGCGAAGTTATGGATGTTGTGGAGTGCTCAGACACGAAGGAGAATGACAATTTGATCAAGAGGCGTGGAATCCACTGCACATCTGCTTAGGGAGATACAGTAGTTTTAAGGCACGTTTTTCAATGTAGCCCAACCACCTCCCGCTGGCAGACGGGGGTTTCCGTAATGGATGCAGGCTAACCAGGGTCGGACGAGTGCCTTTCAGGTACGAGGGTGGGGAATTGTAACTGTGTTGGCTGTGGGGATCAATCACCTCCTTAGTGGTTGCAGAGTGAAAGGTGAGCAAAGTTGGAAAGTGTGCCTCTATGACACAGTAGCAGGGAAAAGTAGCGGTGATGGACGGCGGACCAATCTTTGGTTGGCTGGGTTCTCCTTCTCAGAAACACAGCAGCCTCCTACTGGCACACAGGGGGTGGGGCCAGCCGTCACTGCAGCAACCTGGGTACAGCTGGAAAGACAGCAAGCGGACACAGGCCGTTCACAGTTGCAGTTCAAGCGCTGCGTGCCCATCCACAATATTCTTTCTTTCAGAGTGCTCACCACATGCGGGATAATGCAGGGCGAAGAGCAGAGTCCTCACCAGGTGTAGGGTACAGTGAGAAAGTTAGCCATTACTTGAAATGAGAAATAAAGCGCTCACCACATATAGAGAAGATCGGGGGGCACAAAGCGGGCGGCAGGCCAGCTCATCCAGCCAGGTAGAAGGCAGGGATGGCGGTTCCTCCCCACATCACCCCAGTGCCCAGGGAGTTCAACATCAGGGAACAGGCTGGCAGCAGGGCAACAAGTAGAAAAGCAATCTAGGGAGTTCTGTATGTTACCCAGCTGCAGCAGGTAGCAGGGCAACCACAGAGGAGTCATTTGTGCAGTCCAGCAGTCCTTCTTCCAGTTCAATCCCAGTTCCAAAGTTGCTGTAAAAATCGTGGGGCAAGAGCACCTGTACTTATACTCCAGGTCCCCTGCTTCTAGAAGGTGAGAGAAGGCTCTAGCCAGATCTGACCAGTTCCAAGAATTTCCCTTCTCCCCTACTATGGCTCTAGACATCAGTAGGAGGTAAACGAGCCTTTGTGTGAGGGCAGGACACAGCCTATACAAGTGTAAAGTGTGCCCGCCCTCTCTCCCAGCCCAGGAAGACCATCAGTATGCAGATAAATGCAGATGCGACCCTGTCGCACCTAACCCTCCCTGATGGTGGCTGTCTGGAGAGTATGCACCAAGTTGAGCTGTCACTCTGCCTTAGACGTGGATTGGGGTCAGGCTGCAAAGCATCAGAGTTACAAGCACAGAGAAATGCCCACTTTCTAAAAGTGTCATTTCTAAAATAGTCATGTAAAACCCACCTACACCAGTAAACAGGATTCCCACTACCATTCCAAACATACCAAACATGCCCATGCTACTCCTTACTGTTGGACCTTTTTGCTTATGCAAGGTCATCCCCAATCTTTTTGCCTCCTGCCTCTTATTTTTTCTGACCTGTTGCTGTTGATTTTCTTTTACTCTGAGCACTTTACCACTGCTAACCAGTGCTAAAGTACATTTGCCTTCTGTGTAAATTGTATGTAATTGGTTTATCCATGATTGGCATAGTTGATTAACTAGTAAGTCCCTAGTAAGGTGCACTAGAGGTGCCAGGGCCTGTAAATCAAATGTTACTAGTGGGCCTGCAGCACTGGTTGTGCCTCCCACATAAGTAACTCTGTAATCATGTCTCAGACCTGCCATTGCAGTGTCTGTGTGTGCAGTTTTAACTTTAAATTCGACTTGGCAAGTGTATCAACTTGCCAGGCCTAAACCTTCCCTTTTCTTACATGTAAGACACCCCTAAGGTAGGCCCTAGGTAGTCCCAAGGGCAGGGTGCAGTGTATGGTTAAGGTAGGTCATATAGTAATGTGTTTTATATGTCCTGACAGTGAAATATTGCTAAATTTGTTTTTCACTGTTGCAAGGCCTATCCCTCTCATAGGTTAACATGGGGGCTACCTTTAAATCTGATTAAAGTGTAGATTCCCTTTGGGAGCGGACGGACATGTGGAGTTTGGGGTCTTTGAGCTCACAATTTAAAAATACATCTTTTAGTAAAGTTGATTTTAAGATTGTGTGTTTGAAAATGCCACTTTTAGAAAGTGAGCATTTTCTTGCTTATACCATTTCTGTGACTCTGCCTGTTTGTGGATTCCCTGTCTGGGTCAGTTTGACAGTTGGGCTGGTTGCACCTTACACTAGACAGTGACACAAAGGGAACTGGGGTGTAGCCTGCATATCCTGATGAGCCATCTGTGCTAGGAGGGAGGGGAGGAGTGGTCACTTACACCTGAAAGGGCTGTGCCTCTCCTCACACAATGCAGTCTCCAACCCCCTGGTGAGTGTCTGGGGCCTGGCCTGGGCAAGGCAGGATTTCACATTCCAATGAGACTTTACTTTGAAGTAGGCCTACTTCAAAGGAGAAATTGGGTATAACCACAGACTTTAGAAAAACTTCTGGAAACAAGAGGAACCTCTGCCTGGAGAAGAGCTGAAGAGCTGAGGAAGAAGAGCTGCCCTGCCTGTGACTGTGCTTTGTGGACCTATCCTGCAGTTGCTGCTTCTGCCAGAGTAAGAGGGCAAAGACTGGACTTTGTGTGCCTTCCATCTTGTGAAGATCTCCAAGGGCTTGATTTAGAGCTTGCCTCCTGTTGTTTTAAGTCTCAGAGACAGCAAAGACTTCTCTCTGCCAGCACCTGGAGTCTCTGGAGAGACTCCTGCTCTGACAAGTGGTGCCCTATCCAGTCCCTGGGCCCTTGAACGGAAAGCTGGTGGAAATACCAGGAAATCGACTTCGGACGACTTTGGACCGACGCCGCTGCTGAATCCGGTGACGCCGCCTGCAACCGACTCCGTGATCTTCGTTGGAACGCGACGACCTTCGCAGGCCCGACGCCGCTGCAGCTCCGCTGAAATCCGCAACTCCGTGGAAGTCGCTGCACCACGTCGTGACCGACACCACTCGAAGTGCACAGATTCAACGTTTTGCACATCGACCTGTTTTCACTCTTCACCAAAGGCACTGTACTTGGGGGTCTACGCAACTCCGTGTCCGGCACCACTGGTGTCGGCTTGTTGGGAATGACTCCGTCACGATGCCGTGTTAACACCTCATCGAAGCATTTTGTGTTTCTAAGCGCTATCTTTGAGTTTAATCTTTAAAAATTCATAACTTGACTTTTCTATGTTGGATTTTTGTTGTTTTGGTCTTGTTTTGTTTAGATAAATATTTCCTATTTTTCTAAACCGGTGTTGTGTCATTTTGTAGTGTTTCATGAAGTTACTGTGTGTGTTGGTACAAATACTTTACACCTAGCACTCTGAGGTTAAGCCTACTGCTCTGCCAAGCTACCAAGGGGGTAAGCAGGGGTTATCTGAGGGTGATTCTCTTTTACCCTGAGTAGAGTGAGGGTTCTTGCTTGAACAGGGGGTAACCTGACTGTCAACCAAAGACCCCATTTCTAACACTTACAGATCAGAAATTACAACTTGGACATATGTAAGGGAATTTCAAAGGCAAACCTATGAGAGGAGCAGCACTCACTGTAGTGAAAAAAGAAATAGGATGTTTGTCCCTACTAGGACATGTAACACATACAAATGTATTTATGTATAATGTTTTATATAGCGTGGAAATGACTCTTGCGAGTATCAGAGTGCTTTGCAAATGTTTACCATACAGGTGGGATAAACGACAGAATAATCAGGAGTGAAAGCCGGCTGAGACCGAGTCTCCAAAGAAATGTGGATAGTGAATGTTAGATAACTTCAATAATTTGGTTAGAGGTTCCATGAACAGACTGTAAAGAGTGAGTATGAGTGTGAACTCCTGTGGGACTCCCAGTGTGACCATTGTGAGGTTAGATAAGGACATATTTGCCCTGAATCATTGAGTTCTGTTGTGGAGAAAAGAAGCGAACCAATTAACGACGGCACTCAATAGACCTATCCTACGGCAAAGTACTTTTAGGAGGCTATCATGTTTGACAGTATCAAAGGCTGATGAGAGGTCAAAGAGGATTAGAAGGCAAGATTCATTCTGATCCAACATTTTTAGAGCATAATCAACTATGTGTGTGAGTGCTGATTCTGTGCTGTGGCCCTGATGGACACCTGATTGGAATTGTTCTAGGAGGTTGAATTGTGCTACATGTTTGCAAAGTTGAGTATGGACACCTTTCTCAAGGTGTTTCTAGTGTCGGAATATTAGAGATTGGGGGGAAGTTGTTTGGGTCGGAATGATCCGCCATGGTTTTTTAAAAATGGGTGTAACCTATCCCACTTTAAGGCAGACGGGTATCGATCCTTGAAGTAGTTATTCATTAACAATCTTGGTCCAGAGAGGAAGAAAGGACATTTTGATCTCACTAAAGATATTTAATGGAAGAGGGTCACTAAAGAGGTTTGATGGTTTTATTGTTGTAAGGATTTTGAGAATGGCGCTTTCATCAAAGGTTTAGAGTATGTTGCATTAAGCACTGTTTTTGGGGGTGGGCACTGAGTCACCTGGTGGCTCATCGATCAGGGGTGGGGGGTGCTGATATGAGGTGAGAAAGGCAAGTGCCCCCCAGCTGACGGCTAATTGGTTTCAATATTTCTTGTCTTTTCTGTGAGGAAGGAGGCAAACTCTTTGCAGTTTGGTTGTGAAAGAGACCCAGTCGGGGAAGGGTTTAGTTGCCTGTTGGATTGTAGCTTGACAAGCCCAAACACTTTTTTGGGATGATTTCTAGCTTTATCTAATTGGTTTCTATAGAAATTTGCTTTAGAACTCCTGATATGTTTGTTGTAGATGTTCCTCTGAGAACTCAGGTGTTTATGGTGTTTTAGGGAAAATTAGTGCTCCATGAACGTTCAGCTAGTCTAAGCTTACGTCTTTCTGAATTTAGGCTATCATTGAACCATGGTTTGGATTCTCTGGTGGACATTCTTTTTAGGTGCTATCGAGCCAAGAGTGTTCAGCATGGAGTTCTTATAATGGTCAGTAGGTGCACGGACATCCGTCATATCCACAGGAGGTGTCAAAATGTTATTGCTGAGGGATGTCAGATCATTCAGGTTTGAGTTACGCAAGCTCCTTTTCCTGTGTTTGGGTTTCTTTTGTGGAGGCTTTTTGTCCTCCTACCTTTTACATACACAGGACCCGGCCCATAGGGCTATGTAGGGCCTACCTTAGGGGTGACTTAGGTGTAGTAGAAGGGAGTTTAGATCTTGGCAAGTGGTATTACTTGCCAAGTCAATGTGGCAGTAAACAGTGCACTCAGGCCCTGCAGTGGGAGGGCTGAGAGAAGTTTGAAAGGCTACTTCTGTGGGTGGGGCGATCAGTGCTGCAGGCCCACTAATAGCATTTAATTTACAGGCCCTGGGTATATGGTATACCACTTTACAAGGGACGTACAGGTAAGCCAAACAGGTGTACACCAATTGTACCAAGTTGTAGGGGACAGATCACATGCACTTTAGCATTGATTAGCAGTGGTAAAGTGCCCAGAGACCTAAAGTCAACAAAAAGAGGGTCAGAAAAATAGGAGGAGAAAAGCAAAACATTTGGAGATACCCCTGCAGAAAGGGCCATTTCCAACATGTTGATAAAGACGAGCATCCCTGCAGAGAATCAGACATCAGGACAGGAGTGTTGATAAAGACAAGCATCTCTGCATAGAGTCAGACATCAGAACAGTAGGGCTGTTAATGGCACGCATCTCTGCAGAACATCAGACATCAGCCTTCTTCCACCACAAGATCACCGACATCTACAACAGCTTCACCACAAACAACACAAACCCTCCACCGGAACCCACCACCAACGACGCCACCATCCTCACCTGGACCCCAACCACCACCGAGGAAACCACCCGCGTCATGAACTCGATCCACTCTGGATCTCCATCCGACCCCTGCCCACACCACATCTACAACAAAGCCGACAACATCATCGCCCCCCACCTCCGGGACGTCATCAACGCATCTCTCACCTCCGCCACCTTCCCAGAGAGCTGGAAACACGCAGAGCTCAACGCCCTCTTAAAGAAACCTACAGCAGACCCCACCGAACTCAAAAACTTCCGGCCAATCTCTCTCCTACCGTTCCCCGCCAAAGTGATTGAGAAAATCGTCAACGCCCAACTCACCACCGCCCTGGAAGCCAACGACTCCCTCGACCCCACACAGTTCGGCTTCAGAGCTAACCACAGCACCGAAACCGCCCTCATCGCAGCCACGGATGACATCAGATCCCTGACCGACAAGGGAGAAACCGTGGCCCTCATACTCCTGGACCTCTCTGCGGCCTTCGACACTGTCTGCCACCGTACCCTAATACGCCGCCTGAGCAACGCCGGCATCAGAGGCAAGGCCCTGGAATGGATCATCTCCTTCCTCTCCGGAAGAACCCAGAGAGTCCGCCTCCCCCCCTTCAGATCTACAGCCACGGAGATCATCTGCGGCGTACCTCAAGGATCCTCCCTTAGCCCCACTCTCTTCAACGTCTACATGACCCCCCTAGCGAACATCGCACGCAAACATGGACTCGACCTCATATCCTATGCCGACGACACCCAGCTCATCTTATCCCTCACCAACAACCCCACCTCAGCAAGGACCAGACTACACGACGGTATGAAGGAAGTAGCGAACTGGATGACAGACAGCCGGCTGAAACTGAACACAGAGAAAACGGAGGTCCTCATCCTCGGCCCTACTCCCACCGCCTGGGACGACTCCTGGTGGCCTCCCGCCCTAGGCAGCACTCCCCAGCCCACCAACCACGCACGCAACCTCGGCTTCATCCTGGACTCATCCCTCTCCATGACCAGACAGGTCAACTCAGTGACCTCAGCATGCTTCAACACCCTCCGCATGCTCCGCAAGATCTTCCGCTGGATCCCCATCGACACCAGGAAGACCGTCACCCACGCCCTCGTCACCAGCCGCTTGGACTACGGGAACACTCTGTACGCCGGCATCACCATCAAGCTGCAGAAGAAACTTCAACGGATCCAGAACGCGGCCGCACAACTCATCCTGGACATACCCCGCCACCACCACCTCTCCGGACACCTGAAGAAACTCCACTGGCTCCCAGTCAACAAGAGGATCACCTTCAGACTCCTCACCCACGCACACAAAGCATTGCACAACCTCGGACCCAAACTCATCAACAACCGCGTCTCCTTCTACACCCCTCCGCGCACGCTACGCTCGACCGGACAAGCCCTGGCAGCCGTCCCCCGCATCCGCAAAGCCACCGCCGGAGGAAGATCCTTCTCTTTCATGGCAGCAAAGACCTGGAACTCTCTGCCCAGCCACCTTCGCGCCATACCTGATCACCTCTCCTTTAGAAGGCAGCTCAAGACCTGGCTCTTTGAGCACTGATCCCCCACCCCCCCAGCGCCTTGAGACCCTTAATGGGTGAGTAGCGCGCTTTATAAATGCGAATGATTGATTGATTGATTGACATCAGAACAGGAGTGTTGATAAAGACAAGCATCTCTGCAGAGGGTCAGACATCAGAACAAGAGTGTTGATAAAGACAAGCATCTCTGCAGAACGTCAGACATCAGAACAGGAGTGTTGATAAAGCCAAGCGTCTCTGCAGAGAGTCAGACATCACAACAGTAGTGTTGATAAAGACAAGCGACTCTGCAGAGAGTCAGACATCAGAACAGGAGTGTTGGAAATGACAAGCATCTTTGCAGAGAGTCAGACATCAGAAAGGAGTGTTAATAAAGACAGGCATCCCCGCAGAGTCCGACACTGGAACAGAAGTGTTGATAAAGACAAATGTCTCTGCAGAGAGTCAGACATCAGAACAGAAGTGTTGATAAAGACAAGCATCTCTGCAGAGAGTTCGGACATCATAACAGGAGTGTTGATAAAGACAAGCATCTCCGCAGCCAGCCATCAGAACAAGAGTGCTGAATAAGACAAGCATCTCTGCTGAGTCAGACATCAGAACAGAAGTGTTGATAAACACAAGCGTCTCTGCAGAGAGTCAGACATCAGAACAGGAATGTTGATAAAGACAACTATCCCTGCAGAGAGTCGGACAACAGAACAGGAGAATTAATAAGGGAAAGCGTCTCTGCAACGAGTCAGACATCAGAACAGGAGTGTTGATAAAGACAAGCACCTCTGCGGAGAGTCAGGCATCAGAAAGGAGTGTTCATAAAGACAAGCGTCCCCGCAGAGAGTCAGACATCAGAACAGGAGTTCTGATAAAGACAAGCGTCCCCACAGAGAGTCAGACATCAGAACAGGACTTGCAGAGAGTCAGATATCAGAACCAGAGAGTTGCTCTGCAGAGAGTCAGACATCAGAACATGAGTGTTGCTCTGCAGAGAGTCAGACATAAGAACAGGAGTGTTGCTCTGCGGAGAGTCAGACATCAGAACAGGAGTGTTGGTAAAGACAAGCATCTCCGCAGTCAGACATCAGAACAGGAGAGTTGCTCTGCAGAGAGTCAGACATCAGAACAGGAGTGTTGATAAAGACAAGCATCTCCGCAGCCAGCCATCAGAACAAGAGTGCTGAATAAGACAAGCATCTCCGCTGAGTCAGACATCAGAACAGAAGTGTTGATAAACACAAGCGTCTCTGCAGAGAGTCAGACATCAGAACAGGAATGTTGATAAAGACAAGTATCCCTGGAGAGAGTCGGACAAAAGAACAGGAGAATTAATAAGGGAAAGCGTCTCTGCAACGAGTCAGACATCATAAAAGGAGTGTTGATAAAGACAAGCATCTCTGCGGAGAGTCAGACGTCAGAAAGGAGTGTTCATAAAGACAAGCGTCCCCGCAGAGAGTCAGACATCAGAACACGAGTTCTGATAAAGACAAGCGTTCCCACAGAGAGTCAGACATCAGAACAGGACTTGCAGAGAGTCAGATATTAGAACCATAGAGTTGCTCTGCAGAGAGTCAGACATTAGAACAGGAGTGTTGCTCTGCAGAGAGTCAGACATAAGAACAGGAGTGTTGCTCTGCAGAGAGTCAGGCATCAGAACAGGAGTGTTGATAAAGACAAGCATCTCTGCAGTCAGACATCAGAACAGGAGAGTTGCTCTGCAGAGAGTCAGACATCAGAACAGGAGTGTTGATAAAGAAAAGCATTTCCACAGAGTCAGACATCAGAACAGGAATGCTGAGAAAAACAAACGACTCTGCAGAGAGTCAGACATCAGAACAGGAGTGTTGATAAAGACAAGTATCTCCGCAGAGAGTCAGACATCAGAACAGGAGTGTTGATAAAGACAAGCATCTCTGCAGAGAGTCAGACATCAGAACAAAAGTGTTGCTCTGCAGAGAGTCAGACATCAGAATAGGAGTGTTGATAAAGACAAGCGCCTCTGCAGAGAGTCAGACATCAGAACAGGACTTCCAGAGAGTCAGACATCAGCACCGGAGAGTTGCTCTGCAGAGAGTCAGACATCAGAACAGGACTTGCAGAGAGTCAGACATCAGAACCGGAGAGTTGCTCTGCAGAGAGTCAGACATCAGAGCAGGAGTGTTGTTAAAGACAATCGTCTCCGCAGAGAGTCAGACATCAGAACAGGAGTGTTGATAAAGACAAGTGTCTCCGCAGAGAGTCAGACATCAGAACAGGAGTGTTGATAAAGACAAGCATCTCTGCAGAGAGTCAGACATCGGAACAGGAGTGTTCATAAAGACAAGCGTCCCCGCAGAGAGTCAGACATCAGAACAGGAGTGTTGATAAAGACAAGTGTCCTTGCAGAGAGTCAGACATCAGAACAGGACTTGCAGAGAGTCAGACATCAGAACCATAGAGTTGCTCTGCAGAGAGTCAGACATCAGAACAGGACTTGCAGAGAGTCAGACATTAGCACCGGAGAGTTGCTCTGCAGAGAGTCAGACATCAGAACAGGACTTGCAGAGAGTCAGACATCAGAACCGGAGAGTTGCTCTGCAGAGAGTCAGACATCAGAACAGGAGTGGTGATAAAGACAAGCGTCTCCGCAGAGAGTCAGACATCAGAACAGGAGTGTTGATAAAGCCAAGCATCTCTGCATAGAGTCAGACATCAGAACAGGAGTGTTGATAAAGACAAGCATCTCCGCAGAGAGTCAGACATCGGAACAGGAGTGTTGATAAAGACAAGCGTCTCTGCAGAGAGTCAGACATCAGAACAGGACTTGCAGAGAGTCAGACATCAGAACCAGAGAGTTGCTCTGCAGAGAGTCAGACATCAGAACAGCACTTGCAGAGAATCAGACATCAGAACAGGAGTGTTGCTCTGCAGGGAGTAAAACACTGACACAAGACAGTGGTTAATGTTAGATAGACATGGACTAGTGCAGAATCCAGCATCAATATAAGAATATGGAGAGTCCAAAGGACCAAGGTCTCACCCTCCTCTCATTCCTGGCCTCTCTGCCACATTTACATACCTCCTCACCCCCTCTCACACCTGAGCCCTTCTCTCCATCCAGATCGGGCTCTCCCTTCACTCTCTCTCCCCCTTCCCTCTTACACGTCCTCTGCTCCTTACCTTGCGCCCTGGGGGGGCAGAGATGATCCAGACACAGTTCATGTCATTGGGGTAATTCAAGGGGTATCCGGGCGAAGAGAAGTTCCCTCCAGGAGCCACCAAGGACCCACCACATGTCACTGAAAGACAACAAAATACAACATTCAAGAGGCATATGCTTGGGGGGGTTCAGACCTACTGTACCCTAAGCCGGGGGTAGGGACCTACAGTACCGTGTGCTGAGCAGGGATCACTTCCTGCTATACCCTAGGTATACCACTTCCTGTTGTGCTCTAAGCTGACATCACTTCGTGCTGTACCCTGAGTCACGGGTTCCATCCCTGGGAGAGACCTACAGTACTGTGTGCTGAGCAGGGATCACTTCCTGCTATACCCTAGGCAGGAAGTGATCCATGTAGAGGGTGCCCTATGCTGACATCACTTCCTGCAGTGTCCTGAGCCAGATGTCCCATCCAGCTGTAGAGACCTACAGCACTGAGTGCTGAGCAGGGATCACTTCCTGCTATACCCTAGGTATATCACTTCCTGTTGTGCCTGGAGCTAGGGGTCCCATCCAGCTATAAAGTCCTATTGAGTACTGGATAGGGATCACTCCCTGCTGTACCCTGTGTATGTCACTTCCTGTTGTGCCCTATGCTGACATCACTTCCCGCAGTACCCTGCTTCCATCCAGCTGTGGAGACCTACAGCACTGAGTGCTGAGCAGGGATCACTTCCTGCTATACCCTGTGTATGTCACTTCCTGTTGTGCCCTATGCTGACATCACTTCCCGCAGTACCCTGCTTCCATCCAGCTGTGGAGACCTAAAGTACTGAGTGCTGACTAGGGGTCACTTCCTGCTCTGGGCAATGCAGGGATTGCTTCTTGTTGTGCCCTATCACTTCCTGCTATTCCCTAGGTCACTTTCGGCTGCACCGAACACAGGGGCCTTTCCTGTTAAATGCTCAGTAGAGATCACTCCCTACTATACCCTGTCCAGGGATTGTTTCCTGTTATACTCACAGCCGGGATCACTTCCTGATGTACAGAACACAGGGGCCCTTTCCTGTTACATGCTCAGTAGAGATCACTCCCTACTATACCCTGTCCAGGGATTGTTTCCTGTTATACTCACAGCCGGGATCACTTCCTGCAGTACCTTAGGAAGGGACTAATGGTTGTTCCCTATGCAGGGATCAGGCACTGCTCTACCCTATGTAGGAATACTTTCCGCTGCACCCTGTCTAGTAGGCACTTTATGATGCATCCCATGCAAGTAATGCTTCCTGCTGAACCCTGCATGTGGATCACCACCTGTTAGATCACATTCATTGAACATTCCCTGTTGTATCTCAAGTAGGGATCGCTTCCTGCTGCACCCTGCAAATGGATCGCTTCCTGCTGCACCCTCTACATGGATTACTTCCTGACGCATCCTCTACATGGATCACTTCCTGCTGCACCCTGTACATGCATCACTTCCTGCTGCACCCTCTACATGGATCACTTCCGGCCGCACTCTGTATACGGATCACTCTCTACCGCACCCAGTCCATGGATCACTTCTTGCTGCACCCTCTACATGGATCACTTCCTGCCACACCCTGTCCATAGATCACTTCCTGCCACATCCTCTAAATGGATGACTTCCTGCCGCACCCTGTACATGGATCACTTTCTGCTGCACCCTGTACGTGCATCACTTCCTGCTACACCCTCTACATGGATCACTTCCTGCTGCATCCTCTACATGGATCATTTCCTGCTGCACTATGTACATGGATCACTACCTGCTGCACCCTCTACATGGTGGACTTCCTGACACACACTCTACATGGATCACTTCCTGCCACACCCTGTACATGGATCACTTCCTGCTGCATCCTCTACATGGATCACTTCCTGCCACACCCTCTACATGGATCACTTCCTGCTGCACCCTGTACATGGATCACTTCCTGCTGCACCCTCTACATGGATCATTTCCTGCCGCATCCTCTACATGGACCACTTCCCGATGCACCCTGTACATGCATCACTTCCTGCTGCACCCTCTACATGGATCACTTCCGGCCGCACTCTGTACACGGATCACTCTCTACCGCACCCAGTCCATGGATCACTTCTTGCTGCACCCTCTACATGGATCACTTCCTGCCGCACCCTGTCCATGGATCACTTCCTGCCGCATCCTCTAAATGGATGACTTCCTGCCGCACCCTGTACATGGATCACTTTCTGCTGCACCCTGTACACAGATCACTTCTTGGCACACCCTGTCCATGGATCAATTCCTGCCACACCCTCTACATGGATCACTTCCTGCCACTCCCTCTACATGGATCAGTTCCTGCAGTGCCCTCTAGATGGATCACTTCCTGTCGCACCCTACACGTGGATCACTTCCTGACGTGCCCTGTATATGGATCACTTCCTCCCATGCCCTCTGCATGGATCACTTCCTGCCACATCCTGTACATGGATCACTTCCTGCCGCACCCTCTACATGGATCACTTCCTGCCACACCCTCTACATAGATCACTTCCTGCTGCACTATGTACATGGATCACTACCTGCTGCACCCTCTACATGGTGGACTTCCTGACACACACTCTACATGGATCACTTCCTGCCACACCCTGTACATGGATCACTTCCTGCTGCATCCTCTACATGGATCACTTCCTGCCACACCCTCTACATGGATCACTTCCTGCTGCATCCTCTACATGGATCACTTCCTGCTGCACTCTGTAGATGGATCACTTCCTGCTGCATCCTCTACATGGATCACTTCTGGCTGCATCCTGTACATGGATCACTTCCTGCTGCACCCTCTACATGGTGGACTTCCTGGCACGCACTCTACATGGATCACTTCGTGCTGCACCCTCTACATGGATCACTTCCTGCCACACCCTCTACATGGATCACTTCCTGCTGCATCCTCTACATGGATCACTACCTGCTGCACCCTGTGCATGGTGGACTTCCTGACACACACTCTACATGGATCACTTCCTGCCACACCCTCTACATGGATCACTTCCTGCTGCACCCTCTACATGGATCACTTCCTGGCTCGCCCTCTACATGGATCACTTCCTGCTGCATCCTGTACATGGATCACTACCTGCTGCACCCTGTACATGGATCACTTCCTGCTGCATCCTCTACGTGGATCACTACCTGCTGCATCCTGTACATGGATCACTTCCTGCCGCATCCTCTACATGGATCACTTCCTGCCGCATCCTCTACGTGGATCACTTCCTGCTGCACTCTGTAGATGGATCACTTCCTGCTGCCCCCTCTACATGGATCACTTCCTGCTGCACCCTCTACATGGATCACCTCCTGCTGCACTCTGTACATGGATCACTTCCTGCTGCACTCTCTACATGGATCACTTCCTGCTGCACCCTCTACATGGATCACCTCCTGCTGCACTCTGTACATGGATCACTTCCTGCTGCACCCTCTACATGGATCACCTCCTGCTGCACTCTGTACATGGATCACTTCTGCTGCACCCTCTACATGGTTCACTTCCTGACACACACTCTACATGGTTCACATCCTGCTGCATCCTCTACATGGATCACTTTCTGCTGCACTCTGTAGATGGATCACTTCATGCTGCACCCTCTACATGGATCACTTCCTGCTGCACCCTCTACATGGATCACTTCCTGCCGCACCCTCTACATGGATCACCTCCTGCTGCACTCTGTACATGGATCACTTCTGCTGCACCCTCTACATGGATCACTTCCTGCTGCACCCTCTACATGGATCACTTCCTGCCGCACCCTCTACATGGATCACTTCCGGACACACACTCTACATGGATCACTTCCTGCTGCACTCTGTAGATGGATCACTTCCTGCTGCACCCTCTACATGGATCACTTCCTGCCACACCCTCTACATGGATCACTTCCTGCTGCACCCTCTACATGGATCACTTCCTGCCGCACCCTCTACATGAATCACCTACTGCTGCACTCTGTACATGGATCACTTGTGCTGCACCCTCTACATGGTTCACTTCCTGACACACACTCTACATGGATCACTTCCTGCTACACTCTGCAGATGGATCACTTCCTGCTGCACCCTCTACGTGGATCACTCTTCTTCCTGCCGCACCCTCTACATGGATCACTTCCTACTGAACCCTGTACATGGATTACATGGATCTCTTCCTGGCGCGAGGAGCTGCAGTCACACTCACCGGAGCTGCACTGGAAATAGACAGGCCCTGCACAAGGAGCTGCAGTCACACTGACTGGAGCTGTACTGGGCACAGGCAGACCCTGGCGTGAGGAGCTGCAGTCATATCACTGAAGCTGTCCTGGGAATAGAGGCCCTGGCATTAGGAGCAGCAGTGACATTCACTGGAGCTGTACTGGGCACAGACAGACCCTGGCACGAGGAGCTGCAACCAGACTCACTGGAGCTGTACTGGTCAGTGGTAGACCCTGGCATGAGGAGCCACACCTCACTGGAGCTGTACTGGGCACAGACAGACCCTGGCACGAGGAGCTGCAGCCACACTCACTGGAGCTGTACTGGGCTTAGACAGACCCTGGCATGAGGAGCTGCAGCCACACTCACTGGAGCTGTACTGGGCACAGAGAGGCCCTGGCATGAGGAGCCACACTCACTGCAGCTGTACTGCAAACAGACACTCCTTCCAAAAGGACCTGCAAGTATACTCACATGAGCTGTAGAGGGATCAGGCATGCCCAGTCCCTAATGTAGTGTCTTGTGAGTTACAGATGATGTGACCTTTTTGGTTCCTGACGGACTCCGTGGAACTGTGTCACAAATGTTCAGGTGTGGTTACTAGAGTTCCTGATTAGAATGTTCTGTCCGCAGTTAGACGGTGAGGAACAAAGACCTGTGATACCAAGCTCCATGTGTGGTGTAATCATTTACATGTACTAAGTCTGGGGAGGACACTACAACTGGTGATGAAATAAGGGATACGTAACAAGAAGAACAGACAGTGCTCGTCCAGAGACTTTGCCGTGGTCCAACGAACTGCTTGTGCATGCCACATGCACCTCAGACGAAGCAACGAGCAACGTTTGACGTATATAGAGTCAAAGTGCCACTTCAGCCAGTGGCAGTCAAAGAAGATGAAGTCCTTACCACGATACTTGTGTATCATTGACCAACAGCGCAACACAGAACTATAGAATATACAGAATGATATCGCTAAAGGCAGCGACAACCAGGTACAGAAAAGCGCTAGAGGCAGAGACCACCGAGTACAAAGAAACGCTGACAGAAAGAATATTCAGACATAAGATATATCATTGCACTTACTGAAACCTGAGTAAAGTGAATCATCAGACCACAGCATTGGGTAAAGCGATCCAAGTGAAAGCACGGGGGCTGTGCTTACAGAGCGGTCAATTCAAAAATTCTTTGAGAAGCTGAAGGGTTCCAATGGCTGTGAAGAAAAAGGTCACACAACCTCAAATTGTCTGCGACAACCCTGGTTCCAGCATGCCGCAGGGCCTCAGAGATGTCGTAGAGGAAGAATGTCCCAGCAGACGGTGTTGGAGAGAAGCCCACTCTCAATATCAGTAAGTTCCATAAATGGTTATAATGCAGCTTCATTCCTAAAACCACCACTTCCTTTTGACTCCGCCAAGAAGCAAAATATTGGATCCAGATGGACTGCCTGGTTAGGAGGTTGTAGGTGAAGGAGTTAAGGAAGTAATAAAGAAAATACCACATGCTGACGAAGTCCCACGCCCTCAAATCAAAGAAGCGCTAAATATCAACTTCAATCCATTGCCGAATGTTGATTACGAAAGATATATTTTCACCCAGGAAAGACGGAGAGCTGGTGAAACGATCGACACATTTGTTGAAAGACTTGACACGCTCATCAAACATTGTAAGTTGAATTAATTCAATGATGAAGAAGCCATACGTCTCGCAGTTATAGATGGTTGTTTCTCAGATTAATTTAGACGATGAGCGAGAGAAACACTTAGGGCCTAATTTAGAACTATGCGGACGGGTTACTCGGTCACAACGGTGACGAATATCCCATCCTCCAAAATCTAAATTCCCTTCTATCCTAAAAGATTTAGATTTCAGCGGACGGGATATCCGTCACCGTTGTGACAGAGTAACCCCTCCGCTAAGATCTAAATCAGGCCCTTATTCTGGAGCGAGTACTCACGGCTGCCAGAGCGGAGGAACCTAAAGATCACCAAGCTGGGGCCGGAGATGCGCACAGTGACTCAGTTATGAACATGAGAAGTAAGCAGAAACACAAGGCAAGAGGACGCAAAGTGATGTCTGCAAAGAAAAAGGAACTGTGTTTTAGATGCAGACTTTCGTTTCCACATGAAGGTAAATTGGAAGCACCGGGAAACCCTAAAAGGATAGCTGTGCACTTTACAAAACCAAAATCAATCGAATCGATCAATCAAGGTAAATGTCCCGCCACTGGACAAGTATGCAAGGGCTCAAGGGCTGCGGGAAAGAGAACCATTTTGTAACGGTTTGCAAGGTGAAGGAAAAATTAAGGCCCAGATTTATAGTGGCCTAGCGCCATTCTAACGCCACAATAGCATCCGTTTTTTTACGCTAATGTGGCATTGGAGGGTCAAAAATGCTGCGCCATATTTACAAAGTGGCACAATGCTTGAATTGCGCCACTTTGTAACCTCTTGAACCACATTATGCCTCCGACAGGCATAATGTATGCATGGCGGGGCATTCCGGCGATGGGGGGTTTAAAATGGAACAAAGGAATCTATGAGATTCCTTTCTGCCATTTTTATCGGCATTCTTTAACACCTGCTAAGGGCTAAGTTGAAGCATTAAAAAGAGGCTCCCATTGTGTTCAAAGCGCCGGACTAGCGTAAAAAACGTATGACGCTAGTCCCCCTGACTACTGCCATGGTGCGCCGTATTTTAAATATGGCACACACATGGAGGCATTAGTGGGACTCTAAGGGGTGCAAGAAAAGTGGTGCTGCACTAGGTGCAGCGCCACTTTTCATAAATCTGGGCCTAAGTGCGTCATGCTGAGAAAACAAAATGGATGCCCAAATGTTCCAGAAGCGATGTTCTGCTCACGTTCACAAGGCCAAGCGGCAATATCAGCTGATGCAAATCGACACTACAATAGGCCAATGAAAGATCAACAAATGATGGTAAACTTCGTCACACAGATTGGTGTCACAAGCACAAGATGAAAATCTACGCAGATAAGCGCCGATGGGGCTAAGAACACTGTGTGTCCAGAAAGAGATTGTGTCCTAGTGAGAGAAAGGGGAAAATGCAAGTCTGATGCTCTCTTTGATGCTGAACACTTGAAAGTTATGTCTAATAAAGGAGTGTAGGAGGCTGGCTCTCTATATACTGTAGAAAAATGATGTACACAGTGGAGAGAGTGGGCAACCCCACCTTGGTATCCAGGGGCAAAAATAGATCACCTAATGCTCTATTTCTGTGGTCGCTTGGTCTAGCAGTTAGGCTAACCCCGAGATGTGCTGAGCATATCTTGTACTCACAGTAGTAATAATTGTGGACACACACTCAGAAGAATAGACCAATCTACAAAAATACTTCAGATTTTTATACATTTTTTAAGACCCAGGTCATCAAAATCAGGTAAGTACTTTTTCGAAGTTAAAATGTTCTGTTTCTGTGGGCAACTACGCACCATAGAAATCAATGGGAGAAAACTTTAAAATTGCTTATAAAATCAGGCAGTGCTCTCACATGGGTCACCTTTTGTTTCTAAGTTGAGGGCATCAAGATGTCCTGTGGGCCAGCTGGAGAAGTTTGGGTGGCTCCCAGTTCTGGCAGGAGCAGCGGCTGAAGGTTTTGGAGCTGGTGCGCCAAGGGGACCACTAGGAAACACACTGCACAGGGGGACTTAGAGGTAAGTCCGGTGGGTCCCCTTGGAGGATCGAGGTTGCAAGGGGTTGGGGACCCCTAGAGTACAGCTGCTTCTCCAATGCAGGGGCCAAGGAGGCCGGGTGCAGAGCAGATAGGTCAGCCAAAGGTCGTGCCTCAAGGAGACTTTGGAGCTAAGTGCAGGTCATTTTGAAGGTGGATTTCAGGTCAGCAGGGCCACTCTAGGGGGTGGTTCTTGGGTGTCCTGAAGCCCCTCATCTGGTGCTTGCTTCTGGTCCTCGGAGAGTCCAGTGAGGACTTTTCTTCCGGGAATCCAGCATTGGGGGTCCAATACACCGGGCTATGGCACTTCTCTACCACTGGAGACCACAGTGCCACCAAACTTGGCACACTTTCAAGATTTGTCCTTCAAGTCCATTGGCTGAAATTTGGTTTGGTTGCTATGTCCAGTTCATTAGTCAGTGGCCGGTCAGTGAACTGGACTTCACTGGCCTCTTGCCTGCAGGGTGCAGGAAGGGATGCCTTCACTCAGAGGGAGGTTCTTGGTGATTTTTAAAAGGTTAGAGGTTCTCTGGGGTTTGTTAGAGTCTGCCCGTTGTCCAGTCGACCCCCCAGTGGTGATTGTCGAGCCCTGGGTGCAGCGGGCAGGGTTTGGCGCCTTCCCTTAGTGCAGCGGGACTTGTGTTCTCGAGCCTCGGGTCTTCTTTGTCGCTGGCCTTCTTGCGTCCGTCGAATAAGATTTCCAGGTTTTGGGTTGTCCACTAAATATTGAATTTAGTGGGCGCTAGAGGGGGTTCCTGGTATTGACCAATGGGCCACGTACCTTAGGGTGTCTACACCCACTATGTGACTACTTCCTGTGGGAAGGGGTCATATCCCTAACCCTGGTTGGCTATTTTCCTGCCAACCCAGATGGAGGAAGATGAAATGGAGTGGCCACCTCGCCTGCCACAACTGAGGGGTGGTTTAGGCTGAGGGTGGTACCTCCCTCTATCCTTTGTGTGATTCCCACCGTTCCCTCTGCTAAAAGTGGGGTCTGGGACGCTGGGGCCATCTGCGGCTAGTAGCAAATGGCTGGAGCGGAGCTTGAAAGACGGAATGGTCTTTGAAGCTTCCTGCCAGAGCAGGGCACCTCCTGGAGGAGGAGGTGTGACATCTTCGTCCAGGAAAGGCTTTGCCTTCTGGTCCCACAGAGCAGGAGCTCTCACCCCAGGGACCAATAATCGTGTCTGGTGGTGGCAGACTGGTTTGGATTAGCCAGCAACCGTGCCAGGGTGGTGTGGGTTTTGCAGGGGGACCTCTAAGGTGCCCCCTGGGTACATAGTATAATAAATCCAGCACTGGTACCAATGAGAATTTATTACTCTGAGTTGTTTGATACCAAACAACCCAGGGTTCAGAGCAGCCATCATGTAGCTGGGTAACTCGTAATGACCAGTGTCCAGTACATGTACTCGCTATGGCTCCCCTGTACACATACTATGTAAAGACACAGTAGGGACATATTTTCTCATGCGCACATATGCCCTCACGTGCATTATAGTGATGTGTTAGGGCTGTAAGGCCTGCCAGCGGGGTGGCTTACCTACAGTGCATGCAGTGTTAGTGGACAGGGCCCTCTTGGTGAGTGCCCTGTTGAGTTTGTAACTTTTAAATGCACCAGGTCATGCACTTGCAATGGCAGTCTGCACAAGGCTGGTGTGGGGGTCTCTCAGAGTGGCACAATTAGTGCTGCAGCTCTGAGGGCCCTCTTCAGTGCCCATGCCCTGGGCACCAGGGGCGCCATTTACTAGGGACTTACAAGGATGGCAGAAGTTCCAAACATAGTGCAGTTTTGGGGAGATAGATCTGGCCCTCCGAACTGTTTAGAAGGGCACTTACAGTTCGAAACCACACAATTTTCCAGGCAAACATTGGGGGTACTACAACTAGAGCCACGCTTCCCCCAAGGACACATGCTTCCATTTTCTTACGATAATGGCATTACTACTAGTCCTACTCACTTGCCTTCCTTTTCACCAATGAGGCCTCCCGCCTCCCCCCTAGACCCTCCCTTTCGCTTTTAAAACCCCCCCCACCCTTATCCCCTCCTGTACAAAAACCAAGCCCAAGCCGCAACTCGGACAGTCCGTACCGGGAGGGTGGGAGGGAACGGAAAAGGAAGGCGAGGGAGTAGGACTAGGAGTAATGCCATTATCGTAAGAAAATGGAAGCATTACCTCCCGTCCCTCCCTCGCCTTCCTTTTCACCAATGAGACCTAGCAAGAAAACACACAGGAGACGGACCTTGAGTTGCAAGACCTTTATTTAATATCCTGCACCAAGATCACCCCAAATATTATCTCATAGAGGATAAGACCCGGTGACCCAACACCGACTCCAAACTACCCAAGTCTGACAGCCTGTAATGACGCACAAACGTCGAAGGAGAAGCCCAAGTGGCGGCCCTGCAAATTTCCACCACAGAAGTCCCCTGAAGCTCCGCCACCGTAGCCGCCATGCCTCTGGTAGATCTCCCCTGAATCCCTTGAGGAGGAACCACCTCTTTCAAGGAATAGGCCAACAGAATTAAAGTTCTTACCCACCGACTCAAGGAAGCCGTGGAAGGTTTCTCACCTTTGCGTGCCGGACCAAAATTAACAAACAGTGAATCCCCCTTATGAAAAGGAGCCACCACCCGCAGATACTCCAACAAAACCCTGCGTACATCCAACGAATGCAATCGGACCTCCTCCCTTGAGGAGGGATTCAGACAAAATGAAGGAAGGATGACCTCCTGCCACAAATGGAACGAAGAATTGACTTTCGGAATAAAAGAAGGCACCGGAACCAGAACCACCCTATCGGGAAAAATCTTACAAAAAGGAAAGGAACAAGCCAATGCCCCCAATTCCCCTAACCGACGAGCCGAAGTAATGGCTACCAAAAAGAACGTCTTCAAAGATAGATGGCGCAAATCACAGTCCCCCAATGGTTCAAAAGGGGCATCCGTCAACACATCCAAAACCAAGGAAAGATCCCATGAAGGAAAAGAACGTACCGGGCGAGGAAATAAATTAATAAGCCCTTGAAAAAATTTAGGCATCAAGCGCCCTTCATCCTGAAGATTACGCCATGGTCCTCTGAAAGCCTGAATAGCCGCCCACTGTACCCGAAGAGATGCCACTGACAACCCTAAATGAGCACCGTCTTGCAGGAACTGCATCACCTCAAAGATAGAAGCGGAGGTAGGATCCAACTCACGACTTAAGAACCAAGACGAAAACACCTTCCACTGTCTACCATAAGAAAGTAAAGTGGAACGTCTCCTTGAAGCCAGTAAGGTAGAACTCAAAGCCACAGGCACCCCCAGACCTGTCAATCCCCGTCGTTCAACTTCCAGGCCGTCAAGTGTAACCTCCTCAATGACCCCACTGGGAGGCAGGGAAACTCCAGGGGAGACGGACAAAGAGGCAGAGGCCACATCCTCCCGTCCGCCATCAGCCTCAACAACGGGAACCAATTTGCCCTCGGCCAAAGTGGCGCAATTAGGATAACCCTGGACCCCAGATCCCTTACCCGTAACAGAAACGCCCTGAGTAGTTGAAAAGGAGGGAACGCATGCAAAAGGCCCTGTGGCCAAGGACATGACATCCCGTCCACCTCCCATGCTTGGGGACACCGAAACCGGGAGCAGAAGCGATCCACTTTCGCATTCTCTGCGGACGCAAACACATCCAGCACTGGAAGACCCCGAAGCCGAACCAGACGCTGAAACAGAGACTTCCGGAGGGAGAAAAGTTGAGAGGAAGGAATCACCCTGCTCAGCAGATCCGCCCCGAACATTGACCACCCCCCGAATGTACGTAGCCCTGAGAGAAGGAACCCACTCCTGAGCCCACACAAAAATCTCCCTGGCCAGATTGAACAGAGCCCTAGACCTGGTCCCCCCTTGCCGATTGACATAAGCCTTGGCCACTAAGTTGTCTGTGCGAACCAGAACCGCCGCTCCCCTCAGGGAACCCTGGAAATGGACCAGAGCCAGGAATATTGCCCTCAATTCGCGCCAATTCGACGACCGACTCGCCTCCCGAGGGGACCAAAACCCCTGAATCTGAGCCGACCCCATCCATGCACCACAACCGGAGAGGCTGGCATCCGTCGTCATCACCACGGGTCTCAGAGGCGATAAAGAAACCCCCACCCTCAGGTGGTCTGCATCCAACCACCATTGCAACTCTCTGCGAATCAACCCGGACCCTGGAACCATGTCCTTCAAAGACCCGGACCCTGGCGCTCACCTTCTCAGGAACCATGTCATCAAGCACAGGAGATGGAAACGTGCCCAAGGAACCAGAAATATCACCGACGCCAAATGACCCTGCAGACGCAACCATAGAAGAGCTCGGGGAGCAGACAGCAACAATACCTTCTTTACCAAAGCCTGGAGTACACCCAACCTTTTTTCTGACACAGACACCAAACCTAGAAGAGTCTGAAACCGAGCCCCCAGAAAAACCAGATCCTGGGACGGCACTAAGTCTGACTTTCCCCAATTGATCAAAAACCCGTGGTTCTGCAGGACCCCCAGAACTTGGGCCACCTGCCTCTGCAACAGGTCTCGTGATTGGGCATGAATCAAAATGTCGTCCAGATAAGGATGCAGAAACACCCCTTCTGAATGAAGCAAAGCCACCAGAGGGGCCAGCACCTTTGTGAAAATTTGAGGAGAAGATTTTAGACCGAAAGGTAGAACGCAAAACTGATAATGGTCCTGACCCACAGCAAACCTCAGGAACTTTTGAGAAGATCTTGCCACAGGCACGTGTAGGTAAGCATCCTGCAGATCCAGTGACACCATAAAGTCCCCTTGCCTGACCAATGGAAAAATAGTCTGAATGGACAGCATGCGGAAATGCACTGTCCTGATCCAGGTATTCACCTCCTTCAGATTGAGCACCGGTCGAAATCCCCCTGAAACTTTCTGCACAAGAAACAAGACCGAATAAGTGCCCTGACCCCGTTCGTCTAGTGGAACGTGGGAAATGGCCCCCTTGACCAGTAAGTCCTGCACTCCGTCCAATAATGCTCTTCTCCGTGACCCCCCTGAAGGCAGAGGTGTGGGACGTACCCCTGAATCTGGAGGAACCACCACAAAATCTATGACATAACCATTGGCCACAATGCCTAGTACCCAATGATCGGTTATACTGTCCTTCCAAGCCGAAAGAAAGTGACTCAGTCTTCCCCCAACCGGCCCTCTGCCAGGCCCACAGTGATTGTCAGGACCCCTTCTTGAAACCACCCCGGGTTGCAGGAGCAGACTTCTTAGGTGAAAAACGCGGATGAAAACGCTGTTTCCTAAATGAAAAGGATTTAGCATCCTTATTAGGAGAAGACCGGGAATGCTTCTTCCACCCTTTACTCGAAGAAGAACCCCCTTTATAAGGCAAGGCATGCTTCCGCTCTTTAAATGCCTTGGAAAGCATGGATGGCAATTGTTCTCCAAACAAGCTACGACCTTCAAACGGCAGTCTCAACAAGGCCGCCTTTTCCCCTGGGTCAGCCTTCCAGGAACGCAACCAGAGGGACCTACGAGCCCCAATCAAAGCCCCAGATGCCAGAGCCGAAGTACGGACCACGTCTGAAGACACATCAGCCAACAATCTTGCCTGCTGCTCCATACCAGCCAGGAGCTCTGAACATTCCACCCCTTCCTGTACAGCCACTGCCAGCTTATCAAAGTCTTGAACCAACGACTGTGACGCATAAGCAGAATAAATCCCTGCCCTCAACGCCAGATTCTCTGCAGCAAAAGCCCTTTTAAGACCTGAATCCACTTTACGGTCCGTGGCATCCGTAGGCACACAATCCTCCGGATTGACTGCCGTTTTGCCAATCAGAGTAGCCAAAATTGAATCCAGGCGTACCGAAGGAGGCAAAACCTCCTCCCCCTCAAGCAAGTAAAGTTTCTGAAGGAATCGTGGAACCTGAGCCTTATCCACATCCTTCCACTCACGAAACACCATATCCTTCACAGGTCCCTGAAAAGGCATGGCAAACTTCAAAGGTGTCTGATATTGAGGAAATAAATGAGAATCCGAGTTTGTAGGTTGAAACACTGGGAAACCCAAATTGTCCCGAACATGTGCCATCACTTCCCACATTTCTTCTCTGGAAACATATTTCCCCCCAGATGACGTCGATGGGGCCTCATCCTCACTCTCCGATGAGGACTTCCTTGCCGCTACTGAAGAGTGCGCAAGCTTAGATTGACCAGTCCTGGTCACGCCTGCTTGCAGTGCCCTGGTAACAGCCACCTCAATCATATCCTGCACTTCCTCTCTGGACATGAGGGGAGTACCCCTGCTCGGTAACTGAGAGCTCTCAGGAGTAGCAACGCTAGCCTCACCCCCCTCCTCCGAGGAGGAAGAAGAGACAATTCTACGTCTTTTCGCCGGAACTTTAGGCATGGTAAATCACCAAATAACACTGACTCTCACCCAAAATACTACCCTATATATAGGAACCTGGTCCTCCCCCAACAGGGCTCCACCAATCCCCCAAAAGGTCAACTTCTTTGGCAAAAATCATAAAAACCACAGGCAGAACGCCCGTCCTACCTGAAGAGCCTTCACACAATCGAATTCCCTCATTTCCCCGCGGCTCTGCGGCGTGGAAACCCGGAAACCGACGCCCCAGGGGTCAGCTGGCCCCCAGTACACGTCTCTCGAGCAGCCCTGCTGCTCGTCAAAGACGCGACCAGCCGTGGCACTCCCCGCGGAGCTCCGTGTCCCGAGGAGTGCCTCCATCGAAGACCTCCAGGCCCCGCCGTGCAGGTAAGAAAGGGAAAAGAAAAACGTCTAGCGTGGGCTAGACAAAAGAACAGGAGGGATAAGGGTGGGGGGGGGTTTAAAAGGGAAAGGGAGGGTCTAGGGGGGAGGCGGGAGGCCTCATTGGTGAAAAGGAAGGCGAGGGAGGGACGGGAGGTAATGGTGACTGCTCACCGTCCTGGAAAATCCATCACACAAGATTCTTCGCAGTTCAAGCATCTGCCTGATCATTCGCCAGTTTCAGGCGTCAGCAATGAATCTGTTTCCGCTGGGACTCCGAGAGCCAGTGACTGCTGATGCGTCTGTATCACCAGTGCCGGTCACGGGCACCGCCCCTGTCTCGTCACAGCCTCTCGGGACACGTTCTGGGCGACTGATCCGAGCTCCACAACGACCTCTTGAAGAGTTATGAATATATGTAATATTTGTACTCTTTACTTAACTAGGGGGAGATGTAGTGTCTTGTGAGTTAGAGATGATTGGACCCTTTTGGTTCCTGGCGGACTACGTAGCGCTGTGACGTAAGCTTTTGGTGTGATTAATAGAATTCGTGAGTAGAGTATTGGGTTCACAGTTACATACTGAGGAATAAAAATGAGGAATAAAGACATGTTATACCAAGCTCCATGTGTGGCGTGATCATTTACATGTACCGGGGCTGGGGAGGATGCAATGTAGGACGTACCAGAGCTGTAGCGCGCCTTGAAGCTGGACTTCACCCCAGGGATGCTGGCCACCCACTCGATGAGCAGAGAGTTACTTGACCCCACCACAGCAGGCAGTTGCTTCTGACCACAAGCACCGAGGGGCAGGAGGGGTGAGCGCCGGCTCTGCCCATCATACACTCGTAAGAAGCCCTCTGCGCAGTCAGGAGAGGGCGCTACATCCACGGCCTCGACCTCCAGGAGCACCTGATGAGAGAGAGAGAGAGAGAGGAGGGAGGAGAGTGAGAGAGAGAGAGAGAGAGAGAGAGAGAGAGAGAGAGAGCGCGAGAGGAGAGAGAGAGTGAGAGAGGAGAGAGAGAGAGGAGGGAGGAGAGAGAGACAGAGGAGGGTGGAGGGAGGAGAGTGGGAGAGGAGAGAGAGTGAGCACAGAGAGATGGACAGAGAGAGAGTGAGCGAGAGAGGGAGATACAGCAGACAGAGGGAGAGAGAGAGAGGAGAGAGTGAGGGAGACAGGGAGTAGAGAGAGAAAAACTGAGAGAGAGAGATGGACAGAGAAAGAGAAAGAGATAGAGAGAGAGAGAGAGGGAAGGGAGAGAGGAGAGAGAGTGAGGGAGACAGGGAGGAGAGACAGAGAGAAAAACAGACAGAGACAGACAGAGGGAGAGAGGGAGGGAGAGAGGGAGGAGAGAGAGAGAGAAAAACAGAGACAGATGGACAGAGAAAGAGAGGGAGAGAGAGAGGGAGATAAACAATCAGAGCTCAGTCTGAAGCCATTGGAATGTGCGATCACTAGCAACAAAGACAGGGCCCATATAGGACTGAGTGAGAGTATAAGGTCAGGGAAGGGAGTGAATGTTACTCTAATGCAGTGAATGAGGGTGGTCAGGGAAGTGAGTGTCAATCACTGCAGTGTATGAGGTGATCAGGGGAGTGGATGTCACTCTACTACAGTGTATGGGGTGATCAGGGGAGTGAGTGTCACTATTCTGTAGTGTATGTGGGTGATCAGGTGAGTGAGTGTCACTCTACTGCAGTGTATTAGGGTGATCAGGTGACTGAGTGTCACTCACTGCAGTGTATGAGGGTGATCAGGTGAGTGTCATTCACTGTAGTGTATGAGGTCAGTGAAGGGAGAGAGTGTCACTCTACTGCAGTGTATCGGGTCAGTGAAGGAAGTGAATGTCACTGCACTGCAGTGTATGATGTCAGTGGAGGGAGGGACTGTCTTCTGCAGTGTATGAGGTCAGTGAAGGGAGTGAGTGTCACCCTACTGTCCCATATGAGGGTGACCAGGGGAGTTAGTGTCAGTCTATGGCAGTGTATGATGTTGGTGAAGAGAGTGTCACTCTACTGCAGTGTATGAGGGTAATTCAGGGGAGTGAGTGTCACTCTACTGCAGTGTATGATGATGGTCAGGTGAGTATCTCTCTACTGCAGTGTATTAGGTCTGTGAGGGGAGTGAGTGTCACTCTTCTGCAGTGCATGAGGGTGATCAGGTGAGCATCACTCACTGCAGTGTATGAGGGTGAGATGGGGAGTGAGTGTCACTCTACTGCAGAGTATGAGGGTAAAGAGTAGAGAGAGTGTCACTCTTCTATAGTGTAAGAGGGTAATCAGGGGAGTGAGTGTCACTCACTGCAGTGTGTGAGGGTGATAAGGAGAGTGAGTGTCAATCTTCTGTAGTGTGTGAGGGTGATAAGGAGAGTGAGTGTTAATCTTCTGTAGTGTATGAGGGTGATCAGGGTAGTGTCATTCACTGCCGTGTATGAGGGTTTTAAGGGGAGTAAGAGTCACTCTTCTACAGTATATGAAGGTGATGAGGGGCTTGAGTGTCACTCTTCTGCAGTGTATAAGTGTGATAAGGGGAGTGAATGTCAGGCTACGGCAATGTATGATGTGAGTGAAGGGGGTGAGTGTCAGTTTACTACAGTGTATGGGGTAATTGGGGGAGTGTCACTCTACTGCAGTGTATGAGGGTGATGAGGGTAGTGAGTGTCACTCGTCAGCAGTGTATGATGGTTGTAGGAAGTTGGCTCTGTATGTGCTATTTCAAAGTAAGGAATAGCATGCACAGAGTCCAAGGGTTCCCCTTAGAGGTAAAATAGTGGTAAAAAGAGATAATACTAATGCTCTATTTTGTGGTAGTGTGGTCGAGCAGTAGGCTTATCCAAGGAGTAGTGTTAAGCATTTGTTGTACATACACATAGACAATAAATGAGGTACACACACTCAGAGACAAATCCAGCCAATAGGTTTTGTATAGAAAAATATCTTTTCTTAGTTTATTTTAAGAACCACAGGTTCAAATTTAACATGTAATATCTTGTTTGAAAGGTATTGCAGGTAAGTACATTAGGAACTTTGAATCATTTCAATTGCATGTATACTTTTCAAGTTATTCACAAATAGCTATTTTAAAAGTGGACACAGTGCAATTTTCACAGTTCCTGGGGGAGGTAAGTTTTTGTTAGTTTTACCAGGTAAGTAAGACACTTACAGGGTTCAGTTCTTGGTCCAAGGTAGCCCACCGTTGGGGGTTCAGAGCAACCCCAAAGTTACCACACCAGCAGCTCAGGGCCGGTCAGGTGCAGAGTTCAAAGTGGTGCCCAAAACGCATAGGCTATAATGGAGAGAAGGGGGTGCCCCGGTTCCAGTCTGCCAGCAGGTAAGTACCCGCGTCTTCGGAGGGTAGACCAGGGGGGTTTTGTAGGGCACCGGGGGGGACACAAGCCCACACAGAAATTTCACCCTCAGCGGCGCGGGGGCGGCCGGGTGCAGTGTTAGAACAAGCGTCGGGTTCGCAATGGAAGTCAATGAGAGATCAAGGGATCTCTTCAGCGCTGCAGGCAGGCAAGGGGGGGCTTCCTCGGGGAAACCTCCACTTGGGCAAGGGAGAGGGACTCCTGGGGGTCACTTCTGCAGTGAAAGTCCGGTCCTTCAGGTCCTGGGGGCTGCGGGTGCAGGGTCTTTTCCAGGCGTCGGGACTTAGGTTTCAGAGAGTCGCGGTCAGGGGAAGCCTCGGGATTCCCTCTGCAGGCGGCGCTGTGGGGGCTCAGGGGGGACAGGTTTTGGTACTCACAGTCGTAGAGTAGTCCGGGGGTCCTCCCTGAGGTGTTGGTTCTCCACCAGCCGAGTCGGGGTCGCCGGGTGCAGTGTTGCAAGTCTCACGCTTCTTGCGGGGAGATTGCAGGGTTCTTTAAAGCTGCTTCTTGAGACAAAGTTGCAGTCTTTTTGGAGCAGGTCCGCTGTCCTCGGGAGTTTCTTGTCGTCGTCGAAGCAGGGCAGTCCTCAGAGGATTCAGAGGTCGCTGGTCACTTTGGAAGGCGTCGCTGGAGCAGAGTTCTTTGGAAGGCAGGAGACAGGCCGGTGAGTTTCTGGAGCCAAGGCAGTTGGTGTCTTCAGGTCTTCCTCTGCAGGGGTTTTCAGCTAGGCAGTCCTTCTTCTTGTTGTTGCAGGAATCTAAATCTTTAGGTTCAGGGAAGCCCTTAAATACTAAATTTAAGGGCGTGTTTAGGTCTGGGGGGTTAGTAGCCAATGGCTACTAGCCCTGAGGGTGGGTACACCCTCTTTGTGCCTCCTCCCAAGGGGAGGGGGTCACATCCCTAATCCTATTGGGGGAATCCTCCATCTGCAAGATGGAGGATTTCTAAAAGTTAGAGTCACCTCAGCTCAGGACACCTTAGGGGCTGTCCTGACTGGCCAGTGACTCCTCCTTGTTATTCTCATTATTTTCTCCGGCCTTGCCGCCAAAAGTGGGGGCCGGGGCCGGAGGGGGCGGGCAACTTCACTAGCTGGAGTGTCCTGCGGTGCTGTGACAAAGGGGTGAGCCTTTGAGGCTCACCGCCAGGTGTTACAGCTCCTGCCTGGGGGAGGTGTTAGCATCTCCACCCAGTGCAGGCTTTGTTACTGGCCTCAGAGTGATAAAGGCACTCTCCCCATGAGGCCAGCAACATGTCTCTAGTGTGGCAGGCTGCTGGAACTAGTCAGCCTACACAGACAGTCGGTTAAGTTTCAGGGGGCACCTCTAAGGTGCCCTCTGGGGTGTATTTGGCAATAAAATGTACACTGGCATCAGTGTGCATTTATTGTGCTGAGAAGTTTGATACCAAACTTCCCAGTTTTCAGTGTAGCCATTATGGTGCTGTGGAGTTCGTGATTGACAAACTCCCCGACCATATACTCTTATGGCTACCCTGCACTTACAATGTCTAAGGTTTTGTTTAGACACTGTAGGGGTACCATGCTCATGCACTGGTACCCTCACCTATGGTATAGTGCACCCTGCCTTAGGGCTGTAAGGCCTGCTAGAGGGGTGACTGACCTATACTTGCATAGGCAGTGAGAGGCTGGCAAGGCACCCTGAGGGGAGTGCCATGTCGACTTACTCGTTTTGTTCTCACGAGCACACACAAGCTGGCAAGCAGTGTGTCTGTGCTGAGTGAGAGGTCTCCAGGGTGGCATAAGACATGCTGCAGCCCTTAGAGACCTTCCTTGGCATCAGGGCCCTTGGTACTAGAAGTACCAGTTACAAGGGACTTATCTGGATGCCAGGGTCTGCCAATTGTGGATACAAAAGTACAGGTTAAGGTAAGAACACTGGTGCTGGGGCCTGGTTAGCAGGCCTCAGCACACTTTCAATTGTAAACATAGCATCAGCAAAGGCAAAAAGTCAGGGGGCAACCATGCCAAGGAGGCATTTCCTTACACAACCCCCCCCCCAAACGAAAGAGGATGAGACTAACCTTTCCCAAGAGAGTCTTCATTTTCTAAGTGGAAGAACCTGGAAAGGCCATCTGCATTGGCATGGGCAGTCCCAGGTCTGTGTTCCACTGTAAAGTCCATTCCCTGTAGGGAGATGGACCACCTCAACAGTTTAGGATTTTCACCTTTCATTTGCATCAGCCATTTGAGAGGTCTGTGGTCAGTTTGAACTAGGAAGTGAGTCCCAAAGAGGTATGGTCTCAGCTTCTTCAGGGACCAAACCACAGCAAAGGCCTCCCTCTCAATGGCACTCCAACGCTGCTCCCTGGGGAGTAACCTCCTGCTAATGAAAGCAACAGGCTGGTCAAGGCCATCATCATTTGTTTGGGACAAAACTGCCCCTATCCCATGTTCAGAGGCATCTGTCTGCACAATGAACTGCTTAGAATAATCTGGAGCTTTTAGAACTGGTGCTGAGCACATTGCTTGTTTCAGGGTGTCAAAGGCCTGTTGGCATTCCACAGTCCAGTTCACTTTCTTGGGCATTTTCTTGGAGGTGAGTTCAGTGAGGGCTGTCACAATGGATCCATATCCCTTCACAAACCTCCTGTAGTACCCAGTCAAGCCAAGGAATGCCCTGACTTGAGTCTGGGTTTTTGGAGCTACCCAGTCCAGAATAGTCTGGATCTTGGGTTGGAGGGGCTGAACTTGGCCTCCACCTACAAGGTGGCCCAAGTAAACCACAGTTCCCTGCCCTATCTGGCATTTGGATGCCTTGATAGAGAGGCCTGCAGATTGCAGAGCCTTCAAAACCTTCTTCAGGTGGACCAGGTGATCCTGCCAGGTGGAGCTAAAGACAGCAATATCATCAAGATAAGCTGTGCTAAAGGACTCCAAACCAGCAAGGACTTGATTCACCAACCTTTGGAAGGTGGCAGGGGCATTCTTTAAACCAAAGGGCATAACAGTAAACTGATAATGCCCATCAGGTGTGGAGAATGATGTTTTCTCTTTTGCTCCAGGTGCCATTTTTATTTGCCAGTACCCTGCTGTCAAGTCAAAGGTACTTAAGAATTTGGCAGCACCTAATTTGTCTATGAGCTCATCAGCTCTAGGAATGGGATGAGCATCTGTCTTGGTGACAGAGTTGAGCCCTCTGTAGTCCACACAAAACCTCATCTCTTTCTTTCCATCTTTGGTGTGAGGTTTGGGGACTAAGACCACTGGGCTAGCCCAGGGGCTGTCAGAGCGCTCAATTACTCCCAATTCCAGCATCTTGTGGACTTCCACCTTGATGCTTTCCTTAACATGGTCAGACTGTCTAAAAATTTTGTTTTTGACAGGCATGCTGTCTCCTGTGTCCACATCATGGGTACACAGGTGTGTCTGACCAGGGGTTAGGGAGAAGAGTTCAGGAAACTGTTGTAGGACTCTCCTACAATCAGCTTGCTGTTGGCCAGAGAGGGTGTCTGAGTAGATCACTCCATCTACTGAGCCATCTTTTGGGTCTGATGACAGAAGATCAGGGAGAGGTTCACTCTCTGCCTCCTGATCCTCATCTGTTACCATCAACAGATTTACATCAGCCCTGTCATGGAAGAGCTTAAGGCGGTTCACATGGATCACCCTCTTGGGGCTCCTGCTTGTGCCCAGGTCCACCAGGTAGGTGACCTGACTCTTCCTTTCTAGCACTGGGTAAGGGCCACTCCATTTGTCCTGAAGTGCCCTGGGAGCCACAGGCTCCAGAACCCAGACTTTCTGCCCTGGTTGGAACTCAACCATTGCAGCCTTTTGGTCATACCAAAACTTCTGGAGCTGTTGGCTGGCCTCAAGGTTTTTGCTTGCCTTTTCCATGTACTCTGCCATTCTAGAGCGAAGGCCAAGTACATAGTCCACTATGTCTTGTTTAGGCTCATGAAGAGGTCTCTCCCAGCCTTCTTTAACAAGAGCAAGTGGTCCCCTTACAGGGTGACCAAACAGAAGTTCAAAGGGTGAGAATCCTACTCCCTTCTGTGGCACCTCTCTGTAAGCAAAAAGCAGACATGGCAAGAGGACATCCCATCTCCTTTTGAGTTTTTCTGGGAGCCCCATGATCATGCCTTTTAATGTCTTGTTGAATCTCTCAACTAAGCCATTAGTTTGTGGATGGTATGGTGTAGTGAATTTGTAAGTCACTCCACACTCATTCCACATGTGTTTTAGGTATGCTGACATGAAGTTGGTACCTCTGTCAGACACCACCTCCTTAGGGAAACCCACTCTGGTAAAGATACCAATGAGGGCCTTGGCTACTGCAGGGGCAGTAGTCGACCTAAGGGGGATAGCTTCAGGATACCTAGTAGCATGATCCACTACTACTAGGATGTACATATTCCCTGAGGCTGTGGGAGGTTCCAGTGGACCAACTATGTCCACACCCACTCTTTCAAAGGGGACCCCCACCACTGGAAGTGGAATGAGGGGGGCCTTTGGGTGCCCACCGTCTTACCACTGGATTGACAGGTGGGGCAGGAGAGGCAAAACTCCTTAACCTTCTGGGACATATTGGGCCAGTAGAAGTGGTTGACTAACCTCTCCCACGTCTTGGTTTGTCCCAAATGCCCAGCAAGGGGAATATCATGGGCTAAGGTCAGAATAAACTCTCTGAACGACTGAGGCACTACCACTCTCCTAGTGGCACCAGGTTTGGGGTCTCTGGCCTCAGTGTACAGGAGTCCATCTTCCCAATAGACCCTATGTGTTCCATTTTTCTTGCCCTTGGACTCTTCAGCAGCTTGCTGCCTAAGGCCTTCAAGAGAGGGACAGGTTTCTTGTCCCTTACACAGCTCCTCCCTTGTGGGTCCCCCTGGGCCTAAGAGCTCAACCTGATATGGTTCAAGTTCCAAAGGCTCAGTTCCCTCAGAGGGCAGAACTTCTTCCTGAGAAGAGAGGTTCTCTTTTTCTGACTGTGTTGCAGTTGGTTTCCCAACTGACTTTCCTTTTCTCTTGGTAGGCTGGGCCATTTTTCCAGACTCCAGCTCTACTTTTTCACCCTGTGCCTTGCATTGTGCTCTTGTTTTTACACACACCAGTTCAGGGATACCCAGCATGGCTGCATGGGTTTTTAGTTCTACCTCAGCCCATGCTGAGGACTCCAGGTCATTTCCAAGCAGACAGTCTACTGGGATGTTTGAGGAGACCACCACCTGTTTCAGGCCATTGACCCCTCCCCATTCTAAAGTTACCATTGCCATGGGATGTGCTTTAGTCTGATTGTCAGCGTTGGTGACTGTATAAGTTTTTCCAGTCAAGTATTGGCCAGGGGAAACCAGTTTCTCTGTCACCATGGTGACACTGGCACCTGTATCCCTCAGGCCCTCTACACTTGTCCCATTAATAAAGAGCTGCTGCCTGTATTTTTGCATGTTAGGCGGCCAGGCAGCTAGTGTGGCTAAATCCACCCCACCCTCAGAGACTAGAGTAGCTTCAGTGTGGACCCTGATTTGCTCTGGGCACACAGTTGATCCCACTTGGAGACTAGCCATTCCAGTGTTACCTGGATTGGAGTTTGGAGTGGAACTTTTCTTGGGACAGGCCTTGTCTCCAGTTTGGTGTCCAGACTGACTACAGTTTCGACACCAGGCTTTTTTGGGATCAAAGTTTTTACCCTTGTACCCAGGATTGTTTTGTGAAGAGGCTCTGGGCCCACCCTCCTGTGCAGGTTTTTGGGGGCCTGTAGAAGACTCTTTACTATTTTTATTTTTGGCTGTCTCACCACCTTTCCCCTGGGGAGGTTTTGTGACCCCTTTCTTTTGGTCACCCCCTGTGGAAGTTTTGGACACCCTAGTCTTGACCCAATGGTCCGCCTTCTTTCCCAATTCTTGGGGAGAAATTGGTCCTAGGTCTACCAGATGCTGATGCAGTTTGTCATTGAAACAATTACTTAACAGGTGTTCTTTCACAAATAAATTGTACAGCCCATCATAATTACTTACACCACTGCCTTGAATCCAACCATCTAGTGTTTTTACTGAGTAGTCTACAAAGTCAACCCAGGTCTGGCTCGAGGATTTTTGAGCCCCCCTGAATCTAATCCTATACTCCTCAGTGGAGAATCCAAAGCCCTCAATCAGGGTACCCTTCATGAGGTCATAAGATTCTGCATCTTTTCCAGAGAGTGTGAGGAGTCTATCCCTACACTTTCCTGTGAACATTTCCCAAAGGAGAGCACCCCAGTGAGATTTGTTCTCTTTTCTGGTTACACAAGCCCTCTCAAAAGCTGTGAACCATTTGGTGATGTCATCACCATCTTCATATTTAGTTACAATCCCTTTAGGGATTTTCAACATGTCAGGAGAATCTCTGACCCTATTTATGTTGCTGCCACCATTGATGGGTCCTAGGCCCATCTCTTGTCTTTCCCTCTCTATGGCTAGGATCTGTCTTTCCAAAGCCAATATTTTGGCCATCCTGGCTAACTGGATGTCCTCTTCACTGGAGTTATTCTCAGTGATTTCAGAGTTGTTGGTCCCTCCTGTGAGGGAACCAGCATCTCTGACTATTATTTGTGGAGTCAGGGCTTGAGAAGCCCTGCTCTCCCTAAGTAGGACTGGAGGGGGGGAATTTCCCTCCAAGTCACTATCTTCATCCTCTGAGTTGCCATCCTCAGAGGGGTTGGCCTTTTCAAACTCTGCCAAAAGCTCCTGGAGCTGTACTTTGGTAGGTTTGGGGCCCATTGCTATTTTCTTTAGTTTACAGAGTGACCTTAGCTCTCTCATCTGTAGATGGAGGTAAGGTGTGGTGTCGAGTTCCACCACAGTCACATCTGTGCTAGACATTTTGCTTCTAAAAGTTGGAATACTTTTTAAGAATCTAAAGCTGGTTCTAGAATCTAATTCAAACTTTTACAAACTTTTAAACTCTAAAAGAAATGCTAAACAGGATCTAACACAAGGCCCTAGCAGGTCTTTTAAGAATTTAGAAAACTTTTCAAATTGCAAAAATCAATTTCTAATGACAATTTTGAAATTTGTCGTGTGATCAGGTATTGGCTGAGTAGTCCAGCAAATGCAAAGTCTTGTACCCCACCGCTGATCCACCAATGTAGGAAGTTGGCTCTGTATGTGCTATTTCAAAGTAAGGAATAGCATGCACAGAGTCCAAGGGTTCCCCTTAGAGGTAAAATAGTGGTAAAAAGAGATAATACTAATGCTCTATTTTGTAGTAGTGTGGTCGAGCAGTAGGCTTATCCAAGGAGTAGTGTTAAGCATTTGTTGTACATACACATAGACAATAAATGAGGTACACACACTCAGAGACAAATCCAGCCAATAGGTTTTGTATAGAAAAATATCTTTTCTTAGTTTATTTTAAGAACCACAGGTTCAAATTTAACATGTAATATCTTGTTTGAAAGGTATTGCAGGTAAGTACATTAGGAACTTTGAATCATTTCAATTGCATGTATACTTTTCAAGTTATTCACAAATAGCTATTTTAAAAGTGGACACAGTGCAATTTTCACAGTTCCTGGGGGAGGTAAGTTTTTGTTAGTTTTACCAGGTAAGTAAGACACTTACAGGGTTCAGTTCTTGGTCCAAGGTAGCCCACCGTTGGGGGTTCAGAGCAACCCCAAAGTTACCACACCAGCAGCTCAGGGCCGGTCAGGTGCAGAGTTCAAAGTGGTGCCCAAAACGCATAGGCTATAATGGAGAGAAGGGGGTGCCCCGGTTCCAGTCTGCCAGCAGGTAAGTACCCGCGTCTTCGGAGGGCAGACCAGGGGGGTTTTGTAGGGCACCGGGGGGGACACAAGCCCACACAGAAATTTCACCCTCAGCGGCGCGGGGCGGCCGGGTGCAGTGTTAGAACAAGCGTCGGGTTCGCAATGGAAGTCAATGAGAGATCAAGGGATCTCTTCAGCGCTGCAGGCAGGCAAGGGGGGGCTTCCTCGGGGAAACCTCCACTTGGGCAAGGGAGAGGGACTCCTGGGGGTCACTTCTGCAGTGAAAGTCCGGTCCTTCAGGTCCTGGAGGCTGCGGGTGCAGGGTCTTTTCCAGGCGTCGGGACTTAGGTTTCAGAGAGTCGCGGTCAGGGGAAGCCTCGGGATTCCCTCTGCAGGCGGCGCTGTGGGGGCTCAGGGGGGACAGGTTTTGGTACTCACAGTCGTAGAGTAGTCCGGGGGTCCTCCCTGAGGTGTTGGTTCTCCACCAGCCGAGTCGGGGTCGCCGGGTGCAGTGTTGCAAGTCTCACGCTTCTTGCGGGGAGATTGCAGGGTTCTTTAAAGCTGCTCCTTTGGATAAAGTTGCAGTCTTTTTGGAGCAGGTCCGCTGTCCTCGGGAGTTTCTTGTCGTCGTCGAAGCAGGGCAGTCCTCAGAGGATTCAGAGGTCGCTGGTCCCTTTGGAAGGCGTCGCTGGAGCAGAGTTCTTTGGAAGGCAGGAGACAGGCCGGTGAGTTTCTGGAGCCAAGGCAGTTGGTGTCTTCTGGTCTTCCTCTGCAGGGGTTTTCAGCTAGGCAGTCCTTCTTCTTGTTGTTGCAGGAATCTAAATCTTTAGGTTCAGGGAAGCCCTTAAATACTAAATTTAAGGGCGTGTTTAGGTCTGGGGGGTTAGTAGCCAATGGCTACTAGCCCTGAGGGTGGGTACACCCTCTTTGTGCCTCCTCCCAAGGGGAGGGGGTCACATCCCTAATCCTATTGGGGGAATCCTCCATCTGCAAGATGGAGGATTTCTAAAAGTTAGAGTCACCTCAGCTCAGGACACCTTAGGGGCTGTCCTGACTGGCCAGTGACTCCTCCTTGTTATTCTCATTATTTTCTCCGGCCTTGCCGCCAAAAGTGGGGGCCGGGGCCGGAGGGGGCTGGCAACTCCACTAGCTGGAGTGTCCTGCGGTGCTGTGACAAAGGGGTGAGCCTTTGAGGCTCACCGCCAGGTGTTACAGCTCCTGCCTGGGGGAGGTGTTAGCATCTCCACCCAGTGCAGGCTTTGTTACTGGCCTCAGAGTGACAAAGGCACTCTCCCCATGAGGCCAGCAACATGTCTCTAGTGTGGCAGGCTGCTGGAACTAGTCAGCCTACACAGACAGTCGGTTAAGTTTCAGGGGGCACCTCTAAGGTGCCCTCTGGGGTGTATTTGGCAATAAAATGTACACTGGCATCAGTGTGCATTTATTGTGCTGAGAAGTTTGATACCAAACTTCCCAGTTTTCAGTGTAGCCATTATGGTGCTGTGGAGTTCGTGTTTGACAAACTCCCAGACCATATACTCTTATGGCTACCCTGCACTTACAATGTCTAAGGTTTTGTTTAGACACTGTAGGGGTACCATGCTCATGCACTGGTACCCTCACCTATGGTATAGTGCACCCTGCCTTAGGGCTGTAAGGCCTGCTAGAGGGGTGACTGACCTATACTTGCATAGGCAGTGAGAGGCTGGCATGGCACCCTGAGGGGAGTGCCATGTCGACTTACTCGTTTTGTTCTCACTAGCACACACAAGCTGGCAAGCAGTGTGTCTGTGCTGAGTGAGAGGTCTCCAGGGTGGCATAAGACATGCTGCAGCCCTTAGAGACCTTCCTTGGCATCAGGGCCCTTGGTACTAGAAGTACCAGTTACAAGGGACTTATCTGGATGCCAGGGTCTGCCAATTGTGGATACAAAAGTACAGGTTAGGGAAAGAACACTGGTGCTGGGGCCTGGTTAGCAACCATGCCAAGGAGGCATTTCCTTACAATGGTGATCAGGCGAGTGAGTGCCAGTCTACTGCAGTATGTGAGGTCTGTCAGGGGAGTGAGTGTCAGTGTACTGCAGTGTATGAGGGTAACCAGGGGAGTGAGTGTCCCTCTACTGCATGTATGAGGGTGATGAGGGGAATGAGTGTCACTCTTCTGCAGTGTTTAAGGGTGATAAGAGTAGTAAGTGTCAGTCTACGGCATTGTATGAGGTCAGTGAAGGGAGTGAGTGTCAGTCTACTGCAGTGTATGAGGGTAATCGGGGGAGTGAGTGTCCCTCTACTGCAGCATATAAGGGTGATCATGGGAGTGAGTGTATGAGATAAGTGAAGGAAGTAAGTATCACTTTATTGCAGTGTATGAGGTAAGTGAGGGGGTGAGTGTCACTTTACTGCAGTGTATGATGTAAGTGAGGGGAGTGAGTGTCACTTTACTGCAGTATATGATACGTGAGGGGAGTGAGTGTCACTTTACTTCAGTATATGAAATAAGTGAAGGGAGTGAGTGTCACTTTACTGCAGTGTATGAGGTAGGTGAAGGGAGTGAGTGTCACTTTACTGCAGTGTATGATGTAAGTGAAGGGAGGGAGTGTCACTTTACTGCAGTGTATGAGGTAAGTGAAGGGAGTGAGTGTCACTCTACTACGGTATGTAAGGGTGCCCATAAGGGGCACTCTACTGCAGTGTAAAAGGACTATGTGACCATTCAGTGCAGTGCATGAGGTCAATGAATGGAATGAGTGACTTTCCATTGCAGTGTATGAGGCGCATGCGCATGGGTGTTGGGAGTGTCAGAGAAGCGGGTGACAAGTCCCTCCAGATTTTGGAGTGGGGGACACAGGGGAGAAGGTGGTGGGTAACAAGCTCCCGAGGACCTCCACCGTTAGCAGAGCCATTAGCGCTTAGAAGCACCATAAGCCCACTAGAGCGCTATCTATGACGGCCCTGCTTTTGGCCTTCCGAAGAGCTGAGAGGCCACACAATCCGGCCAACCACAGCCTCGGGGTGTCCCGTGCCACCAGAAGAAGAGGGGGGAGCTGTGTGTGCCTGCAGCCTGCCCAGAGGGAGAACCAGGACCTTCACACCCACCCACTGGCTGGCACGCCCAGGCTCTGGGTGGTCCAGTGCCCCAGGCTCTCCCCACCACAGCCCTGCCAGGTCTCCCGTGCCCATGTGACAAAGCCCACAAGGCCAGACTCCATCACGAGCAGCCGGGACTCATCATGGGCATGTCTGCATGTGGCACAGATGCCCTCTGTCCTCACCAGTACCAGAACCTGTGAAAGTGCCCAGTCATTCGGACAAGGGCACTGATGAGACCCTCGGCGCACAGCCAATGGCATCGCTAGAACACCTCGCAGCATCAGTCTGGGGCACGCCCCTTGTTATCTAAATTCCAAGGCCACATAATGAGTGTATGAGGCGAGTGAAGGGAATGAGTGACGCCCTCTGCAGTGTATGAGGCGAGTGAAGGGAATGAGTGACACTCCACTGCAGTGCAGGAGGTCAGTGAAGGGAATGAGTGACACTCCACTGCAGTGCAGGAGGTCAGTTAAACGAATGAGTGACACTCCACTGTAGTGCAAGAGGTCAGTGAAGGGAATGAGTGACACTCCACTGCAGTGCAGGAGGTCAGTGAAGGGAATGAGTGACACTCCACTGCAGTGCAGGAGGTCAGTTAAACGAATGAGTGACACTCCACTGTAGTGCAAGAGGTCAGTGAAGGGAATGAGTGACACTCCACTGCAGTGCAGGAGGTCAGTGAAGGGAATGAGTGACACTCCACTGCAGTGCAGGAGGTCAGTTAAACGAATGAGTGACACTCCACTGCAGTGCAGGAGGTCAGTGAAGGGAATGAGTCACACTCCACTGCAGTGCAGGAGGTCAGTGAAGGGAATGAGTGACACTCCCCCGCCGTGCATGAGGCAAGTAATGGGCATGTGTGAATTTTATCTCAGCACTTTTATCTATAGCCCAGTGTGTGCCGTCCTTAGAATTCACTCTTAAGACACCACTGCAGTGCAGCGAATGAAAACAATGAAAAGAATGAGTCAGACACCACTGCAGAGTATGAAACTAATGAAGGAGACGAGTGAGATTCCACTGCAGCATGGAAAGCCAAGGAAGGGAATGAGAGACTCCACCAAAGCGTATGAGATCATTGAAGAAATGAGTAAGACGCCAACTGCAATGTATGAGACCAATGAAGGAACTGAGTGTTCCAAGAAGGGACTGAGTGATCCCCCACAGCGGTGTATGAGACCAATGAAAGGACAGAGTGAGATGACACGAAGTGTATTAGGCCAATGAATGAGACCAATTAAGAGAATGAGTGAGACAGCAATGAAGTGTATGAGACCAATGAAGGGACTGAGTGAGACGCTACAGCAGTGTATGAAGCCAATGAGGGGGAATGAGTGAGATGCCACTGAAGTGTATGAGAACTATGAACGGACTGAGTGACTGGCCACTGCAGTGTATGAGACCAATGAAGTGTATGAAACTAATGAAGAAGGAGTGAGACGCCGCTGAAGTGTAAGAAGCCAATGAAGGGAATGAGGGAGACTCCACTAAAAGTGTATGAGACCAAAGAAGAAATGAGTGAGATGTCAACTGCAATGTAGGAGAACAATGAAGGGACAGAGTGAGTCACCAGTGCAGTGTATGAAACCAATGAAAGGAATGAGTGAGACACCACTGCAGTGTATGAGGCCTGTGACGAGGGAATGAGTGAGACACCACTGCTGTGTATGAGACCAATGAAGGGAATGAATGAGGTGCCACTGCAATTAATGAGGCCTGTGATGTGGGAATGAGTGAGATGTTACTGCAGTGAATGAGATCTGTGATGTTGTGGAAATGAGTGAAACACCAATGCAGTGAATGAGGCCTGTGATGTGGGAATGAGTGAGATACCAGTGAAGTGTATGAGGCCAATAAAGGGAATGAGTGGGACACCACTGTAGTCAATAAGGCCTGTGTTGTGGGAATGAATGAGAGGCCACTGCAGTGAATGAGGCCTGTGATGGGAATGAGTGAGACGCTACTGCAGTGAATGAGACCTGTAATATGGGAATGAGTGAGACGCCACTGCAGTGAATGAGGCCTGTGACGAGGGAATGAGTGAGACACCACTGCTGTGTATGAGACCAATGAAGGGAATGAATGAGAAGCAACTGCAGTGAATGAGGCCTGTGATGGGAATGAGTGAGACGCTACTGCAGTGAATGAAGCCTATGATGTGGGAATGAGTGAGACACCACTAAAGTGTATGAGACCAGTGAAGGGAATGAGTGAGACACCACTGCAGTGAATGAGGCCTGTGATGTAGGAATGAGTGAGACGCCACTGCAGTGAATGAGGCCTGTGATGTGGGAATGAGTGAGACACCACTGAAGTGTATGAGACCAGTGAAGGGAATGAGTGAGACACCACTGCAGTGAATGAGGCCTGTGATGTAGGAATGAGTGAGACACCATTGAAGTCGATGAGACCAATGAAGGGAATGAGTGAGGTACCACTTCAGTGAATGAGACCTGTGATATGGGAATGAGTGAGACGCCACTGCAGTGAATGAGGCCTGGGATGTGGGAATGAGTGAGACACCTCTGAAGTGTATGACACCAGAGAAGGGAATGAGTGAGACACCACTGCAGTGAATGAGGCCTATGATGTGGGAATGAGTGAGATGCTATTGCAGTGAATGAGACCTGTGATGTGGGAATGAGTGAGACACCCCTGAAGTGTATGAGCCCAATGAAAGGAATGAGTGAGACACCACTGCAGTGAATGAGGCCTGCGATATGGGAATGACTGAGTGCCACAGAAGTGTAGGAGATCAGACGTGTGGGAATGAGTGAGATACCTCTGAGGGCCTCACCGTGAGTCGGGTGGGGCGGTACCCCAATCACAAGAGAACTGGTGTTGCCGCACCCGGATGTACTGTGGCAGCCAGGCTGTGGCATCGAGTGCAGATCGGGCAGCGGCTGTGGGTACAAGTGCGACCACATCCCACAGTATGGGCAGGGCCACTGGAATTATGTCATTTTGAGGGTGTGGTGATTTTTGCATAACTACAGCTTTGCCGCGTAATCCATCATCTGCTGCTTAATCTGCAAATTTTAACAAAAAATTAATTTCTAGCTCAAACAATTACAAAGTTACTACAAATGCAGCGACATACATTGCTGCGCAGTGGAAGGCCCTTTGCAAAGTTAAATTTGTGTTGCTCTATTGCTATATTTGGGTATGAAACTGGTACTAATGAGGTCCAACAATGTGCAGACAATGTTAACAAGGTTGAAATTAACAAAATAAGGAAGTAATACCATCAGAAAATGTGCCGCATAATTTGCCTTTTCTTGCCGCATAATTTACTCAAACCTGGCGCATAATTTGGCCCTCTTCTGCCGCATAATCCCAGTGGCTCAGAGTATGGGGGAGCATGAAAGGCTGCCCCTGCCCAACCTGCTCCTCCCCGCCCTGGACATAGTCCCCTCCCCCAGGACAGACTCACAGTACCCCTGTACTCCCGTTCACCACCGGCTCCAACCAGGCGCTACAGGGGAGCACGAAATGGGAGCAAAAGGCGCCTGTTTTACCCTCTGAACCCCGCTGCGCCCGGTCTTCTTCGGACAGTGCCGGGGTGGGGGGCAGTTGGGGCTTCAGTCCACAGCTCTGCCCCCTGCATAGCCCGACTCATAACCAGGACCTGCCTGAGAGGGGATGGGGTACCCCAGTGACGCGTGCGTCCGACGTCACGCGTCCTGGTGGTACTCTGTGTGATATGACTACATCAGGGAGGTGTCATTACACCTGCCTCGCTGGAGGTGGGTGGGTGCCTTGGGGTGCACATCCGCCAGCCCCCCCATCTGGCACATATCATCCTCCCGTGCCTCACTGGAGGTGGGTGGGTCATCCTTTAGGGTGCACATCCGCCAGGCCCCCCCCCCCCCCTTCTCCCCACAGCAGATCTTGGGTGAGTGTCTTGGGGTTCACATCCGCCAGCCCCCCCCCCCCCCTTCTCCCCACAGCAGATCTTGGGTGAGTGTCTTGGGGTTCACATCCGCCAGCCCCCCCCCCTTCTCCCCACAGCAGATCTTGGGTGAGTGTCTTGGGGTTCACATCCGCCAGCCCCCCCCCCCTTCTCCCCACAGCAGATCTTGGGTGAGTGCCTTGGGGTGCACATCTGCCAGCCCCCCCCCCCTTCTCCCCACAGCAGATCTTGGGTGAGTGCCTTGGGGTGCACATCCGCCAGCCCCCCCCCCCCCTTCTCCCCACAGCAGATCTTGGGTGAGTGCCTTGGGGTGCACATCCGCCAGCCCCCCCCCCCCCCCCTTCTCCCCACAGCAGATCTTGGGTGAGTGCCTTGGGGTGCACATCTGCCAGCCCCTCCATCCCTCCCCACAGCAGATCTTGGGCGGATGGTTTGGGGTGCACATCCTCCAGCCCCCCATCCCCCCCGCCCCCCAGAAGATGGTTCCAGGCCCTCACCTGATGCTGCTGGGTCCGAATGAGCCAAACACACTCCGAGCTGCGGGGAGACCCCGATGTGACGTTGGGAGATGAAATGGAGCCCCGGGGTCCCGGAAGCAAGAACCGGCACAGACCTGGGAAGGAAAATAAAACCCGGTTACCCCTGAGCAGTGGCCCTGCACCTGAGGTCAGTGGGCTTCTGGGGCCCCCGGTGCCCCCCAGAGGTGCGCGACTCCCCCTAGAGGTGCACCAGGTTACAGATTCATGAGTCACTGCTGGTGCTGAGACCCCCCCACACTGGCCCTGGGACGCTGCACACGGAGGATGTGGGCTGAGGGCCAGAGCGGCTGCCCTTGGAGGGGGAACCGGGTTCGAGTCTCGGCGTCCACTCCTACAACCTGTGATTCTAGACAAATCACTTACACTCCCTGTGCCTACAGCTCAGCGCCTTGAGACCCTCACAGGTGGTTTGGGGGCGCTTTACCAATCCTACATTTATTTAGTGATTTATTTCAGTGCCCTGGAGCTTCTCAGTCGCTTGTTTTCATTCTATATACTGTGTTTCTTGCTTCCTTTCTGTTGTTATAACCGGTTTGCTATTTGTACAAAATATTGCTCTCTGTAGTTTTATCTGTGTTTTGCTATTTGCACAGCGCTCTGATACCCAGACGGGTCATGTTCGTGCGATATAAAACTCCTTAAATGAATAAAAAACACATACAAAATTGAACATTTTAAAATGTTCTGTAAATGTAAACGCATTTGAAATTGGAGACTAAACCGTGAGTTGGTGTCGGTATCTTGGTTTGTGGGAGCACTGCAAGTAGAGGGGGACTAGCGCCCACAAAAATGAATACATTAGAACAACAAAGGCATGGGACCTGGTGTACGAAGCCTTTTTATGTTTGCAAACGGGCTGGTTTGCAGAATTTGGCCATTTGTGAGCGCAAAAAGGCATTTTGGGGTGTACCAAGGCCAGGTGGGGGTGAGTGCCTTGTGGTCCCTTGGGGTAACCTGTTTCCGAGTCACAATCGGGATTTGCGGTTCGGTGTTAGTAAGCGGCGTGTTTAGGGCGTCCCTCACTGATACTAACTGGTATGTAGGAATGCTTTGCGACCGAAATGTGGTCACCACACATTCGCATTTTACCATTAACTTGAAGTTGGTGGTAACGCATCCTCACATGGGAAGGGGTCCCCAAGAGAGCCGTCCCTCTTTGTGAACGGTTCTACATATATTTTTAGGAGCAGGACCATGGACCAGTACCTACTCTTAAAGAATGAACAGAAAACTTTTTTTTTTTTCTTGAAATACATCCCATTTCCCTTTAAAGAAAACGGGATGCTTTATTGAAAAGCCATCACAGACATGATGGTCTGCTGACCCCAACAGGCCACCGTCCCTGTGATTCCAAACAGGTTGCAGACTGGGACCTACCTCATTAATATTCATGAAGTAGGTTTATTTTCAACCTACTGGGAGTCGCAAAATGTATCAAACACACATTTGTACATTGGCCTTTGCAATTACCAGATAGCACATCGCAAAAATGACCATTTGGTAGTCGCAAACACCTACCTTCGTGCCTCTGGCCATGGTTGCTGAGCCTGGCATATCACTTCAACTAAGGGTACATTTAGAAAAACTCCACTCTTTTTGGGTTTGGCATTTTTGAGCACTAAATAAGATATTTCACAATTTGTCTATTAGCCTGATGTCTACTTGTTTCTGTATTTTCTGTAGTGTTTGAGGGTCAAGTCTGAGACATTGTTTGGGGGTCCCCGGCTTCTGACACCGGGCCCGCAGCGCAGTAAACCTGGCCTGAAGCTCGGGGTCCTGCACGGCACCCAGACATGAACAGCGCAGCCTGTGGCCCGGGGTGACGAGGGGACGTGGTCTGCAGGGGCCCCTCCTACACCCAGGAAGCTGAAGACATCAGAGCCACGCATAGGATAACATGATGGCCTGGGGTGTGTGATGGAGGGGTCGCAAATAGTGGGCGGCCGGGGTCAAGGGGTAGGCGGAGGGGGTTGGATGAGTGGCATGAGGGTTTGAGGAGGGAGATATTGCGCATGAGGTCAGAGTAGATGAGACCCTGAGAAGGAGTGAGAAGCGGCTAGCGGGAAGTGGAGGGGGGCTATAATTACCCAAGCTAAGACCCCTCAAAGGTGCCGGCCCATCGATACTGGGGAGGTGGAGGAGAAGGAAGAGGGGACCCCAAAGTAAGGGAAAAGGTTGGCTAAATTATGTTATATTATGTTACGTTGAGTGAGTTGAGCTGTGCCGTGTTGTGTTATCTTATTTGATGTTATGTTATAGTATTTTATGGTATGTTATGTTATGATATGTTATGGTATGCTATGTTATGGTATGTTATGTTATGTTATGTTATCTTATCTTTTGTTATGTTATGGTATTATAGTATGGTATGTTATGTTATGGTATATTATGGTATGTTAAGTTATGGTATGGTATGGTATGTTAAGTTATGGTATGTTATGTTATGTTATGTTATGGTATGTAATGTTATGGTATGTTATGGTACCTTATGGTATGTTATGTTATGGTATGCTATGTTATGGTACCTTATGATATGGTATGTTATATTATGGTATGTTATGTTATGGTATGCTATGCTATGTTATGGTATGTTATGGTATGGTATGTTATGGTACGCTGTGTTATGTTATCTTATCTTATGTTACGGTATGGTATGCTATGTATGGTATATATTATGGCATGCTATGTTATGGTATGCTATGTTATGTTATGGTATGTTATGCTATGGTATGGTATGTTATGTTATGGTATGTTCTGTTATGGAATGGTATGGTATGTCATGTTATGGTATGTTATAGTATGTTATGTTATGCTATGTTATGTTATGTTATGGTATTCTATGTTATGGTATGGTATGTTATTGTATGTTGTTTATGGTATGCTATGTTATGGTATGTCATGTTATGGTATGTTATGTTATGGTATGTTATGGTATGGCATGCTATGTTATAGTATGTTATGCAATGGTATGTCATGGTATGTTATGTTATGGTATGTTATTGTTTGTAATATTATGTTATGTTATGGTATGCTGTGTTACGTTATGCTATGCTATGTTACGTTATGTTATGCTATGCTATTTTATGGTATGTTATGTTGTGGTATGTTATGGTATGTCATGTTATGGTGTGCTATGTCATGTTATGGTATGTTATGGTATGTTATCTTATGGTATGTTGTGGTATGTTATGTTATCTTATGTTATGGTATGGTATGTTGTGGTATGTTAGGGTATGTTATGTTATCTTATGGTATGTTGTGGTATGTTATGTTATCTTATGTTATGTTACGGTATGGTGTGGTATGTTAGGGTATGTTATGTTATGGTATATTGTGGTATGTTATGTTATGCTATGTTGTGGTATGTTAAGTTATCTTATGTTATGGTATGTTGTACTATGTTATGTTAGGGTTTGTTATGTTATGGTATGTTATGCTGATTTCTATTACAGCGCACTAGTCAATCGAGAGGGTATCCAGGCGTGTGAAGATAAAATGGTGGACACTGAAGGACAGAGCGATGCCAGCGGGATGGACACAGTGGGGTCCACATAGGGCTGAGCGGAAGGCAGGGTGGACAAAGCCACAAAGAGTAAATCAGAAGCAGAGATGTGGGGGAGACCAGCACTGGGGACAAAATGACTTAAAGGATTTCGAAGGGAGAATTGATACACGTGGACACCCTTCTCCACGGGGAGGTACAAGTGACAAAGGGGTTGTGAGACGAGGACAGGAGATAGCACGTGGTAAACATTGAGACATGACACGTCTGTGTTTCTGCTTTACCCTGGAGTCTTTTGTGAAAAGTACTCGAGAAGGGCAGTAGCCATTTTCAAATAGATGGACATCTTCAGGAAATGCAAATGGTTTTCAGGGGTTTGGCCTGGCTCAGGTATGATGAGAAGTTTAGAGCCTGGCTATGGGTGTATCTAGAGAGGGGGAGGTGAACAGTGAGTTGTGGTTGCAACGGATGGTCCATGCTAGGCCACCACCATCACTTGCATACAGCAAGTAGGCTACCCGTAGCTCATTGACCCTAACCGGGGCATCCCACCACTGGAACGTGGGAGAGCAAGGCGTTAGTGCAGAAGCACGGTGGGGTTTTAACCGAGGTTATTTAAAAAACAAACCTTGCAGGTACAAGCGTGAATGCCCAGAATGTTCAGAAAGGCATCCTATCCAGTGATGTAACATTAGACCCGCATCGCTTGCGGTGTGGAGGGGCCCAGAGCTCCCAGGGGCCGCTTCAGCACTGTGCACGGGTGGCAGGCTGCTGGCCTGAGAGCTCCTGACTGGATCAGAGAAGGGGAGCTTCATGTACTTTGCAGGGGGGCGCCCTCAAGTTTTGTTACACCACTGATCCTATCACACAGACCTTCCCAGTCACAGAGGAGGGGTCGAGGACATAGGCACCGCTCTCGAAAAAGAGCTTTTACTCCGGTTAGAATTGAAAGGTTAGCTGGGAAAGGGGAGCTGCATTATTGTTGGAGTGGGGTTGGGTTTTGTTTGGTATATCACTTTGCTGACAGTTTAAAATCAGTCAGTGGAAAGTCTCAGGTGGTCAGGGAAAAGTGTCAGATGACCAGGGAAAAGTCTCAGGTGGCCAGGGAGAAGTCTCAGGTGGCCAGGGAGAAGTCTCAGGTGGCCAGGGAAAAGTCTCAGATGGCCAGGGAAAAGTCTCAGATGGCCAGGGAGAAGTCTCAGGTGGCCACAGGGAGAAGTCTCAGGTGGCCAGGGAGAAGTCTCAGGTGGCCAGGGAAAAGTCTCAGGTGATGGAGAAGGCTCAGGTGGCCAGGGAAAAGTCTTAGGTGGCCAGGGAAAAGTCTCAGGTGGCCAGGGAAAAGTCTCCGGTGGCCAGGGAAAAGTCTAAGGTCAGGTGGCCAGGGAAAAGTCTCAGGTGGCCAGGGAAAAGTCTCAGGTGGTCAGGGAAAAGTCTCAGGTGGCCAGCAAGAAGTTGTGCAAGGAAGGAGCTGAAGGAAGGATGGCTGGCACTTTGGATGGTTGGACTTTGGGGAATTTAATGATTTCCGCTTTGGGAGTTTTGGCCAAAAAAGGCTGATTACTTACGCGTGATTCATCGTTTCTCATGGTCGGAAGTACACCCATAGGGACCTCATTGCCAGGGAGGATGCTGTGGTGCGGTTTGCATCAGTGGATGTGGCTTTAGCTTTACGTGGAGATGCCGTGTTGGGGCTGAGTAACCGAAGTTGACTTTAAGTCAATGTTCAGGTTGCTACCCATCCATCCAGTTGACTTTGGTTTATCAGAGGCAGATAAGGGAAGATTTTGTTAGATAATGTTGCTGGCTTTGGGGTGGGCAATTTCCTGAGAGTTGTTTGAGACCTTCAGTACTTTCTTGCAGTGGTGTTTTGCAGCCAGTTCTGGTTAAGACTTTGTCACACATTATTTGGATGATTTGTCTGTACTTTGTGAAGGTGCAGGCACTAGCAGCAGGGCATTGGCACATTTCCATAGACTGGCGGAGATTCAGGAGCCTGCCGTTGTCGCTGTAGAAGACAGTAGGCTCAGTACTATTCTTCATTTTAGTGCTAGCACAGTGATGGGATGAGGACTGTGATGGGATGAGGATAGAGATGGGATGAGGACAGTGATGGGATGAGAACTGTGATGGGATGAGGACTGTGATGGAATGAGGACAGTGATGAGATGAGGACGAAGACAGTGATGAGAAGAGGACAGCAATGGGATGAGAACTATGATGTGATGAGGACTGTGATGGGATGAAGACTGTGATGAGATGAGAACTGTGATGGGATGAGGACAGTGAAGAGATGAGGACAGTGATGAGATGATGATAGTGATGGTATGAGGACAGTGATGAGATGAGGACTGTAATGGGATGAGGACTGTGACGGAATGAGAACAGTAATGACAAGAGGACAGTGATGAGAAGAGGACGGTGATGAGAAGAGGTCAGTGATGAGATGAGGACAGTGATGAGATGAGGAATTTGATGGGATGAGGATTGTGATGAGAAGAGTACAGTGATGGCATGAGAACAGTGATGAGAAGAGGACTGTGATGGGGACAGTGATGGGATGAGAACAGTGATGAGAAGAGGACAGTGATGAGATGAGGACAGTGATGAGAAGAAGACACTAATAGGATGAGGACAATGGTGAGAAGAGGACAGTGATGAGAAAAGGACAGTGATGAGAAGAGGACAGCGATGGGATGAGGAAAGAAATGAGATGAGGACAATGATGAGAAGAGGACAGTGATGGGATGAGGACAGTGATGAGACGAGGGCAGCGATGAGATTGAGGACAGTGATGAGAAGAAGACAGTGATGGGATGATGACAGTGGTGAGAAGAGGACAGTGATGAGAAGAGGACAGTGATGAGATGAGGGCAGCAATGAGAAGAGGACAGTGATGGGATGAGGACGGTGATGAGAAGAGTACAGTGATGACATGAGGACAGTGATGAGAAGACGACTGTGATGGGATTAGGACAGTAATGAGAAGAGGACAGTGATGGGATGAGAACAGTGATGAGAAGAGGACAGTGATGAGATGAGGACAGTGATGAGAAGAAGACACTAATAGGATGAGGACAATGGTGAGAAGAGGACAGTGATGAGAAAAGGACAGTGATGAGAAGAGGACAGCGATGGGATGAGGAAAGCAATGAGATGAGGACAATGATGAGAAGAGGACAGTGATGGGATGAGGACAGTGATGAGACGAGGGCAGCGATGAGATTGAGGACAGTGATGAGAAGAAGACAGTGATGGGATGATGACAGTGGTGAGAAGAGGACAGTGATGAGAAGAGGACAGTGATGAGATGAGGGCAGCAATGAGAAGAGGACAGTGATGGGATGAGGACGGTGATGAGAAGAGTACAGTGATGACATGAGGACAGTGATGAGAAGACGACTGTGATGGGATTAGGACAGTAATGAGAAGAGGACAGCGATGAGATGAGAACAGTGATTAGAAGAGGACAGTGATGAGAAGACAACTGTGATGGGATGAGGAAAGTAATGGGAAGAGGACAGCGATGAGATGAGGACGGGGATGAGAAGAGGACATTGATGGGATGAGGAAAGTGATGAGAAGAGGACAGTAATGTGATGAGGATAGTAATGAGAAGAGGACAGTAATAGGATGAGGACAGTGACGGGATGAGGACAGTGATGAGAAGAGGACAGTGATGGGATGAGGACAGTGATGAGAAGAGGACAGTGATAAGAAGAGGACAATGACAAGAAGAAGACAGTGATGGGATGAGGATAGTGATGAGAAGAGAACAGTGATGGGATGAGGACAATGATGCGATGAGAACAGTGATGCATTAAGGACAGTGATGGGATGAGGACAGTGATGGGATGAGGACAGTGATGAGAAGAGGACAGTGATAAAAAGAGGACAATGACAAGAGGAGGACAGTGATGGGATGAGGATAGTGATGAGAAGAGGACAGTGATGAGATGAAGACAGTGATGAGAAGTGGACACTGATGGATTGAGGACAGTGATGGGATGAAGACACTGAGGAGAAGAGGACAGTGATGGGATGAGGACAGTGATAAGAAGAAGACAGTGATGGAGGGTTTAGTAATGGGAAGAGCTCAGCGATGGGAAGGGCTCAGCGATGGGATAGGCTCAGTAATGGGAAGAGCTCTGCGGAGAGACAAGCTCAGTGATGGGAAGGGCTCAGTGGAGGAACAAGCTCAGTGAGGGGAAGGGCTCAGTGATGGGAAGGACTCCCTGAGGTGAGGGGCTCAGCGATGAGAAGGGCTCAGCAATGAAAAGGGCATAGTGACAGGAAGGGCTCCATGATGGGAAGGGCTCAGCGATGGGATGGGCTCAGTAATGGGATCAGAACAGTGAAGAGAAGAGGACTGTGATGAGAAGAGGACACTGATGGGATGAGAACAGTGATGAGAAGAGGACAGTGATGAGATTAGGACAGTGATGAGAAGAGGACAGTGATGGGACGAGGACAGTGATGAGAAGAGGACAGTGATGAGATGAGGACAGTGATGGGTCGAGGACAGTGATGAGTCGAGGACAGTGATGGGTCGAGGACAGTGATGGGTCGAGGACAGTGATGAGAAGAGGACAGTGATAAAATGAGGATCGTGATGCGAAGAAGACAGTAATGGGATGAGGACATTGGTGAAAAGAGGATAGTGATGAGATGAAGACAGTGATGAGAAGAGGACAGTGATCGGATGAGGACAGTGATTGGATGAGGACAGTGATGAGAAGAGGACACTGATGGGATGAGAACAGTGATGAGAAGAGGACAATGATGAGATTAGGACAGTGATGAGAAGAGGACAGTGATGGGACGAGGACAGTGATGAGAAGAGGACAGTGATGAGATGAGGACAGTGATGGGTCGAGGACAGTGATGAGTCGAGGACAGTGATGGGTCGAGGACAGTGATGGGTCGAGGACAGTGATGAGAAGAGGACAGTGATAAAATGAGGATCGTGATGAGAAGAAGACAGTAATGGGATGAGGACATTGGTGAAAAGAGGATAGTGATGAGATGAAGACAGTGATGAGAAGAGGACAGTGATCGGATGAGGACAGTGATTGGATGAGGACAGTGATGAGAAGAGGACAGTGATGGATGAGGACAGTGATGGATGAGGACAGTGATGAGAAGAATACAGTGATGGAGGGCTTAGTAATGGGAAGGGCTCATCGATGGGAAGGGCTCAGCAATGGGAAGGGCTCAGCGATGGGACAGGCTCAGTAATGGGAAGAGCTCAGTGGAGGGACAAGCTCAGTGATGGGAAGGGCTCAGCGATGGGACGGGTCAGTGATGGGATGAGAACAATGAAGAGAAGAGGACTGTGATGAGATGAGGACACTGATGGGATGAGAAGAGTGATAAGAAGAGGACACTGATGGGACGAGGACAGTGATGAGAAGAAGACAGTAATGGAATGAGGACAGTGGTGAGAAGAGGACAGTGATGAGAAAAGGACAGCAATTAGAAGAGGGCAGCAAAGGGATGAGGAAAGCGATGAGATGAGGACAATGATGAGAAGAGGACAGTGATAGGATGAGGACACTGATAGGATGAGGACAATGAGGAGAAGAAGGTAGCGATGAGATGAGGACTGTGATGACAAGAAGACAGCGATGGGATGAAGACAGCGATGAGAAGAAGTAAGTGATGGGATGAGGACAGTGGTGAGAAGAGGACTGTGATGAGAAGAGGACAGTGATGGGATGAGGACAGCGATGAGATGAGGACAGTGATGAGATGAGGACTGTGATGGGATGAGGACTGTGATGAGACGAGGACAGTGATGGGATGAGGACAGTGATGGGATGAGAACAGTGATGAGAAGTAGACAGTGATGAGCTGAGGACTGTGATGGGATGAGGACTGTGATGAGAAGAGGACTGCGATGAGAAAAGGACAGTGATGGGATGAGAACAGTGATGAGAAGTGGACAGTGATGAGATGAGGACAGTGATGAGAGGTGAACAGCAATAAAGGACAGGACAGTGATGGGTTGAGGACAGTGATGAGAAGAGGACAGTGATGGGATGAGGACGGTGATGAGAAGACAACTGTGATGGGATGAGTACAGCGATGAGAAGAGGACAGCGATTAGATGAGGACAGTGATTAGATGAGGACAGTGATGAAAAGGCGACTATGATGAGAAGAGGACAGTGATGAGAAGATGACTGTGATGAGATGAGGACAGCGATGAAAAGAGGACAGCGATGAGATGAGGACAGTAATGAGAAGAGGACAGTCATGGGATGAGGACAGCGATGAGAAAAGGACAGCAATAAGAAGAGGACAGCGATGGGATAAGGACAGAGATGAGATGAGGACAGTGATGAGAAGAGGACAGTGATGTTTTGAGGACAATGGTGAGAAGAGGACAGTGATGGGATGAGGACAGTGATGAGAAGAGGATAGTGATGGGATGAGGACAGTGATGAGAAGAGAACAGCAATGAGAAGAGGACAGCGATAGGATGAGGACAGCGATGAGATCAGGACAGTGATGAGAAGAGGATAGTGACGGGATGAAGATACTGATGGAATGAGGGCAGTGGTGAGAAGAGGACAGTGATGAGATGATGACAGAGATGAGATGAGGACAGCGATGAGGTGCGGATGGTGATGAGATGAGAACAGTGATGGGATGAGGACAGTGATGAGAAGATGACTGTGATGGGATGAGGACGGTGATGAGAAGACAACTGTGATGGGATGAGTACAGCGATGAGAAGAGGACAGCGATTAGATGAGGACAGTGATTAGATGAGGACAGTGATGAAAAGGCGACTATGAGGAGAAGAGGACAGTGATGAGAAGATGACTGTGATGAGATGAGGACAGCGATGAAAAGAGGACAGCGATGAGATGAGGACAGTAATGAGAAGAGGACAGTCATGGGATGAGGACAGCGATGAGAAAAGGAAAGCAATAAGAAGAGGACAGCGATGGGATAAGGACAGAGATGAGATGAGGACAGTGATGAGAAGAGGACAGTGATGTTTTGAGGACAATGATGAGAAGAGGACAGTGATGGGATGAGGACAGTGATGAGAAGAGGATAGTGATGGGATGAGGACAGTGATGAGAAGAGAACAGCAATGAAAAGAGGACAGCGATAGGATGAGGACAGCAATGAGATCAGGACAGTGATGAGAAGAGGATAGTGACGGGATGAAGATACTGATGGAATGAGGGCAGTGGTGAGAAGAGGACAGTGATGAGATGATGACAGAGATGAGATGAGGACAGCGATGAGGTGCGGATGGTGATGAGATGAGAACAGTGATGGGATGAGGACAGTGATGAGAAGATGACTGTGATGGGATGAGGATGGTGATGAGAAGACAACTGTGATGGGATGAGTACAGCGATGAGAAGAGGACAGCGATTAGATGAGGACAGTGATTAGATGAGGACAGTGATGAAAAGGCGACTATGAGGAGAAGAGGACAGTGATGAGAAGATGACTGTGATGAGATGAGGACAGCGATGAAAAGAGGACAGCGATGAGATGAGGACAGTAATGAGAAGAGGACAGTCATGGAATGAGGACAGCGATGAGAAAAGGACAGCAATAAGAAGAGGACAGTCATGGTATGAGGACAGCAATGAGAAAAGGACAGCAATACGAAGAGGACAGTGATGGGATAAGGACAGCGATGAGATGAGGACAGTGATGAGAAGAGGACAGTGATGTTTTGAGGACAATGATGAGAAGAGGACAGTGATGGGATGAGGACAGTGATGAGAAGAGGACACTGATGGGATGAGAACAGTGATGAGAAGAGGACAATGATGAGATTAGGACAGTGATGAGAAGAGGACAGTGATGGGACGAGGACAGTGATGAGAAGAGGACAGTGATGAGATGAGGACAGTGATGGGTCGAGGACAGTGATGAGTCGAGGACAGTGATGGGTCGAGGACAGTGATGGGTCGAGGACAGTGATGAGAAGAGGACAGTGATAAAATGAGGATCGTGATGAGAAGAAGACAGTAATGGGATGAGGACATTGGTGAAAAGAGGATAGTGATGAGATGAAGACAGTGATGAGAAGAGGACAGTGATCGGATGAGGACAGTGATTGGATGAGGACAGTGATGAGAAGAGGACAGTGATGGATGAGGACAGTGATGAGAAGAATACAGTGATGGAGGGCTTAGTAATGGGAAGGGCTCATCGATGGGAAGGGCTCAGCAATGGGAAGGGCTCAGCGATGGGACAGGCTCAGTAATGGGAAGAGCTCAGTGGAGGGACAAGCTCAGTGATGGGAAGGGCTCAGCGATGGGACGGGTCAGTGATGGGATGAGAACAATGAAGAGAAGAGGACTGTGATGAGATGAGGACACTGATGGGATGAGAAGAGTGATGAGAAGAGGACACTGATGGGACGAGGACAGTGATGAGAAGAAGACAGTAATGGAATGAGGACAGTGGTGAGAAGAGGACAGCGATGAGAAAAGGACAGCGATTAGAAGAGGACAGCAAAGGGATGAGGAAAGCAATGAGATGAGGACAATGATGAGAAGAGGACAGTGATAGGATGAGGACACTGATAGGATGAGGACAATGAGGAGAAGAAGGTAGCGATGAGATGAGGACAGTGATGACAAGAAGACAGTGATGCGATGAAGACAGCGATGAGAAGAAGTAAGTGATGGGATGAGGACAGTGGTGAGAAGAGGACTGTGATGAGAAGAGGACAGTGATGGGATGAGGACAGCGATGAGATGAGGACAGTGATGAGATGAGGACTGTGATGGGATGAGGACTGTGATGAGACAAGGACAGTGATGGGATGAGGACAGTGATGGGATGAGAACAGTGATGAGAAGTAGACAGTGATGAGCTGAGGACTGTGATGGGATGAGGACTGTGATGAGAAGAGGACTGCGATGAGAAAAGGACAGTGATGGGATGAGAACAGTGATGAGAAGTGGACAGTGATGAGATGAGGACAGTGATGAGAGGTGAACAGCAATAAAGGACAGGACAGTGATGGTTTGAGGACAGTGATGAGAAGAGGACAGTGATGGGATGAGGACGGTGATGAGAAGACAACTGTGATGGGATGAGTACAGCGATGAGAAGAGGACAGCGAGTAGATGAGGACAGTGATGAAAAGCGACTATGATGAGAAGAGGACAGTGATGAGAAGATGACTGTGATGAGATGAGGACAGCGATGAAAAGAGGACAGCGATGAGATGAGGACAGTAATGAGAAGAGGACAGTCATGGGATGAGGACAGCGATGAGAAAAGGACAGCAATAAGAAGAGGACAGCGATGGGATAAGGACAGAGATGAGATGAGGACAGTGATGAGAAGAGGACAGTGATGTTTTGAGGACAATGATGAGAAGAGGACAGTGATGGGATGAGGACAGTGATGAGAAGAGGATAGTGATGGGATGAGGACAGTGATGAGAAGAGAACAGCAATGAGAAGAGGACAGCGATAGGATGAGGACAGCGATGAGATCAGGACAGTGATGAGAAGAGGATAGTGACGGGATGAAGATACTGATGGAATGAGGGCAGTGGTGAGGAGAGGACAGTGATGAGATGATGACAGAGATGAGATGAGGACAGCGATGAGGTGCGGATGGTGATGAGATGAGAACAGTGATGGGATGAGGACAGTGATGAGAAGATGACAGTGATGGGATGAGGACGGTGATGAGAAGACAACTGTGATGGGATGAGTACAGCGATGAGAAGAGGACAGCGATTAGATGAGGACAGTGATTAGATGAGGACAGTGATGAAAAGGCGACTATGAGAAGAGGACAGTGATGAGAAGATGACTGTGATGAGATGAGGACAGCGATGAAAAGAGGACAGCGATGAGATGAGGACAGTAATGAGAAGAGGACAGTCATGGAATGAGGACAGCGATAAGAAGAGGACAGTCATGGGATGAGGACAGCAATGAGAAAAGGACAGCAATACGAAGAGGACAGTGATGGGATAAGGACAGCGATGAGATGAGGACAGTGATGAGAAGAGGACAGTGATGTTTTGAGGACAATGATGAGAAGAGGACAGTGATGGGATGAGGACAGTGATGAGAAGAGGATAGTGATGGATGAGGACAGTGATGAGAAGAAGACAGTGATGGAGGGCTTAGTAATGGGAAGGGCTCATCGATGGGAAGGGCTCAGCAATGGGAAAGGCTCAGCGATGGGACAGGCTCAGTAATGGGAAGAGCTCAGTGGAGGGACAAGCTCAGTGATGGGAAGGGCTCAGCGATGGGACGGGTCAGTGATGGGATGAGAACAATGAAGAGAAGAGGACTGTGATGAGATGAGGACACTGATGGGATGAGAACAGTGATGAGAAGAGGACACTGATGGGACGAGGACAGTGATGAGAAGAAGACAGTAATGGAATGAGGACAGTGGTGAGAAGAGGACAGCGATGAGAAAAGGACAGCGATTAGAAGAGGACAGCAAAGGGATGAGGAAAGCGATGAGATGAGGACAATGATGAGAAGAGGACAGTGATAGGATGAGGACAGCGATGAGAAGAAGTAAGTGATGTGATGAGGACAGTGGTGAGAAGAAGTAAGTGATGTGATGAGGACAGTGGTGAGAAGAGGACTGTGATGAGAAGAGGACAGTGATGGGATGAGGACAGCGATGAGATGAGGACAGTGATGAGATGAGGACTGTGATGGGATGAGGACTGTGATGAGACAAGGACAGTGATGGGATGAGGACAGTGATGGGATGAGAACAGTGATGAGAAGTAGACAGTGATGAGCTGAGGACTGTGATGGGATGAGGACTGTGATGAGAAGAGGACTGCGATGAGAAGAGGACAGTGATGGGATGAGAACAGTGATGAGAAGTGGACAGTGATGAGATGAGGACAGTGATGAGAGGTGAACAGCAATAAAGGACAGGACAGTGATGGGTTGAGGACAGTGATGAGAAGAGGACAGTGATGGGATGAGGACGGTGATGAGAAGACAACTGTGATGGGATGAGTACAGCAATGAGAAGAGGACAGCGAGTAGATGAGGACAGTGATGAAAAGCGACTATGATGAGAAGAGGACAGTGATGAGAAGATGACTGTGATGAGATGAGGACAGCGATGAAAAGAGGACAGCGATGAGATGAGGACAGTAATGAGAAGAGGACAGTCATGGGATGAGGACAGTGATGAGAAAAGGACAGCAATAAGAAGAGGACAGCGATGGGATAAGGACAGAGATGAGATGAGGACAGTGATGAGAAGAGGACAGTGATGTTTTGAGGACAATGATGAGAAGAGGACAGTGATGGGATGAGGACAGTGATGAGAAGAGGATAGTGATGGGATGAGGACAGTGATGAGAAGAGAACAGCAATGAGAAGAGGACAGCGATAGGATGAGGACAGCGATGAGATCAGGACAGTGATGAGAAGAGGATAGTGACGGGATGAAGATACTGATGGAATGAGGGCAGTGGTGAGAAGAGGACAGTGATGAGATGATGACAGAGATGAGATGAGGACAGCGATGAGGTGCGGATGGTGATGAGAACAGTGATGGGATGAGGACAGTAATGAGAAGAGGACAGTCATGGGATGAGGACAGCAATGAGAAAAGGACAGCAATACGAAGAGGACAGTGATGGGATAAGGACAGCAATGAGATGAGGACAGTGATGAGAAGAGGACAGTGAGGTTTTGAGGACAATGATGAGAAGAGGACAGTGATGGGATGAGGACAGTGATAGGATGAGGACAATGAGGAGAAGAAGGTAGCGATGAGATGAGGACAGTGATGACAAGAAGACAGTGATGGGATGAAGACAGCGATGAGAAGAAGTAAGTGATGTGATGAGGACAGTGGTGAGAAGAGGACTGTGATGAGAAGAGGACAGTGATGGGATGAGGACAGCGATGAGATGAGGACAGTGATGAGATGAGGACTGTGATGGGATGAGGACTGTGATGAGACAAGGACAGTGATGGGATGAGGACAGTGATGGGATGAGAACAGTGATGAGAAGTAGACAGTGATGAGCTGAGGACTGTGATGGGATGAGGACTGTGATGAGAAGAGGACTGCGATGAGAAGAGGACAGTGATGGGATGAGAACAGTGATGAGAAGAGGACTGCGATGAGAAGAGGACAGTGATGGGATGAGAACAGTGATGAGAAGTGGACAGTGATGGGTTGAGGACAGTGATGAGAAGAGGACAGTGATGGGATGAGGACGGTGATGAGAAGACAACTGTGATGGGATAAGTACAGCGATGAGAAGAGGACAGCGAGTAGATGAGGACAGTGATGAAAAGCGACTATGATGAGAAGAGGACAGTGATGAGAAGATGACTGTGATGAGATGAGTACAGCGATGAAAATAGGACAGCGATGAGATGAGGACAGTAATGAGAAGAGGACAGTCATGGGATGAGGACAGTGATGAGAAAAGGACAGCAATAAGAAGAGGACAGCGATGGGATAAGGACAGAGATGAGATGAGGACAGTGATGAGAAGAGGACAGTGATGTTTTGAGGACAATGATGAGAAAAGGACAGTGATGGGATGAGGACAGTGATGAGAAGAGGATAGTGATGGGATGAGGACAGTGATGAGAAGAGAACAGCAATGAGAAGAGGACAGCAATAGGATGAGGACAGCGATGAGATCAGGACAGTGATGAGAAGAGGATAGTGACGGGATGAAGATACTGATGGAATGAGGGCAGTGGTGAGAAGAGGACAGTGATGAGATGATGACAGAGATGAGATGAGGACAGCGATGAGGTGCGGATGGTGATGAGAACAGTGATGGGATGAGGACAGTAATGAGAAGAGGACAGTCATGGGATGAGGACAGCAATGAGAAAAGGACAGCAATACGAAGAGGACAGTGATGGGATAAGGACAGCAATGAGATGAGGACAGTGATGAGAAGAGGACAGTGATGTTTTGAGGACAATGATGAGAAGAGGACAGTGATGGGATGAGGACAGTGATAGGATGAGGACAATGAGGAGAAGAAGGTAGCGATGAGATGAGGACAGTGATGACAAGAAGACAGTGATGGGATGAAGACAGCGATGAGAAGAAGTAAGTGATGTGATGAGGACAGTGGTGAGAAGAGGACTGTGATGAGAAGAGGACAGTGATGGGATGAGGACAGCGATGAGATGAGGACAGTGATGAGATGAGGACTGTGATGGGATGAGGACTGTGATGAGACAAGGACAGTGATGGGATGAGGACAGTGATGGGATGAGAACAGTGATGAGAAGTAGACAGTGATGAGCTGAGGACTGTGATGGGATGAGGACTGTGATGAGAAGAGGACTGCGATGAGAAGAGGACAGTGATGGGATGAGAACAGTGATGAGAAGAGGACTGCGATGAGAAGAGGACAGTGATGGGATGAGAACAGTGATGAGAAGTGGACAGTGATGGGTTGAGGACAGTGATGAGAAGAGGACAGTGATGGGATGAGGACGGTGATGAGAAGACAACTGTGATGGGATGAGTACAGCGATGAGAAGAGGACAGCGAGTAGATGAGGACAGTGATGAAAAGCGACTATGATGAGAAGAGGACAGTGATGAGAAGATGACTGTGATGAGATGAGGACAGCGATGAAAAGAGGACAGCGATGAGATGAGGACAGTAATGAGAAGAGGACAGTCATGGGATGAGGACAGCGATGAGAAAAGGACAGCAATACGAAGAGGACAGCGATGGGATAAGGACAGAGATGAGATGAGGACAGTGATGAGAAGAGGACAGTGATGTTTTGAGGACAATGATGAGAAGAGGACAGTGATGGGATGAGGACAGTGATGAGAAGAGGATAGTGATGGGATGAGGACAGTGATGAGAAGAGAACAGCAATGAGAAGAGGACAGCGATAGGATGAGGACAGCGATGAGATCAGGACAGTGATGAGAAGAGGATAGTGACGGGATGAAGATACTGATGGAATGAGGGCAGTGGTGAGAAGAGGACAGTGATGAGATGATGACAGAGATGAGATGAGGACAGCGATGAGGTGCGGATGGTGATGAGATGAGAACAGCGATGGGATGAGGACAGTAATGAGAAGAGGACAGTCATGGGATGAGGACAGCAATGAGAAAAGGACAGCAATACGAAGAGGACAGTGATGGGATAAGGACAGCAATGAGATGAGGACAGTGATGAGAAGAGGACAGTGATGTTTTGAGGACAATGATGAGAAGAGGACAGTGATGGGATGAGGACAGTGATGAGAAGAGGATAGTGATGGGATGAGGACAGTGATGAGAAGAGGACAGCAATGAGAAGAGGACAGCGATAGGATGGGGACAGTGAGGAGAAGAGGATAGTGACGGGATGAGGATACTGATGGAATGAGGGCAGTGGTGAGAAGAGGACAGTGATGAGATGATGACAGCGATGAGATGAGGACAGCGATGAGATGCGGATGGTGATGAGATGAGGACAGTGATGGGATGAGGACAGTGATGAGAAGAGGACAGTAATGGGATGAGGACAGTGATGAGAAGAGGCCAGTGATGGGATGAGGACAGTGATGAGAAGAGGACAGTGATGGGATGAGGAAAGTGATGAGAAGAGGACAGTGATGAGGACAGTGATTAGATGAGGACAATGATGAGAAGACGACTGTGATGGGATGAGGACAGTAATGAGAAGAGGACAGCGATGAGATGAGGACGGTGATTAGAAGAGGTCAGTGATGGGATGAGGCCAGTGATGGGATGAGAAGAAGACAGTGATGGACGGCTCAGTAATGGCAGGAGCTCAGCGATGGGAAGGGCTCAGCAATGGGACAGACTCAGTAATGGAAAGAGCTCAATGGAGGGACAAGTTCAGTGATGCGAAGGGCTCAGTGGAGGGTCGAGCTTAGTGAAGGGAAAGGCTCAGCGATGAGAAGGGCTCAGCGATGGGAAGGGCTCCCTAATGGGAAGGGCTCAGCAGAAGGACAAACTCAGTGATTGGGAAGGGCTCAGCAATAGGAAGGGCTTAGTGGTGGGAAGGGCTCCCTGATGGGAAAGGCTCAGCAGAAGGACGGGCTCAGTGATTGCGAAGGGCTCCCTGATGGAAAGGGCTCAGCGGAAGGATGAGCTTAGCGATGGAAAGGGCTCAGTGATGGGAAGGGTTCCACTGGTTCCCTGGTGGGAAGGGTTGAGCGATGGTAAGGGCTCCGCTATGGGAAGGGCTCAGTGATGGGTACCTGGGAGGGACCTGGTCATTTGAAAGGAGTCTCAGTGCCCCATGACTTACTGCACTGGTAGAGTTTGTTCAGCTTCACAACGTCCAGGGCACTCAGCCCAAACCGCTGGCCAATCAGGACCTTCGGATTTGAAATAGGCTCCAGGGTGGGCTTTCCAGTGCCACTGGCAAAGGCATATCTGTGAAAGAGAGACAGAGGTCTGGTCTATGGTCAGGACACCATGGTAGTACAGAAGAACAGTTACCCAGTCTGAGTACAGGTAGGTTCCACTTACGCACGCTTTAGACACCTTTCACTGGCTGAGATGACACTTTATTGTGGGAATTTTCTTTGTGCCAAGTGAACTAATACCTTAAAAAAGCGTTTTGACTATAACCCAAGGCCCTTAATTACCAATAATATTCCGAGTGCATCCAGAATTATTGTATTGTAATGCCTGGGTAGTTGTATAGTGGTTTCTTTCCCCTTTGTGAAGCCCAAAGCACTTTCTGTGTGGTCCAATTGAAGTTCTTTTAAAAGACTTGATACCCTTGGTGAGGTCCTGGGCACTCTTTATAGGGTAAGGTTGAAAGGGTTTTGTTTGGCTTTGCTTTTGGGGACCTGTTGGGAGAGGGCTGGGGGTTCGAGAGTTTAGACAACTTGATGGAAACAATGCGTGCCTTCATTCTACTGCACGTAAGCAAAGGGCACAGAATGGGAAAAGTCACAGTCATGCAAGAGATGCACATGCAGGCACATAACATCCATCAGGGTGGACAGTATTACATGTAGAAAGTAGATGTGCGTCAGTGGTGTGCGTGTGTGGAGTCCACCCAGCACTGGAGGTACTGTTAAACCACCAAGAGAGTAAACCATGGAGACCAGAAGGATGAGTGGAAGAGAGAAGAGGGGAGAGGGGAGGAAGGCAGGGATTTCTGATCCTCAGTCCTAACATGTCCTAGGAGGACCGAACCTTCACCTGGGAACACAGGCTGGACTCCTAGAAGGAGGGAAGTAGAGGTGGGTGGGCCTGATGAGAGGGGAGGGGCACCCAGGGATTTAATGACCACGTGCCCTCTAAGCAGGCCCATGCGAGGCTCCCTGGACCACACTATTCAGCAGGGGGTGGGGGGACACGGGAGGGACGGGTAGTCAGCTAATGCAACACCTGTGAGGAAAAAGGTGTGTGTTATGCAAAGAGAACTTAAAAGCTACCACTTCTGCAGGCACCTGCTTACTATGAGGTCCCCCTAACTGTGTGTTTTTTCATAATGATTTGTTTTAATTGCCCAGTAGTGTGTTTCCTCCTGGTCTTGTCCCTTTTACACATAAAACCCTCATTAAAAGAGGCTCATAATTCCCCAGAGAGCCGGTCTATTAGTTACTGTAAAGATGTTACTATAATAATAATGACCATTGCTGCATTGTGGATAATCAAAACCCTGAGTAGGCGACAAGGTGAAAACAGCAGTGAATTCACACACATAAGAAACATGAAAAACACAATCTGATAATACAACATCTACAAACTTAGAGCAATGTACACACGTTAGCAGGTAATACTCTTTAGTCACAAACATATTCCTCCAGCCTTTTCTACATAAGTATCTTGTGTCTAAATCTTCCTTCCTTGATACCAGTATCTTCGGGAAATGTGCTGTTCCCGCTCTGCTCATCCGTTCTTCCTTCCTTCTTCAGTACCTCCACAACCTGATGTTCTACAACCTTCTACAACCCTCTTCTCTGCACTAGCATATCAACAGCCGCCTCATGTGCCATAGTCATCACTCAACAATGCAGAGGAACACAAAGATCCCCTCAAATCTGAAGGGTTTGGTAAACGTGGACTCCCCTTTCCCAAATTTAACATTGTTCTTCACTTTCACCCACTGACCCACCCATTTGCACCACCCTTGACATCATACAAGGCTTTTTAAAGCTGCCTGCTCTGTCTTAATGTTTTCTGTGACAAACACCAGGGGGCATTCCACCTGCTTGGATTTGGTACAATCATCCCAAATTATCACTAGAAAATGGAGTTCTTCCTTTCCCGATCTCGCGATCTTCATGATCATGTACGCCCAACTCATTGCCACATTTCAACCTCCCGATTTATTTAATCTTGTAAACTGAAAAATACCCTTGATAACTCTCTTGAATCTTTCAACTCCGCTGTTACAATTAGGATGGTGTAGGAGGCTGGCCTGGCTTATAGTGGGTACCTGTTGGTACTTACACCTTGTGCCAGGTCCAGTTATCCCTTATTAGTAGATTAGTAGTGTTCTAGCAGCTTAGGCTGGTAGAGGTAGCTATAGCAGAGCAACTTAGGTTGAACTAGGAGACATGCAAAGCTCCTACTATACCACTTATATCAGATAGCACTATATCATAAGAATCACAATACTCAGAGTTACTAAAAATAAAGGTACTTTATTTTAGTGACAATGTGCCAAAAATATCTCAGAGGATATACTCCCTATGGAGGTAAATAAAATACACAAAATATATATACACAAACCAAAATCAGGTAAGTAAACAGTTAGAAAAGTAGTGCAAACACTGTAGAATACAATAGGATGCAATAGGCCCAGGGGCAACACAAACCATATACTAAGAAAGTGGAATACGAACCACTTAGGGACCCCAGGCCTAGGGTAATGTGTAGAGGGTCGCTGGCAGTGAAAGAAAACACGAAGGGTGTCTGTAAAGAAATGGCTCCCTGTTGCAGTTACCCCCCACTTTTTGCCTGATACTGATGCTGACTTGACTGAGAAGTGTGCTGGGACCCTGCTAACCAGGCCCCAGCACCAGTGTTCTTTCACCTAAAATGTACCATTGTTTCCACCATTGGCACAACCCTGGCACTTAGGTAAGTCCCTTGTAACTGGTACCCCTGGTACCAAGGGCCCTGATGCCAGGGAAGGTCTCTAAGGGCTGCAGCATGTCTTATGCCACCCTAGGGACCCCTCACTCAGCACAGACACACTGCTTGCCAGCTTGTGTGTGCTGGTGGGGAGAAAATGACTAAGTCGACATGGCACTCCCCTCAGGGTGCCATGCCAACCTCCCACTGCCTGTGGCATAGGTAAGTCACCCCTCTAGTAGGCCTTACAGCCCTAAGGCAGGGTGCACTATACCACAGGTGAGGGCATATGTGCATGAGCACTATGCCCCTACAGTGTCTAAGCAAAACCTTAGACATTGTAAGTGCAGGGTAGCCATAAGAGTATATGGGCTGGGAGTTTGTCAAAAACGAACTCCACAGCTCCATAATGGCTACACTGAATACTGGGAAGTTTAGTATCAAACTTCTCAGAATAATAAACCCACACTGATGCCAGTGTTGGATTTATTAGAAAATGCACACAGAGAGCATCTTAGGGATGCCCCCTGTATTTTACCCAATTGTTCAGTGTAGGCTGACTGGTTCCAGCAGCCTGCCACACTAGAGACATGTTGCTGGCCCCATGGGGAGAGTGCCTTTGTCACTCTGAGGCCAGTAATAAAGCCTGCACTGGGTGGAGATGCTAACACCTCCCCCAGGCAGGAGCTGTAACACCTGGCGGTGAGCCTCAAAGGCTCACCCCTTTGTCACAGCACAGCAGGGCACTCCAGCTTAGTGGAGTTGCCCGCCCCCTCCGGCCACGGCCCCCACTTTTGGCGGCAAGGCTGGAGGAAACCAAGAAAGCAACAAGGAGGAGTCACTGACCAGTCAGGACAGCCCCTAAGGTGTCCTGAGCTGAAGTGACTCTAACTTTGAGAAATCCTCCATCTTGCAGATGGAGGATTCCCCCAATAGGATTAGGGATGTGACCCCCTCCCCTTGGGAGGAGGCACAAAGAGGGTGTACCCACCCTCAGGGCTAGTAGCCATTGGCTACTAACCCCCCAGACCTAAACACGCCCTTAAATTTAGTATTTAAGGGCTCTCCCTGAACCTAGAAACTAGATTCCTGCAACAACAAGAAGAAGGACTGCCTAGCTGAAAACCCCTGCAGAGGAAGACCAGAAGACAACAACTGCCTTGGCTCCAGAAACTCACCGGCCTGTCTCCTGCCTTCCAAAGAACTCTGCTCCAGCGACGCCTTCCAAAGGGACCAGCGACCTCTGCATCCTCTGAGGACTGCCCTGCTTCGACGACGACAAGAAACTCCCGAGGACAGCGGACCTGCTCCAAAAAGACTGCAACTTTATCCAAAGGAGCAGCTTTAAAGAACACTGCAATCTCCCCGCAAGAAGCGTGAGACTTGCAACACTGCACCCGGCGACCCCGACTCGGCTGGTGGAGAACCAACACCTCAGGGAGGACCCCCGGACTACTCTACGACTGTGAGTACCAAAACCTGTCCCCCCTGAGCCCCCACAGCGCCGCCTGCAGAGGGAATCCCGAGGCTTCCCCTGACCGTGACTCTCTGAAACCTAAGTCCCGACGCCTGGAAAAGACCCTGCACCCGCAGCCCCCAGGACCTGAAGGACCGGACTTTCACTGCAGAAGTGACCCCCAGGAGTCCCTCTCCCTTGCCCAAGTGGAGGTTTCCCCCCAGGAAGCCCCCCCTTGCCTGCCTGCAGCGCTGAAGAGATCCCTTGATCTCTCATTGACTTCCATTGCGAACCCGACGCTTGTTCTAACACTGCACCCGGCCGCCCCCGCGCCACTGAGGGTGAAATTTCTGTGTGGGCTTGTGTCCCCCCCGGTGCCCTACAAAACCCCCCTGGTCTGCCCCCCGAGGACGCGGGTACTTACCTGCTGGCAGACTGGAACCGGGGCACCCCCTTCTCTCCCTTGGAGCCTATGCGTTTTGGGCACCACTTTGAACTCTGCACCTGACCGGCCCTGAGCTGCTGGTGTGGTAACTTTGGGGTTGCTCTAAACCCCCAACGGTGGGCTACCTTGGACCAAGAACTGAACCCTGTAAGTGTCTTACTTACCTGGTAAAACTAACAAAAACTTACCTCCCCCAGGAACTGTGAAAATTGCACTGTGTCCACTTTTGAAATAGCTATTTGTGAATAACTTGAAAAGTATACATGCAATTGAAATGATTCAAAGTTCCTAATGTACTTACCTGCAATACCTTTCAAACAAGATATTACATGTTAAATTTGAACCTGTGGTTCTTAAAATAAACTAAGAAAAGATATTTTTCTATAACAAAACCTATTGGCTGGATTTGTCTCTGAGTGTGTGTACCTCATTTATTGTCTATGTGTATGTACAACAAATGCTTAACACTACTCCTTGGATAAGCCTACTGCTCGACCACACTACCACAAAATAGAGCATTAGTATTATCTCTTTTTACCACTATTTTACCTCTAAGGGGAACCCTTGGACTCTGTGCATGCTATTCCTTACTTTGAAATAGCACATACAGAGCCAACTTCCTACAGTGTCCAATATAACCCACCCCAAGGCCCTGAAAAGTAGGAGTAAAGTTACCCTACTTCCCCAGAAACACACTAAAGTCGTGATAGGAGATTCTGCAAAGACCACAACAGACTGCAAAGCACTGAAGATGGATTCCTGGACCTGAGGACCTGCAAACGAAGGGGACCAAGTCCAAGAGTCACGAAAGTGTCCGGGGGGGCAGGAGCCCACTAAACCCCAGATGAAGGTGCAAAATGCCTGCCTCCGGGTGGAAGAAGCTGAAGATTCTGCAACAACAAAATATGCCAGGAACTTCTCCTTTGCACAGAAGATGTCCCACGGCGTGCTGCTGGATGCAGAGTTGTTTCCACGCAGAAAGACCACAAACAAGCCTTGCTAGCTGCAAAGGTCGCAGTTGAAGAAAATGGGTGCTGCCCGGGCCCAAGAAGGACCAGGAGGTCGCCCCTTGGAGGAGGAGACAGAGGAAGTGCTCAGCAACACAGAGAGCCCACGCAGAAGCAGGCAGCACCCGCATAAGTACTTGAACACAGGTTCCAGAAAACTGAGCATGGCGGTCACCTCAACACTACAAAGGAGGGTCCCAGGAAGCCGGTGGTCAACTCACCGAGCTGAGCAATGCAGGACAGAGTGCTGGGGACCTGGGCTATGCTGTGCACAAAGGATGCCTAGCAAAAGTGCACAGAAGTCCTAGCAGCTGCAGTTCACGCAGTACACAGGATTACTGTCTGGCATGGGGAGGTAAGGACTTACCTCCACCAAATTTGGTCAGAAGGACCACTGGACTGTCGGGGTCACTTGGATCCAGCTCCTGTGTTCCAGGGACCAGGCTCATCAAGATGAGAGGGGACTCAGAGGACCGGTGAAGTAGAAGTTTGTTGCCTGTGCTAGCAGGGGGAAGATTCCGTCGACCCACAAGAGATTACTTCTTGGCTTCCAGTGCAGGGTGAAGAAAGACAGCCCCCAGAGCATGCACCACCAGGAAACAGACATGAAAGCCGGCAGGATTAGGCGCTACAATGCCGCTGGTAGTCTTCTTGTTACTTTGTTGCAGTTTTGCAGGTGTCCTGGAGCAGTCAGCGGCCGATCCTTGGCAGAAATTGAAGAGGGAGATGTAGAGAAACTGTGGTGAGCTCTTGCATTCATTATCTGAAGACAAGCCCACAGGAGTGACCCTAAATACCCCTCAGAGGTGGATTGGCCACGTAGTCCGGTAAGCACCTATCAGGAGGGGTCTCTGACATCACCTGCTGGCACTGGCCACTCAGAGGCCTCCATTGTGCCCTCACACCTCTTCATTCAAGTTGGCAGAGGTCTGGGACACACTGGAGGAGCCCTGGGCACCACCCTTGGGGTGGTGATGGACAGGGGAGTGGTCACTCCCCTTTCCTTTGTCCAGTTTCGCACCAGAGCAGGGGCTGGGGGATCCCTGAACCGGTGTAGACTGGCTTATGCAAGGAGAGCACCATCTGTGCCCTTCAAAGCATTTCCAGAGGCTCCTCTCAGGCACTTAACACCTATTTCCAAAGGGAGAGGGTGTAACACCCTCGCTCAGAGGAAATCCTTTGTTCTGCATTCCTAGGACTGGGCTGCTCAGACCCCAGGAGGGCAGAAGCCTGTCTGTGGGTTGGAAGCAGCAGTAGCTGGAGTGAAAACCCCAGAGAGACGGTTTGGCAGTACCCAAGGTCCATGCTGGAGCCCCGGGGATGCATGGGATTGGCACCCCAATACCAGATTTGGAATGGGGGGACAATTCCATGATCTTAGACATGTTACATGGCCATATTCGGAGTTATCATTTTGAAGATACATATAGGTATTGACCTATATGTAGTGCACGCGTGTAATGGTGTCCCCGCACTCACAAAGTCCGGGGAAATTGCCCTGAACTATGTGGGGGCACCTTGGCTAGTGCCAGGGTGCCCTCACACTTAGTAACTTTGCACCTAACCTTCACTAAGTGACGGTTAGACATATAGGTGACTTATAAGTTACTTAAGTGCAGTGTAAAATGGCTGTGAAATAACGTGGACGTTATTTCACTCAGGCTGCAGTGGCAGTCCTGTGTAAAAATTGTCTGAGCTCCCTATGGGTGGCAAAAGAAAGGCTGCAGCCCATAGGGATCTCCTGGAACCCAATACCCTGGGTACCTAGATACAATTTACTAGGTGTTCCAGTGTGCCAATCAGAATTGGTATAAATGGCCACTAGCCTGCAGTGACAATTTTAAAAGCAGAGAGAGCATAAACACTGAGGTTCTGGCTAGCAGAGCCTCAGTGAGACAGTTAGGCACCACACAGGGAACACAGATAGGCCACAAACTATGAGCACTGGGGTCCTGGGTAGCAGGATCCCAGTGACACATAACAAACATACTGACAAAATAGGGTTTCCACTATGAGCACTGGGCCCTGGCTAGCAGGATCCCAGTGAGACAGTAAAATTACCCTGACATACACTCACAAACAGGCCACAAGTGGAGGGAACAATGCCTTCCTACAGATGGTACTCAGAGATAATGTTGTGTGTGATGCCATTTCTCCTCAAGGAATTCTGATTTAAATTGCAATCCTTTATCCCTCACAATGCACTTGGGTAGGCTTTCCTCCCAGAACACTGGTTTCTGTATCCAACTTCATTGCCACTCTATCTTCACCCACTTTGAAAAAAAACAATACAATTATTTTCTACTTTTTCCCAAGACATACTCGGACACATCATGAGGCACAGTGATAGATTAAAGGTTACTTGGGTCTTCTCTAAATTTCCAAAGCAATTCCTTTGCTTGTACGTAATGCCACTGCCTAGTCCTGGCAACCAATATAGGGGCATATTTATACTCTGTTAGCGCTGAATGTGCGTCACAAATTTTGACGCACATTCAGCGCAAACCTTACCCCATATTTAAACTTTGACGCCCGACCCCGCAGATGTCAAAATTCCACTGTGTGCGTAATTTTTTGGAAGCGGGAAACTGCCTTGGGTTAATAATATGGAAGGTAGGCGTTCCCTTCCAAAAAATGACTTAAAGGCCTGTGCGCCTTATTTATACCCCAGCGTCATTTTGACGCACAGGAGGGGCCCCCTACATGCCACTATGCCCAATGACCATGTCCAGTCCCCTGGGCATGGCCATTGGGCAAGGGGGCATTACTCCTGTCTTTGCTAAGACAGGAGTCATGTCAATGGGGGTTGTGTGTCAAAAAAATGGCGCAAGTCCGGTTTGTGGCCTGATTTTTGCCTCAGACCTGACTTGCACAATTTTTTGACGCACAACCCCCATTTTCCCCTACGCCGGCGCGGCCTGGTGTGAGTCATTTTTTTTTACTCAGACCAGTCCGCAACGCCGGCTAACGTCATTCCTTAAATAAGGCGCCCGCATGGTGCGTTGGAATGGCGTTAGCCGGCGGTAAAATTTTTGATGCACAACTGCGTTGGCGCATTTGTGCGTTAAAAAGTATAAATATGGCCCATAGTTCCTTAACCTGTTTATTGGTCTTGATGACCCCGAAGTGGCCCTCACCTTAAATTTCCTGAAATTTCCATCTCAAACCTTCGCGGGTATCACTCGTCTATCTTCTCATCATCAACTAATCTTCTCCCTCCAATGTCAGTTCATTTTGTGCTTCCTCACAATTTTTTTTTCTTCTTCTTCTTCATGTCCTGGCTTCCATTCTTCGTGCCCAATGGTTCCTAACGTCTTATCCAGCAATTAAACAATTGTGGTATTACATTTTTGGTACTTTCCTAATGGGGAGTGGCATTCTAATGAAAAAATGCCACTTCATATTTGACACTGGCACACATTGCACTGTGTAGTTAGATTCCTGTAGCCTCATGAAGAACCTGGCAGCACGTGGTGAGGCCTTATGCAGACCATGAGCAGTGAGTTTCTGAGAGGTTTGTAATCACCACTGGCATTCCCTGAATGAGCTGGCTGAAATATTTTAATTCTGGCACACTGTAAATTCTCTCACCAATCACCAAGTATTGCTTCTCAGTTGGGATTTAGACCATTACGTGATAGTGATGCCGGTCTCTTTCCCAAATTTATCTGTCTGAGTGAGCATCACCCCCAAACTGTTTCCACTTTACTTTACAAATATGTTCTTTAATAATGCAACAAACCCCTTGACATTCTTGTCACCAAATATACTTTACCTTTTGGTCTTCTAGGTTTTTTCTACATGTTTAAATCCAAATTTGAAAAAAAATTCTGTTAAATCCAAAAATTTCTCACATCATCCTTACTTTTGGGTGGAGGGAACCCTTAATTCCTCTACTAGTATTTTTTCAGTTCAATCTCTTGACTCCCTTAAATAAGTCACACTGTGTACTGCAGATCTGCAATACTTGTACTGGGCATTGTTTTAGTTTTAATTCTTAAGACTTTCCTTAATCTAGGACCATGCTTTTCATTGTTCCCATGAGGAGAATATTATCTTGGGAAAAGGTGACTCCCTCACTCCCAACCATTAAACATTTTGGGGCATATTTATACTATGTTTGCGCCAAATTTGATTAATATTTTTTACGCAAATTTGGCGCAAACTTAACTCCATATTTATATTTTGACACTAGACATGTCTAGCGTCAAAATATTGGAGTTAGCACCATTTTTTGGATGCGTGCACCTACCTTGCGTCAATGAGATGCAAGGTAGACGTTCCCATCTAAAAAATGGTGCTAACCCCATAGTGCCATATTTATCCCCCATGCTAAAATGATGCACGGGTGGGAGGAAGGGCTAAATAATGGTGCATCGGCCCCAAACATCGCCATAGCCATTCCGGATGGCTACAAGATCACCTGCAGGGATCGCACCAGCGGAGTCGGAGGCGGAATTGCCATCGTCCACAAGAACACCATCAGGGTCACGACCTGTACCGACGACACCCTCAGCACCTCAGAACACCTGCACTTTCAGATCCACACCAACCCCAACACCACCCTGAGAGGAACCCTCATCTACAGACCCCCCGGACCACGGCCTCAGTTCTGCGACTCCATCGCTGACCTTGTCAGCAGGCATGCCCTAGTCTCCGCCGACTACATCCTCCTCAGCGACCTAAACTTTCACCTAGAGAATAACAACGACCCCAGCTCCACCACCATAATCAACAACCTTGCCACCCTCGGACTCAGACAACTCCTCACTACCCCAACACACTCCGCTGGCCACACGCTGGACCCCGTCTTCTCCACGCCACCTTCAGCCACACCACCGAACTCCAATGGACCGACCTCCGCAGCATCCACTTCACCTTCCAGAAACCCACCACGTGCCACCACACCCAACAGATCCCCCCGCCGCAACTGGAGCAAAATCAGCCAAGACCAGCTGAACACCAGCCTCGCCCGAAAACTACCCACCGAACCCACCAATCCCGACCTCGCAGCCTGCAACCTCTGGCGCTGGATCAACAACTGCGCCAACGCTCTCGCCCCGCTCAATAAACCTTCCAACAGAGGTGCCAACAAGAGAGCCAGCTGGTTCACTTCGGACCTTCAAGCCTCCAAGCAAACCTGTCGGAAACTCGAGAGAAAGTGGCTCCTCAAACAGACACCGGACAACCATGCCACCTTCAAGAACGCTATCTCAATCACCATCACCTCATCAGATCCGCCCTGAAAACCTCCTTCAAAGATCGCCTGGACAACAACGCACACAACAGCAAGGAGCTCTTCAACATCGTGAATGAACTCTCCAACCCCAGCTCCAGCACAAACAACATCCCACCTTCACAAGACCTATGCAACTCCCTCGCCGCCTTCTTCCACCACAAGATCACAAACATCCATGACAGCTTCAATAGTCAGACCACCCGGCCAATCACCAACTCCTCAGACTCTCCACCCACTTTCAACTACAACCCCCTGCTCGTCTGGGCCAACGTGAACGAAGACGACACAATCAAAACCATGGGCACCATCCACTCTGGATCTCCGTCAGACCCATGCCCGCACCACATCTTTCACAAAGCAAGCACCACCATTGCAACCCACCTCCGCAAAGTCATCAACATCTCCTTTGAGACCGCGACCTACCCCGAGAGCTGGAAGCATGCTGAGATCAAACCCATACTCAAGAAACCCATGGCGGACCCGAGAGACCTCAAGAACTTCCGTCCGATCTCCCTGCTCCCATTCCTGGCCAATGTCATCGAGAAGATCGTCAACATACAACTGACCCACTGCCTCGAAGAAAACAACATCCTGGACCCATCCCAGTCAGGGTTCCGCAGCAACCACAGTACTGAAACCGCCCTCATCGCCGCCACCGACGACATCAGGGCCCTGCTTGACAACGGCGAAACCGTGGCCCTCATCCTCCTGGACCTCTCGGCCGCCTTCGACACTGTCTGCCACCGCATCCTACACACACGCCTACACAACGCAGGGATCCAGGACAAAGCTCTGGAGTGGACCACCTCCTTCCTCTCCGGCAGAACCCAGATCATCCGCCTCCCCCCTTTCCGCTCCGAAGCCTCCAAGATCATCTGCGGCGTTCCCCAAGGTTCGTCCCTCAGCCCTACACTTTTCAACATTCACATGGCCCCGCTCGCCCACGTCGCCCGGCTACACAACCTCAACATCAGCTCCTATGCCGATGACACCCAACTGATCCTCTCCCTCACCAAGGACCCCCTCACTGCCAAATCCAACCTCCACGAAGGAATGAAGGCCGTCACCGAATGGATGAGGAACAGCAAACTGAAGTTGAACTCAGATAAGACGGAGGTCCTCATCCTCGGCGCCAACCCCTCAGCCTGGGATGACTCCTGGTGGCCGACCGCTCTGGGAGCAGCCCCAACACCCACCAACCACGCACGCAACCTGGGCATCATCCTCGACTCAACAATGTCCATGACCAAGCAAGTCAGCGCCGTCTCCTCATCCTGCTTCAACACCCTCCGCTTGCTCCGCAAGATCTACAGATGGATCCCCACAGATACAAGAAGAACAGTCACCCAAGCCCTCGTCAGCAGCAAACTTGACTACGGAAACGCCCTCCATGCAGGAGCCCCGGCCAAACTCCTCAAACGACCGCAACACATACAAAACACCTCCTCACGCCTGATCCTTGATGCCCACTGCCACAGCCACATCACTCCCCTTCTGAGAGACCTACACTGGCTCCCCATCAACAAAAGGATAACCTTCAAGCTCCTCACCCACGCACACAAGGCACTCCACAACACTGGCCCAGCCTACCTCAACAGACGACCCACCTTCTACACCCCGTCCCGCCAACTCCACTCAGCCGACCTCACCCTCGCCACCGTCCCCCGCATCCGAAGAGCGACTACTGGAGGCAGATCCTTCTCTCACCTCGCCACCAAGACCTGGAACACCCTTCCCTTGCCCCTACGACAGACCGAAGACCTGCTGACTTTCAGGACGCGGCTCAAAACCTGGCTATTTGGGCAGTAGCAGCACCCCCTCCCCCTCAGCGACTTGAGACCCTCACGGGTGGTAGTGCGCTCTACAACTTCACTGATTGATTGATTGATTGAAGCTTCCTTTGCACCATTATTTAATGTCTGGGTCAGACCAGGTGTTAGGGGACCTGTGGACCCATTTCAATGGTGAAACACCATGGAATGGGCTCACAGGTGCCTACCCCAAGCCCCAGGAACACCCACACCCATACCAGAGGGACACCAGAGGATGGGGGACCCTATCCCATGGTATGTAGGGTAAGTATAGGCAAGTATTTAAAAAAAAAATTTAAGTGCCATTGGCACTGGGTGCAATGGCCATGCCCAGGGGATCCTGGTCCCCTGTGCTGGGGTGGTTGGCATGACTCCTATATTTTATAAGACAGGAGTCATGTGGTATGGATGGTTTTGCGTCAGAAAATGACATTTTCTTTGCCTCTAACCAGCCTAGCATCATTTTTTGAGGCAAATCCCTCTTCACCCATACCGCCATCCCCACCCGGCTAACGTCATTTTTTCTGACGCCAGCCCAACCTGAGTGCCGGCTTGCTCCATTCCAGAAATTTGGCACCTGGCTGGCGCTTTGGAATGACGCAAGCCGGTGCTATACTTTTTGCGCAGTTTTGAGGCAAAAAGTATAAATATGAGGGTTTGTACATTAACCTTTGGAAAATCACACATTCTAAAGTTATTCCAAATGGCATCCTAACAATTTGAAAACACACAATAGGCATTTTAATTGTTATCAGCCTCTTACTCTTTAAGTGTAAGAGTACCTGATAATGCGCCACTAATAGAAAAATTGAGGAACACCATTTGATACTTTGTACAAAACAGCAACTAATGGATCCTTGAGAAGGGAAACTGGTCAACAAATATATCACCTTTAACATGACTAAGGTCTACACAAAATCTCAATGCCCCATTGTCTTATCTCATCACAACTAGGGGAGCAATCCATTCAGATGAATCACAGTTGGATGTGATACTGTACATTATGTGGTCCACTCTATGATATCCGTAACACTTTCTGCACGCCCCTTTGTCTCCTCCATTCTTCCTGATTCATCTCTCAAATTCATCCTCTCATATCTTACTGTTCCATTTTCCCGCAAGAATACTGTTTCTGTTCTTTGCTTTTTTTCAATTCATCAATTGCATCCTTAGTTTTACTCATTTATTTGCAGCTCTAGGCGTAGACACTTTCTCTTCCCTGGCACCCCTCCAACTGCCTCATTTCAAACCAACACTTAACATTCAGAACTGAGTATGGAACTACAACATGTAGTAATGCAACACAGTAACATAGAAGACAGATACTTCCATCATTATGAGGCCTGTGGAGTTACTACAGACCTGTCATGTTTCCCACAGATTCCAGCTGTTAAGGGAGAAGAAGGAATTAGCAGTGAAGTAAGATCTGCAATTACATAACCACCTGATTAATTCTCAAGGTTCAATACATTATCCTTGTTAATGTTGAACCTTTGAAGTTAACGGGACTCCCATATCATTAACTCCGGGGTGTGGAAGTATTACAGGTACATCCAGGAACTGGACCTCGTAATGAGGTGAAAAGAAGTGGTTCTATAACTGTTGGACACTTAAAACGTCTACTTTGAGTTCACAATTGCAAATATTGGCTGGAGTTCTTCAGCGATGCATGGCGATCTTGTGGTGTTATCCAATGAAGAGTGTGAAGTCACATAAAGCAAGACTTTGTGATATTGGAACCCAAAGCAAGCATCACAAGAAATGAATTTCTATCACAAAGGCTGTCTGCCATCGCACAGTAAGTTCGTAAGTGAAGAAGACACAGGACACTTACTTGCCATAGTGCATGACTGAGGAGTAGTCATACGGCACTCCCAGGTTCTGTGTCTTATGCTTGTAAAAGTTGCGCTCCTTGTCTGCGGATAGAGAAAGGGAAGTTAGACAAAGGGCAAAGAACATACAGTACCAAGGGTCAGAAGAGAACACTGGGGGACTCTGGAATTGGAGTAAACATGAGCTTATGACAAAGCAAGACAGAGACTCTCACTGTCTCACATACTCCCAGGTTATTCATCACAAATTATGGCTGCTGGAAGGACAGAGGGAAGGTCAAAGAGAAAAATATGTGCATGATGAAACATCGGGCAGCAAGTATATATTTCAGGTGTAAGAAGCTGGCCTGGTGTGTGGTGAGCACCTATGGTGTTATCACCTTATACCAGGTCCAGGTATACCCTATTAGTGAGTGTAGGCAGTGTCTAGGAAGGCAGGGCTCTCTAGAGGATGAGCAGCCAAGGCATATCTAGGAGATGTGCAAAGCTTATGCAATACCACTCATAGTCACACAGCACTTACAAACATGAAAGAACCACACAGTGTTACAAAAATAAAGGTAATTTATTATGGTAACCCAAATGCTAAAATACTGTATAGACAATACCCCAACTGGAGGTAAGTAAACACACTATTATATACACATCAGTACCCAGGAAATAGCATAGAAATCAACAGGCATTGGTAAAAGCAATAGTAAATAGTGAGGGCCCTAGGGGAGGGCCAAACCATATGCTGAAAATGTGGAATGTGAAAGGCAGACCCCCACCCAAGGAAGTTGAATCAGTAAAGGGGAACTGGAGGAACTAAGAACCGCAAGAGGTAAGTACCAGGGTGCCCCCAAGGTGCCAGGAGAGAAGAGATAAGTACCTTGTTTTTCCCAAAAACAACAGGAGGATTTTGGAAAAAGACTGTGCAAGACCCAGACAAGACTTGAGAAAACCAAAGGTGGATCCTGACAGAAAAGGACCTGAAAAAGAAGGGGACTAAGTCCAGTTTGAGTTGGAGTGTCCAGCTGTGGCATGAGCCACTACCCACCCTTCTGTGTATGCAGGACCAGGTTGATGGTGGATGAAGAAAGTCAATAGTGCAGCACAAGAGCAGAAGAGGAGTTCCAGAAGTGATGCGAGTGTTGTACCCACGTGGGCGGTCGCGATGCAGTCGGTCAGTGGTGCTGGAAAACCATCAACAAACCTTGGCACATGCAAGAGTTGGTGAAGAAAGTTTTGCAAGGCTCAAGAGGACCAGTAAGGTCCAGAGGACTCAACCCAAGGAGGGGAGTCTGAGGTGACCCTTAGCAGCTGGGAGAGTTACAAGAAGAAGAGGCAGCCCCCACACGCGTCCCACAGGCAGCAGACAGAGCAGTCACAGTGAGGCCCACTCAGCACACCTGAAGAAGTGTCCAACGTCGCTGGAGCCATAGGCAGGAGACTGTGCGTTGCAGGAAAGAGTGCTGTGGGACGGGACTACAGGAAGCCTGAAGATAGCTTGGAGGAGGAACAAACAAGCCTTAGTAGCTGCAAGAGTCGCAGTGCACAGGGGTGCTGTCCTGCAAGGAGATGCAAGGACTTACCATCTCCCAAGTTGGATAGCTGGTGAAGAGGACCAAGAGGACCACTCCAGACCACCACCTGTGATGCAGGATCCACGCAGTTCTGGAGGAGAGAGGATCTACGCAGCCGGTCATAGTTGCAGTTGGTGCCTGTAGATGCCGGGGAGTAACTCCTTCACTCAAAGGGAGATTACTTCTTGCTTCTTGTGCAGACTGAAGACTCACCATCCTCAGAGGATGCACAGACGGGGATATGTTGCAATTGCTGGAAGGAGCCAGAGAAACAATGTTGCAGAGATGAGTCGTCACTGTAGTTGCAGATTGTCGGTTCCTGGAGAGTCCACTTGCAGTCCCAGTGGCCAGAAGATGAAGTAAACAATGCAGAGGAGTCCTGCTGTAATCTTGGATGTCGAATCTGAAGATCCACCCTGGAGGGAGGCCCTACATAGCCCTGAAAGATGGATCGGTCATATAGCAGGGTGGCCACCTATCAGGTTGGGCTGTGACGTCACCTGCCTGACCTGGCCACTCAGATCCTGGATCCTGGAAGGGCCCGAAGATGAAGTAAATGATGCAGAGGAGTCCTGCTGGAATCTTGCATGTCGAATCTGAGGACCCACCCAAGAGGGAGATCCTAAATAGCCCAGAAAGGGGGATTGGTCACCTAGCAGGGTGACCTCCTATCAGGAGGGGGCTGTGACATCACCTGCCTGACCTGACCAGTCAGATGCTCCCAGGGGCGTCTACCCACCTTGGATTCAAGATGGCAGAATCAACTGACCACCTGGAGGAGCTCTGGGCACCACCCCTGGGGTGGTGATGGACCGAGGAGTGGGCACTCCCCTTCCCATTGTCCAGTTTCGCACCAGAGCAAAAAGGACCGGGGGTCCCTGGACTGGTGCAAACCAGTTTATGCAAGGAGGGCACCAAATGTGCCCTTTAAAGCATACCGGTGGCTTGGGGAGGCTACCCCTTCCATGCCATGTAACACCTATTTCCAAGGGAGAGGGTGTTACCTCCCTCTCCTACAGGAAATCCTTTGTTCTGCCTTCTTCTGCCTGAGCTGGTCAAGCAGCAGGAGAGCAGAAACCTGTCTGAGGGGTGGCAGCAGGGCGGGCTCCTCGGAAAACCCCCAAGGACTAGAAGGGGGTCCTTTAAAGAGCCCCCTGAGTGCATGGACTCATACAACCAATATTTGCAACAGTATTGAAGTACGATTCCGACATGTTTGATACCAAGCATGCCCAGGTTTGGAGTTACCATTACGTAGCTGGACACAGGTAGTGACTAGTGTCTAGTACACAGGTAAAATGGCTTCCCGCACCTACGAAGTCCAGGAAAATGGGCTGGAGTTCGTAGGGGCACTTCTGTTCATGCAGGGGTGCCCTCACACACAGGTTCCTGTACCCTGCTCTCTGGGCTAGGACGGCCTACCATAGGGGTGACTTATAGTGACCTGGTGCAGTGACCTGTAGTGAAAAGGTGCATGCACCTTTTCACGCAGGCTGCAATGGCAGGCCTGCAGACACTTTTTGCATGGGCTCCCATGGGTGGCATAATACATGCTGCAGCCCATGGGGAACCCCTGGTGCCCAAATACCCTTGGTACCTAAGTACCATATACGAGGGACCTATATGGGGGCACCAGTATGCCAATTGTGAGGTGTGCTAAGTCCTAAGCAACCAAATGTAGAGGGAGGGAGCACAGACACTCGGGTCCTAGCTAGCAGGATCCCAGTGAACATAGTCAAAACACACTGACAACAGGCAAAAAGTGGGGATAACTATGCCAATAAGAGGGTACTTTCTTACATACCCCCCCTCCCCAAACAAAGGACAATAAGACTAACCTTGCCCAGGTGAGTCTTCATTGTCTTTTGGGATTTTCACTTTTCATGTGTTTTAACCATAGGAGGGGCTTGTGGTCTGTTTGAACCAAATAAGCATGGCCTCAGCTTCTTCAAAGCCCAGACCACAGCAAAGGCCTCCCTCTCTATGGCTGACCAACCCTTTTCCCTGGGGGTCAAACTTCTTCTCATGAAAGCTACAGGTTAGTCCTGGCCCTCTTCATTCAGTTGCGATAGTACTGCCCCTATCCCTACCTCAGAAGCATCTGTCTACACAATAAATTGCTTGGAGTAGTCAGGACTTCTTAATATGGGAGCAGAGCATATGGCTTGTTTAAGGTCATCAAAAGCTTTTTGGCAGCTAGCTGTCCACAAAACGTTCTTGGGCATTCTTTTAGAGGTGAGGTAATTTAAAGGGGCCGCAATGGAGCCATAGTTCTTAATGAACCTCCTGTAGTATGCTGTCAGGTCTAGGAAGGCTCTGATTTGGGTTTGTGTGGTAGGGGCAGTCCAATCCAGAATGGTCTGGATTTTGCCATGTAGTGTTTGAATCTGGCCTTCACTTACCAGGTGGCCCAGATAAACTACTTTACTCTGCCCTATCTGGCACTTTGAGGCCTTGATAGTGAGGCTTGCTTTCTGCAAGGCATTCAATACATTCCCAAGGTAGATCAGGTGATCCTCCCAGGTGGAGATAAAGACAGCTATATCACCAAGATAAGCTGCAATGAAGCTTTCTAGGCCTTGCAGAACTTTGTTCACCAACCTCTGGAACGTGGCAGGTGCATTATTTTACCTAAAGGGCATCACTGTAAAGTGACAGTGCCCACTAGGAGTGGAGAATGCAGTTTTTGGTTTGGCATCCATTGACAACTTGAACTGCCAGTAGCCAGCAGTCAGGTCAAAAGTGCTCAGATACTTGGCAGAAGCCAGTGTATTTATGAGCTCATCTGCCCTTGGAATAGGGTGAGCATCTGTTTTAGTCACAGTATTGAGAAGACTGTAGTCCAGTGTGAGAGGAGGCCTCTTTTTGCATGGTTACCCCCCACTTATTGCCTGATGTTGATGTGTCCTAGAAGTTGGTAGTGCCCAGGGCCCCTGCTAAAAAGGTTCCCTGGCCCAGAGCTCTTTCCCTAAATCTGCTGTGATGCTTGGCACAATTGGATACACTCTTAAATATCACTGTAAATCCCTCGTACATGGGTACACCAGTACCCAGGGCATGGGGTATTAGGGGTAGGCCCATGTGGGCAGCAGCACTGATTCTGCCACCCTCTAGGGCCCTGCACCCACATGCACCCAGCACTGCTATTGCAGGCTGAGTGTACTGGGGCAAACCTAAAAAGGCAAACTTGACATGGCACACTCTCTGTGTGCCCTGTCCACCTTCCAGCCCTAAGGCAGGGTGCATCATATTATATGTGAGGGCATAGTTGCATGAGCAATATGCCCCCATGGTGTCCTTGCCACACCAGGGACATAGTGAGTGAACAGAGCAGTCATTTTAAGGACCTGTACTGGACACTGGTCAAACACGAGTTTCTTGGCTACATGATGGCCACTCTGCACCCTGGGTTGTTTGGTATCAAACAACTCAGGAAGATAAATCCAAACTGGTACCAGGTATTGGATTTATCACTAAATATACCCAAGGGTCACCTTAGAGGTGCCAGTCACAAAAGCTAACCTAACTGGCATGGTTGCTGACTGGTTCCATCCAGCATGCCACCTCCAGACAGCCAATATACGAACTTGGGGGAGCCCTGGCTCTCTGGTTTGTAAGGCAATGCCCTTTCTGGGTGGAGGAGCTAAAACCCCCTCCCTCAGGAATGTGCACTCTCCTGGCAGGTGCAGGTCCGTGCACGTCAGACAACAACAAAAGCAGCTCACCCAGAGCTGCAACTGAACCAGGAGGAAGTCCCAGTTGAGGGACTCCAGGAACACCCTGGACCTCCCACCAGAGCACCCTCATCATCCTGCAAGGCCCCCGGAGGAAGACTCACCTCCAGCTCCAAATGGTTCCATTGCACATAGCATCCAAGACCTCCAACTCTCCCTGCATCTGGCCGCCCTGAGCCCTGCATCGTGGAAGCTGTTGTGTGCCATGGGTCCCTAGCCCTTTGTGCCCTTGACAGCCCAAGAGGACCCAAAGGCACCACCTTTAAACCTGCAAACCAGCTCCTTTTCCAGGTGGCCCCTCCAAGTGGCCCTGTGCCTGTGTCAAGAGACTTTCCATCAGTGCTGCCGCCGGACCCGGGAGCCGCCCGAGACTGGTAACTCACCTGTGTGGTTTTATAAGCATTTTCTAGGTGGCCTTTCATTGATTCCTATGGTGCGTAATTACACACAGAAAGACTAACTTCATTAAAACTTTGAAAAATCATGACTCAAAAAGTACTTAACGTATCTTAACTATTTTGGACTTAAGAATTATATAAAAGTCTGAAGTATTTGTTTACAAGTTCTGGTCTCGAGTTATTCATTGAGTGTGTGTGGTGCATGATTGGATTTGTGAGTACAGCAAATACTTAGCACATCTCCTGGATTATCCTAAGTGCCAAACCAGCTTTCTTAAAAATTGGAGCATTAGGTGGTCTAATTTTTACCTCTGGAAACCAACGTGTGGTTGGCTGAACCCTCTGCATAGTGTGCCTAGTTTTGCACACTGCATAGAGGGCCAGCCTCCTACATCCACTCCTTTTTACCATTTTGAGAGTGTGGGTTTGTGACAAGAAATACAGGGCTAGCCCGGGGCTGTCAGAGGGCTCTATAACTCCCAGGTCTAACAACTTTTGCACCTCAGATTTGATGCATTCCATGACATTCCCTGACATGATCAGGCTCCCTGTAAATTTAACTTTTAACATGCAGGCTGTCACCTGTGTCAATGGTGTGTTCACACCATGTAATTTGACCATGAGTCAGGGAGAGCAGTTCAGAGAAGGATCCCAGGAGGTTTCTACAGTCATTGTTTTGTGACGCAGAGAGGCAGTCTGCAAGTACAACCCCATCTACAGAGCCATCTACTATATTGGGGGAGAAAAGGTCAGGGAGAGGGTCACTCTCTTCTTTCTGTCCCTCATCAGTTGCCATTAGCAAGGTCATGTCAGACCTGTCATGGTAAGGTTTCAGGCAGTTCGCAGGAAGCACCCTGTGGGGGCTTCTAGGAGTGCCTAGGTCAACCAAGTACGTGACCTCACCCTTTTTCTCCACAATAGTGTGTGGTCCACTCCATTTTTCTTGGAGTGGCCTGGAAGCCACAGGTTCCATGACCCACACTTTCTGTACTGGCTGGTACATAGTCAGCACAGCCTTCTGGCCATGCCATTATATTTGCAACTCTTGGCTCACCTGAAGGTTTTTGGAAGCCCTCTTCATGTACTCAGCTATCCTAGATCTTAGGCCTAGTACATAGTCCACAATGTCTTGTTTTGGGGGCTTGAGAGGTTGCTCCTAACCTTCCCTTAGAAGATCAAGGGGATCCCTAAAAGGGTCTCCAAACAGAAGTTCAAATGGGCTGTAGCCAACTCCCTTCTGAGGAACTTCCCTCTAGGCAAAGAGGAGGCAAGGTAACAGGACATCCCACCTTCTTCTGAGTTTCCCAGAGAGTCCCATTATCATGCCTTTGAGAGTTGTATTACACCTCTCAACTAGTTCATTTGTTTGTGGATAGTAAAGCGGTGGTAAATTTATAAGTTACACCACACTCTTTCCACGTGGCTGTAAGTTAAGCAGACATGAAGTTCGCACCCCTGTCCGATACCACCTCTTTAGGAAAACCCACCCTGGAGAAAATTTCCAGGAGGGCTTTGGCCACTGCAGGAGCTATAGTGGTCCTAAGAGGAATGGCCTCTGGTGGCATGGTCCACTTATGCCAGTGTAAATCTATTGCCAGAGGCTGTTGGGGGGTCTATGGAACAACAATATCCACTCCTACCCTCTCAAAGGGCACCCCAATCACTGGAAGTGGCATGAAAGGGGCCTTTGGAGGGCCACCTGTCATGCCACTAGCTTGACAAGTGACACAGGAGCAGCAAAACCCCTTGGTGTCTTCTGACATATGGGGCCAGTGAAAGTGAGGGACAAGCCTATCCCAAGTCTTTCTTTGCCCCAAGTGACCTGCAAGGGGAATACCATTTTGCTATAGTTAACAGGAAATCCCTAAACTTCAGAGGGATAACCAATCTTCTGGTGACACCAGGTTTAGGGTCATTTGCTTCTCAGTATAGGAGACTGTTATCCCAGTACACCTTATGGGTGCCACTGATATCATATCCCCTGCAGCTTGCTGCCTTAAGCTCCCCAGTGTGGGCCAGCACTTCTGTTCCATACTGAGTTCCTCCCTGTTGTGCCCCCTGCACCCAAGACGTCAGAGTGTCAGCTTTGAGCTTCTCTGGTGTAGGCTCCACCCAAGGAGTAGATTCTACTCCCTCAGGGGTTGAATCTTCACTGGAGGCTGGAGCAGGAGGTAACTTTTTGCCATTCTTGTTGTTTTGTTTTGAAGCTTCCTGTGCCATTGATCCAGGCTGCAGAGATTCCTGTTCCCTTAGCTTCTTGGCCAGTGCTCTAGTCAGGGCAAATATATGCCCAGGGATGCCCAGCATTTCTGCATGGACTTCCAATCCCATTTCAGCCCAAGCTGAAGTCTCCAAGTCGTTACATAGCAGACATTCTACAGGTAATCAGAGGAAACTACAACCTTTTTAGGACCAGTAACACCCCCCCCAGCTAAAATCAATAACTGCCACGGGGTGGCACAAACTGTTATTATGAGCATCAGTCACTTGGTACGTGTGACCAAGTAGGTGTTACTCAGGAGACACCAGTTTTTCCGTCACCATAGTGACACTGGCACCTGTGTCCCTGTAGGCCTCAGCCTCAACACCACTTATTAAGGGATGCTGCTTGTACTTACCCATATTAAGGGGACAGGCAGCTAGGGTGGCAAAGTAAGTGCCCCCATCAGAGAACAACACGGCCTCAGTGGTCTCTCTGACTAGCCCAGATCCCACTACTGATCACTACTAGTGTTATTACCACCAATACTGCTAATGCTAGGGGCACAAGTTCTGCCTTCCTCTGCCTGAGCTGGTGAAGCAGCAGGAGAGCAGAAACCTGCCTGAGGGGGTGGCAGCAGCACGGGCTGACTGGAAAAGCACAGATGACTAGCAGGAGCAATGCTGGGGGTCCTCTAAGTAGCTCCCAAAGTACCTGGAATCATACAACCAAAACTGGCAACAGTATTGGGATATGAATCCGACACGTTTGATACCAAACATGTCCAGGTTCGGAGTTCCCATTATGTAGCTGGTCATAGGCAGCGAGCTATGACCGGTAAAATAGCTTCCCTGCACTTACAAAGTCCAGTGAAATGGAGCTGGAGTTCTTAGGGACACCTCTGCTCATGCACGGGTGCTTCACACACAGGTACCTGCACCCTGCTCTCTGGGTTAGGAGGGCCTACTATAGGGGTGACTTACAGTGACCTGGTGCAGTGACCTGTAGTGAAAAGCGGCATGCACCTTTTCACACAGGCTGCAATGTCAGGCCTGCAGACACATTTTGCATGGGCTCCCGTGGGTGGCACAATACATGCTGCAGCCCATGGAGGACCCCGGGTGCCCCACTGCCCTGGGTACCTAAGTACCATATACTAGGGAATTATATAGGCACACCAGTATGCAAATTGTGGGTGTGCTAAGTCCTAAGCAACCAAATTTAGAGGGAGGGAGCACGGACACTCGGGTCCTGGCTAGAAGGATCCCAGTGAACACAGTCAAAACACACTGACAGCAGGCAAAAGGTGGGGGTAACTATGCCAAAAAAGAGGGTACTTTCCTGCATTAGGTTAATGGTGGACTCCTGCAGCCTGGACTCCACATGGGTCTCCCCAAGGTGAAGAGCCCAGAGGAGCTCTATTGACCTGTTTTTCTGACTAGCAAAGTAGTGATCACAATTGCTGCAGAATATTTCTGAATTTAGCATTTTTCAAATGTTCTCAGTCCTCTCCACTTAATCTACATGTAGAATAAACACCATCTTTGTTCTGGTTCTCCTGCCTAGCCCTATTTTTAAGAGGTCTATCTCTACCCGTCTTTCAGTCTAAAGATCCTACTGTCCATCTTGGTGACATCTCCCAAAGGTATCTCCTCATCTGCATCTCTGTCTCCTTATTCACTGAATGATGTACCAAACCTCCCTTAGAGTGGAGTCGTCTCCTCCTACTGCCCCATCATTACTTCCAATGCACTATGCCCCTTCCTCCCATCCCCCCAGTCTTTACTTATGCTCCATCCTACGCTCCCACCCTGTTTCTTCTCTTTCACTACCTCCTCTGGGCTTGATGTTGTTGAAAGGTGATGTGCTGGTGCGAGGCAACACTGAAGACATATCAATCAACATTTTAGATCACATTGTTCCCAGTGTTCTCCTGTCTCATCAGTCCTCTCACCCAGGGAGACTCAGCGCACCAAAGTCCAAAAGGATCACGTTTGTCACCATCACTCAATTGGCTTCTCTTACTCCTCAGTCTACATTGCTTTACCTAGCAGGGATCCTCACAAGATCCTCAGGTCCCACAGAACCATCTTTGACAATTACCCATTTAGTAGACGCAGATGCACTTGTCCCCTTTGCAACAAGACCAATTTAGATACATGATTCCCCACTTGCCCTGGGTGTTCTAATCAAATTTATTCCATAAGTACCTTGTTCAATGTTCCCCCAGTTAACCCGGGTGTACTTTCTTGTCCTAGAATGGAATTAGCCAGTGGTCCACAGCAGACCCTGACACACCTGAACTGGTCGCCCCACTGTTCGATGTAGATGACTGTTCTCACAGTGGCTCCTGCTGTTCCCAGGCACATCCTGGTGAAATGACCCAGACGTCCTGGACAAATTCTTTGTAATCTTTTCCAGACTTACCCTGGTCAATGTTCCTCCAGTTGACCCGGATGTATTTGTCCCGGTCGCTCCGGCACTGCTCATGCTGGAATCCCAGGGCATGCACCAGCTCGTGTTGGATGACCCCTTGGTGCAGGCAGCTGCTCCTCAGGAGTGAGACATCCTGTGGGCCTCCCACCCGCCCAACGTAAGACCAGCACCTGGAAGGCAACAAACCGGTATGTGCTGTCAGGCCATGGCCAGTGGGTCATCTCAAAAAAACATCCCAAGTGGAAAATCCTTGTGGGCAACATGGTTCTAGACTATGAACATAGGAGGTAATTAGTATTTACATCTGATGTATATAAAATGAATAGGAATGCCAGAGCAGCTGAATGTTGGTTGACTTTTAGCAACATACCGTTTTATAATAAGAAATGGATAAAGATCAAATAAATGTCAGTCTATGCAGTAAAATGCTGACAAACGAGGGCGTGTTTTTTCTTTTTTCTAAACAACAATGGACATTAAGTAAGGAAATATCATGGCAGGAGGGGGATGTTCGAAACCAAGGATGCCTATTTGGAAAAGATTTGTGCTATATTTTTTTTTAATTATTAACATTGACTTAACTCATTCCTGAAAATTGTTTATTTTGTACATCAAATAAACAGAAGATTTTAGAAACAAAGACTTGCAGAAATATTTATAAAGATGCCGAGTTGAGGAAGAAGCAACAAACATCAGTGGAGACAAATCAAAGAAAACCCCCAAGGAAGATAAACACAAGCGCAACCAAAGAAAGTAGAGCCAGAAAAAAAAGGTGCAGATAGACTCAAAGGCAACCATAGAGCCAGATCCAATGGAAATAGTGACAACTGATGGAATGCAAAACAGAGAAGCCAGGTCCCAAAGACATCCTGGGAAGGCAGATCTAGGGGAAACCTAACAACCGATCCAATAGGCTGATCAAATATTTAGCCAACAAAGATATATCTAATGTAAACCAGCAAAGACCTACTCATTGTAAAGCAGCGAGGGCAGGCCTAAGAGGAAGGTACACATCAGAGAGCCTTAAGGGCATATTTACTACAAAGTGGCGCATCAGTCCCGGTGTGCCACTTTTTTGCATCCTCCTTGCCCCTCTGCATCATTAACAACATTGTTAACTACATCATTAACTGCATTGTTAACTGCACCATTAACTGCATTGTTAACTGCATCGTTAACTGTGTTCACTACATAATTAATTGCATCATTAACTGCATTGTTAACTGAATCATTAATTGCATTGTTAACTGCATCATTAATTGCATCATTAGCTGCATTGCTAACTGCATCATTAACTGCATCATTAACTGTGTTCACTTCATCATTAACTGCATCATTAACTGCATTGTTAACTGCATCATTAACTGCATCATTTACTGCATTGTTTACTGCATCATTAAATGCATTGGTAACTGCATCATTAACTGCATTGTTAACTGTATCATTAACTGCACCATTAACTGTATCGTTAACTGCATAGTTAACTATTCCCGTTATATTATTAACTGCATCATTGACTGCATTAACTGCATCATTAACTGCACCCTTAACTGCATCATTACCTGCATTGTTAACAGCCTCATTAACTGTATTGTTAACTGCATCATTAACTGCATCGTTAACAGCATTGTTAACTGTGTTCACTACATAATTAACTGCATCATTAACTGTATTGTTAACTGCATCATTAACTGCATGGTTAACTGCATCATTACCTGCATCGTTAACTGCATCATTAACTGCAACATTAACTGCATTGTTAACTGCATCTTTAACTGCATCATTAAGTGAATTGTTAACTGCATCATTAACTGCATTGTTAACTGCATTAACTGCATCATTTACTGCATCATTAACTGTGTTCACTACATAATTAACTGCATCATTAACTGCACTGTTAGCTGCATCATTAACTACATTGTTAACTGCATCATTAACTACGTCCTCTACTGCATCACTAACTGCATTGTTAAATGCCTTTTTACCTGCATCATTAACTGTGTTCACAACATAATGAACTGCATCATTAAGTGCCTTGTTAACTGCATCATTAACTGCACGATTAACTACTTTGTTGACTACATGGTTAACTGTGTTCACTACATAATTAACTGCATCATTCACTGGATTGCTAACTGCATCATTAACTGCATCATTAACTGTGTTCACTACATAATTAACTGCATTGTTAACTGCATCATTAACTGCATCATTTACTGCATTGTTTACTGCATCATTAAATGCATTGGTAACTGCATCATTAACTGCATTGTTAACTGTATCATTAACTGCACCATTAACTGTATTGTTAACTGCATAGTTAACTATGCCCGCTACATTATTAACTGCATCATTGACTGCATTAACTGCATCATTAACTGCACAGTTAAGTGCATCATTAACTGCATTGTTAACTTCATTGTTAACTGCATCATTAACTGCATCGTTAACAGCATTGTTAACTGTGTTCACTACATAATTAACTGCATCATTAACTGTATTGTTAACTGCATCATTAACTGCATGGTTAACTGCATCATTACCTGCATCGTTAACTGCATCATTAACTGCAACATTAACTGCATTGTTAACTGCATCTTTAACTGCATCATTAAGTGAATTGTTAACTGCATCATTAACTGCATTGTTAACTGCATTAACTGCATCATTTACTGCATCATTAACTGTGTTCACTACATAATTAACTGCATCATTCACTGCATTGTTAACTGCATCATTAACTGCACCAGTAAAGGCATCACTAACTGTATTGTTAACTGCATCATTAACTGCATTGTTAACTGCATCAATAACTACATTGTTAACTGTGTTCACTACATAATTAACTGCATTATTAACTGCATTGTTAACTGCATCATTAACTGCACCGGAAACTGCATCATTAACTGTATTGTTAACTGCATCATTAACTACATTGTTAACTGCATCGTCAACTGCATCATTAACTGCATCGTCAACTGCATCATTCACTGTGTTCACTACATAATTAACTGCATTGTTAACTGCATCAATAACTGCATAATTAACTGCACTGTTAACTGCATCATTAACCGCCTCATTAACTGCACTATTAACTGCCTTGTTAACTGCATCATTAACAGCATTGTTAACTGCATCATTAACGGCATCATTAATTTCATTATTAACTGCATTGTTAACAACATCACTAACTGTATTGTTAACTGCATCATTAACTGCCTCATTAACTGCATCATTAACTTAGGGGCATATTTACTACAAAGTGGTGCATCACTCCCGGTGTGCCACTTTTCTTGCATCCTCTTTGCCCCTCTGCATCATTAACAGCATTGATGACTGTCTCATTAACTGTATCGTTAACTGCATTGTTAACTGTGTTCACTACATTACTAACTGCATCATTAACTGCATTAACTGCATTATTGACTGCATCATTAACTGCACCGCTAAGTCCATCATTAACTGCACTGTTAACTTCATTGCTAACTGCATCATTAACTGCACCATTAACTGCATCATTAACTGCCTCGTTAACTGCATCGTTAACTGTGTTCACTACATAATTAACTGCATTATTAACTGCATTGTTAACTGCATTATTAACTGCTCCGGAAACTGCATCATTAACTGTATTGTGAACTGCATCATTAACTACATCGTTAACTGCATCGTCAACTGCATCATTAACTGCATCGTCAACTGCATCATTCACTGTGTTCACTACATAATTAACTGCATTGTTAACTGCATCAATAACTGCATAATTAACTGCACTGTTAACTGCATCATTAACCGCCTCATTAACTGCACTATTAACTGCCTTGTTAACTGCATCATTAACAGCATTGTTAACTGCATCATTAACGGCATCATTAATTTCATTATTAACTGCATTGTTAACAACATCACTAACTGTATTGTTAACTGCATCATTAACTGCCTCATTAACTGCATCATTAACTTAGGGGCATATTTACTACAAAGTGGTGCATCACTCCCGGTGTGCCACTTTTCTTGCATCCTCTTTGCCCCTCTGCATCATTAACAGCATTGATGACTGTCTCATTAACTGTATCGTTAACTGCATTGTTAACTGTGTTCACTACATTACTAACTGCATCATTAACTGCATTAACTGCATTATTGACTGCATCATTAACTGCACCGCTAAGTCCATCATTAACTGCACTGTTAACTTCATTGCTAACTGCATCATTAACTGCACCATTAACTGCATCATTAACTGCCTCGTTAACTGCATCGTTAACTGTGTTCACTACATAATTAACTGCATTATTAACTGCATTGTTAACTGCATTATTAACTGCTCCGGAAACTGCATCATTAACTGTATTGTGAACTGCATCATTAACTACATCGTTAACTGCATCGTCAACTGCATCATTAACTGCATCGTCAACTGCATCATTCACTGTGTTCACTACATAATTAACTGCATTGTTAACTGCATCAATAACTTCATAATTAACTGCGCTGTTAACTGCATCATTAACCGCCTCATTAACTGCACCATTAACTGCCTTGTTAACTGCATCATTAACTGCATTGTTAACTGCATCATTAACGGCATCATTAATTTAATTATTAACTGCATTGTTAACAACATCATTAACTGCATCATTAACTGCAACATTAATGTGTTCACTACATCATAAACTACATTGTTAACTGCATCATCAGCTGCATCCTTAACTGCATCATTAGCTGCGGTCACTACATCTTTAACTGCATCCTTAACTGCATCAAAAACTGCATTATTAACTGCACAGCTAAGTTCATCATGAACTGCATTGTTAAATTCATTGCTAACTGCATCATTAACTGCACCATTAACTGCATCATTAACTGCCTCGTTAACTGCATCGTTAATTGTGTTCACTACATAATTAACTGCATTGTTAACTGCATCATTAACTGCACCGGTAACTGCATCATTAACTGTATTGCTAACTGCATCATTAACTACATCGTTAACTGCATCGTCAACTGCACCATTCACTGTGTTCACTACATAATTAAGTGCATCATTAACTGCATTGTTAACTGCATAATTAACTGCACTGTTAACTGCATCAATAACCGCCTCATTAACTGCACCATTAACTGCCTTGTTAACTGCATCATTAACTGCATCATTAGTTTAATCATTAACTGCATTGTTAACATCATTAACTGCATCGTTAACTGCATCATTAACTTCAACATTAATGTGTTCACTACATCATAAACTACATTGTTAACTGCGTTCACGACATCATTAACTGCATCATCAGCTGCATCCTTAACTGCATCATTGGCTGCGGTCACTACATCTTTAACTGCATGATTAACTGCATCAAAAACTGCATTATTAACTGCACTGTTAACTGCATCATTAACTGCACCATTAACTGCATCCTTAACTGCATTGTTAACTGTGTTCACTACATAATTAACTAAATCATTAACTGCATCATTAACAGCACTGTTAACTGCATCATTAACTGCATCATGTTAACTGCATCATTAACTGTATCTTTAAGTGTGATCACTACATAATTAACTGCATCATTAACTGCATTGTTAACTGCATCAATAACTACATCAATAACTTCATCATTAACTGCATTGTTAACTGTATCATTAACTGCACTGTTAACTGCGTCATTCACTGCATCATTAACTGCATCATTAACTGCATCGTTAACTGCATCGTTAACTGTGTTCACTACATAATTAACTAAATCATTAACTGCATCATTAACTGCACTGTTAACTGCATCATTAACTGCATTGTAAACTGTATCACATCAACTGCATCATTAACTGCATCTTTAAGTGTAATCACTACATAATTAACTGCATCATTAACTACATTGTTAACTTAATCAATAACTGCTTTGTTAACTGCATCAATAACTACAACGATAACTGCAACATTAACTGCATTGTTAACTGCATCATTAACTGCACTGTTAACTGTGTCATTAACTGCATCCTTAACTGCCTCTTTAACTGCATCATTAACTGCATTGTTAACTGCATCAATAACTGCATTGTTAACTGTATCATTAACTGCATTGTTAACTGCATCATCAACTGTGTTCACTACATAATTAACTGCAACATTAACTGCATCGTTAACTACAATGTTAACTGTATCATCAGCTGCATTGTTAACTGCATCATTAACTGCACTGTTAACTGTGTCATTAACTGCATCATTAACTGCCTCGTTAACTGCATCATTAACTGCATTGTTAACTGCATCTTTAACTGCATCAATAACTGCATCGTTAACTGTATCATTAAGTGCATTGTTAGCTGCATCATCAACTGTGTTCACTACATAATTAACTGCAACATTAACTGCATCTTTAACTGCAATGTTAACTGTATCATCAGTTGCATTGTTAACTGCATCGTTAACTGCAACAGTAACTGTGTTCACTACATCATTAACTGCATAATTAACTGCATTGTTAACTGCCCTCACTTCATCATTAACTGCATTGTTAGCTGCAATCACTGCATCTTTAATTGCATCATTAACTGCATTGATTACTGCATTATTAATTGCATTATCAACTGCATTGTTTACTGCATCATTAATTGCATTGTGAGCTTCATCATTAACTGCATCGTTAACTTCATTCACTGAATCATTAGCTGCATCATTCACTGCATCATTAACTACACAAATAACTGAATCACTAACTGCACTCACTGCATCCTTAACTGCATTGCTAACTGCATCACTAGCTACATCGGTAACTGCATTCATGGCATCATTAACTGCATCATTAACTGCATTCATTGCATTGTTAACTCCATCATTAACTGCATACTTAACTTCATTGGTGACTGCCTTTACTGCATTGTTAACTGCATGATCCTACATTCAAGAAGAGGGGGTAAAGGCATGTATCTTTAACACTAATACAGGTTCTCGCTCAGTCCCCCACCACCTGGAGCAGACCAGCTACCCTATTACATGAAATCCCTGATTACTAGCCAGAGGAACAGATGCTTCATCACCTAACAGAGCACAGCAAGCTAATACATTTAATCAGGTTTACCTGATCACCAATGTTCAGGATCAGAGGTTCAGGCCACAGGAGGTGAGGAGACATGGATCAGATGTCAACATGATGGTGGGAGCCCTTCAACCCACCTACGTGCTCTGTGGTCGGAGACTTCTGGAAACAGATCAGCTGTAAACATGATGGTGGCAGCCCTTCAACCTATTGATGTCCTCTGTGGCTGCTGACATCTGGAGACAGATCAGATGTAAAGATGATAGTGGCTGCTTTTCAACCCATCGATGTCCTCTGTGGCTGGTGACATCTAGAGACATGGATCAGATGTAAACATGATGGTGGCTGCCCTTTATCCCATCAATATCCTCTGCACCTGGTGACATGTGGAGACGGATCAGATGTAAACATGATGGTGGCTGCCCTACAACCCATCTGGAGACATGGATCAGATGTAAACATGATGGCGGTGGCCCTTCAACCCCTCGATGTCCTCTGTGGCGGGTGACATCTAGAGACATGGATCAGATGTAAATATGATGGTGGCCACCCTTCACCCCATCTGTGTCCTCTGTGGCTGGTGACATGTGGAGACGGATCAGATGTTAACATGATGGTGGCTGCCCTACAACCCTTCGATGTCCTCTCCAACTGGTGACATCTAGAGACATGGATCAGATGTAAACATGATGGTGGCCACCCTTCAACCCATCAATGTCCACTGCTGTGGCTGATGACATCTGGATACGGATCAGATGTAAATATGATGGTGACCGACCTACAACTCATCAATGTCCTCTGCTACATGTGACATCTGGAGATGGATCAGATGTAAACATGATTGTGGCAGCCCTTCAACCCATCTGTGTCCTCTGTGGCTGGTGACATCTAGAGACATGGATCAGATGTAAACATGATGGTGGCCACCCTTTATCCCATCAATGTCCTCTGCGGCAGGTGACATCTGGAGATGGATCAGATGAAAACATGATGGTGGCAGTCCTTCAACCCATCAGTGTTCTCTGTGGAGGCCAGTGTCATCTGGAGACATGGATCAGATGGAAACATGATGGTTGACACACTTCAACCCACTGATGTCCTCTGCGATGAATGGTGACATCTGGAGATGGATCAGATGTAAAGATGATGGTGGCCGCCCTACAAACCATCGATGTCCTCTGCAGTAGGTGACATTTGGAGACGGATCAGATGTAAAAATGATAGTAGCCGCTTTCCAACCCATCGATGTCCTCTGTGGCTGATGACATCTGGAGACAATGGAGCAGCTGCTAAGCTTCTTGTGTCCCATAATACACTTTGTTTGTGATGTCCTCGGATTAGCTGGACCAGAATCCATCCCTGTGGCCACAGTGTTGCATACTCCTTTCTAACACCCCGGCAGCCCTTCTTCTCATCAGAGTTTCTGGACTCACATTTGGGAGTACACAGTAGTAGTGGTCTACAAGCCCGTGGCACCGCTCGTTAAAGCACATCCCTCATATATCCATATATTCATAGTTGTGTGTGAAGTGAGTGTTTTTGTGTCCTCCCTTCTTCCTCTTCCCCCTGCTGGGTGCCTCAGTCTATCAATCTATCTGCTCTCTTTGTTTGAAAGACATGATCCCCTGTCGTGGATCCAATAGATTGGGGATCTGTTGCTTCAGAACTGTCTCTAGGTCTCCTCTCTCCTCCTAGTAGATCCCGCCCAATCTGACGTTGGCAAAGCTGGACTTGCTTCGATCCATTCTACTCATGATGCTGTGGCTGCCACCTCTTCTCTGACTTGCTTTCCTGTTTGTGCCAAGAGCTGTTCTTTGGCATCAGCCATTGTAGTTTTTAAGGTTGATTTCATCAGCCGACTCTTTCCTTGAGGTCTATGAAAGACTAACTCACTATATCAAACTAGCATTCAACACTTGGAATTCAAAAGAGTGGTGGAGGGGCACACACTGCCTACCGGCACGCACCGGTCCTCCCAAGGCATTGTGGTAACTGCAGTCCACAATAGTGCTGATACTCTCAGTAACTCAAGTGACTGCAACTCCGGGCCTCCCCTTCTCTACCGGAATTCCAAAAAGTGTGCAAGTTCTGGCTATTCGACTGAGTTTCTCGCACCCCTCAAGCACCTGGATACCCTCTCAGGTGAGTAACTGCACTATACAAATTGACTGATTGATTGACTGAAGTGTATCCCACCCAGCACAGGCACAGCAAGTGAGGCACATTCTATGACACGTGTTTCAAGGTTAATTTGCCCTCATCAGCATGAAGCGAGCCAATGTAGGGGTCTTGGGAAGCCACTTTCAGTATCTTAGGTTTTGTACTACTTAGAGCAGACAGGTGAAGCCTCAGGGTTCGTCAGCCTAAGTAATATAAACAAATGCAAACTGCTGGCCTGTCACTCAGTCCTCACAAGGGATTGTAGTAGATGAAGTCCTCAGTAGTGTTGATTCTCTGAGTCAAGTGTTTGCCACACAGTGTGGGCACACCCAGTGTTAGATCCCTTGGACCCGTGTTTCCGTCCATAGTTTGTAGTTGTTCCATTATGCTTCCTTTGAGGGGATATGGGGCGCAAGACGAGGCGTCCTTCTCTTCATGGTGGACAAACCTTCACCTGTTCTATACCCCAGTGAGGTTGGCAATCTTTCTTTCTTTGAGAAGTGGATTATTGGGCTAATCAACAGGGAAAAATCATGGATGAACTGTCTAAACAAATGGGCAGATCTCACAAATAATTAGATATCTTTGACATTCTGACAACATAGGCACTCTAAAATAGTTTTTATCTTGGAAATGTCCATGCAAATACCTTGGCCTGATATCTGAAACCTAGGAGAGTGATCTCAGGGAATTTAAAAACAAACTTTTCTTCTTTCATGTAAAGGGATTATTGCAGGACTTTAGACAGAACTTCTCATACATGTTTCCTATGTTGTTATAGGTTGTCCAAATAGATGAGGATATCGTTGAGATATACTCCCGTAAATGTATTGAAGAGTTCTCAAAATATGTCATTTACAAAGTGGCAGAAGCATTATATGGTCCAAATGGCATCACAAGATATTTATAATCAATCAATCAATCAAAAAATTTATAGAGTGCGCTACTCACCCGTGAGGGTCTCAAGGCGCTTGGGGTGTGGGCAAAGGGGGGGGGCAGGGAGGGTCACTGTTCGAACAACCATGTCTTGGGGTTCTTTCTGAAGAGCAGGAGGTCTTTGACCTCTTGCTTGACCCCCTCCTGGGTCTGAACCAAGTGGTAAGGTATCTTGCAGTTTAATTTGAAAATGATTTTGACATCCTGATTTGAGCAAGGAGAAGTGAGATAAGCAGGAGGGATTATGTATTGCAGAAGGAGATGGATTTTAACACTGTATTTAATACGTGGTCCATATTTCCCATTGGATTTTGGAATGAAGAAAATTGGAGCCCTTGCTCATGAAGTGGAATGCCAAATGAAACCCATCTGAACATTTTCCTGTGAATATTGTCAGAGTACATCATGATTCTTCATAGTCAATAGATATATTCTTTCATGAGGAATCTTAGAATCCGGATCTTATTCAATGGTGCATTCATATTTTTGGTCGAGCGGTGGCATATTGGTGCCTTACTTATTGATTATGTTTACAAATTCTTTGTGTACTTCAAGACTAGCTCCCACAGTAGACTGAATTTAGGAAGGAGACTGAGATTGTGGTGTCTGAAGATCTTAGTATTTTAATTCTTCAGCCTTTGTTGGGGTAGGATACAAATAACAGTGTTCCTCGCAATATCAGGATAAAACCTTAATTGGTTATGTCTTAACCAGGCAGTGCCTAAAACTATGGAAGAAGTTGGGGCATCAATTGCAACAGAACAGACAGTCTCTAAATGCTCGTTTGAGGATGCACTTACCAGGGGCAGAGTTTCAAGACAAACTGGGCCAAAGATTAAAGATGTAGTGTCAACGCCTACAATTTCTTCAGGAAGCTCCTTCCCTTCGATGGGAATTTGTTTGTGGATTTGGAATGTAGAGTCAGTAAAAGAGCCTGAGACTCCAGAGTGCACTAGTGCCGAAGGGCCACAGGCCCTCTGGTGTTGCGATGAAGATTGGTCAAATGAAATGTGATTGGTTGTTGACGGATCAAACTTGCTTACAGCCACCCGGCCTAGGTCTGGCTTCTAAGACTGATACAACCTGAATGAGAGGCACTGCTCTTCAAACTGACTGCTTTTTTCACAATGCAGAGATAAACAAGCCTTTCACCTTTTTTCCTTATCTTCTGTAGTAAGAGTCTTAGGAACACCTCCACTCTGCATCGGCTCTTTCATATTTCAGAATATGCTGTCAGTCTAGGAACACCGGTTCGTTCACCGAAGCCATTTTCTATTCTTCTAAACTTTTTTTGGGCATCTATCTATAGCATGAAAGCAATGAGAGCTGTGGTGGAAGTAGCTCGCCGTCTTTCAATCTTCCTTCAAGCCTTGGTGCAATGTTGCTGCTCCTGCTTCATCTGCCTCTTCTGAGAAGAGCTGTAGAAAGTGAGTAACGTAAGAGGCTGAGGGCCTGATTTAGCATTTGACAGATGGTACTCTGTCCATCAAGGTGAGGGAGGTTGTTCCCGGCCCAGCGGTCATCTCTATATATCGAAAGAAACGACTGTCGCCACACGAATGAAGGCAACACACTGACAATGTCTAAGGAAGCTCCCCTCACCCTCCAGTTTGTAGTCAGCTAAACAATTAGCATCCAAAATGGTGTTCTATTGAATATCAACCCCCGGAATATGAATACCGTCGTACAGGAATACTGAGGACAGAATATCGAGGGACAAAATATCGAACGATAAGTGTGCATGGAGAAGTATGGAGTTACTATTCCTTACGCCACATCTACGTACCGCGAAGGTGCGTATGTCACCAAGGTACAATATACTTGGAGTTAGTAGAGAAAATATAGACTTAGGCCTGATTTAGAGTTTGGCGGGGGTTACTCTGTCACAAACGTGACGGATATCCCGTCCACCGCGTTCCGATCCTATTATAGCCTTGCATTGTCAGGCACTTGTCTAGGCCTCTGCCCACATGCTAGAATAGTGTGATGCCAGGACCAAAAGAAAAGTCAGGATACCAAGTTCACTCACAGGCGGGTGTTTAGACCACAAGCAAATTCCCGTTACTATGTAGAGGATGTTCTCTTGCCAACGTTCACTGGATTGCGGTCGAGATGTGGTTCTGGTCTGTGTGTAACATTTTTGGGCCCAATGGGAGTAATTTGCATCTCAATATTTTGCGCAGAAGTTTGTGGTCCAACAATGGCCTGTATGATGGGAGGTCCATTGGGTACCTTTCAAGTTTGGGGAGAGACACCAACAGTGCCTCGTGGGTCACAGCTGGCACGGCATGCTCTTGCAGGGCCATTATTCATGCCAATCAACTGCAAAACCAGCAGGTCTATAAATATAGCACAAAATGTAAGTGGGATACCATGGGAGCCCAGCGTTTCACCCTTAGCCATCTGTGACAGGAGGCACCTCCTAGAACTGGAAAAACACAAGTCACTATTTCCTGTGCACCAACGAGGGCTCCGTTTATGGGCCTTTGGTTGGACAGACATCCGCAGTGATCGCATTAACCAACCGAGGGCTCGTAACATAAAATAGTGCGTTTCCCACTGATTGGTTTAACTTGCATTTATTTCTCAACTAAGGTGTGTGCTCTTTAATATACAGTTACCTGATCGTGAAAGGTCAACACAAAGGAGACAGAAAATATTCCTGCTTCATCCGCGACTTTGGCCCCACCTCCACGCTCACTGACCCCGCCCCATTCCACCCAGGACCACAGTATCCCTACTTTCAATGCGCTTCACCACTGTGTGAAATAGTCACGTACAGTCTGAAAAAGCCGGTGACCTGCCTTCACTATGTACTTTTTTTTAGATATTGCGTCAGGTTCACCTGTGATCTGTATTTATTTAACACAGTATATACTGTTCTTCTGAAAGAATGACACACAAGCACCGTCATCTGGTGTTTAGAGGGATTGAGAAAACGAAATGAATCTTATCAGTGGCCTAATTGCACTTTGTGTGACCAGGAAACTTTGGTTCAAATGTCGGCTTCCCCGCATGATTAAGTTGTGTGACCTAAGTCAAGTCATTTAATGTCTCTAATTTACTTGACATTTGAGAGCACTTTCAAGTAATTTAGTTCAAAATGGACCCTGTACAATCCCTCAGTTGTGTATCCTTTAATAGCACTAATGTTCTACTTCCCAGAACAATAATATTGGCCATGACGAAAGGGACACCAGACAACTGGTTCACTTTGTTCACTCACTGCGTTGTAAGGAGGGAGGGTTAATACTGACTTTAAATAAATATCAATGCAGTCTTCTTATCTAATATACGAAACTTCCATATGTTAAAGAAACACTTTCTACATTTTAAACCTTTTTATCATGTTCTCACATTTTGTTTGTTGTGTAATTTGCATCCAAATATTTTGAACATTTCGAATATTCTTTGGTACCTGGGGATCAGCCGGGTCACTGGTTTGGCATTGGTGGACTTCAAAGCCTCTTTAAGATATGGGCAGAGTGGGTGGGCAACTTCCCAGGTTTCAACCTTCCAATGGGCCCGGCCCCTGCCTGCCCTCCACAAGCACAACCGGGGGACCACAGCCCCCGCAGAGAGTGCCAGGGTGGGAGGGTGCTGCTGGTTCAGCCTCTTGGCAGTGCCTCTTCTGTTTCTGGCCTCTGCTGAGGCAAGTCCCCGGGTACGGAATACTTTCCGATACTCATGGAGGGCCCGCCCTGTCTGATGTTAGGAACTATCCCACGGTCTCCTCCTCTTCCTTCTTTGCACGGTTCTCAGCAACGACCCTTTGAAGCAGTTGCCGTGGATCTCCCATCTGATCTTGACTTCATCCTGTTCTTTAATTCTTTCTGTCTGGCGGTCGGGCCCCCGGTCCTGAGGTAAATGTAGAATCCCTGAAGCAGACTCTAATGCAGCAGTCGGGCCTTCTTGGTGCTGTGAGACTACGGACAAGTGGTGGGTACTTCACATCCTGGCATCAGTTGTGAGACTGTTATTCCTACCATCTGCCCTGCCTCATTTTTAGGTCCGTCATCCAGTGGCGTTGCGGCCAGCCAGATGTGTTTGATCAACTGCAGTAAACTATCAGAAGGCGAAAACAGAAAATTTACCTTAATATTACCCAAACTGTATGCCATAGGTGTTAAAGCATTTAGAAATATAATCAAAATGTTTCTGTTGCTTTCTCTCCAAGAAAGATTGGGTAGATTTGGGGAGGGGAGGTGCCCTTGACACAGCGCACAAGGGAATCAGTTCACCATTGAACAGGACATAATGTGCCATCTGAATGTAGCATACCTAGAAGCAATCTCATGAATAAATAGCGCAATATAAAAAAATAGTAAATAAATGCACTGATTAAGTGCTTTTCCTTCCGTGTCCGTAAAACTGATTTTTTTGTCCTGAATTTGTGCCCTGAAATTTGACTCTTTGTCCTGAATTTTTACAGTCCTGCCCAGAATTTCCCTCCATGTCAGGTAGTCACCCTACTCTCCAGACTTCTTCACTGCCCCCCTATATGTTCCATGATGGAGAACCTCACCTCGCTTTTGGAGTCATCCAGTCCCTTTCAGCAGCACAGGCGCGGGTCACAGAGACCACCACAGCTGCATGTTATCAGGAGTATCTGCCCTTCCCAAACTTTTCCATCACAAGTGTTGGACATGGCCCTTCTTAGGGGATTACCATGAAACTTTTTCCTTTTTTTCCTCTCAGCCTTTTTGCTGGCTCTCTTTGTGTGGCCTTAGTACTCTGGGCACTTCCCCCTGTACTGTAGTGAGAAAGTGCATGCGCCCTTCCTACACATGCCAGGAAGGTGTGCTTACTTGATAGGTTGAGGTGCTGTACCCAGGAGTGCCCTGTAAAAAGGTACACCACATTCCGGGGGTGTGTAGGGCCTGAGCTACTAGTGGGACGCTGCACGGAGCGTGTCACCCACCAGAATAGCCGGTCAGCCATGTATCTGGGCTGTCAGTGCAAGCCTCAGGAGGCGCCGTTGCGCTGGCGCTTAGTGTGGTATTTCTTACTCCTTGGCTAACCCTGAGTTGGCCTTACACTACCCTTAGAGCTCTCCTGAAGGGTGGGGCAGGTGGGAGGCAGAAGGCGGGCACGTACACATGGGTGTTCCATGCCTCGGTTGTGAAGAACCCCCATGTGGGGTTTCCCTACCTAGGAGATCAGCTCCTTCCATAGGTTTTGTTGATTCCCTACCCAGTGTGTGCCCCCTTCCTACATATTTTAGGAAGTGGTGCTAACCAGTGTGTGCTGAGCATGCCATTGTAGGCCAGTGTGTGTGCACTTCACAGTGGTGTGTTACCATGTGTCCAGCCTACCACTGCAGGCCTGTGTGTGTGCAGTTGCACCAAGGGTGTTATCAAACGTGTCTAGTCTGCCATTGCAAGCCAGTGTGTGCACATTTGCACAATGGTGTTTTAACATGTGCTGAGACTGCCACTGCAGGCCAGTGTGTGCGCACTTGCATAACGGTGTTTAACATGTGTCCAGCCTGCCACTGCAGGCCTGAACGTGTGCACTTGCACAATGGTGTTTTCAAGCATGTGCTGGACCTACCATTGCAGGCCCGTATGTGCGCACTTGCACCAAGGGTGTTATTAAACATGTGTCCAGCCTGCCACTGCAGGCCAGTGTGTGCGCACTTGCACAATGGTGTTTTCAAGCATGTGCTGGACCTGCCATTGCAGGCCCGTATGTGCGCACTTGCACCAAGGGTGTTATTAAACATGTGTCCAGCCTGCCACTGCAGGCCAGTGTGTGCGCACTTGCACAATGGTGTTTTCAAGCATGTGCTGGACCTGCCATTGCAGGCCCGTATGTGCGCACTTGCACCAAGGGTGTTATTAAACATGTGTCCAGCCTGCCACTGCAGGCCAGTGTGTGCGCACGTGCACGAAGGATGTTTTAAACATGTGATGGACCTGCCCCTGCAGGCCTGTGTGTGCGCACTTGCACCAGGGGTGTTATTAAACATGTGTCCAGCCTGCTACTGCAGGCCAGTGTGTGCGCACTTGCACAAAGGATATTTTAAACATGTGATGGAACTGCCCCTGCAGGCCTGTGTGTGTGCACTTGCACCAGGGGTGTTATTAAACATGTGTCCAGCCTGCTACTGCAGGCCAGCGTGTGCACACTTGCACGAAGGATGTTTTAAACATGTGATGGACCTGCCCCTGCAGGCCTGTGTGTGCGCACTTGCACCAGGGGTGTTTCATGTGTGTTCTCACTACCTCTTAAGGTTGCTCGCCCCATTGGCTAACGTGGGGAAATGACTGAAATCACTCCCAACTACAATGGTGGATTGCAGTGGAGCAACCTCACAATGTTTCCTGTCATTGGATTTGCAGTGATAAACCCCTTCCTATGGCAAGGGTGGTTTTGTCATTAATAACTGAGAAATGCCACTTCTCGAAAGTGGGCATTTCTCTGCTCCAGTGTTTTTTGTGTGCCTTTTTGCCTGGCTCCACTCAACACCGGAGGTTGGGGGAGCACATCTGTGCATTCCCCAGCAACAGCTGTAAACACTGGGCACGCAACTGGAATATCAGACCTCTGCCATTTGAGAGCCTGGCTGGATAGAGTGGAGGGAGAGGTTTTGGCACTGGGATCCAAATCATGGCCCCACTGAAGATTAAGATCTGCATTCCGCGGCCCCATGGCAGACAAGACTGACATTTAGGGTAGAGAACCTTTGAACCACCCCAACTTCAAAGGCACACTACAGTATAACTGTACCATACTGCAGCAATGTAGAGATAGACTTGCAAAGACGTGGGACCGGAGACGCTGGACCATGTGGTGCACACTGCCAGAGGAATCTGTTGTGCACAAGGAGAGCTACTGCCCTTGGAAGGGACTGCGTACCCTTCCTGCATCGTGGCTGGCCTGGCCAGACTGTCTGCTGCTGCGTGGCACCCAGAAGTGTGCTCTCCAAGGGCTTGTTGGATTGCCCCCTGTTCTTGTGTGGAGGTCCCAGGGACATCAAAGACCTCCCACGAGGGACCCACTCTATCTGCTTGTGAGTCCTGGAGAGCAGTGCCCGCATGAGTGCCCACATCGGCTGCTGAATTCCAACTGACAGTGTGGCATGAGCGCAAAACAAAAAATTGTGTCTGGAGACTGGATTGCCTGGAGCAGAGCCCCAAAAGCATTGCCCTCATCTAAGGAGTGTGGTCCCTACATCGTGGGGCCCCAGCACACATAAGCGTCTTGTTGGTTGTGAGTGGATTCACTGGTTGTGGAACCTGGTGTGGCCCACTTCATCAATCGTGCCCTATCTCCAAGGTGCGCCATGCCAACTGCATGCTCAATGCATGCAGTGTCTGATTCACAGGTTGCAATCCTCTGAGGTAGGGGTGTAACTGCAGTAGTGCCTGATTCTACCTTGTGCGGCACTACCGAACTTGTGCCTGTGTCTGGGACTGTCTGGTGCGACCCATACCAACGCGGACCGGGCACTGTGTCTCATTTACAGGGAGGTACTGAATTTGCATCTTCTAATTGTGTGTGATTGGAACTGTCTGGTGTGACTCTTATCAACCCAAACCAGGCGCTGTGCCTCATTTCTCGGGAGGATTTGGATCGTCACTGATTGGAACTGTCTGCTGTGACCCGTATCAATAAGCACCAGGCCTTCTACCTCATTTCCAAGGAGGCACCGGAATTTGCAACTCATTGCTGTATGTGAAACTGGAATTGTCTGGTGCGGCTCGGATCATCGCGCACCAGACTTTGTGCCCAGATTGCCTGGGTACAACTCTGAACAACGTGCACCTGACAGGGTGCCTCCTCCTTCCGCGAGGCTCCCCTACTACAGTTTCCTCTTCATTGATTGTTCCTTTTGGGCCCTCTGTATGGCAAGTAGTATTGCCTGGATAGGGCCTGGGTGGTAACAGTAACTGACTGGGCTGAAGGAGTGATTCTGAGAACAATCGGAAGTGGTTCAAGAGTCTTTTTGGTCCTGGGTTCAGTTGCCATCTACTGGGGGAGTTTGGTGGACCGTCTGCATGTAGTTGGCATTTGGCTGGGTGTGTGTGTACTGGCATTTTGCTGGTGATGTGTGTGGACTGGAGCTTGGCTGGCGGTGTGCGTGGACTGGAGCTTGGCTGGCGTTGTGCATAGACTGGAGCTTGGCTGGCGGTGTGCATAGACTGGAGCTTGGCTGGCGGTGTGCATAGACTGGAGCTTGGCTGGCGGTGTGCATGGACTGGAGCTTGGCTGGCGTTGTGCATGGACTGGAGCATGACTGGTGGTGTGCATGGACTGGAACTTGGCTGGCGGTGTGCATAGACTGGAGCTTGGCTGGCGGTGTGCATGGACTGGAACTTGGCTGGCAGTGTGCATGGACTGGAGCTTGGCTGGCGTTGTGCATGGACTGGAGCATGACTGGTGGTGTGCATGGACTGGAGCATGACTGGCGGTGTGCATGGACTGGAGCTTGGCTGGCGGTGTGCATGGACTGGAGCTTGGCTGGCGGTGTGCATGGACTGGAGCTTGGCTGCTGGTGTGCATGGACTGGAGCATGACTGGTGGTGTGCATGGGCTGCAGCTTGGCTGGCGGTGTGAGTGGACTGGACCTTGGCTGGCGGTGTGCGTGGACTGGACCCTGGCTGGCGGTGTGCGTGGACTGGAGCTTGGCTGGCGGTGTGCGTGGACTGGCGCATGGCTGGTGGTGTGCGTGGACTGGAGCTTGGCTGGTGGTGTGTGTGGACTGGAGCATGTCTGGCGGTGTGCATAGACTGGAGCTTGGCTGGTTGTGTGTGTGGACTGGAGCTTGGCTGGCGGTGTGCGTGGACTGGAGCATGGCTGGTGGTGTGCATAGACTGGAGCTTCGCTGGTGGTGTGCGTGGACTGGAGCTTGGCTGGCGGTGTGCGTGGACTGGAGCTTGGCTGGCGGTGTGCATAGACTGGAGCTTGACTGGCGGTGTGCATGGACTGGCGCTTCGCTGGCGGTGTGCATGGACTGAAGATTGGCTGGCGGTGTGCGTGGACTGGAGCTTGGCTGGCGGTGTGCGTGGAGTGGAGCTTGGCTGGCGGTGTGCTTAGAGAGGAGCTTTGCTGGCGATGTGCGTGGACTGGAGCTTGGCTGGCGGTGTGCGTGGACTGGAGCTTGGCTGGCGCTGTGAGTGGACTGGAGCTTGGCTGGCGGTGTGCGTGGACTGGAGCTTGGCTGGCGGTGTGCGTGGACTGGAGCTTGGCTGGTGGTGTGCGTGGACTGGAGCTTGGCTGGCGGTGTGCGTGGACTGGAACTTGGCTGGTGGTGTGCGTGGACTGGCGCTTGGCAGGTGGTGTGCATGGACTGGCGCTTGGCAGGTGGTGTGCATGGACTGGCGCTTGGCTGTCAGTGTGCGTGGACTGAAGCTTGGCTGGCGGTGTGCGTGGACTGGAGCCTGGCTGGTGGTGTGCATGGAGTGGAGCTTGGCTGGCAGAGTGGCTTGTGTGGATCCCCCAGTATTTTCTTACCTAGAATACCCTGCAATCCTCAAATTTAGCTAAAAAAAAAAATCCCATACATTTCTGTGTGGGATCACTGCGCCAGCACACATTTCCTACCTCCCAGCATTCCCTTCGGCCTTCCGAACAAAATGACACCTCTCTTGTATGGATGCCCAAAGCGCAGTCAGCCCAAAAACGGATTAAAAAAAACTGCGCTTGTCAACACAGTTTGGTGCCCCCTCAATCTCTACATGTTTTTGGTCCACGGTGCGGCTAAAAGTGTTGTCATTATCTGTGTGTACATATTCCTGGTATCGCTGTGATCTGGGCGCATCCTAACACTGTGTGGTATTGCATTTTATTAATTGCCAGGGTGGGCCTTGATCTGACAATCGCACTGCATAGGGATGATGTTGCAGGACTAGCGTTGTTTGGAGGAGCCGGGTAGGTGTAAAGTAAAGAAGCTGCTTCACGCTATGGGCACCAGACGGTGCTCCAAGAAGAGTAAACACACACTTATATATACACACCTACCTTTAAAATAATGTGGTAGTAAATCCACACTTACCTATGCACTCTCACCTTTACAATAATGTGGTAGCAAATCCACACTTACCTATATGCGCCTACATTTACTAAACTGTGGTAGTAAATGTACAATTACCTATACGTGCCTACCTTTACAATAATGTTGTAGTAAATCCACACTTACCTATACATGCCTACATTTACAATAATGTGGTAGTAAATCTACACTTACCCATACGCGCCTATCTTTGAAATAATGTGGTGGTAAATCAACACTTATCTGTACGCGCCTACCTTTAAAATAATGTGGTAGTAAATCCACACTCACCTATACACTCCTACCTTTACAATAACGCTGTAGTAAATCTACACTCACCTATACACTCCTACCTTTACAGTAATGCGGTAGTAAATCCACACTTACCTTTACATGCCTACATTTACAATAATGTGGTAGTAAATCTACACTTACCCATATGCGCCTTTCTTTGAAATAATGTGGTGGTAAATCAACACTTACCTGTATGTGCTCACCTTTACAATAATGTGGTAGTAAATTTACACCTACCTATACGCACCTACCTTTAAAATAATGTGGCAGTAAATCTACACTTATCTATACACTCCTACCTTTACAATAATGTGGGAGTAAATACACACTTATCTATACGTGCCTACCTTTAAAATTATGTGGTAGTAAATCCATACTTACCTATACACTCCTACCTTTACAATAATGTGGGAGTAAATCCACACTTATCTATACACTCCTACCTTTACAATAATGTGGGAGTAAATCCACACTTACCTATATGCGCCTACTTTTACAATAATATGGTAGTAAATCCACACTTATCTATATGTGCATACCTTTACAATAATGTGGTGGTAAATCCACACTTACCTATATGCTCCAAAGCTTAAAGTAACATGGTAGTAGATCCACACTTGCCTATACATGCCTACATATACAATTATGTGGTAGTAAATCCACATGTACCTATACGTGCTACCTTTACGATAATGTGGTAGTTAATCCACACTTACCTATACAGGCCTACATTTACAATAATGTGGTAGTAAATCCCACTTACATATACACACCTACCTTTACAATAATGTGGTAGTAAATCCACACTTACCTATACGTGCCTACCTTTACAATAATGTGGTAGTAAATCCACACTTACCTATACGTGCCTACCTTTACAATAATGTGGTAGTAAATCCACACTTACCTATACGTGCCTACCTTTACAATAATGTGGTAGTAAATCTACACCTACCTATACGCGCCTACCTTTAAAATAATGTGGCAGTAAATCTACACTTATCTATACACTCCTACCTTTACAATAATGTGGGAGTAAATACATACTTATCTATACGCTCCTACCTTTAAAATAATGTGGTAGTAAATCCATACTTACCTATACACTCCTACCTTTACAATAATGTGGGAGTAAATCCACACTTGCCTATACGCGCCTACCTTTACAATAATATGGTAGTAAATCCACACTTATCTATACGCGCCTACCTTTACAATAATGTGGTAGTAAATCCTCACTTACCTATACGTGCCTACCTTTACAATAATGTGGTAGTAAACCCACACTTACCAATACGCGCCTACCTTTACAATAATGTGGTAGTAAATCCACACTTACCTATACACACCTACCTTTACAATAATGCAGTAGTTAATGTTTTGAACAAATCATTTTCCAGGACAATATTTCTCTCCTCTGTATTTAATGTGCAGAAGAGCCTTTCACTCTGATGTTGTGTGATGATGAGGTGTGTTGCTGTGTGGTGCAGACTAGTTCAGCGTGGTACAGTGTGCAGCAGGTTTCGTCATTGTGGTGCACTGCACTGTGCTGTAGAGTGGTTCACTCTGATGTTGTGTGGTGATGAGATGTGCTGCACTGTGGTGCAGACTAGTTTGGCGTGGTACAGTGTGCAGCAGGTTGTATCATTGTGGTGCACTGCACTGTGCTGTAGAGTGGTTCACTCTGATGCTAAGATGTGGTGATGGGGGTATGCTGCCATGTGGTGCAGACTAGTTCACTCTATTTTGGTGCTGTGTGCTGCAGAGTAGTTCAGAGTGGTACAGTGTGCAATGGTTTGTGTGATTGTAGTGCACTGCAGTGTGCGGTAGAGTGGTTCACTCTGGTGCTGTGATATGGTGATGGGGGTGCTGCTGTATGGTGCAGACTAGGTCACCACAGTGTGGTGCAGTGTGTGGTAGATTAAGTCACTGGTGTGGTGCATTGACGTGCACTGCACAGTAGATTGGGTCACTGGTGATGGTATAGTGTGGTGCAGTGCGCAGTAGAGTGGGTCACTGGTGGTGATGCAGTGTGGTGCAGTGTGCAGTAGAGTGGGTCACTCGTGATAGTACAATGCAGTTCAGTGTACAGTAGATTGAGTCACTGGTGATGGTAGTGTGGTGCAGTGTGCAGTAGATTAGGTCACTGGTGATGACACAGTGCTGCACAGTGTGCAGTAGATTGGGTCACTGGTGATGGTACAGTGTGGTGCAGTGCGCAGTAGATTGGGCTACTGGTGATGGTACATTGTGGTGCAGTAGATTAGGTCACTGATGATGGTACAGTATGATACAGTGTGCAGTAGATTGAGTCACTGGTGACGGTACACTGTGGTGCAGTGTGCAGTAGATAGAGTCACCAGTGATGGTACAGTGAGCTACAGTGTGCAGTACACTGGATCACTGGTGCTGGTACAGTGTGGTGCAGTGTGCAGTAGATTGAGTCACTGTTGATGGTACAGTGAGGTGCAGTAGATTGGATCACTGGTGATTGTACAGTGTGGTACAGTGTGCAGTAGATTGGATCACTGGTGATGGTATAGTGTACTGCAGTGTGCAGTAGAGTGGGTCACTGGTGATGGTACAGCAGAGTGCAGTATATTGAGTCACTTATGTGATTCACTGAGGTGCAATGTGCAGTAGATTTGATCACTGGCGATGGTACAGTGCAGTGCAGTGTGCAGTAGAGTGGGTTACTGGTGGTGGTGCAGTGTAGTGCAGTATTCAGCAGATTGGGTCATTGGTAATGGTACAGTGTAGTACAATGTGCAGTAGATTGGGTCACTGGTGATAGTACGGTGTGGTGCAGTGTGTAGTAGACTGAGTCACTGGTGATTGTACAGTGAGGTGCAGTAGATTGTGTCACTGGTGATGGTACAGGGTGCTGCAGTGAGCAGTAGATTGGGTCACTGGTACAATGTGGTGCAGTGTAGAGTGTATTGAGTCACTGGTGTGGTGCAGTCTGCTGCAGTGTGCAGTATATTGTGTCACTAGTGTGGCGCAGTGTGAAGTGTATTGAGTCACTGATGCAGTCTAGTGCAGTGTGCAGTGTATTGGGTTACTGGTGTGGTGCAGTGTGCAGCAATGTGCAGTAGATTGGGACACTGGTGTGGTGCAGTGTAATGTAGTGTGCAGTGTATTGAATCACTAGTGCAGTGTGGTGCAGTGTGCAGTATATTGGGTCACTGGTGTGGTGAAGTGTGCTGCGGTGTGCAGTAGATTGGGTCACTGGTGTGGTACAGTGTAGTGCAGTGTGCAGTATATTGGGTCACTGATGCAGTGTGCAGTCGTTTGGGTCACTGGTGTGGTGCAGTGTAGTGCAGTCTGCAGTGGATTGGGTCACAGGTGCAGTGTGGTGCAGTGTGCAGTATATTGAGTCACTGGTGTTGTGCAGTGTAGTGGTGCAGTTGATTGGGTCACTGGTGCAGTGCAGTATAGTGCAGTGTGCAGTGAAATGAGTCATGTGTGCAGTGTAGTGCAGTGTGCAGTATATTGGGTCACTGGTGTGCTGCAGTGTGCGTAGATTGGGTTACTAGTGTGGTGCAGTGCATTGCAGTGTGCAGTAGATTAGGTCACTGGTGAGGTTCAGTGTAGTGAAGTGTGCAGTATATTGGGTCACTGGTGCAGTGTGTTGCATTGTGCAGTGGGTGGGATCACTGGTGTGGTGCTGTGTAGTGCAGTGTGCAGTATATTGGGTCACTGGTGCAGTGTGCTGCTTTGTGCAGTAGATTGGATCACTGGTGTGGTGCAGTGTAGTGCAGTGTGCAGTGATTGTGTCACTAGTGCAGTGTGGTGCAGTGTGCAGTAGATTGGGTCACTGGTCTGGGGCAGTTTGTTGCAGTGAGCAGTAGATTGAGTCTCTGGTGTGGTGCAGTGTTGTGCAGTGTGCAGTATATCTCCGATCACTGGTGTGGCACAGTGTGCTGCAGTGAGCAGTAGATTGGGTCACTGGTGCGGTGCAGTGTAGTGCAGTGTGCAGCATTTTGGGTCACTGCTTCAGTGTGCTGCAATGTGCAGTAAATATGGTCACTGATGTGGTGCAGTGTGCTGCAGTGTGCAGTAGATTGGATTACTAGTGTGGTGCAGTGCAGTGTGCAGTAGATTAGGTCACTGGTACAGTGCTGCAATGTGCAGTGGTTTGAGTTTCTAGTGTGGTGCAGTGTAGTGGAGTGTGCAGTAGATTAGGCCACTGGTGCAGTGTGCTGCAATTTGCAGTATATTGGGTCACTGGTGCAGTGTGCTGCATTGTGCAGTAGGATGGATCACTGGTGTAGTGTAGTGCAGTGTGCAGTGATTGGGTCACTAGTGCGGTGTGGTGCAGTCGATTGGGTCACTGGTGTGGTCAAGTGTGCTGTAGTGTGCAGTAGATTGGGTCACTGGTGTGGTGGGTGATATTGTGCTCCTATACATTAAGGGCGTCTTTTCTTTAAACTGAGGGTCTCATGACGTCACCACCGGCCTTTGATCCATTCCTAATAACCTTTAATGTATTTAAGTGCCCTGCAGCTCGCGATAGCTGGATCTCATTGTCCAACAGGAAACTTTCATTAAAGTTTAATTACAGCCTCGTGATGGAGGCAGCGAGACCTTCACTGAACCTGTATGTGCGGGTCTCAGGGCAGGAGGGGGCAGGAAGAGGGCAAAGCTGGGGACGACTGTCTGTCCTCTACCTGAGACACTGAGGACAGTCTCACCACACCCTGAGACACAGAGAAACACAGCCTGAGACACTGAGGACAGTTTCACCATATCCTGAGACACAGAGTGAGACACAGACAAACACCAGCCTCTAACACTGAGGACAGAATCATCTCACCTTGAGACACACAGAAACCAAGCATGTTACACTGAGGAGTGAGTGACCACACCATGAGACACAGGGAGTGAGACACAGACAAACACCAGCCTCTGACACTGAGGACAGTCATCTCACCCTGAGACACACAGAAACACAGCCTCTGACACTGAGGAGTGAGTGACCACACCCTGAGACACAGAGAGTGAGACACAGACAAACACAGCCTGTGACACTGAGGACAGAGTCATCTCACCCTGAGACACACAGAAACACAGCCTGTGACACTGAGGATAGAGTCATCTCACCCTGAGACACACAGAAACACAGCCTGTGACACTGAGGACAGAGTCATTTCACCCTGAGACACACAGCCTGCGACACTGAGGACAGAGTAATCTCACCCTGAGACACAAAGAAACACAGCCTCTGACACTGAGGAGTGAGTGACCACACCCTGAGACACAGAGAGTGAGACACAGACAAACACCAGCCTCTGACACTGAGGACAGAGTAATCTCACCCTGAGACACAAAGAAACACAGCCTGTGACACTGAGGAGTGAGTGACCACACCCTGAGACACAGAAAGTGAGACACAGACAAACACAGCCTGTGACACTGAGGACAGAGTCATCTCACCCTGACACACACAGAAACACAGCCTCTGACACTGAGGAGTGAGTGACCACACCGTGAGACACAGAGAGAGACACACAGACAAACACCAGCCTCTGAAACTGAGGACAGAGTCATCTCACCCTGAGACACACAGACACACAGCCTGTGACACTGAGGAGTGACCACACCCTGAGACACAGAGAGTGAGACACGGACAAATACCAGCCACTTACACTGAGGACAGAGTCATCTCACCCTGAGACCTCTCATAAGGGGAGAGAGTGAGACACAGGCCCAGCACCTGCCTCTGACACTGACAACACTCGATGCACCCTGAGACCTCTCTTAAGGAGTGTGTGTGTGGGTGATGGGGGTAGGTTGATCAATAGACTGATACTAAGGTCAGTCACTGCACCCAGAGGTCCTCATCGAGGAAGCACAGCCATTCAGTGCACACAGCCTTTCCCTTCTGACACTCACCTCCCCCAGGTCTCTCTCAGGTACTCTCTAAGGTGCTCTCAAGCACTCTCTTCTCTCATGTGTCTCTCTGCACAGTCTGTACTCTCCTACACTCACCTCCCTCAGGTATCTCTCAGGTGCTCTCTAAGGCGCTCTCAAGCACTCTCCTCTCTCATGTGTCTCTCTGCACAGTATGTACTCTCCTACACTCACCTCCCTCAGGTCTCTCTCAGGTGCTCTCATACACTATCCACTCTCAGCTCTGTCTCTGCACACAGTCTGTGCTCTCATACACTCTCCTCTCTCATGTCTGTCTCTGCACACAGTATGTACTCTCATGCACTCTCCTCTCTCAGCTGTCTCTGCACACAGTCTGTACTCTCATACACTCTCCTCTCTCAGGTCTGTCTCGGCACACAGTATGTACTCTCATACACTCTCCTCTCTCAGGTCTCTCACTGCACACAGTCTGTGCTCTCATACACTCTCCTCTCTCAGGTCTGTCTCTGCACACAGTCTGTACTCTCATACACTCTCCTCTCTCAGGTCTCTCTCTGCACATGTAGGAGGCTGGACTGGCTTGTAGTGAGTACCAAGGGGTACTTGCACCTTGCACCAGGCCCAGTTATCCCTTATTAGTGTATAGGGTGTCTAGCAGCTTAGGCTGATAGATAATGGTAGCTTAGCAGAGCAGCTTAGGCTGAACTAGGAGACGTGTGAAGCTACTACAGTACCACTTAGTGTCACATGCACAATATCATAAGAAAACACAATACACAGTTATACTAAAAATAAAGGTACTTTATTTTTATGACAATATGCCAAAGTATCTTAGAGTGTACCTTCAGTGAGAGGATAGGAAATATACACAAGATATATATACACAATAGCAAAAAATATGCAGTTTAGTCTTAGAAAACAGTGCAAACAATGTATAGTTACAATAGGATGCAATGGGGAAACATAGGGATAGGGGCAACACAAACCATATACTCCAAAAGTGGAATGCGAACCACGAATGGACCCCAAACCTATGTGACCTTGTAGAGGGTCGCTGGGACTATTAGAAAATAGTGAGAGTTAGAAAAATAACTGTGAGAAGGTAGCCTCTTTCTAGCCTTGTTACCCCCACTTTTGGCCTGTTTGTGAGTGTATGTCAGGGTGTTTGTCACTGTTTTCACTGTCTCACTGGGATCCTGATAGCCAGGCCTCAGTGCTCATAGTGAAAACACTATGTTTTCAGTATGTTTGTTATGTGTCACTGGGATCCTGCTGGTCAGGACCCCAGTGCTCATAGGTTTGTGGCCTATATGTATGTGTCACTGGGACCCTGTCACACAGGGCCCCAGTGCTCATAGGTGTGCATGTATATGTTCCCTGTGTGGTGCCTAACTGTCTCACTGAGGCTCTGCTAACCAGAACCTCAGTGGTTATGCTCTCTCATTACTTTCAAATTGTCACTAACAGGCTAGTGACCAATTTTACCAATTTACATTGGCTTACTGGAACACCCTTATAATTCCCTAGTATATGGTACTGAGGTACCCAGGGTATTGGGGTTCCAGGAGATCCCTATGGGCTGCAGCATTTCTTTTGCCACCCATAGGGAGCTCTGACAATTCTTACACAGGCCTGCCACTGCAGCCTGAGTGAAATAACGTCCACGTTATTTCACAGCCATTTTACACTGCACTTAAGTAACTTATAAGTCACCTATATGTCTAACCTTTACCTGGTAAAGGTTAGGTGCAAAGTTACTTAGTGTGAGGGCACCCTGGCACTAGCCAAGGTGCCCCCACATTGTTCAGAGCCAATTCCCTGAACTTTGTGAGTGCGGGGACACCATTACACGCGTGCACTACATATAGGTCACTACCTATATGTAGCTTCACAAGGGTAACTCCGAATATGGCCATGTAACATGTCTATGATCATGGAATTGCCCCCTCTATGCCATCCTGGCATAGTTGGCACAATCCCATGATCCCAGTGGTCTGTAGCACAGACCCTGGTACTGCCAAACTGCCCTTCCTGGGGTTTCACTGCAGCTGCTGCTGCTGCCAACCCCTCAGACAGGCAGCTGCCCTCCTGGGGTCCAGCCAGGCCTGGCCCAGGATGGCAGAACAAAGAACTTCCTCTGAGAGAGGGTGTGACACCCTCTCCCTTTGGAAAATGGTGTGAAGGCAGGGGAGGAGTAGCCTCCCCCAGCCTCTGGAAATGCTTTGTTGGGCACAGAGGTGCCCAATTCTGCATAAGCCAGTCTACACCGGTTCAGGGACCCCTTAGCCCCTGCTCTGGCGCGAAACTGGACAAAGGAAAGGGGAGTGACCACTCCCCTGACCTGCACCTCCCCTGGGAGGTGTCCAGAGCTCCTCCAGTGTGCTCCAGACCTCTGCCATCTTGGAAACAGAGGTGCTGCTGGCACACTGGACTGCTCTGAGTGGCCAGTGCCACCAGGTGACGTCAGAGACTCCTGCTGATAGGCTCCTTCAGGTGTTAGTAGCCTATCCTCTCTCCTAGGTAGCTAAACCCTCTTTTCTGGCTATTTAGGGTCTCTGTCTCTGGGGAAACTTTAGATAACGAATGCAAGAGCTCATCCGAGTTCCTCTGCATCTCCCTCTTCACCTTCTGATAAGGAAACGACCGCTGACCGCGCTGGAAGCCTGCAAACCTGCAACATAGTAGCAAAGACGACTACTGCAACTCTGTAACGCTGATCCTGCTGCCTTCTCGACTGTTTTCCTGCTTGTGCATGCTGTGGGGGTAGCCTGCCTCCTCTCTGCACCAGAAGCTCCGAAGAAATCTCCCGTGGGTCGACGGAATCTTCCCCCTGCAACCGCAGGCACCAAAAAGCTGCATTTCCGGTCCCTTGGGTCTCCTCTCAGCACGACGAGCGAGGTCCCTCGAATCCAGCGACGCTGTCCAAGTGACCCCCACAGTCCAGTGACTCTTCAGCCCAAGTTTGGTGGAGGTAACTCCTTGCCTCACCTCGCTGGGCTGCATTGCTGGGAACCGCAACTTTGCAGCTACTCCGGCCCCTGTGCACTTCCGGCGGAAATCCTTCGTGCACAGCCAAGCCTGGGTCCACGGCACTCTAACCTGCATTGCACGACTTTCTAAGTTGGTCTCCGGCGACGTGGGACTCCTTTGTGCAACTTCGGCGAGCACCGTTTCACGCATCCTTGTAGTGCCTGTTTCTGGCACTTCTCTGGGTGCTACCTGCTTCAGTGAGGGCTCTTTGTCTTGCTCGACGTCCCTTCTCTCTGCAGGTCCAATTTGCGACCTCCTGGTCCCTCCTGGGCCCCAGCAGCGTCCAAAAATGCCAAATGCACGATTTGCGTGTAGCAAGGCTTGTTGGCGTTCTTCCGGCGGGAAAACACTTCTGCACGACTCTCCAAGGCGAGAGAGATCCGTCCACCAAAGGGGAAGTCTCTAGCCCTTTTCGTTCCTGCAGAAACCTTAGCTTCTTCTGTCCAGTTGAAGCTTCTTTGCACCCGCAGCTGGCATTTCCTGGGCATCTGCCCATCTCCGACTTGCTTGTGACTTTTGGACTTGGTCCCCTTGTTCCACAGGTACCCTAGATTGGAAATCCACAGTTGTTGCATTGCTGGTTTGTGTCTTTTCTGCATTATTCCTCTAACACAACTCTTTTGTCCTTAGGGGAACTTTAGTGCACTTTGCACTCACTTTGCAGGGTCTTGGGGAGGGTTATTTTGCTAACTCTCACTATTTTCTAATAGTCCCAGCGACCCTCTACAAGGTCACATAGGTTTGGGGTCCATTCGTGGTTCGCATTCCACTTCTGGAGTATATGGTTTGTGTTGCCCCTATCCCTATGTTTCCCCATTGCATCCTATTGTAACTATACATTGTTTGCACTGTTTTCTAAGACTATACTGCATATTTTTGCTATTGTGTATATATATCTTGTGTATATTTCCTATCCTCTCACTGAGGGTACACTCTAAGATACTTTGGCATATTGTCATAAAAATAAAGTACCTTTATTTTTAGTATAACTGTGTATTGTGTTTTCTTATGATATTGTGCATATGACACTAAGTGGTACTGTGGTAGCTTCACACGTCTCCTAGTTCAGCCTAAGCTGCTCTGCTAAGCTACCATTATCTATCAGCCTAAGCTGCTAGACACCCTATACACTAATAAGGGATAACTGGGCCTGGTGCAAGGTGCAAGTACCCCTTGGTACTCACTACAAGCCAGTCCAGCCTCCTACATTGGTTGTGCAGTGGTGGGATAAGTGCTTGAGACTACTTACCACTCTTGTCATTGTACTTTTCATAAGAGAAAAATATACAAAACAAGGTCAGTGTATATACACATAGCCAAAAAGTTTTGCATTTCCTCTTTTCACTCTTTTCTAAGTGCTGAAAAGTACTCCTAAACTTTCAAAAAGTTCTTAAAAGTTTAAAAAGTTTTTTTCTGTCTTTCCAAAAAGTTCTGAAAACTTTTGTCTCTTTCTCTATCACTTTAACTCTCTCTAAAAAATGTCTGGCACAGGCCAAAGTGTTGATCTGTCCAAACTTGCATATGACAACCTTAGCTGGAAAAGAGCAAGGAGTCTCTGTATAGAGAGAGGTTTGAGTGTAGGGAAGAATCCTGCCTTAGAACTATTAATTAATATGCTTAGAGAACAGGATAAGGCCATAGGTGCCCCATCTGTTGAAAAAGTACCTAATAGTTCCCAATCTGATTCAGGGACTCCCCCAGGAAAAGATTCAGGAAAGAAACTTTCTAGCCTGCCCATTACTAGACAATCTAGCATAGATGGTAATGATGATGAGCCACACCAAAGAAATAGTGTTGTCTCACATCATAGCAAAAGCATGTATTCTCACCATACTGGTAGTAATGTTTCTGTAAACCAAGCTGTTAAGTTGGCTTCTGTAAGGGACAGGTCTCCTTCTGTTCATTCCCATCATAGCTCTGTTTCTAGAAATGTCCCTCCCACCAACCCTGATGACAGAATGTTAGAGAGGGAACTCAATAAGTTGAGGGTGGAACAAACCAGACTGAAGCTTAAAAAGCAACAGCTGGATTTGGATAGACAGTCTTTTGAATTAGAGAAGGAAAGACAGAAGTTGGGTTTAGATACCCATGGTGGCAGCAGCAGTATTCCCCATAGTCATCCTGCAAAAGAGCATGATTCCAGGAATCTGCACAAGATAGTTCCCCCTTATAAGGAGGGGGATGACATTAACAAGTGGTTTGCTGCACTTGAGAGGGCCTGTGTTGTACAGGATGTCCCTCAAAGGCAGTGGGCTGCTATCCTATGGCTATCATTTAGTGGAAAAGGTAGGGATAGGCTCCTTACTGTGAAAGAAAATGATGCCAATAATTTTACAGTTCTTAAGAATGCACTCCTGGATGGTTATGGCTTAACCACTGAACAGTACAGGATAAAGTTCAGAGAGACCAAAAAGGAGTCTTCACAAGACTGGGTTGATTTCATTGACCATTCAGTGAAGGCCTTGGAGGGGTGGTTACATGGCAGTAAAGTTACTGATTATGAAAGCCTGTATAACACAATCCTGAGAGAGCATATACTTAATAATTGTGTGTCTGATTTGTTGCACCAGTACCTGGTAGACTCTGATCTGACCTCTCCCCAAGAATTGGGAAAGAAGGCAGACAAATGGGTCAGAACAAGGGTGAACAGAAAAGTTCATACAGGGGGTGACAAAGATGGCAATAAGAAGAAAGATGGTGAAAAATCTCAAGATAAGCATGGGGATAAGGGTAAAACCAAAGATCCCACTTCAAATCTTAAACACTCTTCAGAGGGTGGGGATAAAACAAATTCTTCCTCTTCTTCCCAACCTGCACACATTAAAAAGCCTTGGTGCTTTGTGTGTAAAAATAGAGGCCATAGGCCAGGGGATAAGTCCTGTCCAGGTAAACCCCCTGAGCCTACCACCACTAATACATCAAGCTCTAGTGCCCCTAGCAGTAGTGGTACTAGTGGTGGGACTGCTGGCAACAGTCAAGCAAAGGGTGTAGTTGGGTTCACTTATGGGTCCATAGTGGAAACTGATGTCATCAGTCCCAAGACAGTTTCTGTCACACCTAGTGGCATTGGCCTTGCCACACTGGCTGCTTGTCCCCTTACAATGGATAAGTACAGGCAGACAGTTTCAATAAATGGTGTTGAGGCCTTGGCCTACAGGGACACAGGTGCCAGTTTCACTTTGGTGACTGAAAACCTAGTGCCTCCTGAACAACACATCATAGGACAACAGTATAAGATTATTGATGTCCATAACTCCACTAAGTTTCTTCCCTTAGCTATAATTCAATTTAGTTGGGGTGGAATTACTGGCCCTAAGCAGGTGGTGGTATCACCTAGCTTACCTGTAGACTGTCTTTTAGGTAATGACCTAGAGGCCTCAGGTTGGGCTGATGTAGAGTTTTATGCCCATGCAGCCATGCTGGGCATCCCTGAGGAATTGTTCGCTCTCATTTCTACTGAAATGAAAAAGCAAAGGAGAGAAGGCCTGAAAACTCAGGATCCCTCTCCATCAACAGGTAAAAAGGGTATCACAGTATCCCCTAACCACCCTACCATTCAGGATACCATTCCTGTGGTGGGAGAAACCTCTCCTGGGGTGGCACCTGTTCCAAGGGAATCATCAGCTGGCAAAGCTGGACTCCCTGAGGTAGAAGTACCTCTCTGTGGGATAACTAACATTGGTGACAAAAAGAGCACCATTTTAGTTAACATGGAGCATCCCTCCAACCCTCCCAGAGAAACTTTAGTGCAGACACCCTGCACTGCCTCACAACACTTAGGACAGCATCCCTGCCCTAGTGTGGAGCTGATAGGACAGCATCCCTGCCCTGCTCCAACCCAAGAGAAACAGCATCCCTGTTCTCTCTTCCAGCCATATGGACAACGTTTTTGCCCAGCTATGGCTTTTCTGAGACAGCATCCCTGTCTGGCATTTCCATCACTACAAATAGGTTCAGTGGACAATTCCCACTGCTCTAAACTAAAACTTACTGATAGAAACTCTGAAAATACATCTTCACATTGTTGCTTAGCTAAAAAACTTCAAACAGGGTGGTTTACATCCCCACAGGGAAGTAACCATATAGTGGATGATAAAGGGAGTAACCAGTCTATTGCAGAGCTACTCTCTACTTATCACCACTTAGACAATAAAGTCTCAACTGGCCAAGGTTAGCCTTATTGTCCTTCGTTTGGGGGGGGGTTGTGTGAGAAGGTAGCCTCTTTCTAGCCTTGTTACCCCCACTTTTGGCCTGTTTGTGAGTGTATGTCAGGGTGTTTGTCACTGTTTTCACTGTCTCACTGGGATCCTGATAGCCAGGCCTCAGTGCTCATAGTGAAAACACTATGTTTTCAGTATGTTTGTTATGTGTCACTGGGATCCTGCTGGTCAGGACCCCAGTGCTCATAGGTTTGTGGCCTATATGTATGTGTCACTGGGACCCTGTCACACAGGGCCCCAGTGCTCATAGGTGTGCATGTATATGTTCCCTGTGTGGTGCCTAACTGTCTCACTGAGGCTCTGCTAACCAGAACCTCAGTGGTTATGCTCTCTCATTACTTTCAAATTGTCACTAACAGGCTAGTGACCAATTTTACCAATTTACATTGGCTTACTGGAACACCCTTATAATTCCCTAGTATATGGTACTGAGGTACCCAGGGTATTGGGGTTCCAGGAGATCCCTATGGGCTGCAGCATTTCTTTTGCCACCCATAGGGAGCTCTGACAATTCTTACACAGGCCTGCCACTGCAGCCTGAGTGAAATAACGTCCACGTTATTTCACAGCCATTTTACACTGCACTTAAGTAACTTATAAGTCACCTATATGTCTAACCTTTACCTGGTAAAGGTTAGGTGCAAAGTTACTTAGTGTGAGGGCACCCTGGCACTAGCCAAGGTGCCCCCACATTGTTCAGAGCCAATTCCCTGAACTTTGTGAGTGCGGGGACACCATTACACGCGTGCACTACATATAGGTCACTACCTATATGTAGCTTCACAATGGTAACTCCGAATATGGCCATGTAACATGTCTATGATCATGGAATTGCCCCCTCTATGCCATCCTGGCATAGTTGGCACAATCCCATGATCCCAGTGGTCTGTAGCACAGACCCTGGTACTGCCAAACTGCCCTTCCTGGGGTTTCACTGCAGCTGCTGCTGCTGCCAACCCCTCAGACAGGCAGCTGCCCTCCTGGGGTCCAGCCAGGCCTGGCCCAGGATGGCAGAACAAAGAACTTCCTCTGAGAGAGGGTGTGACACCCTCTCCCTTTGGAAAATGGTGTGAAGGCAGGGGAGGAGTAGCCTCCCCCAGCCTCTGGAAATGCTTTGTTGGGCACAGAGGTGCCCAATTCTGCATAAGCCAGTCTACATCGGTTCAGGGACCCCTTAGCCCCTGCTCTGGCGCGAAACTGGACAAAGGAAAGGGGAGTGACCACTCCCCTGACCTGCACCTCCCCTGGGAGGTGTCCAGAGCTCCTCCAGTGTGCTCCAGACCTCTGCCATCTTGGAAACAGAGGTGCTGCTGGCACACTGGACTGCTCTGAGTGGCCAGTGCCACCAGGTGACGTCAGAGACTCCTGCTTATAGGCTCCTTCAGGTGTTAGTAGCCTATCCTCTCTCCTAGGTAGCCAAACCCTCTTTTCTGGCTATTTAGGGTCTCTGTCTCTGGGGAAACTTTAGATAACGAATGCAAGAGCTCATCCGAGTTCCTCTGCATCTCCCTCTTCACCTTCTGATAAGGAAACGACCGCTGACCGCGCTGGAAGCCTGCAAACCTGCAACATAGTAGCAAAGACGACTACTGCAACTCTGTAACGCTGATCCTGCCGCCTTCTCGACTGTTTTCCTGCTTGTGCATGCTGTGGGGGTAGCCTGCCACCTCTCTGCACCAGAAGCTCCGAAGAAATCTCCCGTGGGTCGACGGAATCTTCCCCCTGCAACCGCAGGCACCAAAAAGCTGCATTTCCGGTCCCTTGGGTCTCCTCTCAGCACGACGAGCGAGGTCCCTCGAATCCAGCGACGCTGTCCAAGTGACCCCCACAGTCCAGTGACTCTTCAGCCCAAGTTTGGTGGAGGTAAGTCCTTGCCTCACCTCGCTGGGCTGCATTGCTGGGAACCGCGACTTTGCAGCTACTCCGGCCCCTGTGCACTTCCGGCGGAAATCCTTCGTGCACAGCCAAGCCTGGGTCCACGGCACTCTAACCTGCATTGCACGACTTTCTAAGTTGGTCTCCGGCGACGTGGGACTCCTTTGTGCAACTTCGGCGAGCACCGTTTCACGCATCCTTGTAGTGCCTGTTTCTGGCACTTCTCCGGGTACTACCTGCTTCAGTGAGGGCTCTTTGTCTTGCTCGACGTCCCTTCTCTCTGCCGGTCTAATTTGCGACCTCCTGGTCCCTCCTGGGCCCCAGCAGCGTCCAAAAACGCCAAACGCACGATTTGCGTGTAGCAAGGCTTGTTGGCGTCCTTCCGGCGGGAAAAATACTTCTGCACGACTCTGCAAGGCGAGAGGGATCCGTCCACCAAAGGGGAAGTCTCTAGCCCTTTTCGTTCCTGCAGAAACCTTAGCTTCTTCTGTCAGGTTGAAGCTTCTTTGCACCCGCAGCTGGCATTTCCTGGGCATCTGCCCATCTCCGACTTGCTTGTGACTTTTGGACTTGGTCCCCTTGTTCCACAGGTACCCTAGATTGGAAATCCACAGTTGTTGCATTGCTGGTTTGTGTCTTTCCTGCATTATTCCTCTAACACAACTCTTTTGTCCTTAGGGGAACTTTAGTGCACTTTGCACTCACTTTGCAGGGTCTTGGGGAGGGTTATTTTGCTAACTCTCACTATTTTCTAATAGTCCCAGCGACCCTCTACAAGGTCACATAGGTTTGGGGTCCATTCGTGGTTCGCATTCCACTTCTGGAGTATATGGTTTGTGTTGCCCCTATCCCTATGTTTCCCCATTGCATCCTATTGTAACTATACATTGTTTGCACTGTTTTCTAAGACTATACTGCATATTTTTGCTATTGTGTATATATATCTTGTGTATATTTCCTATCCTCTCACTGAGGGTACACTCTAAGATACTTTGGCATATTGTCATAAAAATAAAGTACCTTTATTTTTAGTATAACTGTATTGTGTTTTCTTATCATATTGTGCATATGACACTAAGTGGTACTGTGGTAGCTTCACACGTCTCCTAGTTCAGCCTAAGCTGCTCTGCTAAACTACCATTATCTATCAGCCTAAGCTGCTAGACACCCTATACACTAATAAGGGATAACTGGGCCTGGTGCAAGGTGCAAGTACCCCTTGGTACTCACTACAAGCCAGTCCAGCCTCCTACAATAACCCTCCCCAAGACCCTGAAAAGTGAGTGCAAAGTGCACTAAAGTTCCCCTAAGGACAAAGAAGTCGTGTTAGAGGAATAATGCAGGAAAGACACAAACCAGCAATGCAACAACTGTGGATTTCCAATCTAGGGTACCTGTGGAACAAGGGGACCAAGTCCAAAAGTCACAAGCAAGTGGGAGATGGGCAGATGCCCAGGAAATGCCAGCTGCGGGTGCAAAGAAGCTTCTACTGGACAGAAGAAGCTGAGGTTTCTGCAGGAACGAAAAGGGCTAGAGACTTCCCCTTTGGTGGACAAATCCCTCTCGCCTTGGAGAGTCGTGCAAAAGTGTTTTCCCGCCGGAAGGACGCCAACAAGCCTTGCTAGTCGCAAATCGTGCATTTGGCGTTTTTGGACGCTGCTGGGGCCCAGGAGGGACCAGGAGGTCGCAAATTAGACCTGAAGAGAGAGGGGACGTCGAGCAAGACAAAGAGCCCTCACTGAAGCAGGTAGCTCCCGGAGAAGTGCCAGAAACAGGCACTACGAGGATGCGTGAAACGGTGCTCGCCGAAGTTGCACAAAGGAGTCCCACGTCGCCGGAGACCAACTTAGAAAGTCGTGCAATGCAGGTTAGAGTGCCGTGGACGCAGGCTTGGCTGTGCACAAAGGATTTCTGCCGGAAGTGCACAGGGGCCGGAGTAGCTGCAAAGTCGCGGTTCCCAGCAATGCAGCCCAGCGAGGTGAGGCAAGGACTTACCTCCACCAAACTTGGGCTGAAGAGTCACTGGACTGTGGGGGTCACTTGGACAGAGTTGCTGGATTCGAGGGACCTCGCTCGTCGTGCTGAGAGGAGACCCAAGGGACCGGTAATGCAGCTTTTTGGTGCCTGCGGTTGCAGGGGGAAGATTCCGTCGACCCACGGGAGATTTCTTCGGAGCTTCTGGTGCAGAGAGGAGGCAGGCTACCCCCACAGCATGCACAAGCAGGAAAACAGTCGAGAAGGCGGCAGGATCAGCGTTACAGAGTTGCAGTAGTCGTCTTTGCTACTATGTTGCAGGTTTGCAGGCTTCCAGCGCGGTCAGCAGTCGTTCCCTTATCAGAAGGTGAAGAGAGAGATGCAGAGGAACTCGGATGAGCTCTTGCATTCGTTATCTGAAGTTTCCCCAGAGACAGAGACCCTAAATAGCCAGAAAAGAGGGTTTGGCTACCTAGGAGAGAGGATAGGCTACTAACACCTGAAGGAGCCTATCAGCAGGAGTCTCTGACGTCACCTGGTGGCACTGGCCACTCAGAGCAGTCCAGTGTGCCAGCAGCACCTCTGTTTCCAAGATGGCAGAGGTCTGGAGCACACTGGAGGAGCTCTGGACACCTCCCAGGGGAGGTGCAGGTCAGGGGAGTGGTCACTCCCCTTTCCTTTGTCCAGTTTCGCGCCAGAGCAGGGGCTAAGGGGTCCCTGAACCGGTGTAGACTGGCTTATGCAGAATTGGGCACATCTGTGCCCAACAAAGCATTTCCAGAGGCTGGGGGAGGCTACTCCTCCCCTGCCTTCACACCATTTTCCAAAGGGAGAGGGTGTCACACCCTCTCTCAGAGGAAGTTCTTTGTTCTGCCATCCTGGGCCAGCCCTGGCTGGACCCCAGGAGGGCAGCTGCCTGTCTGAGGGGTTGGCAGCAGCAGCAGCTGCAGTGAAACCCCAGGAAGGGCAGTTTGGCAGTACCAGGGTCTGTGCTACAGACCACTGGGATCATGGGATTGTGCCAACTATGCCAGGATGGCATAGAGGGGGCAATTCCATGATCATAGACATGTTACATGGCCATATTCGGAGTTACCCTTGTGAAGCTACATATAGGTAGTGACCTATATGTAGTGCACGCGTGTAATGGTGTCCCCACACTCACAAAGTTCAGGGAATTGGCTCTGAACAATGTGGGGGCACCTTGGCTAGTGCCAGGGTGCCCTCACACTAAGTAACTTTGCACCTAACCTTTACCAGGTAAAGGTTAGACATATAGGTGACTTATAAGTTACTTAAGTGCAGTGTAAAATGGCTGTGAAATAACGTGGACGTTATTTCACTCAGGCTGCAGTGGCAGGCCTGTGTAAGAATTGTCAGAGCTCCCTATGGGTGGCAAAAGAAATGCTGCAGCCCATAGGGATCTCCTGGAACCCCAATACCCTGGGTACCTCAGTACCATATACTAGGGAATTATAAGGGTGTTCCAGTAAGCCAATGTAAATTGGTAAAAATGGTCACTAGCCTGTTAGTGACAATTTGGAAAGAAATGAGAGAGCATAACCACTGAGGTTCTGGTTAGCAGAGCCTCAGTGAGACAGTTAGTCAATACACAGGTAACACATTCAGGCACACTTATGAGCACTGGGGCCCTGGGTTACCAGGGTCCCAGTGACACATACAACTAAAACAACATATATACAGTGAAAAATGGGGGTAACATGCCAGGCAAGATGGTACTTTCCTACACAACCCCCCCCCCCCCCAAACGAAGGACAATAAGACTAGCCATGACCTGATGAGTCTTCATTGTCTAAGTGGAAATATCTGGAGAGTCCATCTGCATTGGAGTGGCTACTCCCAGGTCTATGTTCCACTGTATAGTCCATTCCCTGTAGGGATATGGACCACCTCAACAATTTAGGATTTTCACCTTTCATTTGTTTTAGCCAAAGTAGAGGTTTGTGGTCTGTCTGAACAATGAAGTGAGTGCCAAACAGGTATGGCCTCAACTTCTTCAGAGCCCAGACCACAGCAAAGGCCTCCCTCTCAATGGCAGACCAACGCTTTTCTCTAGGGGTCAACCTTCTACTAATAAAAGCAACAGGTTGATCCTGGCCCTCAGAATTAAGTTGTGATAGGACTGCCCCTACTCCTAATTCAGATGCATCAGTTTGGACATAGAATTTTTTAGAGTAACAAGGGCTTTTCAGGACAGGTGCAGAGCACATGGCCTGCTTCAGCTCCTCAAAAGCTTTCTGACAGTTTGCTGTCCATAATACCTTTTTAGGCATTTTCTTGGATGTGAGGTCATTAAGAGGGGCTGCAATGGAGCCATAGTTCTTAATGAACCTCCTGTAATACCCAGTGAGGCCTAGGAAGGCTCTCACCTGAGTCTGAGTGGTAGGGGGAACCCAATCAATAATAGTTTGGATTTTCCCCTGAAGTGGTGCAATCTGTTCCCCACCAACAAGGTGTCCCAGATAAACCACCTTACCCTGCCCTATCTGGCACTTTGAAGCCTTGATAGTGAGGCCTGCCTTTTGCAGGGCCTCCAAAACTTTCCATAGGTGGACCAGGTGCTCATCCCAGCTGGAGCTAAAGACAGCTATATCGTCCAAATATGCTGCACTGAAAGCTTCCAGCCCTTGCAGGACTGTGTTCACCAACCTCTGAAAAGTGGCAGGTGCATTTTTCAAACCAAAAGGCATTACATTAAACTGGTAATGTCCTCCAATGGTAGAAAATGCAGTCTTAGGTTTAGCATCTTCTGATAATTTGATCTGCCAATACCCTGCAGTCAAATCAAAAGTGCTTAGATACTTGGCAGATGCCAGAGTATCTATAAGCTCATCTGCCCTGGGTATAGGGTGAGCATCAGTTTTGGTTACCAAGTTGAGACCTCTATAGTCTACACAAAACCGCATTTCCTTCTTTCCATCTTTAGAATTGGGTTTTGGTACCAGTACCACAGGAGAAGCCCATGGACTGTCAGAGTGCTCAACCACTCCTAGTTCCAACATTTTCTGAACTTCTTGCTTTATGCAGTCCCTGACAAGGTCAGGCTGCCTATAGATCTTACTTTTGACAGGTAAACTGTCTCCAGTATCTATAGTGTGCTCACACCAAGAAGTGGTGCCTGGCACAGTAGAGAAGAGTTCTGAAAATTGTCCTAGGAGATTTATGCAATGGTCTTTCTGCTCAGCAGTAAGACAATCTGCCAAAACTACACCTTCCACAAGAGCATCTTGTTCTGTGGAAGAGAAGAGATCAGGTAGAGGATCACTATCTTCTTCCTGTCCCTCATCAGTTGCCATGAGCAGGGTGAGATCAGCCCTGTCATAGTAGGGTTTCAGGCGGTTGACATGGAGCACCCTAAGGGGACTCCTGGCAGTGCCTAAGTCAACCAAGTAGGTGACTTCACCCTTCTTTTCAACAATTGTGTGGGGTCCACTCCATTTATCTTGGAGTGCTCTTGGGGCCACAGGCTCCAAGACCCACACTTTCTGCCCTGGTTGGTACTGAACCAAAACAGCCTTCTGATCATGCCATTGCTTCTGGAGCTCTTGGCTGGCCTGAAGGTTTTTACTGGCCTTTTTCATGTACTCAGCCATCCTTGATCTGAGGCCAAGTACATAATCCACAATATCCTGCTTAGGAGCTTTTAAAGGTTGTTCCCAACCCTCCTTTACAAGTGTGAGTGGACCCCTAACAGGGTGTCCAAAAAGAAGTTCAAAGGGGCTGAAGCCCACTCCTTTCTGGGGTACCTCCCTGTAGGCAAAAAGGAGGCATGGGAGAAGGATATCCCATCTCCTGCGGAGTTTTTCAGGGAGACCCATAATCATGCCTTTGAGAGTTTTATTAAATCTCTCCACCAGTCCATTTGTTTGTGGATGATAGGGTGTTGTGAACTTGTACGTTACACCACACTCCTTCCACATGGCCTTTAAGTATGCAGACATGAAATTGCTTCCTCTGTCTGATACTACTTCCTTTGGGAAGCCCACCCTGGAAAATATTCCCAGGAGGGCCTTTGCCACTGCAGGAGCTGTAGTGGTCCTTAAAGGAATAGCTTCAGGATATCTTGTGGCATGGTCCACTACCACCAAGATAAACCTATTGCCTGAAGCAGTAGGAGGGTCAAGGGGGCCAACTATGTCAACCCCTACCCTTTCAAAGGGAACCCCAACCACAGGCAGTGGGATAAGGGGTGCCTTTGGGGTGCCACCTGTCTTGCCACTGGCTTGACAGGTTTCACAGGACTTACAAAATTCCTTTGTGTCCTCAGACATCCTAGGCCAATGAAACAGGGGAACTAGCCTGTCCCAAGTTTTCATTTGTCCTAGGTGCCCAGCTAAGGGAATGTCATGTGCCAGTGTTAGGAGGAACTTTCTGTACTCCTGAGGAATCACTAATCTCCTGGCAGCTCCAGGTTTAGGATCCCTATGCTCAGTGTACAAGAGGTTGTCCTCCCAGTAAACTCTGTGAGAGTCACTGACATCCCCATTAGCCTGTTTGACAGCTTGCTGTCTGAGACCCTCTAATGTGGGACAGGTTTGCTGTGCCACACTCAGCTCCTCTCTGGCAGGCCCCCCTTCACCCAAAAGCTCAGCAGTGTCTGCTTCCAGCTCCTCTGGTGTAGGTTCTGCACAGGGAGGGAATTCTTCTTCCTCAGAAGTAGAATCCACTGTAGAGGGAGGGCTAGTAGGAAGTGGTTTGCTTCTACTAGCCCTAGCTTTAGGGAGCACTTGGTCCATTGTTCCAGGATCCAAGCTTCCCTGTCCTTTTTGCTTTTTGGCCTGAGCCCTTGTCAAAGCAAAAATATGCCCTGGAATGCCCAGCATTGCTGCATGGGCCTCCAACTCCACATCTGACCAAGCTGATGTCTCCAAATCATTCCCTAATAGACAGTCTACAGGTAAATCTGAAGCTACCACAACTTTCTTTGGACCAGTTACCCCCCCCCAGTTGAGATTTACAACAGCCATGGGGTGGCTTTGTGTTATGTTGTGAGCATCGGTTACTTGGTACTGGTGTCCAAGTATGTGTTGTTCAGGGTGCACCAGTTTCTCAATCACCATTGTGACACTGGCACCTGTGTCCCTGTAGGCCTGGACCTCAACACCATTTATTAGGGTTAGTTGCTTGTACTTCTCCAAGTTATGGGGGCTAGCAACCAAAGTGGCTAAATCAATAGCCCCTTCAGAGACTAAAGTAGCCTCTGTGGTCTCCCTAATCAGACCAACCCCAACTAAATTACCAAAAGTGAGCCCAGCTACTCCCTTGGATTGGCTATTAGTAGGTTTGCTCCCACCACCACTGCTATTAGTAGGGACACTAGGTGTAGCAGTAGGGGTTGTAGTGGTAGGAGCAGTGGTGCCTTTCTTTGGACAACTGGGATCTGTTGTCCAATGGCCTTTTATTTTACATAAATAGCACCATGGTTTCTTTTCCTTGTTCTGATTAAAGGAGGATTTGGACCCACCACCCCCAGCAGAGTGTTTTTGTGGGCCTGATGAAGACTCATTTTTTGATTTGTCCCCACCCTTGTCTGAAGACTTACCATCCTTCTTTTTGTTGCCATCTTTGTCACCCCCTGTATGAACTTTTCTGTTCACTCTTGTTCTGACCCATTTGTCTGCCTTCTTTCCCAATTCTTGGGGAGAGGTCAGATCAGAGTCCACCAAGTACTGGTGCAACAAATCAGACACACAATTATTAAGAATATGCTCTCTCAGGATCAAGTTATACAGGCTGTCATAATCAGTAACTTTACTGCCATGTAACCACCCCTCCAAGGCCTTCACTGCCTGGTCAATGAAATCAACCCAGTCTTGTGAAGACTCCTTTTTGGTCTCTCTGAACTTTATCCTGTACTGTTCAGTGGTTAAGCCATAACCATCCAGGAGTGCATTCTTAAGAACTTGGAAATTATTAGCATCATTTTCTTTCACAGTAAGGAGCCTATCCCTACCTTTTCCACTAAATGATAGCCATAGGATAGCAGCCCACTGCCTTTGAGGGACATCCTGTACAACACAGGCCCTCTCAAGTGCAGCAAACCACTTGTTAATGTCATCCCCCTCCTTATAAGGGGGAACTATCTTGTGCAGATTCCTGGAATCATGCTCTTTTGCAGGATGACTATGGGGAATACTGCTGCTGCCACCATGGGTATCTAAACCCAACTTCTGTCTTTCCTTCTCTAATTCAAAAGACTGTCTATCCAAATCCAGCTGTTGCTTTTTAAGCTTCAGTCTGGTTTGTTCCACCCTCAACTTATTGAGTTCCCTCTCTAACATTCTGTCATCAGGGTTGGTGGGAGGGACATTTCTAGAAACAGAGCTATGATGGGAATGAACAGAAGGAGACCTGTCTCTTACAGAAGCCACCCTAACAGCTTGGTTAACAGAAACATTACTACCAGTATGGTGAGAATAAATGCTTTTGCTATGATGTGAGACAACACTATTTATATGGTGTGGCTCATCATCATTACCATCTATGCTAGATTGTCTAGTAATGGGCAGGCTAGGAAGTTTCTTTCCTGAATCTTTTCCTGGGGGAGTCCCTGAATCAGATTGGGAACTATTAGGTACTTTTTCAACAGATGGGGCACCTATGGCCTTATCCTGTTCTCTAAGCATGTTAAGTAACAGTTCCAAGAAAGGATTTTTCCCTACACTCAAACCTCTCTCTATACAGAGACTCCTTGCTCTTTTCCAGCTAAGGTTGTCATATGCAAGTTTGGACAGATCAACACTTTGGCCTGTGCCAGACATTTTTTAGAGAGAGTTAAAGTGATAGAAAAAGAGAAAAAAGTTTTCAGAACTTTTTGGAAAGATAGAAAAAACCTTTTTAAACTTTTAAGAACTTTTTGAAAGTTTAGGAGTACTTTTCAGCACTTAGAAAAGAGTGAAAAGAGGAAATGCAAAACTTTTTGGCTATGTGTATATACACTGACCTTGTTTTGTATATTTTTCTCTTATGAAAAAGTACAATGACAAGAGTGGTAAGTAGTCTCAAGCACTTATCCCACCACTGCACAACCAATGTAGGAGGCTGGACTGGCTTGTAGTGAGTACCAAGGGGTACTTGCACCTTGCACCAGGCCCAGTTATCCCTTATTAGTGTATAGGGTGTCTAGCAGCTTAGGCTGATAGATAATGGTAGCTTAGCAGAGCAGCTTAGGCTGAACTAGGAGACGTGTGAAGCTACTACAGTACCACTTAGTGTCACATGCACAATATCATAAGAAAACACAATACACAGTTATACTAAAAATAAAGGTACTTTATTTTTATGACAATATGCCAAAGTATCTTAGAGTGTACCCTCAGTGAGAGGATAGGAAATATACACAAGATATATATACACAATAGCAAAAAATATGCAGTATAGTCTTAGAAAACAGTGCAAACAATGTATAGTTACAATAGGATGCAATGGGGAAACATAGGGATAGGGGCAACACAAACCATATACTCCAAAAGTGGAATGCGAACCACGAATGGACCCCAAACCTATGTGACCTTGTAGAGGGTCGCTGGAACTATTAGAAAATAGTGAGAGTTAGAAAAATAACCCTCCCCAAGACCCTGAAAAGTGAGTGCAAAGTGCACTAAAGTTCCCCTAAGGACAAAGAAGTCGTGTTAGAGGAATAATGCAGGAAAGACACAAACCAGCAATGCAACAACTGTGGATTTCCAATCTAGGGTACCTGTGGAACAAGGGGACCAAGTCCAAAAGTCACAAGCAAGTCGGAGATGGGCAGATGCCCAGGAAATGCCAGCTGCGGGTGCAAAGAAGCTTCTACTGGACAGAAGAAGCTGAGGTTTCTGCAGGAACGAAAAGGGCTAGAGACTTCCCCTTTGGTGGACGAATTCCTCTTGCCTTGGAGAGTTGTGCAGAAGTGTTTTCCCGCCGGAAGGATGCCAACAAGCCTTGCTAGTCGCAAATCGTGCGTTTGGCGTTTTTGGACACTGCTGGGGCCCAGGAGGGACCAGGAGGTAGCAAATTAGACCTGAAGAGAGAGGGGACGTCGAGCAAGACAAAGAGCCCTCACTGAAGCAGGTAGCACCCGGAGAAGTGCCAGAAACAGGCACTACGAGGATGCGTGAAACGGTGCTCGCCGAAGTTGCACAAAGGAGTTCCACGTCGCCGGAGACCAACTTAGAAAGTCGTGCAATGCAGGTTAGAGTGCCGTGGACCCAGGCTTGGCTGTGCACAAAGGATTTCTGCCGGAAGTGCACAGGGGCCGGAGTAGCTGCAAAGTCGCGGTTCCCAGCAATGCAGCCCAGCGAGGTGAGGCAAGGACTTACCTCCACCAAACTTGGGCTGAAGAGTCACTGGACTGTGGGGGTCACTTGGACAGAGTTGCTGGATTCGAGGGACCTCGCTCGTCGTGCTGAGAGGAGACCCAAGGGACCGGTAATGCAGCTTTTTGGTGCCTGCGGTTGCAGGGGGAAGATTCCGTCGACCCACGGGAGATTTCTTCGGAGCTTCTGGTGCAGAGAGGAGGCAGGCTACCCCCACAGCATGCACAAGCAGGAAAACAGTCGAGAAGGCGGCAGGATCAGCGTTACAGAGTTGCAGTAGTCGTCTTTGCTACTATGTTGCAGGTTTGCAGGCTTCCAGCGCGGTCAGCAGTCGTTCCCTTATCAGAAGGTGAAGAGAGAGATGCAGAGGAACTCGGATGAGCTCTTGCATTCGTTATCTGAAGTTTCCCCAGAGACAGAGACCCTAAATAGCCAGAAAAGAGGGTTTGGCTACCTAGGAGAGAGGATAGGCTACTAACACCTGAAGGAGCCTATCAGCAGGAGTCTCTGACGTCACCTGGTGGCACTGGCCACTCAGAGCAGTCCAGTGTGCCAGCAGCACCTCTGTTTCCAAGATGGCAGAGGTCTGGAGCACACTGGAGGAGCTCTGGACACCTCCCAGGGGAGGTGCAGGTCAGGGGAGTGGTCACTCCCCTTTCCTTTGTCCAGTTTCGCACCAGAGCAGGGGCTAAGGGGTCCCTGAACCGGTGTAGACTGGCTTATGCAGAATTGGGCACATCTGTGCCCAACAAAGCATTTCCAGAGGCTGGGGGAGGCTACTCCTCCCCTGCCTTCACACCATTTTCCAAAGGGAGAGGGTGTCACACCCTCTCTCAGAGGAAGTTCTTTGTTCTGCCATCCTGGGCCAGGCCTGGCTGGACCCCAGGAGGGCAGCTGCCTGTCTGAGGGGTTGGCAGCAGCAGCAGCTGCAGTGAAACCCCAGGAAGGGCAGTTTGGCAGTACCAGGGTCTGTGCTACAGACCACTGGGATCATGGGATTGTGCCAACTATGCCAGGATGGCATAGAGGGGGCAATTCCATGATCATAGACATGTTACATGGCCATATTCGGAGTTACCCTTGTGAAGCTACATATAGGTAGTGACCTATATGTAGTGCACGCGTGTAATGGTGTCCCCGCACTCACAAATTTCAGGGAATTGGCTCTGAACAATGTGGGGGCACCTTGGCTAGTGCCAGGGTGCCCTCACACTAAGTAACTTTGCACCTAACCTTTACCAGGTAAAGGTTAGACATATAGGTGACTTCTAAGTTACTTAAGTGCAGTGTAAAATGGCTGTGAAATAACGTGGACGTTATTTCACTCAGGCTGCAGTGGCAGGCCTGTGTAAGAATTGTCAGAGCTCCCTATGGGTGGCAAAAGAAATGCTGCAGCCCATAGGGATCTCCTGGAACCCCAATACCCTGGGTACCTCAGTACCATATACTAGGGAATTATAAGGGTGTTCCAGTAAGCCAATGTAAATTGGTAAAAATGGTCACTAGCCTGTTAGTGACAATTTGGAAAGAAATGAGAGAGCATAACCACTGAGGTTCTGGTTAGCAGAGCCTCAGTGAGACAGTTAGTCACTACACAGGTAACACATTCAGGCACACTTATGAGCACTGGGGCCCTGGGTTACCAGGGTCCCAGTGACACATACAACTAAAACAACATATATACAGTGAAAAATGGGGGTAACATGCCAGGCAAGATGGTACTTTCCTACAGCACACAGTCTGTGCTCTCATACACTCTTCTCTCTCTGGTCTCTCTCTGCACACAGTCTGCACTCTCATACACTCTCCTCTCCCAGCTCTCTCACTGCATACAGTCTGTGCTCTCATACACTATCCTCTCTCAGGTCTCTATCTGCACACAATCTATACTCTCATACATCCTCTCTCAGGTCTGTCTCTGCACACAGTCTGTACTCTCATACACTCTCCTCTCTCAGGTCTCTCACTGCACACAATCTGTACTCCCATACACTCTCCTCTCTCAGGTCTCTCACTGCACACGGTCTGTACTCCCATACACTCTCCTCTCTCAGGTCTGCCTCTGCACACAGTCTGTGCTCTCATACACTCTCCTCTCTCAGGTCTGTCTGCACACAGTCTGTACTCTCATACACTCTCCTCTCTCAGGTCTCTCTCTGCACACTGTCTGTACTCTCATACACTCTTCTCTCTCCGGTCTCTCTCTGCACACAGTCTACTCTCATACACGCTCCTCTCTCAGGGCTCTCCCTACACAGTCTACTCTCATACATTCTCTCTCAGGTCTCTCTCTGCACACAGTCTACTCTCATACACTCTCCTCTCTCCGGTCTCTCTCTGCACACAGTCTACTCCCATACACTCTTCTCTCTCTGGTCTCTCTCTGCACACAGACTACTCTCATACACTCTCCTCTGTCAGGTCTGTATCTGCACACAGTCTGTCCTCTCATACACTCTCCTCTCTCAAGTCTCTTTCTACACAGTCTGTACTCTCATAGACTCTCCTCTCTCAGGTCTCTTTCTGCGCACAATCTGTACTCTCCTACACTCTCAGGTCTCTTTCTGCACAGTCTGTACTCTCATAGACTCTCCTCTCTCAGGTCTGTCTCTGCGCACAATCTGTACTCTCATACACTCTCCTCTCCCAGCTCTCTCACTGCATACAGTCTGTGCTCTCATACACTATCCTCTCTCAGGTCTCTATCTGCACACAATCTATACTCTCATGCATCCTCTCTCAGGTCTGTCTCTGCACACAGTCTGTACTCTCATACACTCTCCTCTCTCAGGTCTCTCACTGCACACAATCTGTACTCCCATACACTCTCCTCTCTCAGGTCTCTCTCTGCACACAGTCTGTACTCCCATACACTCTCCTCTCTCAGCTCTGTCTCTGCACACAATCTGTACTCTCATACATTCTCTCTCAGGTCTCTCTCTGCACACAGTCTGTACTCTCATACACTCTCCCCTCTCAGGTCTGTCTCTGCACACAGTCTGTACTCCCATACACTCTCCTCTCTCAGGTCTGTCTCTGCACACAGTCTGTACTCTCATACACTCTCCTCTCTCAGGTCTCTTTCTGCACAGTCTGTACCCTCATAGACTCTCCTCTCTCAGGTCTGTCTCTGCACACAGTCTGTACTCTCATACACTCTCAGGTCTGTCTCTGCACACAGTCTGTACTCTCATACACTCTCCTCTCTCAGGTCTCTCTCTGCACACAGTCTACTCTCATACATTCTCTCTCAGGTCTCTCTCTGCACACAGTCTGTACTCTCATACACTCTTCTCTCTCCGGTCTCTCTCTGCACACAGTCTGTGCTCTCATACACTATCCTCTCTCAGCTCTGTCTCTGCACACAGTCTGTAATCTCATACACTCTCCTCTCTCAGGTCTCTGCACACAATCTGTACTCTCATACACTCTCCTCTCTCGAGTCTCTGCATACAATCTGTACTCTCATGCACTCTCTTCTCTCGGGTCTCTGCACACAATTTGTACTCTCATACACTCTCCTCTCTCAGGTCTCTGCACACAGTCTGTAATCTCATACACTCTCCTCTCTCAGGTCTCTGCACACAATCTGTACTCTCATACACTCTCCTCTCTCGAGTCTCTGCACACAATCTGTACTCTCATGCACTCTCTTCTCTCGGGTCTGTGCACACAGTCTGTACTCTCATACACTGTCCTCTCTCAGGTCTCTCTCTGCACAGTCTGCATTCTCATACACTCACCTCTCTAAGGTCTCTGCACTCTCATACCTTCATCCCTCTCATGTGTATCTGTACACACACAGGCCCTCATTACAGCATTGGCGGTAAAAGCCGCTTACCACCGTGCAGAAGACCGCCAACACAACGCCGCGGCCACGGAAATCCGCCACAGCTATTATGACCCACAGCACAGAATCCGCCAAAATTCAGACACCCACACAAGTCCGCCACACCAAAGGTCAGTGATAAACTGGCGAAAAACAAATCCTACACTGTCACGCCAACAGAAATACGCCCACACTATCACGACACACGAATACACACACATATACAAAACACAGCCACATTGGACAATTCAAAATACACACACCTGATACACATATACACACCACTCCCACACACCCAATACAATATAAAACACACATCCACATCACCCACAAACCCCTATGACAAAAATACCGAAAGAAGGCCAGAGAGAGACACTACAAACTACTACCAAGCATCCACAGGCACACCAGATCATCACCCACATAACTTCCATGCACTTCACACAACACACCAATACATAGCAGCACACTTATCACCACACACACCACCCCACACATCACCCACCCCACCCCATGGCACGGCAAAGACACCCCAGGTTCTCTGAGGAGGAGCTCAGGGTCATGGTGGAGGAAATCATCCGGGGAGAGCCACAGCTATTCGGATCACAGGTGCAGCACACCTCCATAGCTAGGAAGATGGAGCTATGGCGAAGAATAGTGGACAGGGTCAACGCAGTGGGATAGCACCCAAGAAATAGGGATGACATCAGGAAGGGGTGGAACGACCTACGGGGGGAAGGTGCGTTCCGTGGTCTCAAGACACCACATCGCGGTACAGAGGACTGGCGGCGGACCCCCACCTCCTCCCCCACAACTAACAACATGGGAGGAGCAGGTCTTGGCGATTCTGCATCCTGAGGGCCTCGCAGAAGTAGTTGGAGGAATGGACTCTGGTAAGTCAAATCTTACATATTACATCCCCCACCCTACCTGCATGCTATCACATACGCCACCCTCGCCCTCACCCCCATCACTCCAACTCCTCACAAATGTCCCAATTTCACAAACCACCCATCCCAACACCAAGCCCTGCATGCAACACCAAAGCATGGACACCCATCACTAAAGCATGCCCACTGCACATACCCATACACCCCCCTAAACCATCATCACACAAGGTCCCACACAGGAATGCAAGCACTGGGGTACACGGTCACCCACCCATTGCACACCATGGCATACACAGATGTAATAAACATCCTTTTATACCCCTGCAGGACCCCTACCCAATGTCACCGGACAGGAGGGTCCACACATGTCCACACCACCAACAGAAGAAGCCCACAGTGATGACAGCAGCTCTGTCCAACTGGATCTAGATGACCAGCCCAGCCCATTGGGGACCTCAGGACAGTCGGTTCCCATCACACAGTCACAGGCCACTACAGAGCTTCCACCCTCTGGAAACACCAGCACAGCACCCACCCAGCGGGCCCATACCTCTGTCCCCAGGACACGTCAAGCAGCAGTGTGTCCACCACTACAGGAAACCCAGGCTAACCCACCACCCCAACAACAACAGAGACCTGGGGGCAGTGGTAGTGGGCACACGGTCCAGGGGACGGAGGCCCAGGAACACAGGGGAACTGGGAGGGCTGCTGTGCGACAGGGGGAGGACAGGCCAAGGGAACCCACTCTCCACGAGGCCCTTTCCTCCATCATGGGAGCCTACCACCACTCCCAGGAGACGATGGCAACGGTACTGGCCAAGTTTCAGGAGACCCAGCGCCTGCAGGAGGAACAGTATTTGGGATTCAGGGAGGAACTCAGAACCATCAATTCCACCCTGGGCACCATCGTAGGGGTGCTGAAGGAAGTACTCAACACCAGGAGGGACACTGTGGCACAACAAGGGGCCCCTGACACTAGCCTGGACGATGAACTGCCCACCACCTCCACCGGCGCTAGTGGACAGGACGCCCCTCCACAGGACCACCACATCAGCACCCCACCCCAACCCCTGCAGAGGGAGAACCACCCCGCAAATGGTCCCTGAGATCCAGGACAAAGACAGAGAACGATGCCAAGACCCCAGCCAAGAAATGAGACCACCCTGAATGTCATCTTTCTGTCCCACTCTGTCACCCTGTCCATCCTCAAACTGCCCCAGCTCCACTTCCTATGCCCATTTGGGCAATGCACCTGTGAGACTAATAGACTGGACTCTGCCATGGACATTCCTCCACCATCAGCCCTCACCATTTTACAACCCCCTCCAATATTGAGCACTTAAATAAACACCCTTGAAGCACAAAACGATCTGGAGTGATTTTGAAATAGTGTATTAGCAATTACAGTGACAAAATGCTCTTACAATTGTAATGTCAACATACCTATGTCACACAGCTCTAGTCCATGAGGCAACAAAGCAGATGTCACACAGTGGGACCCACATCTGTGAAATCGTAAGGGAAAGTGACAACTCAGTGACCATACACTGGGTGAAAACAACAGACAGTAGAGAGGTAGTAGTGTTTAAGTACATGTAGTAGGCAGGTCTGTACCCTTACCTGTGTCTCACTGGAAATATTGCAGGATCACCGAGTTCCTGTTGTCCATGTCCTCTTCTTCTGGTTCCTCATCTTCACTGTCCACAGGCTCCACAGCTGCAACAACACCACCATCTGGACCATCCTCCTGCAGAAAAGGCACCTGTCGTCGCAAAGATAAGTTGTGAAGCATACAGCAGGCCACGATGATCTGGCACACCGTCTTTGGTGAGTAGAATAGAGATCCACCTGTCATATGGAGGCACCTGAGCCTGGCCTTCAGGAGGCCGAAGGTCCGTTCGATAATCCGCCGAGTTCGCCCATGGGCCTCATTGTAGCATTCCTCTGCCCTTGTCCTGGGATTCCTCACTGGCGTCAGTAGCCGTGACAGGTTGGGGTAACCATAGTCACCTGCAAATGGCGAGGGACAACTGTTAAACACACACTAACCTGTAGGGATATCCCCAGACCCAGACAACCATTCCCACTGACTTGCTTCTAGGTGCTCACCTAATAGACACACACGGTGCCTCTGGAGTTGCCCCATCACATAAGGGATGCTGCTATTCCGCGGGATGTAGGCATCATGCATTGAGCAAGGGAACTTGGCATTCACATGGGAGATGTACGGGTCTGCCAAACACACCATCTGCACATTCATCAAATGGTAACTCTTCCGGTAGCTGTACACCTGTTCACTCCTGCGGGGGGGACCAAGGCCACATGTGTCCCATCAATGGCACCTATGATGTTGGGGATATGTCCCAGGGCATAGAAGTCACCTTTCACTGTTGGCAAATCCTCCACCTGAGGGAAAACGATGTAGCTGCGCATGTGTTTCAGCAGGGCAGACAACACTCTGGACAACACATTGGAAAACATAGGCTGGGACATCCCTGATGCTATGGCCACTGTTGTTTGAAATGACCCACTTGCAAGGAAATGGAGCACTGACAGCACCTGCACTTGAGGGGGGATCCCTGTGGGATGGCGGATAGCTGACATCTGGTCTGGCTCCAACTGGGCACACCGTTCCAGGATTGTGGCAAAATCAAGCCTGTAGGTGATGATTACATGTCTTTCCTCCATTGTCGACAGGTCCACCAGCGGTCTGTACACCGGAGGATGCCGCCATCTCCTCACATGTCCCAGCGGACGGTGCCTATGGAGGACAACAGCGAGCACAGAGTCAACCAACCCAGAGGTACGTAAACACAGCTTACTCAGAAAACTATTCATAACCCGAAATTTGCCTGTATGAGTGTTGAGCCAAGGCCTAGGTATGTGTGACACAGTTAAAAATAAAGTCATGTGGGCCCCTGAAATGGCGGCTGCCTGACCTGTAAAGTGGGACAATGGGATGTGAGGTAACTGCGCTGGCGTTGTACACCGTCGCGGTTGGCGGTCGAAGACCACAGCACAATTCTGCATTGGTTAACATTGGACCCTATGGGTCCCAGTAGCCAATGACGATGTACGCTGGCGGTGACGGTACGCACCGCTGCGGATGTGACCGCCATTTTCTATCAGTTCAATCACTTGATACCTGATCTTCGACAGGAGAGGACCTACACTGCAAGTGCTGCTGTGACCTCAGTCTGGAAGAGACAATGGCTCGTGCGTCTGGGGAAAGGGCCCCTGCCTTCAGCACAGAGAAGTTGGAGAAACTCGTGGATGGGGTCCTCCCCCAGTACACACTACTCTACGGTCCTCTAGACAAACAGGTAAGTACACTGTGAACATGTTGTATGAGCAATGCCTGTGTGGAGGGAGGTGGATGAAAGATAGGGGGGGGAATGAGGCGTGCATGAAACAATGGTGAGTACATGTGCCACATGGCAAGGGTAGGGATGCGGGCCAATGACTGTGACGGTGCAGTTGGTAATAACTTTTCTTTTTCCCCTGTACAATTCCTATAGGTCAGCGCCCACCAGAATAAGCATGTTTGGCGTGACATTGCCAAGGACGTCCGGACCCTGGGGGTCTACCACAGACGGAGCACCCACTGCCGTAAAAGATGGGAGGACATTCGCCGCTGGAGCAAGAAGACGGCAGAGGCCCAGCTGGGGATGGCCTCCCAACGTGGGAGGGGTGCCCGTCGCACCATGACCCCCCTGATGTTCAGGATCCTGGCGGTGGTGTATCCGGAGTTGGATGGGCGCTTGAGGGCATCACAGCAGACACAAGGGGGTGAGTACACTCTCATTCTGCTGATTCAGCGTGCAGTGGAGGTGTCTGGGTGGGGGAGGTGGGCTGTGGGTTTCCCTAGGCCAGGGTGAGTGTGCTAGTTAAGTCCCCTTTTTCAGGCAGACACTGTGGCACCTCACCTCACCTGGGTACAGTGCCAACTACACCTAGTCAGGCTCCTGTGACATCCATGTGTGCAGATATCGGGCATAGCCTTGTAGGACATGTCCCAGGGATTGAACAGTGGACCCCAAGTGCGCAGCGTAGTGCAGGGGTCTTCTGTGTCTGTCGTGTCCGCTAACGGTAGCGGTAATGCATGCACTCAGCATGTCTTTCTTCTGTCTCCCCCCTCCTTTTTGTGGTCTCCCTGTACTTGTGTGCATTAGCATCATCAGGCGGAGGAGCAGTAGCACCGGAGCAGGAGGGAGCTGCATCCCACACGGCCCTGGAGGGTGAGATTACGGATTCTGATTTCACCAGTGGGACGGAGGGGGAGGGGAGCTCCACGGCGGGGACAGAAGCTGACACCAGTGATACGGACTTGTTCTCTGATGGGAGTTCCCTTGCGGTGGCGGGCCCATCTGTGCACCCCGCATCTACAGGTACAGCCACCACCACCCCCTCCAGCACTGCCCTCCCAGCAGCCCCTCAGCCTTTGCCCCGTGCCCGCTCACCCAGGAGGGTGGGCATCACCTTCGCCCAGGCACCTCAGGCCCTGCCCCAGTCACCCCTGCTGCCCTCAGTGAGGAGGCCCTTGACCTCCTCAGGTCCCTCACTGTTGGGCAGCCTATCATTTTGAATGCCATCCAGGGTGTAGAGAGGCAGTTGCAACAAACCAATGCATACCTGGAGGGCATTCATTCTGGTCAGGCAGCCCTTCAGCGAGCTTTTCATCCTCTGGCCTCAGCACTGATGGCAGCCATTGTCCCTGTCTCTAGCTTCCCCCCTCCAACTTCCTCCACCCAGACCCACACCCCTGTACCTCAGTGTAGGAAGTTGGCTCTGTATGCACTATTTCAAAGTAAGGAATAGTATGCACAGAGTCCAAGGGTTCCCCTTAGAGGTAAGATAGTGGCAAAAAGAGATAATACTAATGCTCTATTTTGTGGTAGTGTGGTCGAGCAGTAGGCTCATCAAAGGAGTAGTGTTAAGCATTTGTTGTACATACACACAGGCAATAAATGAGGAACACACACTCAGAGACAAATCCAGCCAATAGGCTTTGTTATAGAAAAATATATTTTCTTAGTTTATTTTAAGAGCCACAGGTTCAAATTCTACATGTAATATCTCATTTGAAAGGTATTGCAGGTAAGTACTTTAGGAACTTTGAATAATTACAGTAGCATATATACTTTTCACATAAAACACAAATAGCTGTTTTAAAAGTGGACACTGCAATTTTCACAGTTCCTGGGGGAGGTAAAGTATTGTTATTTTTAATAGGTAAGTAAGTCACTTACAGGTCTCAGTTTTGGGTCCAAGGTAGCCCACCGTTGGGGGTTCAGAGCAACCCCAAAGTTACCACACCAGCAGCTCAGGGCCGGTCAGGTGCAGAGGTCAAAGAGGTGCCCAAAACACATAGGCTTCAATGGAGAGAAGGGGGTGCCCCAGTTCCAGTCTGCCAGCAGGTAAGTACCCGCGTCTTCGGAGGGCAGACCAGGGGGGTTTTGTAGGGCACCGGGGGGGACACAAGTCCACACAGAAAATACACCCTCAGCAGCGCGGGGGCGGCCGGGTGCAGTGTGCAAACAAGCGTCGGGTTCTCTGTAGGTTTCAATGGGAGACCAAGGGGTCTCTTCAGCGGTGCAGGCAGGCAAGGGGGGGGCTCCTCGGGGTAGCCACCACCTGGGCAAGGGAGAGGGCCTCCTGGGGGTCACTACTGCACAGAAGTTCCGATCCTTGAGGTGCTGGGGGCTGCGGGTGCAGGGTCTTTTCCAGCCGTCGGGAAATTAGAGTTCAGGCAGTCGCGGTCAGGGGGAGCCTCGGGATTCCCTCTGCAGGCGTCGCTGTGGGGGCTCAGGGGGGACAACTTTGGTTACTCACGGTCTTGGAGTCGCCGGAGGGTCCTCCCTGAGGTGTTGGTTCTCCACCAGTCGAGTCGGGGTCGCCGGGTGCAGTGTTGCAAGTCTCACACTTCTTGCGGGGAGTTGCAGGGGTCTTTAAATCTGCTCCTTTGAAACAAAGTTGCAGTTCTTTTGGAGCAGTGCCGCTGTCCTCGGGAGTTTCTTGTCTTTCTTGAAGCAGGGCAGTCCTCTGAGGATTCAGAGGTCGCTGGTCCTTGGGAAAGCATCGCTGGAGCAGGTTTCTTTGGAAGGCAGGAGACAGGCCGGTAGGTCTGGGGCCAAAGCAGTTGGTGTCTTCGTTTCTTCCTCTGCAGGGGTCTTTTAGCTCAGCAGTCCTCTTCTTCTTGTAAGTTGCAGGAATCTAAATCTTTAGATTCAGGGAAGCCCTTAAATACTAAATTTAAGGGCGTGTTTAGGTCTGGGGGGTTAGTAGCCAATGGCTACTAGCCCTGAGGGTGAGTACACCCTCTTTGTGCCTCCTCCCAAGGAGAGGGGGGCACATCCCTAATCCTATTGGGGGAATCCTCCATCTGCAAGATGGAGGATTTCTAAAAGTTAGAGTCACTTCAGCTCAGGACACCTTAGGTGCTGTCCTGACTGGCCAGTGACTCCTCCTTGTTGTTCTCATTATTTTCTCCGGCCTTGCCGCCAAAAGTGGGAGCCGTGGCCGGAGGGGGCGGGCAACTCCACTAGCTGGAGTGTCCTGCGGTGCTGGAACAAAGGGGCGAGCCTTTGAGGCTCACCGCCAGGTGTTACAGCTCCTGCCTGGGGGAGGTGTTAGCATCTCCACCCAGTGCAGGCTTTGTTACTGGCCTCAGAGTGACAAAGGCACTCTCCCCATGGGGCCAGCAACATGTCTCTAGTGTGGCAGGCTGCTGGAACCAGTCAGCCTACACAGATAGTTGGATACAGTTTCAGGGGGCACCTCTAAGGTGCCCTCTGGGGTGTGTTTCACAATAAAATGTACACTGGCATCAGTGTGCATTTATTGTGCTGAGAAGTTTGATACCAAACTTCCCAGTTTTCAGTGTAGCCATTATGGTGCTGTGGAGTTCGTGTTTGACAAACTCCCAGACCATATACTCTTTATGGCTACCCTGCACTTACAATGTCTAAGGTTTGGCTTAGACACTGTAGGGGCACAGTGCTCATGCACTGGTGCCCTCACCTATGGTATAGTGCACCCTGCCTTAGGGCTGTAAGGCCTGCTAGAGGGGTGACTTATCTATACTTGCATAGGCAGTGAGAGGCTGGCATGGCACCCTGAGGGGAGTGTCATGTCGACTTACTCATTTTGTTCTCACCAGCACACACAAGCTGGCAAGCAGTGTGTCTGTGCTGAGTGAGGGGTCTCCAGGGTGGCATAAGACATGCTGCAGCCCTTAGAGACCTTCCCTGGCATCAGGGCCCTTGGTACCAGAGGTACCAGTTACAAGGGACTTACCTGGATGCCAGGGTGTGCCAATTGTGGATACAAAAGTACAGGTTAGGGAAAGAACACTGGTGCTGGGGCCTGGTCAGCAGGCCTCATCACACTTTCAATTCAAAACATAGCATCAGCAAAGGAAAAAAGTCAGGGGGTAACCATGCCAAGGAGGCATTTCCTTACACAACCCCCCCCCCCAAACGAAAGAGGATGAGACTGACCTTTCCCAAGAGAGTCTTCATTTTCTAAGTGGAAGAACCTGGAAAGGCCATCTGCATTGGCATGGGCAGTCCCAGGTCTGTGTTCCACTATAAAGTCCATTCCCTGTAGGGAGATGGACCACCTCAACAGTTTTGGATTTTCACCTTTCATTTGCATCAGCCATCTGAGAGGTCTGTGGTCAGTTTGAACTACAAAGTGAGTACCAAAGAGGTATGGTCTCAGCTTTTTCAGGGACCAAACCAGAGCAAAGGCCTCCCTCTCAATGGCACTCCAACGCTGCTCCCTGGGGAGTAACCTCCTGCTAATGAAAGCAACAGGCTGGTCAAGGCCATCATCATTTGTTTGGGACAAAACTGCCCCTATCCCATGTTCAGAGGCATCTGTCTGCACAATGAACTGCTTGGAGTAATCTGGAGCTTTTAGAACTGGTGCTGTGCGCATTGCTTGTTTCAGGGCGTCAAAGGCCTGTTGGCATTCTACCGTCCAGTTTACTTTCTTGGGCATTTTCTTGGAGGTGAGTTCTGTGAGGGCTGTCACAATGGATCCATATCCCTTCACAAACCTCCTATAGTACCCAGTCAAGCCAAGGAATGCCCTGACTTGAGTCTGGGTTTTTGGAGCTACCCAGTCCAGAATAGTCTGGATCTTAGGCTGGAGTGGCTGAACTTGGCCTCCACCTACAAGGTGTCCCAAGTAAACCACAGTTCTCTGCCCTATCTGGCATTTGGATGCCTTGATAGAGAGGCCTGCTGATTGCAGAGCCTTCAAAACCTTCTTCAGGTGGATCAGGTGATCCTGCCAGGTGGAGCTAAAGACAGCAATATCATCAAGATAAGCTGCACTAAAGGATTCCAACCCAGCAAGGACTTGATTCACCAACCTTTGGAAGGTGGCAGGGACATTCTTTAAACCAAAGGGCATAACAGTGAACTGATAATGCCCATCAGGTGTGGAGAATGCTGTTTTCTCTTTTGCTCCAGGTGCCATTTTGATTTGCCAATACCCTGCTGTTAAGTCAAAGGTACTTAAGAACTTGGCAGCACCTAATTTATCAATCAGCTCATCAGCTCTAGGAATGGGATGGGCATCTGTCTTGGTGACAGAATTAAGACCTCTGTAGTCCACACAAAACCTCATCTCTCTCTTTCCATCTTTGTTGTGAGGTTTGGGGACTAAGACCACTGGGCTAGCCCAGGGGCTGTCAGAGCGCTCAATTACTCCCAATTCCAGCATCTTGTGGACTTCCACCTTGATGCTTTCCTTAACTTGATCAGACTGTCTGAAGATTTTGTTTTTGAAAGGCATGCTGTCTCCTGTGTCCACATCATGGGTACACAGGTGTGTCTGACCAGGGGTCAAGGAAAAGAGCTCAGCAAACTGTTGCAGGACCTTCCTACAATCAGATTGCTGTTGGCCAGAGAGGGTGTCTGAATAGATCACTCCATCCACTGAGCCATCTTTAGGGTCTGATGAGAGGAGATCAGGGAGAGGCTCACTCTCAGCTTCCTGGTCCTCATCTGTTACCATCAACAGATTCACATCAGCCCTATCATGGAAGAGTTTTAGGCGGTTTACATGGATCACCCTCTTGGGGCTCCTGCTTGTGCCTAGGTCCACCAGGTAGGTGACCTGACTCTTCTTTTCCAGGATTGGGTAAGGGCCACTCCATCTGTCCTGAAGTGCCCTGGGAGCCACAGGCTCCAAAACCCAGACTTTCTGCCCTGGTTGAAATTCAACCATTGCAGCCTTTTGGTCATACCAAAACTTCTGGAGCTGTTGGCTGGCCTCAAGGTTTTTACTTGCCTTTTCCATGTACTCTGCCATCCTTGAGCGAAGGCCAAGTACATAGCCCACTATGTCTTGTTTAGGCTCATGAAGAGGTCTCTCCCAGCCTTCTTTAACAAGAGCAAGTGGTCCCCTTACAGGGTGGCCAAACAGAAGTTCAAAGGGTGAGAACCCTACTCCCTTCTGAGGCACCTCTCTGTAAGCGAAAAGCAGACATGGCAGGAGGACATCCCATCTCCTTTTGAGTTTTTCTGGGAGCCCCATGATCATGCCCTTTAATGTCTTGTTGAATCTCTCAACAAGGTCATTAGTTTGTGGATGATATGGTGTAGTGAACTTAGAAGTCACTCCACACTCATTCCACATGTGTTTCAGGTATGCTGACATGAAGTTGGTACCTCTGTCAGACACCACCTCCTTAGGGAAGCCCACCCTGGTAAAGATGCCAATGAGGGCCTTGGCTACTGCAGGGGCAGTAGTCGACCTAAGGGGAATAGCTTCAGGATACCTAGTAGCATGATCAACTACTACTAGGATGTACATATTTCCTGAGGCTGTGGGAGGTTCAAGTGGACCCACTATGTCCACACCCACTCTTTCAAAGGGGACCCCCACCACTGGAAGTGGAATGAGGGGGGCCTTTGGATGTCCACCTGTCTTACCACTGGCTTGACAGGTGATACAGGAGGTGCAAAACTCCTTAACCTTCTGTGACATGTTGGGCCAGTAGAAGTGGTTGACTAACCTCTCCCACGTCTTGGTTTGTCCCAAATGCCCAGCAAGGGGAATATCATGGGCTAAGGTTAGAATAAACTCTCTGAACGCCTGAGGTACTACCACTCTCCTAGTGGCACCAGGTTTGGGATCTCTTGCCTCAGTGAACAGGAGTCCATCTTCCAAATAGACCCTATGTGTTCCATTTTTCTTGCCTTTGGACTCTTCAGCAGCTTGCTGCCTAAGGCCTTCAAGAGAGGGACATGTTTCTTGCCCCTTACACAACTCTTCCCTTGAGGGTCCCCCTGGGCCCAAGAGCTCAACCTGATAAGGTTCCAGCTCCAAAGGCTCAGTTCCCTCAGAGGGCAAAACGTCTTCCTGAGAAGAGAGGTTTTCTTTTTCTTGTTGTGTTGCAGCTGGTTTCCCAGCTGACTTTCCTTTTCTCTTTGTAGGCTGGGCCTTTCTTCCAGACTCCAGCTCTACTTTTTCACCCTGTGCCTTGCACTGTGCCCTTGTCTTGACACACACCAGTTCAGGGATACCCAGCATGGCTGCATGGGTTTTCAGTTCTACCTCAGCCCATGCTGAGGACTCCAGGTCATTTCCAAGCAAACAGTCTACTGGGATATTTGAGGAGACCACCACCTGTTTCAGGCCATTGACCCCTCCCCACTCTAAAGTTACCATTGCCATAGGATGTACTTTAGTTTGATTGTCAGCATTGGTGACAGGATAGGTTTGTCCAGTCAGGTATTGGCCGGGGAAACCAGTTTCTCTGTCACCATAGTGACACTGGCACCTGTATCCCTCAGGCCTTCTACACTTGTCCCATTAATTAAGAGCTGCTGCCTATATTTTTGCATGTTAGGAGGCCAGGCAGCCAGTGTGGCTAAATCCACCCCACCCTCAGAGACTAATGTAGCTTCAGTGTGACACCTGATTTGCTCTGGGCACACTGTTGATCCCACTTGGAGACTAGCCATTCCAGTGTTAGCTGGAGTGGAGTTAGAAGTGGTTGTTTTCCTGGGACAGGCCTTGTCTCCAGTTTGGTGTCCAGGCTGATTACAGCTACGACACCAGGCCTTTTTGGGATCAAAGTTTCTACCCTTGTACCCAAAATTGTTTTGTGAAGAGGCTCTGGGCCCACCCTCCTGTGCAGGTTTTTGGGGGCCTGTAGAAGACTCTTTACTATTTTTGTTTTTGGCTGTCTCACCACCCTTCCCCTGGGGAGGTTTTTTGACCCCTTTCTTTTGGTCACCCCCTGTGGAAGTCTTGGACACCCTAGTCTTGACCCAATGGTCCGCCTTCTTTCCCAATTCTTGGGAAGAAATTGGTCCTAGGTCTACCAGATGCTGATGCAGTTTATCATTGAAACAATTACTTAATAGGTGTTCTTTCACAAATAAATTGTACAGCCCATCATAATTACTTACACCACTGCCTTGAATCCAACCATCTAGTGTTTTTACTGAGTAGTCTACAAAGTCAACCCAGGTCTGGCTCGAGGATTTTTGAGCCCCCCTGAATCTAATCCTATACTCCTCAGTGGAGAATCCAAAGCCCTCAATCAGGGTACCCTTCATGAGGTCATAAGATTCTGCATCTTTTCCAGAGAGTGTGAGGAGTCTATCCCTACACTTTCCTGTGAACATTTCCCAAAGGAGAGCACCCCAGTGAGATTTGTTCACTTTTCTGGTTACACAAGCCCTCTCAAAAGCTGTGAACCATTTGGTGATGTCATCACCATCTTCATATTTAGTTACAATCCCTTTAGGGATTTTCAACATGTCAGGAGAATCTCTGACCCTAGTTATGTTGCTGCCACCATTGATGGGTCCTAGGCCCATCTCTTGTCTTTCCCTTTCTATGGCTAGGATCTGTCTTTCCAAAGCCAATCTTTTGGCCATCCTGGCTAGCTGGATGTCCTGTTCACTGGAGTTATCCTCAGTGATTTCAGAGAGGTTGGTCCCTCCTGTGAGGGAACCAGCATCTCTGACTATTATGTTTGGAGACAGAGCTTGAGAGGCCCTGTTCTCCCTAGTTAGGACTGGTAGGGGGGAATTTTCCTCCAAGTCACTATCTTCATCCTCTGTGTTGCCATCCTCAGAGGGGTTGGCCTTTTCAAACTCTGCCAACAGCTCCTGGAGCTGTAGTTTGGAAGGTCTGGGGCCCATTGTTATTTTCTTTATTTTACAGAGTGACCTTAGCTCCCTCATCTTAAGATGGAGGTAAGGTGTGGTGTCGAGTTCCACCACATTCACATCTGTACTAGACATTATGCTTCTAAAAGTTGGAATACTTTTTAAGAATCTAAAACTAGTTCTAGAATCTAATTCAAACTTTTTCAAAACTTTTAAACTCTAAAAGGAAATGCTAAACAGGGACTAACACAAGGCCCTAGCAGGACTTTTAAGAATTTAGAAAAATAGTTCAAATTGCAAAAATCAATTTCTAATGACAATTTTTGGAATTTGTCGTGTGATCAGGTATTGGCTGAGTTAGTCCAGCAAATGCAAAGTCTTGTACCCCACCGCTGATCCACCAATGTAGGAAGTTGGCTCTGTATGCACTATTTCAAAGTAAGGAATAGTATGCACAGAGTCCAAGGGTTCCCCTTAGAGGTAAGATAGTGGCAAAAAGAGATAATACTAATGCTCTATTTTGTGGTAGTGTGGTCGAGCAGTAGGCTTATCAAAGGAGTAGTGTTAAGCATTTGTTGTACATACACACAGGCAATAAATGAGGAACACACACTCAGAGACAAATCCAGCCAATAGGTTTTGTTATAGAAAAATATATTTTCTTAGTTTATTTTAAGATCCACAGGTTCAAATTCTACATGTAATATCTCATTTGAAAGGTATTGCAGGTAAGTACTTTAGGAACTTTGAATAATTACAGTAGCATATATACTTTTCACATAAAACACAAATAGCTGTTTTAAAAGTGGACACTGCAATTTTCACAGTTCCTGGGGGAGGTAGGGTATTGTTATTTTTAATAGGTAAGTAAGTCACTTACAGGTCTCAGTTTTGGGTCCAAGGTAGCCCACCGTTGGGGGTTCAGAGCAACCCCAAAGTTACCACACCAGCAGCTCAGGGCCGGTCAGGTGCAGAGGTCAAAGAGGTGCCCAAAACACATAGGCTTCAATGGAGAGAAGGGGGCGCCCCAGTTTCAGTCTGCCAGCAGGTAAGTACCCGCGTCTTCGGAGGGCAGACCAGGGGGGTTTTGTAGGGCACCGGGGGGGACACAAGTCCACACAGAAAGTACACCCTCAGCAGCGCGGGGGCGGCCGGGTGCAGTGTGCAAACAAGCGTCGGGTTCTCTGTAGGTTTCAATAGGAGACCAAGGGGTCTCTTCAGCGGTGCAGGCAGGCAAGGGGGGGGCTCCTCGGGGTAGCCACCACCTGGGCAAGGGAGAGGGCCTCCTGGGGGTCACTCCTGCACAGAAGTTCCGATCCTTCAGGTGCTGGGGGCTGCGGGTGCAGGGTCTTTTCCAGCCGTCGGGAAATTAGAGTTCAGGCAGTCGCGGTCAGGGGGAGCCTCGGGATTCCCTCTGCAGGCATCGCTGTGGGGGCTCAGGGGGGGACAACTTTGGTTACTCACGGTCTTGGAGTCGCCAGAGGGTCCTCCCTGAGGTGTTGGTTCTCCACCAGTCGAGTCGGGGTCGCTGGGTGCAGTGTTGCAAGTCTCACACTTCTTGCGGGGAGTTGCAGGGGTCTTTAAATCTGCTCCTTTGAAACAAAGTTGCAGTTCTTTTGGAGCAGTGCAGCTGTCCTCTGGAGTTTCTTGTCTTTCTTGAAGCAGGGCAGTCCTCTGAGGATTCAGAGGTCGCTGGTCCTTGGGAAAGCGTCGCTGGAGCAGGTTTCTTTGGAAGGCAGGAGACAGGCCGGTAGGTCTGGGGCCAAAGCAGTTGGTGTCTTCTTTTCTTCCTCTGCAGGGGTCTTTCAGCTCAGCAGTCCTCTTCTTCTTGTAAGTTGCAGGAATCTAAATCTTTAGGTTCAGGGAAGCCCTTAAATACTAAATTTAAGGGCGTGTTTAGGTCTGGGGGGTTAGTAGCCAATGGCTACTAGCCCTGAGGGTGAGTACACCCTCTTTGTGCCTCCTCCCAAGGGGAGGGGGGCACATCCCTAATCCTATTGGGGGAATCCTCCATCTGCAAGATGGAGGATTTCTAAAAGTTAGAGTCACTTCAGCTCAGGACACCTTAGGGGCTGTCCTGACTGGCCAGTGACTCCTCCTTGTTGTTCTCATTATTTTCTCCGGCCTTGCCGCCAAAAGTGGGGGCCGTGGCCGGAGGGGGCGGGCAACTCCACTAGCTGGAGTGTTCTGCGGTGCTGGAACAAAGGGGTGAGCCTTTGAGGCTCACCGCCAGGTGTTACAGCTCCTGCCTGGGGGAGGTGTTAGCATCTCCACCCAGTGCAGGCTTTGTTACTGGCCTCAGAGTGACAAAGGCACTCTCCCCATGGGGCCAGCAACATGTCTCTAGTGTGGCAGGCTGCTGGAACCAGTCAGCCTACACAGATAGTTGGATACAGTTTCAGGGGGCACCTCTAAGGTGCCCTCTGGGGTGTGTTTCACAATAAAATGTACACTGGCATCAGTGTGCATTTATTGTGCTGAGAAGTTTGATACAAAACTTCCCAGTTTTCAGTGTAGCCATTATGGTGCTGTGGAGTTTGTGTTTGACAAACTCCCAGACCATATACTCTTTATGGCTACCCTGCACTTACAATGTCTAAGGTTTGGCTTAGACACTGTAGGGGCACAGTGCTCATGCACTGGTGCCCTCACCTATGGTATAGTGCACCCTGCCTTAGGGCTGTAAGGCCTGCTAGAGGGGTGACTTATCTATACTTGCATAGGCAGTGAGAGGCTGGCATGGCACCCTGAGGGGAGTGCCATGTCGACTTACTCATTTTGTTCTCACCAGCACACACAAGCTGGCAAGCAGTGTGTCTGTGCTGAGTGAGGGGTCTCCAGGGTGGCATAAGACATGCTGCAGCCCTTAGAGACCTTCCCTGGCATCAGGGCCCTTGGTACCAGAGGTACCAGTTACAAGGGACTTACCTGGATGCCAGGGTGTGCCAATTGTGGATACAAAAGTACAGGTTAGGGAAAGAACACTGGTGCTGGGGCCTGGTTAGCAGGCCTCAGCACACTTTCAATTCAAAACATAGCATCAGCAAAGGCAAAAAGTCAGGGGGTAACCATGCCAAGGAGGCATTTCCTTACACTCAGCCTATCCCAAGCACACCATCAGACCAGCATGCACACACCTCAACACGCAAAGGAAGCTCTGGCAAACATAAGCACCACACATCCCACAGGCACTCACGCAAGCATCACACACATGCAGACATACCAACATCCACTGCCTCCACTGTGTCCCCCTCCTCCTCGTCTCCCTCATCCCTCCCAGTCTCGTCTCCACTCACACCTGCATGCACTACATCTTCAGCCACTACATCCATCACCAGCACACCCACCACCACACCCGCTCACGTGCAGTCACCACCCCACTACCATTCACACATCCCCTTTGTCCTCTCCCAGTGTCTGTGAGCACACCTCCCAAGGTACACAAATGCAGCCACACACCCACCCAACAGCCATCCACCTCACAACAGCCTCCAGCCCATGCACCTTCACCCAAACTCAGCAAACGTACACCTCCTACGACCACTACCTCTTCCTCCACTCCTTGGACAGCCCCCCACCTGTCAAGCATCAAAAGTTGGGCAGTGCCCGGCGGGAGAGGGGGAAGACACCAGCCGCTCCCAGGGGTACAGGTGGGAGTGTGGAGTCAGCTGCAACACCTTCCAAGGTGGGGAAGGGGCACAAGAAAACCGGCAAGTCTGGGAAGATCAGCACGGCGGAGAAGACCGCCATCAGCCCCGCTGCCAAGGAGCCGACCGCCAGCAGCCCCACTGCCCCAGACAGGACCACCAGCAGCAGCCCCGTTGCCAAGGAGCCGACCGCCAGCAGCCCCACTGCCCCAGAAAGGACCGCCAGCAGCAGCCCACTGCCAAAGAGACGGCCAGCATCAGCCCCGCTGCCCAAGACAGGACCGCCAGCAGCAGCCCCGCTGCCCAAGGCAGGACCACCAGCAGCAGCCCCGCTGCCAAGGAGCTGGCCAGCAGCATCCCCGCTGCCCAAGACAGGACCGCCAGCAGCAGCCCCACTGCCCAAGAGAGGACCGCAAGCAGCTGAACCGCTGTCAAAGACACCGCCGCCACAAGCACCGCTGCCAAGGACACCACCGCCACAAGCACCGCTGCCAAAGACACCGCCGCCACAAGCACCGCTGCCAAAGACACCGCCGCCCCAAGCACCGCTGCCAAGGACACAGCTGCCACAAGCCCCACTGCCAAAGACACTGCCACCACAAGCACCGCTGCCAAGTACACCACCGCCACAAGCACCGCAGGCCCATGAGCGACCAAAGCTCTGACGCTACTGAGGCCGCCACAAGCAGGATGAAGCACTCTGGGCACCATGCCCCCTCCAGAACCATTGGAGAGATACATCCACTACCTCAGTCCTTGGCTGGATGAATCACTCTGGGCACAAGGCCCCCTCCAGAACCAGTGGAGAGATACATCCACTACCTCAGTCCTTGGCAGGATGAAGCACTCTGGGCACCATGCCCCCTCCAGAACCAGTGGAGCGATACATCCACTACCTCAGTCCTTGGCAGGATGAAGCACTCTGGGCACAAGGCCCCCTCCAGAACCAGTGGCGACTGTTATCCAGTTGAGAGACTGTGGCTTTGCACTCCGCAGGATAATGCAGTGGGCAAACCACCCACTGTAGAGACTTGAGAGACTGTGGCTTTGCACTCCCCAGGATTGAACAGTGGACAAACCACCCACTGTAGAGACTTGAGAGACTGTGGCTTTGCACTCCCTAGGATTGAACAGTGGGCATGGGGCCCCCTCGTGGATTTGGCGTCGTGCACTCAACCGGCTGAGGTGCCCACCCTTTCCCTTCCCCCTGAGGTGCCTGTTTTATTTCTATCTGATGCCCCTGCAGTGTTCTCTTTGTCTTGTTCGGGTATCTTGTGTGTGCCTCGCTCATGCATTTTGAGCCCAGTGGTCCACGGACTTTAATGGCGGAATACCTTGGACTAATATTATTGATGTATATATTTGTAAATAGTGTATGTATATTTTTTTTTAACACCGAATTGTAATATATTACAATCGTTCACCTCATTTCCTTTTGTCTTTGCATTCTTCCGGGGGGGTTGGGGGGTGTAACTGTTATGTATCATGCTGTATTAGTGTGTGTGTTGTCATGGGTGAGGGTGGGGATGTTGCGTGTTGCCTGTGTGTGTCACAGTTTTTTCCCTCCCCGTCCCTGTGCCGTGGTCTTTGCCGCCGGCGTTCGTGCTCCTGGTAGAGGAGCAAGAAGATAATGGCTGGAAAAATGTGGAGCTCTGGTTTCATAGCATCCTGGTTCCTCGTGGGGTGAGCAGAGGTGAGCGTTTTCCCTTCGAAGTCCAGTTTCCGCCGTGTTTTTGTTCGCGGTGAATCCGCCTCGGAAGAGGTGGCGGATTGGTAGGTTGTAATTCTATGGCGGTACATTGTGTTCCGCCTATCTGTTGGCGGTGACCGCCGCTGTGTTTCTTTGAACCGCTGGGTTTGTAATGACCACCATAGTCTGTACTCTCAGAATTCAGTCTCTCAGGTCTCTGCACACAGTCTGTACTCTCATGCCCTCTCTTCTCTCGGGTCTCTGCACACAGTCTGTACTCTAATACACTCTCCTCTCTCAGGTCTCAGTACACAGTCTGCACTCTCTTACACACTCCTCTCTCGGGCCCCTCTGCATACAGTCTGTACTCACATACACTCTCCTCTCTCATGTCTCTGCACTCACATCCCTTCATCCCTCTCAGGTGTATCTGTACACACACAGGCCCTCATTCTGACCTTGGCGGGCGGCGGAGGCCGCCCGCCAAAGTCCCGCCGTCAGGTTACCGTTCCGCGGTCGAAAGACCGCGGCGGTAATTCTGACTTTCCCGCTGGGCTGGCGGGCGGTCGCCTTCAGACCGCCAGCCAGCCCAGCGGGAAAGAGGCTTCCACGATGAAGCCGGCTCGGAATCGAGCCGGCGGAGTGGAAGCTGTGCGACGGGTGCAGTTGCACCCGTCGCGTATTTCACTGTCTGCGCAGCAGACAGTGAAATACATGTAGGGGCCCTCTTACGGGGGCCCCTGCAATGCCCATGCCAGTGGCATGGGCACTGCAGGGGCCCCCAGGGGCCCCGCGACCCCCCCTACCGCCATCCGGATCTCGGCGGTCCGACCGCCGGGATCTGGATGGCGGTAGGGGGGGTCGGAATCCCCGCGGCGGTGCAGCAAGCTGCGCCGCCGCGGAGGATTCAATGGGGCCGCGGTACACTGGCGGGACCCCGCCAGTGGTGCCGGTCCGACCGCGGCTTCACCGCCGCGGTCGGAATCCCCATTGGAGCACCGCCGGCCTGTCGGCGGTGCTCCCGCGGTCCTCCGCCCTGGCGGTCAAAGACCGCCAGGGTCAGAATGACCACCACAGTCTTTACTCTCATACAATCTCCTCTCTCCGCTCTCTCCGTGCACAGTCTGTACTTTCATCCACTGTCCTCTTTTAAGACTCTGCACACAGTCTGCACTCTCATACACTCTTCTCTCTCAGGTCTCTCTCTGCACACTGTCTGTACTCTCATACACGCTCCCCTCTCAGGGCTCTCCCAGCACAGTCTGTACTCTCATACACTCTCCTCTCTCAGGTCTATCTCTGCACACAGTCTGTACTCTCATACACTCACCTCTCTCAGGTCTGTCTCTGCACACAGTCTACTCTCATACAATCTCCTTTCTCAGGTCTGTCCTTGTACATCTGCACTCTCTTACACTCACCTCTCCCAGATCTCTCTCTGCACAGTCTGTACTCTCATACACTCTCGTTTCTCAGCTCTGTCTCTGCACACAGTCTGTACTCTCATATGTGAGAAAGTAGCCTCTTTCTAGCCTTGTTACCCCCACTTTTGGCTTGTTTGTGAGTGTATGTCAGGGTGTTTTCACTGTCTCACTGAGATCCTGCTAGCCAGGGCCCAGTGCTCATAGTGAAAACCCTATGTTTTCAGTATGTTTGTTATGTGTCACTGGGACCCTGCTAGCCAGGACCCCAGTGCTCATAAGTTTGTGGCCTATATGTATGTGTTCCCTGTGTGATGCCTAACTATCTCACTGAGGCTCTGCTAACCAGAAGCTCAGTGGTTATGCTCTCTCATTTCTTTCCAAATTGTCACTAACAGGCTAGTGACCAATTTCACCAATTTACATTGGCATACTGGAACACCCTTATAATTCCCTAGTATATGGTACTGAGGTACCCAGGGTATTGGGGTTCCAGGAGATCCCTATGGGCTGCAGCATTTCTTGTGCAACCCATAGGGAGATTTGACAATTCTTACACAGGACTGCCAGTGCAGCCTGAGTGAAATAACGTCCACGTTATTTCACAGCCATTTACCACTGCACTTAAGTAACTTATAAGTCACCTATATGTCTAACCTTTACCTAGTAAAGGTTGGGTGCTAAGTTACTTAGTGTGTGGGCACCCTGGCACTAGCCAAGGTGCCCCCACATTGTTCAGGGCAAATTCCCCGGACTTTGTGAGTGCGGGGACACCATTACACACGTGCACTATACATATGTCACAACATATGTATAGCGTCACAATGGTAACTCCGAACATGGCCATGTAACATGTCTAGGATCATGGAATTGTCACCCCAATGCCATTCTGGCATTGGGGAGACAATTCCATGATCGCCCGGGTCTCTAGCACAGACCCGGGTATTGCCAAACTACCTTTCCCGGGGTTTCACTGCAGCTGCTGCTGCTGCCAACCCCTCAGACAGGTTTCTGCCCTCCTGGGGTCCAGCCAGGCTTGGTCCAGGATGGCAGAACAAAGGACTTCCTCAGAGAGAGGGTGTTACACCCTCTCCCTTTGGAAAAAGGTGTTAGGGCTTGGGAGGAGTAGCCTCCCCCAGCCTCTGGAAATGCTTTCATGGGCACAGATGGTGCCCATTTCTGCATAAGCCAGTCTACACCGGTTCAGGGATCCCCCAGCCCTGCTCTGGCGCGAAACTGGACAAAGGGAAGGGGAGTGACCACTCCCCTGACCTGCACCTCCCGTGGGAGGTGCCCAGAGCTCCTCCAGTGTGCTCCAGACCTCTGCCATCTTGGAAACAGAGGTGCTGCTGGCACACTGGACTGCTCTGAGTGGCCAGTGCCAGCAGGTGACGTCAGAGACTCCTTCCGATAGGCTCCTTCAGGTGTTACTAGCCTATCCTCTCTCCTAAGTAGCCAAACCTCCTTTTCTGGCTATTTAGGGTCTCTGTTTCTGGGAATTCCTTAGATAACGAATGCAAGAGCTCATCAGAGTTCCTCTGCATCTCTCTCTTCACCTTCTGCCAAGGAAGCCTGCAAAACTGCATCAAAGTAGCAAAGACGACTACTGCGACCTTGTAACACTGAACCTGCCGCCTTCTCGACTGTTTTCCTGGTGGTGCATGCTGTGGGGGTAGTCTGCCTCCTCTCTGCACTAGAAGCTCTGAAGAAATCTCCTGTGGGTCGCCGGAATCTTCCCCCTGCAACCGCAGGCACCAAAGAACTGCATCACCGGTCCTCTGGGTCTCCTCTCAGCATGACGAGCGAGGTCCCTTGAACTCAGCAACTCTGTCCAAGTGACTCCCACAGTCCAGTGACTCTTCAGTCCAAGTTTGGTGGAGGTAAGTCCTTGCCTCCCCACGCTAGACTGCATTGCTGAGAACCGCGTGTTTTGCAGCTACTCCGGCTCCTGTGCACCCACCGAGGATTTCCTTTGTGCACAGCCAAGCCTGGGTCCCCGGCACTCTAACCTGCATTGCACGACCTCCTGAGTTGTCCTCCGGCGTCGTGGGACTCTCTTATGCAACTTCGGGTGAGCACCGATTCACTCCACATCGTAGTGCCTGTTCTGGCACTTCTCCGGTACTGCTTGCTTCTGAGTGGGCTCCTTGTCTTGCTGGATGCCCCCTCTGTCTCCTCACGCAATTGGCGACATCCTGGTCCCTCCTGGGCCACAGCAGCATCCAAAAACCCTAACCGCGACCCTTGCAGTTAGCAAGGCTTGTTTGCGGTCTTTCTGCACGAAAACACTTCTGCACGACTCTTCACGACGTGGGACATCCATCCTCCAAAGTGGAAGTTTCTAGCCTTTGTCGTTCTTGGAGAATCCATAGCTTCTACCATCCGGTGGCAGCTTCTTTGCACCCACAACTGGCATTTCCTGGGCATCTGCCCACTCCCGACTTGATCGTGACTTTTGGACTTGGTCCCCTTGTTCCACAGGTACTCTCGTCTGGAAATCCATTGTTGTTGCATTGCTGGTGTTGGTCTTTCCTGCAGAATTCCCCTATCACGACTTCCGTGCTCTTTGGGGAAGTTAGGTGCACTTGTTGTTCAGGATGCACTAGGTTTTCAGTCACCAAAGTGATACTGGCACCTGTGTCCCTGTAGGCCAAGGCCTCAACACCATTTATTGAAACTGTCTGCCTGTACTTATCCATTGTAAGGGGACAAGCAGCCAGTGTGGCAAGGCCAATGCCACTAGGTGTGACAGAAACTGTCTTGGGACTGACTACCCCAGTTTCTATTATGGACCCATAAGTGAACCCAACTACACCCTTAACTTGACTGTTGCCAGCAGTCCCACCACTAGTACCACTACTGCTAGGGGCACTAGAGCTTGATGTATTAGTGGTGGTAGGCTCAGGGGGTTTACCTGGACAGGACTTATCCCCTGGCCTATGGCCTCTGTTTTTACACACAAAGCACCAAGGCTTTTTAATGTGTGCAGGTTGAGAAGAAGAGGAAGAATTTGTTTTAGCCCCACCCCCTGAAGAGTGTTTAAGATTTGAAGAAGGATCTTTGGTTTTACCCTTATCCCCATGCTTATCTTGAGATTTCTCACCATCTTTCTTCTTGCCATCCTTGTCACCACCTGTATGAACTTTTCTGTTCACTCTTGTTCTGACCCATTTGTCTGCCTTCTTTCCCAATTCTTGGGGAGAGGTCAGATCTGAGTCCACTAGATACTGGTGCAACAAATCAGACACACAATTATTAAGAATATGCTCTCTCAGGATTAAGTTATACAGGCTTTCATAGTCAGAAACTTTACTGCCATGTAACCACCCCTCCAAGGCCTTCACTGAATGGTCAACAAAGTCTACCCAGTCTTGTGAAGACTCCTTTTTGGTTTCTCTGAACTTTATCCTGTATTGTTCAGTGGTTAAGCCATAACCATCCAGGAGTGCATTCTTAAGAACTGCAAATTTATTGGCATCACTTTCCTTTACAGTAAGGAGCCTATCCCTACCCTTTCCACTAAATGATAGCCATAGGATAGCAGCCCACTGCCTTTGAGGGACATCCTATACAACACAGGCCCTCTCAAGTGCAGCAAACCACTTGTTAATGTCATCCCCCTCCTTGTAAGGGGGAACCATCTTGTGCAGATTCCTAGAATCATTCACTTTTACAGGATGACTATTTGGAATACTGCTGCTTCCACCATGGGGTTCACACCCCAATTTCTGTCTTTCTCTTTCTATCTCTAAGGACTGCCTATCTAAATCCAGCTGTTGCTTCTTGAGCTTCAGTCTGGATTGTTCCACTCTCAATCTATTGAGCTCCCTTTCTAACATTCTGTCATCAGGGTGGGTGGGTGAGGCATGTCTAGAAACAGAAGTATGCTGAGATTGAACAGAAGGAGACCTGGCCCTAACAGATGACAGGCCTACAGAACATTCTAGAACACTAGCCAAGGTGCCCCCACATTGTTCAGGGCAAATTCCCCGGACTTTGTGAGTGCGGGGACACCATTACACACGTGCACTACACATAGGTCACTACCTATGTGTAGCTTCACAATGGTAACTCCGAATGTGGCCATGTAACATGTCTATGATCATGGAATTGCCCCTCTATGCCATCCTGGCATTGTTGGCACAATCCCATGATCCCACGGGTCTCTAGCACAGACCCGGGCACTGCCAAACTACCTTTTTCGGGGTTTCACTGCAGCTACTGCTGCTGCTAACCCCTCAGACAGGTTTCTGCCCTCCTGGGGTCCAGCCAGGCTTGGCCCAGGAAGGCAGAACAAAGGACTTCCTCAGAGAGAGGGTGTTACACTCTCTCCCTTTGGAAAAAGGTGTCAGGGCTGGGGAGGAGTAGCCTCCCCCAGCCTCTGGAAATGCTTTGATGGGCATAGATGCTGCCCATTTCTGCATAAGCCAGTCTACTCCGGTTCAGGGACCCCTCAGCCCTGCTCTGGCACGAAACTTGACAAAGGAAAGGGGAGTGACCACTCCCCTGACCTGCACCTCCCCAGGGAGGTGCCCAGAGCTCCTCCAGTGTGCTCCAGACCTCTGCCATCTGGAAACAGAGGTGCTGCTGGCACACTGGACTGCTCTGAGTGGCCAGTGCCAGCAGGTGACATCAGAGACTCCTTCTGATAGGCTCCTTCAGGTGTTGCTAGCCTATCCCCTCTCCTAAGTAGCCAAACCTCCTTTTCTGGCTATTTAGGTTCTCTGTTTCTGGGAATTCCTTAGCTAATGAATGCAAGAGCTCATCAGAGTTCCTCTGCATCTCTCTCTTCACCTTCTGCCAAGGAATCGACTGCTGACCGCGCTGGAAGCCTGCAAAACTGCAACAAAGTAGCAAAGACGACTACTGCAACCTTGTATCGCTGAACCTGCCGCCTTCTCGACTGTTTTCCTGGTGGTGCATGCTGGGGGGTAGTCTGCCTCCTCTCTGCACTAGAAGCTCCGAAGAAATCTCCCGTGGGTCGACGGAATCTTCCCCCTGCAAACGCAGGCACCAAAGAACTGCATCACCGGTCCTCTGGGTCTCCTCTCAGCACGACGAGCGAGGTCCCTTGAACTCAGCAACTCTGTCCAAGTGACTCCCACAGTCCAGTGACTCTTCAGTCCAAGTTTGGTGGAGGTTAGTCCTTGCCTCCCCACGCTAGACTGCATTGCTGGGAACCGCGTGTTTTGCAGCTACTCCGGCTCCTGTGCACCCACCGAGGATTTCCTTTGTGCACAGCCAAGCCTGGGTCCCTGGCATTCTAACCTGCATTGCACAACCTCCTGAGTTGTCCTCCGGCGTCGTGGGACTCTCTTGTGCAACTTCGGGTGAGCACCAATTCACTCCACTTCGTAGTGCCTGTTCCGGCACTTCTCTGGGTACTGCTTGCTTCTGAGTGGGCTCCTTGTCTTGCTGGATGCCCCCTCTGTCTTCTCACGCAATTGGCGACATCCTGGTCCCTCCTGGGCCACAGCAGCATCCAAAAACCCTAACCGCAACCCTTGCAGCTAGCAAGGCTTGTTTGCGGTCTTTCTGCGGGAAAACACTTATGCACGACTGTCCACGACGTGGGACATCTATCCTCCAAAGGGAAAGTTTCTAGCCCTTGTCGTTCTTGCAGAATCCATAGCTTCAACCATCCGGTGGCAGCTTCTTTGCACCCACAGCTGGCATTTCCTGGGCATCTGCCCACTCCCGACTTGATCGTGACTTTTGGACTTGGTCCCCTTGTTCCACAGGTACTCTCGTCTGGAAATCCATTGTTGTTGCATTGCTGGTGTTGGTCTTTCCTGCAGAATTCCCTATCACGACTTCTGTGCTCTTTGGGGAACTTAGGTGCACTTTGCACCCACTTTTCAGGGTCTTGGGGTGGGCTATTTTTCTAACCCTCACTGTTTTCTTACAGTCCCAGTGACCCTCTACAAGGTCACATAGGTTTGGGGTCCATTCGTGGTTCGCATTCCACTTCTAGAGTATATGGTTTGTGTTGCCCCTATCCCTATGTGCCCCCATTGCATTCTATTGTGACTATACATTGTTTGCACTGTTTTCTATTGCTATTACTGCATATTTTGGTATTGTGTACATATATCTTGTGTATATTTGCTATCCTCATACTGAGGGTACTCACTGAGATACTTTGGCATATTGTCATAAAAATAAAGTACCTTTATTTTTAGTATATCTGTGTATTGTGTTTTCTTGTGATATTGTGCATATGACACTAGTGGTACTGTAGGAGCTTCACTCGTCTCCTAGTTCAGCCTAAGCTGCTCTGCTAATCTACCTTTTCTATCAGCCTAAGCTGCTAGACACCTTCTACACTAATAAGGGATACCTGGGCCTGGTGCAAGGTGTAAGTACCCCTTGGTACTCACTACAAGCCAGTCCAGCCTCCTACACTCATACACTCTCCTTTCTCAGGTCTCCCCTCACACATTCTGTATTCTCAGAACTCATTCTCTCACGTCTCTGCACAGTCAGTACTCTCACACTGTAAGTGTGCACTCTCTGACACTCACCCGTCTCTAGACTGGATACGTAGGTAATCTCGCTCCGTTGTTCGGTTTATGAACTGAATGCAGGTTAGTGCTGTAAACTCGCCCATGGCTGCTTCCAGCTGAGCCCTCTCAGAGGAATCTACAACAGAAGGCAAGGAGACAGTCAGAGAGAGAAAGAGAGAGAGAGAGAGAGAGAGAGAGAGAGAGAGAGAGAGAGAGAGAGAGAGAGAGAGAGAGAGAGAGAGAGAGAGAGAGAGAGAGAGAGAGAGAGAGAGAGAGAGAGAGAAAGAAAGAGGCAGTCACAGAGAGAAGCCCACAGAGACAGTAAGAGAGAGCCACGGAGTCACAGAGAGGGCTACAGAGAGAGTCAGGAAGAGGCAGTCACAGAGAGAAGTCCACAGAGACAGAAATAGAGAGCCACAGAGTCACATTGAGGGCTACAGAGAGAGTCAGGAAGAGGCAGTCACAGAGAGAAGTCCACAGAGACAGAAATAGAGAGCCACAGAGTCACAAAGAGGGCTACAGAGAGTGTCAGGAAGAGGCAGTCACAGAGACAGTCAGAGAGAGCGACAGAGTCACAGAGAGGGCTCCAGAGACAGTAAGAGAGAGCCACAGAGTCACAAAGAGGGCTACAGAGAGAGTCAGGAAGAGGCAGTCACAGAGAGAAGTCCACAGAGACAGTCAGAGAGAGCCACAGAGTCACAGAGAGGGCTACAGAGAGAGCCAGCAAGAGGCAGTCACAGAGACAGTCAGAGACAGCCACAGAGTCACAGAGAGGGCTCCAGAGAGAGTCAGGAAGAGGCAGTCACAGAGAGAAGTCCACAGAGACAGAAATAGAGAGCCACAGAGTCACAGAGAGGGCTACAGAGAGAGCCAGCAAGAGGCAGTCACAGAGAGAAGTCCACAGAGACAGTAAGAGAGAGCCACGGAGTCACAGAGAGGGCTACAGAGAGAGCCAGCAAGAGGCAGTCACAGAGACAGTCAGAGACAGCCACAGAGTCACAGAGAGGGCTCCAGAGAGAGTCAGGAAGAGGCAGTCACAGAGAGAAGTCCACAGAGACAGAAATAGAGAGCCACAGAGTCACATTGAGGGCTACAGAGAGAGTCAGGAAGAGGCAGTCACAGAGAGAAGTCCACAGAGACAGTAAGAGAGAGCCACGGAGTCACAGAGAGGGCTACAGAGAGAGTCAGGGAGAGGCAGTCACAGAAGGAAGTCCACAGAGACAGTCAGAGACAGCCACAGAGTCACAGAGAGGGCTACAGAGAGAGCCAGGAAGAGGCAGTCACAGAGAGAAGTCCACAGAGACAGAAATAGAGAGCCACAGAGTCACATTGAGGGCTACAGAGAGAGTCAGGAAGAGGCATTCACAGAGACAGTCAGAGACAGCCACAGAGTCACATTGAGGGTTGCAGAGAGAGTCAGGAAGAGGCTGACACAGAGAGAAGTCCACAGAGACAGTCAGAGAGAGCCACAGAGTCACAGAGAGGGCTACAGAGAGAGTCAGGAAGAGGCAGCCACAGAGAGAAGTCCACAGAGACAGAAATAGAGAGCCACAGAGTCACATTGAGGGCTACAGAGAGAGTCAGGAAGAGGCAGTCACAGAGAGAAGTCCACAGAGACAGTCAGAGAGAGCCACAGAGTCACAGAGAGGGCTACAGAGAGAGTCAGGAAGAGGCAGTCACAGAGAGAAGTCCACAGAGACAGAAATAGAGAGCCACAGAGTCACATTGAGGGTTGCAGAGAGAGTCAGGGAGAGGCAGTCACAGAGAGAAGTCCACAGAGACAGTCAGAGAGAGCCACAGAGTCACAGAGAGGGCTACAGAGAGAGCCAGGAAGAGGCAGTCACAGAGAGAAGTCCACAGAGACAGAAATAGAGAGCCACAGAGTCACATTGAGGGCTACAGAGAGAGTCAGGAAGAGGCATTCACAGAGACAGGCAGAGACAGCCACAGAGTCACATTGAGGGTTGCAGAGAGAGTCAGGAAGAGGCTGACACAGAGAGAAGTCCACAGAGACAGTCAGAGAGAGCCACAGAGTCACAGAGAGGGCTACAGAGAGGGTCAGGAAGAGGCAGTCTCAGAGAGAAGTCCACAGAGACAGAAATAGAGAGCCACAGAGTCACATTGAGGGTTGCAGAGAGAGTCAGGGAGAGGCAGACACAGAGAGAAGTCCACAGAGACAGTCAGAGAGAGCCACAGAGTCACAGAGAGGGCTACAGAGAGAGTCAGGAAGAGGCAGTCACAGAGAGAAGTCCACAGAGACAGAAATAGAGAGCCACAGAGTCACATTGAGGGTTGCAGAGAGAGTCAGGGAGAGGCAGTCACAGAGAGAAGTCCACAGAGACAGTCAGAGAGAGCCACAGAGTCACAGAGAGGGCTACAGAGAGAGTCAGGAAGAGGCAGTCACAGAGAGAAGTCCACAGAGACAGAAATAGAGAGCCACAGAGTCACATTGAGGGTTGCAGAGAGAGTCAGGGAGAGGCAGTCACAGAGAGAAGTCCACAGAGACAGTCAGAGAGAGCCACAGAGTCACAGAGAGGGCTACAGAGAGAGTCAGGAAGAGGCAGTCACAGAGAGAAGTCCACAGAGACAGAAATAGAGAGCCACAGAGTCACAAAGAGGGCTACAGAGAGTGTCAGGAAGAGGCAGTCACAGAGACAGTCAGAGAGAGCGACAGAGTCACAGAGAGGGCTCCAGAGACAGTAAGAGAGAGCCACAGAGTCACAAAGAGGGCTACAGAGAGAGTCAGGAAGAGGCAGTCACAGAGAGAAGTCCACAGAGACAGTCAGAGAGAGCCACAGAGTCACATAGAGGGCTACAGAGAGAGCCAGCAAGAGGCAGTCACAGAGACAGTCAGAGACAGCCACAGAGTCACAGAGAGGGCTCCAGAGAGAGTCAGGAAGAGGCAGTCACAGAGAGAAGTCCACAGAGACAGAAATAGAGAGCCACAGAGTCACATTGAGGGCTACAGAGAGAGCCAGGAAGAGGCAGTCACAGAAGGAAGTCCACAGAGACAGTCAGAGACAGCCACAGAGTCACAGAGAGGGCTACAGAGAGAGCCAGGAAGAGGCAGTCACAGAGAGAAGTCCACAGAGACAGAAATAGAGAGCCACAGAGTCACATTGAGGGCTTCAGAGAGAGTCAGGAAGAGGCATTCACAGAGACAGTCAGAGACAGCCACAGAGTCACATTGAGGGTTGCAGAGAGAGTCAGGAAGAGGCTGACACAGAGAGAAGTCCACAGAGACAGTCAGAGAGAGCCACAGAGTCACAGAGAGGGCTACAGAGAGAGTCCGGAAGAGGCAGTCACAGAGAGAAGTCCACAGAGACAGAAATAGAGAGCCACAGAGTCACATTGAGGGTTGCAGAGAGAGTCAGGGAGAGGCAGTCACAGAGAGAAGTCCACAGACACAGTCAGAGAGAGCCACAGAGTCACAGAGAGGGCTACAGAGAGAGTCAGGAAGAGGCAGTCACAGAGAGAAGTCCACAGAGACAGAAATAGAGAGCCACAGAGTCACATTGAGGGTTGCAGAGAGAGTCAGGGAGAGGCAGTCACAGAGAGAAGTCCACAGAGACAGTCAGAGAGAGCCACAGAGTCACAGAGAGGGCTACAGAGAGAGTCAGGAAGAGGCAGTCACAGAGAGAAGTCCACAGAGACAGAAATAGAGAGCCACAGAGTCACAAAGAGGGCTACAGAGAGTGTCAGGAAGAGGCAGTCACAGAGACAGTCAGAGAGAGCGACAGAGTCACAGAGAGGGCTCCAGAGACAGTAAGAGAGAGCCACAGAGTCACAAAGAGGGCTACAGAGAGAGTCAGGAAGAGGCAGTCACAGAGAGAAGTCCACAGAGACAGTCAGAGAGAGCCACAGAGTCACAGAGAGGGCTACAGAGAGAGCCAGCAAGAGGCAGTCACAGAGACAGTCAGAGACAGCCACAGAGTCACAGAGAGGGCTCCAGAGAGAGTCAGGAAGAGGCAGTCACAGAGAGAAGTCCACAGAGACAGAAATAGAGAGCCACAGAGTCACATTGAGGGCTACAGAGAGAGTCAGGAAGAGGCAGTCACAGAGAGAAGTCCACAGAGACAGTAAGAGAGAGCCACGGAGTCACAGAGAGGGCTACAGAGAGAGTCAGGGAGAGGCAGTCACAGAAGGAAGTCCACAGAGACAGTCAGAGACAGCCACAGAGTCACAGAGAGAGCCAGGAAGAGGCAGTCACAGAGAGAAGTCCACAGAGACAGAAATAGAGAGCCTCAGAGTCACATTGAGGGTTGCAGAGAGAGTCAGGGAGAGGCAGTCACAGAGAGAAGTCCACAGAGACAGTCAGAGAGAGCCACAGAGTCACAGAGAGGGCTACAGAGAGAGTCAGGAAGAGGCAGTCACAGAGAGAAGTCCACAGAGACAGAAATAGAGAGCCACAGAGTCACATTGAGGGTTGCAGAGAGAGTCAGGGAGAGGCAGTCACAGAGAGAAGTCCACAGAGACAGTCAGAGAGAGCCACAGAGTCACAGAGAGGGCTACAGAGAGAGTCAGGAAGAGGCAGTCACAGAGAGAAGTCCACAGAGACAGAAATAGAGAGCCACAGAGTCACAAATAGGGCTACAGAGAGTGTCAGGAAGAGGCAGTCACAGAGAGAAGTCCACAGAGACAGTCAGAGAGAGCGACAGAGTCACAGAGAGGGCTACAGAGACAGTAAGAGAGAGCCACAGAGTCACAAAGAGGGCTACAGAGAGAGTCAGGAAGAGGCAGTCACAGAGAGAAGTCCACAGAGACAGTCAGAGAGAGCCACAGAGTCACAGAGAGGGCTACAGAGAGAGCCAGCAAGAGGCAGTCACAGAGACAGTCAGAGACAGCCACAGAGTCACAGAGAGGGCTCCAGAGAGAGTCAGGAAGAGGCAGTCACAGAGAGAAGTCCACAGAGACAGAAATAGAGAGCCACAGAGTCACATTGAGGGCTACAGAGAGAGTCAGGAAGAGGCAGTCACAGAGAGAAGTCCACAGAGACAGAAATAGAGAGCCACAGAGTCACATTGAGGGCTACAGCGAGTGTCAGGAAGAGGCAGTCACAGAGAGAAGTCCACAGAGACAGTCAGAGAGAGCCACAGAGTCACAGAGAGGGCTACAGAGAGAGCCAGCAAGAGGCAGTCACAGAGACAGTCAGAGACAGCCACAGAGTCACAGAGAGGGCTCCAGAGACAGTCAGGGAGAGCCACTGAGTCACATAGAGGGTTGCAGAGAGAGTCAGGGAGTCACATAGAGGGCTACAGAGAGAGCCAGGAAGAGGCAGTCAGAGAGCGCCACAGAGTCACAAAGAGGGCTGCAGAGAGAGTCATGAAGAGGCATTCACAGAGACAGTCAGAGACAGCCACAGAGTCACAGAGAGGGCTCCAGAGAGAGTCAGGAAGAGGCTGACACAGAGAGAAGTCCACAGAGACAGTCAGAGAGAGTCACAGAGTCACAGAGAGGGCTGCAGAGAGAGTCAGGAAGAGGCAGACACAGAGAGAAGTCATCACTGATGACACCATCCAGCAAATTAAACTTAAATATGCTTACTAAAATACTATTTACATTTTAAAAGCGAGAAGACGACCCAGGCGAGAGACGTACAGCACACAGTTAGTTCACTGTAACCTTATCTACTAATACACTCACTCATCACTGTGGAGTGAAGTCTCAATGACCAGCTTAGACTGTCTCAAAGCGCTACATGACCCACACGCCAGCAGGGGACTTGTGTCAGTGTAGAGGATAGTTTACTAATAAATAGCGCACCCGCTTTAATAACGGGATTATAGATAAAATGACGTATGGTAGAAATAGTCTCACTAATTAGCAGTAGAAAAAGAATAGTAATTAACTTATGCGGTGGCTTAGGATATACCTTCAAGTCTTAGAAACCTTTACGAAACACACTCACTGGATGATGTCGTCAGTGATGTCATCAGTAATGTCGTTTGAGATGTCATCACTGACGTCATCAGTGATGTCACTGACCATGTCATGAGTGATGTAATATGAGATGCCATTAGCAGTGCATTGTGGAGGCGTAAGTTATAGTTAGCTTAAGTAACTATAACTGCTGAATTTCTATGTTTTTGTGCTTGTAAACTCTGAGCCGAACTATAACATCCCTGTAACCTTAGCTTTTTTCAGTGAAGTTTTGAGGTTTTTTTTAATGCTATTTCCTAACTATAACCTCCCTGTAACCTTTGGTTTTTAATAACTTTCTAGGGCTTTATAATGCTATTTACTAACTATAAAGTCCCTGTAACCTATGTTTTTTTAATAATAATTTCTAACTATAATGCCCCTGTAATGTTGTTCTTCTCAGTGGATTTCACCAGTTTTTTAAATATAAATTTTACTACTATTTCACCTGTAAGTTTAATCTAGTAATACTATTTTTACAACTATGTCAATACGTGATTTTCACAATTATTATTAATAATATACATTTTAAAAGTAAAAAAATCACAATTGAAGGTAATCTAATTTATGTACTATTTTTGTAAATGCAATAAACAATTGTTTTCTCAAAAATGATGTAATGAATGCGCAAGATCCTCCACAAATCCGAAAAAAGGAACTAATACGGCACTCTGTGATTTCTTTTTCCTGTGATAATATCACGTCAGATCCGCAAATTTGAATTCACTTATTCATCAAAATGGATAAAATGTAATTAAGATATATAGGTCCCTCACATTTTAATAATGCCATCAAAGGAAACATATTTATACCTACATATATATGTTTTAAACATAGTTATTTATTTTACAGGTTTGACGGAGCCATGAATCCACGGGCTGGATCCGCTGATCTGCACCGATGACAGGAACACAGCTATACCTCAACTTCTGATTGGGTACAGTAAGTCCCCACCCATGCAAATTGCAAACCACGCCCTAATTAAGACATTTGCTTCCCAGCTCTGTACAGAGACAGAAGTATCAGCCAGTGATGCACTCTCTGCATTGGAAGTTTTGGCTTCTGTTGCATCTGCTGCCGAACCAGAAGGAGATTCACCATCTGAGGAAGAGACGTGTCACAACCAACAAAATGTTCAGGTGTGCGGAGCTTTTTCAGAATTCCATTGGAGAGAAGAAGGTAGTTGCAAAAATCATGGTGTGCACCATTTGTGGAAAAAAGCTTTCCTGTGGGATGGGAAAAAAGTACTGAGATGCCACGTATTCCACGTGGAAGCATTTACACACCATCCACAAGAGAAAGTACAACAGGATGATGCGAGAAAAAGTAGCTGGTGGCCCATCCTCATCAGCTGAAACATCCGCAGACCTTTCTCAATCGGTCAAAACGCCATTCCTGGTTCGTCTGCAAATCTGGCAACCACCGTCACTCACTGCGGCAAACTCCAAATGCCTGTTAGGCTTAACCTCTCTTCCATGGATGCATTTATGGATACAGTCAACACCCACAGATGCTAATTCATTTTTTTGTTCTCCCTGTTTCTTGTTTGACTTTTTTTAAATACTGAGGCCAGTTGCTTCCTCCAAGTTTCCTACCACCAGCAGTGTAACGCCAGTAGACCACCACCAGCCATATTATGAGAAATAGTACAGCCTGGCAATGTTCTGCTGGCGGGCGCTGCTGGCGGTAGCAGCGCCCCATCCCATCTCCTGCAGGAGGACCCCCTGGATCCACGTAAGTCTGGGTTCCGACAGGGGAGGAGGGGGGTGTTTGTGTGTGGGGGGTGCATGAATGTGTGAGTGTGTGCATGCATGCAAATGAGTGTGTAGTGTTGTTTGCATGTGGGTATGCATGTATGAGAATGCGTGCATAAATGGAAATGTGAATGCGTGTCTCTGTAATTGTGGATGTGTGTACGGATGTGTGCATGAATGAATGGATGCATGCGTGTATGCCTGTGTGATTGAGTGTGTGAATGCGTGGTGTGTGCCTGCGAGTGTGCATGTTTGGGGGGAACGGAAGGGGAGAGCGTGGATGGAGGGGGGGTATGAGGTGGGGGTTGTCTGGAAGTGTTGGGGGGCTCCAACCAGTCACTGGTAGGGCCTACTGCCATGGTTTTTGTGGCGTTGCGAACGCCACGAAAACCATGGCGGTAGGCAGGGTCATAATGCTGCCGGCGGGACAGTAGCTGCTGCCGGGTTGGAGAATGGTATCTCCAGGACGGCGGCTGCTACCGCCATGGTAGTCGGTGTACATTGGCGGGTTGGCTTCAGCCAAGGCACACCCTTGGCACACAGCTAGGTGCCTTGTAAAAGGTACCTGTGGTACCAATGGTCTTGTGGGCAGGGAGGATACATCATGTATTGTGCCACCCTAAGGGACCCCTCACCAAACACATGCACACTGCCATTGCAGCTTGTGTGTTGATGGGGAGAAAAAGGTAAGGTCGACAAGGCATCCCCCTCAGGATGCCATGCCCACAAATCACTGCTTGTGGCATAGGTAAGTCACCCCTCTAGCAGGCCTTACAGCCCTAATGCAGTGTACACTATACCACATGTGAGGGCATAGCTGCATGAGAAATATGTCCCTACATTGTCTAAGTCGGTTTGTAGACATTGTAAGTGCAGTGTGGCCATATTGAGTACATGGGCTGGGAGTTTGTCATTACGAACTTCAAAGCTCTATGATGGCTTCATTGAAGAGTGGGAATCAAACTTCTCAGCTCAATAAACCCACACTGATGCCAGTTTTGGATTTATTGAAAAATGCACACACAGAGCATCTTAGAGATATCCCCTGTATTTTATCCAACCATTTAGTGTAAGGCTGACCGGTCTATGCCAGCCTGCCACTAACAGACAAGTTTCTGACCCCATGGGGTAAGAGCCTTTGTGCTCCCTGGAATCAGAAACATAACCTCCTCTGGGTGGAGGTGCATCACACCTCCTCCCTACAGGAACTGCAACACTTGGCTTCCTGTTACACTGCCCCAGGCCTCTCCAACTATTGGAGATGCCCACCCCCCGGACATAGCTCCACTTTTGGTGGCAGATCCAGCGGGAAAATTAGGAAAAACAAGGAGGAGTGACACTTCATCCGGAACCACCCTTAGGGTGTCCAGAGCTGAAATTACCCCCTCCTTGCAAAATCCTCCATCTTGCTTTGGAGGAGAGTAGCCAATAGGGGTAGGAATGTACCCCCTCCCCAAAGGGAGTGGCCACAGGAAGTGTGTAGCCACCCTCAGGGACAGTAGCCATTGGTTACTGTCCTCTGACCGCAGTAACTCCCCTACATTTAGGCCCTCATTACAACCCTGGCGGTCGGTGTTAAAGCGGCGGTAATACCACCAACAGGCCGGCGGGAAATAAAATGGAATCACGACCATGTCGGAAACCGCCAACATAGACAGCCACTTTAACACTCCGACCGCCACGGCGGTAGAAACAAACACCGCAGTGGTCACCGCCAACAGACAGGCGGAGGACAAATTACCGCCCACCGTATCACAACAGGCCTATCTGCCACCTTTTCCGGGCCGGAACCAATGCTATCAAAAGCACGGCGGAAACAGTACACAGAAGGGAAACCACTCACCTGTCGACACCCAACGAGGAACTGTATCCTGGGGAGTTCAAAGCCACAGTCTCTGAAGTCTCTCCAGTGGGTGGTTTGCCCACTGCTTTATCCTGGGAGTGTAAAGCCACAGTCTCTCACGTCTCTCCAGTGGGTGGTTTGCCCACTGCTTTATCCTGGGGAGTGCAAAGCCACAGTCTCTCAAGTCTCTCCAGTGGGTGGTTTGCCCACTGCTTTATTCTGCGGAGTGCAAAGCAACAGTCTCTCAAGTGGATAACAGTCTCCACTGGTTCTGGAGGGGGCCTGGTGCCCAGAGTGCTTTATCCTGCCAAGGACTGAGGTAGTAGATGTCATTATCCACTGGTTCTGGAGGGGGCCTAGTGCCCAGAGTGCTTCATCCTGCCAAGGACTGAGGTAGTGGATATCATTCTCCGCTGGTTCTGGAGGGGTCATGGTGCCCAGAGTGCTCCACATGCAGTGTGGCCGGTCCCATTCCCTCACCTGGGTGTGTGTGCCACGAGATTGCCTGGGAACAGGTAGCATGATACGCCATGGAGGCAGAGACATACCCCACCCTGCTGCGGTTTCGCCTTCCACCTGCAGGTGCAAACAGTGATGGAATTCATGCCTCATGGAAGCTGGGCAGGGTCCAGGAACTCTCCTCCAGCCTCAGACGACTGATCACTGGGGATGGTAGCCATGTCAGCGGTGGTGCCACTGTCCGAGCACGTTACGGGGCTGGTGGCGGTGCTTGCGGCGGTGTCTGTGGTGGAGGTGCTGGCGGTGGTGCATGTGTCAGCACCTGTTGAGGGACACAGCAGGACGTCTCCTGCAGCCTCGGACGGCTGCCCACTGGGGAAGATGCTGGGGACTGTTGCTAAGGCTGCAGACGTGCAGGTGGCTGTGCAGGTGGCTGTGCAGGTGGCTGTGCAGGTGGTGGTGCAGGTGGCGGTGCAGGTGGCGGTGCTAGTGGCGGTGCTGGTGGCGGGGCAGCTTGTGGTGTTCGCCGCTGTACAGGTTGGTGTAGTCGTGGACAGAAGGGGTGACATTAGTCCCTCAGTCGGTGCCACCGTGCCCTGTCCTGACCTGCTCTTCTGCTTTTGTCCCTTCCCCACCTTTGATGGTGCCGCAGGTGTCTCGCCACTATCCCCTTTTGTTTTGGCGTGGAGCCCTTGGTGGCTGGTAGGTGCGGCTTCTCCCTCACAGATGTGGGCACCTTCTTCACCTTGGCAGGTTGCGGAATGTCCTTGCCCTCGCTACGTGTCACACTGGCAGCCCTGATGGGTGGCGCACTTGATGACCCCACAGTTGCTGGCACCATTGTGCCTGGGGATTTGGTGGCTGAGGTGCTGGGCTGGGACCTGGAAAGCCTGGCCCTAAGGGAAGGATGAGGTGAAGGGAAGAGGTCAAGGTTTGCCAGGAAAAGCTTTTTAGACATACTGGGATGGGGAGATGGAGTGGGTTTGGGAGTGGAGGAAGAGGTAGTGGTTGTAGGAGGTGTACGTTTTCTGAATTTGGGTGAAGGTGCATGGGCCGGAGGCTGTTGTGAGGTGGATGGCTGTTGGGTGGGTGTGTGCCTGCGTTTGTGTACTTTGGGAGGAGAGCTCACTGACACACTGGGAGAGGACACAGGGGATGGGTGAATGGTAGTGGGGGTGGTGATTGCACGTGAACGGTGTGTGGTGATGGGCGTGCTGGTGATGGAGGTAGTGGCTGAGGATGTAGTGCATGCAGGTGTGAGTGGAGACGAGACAGGGAGGGAGGAGGAGGACGTGGAGGAGGGGGACACAGTGGAGGCAGTGGATGTTGCTGTGTCTGCATGGGGATGGTGCTTGTGTGAGTGCTTGTGGGATGTGTGGTGCTTATGTTTGCCATGTCCACTCTTGTGTGTTGATGAGTGTGCATGCTGGTCTAATGGTGTGCTTGGGATAGGCTGAGGTACAGGGGATTGGGTCGGGTGTAGGAAGTTGGAGGGGGTAGGCTGGATGCAGGGACAATGGCTGCCATCAGTGCTGAGGCCAGAGCCTGAAATGCTCTCTGTTGGGCTGCCTGCCCAGAATGAATGCCCTCCAGGTATGCATTTGTTTGTTGCAAATGCCTGTCAACACCCTGGATGGCATTCAAAATGGTAGATTGCCCAACAGTGAGGGATCTCAGGAGGTCAATAGCCTCCTCACTGAGGGCAGCAGGGCTGACTGGGGCAGGGCCTGAGGTGCCTGGGGTGAAGGAGATGCCCACCCTCCTGGGTGAGCGGGCACGGGACACATGCTGAGGGGCTGCTGGGAGGGCCGTGCTGGTAGGGGGGGTGGCGGCTGTACCTGTTGATGCGGCGGGCACAGAGGTGCCCTCCAACGCAAGAGAGCTCCCATCAGAGGAGGAGTCGCTGTCACTGGTGTATGCTCCTGTCCCCGCCGTGGAGCTCCCCTCACCCTCCGTCCCACTGGTGGCTTCAGACTCCGTTGCTTCACCCTCCAGGGACAAGTGGGTTGCAGCTCCCTCCTGCTCCGGTGCCAATGATCCTCCGCCTGATGATGCTATTGCACACAAGAACAGGGAGACAAAACAAAAAGGGGGGGAAGACAGAAGAAAAACATGTTCAGTGCATGCAACATCACTACTGTTGGTGGACACAACACACAGGGAGCAGCCCTCTGCACTACGCCATGCACTAACAGTTCCTAGAAATTTCACCTGACCATGGGGTACGAGGCCTAAGCCCAAGTGCTGCACACCTGAAAGTCACAGGAGCCTGACTAGGTGTAGATGGGTCTTACCACTAGTGGGGTTGGGGTGCCACATAGCCTGCCTCACAAGGGACCTTGCCTACCAAGTTCGCCCTGGCCTAGGGGAACCCACTGCCCACCTGCCCCACCCAGACACCTCGTTATGCGCGCAGAGTCAGCTGAATGAGAGTGTACTCACCCCTTGTGACTGCTGTGATGCCCTCAAGCGCCCATCCAACTCCGGATAGGCCACCGCCAGGATCCGGTACATCGGGGGGGTCATGGTGCGAAGGGCACCCCTTTCACGTTGGGAGGCCATCCCCAGCTGGGCCTCCACCGTCTTCTTGCTCCAGCGGTGCAGGTCCTCCCATCTTTTACGGCAGTGGGTGCTCCGTCTGTGGTAGACCCCCAGGGTCCGGACGTCCTTGGCGATGGCACGCCAAATACCCTTCTTCTGGTGGGCGCTGACCTAGAGAAATGGTACAGGAGGAAAGGAAATTAACCAACCAGCAACGCATATGACAGGGACCAGCGACCTCTGAAGCCTCAGAGGACTGCCCTGGACTAAAGGACCAAGAAACTCCTGTGAGCATCTGCTCTGCTCAACAATCTGCAACAAACTTGCAACTTTTCTACAACTTTAAAGACTTCACATTTCCCGCCAGAAGCGTGAGACTTTCCACTCTGCACCCGACGCCCCCGGCTCGAGATCCAGAGAATAAACACCACAGGGAGGACTCCCCGGTGACTGCGACCCCGTGAGTAGCTCGAGACGACCCCCCTGAGTCCCCACAGCGACACCTGCAGAGAGAATCCAGAGGCTCCCTCTGACCACAACTGCCTGTAACAAGGGACCCGACGCCTGGAACAAGCACTGCACCCGCAACCCCCAGGACCTGAAGGAACCGAACCTCAGTGCATGAGTGACCCCCAGGCGACCCTCTGCCTAGCCCAGGTGGTGGCTGTCCCAAGAAGCCCCCCCCTGTGCCTGCCTGCACTGCTAGAGTGACCCCCGGGTCCCTCCATTGAATCCTATCTCAAACCCGACACCTGCTTTGCACACTGTACCCGGCCGCCCCTGTGCCGCTGAGGGTGTGTTTTGTGTGCCTACTTGTGTCCCCTTCAGTGCTCTACAAAAGCCCCCTGGTCTGCCCCCGAGGACGCAGGCACTTACCTGCTGGCAGACTGGAACCGGAGCACCCCTGTTCTCCATGGGCACCAATGTGTTTTGGGCCCCTCTTTGACCTCTGCACCTGAGCGGCCCTGAGCTGCTTGTGTGGTAACTTTGGGGTTGTCTTGAACCCCTAACGGTGGGCTGCCTATGCCCAGGAACTGAGATTTGTAAGTGTCTTACTTCCCTCACAATCTAACCTTTAGTTACCTCCCCCAGGAACTGTTGATTTTGTGCAGTGTCCACTTTTAAAATAGCTTATTGCCATTTTAACAAAGACTGTATATGATATTGCTTTTATTCAAAGTTCCTAACTTACCTGTGTGAAGTAACTTGCATTTTATGTGTTTACTTCAAATCTTGAACCTGTGGTTCTTAAAATAAACTAAGAAAATATATTTTTCTATAGAAAAACCTATTGGCCTGGAATTGTCTCTGAGTGTGTGTTCCTCATTTATTGCTTGTGTATGTACAACAAATGCTTAACACTACCCTCTGATAAGCCTACTGCTCGACCACACTACCACAAAATAGAGCATTAGAATTATCTCTTTTTGCCACTATCTTACCTCTAAGGGGAACCCTTGGACTCTGTGCATGCTATTCCTTACTTTGAAATAGTGCATACAGAGCCAACTTCCTACACTTGCTCTTCAGATTCCTGGCGACCTCAAGAACAAGAAGAAACACTGAAGAGCCAACCCCAGCAGTGAAGACTCCAGACAGCAACAGTTTTGTCCCCAGCCCTACTGGCCTGTCTGCAGCTTAGAGTCCTGCTACAAAAAGGCGACACATCCTGCAGGACCAGCGACCTCTACAAAACCCAGAGGACTGGCTGCCCACCAGAGGAACAATAACTCCCGAGGACAGCGGCCCTGTCCACAAAGAAAACTTCCAAGAAGGACTCCAGAACCTCCCCGGATCCATGAGCCCTGTCCAATCCGCACCCGACGCCCATGGCCCGTGTCCAGGTGGCCCACTGGACCAGAAGAGGTCCCCAGGTGATTCCAACCTCGGGTCCACCTTCGGTTGACCCCCCTGGCCAACGCAACAATGCCTGCAGCCTAAATCCAGAGAACCCCCCTGACTGCAACCAGATCGGATGAAGATTCCTGACACCCAAATGTACCCCTGCATCTGCAGCCCTCCCCCCCGGCCTTGTGAAATCTGACTGACAGTCCAGCAGCATCCAGCAGGCTCCTCTTCTAGCTGTCCAGTCTTTGGTTTTCGGAAACCAACTCACTGGAGGCAGACTGCAGCATCTTTGTAACCCCTGGGGTTCCCCCTTTGGAAAGCATTGGGCGCCCGATGCTGTGTTTGCACCCTGTGCCGCTGAGGTTGTGTGTATGGTGCTGACCTGTGCCCCCTGGTGCTCATCTAAAGCCCCCAGGTCTGTGTCCTGAAGCCACGGGTACTTACCTGCAACCTGTTTGTTTCCGAGTGCCCCCAGTCTCCATAGGATTCCATTGGGCGCCCGACACCAGCTTTGACCTCTGCACCCGGCCGGCCCTGTGTTGCTGGTGGTGCGCTTTTGGGGTCCACTTAAACCTTGGCCAGTGGACATCCTAACCCTGAGGACTGGAATCGTAGGTCGAGTACTTACCTATGAACTGTGTTAACACTTCCCCCCCAGGACTGCATAGCTTCCTATGAGAAATTGCAGTGTGTCTAGTTTTGAAATTGAAAAGTGTTACTTACTTGTAAAATGTCTTCTCTGCAAAACCTAAACAAAGTACATTTGATATATAAGATTGATACAAACTTACAACTGTACTTACCGGCAACAAATGTTCTTTTGGTTCTAGAAATAAAGTAACAAAGTATATTTTTGCCATAAAAAAACATTGGCCTGGAGTTAGTCATTGGGTATGTACCTCATTCATTGCCTGTCTCTGTACAACAAATGCTTAACACGACCCTCTGATAAGCCTACTGCTCGACCACACTACCACAAAGAGAGCATTAGAAATATCTACTTTGGCCTCGGTAAAGCCTCCGGGGAAACCCTGGACTCTGTGCACACTTAGGCCCTCATTACGACCCCGGCGGTCGGTGGAATAGTGGAGGTATTACCGCCAACAGGCTGGCAGTACCGACCTCCACTATTATGACATTGGCGGTTTGGCGGTGCACGAGCCGAGACATGAAAATATTTGGCACATAAATCATGCAACAAACATGTAAAATATGATGACGTCGCTTCCAAAGAGTGAATTTCTTATAACGTGGATGTGTTTAACCTTAGATTATGTCACTGCCTTGAGAGGCATTTATTAAAAGTGATAATTTTGAAACAAACTTAGAATTATGTATGGCTCCTTCCACCCTGACGACAATGCCACGACTGAAATCAGAGGCAAGTCAGTTGTCACGTGTACCTCAAATGTGGCCAAGATAAATACGGATGGTACAACATTATAGTCTGTTAAACATTAGCGGGTATTGTACAGCACATATCCTGAACTCACACCTTTGAAGGTACTCTCATTTGAGATAATGAAAAAAATTAGGCTCAAGGAAAAAGATTTGCCTAGTATCACACAATTTGTTCAAGCAGGGAAGCTGGGATTAAGACCCATATTTTCTGGAATTCCAATATGCAATATAACTACCAGATGGGTATCTGTTCTCTTGTTCTTTTTACATCAATGGTCATAGCTTTGTCATTAATTCTTGGTGCATGAGGTTGGAACGTGGGGACAGGCAGACGCCACATGAAACTTCAGCTCGTTTTGGTCTCAAGGGGACCTCGAGATGAAAAAGACCAGGCATCTGGTTTGAGATTTCAATACCTCGCCCACTTCTAGAGCTTGCAAAGCATTGCAGAGGAATCTATGAAGATGTGTGTGATGGGAACGCAGGGACGAGGGCATTGATCTGACTAGGCCCCTGCCTTTTACTCACTTCACATCACTGTACCACCCGTAGGGTTTAAGTGGGTCAGGTCCTTCCAGGTCTCAGATACAACACTAATTAAAAACTTTGAAATGAGTCCCTGCTCGGTCCTACCTTCATGTCCTATAAAGACAAAAATAATGCTTGATGCCCAACAACTGTAGGAAGCCTTGTGGTAATCCATAACACCAATGCCGTCCAGTGGCGGCTGCAAATCTGAGCAGGGAGTGGCGGAAGGGACACGCATGCACAGATACACACACTCCCATACATGCACACAAGCATGCGCACATACACACATCCATTCACAAAATGTACTACAAATATTTATAGATGTACGCATGCACCATACATTAATAAAACTAAAATCACACTTACCTTCAGCTTTGCCTCAGAGGTCCCAGGAGGGTTGGGACTGCTGCCTTCCCTCACTGCCTGACCTTAGGTCATCCACCGAGGGAAGGCAGCAGTCCCCCGGCGTCTGGGGGTTAAGGGCATGTGTAGCGCCTGGATACCTAAGCTGATCCAGAAGTGTCCGCCAGGCTGACCTTTGCTCATTCCGACAGACACTCTTGTTGAGGGGCAGAAGGTGAGGGGGCGTGCCCCTCCGGCCCCTGAGGACAGGCAGTGGCTGAGGCAGTCCCTGTCTACGTTACATTCTGACTCTGTCTTGCATCCCATAAGAGTATTTGTTTTGTCACACGTTCTGTTTCTGAAATTATTTCTGCAACATATGACTGTTATGTGAACCGAACTGACTCCTGGTGTCTGTAAGTTCCTTTTGTGGGAGTGAGTACACGAGCGGCGTGAGTGAGGCCTTGGGGTATGAGTCCGGAGGCAGTGAGACCTCCTCTCGGGGCCTGTCAGTGTGTCCGGAGGTCTTCAGACCTGGGATGCTAAAAGGCCGTCTCTGGTGCCCCTTCTCGTGTGCGGATGTTGGGTCTGGGCTTCTGCTGGCCTCCTGGCCCCCTCTCCAGGACCCTGCTGGGGGAGGAACTGGGCTGCAGTGGACAACATGGTCCAGACTGGCCCTGCATTGGCCTTACTTTCCAAAGAACTGAAAACTAACACGTATACCCCGTCCTTTACACCGGGCAGGCGCGCCAGTCCCTGAACCCCGTCCGTTGGGTTCACTCTGTTGCTTGTTTGGAAATCCCTGCCCCGCACTCCCTGACATTACTGACTAAGATACCCCCCCAGGAGGTACGGCACATATACCAGGTCCATCAGTGACCAGGCCCTGTGGATGCACTTCCTGAAGGCGTCTGCCAGGGTGTACGGCACATGAACCAGACCTCTCAGTGACCGGGTCCTGCTGGGTCACTTACTGAAGGTGCCTGTCAGGGCGTACGGCACATGAACTAGACCTCTCAGTGACCAGGTCATGTTGGGTCACTTACTGAAGGTGTCCGCCAGGGTGTACGGCACATGAACTAGACCTCTCAGTGACCAGGTCATGTTGGGTCACTTATTGAAGGTGTCCGCCAGGGTGTACGGCACATGAACTAGACTTCTCAGTGACCAGGTCATGTTGGGTCACTTACTGAAGGTGTCTGCCAGGGTGTACGGCACATGAACTAGACTTCTCAGTGACCAGGTACTGCTGGGTCACTTATGGAAGGTGCATACCAGGGTGTATGGCACATGAACTAGACCTCTCAGTGACCAGGTCATGTTGGGTCACTTATTAAAGGTGCCCACCAGGGTGTACGGCACATGAACTAGACCTCTCAGTGACCAGGTCATGTTGGGTCACTTACTGAAGGTGTCCGCCAGGGTGTACGGCACATGAACTAGACCTCTCAGTGAGTAGGTCCTGCTGGGTCACTTATTGAAGGTGCACACCAGGGTGTACGGCACATGAACTAGACATCTCAGTGACCAGGTCCTGCTGGGTCACTTACTGAAGGTGTCTGCCAGGGTGTACGGCACATGAACTAGCCCTCTCAGTGAGTAGGTCCTGCTGGGTCACTTACTGAAGGTGTCCGCCCGGGTGTACGGCACATGAAGTAGACCTCTTAGTGACCAGCTCATGTTGGGTCACTTACTGAAGGTGTCCGCCAGGGTGTATGGCACATGAACCAGACCTCTCAGTAACTGAGTCCTGCTGGGTCACTTATTGAAGGTGTCCACCAGAGTGTATGGCACATGAACTAGACCCCTCAGTGAGTACGTCATGTTGGGTCACTTACTGAAGGTGTCCGCCAGGGTGTACGGCACATGAAGTAGACCTCTCAGTGAGTACGTCATGTTGGGTCACTTACTGAAGGTGTCTGCCAGGGTGTACGACACATAAACTAGACTTCTCAGTGACTATTCTCAGTGACCAGGTCATGTTGGGTCACTTATTGAAGGTGCACACTAGGGTGTACGGCACATGAACTAGACCTCTCAGTGACCAGGTCTTGCTGGGTCACTTATTGAAGGTGCACACTAGGGTGTAGGGCACATGAACTAGACCCCTCAGTGAGTGCGTCATGTTGGTCACTTACTGAAGGTGTCCGCCAGGGTGTACGGCACATGAACCAGACCAGCCCCAGACTTCCGCCACAGACAGGTTCTCCCGGGGCAGGTGATGGCGTTCCTGCTCCTTCTGACAGCCACGTCCCCCTGGAGGACCACCTGCTGGCTTCCTGCGGAGAGAAGGAGGGAGTAAGTCTCGGGGTGAGCAGCAGAGTGAAGGCGACGGAAGAGAAGAAAGGGAAGGGAAATGAAGGAGGGGTGAGGAGAGAGGGAAGAGAGGGGGAAGGAAAGAACAGACAAAGAGAGGTGAAGAAGAAAGATAGAGTGGCTGAGATACACCACCACACACTGAGATACACCCTCTCCATCACCCCACCACAGAACGAGATACACTCTCTTCTGGACACTACCACAGACTGAGATACACTCTCTCCATAACACCAGAACAGGCAGAGATACACCCTCCCCATAACACCACCACACACTGAGATACACCCTCCCCATAACACCACCACAAACTGAGATACACCCTCTCCATCACACCACCACAGACCGAGATACACTCTCTTCTGGACACTACCACAGACTGAGATACACTCTCTCCATAACACCAGAACAGGCAGAGATACACCCTCCCCATAACACCACCACACACTGAGATACACCCTCTCCATAACACCACCACAAACTGAGATACACCCTCTCCATCACCCCACCACAGACCGAGATACACTCTCTTCTGGACACTAACACAGACTGAGATACACTCTCTCCATAACACCAGTACAGGCAGAGATACACCCTCCCCATAACACCACCACACACTGAGATACACCCTCTCCATAACACCACCACAAACTGAGATACACCCTGTTCTGGACACCACCACAGACTGAGATACACCCTCCTAATCACACCACTACAGACTGAGATACACCCTCTCCTGGACACCAGCACAGACTGAGATACACCCTCCTAATCACACCACTACAGACTGAGATACACCCTCTCCTGGACACCAGCACAGACTGAGATACACCCTCTTCTGGACACCAGCGCAGACTGAGATACACCCTCTCCATAACACCAGGACAGACTGAGATACACCCTCTCCTGGACACCACCACAGACTGAGATACACTCTCTCCATAACACCACCACACACTGAGATACACCCTCTCCATCACACCAGCACAGACTGAGATACACCCTCTTAATCACACCACTACAGACTGAGATACACCCTCTCCTGGACACCAGCACAGACTGAGATACACCCTCTCCATAACAACACCACACACTGAGATACACCCTCTCCATAACACCACCACAGACTGAGATACACCCTCTCCATAACACCACCACACACTGAGATACACCCTCTGCATAACACCACCACAAACTGAGATACACCCTCTCCATCACCCCACCACAGACCGAGATACACTCTCTTCTGGACACTACCACAGACTGAGATACACTCTCTCCATAACACCAGAACAGGCAGAGATACACCCTCCCCATAACACCACCACACACTGAGATACACCCTCTCCATAACACCACCACAAACTGAGATACACCCTCTCCATCACCCCACCACAGACCGAGATACACTCTCTTCTGGACACTAACACAGACTGAGATACACTCTCTCCATAACACCAGAACAGGCAGAGATACACCCTCCCCATAACACCACCACACACTGAGATACACCCTCTCCATAACACCACCACAAACTGAGATACACCCTGTTCTGGACACCACCACAGACTGAGATACACCCTCCTAATCACACCACTACAGACTGAGATACACCCTCTCCTGGACACCAGCACAGACTGAGATACACCCTCCTAATCACACCACTACAGACTGAGATACACCCTCTCCTGGACACCAGCACAGACTGAGATACACCCTCTTCTGGACATCAGCGCAGACTGAGATACACCCTCTCCATAACACCAGGACAGACTGAGATACACCCTCTCCTGGACACCACCACAGACTGAGATACACTCTCTCCATAACACCACCACACACTGAGATACACCCTCTCCATCACACCAGCACAGACTGAGATACACCCTCTTAATCACACCACTACAGACTGAGATACACCCTCTCCTGGACACCAGCACAGACTGAGATACACCCTCTCCATAACAACACCACACACTGAGATACACCCTCTCCATAACACCACCACAGACTGAGATACACCCTCTCCATAACACCACCACACACTGAGATACACCCTCTGCATAACACCACCACAAACTGAGATACACCCTCTCCATCACCCCACCACAGACCGAGATACACTCTCTTCTGGACACTACCACAGACTGAGATACACTCTCTCCATAACACCAGAACAGGCAGAGATACACCCTCCCCATAACACCACCACACACTGAGATACACCCTCTCCATAACACCACCACAAACTGAGATACACCCTCTCCATCACCCCACCACAGACCGAGATACACTCTCTTCTGGACACTAACACAGACTGAGATACACTCTCTCCATAACACCAGAACAGGCAGAGATACACCCTCCCCATAACACCACCACACACTGAGATACACCCTCTCCATAACACCACCACAAACTGAGATACACCCTGTTCTGGACACCACCACAGACTGAGATACACCCTCCTAATCACACCACTACAGACTGAGATACACCCTCTCCTGGACACCAGCACAGACTGAGATACACCCTCCTAATCACACCACTACAGACTGAGATACACCCTCTCCTGGACACCAGCACAGACTGAGATACACCCTCTTCTGGACACCAGCGCAGACTGAGATACACCCTCTCCATAACACCAGGACAGACTGAGATACACCCTCTCCTGGACACCACCACAGACTGAGATACACTCTCTCCATAACACCACCACACACTGAGATACACCCTCTCCATCACACCAGCACAGACTGAGATACACCCTCTTAATCACACCACTACAGACTGAGATACACCCTCTCCTGGACACCAGCACAGACTGAGATACACCCTCTCCATAACAACACCACACACTGAGATACACCCTCTCCATAACACCACCACACACTGAGATACACCCTCTCCATAACACCACCCACACTGAGATACATCCTCTCCATAACACCAGCACAGACTGAGATACACCCTCACCATAACACCACCACAGACTGAGATACACCATCTCCTAGACATCAGCACAGAGTGAGATACACCCTCTCCTAAACACAAGCACAGACTGAGATACACCCTCTCCATAACACCACCACAGACTGAGATACACCCTCTCCATAACACCACCACACACTGAGATACACCCTCTGCATAACACCACCACAAACTGAGATACACCCTCTCCATCACCCCACCACAGACCGAGATACACTCTCTTCTGGACACTACCACAGACTGAGATACACTCTCTCCATAACACCAGAACAGGCAGAGATACACCCTCCCCATAACACCACCACACACTGAGATACACCCTCTCCATAACACCACCACAAACTGAGATACACCCTCTCCATCACCCCACCACAGACCGAGATACACTCTCTTCTGGACACTAACACAGACTGAGATACACTCTCTCCATAACACCAGAACAGGCAGAGATACACCCTCCCCATAACACCACCACACACTGAGATACACCCTCTCCATAACACCACCACAAACTGAGATACACCCTGTTCTGGACACCACCACAGACTGAGATACACCCTCCTAATCACACCACTACAGACTGAGATACACCCTCTCCTGGACACCAGCACAGACTGAGATACACCCTCTTCTGGACACCAGCGCAGACTGAGATACACCCTCTCCATAACACCAGGACAGACTGAGATACACCCTCTCCTGGACACCACCACAGACTGAGATACACTCTCTCCATAACACCACCACACACTGAGATACACCCTCTCCATCACACCAGCACAGACTGAGATACACCCTCTTAATCACACCACTACAGACTGAGATACACCCTCTCCTGGACACCAGCACAGACTGAGATACACCCTCTCCATAACAACACCACACACTGAGATACACCCTCTCCATAACACCACCACACACTGAGATACACCCTCTCCATAACACCACCCACACTGAGATACATCCTCTCCATAACACCAGCACAGACTGAGATACACCCTCACCATAACACCACCACAGACTGAGATACACCATCTCCTAGACATCAGCACAGAGTGAGATACACCCTCTCCTAAACACAAGCACAGACTGAGATACACCCTCTCCATAACACCACCACAGACTGAGATACACCCTCTCCATAACACCACCACACACTGAGATACACCCTCTGCATAACACCACCACAAACTGAGATACACCCTCTCCATCACCCCACCACAGACCGAGATACACTCTCTTCTGGACACTACCACAGACTGAGATACACTCTCTCCATAACACCAGAACAGGCAGAGATACACCCTCCCCATAACACCACCACACACTGAGATACACCCTCTCCATAACACCACCACAAACTGAGATACACCCTCTCCATCACCCCACCACAGACCGAGATACACTCTCTTCTGGACACTAACACAGACTGAGATACACTCTCTCCATAACACCAGAACAGGCAGAGATACACCCTCCCCATAACACCACCACACACTGAGATACACCCTCTCCATAACACCACCACAAACTGAGATACACCCTGTTCTGGACACCACCACAGACTGAGATACACCCTCCTAATCACACCACTACAGACTGAGATACACCCTCTCCTGGACACCAGCACAGACTGAGATACACCCTCTTCTGGACACCAGCGCAGACTGAGATACACCCTCTCCATAACACCAGGACAGACTGAGATACACCCTCTCCTGGACACCACCACAGACTGACATACACTCTCTCCATAACACCACCACACACTGAGATACACCCTCTCCATCACACCAGCACAGACTGAGATACACCCTCTTAATCACACCACTACAGACTGAGATACACCCTCTCCTGGACACCAGCACAGACTGAGATACACCCTCTCCATAACAACACCACACACTGAGATACACCCTCTCCATAACACCACCACACACTGAGATACACCCTCTCCATAACACCACCCACACTGAGATACATCCTCTCCATAACACCAGCACAGACTGAGATACACCCTCACCATAACACCACCACAGACTGAGATACACCATCTCCTAGACATCAGCACAGAGTGAGATACACCCTCTCCTGAACACAAGCACAGACTGAGATACACCCTCTCCATAACACCACCACAGACTGAGATACACCCTCTCCATAACACCACCACACACTGAGATACACCCTCTGCATAACACCACCACACACTGAGATACACCCTCTCCTAGACATCAGCACAGAATGAGATACACCCTCTCCTGAACACAAGCACAGACTGAGATACACCCTCTCCATAACACCACCACACACTGAGCTACACCCTCTCCATAACACCACCACACACTGAGATACACCCTCTCCATCACCCCACCACAGACCGAGATACACCCTCTTCTGGACACCACCACAGACTGAGATACACCCTCTTAATCACACCACTACAGACTGAGATACACCCTCTCCTGGACACCAGCACAGACTGAGATACACCCTCTACATCACACCACCACAGACTGAGAAACACCCTCTCCTGGACACCAGCACAGACTGAGATACAACCTCTCCATAACACCACCACAGACTGAGATACACCCTCTCCTGGACACCAGCACAGACTGAGATACACCCTCTCCATCACACCACCACAGACTGAGAAACACCCTCTCATAACACCACCACAGACTGAGATACACCCTCTCCATAACACCACCACACACTGATATACACCCTCTCCATAACACCACCACACACTGAGATACACCCTCTCCATCACCCCACCACAGACCGAGATACACCCTCTTCTGGACACCACCACAGACTGAGATACACCCTCTTAATCACACCACTACAGACTGAGATACACCCTCTGCTGGACACCAGCACAGACTGAGATACACCTTCTCCATCACACCACCACAGACTGAGAAACACCCTCTCCTGGTCACCAGCACAGACTGAGATACATCCTCTCCATGACACCACCACAGACTGAGATGCACCCTCTCCTGGACACCAGCACAGACTGAGATGCACTCTCTCCTGCACACCACCACAGACTGAGATACACCCGCTCCATAATACCAGCACAGACTGAGATACACCCACTCCATAACACCAGCACAGACTGAGATACACCCTCTCCTGGACACCACCACAGACTGAGATCCACCCTCTCCATCACACCACCACACACTGAGATACACCCTCTCCATAACATCACCACAGACTGAGATACACCCTCTCCATAACACCACCACACACTGAGATACACCCTCTCCATAACACCACCACACACTGAGATACACCCTCTCCTGGACATCAGCACAGAATGAGATACACCCTCTCCTGAACACAAGCACAGACTGAGATACACCCTCTCCATAACACCACCACACACTGACATACACCCTCTCCATAACACCACCACACACTGAGATACACCTTCTCCTAGACATCAGCACAGAATGAGATACACCCTCTCCTGAACACAAGCACAGACTGAGATACACCCTCTCCATAACACCACCACACACTGAGATACACCCTCTCCATAACACCACCACACACTGAGATACACTCTCTCCATCATCCCACCACAGACCGAGATACACCCTCTTCTGGACACCACCACAGACTGAGATACACCCTCTTAATCACACCACTACAGACTGAGATACACCCTCTCCTGGACACCAGCACAGACTGAGATACACCCTCTACATCACACCACCACAGACTGAGAAACACCCTCTCCTGGACACCAGCACAGACTGAGATACACCCTCTCCATAACACCACCACAGACTGAGATGCACCCTCTCCTGGACACCAGCACAGACTGAGATGCACTCTCTCCTGGACACCACTACAGACTGAGATACACCCGCTCAATAATACCAGCACAGACTGAGATACACTCGCTCCATAACACCAGCACAGACTGAGATACACCCTCTCCTGGACACCACCACAGACTGAGATCCACCCTCTCCATCACACCACCACACACTGAGATACACCCTCTCCATAACACCACCACAGACTGAGATACACCCTCTCCATAACACCACCACACACTGAGATACACCCTCTCCTGGACATCAGCACAGAATGAGATACACCCTCTCCTGAACACAAGCACAGACTGAGATACACCCTCTCCATAACACCACCACACACTGAGATACACCCTCTCCATAACACCACCACACACTGAGATACACCCTCTCCATCACCCCACCACACACTGAGATACACCCTTTTCATCACCCCACCACAGACCGAGATACACCCTCTTCTGGACACCACCACAGACTGAGATACATCCTCTTAATCACACCACTACAGACTGAGATACACCCTCTCCTGGACACCAGCACAGACTGAGATACACCCTCTTAATCACACCACTACAGACTGAGATACACCCTCTCCTGGACTCCAGCACAGACTGAGATACACCCTCTCCATCACACCACCACAGACTGAGAAACACCCTCTCTTGGACACCAGCACAGACTGAGATACACCCTCTCCATAACACCACCCACACTGAGATACACCCTCTCCATAACGCCACCACACACTGAGATACAACCTTTCTTGGACACCAACACAGACTGAGATACACCCTCTCCATCAAACCACCACGGACTGAGATACACCCTCTCCATCACACCAGCACAGACTGAGATACACCCTCTCCTGGGCACCACCACAGACTGAGATACACCCTCTCCTGGACACCAGCACAGACTGAGATACACCCTCTCCATAACACCACCACACACTGAGATACACCCTCTCCACAACACCAGCACAGACTGAGATACACCTTCTCCATCACACCACCACAGACTGAGATACACCCTCTCCTGGACACCACCACAGACTGAGATACACCCTCTCCATCACACCACCACAGACTGAGAAACACCCTCTCCTGGACACCAGCACAGACTGAGCTACACCCTCTCCATAACACCACCACAGACTGAGATGCACCCTCTCCTGGACACCAGCATAGACTGAGATGCACTCTCTCCTGGACACCACCACAGACTGAGATACACCCTCTCCATCACACCACCACAGACTGAGATACACCCTCTCCATAACACCAGCACAGACTGAGATACACCCTCTCCTGGACACCACCACAGACCGAGATACACCCTCTCCATCACACCACCACAGACTGAGATACAACCTCTGCATCACACCACCACAGACTGAGGTACACCCTCTCCATAACACCACCACACACTGAGATACACGCTCTCCAAAACACCAGGACAGACTGAGATACACCCTCTCCTGGACACCAGCACAGACAGAGATACATCCTCTCCTGGACACCACCACAGACTGAGATACACCCTATCCTGGACACCAGCACAGACTGAGATACACCCTCTCCATAACACCAGCACAGACTGAGATACACCCTCTCCTGGACACCAGCACAGACTGAGATACACCCTCTCCATAACACCACCCACACTGAGATACACCCTCTCCATAACACCACCACACACTGAGAAACACCCTCTCCTGGACACCAGCACAGACTGAGCTACACCCTCTCCATAACACCACCACAGACTGAGATGCACCCTCTCCTGGACACCAGCATAGACTGAGATGCACTCTCTCCTGGACACCACCACAGACTGAGATACACCCTCTCATCACACCACCACAGACTGAGATACACCCGCTCCATAACACCAGCACAGACTGAGATACACCCTCTCCTGGACACCAGCACAGACTGAGATACACCCTCTCCATAACACCACCCACACTGAGATACACCCTCTCCATAACACCACCACACACTGAGATACAACCTTTCTTGGACACCAACACAGACTGAGATACACCCTCTCCATCAAACCACCACGGACTGAGATACACCCTCTCCATCACACCAGCACAGACTGAGATACACCCTCTCCTGGGCACCACCACAGACTGAGATACACCCTCTCCTGGACATCAGCACAGACTGAGATACACCCTCTCCATAACACCACCCACACTGAGATACACCCTCTCCATAACACCACCACACACTGAGATACAACCTTTCTTGGACACCAACACAGACTGAGATACACCCTCTCCATCAAACCACCACGGACTGAGATACACCCTCTCCATCACACCAGCACAGACTGAGATACACCCTCTCCTGGACACCACCACAGACTGAGATACACCCTATCCTGGACACCAGCACAGACTGAGATACACCCTCTCCATAACACCAGCACAGACTGAGATACACCCTCTCCTGGACACCAGCACAGACTGAGATACACCCTCTCCATAACACCACCCACACTGAGATACACCCTCTCCATAACACCACCACACACTGAGAAACACCCTCTCCTGGACACCAGCACAGACTGAGCTACACCCTCTCCATAACACCACCACAGACTGAGATGCACCCTCTCCTGGACACCAGCATAGACTGAGATGCACTCTCTCCTGGACACCACCACAGACTGAGATACACCCTCTCATCACACCACCACAGACTGAGATACACCCGCTCCATAACACCAGCACAGACTGAGATACACCCTCTCCTGGACACCAGCACAGACTGAGATACACCCTCTCCATAACACCACCACACACTGAGATACAACCTTTCTTGGACACCAACACAGACTGAGATACACCCTCTCCATCAAACCACCACGGACTGAGATACACCCTCTCCATCACACCAGCACAGACTGAGATACACCCTCTCCTGGGCACCACCACAGACTGAGATACACCCTCTCCTGGACACCAGCACAGACTGAGATACACCCTCTCCATAACACCACCACACACTGAGATACACCCTCTCCACAACACCAGCACAGACTGAGATACACCCTCTCCATCACACCACGACAGACTGAGATACACCCTCTCCTGGACACCACCACAGACTGAGATACACCCTCTCCATCACACCACCACAGACTGAGAAACACCCTCTCCTGGACACGAGCACAGACTGAGCTACACCCTCTCCATAACACCACCACAGACTGAGATGCACCCTCTCCTGGACACCAGCATAGACTGAGATGCACTCTCTCCTGGACACCACCACAGACTGAGATACACCCTCTCCATCACACCACCACAGACTGAGATACACCCGCTCCATAACACCAGCACAGACTGAGATACACCCTCTCCTGGACACCACCACAGACCGAGATACACCCTCTCCTGGACACCACCACAGACCGAGATACACCCTCTCCATCACACCACCACAGACTGAGATACACGCTCTCCAAAACACCACCACAGACTGAGATACACCCTCTCCATAACACCACCACACACTGAGATACACGCTCTCCAAAACACCACCACAGACTGAGATACACCCTCTCCATAACACCAGGACAGACTGAGATACACCCTCTCCTGGACACCAGCACAGACAGAGATACATCCTCTCCTGGACACCACCACAGACTGAGATACACCCTATCCTGGACACCAGAACAGACTGAGATACACCCTCTCCATAACACCAGCACAGACTGAGATACACCCTCTCCTGGACACCAGCACAGACTGAGATACACCCTCTCCATAACACCACCCACACTGAGATACACCCTCTCCATAACACCACCACACACTGAGAAACACCCTCTCCTGGACAACAGCACAGATTGAGATACACCCTCTCCATCACACCACCACAGACTGAGACACACCCTCTCCATAACACCACCACACACTGAGATACACCCTGTCCATAACAACAGGACAGAGTGAGATACACCCTCTCCTGGACACCACCACAGACTGAGATAGACCCTCTCCATAACACCAGGACAGACTGAAATACACCCTCTCCACAACACCACCACACACTGAGATACACCCTCTCCATAACACCACCACAGACAGAGATACACCCTCTCCATAACACCACCACACATTGAGATACACCCTCTCCATAACACCAGGAAAGACTGATATACACCCTCTCCTCGACACCACCACACACTGAGATACACCCTCTCCTGGACACCAACATAGACTGAGATACACCCTCTCCGTCACACCACCACAGACTGAGATACACCCTCTCCATAACACCTCCAGACACTGAGATACACCCTCTCCATAACACCACCACAGACTGAGATACACCCTCTCCTGGAGACCAACACAGACTGAGATCCATCCTCTCCATAACACCAGCACAGACTGAAATACACCCTCTCCTGGACACCACCACACACTGAGATACAACCTTTCTTGGACACCAACACAGACTGAGATACACCCTCTCCATCAAACCACCACGGACTGAGATACACCCTCTCCATAACACCACCACACACTGAGAAACACCCTCTCATAACACCACCACAGACTGAGATACACCCTCTCCATCACACCACCATACACTGAGATACACCCTCTCCATCACACCACCACAGACTGAGATACACTCTCTCCATAACACCAGCACAGAATGAGATACACCCTCTCCATCACACCACCACAGACTGAGATACACAGTCTCCATAACACCAGGACAGACTGAGATACACCCTCTCCATCACACCACCACATACTGAGATACACCCTCTCCATAACACCAGCACAGACTGAGATACATCCTCTCCATCACACCACCACAGACTGAGATACACCCTCTCCATAACACCAGGACAGACTGAGATACACCCTCTCCTGGACACCACCGCAGACTGAGATTCACCATCTCCATAACACCAGGACAGACTGAGATACACCCTCTCCTGGACACCACCACAGACTGAGATACACTCTCTCCATAACACCACTACACACTGAGATACACCCTCTCCATCACACCAGCACAGACTGAGATACACCCTCTCCTGGACACCACCACAGACTGAGATACACCCTCTCCTGGACACCAGCACAGACTGAGATACACCCTCTCCATAACACCACCACACACTGAGATACCCCCTCTCCACAACACCAGCACAGACTCAGATACACCCTCTCCATCACACCACCACAGACTGAGATACACCCTCTCCTGGACACCACCACAGACTGAGATACACCCTCTCCATCACACCACCACAGACTGAGAAACACCCTCTCCTGGACACCAGCACAGACTGAGCTACACCCTCTCCATAACACCACCACAGACTGAGATGCACCCTCTCCTGGACACCAGCACAGACTGAGATGCACTCTCTCCTGGACACCACCACAGACTGAGATACACCCGCTCCATAATACCAGTACAGACTGAGATACACCCACTCCATAACACCAGCACAGACTAAGATACACCCTCTCCTGGACACCACCACAGACTGAGATCCACCCTCTCCATCACACCACCACACACTGAGATACACCCTCTCCATAACATCACCACAGACTGAGATACACCCTCTCCATAACACCACCACACACTGACATACACCCTCTCCATAACACCACCACACACTGAGATACACCCTCTCCTGGACATCAGCACATAATGAGATACACCCTCTCCTGAACACAAGCACAGACTGAGATACACCATCTCCATAACACCACCACACACTGAGATACACCCTCTCCATAACACCACCACACACTGAGATACACCCTCTCCTAGACATCAGCACAGAATGAGATACACCCTCTCCTGAACACAAGCACAGACTGAGATACACCCTCTCCATAACACCACCACACACTGAGATACACCCTCTCCATAATACCACCACACACTGAGATACACCCTCTCCATCATCCCACCACAGACCGAGATACACCCTCTTCTGGACACCACCACAGACTGAGATACACCCTCTTAATCACACCACTACAGACTGAGATACACCCTCTCCTGGACACCAGCACAGACTGAGATACACCCTCTACATCACGCTACCACAGACTGAGAAACACCCTCTCCTGGACACCAGCACAGACTGAGATACACCCTCTCCATAACACCAGCACAGAATGAGATACACCCTCTCCATCACACCACCACAGACTGAGATACACAGTCTCCATAACACCAGGACAGACTGAGATACACCCTCTCCATCACACCACCACATACTGAGATACACCCTCTCCATAACACCAGCACAGACTGAGATACATCCTCTCCATCACACCACCACAGACTGAGATACACCCTCTCCATAACACCAGGACAGACTGAGATACAGTCTCTCATAACACCACCACAGACTGAGATACACCCTCTCCTGGAGACCAACACAGACTGAGATCCATCCTCTCCATAACACCAGCACAGACTGAAATACACCCTCTCCTGGACACCACCACACACTGAGATACAACCTTTCTTGGACACCAACACAGACTGAGATACACCCTCTCCATCAAACCACCACGGACTGAGATACACCCTCTCCATAACACCACCACACACTGAGAAACACCCTCTCATAACACCACCACAGACTGAGATACACCCTCTCCATCACACCACCATACACTGAGATACACCCTCTCCATCACACCACCACAGACTGAGATACACTCTCTCCATAACACCAGCACAGAATGAGATACACCCTCTCCATCACACCACCACAGACTGAGATACACAGTCTCCATAACACCAGGACAGACTGAGATACACCCTCTCCATCACACCACCACATACTGAGATACACCCTCTCCATAACACCAGCACAGACTGAGATACATCCTCTCCATCACACCACCACAGACTGAGATACACCCTCTCCATAACACCAGGACAGACTGAGATACACCCTCTCCTGGACACCACCGCAGACTGAGATTCACCATCTCCATAACACCAGGACAGACTGAGATACACCCTCTCCTGGACACCACCACAGACTGAGATACACTCTCTCCATAACACCACTACACACTGAGATACACCCTCTCCATCACACCAGCACAGACTGAGATACACCCTCTCCTGGACACCACCACAGACTGAGATACACCCTCTCCTGGACACCAGCACAGACTGAGATACACCCTCTCCATAACACCACCACACACTGAGATACCCCCTCTCCACAACACCAGCACAGACTCAGATACACCCTCTCCATCACACCACCACAGACTGAGATACACCCTCTCCTGGACACCACCACAGACTGAGATACACCCTCTCCATCACACCACCACAGACTGAGAAACACCCTCTCCTGGACACCAGCACAGACTGAGCTACACCCTCTCCATAACACCACCACAGACTGAGATGCACCCTCTCCTGGACACCAGCACAGACTGAGATGCACTCTCTCCTGGACACCACCACAGACTGAGATACACCCGCTCCATAATACCAGTACAGACTGAGATACACCCACTCCATAACACCAGCACAGACTAAGATACACCCTCTCCTGGACACCACCACAGACTGAGATCCACCCTCTCCATCACACCACCACACACTGAGATACACCCTCTCCATAACATCACCACAGACTGAGATACACCCTCTCCATAACACCACCACACACTGACATACACCCTCTCCATAACACCACCACACACTGAGATACACCCTCTCCTGGACATCAGCACATAATGAGATACACCCTCTCCTGAACACAAGCACAGACTGAGATACACCATCTCCATAACACCACCACACACTGAGATACACCCTCTCCATAACACCACCACACACTGAGATACACCCTCTCCTAGACATCAGCACAGAATGAGATACACCCTCTCCTGAACACAAGCACAGACTGAGATACACCCTCTCCATAACACCACCACACACTGAGATACACCCTCTCCATAATACCACCACACACTGAGATACACCCTCTCCATCATCCCACCACAGACCGAGATACACCCTCTTCTGGACACCACCACAGACTGAGATACACCCTCTTAATCACACCACTACAGACTGAGATACACCCTCTCCTGGACACCAGCACAGACTGAGATACACCCTCTACATCACGCTACCACAGACTGAGAAACACCCTCTCCTGGACACCAGCACAGACTGAGATACACCCTCTCCATAACACCACAACAGACTGAGATGCACCCTCTCCTGGACACCAGCACAGACTGAGATGCACTCTCTCCTGGACACCACTACAGACTGAGATACACCCGCTCCATAATACCAGCACAGACTGAGATACACCCGCTCCATAACACCAGCACAGACTGAGATACAGCCTCTCCTGGACACCACCACAGACTGGGATCCACCCTCTCCATCACACCACCACACACTGAGATACACCCTCTCCATAACACCACCACAGACTGAGATACACCCTCTCCATAACACCACCACACACTGAGATACACCCTCTCCTGGACATCAGCACAGAATGAGATACACCCTCTCCTGAAAACAAGCACAGACTGAGATACACCCTCTCCATAACACCACCACACACTGAGATACACCCTCTCCATAACATCACCACACACTGAGATACACCCTCTCCATCACCCCACCACAGGCCGAGATACACCCTCTTCTGGACACCACCACAGACTGAGATACACCCTCTTAATCACACCACTACAGACTGAGATACACCCTCTCCTGGACACCAGCACAGACTGAGATACAGCCTCTCCATCAAACCACCATAGACTGAGAAACACCCTCTCCTGGACACCAGCACAGACTGAGATACATCCTCTCCATAACACCACCACATACTGAGATACACCCTCTCCTGGACACCAGCACAGACTGAGATACACCCTCTCCATCACACCACCACAGACTGAGAAACACCCTCTACTGGACACCAGCACAGACTGAGATACACCCTCTCCATAACACCACCACAGACTGAGATGCACCCTCTCCTGGACACCAGCACAGACTGAGATGCACTCTCTCCTGGACACCACCACAGACTGAGATACACCCGCTCCATAACACCAGAACAGACTGAGATACACCCGCTCCATAACATCAGCACAGACTGAGATACACCCTCTCCTGGACACCACCACAGACTGAGATACACCCTCTCCATCACACCACCACACACTGAGATACACCCTCTCCATAACACCACCACACACTGAGATACACCCTTTTCATCACCCCACCACAGACCGAGATACACCCTCTTCTGGACACCACCACAGACTGAGATACACCCTCTTAATCACACCACTACAGACTGAGATACACCCTCTCCTGGACACCAGCACAGAATGAGATACACCCTCTCCATCACACCACCACAGACTGAGAAACACCCTCTCCTGGACACCAGCACAGACTGAGATGCACTCTCTCCTGGAAACCACCACAGACTGAGATAAACCCGCTCCCTAACACCAGCACAGACTGAGATACACCCGCTCGATAACACCAGTACAAACTGAGATACACCCTCTCCTGGACACCACCATAGACCGAGATACACCCTCTCCATCACACCACCACAGACTGAGATACAACCTCTCCATAACACCACCACACACTGAGATACACCCTCTCCATCACACCACCACAGACTGAGGTACACCCTCTCCATAACACCACCACACACTGAGATACACGCTCTCCAAAACACCACCACAGACTGAGATACACCCTCTCCATAACACCAGGACAGACTGAGATACACCCTCTCCTGGACACCAGCACAGACAGAGATATATCCTCTCCTGGACACCACCACAGACTGAGATACACCCTCTCCTGGACACCAGCACAGACTGAGATACACCCTCTCCATAACACCAGCACAGACTGAGATACACCCTCTCCTGGACACCAGCACAGACTGAGATACACCCTCTCCATAACACCACCCACACTGAGATACACCCTCTCCATAACACCACCACACACTGAGATACACCCTCTCCTGGACAACAGCACAGATTGAGATACACCCTCTCCATCACACCACCACAGACTGAGACACACCCTCTCCATAACACCACCACACACTGAGATACACCCTGTCCATAACAACAGGACAGAGTGAGATACACCCTCTCCTGGACACCACCACAGACTGAGATAGACCCTCTCCATAACACCAGGACAGACTGAGATACACCCTCTCCATAACACCACCACAGACTGAGATACACTCTCTCCACAACACCACCACACACTGAGATACACCCTCTCCATAACACCACCACATACTGAGATACACCCTCTCCTGGACACCAGCACAGACTGAGATACACCCTCTCCATCACACCACCACAGACTGAGAAACACCCTCTACTGGACACCAGCACAGACTGAGATACACCCTCTCCATAACACCACCACAGACTGAGATGCACCCTCTCCTGGACACCAGCACAGACTGAGATTCACTCTCTCCTGGACACCACCACAGACTGAGATACACCCGCTCCATAACACCAGAACAGACTGAGATACACCCGCTCCATAACATCAGCACAGACTGAGATACACCCTCTCCTGGACACCACCACAGACTGAGATACACCCTCTCCATCACACCACCACACACTGAGATACACCCTCTCCATAACACCACCACACACTGAGATACACCCTTTTCATCACCCCACCACAGACCGAGATACACCCTCTTCTGGACACCACCACAGACTGAGATACACCCTCTTAATCACACCACTACAGACTGAGATACACCCTCTCCTGGACACCAGCACAGACTGAGATACACCCTCTCCATCACACCACCACAGACTGAGAAACACCCTCTCCTGGACACCAGCACAGACTGAGATGCACTCTCTCCTGGAAACCACCACAGACTGAGATAAACCTGCTCCCTAACACCAGCACAGACTGAGATACACCCGCTCGATAACACAAGCACAAACTGAGATACACCCTCTCCTGGACACCACCACAGACCGAGATACACCCTCTCCATCACACCACCACAGACTGAGATACAACCTCTCCATAACACCACCACACACTGAGATACACCCTCTCCATCACACCACCACAGACTGAGGTACACCCTCTCCATAACACCACCACACACTGAGATACACGCTCTCCAAAACACCACCACAGACTGAGATACACCCTCTCCATAACACCAGGACAGACTGAGATACACCCTCTCCTGGACACCAGCACAGACAGAGATACATCCTCTCCTGGACACCAGCACAGACTGAGATACACCCTCTCCATAACACCAGCACAGACTGAGATACACCCTCTCCTGGACACCAGCACAGACTGAGATACACCCTCTCCATAACACCACCCACACTGAGATACACCCTCTCCATAACACCACCACACACTGAGATACACCCTCTCCATAACACCAGCACAGACTGAGATACATCCTCTCCATCACACCACCACAGACTGAGATACACCCTCGCCATAACACCAGGACAGACTGAGATATACCCTCTCCTGGACACCACCACAGACTGAGATACACCCTCTCCATAACACCAGGACAGACTGAGATACACCCTCTCCTGGACACCACCACAGACTGAGATACACTCTCTCCATAACACCACCACACACTGAGATACACCCTCTCCATCACACCAGCACAGACTGAGATACACCCTCTCCTGGACACCACCACAGACTGAGATACACCCTGTCCTGGACACCAGCACAGACTGAGATACACCCTCTCCATAACACCACCACAGACTGAGAAACACCCTTTCCTGGGCACCAGCACATACTGAGATACACCCTCTCCATAACACCACCACAGACTGAGAAAAACCCTCTCCTGGACACCACCACAGACTGAGATACACCCTCTCCATCACACCACCAGACTGAGATACACTCTCTCCATAACACCAGGACAGACTGAGATACAGCCTCTACATCACACCAGCACAGACTGAGATACACCCTCTCCATCACACCACCACAGACTGAGATACACCATCTCCATAACACCACCACACACTGAGATACACCCTCTCCAGAACACCACCACAGACTGAGATACACCCTCTCCTGGACACCACCACAGACTGAGATACACCCTCTCCTGGACACCACCACAGACTGAGATAAACCCTCTCCTGGACACCAGGACAGACTGAGATACACTCTCTCCTGGACACCAGCACAGACTGACATACACCCTCTCCATAACACCAGGACAGACTGAGATACACCCTCTCCTGGATACAACCACAGACTGAGATACACCCTCTCCATAACACCACCACACACTGAGATACACCCTCTCCATCACACCACCACAGACTGAGGTACACCCTCTCCATCACACCACCAGACTGAGATACACTCTCTTCATAACACCACCACGCACTGAGATACACCCTCTCTATCACACCACCACAGACTGAGACACACCCTCTCCATAACACCACCACACACTGAGATACACCCTCTCCATGACACCACCACATACTGAGATACACCCTCTCAATAACACCACCACAGACTGAGATACACCCTCTCCTGGACACCAGCACAGACTGAAATACACCCTCTCCATAACACCACCACAGACTGAGATGCACCCTCTCCTGGACACCAGCATAGACTGAGATGCACTCTCTCCTGGACACCACCACAGACTGAGATACACCCTCTCCATCACACCACCACAGACTGAGATACACCCGCTCCATAACACCAGCACAGACTGAGATACACCCTCTCCTGGACACCAGCACAGACTGAGATACACCCTCTCCATAACACCACCCACACTGAGATACACCCTCTCCATAACACCACCACACACTAAGATACAACCTTTCTTGGACACCAACACAGACTGAGATACACCCTCTCCATAAAACCACCACGGACTGAGATACACCCTCTCCATCACACCAGCACAGACTGAGATACACCCTCTCCTGGGCACCACCACAGACTGAGATACACCCTCTCCTGGAAACCAGCACAGACTGAGATACACCCTCTCCATAACACCACCACACACTGAGATACACCCTCTCCACAACACCAGCACAGACTGAGATACACCCTCTCCATCACACCACCACAGACTGAGATACACCCTCTCCTGGATACCACCACAGACTGAGATACACCCTCTCCATCACACCACCACAGACTGAGAAACACCCTCTCCTGGACACCAGCACAGACTGAGCTACACCCTCTCCATAACACCACCACAGACTGAGATGCACCCTCTCCTGGACACCAGCATAGACTGAGATGCACTCTCTCCTGGACACCACCACAGACTGAGATACACCCTCTCCATCACACCACCACAGACTGAGATACACCCGCTCCATAACACCAGCACAGACTGAGATACACCCTCTCCTGGACACCACCACAGACCGAGATACACCCTCTCCTGGACACCACCACAGACCGAGATACACCCTCTCCATCACACCACCAAAGACTGAGATACACCCTCTCCATAACACCAGGACAGACTGAGATTCACCCTGTCCTGGACACCAGCACAGACAGAGATACATCCTCTCCTGGACACCACCACAGACTGGGATACACCCTATCCTGGACACCAGCACAGACTGAGATACACCCTCTCCATAACACCAGCACAGACTGAGATACACCCTCTCCTGGACACCAGCACAGACTGAGATACACCCTCTCCATAACACCACCCACACTGAGATACACCCTCTCCATAACACCACCACACACTGAGAAACACCCTCTCCTGGACAACAGCACAGATTGAGATACACCCTCTCCATCACACCACCACAGACTGAGACACACCCTCTCCATAACACCACCACACACTGAGATACACCCTGTCCATAACAACAGGACAGAGTGAGATACACCCTCTCCTGGACACCACCACAGACTGAGATAGACCCTCTCCAGAACACCAGGACAGACTGAGATACACCCTCTCCACAACACCACCACACACTGAGATACACCCTCTCCATAACACCACCGCAGACTGAGATACACCCTCTCCATAACACCACCACACATTGAGATACACCCTCTCCATAACACCAGGACAGACTGAAATACACCCTCTCCTCAACACCACCACACACTGAGATACACCCTCTCCTGGACACCAACACAGACTGAGATACACCCTCTCCATCAAACCACCACAGACTGAGATACACCCTCTCCATAACACCTCCAGACACTGAGATACACCCTCTCCATAACACCACCACAGACTGAGATACACCCTCTCCTGGAGACCAACACAGACTGAGATCCATCCTCTCCATAACACCAGCACAGACTGAAATACACCCTCTCCTGGACACCACCACACACTGAGATACAACCTTTCTTGGACACCAACACAGACTGAGATACACCCTCTCCATCAAACCACCACGGACTGAGATACACCCTCACCATAACACCACCACACACTGAGAAACACCCTCTCATAACACCACCACAGACTGAGATACACCCTCTCCATCACACCACCATACACTGAGATACACCCTCTCCATCACACCACCACAGACTGAGATACACTCTCTCCATAACACCAGCACAGACTGAGATACACCCTCTCCATCACACCACCACAGACTGAGATACACCCTCTCCATAACACCAGGACAGACTGAGATACACCCTCTCCATCACACCACCACAGACTGAGATACACCCTCACCATAACACCAGCACAGACTGAGATACATCCTCTCCATCACACCACCACAGACTGAGATACACCCTCTCCATAACACCAGGACAGACTGAGATACACCCTCTCCTGGACACCACCGCAGACTGAGATTCACCCTCTCCATAACACCAGGACAGACTGAGATACACCCTCTCCTGGACACCACCACAGACTGAGATACACTCTCTCCATAACACCACTACACACTGAGATACACCCTCTCCATCACACCAGCACAGACTGAGATACACCCTCTCCTGGACACCACCACAGACTGAGATACACCCTCTCCTGGACACCAGCACAGACTGAGATACACCCTCTCCATAACACCACCACACACTGAGATACCCCCTCTCCACAACACCAGCACAGACTGAGATACACCCTCTCCATCACACCACCACAGACTGAGATACACCCTCTCCTGGACACCACCACAGACTGAGATACACCCTCTCCATCACACCACCACAGACTGAGAAACACCCTCTCCTGGACACCAGCACAGACTGAGCTACACCCTCTCCATAACACCACCACAGACTGAGATGCACCCTCTCCTGGACACCAGCACACACTGAGATGCACTCTCTCCTGGACACCACCACAGACTGAGATACACCCGCTCCATAATACCAGTACAGACTGAGATACACCCACTCCATAACACCAGCACAGACTAAGATACACCCTCTCCTGGACACCACCACAGACTGAGATCCACCCTCTCCATCACACCACCGCACACTGAGATACACCCTCTCCATAACATCACCACAGACTGAGATACACCCTCTCCATAACACCACCACACACTGACATACACCCTCTCCATAACACCACCACACACTGAGATACACCCTCTCCTGGACATCAGCACATAATGAGATACACCCTCTCCTGAACACAAGCACAGACTGAGATACACCATCTCCATAACACCACCACACACTGAGATACACCCTCTCCATAACACCACCACACACTGAGATACACCCTCTCCTAGACATCAGCACAGAATGAGATACACCCTCTCCTGAACACAAGCACAGACTGAGATACACCCTCTCCATAACACCACCACACACTGAGATACACCCTCTCCATAATACCACCACACACTGAGATACACCCTCTCCATCATCCCACCACAGACCGAGATACACCCTCTTCTGGACACCACCACAGACTGAGATACACCCTCTTAATCACACCACTACAGACTGAGATACACCCTCTCCTGGACACCAGCACAGACTGAGATACACCCTCTACATCACACTACCACAGACTGAGAAACACCCTCTCCTGGACACCAGCACAGACTGAGATACACCCTCTCCATAACACCACCACAGACTGAGATGCACCCTCTCCTGGACACCAACACAGACTGAGATGCACTCTCTCCTGGACACCACTACAGACTGAGATACACCCGCTCCATAATACCAGCACAGACTGAGATACACCCGCTCCATAACACCAGCACAGACTGAGATACACCCTCTCCTGGACACCACCACAGACTGGGATCCACCCTCTCCATCACACCACCACACACTGAGATACACCCTCTCCATAACACCACCACAGACTGAGATACACCCTCTCCATAACACCACCACACACTGAGATACACCCTCTCCTGGACATCAGCACAGAATGAGATACACCCTCTCCTGAACACAAGCACAGACTGAGATACACCCTCTCCATAACACCACCACACACTGAGATACACCCTCTCCATAACATCACCACACACTGAGATACACCCTCTCCATCACCCCACCACAGACCGAGATACACCCTCTTCTGGACACCACCACAGACTGAGATACACCCTCTTAATCACACCACTACAGACTGAGATACACCCTCTCCTGGACACCACCACAGACTGAGATACACCCTCTCCTGGACACCAGCAAAGACTGAGATACAGCCTCTCCATCAAACCACCACAGACTGAGAAACACCCTCTCCTGGACACCAGCACAGACTGAGATACATCCTCTCCATAACACCACCACATACTGAGATACACCCTCTCCTGGACACCAGCACAGACTGAGATACACCCTCTCCATCACACCAGCACAGACTGAGATACACCCTCTCCTGGACACCACCACAGACTGAGATACACCCTCTCCATAACACCAGGACAGACTGAGATACACCCTCTCCTGGACACCACCACAGACTGAGATACACTCTCTCCATAACACCACCACACACTGAGATACACCCTCTCCATCACACCAGCACAGACTGAGATACACCCTCTCCTGGACACCACCACAGACTGAGATACACCCTGTCCTGGACACCAGCACAGACTGAGATACACCCTCTCCATAACACCACCACAGACTGAGAAACACCCTTTCCTGGGCACCAGCACATACTGAGATACACCCTCTCCATAACACCACCACAGACTGAGAAAAACCCTCTCCTGGACACCACCACAGACTGAGATACACCCTCTCCATCACACCACCAGACTGAGATACACTCTCTCCATAACACCAGGACAGACTGAGATACAGCCTCTACATCACACCAGCACAGACTGAGATACACCCTCTCCATCACACCACCACAGACTGAGATACACCATCTCCATAACACCACCACACACTGAGATACACCCTCTCCAGAACACCACCACAGACTGAGATACACCCTCTCCTGGACACCACCACAGACTGAGATACACCCTCTCCTGGACACCACCACAGACTGAGATAAACCCTCTCCTGGACACCAGGACAGACTGAGATACACTCTCTCCTGGACACCAGCACAGACTGACATACACCCTCTCCATAACACCAGGACAGACTGAGATACACCCTCTCCTGGATACAACCACAGACTGAGATACACCCTCTCCATAACACCACCACACACTGAGATACACCCTCTCCATCACACCACCACAGACTGAGGTACACCCTCTCCATCACACCACCAGACTGAGATACACTCTCTTCATAACACCACCACGCACTGAGATACACCCTCTCTATCACACCACCACAGACTGAGACACACCCTCTCCATAACACCACCACACACTGAGATACACCCTCTCCATGACACCACCACATACTGAGATACACCCTCTCAATAACACCACCACAGACTGAGATACACCCTCTCCTGGACACCAGCACAGACTGAAATACACCCTCTCCATAACACCACCACAGACTGAGATGCACCCTCTCCTGGACACCAGCATAGACTGAGATGCACTCTCTCCTGGACACCACCACAGACTGAGATACACCCTCTCCATCACACCACCACAGACTGAGATACACCCGCTCCATAACACCAGCACAGACTGAGATACACCCTCTCCTGGACACCAGCACAGACTGAGATACACCCTCTCCATAACACCACCCACACTGAGATACACCCTCTCCATAACACCACCACACACTAAGATACAACCTTTCTTGGACACCAACACAGACTGAGATACACCCTCTCCATAAAACCACCACGGACTGAGATACACCCTCTCCATCACACCAGCACAGACTGAGATACACCCTCTCCTGGGCACCACCACAGACTGAGATACACCCTCTCCTGGAAACCAGCACAGACTGAGATACACCCTCTCCATAACACCACCACACACTGAGATACACCCTCTCCACAACACCAGCACAGACTGAGATACACCCTCTCCATCACACCACCACAGACTGAGATACACCCTCTCCTGGATACCACCACAGACTGAGATACACCCTCTCCATCACACCACCACAGACTGAGAAACACCCTCTCCTGGACACCAGCACAGACTGAGCTACACCCTCTCCATAACACCACCACAGACTGAGATGCACCCTCTCCTGGACACCAGCATAGACTGAGATGCACTCTCTCCTGGACACCACCACAGACTGAGATACACCCTCTCCATCACACCACCACAGACTGAGATACACCCGCTCCATAACACCAGCACAGACTGAGATACACCCTCTCCTGGACACCACCACAGACCGAGATACACCCTCTCCATCACACCACCAAAGACTGAGATACACCCTCTCCATAACACCAGGACAGACTGAGATTCACCCTGTCCTGGACACCAGCACAGACAGAGATACATCCTCTCCTGGACACCACCACAGACTGGGATACACCCTATCCTGGACACCAGCACAGACTGAGATACACCCTCTCCATAACACCAGCACAGACTGAGATACACCCTCTCCTGGACACCAGCACAGACTGAGATACACCCTCTCCATAACACCACCCACACTGAGATACACCCTCTCCATAACACCACCACACACTGAGAAACACCCTCTCCTGGACAACAGCACAGATTGAGATACACCCTCTCCATCACACCACCACAGACTGAGACACACCCTCTCCATAACACCACCACACACTGAGATACACCCTGTCCATAACAACAGGACAGAGTGAGATACACCCTCTCCTGGACACCACCACAGACTGAGATAGACCCTCTCCAGAACACCAGGACAGACTGAGATACACCCTCTCCACAACACCACCACACACTGAGATACACCCTCTCCATAACACCACCGCAGACTGAGATACACCCTCTCCATAACACCACCACACATTGAGATACACCCTCTCCATAACACCAGGACAGACTGAAATACACCCTCTCCTCAACACCACCACACACTGAGATACACCCTCTCCTGGACACCAACACAGACTGAGATACACCCTCTCCATCAAACCACCACAGACTGAGATACACCCTCTCCATAACACCTCCAGACACTGAGATACACCCTCTCCATAACACCACCACAGACTGAGATACACCCTCTCCTGGAGACCAACACAGACTGAGATCCATCCTCTCCATAACACCAGCACAGACTGAAATACACCCTCTCCTGGACACCACCACACACTGAGATACAACCTTTCTTGGACACCAACACAGACTGAGATACACCCTCTCCATCAAACCACCACGGACTGAGATACACCCTCTCCATAACACCACCACACACTGAGAAACACCCTCTCATAACACCACCACAGACTGAGATACACCCTCTCCATCACACCACCATACACTGAGATACACCCTCTCCATCACACCACCACAGACTGAGATACACTCTCTCCATAACACCAGCACAGACTGAGATACACCCTCTCCATCACACCACCACAGACTGAGATACACCCTCTCCATAACACCAGGACAGACTGAGATACACCCTCTCCATCACACCACCACAGACTGAGATACACCCTCACCATAACACCAGCACAGACTGAGATACATCCTCTCCATCACACCACCACAGACTGAGATACACCCTCTCCATAACACCAGGACAGACTGAGATACACCCTCTCCTGGACACCACCGCAGACTGAGATTCACCCTCTCCATAACACCAGGACAGACTGAGATACACCCTCTCCTGGACACCACCACAGACTGAGATACACTCTCTCCATAACACCACTACACACTGAGATACACCCTCTCCATCACACCAGCACAGACTGAGATACACCCTCTCCTGGACACCACCACAGACTGAGATACACCCTCTCCTGGACACCAGCACAGACTGAGATACACCCTCTCCATAACACCACCACACACTGAGATACCCCCTCTCCACAACACCAGCACAGACTGAGATACACCCTCTCCATCACACCACCACAGACTGAGATACACCCTCTCCTGGACACCACCACAGACTGAGATACACCCTCTCCATCACACCACCACAGACTGAGAAACACCCTCTCCTGGACACCAGCACAGACTGAGCTACACCCTCTCCATAACACCACCACAGACTGAGATGCACCCTCTCCTGGACACCAGCACACACTGAGATGCACTCTCTCCTGGACACCACCACAGACTGAGATACACCCGCTCCATAATACCAGTACAGACTGAGATACACCCACTCCATAACACCAGCACAGACTAAGATACACCCTCTCCTGGACACCACCACAGACTGAGATCCACCCTCTCCATCACACCACCGCACACTGAGATACACCCTCTCCATAACATCACCACAGACTGAGATACACCCTCTCCATAACACCACCACACACTGACATACACCCTCTCCATAACACCACCACACACTGAGATACACCCTCTCCTGGACATCAGCACATAATGAGATACACCCTCTCCTGAACACAAGCACAGACTGAGATACACCATCTCCATAACACCACCACACACTGAGATACACCCTCTCCATAACACCACCACACACTGAGATACACCCTCTCCTAGACATCAGCACAGAATGAGATACACCCTCTCCTGAACACAAGCACAGACTGAGATACACCCTCTCCATAACACCACCACACACTGAGATACACCCTCTCCATAATACCACCACACACTGAGATACACCCTCTCCATCATCCCACCACAGACCGAGATACACCCTCTTCTGGACACCACCACAGACTGAGATACACCCTCTTAATCACACCACTACAGACTGAGATACACCCTCTCCTGGACACCAGCACAGACTGAGATACACCCTCTACATCACACTACCACAGACTGAGAAACACCCTCTCCTGGACACCAGCACAGACTGAGATACACCCTCTCCATAACACCACCACAGACTGAGATGCACCCTCTCCTGGACACCAACACAGACTGAGATGCACTCTCTCCTGGACACCACTACAGACTGAGATACACCCGCTCCATAATACCAGCACAGACTGAGATACACCCGCTCCATAACACCAGCACAGACTGAGATACACCCTCTCCTGGACACCACCACAGACTGGGATCCACCCTCTCCATCACACCACCACACACTGAGATACACCCTCTCCATAACACCACCACAGACTGAGATACACCCTCTCCATAACACCACCACACACTGAGATACACCCTCTCCTGGACATCAGCACAGAATGAGATACACCCTCTCCTGAACACAAGCACAGACTGAGATACACCCTCTCCATAACACCACCACACACTGAGATACACCCTCTCCATAACATCACCACACACTGAGATACACCCTCTCCATCACCCCACCACAGACCGAGATACACCCTCTTCTGGACACCACCACAGACTGAGATACACCCTCTTAATCACACCACTACAGACTGAGATACACCCTCTCCTGGACACCACCACAGACTGAGATACACCCTCTCCTGGACACCAGCACAGACTGAGATACAGCCTCTCCATCAAACCACCACAGACTGAGAAACACCCTCTCCTGGACACCAGCACAGACTGAGATACATCCTCTCCATAACACCACCACATACTGAGATACACCCTCTCCTGGACACCAGCACAGACTGAGATACACCCTCTCCATCACACCAGCACAGACTGAGATACACCCTCTCCTGGACACCACCACAGACTGAGATACACCCTCTCCTGGACACCAGCACAGACTGAGATACACCCTCTCCATAACACCACCACACACTGAGATACCCCCTCTCCACAACACCAGCACAGACTGAGATACACCCTCTCCATCACACCACCACAGACTGAGATACACCCTCTCCTGGACACCACCACAGACTGAGATACACCCTCTCCATCACACCACCACAGACTGAGAAACACCCTCTCCTGGACACCAGCACAGACTGAGCTACACCCTCTCCATAACACCACCACAGACTGAGATGCACCCTCTCCTGGACACCAGCACACACTGAGATGCACTCTCTCCTGGACACCACCACAGACTGAGATACACCCGCTCCATAATACCAGTACAGACTGAGATACACCCACTCCATAACACCAGCACAGACTAAGATACACCCTCTCCTGGACACCACCACAGACTGAGATCCACCCTCTCCATCACACCACCGCACACTGAGATACACCCTCTCCATAACATCACCACAGACTGAGATACACCCTCTCCATAACACCACCACACACTGACATACACCCTCTCCATAACACCACCACACACTGAGATACACCCTCTCCTGGACATCAGCACATAATGAGATACACCCTCTCCTGAACACAAGCACAGACTGAGATACACCATCTCCATAACACCACCACACACTGAGATACACCCTCTCCATAACACCACCACACACTGAGATACACCCTCTCCTAGACATCAGCACAGAATGAGATACACCCTCTCCTGAACACAAGCACAGACTGAGATACACCCTCTCCATAACACCACCACACACTGAGATACACCCTCTCCATAATACCACCACACACTGAGATACACCCTCTCCATCATCCCACCACAGACCGAGATACACCCTCTTCTGGACACCACCACAGACTGAGATACACCCTCTTAATCACACCACTACAGACTGAGATACACCCTCTCCTGGACACCAGCACAGACTGAGATACACCCTCTACATCACACTACCACAGACTGAGAAACACCCTCTCCTGGACACCAGCACAGACTGAGATACACCCTCTCCATAACACCACCACAGACTGAGATGCACCCTCTCCTGGACACCAACACAGACTGAGATGCACTCTCTCCTGGACACCACTACAGACTGAGATACACCCGCTCCATAATACCAGCACAGACTGAGATACACCCGCTCCATAACACCAGCACAGACTGAGATACACCCTCTCCTGGACACCACCACAGACTGGGATCCACCCTCTCCATCACACCACCACACACTGAGATACACCCTCTCCATAACACCACCACAGACTGAGATACACCCTCTCCATAACACCACCACACACTGAGATACACCCTCTCCTGGACATCAGCACAGAATGAGATACACCCTCTCCTGAACACAAGCACAGACTGAGATACACCCTCTCCATAACACCACCACACACTGAGATACACCCTCTCCATAACATCACCACACACTGAGATACACCCTCTCCATCACCCCACCACAGACCGAGATACACCCTCTTCTGGACACCACCACAGACTGAGATACACCCTCTTAATCACACCACTACAGACTGAGATACACCCTCTCCTGGACACCACCACAGACTGAGATACACCCTCTCCTGGACACCAGCACAGACTGAGATACAGCCTCTCCATCAAACCACCACAGACTGAGAAACACCCTCTCCTGGACACCAGCACAGACTGAGATACATCCTCTCCATAACACCACCACATACTGAGATACACCCTCTCCTGGACACCAGCACAGACTGAGATACACCCTCTCCATCACACCACCACAGACTGAGAAACACTCTCTACTGGACACCAGCACAGACTGAGATACACCCTCTCCATAACACCACCACAGACTGAGATGCACCCTCTCCTGGACACCAGCACAGACTGAGATGCACTCTCTTCTGGACACCACCACAGACTGAGATACACCCGCTCCATAACACCAGAACAGACTGAGATACACCCGCTCCATAACATCAGCACAGACTGAGATACACCCTCTCCTGGACACCACCACAGACTGAGATACACCCTCTCCATCACACCACCACACACTGAGATACACCCTCTCCATAACACCACCACACACTGAGATACACCCTTTTCATCACCCCACCACAGACCGAGATACACCCTCTTCTGGACACCACCACAGACTGAGATACACCCTCTTAATCACACCACTACAGACTGAGATACACCCTCTCCTGGACACCAGCACAGACTGAGATACACCCTCTCCATCACACCACCACAGACTGAGAAACACCCTCTCCTGGACACCAGCACAGACTGAGATGCACTCTCTCCTGGAAACCACCACAGACTGAGATAAACCCGCTACCTAACACCAGCACAGACTGAGATACACCCGCTCGATAACACCAGTACAAACTGAGATACACCCTCTCCTGGACACCACCACAGACCGAGATACACCCTCTCCATCACACCACCACAGACTGAGATACAACCTCTCCATAACACCACCACACACTGAGATACACCCTCTCCATCACACCACCACAGACTGAGGTACACCCTCTCCATAACACCACCACACACTGAGATACACGCTCTCCAAAACACCACCACAGACTGAGATACACCCTCTCCATAACACCAGGACAGACTGAGATACACCCTCTCCTAGACACCAGCACAGACAGAGATACATCCTCTCCTGGACACCACCACAGACTGAGATACACCCTCTCCTGGACACCAGCACAGACTGAGATACACCCTCTCCATAACACTAGCACAGACTGAGATACACCCTCTCCTGGACACCAGCACAGACTGAGATACACCATCTCCATAACACCACCCACACTGAGATACACCCTCTCCATAACACCACCACACACTGAGATACACCCTCTCCTGGACAACAGCACAGATTGAGATACACCCTCTCCATCACACCACCACAGACTGAGACACACCCTCTCCATAACACCACCACACACTGAGATACACCCTGTCCATAACAACAGGACAGAGTGAGATACACCCTCTCCTGGACACCACCACAGACTGAGATAGACCCTCTCCATAACACCAGGACAGACTGAGATACACCCTCTCCATAACACCACCACAGACTGAGATACACTCTCTCCACAACACCACCACACACTGAGATACACCCTCTCCATAACACCACCACATACTGAGATACACCCTCTCCTGGACACCAGCACAGACTGAGATACACCCTCTCCATCACACCACCACAGACTGAGAAACACCCTCTACTGGACACCAGCACAGACTGAGATACACCCTCTCCATAACACCACCACAGACTGAGATGCACCCTCTCCTGGACACCAGCACAGACTGAGATACACCCGCTCCATAACACCAGAACAGACTGAGATACACCCGCTCCATAACATCAGCACAGACTGAGATACACTCTCTCCTGGACACCACCACAGACTGAGATACACCCTCTCCATCACACCACCACAAACTAGGATACACCCTATCCATAACACCACCACACACTGAGATACACCCTTTTCATCACCCCACCACAGACCGAGATACACCCTCTTCTGGACACCACCACAGACTGAGATACACCCTCTTAATCACACCACTACAGACTGAGATACACCCTCTCCATCACACCACCACAGACTGAGAAACACCCTCTCCTGGACACCAGCACAGACTGAGATGCACTCTCTCCTGGAAACCACCACAGACTGAGATAAACCCGCTCCCTAACACCAGCACAGACTGAGATACACCCGCTCGATAACACCAGCACAAACTGAGATACACCCTCTCCTGGACACCACCACAGACCGAGATAAACCCTCTCCATCACACCACCACAGACTGAGATACAACCTCTCCATAACACCACCACACACTGAGATACACCCTCTCCATCACACCACCACAGACTGAGGTACACCCTCTCCATAACACCACCACACACTGAGATACACGCTCTCCAAAACACCACCACAGACTGAGATACACCCTCTCCATAACACCAGGACAGACTGAGATACACCCTCTCCTGGACACCAGCACAGACAGAGATACATCCTCTCCTGGACACCAGCACAGACTGAGATACACCCTCTCCATAACACCAGCACAGACTGAGATACACCCTCTCCTGGACACCAGCACAGACTGAGATACACCCTCTCCATAACACCACCCACACTGAGATACACCCTCTCCATAACACCACCACACACTGAGATACACCCTCTCCATAACACCAGCACAGACTGAGATACATCCTCTCCATCACACCACCACAGACTGAGATACACCCTCTCCATAACACCAGGACAGACTGAGATACACCCTCTCCTGGACACCACCACAGACTGAGATACACCCTCTCCATAACACCAGGACAGACTGAGATACACCCTCTCCTGGACACCACCACAGACTGAGATACACTCTCTCCATAACACCACCACACACTGAGATACACCCTCTCCATCACACCAGCCCAGACTGAGATACACCCTCTCCTGGACACCACCACAGACTGAGATACACCCTGTCCTGGACACCAGCACAGACTGAGATACACCCTCTCCATAACACCACCACAGACTGAGAAAAACCCTCTCCTGGACACCACCACAGACTGAGATACACCCTCTCCATCACACCACCAGACTGAGATACATTCTCTCCATAACACCAGGACAGACTGAGATACAGCCTCTACATCACACCAGCACAGACTGAGATACACCCTCTCCATCACACCACCACAGACTGAGATACACCATCTCCATAACACCACCACACACTGAGATACACCCTCTCCAGAACACCACCACAGACTGAGATACACCCTCTCCTGGACACCACCACAGACTGAGATACACCCTCTCCATAACACCAGGACAGACTGAGATACACCCTCTCCTGGACACCACCACAGACTGAGATACACCCTCTCCATAACAAAAGGACAGACTGAGATACACCCTCTCCTGGACACCACCACAGACTGAGATACACTCTCTCCATAACACCACCACACACTGAGATACACCCTCTCCATCACACCAGCCCAGACTGAGATACACCCTCTCCTGGACATCACCACAGACTGAGATACACCCTGTCCTGGACACCAGCACAGACTGAGATACACCCTCTCCATAACACCACCACAGACTGAGAAAAACCCTCTCCTGGACACCACCACAGACTGAGATACACCCTCTCCATCACACCACCAGACTGAGATACATTCTCTCCATAACACCAGGACAGACTGAGATACAGCCTCTACATCACACCAGCACAGACTGAGATACACCCTCTCCATCACACCACCACAGACTGAGATACACCATCTCCATAACACCACCACACACTGAGATACACCCTCTCCAGAACACCACCACAGACTGAGATACACCCTCTCCTGGACACCACCACAGACTGAGATACACCCTCTCCTGGACACCACCACAGACTGAGATACACCCTTTCCATAACACCAGGACAGACTGAGATACACCCTCTCCTGGACACCACCACAGACTGAGATACACTCTCTCCATAACACCACCACACACTGAGATACACCCTCTCCATCACACCAGCACAGACTGAGATACACCCTCTCCTGGACACCACCACAGACTGAGATACACCCTGTCCTGGACACCAGCACAGACTGAGATACACCCTCTCCATAACACCACCACAGACTGAGAAAAACCCTCTCCTGGACACCACCACAGACTGAGATACACCCTCTCTATCACACCACCAGACTGAGATACACTCTCTCCATAACACCAGGGCAGACTGAGATACAGCCTCTACATCACACCAGCACAGACTGAGATACACCCTCTCCATCACACCACCACAGACTGAGATACACCATCTCCATAACACCACCACACACTGAGATACACCCTCTCCAGAACACCACCACAGACTGAGATACACCCTCTCCTGGACACCACCACAGACTGAGATACACCCTCTCCTGGACACCACCACAGACTGAGATAAACCCTCTCCTGGACACCAGGACAGACTGAGATACACTCTCTCCTGGACACCAGCACAGACTGAGATACACCCTCTCCATAACACCAGGACAGACTGAGATACACCCTCTCCTGGACACCACCACAGACTGAGATACATCCTCTCCATAACACCACCACACACTGAGATACACCCTCTCCATCACACCACCACAGACTGAGATACACCCTCTCCATCACACCACCAGACTGAGATACACTCTCTTCATAACACCACCACGCACTGAGATACACCCTCTCTATGACACCACCACAGACTGAGACACACCCTCTCCATAACACCACCACACACTGAGATACACCCTCTCCATAACACCACCACATACTGAGATACACCCTCTCAATAACATCACCACAGACTGAGATACACCCTCTCCTGGACACCAGCACAGACTGAAATACACCCTCTCCTGGACACCACCACACACTGAGATACACCCTCTCCTGGACACCACCACACACTGAGATACACCCTCTCCATCACACCACCACAGACAGAGATACACCCTCTACATAACACCACCACACACTGAGATACACCCTCTCCATAACACCGGGACAGACTGAGATACTCCCTCTCCTGGACACCACCACAGACTGAGATACACCCTCTCCATAACACCACCACAGACTGAGATACACCCTCTCCATAGCACCACCACACACTGAGATACACCCTCTCCATAACATCAGGACAGACTGAGATACACCCTCTCCATCACACCACCACAGTCTGAGATGCACCCTCTCCATAACACCAGGACAGACTGAGATACACTCTCTACAAAACACCAGGACAGACTGAGATACACCCTCTCCTAGACACCAGCACAGACTGAGATACACCCTCTTCTGGACACCACCACAGGCTGAGATACGCTCTCTCCATAACACCAGCACAGCCTGAGATACATCCTCTCCATAACACCAGCACAGAATGAGATACACCCTCTCCTGAACACCACCACAGACTGAGATACACCCGCTCCATAACACCAGCACAGACTGAGATACACCCTCTCCTGGACACCAGCACAGACTGAGATACACCCTCTCCTGGACACCAGCACAGACTGAGATACACCCTCTCCATCACACCACCACAGACTGAGAAACACCCTCTCCTGGACACCAGCACAGACTGAGATACACCCTCTCCATAACACCACCACAGACTGAGATGCACCCTCTCCTGGACACCAGCACAGACTGAGATGCACTCTCTCCTGGAAACCACCACAGACTGAGATAAACCCGCTCCCTAACACCAGCACAGACTGAGATACACCCGCTCCATAACACCAGCACAGACTGAGATACACCCTCTCCTGGACACCACCACAGACCGAGATACACCCTCTCCATCACACCACCACAGACTGAGATACAACCTCTCCATAACACCACCACACACTGAGATACACCCTCTCCATCACACCACCACAGACTGAGGTACACCCTCTCCATAACACCACCAGACACTGAGATACAGGCTCTCCAAAACACCACCACAGACTGAGATACACCCTCTCCATAGCACCAGGACAGACTGAGATACACCCTCTCCTGGACACCAGCACAGACAGAGATACATCCTCTCCTGGACACCACCACAGACTGAGATACACCCTCTCCTGACACCAGCACAGACTGAGATATACCCTCTCCATAACACCAGCACAGACTGAGATACACCCTCTCCATAACACCACCAAACACTGAGATACACCCTCTGCTGGACAACAGCACAGATTGAGATACACCCTCTCCATCACACCACCACAGACTGAGACACACCCTCTCCATAACACCACCACACACTGAGATACACCCTGTCCATAACAACAGGACAGACTGAGATACACCCTCTCCTGGACACCACCACAGACTGAGATAGACCCTCTCCATAACACCAGGACAGACTGAGATACACCCTCTCCATAACACCACCACAGACTGAGATACACTCTCTCCACAACACCACCACACACTGAGATACACCCTCTCCATAACACCACAAAAGACTGAGATACACCCTCTCCATAACACCACCACACATTGAGATACACCCTCTCCATAACACCAGGACAGACTGAAATACACCCTCTCCTGGACACCACCACACACTGAGATACACCCTCTCCTGGACACCAACACAGACTGAGATACACCCTCTCCATCACACCACCACAGACTGAGATACACCCTCTCCATAACACCACCACACACTGAGAAACACCCTCTCATAACACCACCACAGACTGAAATACACCCTCTCCTGGACACCACCACACACTGAGATACACCCTCTCCTGGACACCAACACAGACTGAGATACACCCTCTCCTGGACACCAGCACAGACTGAGATACACCCTCTCCATAACACCACCACAGACTGAGATGCACCCTCTCCTGGACACCAGCACAGACTGAGATGCACTCTCTCCTGGAAACCACCACAGACTGAGATAAACCCGCTCCCTAACACCAGCACAGACTGAGATACACCCGCTCCATAACACCAGCACAGACTGAGATACACCCTCTCCTGGACACCACCACAGACCGAGATACACCCTCTCCATCACACCACCACAGACTGAGATACAACCTCTCCATAACACCACCACACACTGAGATACATCCTCTCCATCACACCACCACAGACTGAGGTACACCCTCTCCATAACACCACCAGACACTGAGATACAGGCTCTCCAAAACACCACCACAGACTGAGATACACCCTCTCCATAGCACCAGGACAGATTGAGATACACCCTCTCCTGGACACCAGCACAGACAGAGATACATCCTCTCCTGGACACCACCACAGACTGAGATACACCCTCTCCTGGACACCAGCACAGACTGAGATATACCCTCTCCATAACACCAGCACAGACTGAGATACACCCTCTCCATAACACCACCAAACACTGAGATACACCCTCTCCTGGACAACAGCACAGATTGAGATACACTCTCTCCATCACACCACCACAGACTGAGACACACCCTCTCCATAACACCACCACACACTGAGATACACCCTGTCCATAACAACAGGACAGACTGAGATACACCCTCTCCTGGACACCACCACAGACTGAGATAGACACTCTCCATAACACCAGGACAGACTGAGATACACCCTCTCCATAACACCACCACAGACTGAGATACACTCTCTCCACAACACCACCACACACTGAGATACACCCTCTCCATAACACCACAACAGACTGAGATACACCCTCTCCATAACACCACCACACATTGAGATACACCCTCTCCATAACACCAGGACAGACTGAAATACACCCTCTCCTGGACACCACCACACACTGAGATACACCCTCTCCTGGACACCAACACAGACTGAGATACACCCTCTCCATCACACCACCACAGACTGAGATACACCCTCTCCATAACACCACCACACACTGAGAAACACCCTCTCATAACACCACCACAGACTGAGATACACCCTCTCCATCACACCACAATACACTGAGATACACCCTCTCCATCACACCACCACAGACTGAGATTCACTCTCTCCATAACACCGGGACAGACTGAGATACACCCTCTCCATCACACCACCACAGACTGAGATACACCCTCTCCATAACACCAGGACAGACTGAGATACACCCTCTCCATCACACCACCACAGACTGAGATACACCCTCTGCATAACACCACCACACACTGAGATACACCCTCTCCATAACACCAGCACAGACTGAGATACATCCTCTCCATCACACCAGGACAGACTGAGATACACCCTCTCCATAACACCAGGACAGACTGAGATACACTCTCTCCTGGACACCACCACAGACTGAGATACTCCGTCTCCATAACACCAGGACAGACTGAGATACACCCTCTCCTGGACACCACCACAGACTGAGATACACTCTCTCCATAACACCACCACACACTGAGATACACCCTCTCCATCACACCAGCACAGACTGAGATACACCCTCTCCTGGACACCACCACAGACTGAGATACACCCTCTCCTGGACACCAGCACAGACTGAGATACACCCTCTCCATAACACCACCACAGACTGAGAAACACCCTCTCCTGGGCACCAGCACAGACTGAGATACACCCTCTCCATAACACCACCACAGACTGAGAAAAACTCTCTCCTGGACACCACCACAGACTGAGATACACCCTCTCCATCACACCACCAGACTGAGATACACTCTCTCCATAACACCTGGACAGACTGAGATACAGCCTCTACATCACACCAGCACAGACTGAGATACACCCTCTCCATCACACCACCACAGACTGAGATACACCATCTCCATAACACCACCACACACTGAGATACACCCTCTCCGGAACACCACCACAGACTGAGATACACCCTCTCCTGGACACCACCACAGACTGAGATACACCCTCTCCTGGACACCACCACAGACTGAGATAAACCCTCTCCTGGACACCAGGACAGACTGAGAAACACTCTCTCCTGGACACCAGCACAGACTGAGATACACCCTCTCCATAACACCAGGACAGACTGATATACACCCTCTCCTGGACACCACCACAGACTGAGATACACCCTCTCCATAACACCACCACACACTGAGATACACCCTCTCCATCACACCACCACAGACTGAGATACACCCTCTCCATCACACCACCAGACTGAGATACACTCTCTCCATAACACCAACACGCACTGAGATACACCCTCTCCATCACACCACCACAGACTGAGACACACCCTCTCCATAACACCACCACACACTGAGATACACCCTGTCCATAACAACAGGACAGACTGAGATACACCCTCTCCTGGACACCACCGCAGACTGAGATAGACCCTCTCCATAACACCAGGACAGACTGAGATACACCCTCTCCATAACACCACCACAGACTGAGATACACTCTCTCCACAACACCACCACACACTGAGATACACCCTCTCCATAACACCACCACAGACTGAGATACACCCTCTCCATAACACCACCACACATTGAGATACACCCTCTCCATAACACCAGGACAGACTGAAATACACCCTCTCCTGGACACCACCACACACTGAGATACACCCTCTCCTGGACACCAACACAGACTGAGATACACCCTCTCCATCACACCACCACAGACTGAGATACACCCTCTCCATAACACCACCACACACTGAGAAACACCCTCTCATAACACCACCACAGACTGAGATACACCCTCTCCATCACACCACCATACACTGAGATACACCCTCTCCATCACACCACCACAGACTGAGATTCACTCTCTCCATAACACCGGGAGAGACTGAGATACACCCTCTCCATCACACCACCACAGACTGAGATACACCCTCTCCATAACACCAGTACAGACTGAGATACACCCTCTCCATCACACCACCACAAACTGAGATACACCCTCTGCATAACACCACCACTCTGAGATACACCCTCTCCATAACACCAGCACAGACTGAGATACATCCTCTCCATCACACCACCACAGATTGAGATACACCCTCTCCATAACACCAGGACAGACTGAGATACACTCTCTCCTGGACACCACCACAGACTGAGATACTCCCTCTCCATAACACCAGGAGAGACTGAGATACACCCTCTCCTGGACACCACCACAGACTGAGATACACTCTCTCCATAACACCACCACAGACTGAGATACACCCTCTCCATCACACCACCATACACTGAGATACACCCTCTCCATCACACCACCACAGACTGAGATTCACTCTCTCCATAACACCGGGACAGACTGAGATACACCCTCTCCATCACACCACCACAGACTGAGATACACCCTCTCCATAACACCAGGACAGACTGAGATACACCCTCTCCATCACACCACCACAGACTGAGATACACCCTCTGCATAACACCACCACACACTGAGATACACCCTCTCCATAACACCAGCACAGACTGAGATACATCCTCTCCATCACACCAGGACAGACTGAGATACACCCTCTCCATAACACCAGGACAGACTGAGATACACTCTCTCCTGGACACCACCACAGACTGAGATACTCCGTCTCCATAACACCAGGACAGACTGAGATACACCCTCTCCTGGACACCACCACAGACTGAGATACACTCTCTCCATAACACCACCACACACTGAGATACACCCTCTCCATCACACCAGCACAGACTGAGATACACCCTCTCCTGGACAACACCACAGACTGAGATACACCCTCTCCTGGACACCAGCACAGACTGAGATACACCCTCTCCATAACACCACCACAGACTGAGAAATACCCTCTCCTGGGCACCAGCACAGACTGAGATACACCCTCTCCATAACACCACCACAGACTGAGAAAAACCCTCTCCTGGACACCACCACAGACTGAGATACACCCTCTCCATCACACCACCAGACTGAGATACACTCTCTCCATAACACCTGGACAGACTGAGATACAGCCTCTACATCACACCAGCACAGACTGAGATACACCCTCTCCATCACACCACCACAGACTGAGATACACCATCTCCATAACACCACCACACACTGAGATACACCCTCTCCAGAACACCACCACAGACTGAGATACACCCTCTCCTGGACACCACCACAGACTGAGATACACCCTCTCCTGGACACCACCACAGACTGAGATAAACCCTCTCCTGGACACCAGGACAGACTGAGAAACACTCTCTCCTGGACACCAGCACAGACTGAGATACACCCTCTCCATAACACCAGGACAGACTGATATACACCCTCTCCTGGACACACCACAGACTGAGATACACCCTTTCCATAACACCACCACACACTGAGATACACCCTCTCCATCACACCACCACAGACTGAGATACACCCTCTCCATCACACCACCAGACTGAGATACACTCTCTCCATAACACCAACACGCACTGAGATACACCCTCTCCATCACACCACCACAGACTGAGACACACCCTCTCCATAACACCACCACACACTGAGATACACCCTGTCCATAACAACAGGACAGACTGAGATACACCCTCTCCTGGACACCACCACAGACTGAGATAGACCCTCTCCATAACACCAGGACAGACTGAGATACACCCTCTCCATAACACCACCACAGACTGAGATACACTCTCTCCACAACACCACCACACACTGAGATACACCCTCTCCATAACACCACCACAGACTGAGATACACCCTCTCCATAACACCACCACACATTGAGATACACCCTCTCCATAACACCAGGACAGACTGAAATACACCCTCTCCTGGACACCACCACACACTGAGATACACCCTCTCCTGGACACCAACACAGACTGAGATACACCCTCTCCATCAAACCACCACAGACTGAGATACACCCTCTCCATAACACCACCACACACTGAGAAACACCCTCTCATAACACCACCACAGACTGAGATACACCCTCTCCATCACACCACCATACACTGAGATACACCCTCTCCATCACACCACCACAGACTGAGATTCACTCTCTCCATAACACCGGGACAGACTGAGATACACCCTCTCCATCACACCACCACAGACTGAGATACACCCTCTCCATAACACCAGTACAGACTGAGATACACCCTCTCCATCACACCACCACAAACTGAGATACACCCTCTGCATAACACCACCACACACTGAGATACACCCTCTCCATAACACCAGCACAGACTGAGATACATCCTCTCCATCACACCACCACAGACTGAGATACACCCTCTCCATAACACCAGGACAGACTGAGATACACTCTCTCCTGGACACCACCACAGACTGAGATACTCCCTCTCCATAACACCAGGACAGACTGAGATACACCCTCTCCTGGACACCACCACAGACTGAGATACACTCTCTCCATAACACCACCACACACTGAGATACACCCTCTCCATCACACCAGCACAGACTGAGATACACCCTCTCCTGGACACCACCACAGACTGAGATACACCCTCTCCTGGACACCAGCACAGACTGAGATACACCCTCTCCATTACACCACCACAGACTGAGAAACACCCTCTCCTGGGCACCAGCACAGACTGAGATACACCCTCTCCATAACACCACCACAGACTGAGAAAAACCCTCTCCTTGACACCACCACAGACTGAGATACACCCTCTCCATCACACCACCAGACTGAGATACACTCTCTCCATAACACCTGGACAGACTGAGATACAGCCTCTACATCACACCAGCACAGACTGAGATACACCCTCTCCATCACACCACCACAGACTGAGATACACCATCTCCATAACACCACCACACACTGAGATACACCCTCTCCAGAACACCACCACAGACTGAGATACACCCTCTCCTGGACACCACCACAGACTGAGATACACCCTCTCCTGGACACCACCACAGACTGAGATAAACCCTCTCCTGGACACCAGGACAGACTGAGATACACTCTCTCCTGGACACCAGCACAGACTGAGATACACCCTCTCCATAACACCAGGACATACTGATATACACCCTCTCCTGGACACCACCACAGACTGAGATACACCCTCTCCATAACACCACCACACACTGAGATACACCCTCTCCATCACACCACCACAGACTGAGATACACCCTCTCCATCACACCACCAGACTGAGATACACTCTCTCCATAACACCAACACGCACTGAGATACACCCTCTCCATCACACCACCACAGACTGAGACACACCCTCTCCATAACACCACCACACACTGAGATACACCCTCTCCATAACACCACCACATACTGAGATACACCCTCTCAATAACACCACCACAGACTGAGATACACCCTCTCCTGGACACCAGCACAGACTGAAATACACCCTCTCCTGGACACCACCACACACTGAGATACACCCTCTCCTGGACACCACCACACACTGAGATACACCCTCTCCATCACACCACCACAGACAGAGATACACCCTCTCCATAACACCACCACACACTGAGATACACCCTCTCCATAACACCAGGACAGACTGAGATACTCCCTCTCATGGACACCACCACAGACTGAGATACACCCTCTCCATAGCACCACCACACACTGAGATACACCCTCTCCATAACACCAGGACAGACTGAGATGCACCCTCTCCATCACACCACCACAGACTGAGATGCACCCTCTCCATAACACCAGGACAGACTTAGATACACTCTCTACATAACACCAGGACAGACTGAGATACACCCTCTCCTGGACACCAGCACAGAGTGAGATACACCCTCTTCTGGACACCACCACAGGCTGAGATACGCTCTCTCCATAACACCAGCACAGCCTGAGATACACCCTCTCCATAACACCAGCACAGAATGAGATACACCCTCTCATGAACACCACCACAGTCTGAGATACACCCGCTCCATAACACCAGCACAGACTGAGATAGACCCTTTCCTGGACACCAGCACAGACTGAGATACACCCTCTCCTGGACACCAGCACAGACTGAGTTACACCCTCTATGGGACACCAGAACAGGCTGAGATACACCCTGTCCTGAACAACAACACAGACTGAGATACACCTTCTCCTAAATACCAGCACAGACTGAGATACACCCTCTCCATTACACCACCACAAACTCAGATACAATCTCTCCTGGACACCACTACAGATTGAGATACACCTTCTCCGGGACAACAGCCCTGACTGAGATATATCATCTCCACAGCACCAACACAGAATAAGATACACCCTCTGCCGGACACCAGCACCAACTGATATACACTCTCTCATGGACACCATCGCAGACTGAGACACACCCTCTCCTGAACTTCAGCATAGAGTGAGATACACCCTTTTCATGACACCTCCACAGACTGAGATACACCCTGTCCTGGACACCACTACATGCGGAGATACACCATCTCCAGGACACCGGTAGAGACTGAGATTCATACTCTCCTGAACACCAGCACAGACTGAGATAAATTTTCTCCTGGACACCAGCATAGACTGAGATACACCCTCTCCTAGAGACCAGAACAGACTGTGATAAACTGTCTCCTGGACACCAGCACAGACTGAGACACAAACTATCGTGGACACCATCACAAACTGAAATACACCCTTTCTGTGAAATCAGCACAGACTGAGATACACTCTCTACCTGACACCACCACAGACTGAGATACACCCTCCCCTGGACATCAATACAGACTGAGATACACCCTCCCCTGGGCACCAGCGCAAAATAAATACACCCTCTTCTGGACACCAGCAGAGACTTAGATACACCCTCTCCTGGACACCAACACAAAGTGAGATACACCCTCTCCATGACACCAGCACAGAGATACACCCTCTTGTGTGCACCACCACAGACTGAGATACACCCTCTCCTGAACAACATCACAGACTGAGATACACCCTCTTCACCGCACCAGAACAGATGGAGATACACCCTCTCCTGGACACCACCACAGACTGAGATACACCCGCTCCATAACACCAGCACAGACTGAGATACACCCTCTCCTGGACACCAGCACAGACTGAGGTACACCCTATCCTGGACACCAGCACAGACTGTGATACACCCTCTATGGGACACCAGAACAGGCTGAGATACACCCTGTCCTGAACAACAACACAGACTGAGATACACCTTCTCCTGAATACCAGCGCAGACTGATATACACCCTCTCCATTACACCACCACAAACTCAGATACACTCTCTCCTGGACACCACTACAGATTGAGAGACACCCTCTCCGGGACAACAGCACTGACTGAGATATATCATCTCCACAGCACCAACACAGACTAATATACACCCTCTCCTGGACACCAGCAGAGACTGAGATACACCCTCTCTTGGACACCAGCACAGACTGATATACACCCTCTGCTGGACACCAGCACCAACTGATATACACTCTCTCCTGGACACCATCGCAGACTGAGACACACCCTCTCCTGAACTTCAGCATAGAGTGAGATACACCCTTTTCATGGCACCTCCACAGACTGAGATACACCCTCTCCTGGACACCACTACAGACGGAGATACACCATCTCCAGGACAAGGGTAGAGACTGAGATACATATTCTCCTGAACACCAGCACAGACTGAGATACATTTTCTCCTGGACACCAGCACAGACTGAGATACACCCTCTCCTGGACACCAGCACAGACTGAGGTACACCCTATCCTGGACACCAGCACAGACTGTGATACACCCTCTATGGGACACCAGAACAGGCTGAGATACACCCTGTCCTGAACAACAACACAGACTGAGATACACCTTCTCATGAATACCAGCGCAGACTGAGATACACCCTCTCCTGAACTTCAGCATAGAGTGAGATACACCCTTTTCATGGCACCTCCACAGACTGAGATACACCCTCTCCTGGACACCACTACAGACGGAGATACACCATCTCCAGGACAAGGGTAGAGACTGAGATACATATTCTCCTGAACACCAGCACAGACTGAGATACATTTTCTCCTGGACACCAGCACAGACTGAGATACAAACTATCCTGGACACCAGCATAGACTGAGACACAAACTATCCTGGACACCACCACAAACTGAAATACACCCTTTCTGTGAAATCAGCACAGACTGAGATACACTCTCTCCCTGATACCACCACTGACTGAGATACACACTCTCCTGGATGCCAGCACAGACTAAGTTACACCCTCCCCTGGACATCAGTACAGACTGAGGTATACCCTCCCCTTGGCACCAACACAAAGTGAGATACACCCTCTCCATGACACTAGCACAAACAGAGATACACCCTCTCATGTGCACCACCACAGACTAAGATACACCCTCTCCTGAACAACATCACAGACTGAGATACACCCTCTTCACCGTACCAGCACAGATGGAGATACACCCTCTCGTGGACACCCCCACAGACTGAGGGGGACCCTTTCCCTAACATTCACACACTGGGAGAGCCCATCTGTTCGGCAACAGCACAGACTGAGGGTCCCCATATAGCTGCCACTAGCACTGATCGTGGGTGACCCGTGAACTTACCCTCATTTGAGGACAGTATTTGGCTGAAGATGTCCCCCTCAGCCGCACCAATATTGAGGGCCTGGCCTTCTATTGACAGGAAAAGAAGTGTTGGTTTAGCAATGGTCCAAAGTGTTTGAGGAACTCACAAGAGGTGAAACCTGTTAAGACCCCTTACCTGTGCTCCTGCCCACCTTGTTGGGGTGCTGGAAGAGAGAGAGAGTACTGTTAGAGGAGTGTACTTTCAGGGGATCCCAGTACTACCCACCTTCCTCGGGTGCTGGAAGAGAGAGTGAGTACTGTTAAAGGGGTGCACTTTCAGGATACCCCATTATTACCCACCTGCCTTGGTGCTGGAAGAGAGAGAGAGTACTGTTAGAAGGGTGCACATTCAGGATACCACATTACTAACCACCTGTCTGAGGTCCTAGAAGAGAGAGTACTGTTAGAGGAGTGCACTTTCAGGGGATCCCAGTACTACCCACCTTCCTGGGGTGCTGGAAGAGGGCGAGAGAGTACTGTTAGAGGGGTGCACTTTCAGGATTCCCCAAAACTACCCACCTGCCAGGGGCTAGAAGAGAGAGAGAGAAAACTTTTAGAGGGGTGCACTTTCATATGCCCCCATTACTACCCACCTGCCTTGGTGCTGGAAGAGAGAGAGAGAGTACTGTTAGAGTGGTGCACTTTCAGGATACCCCATACGACCCACCTTCCTGAGGTGCTGGGAGAGAGATAGAGCCGTGTGCTTTCAGGTGACCCCATTACTACCTACCTGCCTGAGGGCTGGAAGGGAGAGAGAGAGAGTACTGTTAGAGGGGTGCCCTTTCAGGATACCTCATTGCAACCCACCTGCCTAGGTGCTTGAAGAGAGAGAGAGTACTGTCAGAGGGGTACACTTTCAGGAGACCCAATACTACCCACCTGCCTAAGGTGCTGGGAGAGAGATAGAGAGAGAGAGAGAGAGAGAGAGAGAGAGAGAGAGAGGGAGAGTTGTTAGAGGGGTGCACTTTCAGGTCCCCTCATTACTACCCACATTCCTGGGGTGCTGAAAGAGAGAGAATACTGTCAGAGGGGTACACTTTCAGGATACCCCATTACCGACCAGGACACAATTCAGCAGCACTCGTATAATGTCTGCTTTCTTTCCCAGCAGCGAGGTGCAGGCAGTGAGGGGGCTTTTTTTATTTACTCTTCCAGCTTGGCCTAAAGGAAAGGGCGAATTTAAAGGGCCCTCAGCCCCCCTTTTGCCTCACACCTACCTGCGAATGCAATGAGGAAACAACAGTACACAGACTGTTGTCACTTCACTAGTACTTAAGAGAAACTAGGATCTGGAGTGCAGTGATTGCCTTTCTGCAGCCCCTATATGTAGGAATGTCAGCGATCTACCTGTGTATGAGTTTTTATACACACAACTTAAATAGCCCTTGCTATTTTTTTCACTTAATACTTTTACAGTGCTAATCATCACAATGTAGGGTGTCAGAGCGCTGTACGTCACACACACATTGCACATTGACAATCAATCCTACAGATGTGTAGTTAAATCAGTGTAAAGAATGTTACACACATTACACATTGACAATGAATCCTGCCAGCGTGTAGTTAAATCAATGTCCGGAGTGTTACACACACACACACACATTACTCACTGACAATGAATCATACAAGTGTGTTGTTTAAATCAATGCACTGAATGTTACACACACACGCATTACACATTGACAATGAACCATACAAGTGTGTAGTTTAAATCAATGTACAGACTGTTACACACACACATTTCACATTGACAACGAACCGTACATGTTTGTAGTTAAATCAATGTATAGAATGTTACTCACACACATTACACATTGACAATGAACATACAAGTTTGTAGTTGCACACACACATTACACATTGATACTAAAGTTTGTACTTTACATCAACGTACAGAATGTTACAGACACACACATTACACAATGAGAATGAACCATACAAGTCTGTAATTAAATCAGTGCATGGCATGTTACACACACTCATTACACATTGACCATGAATCATACAAGTGTGTAGTTTAAACCAATGTAAAGAATGTTACACAGACATTATACATTGACAATGAACCATACAAGTGTGTAGTTAAATTAATGTACAGAGTGTTACACACACACACACAGTACACATTGACAATGAACTATACAAGTGTGTAGTACAAATCAATGTACAGAATGTTACACACGAATATTACCCATTGACAATGAAGCATACAAATGTGCAGTTTAAATCAATGTACAAATTGTTATACATACATATTACACATTGACATTGAATCATGCAACTGTGTATTTTAAATCAATGTACAAAATGTTCCATACACAATTACACATTGGCAAAGAATCATGCAAGTGTGTAATTTAAAATAAATGTACAGAATGTTACACACACACATTAAACATTGACATTGAATCATACAATTGTGCAGTTAAATCAGTGTACATAATATTACACACACACATTACACATTGACAATTAATCATGAAAGTGTGTAGTTTAAATCAATGTACAGAATGTTACACACACACATTGCACACTGACAATGAATGATACCGGTGTGGAGTTTACATCAATGCACAGAATGTTACACACACACACATTACACATTGAAAATGAATTATACAAGCTTGTAGTTAAATAAATGTACAGCATGTTACACAAACACATTACACATTCAAAATTAACCATACAAGTGTGCAGTTATGCTCTGTCCCTTAAATAATGATTATTGCATACTGGTAATCAATTATTTCACCCACAATTGGCATACTGGTACCCCATTATAAGTCCCTAGTATATGGACCCAGGGCATTGAGGTTCCAGGGCTGCAGCATTTCTTTTGTCACCCATAGGGAGCCAATGCAAAGGCTTCTGCAGGACTGCCAGTGCACCCTGTGTGAAAAGGTGCAAGCACCCTTTCACTGCCATTTACACTGCACCAGATCACTTATATGTCAGTCTATAGTTGGTCCTTTAGTCCTGAGGGCAGGGTGCAGAGACCCTGTGTGTGAGGGCACTCCTGCACTAGCAGAGGTGCCCCACGAACTTCAGGACCATTTTCCCACACTTTGTGAGTACGGGGACACCACTTTACGCATGCACTGGACATAGGTCACTACCTATGTCCAGCTACATAATGGTAAATCCAAACATAGGCATGTTTGATATCAAACATGTTGGAATCATACCCCAATTCTTTTGCTAGCATTGGTTGTATGATTCCATGCACTCTGGGGGCTCCTTAGAGGACCCCCAGTATTGCCATTACTGCCTTCTGAGGTTTTCTAGGCAGTCCCAGCTGCTGTCACCTCACAGACAGGTTTCTACCCTCCTGTTGTTTGAGCAGCTCAAGCCCAGGAAGGCAGAACAAACGATTTCCTTTGGAAGGGGGTGTTACACTATCTCCCCTTTGAAATAGGTGTTACAGGCTGGGGAGGGGTAGCCTCCCTGAGCCTCTGAAAATGCTTTGAAGGGCACACATGGTGCCCTCCTTGCATAATCCAGTCTACAAGGCTTCAGGGACCCCTAGTTCCTGCTCTGGTGCGAAACTGGACAAAGGAAAGCGAAGTGACCAATCCCCTGTCCATCAACACCCCAGGGGTGGTGCTCAGATCTCCCCCAGAAGGTCCCAGGCCTCTGCCATCTTGAATGCAGAGGTGTGAGGGCACAATGGAGGCCTCTGAGTGGCCAGTGCCAGCAGGTGACGTCAGAGACCCCTCCTGATAGGTGCTTACCTGTTTAACTGACCAATCCCTCTTTCAGGGCTATTTAGGGTCTCTCTCTTGGGTGGGTCTTGAGATTCGGATTGCAAGACGCCAGCAGGAATCCTCTGCATCCTTTACTTCACCTTCTGTGAAGCACCTCCACCCAGGAAGGGTTTTGTTCTGCATCCAAGAGAGAAGGATCTCTCATCCCAGGGGTGCAGATTTGTGTATGGCGGTGGCAGGCTGGTTAGAACCAGTTAGCAACCATGCCAGGGTAGTTAGCTTTTGCAGGAGGCACCTGTAAGGTGACCCCTGGGTACATTTGGTAATAAATCCAATACTGGTACCAGTTTGGATTCATCATTCTAAGTTGTTTGATATAAAACAACCCAGGGTTCAGCGTGGCAGCCATGTAGATGTGAAACTAGTACTGATCTGTGTCCAGCACATGTATTAAAATGGCTGCTGTGTTCACTCACTATGTCCCACATTTGGCAAGGACACAGTGGGGGCATATTGCTCATGCAGCTGTGTCCTCACATATAATATGGAGAACCCTGCCTTAGGGCTGTAAGGCCTGCCAGAGGGGTGTATTACCCATACTAAATGCAGTGTTTGGTGGACAGGGCACACAGGCAGTATGCCATGACGAGTTTACCTTTTAGGATTGCACCAAAGCACTCAGTGGGACTGTGTGCATCTGGATGCATGGCCCTAGAGGGTGGCACAATCAGTGCTGCTGCCCTCAGTGGCCTAAACCTTAGTACCCCATGCCCTGGGTATCTACGTAGCATTTACCAGGGACTTATAGTGGCAGCTAAAGGTGTTGCCAATTGTGCCAATGCATCATAACAGTTTAGGGAAAGAGTTCTGACCCAGGGAATCTGGTTAGCATGTCACATCACATACCAGGCAAACAGTGGGAGCTAACCGTGTCAAAAAAGAGGCCTTTTCTCACATTACACCCCGAATGAAAGAGGATGAGACTACCCTTTCCCTAGTGAGACCTTATGATCTAATTAGATTGGCATGGGCAGTCCAGGTCTGTGTTCCACTTGAAAGTCCATCCCCTGTAGGGAAATAGACCACCCTTCATCTGTTGTAGCCATCTGAGAGGCCTGAGCTCAGTCTGAACTAAGAAGTGTGATCCAAACAGGTATGGCTTCTCAGCTTCTTCAGGACCCAAACCATAGCGAAGGTTTCACTCTCTATGGCAATCCAGTTTTGTTCCCAGGGAAGTAGTTTCTTGCTTATAAATGCAACTGGCTGTTCATGTCCATCATAATTTTTCTGAGAAAGGACCACTCATATCCCCATTTCAGAAGCATCTGTTTGGACTATGAATTTGCTGGAGTAGTCTGGTGCTTTTTGGACTGGAACAGAGCACATAGCATTCTTTGAGTGTCAAAGGCCTTTTGACAACTCACTGTCCAGTTAACCTTTTTGGGCATTTTCTTGGAGGTTAATTTTGAGGAGGGGGCAACTATGGTGCCATAATCCTTCACAGGTCTCCAATAGTACCCAGTTAAGCCAAGGAATGCCCTGACCTGTGTCTCGGCTGTGGGAGTTTACCAAGCCAGAATGGTCTGGATCTTGGACAAGAGTGGTTGCACTAGGCCTCCACCAACAAGGTGGCCTAAGTAAACAACCTTCCCCTGCCATATCTGGCAATTACTGGCCTTGATAGTGAAGCCTGCCTTCTGCAGAGCCTCAAGACCCTTTTCAAGGTGGATCTGGTGATCCAGCCAGGTGGAACTATGGATAGCCATTTCATCAAGGTGCACTGAAAGATTCCAGTCCAGCAAGGACTTGGTTCACCAACCTCTGGAAGGTGGCAGGTGCATTATTTAGTCCAAAGGGCATTACAGTGAACTGATAATACCCACTAGGAGTAGAAAATGCTGACTTCTCTTTTGCTCCTGGCGTCAGGCCAATCTGCAAGCACCCAGATGCTAAATGAAAGGTACTCAGAGATTTGGCTGCCCCTGGTCTGTCTATGAGCTCCCCAGCTCTTGTGGTTGGGTGTGCATCAGTTTTTGTCTTAGAATTGAGGAACCTGTAGTCCACACAAAACCTAATTTCCTTTTTCTCTCCCTTAGAGTGAGGCTTGGGGACTAACACTACTGGGCTAGCCCAGGGGCTCTCAGAGGGTTCAATGAAACCCAAATCTGGCTTCTTTTTAACTTCTGTCTTGATGTCCTCCCTGACGTGGTCTGAGTGCTTCTAAATTTTGATCTTGACAGGAAAGTTGTCTCCAGTGTCCACATCAAGGGTACATCAGTTTGTCTTTCCAGGGGTCAGGGAGAATAATTCATACTGGTTAAGGATGCCTGCAATAAGCCTGCTGTTGCTCTGTGAGGGACTCTGATATGACCACACCATCTACAGAACCATCTTGTGGGTTTCCGGAGAAGAGATCAGGGAGAGGCTCACTCTGTACTCATCTGTCACATCAGCTCTGTCATAGAAGGGCTGTAGGTGGTTGACATGAATAATTATTTTGGGATTTTTGCAACTGCCTAGGTCCAATAGATAAGTGGCTTCCCCTTTTCTTTCAAGTATGGGGTAGGGCCTAGTCTATTTGTCTTGGAGGGCCCTTGGAGCAACAGGCTCCAGCACCAAAACTTTCTGCCCTGGTTCGAATTCAACCATAGCAGCTTTGCGGTCATACCAGAGCTTGTGCAGCTCTTGGCTGTCCTGAAGATTTTTGCTGGCTTTCTCCATGTACTCAGCCATTCTTGAGCGTAGGCCAAGCACACAGTCCACAATATCTTGCTTGGGCTCTTTGAGAGACGTATCCCAGTCTTCCCTAACAAGCCTTAGTGGTCCCCGAACAGGGTGCCCAAACAAAAGCTCAAATGGAGCGAAACCTATTCCCTTTTGTGGCACTTCCCTGAAGGCAAGGAAGCAGGAGATCCCGTCTCCTTCTGAGCTTTTCAGGGAGTCCTCCAATCATGCCTTGTTGGGTTTAGCTAAACCTTTCAGCCAACCCATTTGTTTGAGGATGGTATGGGGTTGTAAACTTATAGGCCTTCATTATGACTTTGGCAGTCTCAAAGCGAGACTGGCAAAGCCACGGGCGCCAGGAGACCGCCAGTGCTGGCTGCTCTCCCGACTGCCATATTATGGACACTGCCGGATTTCTGCCACAACTTGGGCGGCAATCCAGCAGCAGCCATGCTGGCACTCGGAGGCTCCTGGGTGGTGCTACCACCTGCACAGCCCCGCCAGTAGGACGCCGCCAGCTGTATTTTGACCATACAGACGGCCTGGTGGTGTCCTGTTGGCGGAGCTCTGCTGGCAGTAGCAGCGCCCCTTCCTGTTCCCTACCAGACGACCTCCTCACCGGACAAGGTAAGTCAGACATCCGACAGGGGAAGGGGGTGGTAGGGTGGGGGGTGTTGTGTGTGCGTGTCTGAGTGTGTAGTGTCTGCGTGTGTGGATGAATGTGTGTGTGCGTGTGTGAATGCATCTGTGAGTGTTATAGTGTATGCATCGTGAGTGAATGCGTGTATGATTGTTACAGTGAGTGCGTGTCTGCATGCCAGTGTGTATGAGTGTGAGCATGTAAGTATGGATGCATCTCTGAATGTGTGTGAGTATGTGTGTAACGCGCCTGCTATTTCTCTGTCTACATATTTCTGTAGTGTGGCCCTGGAGGCACATTTCGTGCTCTAGGTCCTGCCACAGCCCCTGCCAGCCTTCCTGAATTTTCTATATTTACCTCCTTGGGATTTTTTCTCTTCTTTCCTCCTTTTCTGCTTCTTTCTTCATTCATCTTCGTTTCTTCTTTTTTCTTGGTGTCCATGTTGTCTTCTTCCTTGGTGTTCTTCTTTCCAACATGCCTGGATTTTTCCTTTTCCTTTTCTACTTGGTCTTTTTTCCTATTCTTTTCTATATGGTCTTTCCTAATCCAAGATGGTGTCGCACTTTCTTCCTCTTGTGTCACTTCCTGTTTTCTTCCTTGCGTTACAAACACTTCTGCTCTGGTGGTGATCCTTGCTCCTGTTTTTCCGTGTTTTCCACGTTCCTGTTTTTTCCTGCAAGATTTATTCTATTTTTTCCTTGTTTTCATTTTTTCCTTTTCCTCTTCTTCAAGAGTTCTTGTTATAGAGGTTTTTTCACAAATTTTGGGGGGTTTTCCCTGGGACTCCTTCTGGGGGGTACGGTCTGCCATGGCGTCTTTTCCAGTCAGCAGCACCGTGGCTACTAGAAAGGGTCATCCCTATTTTGGCCAGTCTAGAACCAGTAGAAGACAGGGTGTTCCTTCAAGTTCTTCAGCCAGCGGTGATAAGAGACGTGCAGACCGTGACAGATTGCAACGCCAAAAGAATCTGCATGCCAACCATGGAAGGATCACAGGATGATGTTGTTGAAAATGCACAATCCATGTTCCATCCTGTGCAATAACAAGCTTGAGAATTACAATTGTGGGCAAAAATACTGCACTACAACAAGCCTTGTCTTCACAACCTGTGGACAAACCTCCTGTTTCTACCTCGATACCTCGATGTTCCGGACATCAACATAAGTTTAAGGAATTTCTGGACTCTTTGACAGTCTTCTTTGCCTTTCGACCCTTACAATTCTCATCTGACAAAGCCAAGGTGGATTATTTAATCAGTGCCTTATCTGGCCCTGCACTAGCTTGGGCGACCCCCTTGGTCTATGCTGAAGATCTTGTCTTAGATAATTATCCTTCCTTTCTTAAACTATTTAAGCAGATGTTCGAGCGACCTGGGTTGGAGGAAGCTGCTGAAGAGGCATTATGTGATATACAGCAAGGCAATCAAGATGTACTACAATATATAACCCGGTTTAAACAGCTAGCAGCTGAGACCACTTGGGTAGAACGCACGTTTGTCACCCTGTTTTGCCAAGGACTTCAAGAAGAATTAAAAGATGAATTGGTACATTCCACTCAATTTAGATCTCTGAAAGAACTGATGGGTCAAGCGTTGAATATAGAGTATAGATTGCGAGAACGTAAGACTCGCTTGCAGTACCAGTCCGGAGTACCCTGTACTACAAACGAATTTCTGACAAAGTCGATCTTGAAGCAACTGAGTCTACCAAAGAAGATTGCATGCAGATTGATCTAGCCTGTGGTCCTTTATCTGACGCAAAAAGAGAGGATAGGCAGTGAAAGGGTCTTTGTCTATATTGTGGCAAAGCTGGTAATTTGATCCGGATGTGTCCTGTCTGACCTTCCAGGCTCTCTGGAAAAGCCTGCTCGTGCCCCATGAGGAGAAAGGGAACGTAAGGAGTAGACTTCCCTTCAGTATGTTCCTCCAGAGAGAATACCTCAGCTCTGTTTATTCTATCTATTACGGTACAGAGTTCCCAAAGTCAAGAAGAGCAGGTTTTTGCTTTGTTGGATTGTGGAGCCAGCGGTATATATTTGGATGAGAACTGGGCCAAAGAAATAGGTATCCCATGAGTTCGTAAAGAAATGCCGGAACAAGTTCACACAGTTGATTGTTCTTCTTTAACCTCAGGACCAGTGGTGGATTCTATACCTACGCTCTGTCTGCGGTTTGGAAGGCACCAGGAACACATTACCTTTGATCTCACATCCTTTCCAAATCATGCCATATTAGGAATTCCCGGGTTAACTCTGCATAACCCTTATATCAATTGGGAGACAAGAACAATATCTTTATCATCACAGTTTTGCCAACAGAACTGCTACTCCACAAACTCTTATTGGTCTCCAAAAGGGTTAGGTCTGTCTCCCAAAGATACCAAGGGGCATATTTATACTCCGTTTGCGCCAAATTTGCGTAGTTTTTTTCGACGCAAATTCGGCGCAAAACTAACGCCATATTTATACTTTGGCGTTAGACGCGTCTAGCGCCAAAGTATGAGTAAAGAGCGTCATTTTTTTGCGTGAACGCCTTCCTTGCGTTAATGAGATGCAAGGTAGGCGTTCCCGTCCAAAAAAATGACTGCGACGCAAATGCGTCGTATTTATACTCCCGGGCAAAAATCACGCCCGGGAGTGGTCGGGGCAAAAAACCCTGCATTTGCGCCTCTTTTTAACGCCTGGGTCAGGGCAGGCGTTAAGGGACCTGTGGGCTCAAAATGAGCCCACAGCTGCCCTCCCATGCCCCCATGGACACCCCCTGCCACCCTTGCCCACCCCAGGAGGACACCCAAGGATGGAGGGACCCACCCCAGGGACATTCAGGTAAGTTCAGGTAAGTATAAATTTGTTTTATTTTTATATATTTTTTTTGGCATAGGGGGGCCTGATTTGTACCCCCCTACATGCCACAATGCCCAATGACCATGCCCAGGGGACATAAGTCCCCTGGGCATGGCCATTGGGCAAGGGGGCATGACTCCTGTCTTTACTAAGACAGGAGTCATGTAAATGGCGTCTGGGCGTCGTTAAAAATGGCGCAAATCGGGTGGAGGCGATTTTTTAGCGTCAACCTGACTTGCACCATTTTTAAGACGCCCTAACGCCATTTTTCCCTACGCCGGCGCTGCCTGGTGTACGTGTTTTTTTTCCACGCACACCAGGCAGCGCCGGTCTGCTTGCGCCGGCTAACGCCATTCAATAAATACGGCGCCCGCATGGCGCTTCAGAATGGCGTTAGCCGGCGCAAAAATTTTTGACGCTAAACTGCGTTAGCGCAGTTTAGCGTCAAAAAGTATAAATACGGGCCCAACTGCTCTATCAACATGATACAGGGAGTACCAAGTAGTTATCAAGAATACTATGATGTATTCCAGAAGCCTTGCAAACCTGTTTACCTCCTCATCGGGTCTATGACGGCGCCATTCCTTTGATTCCGAGAGAAGTAGTTCCTTTTGGTCAGATGTATTCGTTGACTGAACAAGAAAAGAAGATACTTAAAGAACATCGAGATGATAATCTACAGAATGGCTTAATACCCCCTCTTCATCTCCTGCAGGGGCTCCTCATTTGTTTGTTCCAAAGAAGACGAAAGATCTGCGTCCCTGAGTTGACTTTCCCGAACTTAACAAGATAACTACCAAGGATCGTTATTCTTTACCCCTTATTAGGAATATACTGGATGCCGCCCAAGGTGCTAAGAGGTTTACAAAATTGGATTTGAGGAGTGCCTATCATCTCTTACATGTCAAGGAAGGAGATGAATGGAAAACAACCTTTTGTACTCCATTCGGCCATTGTGAACACCGAGTCATGCCTTTTGGGTTAACCAATGCACCCCCCATATTTCAATGAGTCATGGACTCCATGTTTTCAAACTTATTGAATCATAGTGTTGTGATTCATCTGGACGATATCCTAGCGTACTCCCGTGCACCGGATCAGCATACTGAGCATGTACTTCAGGTTTTAGAATGACTCAGACAGAATCAGTAATATTGTAAACCAGAAAAATGTGAATTTAACAAGACTGAAGTACAGTGTCTTGGGTTCTGCATCAATCAGACTGGAATAGCTATGGATCCAGACAAAGTACAAGCCTGAACCTCTCCCTCTTCTGTCAAAGAAACCCCATGCTTCCTCGGTCTCTCAAACGTTTATCGACAATTTATACAAGACTTTGCACATCAACAAAGTTTTATCACCCAGACCATCAAGTGAGAAAATCTGAAGAAAGGATTTGTCTGGATTGACAGTGCTGAAAGGGCCTTTCAAAATCTGAAACAGGCCTTTACCTAAGCTCCTATATTACCACACCTGGATACTACTAAGACGTTTAGAGTAGTTACTGACGCCTCCAAGAGAGCAATTGGTGCAGTCTTGCTTCAGAAACAAGAAGTCAACGGTTTGGAACATCCTATCTTTTACTTATCCCACATACTGACAGAAGGAGAATGCAATTATTCGGTGTTAGAACGGGAATTACTTGCTTTCAAGGCCGCCTGTAAAGAATGGAGACATTTCCTAATGGGTACCAAAGAACCGTTTGAAGCAAGAACTGATCATTGTAATTTACATTGTCTCCGGAATTTCCAATGTTGAAACAGCCGTCAAGCAAGATGGGCCTTCTTTTTTAGCCAATATGATTTCATTGTAACCTACATTCGTGATCACAGAACTTAGTAGCTGATGCAGTGTCCCATCAATATCCAGAAAGCACTAACTCTTCCTCTCCAAATATCATTGAATCCACTCGAATCATTGGGGTTACTCAGTCCTTTCTTGATCGTGTTAAATCAGAATACCAGTATCTTCCACTAGAAGAATGGAAGAAATTGAGTCGTCAACTACATAAGATTCAGGACTACTTCTATTATCAAAACATCCTCTTTTTGCCAACTAAGAAAGTACAAACTGAGGCGTTACAGATGTGCCATGATTCTCCCGTAGCTGGACATCGAGGAATTAAAAAGACACAGGAGTTGCTTTACTGTTCCTTTTGGTGGCCAACTCTTAAGAACGATGCCGAATCCTACGTAACATTATGTCCTGTATGTGCCCAAACCAAGACACCTCGAACAAAGCCAGCAGGATTATTGATGCCCCTGCCTGTTCCCTCTGCTCCATGGCACACCCTGTCTACAGATTTCATATGTTTGTTATTGTCTTCTTCAGGGAATCATGTCATTATGGTAACTGTTGATTCTTTTACCAAGATGGCGCATTTCATAGCCCTAAAGAAATTACCTACAGCCAAGAAATTAGTCATATAGTCATGCAAGACATTTTATAGTAAATACAGTATTTAGTGGGCATCCTTAGACCAAGAAATCAGATTTGATGGATAGAAGAAGACCAGAAAGAAGAAGATCCAAAGGCATGGAACTGTGGACCTGCTGCACAAAGACAAATCGCTAAACCATGCCTGCTGCACCCAGGACCTGACAATTGTCACTAAGGAGCTGCTGGACAACTGGAAAAACTTGAAAGAACAGCAGAGGACCTCCAGGCTTCGCAAATTCCGAGAGAACTCCCTTCAGAGAATTGCCAGAGAAGTCCACAAGGAACCAACAAGCCAGTGAGGTCCACTTCACTGACCCGATGCTAACTCTGGAACTGGATGCTGCAGCTGGACCAAACTTTACACCAAAGACCACAAGAGCAGCCCCTGCGAGTGTGCCAAGTTGGTGGCACTGCACTCTCCAGCGGCTGAACCATACCAATACCCCTGGTATTGGTCTCTTAGTTTTGGATATCCCGAAAAACAGTCCTCCCGGGACTGTAAAAGGACCAGGAGAAAGCCCCAGACAAGGGATTTCAAAAACAATCCAACTACAGTGCCCCTGTTTTCCTACAATTGACCCTTGAACTGACCAACCTTCTGCTTCTGAGGGCATCCCTATGCAAAGCTCCTGGGTCACCGATTCACTCTGCACCCTGCTGCCCTGTGCCCTGCACTGAAGATCTAGCTGTGTTCAAGGGTTCACCACTCCTTGTAATCTCGACACTCGAGGGGGACCTCCAGGATTCACCTTCAAACTTACCTGTGCAGTGCTTTTCCAAGTGGTCCCCTGCAGTGGCTCTGCACCAGCTCCAGAGACCTGTCCCCGCTGCTCCTGACGGAAGCAGGAGCCTCCTGAACTTCTCCAGGTGGCACAGTGTGCCCACCGACGGCCTCCGCAAACCTGCAAAAGAAGAGCTTGGTAAAGCTACTGTATGATTTTATATGCATTTTCTAAAGGTTATCCTCTATTGATTCCTATGGTGCGTGGTTACACACAAAAAGGCTATTATTACACTTCAAAAATTCATATCTCGAAAAGTAAATAACTAATTTTGATGATCTTTTTCTTAACATTTTCCTAAAATTTGAAGTATTTTTATAAATTGATCTTGAGTTATTCCTTTGAGTGTGTGAGTTGCAAGATTGATGCTGTGAGTATAACAAATGCTTTGCACTTCTCCAAGATTGGCCGACCAAGCTACCATAAAAATCAGAGCGTTAGGTGATCTAGTGTTTACTCCTGTGAACCAATGTGTGGATGCCTGGACCCCCAGCACAGCGTGCCTAGCTTTGCATGCTACATAGAGGGCCAGTCTCCTACAGTCTTTGGATCCTACTTGGCCAGGTTGGTCTGTGTACCTGGCCAGGGTGGTCTGTGGACCCTACCTGGCCAAGGTGGTCTGTGGATCCTACCTGGCCAGGGTGGTCTGTGGAACCTCTGGCCAGGGTGGTCTGTGTACCTGGCCCAGGTGGTCTGTGCATCCTACCTGCAGGTGGACATGACATAAGTTGGACTCCGAAGAGCGCACCCCTATTGCTATCTAAGAACACCTACAATATCCTAAATAAAGTGCCCCTCCCTGCCACTTTACTATGAACCCTGCCGCATAGCTGAGCCCTCCATTGCCACTTAATTTAGTCCTCCTCGTACTTAGACATGAAGTCCCAGGGAGTCCCTCCGAGACCCCCGGCAGAGCTGTTCTAAGACATGGGCAAAGGGGCCAATTGGCCAGAGCCACATACAAGCCACATACACCTGTGCGCACATGTGACCTTCACACGTATAGGATACGATGAAGACACATACACCTGTGCGCACTGGTGACCTTTACACCTACAGGATGAGATAAAGCCACTTGCACCTGTGCACACATGTGACCTTTACACCTACAGGATGAGATAAAGACACATACACCTGTGTGCACGAGTAACCTTCACCTACAGGGTGAAATAGACACATACACCTGTGCGCACTGGTGACCTTAACACCTACAAGATGGGATAGACACACATACCCTTATGTGACTGAGGGCACCTTCACACCTACAGAATGAAATAAAGAGAGACATAAACAAACGTGAACAGAGGGCACCCTTGACACCTACATGGTGAGATAAACACACACACACCTATGTGACAGAGGGCAACCTTCACGCCTACAGGATGAGATAGACGCATACACCTGTGCGTACAGATGACATTCACACCTACATAATGAGGTAGAGACACATGCACCTGTGCGCACAGACGACCTTCACACCTAAAGGGTAAAATAAAGAATCAGGAATACACATATGTGAACATAGGGCACCCTCAGGGTAAGATAAACACTCGACCACCTATGTGGACAGAGGGCACACCTATTCCTACAGGATGAGATAGACACACATCACCTACGTGAACAGAGGGCATCCCTGCGTTCTACAGGATGAGATAGATATATATCACCTACATGACCAGAGGGCACCCCGATTCCTATAGGATGAGATAGACACACATTCACCCATGTGCCAGAGGGCACCCCGAGTCCTACAGGATGAGATAGACATACATCATCTACATGAACAGAGGTCATCCCGAGTCCTACAGGATGAGATAGACACACATCACCTACATAAACAGAGGGCACACCGAGTCCTACAGGAAGAGATAGACACACATACTCCTACGTGAACAGAGTGACCCCAGAGTCCTACAGGATGAGATAGACACACATTTACCTACGTGAACAAAGGGCATCTGAGTCCTACAAGATGACAATGACAGTCATTCATTTACGTGAACAGAGGGACCACCGGGTCCCACAGGGTGAGATGGATATGCATTCCCCTCCATCGACAGAGGGCACTCAAAGTACTACAGGATGAGATAGGCACACATACACCTACGTGAACAGAGGGACCCCTGAGCCCTACATGATGAGCTAGACACAAATTCACCTACGTGAACAGAGGGCACCTGAGTCCTACAGGATGAGATGGACACTCATTCACCTTAGCAAACAGAGACACCACCGAGTCCTACAGGATGAGATAGACACATATGCACCTACATAAAGAGGTCACCTGAGTTCTGCAGGATGAGATAGACACACATACACCTACCTTCTGCGTGACAGAGGACATCCCGGGACCCAAAGAATGAAATAGACATACATCACCTATGTGGCAGACGACACCCGAGTTCTACAGGATGAGATAGACACATATCAACTACATGAACAGAGGGCACCCAGCGTCCTACAGGATGACACAGACACATAGACCCTCATTACAACCCTGGAGGACGGTGCAATGTTGGCGGTAGGATCGCAAACAGGCTGGCGGTAATTACCACCCCATTAGGACATTGGCGGTTTGGCACATGCCAATCCACCAATGTACCAGACTGTCCGCCACAACGGTAACGACTGCCAGGCTGGAGACAACGGTCTCCAGCCCGGCGGCCGTCACTAGTCCGCCTGCCAGATCATGACCCCGCATTCCACCATGGATTTCGTGGGTTTTGAATTTGTTCCCTCGCACTGATAGGGGTCTCCCTCTCCCACTCCCAGGAGTCCCCCCCAACAACCACGACCGCAAAGGTGATAGGGCCCCCTCCCGCCCCGACCTCCATTGGCCCCTGAAACATACCCCCCACCCCCAACCAAACACGCACACACCACTCACACACATACACACATGCACACATACATACATGTTACAACCCCACTACACACATCACACCCCCGCAAACATACACGCACCCACACGCCCCCTCTAAACACTCACACTCACACCCCCAATCACGCACACCCCACACAACATCCCCCCACCCCCCTCCCCTGTGGGACGATCACCTTATCTGCCTCGGTGGTCGTCCGGGAGGGAACGGAATCCATGGGGGCTGCTCCACCACCAGGACCCCGTCACCAGAACACCGCCACGCCGAATACTGGAACGTAATTCGGTGGACGGTGTTCTGATGACGTGGCAGTGACGGAGGAGCAGCCTCCACTACACCACCGACCCCCAGTATGGCTGCTGGCTGCTCTCCGGCCAAAAAATGGTAGAGGGTCGCCACCAGTCTGACAGGCTGAGATAGACGCACAGTGACCCAAGTGACAGAGCGCACCCAAGTCCTACAGGATGAGATAGACACACATTAACCTATGTGAACACAGAGACCCTGAGTCCTACAGGATGAGATAGACACACATTCACGTACATGAAAAGGTCACCCGAGTCTTACACAATGAGATAGACACACATTCACTGACATCACAGAGGGAACTTAGAGTCCAACAGGATGAGATAGACACAAATTAACCTATGTGAACAGAGGGACCCTGAGTCCTACAGGATGAGATGGACACACATTCACCTATATGAAAGAGGGCACCCCAAGTCCTACAGGATGAGATAGACACACATTCACCGACATCACAGAGGGACCGCCGAGTCTGACAGGATGAGATGGACACACATCACTACATGAACAGAGGGCACCCTGAGTCCTACAGGATTAGATAGACATACATTCACCTATGTGAACAGAGGGACCCGAGTCCTACAGGATGAGATGGGGGCACATCACCTACATCAACAGAGGGCATCCCGAATCTTACAGGATGAAATAGACATATATTCACGTATGTGAACAGAGGGCACTCGAGTCTTACAGGATAAGATAGACACACATTACCCTGTGTGAACAGAGGAACCCTGAGTCCTACAGGATGAGATAGACACACATTCACCAACGTGAACAGAGGGACCACAATCCTACAGGATGAGATAGCCACACATTCACCTACATGAAAGAGGGCACCCCAAGTCCTACGGGATGAGATAGACACACATTCACGTACATGAAAAGGTCACCCGAGTCTTACACGATGAGATAGACACACATTCACTGACATCACAGAGGGAACTTAGAGTCCAACAGGATGAGATAGACACAAATTAACCTATGTGAACAGAGGGACCCTGAGTCCTACAGGATGAGATGGACACACATTCACCTATATGAAAGAGGACACCCCGAGTCTTCTAGGATGAGATAGACCCATGGGTCGGAGGGGGAGCCAGAGTGAATGGAGTTCATTGTCTTTTCAGTTTCTTCGTCGGTGGTGGGGGCCCAGGTGCTGAGTAGGTTGGGGTGTGTGTGTGTGTGTGGTGTGTTTGTGTTGGGTGGTATGAAGCTGTTGTGTATGTCCATGATTTTGCGGTGGAAATGATTTGAGAGGGAGTTGCAGAGGGTTTGTGTGTGCGTGGGGTCTCGGTTGCTGGCTTTGGAGAGCTCTTTGATGATAGTAAAGAGTTCTTTGCTGCTTTGGGAGTTTTTGTCAATACGTTCCTTGTAGTGTTTTGTAAGGAAATGGCTCCCTGTTGCAGTACCCCCCAATTTTTGCCTGATACTGATGCTGACTTGACTGAGAAGTGTGCTGAGACCCTGCTAACCAGGCCCCAGCACCAGTGTTCTTTCACCTAAAATGTACCGTTGTCTCCACAATTGGCACAACCCTGGCACCCAGGTAAGTCCCTTGTAACTGGTACCCCTGGTACCAAGGGCCTTGATGCGAGGGAAGGTCTCTAAGGGCTGCAGCATGTCTTATGCCACCCTAGGGACCCCTCACTCAGCACAGACACACTGCTTGCCAGCTTGTGTGTGCTGGTGGGGAGAAAATGACTAAGTCGACATGGCACTCCCCTCAGGGTGCCATGTCAACCTCACACTGCCTGTGGCATAGGTAAGTCACCCCTCTAGCAGGCCTTACAGCCCTAAGGCAGGGTGCACTATACCACAGGTGAGGGCATAGGTGCATGAGCACTATGCCCCCACAGTGTCTAAGCAAAACCTTAGACATTGTAAGTGCAGGGTAGCCATAAGAGTATACGGGTTGAGAGTCTGTCAAAAACGAACTCCACAGCTCCATAATGGCTACACTGAATACTGGGAAGTTTGGTATCAAACTTCTCAGAATAATAAACCCACACTGATGCCAGTGTTGGATTTATTAAAAAATGCACATAGAGGGCATCTTAGAGATTCCCCCTGTATTTTACCCAATTGTTCAGTGCAGGACTGACTGGTCTGTGCCAGCCTGCTGCTGAGAGGAGACAAGTTTCTGACCCCATGCGGTGAGAGCCTTTGTGCTCTCTGAGGACAGAAACAAAGCCTGCTCTGGGTGGAGGTGCTTCACACCTCCCCCCTGCAGGAACTGTAACACCTGGCGGTGAGCCTCAAAGGCTCAAGCTTCGTGTGACAATGCCCCAGGGCACTCCACCAAAGACTGCAACTTTGTTTCCAAAGAAGCAACTTCAAGGCAACTGCGTTTCCCGTCAGAAGCGTGAGACTTGCAACTCTGCACCCGAAGCCCCCGGCTCGACTTGTGGAGAAACAACACTTCAGGGAGGACTCTCCGGCGACTCCGAGACTGTGAGTAACCAAAGTTGTCCCCCCTGAGCCCCCACAGCGACGCCTGCAGAGGGAATCCTGAGGCTCCCCCTGACCGCGACTGCCTGACTCCCAGATCCCGACGCCTGGAAAAGACCCTGCACCCGCAGCCCCCAGGACCTGAAAGATCGGCACTCCAGTGCAGGAGTCCCTCTCCCTTGCCCAGGTGGTGGCTACCCCAAGGAGCCCCCCCCCTTGCCTGCATCGCTGAAGAGACCCCTTGGTCTCCCATTGATTCCAATTGAAAACCCGACGTGTGTTTGCACACTGCACCCGGCCGACCCCGTGCTGCTGAGGGTGTACTTTCTGTGCTAACTTGTGTGTCCCCCGGTGCCCTACAAAACACCCCTGGTCTGCCCTCCGAAGACACGGGTACTTACCTGCTGGCAGACTGGAACCGGGGCACCCCCTTCTCCATTGAAGCCTATGTGTTTTGGGCACCACTTTGAACTCTGCACCTGACCGGCCCTGAGCTGCTGGTGTGGTAACTTTGGGGTTGCTCTGAACCCCCAACGGTGGGCTACCTTGGACCCCAACTTGAACCCCATAGGTGGTTTACTTACTTGCAAGAACTAACAATAACTTACCTCCCCCAGGAACTGTTGAAAATTGCACTGTCTAGTTTTAAAATAGCTATATGTGTTTTATTCCAAAAGTATATATGCTATTGCGATTATTCAAAGTTCCTAAAGTTCTTACCTGCAATACCTTTCAAATGAGATATTACATGTAGAATTTGAACCTGTGGTTCTTAAAATAAACTAAGAAAAGATATTTTTCTATACAAAAACCTATTGGCCTGGAATTGTCTCTGAGTGTGTGTTCCTCATTTATTGCCTGTGTGTATGTACAACAAATGCTTAACACTACTCCTTTGATAAGCCTACTGCTCGACCCCACTACCACAAAATAGAGCATTAGTATTATCTCTTTTTGCCACTATCTTACCTCTAAGGGGAACCCTTGGACTCTGTGCATACTATTCCTTACTTTGAAATAGTGCATACAGAGCCAACTTCCTACATGTGCTCTTTTGGTGGTGCGTATGAGTTGGTGGTGGATGCGTGTGGTGGTTTTGAGGGCGGAGAAGTTTGTGGTGGAGGGTTCTTGTCTCCAAGTTTTCTCTGCTTTGCGGCATTTGCGTTTGGACTCGTGGAGTTCAGTGGTGAACCATGGGGCGTTCTTGACATTGCGGGTGGTTATGTTTTTTCTGAGGGGCGCGAGAGAGCGTCGGCACAGGTGGTGATCCATTTGTTGAGGTTGTGTGCGGCGGCGTTGGGAGTTCAGGCGCTCTGTGGGGATCTTGTCCCACATGCGGTAGGGGGTGGTGTGTTGGTGGTGGTGTGTGGGTGGTTTGTTGTAGGAGAAGTGGACGCAATGGTGGTCCGTCCATTGGAGTTTGGTGGTGTGGGTGTAGGTGACGTGTTGGCTTGAGGTGAAAATTGCATTGAGTGTGTGTCCAGCCGAGTGGGTGGGGGCTGTGACCAGTTGTTTGAGTCGCAGGTTGGTGAGGTTGTCCAGGAGGGAGGAGGAGTTGTGGTCGTGAGGGTTTTCCAGTTGGAAGTTGAAGTCGCCAAGGAGTATGTAGTCTGTGGAGGTGAGAGCGTGCGAGCTGATGGTGTCGGCGATGGTGTCACAGAAGGTGGGGCGTGGTCCTGGGGGTCTGTATATGGGTGTGCCTCTGAGGGTGGTGGTGTTGTTGATGTGGATGAGGAAGTGCATGTGTTGTGCGTTGTTGAGGGTGTCAAGGGTGTTGGTGGTGACCTTGATGGTGTCTCTGTGAAGGATGGCGATGAACAGAAGGTATCCCGAGTATTACAGGATGAGACAGACACACATCACCTATGTGACAGAGGGCAGCCTGAGTCCTACGGGATGAGATAGACACACATTGACCTTAGTGAACAGAGGGCACCCGAGTCTTACAGGATAAGATATACACACATCACCTATGTGACAGAGTGCTCCCTAGTCCTACAGAATGAGATGGACACACATCACCTATGTGACAGAGGGCACCCTGAGCCCTACAGGGTGAGATAGACACTCATTAACCCATGTGACAGAGGGCTCCCTTGTCCTACAGAATGAGATGGACACACATTCACCTATGTGAACAGAGGGCACCTCGAGTCCTACAGGAAGAGATAAACACTCATCGGCCTACGTGAACTGAGAGCATCCTGAGTCCTACAGGATGAGATAGACACAAATCACCTACGTGACAGAGGGACCCCTGAGTCCTAAAGGATGAAATAGACGCACATTCACCTGCATGAACAGAGAAAACCCCGAGACCCACAGGACAAAATAGACCTGCATCAGCTATGTGAAAGAGGGCACCCAGAGTCTTACAAGATGAGTTACAAACACATTGATGTATGTGAACAGAGGGCATTCCGAGTGTTACAGGATGAGATAGGCACACATTCACCTACGTCACAGAGGGACCCCTGAGTCCTACAGGATGAGATAGACACACACATTCAAATATGTGAACAGAGGGCACCCCGAGTCTAACAGGATGATATGGACGCCCATCACCTGCGTGACAGAAGGACCCCCGAGTCCTACAGGATGAAATAGACACACATCACCTACGTGAAAGAGGGCACCCCTAGTCCTACAGGATGAGATAGACAAACATTCACCTACGTGAACAGAGGGCACCTGAGTCCAACAGGATGAAATAGAGACACATTCACTCATGTGCACAGAGGAAACCCTGAGTCCTACAGGATGAGATAGACACACATTCGTGTACCTGAACAGAAGGACCCAGAGTTCTACAGGATAAGATAGAGACACATCACCTACATAAACAGAGGGCAGCCCGAGTCTTATAGTATGAGATATACCCACATTCACCAACGTGAACAGAAGGTATCCCGAGTCTTACAGGATGAGACAGACACACATCACCTATGTGACAGAGGGCACCCTGAGCCCTACAGGGTGAGATAGACACTCATTAACCCATGTGACAGAGGGCTCCCGAGTCCTACAGAATGAGATGGACACACAACCACCTATGTGAACAGAGGGCACCTCGAGTCCTACAGGAAGAGATAAACACTCATCCACCTACGTGAACTGAGGGCATGCTGAGTCTTACAGGATGAGATAAAGACACATCACCTACGTGACAGAGGGACCCCCGAGTCTAACACGATGATATGGACACCCATCACCTGCATGACAGAAGGACCCCTGAGTCCTACAGGATGAAATAGACAGACATTCAGCTACATCACAGAGGGACCCCCGAGTCCTACAGAATGAGATAGACACAAATTACCTACGTGAACAGGGCGACCAAGAGTCCCACAGGATGAGATAGACAAACATTCAGCTACGTGGACAGTGAGCACCCCGAGTCCTACATGAATAAATAGACACACATTCACCCCCGTGAGCAAAGGGAACCTGGTCATACAGGATGAGATTCAGATACGTTCATCTACATGAACTGAGGGACCCTGAGTCCTAAAGGATGATATTCACACATCACCTACGTGAACAGAGGGACTCCCGAGTCCTGCAGGATGAGATAGACACACATTCACGTACATGAACAGATCAAACTGCGAGTCCCCCAGGATGAGATAGACACACATTCACCTATGTCACAGAGGGACCCCCGAATCCAACAGGATGAGATAGACACACATCACCTATGTGAACAAAGGCACCCGAGTCCTACAGGATGAAATAGACACTCATTCATCTACGTGAACAGATCGAACCGCGAGTCCCCCAGGATGAAATAGACACACATCACCTATGTGACCGAGGGCACCCCGAGTCATATAGGATGAGATGGACGCACATCACCTGCATGAACAGAGGGCACCGAGTCCTCCAGGATGAGGTGGGCGCACAGAGGGCAGTCCGAAGACCCACAGGACGGACGATGACGTCTCTCTCCCTCCTCTAAGCGAGAGCCGTGAATTGACACCAGCTCACAAAGCGGGCGCCCAGTACCCAAGTATAATTAAAGTAACCCCCAAAAACAAGAGAACAATTCAAGTGCCGACACCTGCAGCAGTGGCCCTCAAGGCGCCGCCTTCCACATGCACAAGATAACACGGTGCGCAGAGGCGGCTGTAAAGAGCAGCTTTGTGTCGGGCGAGTCTCACCCCCTGCCCAGGGCGGCGCCCCAGCTTACCTTCAGGGGCACCCCCAGGCATCCCGGCAGGAGGGCCGCACCGACCAGGAGCCAGCCCAGGCGCATGGCGGCGGTGGCAGCTGTGAGGGGGACGGGAGAGGTCTGACTGCCCCAGCCTGGCACCGGGGTAATAACGGAGGGCAGGGAGGGGCGGGCTCTAATCCAGCCTGGCACCGGGGTAATTACCGAGGGCAGGGAGGGGGGGCATGACTCTAACCCAGCCTGGCACCGGGGTAATAACGGAGGGCAGGGAGGGGGCGGGCTCTAGCCCAGGCTGGCACCGGGGTAATTACTGAGAACAGTGAGGGGGGCATGACTCTAACCCAGCCTGGCACCGGGGTAATAACGAAGGGCGGGGGGTGGGGGAGTGAATCTAACCCAGCCTGGTACCGGGATAGTAACAGAGGGCAGAGAGAGGGGCCATGACTCTAATTCAGCCTGGCACCAGGGTAATAGCAGAGGGCGGGCTCTATCCCAGCCTGGCACCGGGGTAATTACTGAGGACAGTGAGGGGGGGTGTAGGAAAGTACCATCTTGCCTGGCATGTTACCCCCATATTTCACTGTAAATATGTTGTTTTAGTGTATGTGTCACTGGGACCCTGCCAGGTAGGGCCCCAGTGCTCATAAGTGTGCCTGAATGTGTTCCCTGTGTGATGACTAACTGTCTCACTGAGGCTCTGCTAACCAGAACCTCAGTGGTTATGCTCTCTCTGCTTTACAAATTGTCACTAACAGGCTAGTGACCAATTCCACCAATTCACATTGGCATACTGGAACACCCTTATAATTCCCTAGTATATGGTACTGAGGTACCCAGGGTATTGGGGTTCCAGGAGATCCCTATGGGCTGCAACATTTCTTTTGCCACCCATAGGGAGATCTGACAATTCTTACACAGGCCTGCCAGTGCAGCCTGATTGAAATAACGTCCACGTTATTTCACAGCCATTTACCACTGCACTTAAGTAACTTATAAGTTACCTATATGTCTAACCTTCACCTGGTGAAGGTTGGGTGCAAAGTTACTTAGTGTGTAGGCACCCTAGCACTAGCCAAGGCGCCCCCACATCGTTCAGGGCAAATTCCCCAGACTTTGTGAGTGCGGGGACACCATTAAACGCGTGCACTATACATAGGTCACTACCTATGTATAGCGTCACAATGGTAACTCCAAACATGGCCATGTAACATGTCTAAGATCATGGAATTGTCACCCCAATGCCATTCTGGCATTGGGGGGACAATTTCATGATCCCCTGGGTCTCTAGCACAGACCTGGGTACTGCCAAACTGCCTTTCTGGGGTCTGCACTGCTGCTGCTGCCAACCCCTCAGACAGGTTTCTGCCCGCCTGGGGTCCAGGCAGCCCTGGCCCAGGAAAGCAGAACAAAGGATTTCCTCTGAGAGAGGGTGTTACACCCTCTCCCTTTGGAAATAGGTGTGAAGGGCTGGGGAGGAGTAGCCTCCCCCAGCCTCTGGAAATGCTTTGATGGGCACAGACGGTGCCCATCTCTGCATAAGCCAGTCTACACCGGTTCAGGGATCCCCCAGCCCTACTCTGGCGTGAAACTGGACAAAGGAAAGGGGAGTGACCACTACCCTGACCAGTACCTCCCAGGGGAGGTGCCCAGAGCTCCTCCAGTGTGTCCCAGACCTCTGCCATCTTGGAAACAGAGGTGTTGGGGGCACACTGGACTGCTCTGAGTGGGCAGTGCCAGCAGGTGACGTCAGAGGCTCCTTCTGATAGGCTCTTAGCTCTCTTGGTAGCCAATCCTCCTAACTTGGTAGCCAAACCTCCTTTTCTGGCTATTTAGGGTCTCTGCTTTGGGGAATTCTTCAGATAACAAATGCAAGAGCTCAGCAGAGTTCCTCTGCATCTCCCTCTTCACCTTCTACCAAAGGATCGACCGCAGACTGCTCCAGGACGCCTGCAGAACCGCAACAAAGTAGCAAGATGACTACCAGCAACATTGTAGCGCCGCTTTCTCGACTGTTTGCAGGTGATGCATGCTCTGGGGGTAACCTGTCTTCATCCTGCACCAGAAGCTCTGAAGAAATCTCCTGTGGGTCGACGGAATCTTCCCCCTGCTAACGCAGGCACCAAAAGACTGCAATACTCGTCCTCTGGGTCCCCTCTCATCCTGACGAGCGTGGTCCCTGGAACACAGCAACTCTGTCCAAGTGACTCCCACAGTCCAGTGACTCTTCAGTCCAAGTTTGGTGGAAGTAAGTCCTTGCCTTTCCACGCTAGACTGCAAAGCTGGGTACTGCGTGATTTGCAGCTGCTCCGGCTCCTGTGCACTCTTCCAGGATTTCCTTTGTGCACAGCCAAGCCTGGGTCCCCAGCACTCCGACCTGCAGTGCACAACCTTCTGAGTTGTCCTCCGGCGTCGTGGGGCTCCCTTTTGTGACTTCGCATGGACTCTGGTTCACTATTCTTCTAAGTGCCTGTTGGGGTACTTCTGCGGGTGCTGCCTGCTTCTGTGAGGGCTCTCTGAGTTGCTGAGCGCCCCTCTGTCTCCTCTTCCAAAATGCGACATCCTGGTCCTTCCTGGGCCACAGCAGCACCCAAAAACCTCTACCGCAACCCTTGCAGCTAGCAAGGCTTGTTTGTGGTCTTTCTGCGTGGGAACACCTCTGCAAGCTTCATCGTGACGTGGGACATCCGTCTTCCAAATGAGAAGTCCTTAGTCCTCTTCTTTCTTGCAGAACTCCAAGCTTCTTCCAACCAGTGGCAGCTTACTTGCACCTTCAGCTGGCATTTCCTGGGCTCCTGCCCCCTCTCGACACTGTCGCGACTATTGAACTTGGTCCCCTTGTCTTACAGGTACTCAGGTCCGGAAATCCGTTGTCAGTGCACTGATGGTGTATGTTCTTCCTGCAGAATCCCCCTATCACGACTTCTGTGCTCTCTGGGGGTAGTAGGTGCACTTTACTCCTACTTTTCAGGGTCTTGGGGTGGGGTATTTTTCTAACCCTCACTGTTTTCTTACAGTCCCAGCGACCCTCTACAATCTCACATAGGTCTGGGGTCCATTCGTGGTTTGCATTCCACGTTTGGAGTATATGGTTTGTGTTGCCCCTATACCTATGTGCTCCTATTGCAACCTATTGTGATTCTACACTGTTTGCATTACTTTTCTTGCTATTACTTACCTAATTTTGGTTTGTGTACATATAACTTGTGTATATAACTTACCTTCTTACTGAGCGTATGTATTTTTAGTAACTCTGTGTATTGTGTTTTCTTATGATATTGTGCATATGATATAAGTGGTATAGTAGGAGCTTTGCATGTCTCCTAGTTCAGCCTAAGCTGCTTTGCCATAGCTACCTTCTATCAGCCTGAGCTGCTAGAAACACCTCTTCTACACTAATAAGGGATAACTGGACCTGGCACAAGTTGTAAGTACCTCTGGTACCCACTACAAGCCAGGCCAGCCTCCTACACCCGGCCCATCAGGGACCTCTGGACAGTCGGTTCCCCTGACACTGGCACAAGCCACCACAGAGCCTCCCCCCTCTGGAAACACCAGCACAGCACCTACCCAGCGGGCCCATCCCTCTGTCTCCAGGACACGTCAATCAGCAGTGTGTCCACCACTACAGGGAACCCAGGCAACCCCACTAACACAGGATGATCAGGGACCTGGGGGCAGTGGCAGTGGGCACACGGTTCAGGGAACATGGGCATAGGAAAACAGGGAAGCTGGGAGGACTGCTGTGCGACAGGGGGAGGACAGGCCCAGGGAACCCACTCTCCACGAGGCACTCTCCAACATCATGGGAGCTTACCATCATTACCAGGAGACAATGGCAACAGTACTGGCCAAGTTTCAGGAGACCCAGCGGCTGCAGGAGGAACACTACCTTGGGATCAGGGAGGACTTGAAGTCCATTAACAACGCCCTGGTCACCATTGCAGGGGTGCTGCAAGACCTTGTCAACACCAGGAGGGACACAGTGGCACAACAAGGAGCCCCTGACACTAGCCTGGATGATGAACAGCCCTCCACCTCCGCCGGCGCTAGTGGACAGGAGGCACCGCCACAGGAACACTACACCAGCACCCCACCCCCTGCAGATGGAGAACCACCCCGCAAACGGTCCCTGAGATCCAGGAACAAGACAGAGAACATTGCCAAGACCCCCGTCAGGAAATGGGACTCCCCTGAATGTCACCATTCTGTCCCACTTTGTCACCCTGTCCATCCTTCAACTGCCTTTGCTTCACTTCCTATGCCCCTTTGGACAATGCACCTGTGAAACAAATAGACTGGACTCTGCCATGGACATTCCTCCACCATCCCCCCAACCCATTTTACAACCCACTCCACTTATTTGCACAGAAATAAACACACTTCAATCACAAAACAATCTGGAGTCAGTCTGTGCTTTCACAAACGTATAATTGCAATAACCATGGAATAGAGCAATGTAAATTTACTTGTGCACATGCCGATGTAACACAGCTGTAGGCCTGGAGGAAATATAGCAGAGGGCACAAAGTGCGACCCAGATCTGTGAAATGGAAAGTCAAAGAGACAAGTCAGGGTCCATACACTGAGTGAAAAAGACAGACTTATGCTAGCTCCAGAAATTGTATGACATGTGGGAGGCAGTGACATTTTCTTACCTGTGTCTCACTGGAAGTATTGCATGATTATGTTGTTTCGGTTGTCGATATCCTCTTCTTCTGCCTCCTCTTCTTCACTGTCCACAGGCTCCACAGCTGCCACAAGACCACCAGCTGGACCATCCTCCTGCAGAAAAGGCACCTGCTGTCGCAAAGCCAGGTTGTGCATCAGACAGCAGGCCACAATTATCTGGCACACCTTCTTTGGTGAGTAGTATAGGGAGCCACCTGTCATATGGAGGCACCGGGATCTGCCCTTCAGGAGGCCGAAGGTTCGTTCGATCACCCTCTTAGTTCGCCCATGTGCCTCATTGTAGCGTTCCTCTGCCCTTGTCCTAGGATTCCTCACTGCGATCAGTAGCCATAACAGGTTTGGCTAACCAGAGTCACCTGCAAATATCGAGGGACAAGTGTTAGACACACACTAACTCTTAGGGACAACCCCATACCCAGACACCTATTTAAACTTTATTGGGTCCTTGGCCTCACCTATTAGCCACACACAGTGCCTCTGGAGTTGCCCCATCACATAAGAGATGCTGCTATTCCTCAAAATGTAAGCATCATGCACTGAGCCAGGAAACTTGGCATTCACATGGGAGATGTACTGGTCTGCCAAACACACCATCTGCACATTCATCGAATGGTAGCTCTTCCAGTTTCTGTACACCTGTTCACTCCTGTTGGGGGGTACTAATGCCACATGTGTCCCATCAGTGGCACCACTGATGTTGTGGATATATCCCAGGGCATAGAAGTCCCCTTTCACTGTGGGCAAATCCTCCACCTGAGGGAACACAATGTAGCTGCGCATGTGTTTCAGCAGGGCAGACAACACTCTGGACAACACGTTAGAGAACATTGGCTGGGACATCCCTGATGCCATGGTCACTGTCGCTTGGAAGGAACCACTTGCCAGGAAATGGAATACTGACAGGACCTGCACTAGAGGGGGTATCCCTGTGGGATGGCGGATAGCTGACATCAGGTCTGGCTCCAACTGGGCACACAGTTCCTGGATTGTTGCACAATCAAGTCTGTATGTGACTATTATGTGTCTCTCTTCCATTGTCGACAGGTCCACCAGCAGTCTGTACACCAGAGGATGCCGCCATCTCTTCACCTGCCCCAGCAGACGTGCCCTATGGAGGAGAACAGCGAGCAGAGAGTCAGCCAACACTGAGGTATCCCAAAATGTCATTTGCACAAATTTATTAATCCACAATGTGCCTGTAACTGTGTGTATTCTAGGCCTACATAGGTGTGACGCAGTTATTATTCATGCCATGTGGCCCCCTGAAATGGCGGCTGCCAGACCTGTAAGGTGGGACAAGGGGATATGAGGTAACTGCGCTGGCGTTGTACACCGTCGCGGTGGGCGGTTGAAGACCGCAGTGCAATTCTGCATTGGTTAACATTGGGCCCTATGGGTCAGAGGAGGCAATGACGATGTACGCCGGCGGTGATGGTACGCACCACCGTGGACGTAACCGCCATTTTCTGTCTGTTCACTCATTTGATACCTGACCTTCAACAGGAGAGGACCTACACTGCAAGTGCTGCTGTGACCTCAGTCTGGAAGTGACAATGGCTCATGTGTCTGGGGAAAGGGCCCCTGCCTTCACTTCGGAGGAGTTGGAGAAACTAGTGGATGGGGTCCTCCCCCAGTACATGCAAATGTACGGTCCACCAGACAAACAGGTGAGCACACTGTGAGCATGCTGTATGGGCAATGCGTGTGTGGAGTGGTGGGGGGGTGAAAGATAGGGGGGGGTGAGTGCATGTGCGTCATGGCAAGGGTAGGGATGCGGGCCAATGACTGTGACGGTGCAGATGGTAATTACTTCTCTTTTTCCCCTGTACAATTTCTGTAGGTCAGCGCCCACCAGAAGAAGGACATCTTGCGTGCCATCGCCAAGGAAGTCCGGACCCTGGGGGTCTCCCACAGACGAAGCACCCACTGCCGGAAAAGATGGGAGGACATTCGCCGCTGGAGCAAGAAGACGGCGGAGGCCCAGCTGGGGATGGCCTCCCAACGTGGGAGGGGTGCTCATCACACCATGACCCCCCTGATGTTCAGGATCCTGGTGGTGGCCTATCCAGAGTTGGATGGGCGCTTGAGGGCATCACAGCAGCCACAAGGGGGTGAGTACACTCTAATTCTGCTGATTCAGCGCGCATTTAGGTGTCTGGGTGGGGGAGGTGGGCTGTGGGTTCCCTGAGGCCAGGGCGAGTTTGGTAGTTAAGTTCCCTACTTCAGGCAGGCCCTGTGACACCCCACCCCACCTGTGTACAGTGCCAACTACACCTAGTCAGGCTCCTGTGACATCCATGTGTGCCGAAACCGGCCATAACCTTGTAAGCCATGTCCCAGGGATTGAATAGTGGACCCCAAGTGCGCGGCGAAGTGCAGGGGGCTTCTGTGTCTGTCGTGTCCGCCAACGGTAGCGGTATTGCATGCACTGAACATGTCTTTCTTCTGTCTCCCCCCCCCCCTTTTGTGGTCTCCCTGTACTTGTGTGCATTAGCATCATCAGGCGGAGGAGCAGTGGCCCCGGAGCAGGAGGGAGCTGCGTCCCACATGACCCTGGAGGGCGAAACTACGGACTCTGAATTCACCAGTGGCACGGAGGGTGAGGGCAGCTCCACGGGGGGACAGGAGCTGACACCAGCGAGACGGAGTCCTCCTCTGATGGGAGCTCCCTTTCAGTGGCGGCCCCATCTGTGCCCCCTGCATCTACAGGTACAGCTGCCACCCCCCTACCAGCACCGCCATCCCAGTAGCCCCTCAGCCTTTGCCCTGTGCCCCCTCACCCAGGAGGGTGGGCATTACCTTCGCCCCAGGTACCTCAGGCTCTGCCCCTGTCACCCCTGCTGCCCTCAGTGAGGAGGCTATTGACCTCCTGAGATCACTCACTGTTGGGCAGTCTACCATTTTGAATGCCATCCAGGGTGTAGAGAGGCAGTTGCAACAAACCAATGCATTCCTGGAGGGCATTCACTCTGGTCAGGCAGCCCTTCAGCGAGCTTTTCAGACTCTGGCCTCAGCACTAATAGCAGCCATTGTCCCTGTCTCTAGCCTCCCCCCTCCAACTTCCTCCATCCAGACCCACACCCCTGTACCTCAGCCTATCCCAAGCATACCTTCAGACCAGCATGCACACACGTCAACACACAATGGAAGCTCTGGCAGACATAAGCACCACACATCCCACTGGCACTCATGCAAGCATCACACACATGCAAACACACCAACATCCACTGCCTCCACTGTGTCCCCCTCCTCCTCGTCTCCCTCCTCCCTCCCAGTCTTGTCTCCACTCACACCTGCATGCACTACATCCTCAGCCACTACATCCATCACCAGCACACCCACCACCACACCCTGCTCACGTGCACTCACCACCCCCACTACCATTCACACTTCCCCTGTGTACTCTCCCAGTGTGTCTGTGAGGCCACCTCCCAAGGTACACAAACAGCCACACACCCACCCAACAGCCATCCACCTCACGACAGCCTCCAGCCCATGCACCTTCACCCAAAGTCACCAAACGTACACCGCCTACAACCACTACCTCTTCCTCCACTCCCAAACCCCCTCCAGCTACCCGTCCCAGTGTTCCTAAGAAACTTTTCCTGGCCAGCTTTGACCTCTTTCCCTCACCTCCCCCATCCCGTCAATCTCCTAGGGCCCAACTCTCCAGGTCCCAACCTAGCACCTCAGCCACAACATCGGCGGGACCAGTGGTGCCAGTAGTCACCGGATTATGGAGTGCACCAGGCAGTAGGGCAGCCAGTGTGGCAAGGAGCCACAGCACGGACAGCCAAGCATAAAAAGTTGGACAGTGCCCGGAGGGAGAGGGGAAAGAAACCAGCCACCAAAGCCGCTCCCAGGGGTCCAGTTGGGAGTGTGGAGACAGCTGCGACACCATCCAAGGGGGGAAAGAGGCACAGTAAAAGCGGCAAGTCTGGGAAGATCCGCACGGAGGACAAGACCGCCAGCAGCCCCGATGCCTAGGAAGCAACCGCCAGCAGAAGCCGCGCTGCCACAGACAGGACCGCCAGCAGCCCTCTGGCCAAGAAGCGACCGACAGCAGCATCCCCGCTGAAACAGACAGGACCGCCAGCAGCCCTGCTGCCCAGGAAGCGGCAGCCAGCAGCATCCCCGCTGCCACAGGCAGGAACGCCAGCAGCCCCGCTGCCCAGGAAGCGACCGCCAGCAGCATCCCCGCTGCCACAGACAGGACCGCTAGCAGCCCCACTGCCCAGGAAGCGACCGCCAGCAGCATCCCCGCAGCCACAGACAGGACCGCCAGCAGCTTCGCTGCCCAGGAAGCGACCGCCAGCAGCAGCCCCGCAGCCACAAACAGGACCGCCAGCAGCTGAACCGCTGCCCAGGACACCGCCACCAGCAGCCCCGCAGGGCCGAACAAGACCTTGGGAGCCACAAGCAGCACTGCCCAGGACACCGCCACCAGCAGCCCCGCAGGCCAGTCAGCGCAAATGATTCCGACGCTACTGAGTCCGCCACGGGCAGGATGAAGCACTCTGGGCACCAGTCCCCCTCCAGAACCAGTGGACACTGTTATCCACTTGAGGGACTGTGGCTTTGCACTCCCCAGGATGGTACAGTGGGCAAACCACCCACTGTAGAGACTTGAGAGACTGTGGCTTTGCACTCTCCAGGATACATCAATGGGCATGGAGCCCCGTCGTGGATCTGGCGTCGTGCACTCAACCGGCTGAGGTGCCCCCACCTTCCCTTCCCCCTGAGGTGCCTGTTGTATTTCTATCTGATGCCCATGCAGTGTTCTCTCTGTCATGTTCGGGTATTGAGTGTGGGCGTCACCCATGCCTTTTGGGCCCAGTGGTCCACAGACTATGATGGTGGAATCCCTTGGACTTGTGTTCTTGGTGTATATAGTTATTTATAGTGTAAATGTGTATATATGTAAATATTTTTGATTACTGTATTTTAATATATTACAATCATTCAACTCATTTCCTTTTGTCCTTGCATTCTTCCAGGTGGGTTGGGGGGTTGTAACTGTGATGTATCAACATGTACTTGTGTGTGTGTTGTAGTGGGTGAGGGTGGGGGTTTTGCGTGTTGCGTGTGTGTGTCACTGCTTTTCCCCTCCCCCCTTCCCTGTGTTGTAGGTGCAGTACTCACCGTGGTCTTCGCCGCCGGCGTTCAAGCTCCCGGTAGAGGAGCAGGAAGATAAAGGCTGGCAGAATTTGGAGCTCAGGTTCCATGGTGTCCTGGTTCCTCTTGGGGTGTGTAGAGGTGGGCGTTTTCCCTTTGAAGTCCTGTTTCCACCGTGTTTTTGTTTGCGGTGAATCCGCCCCGGAAAAGGTGGCGGATTGGTGGGTTGTAATTCTGTGGGCGGTACATTGTCCCCCGTCTGTCTGTTGGCGGTTAGCGCCGCGGTGTTTGTTTGTACCACCGTGGCGGTCGGAGTGTTAAAGTGGCTGTCTATGTTGGCGGTTTCCACCACGGTCATAATTCCATTTTTTTTACTGCCGGCCTGTTGGCGGTTTTACCGCGCTTTAACACCGACCACCAGGGTTGTAATGACCACCTATGTGTGATCAGAAAGCCTGGGTTCAAATCCCGGATTTCCTGCATGACAAATTGTGTGATCTAAGTCAAATCAGTTTACTTCATGTGTCTAATTTACTTGAAAGTGACAATTGAGCGCACGTTCAAGTCATTCAGTTTAAGATGGGCTGTTTACAAAAAACTCACTTGTATGTTTTAGAACCCTGTAATGTTCCACCATCCGTAACAATGATATTGGCCATGATGTTGGGGACACCAAACAATTGGTTCAATGTGTTCACTTGTGGTGTTGTCAAGAGGGTGGGTTAAAAAATGTCTAAAGTTCATGTTTAGAAACTTTCACATCATATAAATGTCAGTACAATGTTGTGATCTAATGCACTAAACTGAAACACTACCATCAGTTTTTTCAACAGATTTTATTGTCGTATGCCAAAAGAGGTTACACTGCAGGATAGTCGCCAGGTATGCCCCAACATATTCCATCGCACATTACAGAAGAACAGTGTTGGGCTGCATACATTTATGAAGAGTTACCTCACAATTTTTACATGTTTCTGTGTAACAAACTGCCCCATATTAAGCTGTCCGTCCACCACCTCCACGCCCACTCCCCCTCGGCCTAGTTGGAGCTGCTTCACTTATCACCGTAGGGAGCAGAACAATGGTCCCTGCGTGGCATAGAGGAAAGTGGTCTAGTGGGGAGACAATGACAGTGTGTCAGAGATAGGTGCCTGCCTCGTGTAGTTGCCCAAACGGGCAAGAAAAACTAGTATCTAGAAACCCAGAGTATATGTGGGAGGAAGGAGCTCAAGACCTGGTTCTTCGGCTGAGCAGCACGCCTTCTTTCAGCGCCTTGAGACCTTGTGGGTGATTAGCCACGCTTTACAAATCATTGATAGATTGATTGATATGTTGGGACATTTTAAAGGGGGAGAGTTATTGTCCTTGGTCCAGTCTTTAAAGACCTCCACCAAATATCCCCCGTCTGTGCAATAAAATATTTTCTCAGACCTTCTCATTCCTCTTTGTGTAACAGGGTGCTCTCAGATCGAAACCAAGAGCGCAAGACCTTGGTCCAACATACCATAGTCGGAGGAAGTGAATCCTTCCAGTGCCGTGTGACATTGGGTTTTGCTAGAAGAAGAGACAGGTTGAGGAACTCGGTGGAGGGTTCTTGATTCCATCCTCCTCTTTCATTCTCTTTGGTAGTCGGGCTCCCAGTTCTGAGGTAAATGTAGAGCCCCAGATGCACACTCTAGAGTTGTGGGCACCTCACATTCCAACATTGGGTGTGAGACTGTCATGCACACCATCTGCTCTGCCTCATTTCTTTTTAGGTTTAAATTCCACTGGAGGTTGAGGTGAGCCAGATGTTTTTGTTCAACTTGTCTAAACTAGCAGAAGGTCTCTTACTTTTCTGTTTCCCAGCTGTTTGCTATGGGTTGTAAAATGTTTAGAAACATTATCAAAGTTTTGCTGTTGCTTTCTCTCCAAGAAAGACTGGGCAGATATGGGAAGGTATGATGGCCTTGACATCGTGCTCAAGAGCATTAATTTACTACTGAAAAAGGATATAATGTGCCACCTGAACGTAACGCTTCATTAATTTAAAATATATATCAATGTCTTTGTGGCACCTCAATACGGTGCAGCGTGAATTAGAGAGTACCAAACCTCCTGTAACATTAACACAACTAAAGCCCTTTAAATTGCATAAAGTGGGGAGAGGATATGGTATCACAGTTAAAGCTGCAAGCTTTAGACCTGCAGAACCAGGTTTGAGTCTTGGCATGGGCTCAACATGCTGTGACTCTGGGCAAATCATTTACTTTCCTCTTGGCTAAAAAAAATTAATGTGACCTTGTGTAATGTGAATTCTGCTCAGATAAAGAGATCCAGTACCTAAACTGCAAAAAAGAGTAGCTAGTTTCTTTCAAGAAGGTGCTTGGTACATTTGTAGGCCAGTGCTGCCCTCTAAAGGACCAGCTTTCATACCTTAGTTAGAATGTACCCTGGAGCAAGCCTTAGTCAAAGCTCCTTAGAAGCCCACTTTATAATTAAGGCTCCCAGTTTGCTGTTCTCACTGATTTTTAAAGATACACACAGACAAAAAACATGTTGTTTTTCCTGTGAAAATTGTGCTTCTATTAATTAAGTTTCCATGCTGTCTGTTGTGAATTCCAAGACAACAGACGAGCAGATAGTCAGCAACTGAAGTTAAGGACGGGTTAAGATATCTTTCAACACAGGCATATGTTAAAATATATTTGTAGTAAATTGCTAATATTTACCTGTGGGTGAAGTGTTTTGCAATATTTGTCTGCTGAGTTTGCTAAACAGGGCAGGCATCAAAGTATGAGTGCATGTTTATCAGTTAAATACATGTGGCACTCCACTTACTCGCAAACCACAACATAAAAATAGATAATTATTAATGGGATGGCCAAAAAATGAATATGGAGAAACACAGACAGAAATATTAAAAAACAGAAATACCACAAAACCAGGAGGCCTCGTTATAATCGCATAATATGACGGGTTACCGTTACAAGGGTACTGGTAATTTCACAGAATGGGAAGGATAGGCATGATACATTTCTGGGGAATAACATGCAGGGATCTGGTTTACCATGCTAACCCTGCACGTCTCCCACTAGAGACCTCACCAGTTGCAGCAGGAGTGCTCTTCGGGTGGAATACCCATGGTAAGAGTTCTCTCCAGACACAAGGTTCTCATTCTGGGGTGACTGTCGCTCGGTGTACCGTTCATCAGCCATGTGCAGGCTTCTCGGAAAGGGCTTCATCACTCCCCAAAGTTGTTGGACTGACGCTGCTGGTTTTTAGACTATAGTGCACGGGGCCCTGCCTACCAGACCCCAGTGCATGCACTCTGACTCCTCAAAGTGCATGTGCAACTGGCTAATCCCTAATTGCCACAAGTAACTTCCTTATAAAATCCAAGTGGCTTATTTTGCAGCACACATAGAAAGAGGAAAACACCTCTTGTGATTGTTTTTGTGCAGGAACAAAAACAATCATCCCTGCAACGGGTGCCTGGGTTGGCACACGGCAGCCCGTTGCGAGTCAGCGCTGATGAAAAGGACAGGAATGCCCAGTATCTCATAGTTACGTCGCATTCCTGCCCTTTTCATTTGACATGGGGCAGCACAGCAAGAATCCTTGCCGTGCTGCCCTGCACCAAAACCTCGTAAATGAGGCTGCTAGTACATGGTACAATGTGTACCCAGGGCTACCTAGTTAAGTGTCAGCAGTGGACTGCAGAACGTTTTGTACCACCACTGCTCTGACAACGTAGGTCTCCCATGGTAGCCTGGTCACCAATTCGACGTGGCAAAAATAGTCATCTTGCCAGTTCTCAGCCTTCTTTTTTAATATCTGTAAGTCCCCCCGAAGGAAGTCCTAATAAGCCCACATGGCAGGGTGCTGATATTAAAAAGAAGGACATGTTGGGTTTATACCTTACATGTCCTGACAGTAGAAACAGATAATTGTAGTTTTTACCATACTAAGGCCAGTAGCCCCATTGGCTAACATGCAGTTTTATTGGCCCCACAAGCTAAGTGCTAACTTCCGTACTGGAGCACTAAATATAGTACTTCAAGGTTTCAAATTACGGTCATTTCTGATTCAAATCCCTACACTGGCAAACCTTTGGACTGCTCACGATTGGGGAGATTCTTGGTACAAATTGACATGCTGATTTAGAGTTTGGCAGATGGGTTCACTCCATCAGGGCAAAAGAATAAAATGCTCCAGTACTCTGACTGAGTCCCCACCTGCCATATTTTCAGATGTCTGCCGGTCCATGTTTAGCAGAAATCTCTTTCTGGTAGCATGGTCCACCACCACCAAGAAAAATCTGTGTCCAGGGGCAACAATGTCAATCCCTACAATCTCAAAGGGAGTCCCAACCACAGGTAGAGGGATTATGGGAGCCTTTGGTTGTTTCCCTGCCTTGTTGCAAGTTTTATGGGTGACACAGGAAGGACAGAACTTTACTGTGTCTGACATCTGGGGTCAGTAGAGGTGGTTGACTAACCTGGCCCAGGGTTTAGTCTGCACTAGATGTCCAGTCAAAGGGATGTCATGTGCCAGGTTGAGAAAGAATGCTCTACACTGATGGGGGATGTTGGACCTGGCCCTTTTTGCAGGGTCATTCCCAAACTTTTGGCCTCCTTCCTCCTATTTTTTCTGACCAGTTTTTGTTGGCTTTAAGACTCTAATCACTTTACCACTGCTAATCAGTGTTAAAGTGCAAGTGCTCCCTATAGAAATTGTACTGTTGATTGGTTTCTCCATGATTGGCATATTTGATTTACTAGTAAAGTGCACTAGAGGTGTCCAGGGCCTGTAAATCAAATGCTACTAGCGGGCCTGCAGCACTGATTGTGCCACCCACATGAGTAGCCATGTAAACATGTCTCAGGCCTGCCACTGCAGTGTCTGTGTGTGCAGTTTTGCACTGCCAATTTGACCAGGCAAGTGTACCCACTTGCCAGGCCCAAACCTTCCCTTTTACTACATGTAAGTCACCCCTAATGTAGGCCCTAGGTAGCCCCATTGGCAGGGTGCAGTGTATGTTAAAGATAGAACATCTACTGATGTGTTTTACATGTCTTGACAGTGAAATACTGCCAAATTCGATTTTCCCTGTTGCAAGGCCTATCTCTCTCATAGGTTAACATGGGGACTGCTTTAAATATCTTTTAAGTGCAGTTTCCCATTGCGAGCAGCTAGCGGTATGGAGTTTGGGGACTCTGAACTCACAATTTAAAAATACATCTTTTGGTAAAGTTGGTTTTAGATTGTCAGTTTGAAAATGACACTTTTAGAAAGTGGGCATTTTCTTGATTAACTATTTTGTGCCTCTATCTGCCATGTCCGGGTCAAACTGACAGCTGGGCTGTTTGTGAATTCTCTCTAGACAGTGACCCAAAGGCAGCTAGGGTATAGCCTGCGTATCATAATGAGTATCCCGGGCTAGAGTGTGAATGGAGGCGATAACACTTACACCTGAAAGGGATGTGCCTGTCCATACACAATGCGGTCTCCAAACCTCTGCTGTGTGTCAGGGGCCAGAGAGAATCTTGTGAACTTTCCTTTGAGGTTTGCCTATTCAAAGGCACAAAGGAGTATAAGTAGTGAATCCAAAACCCCAGACTTTTAGATTACTTCTAGAACCAAGAGGAACCTCTGCCAAGGAGAAGTGCCCTTTCGCTTGTGACTGTGCTTTGCTTGGTTGTCTTGCAGTTGCTGCTTCTGGACAAAGACTGGACTTTGTGGTATATTCCTGCTTGTGAAGTGTCTCCAACGGCTTGGACTGAGCTTGACTCCTGTTTTGAAGTATCAGGGCCATCAAAGACTTCCTCTGCCAGCACCTGGACTCTCTGCTGGGACGCCTACCCTGCCAACTGGTGCCCTATTCAGTCCCTGGGCCCTTGAAAGGTGAAGCTGGTGGAACAAAGGCAGAAATCCATACACATGAGCCATGTGGGGACAAATGTGTTGCACCATTTGAAACGCAGCTGTAAAAAACGATGCACTACCTGCATCGCAGCTGAGAAATCGCCGTACCACCTGCATTGCGGCTGGGAAATTGCTGCACCGCCTGCTTCGCGGCTAAAAAAAACAATGCAACACCCGCTTGCGGCTGCTAAAATCAAAGCAACTCCCACGCAGTGGGTTCTCCATCACACTATGGTCGGATTTCGCATGCATCATCACTAGGCGTCTAAATCAACGTGAACTTGCCCAGATCCAAGGTGCCTGTCCAGATATCGCCGCATTGCTCTCTTGCAGGAGAGAAATACGATGCATCGCCTACCCAACCAGTGAAGAAACGACGCACGGCCTTCTTGCAAGTAAGGAATCGGCGCATCGTTGACTTTTCCGACGCACGCTCGCCCGTGCAGTTGTATTTTTGATGCAAACCAGGTACCTCGTGTAACTCAACGCATCTATTGTTTTCTATGGAGTAAGACTCTTTTCAATTTAAAATTTCATAACTTTACCTGTGTATGTTGGATTTTTGTCATTTTGGTCTTGTTTGATTTAGATAAATATTGGCTATTTTTCTAAACTGGTGTGGTGTCCATTTTTTAGTGCATTCACTGTATTACTGTGTGTGTTAGTACAAATACTTTACACATTGCCTTTGAGATAAGCCTGACTGCTTAAGCCAAGGTACCAAGAGGGTGAGCAGGAGTTATCCTAAGCGTGTATCTCCATTACCCTGACTAGCACAGAGTGCAAACTGACTGGCAACAAGAGACCCCGTTTCTAACAGGGTACCACCAATCTCCTGGTTGCCCCTGGTTTAGGGTCCCTTGCGTCACTATACAATACTCCTTCCTCCCAGTAGACCTTGTGGGTGCCACTGACGTATTCCTTTTCTTGCCTCTCAGCCTGCTGTCAAAAGTCTTCAAGGGTAGGGCAGGTCCTCTGCCCTTAGTGAAATTCCTTCCTACAGGGCCCCAGTTCTCCATGCCACCCTGTAATCTCTGGCAGGTTCGACATTGGCAGATCTTTCCCCTTCAGGCTCCAGGCCCTTCCCCTGAGGGTCAGACTCCTTCTTGGCTTGGGGGTTTTGTAAGTTTGGTCGCCTGGCAATTTCTGTTAGGGGCCGGGGACATTATTCCCTTGAATTCTCTGAAGTGCAGTGTGAGGCCTGGTGGCCACACACACCCATTTAGGGAGACCCAGCATTTCGGCATGTGTCTCCCTTTCCGTATCTGAGCAAGCAGAAGTTTATAAATCAATTTGCTGTGGTCTGTCCACTGGATTACAGGGGACACAGCTTCTTCTTCAGGTCAGTAACCCCAGTTCACCATAGCATGGGGTGAAACTTTAACTCGTTGTCACCACTAAAAGCCTTGTGTAAGAGATCTGGGATGGTCTGCTCTGGGGAAACCAGCTTGTCCACCACAGTGGTCATGATGGCCCCGGATCCCTCAGAGCCACTACTCTGTTGCTGTTGATGCTTCGCCATTGCTTTGACTTCAAAATCTTGGAAGGTAAGGCACCCAGAGACTCAACTTCCACGCAAATTAGCCCGACTGAAAGTTCCCATTCCAGTAATGAGGGGGTTAAGACAGCTCCGAGCTGCACTGAGTTTTCGTGTGAGCCAGGGTTTTTGGCAGACAAAATGCATTCCTTAACTGATAACACGGACGAGAGAGACCAGAATGTGATTTACGAGTTACCGTTGCAAAATGCACAAGTAAAACGAAGGATTTTAGAGCAAGACACCCCGAGTTTCATTAGCTTGTTTGATTTTTGGAAAAAGAATATCCCTCATTTGAGTGAAATCCTAACACTTTTGTATATGGTCACTGTGAAAAATTATATGCAGCTGCGCGCTTGTGATTTGGCAAATGAAATAATGCAGACTTTAGGTTTCTGCGCAGTGCAAGAAGGAAATACTTATGTACATGTAATTCAAGAACAAGGAAAGAAAATAGTGCCCCTAGCTAGAATCATACAATGGATCTGGTACTTGCAAGACAGGGCTAGAGTACCACAGGTAAAAGAGTTACCAATGAAGTTGTGTGCACCATTTGAATTCGTGTCTACTGAAGATAAAAAGCATGTTTGTTTTACTAATGATTCATTGACTGAAATGTTGTTTTCTGGCACAGGAGAAGGAATGGAGTTGTATAATGTGTGTCAGATTTTAAAGCAAGAGCTACGTGAGATGTGTCATTTTTACGCTGATTTTTGGTTCATTGCTAATGATTTAGCACCTAACTGGTTCAATTACCTTGCAGATGTTAATGAGAAAAATTCAGAGAGAGAAGTGTTCACCCAGAATTCTGCCTTAGTGGGGATGGCTAAGTGGGTGCCCCAGAAATGTGAACAGCTGAGAGAAAAAGCCACTTACAGGTGGGCAGAGATGAGAGAGATGCACATTCCCCTAGATTTGATAAAAACTGTGCAGCACGCACAAAAGCAATCTGTCATGCAAGCAGTCACAGAGCAGTTGGGGAGAGGAACGTTACCAGGACAGGAATGGCAAAGTGATCAGGTTTTAGGGAGAGTGATTGCTGCAGATTACCAAGGAAAAATCGAAATTATGCTGATACCTAGAAAATAATCTGATTCATTCATACAAATTGGAGACAGAATGGCCCAAATTGGCAAAAGTGCAGTGAATGGAGGTTTGTTAAAGAAGGAGTCTGCCCCAGCCCTTCTGACAGTGCAAGAAAAGGGAAGCTGTGGCGCAGCAGATAAAAACCTCAGTGCTGATGTGTGGGCTGAAGCCCTAAGTGACCCTCCAGAACCTGCAGAGAATATAACAAAGGGCCCCAAAAACGTCCTGCTGATAATAAAACAGGGAAAGAAAGAGAAAGGGTGCAGTTTAAATGAAAAATGTTATTTGCAAGAAAAGTCATACTTGTTTCTTTTGCAGATCCTACCACGTTTCGCCACTGTCCCTGAGTGTGCTGTGTGGTCCCCCTTTCGGTGTGTGCGTGTGGGGTCGGGGAAGGGACCGAATCCCCAACCTGAACCTGGCTGAGTAAAGTGCCAGCACCATGGATCCATTTTGCGCAAACTGCGCCTTCAGTTCAAGTTCAACTTGTTTGATTGCATTCTTCCACTGGAACTAAGCTGTGTTTTTTTTTTTTTTCCCTCTCGTATGGAACTCTGACTTTTGCTTATCTTCCAGCAAACCTTTGAGGTGGACCGTGCACCTTTACATGAGTAGAACTCATGCCACATCAAATTGCTAACACTGTTGAATTAGAGACTCATTCAGAGTACAAATTGCCCAGTCTTTTCTATGTAGATGTATCTGATGTGAAAGGTTATGAGATCTATGTGTTAATTCACTTCTATTGCTTTACAGGGATTGCTTTGATCATTCAAATCTGACTTGCTGATAATGTTTTTTTTTGTGCTGATGTTTTTTTGTTTTTGTTTGAAACAAGAGATATGTGAAACAAAAATTCATTGGTCAAAGGGCGGAATGTACTGCCATTTGTTAAATTTTGTTTTGACCAATGACTTTGTGTTTCACCACTGCGCATATTAGTTGCTCAATGTTCACCAGTAGCACATGGTATGTTTTGTTCAGTTGAGCCGCCTATGGGCTTTGACATTGCATTAGCCATTACATTCTGTATTCTGCCTATTGGCTTTGACATGATGTATTCAGTTTAGCTGCCTATTGACTTTGACATGCTATTAGATATTCTGCCTATTGGCTTTGACATGATATCATATATTACATTTTGTATTCAGCTCCGCTGCCTATTGGCTTTGACATGATATTAGACATTGCATTTTGTATTCAGCTCAGCTGCCTATTGGCTTTGACATGATATTATATATTGCATTTTGTATTCAGCTCAGCTGCCTATTGGCTTTGACATGATATTATACATTGCATTTTATATTCAGCTTAGATGCTTATTGGCTTTGACATGACACTAGACATTGCATTTGATATTTAGGTTAGCTGCCCATTGCCTTTAACGTTGAGTTAGACATTGCAGTTGAGAATCCAAGCTGTATTTTTCCAAGCTGTGTTTTTGCACCAGAGAACCAAGATGTTTTTCTCACAGTAGACTAGACATGATAAGAGAGAGTACATGGGTGTTGTTTTTCTTCGCTTGAGCTTGGGAACAGGAGTAGTCTTGGAGACCTGGCCAGTCTCCAAAAGGCTTGCTCAGTTTCCCAGGTCTGAGAGGAGGGGGCACACCTTTGTAACGAATGTAACAGGCTGCAGAGAGTCAGATTCGAATCTGCCGGACCTCGTGCTGGAGCTTGGCGCCAGCTGCCAGCAATCCCGTGAGGGTAGATGAATCTCTTTCTCGCGGCTGACAGGGGTCATCAGCTTGCAGACCTTAGAAAGATGAAGCTGTAGATAGTTTCCCACACGGTGAAGTATTTGTTTTGCTTTGCATTCAATATCTTATAAATATAACCTGCTGTGTATATTGCAAACTGATATATTTTGTTTGATTAACGCGGACTTGAAAGCTACTAATTCGTCATACATAAAAATTGGGGTTGGGGAAGAATTAACAACAATAAAAGTCTTCTTTGACCTCAGAAGTGCATTTCTGGTGTGTTATGTTAGTGCTTAGAAACTAAATAAGAGGAAAGCACTACAATGTCAGGGTGTTTTCACTGTCTCACTGGGATCCTGCTAGCCAGGGCCCAGTGCTCATAGTGAAAACCCTATGTTTTCAGTATGTTTGTTATGTGTCACTGGGACCCTGCTAGTCAGGACCCCAGTGCTCATAAGTTTGTGACCTATAGGTATGTGTTCCCTGTGTGATGCCTAACTGTCTCACTGAGGCTCTGCTAACCAGAACCTCAGTGGTTATGCTCTCTCTTTACAAATTGTCACTAACAGGCTAGTGACCAATTTCACCAATTTACATTGGCATACTGGAACACCCTTATAATTCCCTAGTATATGGTACTGAGGTACCCAGGGTATTGGGGTTCCAGGAGATCCCTATGGGCTGCAGCATTTCTTTTGCCACCCATAGGGAGCTCTGACAATTCTTACACAGGCCTGCCACTGCAGCCTGAGTGAAATAACGTCCACGTTATTTCACAGCCATTTTGCACTGCACTTAAGTAACTTATAAGTCACCTATATGTCTAACCTTTACCTGGTAAATGTTGGGTGCTAAGTTACTTAGTGTGAGGGCACCCTGGCACTAGCCAAGGTGCCCTCACGTTGTTCAGGGCCAATTCCCCAGACTTTGTGAGTGCGGGGACACCATTACACTCGTGCACTACATATAGGTCACTACCTATATGTAGCTTCACAACGGTAACTCCGAATATGGTCATGTAACATGTCTATGATCATGGAATTGCCCCCTCTATGCCATCCTGGCATAGTTGGCACAATCCCATGATCCCACAGGTCTGTAGCTCAGACCTGGGTACTGCCAAACTGCCTTTCCCGGGGTTTCACTGCAGCTGCTGCTGCTGCCAACCCCTCAGACAGGTTTCTGCCCTCCTGGGGTCCAGCCAGGCCTGGCCCAGGAAGGCAGAACAAAGGACTTCCTCAGAGAGGGTGTTACACCCTCTCCCTTTGGAAAATGGTGTTAGGGCTGGGGAGGAGTAGCCTCCTCCAGCCTCTGGAAATGCTTTCATGGGCACAGATGGTGCCCATTTCTGCATAAGCCAGTCTACACCGGTTCAGGGACCCCTCAGCCCTGCTCTGGCGCGAAACTGGACAAAGGAAAGGGGAGTGACCACTCCCCTGACCTGCACCTCCCCTGGGAGGTGCCCAGAGCTCCTCCAGTGTGCTCCAGACCTCTGCCATCTTGGAAACAGAGGTACTGCTGGCACATTGGACTGCTCTGAGTGGCCAGGGCCAGCAGGTGACGTCAGAGACTCCTTCTGATAGGCTCCTTCAGGTGTTGCTAGCCTATCTTGTCTCCTAAGTAGCCAAACCCTCTTTTCTGGCTATTTAGGGTCTCTGCTTTGGGGATTTCCTTAGATAACAAATGCAAGAGCTCATCAGAGTTCCTCTGCATCTCTATCTTCACCTTCTGCCAAGGAATCGACTGCTGACCGCGCTGGAAGCCTGCAAAACTGCAACAAAGTAGCGAAGACGACTACTGCAACTCCGTAACGCTGATCCTGCCGCCTTCTCAACTGCTTTCCTGGTGGTGCATGCTGTGGGGGTAGTCTGCCTCCTCTCTGCACTAGAAGCTCCGAAGAAATCTCCCGTGGGTCGACGGAATCGTCCCCCTGCAACCGCAGGCACCAAAGAACTGCATCACCGGTACCCTGGGTCTCCTTTCAGCACAACGAGCGAGGTCCCTTGAATCCAGCAACTCTGTCCAAGTGACTCCCACAGTCCAGTGACTCTTCAGTCCAAGTTTGGTGGAGGTAAGACCTTGCCTCCCCACGCCAGACTGCATTGCTGGGAACCGTGACTTTTGCAGCTACTCCGGCCTCCATGCACTTCCGGTGGAAATCCTTTGTGCACAGTCCAGCCTGGGTCCACGGCACTCTAACCTGCATTGCACGACCTCCTAAGTTGTCCTCCGGCAGCGTGGGACTCCTTTGTGCAACTTCGGGTGAGCACCGTTTCACTCCACTTTGTAGTGCCTGTTCCGGCACTTCTGCTGGTGCTGCCTGCTTTTGAGAGGGCTCTTTGTCTTGCTTGACACCCCCTCTATCCCCAGACGTAATTGGCGACATCCTGGTCCCTCCTGGGCCACAGCAGCATCCAAAAACCCTACCTGCACGATTTGCAGCTAGCAAGGCTTGTTGGCGGTCTTTCTTCAAGAAAATACTTCTGCACGACTCTCCACGGCATGGGGGTTCCATCCTCCAAAGGGGAAGTCTCTAGCCCTTGTCGTTCCTGCAGAACCTTCAGCTTCTACTGTCCAGTAGCAGCTTCTTTGCATCCACAGCTGGCATTTCCTGGGCATCTGCCCATCTCCGACTTGCTTGTGACTTTTGGACTTGGTCCCCTTGTTCCACAGGTACCCTCGACTGGAAATCCATTGTTGTTGCATTGCTGGTTTGTGTCTTTCCTGCAGAATTCCCCTATCACGACTTCTATGTCCTTTGGGGAACTTTAGTGCACTTTGCACTCACTTTTCAGGGTCTTGGGATGGGCTATTTTTCTAACCCTAACTGTTTTCTTACAGTCCCAGCGACCCTCTACAAGGTCACATAGGTTTGGGGTCCATTCGTGGTTCGCATTCCACTTTTGGAGTATATGGTTTGTGTTGCCCCTATCCCTATGTGTCACCATTGCATCCTATTGTGACTATACATTGTTTGCACTGTTTTCTAATACTATTACTGCATATTTTGGTATTGTGTACATATATCTTGTGTATATTTGCTATCCTCATACTGAGGGTACTCACTGAGATACTTTTGGCATATTGTCATAAAAATAAAGTACCTTTATTTTTAGTATATCTGTGTATTGTGTTTTCTTATGATATTGTGCATATGACACTAGTGGTACTGTAGGAGCTTCACTCGTCTCCTAGTTCAGCCTAAGCTGCTCTGCTAAGCTACCATTATCTATCAGCCTAAGCTGCTAGACACCCTATACACTAATAAGGGATACCTGGGCCTGGTGCAAGGTGTAATTACCCCTTGGTACTCACTACAAGCCAGTCTAGCCTCCTACAGGTACCATTTGGTTTCTCTTGGGCAATCCTCCACCCTTACCCCTACACTAGCAATCCCTAAAGGCTGCCCACCTGTGCAGGGCTTGTGGATAAATAGGATCTCCTGTCTTGTTCCTAGACTGCTGACAGTCATAGTACACCCTAGCCTTTGAAGGGTCTTCCCCAGAGAACCCCTTTACCTTGGAGTTGAAATGGTCACGTGACTCCTCTTTCGAAGACCTTTGGTACCCTGTAGTGAAATCTTTCTTTTTATCCTTAGTGTAGGAAAGTAGCCTCTTTCTAGCATGGTTACCCCCACTTTTGGCCTGATGGGAGTGTGTGTCAGTGTGTTTTTACTGTGTCACTGGGATCCTGCTAGCCAGGACCCCAGTGCTCATAGTTTGTGGCTAATCAGATCCTCAGTGCTTATGCTCTCTCTGCTTTTATATTTTTTCACTCTAGGCCAGTGACTTCATTTACCAATTTCAATTGGAATACTGGACCCCCCCTTATAAGTCCCTAGTATATGGTACTGAGGTACCCAGGGCATTGGGGTTCCAGGAGATCCATATGGGGAGCAGCATTTCTTTTGCCACCCATAGGGAGCTCAGACAAACCCTTACACAGGACTTCCACTACAGCCTGCATGAAATAGTGCACACACTATTTCACAGCCATTTTCACTTCACTTAAGTAACTTATAAGTCACCTATATGTCTAACCTTCACTTGCTGAAGGTTAGGTGCAAAGTTACTAAGTGTGAAGGCACCCTGGCACTAGTAAAGGTGCCCCCACATAGTTCAGGGCCAATTCCCCGGACTTTGTGAGTGCGGGGACGCCATTACATGTGTGCACTACATATAGGTCAATACCTATATGTAGCTTCACAATGGTAACTCCGAATATGGCCATGTAAGGTCTCTAAGATCATGGAATTGTCTCCTATTTCAAATCTGGTATTAGGGAGCCAATTCCATGCATCCTGGGGGCTCTACCATGGACCCCAGTACTGCCAAACCAGCTCTCTGAGGCTTGCACTGCAGCTTCTGCTGCTGCCACCTCACAGACAGGGTTCTGCCCTCCTGGGGTCTGGGCAGCTCAGTCCCAGGAAGGCATAACAAAGCATTTCCTTTGGGAGGAGGGGTTTGTAGGAGGCTGGACTGGCTTGTGGTGAGTACCAAGGGGTACTTACACCTTGCACCAGGCCCAGTTATCCCTTATTAGTGTATAGGGTATCTAGCAGCATAGGCTGATAGATAATGGTAGCTTAGCAGAGCAGCTTAGGCTGAACTAGGAGACGAATGAAGCTCCTACAGTACCACTAGTGTCACTTGCACAATATCATAAGAAAACACAATACACAGATATACTAAAAATAAAGGTACTTTATTTTTATGACAATATGCCAAAAGTATCTCAGTGAGTAACCTCAGTATGAGGATAGCAAATATACACAAGATATATGTACACAATACCAAAATATGCAGTAATAGCAATAGAAAACAGTGCAAACAATGTATAGTCACAATAGAATGCAATGGGGGCACATAGAGATAGGGGCAACACAAACCATATACTCTAGAAGTGGAATGCGAACCACGAATGGACCCCAAACCTATGTGACTTTGTAGAGGGTCGCTGGGACTGTAAGAAAACAGTGAGGGTTAGAAAAATAGCCCACCCCAAGACACTGAAAAGTGGGTGCAAAGTGCACCTAAGTTCCCCAAAGAGCACAGAAGTCGTGATAGGGGAATTCTGCCAGAAACAACAACACCAGCAATGCAACAACAATGGATTTCCTGACGAGAGTACCTGTGGAACAAGGGGACCAAGTTCAAGAGTCACGATCAAGTCGGGAGTGGGCAGATGCCCAGGAAATGCCAGCTGTGGGTGCAAAGAAGCTGCCACTGGATGGTAGAAGCTGAGGATTCTGCAGGAACGACAAGGGCTAGAAACTTCCCCTTTGGAAGATGGATGTCCCTCGTCGTGAAGAGTCGTGCAGAGGTGTTTTCGTGCAGAAAGACCGCGAACAAGCCTTGCTAGCTGCAAGGGTCGCGGTTAGGGTTTTTGGATGCTGCTGTGGCCCAGGAGGGACCAGGAAGTCGTCAATTGCGTGAGGAGACAGAGGAGGCGCCCAGCAAGAGAAGGAGCCCACTCAGAAGCAAGCAGCACCCACAGAAGTGCCGGAACAGGCACTACAAAGTGGAGTGAACCGGAGCTCACCCAAAGTTGTACAAGAGGGTCCCACGAAGCCGGAGGACAACTCAGGAGGTCGTGCAATGCAGGTTAGAGTGCCGGGGACACAGGCTTGATTGTGCATAAAGGAAATCCTCGAAGAGTGCACAGCAGCCGGAGTAGCTGCAAAACACGCGATTCCCAGCAATGCAGTCTAGCGTGGGGAGGCAAGGACTTACCTCCACCAAACTTGGACTGAAGAGTCACTGGACTGTGGGAATCACTTGGACAGAGTTGCTGAGTTCAAGGGACCTCGCTTGTCATGCTGAGAGGAGATCCAGAGGACCAGTGATGCAGTTCTTTGGTGCCTGCGGTTGCAGGGGGAAGATTCCGTCGACCCACAGGAGATTTCTTCGGAGCTTCTAGTGCAGAGAGGAGGCAGACTACCCCCACAGCATGCACCACCAGGAAAACAGTAGAGAAGGCGGCAGGATCAGTGTTACAAGGTCGCAGTAGTCGTCTTTCCTACTTTGGTGCAGTTTTGCAGGCTTCCAGCGCGGTCAGCAGTTGATTCCTTGGCAGAAGGTGAAGAGAGAGATGCAGAGGAACTCTGATGAGCTCTTGCATTCGTTATCTAAGGAATTCCCCAAAGCAGAGACCCTAAATAGCCAGAAAAGGAGGATTGGCTACCTAGGAGAGAGGATAGGCTAGCAACACCTGAAGGAGCCTATCAGAAGGAGTCTCTGACATCACCTGCTGGCCCTGGCCACTCAGAGCAGTCCAGTGTGCCAGCAGCACCTCTGTTTCCAAGATGGCAGAGGTCTGGAGCACACTGGAGGAGCTCTGGGCACCTCCCAGGGGATGTGCAGGTCAGGGGAGTGGTCACTCCCCTTTCCTTTGTCCAGTTTCACGCCAGAGCAGGGCTGAGGATCCCTGAACCGGTGTAGACTGGCTTATGCAGAGATGGGCACCATCTGTGCCCATCAAAGCATTTCCAGAGGCTGGGGGAGGCTACTCCTCCCCAGCCCTGACACCTTATTCCAAAGGGAGAGGGTGTAACACCCTCTCTCTGAGGAAGTCCTTTGTTCTGCCTTCCTGGGCCAAGCCTGGCTGGACCCCAGGAGGGCACAAACCTGTCTGAGGGGTTGGCAGCAGCAGCAGCTGCAGTGAAACCCCAGGAAAGGCAGTTTGGCAGTACCCAGGTCTGTGCTAGAGACCCGGGGAATCATGGTATTGTCTCCCCAATACCAGGATGGCATTAGTGTGGCAATTCCATGATCTTAGACATGTTACATGGCCATATTCGGAGTTACCATTGTGAAGCTATACATAGGTAGTGACCTATGTATAGTGCACGCGTGTAATGGTGTCCCCGCACTCACAAAGTCCGGGGAATTGGCCCTGAACAATGTGGGGGCACCTTGGCTAGTGCCAGGGTGCCCACACACTAAGTAACTTATCATCCAACCTTTACCAGGTAAAGGTTAGACATATAGGTGACTTATAAGTTACTTAAGTGCAGTGTAAAATGGCTGTGAAATAACGTGGACGTTATTTCACTCAGGCTGCAGTGGCAGGCCTGTGTAAGAATTGTCAGAGCTCCCTATGGGTGGCAAAAGAAATGCTGCAGCCCATAGGGATCTCCTGGAACCCCAATACCCTGGGTACCTCAGTACAATATACTAGGGATTTATAAGGGTGTTCCAGTATGCCAATGTAAATTGGTAAAATTGGTCACTAGCCTGTTAGTGACAATTTGGAAGGAAATGAGAGAGCATAACCACTGAGGTTCTGATTAGCAGAGCCTCAGTGAGACAGTTAGTCATAACACAGGTAACACATACAGGGCACACTTATGAGCACTGGGGCCCTGGCTGGCAGGGTCCCAGTGACACATACATCTAAAACAACATATATACAGTGAAATATGGGTGTAACATGCCAGGCAAGATGGTACTTTCCTACACAACCCCATCCCAAACGAAGGACAGTAAGACTAGCCATGACCTCATGAGTCTTCATTGTCTAAGTGGAAATATCTGGAGAGTCCATCTGCATTGGAGTGGGTACTCCCAGGTCTATGTTCCACTGTATAATCCATTCCCTGTAGGGATATGGACCACCTCAATAATTTAGGGTTTTCACCTTTCATTTGTTTTAGCCAAAGTAGAGGTTTGTGGTCTGTCTGAACAATGAAGTGAGTGCCAAACAGGTATGGCCTCAACTTATTCAGTGCCCAGACCACAGCAAAGGCCTCCCTCTCAATGGCAGACCAACGCTTTTCTCTAGGGGTCAATCTCCTGCTGATAAAAGCAACAGGTTGATTCTGGCCCTCAGAATTAAGTTGTGATAAGACTGCCCCTACCCGTAATTCAGTTGCATCAGTTTGGACAATGAATTTTTTGGAGTAACAGGGGCTTTTCAGGACAGGTGCAGAGCACATGGCCTGCTTCAGCTCCTCAAAAGCTTTCTGACAGCTAGCTGTCCACAATACCTTTTTAGGCATTTTCTTAGATGTGAGGTCATTAAGAGGGGCTGCAATGGAGCCATAGTTCTTTATGAACCTCCTGTAATACCCAGTGAGGCCTAAGAAGGCTCTCACCTGGGTCTGAGTTGTAGGGGGAACCCAATCTATAATCGTTTGGATTTTCCCCTGAAGTGGTGCAATCTGTTCTCCACCTACCAGGTGTCCCAGATAAACCACTTTCCCCTGCCCTATCTGGCACTTTGAAGCCGTGATAGTGAGGCCTGCCTTTTGCAGGGCCTCCAAAACTTTCCATAGGTGGACCAGGTGATCATCCCAGCTGGAGCTAAAGACAGCTATATCGTCTAGATATGCTGCACTAAAAGCTTCCAGCCCTTGCAGGACTGTGTTCACCAACCTTTGAAAAGTGGCAGGTGCATTTTTTAATCCAAAAGGCATTACTGTGAACTGGTAATGGCCTCCAATGGTTGAAAATGCAGCTTTTGCATCCTCTGATAACTTGATCTGCCAATACCCTGCAGTCAAATCAAAGGTGCTTAGATACTTGGCAGATGCCAGTGTATCTATTAACTCATCTGCCCTGGGTATAGGGTGAGCATCAGTTTTGGTTACCTGGTTGAGACCTCTATAGTCTACACAAAACCGCATTTCCTTCTTTCCATCCTTGGAATGAGGTTTTGGTACAAGTACCACAGGAGAGGCCCATGGACTTTCAGAGTGCTCAACCACTCCCAGTTCAAGCATTTTCTGCACTTCTTGCTTTATGCAGTCTCTGACATGGTCAGGCTGCCTATAGATCTTACTTTTGACAGGCAAGCTGTCTCCAGTATCTATAGTGTGCTCACACCAAGAAGTGGTGCCTGGCACAGTAGAGAAGAGTTCAGAAAACTGACCCAGGAGATTTATGCAGTGGTCTTTCTGCTCAGCAGTAAGACAATCTGCCAAAACTACACCTTCCACTAGAGCATCTTGTTCTGTGGAAGAGAAGAGATCAGGGAGAGGGTCACTCTCTTCTTCCTGTCCCTCATCTGTTGCCATGAGCAGGGTGAGATCAGCCCTGTCATAGTAGGGTTTCAGGCGATTGACATGGAGCACCCTAAGGGGACTCCTGGCAGTGCCTAAGTCAACTAAGTAGGTGACTTCTCCCTTCTTTTCAATAATTATGTGGGGTCCACTCCATTTGTCTTGGAGTGCTCTTGGGGCCACAGGCTCCAAGACCCACACTTTCTGCCCTGGTTGGTACTGAACCAAAACAGCCTTCTGGTCATGCCATTGCTTTTGGAGCTCTTGGCTGGCCTGAAGGTTTTTACTGGCCTTTTTCATGTACTCAGCCCTCCTAGATCTTAGGCCAAGTACATAGTCCACTATGTCTTGCTTTGGAGCTTTTAAAGGTTGTTCCCAACCCTCCTTAACAAGTGTTAGGGGACCTCTTACAGGGTGTCCAAATAGGATTTCAAAGGGGCAGAAGCCCACTCCTTTTTGGGGTACCTTCCTGTAAGCAAAAAGGAGGCAAGGTAACAGGATATCCCATCTCCTGCAGAGTTTTTCAGGGAGTCCCATTATCATACCTTTGAGAGTTTTGTTAAATCTCTCCACCAGTCCATTTGTTTGTGGATGATAGGGTGTGGGGAACTTGTATGTCACACCACATTCCTTCCACATGGCCTTTAAGTAAGCAGACATGAAATTGCTTCCCCTGTCTGATACCACCTCTTTTGGGAAGCCCACCCTGGAAAAGATCCCCAGGAGGGCCTTTGCCACTGCAGGAGCTGTAGTGGTCCTTAGAGGAATTGCTTCAGAATATCTGGTGGCATGGTCCACTACCACCAAGATAAACCTATTGCCTGAAGCAGTAGGAGGGTCAAGGGGGCCAACTATGTCAACCCCTACCCTTTCAAAGGGAACCCCAACCACAGGCAGTGGGATAAGGGGTGCCTTTGGAGTGCCACCTGTCTTGCCACTGGCTTGACATGTTTCACAGGACTTACAAAATTCCTTTGTGACCTCTGACATTCTAGGCCAATGAAACAAGGGGACAAGCCTGTCCCAAGTTTTCATTTGCCCCAAATGTCCAGCTAAGGGAATGTCGTGGGCTGGAGTTAGGAGGAACTTTCTGTACTCCTGAGGAATCACCAATCTCCTGGCAGCTCCAGGTTTTTGATCCCTTGCTTCAGTGTACAAAAGGTTATCCTCCCAGTAAACTCTGTGAGAGTCACTGACATCCCCATTTGCTTGTTTGACAGCTTTCTGCCTTAGACCCTCTAGTGTGGGACAGGTATGCTGTGCCACACTCAGCTCCTCCCTGGCAGGACCCCCTTCACCCAAAAGCTCAGCGGTGTCTGCTTCCAGCTCCTCTGGTGTAGGTTCTGCACAGGGTGGAAATTCTTCTTCCTCAGAAGTTGAATCCACTGTAGAGGGAGGCATAGTAGGCAGTGATTTACCTTTACTAGCCCTAGCTTTAGGGAGCACTTGGTCCATTCTTCCAGGATCCAAGTCACCCTGTCCATTTTGCTTTTTGGCCTGAGCCCTGGTTAAAGCAAAAATATGCCCTGGAATGCCCAGCATTGCTGCATGAGCCTCCAACTCCACATCTGACCAAGCTGATGTCTCTAAATCATTTCCTAGTAGACAGTCTACAGGTAAATCTGAGGCAACCACAACTTTCTTTGGACCAGTATCCCCCCCCCCCAGTTGAAATTTACAACAGCCATGGGGTGGCTAAGTGTGTTGTTATGAGCATCGGTTACTTGGTACTGGTGACCAAGTAGGTGTTGTTCAGGGTGGACCAGTTTCTCTATTACCATGGTAACACTGGCACCTGTGTCCCTGTAGGCCTGAACCTCAACACCATTTATTAGGGGTATTTGCTTGTACTTATCCATGTTAAGGGGACAAGCAACCAAGGTGGCTAAATCAATAACCCCCTCAGAGACTAACACAGCCTCTGTGGTATCCCTAACAAGACCAACCCCAACTAAATTACCAAAAGTGAGCCCAGCTACTCCCTTGGATTGGCTATTAGTAGGTTTGCTCCCACCACCACTGCTATTACTAGGGGCACTAGGTGTAGCAGCAGGGGTTGTAGTGGTAGGAGGCTTGGTGCTTTTCTTTGGACAACTGGGATCTGTTGTCCAATGGCCTTTTATTTTACATAAATAGCACCATGGTTTCTTTTCTTTGTTTTGATTTGAAGAGGATTTGGGCCCACCAGCCCCACCAGAGTGTTTTTGTGGGCCTGATGAAGACACATTTTTAGATTTGTCCCCACCCTTGTCAGAAGACTTACCATCCATCTTCTTGCCATCCTTGTCACCCCCTGTATGAACTTTTCTGTTCACCCTTGTTCTGACCCATTTGTCTGCCTTCTTTCCCAATTCTTGGGGAGAGGTCAGATCAGAGTCTACCAGGTACTGGTGTAACAAATCAGACACACAATTATTAAGTATATGCTCTCTCAGGATTAAGTTATACAGGCTTTCATAGTCAGAAACTTTACTGCCATGTAACCACCCCTCCGAGGCCTTCACTGAATGGTCAACAAAGTCTACCCAGTCTTGTGAAGACTCCTTTTTGGTTTCTCTGAACTTCATCCTGTACTGTTCAGTGGTTAAGCCTTAACCATCTAGGAGTGCATTCTTAAGAACTGTAAAATTATTGGCATCACTTTCCTTTACAGTAAGGAGCCTATCCCTACCCTTTCCACTGAAAGATAGCCATAGGATAGCAGCCCACTGCCTTTGAGGGACCTCCTGTACAACACAGGCCCTCTCAAGTGCAGCAAACCACTTGTTAATGTCATCCCCCTCCTTGTAAGGGGGAACTATCTTGTGCAGATTCCTAGAATCATGCTCTTTTGCAGGATGACTATTTGGAATACTGCTGCTGCCACCATGGGGTCCAAACCCCAACCTCTGCCTTTCTTTTTCTAAATCTAAGGTTTGCCTATCTAAATCCAGCTGTTGCTTCTTGAGTTTCAGCCTGGATTCTTCCACTCTCAATTTATTGAGTTCCCTTTCTAACATTCTGTCTTCAGGGAGGGTGGGTTGGGCATGCCTTGACACAGAAGAATGGTGTGAATGAACAGAGGGAGACCTGTCCCTAACAGATGGCACTCTAACATTCTGACCTATAGAAGTCACACTCCTACTATGATGAGAGGTAACACTCTTACTGTGATGAGAAGTCACATTAGTACCAGCTATGCTAGGTGGCCTGCTAAGGGGCAGGTTGGGAAAGTTTCCTTCTAACTCTCTTGCTAGGGGTGCCCCAGAATCAGAGTGGGAACCATCAGCTAATCTCTCAACAGAAGTGCCAACAAGGGTCTTATCTTGTTCAACTAGCATGTTAACTAATAGTTCTCTAGAGGGATTCTTCCCTACCCCTAAACCTCTTTCTACACAGAGACTCCTTGCTGCCTTCCAGCTAAGGTGGTCATAAGCAGTCTTGGACAGATCCAGAGTTTGATCCGTACCAGACATTATAGAAAGTGTTTAAGGGACAGAAAAAGTGAGAAAATGTTTTTCAGAACTCTTTAAAGGACAGAAAAAAACTTTTAAAACTTTTTAAGAACTTTTTGAAAGTTTAGAGGTACTTTTCAGCACTTTAGTAAAGAAGTGAGAGAAGAAAAGCGAAACTTTTTGGTTAGGTGTTCATACACTGAACTTGTTTTGTATATTTTTCTCTTATGAAAAGTACAATGACAAAAGTGGTAAGAAGTTGCAAAGTACTTATCCCACCGCTGCACAACCAATGTAGGAGGCTGGACTGGCTTGTAGTGAGTACCAAGGGGTACTTACACCTTGCAGCAGGCCCAGGTATCCCTTATTAGTGTAGAGGGTGTCTAGCAGCTTAGGCTGATAGAAAAGGTAGCTTAGCAGAGCAGCTTAGGCTGAACTAGGAGACGAGTGAAGCTCCTACAGTACCACTAGTGTCATATGCACAATATCATAAGAAAACACAATACACAGATATACTAAAAATAAAGGTACTTTATTTTTATGACAATATGCCAAAGTATCTCAGTGAGTACCCTCAGTATGAGGATAGCAAATATACACAAGGTATATGTACACAATACCAAAAATATGCAGTAATAGCAATAGAAAACAGTGCAAGCAATGTATAGTTACAATCGGGTTGCAATGGGAGCACATAGGTATAGGGGCAACACAAACCATATACTCCAAAAGTGGAATGCGAATAACGTATGGACCCCAAACCTGTGAGCTTGTAGAGGGTTGCTGGGACTGTAAGAAAACAGTGAGGGTTAGAAAAATAGCCCACCCCAAGACCCTGAAAAGTGGGTGCAAAGTGCACCTAAGTTCCCCAAAGAGCACAGAAGTCGTGATAGGGGAATTCTGCCAGAAACAACAACACCAGCAATGCAACAACGATGGATTTCCTGACGAGAGTACCTGTGGAACAAGGGGACCAAGTCCAAGAGTCACGATCAAGTCGGGAGTGGGCAGATGCCCAGGAAATGCCAGCTGTGGGTGCAAAGAAGCTGCCACTGGATGGTAGAAGCTGAGGATTCTGCAGGAACGACAAGGGCTAGAAACTTCCCCTTTGGAGGATGGATGTCCCACATTGTGATGAGTTGTCCAGAAGTGTTTTTTTGCAGAAAGACAGCAAACAAGCCTTGCTTGCTGCAAGGGTCACGGTTAGGGTTTTTGGATACTGCTGTGGCCCAGGAGGGACCAGGATGTCGTCAATTGCGTGAGGAGAAAGAGGGGGCGCCCAGCAAGAGAAGGAGCCCACTCAGAAGCAAGCAGCACCCGCAGAAGTGCCGGAACAGGCACTACAAAGTGGAGTGAACCGGAGTTCACCCGAAGTTGCACAAGAGGGTCCCACGAAGCCGGAGGACAACTTAGGAGGTCGTGCAATGCAGGTTAGAGTGCCGGGGACCCAGGCTTGGCTGTGCACAAAGGAAATCCTCGAAGAGTGCACAGGAGCCGGAGTAGCTGCAAAACATGCGGTTCCCAGCAATGCAGTCTAGCGTGGGGAGACAAGGACTTACCTCCACCAAACGTGGACTGAAGAGTCACTGGACTGTGGGAGTCACTTGGACAGAGTTACTGAGTTCAAGGGACCTCGCTTGTCGTGCTGAGAGGAGACCCAGAGGACTGGTGATGCGGTTCTTTGGTGCCTGCAGTTGCAGGGGGAAGATTCCGTCGACCCACGGGAGCTTTCTTCGGAGCTTCTAGTGCAGAGAGGAGGCAGACTACCCCCACAGCATGCACCACCAGGAAAACAGTCGAGAAGGCAGCAGGAACAGCGTTACAAGGTCGCAGTAGTCGTCTTTGCTACTTTGTTGCAGTTTTGCAGGCTTCCAGCGCGGTCAGCAGTCGATTCCTTGGCAGAAGGTGAAGAGAGAGATGCAGAGGAACTCTGATGAGCTCTTGCATTCGTTATCTAAGGAATTCCCCAAAGCAGAGACCCTAAATAGCCAGAAATGGAGGTTTGGCTACCTAGGAGAGAGGATAGGCTAGCAACACCTGAAGGAGCCTATCAGAAGGAGTCTCTGACGTCACCTGCTGGCCCTGGCCACTCAGAGCAGTCCAGTGTGCCAGCAGCACCTCTGTTTCCAAGATGGCAGAGGTCTGGAGCACACTGGAGGAGCTCTGGGCACCTCCCAGGGGAGGTGCAGGTCAGGGGAGTGGTCACTCCCCTTTCCTTTGTCCAGTTTCGCGCCAGAGCAGGGCTGAGGGATCCCTGAACCGGTGTAGACTGGCTTATGCAGAGATGGGCACCATCTGTGCCCATCAAAGCATTTCCAGAGGCTGGGGGAGGCTACTCCTCCCCAGCCCTGACACCTTATTCCAAAGGGAGAGGGTGTAACAACCTCTCTCTGAGAAAGTCCTTTGTTCTGCCTTCCTGGGCCAACCCTGGCTGGACCCCAGGAGGGCAGAAACCTGTCTCATGGGTTGGCAGCAGCAGCAGCAGCAGCTGCAGTGAAACCCCGGGAAAGGCAGTTTGGCAGTACCCGGGTCTGCGCTAGAGACCCGGGGAATCATGGGATTGTCTCCCCAATACCAGGATGGCATTGGTGGGGCAATTCCATGATCTTAGACATGTCACATGGCCATATTCGGAGTTACCATTGTGAAGCTATACATAGGTAGTGACCTATGTATAGTGCACGCGTGTAATGGTGTCCCCGCACTCACAAAGTCCGGGGAATTGGCCCTGAACAATGTGGGGGCACCTTGGCTAGTGCCAGGGTGCCCACACACTAAGTAACTTAGCACCCAACCTTTACCAGGTAAAGGTTAGACATATAGGTGACTTATAAGTTACTTAAGTGCAGTGTTAAATGGCTGTGAAATAACGTGGACGTTATTTCACTCAGGCTGCAGTGGCAGGCCTGTGTAAGAATTGTCAGAGCTCCCTATGGGTGGCAAAAGAAATGCTGCAGCCCATAGGGATCTCCTGGAACCCCAATACCCTGGGTACCTCAGTACTATATACTAGGGAATTATAAGGGCGTTCCAGTATGCCAATGTAAATTGGTAAAATTGGTCACTAGCCTGTTAGTGACAATTTGGAAAGAAATGAGAGAGCATAACCACTGAGGTTTTGATTAGCAGAGCCTCAGTGAGACAGTTAGTCATAACACAGGTAACACATACAGGGCACACTTATGAGCACTGGGGCCCTGGCTGGCAGGGTCCCAGTGACACATACAACTAAAACGACATATATACAGTGAAATATGGGGGTAACATGCCAGGCAAGATGGTACTTTCCTACAGGGTTACACCCTCTCCCTTTGGAAATAGGTGTAACAGGCTGGGTAGAGGGGTAGCCCCCCGAGCCTCTGGAAATGGGTTGAAGGGCACAGATGGTGCCCTCCTCGTATAAGGCAGTCTACACCAGTTCAGGAACCCCCAGTCCCTGTTCTGGCGCGACACTGGAGAAAGGAAAGGGGAGTGTCCACTCCCCTGTCCATCACCATCCTAGGGGTGGTGCCCAGAGCTACTCCAGTGTGTCCCAGACCTCAGCCATCTTGCTTTGCAAGGTGTGGGGGCACTCTGGAGGCCTCTGAGTGGCCAGTGCCAGCAGGTGACATCATTGACCCCTCCTGATATGTCCTTACCTGATAAGGTAGCCAATCCCCCTCTCAGGGTTCTCTTCAGATTCTACTTGCAAGTTTCCAGCAGGAATCCTCTGCAACTACTACTTCATCCTCTGACCTCGGATCAACCGCAGCCTGCTCCAGGAACCGCTGTAACAGCAACAAAATATCCACAAGGGATACCTTTCCTCTGCAACTTCAGCTCCAGCCAGCAACTGCAACAGTTTCCACAGTGTGCACGCTCTGAGGACTCCCTGTCTTCACCCTGCACCAGAAGAACCGAAGAAATCTGTGGGGTGACAGAGTCACTCCCCTGCTGAAGCAGGCACCTTCTAAGTCGATGACCGGTTCTCTTGGACTCCTCTCCTGGCAAGGAGCGTGCTCCTTGGAACACAGAGTGTGGACCCCATCAACACAGAGGCCCTCATTCTGACCTTGGCGGGCGGCGGAGGCCGCCCGCCAAAGTCCCGCCGTCAGGTTACCGTTCCGCGGTCGAAAGACCGCGGCGGTAATTCTGACTTTCCCGCTGGGCTGGCGGGCGGTCGCCTTCAGACCGCCAGCCAGCCCAGCGGGAAAGAGGCTTCCACGATGAAGCCGGCTCGGAATCGAGCCGGCGGAGTGGAAGCTGTGCGACGGGTGCAGTTGCACCCGTCGCGTATTTCACTGTCTGCGCAGCAGACAGTGAAATACATGTAGGGGCCCTCTTACGGGGGCCCCTGCAATGCCCATGCCAGTGGCATGGGCACTGCAGGGGCCCCCAGGGGCCCCGCGACCCCCCCTACCGCCATCCGGATCTCGGCGGTCCGACCGCCGGGATCTGGATGGCGGTAGGGGGGGTCGGAATCCCCGCGGCGGTGCAGCAAGCTGCGCCGCCGCGGAGGATTCAATGGGGCCGCGGTACAATGGCGGGACCCCGCCAGTGGTGCCGGTCCGACCGCGGCTTTACCGCCGCGGTCGGAATCCCCATTGGAGCACTGCCGGCCTGTCGGCGGTGCTCCCGCGGTCCTCCGCCCTGGCGGTCAAAGACCGCCAGGGTCAGAATGACCACCAGACTGTCCTGAGGTCCTGCTGTCCCAATTTGGAGGAGGTAAGAACTTGCCTTCCCCCAGAACGACAGTACCCCTGTGCACCGCATCTTCTTCACCTCCTGCGGCCTCTGTGCACTATTTCCAAAATTCTTTTGTGCACAGCCTGGCCCAGGTCCCCAGCACTCTATCCTGTGATGCTCAACTCGCTGAGTTGTTCTACGGCGGCGTGGGACCTTCCTTTATAGTGCTGTGCCAAATGCATTTTGCACCTCCTTTGTCCTGGTGTCCTGGGACCCCCGTGAGTGCTATCTGGTGCTCTTCCTCCCCATACAGAGTTGAGGCCCCCAGGTCCCTCCTGGGTCCAGATAGTGCCTTCTTGATGCAAAACACGACTTTGCGGGAACCAAGGATGGTTGGAAGAATCCAGCGCCAAAACTTGCTTGCATCCAACTTCACGACGTTGGGCATCCAGTACATCATGCAGGAACCTGCTGACATCTTCATTGGGTGCATTTCTGCAGTCTTCGTCCAACCGGGGACTCTTCTTTTGCACCCTCTTCTAGGTTGGCAGGGGCTCCTGTCCTTCCTGGAACTTCTTTCGACTTCTGGACTTGGTCTCCTTCCTTTGCAGGTCTTCAGGTCCAGGAATCCACCATCTGTTGCTTGCAGTATTGGATGGTTCTTGCAATAACTATAATCACAACTTGTAGTGTGTCCTAAGGAAACTTGCAGTACTTTACTCCTGCTTTTCTGGGCTCTAGGGTGGGATAATTTACTTACCTTTACTGTATTCTTACTCTCCCAGCGATTCTGCACACACTACACTTGTCTAGGGGGGAATTCATGATTCGCATTCCACTTTCTTAGTATATGGTTTGTGTTGCACCTAGACCTATTTTCTCCCATTGCATTCTATAGCATTTCCTATTATTTGCACTATCCTATGTCTAATTACTTGCCTTATTTTGGTTTCTAGTGTATATATTCTGTATAATACTGATCCCCAGCAGGAGTATTGCCTCTAAGATATTTTGGTACTGTGTCACCCAAATAAACTACCTTTATTTTTGGTAACACTGAGTATTGTCTTTACTTGTGTATAAGTACTGTGTAACTATAAGTGATATTCCATGAGCTTTGCATGTCTCCTAGTTCAGCCTAAGCTGCTCTGCTACAACTACCTCTATCAGCCTAAGCTGTTAGAACACTACTACATTTCACTGATAAGGGATAACTGGACCTGGTATAAGGTGTAAGTACCTAAGGTACCCACTACAAGCCAGGCCAGCTTCCTGCACCCAGGTATGGGTCACCTGCGAGGGGAGTGCCCAGCAGGACAGTATGCACACCCCTCTGGAGCTAGACGAGAAGCCCGCACACGCTAGCAAGTAGTATCTGCCATGAAGCAGCACTCTACAAGTATTCCCCGCAAGATGAGTCGCAGAGAATTACATTCGGACTCTGTCTTGCTAGAGAGTTCCATGTTGCCCCGCTCTTGGACTTATTGCCCAGGTGTAGGAAGCTGGCCCTCTATGTAATGTGCAAAGCTAGGTACACTGTACAGGGGGTCAAGGCAATCACATGTTGGTTTACGGGGTAAAGGCTACACCACCTAATGCTCCAATTTTTGTGGTAGCTTGGGCAAGCATTTAATCAATCAATCAATCAATCAAGGATTTATAGAGCGCACTAATCACCCGTTAGGGTCTCAAGGCGCTGGGTGGAGCTACTGGTCGTAGAGCCATGTCTTTAGGCGTTTCCTGAATGTTAAGAGGTCTTGGGTCTGGCGAAGGTGGAGCGGTAGGGAGTTCCAGGTCTTGGCCGCTGGTGAGAGAAGGATCTTCCTCCGGTGGTGGTGTGGCGGATGCGGGGGATGGAGGCTAAGGCGAGGCTGGCGGAGCGAAGATTGCGGGTGGGGGTGTGGAAGGTGAGTCTGTTGTTGAGGTAGGCTGGTCCTGTGTCGTGGAGGGCCTTGTGTGCGTGGATGAGGAGTTTGAAGGTGATCCTCTTTGATACTGGTAGCCAGTGAAGGTCTCTGAGGTGGGGGGAAATGTGGTTGCGGCGTGGGATGTCCAGAATGAGGCGGGCGGATGCGTTCTGGATTCTTTGCAGCTTTGTTAGGAGTTTGGTTGTTATTCCTACATATAGGGTGTTTCCGTAGTCCAATCGGCTGCTGACCAGGGTGTGGGTGACAGTTTTCCTGGTTTTGACGGGAATCCACTTGAAGATTTTCAGAGCATGCAGAGAGTGTCGTAGCAGGAATAGGAGATGGCATTGACCTGCTGAGTGTGGAGTCCAAGATGAAGCCTAGGTTGCGTGCGTGGGTGGTAGGTGAGGGCGCGGTTCCTAGGGAGGTGGGCCACCAGGAGTCATTCCAAGTTGAGGGGTTGGTGCCAAAGATGATGATTTCTGTCTTGTCTGTGTTTAACTTGAGGTGACTTGATTCCATCCAGCTGGCGATGGCGTGAAGTCCGTTGTGGAGGTTGTTCTTTGCAGTTGTAGGGTCTTTCGTGAGGGAGAGGATGAGCTGAATGTCATCTGCGTAGGAAACTATGTTGATGTGGTGGGTTCGTGCGATGTTGGCTAGGGGGGCCATGTAATTGTTGAAGAGCGTGGGGCTGAGCCAAGATCCTTGGGGAACGCCACAGATGATTCTAGAGGCTTCTGACAGGAACGGTGGGAGGCGGACTCTCTGGGTTCTGCCTGAGAGAAATGACGAGATCCAGTCGGACTCTGTCTTGCTAGAGAGTTCCATGTTGCCCCGCTCTTGGACTTATTGCCCAGGTGTAGGAAGCTGGCCCTCTATGTAATGTGCAAAGCTAGGTACACTGTACAGGGGGTCCAGGCAATCACATGTTGGTTTACGGGGTAAAGGCTACACCACCTAATGCTCCAATTTTTGTGGTAGCTTGGGCAAGCATTTAATCAATCAATCAATCAATCAAGGATTTATAGAGCGCACTAATCACCCGTTAGGGTCTCAAGGCGCTGGGTGGAGCTACTGGTCGTAGAGCCATGTCTTTAGGCGTTTCCTGAATGTTAAGAGGTCTTGGGTCTGGCGAAGGTGGAGCGGTAGGGAGTTCCAGGTCTTGGCCGCTGGTGAGAGAAGGATCTTCCTCCGGTGGTGGTGTGGCGGATGCGGGGGATGGAGGCTAAGGCGAGGCTGGCGGAGCGAAGATTGCGGGTGGGGGTGTGGAAGGTGAGTCTGTTGTTGAGGTAGGCTGGTCCTGTGTCGTGGAGGGCCTTGTGTGCGTGGATGAGGAGTTTGAAGGTGATCCTCTTTGATACTGGTAGCCAGTGAAGGTCTCTGAGGTGGGGGGAAATGTGGTTGCGGCGTGGGATGTCCAGAATGAGGCGGGCGGATGCGTTCTGGATTCTTTGCAGCTTTGTTAGGAGTTTGGTTGTTATTCCTACATATAGGGTGTTTCCGTAGTCCAATCGGCTGCTGACCAGGGTGTGGGTGACAGTTTTCCTGGTTTTGACGGGAATCCACTTGAAGATTTTCAGAGCATGCAGAGAGTGTCGTAGCAGGAATAGGAGATGGCATTGACCTGCTGAGTGTGGAGTCCAAGATGAAGCCTAGGTTGCGTGCGTGGGTGGTAGGTGAGGGCGCGGTTCCTAGGGAGGTGGGCCACCAGGAGTCATTCCAAGTTGAGGGGTTGGTGCCAAAGATGATGATTTCTGTCTTGTCTGTGTTTAACTTGAGGTGACTTGATTCCATCCAGCTGGCGATGGCGTGAAGTCCGTTGTGGAGGTTGTTCTTTGCAGTTGTAGGGTCTTTCGTGAGGGAGAGAATGAGCTGAATGTCATCTGCGTAGGAAACTATGTTGATGTGGTGGGTTCGTGCGATGTTGGCTAGGGGGGCCATGTAAACGTTGAAGAGCGTGGGGCTGAGCCAAGATCCTTGGGGAACGCCACAGATGATTCTAGAGGCTTCTGACAGGAACGGTGGGAGGCGGACTCTCTGGGTTCTGCCTGAGAGAAATGACGAGATCCAGTCGAGTGCCTTGTCGCGGATTCCAGCGTTGTGGAGGCGTGTGAGGAGTGTGTGATGACATACAGTGTCGAAAGCTGCAGAGAGGTCCAGGAGGATGAGTGCTGCTGTTTCTCCTTCATCGAGCATGGTCCTAATGTCATCTGTGGCAGCAATGAGTGCAGTCTCGGTGCTGTGGTTTCTGCGGAATCCGGATTGGGAGGTGTTGAGTACCTTGCTGTCTTCCAGGAACCGGGATAGTTGGCTGTTTACGATTTTTTCGATGACCTTTGCTGGGAAGGGGAGGAGGGAGATCGGCCGATAGTTCTTGGGGTTGTCTAGGTCTGCCTTTGGTTTCTTCAGCAGGGTGTTGATTTCTGCGTGCTTCCATCTTTCTGGGAAGGTGGCTGACTCAAAGGAGCTGTTGATGGTTTTGCAGAGGTGGGGGGCGATGATGATGTTTGCCTTATTGAAGATATCGTGTGGGAAGGGGTCCGATGGTGATCCGGAGTGGATGGAGGCCATGGTGGTGGCGGTGTCCTCTATGTTGACGGGGGTCCAGGTGTGGATGAGGTGGGTGTTGCTTGGAGTGTGGGGTTCTTGGGTGTTTGTAGTCAGCTGGTGGGTCTGGGGTTTGAAGCTATTGTGGATTTCTTCTATCTTTCGACGGAAGTGGGATGCCAGTGAGTTGCAGAACTCCTGTGATGGCGGGGGTTCATTGGAGCAGATCCTGGAGGTGGAGAGCTCATTGACGATGCCAAAGAGCTCTTTACTGTTGTGAGCGTTGGCGTCGATTCGGTTTTTGAAGTGGGTCCTTTTGGTGGTGCGGATCAGTTGGTGATGTTTGCGTAGGGCATCCTTGAAAGCGATGTGGTTGGAGTTGGTAAGGTCAAGGTGCCAGGTTTTTTCCATTCTGCAACATAGCCATTTGGATTCCTGTAGTTCTGGGGTGAACTAGCTGGCCTTCATTCTGTAGGAGGTGTTTGGGGGTTTTCTGAGCGGTGCAAGGGTGTTGGCGCAATCTTCTATCTAGTGATGCAGGTTGGTGGTGGCTGTGTTAGGGGCTGGGATCCCAGGGGGTGGGGCCCAGGCGAGAGTGGGAATCAGCTGATCCATTGAGATTGTGCTCCAGTTGCGTTGGGGGGGTTGTGTGTGGTGATGGTGAGTGACTGGTTTCTGGTAGGAGAAGTGGATGCAGTGGTGGTCTGTCCAGCTGAGTTCCGTGGTGTGGCTGAAAGAGACGTGGTTGCTGGCTGAGAAGATGGGGTCGAGTGTGTGGCCTGCGGATTGGGTGTGTGTAGTGACGAGTTGCTTGAGGGCGAAGTTGGCAAGGTTGTCGATTAGGTTGGTGGTGCTGATATCGTTGTTATTTTCTAGGTGGAAGTTTAGGTCACCGAGGAGGATGTAGTCTGTTGAGGCGAGGGCTTGAGAGCTGATGGCGTCGGCGATGTCGTCGCAGAACTGCGGTCTGGGTCCAGGGGGTCTGTAGACCAGTGTTCCTCTGAGTGTGTTGTTGGCGTTGATGTGGATTTTGAAGTGGAGTGCTCGGCGGAGTTGATGGTGTCGTGGGAGTTGGTGGATACTCTTATGGTGTTTTTGTGGACTATGGCCATTCCTCCTCCTGGTCTGTTGGTTCGGTCTCTTCTGGTGATCTTGTAGTTTTCTGGTATGGCTATGGCTACGTCTGGTTCCAAGGCCGAATTCATCCAGGTTTCGGTGAGGAATGCGGCATCGGGCGAGTATGTGGTCATAGGCCAGTCTTGGAGAACTGCAAAGCATTTATTGTACTCACAGCATCAATCTTGCAACGCACAAACTCAAAGGAATAACTTGAGACTAATCTATAAAGTTTTATATACATTTTAAGACCAAGATCATTGGAATTGGTTAAGTACTTCTCGAGATATGAATTTTTGACGTTTAATAAAAATAGTCTTTTTGTGCGTAATTACGCACTGTAGGAATCAATGGTGGATCACTTTTAAAAATACATTTAAAATCACCCAGTTGATTTACCAAGTTCTTCTTTTGCAGCTTAGTCAAGATCGTTGGTGGGCACACTGTGCCACTTGGAGGAGTTCAGGTGGCTCCCGATTCCTGCTGGAGCAGCGGGAAAAGGTATCTGGAGCTGGTGCAGGCCCACTGCCAGGGACCACTTGGAAAAGCACTGCACAGGTAAGTTTAAAGGTGAATCCTGGGGGTCCCCTTGGAGTGTCGAGGTTGCAAGGGGAGGGGGACCTTTAGAGCACGTCAGGTTCTTTAGTGCAGGGCACAGAGCGGCCAGGTGCAGAGCGAATCGGTGATCCAGGAGCTGTCCTCAGAAGCAGGAGGTAAGTGCGTTCAAGGGTCCTTTGCAAGACAACAAGGGAACTCTGGCAGGAGGTCCAGGTTGTTTCTGAAGTCCCTCAACTGAGACTTGATCCTGATCCATTTTTAGTCACGGTTGGACTGTTTTTGGGGATATCTGAAGCTAGGTGACTAATACCCAGGGTATTGTTGTGGTTCAGCTGCTAGAGGGTGCAGTGTAACCAAACTTGGTACACTGGCAGCGTTTGTCCTCGCGGTCAACCCTATGAAGTCTGGTCTGGGTGTGGTGTAGGGTTCTGGAGTTAGCATCTGGTCAGCGAAGTTGGCCTCAATGGCTTGTTGGTTCATTGTGGATTTAGAGTGGTACCTCCACTCTCTGGCAATTTGTGAAGCCTGGAGGGCCTCTGTTTTTTTTTTAGAGTTGTCCAGTTGTCCAGCAGCACCTCAGCGGTGCTTGTTGGGTCCTAGGTGCAGCAGGCAGGGTTTGGCACCTTTTACTTTGATGCAGCAGGTCCACAGTTCTCATGCCTTGGATCTTCTTGATGCTGGTCTTCTTCTGTCAATCGAATCTCAGTTCTTAGTCTAGGGATGCCATCTAAATTCGGCATTTAGTGGGCGTTTTTAGGGGGAACCTGGTAGTGACCAATGGGTCATCCACTTTAGGGGGCTACACCCACTAAGTGACCACTTCTAGTGGGCAAAGGTCATGTCCCTACACCTGGTTGGCTATTTGCCTTCCATCCAAGATGGAGGAAAATGAAATGAAGAGTCCACCTTGCATGCAACACCTTAGGGGTGGTGCATGCTCGGTAGGGCCACTCCTTCTGTCCTAGGTTTGAATTTCCCACCATTGCTCCTGCAAAGATTAGGGGTTTGCAACAGGACGCCCATCTGCTACTAGCAGCAGGCCCGGAGGTTGAGTTTCAAAGATGGTAAGCCTTTGAAGCTCACCAACAGGGCAGTGCACATTTCTGAGAGAGGGGTGATAGCACCTCCACACAGGAAGGGCTTTGTTCTGTGTCCCAGAGGGCAGAAGCCATCACCCCAGGGGTACAGATTTGTTTATGGCAGTGGCAGGCTGGTCAGGACCAATCAGCAACCATGCCAGGGTAGTCAGCTTTTGCAGGGGGCACCTCTAAGGTGACCCCTGGGTACATTTTATACACCATCCAACACTGGTACCATCTTGGATTTATCCTTCTGAGTTGTTTGATATCAAACAACCCAGGGTTCAGAGTGGCCACAGTGTAGCTGTAAAAGTCGTATTCATCAGTGTCCAGCACATGTATTAAAACTATGTCCCAGGTTTGGCAAAGACACAGTGTTGGCATATTGCTCATGCAGCTTTACCCTCACAAACAGAATGATGGACCCTACCTTAGGGCTGGAAGGCTTGCCAGAGGGGTGTCTTATCCATGGTGCATGCAGTGTACCAGGTCGAGTTTGTATTTTAGGTTTGCATCAGGACACTCAACCTGCAATGGCAGTGCTCGTGCACTGAATGCATGGCCCTAGAGAGTGTCACAATCTATGCTGCTGCCGTCAGGGGCCTACCATTAGTACTGCCTGCCCTAGGTACCTGAGTACCATTTAATAGGGTCTTATGGGGCAGCTAAAGATGTCTCCAATTGTGCCAATGCATCACATTAGTTTAGGGAAAGAGCTCTGACCTAGGGAACCTGGTTAGCAGAGGCTCTGGGCACTAACAACTTCTAGGCTACATCATATACCAGGCAAAAAGTGCCCTAGGTGCCAGGGGTCTGCCTGATACTCTATGTGCCCTCTCTATCGTGAACATCTTCGACACTTGCCCCCCAGCACCTCTGTAAGGAGCCAGTCTTCCAGGAACAGTTCCAGGCTAGGGCCTTCTCATGTTTCTGGGAATCCTACCAGCCTGGTATTGTTCTGCCGGGAGATGTCCTCTGCATCTTCCACCCTACCCCTTAGGTGGACCACAGTTTGTTGTAGGGATTGGATTGCCTTGTTGCCCTAAGAGACCTTGGGCTCCAGGCTAGTCAGAGCACACTCTGTCTTACCCTATCTCTCTCCAGTTTCTTATGGTCTGTCCAAAGGGAGCCCTAGGTCTAGGGCCACCTTGTTGATTTTGTGTTCTGAGGTGGCTTTTGTGTCTCTGATGGCAGCTAATATGGTGGCTGTGTGGTTCTCCAGTCCATAGGTGTTTTCCAGGGAACCCTGTCTGCAGACATCATAGGTGGTGTTGGTGGCCGCTCTGAGTAGCTGGGTAAGATGGATCATGTATGAAGCAGATACTGATACTTCACTTGATGGAGCACCCTCAGCTAGGCACTTGACTTGACGATGAAATTGATGTAACCCTAAGCCGTTTTGGATGGAGTACCATGACCTGGAATGGCACTCTCAAAAAATAATCATCAGGATTTTTAACCTTTCCTGGTCAATGCACAATTATGGGGGTCATTCTGACCCTGGCGGTCGGTGACCGCCAGGGTCACCGACCACGGGAGCACCGCCAACAGGCTGGCGGTGCCCCGTCGAGCATTCTGACCGCGGCGGTTCAGCCGCGGTCAGAAACGGAAAGTCGGCGGTCTCCCGCAGACTTTCCGCTGCTCGGGAGAATCCTCCATGGCGGCAGAGCACGCTCCGCCGCCATGGGGATTCTGACACCCCCTACCGCCATCCTCTTCCAGGCGGGTCTCCCGCCAGGAACAGGATGGCGGTAGGGGGTGCCGCGGGGCCCCTTGGGGCCCCTGCAGTGCCCATGCCAATGGCATGGGCACTGCAGGGGCCCCCGTAAGAGGGCCCCACAAAGTATTTCAGTGTCTGCCATGCAGACACTGAAATACGCGACGGGTGCCACTGCACCCGTCGCACCCCTGCAACTCCGCCGGCTCCATTCGGAGCCGGCATCCTCGTTGCAGGGGCATTTCCGCTGGGCCGGCGGGCGCTCTTTTGGAGAGCGCCCGCCGGCCCAGCGGAAATGTAAGAATGGCTGCTGCGGTCTTTTGACCGCGGTGCGGTCATTTGTCGGCGGGACTATGGCGGGCGGCCTCCGCCGCCCGCCATAGTCAGAATCAGGCCCTATATAATTGTAATCTTGCAACCGTAGTCCCCATCGTTCAATCTGCAGAGGCATCTTGGCTTTTGGAATTGCCGAAGAAGGTCAGTAAAGCTTGATGATCAGTCACCAGCATGAAAAGCTTTCCATACAGGAACACATGGAAATGTTCACAAGCACCTACTATACCGAAACTTTTCTTTTCAGGCAAGTTCTGAATAAGCACGTTCTGTTCGAGGCCAACTTCTATAACCATAGGCCACAATATGCCGTCTTGCATTTCGGCATTCACTATGCTGTACAATTATAGAACCTAACCCGACAGGGCTAGCGTCAACCACAATCTCTATATAAAGCTTTGGATTGAAGTACACCATTTCCATAACATTTTCAATGGCATGTTTGATTCTCTTGAAAAAAAAAATTGTTAACTCTCGTAATGGAGGTCTACCAGTGGCAAAGTCCTTTGTTTATCCTGAACAGTAACTGGCTATTCCAAGAAAAGAACATACCATTGAAACATCTTGAGTTGGTTAAGTATTTGTCGAAGTTTGTATTTTTGCAGGATCAGTCGTCATACCCCCATCATAAAAGATATGGCCAAAGAGTTTCAGTTTTGTCTTATTGAACTCACTTTTGTCTGCATCTAAGGTTAAAGGTTGAGTAATTGACATACTTGTGTGAGAGCTCTATCATGCTCCTTCTGTGCAACTCCAAAAACTAATGTGTCACCACTATAAATGAATGCATTCACAACGTGTTGTCTGATTAGCCATATGATGTCTTGGAATAGTACTTCAGCCGATGACACGCCAATACGAAGTCTCTTATATCTAAACAAACCAACACGTGTTGTTGTAATGTATTTGCAGCTTTCTTCAAGTTCTGATGATAACTTTTATTCAAATCAAGTCGAGAAAAGACTTTTGCACCATTCAGTTTTGTTATCATGTCAGCAATGTCCGGACATGGATGTTATTCTCGTTAAATTGCTTTGTTCGCCTGGTGCATGTCAACGCATATGTACACAACTCCTTCATGGTCCTTTTTAAGCTCTACTACTATGGGAGAAACCCATGCTGTCGGACCAGTGGAGCATTCAATAATGTTGTTCTTAAGTAAGGATGCTAGTACTTTTTCCACAGCTTCTTATAAATGAAAAGCAATTTGCCTATGTCGCTGAGCAACAGGAGAGACATTGTCATTAATATGCAGCTTTACTTTCATAGTCTTTATCTTTCCTAAACTGTGAAACAATAAAGGGTGTTGACTTACTGTTTCGTGACAAGCATCCACGTTGTAATTCACTAAAACCAGTCCCGTGTCAGCAGCCATGTTGAAAATGAGCACGCAGGCACTTGCCGTTGTACCTTGAAGCACATGGATCGGTGCTTGTACTCTTGTTTTTTTATGTTTCACTGTTGCTATAAACGAACCTCGACTCTTCATGGGCGTCGATGCAGCTCAAGTGTCAAGTGTACACTTTGGTCTTTGACGGCGTGAGCAGCGGTAACAGAAACAGTTCATTGCACTTCTCGTAAGGCATTATATTTATCGATGCACTGCTATCGATAATGAAAGGTATTGAACATTCATTTAGTTTTAATGTAATCTTTGGACAGTGTTTGTATGATTTGTTGCTTTGATATGTCACTTTCTCTCGTGCGAAAACGCAAATCCATATCTGAAACACAATTTATTTTTGTGTGTAGATATCACATTGTGTCCTTCAGTCTTTTGTTTTGAATTACTTTTCACATTCATGACTGACTCGCTCTGGGCACCTCTGGACTCCATGTAAGTAGTTTGTCTCTCAGCACGTTTCTCGGTTCTGGCAGCCATCAACACTCACTCCAGACTAAGCGTTTCACTCAGCATTCGGTGTCTGAATAAATCGAACAAGCATCCATCCGGAGCCATGCTGGGCCACCAGAAACCTAGGTTTCTCTGCACTGGTTTTTTTTCCAGTACGAATTTGGTACAGCCTGCAGAGTCTCCTTAATTGGTCATAGCTATATGCCTCATAAGGTACCAGGTAAAGCTCCTGGGTCTTGGTCTCTGTTGGGACCTTTTTAGAAATTTAGAATTCCCTTTTTGGATGAGCAAACTAATGTGAGGACTTTTAAAAACTTTTTGCTAAAGTTGTACGGACCTAACCAGGGCCCTAACAATTATTTAAAAAAATTAGCAAAAAGTGTTTAGTCAATTAAAAACCAAAAAATAACTATAGGCAATTTGGAGAATGATTTGTGTGCTCCCAAAATTGACATAGTGGTATCATCAAATGCAAAGTCTTTATCCCACCACTGCCACCAAATGTAGAAGGCTGGCCCTCTATGTAGTGTATAAAGCTAGGCACACTGTACAGGGGGTTCAGGCAACCACGCATTGATAACAGAACTAAAAACTAGATCACCTAATTGTAGGAAGTTGGCTCTGTATATACTATATCAAAATGAGACATAGGGGGTCATTCTGACCTCGGCGGTAAAAGGCCCATACCGCCGGTCAGAAGACCGCCATAACACCGCCGCGGCCGCGGTAGACCGCCACGGTCATTCCGACCCGCAACTGGCAAACCGCCAAAAACCCGACATCCACAAAAGTCCGCCACACCAAAGGGCAGCGAAAAAGGCGATGACCAAACCTCCACCGTCACGCCAACAGAAATACGCCCATACCATTCCGACCCACAAATCCACGCAGCGGTCTTTCAAACGCGGTATTCCATTGGCAGTACACACCGCCGCGGTCAAAATACACACACACATATTGAAAACTCAGCCACATTGGTCAGTTTGAAATACACACACCTGATACACATACTAACACCACTCCCACACACCCAACACAATATAAAACAAACACCCACATCACCCACAAGCCCCTACGACCCGAAATCATTACCGAAGGCTAGAGAGAGCACAGATTAGACAATCCCACAACACCATCACCCACACAGAATCCACGCACTAAACACCACACACCACCATACGCACCACACTCATCACCACAAACGCCACCCCACACCTCAACCACACCACCCCATGGCACCCCAAAGACACCCCAGGTTCAGTGACGCCGAACTCAGGGTAATGGTGGAGGAAATAGTCCGTGTCGAGCCCCAGCTCTTCGGGGCACAGGTGCAGCACACCACAATTGCCAGGAAGATGGAGCTATGGCAAAGGATAGTGGACAGGGTCAACGCGGTGGGACAGCATCCACGCAATCGGGTGGACATCAGGAAGAGATGGAACGACCTACGGGGGAAGGTGCGTTCCATGGTATCAAGGCACAACATTGCGGTGCAGAAGACTGGCGGCGGACCCCCACCTACTCCCCCAGAATTTACCGCATGGGAGGAGGAAGTCTTGCACATCCTGCATCCTGAGGGCCTCGCAGGAGTAGGCGGAGGAATGGACTCTGGTAAGTCAAATCTTCACTACTGCTTCCCACCCCCACCCCACCTGCATGCCAGCACATACCCCCATACTCACCCCCACCCCCATCACCCCAACTCCTTGCAAATGGCTCACCATCACAACCCACCCATCCCAACACCAAGCCCTGCATGCGACCACAAAGCATGCACACCCATCACCAAAGCATGCCCACTGCACACACACATCACCCCCACAAGCCATCCTCACAAAAGCCACCACAAGGGAATGCCTGCACTTGGGTACATGGACACCCACCCATCACACGAAATGCCACACACAGAAGCAATAACCATACCTTTATACCCCTGCAGGACCCGAACGCCAACACACCACCACGGAGGGTCCAGAGATGTCCATCCCACCCCCAGAAGAGGCCCCCAGCGATGACAGCAGCTCTGTCTCCCTGGAGCCAGACGACCAGCCCGGCCCATCGGGGACCTCTGGACAGTCGGTTCCCCACAGACAGCCACAGACTAAACCAGACCCAACCCCCTCTGGGAACACCAGCACAGCTCCCACCCAGCGGGCCCATGCCTCTGTCTCCAGGACACATCAATCAGCGGTGTGTCCACCACTACAGGGCACCCAGGTTGACCCACCACCCCAACAACAACAGGGACCTGGGGGAAGTGGTAGTGGGCACACCGTCCAGGGGACAGAGGCCCAGGGACACAGGGGAACTGGGAGGGCTGCTGTGCGACAGGGGGGGGACAGGCCCGGGGAACCGACTCTCCAAGAGGCCCTCTCCTCCATCATGGGAGCATACCACCGCTCCCAGGAGAAGATGGCGACGGTACTGGCCCGGTTCCAGGAGATCCAGGAACTGCAGGAGGAACGGTACATGGGGTTCAGGGAGGAACTGAGGAACATCGGTTCCGCAATGGGGACCATCGTCGTGGCCCTTACCCAGATCGTCACTACATTGCGGGACCATGTGGCACCCCAAAGGGCCCCTGTCGCTAGCCCAGGCCAGGAACAGCCTACCACCTCCGCGGGCGCTAGTGGACAGGAGGCCCCCACACAACGACAGGCCACCAGAACCCCACCTCCTGCAGAAGAAGAACCACCCTGCAAGCGGAACCTGAGATCTCACAAGAAGACAGAGTAGGATTGCAAGACCCCCGCCAGCCAAAGATACCCCCTGATGTCATCCCACTGTCCCACATTGTCACCCTGTCCAACCTTGAACTGCCCCTGCTCCATCCTTCCCCAGGCATATGGACAATGCACCTGTGCGACTGAGAACTGGACTCTGCCATGGACATTACTCCACCCCCACCCATCACCGTTTCACAATCATGTACCTATATGTAGCACTTAAAATAAATCACTTATTCCACTTAAAAAAAACAGGAGTCTGCTTGAATTCTTAACAAATGTATTACACATAACGGTGCTATAATGTCCAGTGACTTTGTGATGACAACATACCAATTTCAATAAGCTTTAGTCCATGGGCAAACAAAGCTGAAGTCAGGCAGTGGGTCATACAGCTCTGGAAAGGGAAGGGAAAGTCACAAATCAGTTAACAGGAACTGGGGGGAAACACAGACAGTGGAGACGCAATGAGGCCTCAAGTAAATGTAAAATGGGGTGGCTGATTCTTACCTGTGTGCTACTGAAAGTATTTGTTGTATGACTGTCTCCCTGTTGTCCGTGTTGTCCCCGTCGTCTTCCTCCTCTTCACTCTCCACAGGCTCCACAGCTGCTACAACACCACCATCTGGACCATCCTCCTACAGAAAAGGCACCTGGCGTCGCAATCAAGATTGTGAAGCATACAGCAGGCCACAATGATATGGCACACCTTCTTTGGTGAGTACATGAGGGATCCCCCTGTCATATGCAGGCACCTAAACCTGGCCTTCAGGAGGCCGAAGGTCCTTTCTATGATCCTCCTAGTGCGCCCATGGGCCTCATTGTACCGTTCCTCTACCCTGGTCCGGGGATTCCTCACTGGGGTCAGTAGCCACGACAGGTTGGGGTAACCAGAGTCACCAATTAGCCACACACGGTGTCTCTGTAGCTGTTCCATCACATAAGGGATGCTGCTATTTCGCATGACATACGTGTCATGCACTGACCCAGGGAACTTGGCATTTACATGGGAGATGTACTGGTCAGCCAAACAGACCACCTGGACATTCATCGAATTATAATTTTTTCTGTTTCTATACACCTGCTCACTTTCTTTGGGGGGAACCAAAGCCACATGGGTCCCATCAATGGCACCAATGATGTTGGGGATGTGTCCAAGGGCATAGAAATCACCCTTCACTGTAGCCAATTCACCCACCTCAGGGAAAATAATGTAGCTCCGCATGTATTTCATCAGGGCAGACAACACTCTGGACAAAACCTTAGAAAACATAGGCTGAGACATCCCAGATGATATGGCCACTGTTGTCTGAAAAGACCCACTTGCCAAAAAATGGAGTACTGACAGAACCTGCACCAGAGGGGGAATCCCTGTGGGTTGGCGGATGGGGGACATCAGGTCTGGCTCCAGCTGGGCACACAGTTCATGTCTAGTTGCTCTGTCAAGCCGGTACGTAAGTATGATATGTCGTTCTTCCATTGTCGACAGGTCCACCAGCGGTCGGTACACGGGAGGATTCATCCTTCTCCTCGCAAGTCCCAGCGGACGGTGCCTAGGAAGGACAACATGGAGCATACAGTCAAGCAACCCACAGGTTCGTACACACAGCTTGCACAGTACACGAATCGCTATGCATTGAAAGGCTTGTATGAGTGGCAATGCAAGGCCTAGGCCTGTGTGACGCAGTAGAAATCATGCCATGTGGGCCCTTGAAATGGCGGCTGCCTGACCTGTGAAGTGTGACAGTGGGATGTGAGGTCACTGCGCTGGCGTGGCACACCGTGGCGGTAGGCGGTCGAAGACCACGGCGCAAAGCAGCATTGGTTACCATTGAACCCTATGGGTCTCAGGAGCCAATGACGATGTGCGCCGGCGGTCGCGGCACGCACCGCCGCGGTACGCACCGCCGCGGGCGTGACCGCCATTTTCTATCAGCTTATTCACTCGAGACCTGATCATCCACAGGAGAGGACCTATACTGCAAGTGCTGCTGTGACCTCGGTCTGGGAGATACAATGGCTGCTGCGACTGGGGAAAGGGCCCCTGCCTTCACTTCCGAAGAATTGGAGAAACTTGTTAATGGGGTCCTCCCCCAGTATGCGCTACTCTACGGTCCTCCAGACCAACAGGTTAGTACACACGGTGCACGTAGAATGGGCTATGCCTGTGTTGAGTGGGGTGTATGTAAGATGGTGGGGAGGGGAGCGAATGAGGAGTGCAACGCACGAAAGATGAGAGCATGTGCCACATGGCAAGGTTGGGGAGGGGGAGGCCACTCACATTGTCCAATCAGAAAACTGATGCGATTTCCTTTACCACCTTGTACATGTCACATAGGTCAGCGCCCATCAGAAGATCGACATTTGGCGTGCCATCGCCAAGGACGTTCGGGCCCTGGGGGTCCACAACAGACGGGGCACCCACTGCCGAAAGAGGTGGGAGGACATCCGCCGCGGGACCAGAAAGACTGCCGAGTCTCTGCTGGGGATGGCCTCCCAACGTAGGAGGGGTGCCAGCCGCCAATTGACCCCCCTGATGTCCCGGATCCTGGCGGTGGCCTACCCCGATTTGGATGGGCGCGTGAGGACATCACAGCAGACACAAGGGGGTGAGTATCAGCACATTCTGCTATCTTTGCGCGCAGTGAAGGTGTCTGGGTGGGGGAGGAGGGCTGTGGCTATCTCCAGGCCAGGGCGCATTCTGTAGGCTAGGCCCCTCCGTTAGACACGGCCCTGTCCCCCCGCCCCCCACCTCTGTAGGGTGCCAAGTACAGCTATCCATGGTCCGGCCTCACCCATGTGTGCATTTGTCGGCCAAAAACCTGTAGGCCTAGTCACAATAACTGAGTAGTGTACCCCGATTGCGCGGCCTAGTTCAGGAGGCTTCTGTGTCTGTCCTCTCCGACAACGGTGTTGCCAATGCATGCACTCAATCTGTCTTCATTTCTCCTCCCCCCCCCCCATTTTCTTTGTCTTCCTGTTCATGTGTGCATTAGCATCATCAGGCGGAGGAGAAGTGGCATCGGCGCACGAGGGAGCTGCATCTCACATGGCCCCGGAGGGCCATACAACAGACTCCGAGTACACCAGTGAGACGGAGGGCGAGGGGAGCTCCACAACGGGGACCCGTGGAGACGTCAGCGACACCGACACGTCCTCGGAAGGGAGCTCCCTAGCGGTGGCGGCAACATCCGTGCCCACCGCCACAACAGGTACAGCCGCCACCCAGCGCACCAGCCCCGCCCTCCCAGCAGCCCCTCAGCCTTCGCTCCGTGCCCGCTCGCCCAGGAAGGCGGGCATCTCCTTCGCCCCAGGCACCTCAGGCCCTGCCCCAGTTACCCCTGCTGCCCTCAGTGAGGAGGTCATTGACCTCCTCAGGACACTCATTGTTGGGCAGTCTACCCTTTTGAATGCCATCCAGGGTGTAGAAAGGGAGGTGCATCGGAGCAATGCATACCTGGAGGGCATTCATTCGGGTCAGGCTGCCCATCAGCGATCGTTCAACGCTCTGGCCTCAGCACTGACGGCAGCCATTGTCCCTGTCTCCAGCCTCCCTCTTCTGACTCCCTCCACCCAGTCCCAGTCTCCTGTTCCTCTGCCTATCCCATCCACACCATCAGACCAGCCTGCACACACCTCAACACCCAAGGGCAGCTCATCCAGACATAAGCACCACAGATCACACAAGCATTCACCCAAGCAACATCCAGATGCAGACATGCCAACAGTCACTACCACCTCTGTGTCCCCCACCTCCTCATCTCCCTCCTCCCTCCCTGTGACGTCTCCACTCACACCTGCATGCACACCACCATCAGCCAGTACTTCCTTCACCAGCACACCCTCCATTACAGTCCGCACATGTGCAGTCACCACCCCCACTGCTATTTACACGTCCCCTGTGTCCTCTCCCAGTGTGTCTGTCACCCCCTCTTCCAAACCACACAAACGCAGGCAGCCACCCACCCAACAGCCATCCACCTCACGACAGCCTCCGTCACAGGCACCTGCACCCAAAGACAGCACACTTGACTCTCCTACAACCACATCCTCTTCCTCCACTCCAAAACCCACTACACCTACCCGTCCCTGACCTTCCCAAATCCTTTTCCTTTCCAACCTTGAGCTCCTTCCAATCACTGACCCACCCCCTCCATCTGATAAGAGTAAAAAAAGCACCTCAGCCACCACCAGCCCTGCATCTACTGTCACCAAAGTGCAGGGCTATTGGAGTCCACCAGATCCTAGGGCAGGAACATCGGCCAGCAGCAAGGGGACAGCCAGCCCACCCCCTGTGAAGAGAACAAAAAAAAAAAAGGCCCGGCGCGACAAGAGTGAGACGCCTGCCACCAAGGACAGTAGCCTTGCCCCGTCACCTGCCACATCATCCAAGGGAGGCAAGGGCCACAGAGCTTCAGCGAAAGAGGGCAAGGGCAGCAGGGCGGAGATGTCAGGCAGGAGGCGAGCTGCCCAGGAGTGCCCCACCAGCCCCATTCCGGGTGTGACGGACGACACCCACGGGCCCAGGACTCCATCACAGGAGGGCACCGCGACCGCAAGTTGGGATGGTGGATGAGCGGAAAGTCTTGCCCAGGTCTGGCTCCCTAGACACACAGGACATGCACCGCTGAACAGGGCCCCGCCAGGAGGAGCACCGCTGAACAGGGCCCCGCCGGGAGGAGCACCGCTGAACAGGGCCCTGCCGGGAGGAGCACCGCTGAACAGGGCCCTGCCGGGAGGAGCACCGCTGAACAGGGCCCCGCCGGGAGGAGCACCGCTGAACAGGGGCCCGCCGGGAGGAGCACTGCTGAACAGGGGCCCGCCGGGACAAGAACCGCTGGACAGGGGCCCGCCGGGAGGAGCACCGCTGAACAGGGCCCCGCCCGGAGGAGCACCGCTGAACAGGGCCCCGCCGGGACAAGAACCGCTGAACAGGGGCCCGCCGGGAGGAGCACCGCTGAACAGGGGCCCGCCGGGACAAGAACCGCTGAACAGGGGCCCGCCGGGAGGAGCACTGCTGAACAGGGGCCCGCCGGGACAAGAACCGCTCCGCTGGGGCCTTGTGTTGCTTTACTCTTCAGAATATCAGAACTATGCACTTCAGGATATTTCAAGGCACAATGTAAAGCAATCACTCTCAGACACCTTCGTAAGTAGAATAATCAAGTTTATTTAAGCGGCAATTTCTCAGTTAGCAAAACTAAACCACACTAATATATATATATATACGCCAGGAGAATAACATGAGAATAATGATGAAGATATAAGCACTCTGTGAATAACTGCAAGAGTAAGTGCATATAATACAAGCACACACAATATACTTCAATGCTCAATAGCATGAAAATGACTGCAAGAATAAGTGCATATTACGCGCGCACACACAATATACTTCAATGCTCAATAGCATGAAAATGACTGCAAGAATAAGTCCATATTACGCACGCTCACACAATACACTTAATAAATTGAAAAGCTTCACCGAAAAGAGCGTCTGCATCCCTCCGCCGTACACAAAGCCGGGGAACCCAAATCAGCTGGCACAGGGAGCCTCTTTTCGGGACAATCAGTCCTCCTGGCGTTGCGTCCAACCCAGAAGAGAGTTCCTAAACCAGTCCATCCAGGCCCCCAACCTTTATAGTATTTACTAACGCCCAGGAGTCTTTTCTAGAAAAAGACCCCCTCCTTTACAAATTGTGCAATCTGCGGTACCTTGTTCACCCTTCGAGATGTCTCCTCAGAACGGGCCAAGTTCCCAGGAGAGGGCTCCAAGGTGAAGCTTGCATTCCTCCTTGTGTACAGGCAGCTTGCATTCCTCCTTGTGTACAGGCGCATCCCCCTGTTGTTCTAACTGATAGCTCGTGGAATGTAAATAGCGCTCTTCGTATCAGGCAGATGGAGCGAAGTTGAGCAGAAAAACACCCCACCCTTCAGCTTGCCGAAGCTTGTGGAAAAACACAGAACAGTGCCTTACGCACTGAACCAGACTCGACAAAATGGAGTCGTGAACCAAAATGGAAGCGAAGGCCAATGGAAGCAGAGGCCAATGGTCCACACCCTACACCACTGTTTACCTTGCACGTAGTGCTACTACGTGCACGTAGTGCATGTAGCAATACATTTCCACCCTTGGACCATTTGGCCAACTTACAACTAAGTATATCCTATAAGCTGAAATGGCAATGTTCTTGGGCGACACTGAGATAGAAGGTTAGGCACACACTGAATACAACAACATAACAAAATTAAAATAACTGTTATGATAATGATTACACCAAAGATATAACGCAGTTGGCCTAAATTAGGCAGCCATCCAAAAGCCCAATCCCACCACCCCTTGTCAACATCCTGCTGCACCCCTTTCACTAATTTATGCAGGGCCTCTATATGGGAGTTGATTGATATGGAGTGGTCGGATAAATTGAAGCAACACAATCCTTCAAAATCACTGCAGCCATGGTTGTGTTTAAGCAGTAAATAATCAATAGCAGCGCGATTCTGCAAAGCAGCTCTTCTAATTCCCTGTACATCTAATTACAGCTCAGCTAAGGCAGCTGATGTATAGTTAATATTCTTGACTACTAAACATGCAAGTTTATTAATAACTCTGGTATTATATACTGCAAGTCCTGGCACCCCTACGATAGAACCAGCTAAACTAACATATTCTGTTTTGGAAAGCAATGAAATTTCAGAATCACAGTCCGTAGGTAATTGAATAGTGTCTCTGGTATAGCGAGAGTGTAGAGCAGTATCCATAGGAAACATGAGAAAGCCTAAGCGTGACCAGGCACAAGGCCCTCCGGTTAGATTGGCTGGAATATAGGTAAAAGAAAGGTTACCACAAGAAAAGAGCCAACCTTAAGGCAACTTAACATTTTGAATGTGGCTGGCAGCAGGCACCACATGCTGGCAAAACATCGAATTATTTACATTCAAACAGGTCAGGTCATTCCGTGAGTGGCACAACGTCCGTTGTGCAGCAGTTAAGTTTTTGTCTCTTTTCTCCAATTTGAGCTGAGCACATTTACCTATTTTCAAAGGATCACAGGTCAATGAATAGCACACATCCCCATTTGAGATGTTAAACGTGAGTAGAGATGTCATGTTCCTCCACAACCGCCTGCCCACCTCCGGGCAATGACGGCAGTACTCATAGAGTGACAGATGGGAGCGAACGTCACTCACATCCACCATTCCATCCTGGTTTGTATTGTTAAAGATTTGCAATAATACAGCAGCAGGAGTGGGCACTGCCACTAGACAAGTGGTAATCAGATCTTGAACGCTTTGCATGTTACTCATACAGAAGTGAGATATATTCAGCACTTCCCGCGCCAGATGAATCCAAACATTGTTCGGTTGATGCAGTAGCGTCGGCATCTGCGGCTGACGGTTGAATTTTTGGGCTATGAGCCCCTCCCGCTCCCCGGCGGAGTCTCCCGAACGGGCTCCATACACCACACTCATGGCACAGGCACTCCACAGGATGATCTGAAAAGAACAAAGGACAAAACACGTATTATCATTCTCGCAGATAGCATTTGTCAGTGGGAACATGTTCCCATTTGTCTTGACCAGGTCGCATAACTACCAGGACATTGTCTGGTCCAGTGGCGATGACATCAGCGGGTTGAGGAGGGTTATTTGGGGATTCAATCCACACTTTGGCCCCTGGGTTCTTGTCAGTAGATCCGAACCCTCCTTTGCCTCTCACAGTGAGAAGAGCTGGGGCACTCCCCTTCTTAACAACACCTCCATAAACCGGCATGATGACAATTTGGGCAACGCGATCACCAGGTTGCACCACTAGGTCTGTGTCACCACTGTTCAAGAGAATGACTTTTAGCTTGCCTTGGTAGTCTGCATCTATCACGCCTCCTAAAACTTGGATGCCTCTCAGGGCAAGCCCAGATCGAGGGGCGATCGGACCGTAATGCTCAGGGGGAATCTGAATTCCCACCCCAGTTTCAATCAGAGCGATGTCTCTAGGCTTCAATCGATGCATGTGTAAAGCATGCAAGTCAAGTCCTGCAGATTCTGGTGTAGCTCGATATGGGGCCAAAGCTCCTGGAGCTGTTTCCCAATACACAATGGTATTGCTCGTTGTAAACGGATTAATCTGTAAAGCAGGTGTGAGCATTCTCATGAGAGGTGTCTCGGCATTTGTAAGGGGTCGGTTGTTCAAAATTTGCAAAGCATCGTACAAATTATCCTTCCACCCCTTCAGTGTCCCATCAGACAGTTTACGCAATTGTTCTTTCAGCAACCCATTCCTTCTCTCAATCAGTCCCGCTGCTTGTGGGTAGTAAGGTATGTGAAAAATCCACTCAATATTGTGTTGTGCACAATAGTCCTGCACTAGTCTGCCCTTGAAGTGGCTGGCGTTATCACTTTGAATCTGGAGTGGCGCCCCATAGTACAGAATCAACAGATCTAGTGTTTTCAGGGTGCTCTGCTGAGTTGCGCGCTTGCAGGGAAAGGCTATGAGATAACCAGAGTAAGTGTCTACCACAGTGCAGGCATACTGACACCCTCTGCTCACTGGCATTGGTCCAATGTAATCAATCTGCCAAATCTGTCCTGGCAATTTACCTCTGCCTAGCTGGCCTCTCACCACCTGTGGGACCGGTCTGTGCTGTGCATGCTGACAAATGGGACATTCAATGATCGCTGTTTTAATCAAATCTAGGGGAAGATGCATCCCTCTAATCTCGGCCCACCTGTGAGTAGCCTTTTCTCCAAGATGTCCGCATTTCTGGTGTGCCCATTTAGCCATTCCCACCAAATCAGAATTCTGCGCCTTCACTTCAGCCTCTTGAATCTTGGCTCGATCGTCTACAAGACAATTGAACCATCGGTCTAATGAATCAGTTGGACAGTGAGCGTCCACATGATAGACAGTCACGGTGCTTTGAGGTAACATTTCCCAGATCTCCTGTGTAGGAAAGTACCATCTTGCCTGGCATATTACCCCCATTTTTCACTGTATATATGTTGTTTTAGTTGTATGTGTCACTGGGACCCTGGTAACCCAGGGCCGAAGTGCTCATAAGTGTGCCTGAATGTGTTACCTGTGTAGTGACTAACTGTCTCACTGAGGCTCTGCTAATCAGAACCTCAGTGGTTATGCTCTCTCATTTCTTTCCAAATTGTCACTAACAGGCTAGTGACCATTTTTACCAATTTACATTGGCTTACTGGAACACCCTTATAATTCCCTAGTATATGGTACTGAGGTACCCAGGGTATTGGGGTTCCAGGAGATCCCTATGGGCTGCAGCATTCCTTTTGCCACCCATAGGGAGCTCTGACAATTCTTACACAGGCCTGCCACTGCAGCCTGAGTGAAATAACGTCCACGTTATTTCACAGCCATTTACTGTAGGAAAGTACCATCTTGCCTGGCATGTTACCCCCATTTTTCACTGTATATATGTTGTTTTAGTTGTATGTGTCACTGGGACCCTGGTAACCCAGGGCCCCAGTGCTCATAAGTGTGCCTGAATGTGTTACCTGTGTAGTGACTAACTGTCTCACTGAGGCTCTGCTAATCAGAACCTCAGTGGTTATGCTCTCTCATTTCTTTCCAAATTGTCACTAACAGGCTAGTGACTAATTTTACCAATTTACATTGGCTTACTGGAACACCCTTATAATTCCCTAGTATATGGTACTGAGGTACCCAGGGTATTGGGGTTCCAGGAGATCCCTATGGGCTGCAGCATTTCTTTTGCCACCCATAGGGAGCTCTGACAATTCTTACACAGGCCTGCCACTGCAGCCTGCGTGAAATAACGTCCACGTTATTTCACAGCCATTTTACACTGCACTTAAGTAACTTATAAGTCACCTATATGTCTAACCTTTACCTGGTAAAGGTTAGGTGCAAAGTTACTTAGTGTGAGGGCACCCTGGCACTAGCCAAGGTGCCCCCACATTGTTCAGGGCCAATTCCCCGGACTTTGTGAGTGCGGGGACACCATTACACGCGTGCACTACATATAGGTCACTACCTATATGTAGCTTCACAATGGTAACTCCGAATATGGCCATGTAACATGTCTATGATCATGGACTTGCCCCCTCTATGCCATCCTGGCATAGTTGGCACAATCCCATGATCCCAGTGGTCTGTAGCACAGACCCTGGTACTGCCAAACTGCCCTTCCTGGGGTTTCACTGCAGCTGCTGCTGCTGCCAACCCCTCAGACAGGCATCTGCCCTCCTGGGGTCCAGCCAGGCCTGCCCCAGGATGGCAGAACATAGAACTTCCTCTGAGAGAGGGTGTTACACCCTCTCCCTTTGGAAAATGGTGTGAAGGCAGGGGAGGAGTAGCCTCCCCCAGCCTCTGGAAATGCTTTCTTGGGCACAGATGTGCCCAATTCTGCATAAGCCAGTCTACACCGGTTCAGGGGACCCCTTAGCCCTGCTCTGGCGCGAAACTGGACAAAGGAAAGGGGAGTGACCACTCCCCTGACCTGCACCTCCCCTGGGAGGTGTCCAGAGCTCCTCCAGTGTGCTCCAGACCTCTGCCATCTTGGAAACAGAGGTGCTGCTGGCACACTGGACTGCTCTGAGTGGCCAGTGCCACCAGGTGACGTCAGAGACTCCTTGGGATAGGCTCCTTCAGGTGTTGCTAGCCTATCCTCTCTCCTAAGTAGCCAAACCCTCTTTTCTGGCTATTTAGGGTCTCTGTCTCTGGGGAAACTTTAGATAACGAATGCAAGAGCTCATCCGAGTTCCTCTGCATCTCTCTCTTCACCTTCTGCCAAGGAATCGACTGCTGACCGCGCTGGAAGCCTGCAACACTGCAACAAAGTAGCAAAGACGACTACTGCAACTCTGTAACGCTGATCCTGCCGCCTTCTCGACTGTTTTCCTGGTGGTGCATGCTGTGGGGGTAGTCTGCCTCCTCTCTGCACTAGAAGCTCCGAAGAAATCTCCAGTGGGTCGACGGAATCTTCCCCCTGCAACCGCAGGCACCAAAAAGCTGCATTACCGGTCCCTTGGGTCTCCTCTCAGCACGACGAGCGAGGTCCCTCAAATCCAGCAACTCTGTCCAAGTGGCCCCCACAGTCCAGTGACTCTTCAGTCCAAGTTTGGTGGAGGTAAGTCCTTGCCTCACCTCGCTAGACTGCATTGCTGGGAACCGCGACTTTTGCAGCTACTCCGGCCTCCGTGCACTTCCGGCGGAAATCCTTTGTGCACAGTCCAGCCTGGGTCCACGGCACTCTAACCTGCATTGCACGACCTCCTAAGTTGTTCTCCGGCGACGTGGGACTTCTTTGTGCGACTTCGGGTGAGCACCGTTTCACGCATCCTCGTAGTGCCTGTTTCTGGCACTTCTCCGGGTGCTACCTGCTGCTAAGAGAACTCCTTGTCTTGCTCGACGTCCCCTCTACCTCCTGGTCCAATTTGCGACCTCCTGGTCCCTCCTGGGCCACAGCAGCGTCCAAAAATGCTAACCGCACGATTTGCAGCTAGCAAGGCTTGTTGGTGTTCTTTCGGCGGGAAAACACTTCTGCACGACTCTACAAGGCGAGAGGGATCCGTCCTCCAAAAGGGAAGTCTCTAGCCCTTTGCGTTCCTGCAGAAACCGCAGCTTCTTCTGTCCAGTAGAAGCTTCTTTGCACCCGCAGCTGGCATTTCCTGGGCATCTGCCCATCTCCGACTTGCTTGTGACTTTTGGACTTGGTTCCCTTGTTCCACAGGTACCCTAGATTGGAAATCCACAGTTGTTGCATTGTTGGTTTGTGACTTTCCTGCATTATTCCTCTAACATGACTTCTTTGTCCTTAGGGGAACTTCAGTGCACTTTGCACTCACTTTTCAGGGTCTTGGGGAGGGTTATTTTTCTAACTCTCACTATTTTCTAATAGTCCCAGCGACCCTCTACAAGGTCACATAGGTTTGGGGTCCATTCGTGGTTCGCATTCCACTTTTGGAGTATATGGTTTGTGTTGCCCCTATCCCTATGTTTCCCCATTGCATCCTATTGTAACTATACATTGTTTGCACTGTTTTCTAAGACTATACTGCATATTTTTGCTATTGTGTATATATATTTTGTGTATATTTCCTATCCTCTCACTGAGGGTACACTCTAAGATACTTTGGCATATTGTCATAAAAAAAAAGTACCTTTATTTTTAGTATAACTGTGTATTGTGTTTTCTTATGATATTGTGCATATGACACTAGGTGGTACTGTAGTAGCTTCACACGTCTCCTAGTTCAGCCTAAGCTGCTCTGCTAAGCTACCATTATCTATCAGCCTAAGCTGCTAGACACCCTATACACTAATAAGGGATAACTGGGCCTGGTGCAAGGTGCAAGTACCCCTTGGTACTCACTACAAGCCAGTCCAGCCTCCTACATTGGTTGTGCAGCGGTGGGATAAGTGCTTTGAGACTACTTACCACTCTTGTCATTGTACTTTTCATAAGAGAAAAATATACAAAACAAGGTCAGTGTATATACACATAGCCAAAAAGTTTTGCATTTCATCTTTTCACTCTTTTCTAAGTGCTGAAAAGTACTTCTAACTTTCTAAAAAGTTCTAAAAAGTTTTTAAAGTTTTTTTTCTCTGTCTTTCTAAAAGCTCTGACAAACTTTTTTCTCTTTTTCTATCACTTTAACTCTCTCTAAAAAATGTCTGGCACAGGCCAAAATGTTGATCTGTCCAAACTTGCATATGATCACCTTAGCTGGAAAGGAGCAAGGAGTCTCTGCATAGAGAGAGGTTTGAGTGTAGGGAAGAATCCTTCCTTGGAATTGTTAATTAACATGCTTAGAGAACAAGATAAGGCTATAAGTGCCTCATCTGTTGAAAAAGTAGCTAATGGTTCCCAATCTGATCCAGGGACTCCCCCAGGAAAAGATTTAGGAAAGAAAGTTCCTAGCCTGCCCATTACTAGACAGTCTAGCATAGTTGGTACTGAGGTGGAGTCACATCATCCAGATGATGTGCTCTCACATTACACTGTCAGCCAAGCTGTTAGGGTGGCTTCTGTAAGGGACAGGTCTCCTTCTGTTCATTCCCATTATACCTCTGTATCTAGGAATGTCCCTCCCACCAACCCTGATGACAGATTGTTAGAAAGGGAACTCAATAAGTTGAGGGTGGAACAAACCAGACTGAAGCTTAAAAAGCAACAGCTGGATTTGGATAGACAGTCTTTAGAAATAGAGAGGGAAAGACAGAAGTTGGGTTTAGATACCCATGGTGGCAGCAGCAGTATTCCCCATAGTCATCCTGCAAAAGAGCATGATTCCAGGAATCTGCACAAGATAATTCCCCCTTATAAGGAGGGGGATGACATTAACAAGTGGTTTGCTGCACTTGAGAGGGCCTGTGTTGTACAGGATGTCCCTCAAAGGCAGTGGGCTGCTATCCTATGGCTATCATTTAGTGGAAAAGGTAGGGATAGGCTCCTTACTGTGAAAGAAAGTGATGCCAATAATTTTACAGTTCTTAAGAATGCACTCCTGGATGGTTATGGCTTAACCACTGAACAATACAGGATAAAGTTCAGAGAGACCAAAAAGGAGTCTTCACAAGACTGGGTTGATTTCATTGACCATTCAGTGAAGGCCTTGGAGGGGTGGTTAAATGGCAGTAAAGTTACTGATTTTGAAAGCCTGTATAACTTGATCCTGAGAGAGCATATTCTTAATAATTGTGTGTCTGATTTGTTGCACCAGTACTTGGTGGACTCTGATCTGACCTCTCCCCAAGAATTGGGAAAGAAGGCAGACAAATGGGTCAGAACAAGGGTGAACAGAAAAGTTCATACAGGGGGTGACAAAGATGGCAACAAAAAGAAGGATGGTAAGTCTTCTGACAAGGGTGGGGACAATTCTAAAAATGAGTCTTCATCAGGCCCACAAAAACACTCTGGTGGGGGTGGTGGGCCCAAATCCTCCTTTAATCAAAACAAAGAAAAGAAACCATGGTGCTATTTATGTAAAGTAAAAGGCCATTGGACAACAGATCCCAGTTGTCCAAAGAAAAGCACCAAGCCTCCTACCACTACAACCCCTACTGCTACCCCTAGTGTCCCTACTAATAGCAGTGGTGGTGGGAGCAAACCTACTAATAGCCAATCCAAGGGAGTAGCTGGGCTCACTATTGGTAACTTAGTTGGGGTTGGCCTTGTTAGGGAGGCCACAGAGGCTGTGTTAGTCTCTGAGGGGGCTATTGATTTAGCCACCTTAGTTGCTTGTCCCCTTAATATGGATAAGTACAAGCAGCTACCCCTAATAAATGGTGTTGAGGTTCAGGCCTACAGGGACACTGGTGCCAGTGTGACTATGGTCATAGAGAAACTGGTCCACCCTGAACAACACCTACTTGGTCACCAGTACCAAGTAACCGATGCTCACAACAACACACTTAGCCACCCCATGGCTGTTGTTAATCTCAACTGAGGGGGGGTTACTGGTCCAAAGAAAGTTGTGGTAGCCACAGATTTACCTGTAGACTGTCTACTAGGAAATGATTTGGAGACATCAGCTTGGTCAGATGTGGAGTAGGAGGCCCATGCAGCAATGCTGGGCATCCCAGGGCATATTTTTGCTTTGACAAGGGCTCAGGCCAAAAAGCAAAAAGGACAGGGAAGCTTGGATCCTGGAACAATGGACCAAGTGCTCCCTAAAGCTAGGGCTAGTAGAAGCAAACCACTTCCTACTATCCCTCCCTCTACAGTGGATTCAACTTCTGAGGAAGAAGAATTCCCTCCCTGTGCAGAACCTACACCAGAGGAGCTTCAAGCAGACACTGCTGAGCTTTTGGGTGAAGGGGGGCCTGCCAGGGAGGAGCTGAGTGTGGCACAGCAAACCTGTCCCACATTAGAGGGTCTCAGACAGCAAGCTGTCAAACAGGATAATGGGGATGTCAGTGACTCTCACAGAGTTTACTGGGAGGACAACCTCTTGTACACTGAGCACAGGGATCCTAAACCTGGAGCTGCCAGGAGACTAGTGATTCCTCAGGAGTACAGAAAGTTCCTCCTAACTCTTGCCCACGACATTCCCCTAGCTGGGCACCTGGGTCAAATGAAAACTTGGGACAGACTTGTTCCCCTGTTTCATTGGCCTAGGATGTCTGAGGACACAAAAGAATTTTGTAAGTCATGTGAAACCTGTCAAGCCAGTGGCAAAACAGGTGGCACACCAAAGGCACCCCTTATTCCACTGCCTGTGGTTGGGGTTCCCTTTGAAAGGGTAGGGGTTGACATAGTTGGCCCCCTTGACCCTCCTACTGCTTCAGGCAATAGGTTTATCTTGGTGGTAGTGGACCATGCCACAAGATACCCTGAAGCAATTCCTTTAAGGACCACTACAGCACCTGCAGTGGCAAAGGCCCTCCTGGGAATATTTTCTAGGGTGGGCTTCCCAAAGGAAGTAGTATCAGACAGGGGAAGCAATTTCATGTCTGCATACTTAAAGGCCATGTGGAAGGAGTGTGGTGTAACTTACAAGTTCACAACACCCTATCATCCACAAACAAATGGACTGGTGGAGAGATTCAATAAAACTCTCAAAGGCATGATTATGGGTCTCCCTGAAAAACTCCGCAGGAGATGGGATATCCTTCTACCATGCCTCCTTTTTGCCTACAGGGAGGTACCTCAGAAAGGAGTGGGCTTCAGCCCCTTTGAACTTCGTTTTGGACACCCTGTTAGGGGTCCACTCACACTTGTAAAGGAGGGTTGGGAACAACCTTTAAAAGCTCCTAAGCAGGATACTGTGGATTATGTACTTGGCCTCAGATCAAGGATGGCTGAGTACATGAAAAAGGCCAGCAAAAACCTTCAGGCCAGCCAAGAGCTCCAGAAGCAATGGCATGATCAGAAGGCTGTTTTGGTTCAGTACCAACCAGGGCAGAAAGTGTGGGTCTTTGAGCCTGTGGCCCCAAGAGCACTCCAAGATAAATGGAGTGGACCCCACACAATTGTTGAAAAGAAGGGAGAAGTCACCTATTTAGTTGACTTAGGCACTGCCAGGAGTCCCCTTAGGGTGCTCCATGTCAACCGCCTGAAACCCTACTATGACAGGGCTGATCTCACCCTGCTCATGGCAACTGATGAGGGACAGGAAGAAGACAGTGATCCTCTACCTGATCTCTTCTCTTCCACAGAACAAGATGCTCTTGTGGAAGGTGTAGTTTTGGCTGATTGTCTTACTGCTGAGCAGAAAGACCATTGCATAAATCTCCTAGATCAATTCTCTGAACTCTTCTCTACTGTGCCAGGTACCACTTCTTGGTGTGAGCACACTATAGATACTGGAGACAGTTTACCTGTCAAAAGTAAGATCTATAGGCAGCCTGACCATGTCAGGGACTGCATAAAGCAAGAGGTCCAGAAAATGTTAGAACTAGGAGTGGTTGAGCACTCTGAAAGTCCATGGGCTTCTCCTGTGGTACTTGTACCAAAACCCCATTCCAAAGATAGAAAGAAGGAAATGCGGTTTTGTGTAGACTATAGAGGTCTCAACTTGGTAACCAAAACTGATGCTCACCCTATACCCAGGGCAGATGAGCTCATAGATACACTGGCATCTGCCAAGTATCTAAGCACTTTTGATTTGACTGCAGGGTATTGGCAGATCAAATTGTCAGAAGATGCTAAACCTAAAACTGCATTTTCAACCATTGGAGGACATTACCAGTTTACAGTAATGCCTTTTGGTTTGAAAAATGCACCTGCCACTTTTCAAAGGTTGGTGAACACAGTCCTGCAAGGGCTGGAAGCTTTCAGTGCAGCATATTTGGACGATATAGCTGTCTTTAGCTCCAGCTGGGATGATCACCTGGTCCACCTATGGAAAGTTTTGGAGGCCCTGCAAAAGGCAGGCCTCACTATCAAGGCTTCAAAGTGCCAGATAGGGCAGGGGAAGGTGGTTTATCTGGGACACCTTGTTGGTGGGGAACAGATTGCACCACTTCAGGGGAAAATCCAAACAATTATTGATTGGGTTCTCCCTACCACTCAGACTCAGGTGAGAGCCTTCCTAGGCCTCACTGGGTATTACAGGAGGTTCATTAAGAACTATGGCTCCATTGCAGCCCCTCTTAATGACCTCACATCCAAGAAAATGCCTAAAAAGGTATTATGGACAGCAAACTGTCAGAAAGCTTTTGAGGAGCTGAAGCAGGCCATGTGCTCTGCACCTGTCCTGAAAAGCCCTTGTTACTCTAAATAATTCTATGTCCAAACTGATGCATCTGAATTAGGAGTAGGGGCAGTCCTATCACAACTTAATTCTGAGGGCCAGGATCAACCTGTTGCTTTTATTAGTAGGAGGTTGACCCCTAGAGAAAAGCGTTGGTCTGCCATAGAGAGGGAGGCCTTTGCTGTGGTCTGGTCTCTGAAGAAGTTGAGGCCATACCTGTTTGGCACTCACTTCATTGTTCAGACAGACCACAAACCTCTACTTTGGCTAAAACAAATGAAAGGTGAAAATCCTAAATTGTTGAGGTGGTCCATATCCCTACAGGGAATGGACTATACAGTGGAACATAGACCTGGGAGTAGCCACTCCAATGCAGATGGACTCTCCAGATATTTCCACTTAGACAATGAAGACTCATCAGGTCATGGCTAGTCTTATTGTCCTTCGTTTGGGGGGGGTTGTGTAGGAAAGTACCATCTTGCCTGGCATGTTACCCCCATTTTTCACTGTATATATGTTGTTTTAGTTGTATGTGTCACTGGGACCCTGGTAACCCAGGGCCCCAGTGCTCATAAGTGTGCCTGAATGTGTTACCTGTGTAGTGACTAACTGTCTCACTGAGGCTCTGCTAATCAGAACCTCAGTGGTTATGCTCTCTCATTTCTTTCCAAATTGTCACTAACAGGCTAGTGACTAATTTTACCAATTTACATTGGCTTACTGGAACACCCTTATAATTCCCTAGTATATGGTACTGAGGTACCCAGGGTATTGGGGTTCCAGGAGATCCCTATGGGCTGCAGCATTTCTTTTGCCACCCATAGGGAGCTCTGACAATTCTTACACAGGCCTGCCACTGCAGCCTGAGTGAAATAACGTCCACGTTATTTCACAGCCATTTTACACTGCACTTAAGTAACTTATAAGTCACCTATATGTCTAACCTTTACCTGGTAAAGGTTAGGTGCAAAGTTACTTAGTGTGAGGGCACCCTGGCACTAGCCAAGGTGCCCCCACATTGTTCAGGGCCAATTCCCCGGACTTTGTGAGTGCAGGGACACCATTACACGAGTGCACTACATATAGGTCACTACCTATATGTAGCTTCACAATGGTAACTCCGAATATGGCCATGTAACATGTCTATGATCATGGAATTGCCCCCTCTATGCCATCCTGGCATAGTTGGCACAATCCCATGATCCCAGTGGTCTGTAGCACAGACCCTGGTACTGCCAAACTGCCCTTCCTGGGGTTTCACTGCAGCTGCTGCCAACCCCTCAGACAGGCATCTGCCCTCCTGGGGTCCAGCCAGGCCTGGCCCAGGATGGCAGAACAAAGAACTTCCTCTGAGAGAGGGTGTTACACCCTCTCCCTTTGGAAAATGGTGTGAAGGCAGGGGAGGAGTAGCCTCCCCCAGCCTCTGGAAATGCTTTCTTGGGCACAGATGTGCCCAATTCTGCATAAGCCAGTCTACACCGGTTCAGGGGACCCCTTAGCCCTGCTCTGGCGCGAAACTGGACAAAGGAAAGGGGAGTGACCACTCCCCTGACCTGCACCTCCCCTGGGAGGTGTCCAGAGCTCCTCCAGTGTGCTCCAGACCTCTGCCATCTTGGAAACAGAGGTGCTGCTGGCACACTGGGCTGCTCTGAGTGGCCAGTGCCACCAGGTGACGTCAGAGACTCCTTGTGATAGGCTCCTTCAGGTGTTGCTAGCCTATCCTCTCTCCTAAGTAGCCAAACCCTCTTTTCTGGCTATTTAGGGTCTCTGTCTCTGGGGAAACTTTAGATAACGAATGCAAGAGCTCATCCAAGTTCCTCTGCATCTCTCTCTTCACCTTCTGCCAAGGAATCGACTGCTGACCGCGCTGGAAGCCTGCAACACTGCAACAAAGTAGCAAAGACGACTACTGCAACTCTGTAACGCTGATCCTGCCGCCTTCTCGACTGTTTTCCTGGTGGTGCATGCTGTGGGGGTAGTCTGCCTCCTCTCTGCACTAGAAGCTCCGAAGAAATCTCCCGTGGGTCGACGGAATCTTCCCCCTGCAACCGCAGGCACCAAAAAGCTGCATTACCGGTCCCTTGGGTCTCCTCTCAGCACGACGAGCGAGGTCCCTCGAATCCAGCAACTCTGTCCAAGTGGCCCCCACAGTCCAGTGACTCTTCAGTCCAAGTTTGGTGGAGGTAAGTCCTTGCCTCACCTCGCTAGACTGCATTGCTGGGAACCGCGACTTTTGCAGCTACTCCGGCCTCCGTGCACTTCTGGCAGAAATCCTTTGTGCACAGTCCAGCCTGGGTCCACGGCACTCTAACCTGCATTGCACGACCTCCTAAGTTGTTCTCCGGCGACGTGGGACTTCTTTGTGCGACTTCGGGTGAGCACCGTTTCACGCATCCTCGTAGTGCCTGTTTCTGGCACTTCTGTGGGTGCTACCTGCTGCTAAGAGGGCTCCTTGTCTTGCTCGACGTCCCCTCTACCTCCTGGTCCAATTTGCGACCTTCTGGTCCCTCCTGGGCCACAGCAGCGTCCAAAAACGTTAACCGCATGATTTGCAGCTAGCAAGGCTTGTTGGCGTTTTTTCGGCGGGAAAACACTTCTGCACGACTCTACAAGGCGAGTGGAATCCGTCCTCCAAAGGGGAAGTCTCTAGCTCTTTGCGTTCCTGCAGACACCGCAGCTTCTTCTGTCCAGTAGAAGCTTCTTTGCACCCGCAGCTGGCATTTCCTGGGCATCTGCCCATCTCCGACTTGCTTGTGACTTTTGGACTTGGTCCCCTTGTTCCACAGGTACCCTAGATTGGAAATCCACAGTTGTTGCATTGTTGGTTTGTGGCTTTCCTGCATTATTCCTCTAACACGACTTCTTTGTCCTTAGGGGAACTTCAGTGCACTTTGCACTCACTTTTCAGGGTCTTGGGGAGGGTTATTTTTCTAACTCTCACTATTTTCTAATAGTCCCAGCGACCCTCTACAAGGTCACATAGGTTTGGGGTCCATTCGTGGTTCGCATTCCACTTTTGGAGTATATGGTTTGTGTTGCCCCTATCCCTATGTTTCCCCATTGCATCCTATTGTAACTATACATTGTTTGCACTGTTTTCTAAGACTATACTGCATATTTTTGCTATTGTGTATATATATCTTGTGTATATTTCCTATCCTCTCACTGAGGGTACACTCTAAGATACTTTGGCATAGTGTCATAAAAATAAAGTACCTTTATTTTTAGTATAACTGTGTATTGTGTTTTCTTATGATATTGTGCATATGACACTAGGTGGTACTGTAGTAGCTTCACACGTCTCCTAGTTCAGCCTAAGCTGCTCTGCTAAGCTACCATTATCTATCAGCCTAAGCTGCTAGACACCCTATACACTAATAAGGGATAACTGGGCCTGGTGCAAGGTGCAAGTACCCCTTGGTACTCACTACAAGCCAGTCCAGCCTCCTACATCCTGCCATAACTCCTTCCCCCATACCTCTTTGTTATGGATTTTGTACTGATGTGCATGCCACGTGGGAAGCCAAGTAGCTAACCCATTGGCGGTAGACCAGGAATCTGTATAAATGTCACATTTTCCGGGTAGCTCTTGTTTTAAAGCCTGATACACGGCATAAAGCTCTGCAAACTGGCTACTTTTTCCCTGTCCTGTAGTTGTCAAAAGCTTCTTTGTGACAGGATTATAGGACACTGCCTTCCAGTGCCTTTTCGCTCCAACATATTTTGCTGAGCCATCTGTGAACCACACATGTTTTTTGTCATCTGCAGACAAGTCTGCGAACGGCTGGCCCAATCCTACTGGGGATTCACACACTGAAGGTACATCGTGCAACATTTCGGAATTCTCCACTGGGGCCTGCGCTACCTGCTCATGCAAAACGGCAGTTCCTTTTGGACCCGCTCGTGCCCTGTCCTGGACATACCATTTCCATTTTATAATGCTGGCTTCCTGCGCATGTCCATGTTCTATGAGTTTTAGGGGAACTCATTACCCACTGCATGATGGGAATTTCAGGCCTTAAAATCACATTGTGTCCCAGTGTAATTTGCTCAGTATCAACCAGGGCCCAATAGCAGGCCAGCAGCTGTTTCTCAAAGGGAGTATACCGCTCTCCTGCCTCGGGTAACTTCTTTGTCCAAAATCCCAGGGGCACCCTCTTTCTTCCCTGTTTTTGCCATAAACTCCAATTGGCATGCTGCCCCTGGACTGTCACATTCAACTCAATGTCTCCCTCCCGAATCGGCCACAAATCCAAAGCATGCTGAATGGCGTCTTTCGCCAATTCAAACGCGCGCTGCTCCTGCTCTCCCCATTCAAACGCATTCTTCTTTCGCGTAACTTTGTACAATGGGGCCAAAATCTGAGACAAATGGGGTATATGCTGTCTCCAATACCCGAATAGTCCAATAAAACTCTGGGCTTCCTTCCGATTTCGCGGTACTGCAAATTCCTTAATCTTTTGTTTCACTTTTGGCAACACTTCTCTGTGTCCCTGATTCCACTGAATGCCCAAACATTTCACGCTCTGAGACGGTCCCTGCACTTTTTCGGGGTTAATCTCCCACCCTTTATTCTGCAAATGTTCCACCACCCTGTCTAGCTGAATCTGCACCTGTTCTTGTGTCTCTCCCTGCATCATCACGTCATCTATATAGTGAGAAATTTGCACTCCGGGAACCACTGGTACTTCATCCAAATGCTCTGCCACCAGCCGGTGGCAGATAGTGGGGCTATGTAAATACCCCATGGGCAATCTACAGAAGGTGTACTGACGCCCCGCCCACTGGAATGCCAGTTGAGGCTGGCTCTCAGTAGCGATTGGTATCGTAAAGAACGCGTTGGCAATGTCAATGGTGGCATACCAAGTCCCACTGTGTTTCTGTATGTTCTCAATCAAGGTAATGGTGTCTGGGACCGCTGCAGTCAGAGGAGGTGTATGTTTATTCAATTGGCGATAATCAATGCAAATCCTCCAACTGTTATCACTTTTACGAACAGGCCAGAGGGCATTATTCCACGCAGTGGTGATGGGAACTATTACCCCGGCCTCCAGTAAGTCATGTATAGTCTGGCTAATCTCCTCATGTCCTCCCGGTATTCTGTACTGTTTCATTTGAATCACCTTAGTAGCTTGGGGAAGTGTTACCGGAGGAATCTTCAACAGCCCCACCCTTGCGGCGGCTATTGATATAAATCTTTTGGAACCAAATTGATAACATCCATCTTCCAAATGTAGGGTCATCCCTTTCAAAATGTCAATTCCAATAATGTACTCGGGAATGGGCACAATCAAGACAGTGTATTCTCTCTTTGGCAGTGCCCCTATTTTCATGGGAACCATTATCTGCACTGCCGAGGTTTCTTTTCCGCCCAATCCCGTAATGGTGAAGTACTGTCCCCTGAATTTTCTTGGGTTGCCATGAATCAAAGTGGCCTCCGCTCCGGTGTCAACGAGGGCTCGAACTTTTTTAACATTTCCACGTTTCCAATAAATTTCTACTTTGACATGAGGTCTGTTATCTTTGCGAGCCCATCCCTGCACCGGAGTTTGACCTGTTTCCTAATCTATTTTCACTCTGCGCACATCAGAGTCTGCCCAAGTCAGATCTGGATATAGTTTGCGGTAATTCTCAGGGAACTCCTCCTCCCTGTCTCTGTTTTGCAACCTCCCTGAGCTTACCAGCTCCCTCTCCCACTCTCTTCCTCGAGTTTTCCCAGAGCCTGTCAGCTCTCGGTCTCTCTCCCTGCTCCGGGTTTCCCTCTGAGCTTCGGTGCTCTTCCTCCCAATTTCCATCATCTGGGGATCTCTCTCTACTGTGGGGCTCTCTCCCTCTCTCTCCCTTTTCACCCTCACGCTCCTCCCCTCCTGCCTTTCTCTGGTTCACCACTTTGTTATCCTTCTTATTCCCTTTCCTGCTCCCCTCCTTTTTATCCAAACCGCGTTTGCGGTACATTTCGCACATGTCCTTGGTGCTTATCCCATCAATTTCATCCCTGGTCACCCCATCTCACAGCAAGGCCTGAAACATGTCTCGCCTTGTCACCCTGTTGTTATCAGTACGATTCTCAGACCGTGAATTCCTCTCTGGCTTAGCCCATTCTCCTAAGTCACTTAACTCACGCACCGCTTCTACCACCTGAGACAATGGGTTACCCGTCTGATTAATTAACAAAGTCATGATGACATGCTTATATGCAGGAGGAGCGGCCCTAATCAACCGGTTTCACACAGACACACTTAAAATTCCATTCATCAAATCATGGGCATTACCCATAAAGATAGCTGTTTTCATCCCTTCTTCCTTCAATCTCTGTACTGCATCTCTCAAAGTATACCAAGGTTTATCATTAGGCGGCCAATCTGACTCTGTCGGATACTTCTGAGCACACCCTTGCGCAGCTAACTCTAACAAATTGGTCATGGGACCATTCCCTGGATAAATTCTAAACTCATTTTGGATAACCGGGTCTGTACTTAACATACAAAGCCTCGGGGCGTCGCCGTGATCCAATTGGACCCCCTGGCCCCCCATATCGTGCACCCGCACCATCCACGTAAGCAATGTTTCCCCAGACCTCTGTCGAAATCTGTCTATCACATCACTTAGTTCTTGCTGTGTATAATCCTCCAGGGCATCCAACATCACCCCTCCAGGATTAGCTGGGCTATGCTGTAACTTTCGCCGATATATGGGCTGCGCACGGACAACATTCCTGCGCTCTGTCTTCTCCTGACTAACATCTTGGCAGTCATCGCCCCCGGACTCATCTGAAAAATCAGATGTATCCCAGATGTTTCCATCCCAAAATTCAGGGTCAAAGGCTAATCCTGCCTGAGAGATAGCTAAATGCACCTTCTTTTTATTAACTTTCCCTCTCCGTTTCTTGTGTTTATATTTAGCAACGCTAACGGCCGTTGTCTCTGCAACCAGTTGGTACATTTCCAACTTATCACTTAATAATTTATTTTGACAAGCTAGCATGGTAGAGGAATTTCGGGCTCCTACTAACTCCTTCTCCAGCTGCTCGTGGTCTTTTTGTAACTGTAAACATTTTTCATACAACTTTCGGTACGCAGAAAGCAAGATCCAGCCTCGCCTCCCCAACGCACAAATCTCCCTTCCCTTGTCAATTGAAACTTTTTGTAAACATGTAAGAACATCTTCAGGTTCTACATTCAACATACACGCATTCCAATTTTCACACAAACCAGCACAACGTGACCATTCCTGAGCTAAAAGTTTATACGGGGCAGTTTCCCACCCCGGTATTTCTATGTCCAGATTTGCTACATGAGAACTTGCTTTTGAGTTCGCTTTGATCTTATTAAGCATTTTCCCTTCTTTTTTTTTTCGAATCCTGCAAACGACTACGCCAATTTGTGTTGCTTTACTCTTCAGAATATCAGAACTATGCACTTCAGGATATTTCAAAGCACAATGTAAAGCAATCACTCTCAGACACCTTCGTAAGTAGAATAATCAAGTTTATTTAAGCGGCAAGTTCTCAGTTAGCAAAACTAAACCACACTAATATATATATATATATACACCAGGAGAATAACATGAGAATAATGATAAAGATATAAGCACTCTGTGAATAACTGCAAGAGTAAGTGCATATAATACAAGCACACACAATATACCTCAATGCTCAATAGCATGAAAATGACTGCAAGAATAAGTGCATATTACGCACGCACACACAATATACTTAATAAATTGAAAAGCTTCACCGAAAAGAGCGTCTGCATCCCTCCGCCGTACACAAAGCTGGGGAACCCAAATCAGCTGGCACAGGGAGCCTCTGTTTGGGACAATCAGTCCTCCTGGCGTTGCGTCCAACCAGTCCATCCAGGCCCCCAACCTTTATAGTATTTACTAACGCCTAGGAGTCTTTTCTAGAAAAAGACCCCCTCCTTTACAAATTGTGCAATCGGCGGTACCTTGTTCACCCTTCGAGACGTCTCCTCAGAACGGGCCAAGTTCCCAGGAGAGGGCTCCAAGGTGAAGCTTGCATTCCTCCTTGTGTACAGGCGCATCCCCCTGTTGTTCTAACTGATAGCTCGTGGAATGTAAATAGCGCCCTTCGTACCAGGCAGATGGAGCGAAGTTGAGCAGAAAAACACCCCACCCTTCAGCTTGCCGAAGCTTGTGGAAAAACACAGAACAGTGCCTTACGCACTGAACCAGACTCGACAAAATGGAGTCGTGAACCAAAATGGAAGCGAAGGCCAATGGAAGCAGAGGCCAATGGTCCACACCCTGCACCACTGTTTACCTTGCACGTAGTGCTACTACGTGCACGTAGTGCATGTAGCAATACAGGCCTTCGTCTCAAGCACCGCTCCGCTGGGCCCTTCATCTCAAGCACCGCTCCGCTGGGGCCCGCCGTCTCAAGCACCGCTCCGCTGGGGCCTTCATCTCAAGCACCGCTCCGCTGGGGCCTTCGTCTCAAGCACCGCTCCGCTGGGGCCTTCGTCTCAAGCACCGCTCCGCTGGGGCCTTCGTCTCAAGCACCGCTCCGCTGGGGCCTTCGTCTCAGGCACCGCTCCGCTGGGCCCTTCGTCTCAAGCACCGCTCCGCTGGGTCTGTGGCTTTGCACTCCCCAGGATGGAACAGTGGGCAAGCCACCCACTGTAGAGACTTGTGAGACTGTGGCTTTGCACTCCCCAGGATGGAACAGTGGGCAAGCCACCCACTGTAGAGACTTGTGAGACTGTGGCTTTGCACTCCCCAGGATGGAACAGTGGGCAAGCCACCCACTGTAGAGACTTGTGAGACTGTGGCTTTGCACTCCCAGGATGGAACAGTGGGCAAGCCACCCACTGTAGAGACTTGTGAAACTGTGGCTTTGCACTCCCCAGGATACATCAATGGGCATGGAGGACCCTCGTGAATCTGGCGTCGTGGACTCATGTGGCTGAGGTGCCCCCCCTTCCCTTCCCCCTGAGGTGCCTTTAGTTTTATCATCTGATGCCCCAGCAGTGTTCTCTCCAATAGTATCTGGTCTCCTGTGTGGGCTTTGCCCATGTGTTTGTGCACATTGGCCCACGGACTATGGAACTTTGAGGGTATGTGCAGGACTTATTGCCTATGTATATATTGTTGACTCTGTTCATTCCTTATTTTTGTATCTTTTATATGGCATATTTCACATACCTTTAATGGAGCTATTTCTACATATATTTTATCGATCATTTTAATTGTGTCTTTGCATTATTCCGGTGGGATTGGGGGGTGTCACTCTGACTTGTTGCTCGGCATTGGGGTGTAGGTATTTGGGGGGGGGTGGGTGTATGGCGCTTGTGTGTGCGCGTAAGCTTTCCTCCTCCCCCCTCGCCTGTTTCGTAGGTGCAGTACTCACCGTTGTCGTCTGCGCCGGCGTTCGTACTCCTGGTAGATGAGCAGGTAGACAATAGCTGGTAGGATGTGTAGTTCGGGTTCCATGCTGTCCTCCTTCCTCGTGGAGTGTGTATAGGTGAGCGTTTTCCCGTTCGTAGTCTGTTTCTGCCGTGTTTTAATCGGCGGGGCTCCCGCCCCCGCCCCGGAAAAGGTGTCGGATTGGTGAGTTGTGATAGGGTGGGCGGTACATTGTCTGCCGCCTGCCTGTTGGCGGTGACCGCCGCGCTGTTTGTCTGTCCCGCCGTGGCGGTCGGAGTGTTAAAGTGGCGTCCTGTGTTGGCGGTTCCCGCCAGGGTCAGAATTCCTTTTTTTGGACCGCCTGCCGGTTGGCGGATTGGCCGCAGCTTTATCACCGACCGCCAGGGTCAGAATGACCCCCATAATGTTGTAGGAAGTTGGCTCTGTATGCACTATTTCAAAGTAAGAGATAGCATGCACAAAGTCCAAGGGTTCCCCTTAGAGGTAAGATAGTGGCAAAAAGAGATAATTCTAATGCTCTATTTTGTGGTAGTGTGGTCGAGCAGTAGGCTTATCAGAGGGTAGTGTTAAGCATTTGTTGTACACACACAGGCAATAAATGAGGAACACACACTCAAAGACAATTCCAGGCCAATAGCTTTTTTTTTATATAGAAAAATATATTTTCTTAGTTTATTTTAAGAACCACAGGTTCAAGATTTACAAACAATACTTTAAATGAAAGGTATTTCACTCAGGTATCTTAGGAACTTTGGATCATCACAATAGCATATACAGTTTTGGCAAAAATGGCAATAAGCTATTTTAAAAATGGACACAGTGCAAAAATCAACAGTTCCTGGGGGAGGTAAGTAAATGTTAGTTTCACAGGTAAGTACAACATTTACAGGGTTCAAAGTTGGGTCCAAGGTAGCCCACCGTTGGGGGTTCAAGGCAACCCCAAAGTTACCACACCAGCAGCTCAGGGCCGGTCAGGTGCAGAGGTCAAAGTGGTACCCAAAACACATAGGCTTCAATGGAAATAGGGGTGCCCCGGTTCCAGTCTGCCAGCATGTAAGTACCCGCAACTTCTGAGGGCAGACCAGGGGGTTTTTTGTAGGGCACCGGGGGTGACACAAGCAGGCACAGAAAGTACACCCTCAGCGGCACAGGGGCGGCCGGGTGCAGAGTGCAAACAGGCGTCAGGTTTGTAATAGGATTCAATGGGGAGACCCGGGGGTCTCTTCAGCGATGCAGGCAGGCAGGGGGGGGCTCCTCGGGGTAGCCACCACCTGGGTTAGGAAGTGGGCCGCCTGGGGGTCGCTCCTGCACTGGAGTTCGGTTCCTTCAGGTCCTGGGGGCTGCAGTGGGTTTCCCAGGCGTCGGGTTCTTTGAAGCAGGCAGTCGCGGTCAGGGGGATCCTCTGGATTCCCTCCGCAGGCATCGCTGTGGGGGCTCAGGGGGGTCAACTCTGGCTACTCATGGGCTCGCAGTCGCCGGGGAGTCCTCCCTGTAGAGTTAGTTTTCCGCAGGTCGAACCGGGAGCATCGGGTGCAGAGTGGAAAGTCTCACGCTTCCGGCAGGAAACGTGTGGTCTTTAAAAGTTGCTTCTTTGTTGCAAAGTTGCAGTCTTGATGAACAGGGCCGCTGTCCTCGGGAGCTTCTTGGTCCTTTTAGATGCAGGGTAGTCCTCTGAGGCTTCAGAGGTTGCTGGACCCTGGGGGATGCGTCGCTGTTGCAGTTTTTCTCAAAGTGGGGAGACAGGCCGGTAGGGCTGGGGCCAAAGCAGTTGGTGTCTCCGTCTTCTCTGCAGGGCTTCAGGTCAGCAGTCCTTCATCATCTTCAGGTTGCAGGAATCTATCTTCCTCGGTTCTGGGAGCCCCTAAATACTCAATTTAGGGGGGTGTTTAGGTCTGGGAGGATAGTAGCCAATGGCTACTAGCCCTGAGGCTGGCTACACCGTCTTTGTGCCTCCTCCCGGTGGGGAGGGGGTCACATCCCCAATCCTATTGGGGGAATCCTCCATCTGCAAGATGGAGGATTTCTAAAAGTCAGAGGGGGTCATTCCGACCCGGGGACCGCGGATGCACCGCCAACAGGCTGGCGGTGCATCCATGGGCATTCTGACCGCGGCGGTACAGCCGCGGTCAGAAACGGGAAACCGGCGGTGTCCCGCCGGTTTCCCGCTGCCCTGGGGAATCCTCCATGGCGGCGCTGCTTTCAGCGCCGTCATGGGGATTCCGACCCCCTTACCGCCATCCTGTTCCTGCCGGTTTTCGCCGCCAGGAACAGGATGGCGGTAACGGGTGTCGTGGGGCCCCTGGGGGCCCCTGCAGTGCCCATGCCAATGGCATGGGCACTGCAGGGGCCCCCTAACAGGGCCCCACCAAGATTTTCAGTGTCTCCTCGCGACGGGTGCAACTGCACCCGTCGCACCCCTTCCACTCCGCCGGCTCCATTCGGAGCCGGCATCCTCATGGAAGGGGGTTTCCCGCTGGGTTGGCGGGCGGCCTTCTGGCGGTCGCCCGCCAGCCCAGCGGGAAACTCAGAATTACCGCGGCGGTCTTTTGACCGCGCAGCGGTATTCTGACGGCGGGACTTTGGCGGGCGGCCTCCGCCGCCCGACAAAGTCAGAATGACCCCCAGAGTCACCTCAGCTCAGGACACCTTAGGGGTTGTCCTGACTGGCCAGTGACTCCTCCTTGTTTTTTACATTATCTCCTCCGGCCTTGCCGCCAAAAGGGGGGGCAGTGGCAGGAGGGGCGGGCATCTCCACTAGCTGGGATGCCCTCTGGCGCTGTAACAAAGGGGGTGAGCCTTTGAGGCTCACCGCCAGGTGTTACAGTTCCTGCAGGGGGAGGCGAGAAGCACCTCCACCCAGTACAGGCTTTGTTCCTGGCCACAGAGTGACAAAGGCACTCTCCCCATGTGGCCAGCAACATGTCTGGTGTGTGGCAGGCTGGTAGAACTAGTCAGCCCAAACTGGAAGTCAGGTATGTTTTCAGGGGGCATCTCTAAGATGCCCTCTGGGTGTATTTCACAATAAAATGTACACTGGCATAAGTGTGCATTTATTGTGCTGAGAAGTTTGATACCAAACTTCACAGTTTTCAGTGTAGCCATTATGGTGCTGTGGAGTTTGTGTTTGACAGACTCCCAGACCATATACTCTTATGGCTACCCTGCACTTACAATGTCTAAGGTTTTGCTTAGACACTGTAGGGGCATAGTGATCATGCACCTATGCCCTCACCTGTGGTATAGTGCACCCTGCCTTAGGGCTGTAAGGCCTGCTAGAGGGGTGACTTATCTATGCCATAGGCAGCGTGAGGTTGGCATGGCACCCTGAGGGGAGTGCCATGTCGACTTAGTCATTTTCTCCCCACCAGCACACACAAGCTGGCAAGCAGAGTGTTTGTGCTGAGTGAGGGGTCCCTAGGGTGGCATAAGACATGCTGCAGCCCTTAGAGACCTTCCCTGGCATCAGGGCCCTTGGTACCAGGGGTACCAGTTACAACGGACTTACCTGGGTGCCAGAGTTGTGCCAATTGTGGAGACAAAGGTACAGTTTAGGGAAAGAACACTGGTGTTGGGGCCTGGTTAGCAGGCCTCAGCACACTTTCAAATCATAACTTGGCATCAGCAAAGACAAAAAGTCAGGGGGTAACCATGCCTAGGAGGCATTTCCTTTCACAACCCCCCTCCCCCCAAATGAAAGAGGATGAGACTAACCTTTCCCAAGAGATTCTTCATTTTGTAAGTGGAAGAACCTGGAAAGGCCATCTGCATTGGCATGGGCAGTCCCAGGTCTGTGTTCCACTATAAAGTCCATTCCCTGTAGGGAGATGGACCAACTCAACAGTTTTGGATTTTCACCTTTCATTTGCATTAGCCATCTGAGAGGTCTGTGGTCAGTTTGAACTACAAAGTGGGTACCAAAGAGGCATGGTCTCAGCTTCTTCAGGGACCAAACCACAGCAAAGGCCTCCCTCTCAATGGCACTCCAACGCTGCTCCCTGGGGAGTAACCTCCTGCTAATGAAAGCAACAGGTTGGTCAAGGTCATCATCATTTGTTTGGGACAAAACTGCCCCTATCCCATGTTCAGAGACATCGGTCTGCACAATGAACTGCTTGGAGTAATCTGGAGCTTTTAGAACTGGTGCTGTGCACATAGCTTGTTTCAGGGTGTCAAAGGCCTGTTGGCATTCTATAGTCCAGTTTACCTTCTTAGGCATTTTCTTGGAGATAAGTTCTGTGAGGGGTGTCACTATTGATCCATATCCCTTCACAAAGCTCCTGTAGTAGCCAGTCAAGCCAAGGAATGCCCTGACTTGAGTCTGGGTTTTTGGAGCTACCCAGTCCAGAATAGTCTGAATCTTGGGTTGGAGTGGCTGAACTTGGCCTCCACCTACAAGGTGTCCCAAGTAAACCACAGTTCCCTGCCCTATCTGACATTTGGATGCCTTGATAGAGAGGCCTGCTGCTTGCAGGGCCTTCAAAACCTTCTTCAGGTGGACCAGGTAATCCTGCCAGCTGGAGCTAAAGACCGCAATATCGTCAAGATGAGCTGCACTGAAGGACTCCAAGCCAGCAAGGACTTGATTCACCAACCTTTGGAAGGTGGCAGGGGCACTCTTTAAGCCAAAGGGCATTACAGTAAACTGATAATGCCCATCAGGTATGGAGAATGCTGTATTTTCTTTTCATCCTGGTGCCATTTTGATTTGCCAGTACCCTGCTGTCAAGTCAAAGGTACTTAAGTATCTGGCAGCACCCAATTTATCAATTAATTCATCTGCCCTTGGAATGGGATGGGCATCTGTCTTTGTGACAGAATTAAGTCATCTGTAGTCCACACAAAACCTCATCTCTATCTTAACATCTTTTGTGTGAGGTTTGGGGACTAAGACCACTGGGCTAGCCCAGGGGCTGTCAGAGTGCTCAATGACTCCCAATTCCAGCATCTTGTGGACTTCCACTTTGATGCTTTCCTTAACTTGGTCAGACTGTCTGAAAAAAATGTTTTTGACAGGCATACTGTCTCCTGTGTCCACATCATGGGTACACAGGTGTGTCTGACCAGGGGTTAGGGAAAAGAGCTCAGCAAATTGTTGTAAGACTTTCCTACAGTCAGCTTGCTGTTGGCCAGAGAGGGTGTCTGAATAGATCACTCCATCTAATGAGCCATCTTTAGGGTCAGTGGAGAGGAGATCAGGGAGAGGTTCACTCTCAGCTTCCTGGTCCTCATCTGTAACCATTAACATGTTTACATCTGCCCTGTCATGAAACAGTTTGAGGTGGTTCACAAGGATCACCCTTTTGTTTGGGTCCTGCTAGTGCCTAGGTATACCAGGTAGGTGACCTGACTCTTTCTCTCTAGCACTGGGTAAGGGCCGCTCCATCTGTCCTGAAGTGCCCTGGGAGCCACAGGCTCCAGAACCCAGACTTTCTGCCCTGGCTGAAACTCAACCATGGCAGCCTTTTGGTCATACCACATCTTCTGGAGTTGTTGGCTGGCCTCAAGTTTTTTACTAGCCTTTTCTATGTACTCTGCCATCCTGGAACGTAGGCCTAGTACATAGTCCACTATATCTTGTTTAGGCTCATGAAGAGGTCTCTTCCAGCCTTCTTTTACAAAAGCTAGTGGTCCCCTTACAGGATGGCCAAATAGAAGTACAAAGGGGGAAAACCCTACTCCCTTCTGAGGCACCTCTCTGTAGGCGAAAAGCAGACATGGCAAGAGGACATCCCATCTCCTTTTGAGCTTTTCAGGGAGCCCCATGATCATGCCCTTCAATGTCTTGTTGAATCTTTCCACATGACCATTGGTTTGTGGATGGTATGTTGTGGTGAATTTGTAAGTCACCCCACACTCATTCCACATGTGCTTCAGGTATGCTGACATGAAGTTGGTACCCCTGTCAGACACTACCTCCTTAGGAAATCTTACTCTGGTAAAGATACCAATGAGTGCTTTAGCTACTGCAGGGGCAGTAGTGGACCTAAGGGGAATTGCTTCAGGGTACCTAGTAGCATGATCCACTACTACTAGTATGTACTGGTTCCCTGAGGGAGTGGGAGGTTCAAGTGGACCCACTATGTCCACACCCACTCTTTCAAAGGGGACCCCCACCACTGGAAGTGGAATGAGGGGGGCCTTTAGATGGCCACCTGTCTTACCACTGGCTTGACAGGTGGCACATGAGACACAAAACTCCTTTACTTTCTGGGACATGTTGGGCCAATAGAAATGGTTGACTAACCTCTCCCAAGTCTTGGTTTGTCCCAAATGCCCAGTAAGTGGAACATCATGGGCTAAGGTCAGAATGAACTTCATAAACTCCTGAGGCACTACCACTCTCCTAGTGGCACCAGGTTTGGGATCTCTTGCCTCAGTGTAGAGGAGTCCATCTTCCCAATAGACCCTATGTGTTCCAGTGATTTTACCTTTGGTCTCTTCAGCAGCTTGCTGCCTAAGGCCTTCAAGAGAGGGACAGGTTTCTTGCCCCTTACACAACTGTTCCCTTGTGGGTCCCCCTGGGCCTAAGAGTTCAACCTGATAAGGTTTCAACTCCATGGGCTTAGTTCCCCCAGGAAGCAGAACTTCTTCCTGGGAAGAGAGGCTCTTTTTCTTTTGTTGTGTTGAAGCTGGTTCCCCAGTCTTCTTTCCTTTCCTCTCGGTTGGTTGGGCCATTATTCCAGGCTCCAACACCTCTGTTTCACCCTGAGCTCTGCACTGTGCCCTTGTCTTGACACACACCAGTAAATCAGGGATACCCAGCATGGCTGCATGGGTTTTGAGTTCTACCTCAGCCCATGCTGAGGACTCCAGGTCATTTCCAAGCAAACAGTCTACTGGGATATTTGAGGAGACTACCACCTGTTTCAGGCCATTGACCCCTCCCCATTCTAAAGTTACCATAGCCATGGGATGTACTTTAGTCTGATTGTCAGCATTGGTGACTGGATAAGTTTGTCCAGTCAGGTATTGTCCTGGGGAAACCAGTTTCTCTGTCACCATGGTGACACTGGCACCTGTATCCCTCAGGCCTTCTACACCAGCTGCCTGTATTTTTGCATATTAGGGGGCCAGGCAGCCAGTGAGGCTAAGTCCACCCCACCCTCAGAAACTATTGTAGCTTCAGTGTGAACCCTGATTTGCTCTGGGCACACTGTTGATCCCACCTGGAGACTGGCTATTCCAGTGCTAACTGGAGTAGAAGTTGAAGTGGAACCCTTCTTGGGACAGGCCTTGTCTCCAGTTTGGTGTCCCTGCTGATTGCAGCTACGACACCAGGCCTTTTTGGGATCAACGTTTTTACCCTTGTACCCAAAATTGGATTGTGAAGAGGCTTTGGACCCTCCCTCCTGAGCAGGTTTTTGGGGCCCTGTAGAAGACTCTTTACTTTTACTTTTGGATGTCTCAACACTCTTCCCCTGGGGAGTCTTAGTGACCCCTTTCTTTTGGTCACCCCCTGTGGAAGTCTTGGTCACCCTAGTCTTGACCCAATGGTCCGTCTTCTTTCCCAATTCTTGGGGAGAAATTGGTCCTAGGTCTACCAGATGCTGATGCAGTTTATCATTGAAATAATTACTTAAAAGGTGTTCTTTCATAAACAGATTGTACAGCCCATCATGATCATTTACACCACTGCCATTAATCCAACCATCCAGTGTTTTGACTGAGAAGTCAACAAAATCAACCCAGGTCTGGCTCGAGGATTTTTGAGCCCCCCTGAACCTAATCCGGTACTCCTCAGTTGAGAATCCAAAGCCCTCAATCAGGGTAGCCTTCATGAGGTCATAGGATTCTGCATATTTTCCAGAGAGTGTGAGGAGTCTATCCCTACACTTTCCAGTGAACATTTCCCAAAGGAGAGCACCCCAGTGAGATTTGTTTACTTTTCTGGTTGCACAAGCCCTCTCAAAAGCTGTGAACCATTTAGTGATGTCATCACCATCTTCATATTTAGTTGCAATCCCTTTGGGGATCTTTAGCATGTCAGGAGTATCTCTGACCCTATTTAAATTGCTGCCACCATTGATGGGAGCTAAGCCCATCTCTTGTCTTTCCCTTTCTATGGCTAGGAGCTGTCTCTCCAAAGCCAATCTTTTGGCCATCCTGGCTGACAGGAGGTCATCTTTATTGAGGCTGTCCTCAATGCTTCTAGAGCTGTTGGACTCTCCTGTGAGAGAAGCAACATCTCTGACTATCACTTCTGGAGTCAGGGTTGGAGAAACCCTGGTCTCCCTAACTAGGACTGGAGGTGGGACTTCCTCCAAATCACTAGTTTCCCCCTCTGTGAGGACATCATCAGAGGGGTTGTTTTTAGCAAACTCTGCCAAGAGCTCCTGGAGCTGTACTTTGGTAGGGTTTGAACCAGTTTTTATCTTTTTGATTTTACAGAGAGTCCTTAACTCTGACATCCTAAGATGCAGGTAAGGGGTGAGGTTGAGCTCCACCACCATCTCTTCTGCAGTAGACATTATTTCTATAAAAGTTGGGATACTTTTTAAGAATCTAAAACTATCTCTAGAACTTAATCCAAACTTTTAAAAAAACCTTTAAACTCTAAAAGAAATGCTATCAGGGACTAACACAAGGCCCTAGTAGGACTTTTAAAAATTTAGAAAAATAGCTCAAATTTAAAAAATCAGTTTCCAATGACAATTTTTTTAATTTAGTTGTGTGATCAGGTATTGGCTGAGTAGTCCAGCAAATGCAAAGTCTTGTACCCCACCGCTGATTCACCAATGTAGGAAGTTGGCTCTGTATGTACTATTTCAAAGTAAGAAATAGCATGCACAGAGTCCAAGGGTTCCCCTTATATGTAAGATAGTGGCAAAAAGAGATAATTCTAATGTTCTATTTTGTGGTAGTGTGGTAGGCTTATCAGAGGGTAGTGTTAAGCATTTGTTGTACACACACAGGCAATAAATGAGGAACACACACTCAAAGACAATTCCAGGCCAATAGGTTTTTTATATAGAAAAATATATTTTCTTAGTTTATTTTAAGAACCACGGGTTCAAGATTTACAAACAATACTTTAAATGAAAGGTATTTCACTCAGGTATCTTAGGAACTTTGAATCATCACAATAGCATGTACAGTTTTGGCAAAAATGGCAAAAAGCTAGTTTAAAAATGGACACTGCAAAAATCAACAGTTCCTGGGGGAGGTAAGTAAATGTTAGTTTCACAGGTAAGTACAATACTTACAGGGTTCAAAGTTAGGTCCAAGGTAGCCCACCGTTGGGGGTTCAAGGCAACCCCAAAGTTACCACACCAGCAGCTCAGGGCCGGTCAGGTGTAGAGGTCAAAGTGGTGCCCAAAACACATAGGCTTCAATGGAAATAGGGGTGCCCCGGTTCCAGTCTGCCAGCAAGTAAGTACCCGCGACTTCGGAGGGCAGACCAGGGGGGTTTTGTAGGGCACCGGGGGGGACACAAGCAGCCACAGAAAGTACACCCTCAGCGGCACAGGGGCGGCCGGGTGCAGAGTGCAAACAGGCATCGGGTTTGTAATAGGATTCATTGGGGAGACCCATGGGTCTCTTCAGCGATGCAGGCAGGCAAGGGGGGGGGCTCTTCGGGGTAGCCACCACCTGGGCTAGGAAGAGGGCCGCCTGGGGGTCACTCCTGCACTGGAGTTCGGATCCTTCAGGTCCTGGGGGCTGCGGGTGCAGTGGGTTTCCCAGGCGTCGGGTTCTTTGAAGCAGGCAGTCGTGGTCAGGGGGAGCCTCTGGATTCCCTCTGCAGGCGTTGCTGTGGGGGCTCAGGGGGGTCAACTCTGGCTACTCACGGGCTCGCAGTTGCCGGGGAGTCCTCCCTGTAGAGTTCGTTTTCCGCAGGTCGAGCCGGGGGCGTCGGGTGCAGAGTGGAAAGACTCACGCTTCCGGTTGGAAACATGTGGTCTTTAAAAGTTGCTTCTTTGTTGCAAAGTTGCAGTCTTGGTGAACAGAGCCGCTGTCCTCGGGAGCTTCTTGGTCCTTTTAGATGCAGGGTAGTCCTCTGAGGCTTCAGAGGTCGCTGGACCCTGGGGGATGCGTCGCTGTTGCAGTTTTTCTCGAAGTGGGGAGACAGGCCGGTAGGGCTGGGGCCAAAGCAGTTGTTGTCTCCGTCTTCTCTGCAGGGCTTCAGGTCAGCAGTCCTTCTACATCTTCAGGTTGTAGGAATCTATCTTCCTTGGTTCTGGGAGCCCCTAAATACTCAATTTAGGGGTGTGTTTAGGTCTGGGAGGATAGTAGCCAATGGCTACTAGCCCTGAGGGAGGAGGTCACATCCCTAATCCTATTGGGGGAATCCTCCATCTGCAAGATGGAGGATTTCTAAAAGTCAGAGTCACCTCAGCTCAGGACACCTTAGGGGTTGTCCTGACTGGCCAGTGACTCCTCCTTGTTTTTCTCATTATCTCCTCCGGCCTTGCCGCCAAAAGTGTGGGCAGTGGCCGGAGGGGCGGGCATCTCCACTAGCTGGGATGCCCTGTGGCGCTGTAACAAAGGGGGTGAGCCTTTGAGGCTAACCGGCAGGTGTTACAGTTCCTGCAGGGGGAGGTGAGAAGCACCTCCACCCAGTACAGGCTTTGTTCCTGGCCACAGAGTGACAAAGGCACTCTCCCTATGTGTCCAGCAACATGTCTGGTGTGTGGCAGACTGGTAAAACTAGTCAGCCCACATTGGAAGTCGGGTATGTTTTCAGGAGGCATCTCTAAGATGCCCTTTGGGTGTATTTCACAATAAAATGTACACTGGCGTCAGTGTGCATTTATTGTGCTGAGAAGTTTGATACCAAACTTCACAGTTTTCAGTGTAGCCATTATGGTGCTGTGGAGTTTGTGTTTGACAGACTCCCAGACCATATACTCTTATGGCTACCTGCACTTACAATGTCTAAGGTTTTTCTTAGACACTGCAGTGGCATAGTGCTCATGCACCTATGCCCTCACCTGTGGTATAGTGCACCCTGCCTTAGGGATGGAAGGCCTGCTAGAGGGGTGACTTATCCATGCCACAGGCAGTGTGAGGTTGGCATGGCACCCTGAGGGGAGTATCATGTCGACTTAGTCATTTTCTCCCCACCAGCACACACAAGCTGGCAAGCAGAGTGTCTGTGCTGAGTGAGGGGTTCCTAGGGTGGCATAAGACAAGCTGCAGCCCTTAGAGACCTTCCCTGGCATCAGGCCCCTTGGTACCAGGGGTACCAGTTACAAGGGACTTACCTGGGTGCCAGCGTTGTGCCAATTGTGGAGACAAAGGTACAGTTTAGGGAAAGAACACTGGTGCTGGGGCCTGGTTAGCAGGCCTCAGCACACTTTCAAATCATAACTTGGCATGAGCAAAGGCAAAAAGTCAGGGGGTAACCATGCCAAGGAGGCATTTCCTTACAAATGTGCACAGAGTCCAGGGCCTCCCAGAGGCTTAACAGAGGCCAAAGTAGATAATACTAATGCTCTCTTTTGTGGTAGTGTGGTCGGGCAGTTAGGCTTATCAGAGGGTACTGCAAAGCATTTGTTGTACACACACAGACAATAGAAGAAGTACACACTCAATGACAACTCCAGAATAATGGTTTTTATATAGCAAAAATATATTTTCTTAATTTATTTTTAGAACCACAAGATTCAAGTTGCAGGTAAGTACTTCAATAGATTTGCATTTCACATATGTATCAACAGTACTTTGTTTGAAATCGATAAGTTATACAGTTCTTGAAATATTGGCAATAATCTGTTTTAAAACTTGACACAGTGCAATTTTCAAAAACAGTTCCTGGGGGAAGAAAAGTTAGATTGTTTTACAGGTAAGTACAACACTTACAGTTCTAGTCTCCGGGGGTTAGGAAGTCCACAGGTTGAGGTTCAAGTTAACCCCAAACGCCAACCACCGGCAACACGGGTCCGGCCGGGTGCAGAGGTCAAAGTGTGGGCAAAATTAACATGAGCTCCTAAGGAGGCTGGTGGCACTTGGTTTCAGATCTGCAGGCAGGTAAGTACCTGTGACTTTGGTGAGCAGACCTTGGGGGTTTAGAGGAGCACTGGGGGGGGCACAAGTAGGCACCAAACATACACCCTCAGCGGCACTGGGGCGGCTAGGTGCAAGGTGCAAACAAGATGTCGGGTCTCCAATGATTCTCTATGAGGGGACCCCGGGGGTCACTCCGAGGCTGCAAGTGAGGTCCAGGGGGTTGTCTCAGGCAAACAACAGGCTAGTCAGGGGGAGAGCCGCCTGCTGATCGTTGCTGGACCTGGGGGCTGCGGGTCAACCCAGGGTGGGCACTTGCTCAGAATCACCTGGGGATCCTGCCTAGCTGGTTGGGCCACCTGGACATGGGCCGTGGGCATTGAGTGGTTAGGACTCACGCATTCAAAGTGATGTTGGAATCCTTAGTTGTTGTTTCTTCTTGGAGAGGGCTGCTGTCCATGGGGGTTCTTGGTCCCTTTGGGAGCCGGGCACTCCTCTGGAGCTTGGTAGAGGTCACTGGTACCACTGGATGCGTTGCTGTTCTTTTTGCATGTTCTTTGAAGCAGGAGACAGGCCGGTAGGGCTAGGGTCAAGTCAATTGTCGTCTTCTGGGCTGGGGGTTTCAGCTAAGCAGTCCTTCTTCTTCTTGTCAGGTCACATGAAAACTGGTGAGCTGGTTCAGGGAAGCCCTTAAATACAAGATTTAGGGCTGTTACAGGGGTCAGAGAGCAGTGGCCAATGGCTACTGTCCCTGAGGGTGGCTATACCCTTCTTGTGTCTACTCCCTTAGGGGAGGGAGGGCACATTCCTGACGCTATAGTTCCCTGTCCTCCAAACCAAGATGAAGGATTCTGCATGGAGGAGGTCACTGCAGCTGTGTTCACCCTAGGGGTGGTCCCAGTTGAAGTGGTCACTCCTTGTTTTTCTTAAGTTTCCCGCCGAAGTGGCCACCAAAAGTGATGCTTTGTCTGGGGGGTGGAGGGGGGGGGGGGGGTTGGTGGGCATCTCCACTAGCTGGAGTGCCCTGGGGCATTGTAACATGAAGCTTGAGCCTTTGAGGCTCACTGCAAAGTGTAACAGTTCCTGCAGGGGGAGGTGTGAAGCACCTCCACTGAGTGCAGGCTTTGTTTCTGGCCTCAGAGAGCACAAAGGCCCTCACCACATGGGGTCAGAAACTCGTCTCTCAGCAGCAGGCTGGCACAGACCAGTCAGTCCTACACTAGAGGATTTTGTAAAATACAGGAGTCATCTCTAAGATGCCCTATTTGTGCTTTTTAGAATAAATCCAACACTGGTATCAGTGTGGGTTTATTGTGCTGAGAAGTTTAGTACCAAACTTCCCAGTATTCAGTGAAGCCATTATGGAGCTGTGGAGTTCGTTTTTGACAGACTCCCAGACCATATACTTAATATGGTCACACTGCACTTACAATGTCTAAGAATAGACATAGACACTGTAGGGGTATATTGCTCATGTAGCTATGCCCTCACCTGTGGTATAGTGCACCCTGTCTTAGGACTGTAAGGCCTGCTAGAGGGGTGACTTATCTATGCCACAGGCAATGTTGTGTGGGCATGGCACCCTGAGAGGGACGCCATGTCGACTTTGCCTTTTTCTCCCCACCAACACACACAATCTACAATGGCAGTGTGGATGTGTTTGGTGAGGGGTCCCTTAGGGTGGCATAACACATGCTGCAGCCATTAGGGACCTTCCCTGATCACAGGGCCTTTGGCACCACTGGTACCTTTTACAAGGGACTTACCTGGGTGCCAGGGTTGTGCCAATTGTGGAAACAATGGTACATTTTTAGGGATAGAACACTGGTGCTGGGGCCTAGTTAGCAGGATCCCTACACACTCTCAGTCAAGTCAGCATCAATATCAGGCAAAAAGTGGGAGAGTAACTGCAACAAGGGCCAGTTTCCTAGACTAATGCTCTAATTTTTAAGGTAGCTTGGTCGAGCAGTTAGGCCAATTTTGGAGAAGTGCAAAACATTTGTTGTACTCACAGTATCAATCTTTCAACCCACACACTCAAAGGAATAACACAAGACCAACTTATTAAAAAACTTCAGATTTTGATGTCATTTTTAAGACCAAGGTTATCAAAATTGGTTAAGTACTTTTTCTGATATGGAGTTTTTAAGTTTAGGAAAAATTTTATTTTTGTGCGTAATTATGGACCATAGAATCAATGGAAAGTCACATTTAAAAATAAATATAAAATCACACAGTTGCTTTACCAAGTTTTACTTTTGCAGGTTGGTTGAGGTCATCGGTGGGCACACTGTGCCAGCTGGAGAAGTTTGGGTGGCTCCCGGTTCCAGCGGGAGCAGAGGGAAAAGGTCTCTGGAACTACTGCAGGGCCACTGCGGGGGACCACTTAGAAAAGATCTGTGCAGATAAGTTTAGAGGTGGTTCCTTGGGGTCCCCTTGGAGTGTCATAGTCGCTAGCGGTGAGGGGCCCTTAGGGCACAGCAGGCTCTTCGTTGCAGGGCACAGGGTGGCCAGGTGCAGAGCGAATCGGTGAGCCAGGAGCTGTGCACAAAGATGTCCTTTGGATATGGAGGTAAGCTCCTTAAAGGGTCGTTTGCAGGACAACGGGGAAACTCTGGCGGGAGGTCCGAGGTGTTTCTGAAGCCCCTCGACTGGGGCTTCCTCCTGGCCCTTTCTCAGCTTTGGGCGGGCTGGTTTTTCTGGTGGCCCACATCAGCTGACCAATACCCAACGTACTGGCACGGTTCGACCACTGGAGGGTGCAGTGCCACCAAATTAGGCACACTTGCAGAATTTGTCTTCGTGGTCTTGGGTGTGTTGCTGGGTGCAGCTGTGACTTCCATTTCGGAACTTAACAGCTGGTCAGTGAAGTGACCCTAACTGGTTTGCTGGTTTCTTCTTGTTGCAGAGTGGTACCTCCACTCTGGAGAGAGTTCTTGGGAGATTTTCAAAGCCTGGAGGTCCTCTAGGATTCTTTACAGTTTTTCCATTTGTCCAGCAGCTCCTCAGTGGCGCCTGTCAGGTCCTGGGTGTAGCAGGCAGGGTTTGCCGCCTTTTCTTTGTGCAGTAGGTCCACAGTTCTCGTGCCTTGGATCTTCTTGGTGATGGTTTTCTTTTTGTTAGTCAAATCTGATCACCTGGTCTAGGAATGCCCACTAAATACTGAATTTAGTGGGCATTTTAGGGGGAACCTGGTATTGTCTAATGGGACACCAACCTTTGGGTGGCTACACCCACTATAGTGACCACGTCCTGTGGGAAGGGTTACTTCCCTATCCCTGATTAGCTATTTTCCTTCCATCGAAGATGGAGGAGAATGAAATGGAGTGCCCACCTCGCAGGGAACACCTATGGTGTGGCGTATGCCAAGTGAGGCCACTCCACCTACTCTTTGTGTAGTTTTTCCGCCTGTGCTCTTGCCAAAAGTTGGGGTTTGCAAGGGGGGTGACCATCTGTTGCTAGCAAGAGTCCTGGGGGTCGAGTTTCAAAGGCGATAAGCCCTTTGAAGCTCACCACCAGGACAGTGCACATTCCTAATGGAGGGGGTGAAGAAAAGGGGGGAAAATTATAGGTATAGGCGCTAACAGAATATCACCAAAACATTTCTTTAACAATAGATAGTAAATACGGTGCTCCCGAACTGAGGGTCCTCCCAGCACCTCCAGTGTTTCTCCAATAGGAAAAACCAAACTGATTAAAAAGCCAGGGCACTCGTATGAAATAAGATAAGAGTCTGTGCAGTTAGGTTCTTGGTCTTCGGAGAATGAATATATAATCCAAACAGAGTTAAAGTTCAGTGTCTTTATTCTTGTGCGAGGTTTTCATACATGTTCATCACATCAGAAAGATTCCATATGTGGTCATCACAACAATATCCAACAGCCAACACGTGTTTCGTCTCCGAGAAAATTTATCTCATTGACTTCCTCAGGGCTGTAAGAAACCGCATCAAATCCATGGCGGTCAGCAGGGTCCAAATACCGCCGGCGGTATAGTGACGACCGCCGGGCTGGAGACCCAGGTCTCCAGCCCAGCGGTCGTCTCCGCTCTGGCAGGTGGAACGGAGAAGCGGCGGATGACCATGGCGGTAACCGCCATGGTCATAATTTTAAAAAAAAGACCGCCAGCCTGTTGGCGGTCTTACCGCAGCTTCTCCGCCATCCGCCAGGGTCGTAATGACCCCCCTATATGTTTTGTTCACTTTAGCTGCCTATTGGCTTTAACATGGAGTTAGCCATTACATTCTGTATTCAGTTTAGCCGCCTATGGGCTTTGACATGGCATTAGCCATTACATTTTGTATTCAGTTCAGCTGCCTATTGGCTTTGACATGGCATTAGCCTTCAGTTTAGCTGCCTATCGGCTTTGACATGGCATTAGACATTACATTCTGTATTCAGTTTAGCTGCCTATTGGCTTTGACATGACATTAGACATTACATTTGATATTTAGGTTAGCTGCCTATTGGCTTTAACATGGGGTTAGACATTGCAGTTGAGACATTGCAGATGAGCTGTGTTTTTCCAAGTTGTGTTTTTCCACATGATAGACCAAGCTGTTTTCTTCACACCAGACCTTAGCTGATAAGAGCACGTAGATTTTGTGTTTACCTCGCAATCCAGTCTGAGAGTGAGTGAGCTTAGGAGAATTGCCCTCTCTCCAAGGTTCTTCGGCTGGGATACAGAGAGGTAGATTGAATCTGCTTTGACTTCAGACAGGAACTAGACGTGAGTTGCCTGTCTCCCGTTTGGGTAGAGAATCTCTTTCTCACAGTTGACCGAAGTCATCAACTTGCAGACCCCAGAAAGATGAAGCTGAGCTGTAGGCACTACGTTGATGAATTTTGACTTTTATGCTTTGCTTTGAAGTAATGCTATAATATAATCACATCTATTTGCTGCGTGCATTGCAACTGAGAAGTACTTTGATAAATTTTGCTTTCATTACTGCGACTACTTTTGAACGTGTGCTTCCAATCTACTAATTTCGTCTCTCAGGAACCTCGTGGTGGGGGAGAATTAATAACAATAAATGTCTTCTTTAAACTCAGAAGTGCATTCCAGAGAGGTTCTGTAAGCTCGGTTATGAGATAAGAGGGAAAGCAGAACACATGGGGGGGCAATTCAATGATCTTAGACATGTTATATGGCCATATTCGGAGTTACCATTGTGAAGCTACATATAGGTATTGACCTATATGTAGTGCATGCGTGTAATGGTGTCCCCGCACTCACAAAGTCCGGGGAAATTGCCTTGAACAATGTGGGGGCACCTTGGCTAGTGTCAGGGTGCCCTCACACTTAGTAACTTTGCACCTAACCTTCACTAAGTGAGGGTTAGACATATAGGTGACTTATAAGTTACTTAAGTGCAGTGTAAAATGGATGTGAAATAATGTGGACGTTATTTCACTCAGGCTGCAGTGGCAGGCCTGTGTAAGAATTGTCAGAGCTCCCTATGGGTGGCAAAATAAATGCTGCAGCCCATAGGGATCTCCTGGAACCCCAATACCCTGGGTACCTAGGTACCATATACTAGAGAATTATAAGGGTGTTCCAGTGTGCCAATCAGAATTGGTAAAAATGGTCACTAGCCTGCAGTGACAATTCTAAAAGTAGAGAGAGCATAACCACTGAGGTTCTGGTTAGCAGAGTCTCAGTGAGACAGTTAGGCATCACACAGGGAACACATTTAGGCCACAAGCTATGAGCACTGGGGTCCTGGCTAGCAGGATCCCAGGGAGACAGGCAAAAACAAACTGACACACATGTAAAAATGGGGGTAACATGCCAGGCAAGATGGTACTTTCCTACACTGGGGCACCAGGGGTTCCCCATGGGCTGCAGCATGTATTATGCCACCCATGGGACCCCATGCAAAATGAGTCTGCAGGCCCGCCACTGCAACCTGCGTGAAAAGGTGCATGCACACTATAACTACAGGACACTGCACCAGATCACTATAAGTCACTCCTATGGCAGGCCCTCCGAGCCCAGAGGGCAGGGTGCAAGTACCTGTGTGTGAGGGCATCCATGCATGAGCAGAGGTGCCCCAACGAACTCCAGCTCCATTTTCCTGGACTTCGTAAGTGAGGGAAAGCCATTTTACCTGTGTACTCGACATAGGCCATGTCCAGCTACATAATGGTAATTCTGAACTTAGGCATGTTTGATATCATGATGCCCAGCCCTCGGCATGCTGGTCCTGCAATGTGGGACTCCTTCCAAAGTGTGCTGCTTGGGCCTCACCGCGACTCCTGTGCTTGCTGCCTGTGGAGGCTGCCTCCTCCTCCTGTGACTCTCCTCACTGCCGAGGGTCCGCCGGGACTCCCCTACATGGGTTGAACCCTCCTGGACCTTGCTGGCCTGCACCAGCTCCGTATTTCTTCTTACACGACATTTGCTTTTGCCAAGTTGGTTTTTCCACACCACTGACCGACTGCAATCCTGCTTCCGGTGTGGGACATCAAATGCATCACTTCAGGAACTCTTCAGCTGCTCCAGTGCTGCACTGACTGTCTTCGTTCACTGTCGATCGGGTCCTGCATCCACAGACGGGTGGGTAGTGGCTCCTGCCACCACCGGACACTCCAACGTGAACTGGACTTGGTCCCCTTCCTTTACAGGTCTTCCTCTACCAGGATCCACCTTTGGTTTCTTGCAGTCTTGTCTGGGTCTTGCAAAATCCTCTTTTGGTGGGTTCGGGGAGAGCCAGGTACTTACCTCTCTTCTCCCGGTCACTGGGGGGGCACTCTGGTACTTACCTTTTGGGTTTCCTAGTTCCTCCAGCTCCCTTCTACCAATTCCAGTTCCTTGGATGGAGGCCTGACTTTTGGGTTCCACTTTCCTAGTATATGGTTTGGTCCCCCCCCAGGGCCTTCAGTACTTATTATTGTTTTTGTTGTTTTCTATTGCCTTTATGCTAATTCCTGACTCCTAATGTGTATATAGGATTGTGTTTACTTACCGCCAGTTGGGGTATTGCGTATATAGTATTTTGGTTACCATAATAAAGTACCTTTATTTTTGTAACACTGTGTGGTACGTTCATGTGTGTTAATGCTGTGTGACAACAGTGGTATTGCATAAGCTTTGCATGTCTCCTAGATAAGCCTTGGCTGCTCATCCACAGCTACCTCTAGAGAGCCTGGCTTCTAGACACTGTCTACACCTCACTAATAGGGGATACCTGGACGTGGTATAAGGTGATAACACCACAGGTGCTCACCACACACCGGGCCAGCTTCCTACATTGGTGGTGCAAGGGTGGGATAAGCTGTGTCACTAGGTACTTTCCACAGGAAAGTCCATTTGCTAACTAGTAGGTACACACTGCACTTAGTCTCCTAGATTTGGGCAAGCTAGGGGCCTAGCATAGCCCTTCCTCCAAACTTCTTTGGGAGCCTAGGAATTAGAGTAGTTAGGGTCACCTACACTGCTCTAGCTAGACATCATGTCCTCGGTAGAGCACATCTCTCAGGCCCTGGACTCCCAATATCGGGATCTAACTTTCCAAGAGTTAAGGGAGATGTGTGCTGAGAGAAAATTGAAGACAGGGAGAAATCCCAATGCAAGAGTCTGCTTCTAGGCCTACTTCTCCAGGATGACCAGGACCATGCTGGCAACCAGAAGAAGGAGGAAAAAGCAGAATCTGACCCCCCACTCTCCTTTCAGTAGTTCAGGGCCATTACCCCAGACTTTGTGAGTGCGAGGACACCATTACACGCGTGCACTACATATAGGTCAATACCTATATGTAGCTTCACAATGGTAACTCCGAATATGGCCATGTAACATGTCTAAGAACATGGAATTGTCCCCCGATTCCAAATCTGGTACTGGGGAGCCAATTCCATGCATCCTGGGGCCTCCACCATGGACCCCCAGTACTGACAAACCAGCTCTCTGAGGCTTGCACTGCAGCTACAGCTGCTGCCACCTCACAGACAGGGTTCTGCCCTCCTGGGGTCTGGGCAGCCCAGTCCCAGAAAGGCAGAACAAAGCATTTCCTCTGAGAGCAGGGTGTTACACCCTCTCCCTTTGGAAATAGGTGTTCAGGCTGGGGAGGGGTAGCCTCCCCCAGCCTCTGGAAATGCTTTAAAGGGCACAGATGGTGCCCTTCTTGCATAAACCTGTCTACACTGGTTCAGGGGCCCCCTATCCAACACCACCCCAGGGGTGGTGCCCAGAGCTCCTCCAGTGTGTCCCAGACTTCAGCGATCTTGCTTTGCAAGGTGTGGGGGCACTCTGGAGGGCTCTGAGTGGCCAGTGCCAGCAGGTGAGGTCAGAGACCCATCCTGATAGGTCCATACCTGATAAGGTAGCCAGTCCCCCTCTCAGGGCTATTTAGGGTCTCTCCTGTGGGTTCTCTTCAGATTTTGCTTGCAAGTTTCCTTCAGGAATCCTCTGCAACAACTTCAGACTTTTCTGACCTCAGATCAACCGCAGCCTGTTCCAAGAAACGCTGTAACTAAAACAAAGAGTCTACAAGAGACACTTTTCTTCAGCAGCCTCAGCTCCAAGTCAGCAACTGCAACAGTTTCCACTGTGTGCACGCTCTGGGGACTCCCTGTCTTCATCCTGCACCAGAAGGACCGAAGATATCTCGCGTGGAGTGATGGAGTCACTCCCCTGCTCCAAGCAGGCACCTTCTAAGACGACAACCGGTACCCTGGGACTCCTCTCAGAGCGACGAGCTTACTCCTTAGAACACAGAGGGTGCACATCATCAACATAGACTTTCCTGAGGTCCTGCTGACGCAATTTGGAGGAGGTAAGACCTTGCCTTTCCTAAGAACGATGGTACCCTTGTGTACTGCGTCTTCTTCGCCTCCTGAGGCCTCTGTGCACTCTTTGCAAAATTCCTTCATGCACAGCCTGGCCCAAGTCCCCAGCATTCCATCCTGCGACGCACAATTCGCTGAGTTGTTCTCCGGCGGCGTGGGACCTTCTTTTGTTGTGCTGCATCAACCGCATTTTACACCTCCTTTGAACCCAGATCCTGTGACTCTTGGGGGTGCTGGCTGGTATCCTGAGGGCTCTCTAAAGTGCTGAGGGCCCCCCTTCCTCCTCACACAGAGTTGAGGCCCCCAGATCCCTCCTGGGCCCATCCAGCGCCATTTTAATGCAACACGCACTTTTGGCATAGCCAAGGCTTTTTCACGACTTCCAACACGAAATCTCGTCTGCAACGATCTTCACACCGTGGGACATCTTTTGCATCATGCAAGAACCCGCTGGCATCTTCCTAGAGTGCATTTCTGCAGTCTTCAACTAACCAGGGACTCTTCTTTTGCACCCTCTTCTGTGTTGTCAGGGGCTCCTGTCCTTCCTGGAACTTCTTTCGACTTCTGGACTTGGTCCCCTTCCTTTGCAGGTCTTCAGGTCCAATAATACAGCAGTTGTTCTTTGCAGACTTGGTTGTCTGCTGCAAAATCCCAAAAACGAGGTGTACTGTGTCCTAAGGAAACTTGCAGTACTTTACTCCTGCTTTTCTGGGCTCTGGGGTGGGGTAATTTACTTACCTTTACTGTATTCTTACTCTCCCAGTGATTCTGCACACACTACACTTCTTTAGGGGGAATTCATGAGTCACATTCCACTTTCTTAGTATATGGGTTGTGTTGCCCCTAGACCCATTTTCTCCCATTGCATTCTACAGCATTTCCTATTGTTTGCATGTTTCTATGACTATTTACTTGTCTAATTTTGGTGTCTAGTGTATATATTGTGTATAATACTTACCTCCAGAAGGAGTATTGCCTCTAAGATATTTTTGGTACTGTGTCACCCAAATAAATACCTTTATTTTTGGTAACACTAAGTATTGTCTTTACTTGTGTATAAGTACTCTGTAACTATAAGTGGTATTGCATGAGCTTTGCATGTCTCCTAGTTCAGTCTGAGATGCTCTGCTATAGCTACCTCTATCAGCCTAAACTGCTAGAACACTACTACATTTAACCAATAAGAGATAACTGGTCCTGGTATAAGGTTTAAGTACCCAAGGTACCCACTACAAACTATGCCAGCCTCCTACAGGGATGCCCTTTGAGAGGGTTGGGGTGTGTATTGTTGGCCCCCTGGACTCTCCAACAGCCTCTGAGAACAGATTCATACTGGTGGTAGTGGGCCATGCCATGAGGTACCCAGAGGCCATTCCTCTTAGGACCACTACTGGTCCTGCAGTGGCCAAAGCCCTTCTTGGTATCTTTTCAAGAGTGGGTTTTCCTAAAGAGGTGGTATCAGACAGGGGTGCAAAATTCATGTCTGCTTACCTGAAAGCCATGTGGAAGGAATGTGGTGTGACTTACAAGTTCACCACTCCTTACCACCCCCAAACAAATGGCTTGGTTGAGAGGTTTATTGCAACCCTCAAGGGTATGATAATGGGACTCTCTGAACAGGTGGGATCTCCTGTTACCATGCCTCCTCTTTGCCTATAGGGAGGTCCCTTAGAAAGATGTTGGCTACAGCCCATCTGAACTTCTGTTTGGGCACCCTGTTAAGGGACTGTCAGGGAGACCAGATCCTCGGGGCCTGTGCACGTTCCCAACATGTCCACCACTAGACAGCTCCAAAGCTCCGATAGATATATCACAGAGCCTGAGAGAGTCCAAGTGGGGGAAAAGGGGATTAGGTGGGGAACAGCTGGGAAGGAGACCTGTAGGAAACAAGAGGTTAAACAACACAATGTCAAGATATAATCACATTGACTTTCAATAGACTATGGTTAAAAAGAGTTGTTATACTGTAATCGTGGATAACCTAAGAAATGACTATAACTAGACCTCAAGAAATCTAGGTACCTGGAAAAGAATGGGTTAATACAATGTTTCATATGAGCTTTTCAGGAAATATCACATAACCTTCATCAGTAATGTTTCAGAATAAACATTGCATTTTTACATGAGGACAAAGGCTATCTGAACATTTCCTGAAAACAACAGGAACTGTATTAGGAACTTAGGCGGTCATTCTGACCCTGGCGGGCGGCGGTTGCCGCCCGCCAGGCGGGAACCGCCATTTGGCCGCTACGTGGTCAAAAGACCGCTGCCGGCATTCCAACCTTCCCACTGGGCCGGCCGGCGCTACCCATGGTAGCGCCGGCCGGCCCAGCGGGAAGGAGGCCTGCAACACAGAAGCCGGCTCCAAATGGAGCCGGCGGTGTTGCGGGCGTGCGACGGGTGCAGTTGCACCCGTCGCGCTTTTCACTGTCTGCTAGGCAGACAGTGAAAAGCTTCATGGGGCCCTGTTAGGGGGCCCCTGCACTGCCCATGCCCAGTGGCATGGGCAGTGCAGGGGCCCCCAGGGGCCCCAAGACACCTGTTCCCGCCAGCCTCTTCCTGGCGGTGACAACCGCCAGAAACAGGCTGGCGGGAAGGGGGTCAGAATCCCCATGGCAGCGCTGCTTGCAGCGTTGCCCTGGCGGATTCGCCCAGCCGGGGGAAAACCGGCGGGAAACCGCCGGTCCCAGTTTTCTGACCGCGGCTTTACCGCCGCGGTCAGAATGGGCATGGAAGCACCGCCAGCCTGTTGGCAGTGCTTCCGTCATTCGCGACCCTGGCGGTCAAACTCCGCCAGGGTCAGAATGACCCCCTTAATGTGTCGCACTTTGAATTAAGCGTTTCAAAGAAATCCAAAAGCTCAGGATAAATGTGTGCACCTTAACAAACACGGCACACCAAAGTTTTCAATGTCATGAAATCATCGCGTACACTGCCGATCTGAAAGTCAAGTGTTTTATGCAAGGGTTGAATCGCGCACTCTGCTGCCGATTCGAACAAGAATATTCAAATGCCATGAAATGATCACGCACACTGTTGCCGATCTGAATGGCAAGGTTTACATGTTAGAAATGAATCGCGCACTCTGCCGATTCGAACAAGAATATGCAAATGCCATGAAATGATCACGCACACTATTGCCGATCTGAATGCCAAGGTTTACATGTTAGAAATGAATCGCGCACTCTGCCGATTCGAACAAGAATATGCAAATGCCATGAAATCACACTCACGCACGCAGAGTTTCACAACTAGGCCCAAAACTCGAATGTCTTTGAGAATGGGGGTCGGGGGCCCAGCCTGACCTCCGCCTTACCGCCCTGCTCAAGGATCACCAATATAATGAGGGCAGGCCTTGAATATCAAGGTAGACCTCCGGAACAGGAGCTCAGGAAGTTGCTGCTGCTCTGCACCGGGACCTCTGAATAGTGAGCACTTGGAGCTGGGCTGGCTCCCTTATATAGAGTCAAGCCCAGCCCACAAACCACACCCAGTCATGCTGCAGGGAAAGCTTCTAGAAGGTCCTAGAAAGGGACCACACCCTGACACACTCAGTAAGCCTGCAGCAATACCTTGGAAATGAACAGTTATTGCAAACATCATTAATAGTGCTTTTCAAGGTTAAACTCTGCAATGCAAAAGGTTAACATACTGCAAATAAACACAATGCATGAATTATGCTCTTGCATAAAGACTGGGTTTTTGCATTTTTGTCGCCCGTAGAGCGCGCACTTTCCTGATGTTGACAGAGACCCCTTGCTCTTGTTAGAGAAAGCTGGGAGTAAACTCTCAAGCCCCCCGTGCAATGAGGCAAGCATGTGCTTGGCCTCCGATCAAGGATGGCTGAGTACATGAAGAGGGCCACTAAAAACCTTCAGGCCAGCCAGGAGTTGCAGAAACAATGGCATGACCAGAAGTCTGTACTGACTGTCTACCAGCCGGGACAGAAAGTATGGGTCCTAGAGCCTGCGGCTCCCAGGGCACTTCAGGACAGGTGGAGTGGTCCCAACACCACTGTGGAGAAAAAAGGGTGAGGTTACCTACTTAGTGGACCTTGGCACTCCCAGATGCCCCTTCAGGGTGCTTCATGTGAACTGCCTTAAACACTACTATGGCAGGTCTGATATGACTCTGCTCATGGCAACTGAAGAGGGACAGGAAAAGAGAGCGACCCTCTCCCTGACCTCATCTCCCACAATGCAGCTGATGGCTCAGTTGATGGGGTAGTGTTTGCTGACTGCCTCTCTGAGTCCCAAAAAGAGGACTACAGAAAGCTCCTAGGAGAGTTCTCAGAACTGTTCTCTCTGGCACCTGGTCAAACCACATGATGTGAATACCCCATTGACACAGGGGACAACTTGCCTATTAAAAGCAAACTTTACAGGCAGCCTGATCATGTCAGAGACTGCATCGAGTCTGAAGTTCAGAAGATGCTAGAAATAGGAGTCATAGAGCCCTGAGACAGCCCTTGGGCTAGTCCTGTAGTACTTGTCCCAAAACCCCACTCCCAGAATGGAAAAAGGGAAATTAGGTTTTGTGTAGACTACAGGGGTCTCCACACTGTTACTAAAACAGATGCTCATCCTATCCCTAGGGCAGATGAGCTTACAGATACACTGGCATCTGCCAAGTATCTAAGCACCTTTGACCTGACTGCTGGCTATTGGCAGATCACGTTATCAGAGGATGCTAAACCTAAAACAGCATTTTCTACCATTGGTGGCACTATCACTTCACTGTAATGCCCTTTGGTTTGAAAAACGCACCTGCCACATTCCAAAGGCTGGTGAATACAGTTCTCAGAGGATTGGAAGACTTCAGTGTAGCTTATCTTGATGATATAGCTGTCTTTGGCTCCACCTGGGATGATCACCTGGTCCACCTGTGGAAAGTTTTGGAGGGCCTGCAAAAATCAGGTCTCACTATCAAGGCATCTAATTGTCAGATAGGGCAGGGGAAAGTGGTATATCTGGGCCACCTAGTGGAGGTCAGATTCAACCACTGCAGGGGAAAATCCAGACTATTCTGGATTGGACTGCCCCTACTCCACAGACCCAGGGTAGAGCCTTTTTTAGGCCTCCCGGGGTACTACAGGAGGCTCATTAAGAACAATGGCTCCATTTTAGTCCCTCTAAATGACCTCACCTCCAAAAATATGCCCAAGAAAGTTTTGCGGACAGCTAGCTGCCAAAAAGCTTTGAAGGACCTTATACATGCCATGTGCTCTGCTCCTCTGCTACTATTTTAGAAGCCCTGACTACTCCAAGCAATTCATAGTACAGACAGATGCTTCTGAGGTAGGGGTTGGGGCAGTACTGTCACAGGTGAATACAGAGAGCCATGATCAACCTGTAACTTTTATAAGCAGAAGGTTGACCCCCAGGGAAAACCGTTGGTCAGCCATAGGAAGGGAGGCATTTGCTGTGGTTTGGGCTTCAAAGAGGCTGAGGCCATACTTGTTTGGCACTAACTTCCTTGTTCAAACCGACCACAAGCCCCATCTATGGTTAAAACAGATGAAGGGTGAAAATTCCAAACTTTTGAGGTGGTCCATATCCCTACTTTGAATGGACTATACAGTGGAACATAGACCGGGAGTAACAACCCCAATGCAGATGGACTCTCGATATATTCCCACTTAGACAATGAAGACTCATCTGGACAAGGTTAGCCTTATTGTCCTTCGTTTGGAGGGGGTTATGTAGGAGAGTACCATCTTCTTGACATTTTTACCCCCACGTTTTGCCTGATGTCAGTGTGTTTTGGCTAAACAGGACCCCAGTAAGTGTGCTCTCTTCCTCTGGATCTGTTGTCCCTAACTTTTTATACCCCACAATTGGCATACTGGTGCCCCCATATAAGTCCCTAGTATATGGTACCTATGTACCCAGGACATTAGTGCACCAGGGGTCCCCCATGGGCTGCAGCATGCATTGTGCCACCCATGGGAGCCCATGCAAAGTGTTTTCAGGCCTGCCATTGCAGCCTGCGTAATAGTGTGCAGGCACCCTTTTCACTTCAGGTCACTGCACCAGGTCACTGAAAGTCACCCCTTATGAAGGCCCTCTTAGCACATTTAGGGTCTCCCTCTTGGATGGGTCCTCAGATTCAATATGCAAGATTCCAGCAGGACTTCTCTACAACGTTTACGTAGACTTCTGGCCACTGGAACCACAGCTGGACTTCACAGGAACCTACAATCTGCAGCTCCGACGATGACTTCGCTCTGCAACATTGTTTCTCCGGCTCCTTCCAGCAACTGCAACATTTTCAGAGCTGTGCATCCTCTGAGGATGGCAAGTCTTCAGTCTGCACCAAGAAGCAAGAAGGAATCTCCCTTGGAGTGAAGAAGTCACTCCACTGCATCTGCAGGCACCAAATGCAGCGGCGACCGGCTGCGTGGGTCCTCTTTCCTGCAACCCCCTTGTCGATCCTGCAACATAGATGGTGATCCTGAGTGGTTGTCTTTGTCCCCTCTACCAGCTGTCCAACTATGGAAGTGGTGAGTCTTTGCCTTTTCTTGCAGGACACTACCCCTGTGCACCGAGACTCTTGCAGCTACCAAGGCTTGTTGGCTCTTCTTGTGAGGGATCTTCAGGCTCCATTTAGCCCCGGCCTCCAGCCCTCTTTCCTGCAATGCGTGGTCTCCTACCTGCTGCTCCAGTGATGTGGGACTCCTTTCCAGGTGTGCTGAGTGGGCCTCACTGCAATTCCTGTGCCTGCTGCCTGTGAGTTGCCTGTGGGGACTGCATCCATGACTTCTTGCTCTCCTGACTGCTGGGGGTCACCTGGGTCTCCCCTCCTTGGGTTGAGTCCCCTCGGACTTTCCTGGTCCCCTGCAGCTCTGCAACTCTTCTTCTGCAACTCTTGCCTTTGCCTAGGCTTGTTGGTGGTTTTTCCACACCACTGATGGACTGCAACTCTTCTTCCGACATGGGACATCGACTGCATCACTTCTGGAACCCTTCCTCTGCTCCTGTGCTGCATAGGAGACTCTTGGTCTTCATCGTTGATCTGGTCCTGCATCTTCAGAAGGGTGGTTAGTGGCTTCTGCCCCAACCGGACACTCCAACTGGAACTGGACTTGGTCCCCTTCATTTGCAGGTCCTCTTCTGTCTGGATCCCTATTCTGTTTCTTGCAGTCTTGCTCATGTCTTGCACAATCCTTTTCCAAAGTTTCTCTGTGGGTTTGGGAAAAAACAGTTACTTACCTCTTCTCTACTGGTCGCTGGGGGGCACTCTGTGTAGGAGGCTGGCCTGGCTTGTAGTGGGTACCAAAGGTACTTACACCTTGTGCCAGGTCCAGTTGTCCCTTATTAGTAGAACAGAGGTGTTTCTAGCAGCTTAGGCTGATAGAAGGTAGCTATAGCAGAGCAGCTTAGGCTGAACTAGGAGACATGCAAAGCTCCTACTATACCACTTATATCATATGCACAATATCATAAGAAAACACATTACACAGAGTTACTAAAAATAAAGGTACTTTATTTTTATGACAATATGCCAAAAGTATCTCAGTGAGTACCCTCAGTAAGAAGGTAAGTAATTTACACAAGTTATATGTACACAAACTCAAAACAGGTAAGTAAGAGTAAGAAAAGTAATGCAAACAGTGTAGAATTACAATAGGTTGTAATAGGCAAACATAGGTCCTGGGGCAACACAAACCATATACTCCAAAAGTGGAATGCGAATCACAAATGGACCCCAGACCTATGGGAGCTTGTAGAGGGTAGCTGGGACTGTACGAAAACAGTCAGAGTGTCCAAAATACCCCACCCAAGACCCTGAAAAGTAGGAGTAAAGTACACCTACTACCCCAAGAGAGCACAATAGTCGTGATAGGGGGATTCTGCAAGAACAACAAACACCAGCAGTGCACTGACAACGGATTTCCGGACCTGAGGACCTGCAAGGCAAGGGGACCAAGTCCAACAGTCACAACAGTGTCCAGGGGGGGGCAGGAGCCCTGGAAACCCCGTATGAAGGTGCAAGGAAGCTGCCTCCAGATGGAAGAAGCTTGGAGTTCTTCAAGAAAGATGAGGACTAGGAACTTCTCCTTTGGAGGAAAGATGTAACACGTCGCGATGAAGCCTGCAGAGATGTGCTCCCACCCAGAAATACTGCAAACAAGCCTTGCTAGCTGCAAGGGTCGCGGTAGAGGTTTGTGGGTGCTGCTGAGGACCAGGAAGGACCAGGATGTCACCATTTGGAGGAGGAGACAGAGGGGGCGCTCAGCAACTCAGGGAGTCCTCACAGAAGCAGGCAGCACCCACAGAAGTACCCCAACAGGCACTTAGAAGATTAGTGAACTGGAGTCCACGCAAAGTTACAAAAGAGGGTCCCACGACGTCAGAGGCCAACTCAGAGGGTTGTGCACTGCAGGATGGAGTGCTGGGGACCCAGGCTAGGCTGTGCACGAGGGAAATCCTGGAAGAGTGCACAGGAGCCGGAGAAGCTGCAAATCACATAGTACACAGCTTTGCAGTCTAGCGTGGGGAGGCAAGGATTTACCTCCACCAAACTTGGACTGAAGAGTCACTGGACTGTGGGAGTCACTTGGACAGAGCTGCTGTGTTCCAGGGACCATGCTCGTCAGGATGAGAGGGGACCCAGAGGACCAGTGATGCAGTCTTTTGGTGCCTGCGTTAGCAGGGGGAAGATTCCGTCGACCCACTGGAGATTTCTTCAGAGCTTGTGGTGCAGGGTGAAGGCAGGCTACCCCCAGAGCATGCACCACCTGGAAACAGTTGAGAAAGCCGGCAGGATTAGGAGCTACAATGTTGCTGGTAGTCGTCTTGCTACTTTGTTGCGGTTTTGCAGGCGTCCTGGAGCAGTCAGCGGTCGATCCTTGGTAGAAGGCGAAGAGGGAGATGCAGAGGAACTCTGGTGAGCTCTTGCATTCGTTATCTGAAGAATTCCCCAAAGCAGAGACCCTAAATAGCCAGAAAAGGAGGTTTGGCTACCAAGGAAGGAGGATTGGCTACCAAGAGAGGTAAGAGCCTATCAGAAGGAGCCTCTGACGTCACCTGCTGGCACTGGCCACTCAGAGCAGTCCAGTGTGCCCCCAACACCTCGGTTTCCAAGATGGCAGAGGTCTGGGACACACTGGAGGAGCTCTGGGCACCTCCCCTGGGAGGTACTGGTCAGGGGAGTGGTCACTCCCCTTTCCTTTGTTCAGTTTTGCGCCAGAGCAGGGCTGGGGGATCCCTGAACCGATGTAGACTGGCTTATGCAGAGATGGGCACCATCTGTGCCCATCAAAGCATTTCCAGAGGCTGGGGGAGGCTACTCCTCCCCAGCCCTCACACCTATTTCCAAAGGGAGAGGGTGTTACACCCTCTCTCAGAGGAAGTCCTTTGTTCTGCCTTCCTGGGCCAGGGCTACCTGGACCCCAGGAGGGCAGAAACCTGTCTGAGGGGTTGGCAGCAGCAGCAGCTACAGTGGAAACCCCGGAAAGGAAGTTTGGCAGTACCCGGGTTCTGTGCTAGAGACTCGGGGGATCATAGAATTTTCCCCCCAATACCAGAATGGTATTGGGGTGACAATTCCATGATCTTAGAAATGTTACATGGCCATGTTCGGAGTTATCATTGTGACGCTATACATAGGTAGTGACGTATGTATAGTGCACGCGTGTAATGGTGTCCCCGCACTCACAAAGTCCGGGGAATTTGCCCTGAACGATGTGGGGGCACCTTGGCTAGTGCCAGGGTGCCCACACACTAAGTATTGGCACCCAACCTTCACCAGGTGAAGGTTAGACATATAGGTGACTTATAAGTTACTTATGTACAGTGGTAAATGGCTGTGAAATAACGTGGACGTTATTTCACGCAGGCTGATGTGGCAGGCCTGTGTAAGAATTGTCAGAGCTCCTTATGGGTGGCAAAAGAAATGCTGCAGCCCATTGGGATCTCCTGGAACCCCAATACCCTGGGTACCTCAGTACCACATACAAGGGAATTATATGGGTGTACCAGTATGCCAATGTGAATTGGTAAATTTACTCACTAGCCTGTAGTGACAAATTTTGAAAGCAGAGAGAGCATAAACACTGAGGTTCTGGTTAGCAGAGCTTCAGTGATACAGTTAGGCACCACACAGGGAACACATACAGGGCACATACTATGAGCACTGCGGCTCTGCCTGGCAGGGTCCCAGTGACACAAGGACTAAAACAACATACATACAGTGAAATTTGGGGGTAAAATGCCAGGCAAGATGGTACTTTCCTACACTCTGGTATTAACCTTTTGGGGTTTCTAGTTCCTCCAGCTCCCCTCTACAGATTCCACTTACCTGGGTGGGGGTCCATCATTAGCATTCCATTTTTTTTAGTATATGGTTTGGGCTCCCCCTAGGGTCAATATTGTCTATTGTTATTGCACTGTTGTAGGAGGCTGGCCTGGCTTGTAGTGGGTACCAGAGGTACTTACACCTTTACCAGGTCCAGTTATCCCTTATTAGTGTAGAAGAGGTGTCTCTAGCAGCTTAGACTGATAGAAGGTAGCTATGGCAAAGCAGCTTAGGCTGAACTAGGAGACATGTAAAGCTCCTGCTATACCACTGGTGTCATATGCACAATATCATAACAAAACACAATACACAGAAGTACTAAAAATAAAGGTACTTTATTTTTATGACAATATGCCAAAAGTATCTCAGTGAATACCCTCAGTATGAGGATAAGTTGTATACACAAGATATATGTACACAAATGAAACTTAGGTAAGTAATAGCAAGAAAAGTAATGCAAACAGTGTAGAATTTCAATAGATTGCAATAGGAGCACATAGGTATAGGGGCAACACAAACCATATACTCCAAAAGTGGAATGCGAACCACGAATGGACCCCAAACCTATGTGAGCTTGTAGAGGGTCGCTGGGACTGTAAGAAAACAGTGAGGGTTAGAAAAATAGCCCATCCCAAGACCCTGAAAGGTAGGTGTAAAGTGCACCTACTACCCCCAGAGTGCACAGAAGTCGTGATCGGGGGATTCTGCAGGAAGAACAAACACCAGCAATGCAACAACAGTGGATTTCCGGACCTGAGTACCTGTAAGACAAGGGGACCAGGTCCAATAGTCGCGACAGTGTCGAGAGTGGACCAGAGCCCAGGAAATGCCAGCTGAGGGTGCAAGGAAGCTGCCACCAGATGGAAGAAGCTTGGAGTTCTGCAAGGACGAAGAGAGCTAGGGACTTCTCCTTTGGAATACGGATGTCCCACGTCGCGATGAAGCTTGCAGAGGTGTTCCCACGCAGAAAGACTGGAAACAAGCCTTGCTAGCTGCAAGGGTTGCAGTAGAAGTTTTTGGGTGCTGCTGAGGCCCAGGAGAGACCAGGATGTCCCCACTTGGAGGAGGAGACAGAGGGGGCACCCAGCAACTCGGGGAGCCCTCACAGAAGCAGGCAGCACCCGCAAAAGTACCTGAACAGGCACTTGGAAGGAAAGTGAACCGGAGTTCACGCGAAGTCACAAAAGGGAGTCCCACGACGCCGGAGGACAACTCAGAAGGTTGTGCACTGCAGGAAGGAGTGCCGGGGACCCAGGCTTGGCTATGCATGAAGGAAATCCTGGAAGAGTGCACAGGAGCTGGAGTAGCTGCAAATCACGTGGTACCCAGCAATGCAGTCTAGCGTGGGGAGGCAAGGACTTACCTCCACCAAACTTGGACTGAAGAGTCACTGGACTGTGGGAGTCACTTGGACAGAGTTGCGGAGTTCCAGGGTCCACGCTCGTCAGGGTGAGAGGGGACCAAGAGGACCAGTGATGCAGTCTTTTGGTGCCTGCGTTAGCAGGGGGAAGATTCCATCGACCCACAGGAGATTTCTTCAGAGCTCCTGGTGCAGGGTGAAGGCAGGCTAGCCCCAGAGCATGCGCCACCTGGAAACAGTCGAGAAAGCCGGCAGGATGAGGCGATACAAGGTTGCTAGTAGTCTTTTTGCTACTTTGTTGCGGTTTTGCAGGCATCCAGAGCAGTCAGCGGTCGATCCTTTTGTTGAAGGTGAAGAGGGAGATGCAGAGGAAATCTGATGAGCTCCTGCATTCGTTATCTGAAGAATTCCCCAAAGCAGAGACCCTAAATAGCCAGAAAAGGAGGTTTGGCTACTAAGGAAGGAGGATTGGCTACCAAGAGAGGTAAGAGCCTATCAGAAGGAGTCTCTGACGTCACCTGCTGGCATTGGTCACTCAGAGCAGTCCACTGTGTCCCCAGCACCTCTAAATCCAAGATGGCAGAGGTCTGGGACACACTGGAGAAGCTCTGGGCACTTCCCCTGGGAGGTGCAGGTCAGAGGGGTGGTCACTCCCCTTTCCTTTGTCTAGTTTTGCGCCAGAGCAGGGCTGGGAGATCCCTGAACCGGTGTAGACTGGCTTATGCAGAGATGGGCACCATCTGTGCCCATCAAAGCATTTCCAGAGGCTGGGGGAGGCTACTCCTCCCCAGCCCTCACACCTATTTCCAAAGGGAGAGGGTGTTACACCCTCTCTCAGAGGAAGTCCTTTGTTCTGCATTCCTGGGCCAGGGCTGCCTGGACCCCAGGAGGGCAGAAACCTGTCTCAGGTGTTGGCAGCAGCAGCAGCTGCAGTGGAGACCCCGGAAAGGCAGTTTGGCAGTACCCGGGTACTATGCTAGAGACCCGGGGGATCATGGAATTGTCCCCCCAATGCCAGAATTGCATTGGGGTGACAATTCCATGAGCTTAGACATGTTACATGGCCATGTTCGGAGTTACCATTGTGACGCTATACATAGGTACTGACCTATGTATAGTGCACGCGTGTTATGGTGTCCCCACACTCACAAAGTCAGGGAAATTTGCCCTGAACGATGTGGGGGCACCTTGGCTAGTGCCAGGGTGCCCACACACTAAGTAACTTTGCACCCAACCTTCACCAGGTGAAGGTTTGACATGTAGGTGATTTATAAGTTACTTAAGTGCAGTGGTAAATGGCTGTGAAATAACGTGGACGTTATTTCACGCAGGCTGCAGTGGCAGGCTTGTGTAAGAATTGTCAGAGCTCCCTATGGGTGGCAAAAGAAATGCTGCAGCCCATAGGGATCTCCTGGAACCCCAATACCCTGGGTACCTCAGTACCATATACTGCAGAATTATATTGGTGTACCAGTATGCCAATGTGAATGGGTACATTTTGTCACTAGCCTGTTAGTGACAAATTTGGAAAGCAGGGAGAGCATAACCACTGAGGTTCTGGTTAGCAGAGCCTCAGTGGGACAGTTAGGCATCACACAGGGAACACATACAGGGCACATACTTATGAGCACTGGGGCCCTGTCTGGCAGGGTCCCAGTGACACATAGACTAAAACAACATATATACAGTGAAATATGGGGGTAACATGCCAGGCAAGATGGTACTTTCCTACACAACCCCCCCAAACGAAGGATAATAAGACTAGCCATGACCTGATGAGTCTTCATTGTCTAAGTGGAAATATCTGGAGAGTCCATCTGCATTGGAGTGGATACTCCCAGGTCTATGTTCCACTGTATAGTCCATTCCCTGTAGAGATATGGACCACCTCAACAATTTAGGGTTTTCAACCTTTCATTTGCTTTAGCCAAAGTAGAGGTTTGTGGTCTGTCTGAACAATAAAGTGAGTGCCAAACAGGTATGGCCTCAACTTCTTCAGTGCCCAGACCACAGCAAAGGCCTCCCTCTCTATGGCAGACCAACGCTTTTCTCTAGGGGTCAACCTTCTGCTGATAAAAGCAACTGGTTGATCCTGGCCCTCAGAATTCAATTGTGATAAGACTGTCCCTACCTCTAATTCAGATGCATCAGTTTGAACAATGAATTTCTTGGAGTAACATGGGCTTTTTAGGACAGGTGCAGAGCACATGGCCTGTTGAGCTCCTCAAAAGCTTTCTGACAGCTAACTGTCCACAATACCTTTTTAGGCATCTTCTTACTAGTGAGATCATTAAGTGGGGCTACTATTGAGCCATAGTTTTTAATGAATCTCCTGTAATACCCAGTGAGGCCTAGGAAGGCTCTCACCTGGGTCTGAGTTGTAGGGGGAACCCAATCCATGATTGTCTGGATTTTCCCCTGAAGTGGTGCAATCTGTTCTCCACCTACCAGGTGTCCCAGATAAACCACCTTTCCCTGCCCTATCTGGCACTTTGAGGCCTTGATAGTGAGGCCTGCCTTTTGCAGGGCCTCCAAAACTTTCCAAAGGTGGACCAGGTGCTCATCCCAGGTGGAGCTAAAGACAGCTATATCATCTAGATATGCTGCACTAAAAGCCTCCAACCCTTGCAGGACTGTGTTCACCAACCTCTGAAAAGTGGCAGGTGCATTTTTCAAACCAATGGGCATCACTGTAAATTGGTAGTGCCCTCCTATAGTTGAAAATGCAGTTTTAGGTTTAGCATCCTCAGCCAATTTGATCTGCCAATACCTTGCAGTCAAATCAAAGGTGCTTAGATACTTGGCAGATGCCAGTGTATCTATGAGCTCATGTGCCCTGGGTATAGGGTGAGCATCAGTTTTTGTTACCTGATTGAGACCTCTGTAGTCTACACAAAACCTCATCTCCCTTTTTCCATCTTTTGAGTGAGGCTTTGGTACAAGCACCACAGGACTCGCCCATGGGCTTTTAGAAGGTTCAACCACTCCTACTGTAGATCAAGTATTTTCTGAACCTCTTGTTTTATGCAGTCCCTGACATGGTCAGGCTGCCTATAGATTTTACTTTTGACAGCCACGCTGTCTCCAGTATCAATTGTGTGTTCACACCAGGATGTGGTGCCTGGCACTGCTGAAAAGAGTTCAGAAAATTGTCCAAGGAGATTTATGCAGTTGTCTTTCTGTTCTGCAGTCAGACAATCTGCCAAAACTACTTCCTCCACTAAAGCATCATTTTCAGTGGTGGAAAAGAGATCAGGGAGAGTATCACTCTCTTCTTCCTGTCCCTAATCTGTTGCCATGAGCAGGGTGAGATCAGCCCTGTCATAGTAGGGGTTTAGGCGGTTGACATGTATCACCCTAAGGGGACTCCTGGCAGTGCCCAGGTCTACCAGATAGGTAACCTCACCCTTTTTCTCAACAATTAGATGGGGTCCACTCCATTTGTCCTGGAGTGCTCTTGGGGCCACAGGCTCCAATACCCACACCTTCTGTCCTGGTTGGTCCTGGATCAGAACAGCCTTCTGGTCATGCCATTGCTACTGGAGCTCTTGGCTAGCCTGAAGGTTTTTACTGGCCTTTTTCATGTACTCAGCCATTCTGGATCTTAGGCCAAGTACATAGTCCACTATGTCCTGTTTGGGAGCTTTTAAAGGTTGTTCCCAACCCTCCTTCACAAGTGTTAGTGGACCTCTTACAGGGTGTCCAAAGAGGAGTTCAAAGGGGCTGAAGCCCACTCCTTTCTGGGGTACCTCCCTGTAAGCAAAAAGGAGGCAAGGTAACAGGACATCCCATCTCCTCCTGAGTTTTTCAGGGAGTCCCATTATCATACCTTTGAGAGTTTTATTAAACCTCTCTACCAGTCCATTAGTCTGTGGGTGATAAGGAGTGGTGAATTTGTAGGTTACACCACATTCCTTCCACATTGCTTTCAAGTATGCAGACATAAAGTTACTACCCCTGTCTGATACAACCTCTTTGGGGAAACCCACCCTGGAAAAGATTCCCAGGAGGGCCTTTGCCACTGCAGGAGCTGTAGTGGTCCTTAGAGGAATTGCTTCAGGATATCTTGTGGCATGGTCCACAACCACCAAGATAAACCTATTGCCTGAAGCAGTAGGAGGGTCAAGGGGGCCAACTATGTCAACCCCTACCCTTTCAAAGGGGACCCCAAACACAGGTAGTGGAATAAGCGGAGCCTTTGGTGTGCCACCAGTCTTGCCACTGGCTTGGCAGGTCACACAAGACTTGCAAAAATCTTTAGTGTCCTCTGACATCCTAGGCCAGTGAAACAGGGGGACAAGCCTTTCCCGTGTTTTGATTAGGCCTAAATGCCCAGCCAAAGAAATGTCATGTGCAAGAGTTAGGAGGAACTCTCTGTACTGCAAGGGAATGACCAATCTCCTGACTGCTCCAGGTTTTGGGTCCCTTGCCTCGGTGTACAAGAGGTTGTCCTCCCAGTAAACTCTATGTGAGTCACTGACATCCCCATTTTGCTGTTTGACAGCTTGCTGTCTGAGACCCTCTAATGTGGGACAGGTTTGCTGTGCCACACTCAGCTCTTCCCTGGCAGGCCCCCCTCCACCTAAAAGCTCATTCATCTGGTGAAGGTTCTGCACAGGGAGGAAATTCTTCTTCCTCTGAAGGAGAATCATCTGTAGAGGGAGGGATAGTGGGTAGGGATTTACCCTTGGTACCCCTAGCTTTAGGGAGCACTTGGTCCATTGTTCCAGGATCCAAGTTACCCTGTCCTTTTTGCTTTTTGGCCTGAGCCCTTGTCAAAGCTAAAATATGCCCAGGAATGCCCAGGAATGCCCAGCATCGCTGCATGAGCCTCCAACTCCACTTCTGCCCAAGCTGATGTCTCTAAATCATTTCCTAGTAGACAGTCTACAGGTAAATCTGAAGCAACCACAACTTTCTTTGGACCAGTAACCCCCCCCCATTTGAGATTCACAACAGCCATGGGGTGGCTAAGGGTGTTGTTATGAGCGTCTGTCACTTTGTACTGCTGACCAAGTAGGTGTTGTTCAGGGTGCACCAGTTTCTCTATCACCATGGTAACACTGGCACCTGTGTCCCTGTAGGCCTGAACCTCAACACCATTTATTAGGGGAAGTTGCTTGTACTTATCCATATTAAGGGGACAAGCAACAAAGGTGGCCAAATCAATGGCACCTTCAGAGACTAACACAGCCTCTGTGGTCTCCCTAACAAGACCAACCCCAACTAAATTACCAAAAGTGAGCCCAGCTACTCCCTTGGATTGGCTATTAGTAGGTTTGCTCCCACCACCACTGCTATTACTAGGGGCACTAGAATTTGCAGTGGGGGTTGTGGTAGTGGGAGGTTTGGTGTTTTTCTTTGGACAACTGGCATCAGTTGTCCAATGGCCTTTGACTTTACACAAATAACACCAAGGCTTTTTAGGTTGATTATTGGAAAAGGATTTGGACCCACCACCCCCACCAGAGGATTTTTGTGGGCCTGATGAAGACTCATTTTTACTTTTGTCCCCACCCTTGTCAGAAAACTTACCATCCTTCTTCTTGCCATCCTTGTCACCCCCTGTATGAACTTTTCTGTTCACTCTTGTTCTGACCCATTTGTCTGCCTTCTTTCCCAATTCTTGGGGAGAGGTCAGATCTGAGCCCACTAGATATTGGTGTAACAAGTCAGACACACAGTTATTCAGAATATGCTCTCTCAGAATAAGATTATACAGGCTTTCATAGACAGAAACTCTACTGCCATGTAACCACCGCTCCAAGGCCTTCACTGAACAATCTACAAAGTCTGTCCAGTCTTTGAGGACTCTTTTCTGGTGTCTCTGAACTTAATCCTGTATTGTTCAGTTGTTAACCCAAATCCATCCAAGAGTGCATCCTTCAAAACTGAAAACTTGTTAGCATCACTTTCTCTAACAGTAAGGAGCCTATCCCTACCCTTTCCAGTGAAAGATAGCCACAATATAGCAGCCCACTGCCTTTGAGGGACCCCCTGTACCATACAGGCTGCCAACACCAGAACAGCACGTGCTCTATTGGTGTCAAAAAATGCAAAAAACCATCACTTTCAAAATAACATGATTCATGCATTGTGCTGATATGTTGTATTTTACCCTTTTTCATTGCAGAGTTCAATCCTAAACACTTATTCTTAATATGTTTACAAATACTGTTTCTTTGCAAGGTATTGCTACAGGTTTTCAGAGTGGGTTAGGGTGTGGCCTCTTTCCAGGGCCTTCCAGAGACTTTCCTGCAACATGCCTGGGCGTGGTTCTGGGCTGGGCCAAGACTCTATATAAGGAGAGTCAGCCCAACTCCCAGTGCTCACTATTCAGAGGTTCCAGTGCAGAAGAGCAGCTATTTCCAGAACTTCAGTTTCAGTGGCCTTTTTGATCTCCCAGTTCTGCTTTGAAATCTTCATTGGTGCATCTTGTTCCTGGGTGGTAAGACGGTAGTTTGGGTTTATTCCCAATACCGTTTATTTTATCTAGAATTATCTCATTCTAAGATCTGATCGTTTATTTATGTCAACAATTTGTTTTAAGGTTATAAAAAGTGCACTCAAGTATTTTTGTTAAAGTGTGTACATGGATGTTTATGAATCGGCAAGAAGCGCGATTCGTTTATAGTTTTGAAACTCATGTTACATTGCACGCCAGCGTTTATAGACATACGCGTTGAGGTTTACAAATCGACAGGATGTGCGATTTGTCTGAAAAGCTTTAAAAAGGAAAAACTGTGTTACATTGCACGCCAGTGTTTATTGACATACCCGTGGATATTTATGAATCAGCAGGAGGCGCGATTGATTTGAAAAGCTTTGAAATCTTGAGTTGCATTGCGTGCTGACATTTATTGACACATACATGATTGATCACGGATCGGCAAGAGGCGCGGTTCGTTTATGAAGCTTTAAAAGCTCGTGATACATTGTGTGTTACTATTTATTCACATTTAAAAGAAGGTTTTGAAGTGGTACGATGAATAATTCAATTTAAGATAATTTCAAAACCTGTTGCTATTTATTGTGCAACCATTTCTTGACTTTGCATGGTGGCATTTGAGTCAGCAGGACATGCAATATTTTACTAGAGTTTATTTATGTTGTGAACTGCATAATACCATTCCAGGATAATTGCTTAGTACAATTCGAGTTGATAAGTATGGGAAATATTTCTTGAACTATTGAACCCATTGAAAAATATTTCTTCTCTAGTGTTTTATGAGTGTAATCTGTGTTGAAAACATTTCAAGGAAAATATATATAGGATCAGAAGTTCTAGATGCAATATTATATGCATATTCTTGTTATTCTAATTCATGCTTGAATAAGAAAAGTTTTATTTGAATTAATCTTGATTCCATTACAGGTATCTGATCATCACAAAATCTGTTCATTTTTAAAAACTGCAATTCAAGATTGCTCATATTTTCAGAAAGACTATGGGCCTGATTCTAACTTTGGAGGACGGTGTTAAACCGTCCCAAAAGTGGCGGATATACCACCTACCGTATTACGAGTCCATTATATCCTATGGAACTCGTAATACGGTAGGTGGTATATCCGCCACTTTTGGGACGGTTTAACACCGTCCTCCAAAGTTAGAATCAGGCCCTATGGGGGTTATTCTAACTTTGGAGGAGGTGTTAATCCGTCCCAAAAGTGACGGAAAAGTGACGGATTTACCACCAGCCGTATTACGAGTCCATTATATCCTATGGAACTCGTAATACGGCTGGTGGTATATCCGTCACTTTACCGTCACTTTTGGGACGGATTAACACTCCTCCAAAGTTAGAATAACCCCCAATGTTTATTAATATTTACTTCAGGTTATATTGTGTGTTCTAACCTTTTTTCCCATTAAAGGTCTCCTTCCCAGCAGTACCCTTCCTAATCCCCTCTTCCCCTCTTGAACTCTCACAGTCTCTGTGAATTGTCTATCAGAGTCTTGGAGCTGTTCATTAGAGGACGTGTTGGGAACGTGCGCAAACCCCGAGGATCTGGTGACTCTGACACAGGCCCTCTCAAGTACAGCAAACCACTTGTTGATGTCATCCCCCTCCTTGTAAGGGGGAACTATCTTGTGCAGATTCCTGGAATCATGCTCTTTTACAGGATTACTATCTGTAATACTGCTGCTGCCACCATGGGGTCCTAACCCCAATCTCTGTCTCTCCTTCTCCAGGTCTAGGGATTCCATATCTAAGGCCAGCTGTTGCTGTTTAAGCTTCAGCCTGGTCTCTTCAACCCTCAACTTTTTGAGTTCCCTTTCTAACATGTTGTCTTCAGGGTGGGTGGGTCGGGACTGCTTGGACACAGAGGATAAATTGGAAACAACAGAGGGAGATCTGTCCCTAACTGACTGAACCCTAGCAACTTGTCCTCTAGGAGTAAAGACTTCTCTACTGTGATGGGAACCTCCATTACTACCAACATTACTGGGTGTCTTCTTAGAGGGCAAATCCTGATCAGAACCCTCCCTACCTCCCTCAAGGAGATCCCCTGAGTCAGATTGGGAACCTTCTATTAACCTCTCATTTGAAGTGCCTGCTTGGGACTCATCATTCACAATAAGCATGTTAAAAAGAAATTATTTGGTAGGGTTCTTTCCTATCACTAAACCTCTTTCTAAGCAGAGACTCCTTAGGATCTTGTAATTCAAATTGTCATAAGTAGTATTGACCATTTTAAGAGTAGAGTCTTCTACAGACATGATAGTAAAGGGTTTAGAAATAGTGAGAAGGAAGAAAAAGTTTGAGAACTTTTTAAAGAACAGAGAAAAAAACTTTTTCAAACTTTTAGAAAACTTTTAGAAGTTTAGAGAAACTTTTCCAAACTTTGGGAAAAGTTTAAGAGGAGAAAAGCAAAACATTTTGGTTAGGTTTACATACACTGAACAGTTTTGTATATTATTCTCTTATGAAAAGTACACAATGACAAAGTGGTAAGTAGTTACAAGTACTTATCCCACCGCTGCACAACCAATGTAGGAGGCTGGCCTGGCTTGTAGTGGGTACCAGAGGTACGTACACCTTGTGCCAGGTCCAGTTATCCCTTATTAGTGTAGAAGAGGTGTTTCTAGCAGCTTAGGCTGATAGAAGGTAGCTATGGCAAAGCAGCTTAGGCTGAGCTAGGAGACATGTAAAGCTCCTACTATACCACTGGTGTCATATGCACAATATCATAAGAAAACACAATACACAGAAGTACTAAAAATAAAGGTACTTTAGTTTTATGACAATATGCCAAAAGTATCTCAGTGAGTACCCTCAGTATGAGGATAAGTTATATACACAAGATATATGTACACAAACCAAGCTTAGGTAAGTAATAGCAAGACATGTAATGCAAACAGAGTAGAAATACAATAGATTGCAGTAGGAGCACATAGGTATAGGGGCAACACAAACCATATACTCCAAAAGTGGAATGCGAACCATGAATGGACCCCAAACCTATGTGAGCTTGTAGAGGGTCGCTGGGACTGTAAGAAAACAGTGAAGGTTAGAAAAATAGCCCACCCCAAGACCCTGAAAGGTAGGTGTAAAGTGCACCTACTACCCCCAGAGAGCACAGAAGTCGTGATAGGGGGATTCTGCAGGAAGAACAAACACCAGCAATGCAACAACAGTGGATTTCCGGACCTGAGTACCTGTAACACAAGGGGACCAAGTCCAATAGTTGCGACAGTGTCGAGAGTGGGCAGGAGCCCAGGAAATGCCAGCTGAGGGTGCAAGGAAGCTGCCACCGGATGGAAGAAGCTTGGAGTTCTGCAAGAAAGAAGAGAGCTAGGGTCTTCTCCTTTGGAATACGGATGTCCCACGTCGCGATGAATCTTGCAGAAGTGTTCCCATGCAGAAAGACCGCAAACAAGCCTTGCTAGCTGCAAGAATTGCAGTAGAGGTTTTTGGGTGCTGCTGTGGCCCAGGAGGGACCAGGATGTCCCCACTTGGAGGAGGAGATAGAGGGGGTGCCCAGCAACTCAGGGAGCCCTCACAGAAGCAGGAAGCACCCGCAAAAGTACCTGAGCAGGCACTTGGAAGGAAAGGGAACTGGAGTCCGCACAAAGTCACAAAAGGGAGTCCCACGACGCCGGAGGACAACTCAGAAGATTGTGCACTGCAGGAAGGAGTGCCAGGGACCCAGGCTTGGCTGTGCACAAAGGAAATCCTGGAAGAGTGCACAGGAGCCGGAGCAGCTGCAAATCACGTGGTACCCAGCAATGCAGTCTAGCGTGGGGAGGCAAGGACTTACCTCCACCAAACTTGGACTGAAGAGTCACTGGACTATGGAAGTCACTTGGACAGAGTTGCTGAGTTCCAGGGACCACGCTCGTCAGGATGAGAGGGGACCCAGAGGACCAGTGATGCACTCTTTGGTGCCTGCGTTAGCAGGGGGAAGATTCCGTCGACCCACAGGAGATTTCTTCAGAGCTCCTGGTGCAGGGTGAAGGCAGGCTACCCCCAGAGCATGCACCACCTGGAAACAGTCGAGAAAGCCGGCAGGATGAGGCGATACAAGGTTGCTAGTAGTCGTCTTGCTACTTTGTTGCGGTTTTGCAGGCGTCCTGAGCAGTCAGCAGGTCGATCCTTTGGTAGAAGGTGAAGAGGGAGATGCAGAGGAACTCTGATGAACTCTTGCATTCATTATCTGAAGAATTCCCCAAAGCAGAGACCCTAAATAGCCAGAAAAGGAGGTTTGGCTGCTAAGGAAGGAGGATTGGCTACCAAGAGAGGTAAGAGCCTATCAGAAGGAGTCTCTGACGTCACCTGCTGGCACTGGCCACTCAGAGCAGTCCAGGGTGTCCCCAGCACCTCTAAATCCAAGATGGCAGAGGTCTGGGACACACTGGAAGAGCTCTGGGCACCTCCCCTGGGAGGCGCAGGTCAGGGGGGCGGTCACTCCCCTTTCCTTTGTCCAGTTTCGCGCCAGAGCAGGGCTGGGGGATCCCTGAACCGGTGTAGACTGGCTTAAAGAGCGATGGGCACCATCTCTGCACATCAAAGCATTTCCAGGGGCTGGGGGAGGCTACTCCTCCCCAGCCCTCACACCTATTTCCAAAGGGAGAGGGTGTTACACCCTCTCTCAGAGGAAGTCCTTTGTTCTGCCTTCCTGGGCCAGGGATGCCTGGACCCCAGGAGGGCAGAAACCTGTCTGAGGGGTTGGCAGCAGCAGCAGCTGCAGTGGAGACCCCGGAAAGGCAGTTTGGCAGTACCCTTTTCTGGCTATTTAGGGTCTCTGCTTTGGGGAATTCCTTAGATAACAAATGCAAGAGCTCATCAGAGTTCCTCTGCATCTCTCTCTTCACCTTCTGCCAAGGAATCGACTGCTGACCGCGCTGGAAGCCTGCAAAACTGCAACAAAGTAGCGAAGACGACTACTGCGACCTTGTAACGCTGATCCTGACGCCTTCTCTACTGTTTTCCTGGTGGTGCATGCTGTGGGGGTAGTCTGCCTCCTCTCTGCACTAGAAGCTCCGAAGAAATCTCCTGTGGGTCGACGGAATCTTCCCCCTGCAACTGCAGGCACCAAAGAACTGCATCACCGGTCCTCTGGGTCTCCTCTCAGCATGACGAGCGAGGTCCCTTGAACTCAGCAACTCTGTCCAAGTGACTCCCACAGTCCAGTGACTCTTCAGTCCAAGTTTGGTGGAGGTAAGTCCTTGCCTCCCCACGCTAGACTGCATTGCTGGGAACCGCGTGTTTTGCAGCTACTCTGGCTCCTGTGCACTCTTCGAGGATTTCCTTTGTGCACAGCCACACCTGGGTCCCCGGCACTCTAACCTGCATTGCACGACCTCCTGAGTTGTCCTCCGGCTTCGTGGGACCCTCTTGTGCAACTTCGGGTGAGCTCCGGCTCACTCCACTTCGTAGTGCCAGTTCCGGCACTTCTGCGGGTGCTGCTTGCTTCTGAGTGGGCTCTTTGTCTTGCTGGACGCCCCCTCTGTCTCCTCACGCAATTGGCGACATCCTGGTCCCTCCTGGGCCACAGCAGCATCCAAAAACCCTAACCGCGACCTTTGCAGCTAGCAAGGCTTGTTGGCGGTCTTTCTGCACGGAAATACTTCTGCACGACTCTTCAAGACGTGGGACATCCATCCTCCAAAGGGGAAGTTTCTAGCCCTTGTCGTTCTTGCAGAATCCACAGCTTCTACCATCCGGTGGCAGCTTCTTTGCACCCACAGCTGGCATTTCCTGGGCATCTGCCCACTCCCGACTTGATCGTGACTCTTGGACTTGGTCCCCTTGTTCCACAAGTACTCTCGTCAGGAAATCCATCGTTTTTGCATTGCTGGTGTTGTTGTTTCTGGCAGAATTCCCCTATCACGACTTCTGTGCTCTTTGGGGAACTTAGGTGCACTTTGCACCCACTTTTCAGGGTCTTGGGGTGGGCTATTTTTCTAACCCTCACTGTTTTCTTACAGTCCCAGCGAACCTCTACAAGGTCACATAGGTTTGGGGTCCATTCGTGGTTCGCATTCCACTTCTAGAGTATATGGTTTGTGTTGCCCTTATCCCTATGTGCCCCCATTGCATTCTATTGTGACTATACATTGTTTGCACTGTTTTCTATTGCTATTACTGCATATTTTGGTATTGTGTACATATATCTTGTGTATATTTGCTATCCTCATACTGAGGGTACTCACTGAGATACTTTTGGCATATTGTCATAAAAATAAAGTACCTTTATTTTTAGTATATCTGTGTATTGTGTTTTCTTATGATATTGTGCATATGACACTAGTGGTACTGTAGGAGCTTCACTCGTCTCCTAGTTCAGCCTAAGCTGTTCTGCTAAGATACCTTTTCTATCAGCCTAAGCTGCTAGACACCCCTCTACACTAATAAGGGATACGTGGGCCTGGTGCAAGGCGTAAGTACCCCTTGGTACTCACTACAAGCCAGTCCAGCCTCCTACATTGGTTGTGCAGCGGTGGGATAAGTACTTTGCAACTACTTACCACTTTTGTCATTGTACTTTTCATAAGAGAAAAATATACAAAACAAGTTCAGTGTATGTACACCTAACCAAAAAGTTTTGCTTTTCTTCTCTCACTTCTTTTATTAAGTGCTGAAAAGTACATCTAAACTTTCAAAAAGTTCTTTAAAAGTTTTAAAAGTTTTTTTTCTGTTCTTTAAAAAGTACTGAAACTTTTTTCTTCTTTTTCTGTCCCTTAAACTCTTGTCTATCATGTCTGGTACAGGCCAAACTCTTGATCTGTCCAGCATAGCTTATGACAACCTTAGCTGGAAGGAAGCAAGGAGTCTCTGCATAGATAGAGGTTTAGGGGTAGGGAAGAATCCCTCAAGACAGCTGTTGGTTAATATGCTCATTGAACAAGATAAGACATTAGTTGGCACTTCTGGTGAGAAATTAGCTGATGGTTCCCACTCTGATTCTGGGGCACCCCTAGCAAAAGATTTGGGAGGGAATCTTTCCAACCTGCCCCTTAGCAGGCCACCTAGCATAGATGGTACTGATGTGAATTCACATCACAGTAAGAGTGTTGCTTCACATCACAGTAATAGTGTGGCTTCTCATCACAGTAGAAGTGTCACTTCTGTAGGCCAGAATGTTAGAGTGCCATCTGTTAGGGCCAGGTCTCCCTCTGTTCATTCTCACCATTCTTCTGTTTCAAGGCATGCCCAACCCACCCAACCTGATGACAGAGTGTTAGAAAGGGAGCTCAATAGATTGAGAGTGGAAGAATCCAGGCTGAAGCTCAAGAAGCAACAGCTGGATTTAGATAGGCAGTCCTTTGATTTAGAAAGAGAAAGACAGAGGTTGGGGTTAGGACCCCATGGTGGCAGCAGCAGTATTCCAAATAGTCATCCTGCAAAAGAGAATGATTCTAGGAATCTACATAAGATAGTTCCCCCTTACAAGGAGGGGGATGACATTAACAAGTGGTTTGCTGCACTTGAGAGGGCCAGTGAAGGCCTTGGAGGGGTGGTTACATGGCAGTGAAGTTTCTGACTATGACAGCCTGTATAACTTAATCCTGAGAGAGCATATTCTTAATAATTGTGTGTCTGATTTGTTACACCAGTACCTGGTAGACTCTGATCTGACCTCTCCCCAAGAATTGGGAAAGAAGGCAGACAAATGGGTCAGAACAAGGGTGAACAGAAAGGTTCATACAGGGGGTGACAAGGATGGCAAGAAGAAGGATGGTAAGTCTTCTGACAAGGGTGGGGACAAATCTAAAAATGAGTCTTCATCAGGCCCACAAAAACACTCTGGTGGGGGTGGTGGGCCCAAATCCTCTTCAAATCAAAACAAAGAAAAGAAACCATGGTGCTATTTATGTAAAATAAAAGGCCATTGGACAACAGATCCCAGTTGTCCAAAGAAAAGCACCAAGCCTCCTACCACTACAACCCCTACTGCTACACCTAGTGTCCCTACTAATAGCAGTGGTGGTGGGAGCAAACCTACTAATAGCCAATCCAAGGGAGTAGCTGGGCTCACTTTTGGTAACTTAGTTGGGGTTGGTCTTGTTAGGGAGACCACAGAGGCTGTGTTAGTCTCTGAGGGGGCTATTGATTTAGCCACCTTGGTTGCTTGTCCCCTTAATATGGATAAGTACAAGCAACTACCCCTAATAAATGGTGTTGAGGTTCAGGCCTACAGGGACACAGGTGCCAGTGTTACCATGTGTAGGAGGCTGGACTGGCTTGTAGTGAGTACCAAGGGGTACTTACACCTTGCACCAGGCCCAGTTATCCCTTATTAGTGTATAGGGTGTCTAGCAGCTTAGGCTGATAGATAATGGTAGCTTAGCAGAGCAGCTTAGGCTGAACTAGGAGACGAGTGAAGCTCCTACAGTACCACTGGTGTCATATGCACAATATCATAAGAAAACACAATGTACAGATATACTAAAAATAAAGGTACTTTATTTTTATGACAATATGCCAAACGTATCTCAGTGAGTACCCTCAGTATGAGGATAGCAAATATACACAAGATATATGTACACAATACCAAAAATATGCAGTATGGTATTAGAAAACAGTGCAAACAATGTATAGTTACAATAGGATGCAATGGGGACACATAGGGATAGGGGCAACACAAACCATATACTCCAAAAGTGGAATGGGAACCACGAATGGACCCCAAACCTATGTGACCTTGTAGAGGGTCGCTGGGACTGTAAGAAAACAGTTAGGGTTAGAAAAATAGCCCACCCCAAGACCCTGAAAAGTGAGTGCAAAGTGCACTAAAGTTCCCCAAAGGACATAGAAGTCGTGATAGGGGAATTCTGCAGGAAAGACACAAACCAGCAATGCAACAACGATGGATTTCCAGTCGAGGGTACCTGTGGAACAAGGGGACCAAGTCCAAAAGTCACAAGCAAGTCGGAGATGGGCAGATGCCCAGGAAATGCCAGCTGTGGATGCAAAGAAGCTGCAACTGGACAGTAGAAGCTGAAGGTTCTGTAGGAATGACAAGGGCTAGAGACTTTCCCTTAGGAGGATGGATCCCACACGCCGTGGAGAGTCGTGCAGAAGTGTTTTCCTGAAGAAAGACCGCCAACAAGCCTTGCTAGCTGTAAATCGTGCGGTTACATTTTTTGGATGCTGCTGTGGCCCAGGAGGGACCAGGATGTCGACAATTGCGTCTGGGGACAGAGGGGGAGTCGAGCAAGACAAGGAGCCCTCTCAGAAGCAGGCAGCACATGCAGAAGTGCCAGAACAGGCACTACAAAGTGGAGTGAAACGGTGCTCACCCGAAGTTGCACAAAGGAGTCCCACGCCGCCGGAGGACAACTTAGGAGGTCGTGCAATGCAGGTTAGAGTTCCGTGGACCCAGGCTGGACTGTGCACAAAGGATTTCCGCCGGAAGTGCACAGAGGCCGGAGTAGCTGCAAAAGTCGCGGTTCCCAGCAATGCAGTCTGGCGTGGGGAGGCAAGGACTTACCTCCACCAAACTTGGACTGAAGAGTCACTGGACTGTGGGAGTCACTTGGACAGAGTTGCTGGATTCAAGGGACCTCGCTCGTCGTGCTGATAGGAGACCCAGGGTACCGGTGATGCAGTTCTTTGGTGCCTGCTGTTGCAGGGGGACGATTCCGTCGACCCACGGGAGATTTCTTCGGAGCTTCTAGTGCAGAGAGGAGGCAGACTACCCCCACAGCATGCACCACCAGGAAAACAGTCGAGAAGGCTGCAGGATCAGCATTACAGAGTTGCAGTAGTCGTCTTCGCTACTTTGTTGCAGTTTTGCAGGCTTCCAGCGCGGTCAGCAGTCGATTCCTTGGCAGAAGGTGAAGAGAGAGATGCAGAGGAACTCGGATGAACTCTTGAATTCGTTATCTAAGGAATCCCCAAAGACAGAGACCCTAAATAGCCAGAAAAGAGGGTTTGGCTACTTAGGAGAGAGGATAGGCTAGCAACACCTGAAGGAGCCTATCAAAAGGAGTCTCTGACGTCACCTGCTGGCACTGGCCACTCTGCGCAGTCCAGTGTGCCAGCAGCACCTCTGTTTCCAAGATGGCAGAGGTCTGGAGCACACTGGAGGAGCTCTGGGCACCTCCCAGGGGAGGTGCAGGTCAGGGGAGTGGTCACTCCCCTTTCCTTTGTCCAGTTTCACGCCAGAGCAGGGATGAGGGGTCCCTGAACCGGTGTAGACTGGCTTATGCAGAAATGGGCACCATGTGTGCCCATGAAAGCATTTCCAGAGGCTGGGGGAGGCTACTCCTCCCCTGCCTTCACACCATTTTCCAAAGGGAGAGGGTGTAACACCCTCTCTCAGAGGAAGTTCTTTGTTCTGCCATCCTGGGCCAAGCCTGGCTGGACCCCAGGAGGGCAGAAACCTGTCTGAGGGGTTGGCAGCAGCAGCAGCTGCAGTGAAACCCCGGGAAAGGCAGTTTGGCAGTGCCAGGGTCTGTGCTAGAGACCCGTGGGATCATGGGATTGCACCAACAATGCCAGGATGGCATAGAGGGGGCAATTCCATGATCTTAGACATGTTACATGGCCATATTCGGAGTTACCATTGTGAAGCTACATATAGGTAGTGACCTATATGTAGTGCACGCATGTAATGGTGTCCCCGCACTCACAAAGTCTGGGAAATTGGCCCTGAACAATGTGGGGGCACCTTGGCTAGTGCCAGGGTGCCCACACACTAAGTAACTTAGCACCCAACCTTTACCAGGTAAAGGTTAGACATATAGGTGACTTATAAGTTACTTAAGTGCAGTGTAAAATGGCTGTGAAATAACGTGGACGTTATTTCACTCAGGCTGCAGTGGCAGGCCTGTGTAAGAATTGTCAGAGCTCCCTATGGGTGGCAAAAGAAATGCTGCAGCCCATAGGGATCTCCTGGAACCCCAATACCCTGGGTACCTCAGTACCATATACTAGGGAATTATAAGGGTGTTCCAGTAAGCCAATGTAAATTGGTAAAATTGGTCACTAGCCTGTTAGTGACAATTTGAAAGAAATGAGAGAGCATAACCACTGAGGTTCTGATTAGCAGAGCCTCAGTGAGACAGTTAGTCATAACACAGGTAACACATTCAGGCACACTTATGAGCACTGGGGCCCTGGCTGGCAGGGTCCCAGTGACACATACAACTAAAACACCATATATACAGTGAAAAATGGTGGTAACATGCCAGGCAAGATGGTACTTTCCTACACAACCCCCCCCCCCCCAAACGAAGGACAATAAGACTAGCCATGACCTGATGAGTCTTCATTGTCTAAGTGGAAATATCTGGAGAGTCCATCTGCATTGGAGTGGGTTCTCCCAGGTCTATGTTCCACTTTATAGTCCATTCCCTGTAGGGATATAGACCACCTCAACAATTTAGGATTTTCACCTTTCATTTGTTTTAGCCAAAGTAGAGGTTTGTGGTCTGTCTGAACAATGAAGTGAGTGCCAAACAGGTATGGCCTCAGCTTCTTCAGTGCCCAGACCACAGCAAAGGCCTCCCTCTCAATGGCAGACCAACGCTTTTCTCTAGGGGTCAACCTCCTACTAATAAAAGCAACAGGTTGATCCTGGCCCTCAGAATTAAGTTGTGATAGGACTGCCCCTACTCCTAATTCAGATGCATCAGTTTGGACATAGAATTTTTTAGAGTAACAAGGGCTTTTCAGGACAGGTGCAGAGCACATGGCCTGCTTCAGCTCCTCAAAAGCTTTCTGACAGCTAGCTATCCACAATACCTTCTTAGGCATTTTCTTGGATCTGAGGTCCTTAAGAGGGGCTGCAATGGAGCCATAGTTCTTAATGAACCTCCTGTAATACCCAGTGAGGCCTAAAAAGGCTCTCACCTGGGTCTGAGTAGTAGGGGGAACCGAATCTATAATAGTTTGGATTTTCCCCTGAAGTGGTGCAATCTGGTCTCCACCAACCAGGTGTCCCAGATAAACCACCTTCCCCTGCCCTATCTGGCACTTTGAAGCCTTGATAGTGAGGCCTGCCTTTTGCAGGGCCTCCAAAACTTTCATAGGTGGACCAGGTGATCATCCCAACTGGAGCTAAAGACAGCTATATCGTCCAGATATGCTGCACTAAAAGCTTCCAGCCCTTGCAGGACTGTATTCACCAACCTCTGAAAAGTGGCAGGTGCATTTTTCAATCCAAAAGGCATTACTGTGAATTGGTAATGGCCTCCAATGGTTGAAAATGCAGTTTTTGCTTTTGCATCTTCTGATAATTTGATCTGCCTATACCCTGCAGTCAAGTCAAAAGTGCTTAGATACTTGGCAGATGCCAGTGTATCTATGAGCTCATCTGCCCTGGGTATAGGGTGAGCATCAGTTTTGGTTACCTGGTTGAGACCTCTGTAGTCTACACAAAACCGCATTTCCTTCTTTCCATCCTTGGAATGAGGTTTTGGTACAAGTACCACAGGAGAAGCCCATGGAATTTCAGCGTGCTCAACCACTCCCAGTTCTAACATTTTGTGCACCTCTTGCTTTATGCAGTCTCTGACATGGTCAGGCTGCCTATAGATTTTACTTTTGACAGGCAAGCTGTCTCCAGTATCTATAGTGTGCTCACACCAAGAAGTGGTACTTGGCACAGTAGAGAAGAGTTCAGAAAACTGACCCAGGAGATTTATGCAATGGTCTCTCTGCTCAGCAGTAAGACAATCAGCCAAAACTACACCTTCCACTAGAGCATCTTGTTCTGTGGAAGAGAAGAGATCAGGGAGAGGGTCACTCTCTTCTTCCGGTCCCTCATCAGTTGCCATGAGCAGGGTGAGATCAGCCCTGTCATAGTAGGGTTTCAGGCGATTGACATGGACTCCTGGCAGTGCCTAAGTCAACTAAGTAGGTGACTTCACCCTTTTTTTCAACAATTGTGTGGGGTCCACTCCATGTATCTTGGAGTGCTCTTGGGGCCACAGGTTCCAAGACCCACACTTTCTGCCCTGGTTGGTACTGAACCAAAACAGCCTTCTGGTCATTGTAGGAAAGTACCATCTTGCCTGGCATGTTACCCCCATTTTTCACTGTATATATGTTGTTTTAGTTGTATGTGTCACTGGGACCCTGGTAACCCAGGGCCCCAGTGCTCATAAGTGTGCCTGAATGTGTTACCTGTGTAGTGACTAACTGTCTCACTGAGGCTCTGCTAATCAGAACCTCAGTGGTTATGCTCTCTCATTTCTTTCCAAATTGTCACTGACAGGCTAGTGACCATTTTTACCAATTTACATTGGCTTACTGGAACACCCTTATAATTCCCTAGTATATGGTACTGAGGTACCAAGGGTATTGGGGTTCCAGGAGATCCCTATGGGCTGCAGCATTTCTTTTGCCACCCATAGGGAGCTCTGACAATTCTTACACAGGCCTGCCACGGCAGCCTGAGTGAAATAACGTCCACGTTATTTCACAGCCATTTTACACTGCACTTAAGTAACTTATAAGTCACCTATATGTCTAACCTTTACCTGGTAACGGTTAGGTGCAAAGTTACTTAGTGTGAGGGCACCCTGGCACTAGCCAAGGTGCCCCCACATTGTTCAGAGCCAATTCACTGAACTTTGTGAGTGCGGGGACACCATTACACGCGTGCACTACAAATAGGTCACTACCTATATGTAGCTTCACCATGGTAACTCCGAATATGGCCATGTAACATGTCTATGATCATGGAATTGCCCCCTCTATGCCATCCTGGCATTGTTGGTACAATTCCATGATCCCAGTGGTCTGTAGCACAGACCCTGGTACTGCCAGACTGCCCTTCCTGGGGTTTCACTGCAGCTGCTGCTGCTGCCAACCCCTCAGACAGGCAGCTGCCCTCCTGGGGTCCAGCCAGGCCTGGCCCAGGATGGGAGAACAAAGAACTTCCTCTGAGAGAGGGTGTGACACCCTCTCCCTTTGGAAAATGGTGTGAAGGCAGGGGAGGAGTAGCCTCCACCAGCCTCTGGAAATGCTTTGTTGGGCACAGATGTGCCCAATTCTGCATAAGCCAGTCTACACCGGTTCAGGGACCCCTTAGCCCCTGCTCTGGCGCGAAACTGGACAAAGGAAAGGGGAGTGACCACTCCCCTGACCTGCACCTCCCCTGGGAGGTGTCCAGAGCTCCTCCAGTGTGCTCCAGACCTCTGCCATCTTGGAAACAGAGGTGCTGCTGGCACACTGGACTGCTCTGAGTGGCCAGTGCCACCAGGTGACGTCAGAGACTCCTGCTGATAGGCTCCTTCAGGTGTTAGTAGCCTTTCCTCTCTCCTAGGTAGCCAAACCCTCTTTTCTGGCTATTTAGGGTCTCTGTCTCTGGGGAAACTTTAGATAACGAATGCAAGAGCTCATCCGAGTTCCTCTGCATCTCCCTCTTCACCTTCTGATAAGGAAACGACCGCTGACCGCGCTGGAAGCCTGCAAACCTGCAACATAGTAGCAAAGACGACTACTGCAACTCTGTAACGCTGATCCTGCCGCCTTCTCGACTGTTTTCCTGCTTGTGCATGCTGTGGGGGTAGCCTGCCTCCTCTCTGCACCAGAAGCTCCGAAGAAATCTCCCGTGGGTCGACGGAATCTTCCCCCTGCAACCGCAGGCACCAAAAAGCTGCATTACCGGTCCCTTGGGTCTCCTCTCAGCACGACGAGCGAGGTCCCTCGAATCCAGCGACTCTGTCCAAGTGACCCCCACAGTCCAGTGACTCTTCAGTCCAAGTTTGGTGGAGGTAAGTCCTTGCCTCACCTCGCTGGGCTGCATTGCTGGGAACCGCGACTTTGCAGCTACTCCGGCCCCTGTGCACTTCCGGCGGAAATCCTTTGTGCACAGCCAAGCCTGGGTCCACGGCACTCTAACCTGCATTGCACGACTTTCTAAGTTGGTCTCCGGCGACGTGGGACTCCTTTGTGCAACTTCGGCGAGCACCGTTTCACGCATCCTCGTAGTGCCTGTTTCTGGCACTTCTCCGGGTGCTACCTGCTTCAGTGAGGGCTCTTTGTCTTGCTCGACGTCCCCTCTCTCTTCAGGTCCATTTTGCGACCTCCTGGTCCCTCCTGGGCCCCAGCAGTGTCCAAAAACGCCAAACGCACGATTTGCGTGTAGCAAGGCTTGTTGGCATCCTTCCGGCGGGGAAAACACTTCTGCACGACTCTCCAAGGCGAGAGGGATCCGTCCACCGAAGGGGAAGTCTCTAGCCCTTTTCGTTCCTGCAGAAACCTCAGCTTCTTCTGTCCAGTCGAAGCTTCTTTGCACCCGCAGCTGGCATTTCCTGGGCATCTGCCCATCTCCGACTTGCTTGTGACTTTTGGACTTGGTCTCCTTGTTCCACAGGTACCCTAGATTGGAAATCCACAGTTGTTGCATTGCTGGTTTGTGTCTTTCCTGCATTATTCCTCTAACACGACTCTTTTGTCCTTAGGGGAACTTTAGTGCACTTTGCACTCACTTTTCAGGGTCTTGGGGAGGGTTATTTTTCTAACTCTCACTATTTTCTAATAGTCCCAGCGACCCTCTACAAGGTCACATAGGTTTGGGGTCCATTTGTGGTTCGCATTCCACTTTTGGAGTATATGGTTTGTGTTGCCCCTATCCCTATGTTTCCCCATTGCATCCTATTGTAACTATACATTGTTTGCACTGTTTTCTAAGACTATACTGCATATTTTTGCTATTGTGTATATATATCTTGTGTATATTTCCTATCCTCTCACTGAGGGTACACTCTAAGATACTTTGGCATATTGTCATAAAAATAAAGTACCTTTATTTTTAGTATAACTGTGTATTGTGTTTTCTTATGATATTGTGCAAGTGACATTTGTGGTACTGTAGTAGCTTCACACGTCTCCTAGTTCAGCCTAAGCTGCTCTGCTAAGCTACCATTATCTATCAGCCTAAGCTGCTAGACACCCTATACACTAATAAGGGATAACTGGGCCTGGTGCAAGGTGCAAGTACCCCTTGGTACTCACTACAAGCCAGTCCAGCCTCCTACAGTCATGCCATTGCTTTTGGAGCTCTTGGCTGGCCTGAAGGTTTTTACTGGCCTTTTTCATGTACTCAGCCATCCTTGATCTGAGGCCAAGTACATAGTCCACTATGTCTTGCTTTGGAGCTTTTAAAGGTTGTTCCCAACCCTCCTTAACAAGTGTTAGAGGACCTCTTACTGGGTGTCCAAAGAGGAGTTCAAAGGGGCTGAAGCCCACTCCTTTTTGGGGTACCTCCCTGTAAGCAAAAAGGAGGCATGGTAAAAGGATATCCCATCTCCTGTGGAGTTTTTCAGGGAGTCCCATAATCATGCCTTTGAGAGTTTTGCTAAATTTCTCCACCAGTCCATTTGTTTGTGGATGATAGGGTGTAGTGAACTTGTATGTCACACCACACTCCTTCCACATGGCTTTTAAGTAAGCAGACATGAAATTGCTTCCCCTGTCTGATACCACTTCTTTTGGGAAGCCCACCCTGGAAAATATTCCCAGGAGGGTCTTTGCCACTGCAGGTGCTGTAGTGGTCGTTAGAGGAATTGCTTCAGGATATCTGGTGGCATGGTCCACTACCACCAAGATAAACCTATTGCCTGAAGGAGTAGGAGGGTCAAGGGGGCCAACTATGTCAACCCCTACCCTTTCAAAGGGAACCACAGGCATTGGGATAAGGGGTGCCTTTGGAGTGCCACCTGTCTTGCCACTGGCTTGACAGGTTTCACAGGACTTGCAAAATTATTTTGTGTCCTCTGACATTCTAGGCCAATGAAACAAGGGAACAAGTCTGTCCCAAGTTTTCATTTGTCCCAAATGTCCAGCTAGGGGAATGTTGTTGCCTAGAGTTAGGAGGAACTTTCTGTACTCCCGAGGAATCACTAACCTCCTGGCAGTTCCAGGTTTAGGATCCCTTGCTTCGGTGTACAAGAGGTTGTCCTCCCAGTAAACTCTGTGAGAGTCACTGACATCCCCATTAGCTTGTTTGACAGCTTGCTGTCTTAGACCCTCTAGTGTGGGACAGGTTTGCTGTGCCACACTCAGCTCCTCCCTGGCAGTCCCCCCTTCACCCAAAAGCTCAGCAGTGTCTGCTTCCAGCTCCTCTGGTGTGGTTTCTGCACAGGGTGGAAATTCTTCTTCCTCAGAAGTAGAATCCACTGTAGAGGGAGGGATAGTAGGTAGTGCTTTACTTCTACTAGCCCTAGCTTTAGGGAGCACTTGGTCCATTGTTCCAGGATCCAAGTCACCCTGTCCTTTTTGCTATTTGGCCTGAGCCCTGGTTAAAGCAAAAATATGCCCTGGGATGCCCAGCATTGCTGCATGGGCCTCCAACTCCACATCTGACCAAGCTGATGTCTCCAAATCATTTCCTAGTAGACAGTCTACAGGTAAATCTGCGGCTACCACAACTTTCTTTGGACCAGTAACCCCCTCCCAGTTGAGATTTACAACAGCCATGGGGTGGCTAAGTGTGTTGTTGTGAGCATCGGTTACTTGGTACTGGTGACCAAGTAGGTGTTGTTCAGGGTGGACTAGTTTCTCTATTACCATAGTAACACTGGCACCAGTGTCCCTGTAGGCCTGAACCTCAACACCATTTATTAGGGGTAGCTGCTTGTACTTAACCATGTTAAGGGGACAAGCAACTAAGGTGGCTAAATCAATAGCCCCCTCAGAGACTAACACAGCCTCTGTGGTCTCCCTAACAAGACCAACCCCAACTAAGTTACCAAAAGTGAGCCCAGCTACTCCCTTGGATTGGCTATTAGTAGGTTTGCTCCCACCACCACTGCTATTAGTAGGGACACTAGCTGTAGCAGTAGGGGTTGTAGTGGTAGGAGGCTTGGTGCTTTTCTTTGGACAACTGGGATCTGTTGTCCAATGGCCTTTTATTTTACATAAATAGCACAATGGTTTCTTTTCTTTGTTTTGATTAGAAGAGGATTTGGGCCCACCACCCCCACCAGAGTGTTTTTGTGGGCCTGATGAAGACTCATTTTTAGATTTGTCCCCACCCTTGTCAGAAGACTTACCATCCTTCTTCTTATTGCCATCTTTGTCACCCCCTGTATGAACTTTTCTGTTCACCCTTGTTCTGACCCATTTGTCTGCCTTCTTTCCCAATTCTTGGGGAGAGGTCAGAACAGAGTCTACCAGGTACTGGTGCAACAAATCAGACACACAATTATTAAGAATATGCTCTCTCAGGATCTCAGGATCAAGTTATACAGGCTTTCATAATCAGTAACTTTACTGCCATGTAACCACCCCTCCAAGGCCTTCACTGAATGGTCAACAAAATCAACCCAGTCTTGTGAAGACTCCTTTTTGGTCTTTCTGAACTTCATCCTGTACTGTTCAGTGGTTAAGCCATAACCATCCAGGAGTGCATTCTTAAGAACTGTAAAATTATTAGCATCACTTTCTTTCACAGTAAGGAGCCTATTCCTACCCTTTCCACTAAATGATAGCCATAGGATAGCAGCCCACTGCCTTTGAGGGACATCCTGTACAACACAGGCCCTCTCAAGTGCAGCAAACCACTTGTTAATGTCATCCCCCTCCTTATAAGGGGGAACTATCTTGTGCAGATTCCTGGAATCATGCTCTTTTGCAGGATGACTATGGGGAATACTGCTGCTGCCACCATGGGTTTCTAAAACCTCTTTCTATGCAGAGACTCCTTGCTCCTTTCCAGCTAAGGTGATCATAAGCAAGTTTGGACAGATCAACAGTTTGGCCTGTGCCAGACATTTTAGAAAGTGTTTTAGTGACAGAAAAAGGAAACAAAGTTTGTCAGAATTTTTAGAAAGACAGGAAAAAAAACTTTTTACACTTTTTAAGAACTTTTTGAAAGTTTAGAAGTACTTTTCAGAACTTTAGAAAAGAAGTGAGAAAAGAAATGCAAAACTTTTTGGTTAGGTGTACATACACTGAACTTGTTTTGTATATTTTTCTCTTATGAAAAGTACAATGACGAAAGTGGTAAGCAGTTGCAAAGGACTTATCCCACCGCTGCACAACCAATGTAGGAGGCTGGACTGGCTTGTAGTGAGTACCAAGGGGTACTTACACCTTGCACCAGGCCCAGTTATCCCTTATTAGTGTATAGGGTGTCTAGCAGCTTAGGCTGATAGATAATGGTAGCTTAGCAGAGCAGCTTAGGCTGAACTAGGAGAAGAGTGAAGCTTCTACAGTACCACTGGTGTCATATGCACAATATCATAAGAAAACACAATACCCAGATATACTAAAAATAAAGGTACTTTATTTTTATGACAATATGCCAAAAGTATCTCAGTGAGTACCCTCAGTATGAGGATAGCAAATATACACAAGATATATGTACACAATACCAAAAATATGCAGTATAGTATTAGAAAACAGTGCAAACAATGTATAGTTACAATAGGATGCAATGGGGACACATAGGGATAGGGGCAACACAAACCATATTCTCCAAAAGTGGAATGCGAACCACGAATTGACCCCAAACCTATGTGACCTTGTAGAGGGTCGCTGGGACTGTAAGAAAACAGTTAGGGTTAGAAAAATAGCCCACCCCAAGACCCTGAAAAGTGAGTGCAAAGTGCACTAAAGTTCCCCAAAGGACATAGAAGTCGTGATAGGGGAATTCTGCAGGAAAGACACAAACCAGCAATGCAACAACGATGGATTTCCAGTCGAGGGTACCTGTGGAACAAGGGGACCAAGTCCAAAAGTCACAAGCAAGTCGGAGATGGGCAGATGCCCAGGAAATGCCAGCTGTGGATGCAAAGAAGCTGCTACTGGACAGTAGAAGCTGAAGGTTCTGCAGGAACGACAAAGGCTAGAGACTTCCCCTTTGGAGGATGGATCCCACACGCCTTGGAGAGTCGTGCAGAAGTGTTTTCCTGAAGAAAGACCGCCAACAAGCCTTGCTAGCTGTAAATCGTGCGGTTAGGGTTTTTGGATGCTGCTGTGGCCCAGGAGGGACCAGGATGTCGCCAATTGCGTCTGGGGACAGAGGGGGTGTCGAGCAAGACAAGGAGCATCTCAGAAGCAGGCAGCACCCGCAGAAGTGCCAGAACAGGCACTACAAAGTGGAGTGAAACAGTGCTCACCCGAAGTTGCACAAAGGAGTCCCACGCCGCCGCCGGACAACTTAGGAGGTCGTGCAATGCAGGTTAGAGTGCCGTGGACCCAGGCTGGACTGTGCACAAAGGATTTCCGCCAGAAGTGCACGGAGGCCGGAGTAGCTGCAAAAGTCGTGGTTCCCAGCAATGCAGTCTTGCGTGGGGAGGCAAGGACTTACCTCCACCAAACTTGGACTGAAGAGTCACTGGACTGTGGGAGTCACTTGGACAGAGTTGCTGGATTCAAGGGACCTCGCTCGTCGTGCTGAGAGGAGATCCAGGGTACCGGTGATGCAGTTCTTTGGTGCCTGCGGTTGCAAGGGGACGATTCCTTCGACCCACGGGAGATTTCTTCGGAGCTTCTAGTGCAGAGAGGAGGCAGACTACCCCCACAGCATGCACCACCAGGAAAACAGTCGAGAAGGCGGCAGGATCAGCGTTACAGAGTTGCAGTAGTCGTCATCGCTACTTTGTTGCAGTTTTGCAGGCTTCCAGCGCGGTCAGCAGTCGATTCCTTGGCAGAAGGTGAAGAGAGAGATGCAGAGGAACTCGGATGAGCTCTTGCATTCGTTATCTAAGGAATCCCCAAAGACAGAGACCCTAAATAGCCAGAAAAGAGGGTTTGGCTACTTAGGAGAGAGGATAGGCTAGCAACACCTGAAGGAGCCTATCAAAAGGAGTCTCTGACGTCACCTGCTGGCACTGGCCACTCAGAGCAGTCCAGTGTGCCAGCTGCACCTCTGTTTCCAAGATGGCAGAGGTCTGGAGCACACTGGAGGAGCTCTGGGCACCTCCCAGGGGATGTGCAGGTCAGGGGAGTGGTCACTCCCCTTTCCTTTGTCCAGTTTCGCGCCAGAGCAGGGCTGAGGGGTCCCTGAACCGGTGTAGACTGGCTTATGCAGAAATGGGCACCATGTGTGCCCATGAAAGCATTTCCAGAGGCTGGGGGAGGCTACTCCTCCCCTGCCTTCACACCATTTTCCAAAGGGAGAGGGTGTAACACCCTGTCTCAGAGGAAGTTCTTTGTTCTGCCATCCTGGGCCAAGCCTGGCTGGACCCCAGGAGGGCAGAAACCTGTCTGAGGGGTTGGCAGCAGCAGCAGCTGCAGTGAAACCCCGGGAAAGGCAGTTTGGCAGTGCCAGGGTCTGTGCTAGAGACCCGTGGGATCATGGGATTGCACCAACAATGCCAGGATGGCATAGAGGGGGCAATTCCATGATCTTAGACATGTTACATGGCCATATTCGGAGTTACCATTGTGAAGCTACATATAGGTAGTGACCTATATGTAGTTCACACATGTAATGGTGTCCCCGCACTCACAAAGTCCGGGGAATCGGCCCTGAACAATGTGGGGGCACCTTGGCTAGTGCCAGGGTGCCCACACACTAAGTAACTTAGCACCCAACCTTTACCAGGTAAAGGTTAGACATATAGGTGACTTATAAGTTACTTAAGTGCAGTGTAAAATGGCTGTGAAATAACGTGGACGTTATTTCACTCAGGCTGCAGTGGCAGGCCTGTGTAAGAATTGTCAGAGCTCCCTATGGGTGGCAAAAGAAATGCTGCAGCCCATAGGGATCTCCTGGAACCCCAATACCCTGGGTACCTCAGTACCATATACTAGGGAATTATAAGGGTGTTCCAGTAAGCCAATGTAAATTGGTAAAATTGGTCACTAGCCTGTTAGTGACAATTTGAAAGAAATGAGAGAGCATAACCACTGAGGTTCTGATTAGCAGAGCCTCAGTGAGACAGTTAGTCATAACACAGGTAACACATTCAGGCACACTTATGAGCACTGGGGCCCTGGCTGGCAGGGTCCCAGTGACACATACAACTAAAACAACATATATACAGTGAAAAATGGGGGTAACATGCCAGGCAAGATGGTACTTTCCTACACCATGGTAATAGAAAAACTGGTCCACCCTCAACAACACCTACTTGGTCACCAGTACCAAGTAACTGATGCTCATAACAACACACTTAGCCACCCCATGGCTGTTGTAAATCTCAACTGGGGGAGGGGTTACTGGTCCAAAGAAAGTTGTGGTTGCCTCAGATTTACCTGTAGACTGTCTACTAGGGAATGATTTAGAGACATCAGCTTGGTCAGATGTGGAGTTAGAGGCTCATGCAGCAATGCTGGGCATTCCAGGGCATATTTTTGCTTTAACCAGGGCTCAGGCCAAAAAGCAAAAAGGACAGGGTGACTTGGATCCTGGAAGAATGGACCAAGTGCTCCCTAAAGCTAGGGTTAGTAAAGGTAAATCACTACCTACTATCCCTCCCTCTACAGTGAATTCAACTTCTGAGGAAGAAGAATTTCCACCCTGTGCAGAACCTACACCAGAGGAGCTGGAAGCAGACACTGCTGAGCTTTTGGGTGAAGGGGGGCCTGCCAGGGAGGAGCTGAGTGAGGCACAGCATACCTGTCCCACACTAGAGGGTCTAAGGCAGCAAGCTGTCAAACAAGCAAATGGGGATGTCAGTGACTCTCACAGAGTTTACTGGGAGGATAACCTTTTGTACACTGAAGCAAGGGATCCAAAACCTGGAGCTGCCAGGAGATTGGTGATTCCTCAGGAGTACAGAAAGTTCCTCCTGGAGCTGCCAGGAGATTGGTGATTCCTCAGGAGTACAGAAAGTTCCTCCTAACTCTAGCCCACGACATTCCCTTAGCTGGACATTTGGGGTAAATGAAAACTTGGGACAGGCTTGTCCCCTTGTTTCATTGGCCTAGAATGTCAGAGGACACAAATGAATTTTGTAAGTCCTGTGAAACCTGTCAAGCCAGTGGCAAGACAGGTGGCACTCCAAAGGCACCACTTATTCCACTGCCTGTGGTTGGGGTTCCCTTTGAAAGGGTAGGGGTTGACATAGTTGGCCCCCTTGACCCTCCTACTGCTTCAGGCAATAGGTTTATCTTGGTGGTAGTGGACCATGCCACCAGATATCCTGAAGCAATTCCTCTAAGGACCACTACAGCTCCTGCAGTGGCAAAGGCCCTCCTGGGAATCTTTTCCAGGGTGGGCTTCCCAAAAGAGGTGGTATCAGACAGGGGAAGCAATTTCATGTCTGCTTACTTAAAAGCCATGTGGAAGGAATGTGGTGTGACATAAAAGTTCACCACACCCTATCATCCACAAACAAATGGACTGGTGGAGAGATTTAACAAAACTCTCAAAGGTATGATAATGGGACTCCCTGAAAACCTCCGCAGGAGATGGGATATCCTGTTACCTTGCCTCCTTTTTGCTTACAGGGAGGTTCCCCAAAAAGGAGTGGGCTTCAGCCCCTTTGAACTCCTATTTGGACACCCTGTAAGAGGTCCCCTAACACTTGTTAAGGATTGTTGGGAACAACCTTTAAAAGCTCCAAAGCAAGACATAGTGGACTATGTACTTGGCCTAAGATCTAGGATGGCTGAGTACATGAAAAAGGCCAGTAAAAACCTTCAGGCCAGCCAAGAGTTCCAAAAGCAATGGCATGACAAGAAGGCTGTTTTGGTTCAGTACCAACCAGGGCAGAAAGTGTGGGTCTTGGAGCCGGTGGCCCCAAGAGCACTCCAAGACAAATGGAGTGGACCCCACATAATTGTTGAAAAGAAGGGAGAAGTCATCTACTTAGTTTACTTAGGCACTGCCAGGAGTCCCCTTAGGGTGCTCCATGTCAATCGACCGGAAACCCTACTATGACAGGGCTGATCTCACCCTGCTCATGGCAATAGATGAAGGACAGGAAGAAGAGAGTGACCCTCTCCCTGATCTCTTCTCTTCCACAAAACAAGATGCTCTAGTGGAAGGTGTAGTTTTGGCAGATTGCCTTACTGCTGAGCAAAAAGACCACTGCATAAATCTCCTGGGTCAGTTTTCTGAACTCTTCTCTACTGTGCCAGGCACCACTTCTTGGTGTGAGCACACTATAGATACTGGAGACAGCTTGCCTGTCAAAAGTAAGATCTATAGGCAGCCTGATCATGTCAGAGACTGCGTAAAGCAAGAAGTGCAGAAAATGCTTGAACTGGGAGTGGTTGAGCACTCTGAAAGTCCATGGGCCTCTCCTGTGGTACTTGTACCAAAACCTCATTCCAAGGATAGAAAGAAGGAAATGCGGTTTTGTGTAGACTATAGAGGTCTCAACCAGGTAACCAAAACTGATGCTCACCCTATACCCAGGGCAGATCAGCTAATAGATACACTGGCATCTGCCAAGTATCTAAGCATCTTTGATTTGACTGCAGGGTATTGGCAGATCAAGTTATCTGATGATGCAAAAGCAAAAACTGTATTTTCAACCATTGGAGGCCATTACCAATTCACAGTAATGCCTTTTGGATTGAAAAATGCACCTGCCACTTTTCAAAGGTTGGTGAACACAGTCCTGCAAGGGATGGAAGCTTTTAGTGCAGCATATCTAGATGATATAGCAGTCTTTAGCTCCAGCTGGGATGATCACCTGGTCCACCTATGGAAAGTTTTGGAGGCCCTGCAGAAGGCAGGCCTCACTATCAAGGCTTCAAAGTGCCAGATAGGGCAGGGGAAAGTGGTTTATCTGGGACACCTGGTAGGTGGAGAACAGATTGCACCACTTCAGGGGAAAATCCAAACTATTATAGATTCGGTTCCCCCTACAACTCAGACCCAGGTGAGAGCGTTCTTAGGCCTCACTGGGTATTACAGGAGGTTCATAAAGAACTATGGCTCCATTGCAGCCCCTCTTAATGACCTCACATCTAAGAAAATGCCTAAAAAGGTATTGTGGACAGCTAGCTGTCAGAAAGCTTTTGAGGAGCTGAAGCAGGCCATGTGCTCTGCACCTGTCCTGAAAAGCCCTTGTTACTCTAAAAAATTCTATGTCCAAACTGATGCATCTGAATTAGGGGTAGGGGCAGTCTTATCACAACTTAATTCTGAGGGCCAGGATCAACCTCTTGCTTTTATCAGCAGGCGGTTGACCCCTAGAGAAAAGCGTTGGTCTGCCATAGAGAGGGAGGCCTTTGCTGTGGTCTGGGCACTGAAGAAGTTGAGGCCATACCTGTTTGGCACTCACTTCATTGTTCAGACAGACCACAAACCTCTACTTTGGCTAAAACAAATGAAAGGTGAAAACCCTAAATTGCTGAGGTGGTCCCTATCCCTACAGGGAATGGATTATACAGTGGAACATAGACTTGGGAGTACCCACTCCAATGCAGATGGACTCTCCAGATATTTCCACTTAGACAATGAAGACTCATCAGGTCATGGCTAGTCTTATTGTCCTTCGTTTGTGGGGGGGGTTGTGTAGGAAAGTACCATCTTGCCTGGCATGTTACCCCCATATTTCACTGTATAAATGTTGTTTTCGTTGTATGTGTCACTGGGACCCTGCCAGCCAGGGCCCCAGTGCTCATAAGTGTGCCCTGTATGTGTTACCTGTGTTATGACTAACTGTCTCACTGAGGCTCTGCTAATCAGAACCTCAGTGGTTATGCTCTCGCATTTCTTTCCAAATTGTCACTAACAGGCTAGTGACCAATTTAAACAATTTACATTGGCATACTGGAACACCCTTATAATTCCCTAGTATATGGTACTGAGGTACCCAGGGTATTGGGGTTCCAGGAGATCCCTATGGGCTGCAGCATTTCTTTTGCCACCTATAGGGAGCTCTGACAATTCTTACACAGGCCTGCCACTGCAGCCTGAGTGAAATAACGTCCACGTTATTTCACAGCCATTTTACACTGCACTTAAGTAACTTATAAGTCACCTATATGTCTAACCTTTACCTGGTAAAGGTTGGGTGCTAAGTTACTTAGGCCCTCATTCTGACCTTGGCGGGCGGCGGAGGCCGCCCGCCAAAGTCCCGCCGTCAGGTTACCGTTCCGCGGTCGAAAGACCGCGGCGGTAATTCTGACTTTCCCGCTGGGCTGGCGGGCGGTCTCGTTCAGACCGCCAGCCAGCCCAGCGGGAAAGAGGCCTCCACGATGAAGCCGGCTCGGAATCGAGCCGGCGGAGTGGAAGCTGTGCGACGGGTGCAGTTGCACCCGTCGCGTATTTCACTGTCTGCGCAGCAGACAGTGAAATACATGTAGGGGCCCTCTTACGGGGGCCCCTGCAATGCCCATGCCAGTGGCATGGGCACTGCAGGGGCCCCCAGGGGCCCCGCGACCCCCCCCTACCGCCATCCGGATCTCGGCGGTCCGACCGCCGGGATCTGGATGGCGGTAGGGGGGGTCAGAATCCCCGCGGCGGTGCAGCAAGCTGCGCCGCCGCGGAGGATTCAATGGGGCCGCGGTACACTGGCGGGACCCCGCCAGTGGTGCCGGTCCGACCGCGGCTTTACCGCCGCGGTCGGAATCCCCATTGAAGCACCGCCGGCTTGTCGGCGGTGCTCCCGCGGTCCTCCGCCCTGGCGGTCAAAGACCGCCAGGGTCAGAATGAGGGCCTTAGTGTGTGGGCACCCTGGCACTAGCCAAGGTGCCCCCACATTATTCAGGGCCAATTCCCCGGACTTTGTGAGTGCGGGGACACCATTACACGCATGCACTATACATAGGTCACTACCTATGTATAGCTTCACAATGGTAACTCCGAATATGGCCATGTAACATGTCTAAGATCATGGAATTGCCCCACCAATGCCATCCTGGTATTGGGGAGACAATCCCATGATTCCCCGGGTCTCTAGCACAGACCCGGGTACTGCCAATCTGCCTTTCCCGGGGTTTCACTGCAGCTGCTGCTGCTGCCAACCCCTCAGACAGGTTTCTGCCCTCCTGGGGTCCAGCCAGGCTTGGCCCAGGAAGGCAGAACAAAGGACTTCCTCAGAGAGAGGGTGTTACACCCTCTCCCTTGGGAATAAGGTGTCAGGGCTGGGGAGGAGTAGCCTCCCCCAGCCTCTGGAAATGCTTTGATGGGCACAGATGGTGCCCATATCTGCATAAGCCAGTCTACACCGGTTCAGGGATCCCTCAGCCCTGCTCTGGCGCGAAACTGGACAAAGGAAAGGGGAGTGACCACTCCCCTGACCTGCACCTCCCCTGGGAGGTGCCAGAGCTCCTCCAGAACTCTGCCATCTTGGAAACAGAGGTGCTGCTGGCACACTGGACTGCTCTGAGTGGCCAGGGCCAGCAGGTGACGTCAGAGATTCCTTCTGATAGGCTCCTTCAGGTGTTGCTAGCCTATCCTCTCTCCTAAGTAGCCAAACCTCCTTTTCTGGCTATTTAGGGTCTCTGCTTTGGGGAATTCCTTAGATAACGAATGCAAGTGCTCATCAGAGTTCCTCTGCATCTCTCTCTTCACCTTCTGCCAAGGAATCGACTGCTGACCGCGCTGGAAGCCTGCAAAACTGCAACAAAGTAGCAAAGACGACTACTGTGACCTTGTAACGCTGATCCTGCTGCCTTCTCGACTGTTTTCCTGGTGGTGCATGCTGTGGGGGTAGTCTGCCTCCTCTCTGCACTAGAAGCTCCAATGAAATCTCCCGTGGGTCGACTGAATCTTCCCCCTGCAACCGCAGGCACCAAAGAACTGCATCACCGGTCCTCTGGGTCTCCTCTCAGCACGACGAGCGAGGTCCCTTGAACTCAGAAACTCTGTCCAAGTGACTCCCACAGTCCAGTGACTCTTCAGTCCAAGTTTGGTGGAGGTATGTCCTTGCCTCCCCACGCTAGACTGCATTGCTGGGAACCGCGTGTTTTGCAGCTACTCCGGCTCCTGTGCACTCTTCGAATATTTCCTTTGTGCACAGCCAAGCCTGGGTCCCCGGCACTCTAACCTGCATTGCACGACCTCCTGAGTTGTCCTCCGGCTTCGTGGGACCCTCTTGTGTAACTTCGGGTGAGCTCCGGCTCACTCCACTTCGTAGTGCCTGTTCCGGCACTTCTGCGGGTGCTGCTTGCTTCTGAGTGGGCTCTTTGTCTTGCTGAACGCCCCCTCTGTCTCCTCACGCAATTGGCGACATCCTGGTCCCTCCTGGGCCACAGCAGCATCCAAAAACCCTAACCGCGACCTTTGCAGCTAGCAAGGCTTGTTGGCGGTCTTTCTTGCAGAGGTGTTGGGGGCACACTTGACTGCTCTGAGTGGCTAGTGCCAGAAGGTGACGTCAGAGACCCCCTCTGATAGGCTCTTACCTCTCTTGGTAGCCAAACCTCCTTTCTTGGTAGCCAAACCTCCTTTTCTGGCTATTTAGGGTCTCTCCTCTGGGGTATTCTTCAGATAACGAATGCAAGAGCTCACCAGATTTCCTCTGCACTTCCCTCTTCGACTTCTGGCAAGAATCGACCGCTGACTGCTCCAGTATGCCTGTAAAACTGCAACACAGTAGCAAGATGACTACCAGCAACATTGTAGCGCCTCATCCGGCTGGCTTTCTCGACTGTTTCCTGGTGGTGCATGCTCTGAGGGCTGTCTGCCTTCATCCTGCACTGGAAGCCAAGAAGAAATCTCCTGTGGGTCGACGGAATCTTCCCCCTGCTAACGCAAGCACCAAAAGACTGCATCACCGGTCCTGTGGGTCCCCTCTCATTGTGACAAGCCTGGTTCCTGGAACACAGGAGCTAGATCCAAGGGACACCCACAGTCCAGTGATCCTTCAGTCCAAGTTTGGTGGAGTTAAGTCCTTGCCTCCCCACGGCAGACTGCAAACCTGTGTACTGCGTGATTTGCAGCTGCTCCAGCTTCTGTGCACTTCTCCAAGGATTCCTTTGTGTACAGCCTAGCCTGGGTCCCCAGCACTCCGTCCTGCAGTGCTCAACCCTCTGAGTTGGACTCCGACGTCGTGAGACCCTCCTTTTGTGACTCCGGTTACACCAATCTTCTAAGTGCCTGCTCAGGTACTTCTGCGGGTGCTGCCTGCTTCTGCGGAGCTCTCTGAGTTGCTGCGCGCCCGCTCTGTCTCCTCCTCCTAGGGGCGACATCCTGGTCCTTCCTGGTCCCCAGCAGCACCCAAAAACCTCTATTGTGACCCTTGCAGCTAGCAAGGCTTGTTTGCGGTATTTCTGCATGGAAATACTTCTGCAACATCCAGCACGCCGTGGGACATCTTCCATCCAAAGGAGAAGTTCCTAGCCATTTTCTTGTTGCAGAATCTTCGGCTTCTTCCACCCGGAGGCAGCCCTTTTGCACCTTCATCCGGGGTTTCCTGGGCTCCTGCCCCCCCCCGGACACTATCGCGACTCTTGGACTTGGTCCCCTTGCCTTGCAGGTCCTCACGTCCAGGAATCCGTCTTCAGTGTTTTGCTGGTGCTTGTGGTTCTTGCAGAATCCCCCTATCACGACTATTGTGTCTTTCTGGGGTAGTAGGGTAACTTTACTCCTATTTTTCAGGGTCTTGGGGTGGGGTATCTTGGACACCCTGATTGTATTCTTCCAGTCCCAGCAACCCTCTACAAGCTCCCATAGGTCTAGGGTCCATTCGTGATTTGCATTCCACTTTTGGAGTATATGGTTTGTTTTGCCCCTAGACCTATGTTCACCTATTGCATCCTATTGTGATTCGACACTGTTTGCACTACTTTTCTTACTGCTACTTGCCTGTTTTGGGTTTGTGTACATATAATTTGTGTATATTACTTACCTCCTCAGTGAGGGTATCCTCTGAGATTCTTTTGGCATATTGTCAGTAAAATAAAGTACCTTTATTTTTAGTAACTCTGAGTATTGTGTTTTCTTATGATATTGTGCTATATGATATAAGTGGTATAGTAGGAGCTTTGCATGTCTCCTAGTTCAGTCTAAGCTGCTTTGCAATAGCTACCTTCTATCAGCCTAAGCTGCTAGAAACACCTCTATTCTACTAATAATGGATGACTGGACCTGGCACAGGGTGTAAGTACCACAAGGTACACACTATATGCCAGGCCAGCCTCCTACAGCTGGTTCACGGCACAACTTTCTTCAAAAAACAAACAACTGGACAGTGACTGAGAGAGAAAAACTAACAAAGCTATGGAGGGTCCGGAATGAACTGAGCTCGACCCCTGATGGGCTCCTTTTACGAGGACACCAGCTGGTGATTGCTCTGCAATTGCAATAGCACGTGATCATGCTGGTGCATGGAGGCCATCCAGGAATGGCAAAAATGAAAGCATGCATGAGGGAGAAGGTGTTGTTCCCTGGCCTTGAAGAGGGAGTAGACAACTATGTGCGATAGTGCCTGGCCTGCTAGCTGACGGCCATCCCGATGTACCTGCCCCATTCATCACATCACTGAAGAGTCATGCACCATCCTGTGGTCACGGGCCAGTCTGGATTCTGGAAGTTTTATGGACGGCCAAAGTACCATGGTTCTTATGGCTGGATACTCTACATATCCGATTGTTGAGGTCATCGAATCCACAGCCTTTACCCATGTTGGTGTCATCCTTGAGAAAATCCTTGCCATGTTTAGTCTCCTGGATGAGATCAAGACTGATAATGGGACCCCATTTCAAGAAAGTGAGTTTGAGGAGTTGATGGGGCGTCCAGGCATCTGGCATCGTAAGATCACGCCAAAATGGGCTCAAGCCAAAGGGGAGGTCGAGCAGTCCATGTAGACGCTCAATAAAGTTCTCCAAATTGCCACCCTAGAGGGTAGTGAAACGGGTCTCAGCCTTTATCGATTTCTACGAGAATACAGAGGAACTCCCAGCTGTACCACCGGCCGAGCTCCTTGGTACCTAATGCTTGCTGGGCAGCGGCGAGACACCATCCCCACTCCTCCCGGGTGGCAGCCAGGCCTTTACTATCCAGAGCAAACACAAGCCAGAAGAAAGGAAATGAATGACACGGCCAGCAAGAAACGGCGAGTCACATCACAGGAGATTCGGATTGGTGAGCGGGTGATTGTCAAAGATCGGAAGCCTGGCTGGAAGTTCTGCACGCCATATGAGCCAGGGATGGCAGAAAAGGGAGCGAGAGAGCGACTCGTAACGTCTCATGGTTTCGGAGGCAGCGTTTGCGGAACCTTCAGATGAGCTGGGCCGCGGTGAGGGTCCACACCGTGGGTGTGACGGCGATATGTCGTCGGCGACCAGGCCAAGCTCTCAGAGACGGCCCGTGAGCAGCGCCCGGTGGCTCAGGAGGGTGAGACCTGATCTCAGTCACAGAGGAACAACCTGAGGCCTACACAACGACTGAAACTGCACCGGTTTGGTGTTCCAAATGTCCCGCCTTCCTGTTCTGAAGTGTTGGCATGTCTGTGGGTATGCTGCGATGGCCCGCTGCAGGTCTGGGTGTACCCGTGAGTGATAAGATCCTGGGTGGCCGCGAAGACCTGTACGTGGGTCAGCGCCTTACTGGTGGCCTTTAGAGCATCATTTTCAAGACTCGCGGGAAAACATAGTCCTTTTGGTTTTTCTTGTGGATGGTATTTATTGCTGCTCAAAATTATTTTCAAGCTGAAATTGAAAGCAGGGATAAATTACGTCTTCGTGTCGTTAATATTAGTGAAAAGTTTCTGAATCGCAAGTCAGGAACTGCCCTACATTGAGAAGCCCGTTCCAAGATGGCGGTATCCCGGCCTTTCAAAATGGTTACTACGTGTGCCCGCACAAACATGGCGGCAACACTGGTCTCGGGGGTGTCCCAGGCGTCTTCTCGAGCTACCTCCGCCCGCACAAACATGGCGTCCTCCTCGGTCTCGGGCTTCCAGCCGCTTCCGCCCGCACAGACATGGCGGCTCCTCTGCCCCGACCATCACTCAGCAGATTTCGAGGTCACGTGACCGCGCTGCTGTTTCGCGCTGGCAGATTCGCCTCCGTGCTGCTGTGATCGGTGCCCGCGCGGCGGCGAAGCCCTGTCCGAGTACCGGAGCGGCCGGGGCTTCTAGGCGGGGAGGGTCGGAGCGGCGAGGAGCCGCGGGAGGGGCGGGCTCTCTCACTTCCAGCCGCTCGGTGGCGAAAGTGCGGCGCGGAACCCGCAGGCGGCTGCACCCGAACCCGGAGACCAGAGTCAGCGGCGGCGGCGCCGGGAGAGCGGAGACATGACGTCCGTGTGGGAGGAGAGCGAGGTGCGGGGCCTGCGGGAGGGGGCCTGGGCTGCATTACCGGGGGGGTCTGCGGGAGGGGGGGCCCTGGGGTGCATTACCGGGGGGGGTCTGCGGGAGGGGGGGCCCTGGGGTGCATTACCGGGGGGGTCTGCGGGAGGGGGCCTGGGCTGCATTACTGGGGGGGGGGGGGGGGGTGCTGGAGAAGAGAGGGCCGGGGGGGGGGGCTAGGCTGTGTTACTTGGGGGCCTGGGGTGCATGACCGGGGGGGTCTGCGGGAGGGGGCCTGGGCTGCATTACCGGGGGGGTCTGCGGGAGGGGGCCTGGGCTGCATTACCGGGGGGGTCTGCGGGAGGGGGGGCCCTGGGGTGCATTACCGGGGGGGGTCTGCGGGAGGGGGGGCCCTGGGGTGCATTACCGGGGGGGTCTGCGGGAGGGGGCCTGGGCTGCATTACCGGGGGGGTCTGCGGGAGGGGGCCTGGGCTGCATTACTGGGGGGGGGGGGTGTGCTGGAGAAGAGCGGGCCGGGGGGGGGGGGCTAGGCTGTGTTACTGGGGGGCCTGGGGTGCATTACCGGGGGGCCTGGGGTGCATTACCGGGGGGGTCTGCGGGAGGGGGCCTGGGCTGCATGACCGGGGGGGTCTGCGGGAGGGGGCCTGGGCTGCATTACCGGGGGGGTCTGCGGGAGGGGGCCTGGGCTGCATTACTGGGGGGGGGGGGTGTGCTGGAGAAGAGAGGGCCGGGGGGGGGGGGGGCTAGGCTGTGTTACTTGGGGGCCTGGGGTGTGCTGGAGGGGAGGGGGGTTGAAGACTGCACGGTGGCCCCAAGGCTGTGTTACTGGGGGGCTTGGGCTGTGCTGCGGGGGTACATTATGAGGTCTAATTCCTCTGGGATGTGCTGGAAGGTGTCCGGGGGTCTAGATGCAAAGTGCTTTCCTTGCAGAGGCGGACATCTCAAGTTAACAATCCCCTAAACTGCTACTGCAGCGTCCTGTGTGTGACCCGTAAAGCTAGATCCTTGTAATTAGACAAATACCACAAACCCTTTTATGGATTGTCCTAGTCTAAAACTCCCTGACAACAGTTGCAGTGCCCCCGAACTGCTGATTGAAGCTTGTTTACTGAGATGTTCTTCACGCTGTGAAGCCCTGGATGGACCGTGAGGGACAAAGACAACTTCTCAAAATAAATGTGATCGGATGCATTTGTGTTGCTTATAAAGTTCATCCAGGAAAGTGAAGGAATCTTGTTTTGCGTCTGGAATCAGATAGCCATACCTCCTAATTTTGAGTTCATTGGGAGCCAAAAATCATTCAATTTCTTCAGAAAGTGTTAAAACTGGAGGAGAATGCATCAGCAGCATTTCCTCCACCATAACAACCTCTTCATGGTGAAAGATGTTCCATTTGAGGCTTTTCGTCTGGTTTTAGCACTTTGTTAGTATTTAGTGGATTCCAGCCTTTCCTTCTTAAATTCAAAATTCCTACCATCCAGTCTCCCCCTTTCCACTCTTTAATCTTTGCCATCCACTCCTTTGTCATCTCCTGCTCCATTTTGTTACCTATCTTTGTTTCGCTCTGTCCCAGTATCTGATGCTTTTCTCTCATTCCTCTCTCCATTGACTTGTCTGTTCTACCTTGTATTTCTTCGTTTTCCCATCTCACCGCTTCTCTAGCTGTCCTTTCCCCTCTTCAGTTTTTTCTCCGTCTCCTTTTTTTGTCTGTTCTCTCCTTGTCTCTCTCTCGCCTCATTGCAGCCCTCTCTTATTTCTCTACCTTTTCTTCTTTTCTTAGTAAAGGCTAATATCCTCATTCTCCTTAACAGTTAATTGTTGATATACTACAGGGGCCAAGTATTCTGCTAATTAGTTGTGTAGTGATTAATGGTAAACGTGAAACTAACAATTCTAAAACTTGAATTTCTGTTGTCTGGCAGAACTGGCTTACAGCGTCACACAGCATCAGGCTACTTCACAAGATCAATTACATTTCCTTCTTAAATACAGATGTACTCTCCACATACCACGTTATAAGGCACACTAACATTGTTTACATTTTCTTGTAATCAGATGATAAATACTTAAGATAGAAAGCATTGGCAAGCAATCCACTATGGATGTAGTCTAAGAGAAGTTGCAGAATCACCACAACGAGTGCCTAAGAAACCATACTGTCAAAAGTACAAATCTTTGAACCTAAAGAAAACAATTTTGGGGGGTGCCAGAGAGCCCAGTTGGAAGATGTTTTACCTTTATGAGGCTCTGACAGCTGAAAACACAGTCCACCATTAATCCATGTCATAAACGCCTGATCTGCCACCCTGGCCTATGGGGGTAGGGAGGATGAGGGGGGTTGTTGAGGTGCCACTTAGGGACTGGTGAGACTTTCTGTGGCCTGCTGGCGTGCGGTGTGTGCTGCAGGCCTGGAGACCCCTGAAGAGGTGAACAGAGAGCAGCATTGACTCCTTAACTGCCTGTTGAGTGGGGCTTGGTGCTGTTTCCCCGTGTTAGGGCTGTTGCTTCCAGACAAAAGCATATTGCCACCAGCGACTGTGGCCATGGAGAGCTGCACCATGGCTTGGAGGTTTGTGGGAACCCCTGGGAAGAGCACCTGCGCCTTGTGTGGTCGGCTGAGACACCCAAGTGGGTGCTGCTGCAGCAGTGGGGCCAGCCTCTGACATGCAATGGCACCCATAATTGCTTGTTGGGCCTGAGAGCAGCCCACAAGGGATGCGTCGAGGATTAGTCTAACAACCTGGACGATGAGGAGTTAGGGGTGCCGGGACTGTGTATATTGGAGGCCCACAAACCTCTCTACAGTTGCCCTTCCCTAGGGATAAGCAACCTTCCCCCCCCCCCTCAATAACTCTTCAGCTCAGCCCCCCTGCCCCCGCCCCCACCACCACCACCCAAGCGTACTGCACATGGGGAGATCACGTAGTGCAGGCGTGATCTGGACTTTCTGGAATCCAGCAGGGAGACCAGTCTCAGCCAACACTGACCACAACCATGAGCAAACAGAACCAAAAGCAGCCCATGAGGGCTCCACGGGGAGACAAAGATGCCCTGCCAATTGACACCCCTTGGGATCTTCCTGCTGGAGGCATCAAAACCCTCCTTCCTGATAAGAAATGCAGTTTTAGCACCATGGATTCCAAAATTAACTCTTATCGCCAGGCTCGACCATATAAAAGAAAGGATTGATGAACATGCCAGTTAGGCCACTTGGAGAACTCTGTCTGAGAACAAAGACAGTGTCGTTGCCCACAAAAAACTACTACTGCAGATGGAAGACTTACTAGTCCTCATCAAGGCTAAGAATGAAGATCTGGAGGCTCGCTCTGGGCGCAATAACATCAGGATAAATGGCCTCCCTGACTCCGCCGTGGTGAACAGAATTGAGGATCTGGACTTTACAAACCCTGTTCAGGGTGTACTATGAGCTCCTCCTTTCCAAGCGGATGCCCATAATATTTGAAATCAAATATGCTGTAGTATAAACTGCCAAACTGAAAATCCTGCTGAATGTCAAGCCACTCATCTTTATGCAACCCAAACAGGCCATAAACTTCTGCCGATGACATGCCAGAGCTTCCCCTGCGAAAGCACCTCTGAAAGGGGGGTGGCGACCCAGGAATCCACCTCGGTGACAGTGACTGACCCAGATATGTGCAGTGAGGAGACCATAGACGCTGCACCCCCACACACCACAATCCACTTCTTGATCCTGGAAGCTTACAAGCCTGCCCACTGCTGACCAGGTGGAAACTCACCTTCCCTGGAGATTCCTAACTGCTGTGTGTACTAGCTTTTTCGGGTCTCATACTTGTCTCCTGAGCCACAGATCAGGCCTTTTCCACCACTGGACTCTCGGCCACCCATCTACCCCTAGATGGGATGGTTGCGTGCCTCTCTGGCACTCCCTGGGATGTATCCCAACAACCACTGTCTCATTTGATGTTCTCAGCTCTGCTGTAGGGTTGCTATATTGTTTTTTGTGTGGGATAGTGAGTATGCTCATCTCAAGCTATTAGGGCTGTTGATGTGGGGGGGGTGGGAAGGAGAGTTCTGAGGGGAGCAAATGATAGTGTTAAGCGGGCAGGGCGCAACATTTATTTGAACAGAGACGTGTTTGGAGTAGTGTGGGGTGATTCCAGCAGTGTTTAAATTGTGCATGAGCACAATAGTAGTACAATTCCAACTCAGTAGCACAGAGCCCTCACTGAACAAAGGCGAGCATGAGTACTTCCCAGGAAAGTCTGAGTGTTTTGCCTGCCCAGACAAGGCTGACGAGGTTGTAGCGAAGGCGGCAAAAAGAAGTACCTGGCAAGGGGGACCAGAATGTCAACAAACTAGTGAGGAATTTAGGGAGGACAGTCATTTAAGTAAGGGCAGTCACTCCAGCTGTATAAAATGACCTCAAGCCACAGGAGTGTTGTCTCTGGACTACTGCAGCTGCTCTGCATAACACTGTAGTTGGCCCCCAGAGCTCTGCAGTAGCCCCCCCCTCCCCCCGACTCCATACAGAGTCCCAGCAAATTCCAACAACCCCCAGGTAAGTGACCCATGTCTCCCTGCAAGTGGCATATGGTGTCCCATGGCCCGCTCATATTAGCCCCTTCAGTTCGCCACTGCCACGGACACATACCTGCAGCTCACCGCCAGACCCCCCGCAGATCCGAGGAAATGTAACCATTCTGCATTTTGCAAGTTTTTCCTCCAATTGTTGCTCCAGTGCCACTGTCTGTGTGTGTCTGTGGGACATCTGCTGTCCCATAGTTTGGTTCCCCGCCACTTTTAACCCTCTCAGATGTCAAGCAACTGTCACTTTTTCAGCCATTTAGAACAGTGATTCCGAACCTTTTGGCTTCTGTGGACCCTCACTTTATCATTACTGGAGCCCGGGGACCCTCCCTGAATCATTATTGGACTAGGGGGGCCTCCCACGGAGTCATTACTGGAAGCTTAGGGGCCTGGTATAAACATCGTCAATGCTTTGAACGGCAAAACGAAACACAAAAAATACAGAAAGAATCATTCCGTCAAACACGTACACAAATGAAAGGAAACAGTTGAGACCACACTGCCTTACACTTCTACATGCAGCTTGCCCCATTGCATTATTGCAAATGCAGTACAAATTCGTGCTTGCTTCATTTGTAGTCTGTAGTTTTTCACCTTAGTGGGTGCGGCTAGTGCTGTATGTCTCTAGACACTTGTTTCTGGGTTTAGCCCTTCATCAGTAGAGAACAGCAGGCCTTTTTCTGGGGTTTCTGGAAATGCTGCCAAAGTCCTCTCAGGTCTTAGTACCACTCACTGTCACCCAGGTACATTAATCAAAGCTGATCAGCTTGCTGGCTCAGGTAAGCCTTTTTAAACAGGGAACAGTTGGGATCACACTTCAGCATGAAGTTTGCCTCATTGCTTTATGGTAAATACCATACAAATTCGTGCTTGCTTCATTTGTAGTCTGGGGTGAGAGGTAGTGTGCTCCCTCCCCACCTTGTGTTTAAAAGGCTCCCTTGAGCAAACAAGCTCACCTGGGGTGCACCTGTGTGCCTGTGGGGTGGTACTGTGACCAGTGAGGACCTGGCATGTGTCTGTGGAGTGGTACTGTGACCTGTGAAGACTTTAGTAGCATATCAGCAACCTCAGATGACTTTTCTCTGCCACTTCTGCTCTCTACTGATGAAGGGCTAAAGCCAGAAACACGTGTCCAGAGATAACAGGGCTTACTTGCGCCAACTTTGGGGAAAACCTTTAGCAACTTTGAAGCAGGCATACTGCATTTACCAGGATGCAACTGTGCTGGGATGAGACGATGTGCTCCCTGCCCCCTTACATACAGAAATAACACATTTTACTTAATTTCCGAATATATTTTTTTTTTCCCTTTTGATAGGCAGGTTGGAGCTTTTCCAAATTCAATTGAAGCCACACAGTGTCCGCACCGTGTTCTGCTGAATCACCTGCGCGGCCCCACGAATCACAGAATACTAATTTAATTTCGAATACTTTGACATGACAGTACGCTAAAAAAAATTCAGTTGTACATTTAGTCCCTTTAAATACACTTTATGAATCTGTTAATATTAGCTGATTTTGTAAGCGGTCATGGGCCCTGGTGGGGAGGCTCCCACTTTCAATTGATTTCCGAATGGAGCGCTATGAACAGTAGCTTTAAAAAAATCAAAACGTAAAAAAGTTCTCTACCTCAGTTGCAGATACATGTGAGCATAAATATAGAGTTACAAGATGACTGCACAGGATGAGATGTCGGAGGCAGAAATAAAAAGCTGGTCTACCAAGTTAGGAGGTTCACCTGGGCTCTTCCTTATTTCTGTTCTGGATTTGGGGAGGGTGCGTGAGCTGGCCAGGGTGCAGGCATGGCTCACGGTGTGGGGTTCAAGAATGCCAGTGGGCAGTTTGGTTGTAAAGCTGGGGTTCTGCGCACTACAGTGAAGTGTAGATATTGACTGTATTTATCTCGCGTATCTTCCCAACGTTACTCTGGACACATGCAAGATCTACTGTACCCACTACAGATTTTATTGACAATCACTCCCCAATTCCCAGTGTTTCCTGATCAGAGGTTTTACATGACCTTTAATTTCCTTTAACAGCAAGATGGCGTGGGTGAGGAAGTTCTCAAAATGTCAACAGAAGAAATTATTCAGCGAACACGCCTGCTGGACAGTGAAATCAAGGTGAGTGCATCTGACTGGTAGATGTATGTTCTTTCGCTTACATGGATGGTTTCCATCTCCGAGACTGTGTGTGCATGCACGTTTAAGACTGCACTTTGAAGTTGTGTGGGTACTCTGAAGTCCTACAAACAGTGGTGTGTTGTCATCTTTTTGTGAATTGGTTGTTTCCCTGCTCCTGGGTCCGATTCCTCCATGCTTATAGCACTGCTGCTTTGTGTTCCTGAGTGGCACAGATCTCACAGCTTGTCTTTATTTTATCTTAGATCATGAAGAGTGAGGTTCTCCGGGTGACGCATGAGTTGCAGGCCATGAAAGACAAGATCAAGGAGAACAGCGAGAAGATCAAAGTGAACAAAACGCTGCCCTACCTCGTCTCCAACGTCATAGAGGTTTGTGCTCTCTGACCGTTGTCTGCGGTGGGGATGGCAGGGATTTTCAGACCTGCAGAGAGAAGCGTTTGTTGATTGTTTCTTAGGGAAGACATCCGCCAGGTCTGGTGGTATGCATCGTGGTAGACACAAACCTAGATCAGTAGGAGGGTTCCCTGGCTGAAGACTGCATAATGTGATTGTGAAACATAACCCTTTATTGGTGTGTAAAGGTGGTGCACCTTCTGCAGCATATACAGTCAGATGTTAATGGACTGAGTAATTTCTGTATGCCTGGACTATATTCCAAGCCCAATTTAGTTTATTCTTAGACACTACATTTTTCTGGGGGGGAAATGTGCTTATTTTGTTATTTGAGGGTGGCACCTCAAGTAAATTATCCAAGGGTTGAGCATGTGGTTGTTCTTGGCCAATCATCTGATGGTCTAGTTGTTAGTTAGCTGTGGGTCCCTGTAGTGGTGTTTACAGCACTCTATGGGTCACCTGTAGCCCCCAATGCATCGGACAGCCAGTGTTAGCTGTGGGGTGGAATCCCATGAAGCAGCTCCTCTGTTGGCTCATTCAGGGGTGTCATGTAGTGCGGTGTGCCCGCTGTAAGGTGGTTCTGGTCACTCTGTGTGGTGTCCAGAGAGTAGCCCCACGGTGGTGGGTTACTATCCAGTGTGGATTAACCAGACTGCTTAGTTGAGGGTCAGCACCTCTATGATGGTCTCTAGTCCCTCTTGTAGGAAGCTGGCCTGGTGTGTGGTGAGCACCTATGGTGTTATCACCTGATAACCAGGCCCAGGTATCCCTTATTAGTGTGGTGTAGTCAGTGTCTAGGAAGCCAGGCTTTCTAGAGGTAGCTGTGGATGAGCAGCCAAGGCTTGCCTAGGAGACATGCAAAGCTTATGCATTACCACTACAGTCACCCAACACTTACACACATGAAAGAACCACACAGTGTTACAAAAATAAAGGTACTTTATTATGGTAACATAAATACTAAAATACTGTATAGGCAATACTCCACTAGCAGGTGAGTAAACACACTATTAAATACACATTAGAAGTCAGGAGTTGGCATAGAAAGCAATAGAAAACAGTGAAATATCAGAAAATAATGGAGACCCTAGGGGGAGACCAAACCATATACTAAGTGGAATACGAAGGTCATACCCCCCACCCAAGGAAGTAGAATCAGGAGAGGGGAGCTGGAGGAACTAGGAATCCCAAAAGGTAAGTACCAGGGTGCCCCCAGTCAAGAGAGAACCTGGTTTTTTCCCAAACCCACAGGTAAACTTTGTAAAAGGACTGTGCAAGACTGGAAGAAACAGAAGATGGATCCTGACAAAAGAGGACCTGCTAATGTAGGGGGTCTAGTTTGTTTCCAGTTGGAGGGTCCGGTTGGGGCAGGAGCAACTACCCACCCTTCTGGAGATTTAGGATCAGGTCGACGGTGAAGACCCAGAGTCGGCTATGCTGCACAGGAGCAGGAGCAGTGTTCCAGAAGTGATGCAGTTGATGTCCAAGTCAGGAGAAGAGTTGCAGTCAGTCAGTGGGGTGGAAAACCCACCAACAAACCTTGGCAAAGGCAAGTTTTAGAAGAAGAGTTGCAGAGCTGCTGGGGACCAGGAAGGTCCAAGGAGGGGAGTCTCAGGTGACCCTCAGCAGTGAGGAGAGTCGGAGGTGGAGGATGCAGCCCCCACAGGCAACTCAGGCAGCATGCGCAGGAGTCGCAGGGAGGCTCACTCAGCACACACGAGAGAGGAGTCCCACATCACTGGAGCAGCAGGCAGGAGACTGTGCTTTGCAGGAAAGAGTACTGGAGGCCAGGGCTACACGGAGCCTGACGATCCCTTGGAAGAAGAGTCAACAAGCCTTGATGGCTGCAAGAGTCGCCGTGCACAGGGGTACTGTCCTAAAGGGAGAGGCAAGGGCTCACCGGGTCCCAAGTTGAACAGTAAGTAGAGAGGACCAGGGGGACCACTCCAGGCCCCCACCTGTGATGCAGGATCCACTCAGTTCTGGAGAAGAGAGGATCCTTGCAGCCGGTCATCATTGCAGTTGGTGCTTGCTGATGGAGGGGAGTGACTCCTTCACTCCAACGGAGATTCCTTCTTGTGCAGGCTGAAGACTCGTCACCCTCAGAGGATGCAGAGCCAGGGGAAATGTTGCGGTTGCTGGAAGAAGCCGGAGAAACAATGTTGTAAAGCTGAGTTGTCACTGGAGTTGCGCATTGTCGGTTCCTGGAGGGTCCATTTGCAGTCCCGGTGGCCAGAAGACGAAGTAAACAATGCAGAATAGTCCTGCAGGAATCTTGAATGTCGAATCTGAGGACCTACCCAAGAGGGAGACGCTGAATAGCTCAGGAAAGGGGATGTGTCACTTAGCAGGGTGACCATCTATCAGGAGGGGGCTGTGATGTCACCTGCCTGACCTGGCCACTCAGATGCTTCCAGGGGCCTCTGCCCACCTTGGATTCAAGATGGCAGAACCAAGTGGCCACCTGTAGGAGGTCTGGGCAGTTCACGCCAAAGCAGGGACTGGGTGTCCCTGGACTGGTGCAAACGGGTTAATGCAAGGAGGGCACCAAATGTGCCCTTCAAAGCATAGTGTTGGCTTGGGAGGCTACCCCTCGCAAGCCTTGTAACACCTATTTCCAAAGCGAGAGGGCGCTGCCTCCCTCTCCCAAGGAAATCCTCTGTTCTGCCTTCCTGGGCTTGAGGTGGTCGAGGGCAGAAACCCGTCTGAGGGGTGGCAGCAGCGCAGGCTGCCCTGGAAAACGATGCCGACTGGTAGAAGCAAAGCTGGGGGTCCTCTAAAGAGCCCCCAGAGTGCCTGGAATCACACAACCAATACTGGCAGCCATATTGGGGTATGATTCCCACATGCTTGATACCAAACATGCCCAGGTTCGGAGTTACCATTATGTCGCTGGACACAACTACTGACCTGTGTCCCGTACATGGGTAAAATGGCTTCCCCGCACTTACAAAGTCCAGGAAAATGTAACTGGAGTTTGTAGGGGCACCTCTGCTCATGCAGGGGTTCCCTCACACAGGTACTTGCACCCTGGGCTCGGAGGGCCTGCCATAGGGGTGACTTACAGTGATCTGCACCTCTTCACGCCGGCTGCAGTGGCGGCCTGCAGACACAGTTAGCATGGGCTCCTATGAATGGCATAATACATGCTGCAGCCCATGGGAATGCCCTGGGACCCTGCGCACTATATACTAGGGACTTATATGGGGGCACCAGTTTGTCAATTGTGGGGTGTACAAAGTCAGTAGCAAATAAATTTAGAGGGAGAGCACAGTCACTGGGGTCCTGGTAGCAGGATCCCAGTGAACAGTCAAAACACACTCACACCAGGCAAAAAGTGGGTAACCATGCCAAAAAGAGTGTACTTTCCTACACCTCTGACTATTTAATGGGTAGGGGGTTGTCATAGCGTGGATCTTAAGTAGCTCTCTGGACCTCTGATTTTTCAAGGATCTGTTAGCTTAGTCTCTGCACCGGGTGTATCTCTGCACCTCCCTGGATTATACTGCGGATGTTAAGTGTGGCCACCTGGTTGGTTTTTATGGCCCTTCTAGATAGCCAGGGGCTTTAAGTTGGATGTGGGTCCTTCTGCTGTGGTTCTGTTCAGCTGTGTGATATCCAGAGGGTGTTACCTGCTATCTTACGCGTATAGCACAGATGCTCACCTCCCGAGGAAAGTTTCTTGGTGCTTGGGGGAGATGGGAGGCGTTGCTCTCGGCCAGTAGGCATCTCATTGAAGAGGTGCATGTTAAGGGGCGCTTCTCCACCCTTGACTGTTTTTATAAGCTTGGTCTTCCTTGTTCTGCAGTTGCTTGATGTTGACCCCAATGACCAGGAGGAGGACGGCGCAAACATTGACCTGGACTCTCAGCGGAAGGGAAAGTGTGCTGTTATCAAAACATCCACTCGTCAGGTGAGGCTGTGCTGAGGTGCTGGAGCCCTTAAGTTCAGGACCTTGTTGCTCTTCATTGTAGTTTAAAGCTTCAAAATACTCTTCTGTGCACGAGTATTTTTCATATGTTCTAAATACCCTCAGCCCTGACCACCAGCGTTCATGCTGGTGCAATGCACATTATACTCCCATCACTGACCTCCAGCGTGCATGCTTGTGCAAGATTCTGTACGTGAGTAACCATCACACATAACTTAAATACTCTGATGCCGGACTCCCAGTGTTCATGCTGGTGGAATATTCTGTGCACGAGGAACCGTCACACATGACCTTAAATATCCTCATCCCTGATCTCTAACGTGCGCTAGTGCAAGATTCTGTGCACCAGTGCATTAGTAGCCGTCACACAACCTAAATACCCTGATCCCTGACCGTAAGTGTGCATGCTAGTGCAAGATTCCGTGCACCGATGCACAAGTGACCATCACACACATCCTAAATACCCTTACCTTTGACCTCCAGTGTGCATGCTGGTGCACTATTCTGTGCATGAGCAACAATCCCACATAAGCTAAATACCCTCAACCCTGAGCTCCAGTGTGCATGCTAGTGCAAGATTCTGTTCATGACTAATCATTAGATATTCTGAAGACCCCCGTTTCTGACCTCCAGTGTGCATGCTATTTCAAGACTGTGCACCAGTGCGTGAGTAACCATCACACACATTCTAAATACCCTGATCCCTGACCGTAAGTGTGCATGCTAGTGGAAGATTCTGTGCACGAGTAACCATCACACCAGAAAACTTGACTGAAGCCTGGTGGCTTGTGGGCGGGATCTGAGGCCCTCAGTGCTTCTAGTAATCATAACACCATCACAGCACAACGCCCTTGTCGCTGACTCCAGGAAGCAAGCCACAGCAGAGCTGGAGCCTCCACCAGAACATCATCATCCCTGACCTGCAGCTCGTCTCAGGCTGGGCTGAGGTGTTGTACAGCTCTGTCTTTGAACTTCAGTAGTACTTGTTATTTTTATACCACTGAGTACTGTCCTAAATGATGTAAATAGTAAATGATTATACAATTCAGTGGTACTCAATTTACCAACTTCATCAGGATGGTCAATTGGCTCAGCCTTACTGAGAGTCCAACTGTGACCTGGCGATGACCGCATCTTGGGGAGTGCTGACCTCACTGAGCCGTCCCCTCAGCCTGAATATCAGTTGTTACCATGCACACCTTTACAGCACATTACGCGGCATGCAATACAGTATGCTGACCTTTACAATGCATTATACTAAAAGAATATATTTATACCAGCTTAATTGGGAGCGACTTCACAAAACTCTTCTAATAAAAATATATATATTTTCCCATAGCCTCCTTTTAAAAATGTTTTCTAATTAATGTAACCCCTCTACTGTAACGTTAATACCATGTGCACCTACTTATTCCTAAACCTTAAAAAACCCCAAAACCTCTCACCCTATCTCATTCCTAAAAACCCCTTACCCGTCGTACAACCCTAAAAACGTATTACTGTTTACTCATATGCATTCCATTTTCGAAGCCTAATGATGACTTTTTTTTTTTAAAGTGACAGAACATATATCTGCATCTATGTGCGTGTATACACTTAAACAAGTGTATTTTGTCATATAAAAAAAACCTAACTTAGCAGCTGAATTGGGAACTGCAGCATGCTCTCTGGTTAGGGTTGGTGCCTTGGACGGCTCTTTCACTCCTCCTCAATATTGAGAAGCAACACTGGGACTTGGTGATTAGTTGGAACTTGCACACCTCTTGGGGCGCCTAAACCCTGACCCGCAACATTGAAATTTCACAGCTCCTCTTGTACTCCTCAACTCTAAGCTACAGCTTCTGTGCTGGGAACCAGCTCCCTTCTGTCTGTCATCTCATGGGGGGCAGGAAGGGGGCCGGTGGGGGGAGATAAGATACTTTGGACTCTACACAGTACAGGGAGTGTGGCAGGATGTTTTGGAAGTAGTGGGGATCTGGTCCAGCTCTTACTTTCCTCTAATTATGTATCTTTTCATTTGCTAGACATATTTCCTACCGGTGATTGGGCTAGTTGATGCAGAGAAGCTGAAGCCTGGAGATCTTGTGGTAAGTGATCCGCCAAGCATCCCTCACCCACCTGTTGGTGATCCTAAACTCTCGGAAGGGGGAGTGGTCTATGCTGGGAATGGTCAACACAGGTTGACTTCTCCAATAACATCCCCTCATCACCCTGAAAGGTAAAATGCAGTCACCATGTTTGAGAGACTTTGCCAATTAAAATGTAATAGATTTGATCTTTGTTCAGAGTACATCAAGGGTTTTAGCGTTTGAACAATGCTTAGGAGTTAGCTCTAGAACCAGACAGGCTGCTTAATTTCTTTCATTTATAGATTTATAAGGTGCGTACCAGGCCTTAGAGCATGAGAGCGCTTAACACAACACAGCAAAGTGCCCACAAATTCAGATTGATGGGCAAAGGAAGAGCACCGTGCCAAGTTGAAGACTACAGAGTAAACTAATAAGCTTTTCTTAAGGCACGTCCTGAGACTTGTGAGGTGTAAGGAAATGCCTCCTTGGCATGGTTGCCCCCTGACTTTTTGCCTTTGCTGATGCTATGTTTACAATTGAAAGTGTGCTGAGGCCTGCTAACCAGGCCCCAGCACCAGTGTTCTTTCCCTAACCTGTACTTTTGTATCCACAATTGGCAGACCCTGGCATCCAGATAAGTCCCTTGTAACTGGTACTTCTAGTACCAAGGGCCCTGATGCCAAGGAAGGTCTCTAAGGGCTGCAGCATGTCTTATGCCACCCTGGAGACCTCTCACTCAGCACAGACACACTGCTTGTCAGCTTGTGTGTGCTAGTGAGGACAAAACGAGTAAGTCGACATGGCACTCCCCTCAGGGTGCCATGCCAGCCTCTCACTGCCTATGCAGTATAGGTAAGACACCCCTCTAGCAGGCCTTACAGCCCTAAGGCAGGGTGCACTATACCATAGGTGAGGGTACCAGTGCATGAGCATGGTACCCCTACAGTGTCTAAACAAAACCTTAGACATTGTAAGTGCAGGGTAGCCATAAGAGTATATGGTCTGGGAGTTTGTCAAACACGAACTCCACAGCCCCATAATGGCTACACTGAAAACTGGGAAGTTTGGTATCAAACTTCTCAGCACAATAAATGCACACTGATGCCAGTGTACATTTTATTGTAAAATACACCACAGAGGGCACCTTAGAGGTGCCCCCTGAAACGTAACCGACTGTCTGTGTAGGCTGACTAGTTCCAGCAGCCTGCCACACCAGAGACATGTTGCTGGCCCCATGGGGAGAGTGCCTTTGTCACTCTGAGGCCAGTAACAAAGCCTGCACTGGGTGGAGATGCTAACACCTCCCCCAGGCAGGAGCTGTGACACCTGGCGGTGAGCCTCAAAGGCTCACCCCTTTGTCACAGCCCAGCAGGGCACTCCAGCTTAGTGGAGTTGCCCGCCCCCTCCGGCCACGGCCCCCACTTTTGGCGGCAAGGCTGGAGGGAACAAAGAAAGCAACAAGGAGGAGTCACTGGCCAGTCAGGACAGCCCCTAAGGTGTCCTGAGCTGAAGTGACTCTAACTTTTAGAAATCCTCCATCTTGCAGATGGAGGATTCCCCCAATAGGGTTAGGATTGTGACCCCCTCCCCTTGGGAGGAGGCACAAAGAGGGTGTACCCACCCTCAGGGCTAGTAGCCATTGGCTACTAACCCCCCAGACCTAAACACGCCCTTAAATTTAGTATTTAAGGGCTACCCTGAACCCTAGAAAATTAGATTCCTGCAACTACAAGAAGAAGGACTGCCTAGCTGAAAAACCCCTGCAGAGGAAGACCAGAAGACGACAACTGCCTTGGCTCCAGAAACTCACCGGCCTGTCTCCTGCCTTCCAAAGATCCTGCTCCAGCGACGCCTTCCAAAGGGACCAGCGACCTCGACATCCTCTGAGGACTGCCCCTACTTCGAAAAGACAAGAAACTCCCGAGGACAGCGGACCTGCTCCAAGAAAAGCTGCAACTTTGTTTCCAGCAGCTTTAAAGAACCCTGCAAGCTCCCCGCAAGAAGCGTGAGACTTGCAACACTGCACCCGGCGACCCCGACTCGGCTGGTGGCGATCCAACACCTCAGGAGGGACCCCAGGACTACTCTAAGACTGTGAGTACAAAAACCTGTCCCCCCTGAGCCCCCACAGCGCCGCCTGCAGAGGGAATCCCGAGGCTTCCCCTGACCGCGACTCTTTGAATCCTAAGTCCCGACACCTGGGAGAGACCCTGCACCCGCAGCCCCCAGGACCTGAAGGACCGGACTTTCACTGGAGGAGTGACCCCCAGGAGTCCCTCTCCCTTGACCAAGTGGAGGTTTCCCCGAGGAACCCCCCCCTTGCCTGCCTGCAGCGCTGAAGAGATCCCTAGATCTCCCATTGACTTCCATTACAAACCCGACGCTTGTTTCTACACTGCACCCGGCCGCCCCCGCGCTGCTGAGGGTGAAATTTCTGTGTGGGCTTGTGTCCCCCCCGGTGCCCTACAAAACCCCCCTGGTCTGCCCTTCGAAGACGCGGGTACTTACCTGCAAGCAGACCGGAACCGGGGCACCCCCTTCTCTCCATTCTAGCCTATGCGTTTTGGGCACCACTTTGAACTCTGCACCTGACCGGCCCTGAGCTGCTGGTGTCGTGACTTTGGGGTTGCTCTGAACCCCCAACGGTGGGCTACCTTGGACCAAGAACTAAGCCCTGTAAGTGTCTTACTTACCTGGTTAACCTAACAAATACTTACCTCCCCTAGGAACTGTGAAAATTGCACTAAGTGTCCACTTTTAAAACAGCTATTTGTGAATAACTTGAAAAGTATACATGCAATTTTGATGATTTGAAGTTCCTAAAGTACTTACCTGCAATACCTTTCGAATGAGATATTACATGTGAAATTTGAACCTGTGGTTCTTAAAATAAACTAAGAAAAGATATTTTTCTATACAAAAACCTATTGGCTGGATTTGTCTCTGAGTGTGTGTACCTCATTTATTGTCTATGTGTATGTACAACAAATGCTTAACACTACTCCTTGGATAAGCCTACTGCTCGACCACACTACCACAAAATAGAGCATTAGTATTATCTATTTTTACCACTATTTTACCTCTAAGGGGAACCCTTGGACTCTGTGCATGCTATTCCTTACTTTGAAATAGCACATACAGAGCCAACTTCCTACATTGGTGGATCAGCGGTGGGGTACAAGACTTTGCATTTGCTGGACTACTCAGCCAATACCTGATCACACGACAAATTCCAAAATTGTCATTAGAAATTCATTTTTGCAATTTGAAATTTTTCAAAATTCTTAAAAGTCCTGCTAGGGCCTTGTGTGTTAAGTCCCTGTTTAGCATTGTCTTTTAGAGTTTAAAAGTTTGTTAAAAGTTTGAAATTAGATTCTAGAAACAGTTTTAGATTCTTTAAAAAGTATTCCAACTCTTAGCAGAATAATGTCTGATACAGAGATGCAGGTGGTGGAACTCGACACCACACCTTACCTCCATCTTAAGATGAGGGAGCTAAGGTCTCTCTGTAATATCAAAAAAATAACCATTGGCTCCAGACCTACCAAAATTCAGCTCCAGGAGCTGTTGGCAGAGTTTGAAAAAGCCAACCCCTCTGATGATGACCTCACAGAGGAAGAAATTAGTGACTTGGAGGCCAATGTCCCTCCTCCAGTCCTAAATAGGGAGAACAGGACCCCTCAAGTCCTGTCTCCAACTGTGTTAGTCAGAAATAGTGAGTCCCTCACAGGAGGGTCCCACATTTCTGAAATCACTGAGGATGCTCTCAGTGAAGATGACCTCCTGTTAGCCAGGATGGCCAAAAGATTGGCTTTAGAGAGACAGCTCCTAGCCATAGAAAGGGAAAGACAAGAGATGGGCCTAGGACCCATCAATGGTGGCAGCAATATAAATAGGGTCAGAGATTCTCCTGACATGTTAAAAATCCCCAAAGGGATTGTGACAAAATATGAAGATGGTGATGACATCACCAAATGGTTCACAGCTTTTGAGAGGGCTTGTGTAACCAGAAAAGTGAACAGATCTCACTGGGGTGCTCTCCTTTGGGAAATGTTCACTGGAAAGTGTAGGGATAGACTCCTCACACTCTCTGGAAAAGATGCAGAATCTTATGACCTCATGAAGGGTACCCTGATTGAGGGCTTTGGATTCTCCACTGAGGAGTACAGGATTAGGTTCAGGGGGGCTCAAAAATCCTCGAGCCAGACCTGGGTTGACTTTGTTGACTACTCAGTGAAAACACTAGATGGTTGGATTCAAGGCAGTGGTGTAAGTAATTATGATGGGCTGTACAATTTATTTGTGAAAGAACACCTATTGAGTAATTGTTTCAATGATAAACTGCATCAGCATCTGGTAGACCTAGGACCAATTTCTCCCCAAGAATTGGGAAAGAAGGCGGACCATTGGGTCAAGACAAGGGTGTCCAAGACTTCAACAGGGGGTGACCAAAAGAAAGGGGTCACAAAGACTCCCCAGGGGAAGGGTGATGAGACAACCAAAACTAAAAATAGTAAAGCGTCTTCTACAGGCCCCCAAAAACCTGCACAGGAGGGTGGGCCCAGAGCCTCTTCACAAAACAATGGGTACAAGGGTAAAAACTTTGATCCCAAAAAGGCCTGGTGTCATAGCTGTAAACAGCATGGACACCAAACTGGAGACAAGGCCTGTCCCAAGAAAGGTTCCACTCCAAACTCCCATCCAGGTAACACTGGTATGGCTAGTCTCCAAGTGGGATCAACAGTGTGCCCAGAGCAAATCAGGGTCCACACTGAAGCTACTCTAGTTTCTGAGGGTGGGGTGGATTTAGCCACACTAGCTGTCTGGCTGCCTAACATGCAAAAATACAGACAGCAACTCTTAATTAATGGGACTAGAATAGAGGGCCTGAGGGATACAGGTGCCAGTGTCACCATGGTGACAGAGAAACTGGTTTCCCCTGGCCAATACCTGACTGGAAAAACTTACACAGTCACCAACGCTGACAATCAGAGAAAAGTACATCCCATGGCAATGGTTACTTTAGAATGGGGAGGGGTCAATGGCCTGAAACAGGTGGTGGTCTCCTCAAATATCCCAGTGGACTGTCTGCTTGGAAATGACCTGGAGTCCTCAGCATGGGCTGAGGTAGAACTAAAAACCCATGCAGCAATGCTGGGTATCCCTGAACTGGTGTGTGTGAAAACAAGAGCACAATGCAAGGCACAGGGTGAAAAAGTAGAGCTGGAGTCTGGAAAAATGGCCCAGCCTACCAAGAGAACAGGAAAGTCAGTTGGGAAACCAACTGCAACACAGCAAAAGAAAGGGAACCTCTCTTCTCAGGAAGAAGTTCTGCCCTCTGAGGGAACTGAGCCTTTGGAGCTTGAACCTTATCAGGTTGAGCTCTTAGGCCCAGGGGGACCCTCAAGGGAGGAGCTGTGTAAGGGACAAGAAACCTGTCCCTCTCTTGAAGGCCTTAGGCAGCAAGCTGCTGAAGAGTCCAAAGGCAAGAAAAATGGAACACATAGGGTCTATTGGGAAGATGGACTCCTGTACACTGAGGCCAGAGACCCCAAACCTGGTGCCACTAGGAGAGTGGTAGTGCCTCAGCTGTTCAGGAAGTTCATCCTAACATTGGCCCATGACATTCCCCTTGCTGGACATTTGGGACAAACCAAGACGTGGGAGAGGTTAGTCAACCACTTCTACTGGCCCAATATGTCCAACATGGTTAAGGAGTTTTGCCTCTCCTGCCCCACCTGTCAAGCCAGTGGTAAGACAGGTGGACATCCAAAGGCCCCCCTCATTCCACTTCCAGTGGTGGGGGTTCCCTTTGAAAGAGTGGGTGTGGACATAGTTGGTCCACTAGAACCTCCCACAGCCTCAGGAAATATGTATATCCTGGTAGTAGTGGATCATGCTACCAGGTATCCTGAAGCTATTCCCCTTAGGTCGACTACTGCCCCTGCAGTAGCCAAGGCCCTCATTGGTATCTTTACCAGAGTGGGTTTCCCTAAGGAGGTGGTGTCTGACAGAGGTACCAACTTCATGTCAGCATACCTAAAGCACATGTGGAATGAGTGTGGAGTGACTTATAAATTCACTACACCATACCATCCACAAACTAATGGCTTGGTTGAGAGATTCAACAAGACATTAAAAGGCATGATCATGGGGCTCCCAGAAAAGCTCAAAAGGAGATGGGATGTCCTCTTGCCATGTCTGCTTTTCGCTTACAGAGAGGTGCCACAGAAGGGAGTAGGATTCTCACCCTTTGAACTTCTGTTTGGTCATCCTGTAAGGGGACCACTTGCCCTTGTTAAAGAAGGCTGGGAGAGACCTCTCCATGAGCCTAAACAGGACATAGTGGACTATGTACTTGGCCTTCGCTCTAGAATGGCAGAGTACATGGAAAAGGCAACCAAAAACCTTGAGGCCAGCCAACAGCTCCAGAAGTTTTGGTATGACCAAAAGGCTGCACTGGTTGAGTTCCAACCAGGGCAGAAAGTCTGGGTTCTGGAGCCTGTGGCTCCCAGGGCACTCCAGGACAAATGGAGTGGCCCTTACCCAGTGCTAGAAAGGAAGAGTCAGGTCACCTACCTGGTGGACCTGGGCACAAGCAGGAGCCCCAAGAGGGTGATCCATGTGAACCGCCTTAAGCTCTTCCACGACAGGGCTGATGTGAATCTGTTAATGGTAACCGATGAGGATCAGGAGGCAGAGAGTGAACCTCTCCCTGATCTTCTGTCATCAGACCCAAAAGATGGCACAGTAGATGGAGTGATCTACTCAGACACCCTCTCTGGCCAACAGCAAGCTGATTGTAGGAGAGTCCTACAACAGTTTCCTGAACTCTTCTCCTTAACCCCTGGTCAGACACACCTGTGTACCCATGATGTGGACACAGGAGACAGCATGCCTGTCAAAAACAAAATCTTTAGACAGTCTGACCATGTTAAGGAAAGCATCAAGGTGGAAGTCCACAAGATGCTGGAATTGGGAGTTATTGAGCGCTCTGACAGCCCCTGGGCTAGCCCAGTGGTCTTAGTCCCCAAACCTCACACCAAAGATGGAAAGAAAGAGATGAGGTTTTGTGTGGACTACAGAGGGCTCAACTCTGTCACCAAGACAGATGCCCATCCAATTCCAAGAGCTGATGAGCTCATTGATAAATTAGGTGCTGCCAAATTCCTAAGTACCTTTGACTTGACAGCAGGGTACTGGCAAATAAAAATGGCACCTGGAGCAAAAGAAAAGACAGCATTCTCCACACCTGATGGGCATTATCAGTTTACTGTTATGCCCTTTGGTTTAAAGAATGCCCCTGCCACCTTCCAAAGGTTGGTGAATCAAGTCCTTGCTGGCTTGGAGTCCTTTAGCACAGCTTATCTTGATGATATTGCTGTCTTCAGCTCCACCTGGCAGGATCACCTGGTCCACCTGAAGAAGGTTTTGAAGGCTCTGCAATCTGCAGGCCTCTCTATCAAGGCATCCAAATGCCAGATAGGGCAGGGAACTGTGGTTTACTTGGGACACCTTGTAGGTGGAGGCCAAGTTCAGCCACTCCAACCCAAGATCCAGACTATTCTGGACTGGGTAGCTCCAAAAACCCAGACTCAAGTCAGGGCATTCCTTGGCTTGACTGGGTACTACAGGAGGTTTGTGAAGGGATATGGATCCATTGTGACAGCCCTCACTGAACTCACCTCCAAGAAAATGCCCAAGAAAGTGAACTGGACTGTGGAATGCCAACAGGCCTTTGACACCCTGAAACAAGCAATGTGCTCAGCACCAGTTCTAAAAGCTCCAGATTATTCTAAGCAGTTCATTGTGCAGACTGATGCCTCTGAACATGGGATAGGGGCAGTTTTGTCCCAAACAAATGATGATGGCCTTGACCAGCCTGTTGCTTTCATTAGCAGGAGGTTACTCCCCAGGGAGCAGCATTGGAGTGCCATTGAGAGGGAGGCCTTTGCTGTGGTTTGGTCCCTGAAGAAGCTGAGACCATACCTCTTTGGGACTCACTTCCTAGTTCAAACTGACCACAGACCTCTCAAATGGCTGATGCAAATGAAAGGTGAAAATCCTAAACTGTTGAGGTGGTCCATCTCCCTACAGGGAATGGACTTTATAGTGGAACACAGACCTGGGACTGCCCATGCCAATGCAGATGGCCTTTCCAGGTTCTTCCACTTAGAAAATGAAGACTCTCTTGGGAAAGGTTAGTCTCATCCTCTTTCGTTTGGGGGGGGGTTGTGTAAGGAAATGCCTCCTTGGCATGGTTGCCCCCTGACTTTTTGCCTTTGCTGATGCTATGTTTACAATTGAAAGTGTGCTGAGGCCTGCTAACCAGGCCCCAGCACCAGTGTTCTTTCCCTAACCTGTACTTTTGTATCCACAATTGGCAGACCCTGGCATCCAGATAAGTCCCTTGTAACTGGTACTTCTAGTACCAAGGGCCCTGATGCCAAGGAAGGTCTCTAAGGGCTGCAGCATGTTTTATGCCACCCTGGAGACCTCTCACTCAGCACAGACACACTGCTTGTCAGCTTGTGTGTGCTAGTGAGGACAAAACGAGTAAGTCGACATGGCACTCCCCTCAGGGTGCCATGCCAGCCTCTCACTGCCTATGCAGTATAGGTAAGACACCCCTCTAGCAGGCCTTACAGCCCTAAGGCAGGGTGCACTATACCATAGGTGAGGGTACCAGTGCATGAGCATGGTACCCCTACAGTGTCTAAACAAAACCTTAGACATTGTAAGTGCAGGGTAGCCATAAGAGTATATGGTCTGGGAGTTTGTCAAACACGAACTCCACAGCCCCATAATGGCTACACTGAAAACTGGGAAGTTTGGTATCAAACTTCTCAGCACAATAAATGCACACTGATGCCAGTGTACATTTTATTGTAAAATACACCACAGAGGGCACCTTAGAGGTGCCCCCTGAAACGTAACCGACTGTCTGTGTAGGCTGACTAGTTCCAGCAGCCTGCCACACCAGAGACATGTTGCTGGCCCCATGGGGAGAGTGCCTTTGTCACTCTGAGGCCAGTAACAAAGCCTGCACTGGGTGGAGATGCTAACACCTCCCCCAGGCAGGAGCTGTGACACCTGGCGGTGAGCCTCAAAGGCTCACCCCTTTGTCACAGCCCAGCAGGGCACTCCAGCTTAGTGGAGTTGCCCGCCCCCTCCGGCCACGGCCCCCACTTTTGGCGGCAAGGCTGGAGGGAACAAAGAAAGCAACAAGGAGGAGTCACTGGCCAGTCAGGACAGCCCCTAAGGTGTCCTGAGCTGAAGTGACTCTAACTTTTAGAAATCCTCCATCTTGCAGATGGAGGATTCCCCCAATAGGGTTAGGATTGTGACCCCCTCCCCTTGGGAGGAGGCACAAAGAGGGTGTACCCACCCTCAGGGCTAGTAGCCATTGGCTACTAACCCCCCAGACCTAAACACGCCCTTAAATTTAGTATTTAAGGGCTACCCTGAACCCTAGAAAATTAGATTCCTGCAACTACAAGAAGGACTGCCTAGCTGAAAAACCCCTGCAGAGGAAGACCAGAAGACGACAACTGCCTTGGCTCCAGAAACTCACCGGCCTGTCTCCTGCCTTCCAAAGATCCTGCTCCAGCGACGCCTTCCAAAGGGACCAGCGACCTCGACATCCTCTGAGGACTGCCCCTACTTCGAAAAGACAAGAAACTCCAGAGGACAGCGGACCTGCTCCAAGAAAAGCTGCAACTTTGTTTCCAGCAGCTTTAAAGAACCCTGCAAGCTCCCCGCAAGAAGCGTGAGACTTGCAACACTGCACCCGGCGACCCCGACTCGGCTGGTGGCGATCCAACACCTCAGGAGGGACCCCAGGACTACTCTAAGACTGTGAGTACAAAAACCTGTCCCCCCTGAGCCCCCACAGCGCCGCCTGCAGAGGGAATCCCGAGGCTTCCCCTGACCGCGACTCTTTGAATCCTAAGTCCCGACACCTGGGAGAGACCCTGCACCCGCAGCCCCCAGGACCTGAAGGACCGGACTTTCACTGGAGGAGTGACCCCCAGGAGTCCCTCTCCCTTGACCAAGTGGAGGTTTCCCCGAGGAACCCCCCCCTTGCCTGCCTGCAGCGCTGAAGAGATCCCTAGATCTCCCATTGACTTCCATTACAAACCCAACGCTTGTTTCTACACTGCACCCGGCCGCCCCCGCGCTGCTGAGGGTGAAATTTCTGTGTGGGCTTGTGTCCCCCCCGGTGCCCTACAAAACCCCCCTGGTCTGCCCTCCGAAGACGCGGGTACTTACCTGCAAGCAGACCGGAACCGGGGCACCCCCTTCTCTCCATTCTAGCCTATGCGTTTTGGGCACCACTTTGAACTCTGCACCTGACCGGCCCTGAGCTGCTGGTGTGGTGACTTTGGGGTTGCTCTGAACCCCCAACGGTGGGCTACCTTGGACCAAGAACTAAGCCCTGTAAGTGTCTTACTTACCTGGTTAACCTAACAAATACTTACCTCCCCTAGGAACTGTGAAAATTGCACTAAGTGTCCACTTTTAAAACAGCTATTTGTGAATAACTTGAAAAGTATACATGCAATTTTGATGATTTGAAGTTCCTAAAGTACTTACCTGCAATACCTTTCGAATGAGATATTACATGTGAAATTTGAACCTGTGGTTCTTAAAATAAACTAAGAAAAGATATTTTTCTATACAAAAACCTATTGGCTGGATTTGTCTCTGAGTGTGTGTACCTCATTTATTGTCTATGTGTATGTACAACAAATGCTTAACACTACTCCTTGGATAAGCCTACTGCTCGACCACACTACCACAAAATAGAGCATTAGTATTATCTATTTTTACCACTATTTTACCTCTAAGGGGAACCCTTGGACTCTGTGCATGCTATTCCTTACTTTGAAATAGCACATACAGAGCCAACTTCCTACATGAGGGAACTGCAAAGTAATATGGGAGGGCGTACAGGTACTGAGGAGCATGCACTTTGTAACCATAGTGCGGAACTAAGTCAGTTTTAAATCTGACTATATTCAAGCAGAACAATGTTTAGTCGACGGGGAGGTGGTGGGAGACTATCATCCCTTCTATCTCTGTTCCAGAAAGAATAATAGAACAGTCTCAGTCTCTTCACCATAGTCAGGAGTCCTTCTGTAATCCATATCTTCAGTCAAAGGGTTGGTGGGACTAGTTTACGGACATATTCACAAGCGATGATCATGCTTCAGGGCATCTGACCGATCTAGCTTGAGAAGAATTTATTGTAGAGAAAGACTTCCAGGTGTTATTTAAAGGCCAAGGTCACATCATTGCATCTTTCTAATGACTGCTTCAAGGTCTGTTTTATTTTTTTCCTTGAGGCTAGGATTTCAAGTAGTTGGGAGTGAGTACTCCGAAGTTGCTGAGCTTGGGGTACATGGATCCCACTTAAGTGAGCATCCAACTTAGGAGGGCAAAATAGAATAGAAGTGATGCAATCAGACCAGTCAGCCCTGTAGTCGGGTGAGGAGCAGCGTGCAGTGAGGCTTTCCTCGGGGCTAGGAGAGGCGTGGTAATCACAGCTCGGCATCTGCAGTTTACGAGGTCCAGTCTGGATAGTAGCAACTGCTCTAAGGTCTTGTTGCAAGCATATCAACTTTATCTTTTTGTTTGTTCATGGTTGAAACCAGCCATAAACTTGCTATACAGATAAGCGACCGCACCAAGAGATCAAATGGTTCATGACATTAGTGAGAACATGTAGCTGCACCAAGGTCTGAGCGATCATAGTCTTGAACTTTGAACATAAACCGTAAAACGTGATATTGTTGATTAGCGAAACATCGTTCTGGCAACCCCTGAATGTCCGCAAGAGAACAGTCCGTTTACTCTCCCGAGGTCACCTAATAGCAACTGTATTCATACTCCTCGCAGGAATTTAGCTCTCACACAGTGACTCCTACCCACAAACCAAGATGTAAATTGAGTGTGGTCTCGCTCCTCAGTCCGCCCTGTCTCTTGGCTCTTGTGATTGCTGAGATTGTAGCATCTCTCTGAAGTATTGGACCCTATGCACAGAGTGTGGTCTCGCTCCTCAGTCTGTTCTGCCCCTTGGCTCTTGTGATTGTAGCATCTCTCCGAAGTATCGGACCCTACACACCGAGTGTGGTCTCGCTCCTCAGTCTGTTCTGTCCCTTGGCTCTTGTGATTGTAGCATCTCTCCGAAGTATCGGACCCTACACACTGAGTGTGGTCTCGCTCCTCAGTCCGCCCTGTCTCTTGGCTCTTGTGATTGTAGCACCTCTCTGAAGTATTGGACCCTATACACTAGGAGTGTGGCTCTTCTGTATTTCTTTGGGAACTCCAGAGAGATAGGTTATGGTTGTGGGAATGCTCCGCTGTAAGTTTATGGCACAAAGATAAGGTACTGTTGGCTTTACAGTAGTGTAATCTGAGGAAAGTGTACATTTTATGTGTAGGAGGCTGGCCTGGTGTGTGGTGGACGCCTATGGTGTTAAACCTTATACTGGATCCAGGCACTCCTTATTAGTTAGTGTAACAGTGTCCAGATAGCCAGGGCTCTCTAGTGGTAACTGTGGTGAGCAGCCAAGACTTATCCAGGAGGAGTGTGAAGCACTTCCAATACAGCAGTAGTCACACAGTAACTTATCACACATGAAAGGAACCACTGTGTTTCAAAAATAAAGAAACTTTATTACAGGGACACCAAACTAGATTACTATAGGCAAACCCCCTTCTGGGGGTAAGCACACACACAATATACACAGGTAAGTACTGGGAAATAGCATAAAATAGCGAGGGCCCTGTAAGGGGGCCAAACCATATACTAAAAAAGTGGAATGCAAGAGTGGGTCCGCCACCAGAGGATACGGAGGACTTAGCAGAGGGCTGGGAGAGTGTGGAACCCCAAGAGGTAAGTATCTAGAAGACCCCCAACGACCAGGAGAGCAGAGGTAAATGATCTTGTCGACCCATAGGCTAACTTGGGTACTTGGAATGGGAACAATGCAAGACCAGGACCAGGCCGGTGGAAAGCAATGGTGGAGTCCGGATGAAATGGATCTGTAAAAGAAGGGGACAGAGTCCAGTGCATGCAGGAGTGTCCAGGCGGGGCAGGAGGCAAAGCCCACCCTTCAGTGGGTGAAGATCCAGGACGATGGTGATGAGTGAAGACCAGCTGCGGAGTCCGGGAGCTGCAGGGGAGTCCCTGAAGTTGCCTAGGGGCTGTTCCTCGGTGATTGCCGGATTGCAGACTGGTTAGAAGGACCACCAACAAGCAAATGCAAGTTGGAGCTGAAAAAGATTTGCAGGGCTGAAGAGGAGCAGCAAGGTCCTGGGGACTCGACCTTTGGAGAGGAGTCTGGGCTGATCCTAGGAAGACAGGAGAGCCAGCAGAAGCAGTTGAGCCCCCACAAGCAACCCACTGGCATTAGGCACAGTAAGTCGCAGTAAGGCCCAGGCAGCACACCTGAAGAATAGTCTTGCGTTGCCAAAGCAGCAGAGAGGAGACTGTCCTTGCAGAGGTAGAGTAGTAGGGGCAGGGGCTACTTGGAGCCTGACGAGCCCTCGGAGCAGAAGTCAACCAGACTTAGTTGCTGCAACAGTCGCAGTGCACAGGGATTCTGTCCTGGAGGAAGAGGCAAGGGCTCACCGTTGACCAAGTTGGATGGAAGATAAATGGGATCCAGGGGACCGACCCCTCAAACACTGCTGTTGGAGAATCTTCGCAGATCTCAGCAGCCGTATGTCATTGCTTTAGGTGCCTGCAGATGCAGGGCAGTGACTCATTCACTCCAAGGGCGATTCCTTCTTGCTTCTTTGGTGCAGCTGAAGTCTTGCTGACCCCCAGAGGATGCACGGCCATGGAAATGTTGCAAAGTGCTGATAGGAAAGGCGGAAACAATGCTGCAAGGCAAAGTCATCTGGGTGTTGCAGTCTTGGACGGTTCTTGTGGAGTCCGGCTGCAGTTCCGGTAGCCAGGAGCAGAAGAGGAGTCTGGGTGGAGCATTGCACGCTGAATCTGGGGACCCACCTGCTAAAAGGTCCCTAAATAGCCCCAAAAAGGGGCCTGGTCACTTTGATAGGTGTCCCCCCCCTATCAGAGGAGGTCACTGGCGTCATATGCCTACCCTGAGAACTCAGATGCTCCCAAGGGCCTCTGCCCATCTTGGTTTCAAGATGGCAGAATCAAGTGGCCGCCTGGAGGAGCTCTGAGGGTGGTGATAGACAGGGAAGTGGTCACTCTCCTTTCCTTTGTGCAGTTTCATGCCTGAGCTAGGATCGGGGATCCCTGGACTGGTGCAAATTGGATTATGCAAGGAGGGCACCAGATGTGTTCTTCAAAACAAGCCCGTGGCATGGTGCGACTCCCACTCCCCAGCCTTGTAACATCTATTTCCACTGGAGAGGAGGTTGCACCCTCTCCCACAGGCAATCCTTTGTTCTGCCTCCCCTGCTTGAGCTGGTCAAGCAGCAGAAGGGCAGAAACCTGTCTGAGGGGCTGCAGCAGTGTGGGCTGTTCGCAGACCCTGGAAGACTGGTAGGAGCAATACTGGGGGTTCTCTAAGGAGGCCCCAGAGTGTATGGACTCATGCCACCAATACTGGCATCAGTATTGGTGTGTGATTCCGACATGTTTGATACCAAACATGCCTAGGTTTGGAGTTACCATTATGTAGCTGGACCACAGGAACAGTATGACCTGTGGCCAGTACATAGCTAAAATGGCTTCCCTGCACTTATGAAGTCCAGGGAATTGGAACTGGAGTTTGTAGGTCTTGCAGGGGTGCCCACACACAGGGACCTGCTCCCTGCCCTTAGGGCTGGAAGGGCCTACCATAGGGGGTGACTTACAGTGACCTGGTGTAGTGACCAGCAGTGAAAGGCTGCAAATGGTAGGCAGACGCAGTTTGTATGGGCCCCCATGGGTGGCATAATACATGCTGCAGCCCATGGGAGACCCCTGGTGTACCAATGCACTGGGTACCTACGTATCCTATACTAGGGACTTACAGGGGTACACCAGTATGCCAATTGTGGGGGCTAAATGATACCAAGACAATTAAATATGGAGGAGAGAGCACGTGTGGTAAGGAAAAATCACTCACGGTGTAGCATTTCTGGGTACAAAAGGACTGGCGAGGTTAGCGATACAATTGTATACTGGTGTTGCACACTGGAAACTGAAGGTTACAAGCGGTAACCACACATGAGTGATGGAAACACTTCATGTACCCATTGTTTGCCTATCTCCTCCCAAATCTTTATTTGATCCAAACACTACCTGGATGAAGAGACACTTTGACCTTTGCTGAAAAAAACACTAGGAGTTGCCTTTGCTTCCCTTAGTCTTGTAAGACAGTCTGCTGTACGGTGCATGTCCCGCAACTCAGTTTTTATCTTCTAGTACTGCCTCTGAGCTGAGAGTTTCTGCTGCAGCAGGGAAGGTTTGGCGCGTAAGCTTAAGATCTAAATATAGTTTTTAGAAACTCTGTGGCAAATGCAGCGAAACTGAAAAGCACAATCTGGATCGTGCGAGGAAAGATGTGGTCTCCTGTCCTGTGAAGGTTCTTGGGAAGCGCTTTCTTGCACTGGTTGTCTCTATTCTTTACCAAAGTCCCAATTACGCTTTCTTTATTTGGTCCTGAATGAGTCTCCAGATGCTTGGTCTGAAAGCTGGAAGAGAAAGTAATTCTTCATAGATGTGGGGCCGCTCCATTTGCACTTGAAATTTCTGTAGTAACTTTAGGACTCTTAACAAACTGATTTCTGTTTGTATACAATATTTTGAATAACTACAAATGCTGATATTGGATTATATCCAGTCTGCTGTGTTTTAAAAAAAAAAAAAAAAAAAACTCTCTAAAGCAAATTTATTTGGTGGGAGTGACTGGGTCTGTAGAGTTGTAAGGAGACTGTGATTTGTCTCTTGGGGGGAAGAGGGCTTTGGGATTTGTCTGTCAAAGGGACTTTGACGGGCTGGATTTTGGGAATTGGGTGCTTGAGTTTGTTTTGTCACAGAAGGGTGCTTGGGTAGTGTAGGTCATCATTAGGGAAGGGTTTTGTGTGTCATGGTATTGCACTTGGGTTTTTGTCGTTCCAGGAATGGCACTTCAGTTTTCAGTGAAGGGAAGGGGTCTTGTGTTTGTGTCCTCATTAAAGGTACTTTCATTTGTTAAAACCACAGGGCTGGATGTCTGCACTTGTGGGGGAAGCCTTATGTTTGCATAGATGGTGGTATGAAGTAGAGTTTAGCTTGCTGGTGGCAGAGGAGGAGTTAAAACTAGTTTCCTTGGACTACAGTGTAGTGTTTGATGGGTCTTAGTAAGGAGAGGGTTTTGGAGTCATCTGCCCTTCGAGTGGGTTGTGTTAAAGCTGGTCACAGAGGGTGGCTTGGTTTGCTTACGCAACAGAACTTGGGTTTACTCTTGGTGGCTGGCAGGGGATATTATTATTTGTTGTGGTTGAAAAGTGAGTTTGATCTGTACTTTTGATGCGCAGTTGGGCAGACAATTAAGGGAAGTTTTAGCTTTGAACCCCTGAAGGGAGAAGGCATCGTATTTAGTCTCTGCCTGTGGGAGGTGAGCTCAATTGTGGACTTTGAACAAGAATAGTTTTGTCTACACCTCACTCAGATCTTGTGTTTGTTTTGTTTGTTTCGTTTTTTTATTAACAATTCACCTCTCCTTTGCCTGTTTAAAGGGTGTGAATAAGGATTCCTACTTGATCCTGGAGACGCTCCCCACAGAGTATGATTCCCGTGTGAAGGCCATGGAAGTAGACGAGCGGCCTACTGAGCAGTACAGTGACATTGGTGGATTGGACAAACAGATCCAGGAGGTGAGTGGCAGTGAGGGCGACGGGAGTTTAAAGCATCTGTCTGAAGCTTGTATCTTTCCTGTTGTTGAGTGATAGCAAAGATCAGCCCAGATTTATGATCAGACCATGTCATCATTGTGTTGGGCCTGTTTTATACCACTTCAGAAGCTGTTAATCTGTGTATAAATCTTCAGTGTGCCCTTAATTTTCAAGTCCAGGTTTTAAGATGTTTGTTCCTAACTCTTTGAGCCTTCCAGTGTAAATTTAATGTTGTGTGACTTGAAACACCCAGCATTCTTCAAAGAAAAGGCCGATCAGTGGTAGGGCTGCTGCTACCGTCATTTCCCATGATCAGAAAGATGATCGTAACTCGCTGTGATTGTACTTATTTCACTGATTTTGAGGTGTTTAAAATGTCCTTTTTTGACAGTTGGTCGAGCAGTAGGCTTATCAGAGGGTAGTGTTAAGCATTTGTTGTATACACACAGGCAATAAATGAGAAACACACACTCAGACTTAACTCCAGGCCAATAGTTTTTATATAGAAAAATGTTCTTTATTTTTAGAACCACAAGTTCAAGATTTGAAGTAAATACATAAAATGCTAGGTACTCCACACAGGTAAGTTAGGAACTTTGAATTAGGGCAATAACACATACAGTTTTTGTTAAAATGGCAATAAGCTATTTTAAAAGTGGACACAGTGCAAAAATCAACAGTTCCTGGGGGAGGTAAGTAATGGTTAGTTTGTCAGGTAAGTAAAACACTTACAAGTCTCAGTTCCTGGGCATGGGCAGCCCACCGTTAGGGGTTCAAGGCAACCTCAAAGTTACCACACCAGCAGCTCAGGGCCGGTCAGGTGCAGAGGTCAGAGGTGCCCAAAACACATAGGCGCCTATGAAGAACGGGTGCTCGTCTTCGGAGGGCAGACCAGGGGGGTTTTGTAGAGCACTGGGTGGGGGGCACACAAGTAGGCACACAAAACGCACCCTCAGGGGCAGCTGGCTTCAGTGTTCAAACAGGCGTCAGGTTTTGTATTGGATTCAATGGAGGGACTCGAGGGTCACTCTAGCGGTGCAGGCAGGGCACAGGGGGGGCTTTTCGGGCCAGCCACCAACTGGGCCAGGCAGAGGGTCGCCTGGGGGTCACTCCTGCACTGAGGTTCGGTTCCTTCTGGTCCTGGGGGCTGCGGGTGCAGTGCTTGGGCCAGGCGTCGGGTTCCTTGTTACAGCCAGTCACGGTCCGGGGGAGCCTCTGGATTCTCTCTGCATGCGTCGCTGTGGTGATCCAGGGGGGGTCGTCTCGGGCTACTCACGAGGTCGCAGTCGCCTGGGAGTCCTCCCTGTGGTGTTGGTTCTCTGGAGCTTGAGCTAGGGGCGTCGGGTGCAAAGGGTGAAGTCTCTCGCTTCCGGAGGGAAGAGTGAAGTATTTAGAAGTTGCAATAAAATTGCAAAATTGTTGCTTGTTGTTGAGCAGAGCCGCTGCTCACAGGAGTTTCTTGGTCCTTAGGTTCAGGGCAGTCCACTGAGGCTTCAGAGGTCGCTGGTCCCTGTTGGATGCGTCGCTGTTGCAGTTTTTTGAGTCAGGAGACAGGCCGGTAGGGCTGGGGCCAAAGCAGTTGTCTCCGTCGTCTCTGAAGGGCTTTCATGTCAGCAGTCGTCCTTGTTTCAGGTTGCAGGAATGTGATTTCCTGGGTTCTGGGGTGCCCCTAAATACTAGATTTAGAGGTGTTTAGGTCTGGGAGGGCAGTAGCCAATGGCTACTGTCCCGGAGGATGGCTACACCCTCTTTGTGCCTCCTCCCTGAGGGGAGGGGGGGGCACATCCCTAATTCTGTTGGGGGAATCCTCCAAAACCAAGATGGAGGATTTCAACAGGCAGGGTTCACCTCAGCTCACGGCACCTTAGGTGCTGTCCTGACATTGTGGGTGACGACTCCTTGTTTTTCCCATTATCTCCTCTGGACTTGCTGCCAAAAGTGGGGGCTGTGTCCAGAGGGGCTGGCATCTCCACTAGCTGGGATGCCCTGGGGTGCTGTAACAAAGGGGGTGAGCCTTTGAGGCTCACCACCAGGTGTTACAGTTCCTGCAGGGGGAGGTGAGAAGCACCTCCACCCAGTGCATGCTTTGTTTCTGTCCTCAGAGCACAAAGGCTCTCACCCCAGGGGGCAGAAACTTGTCTCAGTGGCAGCCTGGCACTGACCAGTCAGTCCTGCCCTGAAGGATTGGGTAAATTACCGGGGGCATCTTCTAAGATGCCCTCTGTGCATTTTGTAATAAATCCAACACTCGCATCAGTGTGGGTTTATTATTCTGAGAAGTTTGATACCAAACTTCCCAGTATTCAGTGTAGCCATTATGGGACTCTGGAGTTTGTTTTTGACAAACTCCCAGACCATATACTTAATATGGCCACACTGTACTTACAATGTCTAAGAATGGACTTAGACACTGTAGGGGCATATTGCTCATGCAGCTATTCCCTCACCTGGGGTATAGTGCATCCTGCCTTAGGGCTGTAAGGCCTGCTGGAGGGGTCGCTTACCTATGCCACAGGCAGTATTTTGTGGGCATGGCACCCTGAGGGGGATGCCATGTCGACTTTGTGTGTGTTGTTGGAGAGAAAAAGGCAATCTGCTGTGGCAGTGTGCATGTGTTAGGTGAGGGTTCCCTTAGGGTGGCACAACACATGCTGCAGCCCTTAGGGACCTTCCCTGGTCACAGGGCCCTTGGTACCACTGGTACCTTTTACAAGGGACTTATTTGTGTGCCAGGGGTGTGCCAATTGTGGAAACAGTGGTACATTTTTAGTGAAAGAACACTGGTGCTGGGGCCTGGTTAGCAGGGTCCCAACACACTTCTCAGTCAAGTCAGTATCAATATCAGGCAAAACGTGTGGGGTAATTGCAACAGGGAGCCATTTTCCTACACTCTGCTACTGCCAATCTCCAAAACAGCCTCCTTTCATCTGATCAACAGACTACCCAGACCGAACAAGCACTTCCTAGAAGAAACCTCCAGCCCCATCACCTTTGCCACCTTCCAACCTCCCATTCATCGGAAATTTCAAACTCGACAGCAACTTCAACACACGATGCAAAGATAAAACATTCTACACACCTGAAAACAGTAGGAATAAAACCAGTTACTAATAACTCCTCCTGCTGCAAAAGCCACTCACTAGGCCTCAATCTATCAGCATTCCCTAACATCCTCTGCCAGGAAATTGTTGCCCTGGCCTGAGCCGACCACTGCACCCTGGCCTGAGCCGACCACTGCACCCTGGCCTGAGCCGACCACTGCACCCTGGCCTGAGCCGACCACTGCACCCTGGCCTGAGCCGACCACTGCACCCTGGCCTGAGCCGACCACTGCACCCTGGCCTGAGCCGACCACTGCACCCTGGCCTGAGCCGACCACTGCACCCTGGCCTGAGCCGACCACTGCACCCTGGCCTGAGCCGACCACTGCACCCTGGCCTGAGCCGACCACTGCACCCTGGCCTGAGCCGACCACTGAACCTGAGCATCAAGGACAACAGAAGAGATGGAAAATAACCTTGTACTCCCTCAAATACACTTGTCTGGAAAAATCCTTCCAGGCTTCACCCTTGTGTCCCTGCAACTATAATCAGCCGCCGCCTACTGCCATCTATGGTTGGTGGTACACTTAGAATGCGCCCCTACCTAGTAGGCGGATTGTCTCGATCCGTGCATGTCTGACCAGAACAAGAAGCACCTGCATTAGATCAGCAGCCAACCTGCGGCACGCATGAAAAGATAAGGTAGGTACAACAACTATGCCAAGAGTAGGATGTCACAGCTTTTCAAAGTTATACAAAAACTAAGGCCTACAAAAGTCGTAAACGGTGATTAGTAATAAGAACAGGTCAGTAAAGGACCTTTGAAAAAAGAAAAAAAAAAAAAAAAAAAGTGCCTTAACATTGGTTAAGCTTGAAGAGTTCCTTTACATTTTGTAAATTCTGAAACTGCTTCATTTAGGCCACTCAGCACTGCCAGATATTGCTGCTTGGAAGGAGAGGGGGTGCAGAAGTTGGGGTGGATTTCTTTCCAGTGTCCAAGGCATTTGACAGGAATCTGGTAGCACTTGAGTATTTAATGTAACACTTATGTAAAATCTGAGTTAAGAAACTGTAATATTGATGTCCTTTAAAGGCTTAAGCAGCCATTAGCCCTTCTCCTGGCAGACGGCACCGTCATACTAAAAACTATTCTTTTCCAGACAACCCTCGCTAAACCAGTAGTCTTCTTTGTAAAGTGGTTTCAAATGTCCTGATGAACCATCGCAGCTACTCCAGATTAAAAAGAAAAGTAACAAAGCTTCTAAAGTTGCAGCTAATCCTGTCTAGATCAAATGGCAATTCAACTGCTTTCCTCCCAGCAGCATTTACCAAAGAGTAAACACAACTGAAGCAGAATGTTGACGGATAGTCAAAGAACAGCACAGGAGAGTAGTTGCCATTTAGGACTGAGGTCTGTAAGCATTGATGCTCTCTGAAAGGTGCCATTGCAAGGAGGACAATTCAGAACTTCTCGGTTAGGTATTATACCAGAGGCTGCCGAAAGCAGGTGCCATGCCAAAGGTGTGGATGAGTTTGGGTGGTTCCTTCCTTCCCTTTCCCTTGTACTGCAAGCTTGGCAGGACCCCTACACACCCTGCTGGGCCTGTAGAATCCCAAGTGAACAAAGAAGGTGCCGCCAAGGCCCTTCTGGTTTTTTCACTTTCTTCTAGACTTGAGAAATGCTGGGACGAGACTCTCTGCCCTCTAATTTCCCCTGTTTCCTTTGTGAGCTCTTCTACTGTGTGGAGATAGCTGAAGATGGATGTGTGAGTCTCCTATCAGTGGGTAGCATCTATCAGTGGGAAGCATGAGGGCAAGGTACCATAGGTTCGATGGCATATGTTGCTGCAGATACACATGTTTCGCACAGTCCGCTGCCTGGTGTTGGGCTCGGAGTATTACAAGTTGTTTTTCTTCGAAGAAGTCTTTTTTGGTCACGGGACCGAAGGACTCCTCCCTCTTCGGCTCCATTGCGCATGGGCGTCGACTCCATCTTAGATTGTTTTTTTCCGCTGTCGGGTTCGGACGTATTCCTTTTCGCTCCGTGTTTCGGTTCGGAAAGTTAGTCAGAATCTCGGAAGAAAGCGTCGGTATTGTTCCGTTCGGTATCGGGATAGTTAGGTACATCGACACCGATCATCGGAAGATTTTGGGGTAGCTTCGATCCCCCGTCGGGGCCTGGTCGGCCCGACCGCGTGCGACATCGAAGCCGATGGAACGGACCCCGTTTCGTTTCTGCCCAAAATGTCACAGTAAGTATCCTTATACAGATCAGCACTTGGTCTGTAACTTGTGCTTGTCCCCCGAGCACAAGGAGGATACCTGTGTGGCCTGTCGAGCCTTCCGGTCCAGAAAAACACTCCGGGACCGAAGAGCCAGGCGTCTACAAATTGCGTCCACGCCGACAAAACAACGTTTCGACGACGAAGAGGAAACATTCTCGGTTCCGGAATCAGAATCCGGAGACTCCGACGTCGAACAACAGCAACAAACAGTGAGTAAGACGTGGAAAATTAAAACCATCGAGAAGACAAAAGCCCAGGGGACGCCACTGCCAACAGGCCATGGCTCGACCCATAAAACCGGCGAGCCGTCGAAGGCGCCGAAAAAGGGCACGCCCATAGCGAAGACACCCGACTCCGGTCGAGGGACCGCCATTGAGCAACCTCGGAGCCGAGATAGCGGCTCCGAGAGGCAAAAACAAGATGCCGGCACCGAAAAACATCGGCACCGAGACACCCTGCCGAAAGCCACAAAAATTCGGTCGGTGGCGAAGCCGAAAAAAGATTCTCTCTCGGCGCCGAAAAGTTCCACACCTCCATCCTACACAGAGGAACAAGGAATAAGTGGCCAAATGCACAGATTTGGACAAGAGCTCCAAAGTGTAGAATCAGACTACACACAAAAGAGACTGTACATCCAGCAAGACACAGGGAAGATATCAACCCTTCCCCCAATAATGAGAAAAAGAAGGATCGGACTTCTCAAGGATGACGCACAACCACAAGCCAAAGTGGTTAAAAAAGTCACGCCTCCGCCCTCTCCACCACAACAGGCATCGCCGGCACAAACACCGCCACAATGCACTCACCAGCGCAAACTACCATAAGTCAAGATAATCAGGATCAAGACGCTTGGGACCTATATGACACCCCAGTGCCGGACAATGATCCCGATTCATACCCCACAAAGCCGTCACCGCCAGAGGACAGTACCTCATACTCGCAACTGGTGGCTAGGGCAGCAGAATTCCACAATGTCCAACTGCATTCCGATCCTATAGAGGATGATTTTTTATTTAACACCCTCTCGGCTACACATAGCCAATATCAATGTCTCCCAATGCTACCAGGGATGTTACGGCACGCAAAACAAATTTTTGAAGAGCCCGTAAAATCAAGAGCCATCACCCCAAGGGTGGATAAGAAATACAAACCACCACCCACAGACCCAGTGTTTATTACTTCGCAGTTACCACCTGACTCCGTAGTAGTAGGGGCAGCTCGCAAAAGAGCAAATTCCCATACATCTGGCAACGCCCCACCTCCGGACAAAGAAAGCAGAAAATTTGATGCGGCAGGAAAAAGAGTAGCATCACAGGCAGCCAACCAGTGGCGCATCGCAAATTCTCAAGCGCTGCTGGCCCGATATGACCGCGCACACTGGGATGAGATGCAACTTCTCATAGACCATCTTCCACAGGAATACCAAAAAAGGGCGCAGCAAATAGTTGAAGAGGGATAAACGATCTCAAACAATCAAATCCGCTCTTCAATGGACGCAGCCGATACTGCAGCGAGAACAGTCAACACTGCTGTCACCATAAGGAGACACGCTTGGCTCCGCACTTCAGGCTTCAAACCGGAAATCCAGCAGGCTGTCCTTAATATGCCCTTCAACGAGAAACAACTTTTTGGCCCTGAAGTGGACACAGCCATTGAAAAACTTAAAAAGGACACAGACACGGCCAAAGCCATGGGCGCACTCTACTCCCCGCAGAGCAGAGGCTCTTTTAGAAAAACTCCATTTAGAGGGGGGTTTCGTGGCCAACCCACACACCACCAGCCAACAAACAAGAACCACACCATATCGGGGTTCATTCCAAAGAGGAGGTTTCAGGGGATATAGAGGGGGTCAATTCCCAAGGAGTAGGGGAAGATTCCAGACTCCAAAAACACCTCCACCTAAACAGTGACTTTCAAGTCACACAACCCCTTCACTCAACACCAGTGGGGGGAAGACTACGCCAATTCTACCAATCTTGGCAGCAGATTACAACAGACAATTGGGTATTAGCAATAATCCAACATGGCTATTGCATAGAATTCCACAAATTCCCACCAAACATCCCTCCAAAAACACGCAAAATGTCACCACAACATTTAGAACTTTTAGGACTAGAAGTTCAAGCACTACTGCAAAAGGATGCAATAGAGCTAGTACCAGTACAACAAAAAAACACAGGAGTTTACTCCCTGTACTTTCTAATTCCAAAAAAAGACAAAACATTAAGACCAATATTAGATCTCAGGACACTAAATACCTACATCATATCGGACCACTTTCACATGGTCACACTACAAGACATCATTCCACTGCTCAAACAGCAAGATTACATGACCACATTAGACCTAAAAGATGCGTACTTTCATATACCGATACACCCTTCTCACAGAAAGTACCTAAGGTTCGTATTCAAAGGAATACATTACCAATTCAAAGTGTTTCCATTCGGAATAACAACTGCACCAAGAGTATTCACAAAATGTCTAGCAGTAGTAGCAGCACATATCAGGAGACAACAGATACATGTGTTTCCTTACCTAGACGATTGGCTAATCAAGACCAACACAGTAAAAAAGTGCACAAACGACACCACATATGTCATACAAACCCTTCACAAACTGGGTTTCTCCATCAACTATACAAAGTCACACCTCGAACCAATATCTAGGGGCAACCATCAACACATCAAAAGGAATTGCCACTCCAAGTCCACAAAGAGTGCAAGCATTCCACAAGGTAATAAGTGCTATGTTTCCAAACCAAAAGATACAAGCAAAATTTGTGCTAAAACTTCTAGGCATGATGTCATCATGCATAGCCATTGTCCCAAACGCAAGACTACACATGCGACCCTTACAACAGTGCCTAGCATCACAATGGTCACAGGCACAGGGTCAACTTCAAGATCTGGTGTTGGTAGACCGCCAAACATACCTCTCGCTTCTATGGTGGAACAGCAACAATTTAAACAAAGGGCGGACATTTCAGGACCCAGTGCCTCAATACGTTATAACAACAGATGCTTCCATGACAGGGTGGGGAGCACACCTCAATCACCACAGCATTCAAGGACAATGGGATGTACACCAAACAAAATTTCATATCAATTACCTAGAACTGTTAGCAGTATTTCTAGCGTTAAAAGCCTTTCAACCCATAATAACACACAAATACATTCTTGTCAAAACAGACAACATGACAACAATGTATTATTTAAACAAACAAGGAGGAACACACTCAACACAATTGTGTCTCCTAACACAAAAAATATGGCAGTGGGCGACTCACAACAACATTCGCCTAATAGCACAATTTATTCCAGGGATCCAAAACCAACTAGCAGACAACCTTTCGCGAGACCACCAACAAGTCCACGAATGGGAAATTCACCCCCAAGTTCTGAACAAGTACTTTCAAATTTGGGGAACACCCCAGATAGATTTGTTCGCAACAAAAGAAAACGCAAAATGCCAAAACTTCGCATCCAGGTACCCACACCGCGAATCACAAGGCAATGCTCTATGGATGAGTTGGTCAGGGATATTTGCATACGCTTTTCCCCCTCTCCCTCTCCTTCCATATCTAGTAAACAAGTTGAGTCAAAACCAACTCAAACTCATACTGATAGCACCCACATGGGCAAGACAACCTTGGTATACAACTCTACTAGACCTTTCACTAGTACCGCATGTCAAACTACCCAACAGACCAGATCTGTTAACACAACACAAACAACAGATCAGGCATCCAAACCCAGCATCATTGAATCTGGCAATTTGGCTCCTGAAATCCTAGAATTCGGACACTTAGACCTCACACAAGAGTGTATGGAGGTCATAAAACAAGCTAGAAAAGCTTCCACTAGACACTGCTATGCATCTAAGTGGAAAAGATTTGTTTGCTACTGCCATACCAATCAAATCCAACCATTGCATGCCTCTACAAAGGACATAGTGGGATACTTACTACATTTGCAAAAAGCGAATCTCGCTTTTTCATCTATAAAAATACACCTCGCAGCAATATCTGCTTACCTACAAACTACTCATTCATCGTCTCTATTTAGAATACCAGTTATTAAAGCATTCATGGAAGGGCTAAAAAGAATTATACCACCAAGAACACCACCAGTTCCTTCATGGAACCTTAACATCGTCTTAACAAGACTCATGGGTCCACCTTTCGAACCCATGCATTCCTGTGAAATGCAATATCTAACCTGGAAAGTCGCATTTCTCATTGCAATCGCATCCCTCAGAAGAGTAAGTGAAATACAGGCATTTACCATACAAGAACCATTTATTCAAATACACAAAAATAAAATAGTTCTAAGAACAAATCCAAAATTTCTACCAAAAGTAATCTCACCATTCCATTTAAATCAAACAGTAGAATTGCCAGTGTTCTTCCCACAACCAGATTCCGTGGCTGAAAGGGCACTACATACATTAGACATCAAAAGAGCACTAATGTACTACATTGACAGAACAAAGCTAATCAGGAAAACAAAACAACTGTTCATAGCTTTTCAAAAACCACACATAGGAAATCCAATCTCTAAACAAGGCATTGCTAGATGGATAGTCAGATGTATTCAAACCTGCTATCTTAAAGCCAAAAGAGAATTGCCTATTACACCAAAGGCACACTCAACCAGAAAGAAAGGTGCTACAATGGCCTTTCTAGGAAACATTCCTATGAGCGAAATATGTAAGGCTGCAACCTGGTCTACGCCTCATACATTTACTAAACACTACTGTGTAGACGTACTAAATGCACAACAAGCTACAGTGGGCCAAGCTGTACTAAGAACATTATTCCAAACTACTTCAACTCCTACAGGCTAAACCACCGCTTTTAGGGGAGGTAACTGCTTTATAGTCTATGCGAAACATGTGTATCTGCAGCAACATATGCCATCGAACTGAAAATGTCACTTACCCAGTGTTCGTGGCATTAGTCGCTGCAGATTCACATGTGCCCTCCCGCCTCCCTGGGAAGCCTGTAGCCGTTTAGAAGTACATCTTAAATCTTAAACATTTGTACATTTGTAAATAATTATTATAAACTTTTTATGTTACATACGTATTCACTCCATTGCATGGGCACTATTTATAGCAAACAACTCCATCCTCACCCTCTGCGGGGAAAACAATCTAAGATGGAGTCGACGCCCATGCGCAATGGAGCCGAAGAGGGAGGAGTCCTTCGGTCCCGTGACCAAAAAAGACTTCTTCGAAGAAAAACAACTTGTAATACTCCGAGCCCAACACCAGGCAGCGGACTGTGCGAAACATGTGAATCTGCAGCGACTAATGCCACGAACAGATGTACACTGGGTAAGTGACATTTTCATTATGGTGTGTTTTTAGCATGCACCAGAAGCCCTCGGTACTACCTGCCGCAAGGATGCCGTAAGCCGCATATAGAATTGGATCTTTACCACTGAGAGGTTCTGGCTGATCTTGTCACCTTGACAAAGCACATCCTGTCCGGCGCTCAGAACACGAAAGTGAGTTAGTGCTTTGAGGATACTTCTCTTACATAACTTGGTATTATAAGGCCCTCAGTGTTCTCCTAACTGTCCTCAGGACAGTCGGAGTGTAAGAGAAGAGGAGCGGTGCCATGGCGCAAACATACCGACATTGAAGGTGTCCTTAAACACTGGAGACGTCAGAGAAGGCGCTGATGGCCCTTCCCTATGGACACTTGAAGGTGACAGTGAACACTATGCTGTCATGTTCGGGTGTATGTCGTTAGATTTTACATTGGTGTGAAGTCCTTGCAGCTGCCAAATTCTCTTTGTTGTGTATTTAGTGTGTAAAAACCAACCACATACATCCACAGCGTTCTAATCTGTGTTTAAGTTCTACTGATGTAGTTTAACTCTTCCCACTTTGTGGCTCTAAGGCCATCCCTTGAAAGTTATTTACCTGTAATTATGGCTCTTCAGCTATAAGTATCTTTATAGGAAATACAAACTTACCTTCCTCTCATTTCCTTGAGGGTTCATTTGATCATATTCCTGCAGCTGGTTGTGTGTGTGGTTTGACTATAACATGACAGGGATGAATTAAAAACCGCTCAGGAATTTTGTATAACATACAGTAGCCTGCCTCGAAAAACCATTACTAGACATGGCCTCCAGTTACTATTAGGAGCAATGCACCATGACTATCAGAAAAATGTGCCCTAATTGGCTATTAAGGTCATATTTGTTTTTTTGAGGAAACCTAATTAGGTTTACTGTTGATCATTTGAGCCCAACATATTGCGGTGCAATTTATCTGCTGTCCTCTGAGCTGGGGGGGGGGGGGGGTCTTTTTTTTTTTTTCCATGATCCTTAAAATGAGGAGTTGGTGAGCAGGTAGAGGGCAACTGTTGGTCTCTGACTCTGTCTTGGGAGTTGGTGAAGGTGAGTATTGCAGGTGATCTGTATAAAATCTGGTGTTGGTCTTTGTAAAATGTGGTGTCTTTTCTTAACAGTTGGTGGAGGCCATTGTGCTGCCCATGAATCACAGAGAGAAATTTGAGAACCTTGGCATCCAGCCCCCCAAAGGAGTTTTGATGTATGGCCCTCCAGGCACTGGAAAAACCCTTCTGGCTCGAGCATGTGCTGCACAGACCAAAGTAAGAGAAGGGCAAGCGCTGCACACATGTAAATTTGGTTGGGAAAGGGTCACACGCTCCATACACCAGGGTGTGCACTTCTTAATGTGTTCAACCAGCTGCACCTTAAGACGGCAAGGAATTGGGCATGCACAGGCCAGACTAATATAAGTAATCAGATGTGCGGGAAGAAGAGAATCTCATACATCCGACCTGTCTCCATCCCATCTGCATCCGATCGTGCTTTAGGCGCTGTAAGTGAGGCGGCTGTTCACGTCACATGCTTACCTCTGTCTCTTTCCTCCAGGCCACCTTCCTGAAGCTGGCAGGCCCGCAGCTGGTGCAGATGTTCATTGGCGATGGTGCCAAACTCGTCAGAGATGCTTTTGCACTGGCGAAAGAGAAAGCTCCATCTATCATCTTTATTGATGAACTGGATGCCATCGGTACCAAGAGGTGAGACTGGAGACCACGCATGGCGGAGGTATATAACAGCGCCTGCGGAAAGTGCAGATAAGAATGTCAGGAGAGAATATTCTTTAGAATGGTAACTATTCAGAGGGAAGCAACGAGGGAAAAGTTTAGAAGTGCCAGAGAAGGGATGGAAGCAAAGATTGCTGAAGGAGTACTGATCGGGGGTGGTAGAGTAGCGACAAGTGAAAGAACTAAGGGAAAGGGTTACAAAAGACTGAGGGAGGAAGTGCCAAAACCTGGGTTAGAGGATACTGCAGAAGGAAGGAGAATCACAACAGATGGGAGAGGGAGGACTGATGAACTGTGGGCAGGTCTGGGACAAAGCAAATCTGCAGGTGGCAGACATACACGTTTCCTTTTCGCAGAATGTGTGAACGTTTCTCCCTCTTGGATCTGTCTGTCCGACCTCGGGGGGGGGGGGGGGGGTTCTCGAGGAAGCCTTCTGCCCCACAGGCTCGTTGTTGGATTCTTAAGAGGCATACATTTTATGGAGGTCCTTCCACTCTGTGGGCTTGTTTTTATGCTGTAGTGTATTAGTTCTCTTTAGGTTTTTTTGCCTTTAGGTTTGGCTGTTGCGCTCTCATGGTAGTTGTTTCTCTTGGGGCCCTTCACAAATGCAGGTAGATTTGGTTTAGTATGAGACCTACTTTTTCTTCAGAACCTTGAAGTAATAGACATCAGAATGATTCCATGGTAAGTGGGGCGACTACAGAACTTTTCAGATCTAAACACACACATAGAACCATTTGTGAATGGAAAGGGTCAGGAGCCCGATATGGGTGAGTGGTGTGGAGCGGACTCCAGAAGCTTTTCACTGGCAAGGTTGTGAGAACTTAGACTGTAAACCCTTTCTCAAAACTACATTGTGGCACCTGTGACAGAAACTGCTGCCTACGTGTCCGATAATGAGGAAAAATGCAAACCTGTAGACATTCATTATAAGAGGAGAAAAAGTGCTGCTACCCCTGTAAGGCTGCTGACCTTCCACTACCCTTGATGCCTTGCACCAGCAATCGCCTTGCAGTCGTTTTTTTTCCTGCTTATGTGAGTGGCATCCTGGACTCGCTAGGTGTTTTCACACTTGACCTGGTTTTTCAGAGAAATATCTTAGAACTCTCTTCTGCTTCCGCTCAATGCCTTTTAAGCCTAACAAAGGTGTAAAGCCATTTCCAACCATCTCTGCAGGATTTTACAGGCAGAGTGCCTTTCCTGTTCCTCAAATGTTGCTCATGTGGGTGTAAAAAAGCTGCTGATACCCACCCCAGGTGTACGAGGGGTCTCTGCCATCTTCTCACTCCACGGAAGGAGCATGATGTTATCAAGGCGTCTAAAAGTTATCTAAAACAGAGAGAGAGAAGATCTGAGGCCAAAGTAAAAGAAAAAACAGGCGTTACCCAGAGAACTTTCTGCTTCCACTGGTTCAGTGCCAACAATGCCATAGGACTTCCACCCAGGGAGCTCTAGGGAGAAGAGTTCAGACCAAAGGTTATAAGTAAAACCATCTCAGTCTCCAGCATAAGCATTGGCTCCCACGCGCTCGCTGTCGAAGACTGGCTGAATGTTGGCAACAGGATATTACTGCCACCAGTCAAGTAACTTTTCACTGTGAAGGCACGTGAGGCGCTCAGCAGCATCTCCCTTGTAGTTCAAGCCTACCAAGTGCACAACAGCGTCTGCCGATCGATGCCATAGAGTTGGGAGCATTCATCAGCGGTGTGATCGCACCCACCTACACCTTGAAATTTTTTGACGTTATTTTTACCTGATTTGCCGAAGAGGCTGCTACTGTTGCCAGCTGAAGAACAATCTCCACCGCCTTTGGGGCCTCCTCGGTTTGCAGATGATCCATTACAGGCCCCACTGTGTCGAAATCAATATCTACGTCTCCAATGAGAGATTCTACCACTACCACCGCGTTCTCCAGGTTGTCATCTCCCACCTCAACCTTAACACGTGCACACGCTGTGGGGTTCCAATAAGTCACCCTGAGGAAAAGAACTTCAAGTTGTGCAGTCGAATCACTCCCTGCCATACATAAGAGAGAGGATTTATTCAAGATATTTCCTGGTTTGTAAACAAATACCAGAAGATTGGGTGTGTGCTGTAGGTCTACAAGACACCTACTCTCACGTTCCAGTATCAAGAAAACACAGGAAGTACGTATGTTTTATACTGGAAACATCACGCTATCAATATGCAATACTTCTTATGGTCAGAAGTTGGCTCCTTGACCTTTTCAAAACTTATGCAGTAGTAGCAGCCCTTCATCACCTGAGTTTTCATTTACTCTACGGGCTGGATGGCTCATAAAGGCACACAGAAGGTTCAGCAGGACTCTCAGATCAGTCTCTATTTCTCAGTCTAGATCAACAAACTTTTGGGAGACCGTCACATTCCCCATTTAGATTGACATCTCTGGGACCAGCACTAGAAACCGTGTTAGAAAAAGTGTTTCCCTCTAAGAATGTCATTGCTCTCGGAGAAGTGTCAGCGTCTTAAAGCTGACAGTTCAACGGAACATCAAATCTCCTCCCTAGTGAGGAGTACGTGACTGATGTCCATCTGTTGTCCCGAATGTGAGACTACATAGGAGATCGTTCCAACCGGTGTTCGAAAGATCAGTGGTCTCAGAAGGAAAACAATTAAGAAACTCCACATGCTCATGTCCACAAGACAGTCTTTTGTGGTGGGAGAGAACAAACCTACTTCAAGGAATCCCTTTTCAATAGCAGCCTGTGACACATACTGTTGAGAACGATGCATTAATTTGGCATCTCATCTAGAATTTCTGTCCAGGCAAGACCGTTCGTTTGACATCTTTGAAGAAGCCAACCCCCAACATTCTTGCTGGATCATAGCCTGGATGCTCCTGTGTTCGTCAGTGGCTGATAAAACCGCTACAGGGGCGACCAAGAGCCGGTTCCACTGGAGGGCAAACAGCAGCCATGGCCTGGCTGAGACACTCCTCTTTCTGATATTTGTAAAGCAGGTGCGTGAAAGTCTTTCACAGTTTTCTGAGACGGTTGCTTCAGTTCCAGTACTAAAGCTGACTCCAATCTTGGTAAAGCCACTTTATAAAAAATATATATATATCTGTGGTTGATGTACTTTTTAGTTCATCAGCAGAACCTTCATTGATGTCATAAGTGTCATTAATTCACCACCCACAACCACCCTCACCAATTTATTTTCTTGCTCACCTGTAGTAAAAACTCAAATTCATTGGTAGTCTCCACTTATGCAGGGGGGTGACGGGGGAGAGGGGTACTGGGGGGACTGGGGAAAATGGATGGCACCATGGGTAGTACAGTTATTAGAGCACAGGAGACCATTTTCAGCTTTGTGTTCTCTGGGCTGTGATGTAGATTGTGGAAGGGTTTTTGTGCTCTGTACAGTTGAGACTCTGAAAGTCCTGCCTATGACAAGCTTTTGGATCACCTCTGGGTCACCACACTGAGCTGGGCATTATCCTGATAACTTCAGGCTGATTGTTGGATCAGGTTACAGCTGTTCATGTTTCCTCTCTGGTGCAGGTTCGACAGCGAGAAGGCGGGTGATCGAGAAGTGCAGAGAACCATGCTCGAGCTCCTGAACCAGTTGGATGGATTCCAGCCCAACACGCAAGTCAAAGTAAGTCATTTTGAAGCCGTCCAAGGCTTAAAACTGTGTCAAAATGGAGGGCAAAGTCTGCTGGAGGGATGAGCTTCAATTCAGAGATGTGATTAACTCTGGAGGAGGAAAACAGTGGGTCCCGGGAAAGAAAAAGAGGATGTCTTTGTACAGAGAGAGGGGCTTCACTGGCAGGGAAGAGAAAAGGGTGTCTAGCCATTGAGCAGTCACTCACCACTTTCTCCAACTCCCCTATGCTGATTTTCTCTGAATCACATCGCTTCAGCATTGCTCCAGTACGAGGTCAGAAAGAATGACGACAGTTGTACTGCTTCTGGTGGTTATGAAGAACAGTGTGACAGTTGTTCACATGTACATATTAACCTTGGTTGTAATGAAAAACACACACAAGATGGTATCTCCAGGTTAGATCCTGTTTATGATACATAAAGGAGGAGGACTTGCATTGTGCTATAGATTGAAAGGAAGATTATGTTCGATGGCATCTGTCGCTGTAGATACGCATGTTCTGCAATAGCTCGCCATCTGGTGTTGGGCCGGAGTGTTACAAGTTGTTTTTCTTCGAAGAAGTCTTTCGAGTCACGGGACCGAGTGACTCCTCCTTTTGTCTCCATTGCGCATGGGCGTCGACTCCATCCTCGATTGTTTTTTTTTTCCGCCATCGGGTTCGGACGTGTTCCTGTCGCTCCGAGTTTCGGAACAGAAAAAATAGTTAATTTCGGAAGATTTTCGTCTGTATTGTTGCGTTCGGGATCGGCATACTTACATTCAACACCGCATCGAAGATCGAAGAGCTCCGGTGCCCTTCGGGGTAATTTTTCGATCCTCCGTCGGGGCCTGGTCGGCCCGACCGCGTGCTGAAGAACGCCGATGGAACGGACCCCGTTCCGTTTCTGCCCCAAATGCCACAATAAATACCCCTACACAGACCAACACTTGGTCTGCAACCTGTGCCTGTCACCTGAGCACAGCGAAGACACCTGCGAGGCCTGTCGTGCGTTCCGGTCCCGAAAAACACTCCGAGACCGTCGAGCCAGAAGACTTCAAATGGCGTCCGCACCGACAGCCCGACGGGAGTTCGAGGAACAGGAAGAGGAAGGTACCTTCTCGATCCAAGACTCAGACTCCGAAGGATTCGACGATACACAAACCGTGAGTAAGACGTCGAAAACCACACAAAGAAACATTTACAAGGCCCAGGGGACGCCACTGCCACCAGGCCATGGCTCAACCCATAAAATCGGTGACCGACCGTCGGCACCGAAAAAGGCCCAAACAGTGCCGAGATCGTCCGACTCCGGTCGAGACACCGGCACGCAGCCTTCTCGGGACCGAGAAAGTGCTGGAGACAAGCCTCGACACCGAGATGCCGGTGTGGACACGGCTCGACGCCGAGACAGCGGCACCGAAACAGATCGACGCCGAGAGGTTTCGGCCCCGAAAAGGAAAAAAGTCACCTCGGAGCCGAAAAAACACGCAGACAAAGTTTTGACGCCGAAACAAACTGCAAGCGACCCAGCTTCAGGCTCTTATACAGAACAGCACTCGCTAACCTCCCAAATGCAGAAGCATAGGTTTGAGGAAGAGCTACAAGCAACTGATGCGGACCATACGCAAAAGCGTATCTTCATTCAGCAGGGGACAGGAAAAATAAGCACCCTTCCCCCCATTAGGAGAAAGAGAAGGTTGGAGTTCCAGACGGAACAAGCACCACAACCAAAAGTGGTGAAAAGAGTTACACCACCACCCTCTCCTCCGCCCGTGATTAACGTTTCACCAGCACAAACGCCATCACACTCCCCAGCTCACACCACCATGAGCCAGGGTGACCAAGACCAGGACGCATGGGACCTATACGACGCCCCAGTGTCAGATAACAGCCCAGAGGCATACCCTACAAAACCATCTCCACCAGAAGACAGCACCGCGTACTCTCAGGTGGTGGCTAGAGCAGCACAATTTCACAACGTAAGCCTCCACTCAGAACAGGTCGAGGATGATTTCTTGTTCAACACACTCTCCTCCACCCACAGCTCCTACCAAAGCCTGCCTATGCTCCCTGGTATGCTCCGGCACGCAAAAGACATATTTAAGGACCCGGTCAAAAGTAGGGCAATCACACCAAGGGTGGAAAAAAAGTATAAGCCGCCTCCTACAGACCCGGCTTTCATCACAACACAGCTGCCACCAGACTCTGTTGTTGTAGGAGCAGCTAGGAAAAGGGCCAACTCTCACACATCTGGAGATGCACCACCCCCAGATAAAGAAAGCCGCAAGTTTGATGCAGCTGGTAAAAGAGTCGCAGCACAAGCTGCAAACCAGTGGCGCATCGCGAACTCCCAGGCACTACTTGCGCGCTATGACAGAGCCCACTGGGACGAGATGCAACATCTCATTGAACATCTGCCCAAAGACTTCCAAAATAGGGCAAAACAAGTGGTTGAGGAGGGACAGGCCATCTCCAACAACCAGATCCGCTCCTCCATGGACGCTGCAGATACAGCTGCACGGACAATTAATACATCTGTAACTATCAGAAGGCATGCATGGCTCCGAACGTCTGGATTTAAACCAGAGATTCAACAAGCAGTTCTCAATATGCCTTTTAATGAAAAAGAACTGTTCGGTCCAGAAGTGGACACAGCGATTGAGAAACTCAAAAAAGATACGGACACTGCCAAAGCCATGGGCGCACTCTACTCCCCGCAGAGCAGAGGGAATTACAGCTCATTCCGTAAAACGCCCTTTCGAGGGGGGTTTCGGGGTCAAAGCACACAAGCCAGCACCTCACAAGCCACACCGTCCAGTTACCAAGGACAGTATAGAGGAGGTTTTCGGGGACAATATAGAGGAGGGCAATTCCCTAGAAATAGAGGAAGATTCCAAAGCCCCAAAACCCCTACTACTAAACAGTGACTCACATGTCACTCATCCCCTCCACACAACACCAGTGGGGGGAAGAATAGGTCATTATTACAAAGCATGGGAGGAAATCACTACAGACACTTGGGTTCTAGCAATTATCCAACATGGTTACTGCATAGAATTTCTACAGTTCCCTCCAAACATACCACCAAAAGCACAAAATTTAACAACACACCATTCCAATCTCCTAGAGATAGAAGTGCAGGCACTATTGCAAAAGAATGCAATCGAATTAGTGCCAAACACACAAATAAACACAGGAGTTTACTCACTGTACTTTCTGATACCAAAGAAGGACAAAACACTGAGACCAATCCTAGACCTCAGAGTAGTCAACACTTTCATCAAATCAGACCACTTCCACATGGTCACACTACAAGAAGTATTGCCATTGCTAAAGCTGCACGACTACATGGCAACTTTAGACCTCAAGGATGCTTATTTCCATATACCAATTCACCCATCGCACAGGAAATACCTAAGGTTTGTATTCAAAGGAATACATTACCAATTCAAGGTACTGCCTTTCGGATTAACAACCGCACCAAGAGTCTTTACCAAATGTCTAGCGGTAGTCGCTGCACACATCAGAAGGCAGCAAATACATGTGTTCCCATATCTAGACGACTGGCTAATCAAGGCCCATTCGTTAATAGAGTGCTCAAATCACACAAATCATATCATACAAACCCTCTTCAAACTAGGGTTCACCGTCAATTTCACAAAATCCAAAATTCGGCCACGCAAGGTACAACAATACCTGGGAGCCATAATAGACACATCAAAAGGAGTAGCCACTCCAAGTCCACAAGGAATTCAAAATTTCAACACCATCATACAACGCATGTATCCAACACAAAAGATACAAGCAAAGATGGTATTACAACTCCTAGGCATGATGTCATCATGCATAGCCATTGTCCCAAACGCAAGACTGCACATGAGGCCCTTACAACAATGCCTAGCATCACAGTGGTCTCAAGCACAGGGTCACCTTCTAGATCTGGTGTTAATAGACCGCCAAACTTACCTCTCGCTTCTGTGGTGGAACAACATAAATTTAAACAAGGGGCGGCCTTTCCAAGACCCAGTGCCACAATACGTAATAACAACAGATGCTTCCATGACAGGGTGGGGAGCACACCTCGATCAACACAGCATACAAGGACAATGGAACGTACATCAAACAAAACTGCATATCAATCACCTAGAACTTCTTGCAGTTTTTCAAGCACTAAAAGCTTTCCAACCAATAATAGTTCACAAATACATTCTCGTCAAAACAGACAACATGACAACAATGTATCATCTAAACAAGCAGGGAGGGACGCACTCCACGCAGTTAAGCATGTTAGCACAAAAAATTTGGCATTGGGCAATTCACAACCAAATTCGCCTAATTGCACAGTTTATACCAGGGATACAAAATCAACTCGCAGACAATCTCTCTCGAGATCACCAACAGGTTCACGAATGGGAAATTCACCCCCAAATACTGAACACTTATTTCAAACTCTGGGGAACACCTCAGATAGACTTGTTTGCGACAAGGGAGAACGCAAAATGCCAAAACTTCGCATCCAGATACCCACACAAACAATCCCAAGGCAATGCCCTATGGATGAACTGGTCAGGGATATTTGCTTACGCTTTTCCTCCTCTCCCTCTCCTTCCTTACCTGGTAAACAAACTCACTCAAAGCAAACTCAAACTCATATTGATAGCACCAACTTGGGCAAGGCAACCCTGGTACACAACGCTGCTAGACCTATCAGTGGTACCCTGCATCAAATTGCCCAACAGGCCAGATCTGTTGACACAGCACAACCAAAGGATCAGACACCCAGATCCAGCATCGCTGAATCTAGCAATCTGGCTCCTGAAATCCTAGAATTCGGGCACTTACAACTTACCCAAGAATGTATGGAAGTCATAAAACAAGCAAGAAGGCCGTCCACCAGGCACTGCTATGCAAGTAAATGGAAGAGGTTTGTTTGCTACTGCCATATTAATCAAATACAACCATTACACACAACTCCAGAACATGTAGTGGGTTACTTGCTTCACTTACAAAAATCTAACCTAGCTTTCTCTTCCATTAAGATTCACCTTGCAGCAATATCTGCATACCTGCAGACTACCTATTCAACTTCCCTATATAAAATACCAGTCATTAAAGCATTCATGGAGGGCCTTAGGAGAATTATACCACCAAGAACACTACCTGTTCCTTCATGGAACCTAAATGTTGTCCTAACTAGACTTATGGGTCCACCTTTTGAACCCATGCACTCCTGCGACATACAGTTCCTAACCTGGAAGGTGGCATTTCTCATCGCCATTACTTCCCTGAGAAGAGTAAGCGAGATTCAGGCGTTTACTATACAGGAACCTTTTATACAACTACACAAAAATAAAGTCGTCCTAAGGACCAATCCTAAATTTTTGCCAAAGGTTATTTCACCGTTCCATCTAAATCAAACAGTGGAACTTCCGGTGTTCTTTCCACAGCCAGATACCGTAGCTGAAAGGGCACTACATACATTAGATGTCAAAAGAGCATTAATGTATTACATTGACAGAACAAAGAACATCAGAAAGACTAAACAACTCTTTATTGCATTTCAAAAACCTCATGCAGGAAACCCAATTTCAAAACAAGGTATAGCCAGATGGATAGTTAAATGCATCCAAATCTGCTACCTTAAAGCTAAACGACAGCTGCCCATTACACCAAGGGCACACTCAACCAGAAAGAAAGGTGCTACCATGGCCTTTCTAGGAAACATCCCAATGCAAGAAATATGTAAGGCAGCCACATGGTCTACGCCTCACACATTCACCAAGCACTACTGTGTAGACGTGTTATCCGCACAACAAGCCACAGTAGGTCAAGCTGTATTAAGGACATTATTTCAGACTACTTCCACTCCTACAGGCTGATCCACCGCTTTTGGGGAAATAACTGCTTACTAGTCTATTGCAGAACATGCGTATCTACAGCGACAGATGCCATCGAACTGAAAATGTCACTTACCCAGTGTACATCTGTTCGTGGCATCAGTCGCAGTAGATTCGCATGTGCCCACCCGCCTCCCCGGGAGCCTGTAGCAGTTTGGAAGTTACCTTCAATTATTTATATATGTATCATCTCAACCTTAAATAAGTGCATACTTAGTCACTCCATTGCATGGGCACTATTACTACAATTCAACTCCTACCTCACCCTCTGCGGGGAAAAACAATCGAGGATGGAGTCGACGCCCATGCGCAATGGAGACAAAAGGAGGAGTCACTCGGTCCCGTGACTCGAAAGACTTCTTCGAAGAAAAACAACTTGTAACACTCCGGCCCAACACCAGATGGCGAGCTATTGCAGAACATGCGAATCTACTGCGACTGATGCCACGAACAGATGTACACTGGGTAAGTGACATTTTCATTTCATATCACATTGTACAATCCCAAGTGAGCTTTCTGAGGTTGTGGTTGGGGGATGGAAGTCTTTTTCATTGCAATGGTCTCCAGGCCTCAAATTGTATTTGCCCACTCGCTGTGGTGAGTCCTATTTTATCAGTTCGAGCGATTTTTAGGACCTACTCGACCCTTCTGGTGATTTGACAAAGAACGTGTTCTGTTCAGTTAAAAAGTAAAGGAGGCCTTTAAATCTTCTTGCCACATTTGCTCTGTGTTCAGAGACAGAAGTCAAAAGTAAATCTGTCTTACAATTAATTTTCCTTCTCACTGCAGCGTTCCAGGATTTTGTCAGGTTTTTCCTAACACACAACATTTAAATAGCTAAGTCAACTGTAGAAACACTTCAAAATATATTTAGTAGTTGTGAAAGCCCATTGTTTGTACTTCTGTGGGATAAATAAAAAAACTATTTTAATTGGATGAAAACAAATCAGAGCACTTTACTTGGTGATGTGCAAAGAATAAATGTTTTCTGAAACCCAATTTTCACAGATTTGTTAACAGATTGTATAGTTTTCATTAGTAAAGCTGCAAGTTAGTGGGAAGCTTTTTTGGATATTTCATGGAAATCTCTCTGTAAATGACAGTGTGTGGCTACATCATGCTTTAGTAATATTTATTAAAAATGAGTGTTTAAACAAAAACCTAGAAACACTCCTGCCTTGATGGCAATGCTATTTGTATACTAATAGGCAAGTATCCCCTGTATGTGGGCTGGATTCTTTTTATACATGGAGCAAACGTTTAGTCCATTTAATCAAACGAAGACGTTTTTGTTGTATAGAGAAATGCTGAGCTCACATATTTGAAGGTTCACTCATATCTGCGAATGAAGAAAAAGGAGGTAAAATATTTGCATAGCATCACACAATTGAGACCTGTTTCCAGGTCCACTATATCACTGTTATGGTTGAGTAAATTATTCAAGTTACTCTACCTGCAGGTCTAGTAACATTTTTATGTTTTTTTCGAGGCCTGGTTTCTCGAAGACTGATGTTCATACCTTGGAGGTAATGGTTACTGAAGTACTGTGGCTCGAAACCGCTGTCCTTTACTTGTAACTTCATTTGGACTATGGGTTATTAGAAACACTTCTTCACAAGCTGCATTTCTGTTTTTGCTTTGCAACATCCTTGCTTCACCATCTTGGTTTCCTCTAAAAAAAATAATCTGCTTCTTCTGTACTTGCAGTTCATGGTGACTGGTGCCTCCTTACCTCTAGTCTTCTCATAAAACTTTGATTTTGATTATTCCAGCCAGATTTTGATTATTCCAGCCATCACAAAGCTTTTTGGCTTTAGTCCCTATGTGGTCTCTCAGACCTGCCTCTGAAAAAGAGCTGAATTTAGCCTCTCTTTGGCACCTGGTCATGAATTTTCCAGGATGTCTGTTCTCCAGATGCCCTCCCTGTGCCAGTTGCTGACTTTGAAGTGAACATACACCCTGCAGTCTATGCATTCTGTTGATATTGCCAAGTATTTCCAAAGCAGGTGGCTTTCTATGCCCCTTAATTGTTAATCTACAGAGTTCTTACTAAACACAGAATATTTACACTAGCACAATAAATTAAAAAAGTTGAGGTGTCCCAAAAACCTGTATGCAAGTGCTCTTCTAATGTTACCTGTAAACATCAGCTGGTTCATAACTCCGGGATAAGACTGGCTTTAGGTCTCGACATATCAGACCGTAATTCATTTGCACAAAGTTAGCATAAAGATTTTTCCATCAATTCTTGCAGCAAAACTCTTTCACATAAAGTATCTGAAATTGAAAAACCTTCTTTGTTGCTTGGGCCAGATCTCTCCCGCTTCCTGTTACCTGGAAGAAAGGGTTCAGGTATACTTACAAAATGGAGAGGTGATGAGCCCCTCTTAACACTCCCTCCCTCATCCCTACAAGAGAAATGCAAACCTGCACCCGGCTGCTGCCCCCTCTGGCACTCCCTTCCACCGTCGGAACAATAGTGGCTCACAAGTGGCTCTTTTCTTAGTCTATTTAATATAATCTATAGTATCTATCAATCTATCTATCACAGCACAAAATGCTGAGGCACCAGTTCAAAGAACATCCAAGCATTTATTCACAATGTGAAAAGCAGCTCCCACAGAGTCCTCCTGACGCGTTTCGGCTGGGATGCCTTAATCATAGGAGAGTAGTTGCAGGTGTCCATAAAGCCAGTGCTTTTAACTTGTGACACATGTGACTTGATAATCAACTACATTTCCTATAGTGCACCATGTTTTTCCATCCAGACTGTGCTTGTGTCTGAATATATTTATACACATTGAGAAAACACAGAGTTGGAGTGTGTGTGTATGTAAATATATAAATATATATATACACACACAGAAAAAAACAAAGGTTACAGGGACGTTATAGTTAGGAAATAAAAAAAAAACTAAAAAAACTTAGAAGTTCACTGAAAAAAACAAAGGTTACATGGATGTTATAATTAGGTTCTGAATTTATTTGTAGAAATTCAGCAGTTACAGGTACCTCAGCTAACTATAACGGGCGCTCCCGTAATGCACTTCTTTTGACATCTCGTGACCACTCCCTGCTTGCCGAAGCATTTCATCTCTGTCCTCTGCACGCATGCAGGGGACCGAGATGAAACTTTGGATTTTGCCCTGCTTTAAGGGTCCAGTTGTCAAAACCTGAAGTGTTTGCTGTGGCTTGGCTGCGGGGAGGGAGAATCACAGGGCCACTATGCAGTGAAAATCTATTTAAAAAAAAAAAAAAAAGTTGTGAAGTGTTTAATCGGAAACATGGATTGAAAAAAGTTTGACAGAAGTGTCTGATTAAATGAACTGCAGCATTTTACAAATGTACATTAAAAACGAAAAAAAAAATACCAACCTAAACAGTCAAACTTTCTGCCATGTTGGAGGACGTGTGTGAGGAACTCGAAGCTAGAAGGCAGCAGCTGAGGGGAGTGCGCTGTAGCAGCCGGTGGTGAGCTAGGCACCCTCAGGGAAGGGCATATGGGGGTAGTGACGGGTGATGCACCAGGGAGGATGAAGAAATAAAACTGGAGAATTTAGTGCATTATTATTATTATTATTATTATTATTATTATTATTATTATTATTATTTATATATGTATTCCTGGTCCCTTGTGCACGGACAACTCTTTTGTGGTGGAGGTTGAGAAGTTTAAGGCAGGACAGCAGTGGTGACGCAGGACGAGGGCCTTGGGCTTCCTCAAGAAGACAAAAACAAAGTACAAATCAGAAAAATAAGTTATTGGATTGCAATATAGTTATTTGTTTGCCTTTGCATGTTCATTTTTAAAATTTTCAATGCATTATTTTTAGCGATTACCTTCATGTATGAAAATATTTACACACAGCCAGCTTTCCCCACTGTGAGGGATGGCACTCGCTCATGTTAGTCTGTTTAGGGTGTTACTCTGTCCAGGTTTGTGTACAGCGTAAGTAAAGCTTGAGCTCGTCGTGGACTCTTCACGGTATCAGTGTGACTCGTAGGCAAAGAAGCACTGAACTGTAGCTGGAGATTTACACATTTTTCTACAGTATTTGGATAACTGATTCCCAGCTGATACTCCCCCCTCATACTGCTCTTTGTACCTCCTCCAGGTTATTGCTGCTACGAACCGCGTGGACATCCTGGACCCAGCCCTGCTCCGTTCTGGCCGACTAGACCGAAAGATTGAGTTCCCGATGCCCAATGAAGAGGCTCGAGCTCGCATCATGCAAATCCATTCCAGAAAAATGAATGTCAGGTACTCACACGTGACCGACTAGAGGCCAAACAGATGTCTTAAGGGCAGATCCCACAAATGAGAGCAGCGTGGGGTCTGTAAACCCAATAGCAGAATGTAGAGATTATAGCATCCTGAAGCAGGAAGACTGATGCTCAGGGGCCAGATCCGAAAGATGTGAGCAGTGTAGAGTCTGAAACTAGGGCACCTAAACCTCAGACTCTGTACAGATTAGAGCATCCTCAAGCAGGGAGACTGATGTTCAGTGGGGGCAGGTTCCAGAGGTTTGAACTTTGTCTGATAGCAGGGCCAGGACAAAGAACCAACCTCTCCATGAAGAGTCACTTTATAGATCATTTTGGGCTGGAAGTAAGTGAAGGTTTTCATTACCAAAAATAGTTGGTAAATATGGTGTTGATTATGATAGAGGCAACATGTGGTTCCGGTCAAGTTGTGGTACATGAGTGTGAAGTTTCCTCTGGAACAGATTTTATATTGACTAATCCCATAGAAAAACAGATTCTTTGTGACCATCATGGGAGGCCTTGGGCTCCTGTTGATACTCCTGGGTGGGACTTGAGCTCTTGTGTTATTGTTAAAATCCTGGAATGGTCTGTTGCTCCTCGGGATGTTCTCGGAAAGGCCAGGCTATTTTTGAAGATGTTAGGAGACCCTCAGTCTCTTCCTTTAGGTCCTGGAAGAGCCCCAGGATTCTCATAAAGGACTTTTGCATGGAACATGTTTTGCATGGAATAGTTTCAGGCTCTTGATGAAGCTTTTTAAGGGGTCAGGGCTCTTGGAGAAGCTACTGGGGGCTGTGGACTCCTGCTTAAGTTTAGTTTAGTTTTAAGGATTTATAAAGCGCGTAGTGACCCGAAGGCATCCCAGCGCTAAACCTAACCTGACCAGTGCTAGCAATAGGAGAATTCAGAGAGCTACCTACAGAAAAGAATGGTCTTAAGTTTTTTTCTAAAAAGCAGTTCTGAGTGTTCATGACGGAGTTCAGAGGGAAGATCCTTCCAGAGACGAGCGGCCTTGGTGGAGAAGGAGTTGGCCCCCCAGGCTCTCTTAGACCGCAAGATGGTCACAAGTCGAGAGGAGGAGGACCTTAGACTTCGAGAGGGGACATAAAGATATAGCCGCTTTCTTAAGAACATTGGACCCTTATCTTGCAGGGCTCTGTGAACAGTGCATAGGGTCTTGAAATAAATACGCTGCTTAATAGGGAGCCAGTGAAGTATGGAAAAAGCAGGCTTAGCGGATAAATGTCTGGGAAGATTGACAAGAAGCCTGGCAGCTGCGTTCTGGACTGTTTGCAGCCTTTTTATGACATAAGCCGGGGCGCTGAGAAAAAGTGAGTTCCCATAGTCCAGACGGGAAAGGATCAGAGTTTGAACAAGGATTTTTCTGTCAATAGGGGGAAGAAGATTAAAGATTTTCCTAAGGACTCTTAAAATGCCAAAGCATGTAGAGGAAACTCTTTTTGCTTGATAATCCATGGTCAGGCGAGAATCCACCCAAAAACCAAGGCTTTTTACCTGGTCCTTGGGAGGAGGAAGATTGTTGAAGGCCTCAGAGTATAGTGAAAGGGGGGGGGGGGTGGGGGGGGCATTGCCTAGTACAATGACTTCTGACTTTCCATCATTAAATTTAAGCTTAGACTGGATCATCCAAACTCCAATGTCTTTCATACAACACGAAAGGTTGGCCGCCGACAAATCCCCAGAACTAGATAGTGACACCACAAGTTGAGTATCGTCGGCATAGGTGACCAAAGACAGATTGTAGGGAGCGATCACTTTAGCCAGCGGGGATAGATAAACATTAAAAAGAGTTGGACTCAGGGAGGAGCCCTGAGGAACTCCACAAGTCAATGGAAAGATATCAGAGAAGTAGGCTCGGTCCAGGACTTGAAAAGATCTACCTTTGACGAAAGCGGACAGCCAGGACAATGCTAGGCCTCCTATCCCTAATTCAGAGAGCCTACAGCAGAGAAGGTTGTGATCCACTGTATCAAAAGCTGCGCTGAGATCAAGTAGAATCATGGCTACATGAGACCCTTGGTCCAGAAGTTGCCGGGCTGACTCCGTCACTGTAAGGAGGGCTGACTCCGTGCTATGATGGGCTCTGAAACCCATTTGAGTGGGGTGAAGGAGTTCATGGCTCTCTAAGTAGCTGGTTAATTGGTGGTTAACATGTTTCTCCAGAATTTTTGTTGAAATGGGAAGGAGAGCAATGGGTCTATAATTCTCTAACAGAGATGGGTTCAATTTCGTTTTTTTTAAAAGAGGCTTAATGATGGCATGCTTAAAAAGAGGGGGGAGGAAACCTAAGGATAGGGAATGATTCAGTATTTTTGTAAGGGGAGGTACAATAATATCTGAAACTCGCGAGAGGATGGAAGGAGGGGCGGGGTCTAGGGCGGAGCCCGATTTAATTTGAAGAAGAAGGTTGGTAGTAGCGGTGTCAGTGAGAGGTACAAAAGCGGTTAATGTGCTTCCGGAGAGGGAGGGATCCATCGTTTGGTACTCTCTGTACCTGGGGGAGGAGAAGAAGGGAACCCAGAGTATATCTTGAGGACTTTGCCATTGAAGTGAGATGCCAGAAGATTCTTAAGGTCCTCTGGGTGCCATGAGCTCTTGATAAAGGTCCTTCAGAGGGAGAGGGGCATGGGAGGGCCATGACCTTGCTGTTTTTGTTTGAAAGCCTTGTAGAATGGTGGGAGGAGGCTTTTTGGTGAGGGTCCTAGGGAGGTGCATGGTCTTTTAATGAGTGTCTTTTCGAGGGTGGGAGGGGGGCTAGGGCTTTTTGATGAAGATGCTGGGTGGGCGTGGGGTGTAACCTTTTGGTCAGGGTCCTCGGGGTGAACATTCTGGGGTTCTGCTGGTCTTGTCAAAGGTTCTTGGAGAGAGTAGGTTACGCTCTTGAAGGTTCCTGGTTGTGTTGCAGACTCTTTGTGAAGGTCTTAAGAAGGTAGGGCATACAGGCTGAGTGATGTAGGTGCTTTGAAGCCACATGCTCTTTATAAAGTTACTGAGGGTTTTCAGTCTTTTCCTTCCAAGCTATAGCTGCATCTCTTAGTCTGGGACCTCGGGGTGGTGCTTCGTGTACGTATAGTGTTCTGGTTCTCAAGGCGTCGTCTTGAGGTGCGATGAAGTGTGTGGTGGGTACAACACATTCTGGCATGGTTTGGGGGTGCACAGCCTTTGGGGATTACCTTTCTGTCGGCAGTTTCCTAGAGCAGTGGTGTTGGTCTCCTACTCTTGAACAGTCAGTCTGTGAAGGCTGCTGACCTTTTTGGGAGGTAGGCATTTTGTCATGCTTTTGGGGTTTTCATGGAAGGGTGAAGGCAGTGTGCACATGCATGGGCATTCTTCGTGGCCACCTACAGTGAGTAACATGGGTTTCTCTTTCCACTCAGCCCTGATGTAAACTACGAAGAGCTCGCTCGATGCACAGATGATTTCAATGGAGCTCAGTGCAAAGCAGTATGTGTGGAAGCGGTGAGTGTCTTATTTAATGATTAGCATTACTAAAATAATAGGGATTAGAACACACATCGTGGCAGAATTGGATCTTCAGCCAAGTCATAAACAATATGGCGCCCATGTGCAGACTCATGCAGCGCTAGTGTAGAGGTAACATCTCTGCAGAAATGTTTGTTCCGTTTGTGTCAATCTGTGTGCAACATTAACCATTTAATATTTTTTTCCATTAAAGAGGCGCCAAATGGAATTTAAACTTTATTAAAAATTAATGAGAAACTGCTTTGAGGTGACAAAGGACCTGCCTGTAAATAGAAGCAGGCAGGCAGGAGCACTGGGCATCTGGATGGAAAGGCAGCTTCACTGGCACAGCATGCTGGTCTTGGGCAGCTGAGCTTCCAGTTCAGTTTTTTGTTGTCTTTGACGGAAATGCTGGGCATGCCACTGTGCCTTTTAGTGGCTTAGGAGGAACTTTTACAATGATTGTAAACTGGGAAGTTATCCTTTGGTTTTTCCAGATTGTTTTCTTTTGTTGTCTGCTTCCACGAATAGTTTACTTCAGTGACCAAGAAGTCAAATGTCTCACTAGTATTTCTTTAAAAAAAAAAAAGCTTTATAAGTAAGAGTGAAACATTACTGTGATAGAAAATGAAATGTTTAGCAAGGCTTGGACAAATAGCTTATAATGCATTGAAAGGTCAACTTCCATTAAATACATTAAATTATTTTCAGCCAGGTTAATTAGTTTTTCTCCTCCATCAAACATGAGTGGCTTTTTCTTTCCCAGAAAGAAATCGGAAGATGCGTTCTTTCTTGCAGTTTGCAGGAGGGGGTGGCGTGTGTGCAAGTGTCGGCTTGAAGTAAATGTAGTAGGTCTGAAGCTAGGGAGGGACTCCGTCTCTAAAGATATGCAGCGGAGACACCCTCGGTCTGTCTATGCGGACTGTTCCCTGCTAGCGGGAGCACTATTACCAGTCCTGTGATGATCAACTACTTCCTGCCTCTGCCGTGCGTTTTACCTGCAGCATACTGTCACAAGGCACGGGTAAAGCGGTATTCACATTAGACATTGAAGCCACCATTGGTGTGTAACTATTGACTTCAACAGTCAAGATGCCAGGTCATCAGACTCCCATTTATTAAATGGACCTAACTTTCACTCTTCTTACAAATCTGAGCAGCCTAGCAAAGCCTAAGCCATAGATCAGTGTGTCCCAACCTGTGGTCTGCGGACCCCCAGGGGTCAGTGACACATTCACAAGGGGTCTGTAGTCCTGGGTCAGGACGAAAAGGCACTTCTCCAGCTAGGTCCTCTCGCTGCATGTTTTTATGTTTATTACTTCCTTTGTGCAGCAGTTTTAAAAGCACTGCAAAGTTCCTTGTGCATCCAGCATAGTTCTGGCAAAAATAAAAGCGTCAGGATAACCCTGGTGATTAATTAACCTGCTGGCGAGAGATGGAAGCTTTGTCTAGTGGCAGTTTTGACTCATCTAAGATAACACAGAGGGTTAATATGCCTGCTGTCTCATGCAAAGAACAGTACTTTATGTGCATAGCAAAGTGGGTTGCTGCTTTTGTCACAGATTATTTTGTTATTGTGCAGTTCATAAATTACAACCCTAATCTAGCGCAGTGAGCTGTGAACCGCCATCAAAGAGCTGCATGGCACAAATGAGAAAGTTGTTTTTCCCCCAGCCTTTCATTTTCCTTTTGCTGCTAAAAAAGGTTTGCTTGCATAGAAAAACATTCTTACAATCAAAAATAAATAAAAATAAAAAACAATCTTAGTCAACGCTAACCACTGTTATGTTCTGAATCCTGAGTTTGTACTTCTCCAGACCAAGCATTCTTAGAAAACGTGCCCCAGTATGGATGACGTGAATCCTACACCTTGTAGTCCCCTGTAAAGTGCTCCGACACCGTACACTGGTATGCGAGGTGCTATAGAACAAATGAATTACATGTGACAGAAGTTATGGAAAGAAGAGAGGCCCTTATTTATTTATTTACTTTCTTTCCCCACCACATATTTATGTGAAAAAGCTTTTTCAGATCTTATGTACCTAAAATATAAAAAAAAAAATCCCTTGGGAAATGTAGAATCTGACCTGAGGATTCAGCTTTCCTCAATAAAACCAAACTTTTAAAAGTTAGTCGCCCAGATGTAGCGCCAACCTTCCCATTAAAATTTAGATTTTTTTTTCTCCTTTTTTTTCAATATAAAATAATTATATCTGTAGTAAATCGAGTATTTGTTTGTGTGTACTTGTTTGTGTATTTATTTTTATTTTTTAGAATTACTGTTTTAATGTTTGAAAATGAAATGGTATAAATTGTGGGGGTCCTCAGGAGTCTAAAGTTTAGGAACCACTGTTGTAGATAGGCAGACGATTCTGTTCCCCAAGGCTCTTTCTAACAACCTACAACAGAGATGCCTCACCCAAGAGAATTTGCATCAACAGCAGAAATACAAGTTGATCTTTCCCTGAATCTCGTCTTCCATCACATGATGTTTTTCATGGCAGTTAGACATGAAGATGGTCTCATGCCCCTTTAAGACACATTGCATGTAAAAGTGACATTGCTTGAGTCAGTCAGGACCTATCTCTAAACTCACAACTTCTTTAATAAATTTGGTGTTATTGGGGATACTTTAATATCTGTTTTTTACCAGGGGTGTTCTGCTATCTAAGAATTTCCAAAGGGTGCTCTAATATTTCAGAATTTCCAGGGGTACTTTAATATCTAAGAATTTACAAGAGGTGCTTTAAAATATAAATTTACAAGGTGTGCTTTAATATCTAAGAATTTACAAGAGGTGCTTTAATATCTAAGAATTTACAAGAGGTGCTTTAATATCTAAGAATTTACAAGAGGTGCTTTAATATCTAAGAATTTACAAGAGGTGCTTTAATATCTAAGAATTTACAAGGTGTGCTTTAATATCTAAGAATTTACAAGGGGCGCTTCAGTAGCTAAGAATTTACAAGGGGCGCTTCAGTAGCTAAGAATTTACAAGGGGCGCTTCAGTAGCTAAGAATTCACAAGGGATGCTTCAATATCTAAGATGTTACAAGGGGTAGTTTAATATCGAAGAATTCACATGGGTGCTATAATATCTTAAACGGTACAAGGGGTGCAGCAAAGCTGAGCTTCCCAGTGCTCTCACCTCAAGTCACGTTGTCAGTTATGTTTGGGTCGCAGCAGATTCAGACCTTGTCAGCTGGTCCCAGGTCTAATAGAGCTGTTGGTTTGAATGTTTCCACACTCTGGCTTTTGGCAGAGAGGCAGGTTCTCATCCTCTGAAGTGGTAGGAGGCACCTAAACATGCAGGTTTCTTAAGATCAGATGCTCAACCTACTTTAGAAACACTTTCCAGAGTCGGGTTTATTCGGCCTCTTGTTTTTGCCCGTTCCACTAGAGAAGAAAAGCAGAAGCCTAAATGCAGTTGGAGGAAACCTCTGCAGAGCCTCTGTGATGGAGCCCCCTGGGAGCCTGTGCAAGGCTACAGAAGACTATTCCAGGATTAATGTCCTGGATTTTAAGACTCTTTAATGACGTCTGCTTGGGTCTGAGTTGGGTGGTGAGCACTGATGGTGTCCCTCAAGCCTGGTATCTCATGGCTCAGTCGGGTCATGGCATTTCAGTGAAGAGTTTCCGCGCTTCCATTGATCGGACTGAAGCTGGGCATTGGAAAGAAAATGAATCTTCCCTCCTGAAAATTCCATGTTTGTTCTTTCAAAAGGAGGATGCTTCACTAACAATTATTTTTTCCTTGACATTTGGGAAAATAATCATTAAATACTGTTTGTTACCTAGATATAGTCGTAGTAAAAAAAGAAAGATTTAAACAGAATGTATCTATTCCTAAAAGACTTTGGTATTCATGTTTGTGCCATTTTTCTGTTCTTTTTATCAGTCCATTTAAGGAACCCAGGATGTTAATTTCATGAAGTTTAGAAGTGGAGGGGTGTAGTGAGCAGAATTTCTAATTCTGTGGCAGAACCTGGCTCTGAAGAGCCCGTGTCTTTGGACAGCATTGCTGGTCTCTGAAGTTGTTTCTGTAATGGGTGGAGTATCTTTCCCTGAAGAGGCTTTTGTGGGATGGCAGTTTTTACATGATGATAGCGATACCCCCGAGTCAGAAGAGCGAGTGGAGTGCATGGGTCTCATCCGCTGAACTTTCTGTCTTGTACAGGGCATGATTGCGCTTCGCAGAGGAGCTACAGAACTGAACCATGAGGATTACATGGAAGGTATCCTGGAGGTTCAAGCCAAGAAGAAGGCCAACCTGCAGTACTACGCCTAGTGTGAGCTTCTAGCGAGGCGCTCAGCAACTATTACTAAGAGACATTTTTTGCAAGGACTGGAGCAGGTGGAATAATCCTGGTTTCTGGCAGCAACTGGGGATGGGGATGTACTGTAGATGTGGGCGGCGGGGTACACTGTGTCTACAGTATTGGGGCAAACAGGACATTTTAGAGGATACTGCCTTTCCTAAATATTGTCCTGTATAAATATTTTCAATAATTTACAAGATTAAATGTTTCTCAAAATGTTGTTGTCTGTTTAGTAAAGCAATAGTTTAAAATCTACAGTCCTGGAGGACATGTTGCATTGTAATGTCAAAGCCTGTAGCTGTCAAATGACCAAAGTCAGTGAGCAATGAAGGGTTAAAATCAGTCACTAAAAAGCACATGGTAGGGCAAAGATATGTAGTTGGTGCCAACAGTGATAGGACAATGAATGAATGAATGAATGATGTATTGCCTGAATGAATAAATAAATAAATGGGAGATTTATAGAGCATGCAGGTTTTCTTGAGTGTCCAGGCACCAACGCAAGCGGCCCATGGTACGTTCCTGGAATACAAAACCTCCTGCCCCACTGTAAAGAGCCAAGTTTGACGTTTTCTGCAAAATATTGGCTCAGACGAGATCAAACACAGATCGATTGGGAGCTCATTCCAGGGTTCAGCAGCACGAAAGGAGAAAGCATTGGCACCCCTTCGGATGCTCTTAAAGCGAAGGATCGCCAGAAGAGAGACAGAACACCGTGCTCTAGAGGGAGGTACTCGACAAATCTCTTTGCAGATAACCCAGGGCTAGCGAGATATACTGCCCTGTGAACCAAAACCATGGCTTTGAATAAGATCCGTTTCCTGGCAGGCAGCCGGTGTAGAGTCTTCAAGGCCAACAAGATCGAAGAACATCTAGGTAAACGCAGGAGAAGCCAAGCTGCCACATTTTGGTCCACCTACCGCGGATTCACCAATGCTTCCGCAACTCCAAGATAGGGGGTGTTAGTGTAATCCAAGCACAAGGTGATCATAATTTGTCAGTAAGGCTGATTAATGAGCATTGAGAACTGGAGGAGGGTGTGCCCTTATACAGGAGGAGAGGGTGTGTGCCCTTATACAGGAGGAGAGGGTGTGTGCCCTTATACAGGAGGAGAGGGTGTGTGCCCTTATACAGGAGGAGAGGGTGTGTGCCCTTATACAGGAGGAGAGGGTGTGTGCCCTTATACCGGAGGAGAGGGTGTGTGCCCTTATACCGGAGGAGAGGGTGTGTGCCCTTATACCGGAGGAGAGGGTGTGTGCCCTTATACCGGAGGAGAGGGTGTGTGCCCTTATACCGGAGGAGAGGGTGTGTGCCCTTATACCGGAGGAGAGGGTGTGTGCCCTTATACCGGAGGAGAGGGTGTGTGCCCTTATACCGGAGGAGAGGGTGTGTGCCCTTATACCGGAGGAGAGGGTGTGTGCCCTTATACCGGAGGAGAGGGTGTGTGCCCTTATACCGGAGGAGAGGGTGTGTGCCCTTATACCGGAGGAGAGGGTGTGTGCCCTTATACCGGAGGAGAGGGTGTGTGCCCTTATACCGGAGGAGAGGGTGTGTGCCCTTATACCGGAGGAGAGGGTGTGCCCTTATACCGGAGGAGAGGGTGTGTGCCCTTATACCGGAGGAGAGGGTGTGTGCCCTTATATAGGAGGAGAGGGTGTGTGCCCTTATATAGGAGGAGAGGGTGTGTGCCCTTATACAGGAGGAGAGGGTGTGTGCCCTTATACAGGAGGAGAGGGTGTGTGCCCTTATACAGGAGGAGAGGGTGTGTGCCCTTATACCGGAGGAGAGGGTGTGTGCCCTTATACCGGAGGAGAGGGTGTGTGCCCTTATACCGGAGGAGAGGGTGTGTGCCCTTATACCGGAGGAGAGGGTGTGTGCCCTTATACAGGAGGAGAGGAGAGGGTGTGTGCCCTTATACAGGAGGAGAGGGTGTGTGCCCTTATACAGGAGGAGAGGGTGTGTGCCCTTATACAGGAGGAGAGGGTGTGTGCCCTTATACAGGAGGAGGAGGGTGTGTGCCCTTATACAGGAGGAGAGGGTGTGTGCCCTTATACAGGAGGAGAGGGTGTGTGCCCTTATACAGGAGGAGAGGGTGTGTGCTCTTATACAGGAGGAGAGGGTGTGTGCTCTTATACAGGAGGAGAGGGTGTGTGCTCTTATACAGGAGGAGAGGGTGTGTGTGCTCTTATACAGGAGGAGAGGGTGTGTGCTCTTATACAGGAGGAGAGGGTGTGCCCTTATACAGGAGGAGGGTGTGTGCCCTTATACAGGAGGAGGGTGTGTGCCCTTATACAGGAGGAGGGTGTGTGCCCTTATACAGGAGGAGGAGGGTGTGTGCCCTTATACAGGAGGAGGAGGGTGTGTGCCCTTATACAGGAGGAGGAGGGGGTGTGCTCTTATACAGGAGGAGGAGGGGGTGTGCTCTTATACAGGTGCTCTTATACAGGAGGAGGGTGTGCTCTTATACAGGAGGAGAGGGTGTGTGCTCTTATACAGGAGGAGAGGGTGTGTGCTCTTATACAGGAGGAGGGTGTGCCCTTATACAGGAGGAGGGTGTGCCCTTATACAGGAGGAGGGTGTGCCCTTATACAGGAGGAGGGTGCGCCCTTATACAGGAGGAGAGGGTGTGTGCTCTTATACAGGAGGAGAGGGTGTGTGCTCTTATACAGGAGGAGAGGGTGTGTGCTCTTATACAGGAGGAGAGGGTGTGTGCTCTTATACAGGAGGAGAGGGTGTGCTTTTATACAAAAGGAGAGAGTGTGCTCTTATACGGAAGGAGGGTGTGTGCTCTTATACGGAAGGAGGGTGTGTGCTCTTATACAGGAGCAGAGGGTGCGCCCTTATACAGGAGGAGAGGGTGTGTGCTCTCATACAGGAGGAGGGTGTGCTTTTATACAGGAGGAGAGGGTGTGCTCTTATACAGGAGGAGGGTGTGCCCTTATACAGGAGGAGAGGGTGTGCTTTTATACAGGAGGAGAGGGTGTGCTCTTATACAGGTGCTCTTATACAGGAGGAGGGTGTGCCCTTATACAGGAGGAGAGGGTGTGTGCTCTTACACAGGAGGAGGGTGTGCTCTTACACAGGAGGAGGGTGTGCTCTTACACAGGAGGAGGGTGTGCTCTTACACAGGAGGAGGGTGTGCTCTTACACAGGAGGAGGGTGTGCGCTCTTACACAGGAGGAGGGGGTGCGCTCTTACACAGGAGGAGGGTGCGCTCTTACACAGGAGGAGGGTGTGTGCTCTTATACAGGAGGAGGGTGTGTGCTCTTATACAGGAGGAGGGTGGGCCCTTATACAGGAGGAGGAGGGTGTGTGCCCTTATACAGGAGGAGGAGGGGGTGTGCTCTTATACAGGTGCTCTTATACAGGAGGAGGGTGTGCTCTTATACAGGAGGAGGGTGGGCCCTTATACAGGAGGAGGGTGGGCCCTTATACAGGAGAAGGGTGGGCGCCCTTATACAGGAGGAGGGTGTGTGCCCTTATACAGGAGGAGGGTGTGTGCCCTTATACAGGAGGAGGGTGTGTGCCCTTATACAGGAGGAGGGTGTGTGCCCTTATACAGGAGGAGGGTGTGCCCTTATACAGGAGGAGGGTGTGTGCCCTTATACAGGAGGAGGGTGTGTGGTCTTATACAGGAGGAGCGTGTGTGGTCTTATACAGGAGGAGGGTGTGTGGTCTTATACAGGAGGAGGGTGGGCCCTTATACAGGAGGAGGGTGGGCCCTTATACAGGAGGAGGGTGGGTGCCCTTATACAGGAGGAGGGTGTGTGCCCTTATACAGGAGGAGGGTGTGCTCTTATACAGGAGGAGGGTAGGCCCTTATACAGGAGGAGGGTGGGCCCTTATACAGGAGGAGGGTGGGCCCTTATACAGGAGGAGGGTGTGTGCCCTTATACAGGAGGAGGGTGCGCTCTTATACAGGAGGAGGGTGCGCCCTTATACAGGAGGAGGGTGTGGGCCCTTATACAGGAGGAGGGTGGGCCCTTATACAGGAGGAGGGTGTGTGCTCTTATACAGGAGGAGGGTGTGTGCTCTTATACAGGAGGAGGGTGTGTGCCCTTATACAGGAGGAGGGTGTGTGCCCTTATACAGGAGGAGGGTGTGTGCTCTTATACAGGAGGAGGGTGTGCCCTTATACAGGAGGAGAGGGTGTGTGCTCTTACACAGGAGGAGGGTGTGCTCTTACACAGGAGGAGGGTGTGCTCTTACACAGGAGGAGGGTGTGCTCTTACACAGGAGGAGGGTGTGCTCTTACACAGGAGGAGGGTGTGCTCTTACACAGGAGGAGGGTGTGCTCTTTTACACAGGAGGAGGGGGTGCGCTCTTACACAGGAGGAGGGTGCGCTCTTACACAGGAGGAGGGTGTGTGCTCTTATACAGGAGGAGGGTGTGTGCTCTTATACAGGAGGAGGGTGGGCCCTTATACAGGAGGAGGAGGGGGTGTGCTCTTATACAGGTGCTCTTATACAGGAGGAGGGTGTGCTCTTATACAGGAGGAGGGTGGGCCCTTATACAGGAGGAGGGTGGGCCCTTATACAGGAGAAGGGTGGGCGCCCTTATACAGGAGGAGGGTGTGTGCCCTTATACAGGAGGAGGGTGTGTGCCCTTATACAGGAGGAGGGTGTGTGCCCTTATACAGGAGGAGGGTGTGTGCCCTTATACAGGAGGAGGGTGTGCCCTTATACAGGAGGAGGGTGTGTGCCCTTATACAGGAGGAGGGTGTGTGGTCTTATACAGGAGGAGCGTGTGTGGTCTTATACAGGAGGAGGGTGTGTGGTCTTATACAGGAGGAGGGTGGGCCCTTATACAGGAGGAGGGTGGGTGCCCTTATACAGGAGGAGGGTGGGTGCCCTTATACAGGAGGAGGGTGTGTGCCCTTATACAGGAGGAGGGTGTGCTCTTATACAGGAGGAGGGTAGGCCCTTATACAGGAGGAGGGTGGGCCCTTATACAGGAGGAGGGTGGGCCCTTATACAGGAGGAGGGTGGGCCCTTATACAGGAGGAGGGTGGGCCCTTATACAGGAGGAGGGTGTGTGCCCTTATACAGGAGGAGGGTGCGCTCTTATACAGGAGGAGGGTGCGCCCTTATACAGGAGGAGGGTGTGGGTCCTTATACAGGAGGAGGGTGGGCCCTTATACAGGAGGAGGGTGTGTGCTCTTATACAGGAGGAGGGTGTGTGCCCTTATACAGGAGGAGGGTGTGTGCCCTTATACAGGAGGAGGGTGTGTGCCCTTATACAGGAGGAGGGTGTGTGCTCTTATACAGGAGGAGGGTGGGCCCTTATACAGGAGGAGGGTGTGTGCCGTTATACAGGAGGAGGGTGTGTGCCGTTATACAGGAGGAGGGTGTGTGCCCTTATACAGGAGGAGGGTGCGCCCTTATACAGGAGGAGGGTGCGGGCCCTTATACAGGAGGAGGGTGGGCCCTTATACAGGAGGAGGGTGGGTGCTCTTATACAGGAGGAGGGTGTGTGCCCTTATACAGGAGGAGGGTGTGTGCCCTTATACAGGAGGAGGGTGTGTGCCCTTATACAGGAGGAGGGTGGGCCCTTATACAGGAGGAGGGTGGGCCCTTATACAGGAGGAGGGTGGGCCCTTATACAGGAGGAGGGTGTGCGCCCTTATACAGGAGGAGGGTGTGCGCCCTTATACAGGAGGAGGGTGTGCGCCCTTATACAGGAGGAGGGTGTGCTCTTATACAGGAGGAGGGTGTGCCCTTATACAGGAGGAGGGTGTGGGCCCTTATACAGGAGGAGGGTGTGGGCCCTTATACAGGAGGAGGGTGTGGGCCCTTATACAGGAGGAGGGTGTGTGCCCTTATACAGGAGGAGGGTGTGTGCCCTTATACAGGAGGAGGGTGTGTGCCCTTATACAGGAGGAGGGTGTGTGCCCTTATACAGGAGGAGGGTGTGTGCCCTTATACAGGAGGAGGGTGTGTGCCCTTATACAGGAGGAGGGTGTGTGCCCTTATACAGGAGGAGGGTGTGTGCCCTTATACAGGAGGAGGGTGGGCCCTTATACAGGAGGAGGGTGTGCTCTTATACAGGAGGAGGGTGTGCCCTTATACAGGAGGAGGGTGGGCCCTTATACAGGAGGAGGGTGTGGGCCCTTATACAGGAGGAGGGTGTGGGCCCTTATACAGGAGGAGGGTGTGGGCCCTTATACAGGAGGAGGGTGTGGGCCCTTATACAGGAGGAGGGTGTGGGCCCTTATACAGGAGGAGGGTGTGGGCCCTTATACAGGAGGAGGGTGTGGGCCCTTATACAGGAGGAGGGTGTGGGCCCTTATACAGGAGGAGGGTGGGCCCTTATACAGGAGGAGGGTGGGCGCCCTTATACAGGAGGAGGGTGGGCCCTTATACAGTGCATGTTCATTAATTATTGCTCTCTTGGTGCTTTTTGGCACAGTAATGTTAACCAGTTGTTTGTTTTTCGGGGGAGCGAGTCCTATGGGGGGCTCACAGACGACCGCTTGCACGTGAACCGGAGCAGAGACATGTCTGTGGACTGATCTGATGATTCCTGTGGCCGGGAGGGACTCGCCGGGTGACGGGCCTGTGCTGCGCTACGAGGTGGTCTCTGTTGCATCAAAATGTGACCTTGTTCCTGAGCCACTGACAGATGCAGGGGTTCTCCAAATGCATTTTCAAAGATGGGGGCCACCACATGCAGACAGTAGAAAACATTGCCACAATGATGCCTCCGGTGGCCACACGCAGGGCCACTGGGGAGGCTTGCGGACCCCTTCCTATCTCATGTCGTACCGAAGATCACCCTGGCTCCTATGAGAATGATCCCCGTTTCATAGGAGTCAGTGCGGGGTTCCTTGTGTGTACTTGCTTACTTCAGAAAGGTCACGTGACTTCAGCGCATAGGTTCGAAGCCTAGAAGGCTGTATTACCAATTCCAGTCATTACTTTAAAAGGTGAAACGTCACTAGAATGAAAGCCTCCTTCACAACCCTTTGTGCTTGCTTTAAACATGAATGAAAGAGAAGAGTAGGGCAATGGAGCTCTGCAGCGAAAATGGACATAGCGCTTTCCAAGGGCGCCTAGACGCCAGTGTTCCAAGATGTCCTTAAGGTGGCAATTACCTCGGTTCTTCCTGCTTGTGCGCACATATTGGAGTATTGCGCTTGGCCCTTTTAAGGTGTGTTTTTCCTTTCACAGCCCATCGCACTGAGTGCTAGAAGATTCTCCTGCCCCGCCAATGAGGTGAAGGAAGCAGGAATCCCTGTCCTGCTGTCTGCCATAGCACCGGCGGCACGCCAGTGAGGTATGTGGTACCCCTGGGGCTCACTCCAACACTCCATGGATGACCTGGTGTGAGGACTTCAAGGAGATCTCAAACAAGGGTCTGATGGTACCCCTGGGGCTCACTCCATCACTCCACGGATGACCTTGTGTGAGGACTTCAAGGAGATCTCAAACAAGGGTCTGATGGTACCCCTGGGGCTCACTCCATCACTCCACGGATGACCTTGTGTGAGGACTTCAAGGAGATCTCAAACAAGGGTATGATGGTACCCCTGGGGCCCACTCCCACACTCCTCGGATGACCTTGTGTGAGGACTTCAAGGAGATCTCAAACAAGGGTATGATGGTACCCCTGGGGCTCACTCCAGCACTCCATGGATGACCTTGTGTGAGGACTCCAAGGAGATCTCAAACAAGGGTCTGATGGTACCCCTGGGGCCCACTCCCACACTCCTCGGATGACCTTGTGTGAGGACTTCAAGGAGATCTCAAACAAGGGTCTGATGGTACCCAAACCAGTCATCGGTGCTGCAGCCAGTACATCTTTGTGCAGCCCATGGATACAGTCATGGTCTGGCCTCACAGTTCTTCCTAAGACTCGCAGGTTGCAAACCTGAAGCACTGGGCAGGATTTGAACCGCCCTTTTTGAGGAACACATTATTTGGATGATGGGCTGATGGTGAGATTGATGAAAGCTGAATTGGTGAAACTGCAAGGAGTTGGTTTGGAAATCCGAAAGAGTTATGGGACCACTCCAACAAACCTTTCGACAGGCGTCATTACCTCTCAGCAGCTTTGAAGTGAACAACACTAGAGGTAACCTCAGCAGAGATGGCAATCCAGGGGCAGGGGAGGTTGCCAGCAATCTGCCGCAGCCACCAAACCTACCACTGTGTCAAGCACTGAGTTACCACTTCCAATCTGTGTTTCCCACTCTAGTAAGGAAAAGCTCATGACCTGGAAGAGTGGAACTCCATAACCAGCAGCAACTGGGTTCTGAATATTGTACAAAATGGATTCTGTCTCTGATTCAAATATCCTCCTCCAAACATCCTCCAAAAATGTCATCCCCTCTCCATCGGGAGCAACTCACGCAAGCAGGCAGTGGAGAAGGTCCAGTCTTCTCGCAGAGGGGTGGCAGTTTATTCGTGCTACTGTCTGGTGAAGAAAACTGGGCAGCAAAACAAATCCAGATCCAGTCTAGATCTCAAGACGGTGCAAAGATTCGTAAAAATAAAGTTTAGGATGTTGGCTCTGCTTCAGATGTACCCCAACTCCATCAGGACGCATGCTCTGTAGGCCTTCAGGAGGCCTATTTTCATATTTGTATAGCCAAAAAGCATTGACAGTTTCCGAGGCCTACAGTGGGAATTGACCATTGCTAATACAAAGTCCTACCTTCCTTTCTGAAGTCCGCACCCAGAACCTTTTCAAAATGCTCAATACTCATTCCAGCACATCTCAGGAAGTTGAAGATTTTCGTCTACCACTATCTAGACGATTGGCTGATCAAAGTGTGTACATATCAGCAACCTTGCATCATTACCAGGTTGCCATCATTACCAGGTTGCAGTCACTACCTCGACAGATTAGGCTTGCATGTCAATCATGAAAAATCAAGTTCCATCTTAGGACAAGCCCGTCAATATCTGGGAGCGGTTTTGAATACTGCAAAAGTGATCTTGGGAAGAGACACAATTATCCATAATTTAGAAATATTGCAATCTGAAGAAAACAGCCCGTCCAACCACAAGGTAAATATAGTTTCTTCTAGATACAATGTTGTCCTGCATCCTTCTAGTACCAAATGCATGTCTGTGTGAGAGACCTCCATAACAACATCTGGATGACCAGTGGAACAAGTTCTCAGGCGAATGGGAAGACAGCTTGATCCTAACACTGCACGCAGTTTGTGTCTTCCAGAGAATCTGCTTGTGGGATGATTTTTCAGCAGGACATCCCAACGCAGACGATGGTAACATTTCTCCTTATAAGGCTGCAGGGCTCACATGGATCGTCCTCAGATTCAAGCTAATTGGTCTCGGAAGGAACAGACCTACCACGTCAACCTCCTAGAGTTCAGATCAGTGGCACTAGCTCCAAAAGCTTTCCTTCCACCTTTCAAGATAAATTCCATGCTTGTCGCGACATCAGTACTATAACCATGCATTTCCTGACCGACCCAGGGAGAGACCAAATCCAGAACCTTGTCTCTGGAGGCTCAGACAATCTGGACATGGCTTGTATCTGGAAAACCTGTGTCTAGTGCAGGTTGTCTGCCAGCTATCCAGAAAGTTTTAGTAGACTGATCAGAACCATCCAAGAGAACCACATATGGGTCATAAATTATGTAGTTTTGTGACATCTTTTGCACATCTTTTTCCTGTGAATTGACTGTTGAGACTAACTACAGTACGCCTTTCCTCCCATTACCCTGTTGCCGGCCATAATTATCAAGCTGATTTACTCAAAGGCCAGGATGATTCTTATCCCCCGAGGGTGGTCGCATCGGTAGTGGTTCACAGATCTTCTCCATCTACCGGCTGTGAAGACTGAACCTTCTGCACTAGTATGGAGGCCAGATATTTCACCCTCAACCTTCAGTCCTTGAACTTGGCAGCCTGGCTCCTGAACTCATGCAATATGCCCTAGGATCTTTCTCAGGAGCACATGATCATGTTAAAGGACACTAGAAGACCATCTACAAGAGGTTTTGCTTCTCATGAGCACAGAACAATGTTGGCCTTGTCAAGAAGAAGCAGTCTTTGCATATCTACTTCATTTGGTAATACAGAGCTGCAGTTCTCCCCTGGTATAGTCCACTTTACGGTAATCACAATTTACAAAGAATGTCATTCACGCATTTTTTATTATTTCATTTTCTGTAGCTAAGGAGTTCTTGGAAGGCATTTTTTTCTCCTATTCGAAAGTCGCCGCCTCCTTGGGAATTGGACACATTCCTTTCCTGTCTTATGAGCCCTCTCTTTGAGCTTATACACAAGACTTCTTTACGACATGTTTCATGGAAAGCTGCTTTCCTGGTCGCCACACCATCCGCTTGCAGGTTTAAGGAGACGTGAAGTATATTCCCATGAACCTCAAGCTGTCTCTCATAGTAATATGGTAGTAATGGGAACTCACAGCAAACTTCTCCACAAGGTGCTTTCAGATTCTCTTTTCTGACCAAATTATTACTTTGCCAACATTTTTCCAGAATCATTTGTCTCCGTCAGAGAGGTCCCGCCACACACTTGACGTCAGAAGTGTTAAAGCTTTGCGTAGACAAATCAAAAGACTTGGACTGTAGACTGGTGTTTGTCAACTATGCTCAGTTATAGCCAGGGCTGCCACATTGAAGCAATCTCTCCAGGTGAATAGTTTATTGCATGTCCGTGAGCTGTCAAACATCTAGCATAGCTTTACGAGGTGGACCAGAAGCCTGTTCAACCAGAGGTACTCCGGCTACTACTGGTTTACCGAGAAATATCCCAGTTTCCGAGATCTGCTGGGCAGCGACCTGGAGATCTGTTGACACTTTTACACAGAGCTGTTGTTTTGATTCAGGTTCTAGATCAGATGCCTACAGGAGGGAAGGCCTCCTTAAGAAATCTCTTTGCTGAGGTCTGTTCTTTTGACCTCTCTCTTGTGACTCATTGGCATTCTGGCCACTGTTCACTGCTAGTGATTGTCCGAGGAGGTCCGCTGAGGGAGCAGGGATGGTTCCTTAACATGTAATCCTAGCTTCTCCTTCAGGTAAATCTCCACTGGCATCATGTGCTCCTATCCCACCTTTCAGAAGGAAGGAATAACATCTGATCCATCCCTAAGTTTTACTTTCCGTGCCGGAAAGGACTTGGAGCCAACTGCCCCTGCAGGGCGCGATAGGACACTGGAGGTCCAGGTGCCCTTGAAGTCTGACTGTGCTCTTCCCTCGCCACGTCCTACAGGGCTACGCTGCCATGTCCTTCCCTCGCGTGTCCTTCAGGGCTGCACTGCCATGTCCTTCCCTCGCCGCGCCCTACAGGGCTGCGCTGCCCTCTCCTTCCCTCGCCGCGTCCTACAGGGCTACGCTGCCATGTCCTTCCCTCGCCGCGTCCTACAGGGCTACGCTGCCATGTCCTTCCCTCGCCGCGCCCTACAGGGCTATGCTGCCATGTCCTTCCCTCGCCGCGACCTACAGGGCTGCGCTGCCATGTCCTTCCCTCGCAGCGTCCTACAGGGCTGCACTGCCATGTCCTTCCCTCGCCGCACCCTACAGGGCTACGCTGCCATCTCCTTCCCTCGCCGCGTCCTACAGGGCTGCGCTGCCATGTCCTTCCCTCGCCGCGTCCTACAGGGCTACGCTGCCATGTCCTTCCCTCGCCGCGTCCTACAGGGCTACGCTGCCATGTCCTTCCCTCGCCGCGCCCTACAGGGCTACGCTGCCATGTCCTTCCCTCGCCGCGCCCTACAGGGCTGCGCTGCCATCTCCTTCCCTCGCCGCGCCCTACAGGGCTACGCTGCCATCTCCTTCCCTCGCCGCGCCCTTCAGGGCTACGCTGCCATCTCCTTCCCTCGCCGCGTCCTACAGGGCTGCGCTGCCATCTCCTTCCCTCGCCGCGTCCTACAGGGCTGCGCTGCCATGTCCTTCCCTCGCCGCGCCCTACAGGGCTACGCTGCCATCTCCTTCCCTCGCCGCGCCCTACAGGGCTGCACTGCCATGTCCTTCCCTCGGTGCGCCGTACAGGGCTGCGCTGCCATCTCCTTCCCTCGCCGCGTCCTACAGGGCTACGCTGCCATGTCCTTCCCTCGCCGCGCCCTACAGGGCTGCGCTGCCATGTCTTTCCCTCCCGTGTCCTACAGGGCTGCACTGCCATGTCCTTCCCTCGCCGCGCCCTACAGGGCTACGCTGCCATGTCCTTCCCTCGCCGCGCCCTACAGGGCTGCGCTGCCATCTCCTTCCCTCGCCGCGCCCTACAGGGCTACGCTGCCATGTCCTTCCCTCGCCGCGCCCTACAGGGCTACGCTGCCATGTCCTTCCCTCGCCGCGTCCTACAGGGCTGCGCTGCCATGTCCTTCCCTCGCCGCGTCCTACAGGGCTACGCTGCCGTGTCTTTCCCTCGCCGCGTCCTACAGGGCTACGCTGCCATGTCCTTCCCTCGCCGCGTCCTACAGGGCTACGCTGCCATGTCCTTCCCTCGCCGCATCCTACAGGGCTGTGCTGCCATGTCCTTCCCTCACCGCGTCCTACAGGGCTACGCTGCCATGTCCTTCCCTCGCAGCGTCCTACAGGGCTGCGCTGCCATGTCCTTCCCTCGCCGCGCCGTACAGGGCTGCGCTGCCATCTCCTTCCCTCGCCGCGCCGTACAGGGCTGCGCTGCCATCTCCTTCCCTCGCAGCGTCCTACAGGGCTGCGCTGCCATCTCCTTCCCTCGCCCCGTCCTACAGGGCTACGCTGCTGTGTCTTTCCCTCGCCGCGTCCTACAGGGCTACGCTGCCATGTCCTTCCCTCGCCGCGTCCTACAGGGCTACGCTGCCATGTCCTTCCCTCGCCGCATCCTACAGGGCTGTGCTGCCATGTCCTTCCCTCACCGCGTCCTACAGGGCTACGCTGCCATGTCCTTCCCTCGCAGCGTCCTACAGGGCTGCGCTGCCATGTCCTTCCCTCGCCGCGCCGTACAGGGCTGCGCTGCCATCTCCTTCCCTCGCAGCGTCCTACAGGGCTGCGCTGCCATCTCCTTCCCTCGCCCCGTCCTACAGGGCTATGCTGCCATGTCCTTCCCTCGCCCCGTCCTACAGGGCTATGCTGCCATGTCCTTCCCTCGCCGCGCCCTACAGGGCTACGCTGCCATGTCCTTCCCTCACCGCGCCCTACAGGGCTACGCTGCCATGTCCTTCCCTCGCCGCGTCCTACAGGGCTACGCTGCCATGTCCTTCCCTCGCCGCGTCCTACAGGGCTACGCTGCCGTGTCCTTCCCTCGCCGCGTCCTACAGGGCTGCGCTGCCATGTCCTTCCCTCGCCACGCCCTACAGTGCTACGCTGCCGTGTCCTTCCCTCGCCGCGTCCTACAGGGCTACGCTGCCATGTCCTTCCCTCGCCGCGTCCTACAGGGCTACACTGCCATGTCCTTCCCTCGCCGCATCCTACAGGGCTACGCTGCCATGTCCTTCCCTCACCGCGTCCTACAGGGCTACGCTGCCATGTCCTTCCCTCGCAGCGTCCTACAGGGCTGCGCTGCCATGTCCTTCCCTCGCCGCGCCGTACAGGGCTGCGCTGCCATGTCCTTCCCTCGCCGCGCCGTACAGGGCTGCGCTGCCATGTCCTTCCCTCACCGCATCCTACAGGGCTGCACTGCCATGTCCTTCCCTCGCGCGTCCTACAGGGCTGCACTGCCATGTCCTTCCCTCGCAGCGCCCTACAGGGCTGCGCTGCCATCTCCTTCCCTCGCGCGTCCTACAGGGCTGCGCTGCCATCTCCTTCCCTCGCCGCGTCCTACAGGGCTGCGCTGCCATGTCCTTCCCTCGCCGCCCCTTCCCTCGCCGCGCCCTACAGGGCTGCGCTGCCATGTCCTTCCCTCGCCGCGCCCTACAGGGCTGCGCTGCCATGTCCTTCCCTCGCCGCGCCCTACAGGGCTGCGCTGCCATCTCCTTCCCTCGCCGCGCCCTACAGGGCTACGCTGCCATGTCCTTCCCTCGCCGCGTCCTACAGTGCTGCACTGCCATGTCCTTCCCTCGCCGCGCCCTACAGGGCTGCGCTGCCATCTCCTTCCCTCGCCGCGTCCTACAGGGCTGCGCTGCCATGTCCTTCCCTCGCCGCGCCCTACAGGGCTGCGCTGCCATCTCCTTCCCTCGCCGCGCCCTACAGGGCTGCGCTGCCATCTCCTTCCCTCGCCGCGTCCTACAGGGCTGCGCTGTCATGTCCTTCCCTCGCCGCGTCCTACAGGGCTGCGCTGTCATGTCCTTCCCTCGCCGCGCCGTACAGGGCTGCGCTGTCATGTCCTTCCCTCACCGCATCCTACAGGGCTGCACTGCCATGTCCTTCCCTCACCGCATCCTACAGGCTGCACTGCCATGTCCTTCCCTCGCGCGTCCTACAGGGCTGCACTGCCATGTCCTTCCCTCGCCGCGCCCTACAGGGCTGCGCTGCCATGTCCTTCCCTCGCCGCATCCTACAGGGCTGCGCTGCCATGTCCTTCCCTCGCCACGCCCTACAGGGCTCCGCTGCCATCTCCTTCCCTCGCCGCGCCCTACAGGGCTGCGCTGCCATGTCCTTCCCTCGCCGCGTCCTACAGGGCTACGCTGCCATGTCCTTCCCTCGCTGCGTCCTACAGGGCTACGCCGCCATGCTGCCATGTCCTTCCTTCGCCGCGTCCTACAGGGCTGCGCTGCCATCTCCTTCCCTCGCCGCGTCCTACAGGGCTGCGCTGCCATCTCCTTCCCTCGCCGCGCCCTTCAGGGCTACGCTGCCATCTCCTTCCCTCGCCGCGCCCTTCAGGGCTGCGTTGCCATCTCCTTCCCTCGCCGCGTCCTACAGGGCTGCGCTGCCATCTCCTTCCCTCGCCGCGTCCTACAGGGCTGCGCTGCCATGTCCTTCCCTCGCCGCGCCCTACAGGGCTACGCTGCCATCTCCTTCCCTCGCCGTGCCCTACAGGGCTGCACTGCCATGTCCTTCCCTCGCGCGTCCTACAGGGCTGCGCTGCCATGTCCTTCCCTCGCCGCGCCCTACAGGGCTGCGCTGCCATGTCCTTCCCTCGCCGCGTCCTACAGGGCTGCGCTGCCATGTCCTTCCCTCGCCGCGCCCTACAGGGCTGCGCTGCCGTGTCTTTCCCTCGCCGCGTCCTACAGGGCTGCGCTGCCATGTCCTTCCCTCGCCGCGCCCTACAGGGCTACGCTGCCGTGTCTTTCCCTCGCCGCATCCTACAGGGCTGCACTGCCATGTCCTTCCCTCGCCGCGTCCTACAGGGCTACGGTGCCATGTCCTTCCCTCGCCGCGTCCTACAGGGCTACGGTGCCATGTCCTTCCCTCGCCGTGCCCTACAGGGCTACGCTGCCATGTCCTTCCCTCGCCGCGTCCTACAGGGCTACATTGCCATGTCCTTCCCTGTCATTCACTTTAAAAGAAAATAAAGGTTCATGAACGATGCTTTTAAAATTTCACTTTTTCCCTTTCTAGTAACATTTTCCCATCTTTTAAAGTAAATGAATGAAATTGGCAATATAGCTAACTTATGCATTTGCAACACATGCTTGCTGGCCTTTGCCAAGTAAAGAAAAGATGTTACACAAAAATGAGACTTTAAAATAGTGCTCGGGGACCACTCGCGTGTGGGCTGGACGATTCAATGCTTATGCTCTCAATGGAGATTCCCCTGAGGTTCACAGGTAAGACACCACTCGTTGCACCTACATTGAACCAATCATCCATGGTTGTCTATACAGCCTTTCAGCAAGTGCCACGTGAGCCTCTAGGAGGAGAGGCCTTTCCATTCGCACTTTTGGTCACTCAATCTGGACGTAAGTTATCTGAGATTTAAACATTTGACTGTCTTCAACTTTCTGAGGAATGTATGAACATCCTATGGAAAACCAAGCGCTACACTGATAGGGAGGGATGGCTAATGCCCTTGCAAGCAGTTAAATGACACAATCACAGTGCCGGCAGGATACCTATTTTCTGTTTAGTAAGAACTGGTGGTGTGGACAGGTTGTTTACCTGTCACTGGAGTGGTGCCTACCAGCCGACTCATGTAAAGTTCTGCTGATGTGTACTTGACTCACCCTTAGCCTACAGGGTGAATGTGTGTAGCGCTGGGGGCAGTGAGTTCCGGTTTAGAAGCCCATGGCCAGGAAAGGCTAGTGGAGGAGAGGACTGCAGCCCCCACACTGGAGATGTGGATTGCTGACATTCCAGAGTCCTGGAGTAGGGGCACACACTGGAGGAAAGGGGACCGGAGCTTTCCTCTGTGCGTTTCAAAGGTGCTTTAATTTGAGAAAGTTACTGGACAGAGGATCCTGGGCTCATTGTAAAGTGACATAGCAGGTCTAACAAGGTTGACACTGTAGGAACAGAGAATCATGATAGAGCGGAAGGCTGAGCCCTTTGTGAGGAATATCTCAGTGGTGGCTGATGGCCAAATGTGTTCTGTGGTTATTCCCTTGGCTTGTGTTGTGGGTCAGTCCAAACATTCGCCACTCCTGCTGTGGCAGATTGTTTCTTTGGCAAAGGACACAACAGGGCACTTCAAATGAATCGACACCCACAGGAACATAAAAACTCCACACAATCACTTCAATGTCTAGATTTGGACTAGGAAGGTGGGAGCCTGAGTACCACAAACTGTTCAACAAGACTGTACAACAGAGAAGTTCACCAAGGCTTCTAGCTACTGCAACCAGGGCTATAGACCAAGGTCTGCTAATCTCCATGTTGGGTGACGGGCCATCGCCCGGGGAATCAAGACCACTTGCTCTGAGCCTGGAGCACAACCTTTCTGCCTACTGTAGGAAGCTGCTACACCGGTGGTCGGTTTCTCACTGGCCCTGGGGGCTGCGGGTGCAGTGCTTCTCCAGGTGTCAGATATCTTCGTCCTGGGCAGTCGCGTCAGGAGGGTCCTCGGGATTCCCTCTGCAGGTGTCCTCGTGGGGGTGCAGAGAGGTTAGCCCAGGGTGGTCACGTGGTCAGAGTCGCCTGGGGATCCTCTCTGGGTCATTGGTTTCTCTGGACAGAGATTGCTGGGCCCGCAGGATGCGTCACTGGTGCAGGTTCTCTGAAGTAGGAGACAGGCCAGTAGGGCTGGGGCCAAAGCAGTTATCGTCGTCTTCTTCTCTGCGGGGTTTTTCAGCTAGGCATACCTTCGTCTTTGTAGGCCGTCAGGAATCTGATGATCTGGATTAAGGGTTGCCCCTAAATACTAAATTTAGGGGTGTGTTAGGGCCAGGGGGCAGTAGCCAATGGCTACTGTCCTTGAGGGTGGCTACACCCTGCTTGTGCCCACTCCCTCTGGGGAGGGGGGCACATCTCTATCCCTATTGGTCCTAATCCTTCAAAGCAAGATGTAGGATTTCTCAAGGAGGGGGTCACTTCAGTTCTGGACACCTTAGTGCTGGTCCTGGCTGAGGGGGTGACTCCTCCTTGTTTTTCTTATTATTCCCCTGGACTTGCCGCCAAAAGTGGGGGCTTTCCCAGGGGGCGGGCATCTCCACTGGCTGGAGTGCCCTGGGGGCATTATAACACCAGGCCTGAGCCTTCGAGGCTTCCCACCAGGTGTTACAGTTCCTGCCAAGGGAGGTGTGAAGCACCTCCACCCAGTGCAGGCTTTGTTTTTGGCACTAGAGAGCACAAACGCTCTCCCCGGGGGTCAGAAACTCGTCTCTCAGCAGCAGGCTGGCACAGACCAGTCAGTCCTGCACTGAAGGGTTGGGTAAAATACAGGGGGCATCTCTAAGATGCACTCTGTGTGCATTTTGTAATAAATCCAACACTGTCATCAGTGTGGGTTTATTATTCTGAGAAGTTTGATACCAAACTTCCCAGTATTCAGTGTAGCCATTATGGAACTGTGGAGTTCGTTTTGACAAACTCCCAGACCATATACTTAATACGACCACACTGTACTTACAATGTCTAAGAATGGACTTAGACACTGTAGAAGTATAGTGCACCCTGCCTTGGGGCTGTAAGGCCTGCTAGAGGGGTGGCTTAACTATGCCACAGGCAGTGTTTTGTGTGCATGGCACCCTGAGGGGGATGCCATGTCGACTTTGCCTTTTTCCTCCCCACCAACACAAACAATCTACAATGGCAGTGTGCATGTGTTAGGTGAGGGGTCCCTTAGGGTGGCACAACACATGCTGCAGCCCATAGGGACCTTCCTTGGTACCACTGGTACCTTTTACAAAGGACTTATGTGTGACAGGGGTGTGCCAACTGTGAAAACAATGGTAAATTTTTTAGTGAAAGAACTCTGGTGCTGGGGCCTGGTTAGTAGGGTCCCAGCACACACTCAAGTCAGCATCATATCAGGCAAAAGGTGTGGGGGGGTGTAACTGCAACAGGGTGCCATTTTCCTACACCTACGACCAGTGACCCTGTGAGGAGGAGAGCGCCTGTAGGGCGTGAGGCCCAGTGGGGTTCCTGCTGAATGGATCCAAAGTGTGAGGTGCTTCACAGAACTCTGCAAACCTTGTGAATCATGAGAGGGTCTCCATGAAGTTAGGGCTATTGTCATTATACGGAGAAATAATAGAAAATAATGGGAAAGCGATGTCAACCTTGCGCAGAAGTCAGTGACCCCCACGTATGCCAGTAGGGAGCCACTGTGAAGTAAAGATCATCCCAGAAGGCAGCAGCACTTGTATGCCAGGAGGGGGTCACCACGAAGTGAGGGCTATCACTCTTATGAGGAAGAAATCTGTGACCCATGTGTGCCAGGAGGGGGCCACTGTGGCGGCAGTGTGAGTGCCCTGGATCCTCGTGCCCAGGCTGATATTAAAAAAAAAAAAAAACACTGATGTAAGGAAATGCCTCCTTGGCATGGTTGCCCCCTGACTTTTTGCCTTTGCTGATGCTATGTTTACAATTGAAAGTGTGCTGAGGCCTGCTAACCAGGCCCCAGCACCAGTGTTCTTTCCCTAACCTGTACTTTTGTATCCACAATTGGCAGACCCTGGCATCCAGATAAGTCCCTTGTAACTGGTACTTCTAGTACCAAGGGCCCTGATGCCAAGGAAGGTCTCTAAGGGCTGCAGCATGTCTTATGCCACCCTGGAGACCTCTCACTCAGCACAGACACACTGCTTGCCAGCTTGTGTGTGCTAGTGAGGACAAAACGAGTAAGTCGACATGGCACTCCCCTCAGGGTGCCATGCCAGCCTCTCACTGCCTATGCAGTATAGGTAAGACACCCCTCTAGCAGGCCTTACAGCCCTAAGGCAGGGTGCACTATACCATAGGTGAGGGTACCAGTGCATGAGCATGGTACCCCTACAGTGTCTAAACAAAACCTTAGACATTGTAAGTGCAGGGTAGCCATAAGAGTATATGGTCTGGGAGTTTGTCAAACACGAACTCCACAGCACCATAATGGCTACACTGAAAACTGGGAAGTTTGGTATCAAACTTCTCAGCACAATAAATGCACACTGATGCCAGTGTACATTTTATTGTCAAATACACCCCAGAGGGCACCTTAGAGGTGCCCCCTGAAACTTAACCGACTATCTGTGTAGGCTGACTAGTTTTAGCAGCCTGCCACAAACCGAGACATGTTGCTGGCCCCATGGGGAGAGTGCCTTTGTCACTCTGAGGCCAGTAACAAAGCCTGCACTGGGTGGAGATGCTAACACCTTCCCCAGGCAGGAATTGTCACACCTGGCGGTGAGCCTCAAAGGCTCACCTCCTTTGTGCCAACCCAGCAGGACACTCCAGCTAGTGGAGTTGCCCGCCCCCTCCGGCCAGGCCCCACTTTTGGCGGCAAGGCCGGAGAAAATAATGAGAAAAACAAGGAGGAGTCACTGGCCAGTCAGGACAGCCCCTAAGGTGTCCTGAGCTGAGGTGACTCTAACTTTTAGAAATCCTCCATCTTGCAGATGGAGGATTCCCCCAATAGGGTTAGGATTGTGACCCCCTCCCCTTGGGAGGAGGCACAAAGAGGGTGTACCCACCCTCAGGGCTAGTAGCCATTGGCTACTAACCCCCCAGACCTAAACACGCCCTTAAATTTAGTATTTAAGGGCTACCCTGAACCCTAGAAAATTAGATTCCTGCAACTACAAGAAGAAGGACTGCCCAGCTGAAAACCCCTGCAGCGGAAGACCAGAAGACGACAACTGCCTTGGCTCCAGAAACTCACCGGCCTGTCTCCTGCCTTCCAAAGATCCTGCTCCAGCGACGGCTTCCGAAGGGACCAGCGACCTCGACATCCTCTGAGGACTGCCCCTGCTTCGAAAAGACAAGAAACTCCAGAGGACAGCGGACCTGCTCCAAGAAAAGCTGCAACTTTGTTTCCAGCAACTTTAAAGAACCCTGCAAGCTCCCCGCAAGAAGCGTGAGACTTGCAACACTGCACCCGGCGACCCCGACTCGGCTGGTGGCGATCCAACACCTCAGGAGGGACCCCAGGACTACTCTGATACTGTGAGTACCAAAACCTGTCCCCCCTGAACCCCCACAGCGCCGCCTGCAGAGGGAATCCCGAGGCTTCCCCTGACCGCGACTCTTTGAATCCCAAGTCCCGACACCTGGGAGAGACCCTGCACCCGCAGCCCCCAGGACCTGAAGGACCGAACTTTCACTGGAGGAGTGACCCCCAGGAGTCCCTCTCCCTTGACCAAGTGGAGGTTTCCACGAGGAACCCCCCCCTTGCCTGCCTGCAGCGCTGAAGAGATCCCGAGATCTCTCATAGACTAACATTGCAAACCCGACGCTTGTTTCTACACTGCACCCGGCCGCCCCCGCGCCGCTGAGGGTGAAATTTCTGTGTGGGCTTGTGTCCCCCCCGGTGCCCTACAAAACCCCCCTGGTCTGCCCTCCGAAGACGCGGGTACTTACCTGCAAGCAGACCGGAACCGGGGCACCCCCTTCTCTCCATTCTAGCCTATGTGTTTTGGGCACCACTTTGAACTCTGCACCTGACCGGCCCTGAGCTGCTGGTGTGGTGACTTTGGGGTTGCTCTGAACCCCCAACGGTGGGCTACCTTGGACCAAGAACTGAACCCTGTAAGTGTCTTACTTACCTGGTAAAACTAACCAAAACTTACCTCCCCTAGGAACTGTGAAAATTGCACTAAGTGTCCACTTTTAAAACAGCTATTTGTCAATAACTTGAAAAGTATACATGGAATTTTGATGATTTGAAGTTCCTAAAGTACTTACCTGCAATACCTTTCGAATGAGATATTACATGTAGAATTTGAACCTGTGGTTCTTAAAATAAACTAAGAAAAGATATTTTTCTATACAAAAACCTATTGGCTGGATTTGTCTCTGAGTGTGTGTACCTCATTTATTGTCTATGTGTATATGTACAACAAATGCTTAACACTACTCCTTGGATAAGCCTACTGCTCGACCACACTACCACAAAATAGAGCATTAGTATTATCTCTTTTTGCCACTATCTTACCTCTAAGGGGAACCCTTGGACTCTGTGCATACTATTCCTTACTTTGAAATAGTGCATACAGAGCCAACTTCCTACATTGGTGGATCAGCGGTGGGGTACAAGACTTTGCATTTGCTGGACTACTCAGCCAATACCTGATCACACGACAAATTCCAAAATTGTCATTAGAAATTCATTTTTGCAATTTGAAATTTTTCTAAATTCTTAAAAGTCCTGCTAGGGCCTTGTGTGTTAAGTCCCTGTTTAGCATTGTCTTTTAGAGTTTAAAAGTTTGTTAAAAGTTTGAAATTAGATTCTAGAAACAGTTTTAGATTCTTTAAAAAGTCTTCCAACTCTTAGCAGAATAATGTCTGATACAGAGATGCAGGTGGTGGAACTCGACACCACACCTTACCTCCATCTTAAGATGAGGGAGCTAAGGTCTCTCTGTAATATCAAAAAAATAACCATTGGCTCCAGACCTACCAAAATTCAGCTCCAGGAGCTGTTGGCAGAGTTTGAAAAAGCCAACCCCTCTGATGATGACATCACAGAGGAAGAAATTAGTGACTTGGAGGCCAATGTCCCTCCTCCAGTCCTAAATAGGGAGAACAGGACCCCTCAAGTCCTGTCTCCAACTGTGTTAGTCAGAAATAGTGAGTCCCTCACAGGAGGGTCCCACATTTCTGAAATCACTGAGGATGCTCTCAGTGAAGATGACCTCCTGTTAGCCAGGATGGCCAAAAGATTGGCTTTAGAGAGACAGCTCCTAGCCATAGAAAGGGAAAGACAAGAGATGGGCCTAGGACCCATCAATGGTGGCAGCAATATAAATAGGGTCAGAGATTCTCCTGACATGTTAAAAATCCCCAAAGGGATTGTGACAAAATTTGAAGATGGTGATGACATCACCAAGTGGTTCACAGCTTTTGAGAGGGCTTGTGTAACCAGAAAAGTGAACAGATCTCACTGGGGTGCTCTCCTTTGGGAAATGTTCACTGGAAAGTGTAGGGATAGACTCCTCACACTCTCTGGAAAAGATGCAGAATCTTATGACCTCATGAAGGGTACCCTGATTGAGGGCTTTGGATTCTCCACTGAGGAGTACAGGATTAGGTTCAGGGGGGCTCAAAAATCCTCGAGCCAGACCTGGGTTGACTTTGTTGACTACTCAGTGAAAACACTAGATGGTTGGATTCAAGGCAGTGGTGTAAGTAATTATGATGGGCTGTACAATTTATTTGTGAAAGAACACCTGTTAAGTAATTGTTTCAATGATAAACTGCATCAGCATCTGGTAGACCTAGGACCAATTTCTCCCCAAGAATTGGGAAAGAAGGCGGACCATTGGGTCAAGACAAGGGTGTCCAAGACTTCAACAGGGGGTGACCAAAAGAAAGGGGTCACAAAGACTCCCCAGGGGAAGGGTGATGAGACAACCAAAACTAAAAATAGTAAAGAGTCTTCTACAGGCCCCCAAAAACCTGCACAGGAGGGTGGGCCCAGAGCCTCTTCACAAAACAATGGGTACAAGGGTAAAAACTTTGATCCCAAAAAGGCCTGGTGTCATAGCTGTAAACAGCATGGACACCAAACTGGAGACAAGGCCTGGCCCAAGAAAGGTTCCACTCCAAACTCCCATCCAGGTAACACTGGTATGGCTAGTCTCCAAGTGGGATCAACAGTGTGCCCAGAGCAAATCAGGGTCCACACTGAAGCTACTCTAGTTTCTGAGGGTGGGGTGGATTTAGCCACACTAGCTGTCTGGCCGCCTAACATGCAAAAATACAGACAGCAACTCTTAATTAATGGGACTAGAATAGAGGGCCTGAGGGATACAGGTGCCAGTGTCACCATGGTGACAGAGAAACTGGTTTCCCCTGGCCAATACCTGACTGGAAAAACTTACACAGTCACCAACGCTGACAATCAGAGAAAAGTACATCCCATGGCAATGGTTACTTTAGAATGGGGAGGGGTCAATGGCCTGAAACAGGTGGTGGTCTCCTCAAATATCCCAGTGGACTGTCTGCTTGGAAATGACCTGGAGTCCTCAGCATGGGCTGAGGTAGAACTAAAAACCCATGCAGCAATGCTGGGTATCCCTGAACTGGTGTGTGTGAAAACAAGAGCACAATGCAAGGCACAGGGTGAACAAGTAGAGCTGGAGTCTGGAAGAATGGCCCAGCCTACCAAGAGAACAGGAAAGGCAGTTGGGAAACCAACTGCAACACAGCAAAAGAAAGGGAACCTCTCTTCTCAGGAAGAAGTTCTGCCCTCTGAGGGAACTGAGCCTTTGGAGCTTGAACCTTACCAGGTTGAGCTCTTGGGCCCAGGGGGACCCTCAAGGGAGGAGCTGTGTAAGGGACAAGAAACCTGTCCCTCTCTTGAAGGCCTTAGGCAGCAAGCTGCTGAAGAGTCCAAAGGCAAGAAAAATGGAACACATAGGGTCTATTGGGAAGATGGACTCCTGTACACTGAGGCCAGAGACCCCAAACCTGGTGCCACTAGGAGAGTGGTAGTGCCTCAGCTGTTCAGGAAGTTCATCCTAACATTGGCCCATGACATTCCCCTTGCTGGACATTTGGGACAAACCAAGACGTGGGAGAGGTTAGTCAACCACTTCTACTGGCCCAATATGTCCAACATGGTTAAGGAGTTTTGCCTCTCCTGCCCCACCTGTCAAGCCAGTGGTAAGACAGGTGGGCATCCAAAGGCCCCCCTCATTCCACTTCCAGTGGTGGGGGTTCCCTTTGAAAGAGTGGGTGTGGACATAGTTGGTCCACTGGAACCTCCCACAGCCTCAGGAAATATGTATATCCTGGTAGTAGTGGATCATGCTACCAGGTATCCTGAAGCTATCCCCCTTAGGTCGACTACTGCCCCTGCAGTAGCCAAGGCCCTCATTGGTATCTTTACCAGAGTGGGTTTCCCTAAGGAGGTGGTGTCTGACAGAGGTACCAACTTCATGTCAGCATACCTAAAGCACATGTGGAATGAGTGTGGAGTGACTTATAAATTCACTACACCATACCATCCACAAACTAATGGCTTGGTTGAGAGATTCAACAAGACATTAAAAGGCATGATCATGGGGCTCCCAGAAAAGCTCAAAAGGAGATGGGATGTCCTCTTGCCATGTCTGCTTTTCGCTTACAGAGAGGTGCCACAGAAGGGAGTAGGATTCTCACCCTTTGAACTTCTGTTTGGTCATCCTGTAAGGGGACCACTTGCCCTTGTTAAAGAAGGCTGGGAGAGACCTCTCCATGAGCCTAAACAGGACATAGTGGACTATGTACTTGGCCTTCGCTCTAGAATGGCAGAGTACATGGAAAAGGCAACCAAAAACCTTGAGGCCAGCCAACAGCTCCAGAAGTTTTGGTATGACCAAAAGGCTGCACTGGTTGAGTTCCAACCAGGGCAGAAAGTCTGGGTTCTGGAGCCTGTGGCTCCCAGGGCACTCCAGGACAAATGGAGTGGCCCTTACCCAGTACTAGAAAGGAAGAGTCAGGTCACCTACCTGGTGGACCTGGGCACAAGCAGGAGCCCCAAGAGGGTGATCCATGTAAACCGCCTTAAGCTCTTCCACGACAGGGCTGATGTCAATCTGTTGATGGTAACAGATGAGGATCAGGAGGCAGAGAGTGAACCTCTCCCTGATCTTCTGTCATCAGACCCAAAAGATGGCACAGTAGATGGAGTGATCTACTCAGACACCCTCTCTGGCCAACAGCAAGCTGATTGTAGGAGAGTCCTACAACAGTTTCCTGAACTCTTCTCCTTAACCCCTGGTCAGACACACCTGTGTACCCATGATGTGGACACAGGAGACAGCATGCCTGTCAAGAACAAAATCTTTAGACAATCTGACCATGTTAAGGAAAGCATCAAGGTGGAAGTCCACAAGATGCTGGAATTGGGAGTAATTGAGCGCTCTGACAGCCCCTGGGCTAGCCCAGTGGTCTTAGTCCCCAAACCTCACACCAAAGATGGAAAGAAAGAGATGAGGTTTTGTGTGGACTACAGAGGGCTCAATTCTGTCACCAAGACAGATGCCCATCCAATTCCAAGAGCTGATGAGCTCATAGACAAATTAGGTGCTGCCAAATTCTTAAGTACCTTTGACTTGACAGCAGGGTACTGGCAAATAAAAATGGCACCTGGAGCAAAAGAGAAAACAGCATTCTCCACACCTGATGGGCATTATCAGTTTACTGTTATGCCCTTTGGTTTAAAGAATGCCCCTGCCACCTTCCAAAGGTTGGTGAATCAAGTCCTTGCTGGCTTGGAGTCCTTTAGCACAGCTTATCTTGATGATATTGCTGTCTTTAGCTCCACCTGGCAGGATCACCTGGTCCACCTGAAGAAGGTTTTGAAGGCTCTGCAATCTGCAGGCCTCTCTATCAAGGCATCCAAATGCCAGATAGGGCAGGGAACTGTGGTTTACTTGGGACACCTTGTAGGTGGAGGCCAAGTTCAGCCACTCCAACCCAAGATCCAGACTATTCTGGACTGGGTAGCTCCAAAAACCCAGACTCAAGTCAGGGCATTCCTTGGCTTGACTGGGTATTACAGGAGGTTTGTGAAGGGATATGGATCCATTGTGACAGCCCTCACTGAACTCACCTCCAAGAAAATGCCCAAGAAAGTGAACTGGACTGTGGAATGCCAACAGGCCTTTGACACCCTGAAACAGGCAATGTGCTCAGCACCAGTTCTAAAAGCTCCAGATTATTCTAAGCAGTTCATTGTGCAGACTGATGCCTCTGAACATGGGATAGGGGCAGTTTTGTCCCAAACAAATGATGATGGCCTTGACCAGCCTGTTGCTTTCATTAGCAGGAGGTTACTCCCCAGGGAGCAGCGTTGGAGTGCCATTGAGAGGGAGGCCTTTGCTGTGGTTTGGTCCCTGAAGAAGCTGAGACCATACCTCTTTGGGACTCACTTCCTAGTTCAAACTGACCACAGACCTCTCAAATGGCTGATGCAAATGAAAGGTGAAAATCCTAAACTGTTGAGGTGGTCCATCTCCCTACAGGGAATGGACTTTATAGTGGAACACAGACCTGGGACTGCCCATGCCAATGCAGATGGCCTTTCCAGGTTCTTCCACTTAGAAAATGAAGACTCTCTTGGGAAAGGTTAGTCTCATCCTCTTTCGTTTGGGGGGGGGGTTGTGTAAGGAAATGCCTCCTTGGCATGGTTGCCCCCTGACATTTTGCCTTTGCTGATGCTATGTTTACAATTGAAAGTGTGCTGAGGCCTGCTAACCAGGCCCCAGCACCAGTGTTCTTTCCCTAACCTGTACTTTTGTATCCACAATTGGCAGACCCTGGCATCCAGATAAGTCCCTTGTAACTGGTACTTCTAGTACCAAGGGCCCTGATGCCAAGGAAGGTCTCTAAGGGCTGCAGCATGTCTTATGCCACCCTGGAGACCTCTCACTCAGCACAGACACACTGCTTGCCAGCTTGTGTGTGCTAGTGAGGACAAAACGAGTAAGTCGACATGGCACTCCCCTCAGGGTGCCATGCCAGCCTCTCACTGCCTATGCAGTATAGGTAAGACACCCCTCTAGCAGGCCTTACAGCCCTAAGGCAGGGTGCACTATACCATAGGTGAGGGTACCAGTGCATGAGCATGGTACCCCTACAGTGTCTAAACAAAACCTTAGACATTGTAAGTGCAGGGTAGCCATAAGAGTATATGGTCTGGGAGTTTGTCAAACACGAACTCCACAGCACCATAATGGCTACACTGAAAACTGGGAAGTTTGGTATCAAACTTCTCAGCACAATAAATGCACACTGATGCCAGTGTACATTTTATTGTCAAATACACCCCAGAGGGCACCTTAGAGGTGCCCCCTGAAACTTAACCGACTATCTGTGTAGGCTGACTAGTTTTAGCAGCCTGCCACAAACCGAGACATGTTGCTGGCCCCATGGGGAGAGTGCCTTTGTCACTCTGAGGCCAGTAACAAAGCCTGCACTGGGTGGAGATGCTAACACCTTCCCCAGGCAGGAATTGTCACACCTGGCGGTGAGCCTCAAAGGCTCACCTCCTTTGTGCCAACCCAGCAGGACACTCCAGCTAGTGGAGTTGCCCGCCCCCTCCGGCCAGGCCCCACTTTTGGCGGCAAGGCCGGAGAAAATAATGAGAAAAACAAGGAGGAGTCACTGGCCAGTCAGGACAACCCCTAAGGTGTCCTGAGCTGAAGTGACTCTAACTTTTAGAAATCCTCCATCTTGCAGATGGAGGATTCCCCCAATAGGGTTAGGATTGTGACCCCCTCCCCTTGGGAGGAGGCACAAAGAGGGTGTACCCACCCTCAGGGCTAGTAGCCATTGGCTACTAACCCCCCAGACCTAAACACGCCCTTAAATTTAGTATTTAAGGGCTACCCTGAACCCTAGAAAATTAGATTCCTGCAACTACAAGAAGAAGGACTGCCCAGCTGAAAACCCCTGCAGCGGAAGACCAGAAGACGACAACTGCCTTGGCTCCAGAAACTCACCGGCCTGTCTCCTGCCTTCCAAAGATCCTGCTCCAGCGACGGCTTCCGAAGGGACCAGCGACCTCGACATCCTCTGAGGACTGCCCCTGCTTCGAAAAGACAAGAAACTCCCGAGGACAGCGGACCTGCTCCAAGAAAAGCTGCAACTTTGTTTCCAGCAACTTTAAAGAACCCTGTAAGCTCCCCGCAAGAAGCGTGAGACTTGCAACACTGCACCCGGCGACCCCGACTCGGCTGGTGGCGATCCAACACCTCAGGAGGGACCCCAGGACTACTCTGATACTGTGAGTACCAAAACCTGTCCCCCCTGAACCCCCACAGCGCCGCCTGCAGAGGGAATCCCGAGGCTTCCCCTGACCGCGACTCTTTGAATCCCAAGTCCCGACACCTGGGAGAGACCCTGCACCCGCAGCCCCCAGGACCTGAAGGACCGAACTTTCACTGGAGGAGTGACCCCCAGGAGTCCCTCTCCCTTGACCAAGTGGAGGTTTCCCCGAGGAACCCCCCCCTTGCCTGCCTGCAGCGCTGAAGAGATCCCGAGATCTCTCATAGACTAACATTGCAAACCCGACGCTTGTTTCTACACTGCACCCGGCCGCCCCCGCGCCGCTGAGGGTGAAATTTCTGTGTGGGCTTGTGTCCCCCCCGGTGCCCTACAAAACCCCCCTGGTCTGCCCTCCGAAGACGCGGGTACTTACCTGCAAGCAGACCGGAACCGGGGCACCCCCTTCTCTCCATTCTAGCCTATGTGTTTTGGGCACCACTTTGAACTCTGCACCTGACCGGCCCTGAGCTGCTGGTGTGGTGACTTTGGGGTTGCTCTGAACCCCCAACGGTGGGCTACCTTGGACCAAGAACTGAACCCTGTAAGTGTCTTACTTACCTGGTAAAACTAACCAAAACTTACCTCCCCTAGGAACTGTGAAAATTGCACTGTGTCCACTTTTAAAACAGCTATTTGTCAATAACTTGAAAAGTATACATGCAATTTTGATGATTTGAAGTTCCTAAAGTACTTACCTGCAATACCTTTCGAATGAGATATTACATGTAGAATTTGAACCTGTGGTTCTTAAAATAAACTAAGAAAATATATTTTTCTATACAAAAACCTATTGGCTGGATTTGTCTCTGAGTGTGTGTACCTCATTTATTGTCTATGTGTATGTGCAACAAATGCTTAACACTACTCCTTGGATAAGCCTACTGCTCGACCACACTACCACAAAATAGAGCATTAGTATTATCTCTTTTTGCCACTATCTTACCTCTAAGGGGAACCCTTGGACTCTGTGCATACTATTCCTTACTTTGAAATAGTGCATACAGAGCCAACTTCCTACAACTGACTATTGCCGAAGGAGCCACGGAGAGGACATCTGACAGACATGTGCTGTCTGGTGACTGAGAAGAATCAACACAACATCAGGGAAAGACCACAAGAGGTCGCGGACCCTCAGAATTGAGAGACTGGAGTCTGGAGAAATGCACCCTGTGTTCCTGCACTTGCTGGCTGCCACCTGTTCAGGTGAGACCATTCCAGGCAGACAGGCCTGTTGGGGACTTGCATTAACTTAGCACTTAGAGCTGCTGAAGTTCAAACTTAAGCCCACAATTAGGCTGTTTCTTGGGGGCTAGAATGGACTGCATCTGGAAGTCACCTTAAGTACCCCCAAACAAGTAACACAATTTATCACAGAATCGACTTGCAAGATCAGGCACAAATTGAGAACTGATCTGTGCATTCCCAAAATATGTTACTTCCTCTTTCTTCACATGACTGAGCTTATCCTGAATTGTTTTAATGAAATCATGCTAAGGGTGAGCCTCTTATTAGCAGAAACCATATGACCAGAGTATACCCAAAAATCAAAATGTCATCCTGGGAAAATATTTCCTCAGGGTTGTTTCCAAGAATGCTAGTCCTCAATCTCTGCCAACTTGGAGGTCACAGAACAAAGACCTAATGGCGTGCAGTTGAACCAGAAGGTTCCTAAAAGTGTAATGAAGGAAGTCAGATGCTTAGGCTACTCAACCTAAATTGGTGCTACACTTTCATGAGATCAAGAGTGGTTAACTATGTGGATCCAGTTGGCATACCCAGAATCTCAGCTATGTTGGTTAAGGAAAATGTGTGCTTATCTCCCTTAAGTCCTCACAAAGCTTGATATCACCATTGGCCTTCCATGCTACTACCCAAGGTACCAGCCACTCTGTGGCCTCATCCTGCTCAATGGCGCCTCCTGCTCACAATCCAATTCCTTTCCAGTAGCATCTCTAGCACTATAACGAATGCTGCTCAGTATTCAAGTATGAGAAAAGGTGCGTCCTGAGTTTGAAGTGATTTACATGACCTTGCAGGCAGCAGTGCCATCTCCAACAAGATTTGTAAACACAATGGTAGGACAATCCTAGTGGTTGGCCAAGTGACCTTTGTTGCCCCACCTTAAACTCCTCTAAACGTTTGTAAATCTCTGGGTTTAGCTGTCAGTGTAGATCTGGCCTTTCATTTGGAATGCATTCAGAAGAGGATTTTATTTTGCATAGTTCATGCAGGACCACCCCCGTCCCCTCAGCGCCTTGAGACCCTCACTGGTGAGTAGTGCGCTTTACAAATACTCTGATTGATTGATTGATTGATGATCGCAAACCAAGGAATGTTCTAATTGTTTGTAGTGGAGCACACTTCAAGTTACTTTGAATAGTCCTAAGTCACAGCTCCTCGCTTACTTTAACGTTCTTACACCGCAGCATAACCTGATCCCTTGTGTGCTGATCAGTGATGCCACCAAAGTTACAGGTGAAAGCCAGTCTACACAAAGCTGTGAGTTCAACAGATTTACCATCCTTTTGAACATGCATTTCAAAGTGATGCCTTTCTAATACTGTTCACACGTTAGGGGAGATGGTTTTTTTGGTAAATCTTTTTATTGATGATTTACATAAATCAACCACAACAGCACGTAAAAGAAAAACATCTCACCTTCTACGTAGTAGGTTAATCTGAATCTCCCTCATTCCCTTCTTGGCTTACTTCATGGAGGGTGAGCCTCTGGCGCGGTCCCCTAGAACGATGGCTCCAGGAGGTCAAATCGACTGATGTTTCAATGTGTTGTACACATTACTCCTATAAGTATTCCAGACAGTCCAGCTTATGCCCCATTTCTGTTGGCAACCTCGTCCCTCGTATATTGTGCTTTCGGCCATCATGCACCGGTCCATATCCCTGTCCCATTCGAGTAATCTCGCTGCATCCTCACCGCCCGACATTTGGCAATCTTCTGCTTAGCAATAGATGTTAGAAGCTGCCCATATCCGGCCCATGTGTCAGTCAGGACCACCCCCTTCTCAGAAGACACAGTTCTGGCAATGGGACCAAGGCAGAGCCCAGCACCCCCTTCATTCAGTTCAGAACTGCCTGCCAATAAGCCTGGGTTTTTGGGCACCCCCAGACTACCTGATAGGAGGTGCCTGACAAGTTCCCCTACTGTTCCCCATTTTGTATGGAGTTGTCTGGGAGTAGTCTGAGCAGTTTAGTACGTTTAATTTGATTAGTCGAGTCTGGATGTGACGTCAGTCTCCCGGAGGGAATCATGGCTTCCGCCCAGTCTGCATCGTCCAGGTCTCCAAGATCTTCAGCCCACTTGTCCCAGAGATGTGTTAGGGTATCAGGAGAATTGTACATTATTTTCTGATAGGGGGAGATAAAGTTTCCTGTATAGTTTTTATTTTTTTATTTTCACTCAATCCAAACTTGCTGTGACATTGTCTGCATCGTCGTCCCTGGGGTCTGGCGGATTCTCTTCTGAGCCCAAACAATGCAAGAGCAATGATGGTTTCATTTCAGCAGTTTTATCCACACGCCTTCAAATAATTTACAGATAGTTTTTCCATTTAGCTCAGCTCCTGATGAGTCCACCCGGAGATGCACGAAAAATAAAACCAGGGGTGCACTGATGTTTTGCATCACAATATGTTGCATATAAATAGCAATGATATAGGTTTAATCAGGGCAATTACTTTTGTATATATTCCATTTTGTGCAGTATTTCACTTTTAGTACCACACATAAATATATAAAGCTTGAATCTGGATCTCTGATACACAATATTCGATGGCGAACCGGAAATTAACCTGAAAAGGAAAAATGCTAAACAAAAAACTGCAAATCCTACGATTTTACAGAAGCCGCGGGGGAGGGGAGATGGGGGGAGAGAGTGGATTGGAAGGACGAGGTTGTGTTGACTGAGTTAGTAAATGCGTTGCAGGGAGAATGGGGCGAGGAAGGTGGCGCCAAGCAACAATGAATGAGTGCTCCATGCAGGAGTAGTGAGAGATCTCTGAGGCCACCGTCTGCAAGTGGAGGTAGGTCGTTTCCATAGATGAGCGCCTGCCCCGCCCTAGGCCGGCACTCTATACAGGCGCTATACTCAGCAAAGTGCTATAGAGGAGAAGCATTCCATTGTAAAACTGTACCTTAGGGAGTGGCAGGGAGACATTTGAAGTTGAAAACTCAGAAAAACCCAGCAAAGCAGTCCCTCTCTCCACTTGTCACCAAAATGTGGGGTGTAAAGAGAGATGGGAGACATCTTGCAGCGATCTTCTTCACAAATTGAGGCGTCATCCATCAGAAGAGCTCCCTTTTGAGTTGCTAAAGCATCTTCATCAGAAAGAAATACATTGGGATGTAAACAAACACGATGACAAACACGGTAAAACCTTGAGTGTGGGATGCAAACAAACACCGTGAAACTTCTTGTAGAGTGTGGGATGTAAACAAACACCGTGAAACTTCTTGTAGAGGTGTAGTGTGGGATGTAAACAAACACCGTGAAACTTCTTGTAGAGGTTGGATTGTGGGATGTAAACAAACATGGTGAAACCTCTTGTAGAGGTGTAGTGTGGGATGTAAACAAACAGTGAAACCTCTTGTAGAGGTGTAGTGTGGGATGTAAACAAACAGTGAAACCTCTTGTAGAGTGTGGGATGTAAACAGTGAAACCTCTTGTAGAGGTGTAGTGTGGGATGTAAACAAACAGTGAAACCTCTTGTAGAGTGTGGGATGTAAACAAACACCGTGAAACTTCTTGTAGAGTGTGGGATGCAAACAAACAGTGAAACCTCTTGTAGAGTGTGGGATGTAAACAAACACCGTGAAACTTCTTGTAGAGTGTGGGATGTAAACAAACAGTGAAACCTCTTGTAGAGGTGTAGTGTGGGATGTAAACAAACAGTGAAACCTCTTGTAGAGTGTGGGATGTAAACAGTGAAACCTCTTGTAGAGGTGTAGTGTGGGATGCAAACAAACAGTGAAACCTCTTGTAGAGTGTGGGATGTAAACAAACACCGTGAAACTTCTTGTAGAGTGTGGGATGTAAACAAAGAGTGAAACCTCTTGTAGAGGTGTAGTGTGGGATGTAAACAAACAGTGAAACCTCTTGTAGAGGTGTAGTGTGGGATGTAAACAAACACCGTGAAACTTCTTGTAGAGGTTGGATTGTGGGATGTAAACAAACATGGTGAAACCTCTTGTAGAGGTGTAGTGTGGGATGTAAACAAACACCGTGAAACCTCTTGTAGAGGTGTAGTGTGGGATGTAAACAAACAGTGAAACCTCTTGTAGAGTGTGGGATGTAAACAGTGAAACCTCTTGTAGAGGTGTAGTGTGGGATGTAAACAAACAGTGAAACCTCTTGTAGAGTGTGGGATGTAAACAAACAGTGAAACCTCTTGTAGAGTGTGGGATGTAAACAAACACCGTGAAACTTCTTGTATAGTGTGGGATGCAAACAAACAGTGAAACCTCTTGTAGAGGTGTAGTGTGGGATGTAAACAAACAGTGAAACCTCTTGTAGAGGTGTAGTGTGGGATGTAAACAAACATGGTGAAACCTCTTGTAGAGTGTGGGATGCAAACAAACAGTGAAACCTCTTGTAGAGGTGTAGTGTGGGATGTAAACAAACACCGTGAAACTTCTTGTAGAGTGTGGGATGCAAACAAACAGTGAAACCTCTTGTAGAGTTGTAGTGTGGGATGTAAACAAACACCGTGAAACTTCTTGTAGAGGTGTAGTGTGGGATGTAAACAAACATGGTGAAACCTCTTGTAGAGTGTGGGATGCAAACAAACATGGTGAAACCTCTTGTAGAGTGTGGGATGCAAACAAACATGGTGAAACCTCTTGTAGAGTGTGGGATGCAAACAAACAGTGAAACCTCTTGTAGAGGTGTAGTGTGGGATGTAAACAAACATGGTGAAACCTCTTGTAGAGTGTGGGATGCAAACAAACAGTGAAACCTCTTGTAGAGGTGTAGTGTGGGATGTAAACAAACATGGTGAAACCTCTTGTAGAGTGTGGGATGTAAACAGTGAAACCTCTTGTAGAGGTGTAGTGTGGGATGTAAACAAACATGGTGAAACCTCTTGTAGAGGTGTAGTGTGGGATGTAAACAAACAGTGAAACCTCCTGTAGAGTGCGGGATGTAAACAAACAGTGAAACCTCTTGTAGAGGTGTAGTGTGGGATGTAAACAAACATGGTGAAACCTCTTGTAGAGTGTGGGATGTAAACAGTGAAACCTCTTGTAGAGTTGTAGTGTGGGATGTAAACAAACAGTGAAACCTCTTGTAGAGTTGTAGTGTGGGATGTAAACAAATAGTGAAACCTCTTGTAGGGGTGTAGATTGCGGGATGTAAACCAACATGTTAAACCCCTTGTAGAGGTTGGATTGTGGGATGTAAACAGACACAGTGAAACTTCTTGTAGATGTGTAGTGTGGGATGTAAACAAACACCGTGAAACTTCTTGTAGAGTGTGGGATGTAAACAAACAGTGAAACCTCTTGTAGAGGTGTAGTGTGGGATGTAAACAAACAGTGAAACCTCTTGTAGAGTGTGGGATGTAAACAGTGAAACCTCTTGTAGAGGTGTAGTGTGGGATGTAAACAAACAGTGAAACCTCTTGTAGAGTGTGGGATGTAAACAAACACCGTGAAACTTCTTGTAGAGTGTGGGATGCAAACAAACAGTGAAACCTCTTGTAGAGTGTGTGATGTAAACAAACACCGTGAAACTTCTTGTAGAGTGTGGGATGTAAACAGTGAAACCTCTTGTAGAGGTGTAGTGTGGGATGTAAACAAACAGTGAAACCTCTTGTAGAGTGTGGGATGTAAACAAACAGTTAAACCTCTTGTAGAGTGTGGGATGTAAACAAACACCGTGAAACTTCTTGTAGAGGTGTAGTGTGGGATGTAAACAAACATGGTGAAACCTCTTGTAGAGTGTGGGATGTAAACAAACACCGTGAAACTTCTTGTAGAGTGTGGGATGTAAACAAACAGTGAAACCTCTTGTAGAGGTGTAGTGTGGGATGTAAACAAACAGTGAAACCTCTTGTAGAGTGTGGGATGTAAACAAACACCGTGAAACTTCTTGTAGAGTGTGGGATGCAAACAAACAGTTAAACCTCTTGTAGAGTGTGGGATGTAAACAAACACTGTGAAACTTCTTGTAGAGGTGTAGTGTGGGATGTAAACAAACATGGTGAAACCTCTTGTAGAGTGTGGGATGCAAACAAACAGTGAAACCTCTTGTAGAGGTGTAGTGTGGGATGTAAACAAACACCGTGAAACTTCTTGTAGAGTGTGGGATGCAAACAAACAGTGAAACCTCTTGTAGAGTTGTAGTGTGGGATGTAAACAAACACCGTGAAACTTCTTGTAGAGGTGTAGTGTGGGATGTAAACAAACATGGTGAAACCTCTTGTAGAGTGTGGGATGCAAACAAACATGGTGAAACCTCTTGTAGAGTGTGGGATGCAAACAAACAGTGAAACCTCTTGTAGAGGTGTAGTGTGGGATGTAAACAAACATGGTGAAACCTCTTGTAGAGTGTGGGATGCAAACAAACAGTGAAACCTCTTGTAGAGGTGTAGTGTGGGATGTAAACAAACACAGTGAAACTTCTTGTAGAGTGTGGGATGCAAACAAACAGTGAAACCTCTTGTAGAGTTGTAGTGTGGGATGTAAACAAACACCGTGAAACTTCTTGTAGAGGTGTAGTGTGGGATGTAAACAAACATGGTGAAACCTCTTGTAGAGTGTGGGATGCAAACAAACATGGTGAAACCTCTTGTAGAGTGTGGGATGCAAACAAACAGTGAAACCTCTTGTAGAGGTGTAGTGTGGGATGTAAACAAACATGGTGAAACCTCTTGTAGAGTGTGGGATGCAAACAAACAGTGAAACCTCTTGTAGAGGTGTAGTGTGGGATGTAAACAAACACCGTGAAACTTCTTGTAGAGTGTGGGATGCAAACAAACAGTGAAACCTCTTGTAGAGTTATAGTGTGGGATGTAAACAAACACCGTGAAACTTCTTGTAGAGGTGTAGTGTGGGATGTAAACAAACATGGTGAAACCTCTTGTAGAGTGTGGGATGCAAACAAACATGGTGAAACCTCTTGTAGAGTGTGGGATGCAAACAAACAGTGAAACCTCTTGTAGAGGTGTAGTGTGGGATGCAAACAAACAGTGAAACCTCTTGTAGAGGTGTAGTGTGGGATGTAAACAAACATGGTGAAACCTCTTGTAGAGTGTGGGATGCAAACAAACAGTGAAACCTCTTGTAGAGGTGTAGTGTGGGATGTAAACAAACATGGTGAAACCTCTTGTAGAGTGTGGGATGTAAACAGTGAAACCTCTTGTAGAGGTGTAGTGTGGGATGTAAACAAACAGTGAAACCTCTTGTAGAGGTGTAGTGTGGGATGTAAACAAACAGTGAAACCTCTTGTAGAGTTGTAGTGTGGGATGTAAACAAACATGGTGAAACCTCTTGTAGAGGTATAGTGTGGGATGTAAACAAACAGTGAAACCTCTTGTAGAGTGCGGGATGTAAACAAACAGTGAAACCTCTTGTAGAGGTGTAGTGTGGGATGTAAACAAACAGTGAAACCTCTTGTAGAGTTGTAGTGTGGGATGTAAACAAACAGTGAAACCTCTTGTAGAGTTGTAGTGTGGGATGTAAACAAATAGTGAAACCTCTTGTAGAGGTGTAGTGTGGGATGTAAACAAACAGTGAAACCTCTTGTAGGGGTGTAGATTGCGGGATGTAAACCAACATGTTAAACCCCTTGTAGAGGTTGGATTGTGGGATGTAAACAGACACGGTGAAACTTCTTGTAGATGTGTAGTGTGGGATGTAAACAAACACCGTGAAACTTCTTGTATAGTGTGGGATGAAAACAAACAGTGAAACCTCTTGTAGAGTTGTAGTGTGGAATGTAAACACAGTGAAACCTCTTTTAGAGGTGTAGATTGTGGGATGTAAACAAACATGGTGAAACCTTATAGAGGTGTAGATTGTGGGATGTAAACCAACATGTTAAACCTCTTGTAAAGGTTGGATTGTGGGATGTAAACAGACACAGTGAAACCTATTGTAGAAGTGTATAGTGTGGGATGTAAACACGGTGAAATCTCTTGTAGAGTATGGGATGTAAACAAACACGGTGAAACCCCTTGCCGAGGTGTAGAGTGTGGGATTTAAACCAAAACGGTGAAACTTCTTGTAGAGGTGCAGACCAGTGCTTCCCAAACTTTTTAGGATGCTACTTTCTGTGGCATACTTTAATTACCTGCCTAGCTTTAATGAACATGAGGCGGGGCAATTTTTGAATGTAATAGTAGACATGCTTTCAAAATGCTGTGAATTACCAAATAACATACTCTTCAATTTTTACATTCCTCCCTAACAGCAGTTGTTTGTTTGTAAATGTCAATAAGTTGACCACACCCTTTCTTCTCAGCCATGGCCAAGATGTTGAACTGTCAGATGGTGAACTGCATTGAAGATGGGTCGCTGTCCTGTGGCATCTGTTCACTAAAATCACAAATCTTCTGAAATATCTTGATGCTGATGTAGGAAAGTGCCCCTCTTGGCATGGTTACTCCCCCCCCCCCCAAACACACACACTTTCTGCCTGGTATTGATGCTGACTTGACTGTGTGTGCTGAAATCCTGCTAACCAGGCCCCAGCACCAGTGTTCTTTCTTTAAACTGTACTATTGTTTCCACAATTGGCACAGCCCTGGCATAGTTAAGCCCCTTGTAAAAGGTACTAGTGGTACCAAGGGCTGTGTGGCCAGGGAGGTCCCCTAAGGGCTGCAGTATGTATTCTGCCACCCTAAGAGAGCCCTCACCTAGCACATGCACACTACCACTGCAGATTGTGTGCTAGCGGGGAGAAAAAGGTAAAGTCGACATGACATCCCCCTCAGGATGCCATGCACACAAAATACTGCCTGTGGCATAGGTAAGTCACCCCTCTAGCAGGCCTTACAGCCCTAAGGCAGGGTGCACTATACCACGGGTGAGGGCATAGCTGCATGATCAATATGCCCCTACAGTGTCTAAGTCCATTCTTAGACATTGTAAGTACAGTGTGGCCATATTGAGTATATGGTCTGGGAGTTTGTCAAAACGAACTCCACTGCTCCATTATGGCTACACTAAATACTGGGAAGTTTGGTATCAAACGTCTCAGCACCATAAACCCACACTGATGCCAGTGTTGGATTTAATGTAAAATGCAATGAGAGGGCATCTTAGAGACGCCCCCTGTATTTTACCCAACCCTTTAGTGCAGGACTGACCAGTCTGTGCCAGCCTGCCACTAACAGACAAGTTTCTGAGACTATAGGGTGAGGACCTTTGTGCTTAAGGGTCAGAAACAAAGCCTGTTCTGGGTGAAGGTGCTTCACACCTCCCCCTCGCAGGAACTGTAACACTTAGCAGTGACCTTCAAAGGCTCATTCCTCCAGTTACATTGCCCCAACGAACTCCAGCTAGTGGAGATGCCCGCCCCTGGACCAACCCCCACTTTTGGCGGCAAGTCCGGTGGGAAAATTAGGAAAAACAAGGAGTGACCACTTCAGCTGAGACCACCCTTAACCTGTTCTGTGCCTTGGACGAGATGATCTCGTCCAAGGCTACAGTTCCCCTGTGCCTTGGACGAGATCATCTCGTCCATGGCACAGGGGAACTTGGGGGCGCGCTAGCGCGCCCCCCGTGCACCCCCCTTCCCCCCCCAGGCGGGGATGGAAGGGGAAGACCTTCCCCTTCCACCCCCGCCCCCCCCCACGGCAATCCGATGACGTCAGCGCGCGCTCAGCGCGCTGACGTCATCGAGTGTTGCCGGCGCGCTGGAAGCCATTTGCTTCCAGCGCGTCTTCGGAGCAGGAGCTCTAAGGTGAGTCCTCTCCGTTTTTGGGGGGCGGGGGGTTTGAGAAAACAGACATGGGGGGAAAGGAAAGGGTTTTTCCTTTCCCCCTGTGTCTGTTTTCTCAAGATTCCTGCTCCACGATCGCGGGCAGGGCCCGCGATCGTGGAGCAGGAATCTCCACTAGCCACCAGGGATTTTCTGTTTTACTAAATTTGGGGGCGACCCCTTGGGCAAGGGTCGCCCCCCCCGGGGGCAATTTTTATTTGGATTTCGCCCCCCCCCTGGGGGCAGATCGGCCGTTTTTTCGGCGGATCTGCTCCCAGGGGGGGGGCGAAAACCACTAGACACCAGGGATGTATTGTTTTATGTTTGTTTTTGGGGGCGACCCCTTGGGCAAGGGTCGCCCCCCCCGGGGGCAATTTTTATTTGTATTTCGCCCCCCCCTGGGGGCAGATCGGCCGTTTTTTCGGCGGATCTGCCCCCAGGGGGGGGCGAAAACCACTAGACACCAGGGATATCGTTTTTTGTGTGTGTTTTTGGGGGCGACCCCTTGGGCAAGGGTCGCCCCCCCCCCGGGGGCAATTTTTATTTGTATTTCGCCCCCCCCTGGGGGCAGATTCGCCGATTTTTCGGCGGATCTGCCCCCAGGGGGGGGCGAAAACCACTAGACACCAGGGATATATTTTTTTATGTTTGTTTTTGGGGGCGACCCCTTGGGCAAGGGTCGCCCCCCCCCCCGGGGCAATTTTTATTTGTATTTCGCCCCCCCCTGGGGGCCGATCGGCAGTTTTTTCGGCGGATCTGCCCCGAGGGGGGGGCGAAAACCACTAGACACCAGGGATATCGTTTTTTGTGTGTGTTTTTGGGGGCGACCCCTTGGGGAAGGGTCGCCCCCTGAAAGGGGGCACAGAGGTGTTGCCCATTTCTGCCCCCCTTGGGGTCCGATTGGCCAATTCTTTTACGCCCATCTACCCCGAGGGGGGCAGGATCCACTTAGGTACCAGGGACAACTTCTAAGTTCTTGGTGGTGGGGTGTTTGTCAACTGGCAAAGTATTTGTATTTGTGATTATAACAATTTATTTCTTCTTTTTCTTCTAGTTCAACGCTTTTGCTTCCTTTGCTGTGGATCTTTGAGGTTTTGGCAGTAGTTGTCCAGTGGTTTGCATAGTTGCATGTTTTAGGTAAGTGAACGCAATTTACTCCAAAGGAGTATTGTTGACATGTTTGTAGGTGGTGTACTAAATGCAGTATTGTGTGTTTGACATTGTCCTTAGATTTGAGCACAGTGGTGTTTGTGTTGTCATATGTCTAAATTACTTTTTTCTTTTTTCTTTTTAGTGGGATATCATTGGTGATTGCAGAGTAGTTGCTTGGTGAGTAGCTATTTCAGGCAACTGTGTGGTATAGTTTTTTGTAGTACATAACTCTTTGTGATAAAGCTACACTTTGTTCATTACTTATTTTAGTGCTAGTTGTTGTTGGCAATCCATTTGTTGTTAGGATCATGGCTAGCCGCAAAGTGACCGCTCAGCAGGTTGTTCGCATGCTCTTTGAGTCGTCTTCAGACCATGATTACGACACTGACTCTGCATCTGAGGCAGAGGAGGAAGCAGGAGATTCTGGAAGTGAGTTTTCTGTCCAAGAGCATTCTTCTGATGAGGAAGCTACTCTCAGTGCAGATGAAGGGCCTGTGTTAGAGGAGGACATTGATGTGCCAAGAGTGCAGCAGCCTGGGGCTGCAGGGTTTCCCATTGGAAGACCTGACACCTGGATTGCCCCAAACATGGAGCAGCCACAGTTACCTGCATTTACTGGTCTCCCAGGGTGTAGAGTTAATACGGAAAACTTTCTGCCTGTCCAATTCTTTCACTTGTTTATGGACGATGTATTTTTGGAAGAGATTGTGGAGCAGACAAATGTGTATGCAGAGCAATATTTGCGGGACAACGCTGCCAGACTTAAGCCTCAGTCTAGAGCTACTCATTGGGTTCCCACATATCTGGAAGAGATGAAAAGGTTTTTAGGTTTGACTTTTTTGATGGGGTTGATCAGGAAGCCGTCACTGGCTTCTTATTGGTCTACTAGTCCCTTGATGGCAACTGCTATATTTCCTGCAACTATGACACGTAATCGGTATTTGCTTCTTCTTCGTATGCTGCATTTTGTAGACAATGCTTTAGCCTTGCCACGAGATCACCCTGATTGTGACCGCCTTTTTAAGATTAGGCCTGTCCTTGATCATTTTGTGGATCGGTTTTCAGAGGTCTATGTTCCAGGCAAAGAGATAAGTGTGGACGAGTCTTTGGTCCTTTTCAAGGGGCGTTTAGTTTTTAAGCAGTACATCCCTAGTAAGAGGGCACGGTATGGGATTAAATTGTATCTGCTGTCAGAAAGCAGTACAGGATATGTTTATAATTTCCGGGTCTACACTGGTAGGGATTCCAGTATTGACCCTCCTGGTTGTCCGGCCACTTTTGGAGTTAGCGGAAAAATTGTGTGGGAACTTGCTAGACGGCTGTTTAACAAAGGTCACCATTTGTACGTAGATAATTTCTACACTGGAGTGCAGTTGTTCAAGGAGTTGTTTACGGTGGACACTGTTGCTTGTGGCACAATCCGTTCTAACCGCAAAGGCTATCCAAGGGAGCTTGTCTGTAAAAAACTTGAGAGGGGACAGTGCAGTGCCTTGCGGAATAATGAGCTGTTAGCTATGAAATTTTCAGACAGGAGGGATGTGTACATGCTATCGACCATCCACGATGAGAGTACTTCCCCTGTGGCTGTTTGGGGTCAGGTTGCGGAAGTGCGCAAACCTGCGTGCATTTTGGACTACAATAGGCACATGGGTGGTGTTGATAGAGTAGATCAGAGGTTGGAACCTTACACTGCTCTTCGTAAGTCGTATGTGTGGTATAATAAGTTGGCCCTACATTTATTTCATTTGGCAACTTTTAATGCCTTTATTGTATACAAGGATTGTTCACCTGAGTCAAGGATGACTTTTGTTAAATTTCAGGAGTCGGTGATAGAAAGCCTTATTGTGGTGGAACCGGCAAGAGTTCCTAGAGTAGAAGTGGTGGAGGATGTGGCTAGATTGAAAGATCGGCACTTTCCAGATCACATTCCTCTCACTCCCAAAAAAGACATGCCCACAAAGAAATGTAGAGTATGTGCCCGGAGATCAATCCGGAGGGAGAGCCGGATGTACTGCCCCGAATGCCCTTCAAAGCCTGGGCTGTGTGTGCCCAGCTGTTTTAGAAGTTACCACACAAGGAAAAACTTTTGGGAAATACCGTGAGCGTAAGCTGTCTGTTTTATATTTTCATATGTTTCACGGTTGGCATCTGTCGTGTATTTAGTTTGAGGTTTTGTGTTTGTAGTTTAGTGCCTATTTTATAATTAGTAGTTTATTTGTTGTTTATAAATTAAAAAAAGTGATTGCGGTGTGCGTGGGGTGGCGCTTGGCTGGCGGTGTGCGTGGGGTGGCGCTTGGCTGGCGGTGTGCGTGGGGTGGCGCTTGGCTGGCGGTGCCAGCCAAACGGCAGTCCACTCTCCCATCAGCTGGTGTGATTCTTGTATCAGGCATGTGGGCGTATGTAAGTGATGGGCCCTTGAGTGGCGCGGTCTGTCGATGTGAGTGTTGTAATGTGCTGGGCCCGTGGCTGGCGGTGTGAATGGTCTTGTGCGTGTCATGTATGAAAGGTGTGTGAATGGACTGTAAAGCGGTTGGTGCCTTGTCGCGGCTTTACAGCTCACGAGCTGTGAGTCATTGGTTCACTTTTTTGCCTTTCAGTTATTAGCAGTGCATTTCATTTTTGTGAAATCTCTTGTTAATAAAATTTGATCCACTGAACCATCACTCACCCTCGTGCCAAATCCAACCAGTATGTGTTGTAAAAAATGACAAAACCTGCTCCGCTGTAATCAGGCGTCGCAGCACACCTGTGACACGCTAGGTGCCTCGGGTGGGACCCCGATGATGAAGCATGCCACCAACTTGGTTGGTGGGTGAGGGGTCTTCTTCACATAACCTAAGTGTGTTTCTTTTCACTATTTTAGTGTTTGGCACATCACGGACATATGTGCACACATCAAAATGATATATTGCAAAAATACCTCTCCCTTCTATCTCTTCAGGTTTTGGGCCTTATTCTGTTGCAGGCACCTGGCCCACCCACACAAGTGAGGTATCATTTTTATCGGGAGACTTGGGGGAATGGTGGGTGGAAGGAAATTTGTGGCTCCTCTCAGATTCCAGAACTTTCTGCCACAGAAATGAGAGGAAAAAGTGTTTTTTTGGCCAAATTTTGAGGTTTGCAAAGGATTCTGGGTAACAAAACCTGGTCCGAGCCCCGCAAGTCACCCCTCCTTGGATTCCCCTAGGTCTCTAGTTTTCAGAAATGCACAGGTTTGGTAGGTTTCCCTAGGTGCCGGCTGAGCTACAGGCCAAAATCCACAGGTAGGCACTGTTTTCTTCAAAAATTTTGGTTGTGTCCACGTTGCGCTTTGGGGCGTTTCCTGTCGCGGGCGCTAGGCCTACCCACGCAAGTGAGGTATCATTTTTATCGGGAGACGTGGGGGAACGCTGGGTGGAAGGAAATTTGTGGCTCCTCTCAGATTCCAGAACTTTCTGCCACAGAAATGTGAGGAACATGTGTTTTTTTAGCCAATTTTTGAGGTTTGCAAAGGATTCTGGGTAACAGAACCAGGTCCGAGCCCCGCCAGTCACCCCTCCATGGATTCCCCTAGGTCTCTAGTTTTCAGAAATGTACAGGTTTGGTAGGTTTCCCTAGGTGGCGGCTGAGCTAGAGGCCAAAATCTACAGGTAGTCACTTTGCTAAAAACAGCTCTGTTTTCTGTGATATGTCCACGTTGTGTTTTGGGGCATATCCTGTCGCGGGCGCTAGGCCTACCCACGCAAGTGAGGTATCATTTTTATCGGGAGACGTGGGGGAACGCTGGGTGGAAGGAAATTTGTGGCTCCTCTCAGATTCCAGAACTTTCTGCCACAGAAATGTGAGGAACATGTGTTTTTTTAGCCAATTTTTTAGGTTTGCAAAGGATTCTGGGTAACAGAACCAGGTCCGAGCCCCGCCAGTCACCCCTCCTTGGATTCCCCTAGGTCTCTAGTTTTCAGAAATGTACAGGTTTGGTAGGTTTCCCTAGGTGGCGGCTGAGCTAGAGGCCAAAATCTACAGGTAGTCACTTTGCTAAAAACAGCTCTGTTTTCTGTGATATGTCCACGTTGTGTTTTGGGGCATATCTTGTCGCGGGCGCTAGGCCTACCCACGCAAGTGAGGTATCATTTTTATCGGGAGACGTGGGGGAACGCTGGGTGGAAGGAAATTTGTGGCTCCTCTCAGATTCCAGAACTTTCTGCCACAGAAATGTGAGGAACATGTGTTTTTTTAGCCAATTTTTTAGGTTTGCAAAGGATTCTGGGTAACAGAACCAGGTCCGAGCCCCGCCAGTCACCCCTCCTTGGATTCCCCTAGGTCTCTAGTTTTCAGAAATGTACAGGTTTGGTAGGTTTCCCTAGGTGGCGGCTGAGCTAGAGGCCAAAATCTACAGGTAGTCACTTTGCTAAAAACAGCTCTGTTTTCTGTGATATGTCCACGTTGTGTTTTGGGGCATATCTTGTCGCGGGCGCTAGGCCTACCCACACAAGTGAGGTATCATTTTTATCGGGAGACGTGGGGGAACGCTGGGTGGAAGGAAATTTGTGGCTCCTCTCAGATTCCAGAACTTTCTGCAACAGAAATGTGAGGAACATGTGTTTTTTTAGCCAATTTTTTAGGTTTGCAAAGGATTCTGGGTAACAGAACCAGGTCCGAGCCCCGCCAGTCACCCCACCTTGGATTCCCCTAGGTCTCTAGTTTTCAGAAATGTACAGGTTTGGTAGGTTTCCCTAGGTGGCGGCTGAGCTAGAGGCCAAAATCTACAGGTAGTCACTTTGCTAAAAACAGCTCTGTTTTCTGTGATATGTCCACGTTGTGTTTTGGGGCATATCCTGTCGCGGGCGCTAGGCCTACCCACGCAAGTGAGGTATCATTTTTATCGGGAGACGTGGGGGAACGCTGGGTGGAAGGAAATTTGTGGCTCCTCTCAGATTCCAGAACTTTCTGCCACAGAAATGTGAGGAACATGTGTTTTTTTAGCCAATTTTTGAGGTTTGCAAAGGATTCTGGGTAACAGAACCAGGTCCGAGCCCCGCCAGTCACCCCTCCTTGGATTCCCCTAGGTCTCTAGTTTTCAGAAATGTACAGGTTTGGTAGGTTTCCCTAGGTGGCGGCTGAGCTAGAGGCCAAAATCTACAGGTAGTCACTTTGCTAAAAACAGCTCTGTTTTCTGTGATATGTCCACGTTGTGTTTTGGGGCATATCCTGTCGCGGGCGCTAGGCCTACCCACGCAAGTGAGGTATCATTTTTATCGGGAGACGTGGGGGAACGCTGGGTGGAAGGAAATTTGTGGCTCCTCTCAGATTCCAGAACTTTCTGCCACAGAAATGTGAGGAACATGTGTTTTTTTAGCCAATTTTTGAGGTTTGCAAAGGATTCTGGGTAACAGAACCAGGTCCGAGCCCCGCCAGTCACCCCTCCTTGGATTCCCTTAGGTCTCTAGTTTTCAGAAATGTACAGGTTTGGTAGGTTTCCCTAGGTGGCGGCTGAGCTAGAGGCCAAAATCTACAGGTAGTCACTTTGCTAAAAACAGCTCTGTTTTCTGTGATATGTCCACGTTGTGTTTTGGGGCATATCCTGTCGCGGGCGCTAGGCCTACCCACGCAAGTGAGGTATCATTTTTATCGGGAGACGTGGGGGAACGCTGGGTGGAAGGAAATTTGTGGCTCCTCTCAGATTCCAGAACTTTCTGCCACAGAAATGTGAGGAACATGTGTTTTTTTAGCCAATTTTTTAGGTTTGCAAAGGATTCTGGGTAACAGAACCAGGTCCGAGCCCCGCCAGTCACCCCTCCTTGGATTCCCCTAGGTCTCTAGTTTTCAGAAATGTACAGGTTTGGTAGGTTTCCCTAGGTGGCGGCTGAGCTAGAGGCCAAAATCTACAGGTAGTCACTTTGCTAAAAACAGCTCTGTTTTCTGTGATATGTCCACGTTGTGTTTTGGGGCATATCTTGTCGCGGGCGCTAGGCCTACCCACGCAAGTGAGGTATCATTTTTATCGGGAGACGTGGGGGAACGCTGGGTGGAAGGAAATTTGTGGCTCCTCTCAGATTCCAGAACTTTCTGCAACAGAAATGTGAGGAACATGTGTTTTTTTAGCCAATTTTTTAGGTTTGCAAAGGATTCTGGGTAACAGAACCAGGTCCGAGCCCCGCCAGTCACCCCACCTTGGATTCCCCTAGGTCTCTAGTTTTCAGAAATGTACAGGTTTGGTAGGTTTCCCTAGGTGGCGGCTGAGCTAGAGGCCAAAATCTACAGGTAGTCACTTTGCTAAAAACAGCTCTGTTTTCTGTGATATGTCCACGTTGTGTTTTGGGGCATATCCTGTCGCGGGCGCTAGGCCTACCCACGCAAGTGAGGTATCATTTTTATCGGGAGACGTGGGGGAACGCTGGGTGGAAGGAAATTTGTGGCTCCTCTCAGATTCCAGAACTTTCTGCCACAGAAATGTGAGGAACATGTGTTTTTTTAGCCAATTTTTTAGGTTTGCAAAGGATTCTGGGTAACAGAACCAGGTCCGAGCCCCGCCAGTCACCCCACCTTGGATTCCCCTAGGTCTCTAGTTTTCAGAAATGTACAGGTTTGGTAGGTTTCCCTAGGTGGCGGCTGAGCTAGAGGCCAAAATCTACAGGTAGTCACTTTGCTAAAAACAGCTCTGTTTTCTGTGATATGTCCACGTTGTGTTTTGGGGCATATCCTGTCGCGGGCGCTAGGCCTACCCACGCAAGTGAGGTATCATTTTTATCGGGAGACGTGGGGGAACGCTGGGTGGAAGGAAATTTGTGGCTCCTCTCAGATTCCAGAACTTTCTGCCACAGAAATGTGAGGAACATGTGTTTTTTTAGCCAATTTTTTAGGTTTGCAAAGGATTCTGGGTAACAGAACCAGGTCCGAGCCCCGCCAGTCACCCCTCCTTGGATTCCCCTAGGTCTCTAGTTTTCAGAAATGTACAGGTTTGGTAGGTTTCCCTAGGTGGCGGCTGAGCTAGAGGCCAAAATCTACAGGTAGTCACTTTGCTAAAAACAGCTCTGTTTTCTGTGATATGTCCACGTTGTGTTTTGGGGCATATCCTGTCGCGGGCGCTAGGCCTACCCACACAAGTGAGGTATCGTTTTTATCGGGAGACGTGGGGGAACGCTGGGTGGAAGGAAATTTGTGGCTCCTCTCAGATTCCAGAACTTTCTGCCACAGAAATGTGTGGAACATGTGTTTTTTTAGCTAAATTTTGAGGTTTGCAAAGGATTCTGGGTAACAGAACCTGGTCCGAGCTACACAAGTCACCCCTCCTTGGATTCCCCTAGGTCTCTAGTTTTCAGAAATGCACAGGTTTGGTAGGTTTCCCTAGGTGGCGGCTGAGCTAGAGGCCAAAATCTACAGGTAGTCACTTTGCTAAAAACAGCTCTGTTTTCTGTGATGTGTCCACGTTGTGTTTTGGGGCATATCCTGTCGCGGGCGCTAGGCCTACCCACACAAGTGAGGTACCATTTTTATCGGGAGACTTGGGGGAACATAGATTAGCAAAACAAGTACTATTGCCCCTTGTCTTTCTCTACATTTTTTCCTTCCAAATATAGGAGTGTGTGTAAAAAAGACATCTATTTGAGAAATTCCCTGTAATTCACGTGCTACTATGGTCACCCCGGAATTCAGAGATGTGCAAATAACCACTGCTCCTCAACACCTTATCTTGTGCCCTTTTTGGAAATGCAAAGGTTTTCTTGATAGCAATTTTTTACTCCTTATATTTCAGCAAATGAATTGCTGTATACCCGTATAGAATGAAAACGCACTGCAGGGTGCAGCTCATTTATTGGCTCTGGGTTCCTCGGGTTCTTGATGAACCTACAAACCCTATATATCCCCGCAACCAGAGGAGTCCAGCAGACGTAACGGTATATTGCTTTCGATAATCTGACATTGCAGGGAAAAGTTACAGAGTAAAACGTAGAGAAAAATTTATGTTTTTTTCACCTCAATTTCAATATTTTTCTTTTTCAGCTGTTATTTTCTGTAGGAAACCCTTGTAGGATCTACACAAATGACCCCTTGCTGAATTCAGAATTTTGTCTACTTTTCAGAAATGTTTAGGTTTCTGGGATCCAGCATTGGTTTCATGACCATTCCTGTCACTGACTGGAAGGAGGCTGAAAGCACAAAAAATTGCACAAATGGGGTATGCCCCAGTAAAATGCCACAATTGTGTTGAAAAATTGGGTTTTCTGATTCAAGTCTGCCTGTTCCTGAAAGCTGGGAAGCTGCTGAGTTTAGCACCACAAACCCTTTGTTGATGCCATTTTCAGGGGAAAAACCACAAGCCTCCTTCTGCAGCCACTTTTTCCAATTTTTTTGAAAAAAACGAAAATTTCACTGTATTTTGGCCAATTTCTTGGCCTCCTTCAGGGGAACCCACAAAGTCTGGGTACCTTTAGAATCCCTAGGATGTTGGAAAAAAAGGACGCAAATTTGGCTTGGTTAGCTTATGTGGACAAAAAGTTATGAGGGCCTAAGCGCGAACTGCCCCGAATAGGCAAAAAAAGGCCTGGCACAGGAGGGGGAAAAGGCCTGGCAGCGAAGGGGTTAAGATGTCCAGAGCTGAAGTGACCCCCTCCTTGCAGAATCTTCCATCTAGGAACCAATAGAGTTAGAAATGTGCATCGAGTCCATCCTGGGTTGACCCCTCTTGGCCAGCATGACCACGCCTGCAGCCTGAATCCAGAGGCTCCCACTGACCGCGAACGGATCTGATGAAGATTCCTGACGCCTAAAGGTATCCCTGCATCTGCAGCCCCCTGGCCTTGGGGAAACCGACTGACCGCCAGCGGGCACCTCGCCTTCCTGTCCAGCCTTTGGTTTCCCGGAACCGACCCCCTGGACCCACCCTGCTGCATCTTTGTGACCCCGGGGTTTCCCTCGTTGAAAAGCAGTGGGCACCCGATGCTGTGTTTGCTCCTTGCACCCGGCCGCCCTGTGCCGGTGAGGTTGTGTGTTTGATGCTGACCTGTGCCCCACCTCCAGCCCCCTGGCCTTGGGGAAACTGACTGACCGTCCAGCGGGCACCTCTCCTTCCTGTCCAGCCATTAGTTTCCCGGAACTGACCCCCCGGACCCACCCTGCTGCATCTTTGTGACCCCGGGGTTCCCTCGTTGAAAAGCATTGGGCGCCAATGCTGTGTTTGCACCCAGCCGCCCCTGTGCCGGTGAGGTTGTGTGCTTGGTGCTGACCTGTGTCCCCGCCTACCCCAGTGCTGACCTAAACCCCAAGTCCTGTGTCCTGAAACTGTGGGTTCTTACCTGCAATCTCTTTTCTACTAAGTCCCCCAAGGTCCTCATAGGAATCCATCGCAAACCCAGCTTTGACCCCCGCACCCAGCCGGCCCTGTGTTGCTGATGGTGCACTTTTGGGGTCCGCTTTAACTTTAACCTATGGGCATTTTGATCCCTGAAGACTGGAATCGTAAGTTGTGTACTTACCTGTTGTCTGTACTCACACTTCCCCACCCCCAGGACTCTATTGACTCTTATGGAAAATTGCAGTGTGTCAACTTTTAAAACTGGAAAGTGTTACTTGTAAACTACTGTATCTACAAAACCCAAACAAAGTACATTTGATACATATGCTTGATAATTACTTACAACTGTACTTACCTGCAACAAAGATCCTTTGGTTCTAGTAATAAAGTAACAAATATGTTTTTGTTATAAAAACAATTGGCCTGTGTGTACAACAAATGCTTGGCACTACCATCTGATAAGCCTACTGCTCGAGCACACTACCACAAAGAGAGCGTTAGTATTATCTACTTTAGCCTCTGTCAAGCCTCTGGGGAACCCCTGGACTCTGTTCACACTACACCTCATCTTGGTACATACGGAGCCAACGACCTACAGCTGGTATTAGTGTGTTTAGCAAATCTGAAAAACTCATTCTGCAGCAGAGTATGTGGTAAGGCCTCATCCAGTTTTGTGTGAAAACAAGGCCCAGTGGTACAGTTTGGACTATAAATATAATCAGTTTTCATATAGCATGAACACTGCCCAGGCACTGGAGCGCTTTACCAGGGCAGCAGATTGCATTCCGTAACACCAGGCCCAGGCCCAGCTCTCACGAGCCATTGCATCACATCCCTTGTGCTCAGGTCTTCTTGCTCTTTCCCTGTTTTTGAGTTCCGCCTTCTTGCTTTTCCTCCTGTTTCTCGTGTGCCTTCTTCTTGCTTTTCCCCTCATCTTCACCGCTTTCTCCAGGACCTGCAAGCACCCGAATACTCATTTGGGTGATTAGTCACTCTTTACAAATCCTGATTGATGGACAATGACAGATTCATTTTATTCTAAGCGCAGGAGATTAAGGGGCAGATTTATCAATCTTTCATTCCCCCTTGCTGCGCTGCGCAGCATGGAAGGGAAAGGACAGGAGTGCACCGTATTCACCATTGTACGGCGCATTCCTGTCCTTTCCTAGCACTGGCGCACATTTGGCTGCCCAGCGCCAACACAGGAACCTTTGCTTCATGGTGCCAGGGTACCTTCATTGTAGGCAGAAGGCAGCACTCGTAGAGGAAGAAAAATGTGAAATACAGATATTTCTCCTTGTCACTCCTCCCCTGGGAAGGTGTAGCATTTCAGCAGATTCCCAGCCCTACCACTAACAGTAAATGCAGGACTGTGCCAGAATCTATGTGTGGATGGCGTGGGATCACCCACACTCCACCCGTGGAACGCCTCCCTGGGAAAGAGTAACGCAACACAGTGGTTTGTGCTGCCTTACATTACTCTAGATTTATCAAGCCATGTAGGGCCACACAAGGTGGCCTTGCATTGCTTGATAAAACTCACTTAGGTTTTGCATCGCCCTTGTGCCCCATTGTGTGAAGCAAGGGTGATACAAAATCTTGATAAATCTGGCATACATGATTTTCCCAAAGCCAACGCTAAGACTCGTACCTCGTTCCCCAGATCCGAAGTCCGCAGCTCTGGCTGTTAGTCCACATCCATATATCTCAATTTGTGTGTGAAAGTCATACGCAAGTAAGGTGATTGTGTATGATCTTGCACATTCTCTGTTGAAAAAAAAAAAAACACAGAACAAATACTGGAAGGTTCATCCATAGGCTTGCTTGGGAATACTTGCACGTGTTTGTTTTAAAACTGGGTTTGGGGCCATTGTTTAGCATCCTTCCACCTGTGGTGCTTTTCAGAGGGTGGGGCGGGCGGTGGTTGCTGACATCAGTGTTACATCACTGAAGTCACAAGGCCTGTTAACAATCCTAGCATCACACAAAGTGTAGCAAATGTATTCAGGAGGAGAGTGGTAAGGGTGTAGTGTGTCGCTGGTGGTGCATTTGTTGAGTGCAGCGTCTCAAATATGTTACTGAAGCGTCATGCGGTAGCCACTCGTTTATAGATAGCACATTTTCCATTGAAATTGCACGGACATACAGTTTTATTGATAAAGCTATAGAGCACACAAACGATGTGTGGAAATCGGGTTTCAGTGCATTTCATTTGCATAGCACCAAGTCTCTTGCTTTGATTCTGCTAAAATCTTTGTTTCCATCTCATTTAATAAAATATGCCTCATGTTTGCTTTCCTAACTGCACATAAAATATGGACAGTTCTTTTGCAGGTATTTAAATGTAATTATGGATTAGAAAACAACTTTCATCCTAGAGCCTTTCTATTTTGCCCACTCCCTGTGCCTCCAAGGCAGTTGTGCCGACAAAGAAAGTGCCGTCTGGACACGCCGTACCCAATAGCTGGTGTGAGCCTCGTTAGGTGACAGCGGTTTAAATAAGCAATAACAAGCTTGGCCCACCGCTTAAGGACAAGAGACAGTAAAAGTGACTGGGTTTCTTCGTCCGTTCACTTACAAAATTATGATTGCCCTTCGCCAGTCCTGATGAGGCCTTAAATTAGTAGGCCGAAACGCGTTGACTTCATTGTATTACAAGTGGATTGGGCTTGCCGAATAATGGACTATTTTATAAAGACTTAAGATGCACTATATCACGCTTGTGTGAAAGAAATACACAATATGTTGATAGTGAAGTGCATGAAAAACCCATTGTCTTAGTTAATAGTAGTGGATCACATGTGGAATTAGACAAAAGTGACCACTATGTAAATATGTAGGGTATCTTTCTTGGATGTTTTTTCACTGTGGTTTATTTGTGAATATTTTTCTTTGAGTAACGGTCTATTCATTTTATGGTATGTGTACTAAGTTTTGTACTATACAATCATAGTTCCTTTTTTACTATTAAATCTTCTTTGAAATAAATATGAGAAATAAATAAATTGTGGAGCAACAGAATTAATGACTGTTCTTATAATTTAGGATTAAATTTGTCCCTACCCGTCATCTTCTTCTTGTTTGATGTTGTATTTACCCTGGACAGGGTAGGGTTATAGGGTTCCCCCTGTTTCTTTATACACTCCCTGTGCCTCAGCAAGATTGTCACACTGTTCACTTTAAAAACTCCTCTCACTTTGCAGTCAGAGAAAGAAAAGTAAACACCAATCACGATGCTAAAAGAAAAAGCAGCAATTTGTCGGAAGACAGAGGCTGTCCTTTAGCCTGTGTGTGTGAAGTGCAGCAAATGTGACGAGATAAATACAAAATGTAAATACATCTTTATATATTGCTCCTTCGCGACACCCCCACCCCCATGGATTGTTACCCACAGTTTGGGAAACACTGGTGTAGACCATCAGCACTTTTATTCTCCAGAAAATGTGGCTTCATCCAACAAAGCAGGAAACAAACTGCCTAACAGGGAACTCTCACCGAGGCTTCAGCAGAATTCAGGGAACATTCCTTAAAATATTGTGGCCACTAACCCAGATACCAGGAGGACTTTAGATAACATCAGGAACGTGGACATCAATGATGAGCATGTCAGTCTTAGAGATGATTAAATCTAGGGCCTTGGTTAACATATGAACAAAGGGTGCCTCTGAGGGCTGTGCATGGGAGTCCTGGGGTTAGACGGAAGGGAAATTAGGGTCAGAGAAAGTGGTAGGAAGAAAGGTTTGTGGGCGCAAGAAGGGGGTGGTTAGAGCGGATGGGTAAGAAAAGGTGAGATTGTACCAGACCAAGAGCTCATTGTTCACGTTAACTCTGTTTGTTTGTTTGTTCAATTCCGGCTTCTCTCAGTGCCCTCCTGGGCAGAGGATCTGTACTTCATCCGATGCCAAAGAGACCCTGTTCTCAATTGTAGGGATGCTATGGCCAGTGGCAAGACCTTTTCTGGAGAGCGGGGAACCAGTTATGAATGCTGTGCTAAGTCTCAAGTATGTCTGGTTGCGGAGCGCTCCGCATCACTCCTGGTGGCCCACAGTGTGGTGGCGCTCTATGGGGTCTAGCCCTGGAGTGACAAAGCAGTAAGTGTATCTGTGAAAACCAGAGTGATGTGCCTGCAAAGGGGACTGAGACAACACCGACTGCAAAAAGCAGGGTCTTCCCTTTGGCAAGGAAGAGTTAAAAAAAAAAGCTGTCACCTTGACATTTACAAAAGAGGACTTGCTGGCAGCACTGTGGATGATGAAACCTGAAACTACGTTGATCTCAATATGCACAGCCACAGGGTCAACTCGAGCACGAAGAGAGACACTTTGTGATTGGAAGTTAATGCCATAGTCACAAAGGTCATCGACCTGGAAGGACAAGTCGGGCGCCTTGAAGGTGCAAAGCAGCTATTAGCTGATTCCCTGGGGGTTCTGAGAACCTGTGCAGAGGTAGCTGCCTTACCCTGGAAGGAACTGAAGAACCGCTGCAGGCGGGAGAATATTAGGTTGAGGGGGTCTGCAAGAGGGGGCAGAGGGACAGACCTGGAGGCTTTCCTAGTCACCATTTACTCTTCTATTCTTCGGGAAGAAGGTCAGAGGGGCCGGTCCTCAGCAGAAACTACAACACACCTCTGCAAAAGTTCATTGTTACTAGCAGAAAGAAGAGGCCCTGGAGACTGCATGACGGAAAAATAAGACATTTCAGGAGCTTAAAGGTCTCTCTTCCAGCATGCACCCTCAGCCACGCCCCAGGGTTACCGGTAGACAAATGGTTTGACCTATGACGGACAGGCCGCACCAAGAAAAGATAAAATAGTGCCTGACTTACCCATTCAGCTTTTCCTTTGACTGCTCAAGAAGAGAAGTGGTCAGGCCGTAGAAGGTTAACCTGGAAAATGTCCCAAACATTACCCTGAGGTAAAGAATCTGGGTACAGATGTCCATTGGTTACCTGGGTGAGGACATGATGATGTAGAAGCGAGAGTAAGGCCGGGACGCGGCCTCCTCTGTTAATTGTTTGTCCCCTCTTCTTGTCTGCCAAGTGGGGTGATTTGGATGGTGACCTTGTGACAGATCCCTTCGCATTCTCGGAACCTGGTATACCACAGCATCTTCAGGAGGGAGGCTGAGTATGGGAGGCACAACGTGGTGAGGGACTGGGGGCCGGGATGGAAGTTGGAGTCAGGTAGGTGCGGTGTGGGGGGTGGCATCGCTCCTGCATCTTATCTTAGCCACTGAGTCGAGCTCAGGGTGGAGTGGGATCTTTATGGAAAAAAGTTCAGGATTTTTCTATTGCAGGTCAGGAGGTTAAGCAGTTGTGGTTACATTTCTTTAATTAGATTTCTGGATGTATTTACATGGGGGTCTCTTCAGTGGCCATGGTAAGATCAATGCTCCCACTTGTTTATCTATTTATTTGCAGAGTTTTATAAAGCAAGAACATGACCCATCTGGTTTTCAAAGCGCTTGTACAGGTAGCTGTCAGGTCAGGTCAGGAAGGGTGGTGCAAGGAAACGCATAGGGAATAATGCAAACACAAAAAGAGATGCAGTAAACCTTGGCTTCTCGGTAGGTCAACGATCTCGGCTGTTAGGTAGGTCAACGATCTCGGCTGCTAGGTAGGTCAACGATCTCCGCTGCTCGGTAGGTCAACGATCTCGGCTGCTCAGTAGGTCAACGATCTCGGCTGCTAGGTAGGTCAACAATCTCGGCTGCTCGGTAGGTCAATGATCTCGGCTGCTAGGTAGGTCAATGATCTTGGCTGCTCGGTAGGTCAACGATCTCCACTGCTCGGTAGGTCAACGATCTCCACTGCTCGGTAGGTCAATGATCCAAAAGGAGTCCACACTCGAATGAACTCGCACGAACAGTACGTGTAACTAGTGGAGAAGCCAATTCAGCAGAAGCTTTTTACTTCTTTCTTGAAGACTGTAGAGAGGGATTCGCCCCAGTTTCTGATGGAAGTTTCAGGTGGAAGCGTGCTCCATATTCTTGGGAGTAAGACCAGGGAAAGAGCGGTTGTAAGTTTTTTTTTTATACTTTTGTGGCTTCAGCAGTAGTGTGTTAGAGCTTCTTGAGGGGAGACTGCCACTTGATAGTTGAAGTTTACTGGCCAAGTAGACAAGTGTGTTGAAATGAAGGGCCCTGTGAGTCATGTAGGCTATTTTCAGCTGTACTCTAGCTTCAAACAGGAGCCATTTTAATTGGTTGAGGACTGGGGAACGGTGGTTGCGTTTGGTTGAACCAGTAATGAGCCTATCAGCTGAGTTTAAAGTGCCACACAGAGGTGCAAGCTTTACTTTAGGTAAACCTGCCAGTGTAGCACTCCCGAAATCTAAGCCGGAGATGACCAGAGATTGGACAGCTAGCTGAAAGTCAACCGGGGTCTGGAAAGGTTTTATTTTCCTCAGTATATTTAGTTGGTAATTGGCTCCCCTGGTAGTGGAACTGATCTGATCTACCATGTTCAGGTATTTATCAAGCGTTTTAGCTAGAGATCTAGTAGAATCGATCGTGTGAGGTGTGCAATTGAGGACAGTGAGTTGTTTTAGCCGTTCTTCTATGGGGGCCAAGTGATTGTGAGGGGTGATCAGGAGGAATTCGGTTTTGAGCGTGTTAAGCCTGAGGTGATTACGGGTCAGCCGTTGTTGTGTTTTCAACATGGTAAGGTTAAGCAGTTTGATGTCTTCAGGAGAGGATGTTTTCAAACACAGTTAAATATCATCAGCGTGCATGTGGTAGTAAATGTTAGAGAGCTTGAGAAGTTCGTTATGCTGTTCAACGAGCAGGTTGAAAAGGGTGGGAGAGAGCGAGGATCCTTGTGGAACACCAAACATGACTTGTGTGGTGTCAGATAGGTTTCGATTTACTTTTGATTCTCTGTCATCTATTGTGAAGGAACGAGGCAAACCAGTTTAATACAGGACCAGATAGTCCCATCCTCTTCTCAAACGTATCGAAAGCAGAGGCAAGATCCAGTAGAATAAGCAGGCAGGGTTCGTTCTGGTCGAGCATTCTCAAGGCGTCAGTGACAATATGTCCTATGACCGGTTCTGAATCCAGATTGATTATGATCAATGAGTTGAAATTGTTTGATGTGGTTTCAAAGTTCAATATGTGCATATTCCTATAAACAATTTGGAAGTGTCAGGATGTTGGTGATGGGGCGATAGTTGGAAAGGTTGGCTAGGTCTACATTCGTTTTTTTGGAATAGGTGTGATCTGTCCTGTCTTTGAGCAGTCTGGCGACATGCCCTAAGTGAGAGATGCATTGATAATTTTAGTCCAGAGAGGGAGTAAGGAAGGGCTGAGGTGATTGAAGAAATTGGGGGGCAGAGGATCAATGAAATTATTAGATTTATTGCAGTAAATATTTTGAGTAAAGCTGATTCATCCGGGATTATGAAGGCACTCCATGAGGCATTGCTGTTAGTGGTCTAGTCATAGAGGGGGGAGCTAATCTGCTGCTGAGGAAGGAGCCTAGGTTGGGCTCGAATTAGTAGAAGCTGTGAGTCGTGGTGATCAGTTTCAATTCTACCTATTTTTTCAATGAACTAGGTGGAGAAGTCCTTGCCACTTGGTAAGTGTCCAATATCAGCCAAATGTAAGTTAGAGTTCCATAGTGTTTGTTTGATGATTTCGAAAAGTTCCCTGGGTCTGTTTTTGGCATTGTCTAATTGTGACCTAAAATAATCTGCTTTGGAACTTCGGATGTGGTTATTCTAGGATCTTCTTGCCGACCTCAGGAGCTAGAGGTTGAGGGAGAGCTTCTCCAAGGTCTTTTTGCTAGCCTTAAGTTGCGTCTTTCCTCATTAAGGCTGTTGTTAAACCAGGGTTTGGACTGTCGGCACGGTATTCTTCTTAGCTGCTTAGGAGCGATCATGTCTAGGGTATCAGTCATAGATTGTAAGTAGTATTCGGTAAGATCATTAAAATTAGTCATGTTTGTGGGGGGCAGCAGGGAGTTGTTGACAGTAGAGGGTCCACTGTCTGGGTTCAAGAGGTTGACCTTTTCTAGTCAACACCTTCTCCAGGATTAGGAAAGAGATTAGGTAGTGGTCTGACCAGTCACAGGGGATTATGGGTTCAAGTTGGATGGTGCTGTCTTTAGATATGATACGATCGAGGGTGGAGCCTCTAATATGTGTGGGGCCATCACAAAACTGAGTGAGGTTGAGGTCAATGAGGAAGGTCTTGAAAGTGTTTGATATGGGGTCAGCGTATGTTCAAGTCTGCTAGGAAGATATGATTGGTAGGCTTATCCGAGTCAGAGGAGATGGCTTTCATAAATTGTTCAATGAAAAGTAACCTGGGGGTGGTAAATCATGTGAAGTTTCCAAACTATCTTGTTATTACTCCAAGTTTCAACACCTAGGTATCCTCAGGTGGCATTGGCACGGTTCTAGAATGTTTCAGGGTGAGCATGGAATGGTAAATGCATGCTAGTCCCACCCCCATCCCTCCTCCCCCGATTTCCAGATCTATCCAGTCTGATGATGGCATAGTTGGAGGGACTAGTATGTCCGAGATAGGTGAGGAGGTCTCTGTGAGCCACGTTTCCATTAATATGATGAGGCAATGTTTAACTGCAGACCTGCAAATGAGAAGCATAGACCTGATATGAGATTTAGGCCCATATTTATACTTTTTGACACTAAACTGCGCTAACGCAGTTTAGCGTCAAAAAATTTAGCGCCGTCTAACGCCATTCTGAAGCGCCATGCGGGCGCCGTATTTATGGAATGGCGTTAGGGCGTCTTAAAATGGGGCAAGTCAGGTTGAGGCAAAAAAATCGCCTCAACCCGATTTGCGCCATTTGTTCGACGCCCAGACGCCATTTAAATGACTCCTGTCTTAGTAAAGACAGGAGTCATGCCCCCTTGCCCAATGGCCATGCCCAGGGGACTTATGTCCCCTGGGCATGGTCATTGGGCATAGTGGCATGTAGGGGGGCACAAATAAGGCCCCCCTATGCCACCAAAAGAAATTAAAAAAAATAAAAAATTATACTTACCTGAACTTACCTGAATGTCCCTGGGATGGGTCCCTCCATCCTTGGGTGTCCTCCTGGGGTGGGCAAGGGTGGCAGGGGGGGTCCCTGGGGGCATGGGAGGGCACCTGTGGGCTCATTTTGAGCCCACAGCCCCCTTAACGCCTACCCTGACCCAGGCGTTAAAAAGTGGCGCAAATGCGGGGTTTTTTGCCCCGCCCACTCCCGGGCGTGATTTTTGCCCGGGAGTATAAATACGACGCATTTGCGTCGCCGTCATTTTTTTAGACGGGAACGCCTTCCTTGCATCTCATTAACGCAAGGAAGGCGTTCACGCAAAAAAATGACGCTATTTGCCCATACTTTGGCGCTAGACGCGTCTAACGCCAAAGTATAAATATGGCGTTAGTTTAGCGCCGAATTTGCGTCGAAAAAAACGACGCTAATTCGGCGCAAACGGAGTATAAATACGGGCCTTAGTTTCAGAGACTTCATCGTGAGTTATGGGAACTTGAACTAGGTTGTGCACGTTTAAGGTTCTGTAGTTGTGACTTGGTTCTCTCAGTGGGTTGGAGGGAATCATCTTGAGAGTAGCTGGCAAGGATGGCAAATCCATGTTGGTAGAGGTATAAGGAAACAAAAGGGAGTGGATGTCAGCGTCCGATAGGTGGTGAATAATCGTCTGGGGTCTGGAGATGGAAATGCAAAGGGGATGAATTTTTCAGATGAAGTTCTGAGAGTTTACCATGTAGAATGGCTCAGCCATCCATCGCGGGTGAGCAATGTTTGGTGATGATGGTTTGGTTATCCCAGGAGGTAAGGTTGAGTTTCAGAAGCTTCTCAAGCTTTGAGGTGGTGTGAATAAGGTTCTGGATATTGGCTTTAACTAATTGAAAGTCTTGACTGAGATCAACAAGTTTGTTCTCCAGTGAAGTGAGGTGATCTGTACCTCGGAGAATGTTATGTGGCCTAGGGACGGATGACGTGTATACCTCCTCCAGAGCCATCAGTTGGGACAGTGGGTGAGCGGGAGCAAAGGTGGAGAGTTGTGTGATAGGAGACGTGATAGGAGGGAGAGGATTGCTAAAAGAGCTGCTAGGGATGGAAATGGGAAGAGGGCAGTCGATAAGAGTGGTCGGCAAAAGTATCTTAAGATCACCAACAGCTGGAGGCACATAGGGGGTCATTCCGACCCCGGCGGGCGCCGCCCACCGGGCGGAAACCGCCCAAACACCGCACCGCGGTCAAATGTCCGCGGCGGTGATCACAACTTTCCCGCTGGGCCGGCGGGCGATCTCAAGCAGATCGCCCGCCGGCCCAGCGGGAAAGCCCCAGCAAAGATGAAGCTGGCTCCGAATGGAGCCGGCGGATTTGCTGGGGTGCGACGGGTGCAGTGGCACCCGTCGCGATTTTCAGTGTCTGCTTTGCAGACACTGAAAATCTTAATGGGGCCCTGTTAGGGGGCCCCTGCAGTGCCCATGCCAGTGGCATGGGCACTGCAGGGGCCCCCAGGGTCCCCACGACACCCGTTCCCACCAGCCTCTTCCTTGCGGTGTAAACCGCCAGGGTAAGGCTGGCGGGAAGGGGGTCGGAATCCCCATGGCGGCGCTGCTTGCAGCGCCGCCATGGAAGATTCCCTGGGGCAGGGGAAAACCGGCGGGAAACCGCCGGTTCCCCTTTTCTGACCGCGGCTTTACCGCCGCGGTCAGAATTGCCCCAGAAGCACCGCCAGCCTGTTGGCGGTGCTTCCTCTGCCCTCTGCCCTGGCGGTTACAAACCGCCAGGGTCAGAATGAGGGCCATAATGTTGATGGATCATTGGTAACAGGTTGGAGACTGGAATGATCGAGCGATTCACCCCTTGGGTAGCAGATGGGAGAGAAGAGGGTGTGTCATTGAATGGGGGAGACAGGATAGTATCCAAGAAGGTCCCCTGGCAGGGTTCGTTTCCAGTTCTAGTGCTGTGGGTAATATTGTTTTTATGAACTATGGGTTGGGACAGGTTTGATAGCTGGATTTAAGGGAAAGGCAAGAGACGTTTCCTTGAGAGGGTGGTATGGGGTTGTCGACGAGGGTTCCAGTGTTGGAATGATGTAAGATAGGTGAAGTGATAGAAGGAGTTCTGGGAGAGGCCTGGGTTTGCAACATGGAGCATGAGGGGCAAAGTAAACTTTTTTCAGATGATGTGGGCATCATTCAATATTGTATTTTTGATTCTCAAGAATATCTTGTAAAAAAGCTCTAAGTTAAGGTCCGATGCTTGAATGAGAACATTTCCCTTGTAGAGCGAGATGATAGAGCAGTGAGGATGTTGTGGATATTCTAAGGCCATGTTGTGGTTTCCTGGATGTGTTGAGGCAACGGCTCTCCTCCAATGTGCTCTTTTATTGGTGAAGAAGATAAGATCAGTAACTATCCCTCCTTTGTTGCGACAAAATAAATAGATATCAGAAATTAGTGTTTCAGGATTTCGTTTAAGAAGTTTGTTTTACATTTTTTGCTGCATTTTTGGATACGTTAAGGGGTGGCTAACTGGAGGGTGGATCCAGTTCCACGCAAGTGACCAGGGCACACTTTTATCCGAACTGTGCCTTAGATGTTAATAAATGGATTCCAATTGAGTGGCAGAGATACTTCTTGTGTCATCAAGAGTTTTCCTTGTTAGAGGAGATATTCTGGAGGAGTTTTCAGATATTTAGGTGTTGCAATATGGCATCTTGGATAGGCTCCTGAGTTGTAGGGCAACATTGTAGTGGGGCCTCACAACCCGCACTGCGACCAGAGAAAATCAGAGTCCCTAAGGAGGGCGCCGAGGGCCCAAACAGCGGCAGAGCAGGAAGGCCGAAAACCTCCAGGCAAGGACGGCACAATTAAATCTGCACCTGGATGATCAGGTGTGGGCTTGGAGCAGGCAGGCAACATCGATGCACGTCTCACCTGGATGAGCAGATGTAGGCTTGGAGCAGGCAGGCAACATCGATGCACGTCTCACCTGGATGATCAGATGTAGGCTTGGAGCAGGCAGGCAACATCGATGCACGTCTCACCTGGATGAGCAGATGTAGGCTTGGAGCAGGCAGGCAACATCGATGCACGTCTCACCTGGATGAGCAGATGTAGGCTTGGAGCAGGCAGGCAACATCGATGCACGTCTCACCTGGATGATCAGATGTAGGCTTGGAGCAGGCAGGCAACATCGATGCACGTCTCACCTGGATGATCAGATGTAGGCTTGGAGCAGGCAGGCAACATCGATGCACGTCTCACCTGGATGAGCAGATGTAGGCTTGTAGGTTCATACATAGTAGGTAACTGACTTCAGGTCCTTCAGTGCGCAGGGACGGTGAATCTTATCTCTGTGAATACTAAATGAATAACTAGTCAGAATAAGAGAGTTGGAGTATGGATTTTAATAACAGAGGGCACATCTCAGGGTAAGGACCCCTGAAGGACATGCTCTGCCCTCCTGCTCCTCCAGCACAAAGTACAATGGGGTGGCATTTTCCACAGACCGCACCTCAGATCCGTGAGAGCAGGAACCAGGAGGGTAGATTTCTGAAAGTAGCCAGGAGCGTTATAGGATGGGGGGCATCATATGTGCCCCCACTACCAGGCAGGATGGGTGTTTGAGTTTCTAACTTTTGAACCCTTTCTTCTGGAGTAGGCGCTTCCAGCTAGGCCTGCTACCCTGAGAGAGTCCGTGCTAAACGGAGGACTTAGGCCCGTATTTATACTTTTTGACGCTAAACTGCGCTAACGCAGTTTAGCGTCAAAAAGTTTTGCGCCGGCTAACGCCATTCTGAAGCGCCATGCGGGCGCCGTATTTATTGAATGGCGTTAGCCGGCGCTAGCAGACCGGCGCTGCCTGGTGTGCGTGGAAAAAAACCACGTACACCAGGCAGCGCCGGCGTTGGGGAAAATGGCATTAGGGCGTCTTAAAATGGTGCAAGTCAGGTTGACGCCAAAAAATCGCCTCCACCCGATTTGCGACATTTTTAACGACGCCCAGACGCCATTTACATGACTCCTGTCTTAGTAAAGACAGGAGTCATGCCCCCTTGCCCAATGGCCATGCCCAGGGGACTTATGTCCCCTGGGCATGGTCATTGGGCATTGAGGCATGTAGGGGGGCACAAATCAGGCCCCCCTATGCCAAAAAAATATATAAAAAAAATAAAAAATTATACTTACCTGAACTTACCTGAATGTCCCTGGGATGGGTCCCTCCATCCTTGGGTGTCCTCCTGGGGTGGGCAAGGGTGGCAGGGGGGGTCCCTGGGGGCATGGGAGGGCAGCTGTGGGCTCATTTTGAGCCACAGGTCCCTTAACGCCTGCCCTGACCCAGGCGCTAAAATCCGGCGCAAATGCGGGTTTTTTTGCCCCGCCCACTCCCGGGCGTGATTTTTGCCCGGGAGTATAAATACGACGCATTGGCGTCGCAGTCATTTTTTTTAGACGGGAACGCCTACCTTGCATCTCATTAACGCAAGGAAGGCGTTCACGCAAAAAAATGACGTTCTTTCATCATACTTTGGCGCTAGACGCGTCTAACGCCAAAGTATAAATATGGCGTTAGTTTTGCGCCGAATTTGCGTCGAAAAAAACGACGCAAATTCGGCGCAAACGGAGTATAAATATGCCCCTTGGGCCCGTATTTATACTTTTTGACGCTAAACTGCGCTAACGCAGTTTAGCGTCAAAAAGTTTTGTGCCGGCTAACGCCATTCTGAAGCGCCATGTGGGCGCCGTATTTATTGAATGGCGTTAGCCGGCGCTAGCAGACCGGCGCTGCCTGGTGTGCGTGGAAAAAAACCACGTACAACAGGCAGCGCCGGCGTTGGGGAAAATGGCGTTAGGGCGTCTTAAAATGGTGCAAGTCAGGTTGACGCCAAAAAATCGCCTCCACCCGATTTGCGCCATTTTTAACGACGCCCAGACGCCATTTACATGACTCCTGTCTTAGTAAAGACAGGAGTCATGCCCCCTTGCCCAATGGCCATGCCCAGGGGACTTATGTCCCCTGGGCATGGTCATTGGGCATTGAGGCATGTAGGGGGGCACAAATCAGGCCCCCCTATGCCAAAAAAAAATATAAAAAAAATTAAAAATTATACTTACCTGAACTTACCTGAATGTCCCTGGGATGGGTCCCTCCATCCTTGGGTGTCCTCCTGGGGTGGGCAAGGGTGGCAGGGGTGGTCCCTGGGGGCATGGGAGGGCAGCTGTGGGCTCATTTTGAGCCCACAGGTCCCTTAACGCCTGCCCTGACCCAGGCGCTAAAATCCGGCGCAAATGCGGGGTTTTTTGCCCCGCCCACTCCCGGGTGTGATTTTTGCCCGGGAGTATAAATACAACGCATTTGCGTCGCAGTCATTTTTTTAGACGGGAACGCCTACCTTGCATCTCATTAACGCAAGGAAGGCGTTCACGCAAAAAAATGACGCTCTTTCCTCATACTTTGGCGCTAGACGCGTCCAACGCCAAAGTATAAATATGGCGTTAGTTTTGCGCCGAATTTGCGCCGAAAAAAACGACGCAAATTCGGCGCAAACGGAGTATAAATATGCCCCTTAGTCTTCCAGTTTGAGTGCAGCAGTGTTGAGGCCCTAGGACGCCAGCCGTAAACTTCCTCCAGAGGTCCATTCAGTCTGTAGTAACCACCCCGTGACGTCACCGTCTTGTCTATCAACATGAGATGGTTAATGGTTTGTTGTTAACTGTATCAGTGTTGGTGGATTACGGAACTCCGACATCAGATCCAAGGGGCCATATTTATACTTTTTGACGCAAAACTGCGCTAACGCAGTTTTGGGCCAAAAAAATTTCCGCCGGCTAACGCCATTCTGAAGCGCCATGCGGGCGCCGTATTTATTGAATGCGTTAGCCGGCGTTAGTCGACCGGCGCTGCCTGTTGTGCGTGAAAAAAAAACACGTACACCAGGCAGCGCCGGCGTAGGGAAAAATGGCGTTTGGGCGTCCAAAAATGGGGCAAGTCAGGCTGAGGCAAAAAAATCGTCTTAACCCGATCTGCGCCATTTATTTTTGGCACCCAGGCGCCATTAACATGACTCCTGTCTTAGCAAAGACAGGAGTCATGCCCCCTTGCCCAGTGGCCATGCCCAGGGGACTTCTGTCCCCTGGGCATGGTCATTGGGCATAGTGGCATGTAGGGGGGCACAAATCAGGCCCCCCTATGCCACAATTTTTTTTTTTTTTTTTTAAAACTTACCACAACTTACCTTTTCTTCCCTGGGATGGGTCCCTCCAGCCTTGGGTGTCCTCCTGGGGTGGGCAAGGGTGGCAGGGGGTGTCCCTGGGGGCTTGGGAGGGCACCTCTGGGCTCATTCTGAGCCCACAGGTCCCTTAACGCCTGCCCTGACCCAGGCGCTAAAATCCGGCGCAAATGCGGGTTTTTTAGTCCCGCCCACTCCCGGGCGTCATTTTTGCCCGGGAGTATAAATCCGACGCAATAGCATCGGAGTCATTTTTTAAGACGGGAACGCCTACCTTGCATCTCATTAACGCAAGGAAGGTGTTCACTCAAAAAAATGACGCAAACTCCATGAACTTTGGCGCTAGACGCGTCTAACGCCAAAGTATAAATATGGAGTTAGTATTGCGTCGAATTTGTGTAGAAAAAAACGACGCAAATTTGGCGCAAACAGAGTATAAATATGCCCCAAAGTGTTCTGAGGCTGACTCTTGGGGGCTTGTAGGACCAAGCCACCCAAATATATAAGCAATGATCGAAATGCCCACGCGGTCTTCTTTGCATCAGTCTGTAGATTTGGATCTGGTGATCCCGATCAGCACTAAGTTCCTATTCAAACAGCGACTATTGTTTACAAGCTCAAGTTTCAAGAGTAGCCGGGTCCAGGTCCATTAGCCTACTGCATCACTTCCTGGTTCTGAGCAGGCATTGGAGGTCACTTGGCTCCTCAAAGGCCAGTCTGTGCTCACCTTACATTGAAGGCGGCGTTAGGCTGAACCCAGGGATTTCCTCTGATTTATGATCCCTCCAAGCTGACACCTGGTCCTAACTCCACCATCCATCTCAAGGATTGAAAAATGGATGCAGCTCCCTTCTTGGCTGTAGAGTGAGAATTGTGTTATCAGCAGCATCCCACGTCCCTTGGGTATCACTGGCCGAGGATGGGAGTGGTGCGACAGGGGACAATGTAAAGATGTTATCAGAAGCATCCCTCATCCCTTGGGTATCACTGGCTAAGGATGAGAGAGGTGCCACAGGGGACAATGTAAAGATGTTATCAGCAGCATCCCACGTCCCTGGTGTGTCACTGGCCGAGGATGGGAGTGGTGCGACAGGGGACAATGTAAAGATGTTATCAGCAGCATCCCTCATCCCTTGGGTATCACTGGCTAAGGATGAGAGAGGTGCCACAGGGGACAATGTAAAGATGTTATCAACAGCATCCCACGTCCCTTGGGTATCACTGGCCGAGGATGGGAGTGGTGCGACAGGGGAAAATGTAAAGATGTTATCAGCAGCATCCCACGTCCCTTGGGTGTCACTGGCCGAGGATGGGAGTGGTGCGACCGGGGACAATGTAAAGATGTTATCAGCAGCATCCCACGTCCCTTGGGTATCACTGGCCGAGGATGGGAGTGGTGCAACAGGGGACAATGTAAAGATGTTATCAGCAGCATCCCACGTCCCTTGGGTATCACTGGCTGAGGATAGGAGAGGTGCAACAGGGGACAATGTAAAGATGTTATCAGCAGCATCCCATGTCCCTTGGGTATCACTGGCCGAGGATGGGAGTGGTGCAACAGGGGATAATGTAAAGGTGTTACCACCAGCATCCCACGTCCCTTGGGTGTCACTGGCCGAGGATGGGAGAGGTGCAACAGGGGACAATTTAAACATGTTACCACCAGCATCCATGTCCCTTGGGTGTCACTGGCAGAGGATGGGAGAGGTGCAACAGGGGACAATGTAAAGATGTTATCAGCAGCATCCCACGTCCCTTGGGTATCACTGGCCGAGGAAGGGAGAGGTGCAACAGGGGAAAATGTAAAGATGTTATCAGCAGCATCCCACATCCCTTCGGTGTCACTGGTCGAGGAAGGGCGAGGTGCAGCAGGGGACAATGTAAAGATGTTACCACCAGCATCCCACGTCCCTTGGGTGTCACTGTCCGAGGATGGGAGAGGTGCGACAGAGGACAATGTAAAGATGTTATCAGCAGCATCCCACGTCCCTTGGGTAGCACTGGCTGAGGATGTGAGAGGTGCCACAGGGGACAATGTAAACATATTATCAGCAGCCTCCCACGTCCCTGGGGTGTCACTGGCCGAGGACGGGAGTGGTGCGACAGGGGACAATGTAAACATGTTACCACTAGCATCCCACGTCCCTTGGGTGTCACTGGCCAAGGATGGGAGACGTGCGACAGGGGACAAGGTAAAGATGTTACCACCAGCATCCCACGTCCCGTGGATGTCACTGTCCGAGGACGGGAGAGGTGCGACAGGGGACAATGTTAACATGTTATCACCAGCATCCCACGTCCCATGGATGTCACTGTCCGAGGACGGGAGAGGTGCGACAGGGGACAAGGTAAAGATGTTACCACCAGCATCCCACATCCCGTGGATGTCACTGTCCGAGGACAGGAGAGGTGCGACAGGGGACAATGTAAAGATGTTATCAGCAGCATCACACGTCCTGTGGGTGTCACTGTCCGAGGACGGGAGTGGTGCGACAGTGGACAATGTAAAGATGTTATCAGCAGCATCCCACGTCCCTTGGGTATCACTGGCCGAGGATGGGAGAGGTGCGACAGGGGACAATGTAAAGATGTTATCAGCAGCATCCCACGTCCCTTGGGTGTCACTGTCCGAGGATGGGAGAGGTCTAACAGGCGACAATGTAAAGATGTTATCAGCAGCATCCCACGTCCCTTGGGCATCACTGGCCAAGGATGGGAGAGGTGCGAAAGGGGACAATGTAAACATGTTATCAGCAGCATCCCACGTCCCGTGGGTGTCACTGTCCGAGGATGGGAGTGGTGCGACAGGGGACAATGTAAAGATGTTATCAGCAGCATCCCACGTCCCTTGGGTATCACTGGCCAAGGATGGGAGAGCTGCGACAGGGGATAATGTAAAGATGTTATCAGCAGCATCCCACGTCCCTTGGGCATCACTGGCCAAGGATGGGAGAGGTGTGACAGGGGACATGTAAACATGTTATCAGCAGCATCTCATGTCCCGTGGGTGTCACTGGCCGAGGATGGGAGTTGTCCAACAGGGGACAATGTAAACATGTTATCAGCAGCATCCCACGTCCCTTGTGGGTCACTGGCCGAGGATGGGAGAGGTGCGACAGGGGACAATGTAAACATGTTACCACCAGCATCCCACGTCCCTTGGGGGTCACTGGCCGAGGATGGGAGAGGTGCGACAGGGGACAATGTAAACATGTTACCACCAGCATCCCGCGTCTCTTGGGTGTCACTGGCCAAGGATGGGAGACATGCGACAGGGGACAAGGTAAAGATGTTACCACCAACATCCCACGTCCCGTGGATGTCACTGGCCGAGGACGGGAGAGGTGCGACAGGGGACAAGGTAAAGATGTTACCACCAGCATCCCACATCCCGTGGATGTCACTGTCCGAGGACGGGAGAGGTGCGACAGGGGACAATGTAAAGATGTTATCAGCAGCATCCCACGTCCCTTGGGTGTCAGTGGCCAAGGATGGGAGAGGTGCAACAGGGGACATTGTAAACATGTTACCACCAGCATCCCACGTCCCTTGGGTATCACTGGCCGAGGATGGGAGAGGTGCAACAGGAGACAATGTAAAGATGTTATCAGCAGCATCCCACATCCCTTAGGTGTCACTGGCCGAGGAAGGGCGAGGTGCAGCAGGGGACAATGTGAAGATGTTACCGCCAGCACCCCACGTCCCGTGGGTGTCACTGGCCGAGGATGGGAGTGGTGCGACAGGGGACAATGTAAAGATGTTATCAGCAGCATCCCACGTCCCTTGGGTGTCACTGGCCAAGGATGGGAGTGGTGCAACAGGGGACAATATGGTGCAACAGGGGACAATGTAAACATGTTATCAGCAGCATCCCACATCCCTTGGGTATCACTGGCCGAGGATGGGAGTGGTGCGACAAAGGACAATGTAAAGATGTTATCAACAGCATCCCACGTCCCTTGGGTATCACTGGCGGAGGATGGGAGTGGTGCAACAGGGGACAATGTAAACATGTTATCAGCAACATCCCACGTCCCTGGTGTGTCACTGGCCGAGGATGGGAGTGGTGCGACAGGGGACAATGTAAAGATGTTATCAACAGCATCCCACGTCCCTTGGGTATCACTGGCTGAGGATGAGAGAGGTGCCACAGGGGACAATGTAAAGATGTTATCAGCAGCATCCCATGTCCCTTGGGTGTCACTGGCCGAGGATGGGAGAGGTGCGACAGAGGACAATGTAAAGATGTTATCAACAGCATCCCACATCCCTTGGGTGTCACTGTCCGAAGATGGGAGAGATGCCACAGGGGACAATGTAAAGATGTTATCACCAGCATCCCACGTCCCGTGGATGTCACTGTCCGAGGATGGGAGTGGTGCAACAGGGGACAATGTTGCCATGTTATCAGCAGCATCCCACATCCCTGGGGTGTCACTGGCCGAGGATGGGAGTGGTGCGACAGGGGACAATGTAAAGATGTTATCAACAGCATCCCACGTCCCTTGGGTATCACTGGCTAAGGATGAGAGAGGTGCCACAGGGGACAATGTAAAGATGTTATCAGCAGCATCCCACGCCCCTGTGGTGTCACTGGCCGAGGATGGGAGTGGTGCCACAGGGGACAATGTAAAGATGTTATCAGCAGCATCCCACGCCCCTTGGGTATCACTGGCTGAGGATGTGAGAGGTGCCACAGGGGACAATGTAAACATGTTATCAGCAGCCTCCCACGTCCGTGGGGTGTCACTGGCCGAGGATGGGAGTGGTGCGACAGGGGACAATGTAAAGATGTTATCAACAGCATCCCACGTCCCTTGGGTGTCACAGTCCGAGGATGGGAGAGGTGCCACAGGGGACAATGTAAACATGTTATCACCAGCATCCCACGTCCCTTGGGTGTCACTGGCCGAGGATGGGAGAGGTGCGACAGAGGACAATGTAAAGATGTTATCAACAGCATCCCACGTCCCTTGGGTGTCACTGTCCGAGGATGGGAGAGGTGCCACAGGGGACAATGTAAACATGTTATCACCAGCATCCCACGTCCCGTGGATGTCACTGTCCGAGGATGGGAGTGGTGCAACAGGGGACAATGTAACCATGTTATCAGCAGCATCCCACGTCCCTGGGGTGTCACTGGCCGAGAATGGGAGTGGTGCGACAGGGGACAATGTAAAGATGTTATCAACAGCATCCCACGTCCCTTGGGTATCACTGGCTGAGGATGAGAGAAGTGCCACAGGGGACAATGTAAAGATGTTATCAGCAGCATCCCACGTCCCTTGGGTATCACTGGCCGAGGATGGGAGAGGTGCGACAGAGGACAATGTAAAGATGTTATCAACAGCATCCTACGTCCCTTGGGTGTCACTGGCGGAGGACGGGAGTGGTGCGACAGTGGACAATGTAAAGATGTTATCAGCAGCATCCCACGTCCCTTGGGTATCACTGGCTGAGGATGGGAGAGGTGCAACAGGGGACAATGTAAAGATGTTATCAGCAGCATCCCACGTCCCTTGGGTGTCACTGGCCGAGGATGGGAGTGGTGCGACAGGGGACAATGTAAAGATGTTATCAGCAGCATCCCACGTACCTTGGGTATTACTGGCTGAGGAAGGGAGAGGTGCAACAGGGGACAATGTAAAGATGTTATCAGCAGCATCCCACGTCCCTTGGGGGTCACTGGCGGAGGATGGGAGTGGTGCAACAGGGGACAATGTAAAGATGTTATCAGCAGCATCCCACATTTCTTGGGTATCACTGGCTGAGGATGAGAGAGGTGCAACAGGGGACAATGTAAAGATGTTACCACCAGCATCCCACGTCCCTTGGGTGTCACTGGCCGAGGATGGGAGAGGTGCGACAGAGGACAATGTAAAGATGTTATCAGCAGCATCCCACGTCCCTTGGGTGTCACTGGCCGAGGATGGGAGTGGTGCGACAGGGGACAATGTAAAGATGTTATCTACAGCATCCCACGTCCCTTGGATATCACTGGCCGAGGAAGGGAGAGGTGCAACAAGGGACAATGTAAAGATGTTATCAGCAGTATCCCACGTCCCTTGGGTGTCAGTGGCCAAGGATGGGAGAGGTGCAACAGGGGACAATGTAAAGATGTTATCAGCAGCATCCCACGTCCCTTGGCTGTCACTGACGGAGGACGGGAGTGGTGCTACAGTGGACAATGTAAAGATGTTATCAGCAGCATCCCACGTCCCTTGGGTATCACTGGCTGAGGATGGGAGAGGTGCAACAGGGGACAATGTAAAGATGTTATCAGCAGCATCCCACGTCCCTTGGGTGTCACTGGCCGAGGATGGGAGTGGTGCGACAGGGGACAATGTAAAGATGTTATCAACAGCATCCCACGTCCCTTGGGTATCACTGGCTGAGGATGAGAGGTGCCACAGGGGACAATGTAAAGATGTTATCAGCAGCATCCCACGTCCCTTGGGTGTCACTGGCCGAGGATGGGAGAGGTGCGACAGAGGACAAAGTAAAGATGTTATCAACAGCATCCCACGTCCCTTGGGTGTCACTGTCTGAGGATGGGAGAGGTGCCACAGGGGACAATGTAAAGATGTTATCACCAGCATCCCACGTCCCGTGGATGTCACTGTCCGAGGATGGGAGTGGTGCAACAGGGGACAATGTTGCCATGTTATCAGCAGCATCCCACATCCCTGGGGTGTCACTGGCCGAGGATGGGAGTGGTGCGACAGGGGACAATGTAAAGATGTTATCAACAGCATCCCACGTCCCTTGGGTATCACTGGCTAAGGATGAGAGAGGTGCCACAGGGGACAATGTAAAGATGTTATCAGCAGCATCCCACGTCCCTGTGGTGTCACTGGCCGAGGATGGGAGTGGTGCCACAGGGGACAATGTAAAGATGTTATCAGCAGCATCCCACGTCCCTTGGGTATCACTGGCTGAGGATGTGAGAGGTGCCACAGGGGACAATGTAAACATGTTATCAGCAGCCTCCCACGTCCCTAGGGTGTCACTGGCCGAGGATGGGAGTGGTGCGACAGGGGACAATGTAAAGATGTTATCAACAGCATCCCACGTCCTTTGGGTATCACTGGCTGAGGATGGGAGAGGTGCGACAGAGGACAATGTAAGGATGTTATCAACAGCATCCCACGTCCCTTGGGTGTCACTGGCCGAGGATGGGAGTGGTGCCACAGGGGACAATGTAAAGATGTTATCAGCAGCATCCACGTCCCTTGGGTATCACTGGCTGAGGATGTGAGAGGTGCCACAGGGGACAATGTAAAGATGTTATCAGCAGCATCCCACGTCCCTTGGGTATCACTGGCTGAGGATGGGAGAGGTGCGACAGAGGACAATGTAAAGATGTTATCAACAGCATCCCACGTCCCTTGGGTGTCACTGTCCGAGGATGGGAGAGGTGCTACAGGGGACAATGTAAACATGTTATCACCAGCATCCCACGTCCCGTGGATGTCACTGTCCGAGGATGGGAGTGGTGCAGCAGGGGACAATGTAACCATGTTATCAGCAGCATCCCACGTCCCTTGGGTGTCACTGGTCGAGAATGGGAGTGGTGCGACAGGGGACAATATAAAGATGTTATCAACAGCATCCCACGTCCCTTGGGTATCACTGGCTGAGGATGAGAGAAGTGCCACAGGGGACAATGTAAAGATGTTATCAGCAGCATCCCACGTCCCTTGGGTATCACTGGCCGAGGATGGGAGAGGTGCGACAGTGGACAATGTAAAGATGTTATCAGCAGCATCCCACGTCCCTTGGGTATCACTGGCTGAGGATGGGAGAGGGGCAACAGGGGACAATGTAAAGATGTTATCAGCAGCATCCCACGTCCCTTGAGTGTCACTGGCCGAGGATGGGAGTGGTGCGACAGGGGACAATGTAAAGATGTTATCAGCAGCATCCCACGTCCCTTGGGTATCACTGGCTGAGGAAGGGAGAGGTGCAACAGGGGACAATGTAAAGATGTTATCAGCAGCATCCCACGTCCCTTGGGGGTCACTGGCTGAGGAAGGGAGAGGTGCAACAGGGGACAATGTAAAGATGTTATCAGCAGCATCCCACGTCCCTTGGGGGTCACTGGCGGAGGATGGGAGTGGTGCAACAGGGGACAATGTAAAGATGTTATCAGCAGCATCCCACGTCCCTTGGGTATCACTGGCTGAGGATGAGAGAGGTGCCACAGGGGACAATGTAAAGATGTTACCACCAGCATCCCACGTCCCTTGGGTGTCACTGGCCGAGGATGGGAGAGGTGCGACAGAGGACAATGTAAAGATGTTATCAGCAGCATCCCACGTCCCTTGGGTGTCACTGGCCGAGGATGGGAGTGGTGCGACAGGGGACAATGTAAAGATGTTATCAACAGCATCCCACGTCCCTTGGGTGTCACTGGCCGAGGAAGGGAGAGGTGCAACAAGGGACAATGTAACGATGTTATCAGCAGCATCCCACGTCCCTTGGGTGTCAATGGCCAAGGATGGGAGAGGTGCAACAGGGGACAATGTAAAGATGTAATCAGCAGCATCCCACGTCCCTTGGGTGTCACTGACGGAGTACTGGAGTGGTGCGACAGTGGACAATGTAAAGATGTTATCAGCAGCATCCCACGTCCCTTGGGTATCACTGGCTGAGGATGGGAGTGGTGCGACAGGGGACAATGTAAAGATGTTATCAGCAGCATCCCACGTCCCTTGGGTATCACTGGCTGAGGAAGGGAGAGGTGCAACAGGGGACAATGTAAAGATGTTATCAGCAGCATCCCACATCCCTTGGGGGTCACTGGCGGAGGATGGGAGTGGTGCAACAGGGGACAATGTAAAGATGTTATCAGCAGCATCCCACGTCCCTTGGGTGTCACTGGCCGAGGATGGGAGTGGTGCAACAGGGGACAATGTAAAGATGTTACCACCAGCATCCCACGTCCCTTGGGTGTCACTGGCCGAGGATGGGAGAGGTGCGACAGAGGACAATGTAAAGATGTTATCAGCAGCATCCCACGTCCCTTGGGTGTCACTGGCCGAGGATGGGAGTGGTGCGACAGGGGACAATGGAAAGATGTTATCAAAAGCATCCCACGTCCCTTGGGTATCACTGGCCGATGAAGGGAGAGGTGCAACAGGGGACAATGTAAAGATGTTATCAGCAGCATCCCACGTCCCTTGGGTATCACTGGCTGAGGATGTGAGAGGTGCCACAGGGGACAATGTAAACATGTTATCAGCAGCCTCCCACGTCCCTGGGGTGTCACTGGCCGAGGATGGGAGTGGTGCGACAGGGGACAATGTAAAGATGTTATCAACAGCATCCCACGTCCCTTGGGTATCACTGGCCGAGGAAAGGAGAGGTGCAACAGGGGACAATGTAAAGATGTTATCAGCAGCATCCCACGTCCCTTGGGTGTCAGTGGCCAAGGATGGGAGAGCTGCAACAGGGGACAATGTAAAGATGTTATCAGCAGCATCCCACGCCCCTTGGGTTTCACTGGCCGAGGAAGGGAGAGGTGCAACAGGGGACAATGTAAAGATGTTATCAACAGCATCCCACGTCCCTTGGGTGTCACTGTCCGAGGATGGGAGTGGTGCAACAGGGGACAATGTAAACATGTTACCACCAGCATTCCACGTCCCTTGGGTGTCACTGGCCGAGGATGGGAGAGGTGCGACAGAGGACAATGTAAAGATGTTATCAGCAGCATCCCACGTCCCTTGGGTGTCACTGGCCGAGGATGGGAGTGGTGCAACAGGGGACAATGTAAAGATGTTACCAGCAGCATCCCACGTCCCGTGGGTGTCACTGGCCGAGGATGGGAGTGGTGCGACAGGGGACAATGTAAGAACATTTATATCGCAGAGTGCTCTCATTTCCTTAGGCTATCAGTGAAATACGTACTATCAACCATCATGTATCAGACAATACTGCACTGCCCTGAGGTTTCAGGTGGTCTTCAGCACTCTCAGGTGGTCACTTCGGATGTGGGCTCTTCATGCAAAAACTGTCCTTTTGTTTGTAGGAGGAACAGCTTCAGAGCTGGAGGAGCTGGTGTGTTACATCTGTATGAGACCAGTGGGAAGTGAGGGGGTGGAGAGCTAGACAGAGGCCGAAGGAGAGAATGGGAGACAGATGGAGTGAGAGAGAATTGTGAATCAACAGTACACACTTGCAGCACCACCTGAGAGTTCAGGCGGTTGAGTCAACCATCAGTGACAAAACCGAGCTAAAGTTTAAGAAGACACTCTTTATCTCACTTCTACAAAAGCATTGCTAGGATCCTCTTGTAGGCCGGACAGTAAAAGGTAGAACTGTTAAGCACAAATCTGAAATACATGCAAAGTAGGATGAAATGTAACAATGCAGGTTGAGAAGTTGAGTTATTGTAAACTGATGAATGAGAAAAGTGCAATAAAACTGCAACAACAACTCAAAACAAGTCAAATGTTCTTAAACGTGAAGGAAATTCAGGACAGCTAATTCAGCCTTGAAACAAGACATCATGAGAAGAGGAGAATAGCAGATATGATAAAAACAATGAAATAAAAATTGTAATTTACGAAGGATGACGCAGGCTGAAGCATGGATAGTGAATAAAGTAATGGTTTCTCCATCACAAAGGCCGCCTGGAGAACATCAGCAATTGCACCAAAAATATTGGCTGAAAATGATAAACATTACCTTACACTACAACACAGGTTATCCCTACTCCAGAACAAGGGTGACGGAGTGAACCGCACGGCAAAGGCGGTCAGCTGGTTCTTAGGGGAGTGCGGGGTCAGTCGCCCATAAGGAGGGGGGTCCATTGACGGGGATCGCCAGCCCCACTCTTCATCCAGGTACATAAATATGTCCTTTGATCTCAAGCAGAGAACAACCAGTGTCCCAACAGGCAGCCAGTGAGAGATTCTGCACCACAGTACGCCTCCACGAGAGAGCAAGCCCACCTCCGCGTGGACCCATGGAAGGTCAGCGACTGGTCTTTAAAGTTCCTGTTTTACAGCAGATCCTTTGATGTAATCCTGTTTCAGGAAACTTGGCTGGTCGAGCCTCTTCCACTACAGGGATCTGTTTGTTTTTCGTTACCAGCAGTCAAGCAGTCCAGTTATGGTCCCCTCACAGGGGGGCTGGCAACTCCCTGTCCTGAACTCCTATAACCACCGCAGAGGAAGTTTGTCCCGCGTCTCAGTCTATAGTTGTGATCAAGACCAGGCTTCATATGGAAGGAAAGTATAAGACGGGTATAACTTTCAATACTTATATCCACCCAAGACGCAAGGACCACGACTCCACCCATCTTGTGGATCAGCTTTTGAAGTACATGAGCAAATTGGACTCCTCAAATCTTATCCTCTCAGGGGAGCGCACCTTACATCATTTGAGCTCCTCTAGAGATGATGAGTGAGGCGTCAGGTCCTGCATTGAAATATCCCGGAACAGAGTAGACATTTTTAAGCAAAACTGCATCCTTCCTGGATGATCTGGAGCACATTACATTTAGGGTCTCAGTGGACGATTCCGTGAGGACTCTCCACCTCTCTACTCTGCACCAACTAGCTCAACATTACACCATCTTTTGTTTTTCTCTCACGTTTTCACTGTCTCCTCTTTTCGGTCAGGGGACAAAGGACAGTGATCATGAACCACAGGAGATGGTTTATCAACCGTCTGCTCTGGAACTGGAACGCTCAGGAGAAGTTCCCTTTCTTAGCTTTAAAGTCAACTTCAAGAGCATCCCATTCTTGTTAGCAATGTCGGACGAGCTGCTTCAGGCTTGGGACACTCCCACTAGTCATGCAGGCATCAAGAAACGTGCCTGGCCGGCAACTAAAAGTCTCTCACTGGTGGAAGATAAGGCCACATTTGCAGGCTGTAGCCATGCGTGGATCACGATCAATGGCTATCGAACATTAGCTCCGCAAGAATATATCAGCCAAGGTTGTTCTAAGTACTTGAAGGAGAAATGTTTTAACATCGCCTGAGTACACTACCTTCTGGCCACATCTCCACCGTGGCAGAGTGAGCAAGCCCCAGCTGGTTGTTTGTGCGGACATAGGGCCATATGTATGAAAGCTTTTTCCCATAGACACAGAATGGGTAAAATCCTTTGGTACATCTGGCCCATGGTCTGGAGGATCTGCCACACTTGACTTGCACTTGTGCTGAACTGAAAGTAGACCGGAGTCGCCTGCTGAAATAATTCAAACACTGTGACAGGCAGGCCTGGCCAGTTTCAAATAAGAGGACCCACGCCTGAACTGTAACCTGGTAAAAGTTTTAGAGGTTATTGGGAAGAAAATGCTAAAAGCCTCCCAACCAAATTCCCCTGCATTGGTAGTCACGGACGAAGTGGGGGGCACCAGAGCGGTGATACCCGACAGGCCAAGCAAGCAGCACCAAGTTAAATAAGCTCCCTTGACGTTCACACAGACATGGAACTCTCCCTTTTTCTGATTTAAAGGGCACATGACACTTAGCATTTTTCAGGCCTATCCAATCAGGGGGAACAAGGGCACTTTGCAAAATCCTGCTTCTTTTCAATCAAACAAGATAATGCTGTACCACATGCATGTTTCTGTTTTTAATTATGATTTTGTGGTATTTTATTATTTTTTCTGTGGTTTGTTGTACTGCACTGGTTTTAATTAACTATGCAAATAAATGACTTACTTACTGCAGGCAACAAACCACCAGTATGGCATTCATAGGTTCATATGTATGTGCTTTCAATGAACCTGCATCCTACAGAAGCATCCCCATTGTAAGAATGAGAAATGTTGGCGAATGTGGTGCTGCAATTTATAATGTCTTCAATCACTAGCTATTCTTTCAGAGACATTAAGCAGCATCTTTTATGATCATTGCAGAAAGTCAAGCTGGGGTTTATGTAGGACCTGCACATGTAACATCTGTACAAAACCTCCCTTCATCCACTCCAGCTGATTCTGGGCGGCCCACAATTCTGATGTTATGTTGCCATGACTGACCTTTAAGGTCGTCATTTTTGCCAATGTCCATCTTCAAGTCCCCTCTTCCAACTCTGACTGGAAAGCCAGGCCTACAGGTGCTCCTGAATGGTGCAGAAAGCAAATGATACATGCAGTCATGTGCACACTGGAAAAACGTGGTCCATCAGAAGGAAGAAACATGGGGGGAGGAGACATTGACAGGTTATATTAATTTGTGTAATGATAAAACTCAACTTGGCTAAGCAAGCACGGTTATTAGTTTCATCCTTTCCAAAAGGCATTTTGTCCTTCTCCCCCTCCACCCCGGTGATCACCTAGACTTAGAATAAGCACTGTGCCCAATATTCTGCACTCCCACCTTCCCACGCAGCTTTGTGCCTTTTGAGTGTGGATTGCTCCGCGACCCAGGTCTTCTCATATCCTAATCACTCTAGCCCAAAGACCGCAGGAGATCGGGTCACAAAGCATCGCTTCTTCCATGACTTTCCCATTATCACCCAGGAAATCAGTTTATTACATAAACCTTTAGAAATCACCCTCACAGGTATATGCGTTGTGTGCTGTAAAACATCCATAACTTATAATGAATAAATATGAAGGTCAGAGTTGGTCTGTAGGAAGGATGAAGCCAGGTGTAGAGGTAGAACTTTTAGATAAATCTATAGAAATAACAAAACAATGGACCTTTCTATCAGTAGAAGAATGTAATAATATTGTTTATTGAACTTGGAGGTGACCACTGGTAATACCAAGACTTTTTCTCAGAAAATATGAACTTATTTTCTTGCGTTTACTAAAATGGAGAAAATTGATGTGCTGGTATTTTGGCACTAACGTGAATTCGCCCGATATAGAGGACAGAACAGCTCACATTAAAGACACCTGGAAAACATATCAAAGTCTCTCCCAGTCACTCAATGAAGATCGTTCTATGTTTTAATTCCAGTTCAGAATTACAACTCTCTTTGAAAAATGACACTTCATTAAATACAATTACAATTCATATCTCAATAATTTACATGCCATTGTGTCCTTGTTCCCCTCTCCATCGCTTGCTCTGTAACTGCTGTAGGGTCTTGGGGAGTAGGCAGTGGGTAAGAATCAGACACTGTAGGGACACCTCCCTACCCGGAGCCACAGATGTGGCTGGACAGAAGCCACAGGAGGGGATGTGCCGAATGTGTGCCTCCTAGGAGCAACCGCTCCCAGAACTGTGCTTTTGGTATTCCCTCCTCCGGCTCTCCAGCAACACCAAAATATTCAACTGAGTTAGGGTGTGAGGATGGAGAGCGTTGCACCAGGTCGCTGAGGAAAGGTTGGAGGGCCGGCCAGTTGCAGATCTACATTGCCTCTGATTGGTTAGGCTGGGGTCTCGATGAGTCTGTATTTGCTTCTTAGATTAAGCTGCAGTGTTTTTTCGGGTTTGTACCCTCCTAGGTCAGGATGAAGTGGTATCTGCTCAGGGCTGGCTCTGCCTGTGTTCTCTGTTAGGGTGGGATGGTGTGTTGCTGTGCGCCCTATATTTTCTGTATTTTAGTGGGTGGGCCTTTTGTCAGGTTTGTTTTGTCTGTTAGATAAGGTTGGAGGTTTGTTGTCAGCCCTGTTTTCTCTGTTGTGTTAGAATGAGGGGTTTCCAGGTCTATAACTTGTTAGGTTAAGACCAAGTGCTTGTGACCGCTGTATTCTCTTTATTGCATTAGACTTTATTGTCTTTGTCACACCTATATTCTCTTTTTTTGGTACAAGATGGAACATTGTCGCCATTTCTGTATTCTCTGTTACATTATGGTTGAGTGTTGTCGCTTTTAGTATTCTTCCTTTTAGGTGAGGCTTGACTGGTGTTAGCGTGCTTGCATTCTCTGTGTTTGGTTTGTCACCAGTCGTGTTTTTCTGTATTGTTTCTGTTGAGTTATGTCGATGTGTTTATCATTTATGAATTATTGGGGTTATATTGGCCTTGAGTGCGGTTGTCAGGTCCGTCTGTTCTCTCTACTGTGTTATGCGTAAATGTTGTAACTGTGCCTTTACTCCCTCTGCTAGGTTGGGCTTGTGTGATGTCAGTGTCGTGCCTGTTGGGATAGGCTTAATTGTGGTTGTCGTGCCTGGATGCAATCTGTTTTGTTAGGTTTAACTGTTGTTATCAAGTCTTTCTATTGTTTCTGTTGGGTTAAGCCAGTGTATTTATCATTTACACATTATCTCTGTTTTAGGAACCTTGAGTTGTCTGTATTCTCTCTCTCTTGTGTTAGGCTTCAGTGCTCTTGTCATATCTATTCTCTCTGTTAGATTGGAAGTGCATATTGTCAGCATGGTATCGGTTGAGTTAGGATTACTTGTGGTTGTCTGGGTATTCTGTCTGTTGTACTAGGTTTAAGTGTTGCTGCCATGCCTTCATTTGCTCTGTTAAGTTGAGCACAAGCCTTGGCTATGTTGTTTCTGTTGGGTTAGGTTTTCGTGTAGTTGTCGTGTTTGTATCCTCTGATCGGTGTGCTCTCTTAGATTACGTTGGAATACTGCATCCCTAAAGACACTTCGGCATACCAAGGGTGGACAGACTTTGTGCTGCTTAAAACAGATGCATTTGCTTTCGGTTGAGGAAACCCCTTGTAACGTTGCTACCACTAGCAGTGTACGTTAATTATAAATGAAGGCACGCTGCCAATAGTATTGATCTGGCATCAGCAAGTGAATGTCTGAAGTGGTTGCCAAAGGTAACAGACGTTCATTCACCTGCCTGTCCTTGTCTGACAACTCATGTGTCCGATATATTTACAGTCACAACCTAATGGGGCGATCCTTCTTGACATTGACTGGCGTGAACATGTTCCAGCACCTCATGGTATAGATTAAAATGCTGCTCATTATGGGCTCCAGTGCCTCTCCGTCCACACAGCTTTGAAGTGTTGTCTTATTGGTTTCAGCATTTTCCCTTTGGACTCTCACACCGTCCTTTATAGGTTGCAACACCTTCCATTCCAGGATTCAATACCTTCTGTTCCAGGCTCCAATACTGTCTCCTCCAGGCTTCAATACCTTGTCCTCCAGGCTTCAATACCTTCTATTCCAGGCTTCAATACCTTCTGTTCCAGGCTTCAACACCTTCTTCTTCAGGCTTCAATACCTTCTCCTCCAGGCTTTAGTAATTTCTCCTCCAGGCATCAATACCTTCTCCTCCATGCTTCAATACCTTCTCTTCTAGGCTTCAGTACCTTCTCCTCCTTGTCCTCCAGGCTTCAGTACATTGTCTTCCAGACTTCAATACCTTCTCATCCAGGCTTCAATACTGGCTTCAATACCTTCGCCTACATGCTTCAATACCTTCTCCTCTAGGCTTCAGTACCTTCTCCTCCAGGCTTCAATACCTTCCGTTCCAGGCTTCCATACCTCCTCCTCCAGGCTTCAATACCTTCTTCAGGCTTCAGTACCCTTTCCTCCAGGCTTCAATACCTCCTCCTACAGGCTTCAATACCTTCTCCTCCAGGCTACAATACCTTTTGTTCCAAGCTTCAACACCTTCTCCTCCAGACTTCAGTACATTCCGTTCCAGGCTTCAATACCTTCCATTTCAGGTTTCAGTACCTTCTCCTCCAGGCTTCAGTACCTTCTCCTCCTGGCATCAATACCTTCTCCTTCAGGCTTCAACACCTTCTCCTCCAGGCTTCAGTACCTTCTCCTCCAGGCTTCAGTACCTTCTCCTCATGGTGTCAGGGCCTTCTCCTCCAGGCTTCAACACCTTCTCCAGTCTTCAGTACCTTCTCCTCCAGACTTCAATACCTTCCCCTCCAGGCTTCAGTAACTACTCCTCCAGGCTTCAATACTTTCTCCTCCAGGCTTCAATACCTTTTCCTCCAGGCTTCAATACCTTCTCCTCCAGGCTTCAGTAACTTCTCCTCCAGGCTTCCATACTTTCTCCTCAAGGCTTCAATACCTTCTCCTCCAGGCTTCAATACTTTCTCCTCAAGGCTTCAATACCTTCTCCTCTAGGCTTCAATACCTTCTCCTCCAGGCTTCAATACCTTTTCCTCCAGGCTTCAATACCTTCTCCTCCAGACTTCAATATCTTCTCCTCCAGACTTCAGTACCTTCTCCTCAAGGCATCAGCGCCTTCTCCTCAAGGCTTCAATACATTCTACTCCAGGATTCAATACCTCCAGGATTCAATACCTCCTCCTCCTTGTCCTCCAGACTTCAATACCTTCTGTTCTAGGCTTCAATACCTTCTGTTACAGGCTTCAGTACTTTCTGTTCCAGGCCTCAGTGCTTTCTGTTCCAGGCTTCAGTACCTTCTCCTCCAAGCTTCAATACCTTCTCCTCCAGGCTTCAATACCTTCTGTTTCAGGCTTCAGTACCTTCTCTTCCAGGCTTCAGTACCTTCTCCTCCAGGCTTCAGTACCTTCTCCTCCAGGTTTCGATACCTTCTCCTCCAGGATCAATACCTTCTTCTCCAGGCTTCAACACCTTCTGTTCTAGGCTCAAACACATCACAGGCTTCACTGCCTTCTCTTCCTGGACCGAGGACATTTTAAGGCTTGGTAACTTGTCCTCCACCATCCAGTGCCTTCTTTTCCAATCACTCCAAGCCTTGTGTTACAGGTCAGATACCTTCTATGCTGGGTCGATGTCTCCTCTTCCTGCTTATTTCCTGCTGCCAATGCATTTTCTCTTAGGATCCTCAATGTCTCTTTCAGTCCCTAATGCTCTCTCCTACACTATGGTGCAAGGATGCCTGTGTTAGCGCTCGGCAGACGAAAGTATGCCGGCGCAAAGAGACATCTGAACTGTGCCATATCTTTGTAAATGTGCCACAGTTCTGCTCTCTCTCTCTGCTGAACGAGGCACAGCAGCTTCACTTACAGCGCTGCGTTGCGTGAAATGTTAGTAAAATATACCCTCAGGTTTACACCTGCTGTGAAGTCATCTGAAAACCCTGTTTACAATGACTCTATCATGGGACCCAGCAGCTCTCCGACCCATTGAGGTCTTCTGAAGCATTGAGCATGTATCACCCGCATTTAGGTTCTGAGAAGCGGACAGGTGTGCAGTGCTACTGGATATATTGCATCTGTGCTGCCAGCCACCTCCCTACCTAAGGCCCGTGCCTCTAATGCATAGTTGTGGGACATGGTGTCAAAACCAAGGTGACACGTTCGAGCATTCACACATTTGTAGAAAGGCAGGAGTCCAAGACACGCAGGTCAGCAGATTTTGCTAAACATTACATTATTCTTAAGGGCAGCTTGTCATTGAAAAATCTTCTTAAAGTGTAGTTTTCAAATTACTATGAATGCTAAGACAGGAATGAGCAGCATACGTTTGTGCAAGTATGATTTAGTTAAACTGGTTTGTAGCATTGCAGGGGGACATAGAATGAGGATAGGACTCCGCACAATGTCGGTATTTTGTTGTGTTGCATTTTGTGGTTTGTGAATGTGTGTTTCTCTTGACTGTTGGAAAGAGGGAACCTCTAGTGTTCTTGTGTTTGCCTGTGAATGCACAAGAGCTTTGCTTTGCACTGTGGTCCTGTGCACTAGGGTGGCATTTGTGTTCTGTGGTTTGGTTCTGGTATTAGGGGACCAAGAATATTGCATCTTACTCCAGAGGAACGGGGTGGCTCGAGCTACTTACCTGACGTTAACATGTTCTTGCATCCACAAAAAAGTTACAGATACGTACCAACCTGGTTGTTGAACCATCGTTTTGTCTGAATACCTGGGCATAACACTGTCTAGTGGCCATACCTGGTCTTGAGTGCCCGACCCATCCAGAGCGATGTTTGTTACCTCCAGTACTGGGCCCTTGTGGGTCCCGAAAGAGCTCAGCATTGGTACTTGGGCATAGTTAAGGCGTCTGAGGATATGACTGGTTGATTGCTAACGTTCACTTGAAAAAGTCTTGATTTTATGGATAAAAGAGTGAAAAGGTGGGTTTTGTTGCAAGAGCGTGTTTTTCGAACGCAATCAGTGGCTGCGTGGCTTCCATCCTAGTGCTCCCAGTGCACGCTAGGATCCTTCTCTGTCACTGACCCCAGTGCAAGACACCATCTTGTGCATTGGGAATGAAGCCCATGGCCTTAGTTGCCCTTCCCAGACCTTTCACCAGGTTCCAGGTGTGCCTGATGCACAGGAGTTTGTAGGTAGTATATAAAAAAGGACACATCCTTCATATATAAAAGAAAAAAGAGACATAAATAGACTGTTAAAAACCATAACAAGTGTGTAATGAGCGCGTCTGGAGCCCAAGCCCAGCCTCACGTGGTTACATAACCAGGTCCAAGAGCCATGAAGGTCCTCTGCTGGGGCGGGCTGGGTCATCCTGGAGGTAACACCACCCCAACAAGTTGTTCCAGGTCAGCAGGCCTCGACCATGAAGAGAAACTGCCATTTGGCCTCAGCGGTCCCACCATAGCGTCACTTCCTGTCTGTCACTCACCATGGCTCAGACCTCAGGAGCGGAAGTCACAAGTCCAGCCCTCTTTCTTGCTGGTGTTACATCCGGCACACCTGCCCCTGGGGGTGCTGAGTGTTGTCCTCAGGCCCCCGCTCTCCGGCCCTGGCACTGGTCACACAGCCCCGTTCTCTTGTCTGGGCTTCTGCACGCTGGTGGCGCGGGGGGTGTTGAGGGAGGGGGCCAATGTGCAGAGGAATCCAGCCAGCAAGGTGAGCCCCAGGCCCCCCCAGGCACAGAACATGGACCAGCCGTAGCCATGGCTGATGTCCTCGGGGAGTCCGTACACGTAGCGGGGGTACCGGGAGAGTTCAAAGTTTATACCGGCCACACAGGTGCAGAGGGAGATGATGCAACATGTGCCTGGGGAGGAAGCACAAAACACAGGGTGACTTCCACAGAGTGACGTTTTATCCCCCTAACATGAAGATCACGCCTTCAAGACCAGAGGAGGCACCGACATCCCCAAGTACACCATGCTTTGCACCCTAAGTGAACCACACAAAAACCTGCTGCTTCCCACCTTGAGCATCCCATGTAGCCTCCTTCAAACCCCGGCCTCAACGAAAACTTCAGCAAAGAAGTATCAGACTTCATCATAGTCATGCACCACACCCACCCACACTCCTCAGAGACTTCAATGACCCCTCTGCCTCTGTCCACCCACCCACACTCCTCAGAGACTTCCATGACCCCTCTGCCTCTGTCCACCCACCCACATTCCTCAGAGACTTCCATGACCCCTCTGCCTCTGTCCACCCACCCACAGTCCTCAGAGACTTCCATGACCCCTTGCCTCTGTCCACCCACCCACACTCCTCGTAGACGTCCATGACCCCTCTGCCTCTGTCCACCCACCCACACTCCTCAGAGACTTCAATGACCCCTCTGCCTCTGTCCACCCACCCACACTCCTCAGAGACTTCCATAACCCCTCTGCCTCTGTCCACCCACCCACACTCCTCAGGGACTTCCATGACCCCTCTGCCTCTGTCCCCCCACCCACACTCCTCAGAGACTTCAATGACCCCTCTGCCTCTGTTCACCCACCCACACTGCTCAGAGACGTCCATGAACCCTCTGCCTCTGCCCACCCACCCACACTCCTCAGAGACGTCAATGACCCCTCTGCCTCTGTCCACCCACCCACACTCCTCAGAGACTTCAATGACCCCTCTGCCTCTGTCCAGCACACCCACCCACATTCCGCGGAGACTTCAACCACCCCTGTACCTCCGTCCCACACACCCACTCACATTCATCGGAGACTTCAATGAGCCCTCTGCCTCCCCACACACCCACCCACATTCATCGGAGACCTCAATGACCCCTCTGCCTCTGTCCAGCACACCCACCCACATTCCACGGAGACTTCAATGACCCCTGTGCCTCTGTCCAGCACACCCACCCACATTCCTCAGAGACTTCTATGACCACTGTGCCTCTGTCCAGCACACCCACCCACATTCCTCAGGGACTTCAATGACCCCTCTGTCCAGCACACCCACCCACATTCCTCAGAGACTTCAACCCCCCCACCTCCTCCAGCACACCCACCCACATTCTTCAGTCTTCAACCCCCACCTCCTCCCGCACACCCACCCACATTCCTCAGAGACTTCAATGACCCCTCTGTCCAGCACACCCACCCACATCCTCAGAGACTTCAATGAACCCTCTGCCTCTGTCCAGCACACCCACCCACATTCCTCAGAGACTTCAATGACCCTCTGCCTCTGTCCAGCACACCCACCCACATTCTTCAGAGTCTTGAACCCCCACCTCCTGCCGCACACCCACCCACATTTCATGAAGCCTTCAAAAATTGCTCTGACTGTCCAGCACACCCACCCATCTTCCTTAGAGCCTTCAACCACTCCTCTGCCCCGCACACACACCTACATTCATCGGAGACTTCAATTACCCCTCTGCCTCTGTCCGGCACACCCACCCACATTCCCCAGAGACTTCAACCACCCCTGTGCCTCCGTCCCACCCACATTACCCAGAGACTTCAACCACCCCTGTGCCTCTCTCCCACCCACATTACCCAGAGACGTCAACCATCCCTGTGCCTCTGCCCCACACACCCACCCACCTCCCTCAGAGCCTTTAAACACCGCTCGGCCCGCACACCCACCCACATTCCCTGCAACCTTCAACGACCCCTTTAGTCAAGCACAAAGACAATCTGAGGCTTCCTTTCCAGGGAGCATCTCTCTACAACTCTAGTGACACCTCTACTGCTATCAGTGTTACAAAGACAAAATGCCAACCCGTCAGATGCCAATAACTTCAATAATTACACGGTAATACAAATAATACTACTAACACATGGTCCTCAACGCCCTGAATCTAAATCTGCATATCAAAGATACAGATGACTCCAAAGGCAAAACTGTCAACCTCATCGTGACAGATTCACCCTCCCTGGGTTGAGCAGACTACTGGTCATCACTTTCTCCATCCTCCAATGGTACACTAACTCACCAAGGTTAACAGAACACAGACATACTGATCCTCTGATGATTCCTTCTTGAACAACTTCCAAAGGGAACTCATCCATCACTTGAACTCATACCATCCTACGCCAGATGTAACACTATCCTCAGTGCGCACAAAAATACACTGAAGAACCAAAACAGCTCTGGAACTCTCTAAAAGTAACTGTGCTTTATAATAGGAGACAGGCTAATGTCCAGACTCTCCCCACCCTACTCAAAGCACTGTGCTTGTCATGCTGACCTCTCATCACCACGGCCAAAGTTGACTTTAACATTGCCATCAATGAAGTAACAAACAGAAGCAAAGCACGTGTCCAGGCTATTAAAGAAGTCAATCTCCTGCCCAGTCCTCCAGCTCCACATTCAGTCAACAAGTGCTGCTCCACCAGAAGATAAAATGAGCATGTACATCAACAAGATCAAACATCGATGCTGTCTCCTGTCCCACACTGAATGCCCCCAAGTTGACCATCTTCTACCTTCTCTTACACCACAAGCTCACCGGCATCCTTAAGGCCACCTCCAACGAAGTGTACATTGTACCATACCATTGTGACATCCCACCCCTAAGAGGAGCTTCCACCCCTTCTCATCATTATCACCCGCGGTCTCAGCCATGGAGCCTTCCCAAAGAACCTCAGATCGAGACCCATCCTCTTGCCGCTCTACCACTTGCTCTGGTCCCAGATAATCTCACTAACCACCCCTCCATTATGCCTCTTCCTTTTATTATTAAAGTCACTGAGAAAGGTAAATTCACACATGACCAGGTCAATAGAACAACCTTCTGTGGAAGTACCCGAGAGTACTACCGTTCAAGTAGTTGACTCCACTCTCAATGAACATAGTGGTCTCGGCCTTTTGATCCTCTTGATCCTCTCCAGAGCCTTCCACTAACTTGACCATCAAGCCCTAATCCATGCCCTGGAAACATGCATGGGCTTTTCTCAACAGCTGCCATCAGTCATCCAGATGAGAGCTCCAAGACTAGAAGCTCCCCATGTCCTACAGAATACCCAACCATCCTCTCCCCGTTACTTTCAGTCTGTACATGGACCCACTGGCAGGAGCTTTGAGAACAACACTACTCCAACACCACAACTCTACATCAACATCTCTGCCTCGGCTCATCACATTCAACAACTCAAGACCTTCCTTGATCTAACCGAATTTAAACTCAACCTGATGAGGACACATCCAAGTCCATTAATAAGCCAACAGCACAAAGTGGCCTCAAAAACTCTTCCCCCCTTGACATCCAGCAACTCAAAGAGTGTCCTGTTCTTATCCAGACCTGGAAGCCGAGCCTTTAACTAAAGCTTAACGTGAGACAGAACTTCTCCTTCTCACCAATAACACCAAATCATCTCAGATACAACCTTGGCTATCCACCATGAATATATACGGCTTCACTCATTGGGTGGCAGCCAATGCAATGTCACTAGGATTCATCTATGACAGAGACCTCTTGTTGACAGAGCACACTGACAAGAAGACCAAAACACATAGCATTACTTCTTACTCCTGAAAAAATGTGAAAGTCTTCTACATGAAGCCAGCTTCAGGACACTGGTGCACGCCAAAACATTGTGTCAGCAGGATGGGGGCAAACCTCTGCTCAAGGGCCTCCCTGGCACCCTGAGAGGCATCCAGCACACTCCAGCACACCCCATCTGAGTGAGGAGTTCAACCTCCTCACTCCAACAATGGAGGAACTACACTGCAACGTCCCCTCTTGACCTGCACAGCCTTCAAGAGCCACTGTGTCTCCTATAAACCTGGAATAAACTGCGTCACTGCATACATGGCAGAGTCCAACTGTACCACCTACAAGCCTGTTATAAACTGCACTTCTGCATACCTGGCAGACACCAGCTGAGTCTACAGGTCTGTTATGAACTGCACCACAGCATACGTGGCAGAGTCCAGCTGTATCACCTACAAGCCTATTATAAACTGCACTTCTGCATCCCTGGCAGACACCAGCTGAGTCTACAGGTCTGTTATGAACTGCATCACTGCATACATGACAGAGTCCAACTGTACCACCTACAAGCCTGTTATAAACTGCACTTCTGCATCCCTGGCAGACACCAGCTGAGTCTACAGGTCTGTTATGAACTGCACCACAGCATACGTGGCAGAGTCCAGCTGTATCACCTACAAGCCTATTGTAAACTGCACTTCTGCATCCCTGGCAGACACCAGCTGAGTCTACAGGTCTGTTATGAACTGCATCACTGCATACATGGCAGAGGCCAGCTGTACCACCTACAAGCCTGTTATAAACTGCACTTCTGCATCCCTGGCAGACACCAGCTGAGTCTACAGGTCTGTTATGAACTCCATCAGTGTTTACCTGTCAGAGACCAGCTGCTTTACCACCAAACCTGTTATAAACGGTACCACTGCATACCTAGAGTACCATTGCATACCTACAGTACCACCAAAAACAACAAGTGATGGACGGAATGCTGATCATTGTCAAACACTCACCCCCAGTCACAGATCTGGGTTTAATCCATCGTTCTTTTGCTCACCATGCCACCCCAGTTTGGACCCAGCCATATGCAAATCAGTCTTGACCCTGTTCCTCATGGGAACAGTCCAGCCCGAACTGCCAAGCCAGGTCCTCACTGGACCGGAAACAAGCATCCTGGGACCGGTTTCGGGGTTTCACCCCTCATCAGCCAGGCTAGCTTAAATCCAGTGGCATGGGAAGCACGGGACCCAGGTCTGGGTATACCCTTCCCAATTAGGGTGACAAAGCAAAAACAACAAGTGATGGACGGAATGCTGAACATTGTCAAACACTCACCCCCAGTCACAGATCTGGGTTTAATCCATCGTTCTTTTGCTCACCATGCCACCCCAGTTTGGACCCAGCCATATGCAAATCAGTCTTGACCCTGTTCCTCATGGGAACAGTCCAGCCCGAACTGCCAAGTCAGGTCCTCACTGGACCAGAAACAAGCATCCTGGGACCGGTTTCGGGGTTTCACCCCTCATCAGCCAGGCTAGCTTGAATCCAGTGGCATGGGAAGCACGGGACCCACTTCTGGGTATACCCTTCCCAATTAGGGTGACAAAGCAAAAACAACAAGTGATGGACGGAATGCTGAACATTGTCAAACACTCACCCCCAGTCACAGATCTGGGTTTAATCCATCCTTCTTTTGCTCACCATGCCACCCCAGTTTGGACCCAGCCATATGCAAATCAGTCTTGACCCTGTTCCTCATGGGAACAGTCCAGCCCGAACTGCCAAGCCAGGTCCTCACTGGACTGGAAACAAGCATCCTGGGACCGGTTTCAGGGTTTCACCCCTCATCAGCCAGGCTAGCTTGAATCCAGTGGCATGGGAAGAACGGGACCCACGTCTGGGTATACCCTTCCCAATTAGGGTGACAAAGCAAAAACAACAAGTAATGGACGGAATGCTGAACATTGTCAAACACTCACCCCCAGTCACAGATCTGGGTTTAATCCATTGTTCTTTTGCTCACCATGCCACCCCAGTTTGGACCCAGCCATATGCAAATCAGTCTTGACCCTGTTCCTCATGGGAACAGTCCAGCCCGAACTGCCAAGTCAGGTCCTCACTGGACCGGAAACAAGCATCCTGGGACCGGTTTCGGGGTTTCACCCCTCATCAGCCAGGCTAGCTTGAATCCAGTGGCATGGGAAGCACAGGACCCACTTCTGGGTATACCCTTCCCAATTAGGGTGACAAAGCAAAAACAACAAGTGATGGACGGAATGCTGAACATTGTCAAACACTCACCCCCAGTCACAGATCTGGGTTTAATCCATCGTTCTTTTGCTCACCATGCCACCCCAGTTTGGACCCAGCCATATGCAAATCAGTCTTGACCCTGTTCCTCATGGGAACAGTCCAGCCCGAACTGCCAAGCCAGGTCCTCACTGGACTGGAAACAAGCATCCTGGGACCGGTTTCGGGGTTTCACCCCTCATCAGCCAGGCTAGCTTGAATCCAGTGGCATGGGAAGCACGGGACCCACGTCTGGGTATACCCTTCCCAATTAGGGTGACAAAGCAAAAACAACAAGTGATGGACGGAATGCTGAACATTGTCAAACACTCACCCCCAGTCACAGATCTGGGTTTAATCCATCGTTCTTTTGCTCACCATGCCACCCCAGTTTGGACCCAGCCATATGCAAATCAGTCTTGACCCTGTTCCTCATGGGAACAGTCCAGCCCGAACTGCCAAGCCAGGTCCTCACTGGACCGGAAACAAGCATCCTGGGACCGGTTTCGGGGTTTCACCCCTCATCAGCCAGGCTAGCTTGAATCCAGTGGCATGGGAAGCACGGGACCCACATCTGGGTATACCCTTCCCAATTAGGGTGACAAAGCAAAAACAACAAGTGATGGACGGAATGCTGAACATTGTCAAACACTCACCCCCAGTCACAGATCTGGGTTTAATCCATCGTTCTTTTGCTCACCATGCCACCCCAGTTTGGACCCAGCCATATGCAAATCAGTCTTGACCCTGTTCCTCATGGGAACAGTCCAGCCCGAACTGCCAAGCCAGGTCCTCACTGGACCGGAAACAAGCATCCTGGGACCGGTTTAGGGGTTTCACCCCTCATCAGCCAGGCTAGCTTGAATCCAGTGGCATGGGAAGCACGGGACCCACATCTGGGTATACCCTTCCCAATTAGGGTGACAAAGCAAAAACAACAAGTGATGGACGGAATGCTGAACATTGTCAAACACTCACCCCCAGTCACAGATCTGGTTTTAATCCATCGTTCTTTTGCTCACCATGCCACCCCAGTTTGGACCCAGCCATATGCAAATCAGTCTTGACCCTGTTCCTCATGGGAACAGTCCAGCCCGAACTGCCAAGCCAGGTCCTCACTGGACCGGAAACAAGCATCCTGGGAAACAAGCATCCTGGGACCGGTTTCAGGGTTTCACCCCTCATCAGCCAGGCTAGCTTGAATCCAGTGGCATGGGAAGCACAGGACCCACGTCTGGGTATACCCTTCCCAATTAGGTTGACAAAGCAAAAACAACAAGTCATGGACGGAATGCTGAACATTGTCAAACACTCACCCCCAGTCACAGATCTGGGTTTAATCCATCGTTCTTTTGCTCACCCTGCCACCCCAGTTTGGACCCAGCCATATGCAAATCAGTCGTGACCCTGTTCCTCATGGGAACAGTCCAGCCCGAACTGCCAAGCCAGGTCCTCACTGGACCGGAAACAAGCATCCTGGGACCGGTTTCGGGGTTTCACCCCTCATCAGCCAGGCTAGCTTGAATCCAGTGGCATGGGAAGCACGGGACCCACGTCTGGGTATACCCTTCCCAATTAGGGTGACAAAGCAAAAACAACAAGTGATGGACGGAATGCTGAACATTGTCAAACACTCACCCCCAGTCACAGATCTGGTTTTAATCCATCGTTCTTTTGCTCACCATGCCACCCCAGTTTGGACCCAGCCATATGCAAATCAGTCTTGACCCTGTTCCTCATGGGAACAGTCCAGCCCGAACTGCCAAGCCAGGTCCTCACTGGACCGGAAACAAGCATCCTGGGAAACAAGCATCCTGGGACCGGTTTCAGGGTTTCACCCCTCATCAGCCAGGCTAGCTTGAATCCAGTGGCATGGGAAGCACGGGACCCACGTCTGGGTATACCCTTCCCAATTAGGTTGACAAAGCAAAAACAACAAGTGATGGACGGAATGCTGAACATTGTCAAACACTCCCCCCCAGTCACAGATCTGGCTTTAATCCATCGTTCTTTTGCTCACCATGCCACCCCAGTTTGGACCCAGCCATATGCAAATCAGTCTTGACCCTGTTCCTCATGGGAACAGTCCAGGCCGAACTGCCAAGCCAGGTCCTCACTGGACCGGAAACAAGCATCCTGGGACCGGTTTCGGGGTTTCACCCCTCATCAGCCAGGCTAGCTTGAATCCTGTGGCATGGGAAGCACGGGACCCACGTCTGGGTATACCCTTCCCAATTAGGGTGACAAAGCAAAAACAACAAGTGATGGACGGAATGCTGAACATTGTCAAACACTCACCCCCATTCACAGATCTGGGTTTAATCCATCGTTCTTTTGCTCACCATGCCACCCCAGTTTGGACCCAGCCATGTGCAAATCAGTCTTGACCCTGTTCCTCATGGGAACAGTCCAGCCCAAACTGCCAAGCCAGGTCCTCACTGGACCGGAAACAAGCATTCTGGGACCGGTTTCGGGGTTTCACCCCTCATCAGCCAGGCTAGCTTGAATCCAGTAGCATGGGAAGCACGGGACCCACGTCCGGGTATACCCTTCCCAATTAGGGTGACAAAGCAAAAACAACAAGTGATGGACGGAATGCTGAACATTGTCAAACACTCACCCCCAGTCACAGATCTGGGTTTAATCCATCATTCTTTTGCTCACCATGCCACCCCACTTTGGACCCAGCCATGTGCAAATCAGTCTTGACCCTGTTCCTCATGGGAACAGTCCAGCCCAAACTGCCAAGCCAGGTCCTCACTGGACCAGAAACAAGCATTCTGGGACCGGTTTCGGGGTTTCACCCCTCATCAGCCAGGCTAGCTTGAATCCAGTGGCATGGGAAGCACGGGACCCACGTCTGGGTATACCCTTCCCAATTAGGGTGACAAAGCAAAAACAACAAGTGATGGACGGAATGCTGAACATTGTCAAACACTCACCCCCAGTCACAGATCTGGGTTTAATCCATCGTTCTTTTGCTCACCATGCCACCCCAGTTTGGACCCAGCCATATGCAAATCAGTCTTGACCCTGTTCCTCATGGGAACAGTCCAGCCCGAACTGCCAAACGATGGATTTAGGCCCAGATCACTGTACTGGGGGTGAATGTTTGACAATGTTCAGCATTCCGTCCATCACTTGTTGTTTTTGCATTTGTCGCACTAAGTGGGAAGGGTATGCCCAGACGTGGGTCCCGTGCTTCCCATGCCACTGAATTCAAGCTAGCCTGGCTGATGAGGGGTGAAACCCCGAAACCAGTCCCAGAATGCTTGTTTCCAGTCCAGGGAAGACCTGGCCTAGCAGTTCGGGCTGGACTGTTCCCATGGGGAGCAGGGTCAAGACTGATTTGCATATGGCTGGGTCCAAACTGGCATGGCATGGGCAGCAAAAAAAACGATGGATTTAGGCCCAGATCACTGTACTGGGGGTGAATGTTTGACAATGTTCAGCATTCCGTCCTTCACTTGTTGTTTTTGCATTTGTTGCCCTAAGTGGGAAGGGTATGCCCAGACGTGGGTCCCGTGCTTCCCATGCCACTGGATTCAAGCTAGCCTGGCTGATGAGGGGTGAAACCCCGAAACCGGTCCCAGGATGCTTGTTTCCAGTCCAGGGAAGACCTGGCCTAGCAGTTCGGGCTGGACTGTTCCCATGGGGAGCAGGGTCAAGACTGATTTGCATATGGCTGGGTCCAAACTGGAATGGCATGGGCAACAAAAAAAACGATGGATTTAGGCCCAGATCACTGTACTGGGGGTGAATGTTTGACAATGTTCAGCATTCCGTCCATCACTTGTTGTTTTTGCATTTACCTACAGTACCACTGCATACCTGGCAGAGACACTAAGGCCCATATTTATACTTTTTGACGCAAAACTGCGCTAACGCAGTTTTGCGTCAAAAAAATTAGCGCCGGCTAACGCCATTCTGAAGCGCCATGCGGGCGCCGTATTTATTGAATGACGTTAGCCGGCGTTAGCCGCCGGCGCCGTCTGGTGTGCGTTAAAAAAAACGACGTACACCAGGCAGCGCCGGCGTAGGGGAAAATGGAGCTTGGGCGTCAAGAAATGGGGCAAGTCAGGTTGAGGCAATTTTTGCGCCTCAACCCGATTTGCGCCATTTTGTTTTCACTCCCAACCCCCATAGAAATGACTCCTGTATTAGCAAAGACAGGAGTCATGCCCCCTTGCCCAATGGCCATGCCCAGGGGACGTCTGTCCCCTGGGCATGGTCATTGGGCATAGTGGCATGTAGGGGGGCACAAATCAGGCCCCCCTATGCCACAAAAAAAATAAAAAATATACTTACCTGAACTTACCTTAATGTCCCTGGGATGGGTCCCTCCATCCTTGGGTGTCCTCCTGGGGTGGGCAAGGGTGACAGGGGGGGTCCCTGGGGGCATAGGAGGGCACCTCTGGGCTCCTTCAGAGCCCACAGGTCCCTTAACGCCTGCCTTTTGCAGGTGCAAAAAAATGGCGCAAAAGCGGGCGTACGTCATTTTTTTTGACCCGCCTACTCCCGGGCGTGATTTTTGCCCGGGAGTATAAATCCGACGCACATGCCTCGGAGTCGATTTTTTAGACGTGAACGCCTACCTTGCATCTCATTAACGCAAAGTAGGTGTCCACGCTAAAAAATGACGCTAACTCCATGGACTTTGGCGCTAGACGCGTCTAACGCCAAAGTATAAATATGGAGTTAGTTTTGCGTCAAAATTGCGTCAAAAAAAACGACGCAATTCCGGCGCCAACGGAGTATAGATATGCCCCTAAGGGCATATTTTGTATAAAGTAACGCAGCGCGCCACCTTACTGCGCTACTGGAAAGGGCAGGAATGCACCGTATTTAAAAGAATACGGTGCAAGGAGCAATTTTGGCTTCCTTGCGCCAACGCAGGCACCCTAGCACCAACGTGCAAGGGTGTCTGCATTGTAAGTAGGCTTGTTTTTGTGCAGGAAGGGGCACCTTCCTGCACATAAACAATCCCCTGCGCATTTTCTTCTATGTGCGCTGCAGAATGCAGCACACATAGAAAGAGGAAACAAACGAGGAGAAATAAAAGATAATTCTGCTCGTTATGCCTCACCTGGGAAGGCGTAGCATTTTGGCACATTCCCAGGTCTACTGCATCTCGTAACTCAAGTAATGCATCAGAATCTATGGATGTAGCGTGGGAACAGCCATATAACACCCATGGAACGCCTCCCTGGGGCAGATTTGCGCTGCTTTGCACTACTCCAGGTTTATCAAGCTACTCAGGGCGGTGCATGATGGCCTTGCATGGCTTGATAAATTGTATTCTGGGCTTGCGTCATGTAGGCACCACGTTGCGTGGTCTAAGAGCAACACAACCCACTCATAAATATGCCTCTAACCATCTAAGCACCACAGCAGAAAGCAAGACGTTGCCAGACCAGAGTTGAAAAAATGCAGGAACAAAAATACTAGAAGGTTTCAAATACATACTCAGGCATCCTGGTGAACGTCACCAGTGACTTCAGAACAGCTCCTACCATATAGCAAGGGAGAGGAGAAGACACTCTACCTCTACAAAAAGCATCACCTGCACATAGAACAGCAACCTACATAAACCTATTCTCTGGTTCTCATAAATTGCATATTTAGTGCATATCCATCTCTCCCCATGGGGGTTTGAGCTTTTTTAATAGCTACACACACATGCACACACACACTTCAACACACATACACAGACATCACACGCAGACACCACATACACACACACACACACACCACAGACACCACACACAGACACCACACCCACACCCCCCTCACATACCACATGCACACACAGACACCACACACACCCACACACCACACACACCACTCACACACCACCCACACACACCCACCACCCACACATAGCTCACAGACACCACATACAGACACCACACACGAACAATCTTTCTCTATCTCTCTCTCTCGCTCCTTATTTCTTTCTTTGAGGCACTAGATTAACGTGGTCAGCACTGACAATGCAAGAAAGCTTACACTTGTAAAATAAATGCCTTTACACTTTCCTTACTGAGCAGTGCAGCTGGTGCTTTTGAGAGCATCACCATTTTTCTGCTTAGAAGCACTTACTGATTTATTTAAACATTTTTATCAGTCTCTCACTGTGGCGATGGTTGGTGCCCTCTCTCTAGCATCCACATCCTGGTGACAGGGCACAACCCAGCCTGTATAGGCAAGAATCATTGCACATGGGAGCAGTCGGGTCTGTATATGGGTTCACGGGGATACAAACAGTTCCTAGGTCTTGGGTAGGGGAGGAAAGTTAGGGCAAGTTTCATCCAAGTCCTTTCTTTCTAACCCACGTCATCTGCTCTTGCGTTAGGTTTACTGTCTGCAGGGGGTGGCATGGTGGTGTGTGCAGGATCCCAGCTCGTGTGGCCATTTGACGAAGACTGCAGACGGGCAATAAATAGGGTATATATGGATAATCGAATGCAGGTAACAGAAACTGATGGAGTAGGGGGCGAGTCAGTGGTGGTGGTAAGTAAATCCCGTGGTTCTTAGGGAAGGATTCTTGGGGATGGGGCAAGTCAGTGGTGGTGGTAAGTAAATGCAGTGGTGCTTGAGGAAGGGTGTGGCGAGTCAGTCGTGGTGGTTAGTGCCACGTTGCTTCGGGATGGGGCAAGTCAGTGGTGGTAAGTAAATGTTGTGGTGCATGGGGATGAGGGAGTCAGTGAGTGTTGTAAGTAAATGTTGCATGCTTGGGGGTGAAGATGAGTCGATGGTGGTGGTAAGTATTTGTCCCGGTGCTTGGGAATGGTGGTGAGTCTGTGTTGGTGGTAAGTAAATGTTGCGGTGCTTGGGAATGAGGGTGAGTCAGTGTTGGTGATAAGCAAATGTTGCAGTGCTTGGGGAAGTAGGAGTCAGTAGTTGTGGTAAATAAATGTTGCAGTGCTTAGAGGTATGTGTGAACCAATGGTGGCGGTAACTATATGTTGCAGGCTTGGTAATGGGAGCAGATCAACAGTGGCGGTAAGTAAATGTCACGGTGCTTGGGGAAGGTGGGAAGTCAGTGGTGGTGGGAAGTAAATGTCACATGCTTAAGGTTTTGGGGCAGGCACTGGTGGCGGTAAGTATATGTTACAGTGCTTGGGGATGGGCGTGAGTCAGTGATAGTGGTAAGTATTGTAAATGTTGCAGTGCTTTGGGGTGGTGGTGGTAAGTATATGTTGCATGCTTGGGAATAAGGTGAGTCAAGGGTGGAGGTAAGTATATGTTGCGGTGCTTAGGGAAGGTGGCGAGTCAGCAGTTGTGGTGGTAAATAAATGTTGCAGTGCTTGGGGATGGGGCGAGTCAGTGGTGGTGACAAGTATACTTTGCATGCTTGGGGATGGCAGCAAGTCATTAATGGTGGTAAGTATATGTCACGGCACTTGGGGAAGGTGGCGAGTCAGTGGTCACCCTCAGATGTGTAAATCAACCTTGCCTTGGTCAGTGCTGACCCCCCAGAGGTGTCGATCACCCTTCTCTTGGGCAGTGCTGGCCACAGCAGAGGTGTCCATTACCCTTGCCTTGGTCAGCGGTGAACCCCACAGAGGTATTGATCTCCCTTGTCTTGGTCAGTGCTGACCCCCACAGAGGTATTGATCCCTTTTACTTGGTCAGTCCTGACCTCCAAAGAGGAGTCGATCGCCCTTGCCTTGGGCAGGGCTGACCCCACAGAGGAGTCGATCGCCCTTGCCTTGGGCAGGGCTGGGAGTCGATCGCCCTTGCCATGGGCAGGGCCGACCCCACAGAGGAGTCGATCGCCCTTGCCTTGGTCAGTGCTGACCCGCACAGAGGATTCAATCACCCTTGCCTAGGTCAGGGCTGACCCCCACAGAGGAGTCAATCGCCCTTGCCTTGGGCAGGGCTGGCCCCACAGAGGAGTCAATTGCCCTTGACTTGGGCAGGGCTGACCCCACAGAGGAGTCGATCGCCCTTGCCTTGGTCAGTGCTGACCCTCACAGAGGAGTCGATCGCCCTTGCCTTGGGCAGGGCTGACCCCACAGAGGAGTCGATCGCCCTTGCCTTGGTCAGTGCTGACCCCCACAGGGGTATCGATCAGCCTTGTCTTGGTCAGGGCTGACTCTACAGAGGATTCAATCGCCCTTGCCTTGGGCAGGGCTGACCCCACAGAGGAGTCAATCGCCCTTGCCTTGGGCAGGGCTGACCCCACAGAGGAGTCAACCACCCTTGCCTTGGTCAGTGCTGAACCCCACAGGGGTATCGATCAGCCTTGTCTTGGTCAGGGCTGACTCCACAGAGGAGACGATCGTCCTTGCCTTGGTCAGCGCTGACCCGAATAGAGGATTCAATCGCCCTTGCCTTGGTCAGGGCTGACCCCACAGAGGAGTCGATCGCCCTTGCCTTGGTCAGTGCTGACCCCCACAGAGGAGTCAATCGCCCTTGCCTTGGGCAGGGCTGATCCCACAGAGGAGTCGACCACCCTTGCCTTGGTCAGTGCTGAACCCCACAGGGGTATCGATCAGCCTTGTCTTGGTCAGGGCTGACTCCACAGAGGAGACGATCGCCCTTGCCTTGGTCAGCGCTGACCCGAATAGAGGATTCAATCGCCCTTGCCTTGGTCAGGGCTGACCCCACAGAGGAGTCGATCGCCCTTGCCTTGGTCAGTGCTGACCCCCACAGAGGAGTCAATCGCCCTAGCCTTGGGCATGGCTGATCCCACAGAGGAGTCGATCACCCTTGCCTTGGACAGGGCTGACCCCACAGAGGAGTCGATCGCCCTTGCCATGGGCAGGGCTGACCCCACAGAGGAGTCGATCACCTTTGCCTTGGTCAGTGCTGACCCTCACAGAGGAGTCGATCACCCTTGCCTTGGTCAGTGCTGACCCTCACAGAGGAGTTGATCGCCCTTGCCTTGGGCAGGGCTGACCTCACAGAGGAGTCGATCACCCTTGCCATGGGCATGGCTGACCCCCACAGAGGAGTCAATCGCCCTTGCCTTGGGCAGGGTTGACCCCACAGAGGAGTCAATCGCCCTTGCCTTGGTCAGTGCTGACCCCCACAGGGGTATCGATCAGCCTTGTCTTAATCAGGGCTGACTCCACAGAGGATTCAGTCGCCCTTGCCTTGGTCAGGGCCGACCCCACAGAGAAGTTGATTGCCCTTGCCTTGGTCAGGGCTGACCCCACAGAGGAGTTGATCGCCCTTGCCTTGGGCAGGGCTGACCTCACAGAGGAGTCGATCGCCCTTGCCATGGGCAGGGCTGACCCCACAGAGGAGTCAATCGCCCTTGCCTTGGGCAGGGCTGACCCCACAGAGGAGTCGATCGCCATTGCCTTGGTCAGTGCTGACCCCCACAGGGGTATCGATAAGCCTTGTCTTAGTCAGGGCTGACCCCACAGAGGAGTCGATCGCCCTTGCCTTGGTCAGGGCTGACTCCACAGAGGATTCAATTGCCCTCGCCTTGGTCAGTGCTGACCCCCACAGAGGATTCAATCGCCCTTGCCTTGGCCAGGGCTGACTCCACAGAGGATTCAATTGCCCTCGCCTTGGTCAGTGCTGACCTCCACAGAGGATTCAATTGCCCTCGCCTTGGTCAGTGCTGACCCCCACAGAGGATTCAATCGCCCTTGCCTTGGCCAGGGCTGACCCCACAGAGGAGTCGATCGCCCTTGCCTTGGTCAGTGCTGACCCCACAGAGGAGTTGATCACCCTTGCCTTGGGCAGGGCTGACCCCACAGAGGAGTCGATCGCCATTGCCTTGGTCAGTGCTGACCCCCACAGGGGTATCGATCAGCCTTGTCTTAGTCAGGGCTGACTCCACAGAGGATTCAATTGCCCTCGCCTTGGTCAGTGCTGACCCCCACAGAGGATTCAATCGCCCTCGCCTTGGTCAGTGCTGACCCCCACAGAGGATTCATTCGCCCTTGCCTTGGCCAGGGCTGACCCCACAGAGGAGTCGATCGCCCTTGCCTTGGTCAGTGCTGACCCCACAGAGGAGTTGATCACCCTTGCCTTGGTCAGTGCTGACCCCCACAGGTGTATCGATCAGCCTTGTCTTGTTGTTTCACCAGCCCTATATGTAGACTGCACCCAACCCATCAGGAGCAGAATGAGCAGACCCGGTCTTAACGCAGAGCTTTCTCTATGTCTTAGACAATGAGCAATAATTGCTAAAAATACCCAAAATCATATGTTGCTGATTCTTGCCCATTTAAGACTGCAGATCAGCGTCTTTTGAAACAAAGTAAAGGGATGATTTCAGAAGCACGTTTCTGGGAATTTCAAACAGAGTAAGCTGAGCTGGTCTGAACGTTGCCTATCCACAACTGTGGCAGGTACTTCTGCTGGAGTATCTTTGCCAGAGTACTTGTGCAGAGGTACCTCGGCTGGGGAACCTCTGCCACAGTATGTATGCTAGAGTACGTCTGCTGGGGTACCTCTGCCAGAGTACCTGCACTGTGGTACTTCTGCTGGGATACCTGTGCCAGAGTATCTGTTCCAAAGCATCTCTACTTGGGTACTTGTGCTAGAGTGCCTTTCCAATCAGCACACAGAGGTATGACAACTTCTTCCAAAGAGTGGCATCTTCTTGTCCCTTAAAGCACTGCGCCTTAACACTTTAACATTAAGATGGAGGATTTCCCTCCAGAGGTGCAAGGCCTGGCAAAGCCAGCCCAATGGTGTAGCTCATTTCTATCAACTCCTCCTCTGGACAGCTGCAAATTCTTTTCTCATGCCAAGCGTCTATCTGTGCGGTAAGAGGATGAGGGGCAGGGCTGGTTAGATTACTTTCTGACTGGTATCCTTTTGAAGCCTCAGTTTGCTTCACCCAGACCCCTTCCTTGCCAGGTTCACCATCTGCCTACCACCCCCATCTGATAAACTCTGTTCAGAGCAGCCCACTTATCACCTAATCAAAGCAGCCTGGCTAGCCATGTTAGGGCTGACCAATCAGAAGAGACCCCTAGCAGGCTGGAATTTGGCTTACAGAAACAAAAGCCTTATAACTTCTTATCTGTTTACCTTATGATAAATTCAACAAAAGCAAATTGTTGCATTTATCATTACCATTCAATTGAGTCCACTTATGATATTTGTATGTTTTTCCGAGCCATACTTACTCTTATGAAACATATTTCCATTATAGCCTATTGAGCTGACTTTCTACAATGGGGCGAAAACAAAAAGGTGCAGTTTTTCTCTCACCAGGGCATATAAAACATATTTTATAATACCCCTGCTTATAGTTGCATGGCACCCCACCCCAGAGTCATCTAGGGGAGACTTGGGGGTCACTTATCTGTAACAGTCTGCAAAGCAGGGCTGCCTTTAAACATGGCAGAAGGCCCAAAGCAGCGCACCCTCCGGTGCAGGAGATCTACTGGGCCTCTAAACTTCCAGGCCCTATTATATACGGGGGACTTATAGGCAGCTTGAATCCCCCCAGCCCTATTACCTACTAGGGACTTGTCATTGCCAATTGAAGTTATAACATTATTATTTGACCATATACCTTTTATTCAGAGCACTGCCCTGGGCCTGTTAAGCAGAGCCCAGTGCAAGTCAGGGGCTGTTACCATCAGTATCAGTCAGAAATATTGGGATGAACATGCTAAAAGGGTGACTTTCTCACAGTACTGCTATGACCAGAGCCCAGGGACATCTCAATGTCTCAGCTTTAGGTGCCACTGAGATCTCGACAGCCGACTTCGACCATAATCTAGTACCAGAAGGGACATGACCCATATAGCAATAATCAAACGCTTGCTCTACTGGGGTCACCTTTGCTCTAACCGCAGCGAGGGAGCACCTGAAGACACTTTCTATGTCCTGAGCTATCCAGGTCTAGGCTGTGTCCCTCTCCTCAAGGGCTCTGTCTGTTCTGAAAGATGGAGCCATATTTATGACCCGGTTTGCGTCGTGTTTGCACCACCAGCGTGGTACATGCACAACCCAAACCTTAAGTGAGATTTATGAACCCACACAAGGCTACTTTGCGTGGCCCTCAGAGGCTCCATAAATCTAGAGTAAGGCAATGCAGCCGAAATCACTGCGTTGCCTTACTCTGCGCTAGGGAGGTGTTCTATGGGCGTTGTGTGTGTGTTCACATGCAACATCCATGGTTTTTGACGCATTCGTAGATTTACCAGACCTGGTAAGCCTGGGAATACGTCACGAAGATACACCACCCGGGAGAGCCATATCGAGGAGAAATATCTTTATACCCCCTTGTTTTTCCTCTTCCTATGTGTGCTGCATTCTGCAGCGCATAGAGGAAAACGCCTCCATTGATTGTTTTTGTGCAGAAGGATGTCCATTCCTGCACAAAAGCAATCCTGCCAGCGGCGCAGACACCCGTGCACCATGGTGGAAGGGTGCCTGCATTGGCGCGGCTGCCAAAATGCCACCGGCGCATGTGTGAAGGACAGGAGGGCATCGTATTCTTTTAAATACAGCACATTCCTGCATTTCCCCTTTGACACAGGGCAGCGCCGGGAGGTGACTTGCTGCGACGCGCTGCGCGGCTTTGCACTGCGTGACAATCCCCATGAAGACGCTCCTAGACGACCAGCTGCTGCCCCTGAGCGGTTTCACAGACCACACTCTGCCTTTGTCAACAAACATTATTGACCCCAGATAACTGTGCCACACGTTGATTGGCAGAGGGCAGAGGCCCCGCCCACTGCATCCTCACAGTAGCCTCCAGCTCTACCCTAGTTGTGTTTATATCAGGCCTGTCTAACCTCCCTGTGCCTTAATACATGCTCCCTCCTGGCTGGGGGGTCAAGGGAGGGGGCTAGGGAGCCAAGGGAGTGGGCTAGGGGGGCTGGGCAGGGGACTAGGGAGACTAGAGAGGGGTCTAAGGAGTCCAGGGTGGGATGTAGGGGGTCTAGTGAGGGGGTTAGGGGGTCTAGTGAGGGGGCTGGTGGGTCTAGGGAGGGGGCTAGGGAGGGAGACGGGGCTATGGAAGGGTCTAGGGAGGAGGTTAGGGGGTCTAGGGAGGGGGCTGGTGGGTCTAGGGAGGGGGCTAGGGAGGGAGACGGGGCTATGGAAGGGTCTAGGGAGGAGGTTAGGGGGTCTAGGGAGGGGGCTGGTGGGTCTAGGAAGGGGGCTAGGGAGAGGGCTAGGGGCTCTAAGGATAGGGCTGGGAGGTCTAGGGAGGGGCTAGTGGCTCTAGGGAGAGGGCTTGGAAGTGTAGGAAGGGGGCTGGGGGTCTAGTGAAGGGGCTAGGGGGTCTTGGAAGGGGTCTGAGGGTGTAGGAAGGGGGTTAGGGGGTCTAGGTAGGGGTCTAGAGAGGGGCTATGGAGAAGGTTAGGGGTCTAGGGAGGGGAGTGGGGTGTAGGAAGGGGGTGGGGGGTCTAGGGATGGGGGATCTAGGGAGGGGGCTAGGGGCTCTAGGGAGATGGTTTGGAAGTCTAGGGAGGGGGCTAGGGAGGGAGACGGGGCTATGGAAGGGTCTAGGGAGGAGGTTAGGGGGTCTAGCGAGGGGGTAGGGGGTATAGGGATGGGGGATCTAGAGAGGGGGCTAGGGAGTCTAGGGAGCGGGCTAGGGGGTCTTGGAAGGGGGCTGAGGGTGTAGGAAGGGGGTTAGGGGGTCTAGGTAGGGGTCTAGAGAGGGGCTATATAGAAGGTTAGGGGTCTAGGGAGGGGAGTGGGGTGTAGGACGGGGGTAAGGGGTCTAGGGATGGGGGATCTAGGGAGAGGGCTAGGGAGGGGCTAGGGGCTCTAGGGAGATGGCTTCGAAGTCTATGGAGGGGGCTAGGGAGGGAGACGGGGCTATGGAAGGGTCTAGGGAGGAGGTTATTTGGTTAGGGGTCTAGGGATGGGTGAGGGGGTCTAGGGATGGGGGATCTAGAGAAGGGGCTAGGGAGTCTAGGGAGGGGGCTAGAGAGGGTGACGGGGCTATGGGAGGGTCTAGGGAGGAGGTTAGGGGGTCTAGGGAGAGGGTAGGGGGTCTAGGGATGGGGGATCTAGGGAGGGGGCTAGAGAGGGTGACGGGGCTATGGAAGGGTCTAAGGACGAGGTTAGGGGGTCTAGAGAGAGGGTAGGGGGTCTAGGGATGGGGGATCTAGGGAGGAGTCTAGGGAGGGGGGCTAGGAAGTCTTCCACTGGGAGACATCTCGATGCCTGGACCAGTCAGTTCCTGGACTCTTGGTTTCTCACGAGTAAGGAACTGATTTCCCATGTTTGGGTCTTGCTACCGACAGCTTTGCCTGTCTCAGAGATCTCACGTCATGAATACTTTAAGAAGTGCCCTAATGACAAGTTTGGGGATACACTGGGCTTTGTGTCCGCCCTCCGCAGCCATTGGATCTCTTGCAAAGCCCCATCGCCGAGTGAATCCATGCTTTGCTGAGGATTTTTTGATAGATTTCTGATTATTTGATCTTCGGTCTTTGGCGGGTACAGAGTATAGAAACAGTAATTAGTGGGTCTGAGCTTGCAATATGAGCACGTATTGTCAAAACCGAAGGCTTGCCAAGCAAGACCTATTGTCTTTGACAGTGCTTGTTTAAGAAAAACAAGACCAACTGGTTTGGCCAATGCAGGTCTGATGCACTCCATACTTGGGAAGAAATGGCTGCTGTGCACAAGCTCTTCATCACCGGAGGTTCTGAAACTTGCCTCGGTACAGACTCCCCCTTTCCCCACCAGTACATGCCGCAGGGCACACGGTTAATCCACAGCATGTGGAAGAGCCGGGATCTAGCTTTGTATTTTATTGTATCGTGTCCTTCATCAGCAATGGCCTCCTCCATGGTTCGAGCCCTGCGCTCCTGGCACCTGAGTCTGTGAGCCTGCACTCACTCACACTGACTCTCCATCACACTGACTCACCCACTCATCTCATTGGTTCACTTCTGAGTCTGTGAGCCTGCACTCACTCACACTGACTCTCCATCACACTGACTCACCCACTCATCTCATTGGTTCACTTCTGAGTCTGTGAGCCTGCACTCACTCACACTGACTCTCCATCACACTGACTCACCCACTCATCTCATTGGTTCACTTCTGAGTCTGTGAGCCTGCACTCACTCACACTGACTCTCCATCACACTGACTCACCCACTCATCTCATTGGTTCACTTCTGAGTCTGTGTGCCTGCACTCACTCGCACTCATTCGCCCACTCATCTAATTGGTTCACTTCTGAGTCTGTGAGCCTGCACTCACTCACCCACTCATCTCATTGGTTCCTTCTGAGTCTGAGCCTGCACTCACCCACACTCATTCGCCCACTCATCTAATTGGTTCACTTCTGAGTCTGTGAGCCTGCACTCACTCACACTGACTCTCCATCACACTGACTCACCGACTCATCTCATTGGTTCACTTCTGAGTCTGTGAGCCTGCACTCACTCGCACTCATTCGCCCACTCATCTAATTGGTTCACTTCTGAGTCTGTGAGCCTGCACTCACTCACACTCACTCATCGGTTCACTTCTGAGTCTGTGAGCCTGCACTCACTCACCCACTCATCTCATTGGTTCCTTCTGAGTCTGTGAGCCTGCACTCACTAACACTCACTCACACTGACTCTCCCTCACACTGACTCACCCACTCATCTAATTGGTTCACTTCTGAGTCTGAGCCTGCACTCACTCACACTCACCCACACACTCATCTAATTGGTTCCCTTCTGAGTCTGTGAGCCTGCACTCACTCATACTCACACTCTCATCTCATCGGTTCCCTTCTGAGTCTGTGAGCCTGCACTCACTAACACTCACTCACACTGACTCTCCCTCACACTGACTCACCCACTCATCTAATTGGTTCACTTCTGAGTCTGAGCCTGCACTCACTCACACTCACTCACACACTCATCTAATTGGTTCCCTTCTGAGTCTGTGAGCCTGCACTCACTCATACTCACACACTCATACTCACATACTCATCTCATTGGTTCCCTTCTGAGTCTGTGAGCCTGCACTCACTCGCACTCATTCGCCCACTCATCTAATTGGTTCACTTCTGAGTCTGTGAGCCTGCACTCACTCACACTCACTCATCGGTTCACTTCTGAGTCTGTGAGCCTGCACTCACTCACCCACTCATCTCATTGGTTCCTTCTGAGTCTGTGAGCCTGCACTCACTAACACTCACTCACACTGACTCTCCCTCACACTGACTCACCCACTCATCTAATTGGTTCACTTCTGAGTCTGAGCCTGCACTCACTCACACTCACCCACACACTCATCTAATTGGTTCCCTTCTGAGCCTGTGAGCCTGCACTCACTCATACTCACACTCTCATCTCATCGGTTCCCTTCTGAGTCTGTGAGCCTGCACTCACTAACACTCACTCACACTGACTCTCCCTCACACTGACTCACCCACTCATCTAATTGGTTCACTTCTGAGTCTGAGCCTGCACTCACTCACACTCACTCACACACTCATCTAATTGGTTCCCTTCTGAGTCTGTGAGCCTGCACTCACTCATGCTCACACACTCATACTCACATACTCATCTCATTGGTTCCCTTCTGAGTCTGTGAGCCTGCACTCACTCATACTCACACACTCATCTCATTGGTTTACTTCTCTGTCTGTGAGCCTGCACTCACACTCGCTCACACTCACATTGACTCACTCACCCACTCTCCCACTGGCTCCCTTACTCCGTCCTCACACCCAGTCACTCATTCACTGACTTACCTCCCATGAGGAAGAGGAGGCCGGCCACGTACTGCATCAGGTCATGCTGCTCGCAGCAGCCCAGGACCCCCACAATCCACCCGAAGAGGATGATGGAGACCGCCATTCCGATGAAGCCAGCCGTCATCCTGCGGAGGTCTGGGGGCGAGAGGAGAGAGGGGTGAGAGGCTGGAGAGACATGGAGCCCAGAGAGAGAGAGACCACAGAGAGGATGTGAACAGAGAGAGAGAGGGAGAGAGAGAGAGAGACCACAGAGAGGAGGTGAACAGAGAGAGAGAAAGGGAGTGAGTGACCAGAGAGAGAGACCACAGAGAGGAGGTGAACAGAGAGGGAGAGACCACAGAGAGGAGGTGAACAGAGAGAGAGAGGGAGAGAGAGAGAGAGACCACAGAGAGGAGGTGAACAGAGAGAGAGAAAGGGAGTGAGTGACCAGAGAGAGAGACCACAGAGAGGAGGTGAACAGAGAGGGAGAGACCACAGAGAGGAGGTGAACAGAGAGGGAGAGACCACAGAGAGGAGGTGAACAGAGAGGGAGAGACCACAGAGAGGATGTGAACAGAGAGAGAGAGGGAGAGAGAGAGAGAGACCAGAGAGAGGAGGTGAACAGAGAGAGAGAAAGGGAGTGAGTGACCAGAGAGAGAGACCACAGAGAGGAGGTGAACAGAGAGGGAGAGACCACAGAGAGGAGGTGAACAGAGAGAGAGAGGGAGAGAGAGAGAGAGACCACAGAGAGGAGGTGAACAGAGAGAGAGAAAGGGAGTGAGTGACCAGAGAGAGAGACCACAGAGAGGAGGTGAACAGAGAGGGAGAGACCACAGAGAGGAGGTGAACAGAGAGGGAGAGACCACAGAGAGGAGGTGAACAGAGAGGGAGAGACCACAGAGAGGATGTGAACAGAGAGAGAGAGGGAGAGAGAGAGAGAGACCAGAGAGAGGAGGTGAACAGAGAGAGAGAAAGGGAGTGAGTGACCAGAGAGAGAGACCACAGAGAGGAGGTGAACAGAGAGGGAGAGACCACAGAGAGGAGGTGAACAGAGAGGGAGAGACCACAGAGAGGAGGTGAACAGAGAGAGAGACCACAGAGAGGAGGTTAACAGAGAACGAGAGACCACAGAGAGGAGGTGAACAGAGAGAGAGACCACAGAGAGGAGGTTAACAGAGAACGAGAGACCACAGAGAGGAGGTGAACAGAGAGAGAGACCACAGAGAGGAGGTGAACAGAGAGAGAGAGACCAAATAGAGGAGGTGAACAGAGAGGGAGAGACCACAGAGAGGAGGTGAACAGAGAGGGAGAGACCACAGAGAGGAGGTGAACAGAGAGAGAGAGGGAGAGAGAGAGAGAGACCACAGAGAGGAGGTGACCAGAGAGAGAGAGAGAGACCACAGAGAGGAGGCCAACAGAGAGCGGGAGAGAGAGACCACAGAGATGAGGTGAACAGAGAGAGAGAGAGAGAGACCTCAGAGAGGAGGTGAACACAGAGAGAGAGAGAGAGCGAGAGGGGGGAGTGAGTGACCAGAGAGAGAGACCACAGAGAAGGGGTGACCAGAGAGAGCGAGAGGGGAGTGAGGTGGCTGGAGAGACATGGAGCCCAGAGAGAGAGAGACCACAGAGAGGTGGTGAAGAGAGCGAGAGAGAGAGAGAGAGAGGAGGTGAACAGAGAGAATGTGACCAGAGAGAGAGAGAGAGGGAGAGAGAGAGAGACCACAGAGAGGAGGTGACCAGAGAGAGAGAGAGGGAGAGAGAGAGAGAGAGAGAGACCACAGAGAGGAGGTGATCAGAGAGAGGGAGAGAGAGAGACCACAGAGAGGAGGTGAACAGAGATAGAGAGAGAGAAAGAGAGAGATAGACCACAGAGAGGAGGTGATCAGCGAGAGAGAGAGGGGGAGTGACCAGAGAGAGAGAGACAACAGAGAGGAGGTGACCAGAGAGAGAGAGAGAGGGGTGAGGTGGCTGGAGAGACATGGTGCCCAGAGAGAGGGAGTGCATGACCAGAGAGAGAGTGACCACAGAGAGAGAGTGACCACACAGAGAGAGGGAGAGGGAGTGAGTGACCAGAGAGAGAGGGACCAGAGAGAGGTGGTGACGAGAGAGAATGTGAGAGAGAGACAGAGAAAGAGAGTGACCACAAAGAAGAGGTGAACAGAGAGAGAGAGAGTGACCACAGACAGGAGGTGAACAGAGAGAGAGAGAGGGAGAGAGAGAGAGACCACAGAGAGGAGGTGAACAGAGAGAGAGAGAGGGAGTGACCAGAGAGAGAGAGACCATAGAGAGGAGGTGACCAGAGAGAGAGAGAGTGACCACAGAGTGGAGGTGAACAGAGAGAGAGGGAGTGAGTGACCATAGAGAGAGAGACCACAGAGAGGAGGTGACCAGAGAGAGGGAGTGAGTGACCAGAGAGAGAGTGACCACAGAGTGGAGGTGAACAGAGAGAGAGGGAGTGAGTGACCATAGAGAGAGAGACCACAGAGAGGAGGTGGCCAGAGAGAGAGAGGGAGCGAGGGACCAGAGAGAGTGAGAGACAGGGAGAGAGAAAGAGAGAGAGATGGAGTGACCATAGAGAGGAAGCGACCAGAGAGAGAGAGGGAGTGAGTGACCAGAGGGAGAGTGACCACAGAGAGGAGGTGACCAGAGAGAGAGAGTGACCATAGAGAGGAGGTGAACAGAGAGAGAGAGAGAGGGAGTGAGTGACCAGACAGAGAGAGAGACCAAAGGGAGGAGGTGACCAGAGAGTTAGAGCGGGAGTGAGTGACGAGAGAGAGAGCGAGAGATAGAGAGTGACCACAGAGAGGAGGTGAACAGCTAGAGAGTGACCACCGAGAGGAGGTGAACAGAGAGAGAGAGGGAGTGAGTGACCAGAGAGAGAGAGACCACAAAGAGGAGGTGACCAGAGAGAGAGAGAGTGACCACAGAGAGGAGGTGAACAGAGAGAGAGGGAGTGAGTGACCATAGAGAGAGAGACCACAGAGATGAGGGGACCAGAGAGAGAGAGGGACCAGAGAGAGGAGGTGAACAGAGAGAGAGAGAGGGAGTGATGCAGAGAGAGAGGGAGTGATGCAGAGAGACAGAGAGAGAGAGACAGATGGAATGACCAGAGAGAACGAGAGACCACAGAGAGGAGGTGACCAGAGAGAGAAAGAGGGAGTGAGTGACCAGAGAGAGAGAGACCACAGAGAGGAGTAGACCAGAGAGAGAGAGAGAGAGAGAGAGAGGGAGTGAGTGACCAGAGAGAGAGAGCGAGACCACACAGAGGAGGTGACCAGAGAGAGATAGATAGAGAGAGAGAGTGACCACAGAGAGGAGATGAAAGAGCGAGAGAGAGAGAGAGGGAGTGATGCAGGGAGACAGTTGGAGTGACCAGAGAGAGAGCGCGACCACAGAGAGGACGTGACTAGAGAGAGAGAGAGACAGACAGACAGAGAAAGATGTAGTGACCATAGAGAGGAGGCAACCAGAGAGAGAGAGGGGGAGTGATGCAGATAGAGGGAGAGGGGGAGTGATAGAGAGAGGGAGAGAGAGACAGATGGAGTGACCAGAGAGAGAGAGAGGGAGTGATTCAGAGAGAGAGAGAGAGACACACAGATGGAGTGACCAGAGAGAGAGTGGACACAAAGAGGAGGTGACCAGAAAGAGAGAGAGGGATTGATGCAGAGAGAGAGAGCTAGATAGACAGATGGAGTGACCATAGAGAGGAAGCGACCAGAGAGAGAGAGGGAGTGAGGGAGTGAGTGACCAGAGAGAGAGCGCGAGACCACACAGAGGAGGTGACCAGAGAGAGATAGATAGAGAGAGAGAGTGACCACAGAGAGGAGGTGAACAGAGCGAGAGAGAGAGAGAGGGAGTGATGCAGGGAGACAGTTGGAGTGACCAGAGAGAGAGCGCGACCACAGAGAGGACGTGACTAGAGAGAGAGACAGACAGACAGACAGAGAAAGATGTAGTGACCATAGAGAGGAGGCAACCAGAGAGAGAGAGAGGGGGTGATGCAGAAAGAGGGAGAGGGGGAGTGATAGAGAGAGGGAGAGAGAGACAGATGGAGTGACCAGAGCGAGAGAGAGGGAGTGATTCAGAGAGAGAGAGAGAGAGAGAGAGAGAGAGACAGATGGAGTGACAAGAGAGAGAGTGGACACAAAGAGGAGGTGACCAGAAAGAGAGAGAGGGATTGATGCAGAGAGAGAGAGCTAGATAGACAGATGGAGTGACCATAGAGAGGAAGCGACCAGAGAGAGAGAGGGAGTGATGCAGAGAGCAAGATAGAGAAAGAGAGAGAGCTAGAGACAGAGACAGGGAGAGGGAGTAACCACAGAAATGAGAGAGAGAGAGAGAGATGCAGAGAGAGAGAGAGAGAGAGAGAGAGCGAGAGAGAGAGAGAAAGACACACACACACAGAGGGACAGATGGAGTAACCAGAGAGAGGAGAGGAGGTGGCTAGAGAGAGGAGAGAAGAAAACTAGAGCGAGGAGGTCGCTAGAAAGAGCCAGTACCAGATAGAGGGTTTGGCCCGAGAGAGGAGGTGACCAGAGAGAGAGGGAGTGACCATAGAGTGGGGATGATCAGAGAGAGGAGGCTACGGGAGAGAAGAGGTGACCATAGAGAGGAGACAACCTTAGAGAGGAGGTGACCAGAGATAGAGGGAGTGACCATAAAGAGGAGGTGACCATAGAGAGGAGACAGCCATAGAGAGGAGGTGACCAGAGAAAGAGCGAGTGGCCAGAGAGGAGGTGACCAGAGAGAGAGGGAGTGACCATAGAGAGGGAGTGATCAGAGAGAGGAGGTGACCATAGAGAGGAAACAATCATGGAGAGTAGGTGACCAGAGAGAGAGGGGGGGGAGGGTGACCAGAGAGAGGAGGTGACCAGAGATAGAGGGAGTGATCATAGAGAGGAGGTGACAATAGAGAGGATATAACCATAGAGAGGAGGTGACCAGAGAAAGAGTGAGTGACCAGAGACAGAGGGAGTGACCAGAGAGAAGAGGTGACCATAGAGCTGTGTTGACCATAGAGAGAAGGCAACCAGAGAGGAGGTGACCAGAGAGCAGAGGTAACTAGAGAGAGACAGAGTGACCATAGAGAGGGGCTGATCAGAGAGAGGAGGCTACGGGAGAGAAGAGGTGAACATAGAGAGTAGGTGACCAGAGAGAGGAGGTGACCATAGAGCTGTGATGACCATAGAGAGAAGGCAACCATAGAGAGGAGGTGACCAGAGAGAGTAGGTAACTAGAGGGAGAGGGGGTGATCAGAGAGAGGAGGTAACTAGAGGGAGAGGGGGTGATCAGAGAGAAGAGGTGACCATAGAGAGTAGGTGACCAGAGAGAGGCGGTGACCAGGGAGAGGGGATGACCATAGAGGGGAGGTGACCAGAGAGAGGAGGTGACCAGAGAGAGAGGGAGTGATGCAGATAGAGGGAGAGGGGGAGTGATAGAAAGAGGGAGAGAGAGACTGATGGAGTGACCAGAGAGAGAGAGAGAGAGAGAGGGAGTGATTCAGAGAGACAGAGAGAGAGAGAGACAGATGGAGTGACCAGAGAGAGAGTGGACACAAAGAGGAGGTGACCAGAAATAGAGAGAGGGATTGATGCAGTGAGACAGAGAGCTAGAGAGACAGATGGAGTGACCATAGAGAGCAAGCAACCAGAGAGAGAGAGAGAGGGAGTGATGCAGAGAGCGAGATAGAGAAAGAGCTAGAGACAGGGAGAGGGAGTAACCACAGAAATGAGAGAGAGAGAAAGATGCAGAGAGAGAGAGAGAAAGACACACACAGAGAGAGGGACAGATGGAGTAACCATAGAGAGGAGGCGACCAGAGAGAGGAGAGGAGGTGGCTAGAGAGAGGAGAGAAGAAAACTAGAGAGAGGAGGTCGCTAGAAAGAGCCAGTACCAGATAGAGGGTTTGGCCCGAGAGAGGAGGTGACCAGAGAGAGAGGGAGTGACCATAGAGAGGGGGTGATCAGAGAGAGGAGGCTACGGGAGAGAAGAGGTGACCATAGAGAGGAGACAACCATAGAGAGGAGGTGACCAGAGAGAGAGAGAGTGACCAGAGAGAGCAGGTGACCAGAGATAGAGGGAGTGACCATAGAGAAGAGGTGACCAGAGAGAGGAGACAGCCAGAGAGAGGAGGTGACCAGAGAAAGGAGATGGCCAGATGGAGGAAGCTACAAGAGAGAAGAGATGACCAGAGAGAAGAGGTGACCAGAGAGAGGAGGCTACAAGAGAGAAGAGATGACCAGAGAGAGGAGGCTACAAGAGAGAAGAGATGACCAGAGAGGGGAGGTGACCAGAGAGAGGAGGTCACCAGAAAGAGGGGGTGACCAGAGAGAGGAGGGGACCATAGAAAGGAGGCTACAAGAGAGAAGAGTTGACCAGGGAGAGGATGCTACAAGAGAGAAGAGGTGACTAGAGAGAGGAGGTGACCAGAGAGAGGAGGCTACAAGAGAGAAGAGATGACCAGAGAGAGGAAGTGACCAGAGAGAGGAGGTGATCAGAAAAAGGGGGTGACCAGAGAGAGGAGGTGACCAGAGGGAGGAGGCTACAAGAGAGAAGAGATGACTAGAGAGAGGAGGTGACCAGAGAGAGGAGGCGACCAGAGAGAGGAGGCTACAATAGAGAAGAGATGACCAGCGAGAGGAGGTGACCAGAGAGAGGAGGCTACAAGAGAGAAGAGATGACCAGAGAGAGGAGGCTACAAGAGAGAAGAGATGACCAGAGAGAGGAGGTGACCAGAGAGAGGAGGCTACAAGAGAGAAGAGATGACCAGAGAGGGGAGGTGACCAGAGAGAGGAGGTCACCAGAAAGAGGGGGTGACCAGAGAGAGGAGGGGACCATAGAAAGGAGGCTACAAGAGAGAAGAGGTGACCAGGGAGAGGAGGTTACAAGAAAGAAGAGGTGACTAGAGAGAGGAGGTGACCAGAGAGAGGAGGCTACAAGAGAGAAGAGATGACCAGAGAGAGGAAGTGACCAGAGAGAGGAGGTGATCAGAAAAAGGGGGTGACCAGAGAGAGGAGGTGACCAGAGGGAGGAGGCTACAAGAGAGAAGAGATGACCAGAGAGAAGAGGTGACCAGAGAGAGGAGGTGACCAGAGAGAGGAGGCTACAATAGAGAAGAGATGACCAGCGAGAGGAGGTGACCAGAGAGAGGAGGCTACAAGAGAGAAGAGGTGACCAGAGAGGGGAGGTGACCAGAGAGAGGAGGTCACCAGAAAGAGGGGGTGACCAGAGAGAGGAGGTGACCATAGAAAGGAGGCTTCAAGAGAGAAGAGGTGACTAGAGAGAGGAGGCTACAAGAGAGAAGAGATGACCAGAGAGAGGAAGTGACCAGAGAAAGGAGGTGATCAGAAAAAGGGGGTGACCAGAGAGAGGAGGTGACCAGAGGGAGGAGGCTACAAGAGAGAAGAGATGACCAGAGAGAAGAGGTGACCAGAGAGAGGATGTGACCAGAGAGAGGAGGCTACAAGAGAGAAGAGATGACCAGCGAGAGGAGGTGACCAGAGAGAGGAGGTGACCAGAGGGAGGAGGCTACAAGAGAGAAGAGATGACCAGAGAGAAGAGGTGACCAGAGAGAGGAGGCTACAAGAGAGAAGAGATGACCAGAGAGAGGGGGTGACCAGAAAGAGGGGGTAACTAGAGTGAGGAGGTGACCAGAGGGAGGAGGCTACAAGAGAGAAGAGATGACCAGCGAGAGGAGGTGACCAGAGAGAGGAGGCTACAAGAGAGAAGAGATGACCAGCGAGAGGAGGTGACCAGAGAGAGGAGGTGACCAGAGAGAGGAGGCTACAAGAGAGAAGAGATGACCAGCGAGAGGAGGCTACATGAGAGAAGAGATGACCAGAGAGAGGAGGTGACCAGAAAGAGGGGCTGACCAGAGAGAGTTGACCATAGAGAGGTGGTGACCAGAGAGAGGAGGCTACAAGAGAGAAGAGATGACCAGAGAGAGGAGGCTATAAGAGAGAGGAGTTGACCAGAGAGAGGAGGTGACCAGAAAGAGGGGGTGACCAGAGAGAGGAGGTAACCAGAGAGAGGAGGCTACAAGAGAGAAGAGGTGACCAGAGAGAGGAGGCTACAATAGAGAAGAGGTGACCTGGGAGAGGAGGCTACAAGAGAGAAGAGGTGACCAGAGAGAGGAGGTGACCAGAGAGAGAAGGCTACAAGAGAGAAGAGATGACCAAAGAGAGGAGGTGACCAGAGAGTGGAGTTGACCAGAGAGAGGAGGTGACCAGAGAGAGGAGGTGACCAGAAAGATGGGGTGACCAGAGAGAAGAGATGACCAGAGAGAGGAGGTGCCAATAGAGAGGAGATGACCAAAGAGCATCAGTAACCAGAGAGAACAGATAACTGGAGAAAGGGAGGTAGCTAGAAAGAGAGAGTAACAGTAGACAGGCATTAACCAGAGAGAGGCAAAAACCACAGAAAGGTAACCAGAGAGTAGAGGTAACAAGGTAGATGAAGCAAGAGGAGGTAACAAAATCGAAATGTTAACAGCAGAGACAGTAGAGAGGTGGTGACTCTTGAACTTATGGATGGAGCGGAGAGGGGAGGTCTCTGTTTTCATGTACTTCTGATTCATTGGATAAATGAAAAGAAAGGTGTGAAAGAGGTAGTGTTCTGTAGACACCGGCTAATGGCACGTGTACTCGTGATATAGTATTAGTGAGATAGGATGTAGGTAGCGTGGCCCTCTTCCACACCGGCTGATGGCACGTGTGCTCGTGATATGGTATTAGTGAGATAAGATGTATGGGCGTGGCCCTCTTAGACACCGGCTGATGGCACGTGTGCTCGTGATATGGTATTAGTGTGATAGGATGTAGGTAGCGTGGCCCTGACACACGTGCTGATGTCACGTGTATTGTGATATGATATTAGTGTGATACAAGGTAGGCGTCGTGGCCCTATTACACACCGGCGAACAGCATGTGTATTAGTATGATGGCATAATGTATTAGTATGATAGAATATAGCTGGTGTGTCTGTCTTACTAACCGGCTGATGGCACATGTACTTGTGAAATGGTATTAGTGTGATAGGTGATAGGCAGCATGGCCCTCACACACCGGCTGATGGCAAGTGTACTCGGGATATCATATTAGTATAATTGAATATAGCTGATGTGTCCCTCTTACACACCGGCTGATGGCATGTGTACTCGTGATATGGTATTAGTGTGATAGGATGTAGGCCTCTTACACACAGGCTGATGGCATGTGTACTCATGACATGGAATTAGTTACATAGGACGTAGGCGCCGTGGCCCTCTTCCACACCGGATGATGGCACGTGTACTCATGATATGGTATTAGTGAGATTGGATGTAGGTAGCGTGGCCCTCTTACACACCGGCTGATGGCACGTGTACTAGTGATATGATATTAGTATGATAGAATATAGCTGGTGTGTCCCTCTTACTCACGGCTGATGGCACATGTACTCGTGATATGGTATTAGTGTGATAGGAGAGACAGCATGGCCCTCTTACACACCGGTTGATGGCATGTGTACTTGTGATATGATATTAGTATGATAGAATATAGCTGGTGTGTCCGTCTTACACACCGGCTGATGGCATGTGTACTTGTGATATGGTAATAGTGTGATAGATGGTAGGCAGCATGGCCCTCACACACCGGCTGATGGCAAGTGTACTTGGGATATGGTATTAGTGAGATAGGATGTAGGTAGCATGGCCCTCTTATACACCAGCTGATGGCATGTGTACTTGTGATATGATATTAATATGACTGAATATAGCTGGTGGGTCCCTCTTACACACCGGCTGATGGCATGTGTACTTGTGAGATGGTATTAGTGTGATAGGAGGTAGGCATCATGGCCCTATCACACACCAGCTGATGGCTCGTGTACTCGTGATATGGTTTTAGTGTGACAGGATGTAAGCCGTGTGGTCCTCTAACACATAGGCAGATGGCATGTGTACTCATGACATGGTATTAGTTTCATAGGAAGTAGGCGGCGTGGCCCTCTTACACACCAGCTGATGGCACGTGTTCTTGTGATTTGGTATTTATGTGATAGAATGAAGGCAGCATGGCCCTCTTTCACACCGGCTGATGGCACGTGTACTTGTAATACGGTAGGGGTGTCCTTCCTACACAACGGCTGATGGCACGTGTACTCGTGATATGGTATTAATGTGATAGGATGTAGGTAGCGTGGCCCTCTTACACACCGGCTGATTGGACGTGTATTTGTGATATGGTATTAGTTTGATAGGATGTAGGAGACATGGCCCTCTTACGCACCGGTTGATGGCATGTGTACTTGTGATATGGTATTACTGTGATAGGATGTAGGCGGAGTGGCCCTCTTAACACCGGTTGATGGCACATGTACTTGTGATATTGTATTACTGTGATAGGATGTAGGCGGAGTGGCCCTCTTAACAACGGTTAATGGCACATGTACTTGTGATATGGTATTACTGTGATAGGATGTAGTTGGAGTGGCCCTCTTCTCCATTGGCTGATGGCTCTGTAATTGTGATATGGTATTGGTGAATAGGATGTAGGCGGAGTGGCCCTCTTACACATCGGCTGATGGCATGTGTATTGTGATATGGCATTACTGTGTTAGGATGTAGGCAGAGTGGCCCTCTTACACATCAGCTGATGGCATGTGTATTGTGATATGGCATTACTGTGTTAGGATGTAGGCGGAGTGGCCCTCTTACACACCAGCTGATGGCACGTGTTCTCGTGATATGGTATTTATGTGAAAGAATGTAGGCAGCATGGCCCTGTTACACACCGGCTGATGGCACGTGTACTTGTAATACGGTAGGGGTGTCCTTCCTACACAACGGCTGATGGCACGTGTACTCGTGATATGGTATTAATGTGATAGGATGTAGGTAGCGTGGCCCTCTTACACACCGGCTGATTGGACGTGTATTTGTGATATGGTATTAGTTTGATAGGATGTAGGAGACATGGCCCTCTTACACACCGGTTGATGGCATGTGTACTTGTGATATGGTATTACTGTGATAGGATGTAGGCGGAGTGGCCCTCTTAACACCGGTTGATGGCACATGTACTTGTGATATTGTATTACTGTGATAGGATGTAGGCGGAGTGGCCCTCTTAACAACGGTTAATGGCACATGTACTTGTGATATGGTATTACTGTGATAGGATGTAGTTGGAGTGGCCCTCTTCCCCATTGGCTGATGGCTCTGTAATTGTGATATGGTATTGGTGAATAGGATGTAGGCGGAGTGGCCCTCTTACACATCGGCTGATGGCATGTGTATTGTGATATGGTATTAGTGTTATAGGATGTAGGCCGAGTGGCCCTCTTACACACCGGCTGATGGCACGTGTGTTGTGATATGGTATTAGTGTGATAGGATGTAGGCAGAGTGGGCCTCTTACACATCAGCTGTTGGCACGTGTATTGTGATATGGTATTAGTGTTATAGGATGTGGGCTGAGTGGCCCTCTTACACACCGGCTGATGGCACGTGTATTGTGATATGGTATTACTGTGTTAGGATGTAGGCAGAGTGGCCCTCTTACACATCAGCTGATGGCACGTGTATTGTGATATGGTATTAGTGTTATAGGATGTAGGCGGAGTGGCCTTCTTACACATCGGCTGATGGCTCTGTAATTGTGATATGGTATTGGTGAATAGGATGTAGGCGGAGTGGCCCTCTTCCCCATTGGCTGATGGCTCTGTAATTGTGATATGGTATTGGTGAATAGGATGTAGGCGGAGTGGCCCTCTTACACACCAGCTGATGGCACGTGTATTGTGATATGGTATTAGTGTGATAGGATGTAGGCAGAGTGGGCCTCTTACACATCGGCTGATGGCACTGTACTTGTGATATGGTATTAGTGTGATAGGATGTAGGCTGAGTGGCCTTCTTACACATCGGCTGATGGCACGTGTATAGTGATATGGTATTAGTGTTGTAGGATGTAGGCCGAGTGGCCCTCTTACACACCGGCTGATGCCACGTGTATTGTGATATGGTATTAGTGTGATAGGATGTAGACGGAGAGGCCCTCTTACACATCGGCTGATGGCACGTGTATTGTGATATGGCATTACTGTGTTAGGATGTAGGCAGAGTGGCCCTCTTACACACCAGCTGATGGCATGTGTATTGTGAAATGGTATTAGTGTGACAGGATGTAGGCGGAGTGGCACTCATACAGCGGCTGATGGCGCTTGCATTCATGATGTGACCGTCGGTCAGAACATTTGTCAGACCATGTTAGGGGTGCCATGGGGCAAGCCCATGCTACTGGTACTCAACTGTGGGGGTTGGAGCTGTCTGCCTGTGATGTCTCGGGTCCATCCTATCTAGTATGGTTCAGCAAATTGGACCAAGTGCAAATCCTTTAGCACTTGACTGTCAGTGGTACCGATGGCAGCAGTCACAGGCTTCGAAGGAGGTAGTGTGGAGGTGCTCGATCTCAGAACTGAACACTCACAAAGCAGCACAATATCTGACTGTCCAACCAAGTGTTTTTTTTAAAAAGAACAGTACTTTAATACACATCAAAATGAAATACTACACATGGACAAATGGTGGGTATAATTTAGTGGAGAAGGCACTGGGGCTCGCTGCACCTCATTAAGCTACTCTATTCCTCACCCCTGCATCCCCACCCTTCTGGTCTATATGGTCCCCCATCTTGGAAGAATAGTGGTATGAATTTATGACCATCTGCAGATTATCTCCCTTTGAATTGTCAATGCATTCAGTCATTCCTAGTTCATGCATTGTGTAGGAAAGTACCATCTTCCCTGGCATGTTACCCCCATTTTTACTTGTATGTATGTTTGTTTTTGCCTGTGTCACTGGGATCCTGCTAGCCAGGACCCCAGTGCTCACAAAGTGTGCCCTGTATGTGTTCCCTGTGTGGTGCCTAACTGTATCACTGAGGCTCTGCTAACCAGAACCTCAGTGTTTATGCTCTCTCTGCTTTTAAAATTGTCACTGCAGGCTAGTGACTAATTTTTCCAATTCTGATTGGCACACCGGAACACCCTTATAATTCCCTAGTATATGGTACCTTGGTACCCAGGGTATTGGGGTTCCAGGAGATCCCTATGGGCTGCAGCATTTCTTTTGCTACCCATAGGGAGCTCAGACAATTCTAACACAGGACTGCCACTGCAGCCTGAGTGAAGTAACGTCCACGCTATTTCACAGCCATTTTACACTGCACTTAAGTAACTTATAAGTCACCTATATGTCTAACCCTCACTTAGTGAAGGTTAGGTGCAAAGGTACTTAGTGTGAGGGCACCCTGGCACTAGCCAAGGTGCCCCCACATTGTTCAGGGCAAATTCCCCAGACTTTGTGAGTGCGGGGACACCATTACATGTGTGAACTACATATAGGTCAATACCTATGTGTAGCTTCACAATGGTAACTCCGAACATGGCAATGTAACATGTCTAGGATCATGGACTTGTCACCCCAATACCATTCTGGTATTGGGGGGACAATTCCATGCATCCCCGGGGCTCCAGCATGGACCCCGGGTACGGCCAAACTAGCTCTCTGGGATCTTCTCTGCAGCTACCGCTGCTGCCAACCCTCAGACAGGTTTGCGCCCCCCTGGGGCCTGGGCAGCCCAGTCCCAGGAAGGCAGAACAAAGGATTTCCTCTGAGAGAGGGTGTTACACCCTCTCCCTTTGGAAATAGGTGTTAAGGGCCTGAGAGGAGTAGCCTCTCCTGGCCTCTGGAAATGCTTTGAAGGGCACAGATGGTGCCCTCCTTGCATAAACCAGTCTACACCGGTTCAGGGATCCCCCAGCCCCTGCTCTGGCGTGAAACTGGACAAAGGAAAGGGGAGTGATCACTCCCCTGTCCACCACCACTCCAGGGGTGGTGCCCAGAGTTCCTTCAGTGTGTCCCAGACCTCTACCATCTTGAATGCAGAGCTGTGAGGGCACAATGGAGATTTCTGAGTGGCCAGTGCCAGCAGGTGACACCAGAGACCCCTCCTGATACGTTCTTACCTGGTTAGGAAGCCAATGCTCCTCTGAGGGCTATTTAGGGTCTCTCCTGTGGGTATCTCACCAGATAACGAATGCAAGAGCTCGCCAGGGTCCCTCTGCACTTCTCTCTTCGACTTCTGCCAAGGATCAACCGCTGACTGCTCCAGGACGCCTGCAAAACCGCAACAAAGTAGCAAGAAGACTACCAGCAACATTGTAGCGCCTCATCCTGCCGGCTTTCTCGACTGTTTCCTGGTGGTGCATGCTCTGAGGGCTGTCTGCCTCCACCCTGCACTGGAAGCCAAGAAGAAATCTCCTGTGAGTCGACGGAATCTTCCCCCTGCCAACGCAGGCACCAAAATTCTGCATCACCGGTCCTCTGGGTCCACTCTCATCCTGATGAGCGTGATCCCTGGAACACAGGAGCTAGATTCAAGTGACCCCGACAGTCCAGTGCTCCTTCTGTCCAAATTTGGTGGAGGTAAGTCCTTGCCTCCCCATGCCAGACAGTAATCCTGTGTTCTGCGTGATCTGCAGCTGCTAGGGCTTCTGTGCACTTTTGCAAGACTTCCTTCATGCATAGCACAGCCCAGGTCCCCAGCACTCCGTCCTGCATTGCCCAACCCGCTGAGTTGGACTCCGACTTCGTGGGACTCCGACTTCGTGGGACCCTCTTTTGTTGTGCTGAGACGACCGCCGTGCTCAGATTTTCTGAACACCTGTTCAGGTTCTTCTGCTGGTGCTGCCTGCTTCTGTGTGGGCTCTCTCTGTTGCTGAGCACCCCCTCTGTCTCCTCTTGAAAGGGGCGACCTCCTGGTCCTTCCTGGGCCCTGGCAGCACCCAAATTCTCCAACCGCGACTCTTGCAACTAGCAAGGCTTGTTTGCGGTCTTTCTGCATGGAAACAACTCTGCATCCTCCAGCACACCGTGGGACATCTTCTGACCAAAGGAGAGGTTCCTGGCACCTTCTGTTGTTGCAGAATCTTCGGCTTCTTCCACCCGGAGGCAGCCCTTTTGCACCTTCATCCGAGGTTTAGTGGGCTCCTGCCCCACCTGGACAGTTGCGTGACTCTTGGACTTGGTCCCCTTCCTTTGCAGGTTCTCAGGTCCAGGAATCCGTCTTCAGTGCTTTGCAGTCAGTTGTTGCCTTTGCAGAATCCCCTATCTCGACTTTACTGTCTTTCTGGGGTAGTAGGGTAACTTTACTCCTACTTTTCAGGGTCTTGGGGTGGGGTATCTTGGACACCCTTAGTGTTTTCTTAGACTCCCAGCGACCCACTACACTAGGCTTGGGGTCCATTCGTGGTTCGCATTCTACTTTTGGAGTATATGGTTTGTGTTGCCCCAGGCCTATTTTCTCCTATTGTATTCTATTGTGTTCTGCAGTGTTTGCACTACTTTTCTAAGTGTTTTACTTACCTGATTTTGGTTTGTGTGTATATTTTGTGTATATTACTTACCTCCTAAGGGATTATATCCTCTGAGATTCTTTTGGCATATTGTCACTAAAATAAAGTACCTTTATTTTTAGTAACTCTGAGTATTGTGTTTTCTTGTGATATAGTGCTATATGATATAAGTGATATAGTAGGAGCTTTGCATGTCTCCTAGTTCAGCCTAAGCTGCTCTGCTATAGCTACCTCTATCAGCCTAAGCTGCTAGAACACTACTAATCTACTAATAAGGGATAACTGGACCTGGGACAAGGTATAAGTACCACTAGGTACCCACTATAAGCCAGGCCAGCCTCCTACACATTCTTTCTCTCACCAAGTTAAGTCCTTATGGTATTCAGCTGTCAGTCAGAAGCCAGCTGGCGACAGCATGCAGCACCTCTCCTGCTTCTGGGAGGACGCGGATGCCACTGTTCTGATGCACCCTATTCCGACTGGAGTAAGGACGTGGTTGCAGAGCAGTGACAAATGACAGGGATCCCTTGGAGGCAGAAAAACAAGTAACTTGGAATCATGAGGGCCCCACGTGACCAGATCATGCCACAGCCACAGTTCAACCAGCTTCTGGTTGCTATGTTTTGCACAGGCCCCGCTTCAGGGCGCTAGACTCCTCTGCGAAAATGGATGGGCTAGGCCTTGGTCTCTTCGTGCCTAGCAGCACACAGGCAAGATATAGTGTTCTGAAGAGGTGTAGTGGCTCAGACTCAGCCACGATCCCAGTTCATGTGGTGACAGTGCCACAGGAGCAGTCAAACTAGTAGTTCTTGTCATAGCGACACCAGCGGCCGTGATACTGCAGTTCCTGCTTAGAACCACAACTAGGACAGTCTGTTGCCCACCGACACCTGAAGCACATAGATCTCTCTCCTCAGTCCTTCCTCTGGTAGATCACACCAGCACTGGTGTTTTTCCGAACCTCGCTTCTCCTGGGCAGTCACTCTTCTTCGTGCAGGGTTGGCAGGCTCCTTCCCTCTCTCAGCAGGGCAGGGTGGTTTCTTGGTATTTCAAGTCTGATGTGCAATTTCTTCCAGCAAGATAAGAGTTAGGTGATGTCTCCTCACCTCTGGAAATCTGGCAGTCAGGCAGGCACTATTATGGTTGTCCAGCAGTCCTCCGAGTACCCTGCAGAGCACTCCCCTCCTTGGTCAGAGGAGACTTGGAGCTGTAGCTCCCACTTTCATAGACAAAGCAGGCAGGGAGCGTGGACTCCCTCTCTGCGGTTTCAGAACAGCTTGGGATAACTCTTTTCAAGTGTCCTCACCAGGTTGGCCTCCAGACACAGCCTTTGTGTAGAGTGATCAGACCTGCCAGCTCACACTGTGCCATCACTATCTGTTCGCTGGATTTTATTGCTGGGTTTTAGACTCTGCACAGTGGGGTGCTGCTGTCCAGTGCTGCCGCGTATGTGCACTAATCCCTAAAACATGTAATCATTGGCTAATCCCTGAGTGGCACATTTAACGCACTTGTAAGGTGATAATATATTGTATAGAATCTACATCTATGCATGGAAATGTAAATATCACTTGTGGGCTGTCGCAGGAAATGTGCCATCCACAAGTTTGACAAATGAAAGCATGAATTTGGGCCTACCATTGGAGTCTGGCTGCTGGAGTTTAAACCTGACCCTGATCTGTCAAAAGAACCCTTGTTACAGGGGACAAACCTCACTTTTATATATTACATCACCCCTGGGTAGGCCTTGTACTCCACAAAGTAGTGTACATGATATTTAAAAGTGAGACATATAGAATTGAATGCTGCCATCTCTAGAGAGACAAGCCCCCACTTTGAAAGGCTTTGGGTGTCCTACGAGGAAAATTATAGCACAGACTAAATTTCTAATTCTGCTGTCTCAGGTGTGGGATAAGCTAGAGAAACGATTAACCCACTATTTTTGTGGTGAATGGTAAAGTTTGATTTTAATAAATATTTGGGAAAAATACATTTTAGAAAGTTACCTTTTGCCTGTCGGAAGCTCCTGCAGACTAATTTGCATTAGTCTGACAACAGCTGCCCAGCCAGCGCTTCGCCTTAAAGTGTAAACGCTGCTCCCAGACCAGAACAATGGATTATGCCTGGTGACAGGATGGGCTGAATGCGGGCCATGTGATCTCTATAAGCTCAGGAATGACAGCTTGGAGGGATCCAGGAACTTCATTAATGTGAAAAACACAGAGGTGAAGCCTGTCTATTCATACTTTAGTGAAAAAGAGACCCAAGGAAGGAGCAGCCTTCGTTCTTTAGGCCAAAGGTAGCCAGCTTGGCACCAGCCCAATGGGAGGGGGAGTTGGTCCCAGATCGAGTTTGGTATAGTTTTCCCTTAACACCCTCTCCCTCCGAGGGCAGCAGGCTCCTGGTACACAAGCTGTCCAAGGGCAGAAGGTCTGCGCATGTTGAAATTCCTTTAGAATAGTGCATTCTGGATAGTTGGCAGTACAGAATAAACAGTTGCACTATAAAAGTAAGATTGCCCCCAGGAATGTTTTCGCCATTGATTAGGGAATGCCCAAGAATCTCCCCATCACGCTGAAATATATAAAATATAGACCTCACCACAAGCTCCTCAGAACACTTTTTGGACCTGGGAAAGAACTGAAGGAGGACTGTGCCTGCTATTTGAAACCTGTAAGGAGAGCGGAAGGGCTGGACCCTCTCACACTTGTACCCAGGACAAAAGGGTGGACCTCCAAGGGTCAGTTGGTCGACCTCCTATGTGGCTGCAGTGGCACAACAAGCTACAAGTGGCCTTTTTCCTGAAGTGTTCATGTGACTAGCTGCAATTGAACAGAACTGGACCAGCTGATGACCTCTGCTGGAGTGAGTTCGACTCTTAATGTACTGGTATCCTTGGTTGTGTCTAGCTGGATTTCTCCAACATTCTTTGAAAAGTTAGGACTTAGAAAAAGTTTGGACTTCCAGACCTCCAGAGGACCGGGATCAACTACCCAAGTCAATCCACCCTAGGCATGACATCTCTGAGCAAGAAAATCAATCTGGTGTCACTTTGAGCTTTTTGAAACTCACATAACCTGTTCAGCGAATGCTCGCAGCAAGCCTGTCTGAGTTCAGTGCAACCGTCCCGCATTCAGCCTACAACTGAGCTCCAAAAAAGAGACTAAGGGTGGGATTTATTTCTTAAGGGATGGCCTTCTTTTCTGCCACAGGGAATGAGTAAACTACACCATCCCCATGGTGGAGAGGCCACCCGCCTAATTTATAAATGACTGCCAAGCAGACAGTAATTTATAAAAACGTTGCCAGGAACCGCTGTCATGTTGTTTCCTGGCAATGCATATTAGTCCGTGCTTCGGAGCTGCGTCAGCAGGACGCAGCCTTGTAGCACAGAGTAGATTTTTCTTTAAAAAAATAAAATCTTGAAACAGGAATGTCTTTGGACAGAAAAAAATGTAATGCTCCCTTCACCATGGGAGTCTTCTCTCATAGCAGGGAGACCATTATAATGTTTTTCCTGTTCCTTATCACCAGGTTTTACCTGCCAGTAAGAAACAGTAAAGACTGACTACATGCCAGCCCACCTAGATTGGGCGACTGGACATGTAGCCATTTCTCTCATGACCCTTAATCCCTAGGGTCATAGGAAACGTTTGGCCATGGCTGAGACAGAGTGGTCTCCGCCATGGCCAAGCTGAAGGTCCATCTGCATTTAAATCGAGTTGGCGGACCTTCCTGTTGGCGGTATGTTTACTCTGTCACCGTTGTGTCCAAATATACAAACCACCAACATATAAATCGCCCCCTGAGCCTGAACGAAGAACTCTTGACCAGGCAAAGGCTCAAAAAGTATCTGGCTATCAAGCAGACTACTCTTGACACAAAATGTTAACTTTTCCCACTCTGAGCTTTTCCTTCCAAAACCACCTGCTTCAGAGAGACCTTGTGTAGCGGCAATCTAGCTTTGAGAGGCCATACTCCGATATGGTCTGCAACCGTGCCCCACTGAAGGATTTTGTCTTCTGTTTCAGGCCTGATTTAGAGCAAGGCGGACGGGCTACTCCGTCACAAACCTGACAGATATAGCGTTCACTGTTTTACGATTCCCATAGGATATAAGAGGATGGTAATACAGTGGGCCGCCGGATATCCAACATATTTGTAATGGAGTAACCCATCTCCCAAACTCTAAATCAGGCCCAAAGTCCTAGGATAAAGTCTTTGATGGGGATGAACCTGCTTGATGTGTCAAACCCATGCTCTATCATGGTCTGCCTGAAATAATGCCTCGGTCCTGGTCACAGTGATTACTGACTGGTGCTTTACTTCTTAGAGCTTTTTCTTTTAAATGTTAACACCCCTGTTACACCTGTAACATGCCACTTGGCTGAGCCGAGCAGTCCTTAAGCACCCACCTCCATGGACCGCAAGCCAGTATCTCTTAAACAGCATTGTTGCGTCAAGCTAGACCCGGCGAGAGTCCCAAGTCCAAAGACGACTCCACCGTAAGAGACATGCTGTCGAAACCCAACTCCAAAAAAACAAACCAACAGCATGGACCATTTATGGGGAACACTTTCCCCAAGATCTGTGGCCAGCAAGCCCAGACCAGGAGAGTCCTGAACCTCCTACCACCATCTTTTCTTAGAGTCCCTCTCTGTCAAATGGTGGCAAGACTTTGCTACCTTAGGTGCGGACGTGGGGGTGAACATGAAGGAAATTAAATGGGAAGTGGCTAATTTGGGACAGCGAGTAGCGGCACTGGAAGAGAACAATGACGCCAAGTAGAAAGAGCTAGATAGTCACAGCCGCTCAGTTCTAGAACTCCAGGAGCAAAACCTAGACCTCCACACCCAGCTGGAAGACCAGGAAAATAGACAGCACTGCTTGAACATTAGAATCAAAGGCATTCCCCCAGGGTGGAGACCTAGAGGGCCTAGTCATATGCCTCTTCCAACAACTTGTACCGCACCTGACAGAGGAGGGCATTGTCCTTGACAGCACCCGTAGAGCGGGACGTCTAGCCAGCTTACCTGAAATGTCTCAAGATATAATGAGTGTCTTCATTACTACAAACAATAGGAAGATATGCTAGTGGCAAGGAATCAAGGCCCTCTTCTCTTTGAAGGCAAGAAGGTTTGGTTGTACCAAGACCTGTCCAGCATAGGTGAGCCCTCAAGGCCACTACTACCTTCCTCCAGGAACAAGACATTAAGTACAGATGGGGGCGCCCCGTTGGGTTTATCTTCATCTTCTTCTGGGAAAAGGAAATAGGCATAGTCCACACACTGGAGGAAGCTCCAGCCATTCAGGGACTGCACCCCTACCCTCGCCTAATGAACTGGACCACACCAGAGATACTAGTAAAATAAATCCGCGAATACCAGTCGCAAGATGCAATCACAGCAGACTCTGAGGAAGAAGGCCCACAAGCCCTCATAGGCAAGAAGCCATTAGGAGCTCACTGAACTCCTTCACCAACTGCAACAGCAGGACCAAACGCAGGAATGAGACTGCACAACAGGCAAGGCCGTCGCCTGTGCCCCACCGCCACTCTGAGTCCGACCTCTCCTCCTAGGGAGGCTGGTCAAGAGACCCACCACGGAGACTGCTAGCCAGCATCACTTTAACTCAGCTTGGGGCACTGAGGAGCACGAGCCCGCACCATGAAGTGAATCTTACCATCTTGTCCACCGACATGGACCCCTCACAGACAGTGGCCAACTCCCCCAGACTGGGAGCTCGAGGTTAACTGTTCCACCCTCATAGTTGTATCTTTATACAGTAAAGAGAACACCTTCCATCCCCCTGCTTGCACATGGAATGCAGCAACAACCACTGCTTTCTGGGTCCTTGCGTAGTACGCCACAAGATCCAGCTCAGATACAGACTTATTCAGAAACTTCATGATTAAAATCCTAAGCCTTAATGTACTCACTCTCAATGCACCAGTGAATTGCTTAGCCACGCCATCTCTACTACAGGACTCAGAGTGCACTTCCGTCTCCTGCAGGAAACCCAACCACTCAAGAAAGACTGGGGGAGGCTGTGCTCCGGATGGCTTTGTGCCTAATACTTATCATCGGGACCCAGCAAGAGAGCTGGGGTTGCCATTCTCCTCGCCAGCAAGTTCTGGGCTACCGTCCTGCAGGTTGAAGCAGATATCAGGGGTGAATGTTGTCCCTCCAAGTCGCTCCAGGGATTCACCCTGGCTACCCCCTCATCTCTACAGCCTTTAGCCAAGTCCTCGCCACCCCAGGTAAGGATCTCATTATAGGGGGAGAATATTAACCTAGTGCCACACCCACTGCAGGACCAATCAGTCCAAAGAGCTGGACAGACGGGAGCGCTGTCACCCAGTGGACGGCAGTGGCTTCAGGATGTGATGTGGGCCTACACAATGTCTGGCAAGCCCTCAACTCCACATCCTGGGGATACACCTCCGCTTCACACCAAACGTACGCCAGATTGGATTACTTCCTCACCTTCCCCCAACTATTAGCAGGAACCATGCAGATTGACAAGGGCATCACCTTTAAAAATCCCAGGCTCCCCGCACCCAGCTTACCCTGGAGACTCAACGACAAGAACCTCTCAAATGCAGCCACCCAAAACAAAGTCAGGGAAGTAATCCAACACTGCCTGGAAATCAAGGACACCCCAAGACCCCGGTCTCACAATTAAGGGAGAGGTTGAAAGCAGTACTCGGGAGCTATTGTGTCCATATCGGTCCATCACACCAAGATCAGAAGAACCAAGCGGGCGGAAGTGGAAGAGGGAGTCTGTGTACTAGAGGATCAGCACAAACGCAGAGGGGCAGCTCCTGGCCATGATTCAAAAGACCAGGATAGCGAGATAGAGTCTGAGAAAAACAACCAATGACGAAATAGCGCAGGAGTTTGAGCAGTACTACACAGCTCTCTGCGACCTAGAAGAGATGGACCAGGGGTTAACGAAGGAATACCTGGCTGCAGTCCACGCTGCCGTTCTGCCTTCAACATAAGTATCAACAAAATCCTCATTGCTATAGCAAACCTTAGCCAGGGAAGGCTCCAGGCCTTGACGGCTTCACCCCCTCATTTTACAAGATATTCGGGCCACAGTTGAGACCCATTCCTGCCACCTTTACAACTTCTTTGGGGATTCTGCTCCCTTACTGCATCGATGTGTGGAGCAGTTATCATTGTTCTCCCCAAGCCAAGGAAAGACCCAACCCGATGTTCTGCGTATCGACCTACATCGCTCCTGAATGTGGATGCCAAGCTCCTCACCAGCATACTTAGCTAGACCTAGTCCATATCTGCAAGGCCTCATCGACCATGACCAACCAGGGCTTGTACCGCAACGGAACTGCGACGATAATACAAAGCACCGCCTCCACCTGAGAGATAAGGCAACAAAGGCCAAATCCCCATCATGCAGAGAAGAGGTTTGATGGTGCACATTGGCCTTTTCCACTCAATGTCATAAATAGAACCGGATGGGGACCCACATCCGGAGATTGGTATGGTGCAGTCATAAACTGGCTTGTGCTGCGTTGAAGTCAACAGCACCATCTCAAATGCGTTTGCAATTTGTAGAGGAAAGCAGGCAGCTTGCCCCTGTCTCTGCTTCTCTTTGGCCTTTACATGGAACCACTAGCAGAGTGAATCTGGGGGAACCTGTAGGTTACCGGCATCACATCTGAACGGCAAGAACACAAACTAGCCCGCTACGTGTATAACGTCATGGTGACCCTCTCACCGCCTGATACCTCCACCCTCACCCTCTTGGCTGAACTGGAAGCCTTTGGCTCACCCTCTGGATTTAAAGTGAACTTACAGAAATCACAAATCCTAGAGCTCACAGTTGCACATGGGGATTAAGATCAGTTGAACTGCTCGTTCCCAAGCCATGGACCAACCAACGAGTGCAGTATTTAGACATGAAACAGTGGAGCGCAGTTATACTGACCTATTGCCCAAGGCTCGCAGATAAATACAGACCTGGAAGACAAGGGGCCTCTGGTGGATGCGGAAAAAGACAGCATTCAAGATGACACTCTTGTCCCAGATCCTCTGCAATGCAAACCCTGCTCCTTCCCCCACCCCCATGCCCCACTCCTCATGGTATGACCAAGCCCTAACACCTGGCCTTTGAGCTTCATATGGGACAGTAAATGACCACGAATGGGGAGGAAAAGAACATCCCTAGTCATAGCCGATGGAGGGCTGGGCAAACCACAACTCAGCAACTAGTACCTTGCCGTGCAGATCAGATGCAAAGTGGAATGCACCAGGTCTCTTAAAGAAAATCACTTGTGCTTCTTAGACCAGCCGGTGACCAGGATCCACATATGGAAGATACCACTGCGCCCAAGAAACACAGACCGCTCTGGGTATACATCTCCCCGGTAGTGAGAGCGATGGTAGAGGTCTGGGACAGGGCTCTAGTTAAAAAAGGGCTTTCCACATACCCATTTCCACTCACGCCCATTCTCAGCAACCCCGACTTCCTAGCAGCCGTAACGGGCCAGGACTCCCAGGTATGGCACGATGCCAACTGCAAGATAATTGGTGACCTTATCAATCACACCAGGCTCCAGGCCATTGCACAACTGCATACGGACTATGGCTTGCCAGATCCGTGACCATTGAGAGACACAACCATCAAACATTGGGTCACCGACCCCACATGTGCAGACTGTAGCAGGGCAATGACTCACTTCAAGGAATGGATTATCACCCAGTCCAAAAACAAACCATTAGTGTCGGGTACCTATAACTTCTTAAAGAGCTCCCATCAACCGAGGTGGGAGGCGGAACGGGAGCGCACCTTCACACCCAAAGAATGGTCAGACATCTTCTGCAGAACCTGTACTTTGGTCCGCTGCACCTGTGGGCTTGAAAAACTGCTTAAAATAACACACCACTGGTACTACACGCCCGTCGTGGTGGCATCCAGTAAGTGCTGGAGGTCATGCGGGGAGACAGGCACCCTCACGCGCCTCCTCCGGCGCTGTCCCAAACTGAAGCAATACTGGGACAGCATCCTTGAAGACAATGAGAAATCTTCCATACTGAACTCCCACATCTCCCCTGCCACCGTCTCCTAGGACTCCCCAATGCCCTGACCTACCCTCTTGGATCTTACTGCCGCAAGGCACAACCAAAACACCAACCCTCTCAGGCTGGCCACACAAACTGTGGGACCGAGCGGGAATGGAGGAACTGACAGCTTCTGCGCAGAACGCAGTGCACCAATCCGACACAACATGGACACCATGTGCACGATCTGGCGCAGGAGTTTTGAGAACTCACCTGCCCCCTATACTTACGAGTCCTCCAGCCCACAACAGTTAATGCTACATACGGACTTCAGCGGATCTCAGTAACCATTGCTGTTGGAGGGACAGTCATCTAACGCTGAATTGACTTTTCTAAGAGACATTCCTGTTCTGGTTTACCCACCATCAGTCTCCCTCCCCACACCCTCTCTCCTCCGTGTTAGTCCCTACAGTCCTCCCCTTCCTCCGTTGCCTTTTCGTCACTGGCCGTTTAGATATAGGTAAGTGTCCCTGTTAACACTAAAACCTTCAGCAACACAAAAGGATGATGGACGGAGTGCTGAACAATGCAAACACTCACCCCAGTCACAGATCTGGGTTTAATCCATTGTTCTTTTGCTCAAATCAAATCAAATCATTAACATTTATAAAGCGCGCTACTCACCCGTGCGGGTCTCAATGCGCTAGTGGAAAGAGGGGTTACTGCTGCTCGAAAAGCCAGGTCTTTAGGAGTCTCCGGAAAGCGGAGTGGTCCTGGGTGGTCCTGAGGCTGGTGGGGAGGGAGTTCCAGGTCCTGGCCGCCAGGAAGGAGAAAGATCTCCCACCCGCCGTGGGGCGGCGGATGCGAGGGACGGAAGCGAGTGCGAGGCCAGAGGAATGGAGGAGGCGGGTGGGGACGTAGAAGCTGAGGCGTCGGTTGAGGTATTCCGGTCCCTTGTCGTGGAGGGCTTTGTGTGCGTGGGTGAGAAGTCAAAAGGTGATCCTTTTGCTGACTGGGAGCCAATGCAGGTGTCTCAGTTGTGCGGAGATGTGGCTGTTGCGGGGTACGTCGAGGATGAGGCGGGCCGAGGCGTTTTGAATGCGTTGCAGGCGATTTTGGAGTTAACCATGTCACCCCAGATTGGTCCCAGCCATATGCAAATCAGTCTTGACCCTGTTCCTCACGGTAACAGTCCAGCCCGACCTGCCAAGCCAGGTCCTCCCAGAACCGGAAACAAGCATCCTGGGACCGGTTTCAGGGTATCATCCATTTTATTTTGTTTTGTGACGTTTCTTTGGGCACCCTAAGTGGCAGGGGTATGCCCAGATGTGGGTCCCGCGCTCACTGCGCCACTGGATTCAAGCTAGCCTGGCTGATGAAGGGTGATACCTTGAAACCGGTCCCAGGATGCTTGTTTCCGGTCCAGTGAGGACCTGGCTTGGCAGTTCGGGCTGGACTGTTCCCATGGGGAACAGGGTCAAGACTGATTTGCATATGGCTGGGTCCAAACTAGAGTGACATGGCGAGCAAAATAACAATGGATTAAACGCAGATCTGTGACTGGGGTGAGTGTTTGAAAAGTTTCAACACTCCGTCAATCATTTTTTTTGGTTTTGTGATGTTGCTTTGAACAATGAAACCTTCAACATAATAAAAAAAAGATTTGAAGTATGACCTAGTGAAACTTTTGCCTAGACCACACCAATTAGTGAGTTTGGGCCTGATGTAGACCCTGGCAGAGGGGGTTACTCTGTCACAAACGTGACGGATATACTGTCCGCTGTATTACCATCCCATTATATGCTATGTAGATAGTACTACGGCGGACGGGACATCATCCTGTTTGTGACAGAGCAACCCATCCGCCGAGATATAAATCAGGCCCGTAATCACTTGTGGTGGACTACCATCCTCCCCAATAGTAGTTTGCGTTCTTATAGCCGTGCGTAAGGACGACTAATGAGGATCCCGTTTGAACAAAAGGCCTCATTGAATTACTAAATGAGCTTTGTCTCCTCTCTCATCCCTCCAGCTTCAAGAATATCAGTGACACAATTCCACTGTCTTGGAAAACAACCTCTCCTCCATCAGGTGCAGCAACCTAGGCTTGGGGCATCCAAAATGGATCTGACAGCCTCATTTACCACACGCACAACATACAACTGGGATGTTAGCGTCAGGATCTGTGTTAGAGCATGGAAGTGAAACTTCACTCAAGTGGACCAGTACACCTCCACTCCAGTGCCACAGCTCTGGTCATGACTATGGATTCACAAAGCATCGTACGCTGCCACCTCCGCTCAATGTGCCAAATCCATTACAGGGACCGTAGTCCCCTGTCGGTTCAATGGGACACGCTTGGTGCCGTCCTCCAGGTCACACAATAGGACCTAATAGGCCCAGGCCTTCTCAAACACATTAGAACAGCATGCGGCTGGGGTCAATTATCAAAAACCAGGATGTCAGGTGTAGTGTCGTGAGATATAGGGCCTCATTTATAGTTCGGTGGACTGGTCACTCTGTCACAACGGTGACAGATGTCCTGTCTGATGAAATATAAAGAAAATAATGGGATTTATTTTTCCGCGGGCTGGATATAGTCACCATTGTGAGTGAGTAACTTGTCCTCTGAAATATAAATCAGGCCCTATGTGCACTAGGATCCTTGAGATCGTGGGCGGACGCAACAGAGAAATCACGTAACTCGCTGGGAGGTGTTAAGGTGTGTTTATGATGTAATCAGCGTGCAGGATGTGATCGTATGCTGAGGAATAAATACGTCTATTATAGAGATCCATGTGTGGCGTGTTCATTTGCATGCTCTCGAGCTGGGGAGGACCCTACACCAGGTATATGCAGTCAACACTCAGGGCAGGGGCACTCAAGTGTATGCCATGCAGGCAACATTCTTGCTCCAACGCAATGTAAAGGAATGTCTGGGGGTCCCCTCATATACCCTGGTTTAAGGCAAGTATACTCGTGATACTTTGACAATTCTACCACTGAACCTTGCTTCTTGATGGCGTGTGCACTCTTGACATTGCGGTTCAGTGGGGCACAGATGCTGGTGCATGTACTCATGCTGTGCAGGGAAGCGGGAGGGGGTTCCCATCATACTCACGCAAGGCATGCCACTCGTCCTGTCGGATGATCTTGGTGATGTTGACGGGCAGGTTGCGCGGCAGAGACGAGGAGGTGTAGTGATACTTCACAGATGTGCACCGATCGATGACTCCTGAAAGAGCAGAGACACAAGAGCTTCAGTGCGCTGGTTCCCACCTCCGGAGACAGGCATAGAGAGAGAGCGGGAGCAAGGCAGCGTGAGGGCACCAGGACACCCTGCCTGGTGAGTTGTGCACTATACAAATACATATAACAGAGAGACGTGGGAGGAGGAAGCAGGAGGAGAGGAGAGAGGCAGAGCGAGAGAGGAAAGTGAGAGGAAGAAAGAGAGCCTTTCAGTGCAGATTTTTGCTCCTGTAAATAACAGCAACGACTTTAGTTCCCCAGAAGTCAGAAGCACTGAAGGAACCGTAGACATGAGGGAATGTTCGCATAGATCAGTGCTAAATTTTTAGTAAAGGAAGTGCCAGGGCCCTCGTCAGGAGGCACGGCAGCTTGCATCACCCATTGCCCCTGCCAGCACTGCCAGTAACAGCACCAACACAACCAGTGACCATCACACTCTTACAAGTGTGACATTAAGACTATTCCAGGCCCCCAAAACTATAAGAATGGCCTGGGCAGCAAGTCAGTAATTTTTAATTTACATTGAATTAATAAACAACAGTTTTGTGTTAATCTCTAAATTAGACCCACAGCGCCACCACGTGGCGCACTGTCAGAAGTGCCTGTGTTGACAATTAAGTGCCAGTGCTGAGCACCAGAAACCACCGGCTCAAATTAAGAACTGACATAGAAGCGCTTGACGTCATTATAAGCACAAATGATTAAGCTTCAACAGCTTGAACTGAGGTGGCTGATTTTACCCTCAAGGGGTCCTGGAACTGGAAAAAAATTACTCTGGATACCCATAACAATCAATTTATAAATTTATTTAAAAAAAATCTCCTGCAAAGAAATTGTCAACAAGATCCCATTTGACAGTAGATCTGTTCTAGATCACAAAGAGCCTGCACTGTAAAGTATCCCACAGGGTTAGGACACCTGCTGCAGAGATCAGTGTGCCCAGCAGTTTTGGGGGCAGTAAGTTTACTCTAGTGGCTAACACAGTTTTGAGAGAGTCCTGTGTTTTATCCAGGCACTGCTTTGGCTCGTAAAGTAGCATAGAGGGTTAATGTGCTTGCTGCAGAGCACATTGTGTAACAAGTAGATCATAGTACAGTGGTTCCCAAACTTTTTAGAACTGTGACCCACTTTTTACAACGACAAACTTTTCAGACCCACATGCCGTTATAGGACATTAGGCTGGCAATTTTTTATGTAAGTAAAGTATCATTTTAATCATAAAAAGTACATTTTCCATTACAATGGCCACTACCTTTGCACAGACATACAGTTTTACTAATAGTATATTTCAAATAAATTATAACGTGTGGAAGTCTGGTTTCTATGAATATTTATGATTTGTGCATCACAAATTAAAGAGTCTTCATTTGTGTTCATCCTTTTAAAATCTTTTTCCAGCAAACTTCAGAATTGCTAACAAAATGTGCTTCATTTTGCATTCCTAATTACTGAATGCATACAGTTAATTTACAGGTATTTACACCTTGTTGTGCGTTACAAAAAAAAAAAAAAAAAAACTTACAACCTTTCCTTTCATGCTCCCTGTACTCCAGCAGTCATCTAATTTGCTTAAAAAAATTCTCTCACGTTGCAGTTTGAGAAAGAAAAGTAAATACCCATCATCTTAAAAATAAGTAGCCTGACCTTTGACCTCTGTCTTTGAGGTGCTGTTGAATGTGACAAGACATACACAGAACTTTAAGGCATCTTTATTTATTGCTCGGACTTTCTTGCCCACCAAAAATCAGCTTGCGACCCGCCAGAGAATCGTCACCCACAGTTTGGGAAACGCTGGATTCGTATTTTATTTAGAGAGGCTACTGCTTTTGGCACTGATATCGTTCTGTTACTTTCTGTTCATAAGTTGCAGTTCTTTTACTATAGCACAGTGATCTGTTTACCGGCATCAAGGCGCTGCATGCAAACTGTAAGGTGGATGTAAATCCGTATTGTTTTTTTCCTCAATCTGTTGTTATTCTAAGATTGCAAAAAGGGTGCCTTTGGGAAGTAATAAAGTCTTGTTAGTGCAGACAACCGTAATCACTGCGCTATTTCATCTGTCAGAAGAGACAGCACCTAGAGACGATGCAGTATTCAATTTGTGCTATATAAAAACTCACAATCCCGGTCATGGTCGGCTGCCGCACTTCCTAGCTATATAGTTGTAGGCAACAAGCTTCCATTGTTAATTTTCGAATTACTGTTTCAAATGATATATTTCAAAAACAGCTATATATTTTTTTTTCATAACATCAGTACACTTTCAGTTATAAAAGTGTTTATATTACCTTTCCTCACTTCTGCATTCCACATCCTTTTGTTTTCCCATCCACATAGATTCTCAGAAACATCTCAGGCCTGTGAATCTACTAAGAAGGGGCGTGGTGGAAACATCAAGATACTCAAATCTCACAATTGCATACCCTAGACAGCTGAGCTGGAGAGACCTTACTAGGTCTTGCAGCAGGGCTACCAGACAATAGTTACAGAAATCTGACAAGCTGAGGGCTCAGGCACTAGTAGACATATTATTGGCAGAATGTGCTATCAGTACAAAAGATAAAGGTGGTCATTACAACCGCGGAGGTCTTTTTGACAGACCGCCGAGGAACCGCTGTGCTGAAGACCACCAGTGCAGGCGGTTTTCTGCTCGGCGAATTATGACTGCCGGCCGCCCTTCGTCCTTTTCCAGATGGAGAGCCACCAGCAGCCATACTGGCGGTCGGCGGGGAAGTGGAGGTTGATCCACCTCCACCGCGCCGTCACCAGAACACCTCCCACCGAATCACGTTCCGTGGTTCAGCGTGGCAGTGTTCTGGTGAAGGGGTGCTGGAGGTGGAGCAGCCCCCATGGATCCCGTCCCCTCCCGCAAGATCAACGGACAAGGTAAGTTGATTGTCCGTTAGGGGAGGGGGGTGTTGTGTGCATGCATGGGGGTGTGAGTATATAGAGGGGGTGTGTGAGTGCGTGTATGCATGCGGGGGTGCTGTGTGGTTGAAAATGTGCGCATGTCTGTCTTTTTGTATGTCTGTATGTATGTGTGCGTGTATGACTGTGTGTGTATGTTGGTATGTATGTTGGTATGCGTGCAGGTATGTGTATTGGTGGTGTCTGTATGCATGTAGGGTGGGGGTGTGTTGCAATGTTCGGGGTAGGGTTGGGGAGGGGGGTCCTGCCACCTTTGGGGCGTGCCCCGGGGGTGGGGAGGGAGGACTCAGTGGTGGGGGTGGGGGTGGGGGGTGGGGGAGACCCCTATCAGTGCCAGGGAAGGGATTCCCTGGCACTGATAGTGCCTACCGCCATGGATTTCATGGTGGTTCCAAACCACCTGAAATCCATGGCGGTCAGCAGGGTCGTGATACCGCCGGCGGTCTTGTGACGGCTGCCAGGCTGGAGACCCAAGTCTCCAGCCCAGCTGTCGGAATGGAGAAGCGGCGGATGACAATGGCGGTAACCGCCATGGTCATAATTCCATTTTTTTTTTCGCCAGCCTGTTGGCGGTAATACCGCCACTTCTCCACCGACCGCCAGGGTCATAATGAGGGCCAAAATGCCAATAACAGCCATTGTAAAGAAGTGCCATCTGATATCAAGATCAGTAACAAACCTCCTGAGTTCAGTATGAATTGTCATTCAAATTTCAGCTTTAAGGATGTTTTGGAAACTAAATTATGTGGCAAGAAAAGGCAAATTATACAGCAGAATGCTGGTGATAATATTTATTATTTTCTCGTTATTACACTTGTTAGCACTGTCTGGGCATTGGTTGCACCTCGTTAATAACATCCAAAAATACTAGTATGCAATAAAAACGTAACCAGTCAACCTTTGCGAAGGGCCTTCCACGGCACGGCACGCAGCAGACGAAGGGTTCTGTGGAATATGTCGGGAACCCATAAATGCTGTGGGCGTCTTGGACCCTCGATGTCCCGGGGCCTCATCTACTGCGGATCCCGAGGAGCAACGAGGCCAGTTACCAGCCGGTCACCACTTGACTCTCAATGGTAGCACAGGTCGAGCAGTCCAGGGCTCTTTGGGGAGGTGGGTGTGAGGCGTACACGGGCACAAAACGCAAAATACACACAGTAAGCGCAACAACTTAGTAGTATTGAATATAGATATACAAAGCATAAAACACACACTAAATAATATCCAAAGTCTCTTAAAGTCTGTGCACTGGTTCCATCCCGGGTGGTATCCCCGTGTCTCTTCTTCCCCTCTACTGGGGGCGGTAATTCCCTATTCGATAACGGAGGCAACTTCCAGGCGTGGCCCGTGTTAGCTACCAAGCAACGCCTGACTCCACCTTCAGCAGTGCTACAAGCTTGGCTCAGTTCTTGTGACTTCCTCTTTCCATAGAACGAGCACTAGGCCTCTAAGGACAGTTTTATGCAGGAAGGCATCCTTTCCTTCACAACAATCTAGCTCATAGTGCAGGCACCCTAGCGCTATGCTGCAAGGGCGCCGGCGTCGGCGCTAGGCAGCACACAGAGCGCCAGAGCAAGGAGAGAGCCGAAAGGCTCCCACCGCCATATGGAGCGTTTCTGCTCTCTACGTTTTACGCAACGCAGCACAGCAACTAGTAAATGTGTCTTATGAGCCCAGACTCCACTGCCCAGAGCTCTTCTGAGCCCAGACTCCACTGACGACTCCACTGACCAGAGCTCTTCTGAGCCCAGACTCCACTGACGACTCCACTGACCAGAGCTCTTCTGAGCCCAGACTCCACTGATCAGAGCTCTTCTGAGCCCAGACTCCACTGATGCACTCTTCTGCGCCCAGACTCTACTGACCAGAACTCTTCTGAGCCCAGACTCCAATGACCAGAGCTCTTCTGAGCTCAGACTCCACTGACCAGATCTCTTCTGAGCTCAGACTCCAAGGACCAGATCTCTTCTGAGCTCAGACTCCACTGACCAGATCTCTTCTGAGCTCAGACTCCAAGGACCAGATCTCTTCTGAGCTCAGACTCCAAGGACCAGATCTCTTCTGAGCTCAGACTCCACTGACCAGAGCTCTTCTGAGCCCAGACTCCACTGATGCACTCTTCTGCACCCAGACTCTACTGACCAGAACTCTTCTGAGCTCAGACTCCACTGACCAGATCTCTTCTGAGCTCAGACTCCAAGGACCAGATCTCTTCTGAGCTCAGACTCCACTGACCAGAGCTCTTCTGACCCCAGACTCCACTGACCAGAACTCTTCTGAGCCCACACCTCACTGATGCACTCTTCTGCGCCCAGACTCCACTGACCAGAGTTCTTCTGAGCTCAGACTCCAAGGACCAGATCTCTTCTGAGCCCAGACTCCACTGACCAGAACTCTACTGAGCCCAGACCTCACTGATGCACTCTTCTGAGCCCAGACTCCACTGACCAGAGCTCTTCTGAGCCCAGACTCCACTGACCAGAACTCTTCTGAGCCCAGACTCCACTGACCAGAGCTCTACTGAGCCCAGACTCCACTGACCAGAACTCTTCTGAGCCCAGACTCCACTGACGACTCCACTGACCAGAACTCTTCTGAGCCCAGACTCCACTGACCAGAACTCTTCTGAGCCCAGACTCCACTGCCCAGAGCTCTTCTGAGCCCAGACTCCACTGACGACTCCACTGACCAGAACTCTTCTGAGCCCAGACTCCACTGACCAGAACTCTTCTGAACCCAGACTCCACTGACCAGAGCTCTTCTGAGCCCAGACTCCACTGACGACTCCACTGACCAGAACTCTTCTGAGCCCAGACTCCACTGACCAGAACTCTTTTGAGCCCAGACTCCACTGACCAGAGCTCTTTTGAGCCCAGACTCCACTGACCAGAGCTCTTCTGAGCCCAGACTCCACTGACCAGAACTCTTCCTTGAATCTAAGAGACCTTTGATGCGCAGAGAGACTCCTCTGCTCCCTTCTCCTCCATTGTGTTTTCTCATCCCAGCCCTCAGGAATGTCAACAATACACATCTCCTGTCCTGTGAAGTGACAGTCCTCGCCTCCAACATGCCTTTTCAGGCCCTGGGCTCCCTAAATGGACCCACGGCCTACATATCATCTACCAGGCACAGGTGCACATACATGCCAGCACGGACAGGCGAGCATCACACACTGCACGGCACTACATACACACATAATGTAGGTCAAAGGTGAGTTACGTTCACAGCCACAGAACTTTACATGTAGGGGCCGGTAAGCACCAGTCCCGTGACACAGACACAACGTGCAGACTACTGCTCACTATAAAACACAAAGCAGGGAAGCGGCGAACACCGTGCTCATGTCCCTTAACTATAGGGAGCGTCTCTCCGGCTAACAGCGCTGCATTACCAAGAGGCAGGCTGCGTCTAGGCGCACGCTCATGATCTGTGTTTAAAGAGGGAGCCTGCGCTAGATTCAGATCACAAGTTGTGATTTGTGGTTTGAGGCCAGGCGCTGTCTTTGTGGGGGTCGGGCTTTTTTGAGAGACAAGGGACGTTCTTTGCACGTAGGTCTTGGCAGCTGTAAAAACTGGAGGTGAGGCTTTGCAGAGCGCGCCCTGAGGGAAGGAAAATATTGATGACCGGAGCAGGTGCCCACAGCCTCCTTCTGGGGACCGAAAGCTGCCCTGCTCCCAGTGAGAACCGATGCCCCCCAGTGCAGGACCAGGCTCCCCTTGCTTCCCATTATCCCTGAAGACTGGAGGCCTAAAGGACTGGCCCAGTGCATTCCACACCCTACAGGACCCCATCAGCAGCGAGAGCCCAACCCGCAGAGAGCTGCCTGGGGCCCGGCCCCACCCGAGCAGGGTGGAGAATGGGGGGTTGGCAGGGGGGGGGGCATTGCTAGAGGTTTTGGGGGACTGGGGAAAGGAGAGGATGTTTACAAACCATCTAGAACAGCTCCATGCACCACAGACTCGCCCCACTCTGCTCGAGTGGCGTCAGAAATGGATATGCCCCCCGGGGTGATGCCACACTGCTGTCTCCGATGGGCGTTGTGTGCCAGTGTGAGAAGCTGCACAACTCCTCTGCCTCTCCTCGTATATCGTCCTTCTGTGCATGTGCCCGTTGGGGTGGCATGGAGCCCCGCAGCCCCACGCAGGCCTCTGCCCTGAGATGTCCCCTACACATCGCGGGGCTGCCTCAGTTCATAAGCTTGTGGAGAAGCAGAAAACCACAGGGCTGACTTAGCAGTGGCTGAGAGGTGGTCGCAGCCTTTCCTCTTCAGTGCGATGACAGATGGATCAGGGGCCCCGTGACTCAAGCAGGCCTTGCTCCTGTACATGCACGGCTCCCTGATCTCCTCCTCTTTGTGCAGAATGATGAGGAAGTTATTAAAAGTGCCACAAGTTCTCGAGTGTCTGTTTCAGCTAAACCAAGGGAGAGTGCAGTACATCAAAGAATTCCAGAGTAATGACTAGCTGCTGACGGCAAGAAGCAGTCTTGTCCTGCCAGGGGTGTTGGTTGGCGTCAAAGCGAGGGCGCTAAGGTTTGAACCTCTCGGGCCTCCTTCCTCAAAGCCAGATGCGCCATTCGGAGGCAGACCACGTGGCACTCCGCCGCAGCTGGCATTCCGTGCAGTAAAACTCCTTGAGTTCCGTCCACCCTACCTAAAACCTGCTATGATTAGCTTACATCTGTCTGGTATATTTAATTTACCTTTAAACTCTTGTAAAGCAGTATACCATCTACCCAGGGATTGTAAATTAAATGTTTTAGTGGGCCTGCAGCTGTGATTGCGTCGCCCACCTCCCAAACCTTTCTCACATCTGCCACTGCAGGTCCTGCATACGCAGTTCACTGCCACATTGACTTGGCATTTCAAACTACTTTACTGCACCTAAGTCACCCCTAAGGTAGGCCCTAGATAATCCTATGGGCACGGTGCTCTGTATGAAAAAGGTAGGGCCTGCACTTTTATGTTTTGTATGTCCTAGTAGTGAGAAACAGCTAATTTTGTTTTTCACTACTGTGAGGGCTGCTCCTTTCATAAGTTAGCATTGGGAATTCCCTTATATATTTTTCAGTGGTAATTTCTGATGTGGAAGTATTAGCATGGGCCTGTTTGGTATGTTTGGAATGGTAGTGAGAAATCCTGCTTACTGAGGTAGTTGGATTTTACTTTACTATTTTAGAAATTTCACTTTTAGAAAGCGGACATTTCTCTGTGCTTATAACGCTATGGGGGTCATTCTGACCCTGGCGGTCCATGACCGCCATGGCGGAGGGCGGCGGAAGCACCGCCAACAGGCTGGCGGTGCTTCCTGGGCGATTAGGGGAGCCGGCGGTTTCCCGCCGGTTTCCCGCTGGCCCAGGGTATCCGCCATGGCGGCGCTGCTTGCAGCACCGCCATGGGGATTCCGACCGCCTTCCCACCAGCCTGTTTCTGGCAGTGTCCACTGCCAGAACCAGGATGGTGGGAACGGGTGCCGTGGGGCCCCTGGGGGCCCCTGCACTGCCCATGCCACTGGCATGGGCAGTGCAGGGGCCCACTAACAGGGCCCCACAAAGATTTTCACTGTCTGCTTTGCAGACAGTGAAAATCGCGACGGGTGCCACTGCACCCGTCGCACCCCTGCAACTCCGCCGGCTCCATTCCGAGCCGGCTTCATTGTTGTAGGGGCTTTCCCACTGGGCCGGCCGGCGGTCTTCTGGCGGTCGCCCGCCGGCCCCGCGGGAAAGCCAGAATGGCCGCTGCGGTCTTTCGGCGGGAACCGCTTGGCGGGCGGCGACCGCCGACCGCCGCGGTCAGAATGACCGCCTATGTGATTTGCAGCCTGACTTCAATCCACGTCTGGGGCTGAGTGACAGCTACACTTTGTGCATACTTTCCAGCCAGCCATAACACAGGAGGGGATTGGTGCATCTGCATACTGATAGTCTTCCTAGGCTGGGAGAAAGGGAGGAGGGGCACAATTACATGTGTATAGGCTGCGTCTCTGCCTCCCATAATGGGTTGATTTCCCCCATACCGAAGTATAGAACCAGGACTGGGTTAAAAGGGGTTGTGTTACACTTGAAAGGGTTCCTTTGAAGTCACCACCTGAACAAAGACATTTTGGAGTATAAGTACAGGGGCTCTGACCCCATGTTTTTAGAGGATTTTTGGACCTGGTACCAAATCTCTGTCAGAGGGACTGCTGCAGTGCACAAAGGCCTCATCTGGGCTGCTCTTCTGCTGTTGCCCTGCTACCTGAAGTACTGGGTGGCCTAAAGGACTCACTGGATTGCTTTTCTGTTTGTTGCCCTGCTGCTCCCTGATTCTGGTCTAACTGGATACTGCTGTGGGATTGCCAGGAGGGGCTGCCATCGAAATTGCTTACTTTTGCTGTGCTGGTCTACCTGCATCCCCCCCAAATGTTCTCCAAGGGGCCCAGCGGGTGGTGAGCATTTACTTGTTGCGCCTGGCCTCTCCAAACAATAGTGCATAGTGAGGGGTGGGCGGAACTCCATGGAATTAGATAACATTTCTGTGTGATTCCGCAGAGTTCCCCCCATACTACCACAGTAACTATTAAAACTTCTGCATGTTTAGTATTATGTGGCAGAGAGGTGTCCAGAATCAACAATGTCACTGAAACATGTGAGGCCTTGCTTTCACTAGATGGCGTTACAGCAGCAACTTCTTTTTATAACACAGTGACTGATGTGCCTCGAGCGGAAGAAATGCATTTCAGGAGCTACACTCCTGAGCTGAAATGATTCGTGCTGACTTTGTGAGTTTTTTAAAACTAGTTTTCCAAACAAAGGTTGAGATCACAAACATCTTTGCTTTACTTACTCGTGGAGTGACACCAATAGAGACAGGTCCTCAGACCGTGAGGGACAGCAGCAGCATGCAGCTCACCATGAGTGCCACAAACCTCCACGTAATGGTCATTGGCGGATCCTTCCTAGCTGTCTGCACAGGTACTACAGTTCCTGACAAATCTACAAAGTCACCCTTCATAGAGTCACTGTGTCTGTAACCTTTGAAACAGTACCCCCAGGCCTAATCCTCCTCCCTCTTCCAGGCCTCAGGTAGACCCGCGCAAACTCCAAAGTTTCAGAAGCCCACTGCTGCCTGTCTCTCCAATGGGTACCACCTATTGACCAAGAGCAGTAGGGGTGCCTGGCCAGTCATGAGGAAATGGTAGTGACGTTAATTAATATGACGCTCCCTTGCTGCAGTTCCTCTATCATTGCATGTGTCATTTTACAGCAAGATGGTGGCAGTGGCTGGTGCAGCTGATGCTGCTGTAGGTGCACTTGCTAATGGCGGCAGTGGGATGGAGGTGGACACGGGATGTATTCGACCGGGGTCTGGGCGGGAGATACATGCTAGATAGTACTCAGATTATTATCAGAGGTGGTGGATGGTAGCTGCTGCGCCGATAAACTGTGCCACACGGCGGTGGCGGAGTTTTTGCAGAACTCCACGCTCCAAGCGTAGTGGGCAAAATTCTACTAACTCCAAAGGCGGAGCGGAGTTTACTGCCCACCACTCCTTTATATTTTCCCTTTTTTTTGCACCAAGAGGCGGTGAGCGTTTCAGCTCTCCCAGCATGTGGGAAGTGCTAGGCATTGCTCTGTTCCATCCCCAGCACACCGTGAGAAGCACGAAGGCTCTGGTGCTCCCTTCCAGACCAAGGGCAAGGAGTGGTGGAAATATGCGGCCTGTGCTGTGTCACCACGGGGCTGCGGGGAGCGAGATGTCAGCCTGTCCTAGACAACTGGTGCAGGACAGAGCGCGTCTCCCTACCCCAAGGGGGGGATTCGCCTCCACATCAAGGGAAGCGCCCGCCAGCGTGAACCCACCAGATTGCCCTAGCAGCAGAAAGCTACCCGAAGGTACCTCGCACCCACAGGCAGGGTGTGCAACGACACCCCGCCGAGCACCGTGGAACACTGCAGACAACTCAACACGGCGCAGTGAGCCGCTGGGAAGCCCAAGGTTTGGACAGGGAGGTGGGACCTATGCGGCCCTGTTCCCCAACAAGCGGGCTTATGCGGCACCGGCGCCGCCTCGCCAGAGACTCTGGGAGTCTCGGGACCTGTTTTGCCAAATAGGACACATTACGCATGTGATTTCTGTGTTTCACCCACCACCAACTGCACCACGTTACTATAGGTCGCCTTATGCCTGGCACTGCTCATGATATGGAGTAAGACCGCAATATTCACCTAAAATGCGCAGTTTTCAAGCTTTGTGAATGTAATCTCTGGTGAGTTACATTTTATGCTCTTGCTATCCACGGATAAGGTGTGTATCACTGGTGCTTATTCTGGATAACAAGAACCATCTATTAGTAATTGTTTTACTTGCACAGTATTTCTGGTTTATGTCATTTTGGTATCTAGCATATTTTTATAAAATCCTTTGTGGAGTCTCTTTTGTGGTGTATTTATTGTCTCACTGGTGTGTGTTCTGCAGGCGCTTTACACATGACGTCTGAGGATGAGCCTGACTGCTCTGGTAAAGCTACTGAGGTTGGGCACCGGTTATCTTTGGTCCCTGACTAGAGTGGCTGTTTGCCCGGCTCAGGTGCAAACCACTTCTAACAGCTTCAAAAAGTGCTAAATGTACATTTAAACATCAAACACTGAGCTGACTTATACCTGGGGGGTGGTTTAACAGGTTCAAGGACAAATATACAATACCTACCTAGCTGTGTCACACTGATGCACTCACACACTCACAGCACGTCTGCACCCCAGAACTTAAGGACCCCCCCAAAACCCTTACATACTGACAGCACTTCTACACACCAGAACTTGAGGGCCCCCCAAACCCTTACATACTCACAGCACTTCTACACACCAGCACTTAAAGGTCCCCCCAAACCCTTACACACTCACAAGACATCTACGCCCAGCACTTTATTTTTTTTGTTGCATTTTTATGTAGTGCGAACTCGACCTGAAGTGTTGGTGCGCTTTACATGAGCACCAGTTACGTTACACAAGGACACATTCATTTTTGATAGGCACGGGAAGATTAAGTGATTTGCCCATTATTGCAGGATGTTGAGCTAACGCCACGACCCGAACCTGGCACCCCAGTTACAAAGTTGGCAACTCTGGCTGTGTGTGCAACATCTTTTCCCCTAAAGGGCCTCCCAAATCCTTTCACATTCAAAGCACATATGCACCCCATCACTAAGGGGACCCAAACCCTTACATACTAACAGCATTTCCACACCACTGCACTCAAGGACAACCAAACCCTCACACACACTCAGCACATCTGCACCCCAGCACTTTAGGGCCTCCCAAACCCAGGGCAGTTTAAGGGACACCTGGACCTGCGCTGAAGCGCGCGGCCCCGAATGGCTATCTCTTGGCACGGATAGACCTAACAGGGGCATGACTCCGGATCAGCTGCCATTAAAGTGGCACAGATGACATCAGCTGAGAGGGACATCTCCCAGATGGCACAGGGTGCCACCATCCAAGACATCACTTGGACTCTGACCACAGCTTCACGGTATGGAACAATTCTATATGCAGTGACTGACGAGGGTGAGAAATGATTCACGTCTGGCGTCAATGTCTCAGAAATAAACACAAATATATATGACTAACTAGAAGTCGATTCTGACTCATTGCAAATGGTTGTTCCACCAAAAATGTAATAATATCACATTTATTTTGAAAGTGGGAGGCTTGCCACAGCAGCAGAACATTATCTGGGAAACAAAGGGCGTGATTTATATTTCAGTGGAGGGGTTACTCCGTCTGCCAAATATACATCCCATGGGATATAATGGAATTTATATTTTGGCGGACTGAATATCCATCACCGTTGTGACAGAGTAACTGGTCTGCCGAAATGTAAATCAGGCCCCAAATCATGGTTGGAGGCACTGAGCACTGTTGACAAACTGAAATTTGTGGTACGTTTTGTAGTATTTACAGTAGGACTACCCCAGTACTACAAGATGCTATTCACAAGCTACGTGCAGGGGCTTAGGACTCTGCTGAGGCTGCCGACATCTAAGAATTCCCAGCAGCCTTCGGAGACAGCCGCACTTCTAAGGATGCTTAGCACTCTGCCGAGGCTGCGGATATCCAAGGATGCTTAGCACTCTGCCGAGGCTGCGGATATCCAAGGATGCTTAGCACTCTACTGAGGCTGCTGATACCTAAGGATGCTTAGCACTCTACTGAGGCTGCGGATATCCAAGGATGGTTAGCGCTCTGCCGAGGCTGCGGATATCCAAGGGTGCTTAGCACTCTACTGAGGCTGCTGATACCTAAGGATGCTTAGCACTCTACTGAGGCTGCGGATATCCAAGGATGCTTAGCGCTCTGCCGAGGCTGCGGATATCCAGGGATGCTTAGCTCTCTACTGAGGCTGCTGATACCTAAGGATGCTTTGCACTCTACTGAGGCTGCGGATATCCAAGGATGCTTAGCGCTCTGCCGAGGCTGCGGATATCCAAGGATGCTTAGCACTCTACTGAGGCTGCTGATATCCAAGGATGCTTAGCACTCTACTGAGGCTGCTGATACCTAAGGATGCTTAGCACTCTACTGAGGCTGCGGATATCCAAGGATGCTTAGCACTCTACTGAGGCTGCGGATATCCAAGGATGCTTAGCGCTCTGCTGAGGCTGCGGATATCCAAGGATGCTTAGCACTCTACTGAGGCTGCAGATATCCAAGGATGCTTAGCGCTCTGCTGAGGCTGCTGATATCCAAGGATGCTTAGCACTCTACGGAGGCTGCTTATATCCAAGGATGCTTAGCGCTCTGCTGAGGCTGCTGATATCTAAGGATGCTTAGCGCTCTGCTGAGGCAGCCTGACTTCTAAGGACACTTAGAGCCCGCAGAGGCAGTCTGACATCTAAGGATGCTTAGCACTCTTCTAAGGCAGCCTGGCATCTAAGGATGCTTAGCACTCTTCTGAGACAGCCTCACTTCTAAGGATGCATAGCACTCTGCTGAGGCTGCTGATATCCAAGGATGCTTACCACTCTACGGAGGCTGCTTATATCCAAGGATGCTTAGCGCTCTGCTGAGGCTGCTGATATCTAAGGATGCTTAGCACTCTTCCGAGGCACCCTGACACCAAAGGATGCGTAGCACTCTTCTGAGGCCACCTCACTTCTAAGGATGCTTAGCACTCTTCCGAGGCAGCCTCGCTTCTAAGGATGCTTAGCACTCTTCTGAGGCTGTTGACATCTACGGATGCTTAACACTTTTCTGAGGCCGCTGACATCTAAGGATGCTTAGCACTCTTCTGAGGCTGTTGACATCTAAGGATGCTTAACACTTTTCTGAGGCCGCTGACATCTAAGGATGCTGAGCACTCTTCTGAGGCTGCCTCACTTCTAAGGATGCTTAGCACTCTTCTGAGGCTGCCTCACTTCTAAGGATGCTTAGCACTCTTCTGAGGCTGTTGTCATCTAAGGATGCTTAGCCCTCTTCTGAGGCACCCTGACACCTAAGGATGCTTAGCACTCTTCTGATGCTGTTGACATCTAAGGATGCTTAGCCCTCTTCCGAGGCACCCTGACACCTAAGGATGCTTGTCACTCTTCTGAGGCCACCTCACTTCTAAGGATGCTTAGCACTCTTCTGAGGCAGCCTCGCTTCTAAGGATGCTTAGCACTCTTCTGAGGCTGTTGACATCTACGGATGCTTAACACTTTTCTGAGGCCGCTGACATCTAAGGATGCTTAGCACTCTTCGGAGGCTGTTGACATTTAAGGATGCTTAGCCCTCTTCTGAGGCATCCTGACACCAAAGGATGCTTAGCACTTTTCTGAGACAGCCTCACCTCTAAGGATGCTTAGCACTCTTCTGAGGCACTCTGACACCTAAGGATGCTTGTCACTCTTCTGAGACAGCCTCACTTCTAAAGATGCTTAGCACTGTTCTGAGGCTGCTGACGTCTAAGGATGCTTAGCACTCTGCTGAGACAGCCTCACTTCTAAGGATGCTTAGCACTCTACTGAGGCTGCTTATATTCTAGGATGCTTAGCACTCTACCGAGGCTGCGGATATCCAGGGATGCTTAGTGCTCTTCTGAGGCAGTCTGACTTCTAAGGATGCTTAGCACTCTTCTGAGACAGCCTCACTTCTAAGGATGCTTAGCACTGTTCTGAGGCACCATGACACCGAAGGATGATTAGTGCTCGGCCAGGTGAGCCTGACATCTCTCGACCTGTGAAGCTCCATTGCTGAAATGCTTTGCTGTAATGATGTTTGCTTTATTCTTTCCCATAATCCTTTTGTTTATTGTGAGTTTACAGCATTGGTGTGCAGACAACCCAGAGTTATGGGGTGACCTTTACTGACACACTGGTGTAACGCAGGGTTTGTGAAATGTGATTCAGATTTTCTTCACACAATTTGAGGGAGCAGGTGCCCCATGCCAGAGATTTACAGACCCTCTGAAGGGCAGAGCCTGGGCTGCCTTTTAATTAGAAGGAAAAGGTCAGAGGCGATTACTTCTGATCTCTGAAAACCTGCTCAGAGAAGTGGAGCAGATTCATGGAAGATCACCTGGTGCAAGTCTGCTCTTTCCATGAGAACGCCCTGCAGAAAGGCCTGAGTGGAGAAGTGTGGCACAATGGTTAGAGCGGCAGACCCTGATGCAGAGACCTGGACAAGGACCAGGGTTCAATTCCTGCCTCGGTGGGTCTTGGACTCAATTCCCTTGGACCAGATAATTCTCACCTCGGTGCCTCATCTAATTAATGGGTCCCACTCTGTAACTTTGGGCAATAGCTTGCTTAATCTCCACAATGGCCCTCACAGCGCTTGGATGCCTGGCTTCACCCTGGGGCTGTCCAGGAGTGGGCGCCTCACAGGGAAAAGCCAGGAGGGGTTCCACAGCGGTATGCGTACAGCGCCTTGAGACCCTAACGGGTGAGTGGTGCGCTATACAAGTGCAAAGTTTACAGTTTACAGGTCCGTGGACCAGTTACACCCGTGTACTTACACGTCTAGACTCGGACCAGACCCCTGCGATACAGCTCCCTATTCCTCGCAGACACCCCCTGGGTCCACCGACCCCACAGCAGAGGGCGCTCTTCTCACCTGGCGGCCAAAGCCTGGAACCACCTTCCCCTGCACCCCAGGAATGCTGCATCGCTCCGGGAATTCAGGAAAGGACTCGAGACATGGCTGTTCCAATGGACAGAGCACCCCAAAGCAGCTAGCAACTCCAGCATCTTGAGACCCTCAGAGGAAATTTGCTGCGCTTTATAAACCCTGATTGATTGATTGAATGGGGTGCAGGACTCCGTTGCCCTAATATACGGCACAGTGTTTCAAGCGTCACCACAAATAGACCAATCAAATGGTCCGAAGGAAGCCGTGCACTTAACCTGAAGCCATTTAAACATCAAGCACTGGGCTGAAGTGATACCTGGGGAGGGGTGGTCAGATCCTGGTAAACAGGATCGAGGACAAGTCTACATGACCCACCCAGCTGTGTCACACTGCTGCACGTACACACTCCCAGCACTTTTACACCACTGCACTTAAGCCCCCCCAAACCCTTGCATATTCACAGCCCTTTCTACACCACTGCACTTAAGGGCCCTCCAAACCCTTCTACACCACTGCAGTTAAGGCCCCCCAAACCCTTACACAAGCACAGCACTTCTACACCACTGCACTTAAGGCCCTCCAAACCCTTACACACACACAGCACTTCTACACCACTTCACTTAAGGGCCCTCCAAACCCTTACACACGCACAGCACTTTTACACCACAGCATTTGAGGGCCCTCCAAACCCTTACACACGCACAGCACTTTTACACCACTGCACTTCTGGGCCCTCCAAACCGTTACACACACACAGCACTTCTACACCACTGCACTTAAGGCCCCCCAAACCCATACACACACAGCACTTCTTCCCCACTGCACTTAAGGCACCCCAAACCCATACACACACAGCACTTCTACACCACTGCACTTAAGGCCCCCCCAAACCCATACACACACAGCACTTCTACACCACTGCACTTGAGGGCCCTCCAAACCCTTACACACGCACAGCACTTTTACACCACTGCACTTAAGGCCCCCCCAAACCCATATACACACAGCACTTCTACAGCACTGCACTTAAAGGCCCTCCAAATCCCTACACACGCACAGCACTTTTAGACCACTGCTCTTCTGGGCCCTACAAACCCTTACACACGTACAGCACTTCTACACCACTGCACTTAAGGCCCCCCAAACCCATACACACACAGCACTTCTACACCACTGCAATTAAGGGCCCTCCAAACCCTTACACCCGCACAGCACTTCTACACCACTGCACTTGAGGGCCCTCCAAACCCTTACAGACACAAATAACACTTCTACACCACTGCACTTAAAGGTCCTCCAATCCCTTGCACGCACACACAGCACTTCTACACCACTGCACTTAAGGGCCCTCCGAACCCTTACACATGCATAGCACTTCTACACCACTGCACTTAATGGCTCTCCAAACCCTTACACACGCACAGCACTTCTATGCCACTGCACTTAAGGCCCCCCTAAACCCTTACACACTCACAGCGCATCTACACCACTGCACTTAATGGCTCTCCAAACCCTTACACACGCACAGCACTTCTTTACCACTGCACTTGAGGCCCCCCTAAACCCTCACACACTTACAGCGCATCTACGCCACTGCACTTAAGAGCCTCCCAAACGCAGGGCACTTTAAGGGACGCCTGGGCCAAAGCTCAGATATCTCTTGACAGGAATATACCTTGTAGGGGCAGGAGTCTCCTCCAGATCAGCTGGCATTAAAGTGGCACGGATGACATCAGCAGTGAGGCACATCCCCAGATGGCACAGGGTGCCACCATCCAAGGCGTCTCTTGGACCCTGGCCACAGCTTCCCGGTATGGAACAATTCCATATACAGTAACTGACGAGGGTGTGGAAATGATTCACCATCTGGCTTCAATGTCTCAGAAATTAACATGTGCGCATATTACCAATGAGAAGTCAGTCGGTTCTGACTCTGCTCCAAAAAATAAAATAATCTCACAGATATTTTGGGGAAGTGGGATACTCAGCCTCGTTGCAGAAGAACATTATTTGGGGAGATAAAATCATGGTTGAGACAATGAGGCTGTTCACAAACTGCACTTTGTGGTATGTTTGTAGTATTTACAGTAGGACTACCCCAGTACTACAAGATGCCATTCACAAACTACCTGCCTCGCCTGGCCTCACTTTTACAGTGCCGAGATCTCCATCCCAACGGCAGAGTCTCCTCGCACATAAGTCTATGTTTAGAAGTAACTGGAAGGGGCGGTGGGAAGGGCTGAAAAATCGGGAATACTTTCTACTAAAAACCGAGGATTGCAGAGGAGTAATGAGGGATTAAGGAGAGATTAATTGAGGGACTTGCACCCACCTACAAAACAGTAAGCACACCCCTATTCACATACTGCCCTTCGATAGTTACCAGAGCCAAAAAGAACCTCAAGCAGTTGTAAATGTACTCCAGCGCAATGCGGGAGTAAGTTCAGCACCACATGTGGCCAAACACTGGTACTACAACACTCTCCCATAGAAAACAATGGAGATAGGGTCTTAAAATAAAACCCCAGATAAACTAATGTTAAAATAAATTAATTATATAAAGTATTTTAAAATATATTTAGTGTTAAACAATTGACTAAAACTAAAACATGATGTTCGAAGGCATGTGTGGCTGAAGATACACATGCTTTGCTTAAGTCCGCCATCTAGTGTTGGGTCCGTAGTGCTGCAAGTTGTTTTTGTTCAAAGAATCTTTTGGGGTCACAAGATCAAGTGACCCCTCCTCTTGGTGATACTGTGCATGGACATCAAGTCCTTTGTTAGAATGTATTCTCTGCGCTGTCGGGTTCGGACGTGTCTTCTTCTCGCGCCGGTATACCTTGGCTCGGTCTATTCCGAACTGTTCTGTTCATCTTTCTTTCAGCTACTGTACTGTATTTTGATCGCGTTTTTCTCTATCGAACGTAGTTGATCCAAATTTCTGCGTTGGGACTCAACTTATCGGGGCATCCGTGACCCTCTCAGGCCTTCTCCTCCACGTGGTGTTGGGACATGCAGAGCTGATGGAACAGACTCCATTTTGGTTTTGCCCTCTATGCCATTGGAAATTCCCACACACCGACCAACACCTGGTGTGTAACTTGTGCCTCTACCCGGACCATAGAGAAGAAATCTGCGATGTCTGTCTGTCTTTCTGATCCAAAAAGACCCTCTGTGACCAAAGAGTGCATCGGTTGGAGATGGCGTTGAACATCCACAACTAGACTGAATTGCAGAGAAAGCTCTTCACACACTAGATGCTAAAAGGGCTCTTAAGTATTACATTGACAAGACCAAACAGTTTAGGAAATCCAAACAACTTTTTGTAACATTTTCAATGCCTCATAAAGGTTACCTAATATCAAAAAATGGCATAGCCAGATGATAGTTAAATGTATGCAAACTTGCTATGTCAAAGCCAAAAGGCAGTTGCCTATTACTCCCAGAGCAAATTCCACCAGAAAAAAGTGTGCTTCTATGGCCTTTTTCGGGAACATTCCAATAGCGGACATATGTAAAGCTGCTAATTAGTCTACACAACATACATTTACTAAACACTATTGTGTAGATGTTTTAGCTCGACAACAAAGTATATCGTTGGGCAAGCAGCCCTCAGGACACTTTTATAAGCAACTCCAACTCCTGCACGATGGCCACCGCTTAATTAGCGGGGAATGCTTTACAGTCTGTGTAAAGCATGTGTATCTACAGCCACACGTCACTGAACGTAAAATGTTACTTACCCAGTAGACATCTGTTCATTGCATATAGTGCTGTAGATTCACATGCACCCTACCTCCTCCCCAGGAGCATGTAGTCGTTCTAGTGGCATTCTTATATAAATATTGTATATATGTAAATACATTGTATGGACATCTCTTTTTTTTATTACTCTCTATACACTTCTTACCTCACCTGCCTGCAGGAGAACAATCTAACAAAGGACTCGATGCCCATGCGCAGTATCACCGAATGGAGGAGTCACTCGATCCCTTGACTCGAAAAGATTCTTCCAACAAAAACAACTTGTAACACTCCAGACCCAACACTAGATCGCAGACTTATGCAAAGCATGTGAATCTACAGCACGACATGCCACGAACAGATGTCTACTAGGTAAGTAATATTTTCCTTATCTTATCTTTTATTTTAAAATATTAAATGTAGAAATTAATCTATCATTTTTTTTAAATATAATTAAATTACTTTGAATAAATTCAATAATCCACTTTTAATGATTAATAATAATAATTGTATATATATATATATGTTCTGAGAAATTCAACAGTTATAGTTAGAGTTATTTCAAGTAACTGTAACTTGCACCCTAAGGTAACTATAGCTTGCGCCCCCGCCATGCACATTTATCTGATCAATAATTTTACTGCAGATGTTACAGTGACTTTATCAATGATGTTATCAAAGATGTTATGAGTGTTGTAATTTGCGGGGTAATTAGCAGTGCATGATGAGGCCGCAAGTTATAGTGACCTAAGGCATAAGTTATAGTTACTTGAGATAACTCTAACTATAACAGGTGAATTGTTATGGTTTTGTACATTTAATATCTGAGTCTAACTATAATGTCCTTGAACCTTTGTTTTTTTAACTGAATTTCGATGTTTTTTTTAAATTCTAGTTCCTAACTATAAAGTCCCTATAACCTAAATTAATTTACAATAAAAAAACTATAGAAATTCACTGAATACACTAGTGAATTTCTATAGTTTTTTTTAACATAAAGTAATTTTCATTACTATATGTTAATCCAACACTGTTGCGCACAGCCTGCACTGCGGCCAGTCCCTGCGGCCAACCACCATATAACCACCCAGCCTTGGACGCATGACCTGGCCTGCAGCCAGCGCTGCAGCCAACCTCCATATAACCACCCAGCCTTGGACGCATGACCTGGCCTGCAGCCAGCGCTGCAGCCAACCACCATATAACCACCCAGCCTTGGACGCATGACCTGGCCTGCAGCCAGCGCTGCAGCCAACCTCCATATAACCACCCAGCCTTGGACGCATGACCTGGCCTGCAGCCAGCGCTGCAGCCAACCACCATATAACCACCCAGCCTTGGAAGCATGACCTGGCCTGCAGCCAGCGCTGCAGCCAACCTCCATATAACCACCCAGCCTTGGACGCATGACCTGGCCTGCAGCCAGCGCTGCAGCCAACCTCCATAACCACCCAGCCTTGGACGCATGACCTGGCCTGCACTGCGGCCAGTCCCTGCGGCCAACCACCATATAACCACCCAGCCTTGGACGCATGACCTGGCCTGCAGCCAGCGCTGCAGCCAAGCTCCATATAACCACCCAGCCTTGGACGCATGACCTGGCCTGCAGCCAGCGCTGCAGCCAAGCTCCATATAACCACCCAGCCTTGGACGCATGACCTGGCCTGCAGCCAACCTCCATAACCACCAACCCTGAGAAAGAGAGAAAATGAGAGATTCAGAGAGAGAGCGATTTAGAGAAAGATTACACAGAGAGAAAGTGAGAGAGAGACAGGGAGATAGAGGTTTTTAGGCTTTGATAAATAATATAAATAAAATGTGATATATATCCATACAAACTGAAAAAAAAGTTTTTCTAAATTGAAAAGAGTGGGGTCACCTTTCAGTATATGAGCTAAATATTTATAGTTGAAAAGAAACTAAAGCAGGAAATGACCACAGACTCACCTAGACTCACCTAGACTGGAACCCGTAACCCGTAACCTGCAGTGCGCATAAAACCATAGCAATCCAAAAATGACATACACAATAAATAAATAGATAAAAGAGGTTAAGAACAGCAATCACTAATAAGATGAAGTTTTTAAAAAACGAGTACGGATATACCATGCTGCCGCAAGGAACTTGCTAACCGCAAAGATTAAGGCAGGAGAAGTATCACTACTCAATATCCTAAGGGCAACACTGCATTGTCTTACGCCCGTGTTCCGGCAAACTGGACGTATACCTTTATGCCGGGAAAAGGCATGTGCTGGACAGAAAAACATAAAGGGCCTTATTTATACTTTTTGGTGCAAAACTGCACTAACACAGTTTTGCACCAAAATGTTTTGCACTGGCTTGCACCATTTTTTAGCACCAGCTGGGCACCATATTTATGGAATGGTGCAAGCCGGTGCAAAGGGTAGGCTAGCTTAAAAACAAAAATCACGTTAGGCAGGTTTGAGTCAAAATAAATGATTCTGACCAGATTAGCATCATTTTTTGACGCTAAGGGGCATATTTATACTCTGTTTGCACTGAATTAGCGTCATTTTTTTTTTTACTCTAATTCAGTGCAAAACTAACTCCATATTTATACTTTGGTGCTAGACCCGCCTAGCGCCAAATTTATGGAGTTAAAGTCATTTTTTGGAAGTGGAAACCTACCTTGCCTTAATGAGATGCAAGGTAGGCGTTCCTGTGCAAAAAATGACTCTTTGGCCTTAACACCATATTTATACTCCCATGCAAAAATGGTGCAAGGGAAGGAGGAGGGGTCAATAAATGGGGCAAAGCTTGCTTGCCCTATTTTTTAAGACCTGGGTCAGGGCAGGCGTTAGGGGGCCTGTGGGCCTCTTTCCATGGTGGAACACCATGGAATAAGCCCAGAGGTGCCCTCCCTAGGCCCCAGGGGCACCCCAACTCACACTAGAGGGACTGCGAGGATGGGGGACCCCTTCCCAGGTAAGTGCATTTTATTTTTGAAAGTGCCATAGGGGGCCCTGAAATGGGCCTCCATATATGGCACAGGGTGCAATGGCCATGCCCAGGGTACCCCTGTCCTCTGTGCTGGCCATTGGGGTGGTGGGCATGACTCCTGCCTTTTCTAAGTCAGGAGTCATGTGGCATGGCAGGTTTAGCACCATAAAATGACGCTAATCTGATTAGTCATTTTTTTTTACTCTAACCTGCCTAAAGCCATTTTTTGGTGCTAAACCCTCTTCTTCTATACTGCCAGCCCCACCGACTAAAGTCATTTTTTAAAACTCTAGCCTACCCTTTGCAGCGACTTGCACCATTCCATAAATATGGTGCCCGGCTGGTGCACAGAAATGGTGCAAGCCGGTGCAAAACTTTTTGGTGCAAAACTGAGTTAGTGCAGTTTTGCAGCAAAAAGTATAAATAAGGGCCAATATTTTGTAAGTTTGCACCACTTTTGTGTCAAAAAATGACGTTAATGCGGTGCAAAAAAAGTATAAATCAGGTCCTCGGTGCTAGATAGGTCTAGCACCAAAGTATAAATATGGAGTTAGATTTGCACCGAATTAGAGTAAAAAAAATGACGCTAATTCGGTGCAAACAGAGTATAAATATGCCGCAGAGTATAAATATGCCCCTAAATATGGCGTTAAGGCTATAGAGTCATTTTTTGCACGGGAACGCCTACCTTGCATCTCATTAAGGCAAGGTAGGTCTCCACTTTCAAAAATGACTTTAACTCCATAAATTTGGTGCTAGAGGGGTCTAGCACCAAAGTATAACTATGGAATTAGTTTTGCACCGAATTAGAGTAAAAAAAATGACACTAATTTGGTGCAAACAGAGTATAAATATGCCCCAAAGTGTGCTACAGATTCAGGAACACAATTACAGCCAGGACATAAATCGATTGTCAATAGTAATCTCCAACTTCTGGTAAAAGACTTTAACGGTAGACACCCAAATCGAAAGTGAGCATACAAGCTCTTACCTAATAAATCAGGAACAAAATCCAAGTAATATTTGAACTGGGGATACCATTTAAAATCAAGAAATTGTGTTGTCAATCGTCCATAAGATATACATAGGGAATAATTTTTCCTAACATACGACCAGTAAACAGATTTCAAAAGTTGTTTCTGGGCCCTCCCCAAATTTTGAGGATTCTCCCAGTAAATCCCAAGTCCCAAGGTGTAAAATAATTTAGACACATGCTTAAGCCAAGAGATAGAGACTGCATTAGATCTATTTATAATATCAAGAAGGGAGTTCCTATAAACAATAAGTTCTGGAGTAGTCCAAATTCGTACCCAAAAGAGTGAGGGTCTCAGGACTATCACATCAGAGATGCGATTGAACCCGAGATCCAAAAAAAAAAAAAAATCAAGGGTGTGCTACGTGGACATGCAAGAAGAGCTCAGGAAAAATGATTTTCGCCCACAGACAATTTCTTAGTATTAGAGGAGCCCCAGACCTCAGCACCACAAGTCGATGTGCCCTGCGCTTTTGACAGATAGGTCTTAATAGCAGTAGAAACAGCTTCCATGGTGGTGTTGTTATAGAAGCGCAGAATAGCCCCTGACCTATGTGAAGAAGTGAAACACTCTTACTAATCTGGTCCTCCCACTGCATGTTATTTGTAATTCTTACTCCCAGGTAATCTATTTAACGAACTTTACTTAAGGGGGCCCCATCTAAAGTAATAGTACATCTCCTAGCAGGACCCGTGCTTAATATCATCAGTTTAGTTTTACTGACATTGAGTTCCAGACCATGATCTGCACAAAAAGCATTGAACCTATCAACCAGGATCTGAAGACCCATAGGGGTTTTAGAAATCAAAAGAGAATCATCTGCAAATGGTAGAATAGATTTTTTTTGCGCATTGAGCGAGGAAGCATCATTTTGGCAAGAAGACAAAACATGCACCACTAGGCCAGAGGTGACTGCTCACTGTGCAGTGTCGAGACTTAGCTATGACATTCAACTCAAAGATTTTGAGGGGGGAAAATACTTTAATATTCAATCACTAGGAATGTTTACAGTCAGAACACTAGAAAATGAACAAACACAGTCATGAGATACTAGGATTTGAAACTTCAATCTACTGATAGTCCAGAAGCTTTATCATTAAGCCAGATGTGGCCCTTGTCTATTGTAAAGAAATGGCTCCCTGTTGCAGTTACCCCCCACTTTTTGCCTGATACTGATGCTGACTTGACTGAGAAGTGTGCTGGGACCCTGCTAACCAGGCCCCAGCACCAGTGTTCCTTCACCTAAAATGTACCATTGTATCCACAATTGGCACACCCTGGCATTCAGATAAGTCCCTTGTAACTGGTACTTCTAGTACCAAGGGCCCTGATGCCAAGAAAGGTCTCTAAGGGCTGCAGCATGTCTTATGCCACCCTAGAGACCCCTCACTCAGCACAGACACACTGCTTACAAGCCTGTGTGTGCTAGTGAGAACAAAATGAGTAAGTCGACATGGCACTCCCCTCAGGGTGCCATGCCAGCCTCTCACTGCCTATGCAGTATAGGTAAGACACCCCTCTAGCAGGCCTTACAGCCCTAAGGCAGGGTGCACTATACCATAGGTGAGGGTACCAGTGCATGAGCACTGTGCCCCTACAGTGTCTAAACAAAACCTTAGACATTGTAAGTGCAGGGTAGCCATAAGAGTATATGGTCTGGGAGTCTGTTTTACACGAACTCCACAGCACCATAATGGCTACACTGAAAACTGGGAAGTTTGGTATCAAACTTCTCAGCACAATAAATGCACACTGATGCCAGTGTACATTTTAGTGTAAAATACACCACAGAGGGCACCTTAGAGGTGCCCCCTGAAACTTAACCAACTAGCTGTGTAGGCTGACTGGTTCCAGCAGCCTGCCACACTAGAGACATGTTGCTGGCCCCATGGGGAGAGTGCCTTTGTCACTCTGAGGCCAGTAACAAAGCCTGCTCTGGGTGGAGATGCTAACACCTCCCCCAGGCAGGAGCTGTGACACCTGGCGGTGAGCCTCAAAGGCTCACCCCTTTGTCACAGCCCAGCAGGGCACTCCAGCTTAGTGGAGTTGCCCGCCCCCTCCGGCCACGGCCCCCACTTTTGGCGGCAAGGCTGGAGGGAACAAAGAAAGCAACAAGGAGGAGTCACTGGCCAGTCAGGACAGCCCCTAAGGTGTCCTGAGCTGAAGTGACTCTAACTTCTAGAAATCCTCCATCTTGCAGATGGAGGATTCCCCCAATAGGGTTAGGATTGTGACCCCCTCCCCTTGGGAGGAGGCACAAAGAGGGTGTACCCACCCTCAGGGCTAGTAGCCATTGGCTACTAACCCCCCAGACCTAAACACGCCCTTAAATTTAGTATTTAAGGGCTACCCTGAACCCTAGAAAATTAGATTCCTGCAACTACAAGAAGAAGGACTGCCTAGCTGAAAAACCCCTGCAGAGGAAGACCAGAAGACGACAACTGCCTTGGCTCCAGAAACTCACCGGCCTGTCTCCTGCCTTCCAAAGATCCTGCTCCAGCGACGCCTTCCGAAGGGACCAGCGACCTCGACATCCTCTGAGGACTGCCCCTGCTTCGAAAAGACAAGAAACTCCCGAGGACAGCGGACCTGCTCCAAGAAAAGCTGCAACTTTGTTTCCAGCAGCTTTAAAGAACCCTGCAAGCTCCCCGCAAGAAGCGTGAGACTTGCAACACTGCACCCGGCGACCCCGACTCGGCTGGTGGAGATCCGACACCTCAGGAGGGACCCCAGGACTACTCTGATACTGTGAGTACCAAAACCTGTCCCCCCTGAGCCCCCACAGCGCCGCCTGCAGAGGGAATCCCGAGGCTTCCCCTGACCGCGACTCTTTGAATCTAAAGTCCCGACGCCTGGGAGAGACCCTGCACCCGCAGCCCCCAGGACCTGAAGGACCGGACTTTCACTGGAGAAGTGACCCCCAGGAGTCCCTCTCCCTTGCCCAAGTGGAGGTTTCCCCGAGGAATCCCCCCCTTGCCTGCCTGCAGCGCTGAAGAGATCCCGAGATCTCTCATAGACTAACATTGCGAACCCGACGCCTGTTCCTACACTGCACCCGGCCGCCCCCGCGCTGCTGAGGGTGAAATTTCTGTGTGGACTTGTGTCCCCCCCGGTGCCCTACAAAACCCCCCTGGTCTGCCCTCCGAAGACGCGGGTACTTACCTGCAAGCAGACCGGAACCGGGGCACCCCCTTCTCTCCATTCTAGCCTATGTGTTTTGGGCACCACTTTGAACTCTGCACCTGACCGGCCCTGAGCTGCTGGTGTGGTGACTTTGGGGTTGCTCTGAACCCCCAACGGTGGGCTACCTTGGACCAAGAACTAAGCCCTGTAAGTGTCTTACTTACCTGGTTAACCTAACAAATACTTACCTCCCCTAGGAACTGTGAAAATTGCACTAAGTGTCCACTTTTAAAACAGCTATTTGTGAATAACTTGAAAAGTATACATGCAATTTTTATGATTTAAAGTTCCTAAAGTACTTACCTGCAATACCTTTCGAATGAGATATTACATGTAGAATTTGAACCTGTGGTTCTTAAAATAAACTAAGAAAAGATATTTTTCTATATAAAAACCTATTGGCTGGATTTGTCTCTGAGTGTGTGTACCTCATTTATTGTCTATGTGTATGTGCAACAAATGCTTAACACTACTCCTTGGATAAGCCTACTGCTCGACCACACTACCACAAAATAGAGCATTAGTATTATCTATTTTTACCACTATTTTACCTCTAAGGGGAACCCTTGGACTCTGTGCATGCTATTCCTTACTTTGAAATAGCACATACAGAGCCAACTTCCTACATTGGTGGATCAGCGGTGGGGTACAAGACTTTGCATTTGCTGGACTACTCAGCCAATACCTGATCACACGACAAATTCCAAAATTGTCATTAGAAATTGATTTTTGCAATTTGAAAAGTTTTCTAAATTCTTAAAAGACCTGCTAGGGCCTTGTGTTAGATCCTGTTTAGCATTTCTTTTAGAGTTTAAAAGTTTGTAAAAGTTTGAATTAGATTCTAGAACCAGTTGTAGATTCTTAAAAAGTATTCCAACTTTTAGAAGCAAAATGTCTAGCACAGATGTGACTGTGGTGGAACTCGACACCACACCTTACCTCCATCTTAAGATGAGGGAGCTAAGGTCACTCTGTAAAATAAAGAAAATAACAATGGGCCCCAAACCTACCAAAATACAGCTCCAGGAGCTTTTGGCAGAGTTTGAAAAGGCCAACCCCTCTGAGGGTGGCAACTCAGAGGAAGAGGATAGTGACCAGGAGGAAAATTCCCCCCTACCAGTCCTATCTAGGGAGAACAGGGTCCCTCAAACCCTGACTCCAAAAATAATAGTCAGAGATGCTGGTTCCCTCACAGGAGAGACCAACACCTCTGAAATCACTGAGGATAACTCCAGTGAAGATGACCCCCTGTTAGCCAGGATGGTCAAAAGATTGGCTTTGGAAAAGCAGCTCCTAGCCATAGAAAGGGAAAGAAAAGAGATGGGCCTAGGTCCCATCGATGGTGGCAGCAACTTAAATAGGGTCAGAGATTCTCCTGACATCCTAAAAATCCCCAAAGGGATTGTAACAAAATATGAAGATGGTGATGACATCACCAAATGGTTCACAGCTTTTGAGAGGGCTTGTGTAACCAGAAAAGTAAACAGATCTCACTGGGGTGCTCTCCTTTGGGAAATGTTCACTGGAAAGTGTAGGGATAGACTCCTCACACTCTCTGGAAAAGATGCAGAATCTTATGACCTCATGAAGGGTACCCTGATTGAGGGCTTTGGATTCTCCACTGAGGAGTATAGAATTAGATTCAGGGGGGCTCAAAAATCCTCGAGCCAGACCTGGGTTGATTTTGTAGACTACTCAGTAAAAACACTAGATGGTTGGTTAACTGGAAATGAAGTGTGTGACTATGTTGGGCTTTATAATTTGTTTATGAAAGAACACATTTTAAGTAACTGCTTCAATGAAAAGTTGCATCAGTATCTGGTAGACCTAGGTCCAATTTCTCCCCAAGAATTGGGAAAGAAGGCAGACCACTGGGTCAAGACTAGGGTAACCAAAACTTCCACTGGGGGTGACCAAAAGAAAGGGGTTACAAAAACTCCCCAGGAGAAAGTGGGTGACACTAGAAACAAAGAAAAAGAGTCCTCTGTAGGCCCCCAAAAACCAGAACAGGTGGGTGGGCCCCAAGACACAACCCAAAACAAAGGTGGGTACCAGGGTAAGAACTGGGATGCCACTAAGGCATGGTGCCACAACTGTAAACAGTCTGGGCACCACACCAAGGACACTTCTTGTCCCAAAAACAAACCCCAGAACAAAATTCCAGGGGTAACCAGTGTAGCCATTGGAGATGACTCCTCAGATGAGGAGGTCTTCATAGCTTTCAACTGGAAAATGGGCCCAACAGGTGAGTTGGAGATTCCAGAGGGAAGTAGACACTTCCACCACCTACAGGTGAATGGAATCCCAGCCACTGCCCTGAGAGACACTTGTGCCAGTCACACTATTGTGCATGACAGGCTGGTGCTCTCAAACCAGTACATCCCAGGTGAGATGGCCAGAGTAAGAGTTAGCCCAGACAGGGTCACTAATAGGCCTGTGGCTCTTGTGCCCATAGAAGTGGGTGGAACTTTTAGCTGGAGAAGGGTGGTAGTCAGTACAGACCTCCCCCTTGATTGTCTCCTTGGAAATGACTACCCAGAGGTTAGTCAGAGCCTAAGAGAAGAACTGGTCCAGGGCCAGTCCTCTCCCAAGGATTCTGGAGTGCCTGCCTCTGCAGTAAATGCAAGTAGGCCCCAGAAGAAAAAGAAAAGGAAACAGAGTAGGAAAGGTGGACAACCTTTAGCCAAGGTTCCAGCAAGCCAAGGAGATTCTGCTCCAGTAGGGGAGAACTCCACAAATGGCTCTGATAAAGTCCAACCTGACCCACAAGAAGTCCTGGCTAGTCAGGCAACTGTTAAGCCTGAGTGGGTGGCTCCTCAGCTAACAGAAGAAAGAGTGGAAGAAGGGTGTTTACTACAAGATGTGGTAACCCCCCACTCTAATACAGCAGACAGGCACCCTGAACCCAAAGAAGCCTGTAACTTAGCCCCTTCCCTTGTAGGTGAAGAGCTAAAGGTGTGGTTCTGGGCACTGACAGCTGTCAGTGGCCTCTGCTGGGTGTTAGCCTTTATGGCTGCACTATCCTTGGCATGGTGGTCTGACCCCATGCCAAATAACAAGTTAGGCCCCCTGACCCTGTTGGTCATGGTGGGGTTACTCCAGCTCTGGGTAACCTCTTTGGGTAAGCTAGGGGTGACCCTGGCTAAGATAAGATTAGCAGAGGTGGATACCTCTGACCTCAAAATAGAGAGAATGGGTAAAGACATAAAAAGCACAGACAAGAGGCAGTTCAGACTAGGTCCTATCACTGTGGAAGTGGGTCAGTTCCCCAGAGGGAATGACCTGAACAGGAGGATGTAAGGCAGAGTAGGCCCTGCAACAAACCAGCCATTTCCTCTACTCTTCCTCGCCTGACAGACTAGGAAGACTCTTCCAGCGTTGGCTGAGTCTCCTGGCCTGTGGGCTGGGGGGGGCTTGTGTAAAGAAATGGCTCCCTGTTGCAGTTACCCCCCACTTTTTGCCTGATACTGATGCTGACTTGACTGAGAAGTGTGCTGGGACCCTGCTAACCAGGCCCCAGCACCAGTGTTCCTTCACCTAAAATGTACCATTGTATCCACAATTGGCACACCCTGGCATTCAGATAAGTCCCTTGTAACTGGTACTTCTAGTACCAAGGGCCCTGATGCCAAGAAAGGTCTCTAAGGGCTGCAGCATGTCTTATGCCACCCTAGAGACCCCTCACTCAGCACAGACACACTGCTTACAAGCCTGTGTGTGCTAGTGAGAACAAAATGAGTAAGTCGACATGGCACTCCCCTCAGGGTGCCATGCCAGCCTCTCACTGCCTATGCAGTATAGGTAAGACACCCCTCTAGCAGGCCTTACAGCCCTAAGGCAGGGTGCACTATACCATAGGTGAGGGTACCAGTGCATGAGCACTGTGCCCCTACAGTGTCTAAACAAAACCTTAGACATTGTAAGTGCAGGGTAGCCATAAGAGTATATGGTCTGGGAGTCTGTTTTACACGAACTCCACAGCACCATAATGGCTACACTGAAAACTGGGAAGTTTGGTATCAAACTTCTCAGCACAATAAATGCACACTGATGCCAGTGTACATTTTAGTGTAAAATACACCACAGAGGGCACCTTAGAGGTGCCCCCTGAAACTTAACCAACTAGCTGTGTAGGCTGACTGGTTCCAGCAGCCTGCCACACTAGAGACATGTTGCTGGCCCCATGGGGAGAGTGCCTTTGTCACTCTGAGGCCAGTAACAAAGCCTGCACTGGGTGGAGATGCTAACACCTCCCCCAGGCAGGAGCTGTGACACCTGGCGGTGAGCCTCAAAGGCTCACCCCTTTGTCACAGCCCAGCAGGGCACTCCAGCTTAGTGGAGTTGCCCGCCCCCTCCGGCCACGGCCCCCACTTTTGGCGGCAAGGCTGGAGGGAACAAAGAAAGCAACAACGAGGAGTCACTGGCCAGTCAGGACAGCCCCTAAGGTGTCCTGAGCTGAAGTGACTCTAACTTCTAGAAATCCTCCATCTTGCAGATGGAGGATTCCCCCAATAGGGTTAGGATTGTGACCCCCTCCCCTTGGGAGGAGGCACAAAGAGGGTGTACCCACCCTCAGGGCTAGTAGCCATTGGCTACTAACCCCCCAGACCTAAACACGCCCTTAAATTTAGTATTTAAGGGCTACCCTGAACCCTAGAAAATTAGATTCCTGCAACTACAAGAAGAAGGACTGCCTAGCTGAAAAACCCCTGCAGAGGAAGACCAGAAGACGACAACTGCCTTGGCTCCAGAAACTCACCGGCCTGTCTCCTGCCTTCCAAAGATCCTGCTCCAGCGACGCCTTCCGAAGGGACCAGCGACCTCGACATCCTCTGAGGACTGCCCCTGCTTCGAAAAGACAAGAAACTCCCGAGGACAGCGGACCTGCTCCAAGAAAAGCTGCAACTTTGTTTCCAGCAGCTTTAAAGAACCCTGCAAGCTCCCCGCAAGAAGCGTGAGACTTGCAACACTGCACCCGGCGACCCCGACTCGGCTGGTGGAGATCCGACACCTCAGGAGGGACCCCAGGACTACTCTGATACTGTGAGTACCAAAACCTGTCCCCCCTGAGCCCCCACAGCGCCGCCTGCAGAGGGAATCCCGAGGCTTCCCCTGACCGCGACTCTTTGAATCTAAAGTCCCGACGCCTGGGAGAGACCCTGCACCCGCAGCCCCCAGGACCTGAAGGACCGGACTTTCACTGGAGAAGTGACCCCCAGGAGTCCCTCTCCCTTGCCCAAGTGGAGGTTTCCCCGAGGAATCCCCCCCTTGCCTGCCTGCAGCGCTGAAGAGATCCCGAGATCTCTCATAGACTAACATTGCGAACCCGACGCCTGTTCCTACACTGCACCCGGCCGCCCCCGCGCTGCTGAGGGTGAAATTTCTGTGTGGACTTGTGTCCCCCCCGGTGCCCTACAAAACCCCCCTGGTCTGCCCTCCGAAGACGCGGGTACTTACCTGCAAGCAGACCGGAACCGGGGCACCCCCTTCTCTCCATTCTAGCCTATGTGTTTTGGGCACCACTTTGAACTCTGCACCTGACCGGCCCTGAGCTGCTGGTGTGGTGACTTTGGGGTTGCTCTGAACCCCCAACGGTGGGCTACCTTGGACCAAGAACTAAGCCCTGTAAGTGTCTTACTTACCTGGTTAACCTAACAAATACTTACCTCCCCTAGGAACTGTGAAAATTGCACTGTGTCCACTTTTAAAACAGCTATTTGTGAATAACTTGAAAAGTATACATGCAATTTTTATGATTTAAAGTTCCTAAAGTACTTACCTGCAATACCTTTCGAATGAGATATTACATGTAGAATTTGAACCTGTGGTTCTTAAAATAAACTAAGAAAAGATATTTTTCTATATAAAAACCTATTGGCTGGATTTGTCTCTGAGTGTGTGTACCTCATTTATTGTCTATGTGTATGTGCAACAAATGCTTAACACTACTCCTTGGATAAGCCTACTGCTCGACCACACTACCACAAAATAGAGCATTAGTATTATCTATTTTTACCACTATTTTACCTCTAAGGGGAACCCTTGGACTCTGTGCATGCTATTCCTTACTTTGAAATAGCACATACAGAGCCAACTTCCTACATCTATTGTCCATTAAAAGGTAAGTATAAGATTAGCAACAAACATCTTGCTAGTTTGACGCTTTGGACGCTTTGAAGTCATTGCATGGAGTGACCATTGTAATAACAATCTCTCTCTCTCCTCCAACCCATTATGGGATGGAAGAGAGCGAGAGACAAAGAGAGAGTGACAGGACCGCAGTGGGTGTCTCAAGGCCCCCACGGTCCTAGCCAGCTCCCTGCATCCTGTGGGAGCCGCCATTACTCCCACAAGCAGGGAGCTACTTTAAATAGTAGCTCCCTGCTTGCAGGAGCAATGTTTTCATCTGTTCCTCTGCACGCATATTTGTGTGCAGGGAAAGAGATGAAAACTCCGCTTTCTGCAAGTGAGAACTGTTTGACAGCTCTCACTTGCAGAAAGCGGAGTGTTTGCTCTGACTTGGCTGGAGCTGTCAAAGCTCCCGCCAAGTCAGAGCAAACAGCTATGTTTCAGGGGTGGGAACCCTAGGACATTATTGGCTCCACAAGGGGGACCACTTGGCCCCCTTCAACATAAAATAGCCACGGGAGGTGGTGGTCCCTGGTGCCGGGGGTCCGCAACGGACCCCTTCATTATTTTAGTTCAGCCCTGGGGAGATGGCAGTCCCCGTGGCAGCAGAAAGGAGGGAACACAGCCCCGCGCATTGTATTTGATTTCAGTCCCACGGAGGTAGCAATTGCCAGGACTGCGGGGGGCTGTGCAGCCCCCTCACTATATTTGATTTCTGCTCCGGGGTGGTGGCAGTCCCTGAGGCTGCGGGGAAGCCGCGCAGTTCCCCTTCATTATATTTGATCAAAGCCCAGGAAGGTGGTGGTCCCCGGGGCTGTGGGGGGCCACGCAGCCCCTGCATTATATTTGATTTTAGCACCAGGGAGGTGGTGGTCCCCAGGGCTGTGGGTGCCCCACATTATATTTGATTTTAGCCTGGGGAGGTGGGGGTCCCTGGGTCTATGGGGGGGCTGTGTGCACCCCCACCCCCCACACATTATATTTGATTCAGCCCCGGGGGACGGAGGTCCCCGGCATTCATTATAATTAAAGCCTGGAGCGATGGCGGTCCTCAGGGCTTAAAAATGCCCTAGAAGTGGGCCCATGCACCCCCTTCTTCATTTAAACATGCCCCTTGGACCAGGCCCACCCAGGGGCTTAATAAAAACAAGCGCAGGAACCCACACTTGTTTGTTTTGGGTTTTTTCACTGTGAATTTGCGAAGTGGTCATGAATTTGTGGCAACATTTTTTTAAGTGCTTTTTTTGCCCCGGCAGGGTCCCTCTTGGACCCCAGCACCATAGCTAAGGGGTTAGGGTGTTTGCACCCTGGCCCCCTTTCTTTTTTTCACTTTTTTTCGGGGACTCGGCTGAAGTCGAGTCCCAACATGGCTGCCAATACTTCCTGGTTTGAGGTGTTGGTAGCCAATCAGAGCTCTCTGCACGAGCTCTTATTATTCGTGCGGTCACCAGGGTGGATCTGAGGCCCTAGATATACACATTTCTGATTTCCTTAAATTCTCAACAACTACTGAATGGATTTACACTAAATAACAAAAAGTGTACTCTGCGTACCGAAAGCTACCTTTCTGCCAAATTTAGTGTAATTTAATTTAGCTGTTCAGGCTGGAGCCGTGTTCAAAACACCTATGGGAATTAACATGGGAAACACATGTTTTTTTATTTTTACGCCCCCACGTTTTCTCAGCCCCTGCTTGATGGATCACCACAAAGCTTTCCATGCACAAGATTCACCAGCACACTTTTTTTGGAAAATTTCATGAAGATTCGTCAAATGATGCCGACGATATAGGCAAGTCAAAAAACACTTTTTCTGTGGACACATGGTCCTGTAACTATAACTAACTAGTGGCAACCGGCAGTAGGTAATAGAGCTGTACCATTTTTTAAATTTTCTTCTACATTTAAAATAAATATATAAAATGTATAATAACATTTAGTATAAAATATTTTTATTATTGTATCCAATCTTATTAAAAAATTTTACTTTTCCCAGTACCTTACTACAGTAAGACTCCGCAGAGAAAAAATCTCCTAAGTCAAACTGTAGGGAAAAGTTTCATACATACTTACATAAGAGATGACTTCAATACCTGGGCTGATGACCCGTTAAGCTCCTATGCTCATTGAGGTGAGGACAATATGCACATTCTGGGCAGCTCCCAAATGCCGGCCACAAACTCAACCTACTTTTCTTAGGAGTTGCAACCTATATATCGCTGGCTACCAGTCTGATCTCATGTACTGGCCGTACACAAATAATTCTCCTTACAAAAGGGTGAAAAAGATCCCCCTCTCCAATCATTAACATGGAACATAAACGTACAAGCCAAGAAATCCTTCTCACTGTTGCTAACAACAGTTGCCTCATCGGAAAAACCTGCACTGAATGGACTTGCCTCTCTCAACCATAAACAACTCTAAGGGGCATATTTATGCAAAAACCACGCAGCACAGCGCACCAAGTCACCTTGCTGCACTGTGCGACAGGGAGAGGGAAAGAAAACTTTGTATCTGTGTTTGTCCCTGTGCTGACGCAGTTTTGTTTGCATAGCGTCAAAGCCTGCCTCCAGTGTAAGGAGGATTGTTTAGTGCAGGAAGGAGCACCTTCCTGCACAAAAACAATCCCCCGAGGTATGTGTCTCTATCTATGTGTGCTGCGGAATGCAGCACACATAGAAAGAGGAAATAACGAGAAGAAATCCAAATATTCCTCCTTGTTACTCCTGCGCTGGGGAGGCGTAGTATTTGGACGCACTCATAGGTCTACGGGTAATGGCAAATCTGGCAAAGCGGCAAAATGCATGGGTGTTGCGTGGGACCACCCTCGCTCCACCCATGCAATGTCTCACTGGGGCCGAGTAACACAACTCAGCTATTTGGTGGCCTCGCGTGGCTTCATAAATTGCATTTTGGGCTTGTGCTACACATGCATCATGTTGCATGGTGCAAGAGCAACACAAGCCCTGTTACAAATATGCCCCTAAGTCTTCCAAAGCCGTGTGTAACTGATGGCACTAGGAGAAACTCCAGCTCCTGAAGAACATGAAGAGCTCTTGAAATACCACGGAAAAGTAGCCCTGCACTTGTGTCAGAAGAGCTTGTTGAACTCACGAGAGGGGACACATTCAGCCTCACAAGAACTCTTCTGGAGTTACCAAGAAATTATCACTGCCCTTGGCCTGGGTTGCAGTGAACCCTTAGACCAGCTCTGCAAAACCACCAACCTCCGGGCTAGCACCTTAAACCATCAATGACTCCCCTCCTCCAAGCACTTCCACCACCAACAGGGTCATTAACGGACTCAAACCTGTTGGCTCGCCTCCGGATCCACGCAACCAAAAAACGACTAAACTTTACCACTGATCAGATGGCATGTGTGGCTGAAGATACAGTCAACAATGCATCAACAATGCATCCGCAATGCATCCACAATGCGTCCCTGCTGGCAGGTTTCTTCCCTCCCAAACCCAGACATGCTACTGGCACATCACTCCTCAAGAAGCCACTACGGTCCTAAACATCTTAGTAAACTACAGACTGGTTTTGTGGCTTCCTACATCATCTCAAGCCCTTGTTACTACTCAGCTCTATGACCATCTAGAAACAAATGACCTCCTCAGTGACTTCTGGTCAGATTTCAGTTCATTAGGGAAAAACCCTGGGCTTCATTTACGAGGCCCATGGTGCAGGGCGGCGCGCAAGTGCCTTGTTGTGCCACACTGTGCCACTAGGGAAGGGCAGAAAAGCACCATATCTACAAGATACAGTGCATCTCTGTCCTCTCCACCTTGCGCTGGTGCACAAATTGCTGCCTAGTGCCAACACAGGCACCCTTGCACCATGGTGCAAAGGGGCCTGCACTGCAGGGATGATTGTTTTTGTGAAGCAAGGGACACAGTCCTGCATAAAAATTCCTTCGATGTGTGCTGCAGAATGCAGTGCACATACACGGAGGGAAAAAAGGGGAGAAATAAAGATATTTCCCCTTGTTGTGTCATTGTTATGCCACCCCTAAGGTGGCATAGGAATCTGATGAATTTCCAGACTTGTAAATCTGGGAATGCGTCAGATTCTTTGGGGTTCCATGGGTGTTGCGTCGGAATGTCTAAAGCAACGCCCATGGAATGCCCCTTTCATGGCCATATTTAAAAGTCCATGAAGAAGCATGCAAGGTGGCTTTGTGTGACCTTGTGGATAGGGGCTGGGACACTGAGATCCGGTGGAGCTGTGTGCCGCTAGGGCCTCGGAATGAGGCCCCTTGTCTTCAGGGGCAGTGACAATGTTGCCCCCTGATTTTCTCAGATCGGTTTCCTTCCTTTGCCCCAGTTGGTTACAATGACTTCCTTTCCCATTGGGAGCCCACATTTTAAATAAGTGGCCCGTGCGCCAGTGGTTTAGAACATTCTTCTACCACTGGAAGTAGAAGGCAGAAATGGCCGTCTCCTTGTAAAGTGGCCGGTGGAGTACCCCTCTCATGGGCTCGCATGAACACCCACATGGCTCCACTCACAGTACCCCTTAAAGGCTACACACATACAAGGACACCCACATTGACATTAGGGGGACACACTGCATTGCATGAAAGGGAGAGAGCAGAAATGTGGCATGGTTACAAAGATATTGAGCATTTCTGCTGTCTCCTAGGGCTGACACACTGTGTGTGGCCTGGCGCCTACACAGACACCCTTGTGTGTGGTGCAAGGCTGCCTGTGTTGCAGACAGGATTGTTTTTGTGCAGGAAGGGGCACCTTCCTACACAAAAACAATCCAGAGAGGCATTTCCTCTCTCTATGTGTGCAGCAGAACGCAGCACACATGGAAAGAGGAAGAAACGAGGAGAAATCAAAGTATTTCTCCTTACGCCGCTGTCAGTTAGGCGCAGCATTTTGGTGCATTCCCAGGGTTACAAGTCTTTGTAAATCTGTGAACATGTAAAAAACGGTGGTGAATACGTGGGAACTCCTGTGCTCCACCCGTGGAATGCCTTCCAAGTTGCAATGTCACATAAAGCAACACAAGGAACTGCCTTAGGGTACATATTGTACAAAGCCACAGAAGGCCTCACAAATCAGGCCTTGCGTGACTTTATAAATATTACTGAAGCCTTTGCATTGTCCTTGCGTCACCTTGCGTGATGCAACAAGACGCAAAGGCTCCATAAATATAGGCCTGAATTTCTGGAATTCACAAACGTTTCCAGTTCTTCCGGTCAGCTCTAATAGGCACCATTCTCCCTGGGCTACTACTGGAATCTTTTCACAAATGTTTATTACTCAAATTAAAATCCTCTCAAGGCAGAAGCCCCTAGTGAGATCAAGTTTACACTGCAGGTCACCCACATTGGGTGTGGTGTCTCATGCCAGCACCAGCATCCCCCAGGTTGCAACACTGACATTGAGGGCCAGAGAAGCTAAAACTGGCCTTCCGCCTTGCAATGTCCAGTGCCCTCTGTCTCTGGCTACCCGATACCTAATGGCCTCATTACCTGGACCCTCCGGCTTAGATTAACCAACATTTTGCGCTGGGTTTGCATCACAAAAGTGACACAAACCTGCACAGAATGTTTTGTTTTTATTTACTATCCAGTTCAAAATGTGTTCAGTGCTGGAAAGTTGCCTGAAAGTGAAGCCCAGCAGCACAAGGCTCTGCTTTGTGTTAGTGCATGTCAACGGGACGTTACATGGGTGGCACATGGACGTTCCCATGCAGCCACCCACGTTTTGATGCAAAACCCTATCTACTAATAATAGTAGACAATGGCAAAAAATAATGCCACCACAAGAAAGCACCTGCTAAAAAGAGAAATGGTTTGATTTATCCTAACTTTTCCCACTTTGCATGTGTGCTGCCCCCGTACAGTAGGACAGGGCATAAAGTATGTCTAGCTATAGTATTTTGTACCGGAAGGGTACAAAACCTATGCTGGACTCACGCAGAGACCTTTGCTCTCTGGTGCAAAGTGGTGGGTGCCGGCACTAGCGAGAGAGCAGGGCAGTGCCGTATCTGTGGCCGGCGCCCGTCACACAACACAGTGCAGCAACGTTGGGTGCTGTGCCGCACTGGGCGGCAGCGTTGTCAACCGGGACCCTGATTGCGTGCAAGCGATATTCGTAGAGCACTAACCAGCCGAAGCGCACCCGGACGCCTTACAACAGAGGTTCCCAACCTGTTGTAGGGGGACCCCTGGGGATCGTCGAAGCCTCCCCAGGGGTCCAAGACCGCTTAGAACTATGAATCTTATTAACAGATTAATAAAGTGTATAAAAAATAAAGTGGCTAACTGTACAACTGAAATTTTTTAAAAGTACTGTAAATGTTTAGGGATTTGAAATTGGAGGCTAAAAATTAAATTCGTGTCTCAGATTGATTTGTGGGAGCCGCACAGGTGCATCAAACAGAATATAGTATGGGCGATGTGTGGCTTCAATTGAATTTAAAAAAGCTCCAACCTGCCTATTAAAATTTAATTTTTTAATTCTTAATTTATATTTGTTTGCAAATTAAATAACATGTGTTATAATTTGTGTATGTGTTTGATGAATGCTTGTTTCTGTATTTTTTGTGTATTGTTTTGCTGTTCAAATCATCGACAATGTTTGGGCCGGGGACCCCAGCTACCAGTAATGACTTAGTGGGGGTCCCTGGGTTCCTGTAGTGACTCAGTGGGTGTCCCTGGGTTCCAGTAATGACTCAGTGGAGGTTCCTGGGTTCCAGTAATGACTCAGTGGGGGCCCCAGATTCCAATAATGACTCGTGGGGGGTTCTTGAGCTCCAGTAATGGTAAAGTGAGGGTCCACAGAAGTAAAAAGGTTGAGAACCACTACCTTACAGTGTCAAAGGCAAAGACTGAATCACTCAGTGAAGAGCTGAAGGTGAGTACAGAGGGTGAGAGCGGAGGTCACTGTGTCCTGATGATGTGTTCTTTAAAGATGTATGCTTTCTGCTCTTTCCTAAACTAGAGAGGGTTTGGGGTGGTCCTGATGGCCAGGGAGTTCATTCTTGCATAGATAAAGTCTGTAACTATGTTTTCTGCTCAGAAATGAAATAAAAGTTCAGGTTTTATCGCAGCGGTTCCTGCATGCCTCCAGTGACTGACTGCCCAGCTCCTTCCCCAGATTTATCAGCTTTTCGAAACCTAGTACCATGGCAAGCAGGCGCATCAGTGCATCCCCATCCTGCACAGCAGCACCTTAGATCTATCCGGGTTACAAGCAGCACCTCCATCCTGCACAGCAGCGCCTTAAATCTATCCCGGATACAAGCAGCATCTCCATCCTGCACAGCAGCGCCTTAAATCTATCCCGGATACAAGCAGCATCTTTACCTCTGTCTCAGATGCAAGCAGCACCTCCATCCTGCACAGCAGCACCTTAAATCTATCCCGGATTCAAGCAGCATCTTTACCTCTGTCTCAGATGCAAGCAGCACCTCCATCCTGCACAGCAGCACCTTAAATCTATCCCGGATTCAAGCAGCATCTTTACCTCTGTCTCAGATACAAGCAGCACCTCCATCCTGCACAGCAGCACCTTAAATCTATTCAGGATACAAGCAGCATCTTTACCTCTGTCTCAGATATAAGCAGCACCTCTATCCCGCACAGCAGCACATTTATCTCTGTCCCGGATAAAAGCAGCACCTCCATCCTGCACAGCAGCACCTTAAATCTATCCCGGATACAAGCAGCACCTCCATCCTGCACAGCAGCGCCTTAAATCTATTCAGGATACAAGCAGCATCTTTACCTCTGTCTCAGATATAAGCAGCACCTCTATCCCGCACAGCAGCACATTTATCTCTGTCCCGGATAAAAGCAGCACCTCCATCCTGCACAGCAGCACCTTAAATCTATCCCGGATACAAGCAGCACCTCCATCCTGCACAGCAGCGCCTTAAATCTATCCCGGATACAAGCAGCATCTTTACCTCTGTCTCAGATGCAAGCAGCACCTCCATCCTGCACAGCAGCACCTTAAATCTATCCCGGATTCAAGCAGCATCTTTACCTCTGTCTCAGATGCAAGCAGCACCTCCATCCTGCACAGCAGCGCCTTAAATCTATCCCGGATACAAGCAGCACCTCCATCCTGCACAGCAGCACCTTAAATCTATTCAGGATACAAGCAGCATCTTTACCTCTGTCTCAGATATAAGCAGCACCTCTATCCCGCACAGCAGCACATTTATCTCTGTCCCGGATAAAAGCAGCACCTCCATCCTGCACAGCAGCACCTTAAATCTATCCCGGATACAAGCAGCATCTTTACCTCTGTCTCAGATACGAGCAGCACCTCCATCCTGCACAGCAGCACCTTAGATCCACCTTAAATCTATCCCGGATACAAGCAGCATCTTTATCTCGGTCTCAAATACGAGCAGCACCTCCATCCTGCACAGCAGCAGCTTAGATCTATCCTGGATACAAGCAGCATCATTACCTTTGTCTCAGATACAAGCAGTGCCTCCATCCTGCATAGCAGCACCTTAAATCCATCCCGGATATAAGCAGCATCTTTACCTCTGTCTCAGATACAAGAAGCACCTCCATCCTGCACAGCAGCACCTTAGATCCATCCCAGATACAAGCAGCATCTTTACCTCTGTCTCAGATACAAGCACCTTAGATCTATCCCAGATACAAACAGCATCTTTACTTCTGTCTCAGATACAAGCAGCACCTCCATCCTGCACAGCAGCACATTTATCTCTGTCCCGGATAAAAGCAGCACCTCCATCCTGCACAGCAGCACTCTTTACAAGAAGTTCATCAATGTCACTCAATTCTTCAATGCGCCACCTTTACCTATCTCCCAGATACAAGCCGCATTTTTACCTCTGCCTCAGATACAAGCAGCACCTTTACCTCTTTCTCATATACAAGCAGCACTTTTACCTCTTTCTCAGATACAAGCAGCACCTTTAACTCTGTCTCGGATTCAAGCAGCACCTTTATGTCTTTCTTGGATACAAGCAGCACCTTTACCTCTGTCTCGGATACAAGCAGCACCTTAGCCTCTGCCTCATATACAAGCAGCACCTTTATGTCTTTTTTGGATACAAGCAGCACCTTTACCTCTGCCTCATATACAAGCAGCACCTTTACCTCTGGCTCAGATACAAGCAGCACCTTTACCTCTGCCTCAGATACAAGCAGCACCTTTACCTCTGCCTCAGATACAAGCAGCACCTTAGCCTCTGCCTCATATACAAGCAGCACCTTTATGTCTTTTTTGGATACAAGCAGCACCTTTACCTCTGCCTCATATTCAAGCAGCACCTTTACCTCTGACTCAGATACAAGCAGCACCTTTACCTCTGCCTCAGATACAAGCAGCATCTTGACCTCTGTCTCAGATACAAGCAGCACCTCTATCCCGCACAGCAGCACATTTATCTCTGTCCCGGATAAAAGCAGCACCTCCATCCTGCACAGCAGCACCTTAAATCTATCCCGGATACAAGCAGCATCTTTACCTCTATCTCAGATACGAGCAGCACCTCCATCCTGCACAGCAGCACCTTAGATCTATCCCGGATACAAGCAGCATCTTTACCTCTGTCTCAGATACGAACAGCACCTCTATCTTGCACAGCAGCACCTTAGATCCACCTTAAATCTATCCCGGATACAAGCAGCATCTTTATCTCGGTCTCAAATACGTGCAGCACCTCCATCCTGCACAGCAGCACCTTAGATCTATCCCAGATACAAGCAGCATCTTTACCTCTGCATCAGATAGGAGCAGCACCTCCATCCTGCACAGCAGCACCTTAAATCTATCCAGGATACAGGCAACATTTTGACCTCTGTCTCAGATACAAGCAACACCTCTATCCCGCACAGCAGCACATTTATCTCTCTCCCGGATAAAAGCAGCACCTCCATCCTGCACAGCAGCACCTTGGATCTATCCCGGATACAAGCAGCATCTTTACCTCTGTCTCAGATACGAGCAGCACCTCCATCCTGCACAGCAGCACCTTAAATCTATCCCGGATACAAGCAGCATCTTTACCTATGTCTCAGATACGAGCAGCACCTCCATCCTGCACAGCAGCACCTTAGATCTATCCCAGATACAAGTAGCATCTTTACCCCTGTCTCAGATAGGAGCAGCACCTCCATCCTGCACAGCAGCACCTTAGATCTATCCCAGATACAAGCAGCATATTTACCTCTGTCTCAGATAGGAGCAGCACCTCCATCCTGCACAGCAGCACCTTAGATCCATCCCAGATACAAGCAACATCTTTACCTTTGTCTCAGATACAAGCAGCGCCTCCATCCTGCACAGCAGCACCTTAAATCCATCCCGGATATAAGCAGCATCTTTACCTCTGTCTCAGATACAAGCAGCACCTCCATCCTGCACAGCAGCACCTTAGATCCATCCTATATACAAGCAGCATCTTTGCCTCTGTCTCAGATACAAGCACCTTAGATCTATCCCAGATACAAACAGCATCTTTACCTATGTCCCGGATAAAAGCAGCACCTCCATCCTGCACAGCAGCACCTTAAATCTATCTCGGATACAAGCAGCATCTTTACCTCTGTCTCAGATACGAGCAGCACCTCCATCCTGCACAGCAGCACCTTAGATCCACCTTAAATCTATCCCGGATACAAGCAGCATCTTTATCTCGGTCTCAAATACGAGCAGCACCTCCATCCTGCACAGCAGCAGCTTAGATCTATCCCGGATACAAGCAGCATCATTACCTTTGTCTCAGATACAAGCAGCGCCTCCATCCTGCATAGCAGCACCTTAAATCCATCCCGGATATAAGTAGCATCTTTACCTCTGTCTCAGATACAAGAAGCACCTCCATCCTGCACAGCAGCACCTTAGATCCATCCCAGATACAAGCAGCATCTTTACCTCTGTCTCAGATACAAGCACCTTAGATCTATCCCAGATACAAACAGCATCTTTACTTCTGTCTCAGATACAAGCAGCACCTCCATCCTGCACAGCAGCACATTTATCTCTGTCCCGGATAAAAGCAGCACCTCCATCCTGCACAGCAGCACTCTTTACAAGAAGTTCATCAATGTCACTCAATTCTTCAATGCGCCACCTTTACCTCTCTCCCAGATACAAGCCGCATTTTTACCTCTGCCTCAGATACAAGCAGCACCTTTACCTCTTTCTCATATACAAGCAGCACTTTTACCTCTTTCTCAGATACAAGCAGCACCTTTAACTCTGTCTCGGATTCAAGCAGCACCTTTATGTCTTTCTTGGATACAAGCAGCACCTTTACCTCTGTCTCGGATACAAGCAGCACCTTAGCCTCTGCCTCATATACAAGCAGCACCTTTATGTCTTTTTTGGATACAAGCAGCACCTTTACCTCTGCCTCATATACAAGCAGCACCTTTACCTCTGACTCAGATACAAGCAGCACCTTTACCTCTGCCTCAGATACAAGCAGCACCTTAGCCTCTGCCTCATATACAAGCAGCACCTTTATGTCTTTTTTGGATACAAGCAGCACCTTTACCTCTGCCTCATATTCAAGCAGCACCTTTACCTCTGACTCAGATACAAGCAGCACCTTTACCTCTGCCTCAGATACAAGCAGCATCTTTACCTCTGTCTCAGATACAAGCAGCACCTCTATCCCGCACAGCAGCACATTTATCTCTGTCCCGGATAAAAGCAGCACCTCCATCCTGCACAGCAGCACCTTAAATCTATCCCGGATACAAGCAGCATCTTTACCTCTGTCTCAGATACGAGCAGCACCTCCATCCTGCACAGCAGCACCTTAGATCTATCCCGGATACAAGCAGCATCTTTACCTCTGTCTCAGATACGAACAGCACCTCTATCCTGCACAGCAGCACCTTAGATCCACCTTAAATCTATCCCGGATACAAGCAGCATCTTTATCTCGTTCTCAAATACGTGCAGCACCTCCATCCTGCACAGCAGCACCTTAGATCTATCCCAGATACAAGCAGCATCTTTACCTCTGCCTCAGATAGGAGCAGCACCTCCATCCTGCACAGCAGCACCTTAAATCTATCCAGGATACAGGCAAAATTTTGACCTCTGTCTCAGATACAAGCAACACCTCTATCCCGCACAGCAGCACATTTATCTCTCTCCCGGATAAAAGCAGCACCTCCATCCTGCACAGCAGCACCTTAGATCTATCCCGGATACAAGCAGCATCTTTACCTCTGTCTCAGATACGAGCAGCACCTCCATCCTGCACAGCAGCACCTTAAATCTATCCCGGATACAAGCAGCATCTTTACCTATGTCTCAGATACGAGCAGCACCTCCATCCTGCACAGCAGCACCTTAGATCTATCCCAGATACAAGCAGCATATTTACCTCTGTCTCAGATAGGAGCAGCACCTCCATCCTGCACAGCAGCACCTTAGATCCATCCCAGATACAAGCAACATCTTTACCTTTGTCTCAGATACAAGCAGCGCCTCCATCCTGCACAGCAGCACCTTAAATCCATCCCGGATATAAGCAGCATCTTTACCTCTGTCTCAGATACAAGCAGCACCTCCATCCTGCACAGCAGCACCTTAGATCCATCCCATATACAAGCAGCATCTTTGCCTCTGTCTCAGATACAAGCACCTTAGATCTATCCCAGGTACAAACAGCATCTTTACCTATGTCTCAGATACAAGCAGCACCTCCATCCTGCACAGCACCACCTTACATCTATCCCGGATACAAGCAGCATCTTTATCTCTGTCTCAGATACAAGCAGCGCCTCCATCCTGCACAGCAGCAGCTTAGATCTATCCCGGATACAAGCAGCATCTTTACCTCTGTCTCAGATACAAGCAGCGCCTCCATCCTGCACAGCAGCAGCTTAGATCTATCCCGGATACAAGCAGCATCATTACCTTTGTCTCAGATACAAGCAGCGCCTCCATCCTGCATAGCAGCACCTTAAATCCATCCCGGATATAAGCAGCATCTTTACCTCTGTCTCAGATACAAGCAGCACCTCCATCCTGCACAGCAGCACCTTAGATCCATCCCAGATACAAGCAGCATCTTTACCTCTGTCTCAGATACAAGCACCTTAGATCTATCCCAGATACAAACAGCATCTTTACTTCTGTCTCAGATACAAGCAGCACCTCCATCCTGCACAGCAGCACATTTATCTCTGTCCCGGATAAAAGCAGCACCTCCATCCTGCACAGCAGCACTCTTTACAAGAAGTTCATCAATGTCACTCAATTCTTCAATGCGCCACCTTTACCTATCTCCCAGATACAAGCCGCATTTTTACCTCTGCCTCAGATACAAGCAGCACCTTTACCTCTTTCTCATATACAAGCAGCACTTTTACCTCTTTCTCAGATACAAGCAGCACCTTTAACTCTGTCTCGGATTCAAGCAGCACCTTTATGTCTTTCTTGGATACAAGCAGCACCTTTACCTCTGTCTCAGATACAAGCAGCACCTTAGCCTCTGCCTCATATACAAGCAGCACCTTTATGTCTTTTTTGGATACAAGCAGCACCTTTACCTCTGCCTCATATACAAGCAGCACCTTTACCTCTGACTCAGATACAAGCAGCACCTTTACCTCTGCCTCAGATACAAGCAGCACCTTAGCCTCTGCCTCATATACAAGCAGCACCTTTATGTCTTTTTTGGCTACAAGCAGCACCTTTACCTCTGCCTCATATTCAAGCAGCACCTTTACCTCTGACTCAGATACAAGCAGCACCTTTACCTCTGCCTCAGATACAAGCAGCATCTTTACCTCTGCCTCGGATACAAGCATCACCTTTACCTCTGCCTCGGATACAAGCAGCATCTTTACCTCTGCCTCAGATACAAGCAGCACCTTTACCTCTGTCTCAGATACAAGCAGCACCTTAGCCTCTGCCTCATATACAAGCAGCACATTTACCTCTTTCTCAGATACAATCAGCACCTTTACCTCTGTCTCATATACAAGCAGCACCTTTACCTCTGCCTCAGATACAAGCAGCATCTTTACCTCTGTCTCGGATAAAAGCAGCACCTTTACCTCTGCCTCGGATACAAGCAGCATCTTTACCTCTGCCTCAGATACAAGCAGCACCTTTACCTCTGTCTCAGATACAAGCAGCACCTTAGACTCTGCCTCATATACAAGCAGCACATTTACCTCTTTCTCGGATACAAGCAGCACCTTTACCTCTGCCTCATATACAAGCAGCACCTTTACCTCTGTCTCAGATACAAGCAGCACCTTAGCCTCTGCCTCATATACCAGCAGCACATTTACCTCTTTCTTGGATACAAGCAGCACCTTTACCTCTGCCTCGGATACAAGCAGCATCTTTACCTCTGCCTCAGATACAAGCAGCACCTTTACCTCTGTCTCAGATTCAAGCAGCACCTTAGCCTCTGCCTCATATACAAGCAGCACATTTACCTCTTTCTCGGATACAAGCAGCATCTTTACCTCTGCCTCAGATACAAGCAGCACCTTTACCTCTGTCTCAGATACAAGCAGCACCTTTACCTCTGCCTCAGATACAAGCAGCACCTTTACCTCTGCCTCAGATACAAGCAGCACCTTAGCCTCTGCCTCATATACAAGCAGCACCTTTATGTCTTTTTTGGATACAAGCAGCACCTTTACCTCTGCCTCATATTCAAGCAGCACCTTTACCTCTGACTCAGATACAAGCAGCACCTTTACCTCTGCCTCAGATACAAGCAGCATCCTTACCTCTGCCTCAGATACAAGCAGCACCTTTACCTCTGTCTCAGATACAAGCAGCACCTTAGCCTCTGCCTCATTTACAAGCAGCCCATTTACCTCTTTCTCTGATACAAGCAGCACCTTTACCTCTGTCTCATATACAAGCAGCACCTTTACCTCTGCCTCAGATACAAGCAGCATCTTTACCTCTGTCTCGGATACAAGCAGCACCTTTACCTCTGCCTCGGATACAAGCAGCATCTTTACCTCTGCCTCAGATACAAGCAGCACCTTTACCTCTGTCTCAGATACAAGCAGCACCTTAGACTCTGCCTCATATACAAGCAGCACATTTACCTCTTTCTCGGATACAAGCAGCACCTTTACCTCTGCCTCATATACAAGCAGCACCTTTACCTCTGTCTCAGATACAAGCAGCACCTTAGCCTCTGCCTCATATACCAGCAGCACATTTACCTCTTTCTCGGATACAAGCAGCACCTTTACCTCTGCCTCGGATACAAGCAGCATCTTTACCTCTGCCTCAGATACAAGCAGCACCTTTACCTCTGTCTCAGATACAAGCAGCACCTTAGCCTCTGCCTCATATATAAGCAGCACATTTACCTCTTTCTCGGATACAAGCAGCATCTTTACCTCTGCCTCAGATACAAGCAGCACCTTTACCTCTGTCTCAGATACAAGCAGCACCTTAGCCTCTGCCTCATATACAAGCAGCACCTTTACCTCTGCCTCGGATACAAGCAGCATCTTTACCTCTGTCTCGGATACAAGCAGCACCTTTACCTCTGTCTTAGATACGAGCGGGTCATTAATCATCCTGTTGTCCCAGGGTCAGGCCTATCCAGGGAACACCTCCCACTCACGTCAAAAAACGTGTCCTTTTTCACTGTCATGTCAGTCTGTGGCACAAGCGATCTCTAGCTCTATAGCTTCTCTATAGGTTCTCTATAGCTCCTCTATAGCTCTATAACTCCTCTATAGCTCCAAAGCTCCTCTATATGTCCCTTAAATCTCCTCTAGAGCTCCTCTGTATTTCGTCTATAGCTCTATACCCTATCTGAAGCTCTGTCATAGCTCTAGAGCTCTCCTGTAGCTCCTCTATAGCTCCTCTATAGCTCCTCTGTAGCTCCTCTATAGCTCCTTTATAGCTCTATAGCTCTTCTCTAGCTCATATATAGCTCCTCTACAGCCCGGGAGCTCGCCCATAGCTCCTCTACAGTTCTAGAGCATCTCTATAGCTCTTATATAGCTCTAGAGCTCCTCTATAGCCCCTCAGATCAGCAGAGGCAGATGTGCAGCTTGGGTGTGGTCCTCAGTGCAAGAGAGAAGAACCAGAAAGCTCCTCCCTCAAAGCACTAGCCGCCCTGAGACACATCCTCATGCCTCCTCCAGGCCTTCTCCCTTCTCATGACTTCTCCCCAGCCCTCCTCTCTTCTCATGACTCCTCTTCCTCCCCAGCCCTCCTCTCATGACTCCTCCCCAGCTCTCCTCCTCTCTTCTCATGACCCCACGTCAGCTGTCCTCTCCTCCTCTCTTCTTATAACTCCTCCCCAGCCCTCCTCTCCTCTTCTCTTTTCATGACCCCTCCCCAGCCCTCCTCTCATGACTCCTCCCCAGCCCTCCGCTCCTCTTCTCTTTTCATGACCCCTCCCCAGCCCTCCTCTCATGACTGCTCCCCAGCCCTCCTCTCCTCTTCTCTTCTCATGACCCCTCCCCAGCACTCCTCTCATGACTGCTCCCCAGCCCTCCTCTCCTCTTCTCTTCTCATGACTCCTCCCCAGCCCTCCTCTCATGACTCCTCCCCAGCCCTCCTCTCATGACTCCTCCCCAGCCTTCCTCTCATGACTCCTCCCCAGCCCTCCTCTCCTCTTCTCTTGACTTCTCCCCAGCCTTCCTCTCATGACTCCTCCCCAGCCGTCCTCTCCTCTTCTCTTCTCATGACTCCTCCCCAGCCTTCTTCTCATGACTCCTCCCCAGCCCTCCTCTCCTTGAGTTCCAGGTTTCCCCATCTTCTCCACATCGTGTCTTCCAGTGAGGACCTCCCTTCCCCACCCACCTCCCTCCTCTCCATCCATGGTGAGCCTTCTTTTAACAAATCCTGCTGCTCGCTCACCCAAGGGTGCAGCAGGTGCACTGGTACCGGGCCCATTGGTGTTAGGGGTGCTTTGAACTTCAATCAGGGCAACAGGAACAGGCTACCAAGATGTTTATTGACCCTGTCCTTATGTGCAACTGATATTTTTACCCCTCGGCTGAAGATGAAAATGTCTCTGTCTGTCTGTCTGTCTGTACCTTCACAAACGTGGTCCAAACCAACAGAAGTAGCTAATGTCCTGCACAGGGAACCCGCCAATTGCCAGTTGTCAGAGGACTGCTGGGAAACGAAGTCCTGCCACAATCAAGTTCCTGCTCTGTGACCTGCTCCCTTTAGGAGGGTGCAATCCCCGAGTAGTTAAAAGTGGAGACCACCCTAGCAACACAGCTGTGCCCAGGCAGCTTTTTCCACCAGGATTAAGCTACCAGCTGCCCTGAGGTTGCATGGGAGCCCCACTGGCCTCCAGCATGCACATTCAGGCTCCGCATGAAAGAGAAAGTAGCTGTAGTCTGAGACTGTGTGCGCTTGGACCCTTGCATTTCTGGGTGGACTCAGTAGAGGAATTAGATAACCTGCTGGGAGGCGTTAAGGTGTGGTTATTAATGGTTATGACTTAATCAGAGTGCAGTATCTGATGTATGCTGAGGTGTAAAGACGTCTGTTATAGAGCTCCTTGTGTGGTGTGGTCCTTTGCATGCTACCAGGCCGGCAGAAGATGTTACAACGGGTGGCGAGTGGGGGATACGTGTCCTGAAGAAATAAGACATCCTCTCCCTGAGAGTTTGCATTGAAACAGCAAACTGCTCATACATTCCACATGTGCCCAAATCAATGAGAATCAGTTCAAAGTTGGCATGTGTGGAGTCGAAGGCCCGCTCCTGCCCATTTATGGCCCTGAAAGACGTTGAAGGCTTTGCGGAGGAGAGCATTCGAAAATCCCACCAGAATCCATAGGAAAGGCTGAAAGAAGACATACTACGTTACGCCATAACGTAGTGCCATCATTGATACAAAGCAAAATGCTAAAGGCAGTGGCAACCCGGTACGATGCAAAAGCTAAACACAACAATAATCAAGTGTGAGAAACAACCGTTACTCACAGTCACGAAAGAAGAGGACGATCTACGACCTCAGATCAGGCATGATGACCCAAGTGCGAGCACATGACCAGTCTTTGCAGAGGTTACCGGTACAAGCGAACAGCATATGCTCTCAACGGTACTAGAAAAGAGCGCAAAATACAATGCAGCAATTTTTCTGAAACTTCCATTCGACACCGCCAAGAAGCAAAATATTGTCAGCAGGTGGAACACATGGTTGAAGACGTTTGATGACTTCATAGATGACCTACAAGAAGTAGATGGTAAGAATAAATATTTAAAGAACCTTGCCGGTGTCGGACTAAAGAAGTGTGAAGAAACTCTTGCTGACTGACGCAATATTGTACCTTCAAATCAAAGAAGCATTGGGTACCAAGATCAATCTGACGTCACCTATGGAAGGTACAAGGTACATTTTTAACAGAGTCAGACAGCGAGCTGGTGAATGATGAAAGAGTTTGTTGAAAGGCTTGATGTGCTTATCAAACACTGTAAGTTTAGTGAATTTAATAATGAAGGAGCCATACGCCTCAGAGTCATTGATGGCTGTCTTTCAGAAAACACATGTTGAGAAAGACGCCCAGTTCAGAGAACATATTAATGGCTAGAAGAGCCGATTGAAGAGCAGATTGACTAACTTGATATGGAAGCTGGAACAGCGAAAAATGAATCAGCATTGGGCAGATAGATGCACACAAGTCAACATCTTCAAATAAAAAAAAGTTGTGTTTTCGATGTGGGTTTCCATTTCCCCCCATGAAGGTTAATGTCCAGCCATAGAACAGACGTGCAAAGGTTGTGGGAAAGAAAACCACTTCATAACGGTTTACAAAGTGAAATAGAAGCCAAATATGTCACAGTGGGAAGAGAAAGTGGATGCCAGAAGGTTCCAGAAACATTCTCGCCACGCCTACAAGGCTAAAAAGCGACATCAATTACGAGTGTCGGCAAGCTCATCCTACAAAGGCTTTTCAACGTCATTATTAAGCGCCAGTGAAGAAGATGAATGTGCGATGATGGTATCGACCAAAGGATGATAGGCGCATGTCGGTTTGCCCACTTGCGAGGAAAATAAAAGGACAAAGGCAAAGCATCAAATGAAACAACTAAATTCATGTAGAATCTGTCCCAAAATTACAATAAAGGTCAAAGGTTGTGCCATAATTTTCATCATAGACAGCGGTGCGTTGATTAATAGCATGCCAGTTGAGTTCAATAGTCTATTTCCTGTGCCATGCCTCTACTCGTCAAACAGGAAGGTATACACGGGAGCTGCTTCCAAACAGTTGCAGAGTCAAGGGTTGTTCACAGCCACAATGAGACACAAAGCAGTATCAGTGCAACCACCAATTCACATTCTTCTAGGAACTTCGTAGAGTTCATGCCTATTCAATGTTGCCACTGCTGCTGACATGGGACTGATATCTTTTAATTACAATCTTTACACTCAATCTACTATTGTAAGTCAGTTTCCGCCATGATTTCCGGGCCAAAGGAAGACTCAAAACAATGAAAGTGCGACTCCAGATTAGTGAGGACATTCGCCCTGTTGCCCAGCAGCACCACAGAGCGGCTTTTCACTTGCAAGAAGCTGTTGAGAAAGAACTAGAAACTCTGTTGAAGCAAGACATTAGTGAGATGCCCACCAGTCCTAATCTGTGGGTTCCGCCCATAGTGGTGGTGCCAAAAAAGGACAGTAGAGGTGCAGTGCACATCTGTGTTGATATGCGCCAGGCCAACAAAGCAATCGAGAGAGACAGTCATCCTGGGTCACACATAGCGGACATGATGATGCAACTGAACTGTGCCAAAGTCTTTTCCCATCTTGACCTAAGCAAGGGATACCATCAACTTGAGTTGGAAGAAAACTGTGGGCACATCATTACTTTTTCAACTTGTGGTGGTTTGTTCAAATACAAAAGGCTGAGTTTTGGAGTATCGTCAGCTGCAGAAATATTTCAGAAATAATCTAACCTGTCATGCATGATTTTAATTACAATGATGACATCCTAATATTTGGAGCAACTCAAAAGGAGCATGACAAGGCTGTTCCACAAGTTTGCCAGTTGCTTGCTGGTGCAGGTCTCACTCTGAATGTGGCAAAGTGTGAGGTTCACAAAACCAAACTTATATTCTTTGGGCACATTTTCTCTGATGGGGGAATGACTTATGACCCAGATAAAGTGCAAGCACTGTCAGCTAATTGTCCCCACAAGATTCCACCATCCTTCTTAGGCATGGCCAGTTCTTGCCCAAGGTACATTTGTGGCTTTGCTACTGTGAGTGCCTCATTGAGGGACTTGAATCCAGTGATCTACTGAATGTGATCAAAGTTTCAAAAGAATAAGACATGCAATTGAGAATGCGACTGAGATGGCTTATTTTTACCCCAATTTACATACTGAGATCACAGTAGATGTGAGCCCGACGGGGCTGGGGCAATCCTTGATCAACATAATGGTCATCCAAATGCTCCAAGACACATTGTGGCCTTTGCCAGCTGAGGCCTGTCCGACACAGAGCGTGCCTATTCTCAGCCGGAGACGGAAAGTTTGGAAGTAGTGTGGGGCTACAAACATTTGTATGCGTTTCTATATGGAAAACGTTTTAGTATCATTCTAGACCACCAAGCACTACTTTCCATATTTGGGAACCCGAGAACCAAGATGCCCCCTCGCATTGAGTGGGGATTGCCACTGCAGGAGTACAACTATGCAACTGTACACAAGCCAGGTAAAGATCAGAACCCTGCTGACTACTGTTTACGAGTACCACTGCATCGTCACAGTGCAACATCCAAAATGGCAGAGTAGTGCATTTAGTTCACTGTGGGGTCCAGCACGCCAGCAGCCTTATCCAATGAACAGGTTATTGCTGTACTAATGGCGATAAAAACATGCTTATCCTCCAAGACATAATTTCAACTCAATCGTGGAAGAGCAACACTTGACCGTTTGCTGACGATGTTGAATTTCAAAAATTAAAAAACGTACAAGATGAACTGTCCATAACCAAGGAAGATGTTGTATTCAGAGCCTTGAGGATTTTCGTACCTGAGAATCTAAGACAGCATGTCACTGAACTGACCCATGAAGGACATCGTGGCATTGTAGCCACCAAAAGAGCCCTAAGAGACCGAGTGTGCTTCCCGCGGCCCGACGAGTGAGTCGAGAGGGAACTAAGAGGGCCATCTTTGCAACTGTCTTTCCCTCAATGTGAGGCGGAATGCAGTGACAAGATCTGACCTTCCTGCACAGGCTTGGGAAAGAGTTGCAGTTGACTTCTTTGGACCCATGCGAAACGGACATCATATCATGCTATTCATTATTGAGTATTCATGCTTTCCTTCAGTAGAGGAGCTATCATCAACAACCCACGACAAGGTCATCGAGCGGCTGCATGACATCTTTGCAGCGTGGGGTACCTCTGTCATTTTCAAATCTGACAATGGTCAAACTAAATGTGAAGCATCACAGAGCACACGTCTGTGGACCCAAGCCAATAGCGTTGTCAAAAGGGTAATTCCACAAGCATCCTTGAAGGGTGTCGAATTAAAGCAGATCCTGTGGCAAACCCTCCATGCTTATCGTTCAGCTCCTCACTCCACAACTGGTGAAAGTCCTGTCACCCTGCTATTTGGGCGAACCATCGGAACCAAACTGCCACAGTGCGCTTTGGACCGACTGTTGAATGCTAATGAGGTTCATGTACGGACACTTCCCAAAAGTGCAAAATGAAAACGTATGCCGATCGGTGACGAGCTCAAGAAACAGTCTTCGATGAAGGTGACTGGGTCCTTGTCAAGCAGAAATGAAAGAGGAAAACAGACACTCCATTGGCTGTTGAAGCTTTAAGGGTGGTGGCGTGCAAGGGACACATGATGACGGCACATCGTCCCGGACAGTCCATCACACGGGACTCGTCTCACTTCATACACCGACCTCGACATTCGTCAGCTCATGCAATTATGAATGAGGTGATTCCGCCTGCCTGTCCAGGTCAAGCATCAGAACTAGTTCCATCGGTGCACCACCAGAGTGCGTCTCAACTACCTCATCCGACTCAATCTGGTCGACTAGTGCGAGCACCTCCACGACTTATTGAAGAAATATTATGTGACTATTGTTTATACTTTTTATTTAACAAAGGGGGTGATGTAGTGTTCTGAGACTGTACGCACTGGGACCCTTGCAGTTCTGGGCAGACTCAACAGAGAAATTGCGTGACCTGCTGGGAGGTGTTAAGGTGTGGTTATTGATAGGGTGTGACTTATTCAGAGTGCAGTACGTGATCGAATGTTGAGGAATAAAGATGTCTGTTATAAAGCCCCGGGTGTGGCAGAGTCATTTGCTACAGGAACCAGGTGCTACCTAGCTTCTGCTTATTCCTGAGTCCGCAGGGCGCCCCCGTGAGGCCATAGTGCACACTGCAGCTGAGGAGAAGATCTAGTGGCCCTCACAGTCCACACACACTGCGGGGAAGACCTTGGCCCTCCCACCCCATGAGGGCTGTGGGTGGGTTACATCCTTCCTTGGAGGGGAGTGGCCCTGAGCAACTGTCAACCCTGTCCATGCCTTTGGAAAAGCGAAGAGAGAAGCTGTCCCCTCCCCACCATACGCGTCATGTTCCAGCCAGGTGTTTTGAGGGCCACAAAGGACCATATTTATGGCAAAGTCACACAGCCAGTAAGTCACACAGCCAGTAAGTCACACGGCCAGTAAGTCACACGGCCAGTAAGTAACACGGCCAGTAAGTCAGACAGCCAGTAAGTCAGACAGCCAGTAAGTCAGACAGCCAGTAAGTCACACAGCCAGTAAGTAATACAGCCAGTAAGTAATACAGCCAGTAAGTAACACGGCCAGTAAGTCACACGGCCAGTAAGTCACACAGCCAGTAAGTCAGACAGCCAGTAAGTCAGAAAGCCAGTAAGTCACACAGCCAGTAAGTCAGACAGCCAGTAAGTCAGACAGCCAGTAAGTCAGAAAGCCAGTAAGTCACACGGCCAGTAAGTCACACGGCCAGTAAGGCACACAGCCAGTAAGTCACACGGCCAGTAAGTCACACGGCCAGTAAGTCACACGGCCAGTAAGTCACACAGCCAGTAAGTCACACAGCCAGGAAGTCAGAAAGCCAGTAAGTCACACAGCCAGTAAGTCACACGGCCAGTAAGGCACACAGCCAGTAAGTCACACGGCCAGTAAGTCAGACAGCCAGTAAGTCAGACAGCCAGTAAGTCACACAGCCAGTAAGTCACACAGCCAGTAAGTCACACGGCCAGTAAGTCACACGGCCAGTAAGGCACACGGCCAGTAAGTAACACAGCCAGTAAGGCACACAGCCAGTAGGTCACACAGCCAGTAAGTCACACGGCCAGTAAGGCACACAGCCAGTAAGTCACACAGCCAGTAAGTAACACGGCCAGTAAGTCACACGGCCAGTAAGTCACACAGCCAGTAAGTCACACAGCCAGTAAGTCAGAAAGCCAGTAAGTCACACAGCCAGTAAGTCAGACAGCCAGTAAGTCACACAGCCAGTAAGTCAGAAAGCCAGTAAGTCACACAGCCAGTAAGTCACACGGCCAGTAAGGCACACAGCCAGTAAGTCACACGGCCAGTAAGTCACATGGCCAGTAAGTCACACAGCCAGTAAGTCACACAGCCAGTAAGTCAGACAGCCAGTAAGTCAGAAAGCCAGTAAGTCACACAGCCAGTAAGTCACACGGCCAGTAAGGCACACAGCCAGTAAGTCACACGGCCAGTAAGTCAGACAGCCAGTAAGTCAGACAGCCAGTAAGTCAGAAAGCCAGTAAGTCACACAGCCAGTAAGTCACACAGCCAGTAAGTCACACGGCCAGTAAGGCACACAGCCAGTAAGTAACACAGCCAGTAAGGCACACAGCCAGCAGTAAGTCACACGGCCAGTAAGGCACACGGCCAGTAAGTCACACGGCCAGTAAGTCACACGGCCAGTAAGGCACACGGCCAGTAAGTAACACAGCCAGTAAGGCACACGGCCAGTAAGGCACACAGCCAGTAAGTCACACGGCCAGTAAGTCACACGGCCAGTAAGTCACACAGCCAGTAAGTCACACGGCCAGTAAGTCACACGGCCAGTAAGTCACACAGCCAGTAAGTCACACGGCCAGTAAGGCACACGGCCAGTAAGTAACACAGCCAGTAAGGCACACAGCCAGTAAGTCACACGGCCAGTAAGGCACACAGCCAGTAAGTCACACGGCCAGTAAGTCACACAGCCAGTAAGTCACACGGCCAGTAAGGCACACGGCCAGTAAGTCACACGGCCAGTAAGGCACACGGCCAGTAAGTCACATGGCCAGTAAGGCACACGGCCAGTAAGTCACACGGCCAGTAAGGCACACGGCCAGTAAGGCACACGGCCAGTAAGTCACACGGCCAGTAAGGCACACGGCCAGTAAGTCACACGGCCAGTAAGGCACACAGCCAGTAAGTCACACGGCCAGTAAGTCACACGGCCAGTAAGTCACACAGCCATTAAGTCACACAGCCAGTAAGTCACACAGCCAGTAAGGCACACGGCCAGTAAGTCACACGGCCAGTAAGTCACACGGCCAGTAAGTCACACAGCCAGTAAGTCACACGGCCAGTAAGGCACACGGCCAGTAAGTAACACAGCCAGTAAGGCACACAGCCAGTAAGTCACACGGCCAGTAAGTCACACGGCCAGTAAGTCACACGGCCAGTAAGTCACACGGCCAGTAAGGCACACGGCCAGTAAGTCACACGGCCAGTAAGGCACACGGCCAGTAAGTCACACGGCCAGTAAGGCACACAGCCAGTAAGTCACACGGCCAGTAAGGCACACGGCCAGTAAGGCACACGGCCAGTAAGTCACACGGCCAGTAAGGCACACAGCCAGTAAGTCACACAGCCAGTAAGTCACACAGCCAGTAAGTCACACGGCCAGTAAGGCACACAGCCAGTAAGTCACACGGCCAGTAAGTCACACGGCCAGTAAGTCACCGAGCTGCGCCTCCTCACACGGAAGGGACAGGCATGCGCCTATTTAAAAGAACATGGTGCGTTCCTGCCTGTCCCTGCGCTGGAGACGCTTGGGCTGCGGCACCACTGCAGACCTTGCACCCTGGTGCACTGCACAAACACAATCCCAGGAACAATCTGCTCTCTGTGAGGGTTGCAGGACACAGCCCGCAAAGAAAGAGGAAAAAACGGGGAGAAAAATTATATTTTTCATTGTTACAGTTCCTTTTGTCCTGAACTCAGGCGCCCTCTCCCATGCGCCCTCTCTGGTGCCTCTGAGCTCGGGGGCCCCTCTCCCATGCGCCCTCTGGTGCCTCTGAACTCAGGGGCCCCTATCCCATGCCCTCTCTGGCGCCTCTGACCTCAGGGCGCCCTCTCCCATGCCCTCTCTGGTGCCTCTGAGCTCAGGGGCCCCTCTCCCATGCCCTCTCTGGCGCCTCTGAGCTCAGGGGCCCCTATACCATGCGCCCTCTGGTGTCTCTGAACTCAGGGGCCCCTATCCCATGCGCCCTCTGGCGCCTCTGAGCTCAGGGGCCCCTCTCCCATGCGCCCTCTCTGGTGCCTCTGACCTCAGGGGCCCCTTTCCCAGGCCCCCTCTGGTGCCACTCCGCTCAGGAGCCCCTTTCCCAGGCCCCCTCTGGCGCCTCTGAGCTCAGGGGCCCCTATCCCATGCCCTCTCTGGTGCCTCTGAGCTCAGGGGCCCCTATCCCATGCCCTCTCTGGTTCCTCTGAGCTCAGGGGCCCCTATCCCATGCCCTCTCTGGTGCCTCTGAGCTCAGGGGCCCCTAACACATGCCCTCTCTGGTGCCTCTGAGCTCAGGGGCCCCTCTCCCATGCCCTCTCTGGTGCCTCTGAGCTCAGGGGCCCCTATCCCATGCCCTCTCTGGTGCCTCTGAGCTCAGGGACCCCTCCCCCATGCCCTCTCTTGCGCCTCTGAGCTCAGGGCGCCCTCTCCCATGCCCTCTCTGGCGCCTCTGAGCTCAGGGGCCCCTCTCCCATGCCCTCTCTGGTGCCTCTGAGCTCAGGGGGCCCTATCCCATGCCCTCTCTGGTGCCTCTGAGCTCTGGGGCCCCTATCCCAGGCCCTCTCTGGTGCCTCTGAGCTCAGGGGCCCCTATCCCAGGCCCCCTCTGGTGCCTCTGAGCTCAGGGCCCCTCTCCTGCGCCCCCTGTGCCCCCTCCCCCTCCCTCTGAGCTCGGATCTCTTTCCTAGGTCGCTGTCAGCTTGTCCCAGACCCCCCCAGGGTATAGGAGAGTGCTGTGGGCAGGATGGTAGGAGGGGGCGGGGAGGGGGTGCACGGTGGTGGCGCGTCTGTGGGACCAGGTGCAGATATGAAATGGATACAAGCACCCCCTCCCCGCCCCCCATGATAGAGCTGAGGAAAATCAATGAGTGGAGAAGCAGCTCATTCACAGAGAGGAGCAAATGTGTGCCCCCCCCCCACCGGTCGGTGGTGGGGGGGAGGGGGGCAGTGCTTGCTGGAGGGCAGGGTCTGCCCTCTGGACATGGTTGTGGGGGAGAAGGGGAGCAGTGCTTGCTGGAGGGCCTGGGCCTGCCCTCTGGACAGGGGCGTGGGGACAGTGCTTATTGGAAGGCTTGGGTCTACCCTCTCGCTGGGGGCAGTGTTTGGTGGAGGGTCTGCCCTCTTTAGAAGGGGCAAGTGATTGTTGGAGAACCTGGATCTACCCTCTGGATGGGGGGCAGTGCTTGCTGGAGGGCCTGGGTCTGCCTCTAGGTGGGGGGCAGTACTTGCTGGAGGGCCTGGGTCTGTCCTCTGGACATGGTGGGGTAGGGTGGGGTGGCAGTGGTTGCTGGAGGGTCTGGGTATGCCCTCTGGGTGGGGGCCAGTGCTCGCTGGAGGGCCTGGGTCTGCCCTCTGAGTGTGAGGGGGAGGCAGTGCCTGTTGCAGGGCCTGGGACAGCCCTCTGGACATGGGGGGCAGCAGTTGCTGGAGGGCCTGGATCGTCCCTCTGGACATGGTGGGGTGGGGTGGCAGTGGTTGCTGGAGGGTCTGGGTCTGCCTCTCAGTGGGGGTCAGTGCTTGGTGCAGGGCCTGGGTCTGCCCTCTATGTTGGGGTCAGTGCTTGCTGGAGGGCCTGGGTCTGCCCTCTGGGTGGGGGCCAGTGCTCGCTGGAGGGCCTGGGTCTTCCCTCTGGGTGGGGGTCAGTGCTTGTTGGAAGGCCTGGGTTCTGCCCTCTGGGTGGGGGCCAGTGCTCGCTGGAGGGCCTGGGTCTGCCCCTGGGGTGGGGGGGCAGTGTTTGCTGGAGGGCCTGGGTCTGCCCTCTGGGTTGGGGTCATTGCTTGTTGGAGGGCCAGGAATCTGCCCTCTACGGGGGTGGTCAGTGCCTATAGAAAGGCCTGGGTCTGGCCTCTGGACATGGGGGGCAGTGCTTGCTGAAAAGCCTTGGTCTGCCCTCGGGAGGGGGGCAATGCTTGCTGGAGGGCCTGGGTCTGCCCTCGGGTGGGGGGCAGTGCTTGCTGGAGGGTCTGGGTCTGCCCTCTGGACATGGGGGCAGTGCTTGCTGCAGGGCCTGGGTCTGCCCTCTGGATGGGGGTGGGGGGAGTCAGTTCTTGCTGGAGGGCCTGGGTCTGCCCTCGGGAGGGGGGCAATGGTTGCTGGAGGGTCTGCCCTCTGGATTGGGGGTGGGGGGAGTCAGTTCTTGTTGGAGGGTCTGGGTCTGCTCTCGGGGAGGTGGGGGGCGAGAAGAGTGGTCTTAATGGTTGCTCACACGTGCAGTCAGTGCATGATTTGTAAATGAAAATGTGCAGGTGCCCAGAGCCCTCCTCTTAAACACGCGGCTGCTGTAATTTAATGTGCGAACACTGAATACTGAGGTGGCGTAATCCTGAAGCCATCTCGGGACCCTTCAATCCATTTACAGCCACTCCCTGCCCCTTCAGGTCACTCTTGCAGCTTTCTGCTTTCTCCCTTTGTGGCGCTTTTTCGTTTTCCCCTTCCTCCGTCTTTCCCATATGTGTCTTTTGCTCGCAGCAAATGCTTGAGGCAGAAGAATAAGCCCCGGCCCTCACAAATAAGTGCCGGCGCCCAGCACCGGAAACAACAAGCACAAATTAAGCACTGCGTGCAGTGGTAGGAGGGTTCACACGTGCAGTGGGAGGAGGTAGGGGTCTCATGCTCACACGTGCAGTGGGAGGAGGTGGGGGTCTCACGCTCACACGTGCAGTGAGGGTCTCACACTCACATGTGCAGTGGGAGGAGGGCTCTCACGCATGCAGTGGGGGTCTCACGCTCACGATGCAGTGGGAGGAGGTGGGGGTCTCACGCTCACACGTGCAGTGAGGGGCTCACGCGTGCAGTGGGGGTCTCATGCTCACACGTGCAGTGGGTGGGGGTCTCTCGCTCACACGTGCAGTGGGTGTGGGTCTCACGCTCACACGTGCAGTGAGGTTCCCAGCACACGTGCAGTGGGAGAAGGGCTCACACTCTTACTAGCAATGGGGGTCTCACGTGCAGTGGGAGTCTCACACGTGCAGTGAGGGTCTTACACTCACATGTGCAGTGGGAGGAGGGCTCTCACGCGTGCAGTGGGGGTCTCACGCTCACGATGGATTGGGAGGGGGGTCTCACGCTCACACGTGCAGTGAGGGGCTCACACGTGCAGTGGGAGGGGGCCTCATGCTCATATATACCACTCTGATGGTTGCTAGAAGGGACCCCAGAAAGAGCCGAGGTGGCCCGATATCCGCGCCGGGGGGTCCAGCACTGCCCAGGGCAGGGACTGTCCGGACCCAGAGCGCTCAGTGACACTGAGTGCAGAACAACCTGGTGCAAGTGACCTCCAGCTCCTCTGTCCATCTCCGGGGGTGGTCACTCTTCCCGTGAGAAGCTTGAATCAAAGGGCACTGAACGAAGAACTGACCATGTGTTTGTGTCTCTGGCACTGAGCCGGAGCACGTGGGGTGCACTCCTGGGGTGCGGCGGTCTCAGCTTCACTTGAGGGGTCACTCCTGCCCCCCAAAGGCACAAACCTCGAAGCGAGAACTCGGCGGCGACCAAGGACTTCCCAGGAGTCGGTGGCACCAACTCAGGGGGGACTGAGCTCAGGGCCTGCGGCTTCATCTCATAAGGACAGGGGGCCAAGTGCATGAAAACGGAGGGAACTGTGAGTGATGCTGTGAGAGAGCGCAGGGACGGGGTGAGTGACCATGGGAGCGGGGTGAGTGAGAGCAGGGGCAGGGTGAGTGAGCGCAGTGGCGGGTGAGTGACCATGGGAGCGGGGTAAGTGAGCGCAGGGGCAGGGTGAGAGAGCGCAGGGGCGGGTGAGTGACCATGGGAGCGGGGTAAGTGAGCGCAGGGTGAGTGAGCGCAGAGGCGGGGTGAGTGAGCGCAGGGGCGGGGTGAGTGAGCATGGGAGCGGGATGAGTGAGGGCAGGGTTGGTGAACAGGGGAGCAGAGTGATTGAGCGCAAGGTGAGTGAGGGCAGGGACGGAGTGAGTGAGGGCAGGGGCAAAGTGAGAGCGGGGGGGCAGGGTGAGTGAGCGCAGGGGCGGGGTGAGAGTGCAGGGGCCGGTTGAGTGAGCGCAGGGGCAGAATGAGTGAGGGCAGGGGTGGCGAGAGAGCGCAGGGGCGGAGTGAGTGCGCAGGGGCGGGGTGAGTCAGTGCAGGGGCAGGATGAGTGAGTGCAGGGGCAGGATGAGTGAGGGCAGGGGTGGAGTGAGAGCGCAGGGGCGGGTGATTGAGCGCAGGGGAGGAGTGAGAACGCAGGGGCGGGATGAGAGCACAGGGGTAGGATGAGTGAGCGCGGGGGGGTGAGTGAGCGCAGGGGCAGAGTGAGTGAGGGCAGGGGCGGAGTGAGAGCGCCGGGGCAGGGTGAGTGAGCGCAGAGGTGGGGTGAGTGAGAGTAGGGGCAGAGTGAGTGAACATGGGAGCGGGGTGAGTGAGGGCAGGGGTGGAATGAGTGAGGGCAGGGTGAGTGAGCGCAGGGGGGGAGTGAGAGCGCAGGGGTGGGGTGAGTGAACGCAAGGGTGGGGTGAGTGAGTGCAGGGGCGGGGTGAGTGAGCATGGGAGTTGGATGAGTGAGCGCAGGGGCGGACTCAAAAGAGCGGATAAAAAAAAAGGTGCTAGAACTTGTTTTTGTGTTTCACCTTCAGATGACTACGATGACGACACATAAAACATGTTAAGGCTTAAATTAACAATAAATGCAAGTTACTCTGAGAAATGCGCTATTATACATTATGAAACCTCTAATAGTTAATGCACCGCAGAGGTCCGTGTGTAACCAGAGGTCTGTGTGTGTAACCAGACGTCTGTGTGTGTAACCAGAGCTCTGTGTGTGTAACCAGACGTCTGTGTGTGTAACCAGAGCTCTGTGTGTGTGTAACCAGAGCTCTGTGTGTGTAACCAGACGTCTGTGTGTGTAACCAGAGCTCTGTGTGTGTGTAACCAGAGGTCTGTGTGTGTAACCAGACGTCTGTGTGTGTAACCAGAGCTCTGTGTGTGTAACCAGACGTCTGTGTGTGTAACCAGAGGTCTGTGTGTGTGTAACCAGAGGTCTGTGTGTGTAACCAGACGTCTGTGTGTGTAACCAGAGCTCTGTGTGTGTGTAACCAGAGCTCTGTGTGTGTAACCAGACGTCTGTGTGTGTAACCAGAGCTCTGTGTGTGTGTAACCAGAGGTCTGTGTGTGTAACCAGACGTCTGTGTGTGTAACCAGAGCTCTGTGTGTGTGTAACCAGAGGTCTGTGTGTGTAACCAGACGTCTGTGTGTGTAACCAGAGCTCTGTGTGTGTGTAACCAGAGGTCTGTGTGTGTAACCAGACGTCTGTGTGTGTAACCAGAGCTCTGTGTGTGTGTAACCAGAGGTCTGTGTGTGTAACCAGAGGTCTGTGTGTAACCAGAGGCCTGTGTGTGTAACCAGAGCTCTGTGTCTGTGTAACCAGAGGTCTGTGTGTGTTACCAGAGGTATGTGTGTGTAACCAGTGGCCTGTGTGTGTGCAACCAGAGGCCTGTGCCTGTAACCAGAGGTCTCTGTGTGTGTAACCAGAGATATGTGTGTGTAACCAGTGGTCTGTGTGTGTAACCAGAGCTCTGTGTGTAACCAGCGATGTGTGTGTATGTGTGTGTGTAACCAGAGGGTCGGTGTGTGTAACCAGAGGTGTGTGTGTGTGTAACCAGAGGTCTGTGTGTCTAACAGAGGTCGGTGTGTGTGTAACCTGACGTATGTGTGTGTAACCAGAGCTCTGTGTGTGACCAGAGATATGTGTGTGTAACCAGAGCTCTGTGTGTATAACAGATTTCGGTGTGTGTGACCAGAGGTTGGTGTCTAACCAGAGGTCTGTGTATGTAACAGAGGTCGGTGTGTGTGACCAGAGGTCGGTGTGTGCAACCAGAGGTTTGTGTGTGACCAGAGGTATGTGTGTGTAACCAGAGGTCTGTGTGTATAACGTAGGTCGGTGTGCGCGACCAGAGGTTGGAGTGCGTATACAGAGTTCTGTATGTGTAACCAGACATATGTATGTGTAACCAGACATATGTATGTGTAACCAGTTGTCTGTGTGTGTAACCAGAGGTCTGTGTATAAAAAGAAGTCTGTGTGTATAACCAGAGGTCTGTGTGTGTAAAAGAGATGGATGGATGTGTACCCAGAGGTCTGTGCGTGTAATCAGAAGTATGTGTGTATAACCAGAGGCCTCTGCATATAACCAGAGGTCTGTGTGTGTGTAACCAGGGGTCTGTGTAACCAGAGGTCTGTGTGTAACCAGAGATGTGTGTGTGTGTGTGTAACCAGAGGTCTGTGGGCATAACAGAGGGTGGTGTGTGTAACCAGAGGTCGATGTGTAACCAGAGGTCTGTGTGTATAACTAGAGGTATGTGTGTGTATAACAGAGGTCGGTGTGTGTGACCAGAGGTATGTGTGTGTAACCAGATGTCTGTGTGTATTACGTAGGTCGGTGTGCGTGACCCGGCGTCAGTGTGCATAAAAAGTGGTCTGTGTGCGTAACCAGAGGTCTGTGTGTGTACCCAGACGTATGTATGTGTAACCAGATGTATGTGTGTAACCAGAAGTCTGTATGTATAACCAGAGGTCGGTGTGTGTGACCAGAGGTCTGTTTGTAACCAGATGTCTGTGTGTGTAACCAGATGTCTGTGCGTGAAACCAGAGGTCTGTGCGTGTAACCAGAGGTCTGTGCGTGTAACCAGAAGTATGTGTGTGTAACCAGAGGCCTGTGTGTGTGTGTAATCAGAGGCCTGTGTGTGTAACCAGAGGTCTGTGTGTAACCAGAGGTCTCTGTGTGTGTAACCAGAGATGTGTGTGTGTAACCAGAAGAATGTGTGTGTAACCAGTGGTCTGTGTGTGTAACCAGAGCTCTGTGTGTATAACCAGAGGTCTGTGTGTGTGTGTAACCAGAGCTCTGTATGTAACCAGAGATGTGTAGGTGTGTTTGTAACTAGCGGTCTGTGTGTATAACCAGAGGTCTGTGTGTTTGTGTAACCAGAGGTCTGTGTGTGAACCAGATTCATGTATGTGTACCCAGAGGTCTGTGTGTATAACCAGAGGTCGACCAGAGGTCCGTGTGTAACAAGGGGTCTGTGTTTGAAACCAGAGGTCTGTGAGTGTAACCAGTAGTATGAGTGTGTAACCAGACATCTGTGCGTGTAACCAGAAGTATGTGTGTGTAACCAGAGGCCTGTATGTGTGTGGGTGTAACCAGAGGCCTGCGTGTGTAACCAGAGGTCTGTGTGTAACCATAGGTCTGTGTGTGTGTAACCAGAGATGTGTGTGTGTGTAAACAGAAGAATGTGTGTGTAACCAGTGGTCTGTGTGTGTAACAAGAGGTCTGTGTAACCAGAGCTCTGTGTGTATAACCAGAGGTCTGTGTGTGTGTAACCAGAAGTCTGTGTAACCAGAGCTCTGTATGTAATCAGAGATTTGTGGGTGTATGTGTAACCAGAGGTCTGTGTGTATAACAGAGGTCGGTGTACGTGACCAGAGGTCGGTATGTGTAACCAGACATTTGTGTGTAACCAGAGATCTGTGTGTATAACAGAGGTCGGTGTGTGTGACCAGAGGTATGTGTGTGTAACCAGAAGTCTCTGTGTATAACGTAGGTCTGTGTGCGTGGCAGGAGGTAGGTACATGTAACCAGAGATCTGTGTGTAACCAGATGTCTGTGTGTATAACCAGAGGTCTGTGTGTGTGAGTAACCAGAGGTCTGTGTGTGAACCAGATGCATGTATGTGCACCCAGAGGTCTGTGTGTATAACCAGAGGTCTGTGTGTAACCAGAGGTCAGTGTAACCAGTACTCTGTGTGTAACCAGAGCTCTCTGTGTAACCAGAGGTCATGTGTGTGACCAGAGGTCTGTGTGTAACCAAAGGTCATGTGTGTGACCAGAGGTCTGTGTGTGTAAGCAGAGGTCTGTGTGTAACCAGAGATATGTGTGTGTAACCGGAAGTATGTGTGTGTAACCAGTGGTCTATGTGTGTAACCGGAGCTCTGTGTGTGTAACCAGAGCTCTGTGTGTAACCAGAGATGTGTGTGTGTAACCAGAGGGTCCCTGTGTGTAACCAGAGGTCTGTGTAACCAGAGCTTTGTGTGTAACCAGAGATGTCTGTGTGTGTGTGTAACCAGAGGTCTGTGTGTCTAACAGAGGTCGGTGTGTGTAACCAGAGGTCTGTGTGTGTAACAGAGGTCGGTGTGTGTGACCAGAGGTCGGTGTGTGTAACCAGAGGTTTGTGTGTAACCAGAGGTCTGTGTGTATAACCAGAGGTCTGTGTGTGTGTATAACAGAGGCCGGTGTGTGTAACCAGAGGACTGTGTGTATAACGTAGGTCGGTGTGCATGACCAGAGTTCGGTGTGCGTAAACAGAGGTCTGTGTGTGTAACCAGAGGTCTGTGTAACCAGAGGTCTGTGGTGTAACGAGAGGTCTGTGTGTGTAAGCAGAGGTCTGTGTGTGTATAACAGAAGTTGTGTGTGTGACTAGAGGTCTGTGTGTGTATAACAGAGGCCGGTGTGTGTGACCAGATGTCAGTGTGTGTAAGCAGAGGTCTGTGTGTGTAACCAGAGGTCTCTGTGTGTAGGCAGAGGTCTGGCTATATCTAGAGCTGTGTGTGTAAGCAGAGATCTGTGTGTAACCAGAGATGTCTGTGTGTGTGTGTAACCAGAGGTCTGTGTGTCTAACAGAGGTCGGTGTGTGTAACCAGAGGTCTGTGTGTGTAACAGAGGTCGGTGTGTGTGACCAGAGGTCGGTGTGTGTGACCAGAGGTCAGTGTGTGTAACCAGAGGTTTGTGTGTAACCAGAGGTCTGTGTGTATAACCAGAGGTCTGTGTGTGTGTATAACAGAGGCCGGTGTGTGTAAAAAGAGGACTGTGTGTATAACGTAGGTCGGTGTGCATGACCAGAGTTCGGTGTGCGTAAACAGAGGTCTCTGTTTGTAAGCAGAGGTCTGTGTATATCCAGAGCTGTGTGCGTAAACAGAGGTCTGTGTGTGTATGCAGAGGTCTGTGTGTAACCAGAGCTGTGTGTGTAAGCAGAGGTCTGTGTGTGTACGTCGAGGTCTGTGTGTAACCAGCTGTGTGTGTAAGCAGAGCTCTGTGTGTATAGCCAGAGGTCTCTGTGTGTGTAACCAGAGATATGTGTGTGTAACCGGAGGTCTCTGTGTGTATAGCAGAGGTCGTGTGTAACCAGAGGTCTGGGTGTGTGACCAGAGGTCTCTGTTTGTAAGCAGAGGTCTGTGTATATCCAGAGCTGTGTGTGTAAGCAGAGGTCTGTGTGTGTACGCAGAGGTCTGTGTGTAACCAGAGATCTGTGTGTGTAACAGAGGTCCGTGTGTGTAACCAGAGGTCTGTGTGTAACCAGAGGTGTGAACATGGAAGTCATCCCTTTAAACTTCCATGACACACAATAAGGGATCAGCTGCTACAAAAATTTGCAAAATGGTTAAATGAAAAGGCACTTCCAAAATATAGATTTTAGTAATACACAGACTGTACATTGTGCTTTTAAAGGACAATTATAACAAAGTGCACTAACTTCACAGCTCAGCAGGTAAGCCCCTTCCACCACTCAAAAAGAATAGATCTGTGTCATCTGGAAGCTTCAAGTGGTTCCATCAATTAAAACCAATTCTGACTTCCCAGCATCCTTTACATTTGCAGATTGACCAGCTGAGCACATTTACATTTCTTTCAGGCAGCAGCACCTGGGCAGGAAGGCTTGTTTATCTGTCTGCCCCCACCCCCACTGTTTCACAGCACAGGAGGCTCCATGCCCTAGACTGTGGCTGAAGCACTTCAGCTGCTGGTCTGTCCCAGGATGGCTGTAATTTCACAAAAAGTAGGGAAACTGTGTAGTTCCTTCAAAAAGCACCTGAAGTAACCAAAATACCACCTTAAAAGACCCCATTACTGCACAGCTGCTGCACGAGAGAAGTGGGGGCCATGTAAGACTATCTCAGTGGGACCACCTAGACATTAATGAATGACGTTAATACTATAATCATAGTTATACGCTTGATGTCCAGGGCCAGCCTGTGTAAGTGTCACAGTGACACTAAGAGGGCCCTGCAGACATTGGCTGGTCAGGGACACGGTTTGATAGCCAAAGAGATGCGAACTGTCTGGTATAGGCTTCTCCAATGAGTAGCTTGTGAGCTACTGGTAGCTCGCTGGATACCTGTAAGTAGCTCTCCAGACACCTGTAAGTATCTCTCAAGATACCAGTAAGTAGCTCTCCAGACACGTGAGTAGCTCTCCAGACACCTGTGAGTAGTTCTCCAGAAACGTGTGAGTAGCTCTCCAGACACCTGTAAGTAAGTAGCTCTCCAGACCTCTGTGAGTAGCTTTCCAGACACCTGTGAGTAGTTCTCCAGACACCTGTCAGTAGCTGTCCAGACCTCTGTGAGTAGCTCTATAGACACCTGTGAGTAGCTCGCAAGATTCCTGTGAGTAGCTCTCCATACACCTGTAAGTAGCTCCTCAGACACCTATGAGAAAGAAGCTCTTCAGACACCTGTCCATAGCTCTCCAGATCTCTGTAAGTAGCTCTCCAGACACCTGTGAGCAGCTGTCCGGACAACTGTGTGTGAGTAGTTCTCCAGACACCTGTAAGTAGCTTTCAGACAGACACCTGTAAGTAGCTCTCCAGACACCTGTCAGTAGCTCTCCAGACACCTGTAAGTAGCTCTTCAGACACCTGTGAGTATGAGTAGCTCTCCAGATACCTCTGAGTAGCTCTTCAGACACCTGTAAGTAGCTCTCCAGACACCTCCGAGTAGCTCTCCAGATACCTATAAGTAGCTCTCTGGACAGCTCTCCAGGTACCTGTGAGTAGCTCTCCAGACACCTGTGAGTAGCTCTACAGATACCTGTGAGTAGCTCTCCAGACACCTGTAAGTAGCTCTCCAGATACCTGTAAGTAGCTCTCCAGACACCTGTAAGTAGCTCTCCAGATACCTGTAAGTTGCTCTCCATACACCTGTGAGTAGCTCTCCAGATACCTGTAAGTAGCTCTCCACACACCTGTGAGTAGCTTTCCAGACACCTGTAAGTAGCTCTCCAGATACCTGTGAGTAGCTCTCCAGATACCTGTGAGTAGCTCTCCAGACACCTCTGAGTAGCTTTCCAGACACCTGTGAGTAACTCTACAGATACCTGTGAGTAACTCTCCAGGTACCTGTAAGTAGCTCTCCAGACACCTGTGAGTAGCTCTCCAGGTACCTGTGAGTAGCTCTCCAGACACCTGTGAGTACCTCCCAGACACTTGTGAGTAGCTCTCCGGATACCTGTGAGTAGCTCTCCAGACACCTGTGAGTACCTCTCCAGATACCTGTGAGTAGCTCTCCAGACACCTGTAAGTAGCTCTCCAGACACCTGTGAGTAGATCTCCAGACACGTGTAAGTAGCTCTCCAGACACCTCTGAGTAGCTCTCTAGGTACCTGTTAGTAGCTCTCCAGACACCTCTGAATAGCTCTCCAGGTACCTGTAAGTAGCTCTCCAGACACCTGTGAATAGCTCTCCAGACACCTGTGAGTAGCTCTCCAGGTACCTGTGAGTAGCTCTCCAGACAACTGTGAGTAGCTTTCCAGACACCTATGAGTAGCTCTTCAGACTCCTGTAAGTAGCTCTCCAGACACCTGTGAGTAGCTCTCCTGTGTTCACCCAGCCTACTAAGTTAGATTCTTTTGTTTGGCTGAATTAATATTGGTTAACCAAGATTGGAAAAGGTGAAGCCACCTTGGTGCACTGCGTCACAGGAACAGGGCAGAAATGCGCTGTGTTTACCTCAGTACGAGGCATTCCTGTCCTTTTCCTTGCACTGGCGCACGATAGGCTGCCTAGCGGCAAAGCAGGCACACTCGCACCGTGGTGCAAGGATGCCTGCGTTATAGGCAGGAGTGTTTTTGTGCAGAATGGGACACCTTCCTGCACAACAATCAATGGAGGTGTTCTCCTCTTGCTATGTGTGCTGCACATCTAGAACTTTGTGCCAGCTTGCCTTACTCCAGAGATCTGAAGCCAGCCAAGGCGGCCTTGTGTGGCTTCATAAATCTCATTTTGTGCTTGCATGGTGCAAGAGGATGCAAAGGGGCTTGTAGATATGCCCTTGTGTGTATTTGGCTCCTTTTCAACACCTTGCCCCCTCCCCCACACCCCACAGGTGCCCCTGGTATCTTGAAATCACAGATCAAAGGTAATGAGCCATAAAGAGGAATGTAATCTTCCAGGTGGCACATCCACTGCAGCTGGTACCAGGTGGTACCCGGAGGTACCCCTGCAGATGCTGGTACCCAGTGGTGCCATATCAGAGCTGTTGCCTGCAGGTACCCCTGCTGATGCTGGTACCCGGTGGTACCCTATCAGAGCTGGTACCCAGAGGTACCCCTGCTGATGCTGGTACTCCATCAGTGCTGGTACCCAGCGGTACCCCTGCTGATGCTGGTATCAGGTAGTACCCCATCAGAGCTTGTGCCCAGAGGTACCCATGCTGATGCTGGTACCCCCTCAGAGCTGGTTCTCAGAGGTACCCCTGCTGATGCTGGTACCTGGTGGTACCCCATCAGAGCTTGTGAACAGAGGTATCCCTGCTGATGCTGGTACCCCCTTAGAGCTGGTTCCCAGAGGTACCCCTGCTGATGCTGGTACCCAGTGGTAACCCATCAGCGCATGTGCCCAGAGGTACCCCTGCTGATGCCTTGAGGTACCCCTGCTGATGCTGGTACCCGGTGGTACCCCATCAGTGCGTGTGCCTGGAGGTACCCCTGCTGGTACTGGTACCCCATCAGAGCTGGTACTCAGAGGTACCCCTGCTGATGCTGGTACCTGGTGGTACCCTGTCAGAGCTGGTACCCGGCGGTACCCCTGCTGATGCTGGTACCCGGTGGTACCCTATCAGAGTTGGTGCCCTTGCTGATGCTGGCACTGATGGCACCCCCACTGGGGCTCATCTCTTCCTCTATTTGACGTCCCTTTACCTCTTTCTTTTTTTCTCTCTGTCCCCATTTCTCCTTCTCTCACTTCCTCCTTCATCTTCATCCACCTTAGATCCCCTGCACTCCTTCATCACATTGGATCCCCCTGCACTCCTTCATCCCATTAGATCCCCCACACTCCTTCCTCCCATTAGATCCCCCTGCACTCCTTCATCCCATTAGATCCCACCACACTCCTTCTTCACATTAGATCCCCCTGCACTCCTTCATCCCATTAGATCCCCCCACACTCCTTCCTCCCATTAGATCCCCCGCACTCCTTCATCCTATTAGATCCCCCGCACTCCTCCATCCTATTAGATCCCCCACACTCCTTCATCCCATTAGACCCCCTGTGTAGGAAAGTACCATCTTGCCTGGCATGTTACCCCCATTTTTCACTGTATATATGTTGTTTTAGTTGTATGTGTCACTGGGACCCTGTCACCCAGGGCCCCAGTGCTCATAAGTGTGCCTGAATGTGTTACCTGTGTAGTGACTAACTGTCTCACTGAGGCTCTGCTGATCAGAACCTCAGTGGTTATGCTCTCTCATTTCTTTCAAATTGTCACTAACAGGCTAGTGACCAATTTTACCAATTTACATTGGCTTACTGGAACACCCTTATAATTCCCTAGTATATGGTACTGAGGTACCCAGGGTATTGGGGTTCCAGGAGATCCCTATGGGCTGCAGCATTTCTTTTTCCACCCATAGGGAGCTCTGACAATTCTTACACAGGCCTGCCACTGCAGCCTGAGTGAAATAACGTCCACGTTATTTCACAGCCATTTTACACTGCATTTAAGTAACTTATAAGTCACCTATATGTCTAACCTTTACCTGGTAAAGGTTAGGTGCAAAGTTACTTAGTGTGAGGGCACCCTGGCACTAGCCAAGGTGCCCCCACATTGTTCAGGGCCAATTCCCCGGACTTTGTGAGTGCGGGGACACCATTACACGCGTGCACTACATATAGGTCACTACCTATATGTAGCTTCACAATGGTAACTCCGAATATGGCCATGTAACATGTCTATGATCATGGAATTGCCCCCTCTATGCCATCCTGGCATAGTTGGCACAATCCCAGGATCCCAGTGGTCTGTAGCACAGACCCTGGTACTGCCAAACTGCCTTTCCTGGGGTTTCACTGCAGCTGCTGCTGCCAACCCCTCAGACAGGCATCTGCCCTCCTGGGGTCCAGCCAGGCCTGGCCCAGGATGGCAGAACAAAGAACTTCCTCTGAGAGAGGGTGTTACATCCTCTCCCTTTGGAAAATGGTGTGAAGGCAGGGGAGGAGTAGCCTCCCCCAGCCTCTGGAAATGCTTTCTTGGGCACCGATGTGCCCAATTCTGCATAAGCCAGTCTACACCGGTTCGGGGGACCCCTTAGCCCTGCTTTGGCGTGAAACTGGACAAAGGAAAGGGGAGTGACCACTCCCCTGACCTGCACCTCCCCTGGGAGGTGTCCAGAGCTCCTCCAGTGTGCTCCAGACCTCTGCCATCTTGGAAACAGAGGTGCTGCTGGCACACTGGACTGCTCTGAGTGGCCAGTCCCACCAGGTGACGTCAGAGACTCCTTCTGATAGGCTCCTTCAGGTGTTGCTAGCCTATCCTCTCTCCTAGGTAGCCAAACCCTCTTTTCTGGCTATTTAGGGTCTCTGTCTCTGGGGAAACTTTAGATAACGAATGCAAGAGCTCATCCGAGTTCCTCTGCATCTCGCTCTTCACCTTCTGCCAAGGAATCGACTGCTGACCGCGCTGGAAGCCTGCAAAACTGCAACATAGTAGCTAAGACGACTACTGCAACTCTGTAACGCTGATCCTGCCACCTTCTCGACTGTTTTCCTGGTGGTGCATGCTATGGTGGTAGTCTGCCTCCTCTCTGCACTAGAAGCTCCGAAGAAATCTCCCGTGGGTCGACGGAATCTTCCCCCTGCAACCGCAGGCACCAAAAAGCTGCATTACCGGTCCCTTGGGTCTCCTCTCAGCACGACGAGCGAGGTCCCTCAAATCCAGCAACTCTGTCCAAGTGACTCCCACAGTCCAGTGACTCTTCAGTCCAAGTTTGGTGGAGGTAAGTCCTTGCCTCCCCACGCCAGACTGCATTGCTGGGAACCGCGACTTTTGCAGCTACTCCGGCCTCCGTGCACTTCCGGCAGAAATCCTTTGTGCACAGTCCAGCCTGGGTCCATGGCACTCTAACCTGCATTGCACGACCTCCTAAGTTGTTCTCCGGCGACGTGGGACTTCTTTGTGCGACTTCGGGTGAGCACTGTTTCACGCATCCTCGTAGTGCCTGTTTCTGGCACTTCTCCAGGAGCTACCTGCTGCTGAGAGGGCTCCTTGTCTTGCTCGACGTCCCCTCTCTCTCCTGACGCAATTTGCGACATCCTGGTCCTTCCTGGGCCACAGCAGCATCCAAAAACGCTTACAGCACGATTTGCAGCTAGCAAGGCTTGTTGGCAGTCTTTCGGCGGGAAAACACTTCTGCACGACTCTCCATGGCGAGAGGGATCCGTCCACCAAAGGGGAAGTCTCTAGCCCTTTTCGTTCCTGCAGAAACCTCAGCTTCTTCTGTCCAGTAGAAGCTTCTTTGCACCCACAGCTGGCATTTCCTGGGCATCTGCCCATCTCCGACTTGCTTGTGACTTTTGGACTTGGTCCCCTTGTTCCACAGGTACCCTAGATTGGAAATCCATCGTTGTTGCATTGTTGGTTTGTGTCTTTCCTGCATTATTCCCCTATCACGACTTCTTTGTCCTTTGGGGAACTTTAGTGCACTTTGCACTCACTTTTCAGGGTCTTGGGGTGGGCTATTTTTCTAACCCTTACTATTTTCTAATAGTCCCAGCGACCCTCTACAAGGTCACATAGGTTTGGGGTCCATTCGTGGTTCGCATTCCACTTTTGGAGTATATGGTTTGTGTTGCCCCTATCCCTATGTGTCTCCATTGCATCCTATTGTAACTATACATTGTTTGCACTGTTTTCTAAGACTATTACTGCATATTTTGGTATTGTGTATATATATCTTGTGTATATTTCCTATCCTCTCACTGAGGGTACACTCTGAGATACTTTGGCATATTGTCATAAAAATAAAGTACCTTTATTTTTAGTATACCTGTGTATTGTGTTTTCTTATGATATTGTACATATGACACTAAGTGGTACTGTAGGAGCTTCACTCGTCTCCTAGTTCAGCCTAAGCTGCTCTGCTAAGCTACCATTATCTATCAGCCTATGCTGCTAGACACCCTATACACTAATAAGGGATAACTGGGCCTGGTGCAAGGTGCAAGTACCCCTTGGTACTCACTACAAGCCAGTCCAGCCTCCTACATTGGTTGTGCAGCGGTGGGATAAGTGCTTTGAGACTACTTACCACTCTGGTCATTGTACTTTTCATAAGAGAAAAATATACAAAAAAAGTTCAGTGTATATACACATAACCAAAAAGTTTTGCATTTCCTCTTTTCACTCTTTTCTAAGTGCTGAAAAGTACTTCTAAACTTTCTAAAAAGTTCTAAAAAGTTTAAAAAGTTTTTTTCTGTCTTTCTAAAAAGTTCTGAAAACTTTTTTCTCTTTTTCTATCACTTTAACTCTTTCTAAAAATGTCTGGCACAGGCCAAAATGTTGATCTGTCCAAACTTGCATATGACCACCTTAGCTGGAAAGGAGCAAGGAGTCTCTGTGTAGAAAGAGGTTTGAGTGTAGGGAAGAATCCTTCCTTGGAATTGTTACTTAACATGCTTAGAGAACAGGATAAGGCTAAAAGTGCCCCATCTGTTGAAAAAGTAGCTAATGGTTCCCAATCTGATCCAGGGACTCCCCCAGGAAAAGATTCAGGAAAGAAACTTCTTAGCCTGCCCATTACTAGACAGTCTAGCATAGTTGGTACTGAGGTGGAGTCACATCATACAGATGATGTGCTCTCACATTACACTGTCAGCCAAGCTGTTAGGGTGCCCTCTGTAAGGGACAGGTCTCCTTCTGTTCATTCCCATCATACCTCTGTATCTAGAAATGTCCCTCCCACCAACCCTGATGACAGATTGTTAGAAAGGGAACTCAATAAGTTGAGAGTGGAACAAACCAGACTGAAGCTTAAAAAGCAACAGCTGGATTTGGATAGACAGTCTTTAGAACTAGAGAAGGAAAGACAGAAGTTGGGTTTTGAAACCCATGGTGGCAGCAGCAGTATTCCCCATAGTCATCCTGCAAAAGAGCATGATTCCAGGAATCTGCATAAGATAGTTCCCCCTTATAAGGAGGGGGTTGACATTAACAAGTGGTTTGCTGCACTTGAGAGGGCCTGTGTTGTACAGGATGTCCCTCAAAGGCAGTGGGCTGCTATCCTATGGCTATCATTTAGTGGAAAAGGTAGGGATAGGCTCCTTACTGTGAAAGAAAGTGATGCCAATAATTTTACAGTTCTTAAGAATGCACTCCTGGATGGTTATGGCTTAACCACTGAACAGTACAGGATAAAGTTCAGAGAGACCAAAAAGGAGTCTTCACAAGACTGGGTTGATTTCATTGACCATTCAGTGAAGGCCTTGGAGGGGTGGTTACATGGCAGTAAAGTTACTGATTATGACAGCCTGTATAACTTGATCCTGAGAGAGCATATTCTTAATAATTGTGTGTCTGATTTGTTGCACCAGTACTTGGTGGACTCTGATCTGACCTCTCCCCAAGAATTGGGAAAGAAGGCAGACAAATGGGTCAGAACAAGGGTGAACAGAAAAGTTCATACAGGGGGTGACAAAGATGGCAACAAAAAGAAGGATGGTAAGTCTTCTGACAAGGGTGGGGACAAATCTAAAAATGAGTCTTCATCAGGCCCACAAAAACACTTTGGTGGGGGTGGTGGGTCCAAATCCTCTTTTAATCAAAACAAAGAAAAGAAACCATGGTGCTATTTATGTAAAGTAAAAGGCCATTGGACAACAGATCCCAGTTGTCCAAAGAAAAGCACCAAGCCTCCTACCACTACAACCCCTACTGCTACACCTAGTGTCCCTACTAATAGCAGTGGTGGTGGGAGCAAACCTACTAATAGCCAATCCAAGGGAGTAGCTGGGCTCACTATTGGTAACTTAGTTGGGGTTGGTCTGGTTAGGGAGACCACAGAGGCTATATTAGTCTCTGAGGGGGCTATTGATTTGGCCAGCTTAGTTGCTTGTCCCCTTAATATGGATAAGTACAAGCAGCTACCCCTAATAAATGGTGTTGAGGTTCAGGCCTACAGGGACACTGGTGCCAGTGTGACTATGGTCACAGAGAAACTGGTCCACCCTGAACAACACCTACTTGGTCACCAGTACCAAGTAACCAATGCTCACAACAACACACTTAGCCACCCCATGGCTGTTGTAAATCTCAACTGGGGGGGGGGTTACTGGTCCAAAGAAAGTTGTGGTAGCCACAGATTTACCTGTAGACTGTCTACTAGGAAATGATTTGGAGACATCAGCTTGGTCAGATGTGGAGTTGGAGGCCCATGCAGCAATGCTGGGCATCCCAGGGCATATTTTTGTTTTAACCAGGGCTCAGGCCAAAAAGCAAAAAGTACAGGGAAACTTGGATCCTGGAACAATGGACCAAGTGCTCCCTAAAGCTAGGGCTAGTAGAAGCAAACCACTTCCTACTATCCCTCCCTCTACAGTGGATTCAACTTCTGAGGAAGAAGAATTCCCTCCCTGTGCAGAACCTACACCAGAGGAGCTTGAAGCAGACACTGCTGAGCTTTTGGGTGAAGGGGGGCCTGCCAGGGAGGAGCTGAGTGTGGCACAGCAGACCTGTCCCACACTAGAGGGTCTAAGACAGCAAGCTGTCAAACAGGCTAATGGGGATGTCAGTGACTCTCACAGAGTTTACTGGGAGGACAACCTCTTGTACACTGAAGCAAGGGATCCTAAACCTGGAACTGCCAGGAGGTTAGTGATTCCTCAGGAGTACAGAAAGTTCCTCCTAACTCTAGCCCACGACATTCCCCTAGCTGGACACCTGGGACAAATGAAAACTTGGGACAGACTTGTCCCCTTGTTTCATTGGCCTAGGATGTCTGAGGACACAAAGGAATTTTGTAAGTCCTGTGAAACCTGTCAAGCCAGTGGCAAGACAGGTGGCACTCCAAAGGCACCCCTTATCCCACTGCCTGTGGTTGGGGTTCCCTTTGAAAGGGTAGGGGTTGACATAGTAGGCCCCCTTGACCCTCCTACTGCTTCAGGCAATAGGTTTATCTTGGTGGTAGTGGACCATGCCACAAGATATCCTGAAGCAATTCCTTTAAGGACCACTACAGCACCTGCAGTGGCAAAGGCCCTCCTGGGAATATTTTCTAGGGTGGGCTTCCCAAAGGAAGTAGTATCAGACAGGGGAAGCAATTTCAGGTCTGCATACTTAAAGGCCGTGTGGAAGAAGTGTGGTGTGACTTACAAGTTCACTACACCCTATCATCCACAAACAAATGGACTGGTGGAGAGATTTAATAAAACTCTCAAAGGCATGATCATGGGTCTCCCTGAAAAACTCTGCAGGAGATGGGATATCCTGTTACCATGCCTCCTTTTTGCCTACAGGGAGGTACCCCAGAAAGGAGTGGGCTTCAGCCCCTTTGAACTCCTCTTTGGTCACCCTGTTAGGGGTCCACTAACACTTGTCAAGGAGGGTTGGGAACAACCTTTAAAAGCTCCAAAACAAGATATTGTGGATTATGTACTTGGCCTCAGATCAAGGATGGCTGAGTATATGAAAAAGGCCATTAAAAACCTTCAGGCCAGCCAAGAGCTCCAGAAGCAATGGCATGATCAGAAGGCTGTTTTGGTTCAGTACAAACCAGGGCAGAAAGTGTGGGTCTTGGAGCCTGTGGCCCCAAGAGCACTCCAAGATAAATGGAGTGGACCCCACACAATTGTTGTGAAAAAGGGTGAAGTCACCTATTTAGTTGACTTAGGCACTGCCAGGAGTCCCCTTAGGGTGCTCCATGTCAACCGCCTGAAACCCTACTATGACAGGGCTGATCTCACCCTGCTCATGGCAACTGATGAGGGACAGGAAGAAGACAGTGATCCTCTACCTGATCTCTTCTCTTCCACAGAACAAGATGCTCCTGTGGAAGGTGTAGTTTTGGCTGATTGTCTTACTGCTGAGTGTAGGAAAGTACCATCTTGCCTGGCATGTTACCCCCATTTTTCACTGTATATATGTTGTTTTAGTTGTATGTGTCACTGGGACCCTGGTAACCCAGGGCCCCAGTGCTCATAAGTGTGCCTGTATGTGTTACCTGTGTAGTGACTAACTGTCTCACTGAGGCTCTGCTAATCAGAACCTCAGTGGTTATGCTCTCTCATTTCTTTCCAAATTGTCACTGACAGGCTAGTGACCATTTTTACCAATTTACATTGGCTTACTGGAACACCCTTATAATCCCCTAGTATATGGTACTGAGGTACCCAGGGTATTGGGGTTCCAGGAGATCCCTATGGGCTGCAGCATTTCTTTTGCCACCCATAGGGAGCTCTGACAATTCTTACACAGGCCTGCCACTGCAGCCTGAGTGAAATAACGTCCACGTTATTTCACAGCCATTTTACACTGCACTTAAGTAACTTATAAGTCACCTATATGTCTAACCTTTACCTGGTAAAGGTTAGGTGCAAAGTTACTTAGTGTGAGGGCACCCTGGCACTAGCCAAGGTGCCCCCACATTGTTCAGAGCCAATTCACTGAACTTTGTGAGTACGGGGACACCATTACACGCGTGCACTACATATAGGTCACTACCTATATGTAGCTTCACCATGGTAACTCCGAATATGGCCATGTAACATGTCTATGATCATGGAATTGCCCCCTCTATGCCATCCTGGCATTGTTGGTACAATTCCATAATCCCAGTGGTCTGTAGCACAGACCCTGGTACTGCCAGACTGCCCTTCCTGGGGTTTCTCTGCAGCTGCTGCTGCTGCCAACCCCTCAGACAGGCATCTGCCCTCCTGGGGTCCAGCCAGGCCTGGCCCAGGATGGCAGAACAAAGAACTTCCTCTGAGAGAGGGTGTGACACCCTCTCCCTTTGGAAAATGGTGTGAATGCAGGGGAGGAGTAGCCTCCCCCAGCCTCTGGAAATGCTTTGTTGGGCACAGAGGTGCCCAATTCTGCATAAGCCAGTCTACACCGGTTCAGGGACCCCTTAGCCCCTGCTCTGGCGCGAAACTGGACAAAGGAAAGGGGAGTGACCACTCCCCTGACCTGCACCTCCCCTGGGAGGTGTCCAGAGCTCCTCCAGTGTGCTCCAGACCTCTGCCATCTTGGAAACAGAGGTGCTGCTGGCACACTGGACTGCTCTGAGTGGCCAGTGCCACCAGGTGACGTCAGAGACTCCTTGTGATAGGCTCCTTCAGGTGTTAGTAGCCTTTCCTCTCTCCTAGGTAGCCAAACCCTCTTTTCTGGCTATTTAGGGTCTCTGTCTCTGGGGAAACTTTAGATAACGAATGCATGAGCTCAGCCGAGTTCCTCTGCATCTCCCTCTTCACCTTCTGATAAGGAATCGACCGCTGACCGCGCTGGAAGCCTGCAAACCTGCAACATAGTAGCAAAGACGACTACTGCAACTCTGTAACGCTGATCCTGCCGCCTTCTCGACTGTTTTCCTGCTTGTGCATGCTGTGGGGGTAGTCTGCCTCCTCTCTGCACCAGAAGCTCCGAAGAAATCTCCCGTGGGTCGACGGAATCTTCCCCCTGCAACCGCAGGCACCAAAAAGCTGCATCTCCGGTCCCTTGGGTCTCCTCTCAGCACGACGAGCGAGGTCCCTCGAATCCAGCGACACCGTCCAAGTGACCCCCACAGTCCAGTGACTCTTCAGCCCAAGTTTGGTGGAGGTAAGTCCTTGCCTCACCTCGCTGGGCTGCATTGCTGGGAACCGCGACTTTGCAAGCTTCTCCGGCCCCTGTGCACTTCCGGCGGAAATCCTGTGTGCACAGCCAAGCCTGGGTCCACGGCACTCTAACCTGCATTGCACGACTTTCTAAGTTGGTCTCCGGCGACGTGGGACTCCTTTGTGCAACTTCGGCGAGCACCGTTTCACGCATCCTCGTAGTGCCTGTTTCTGGCACTTCTCCGGGTGCTACCTGCTTCAGCGAGGGCTCCTTGTCTTGCTCGACGTCCCCTCTCTCTGCAGGTCCAATTTGCGACCTCCTGGTCCCTCCTGGGCCCCAGCAGTGTCCAAAAACGCCAAACGCACGATTTGCGTGTAGCAAGGCTTGTTGGCGTCCATCCGGCGGGAAAACACTACTGCACGACTCTCCAAGGCGTGGGGGATCCATCCTCCAAAGGGGAAGTCTCTAGCCCTTGTCGTTCCTGCAGTATTCACAGTTCTTCAGCCTAGTAAGAGCTTCTTTGCACCAACCGCTGGCATTTCTTGGGCATCTGCCCATCTCCGAGCTGCTTGTGACTTTTGGACTTGGTCCCCTTGTTCCACAGGTACCTTCAGACAGGAATCCATCGTTGTTGCATTGCTGATTTGTGTTTTCCTTGCATTCTCCCTCTAACACGACTATTTTGTCCTTAGGGGAACTTTAGTGCACTTTGCACTCACTTTTCAGGGTCTTGGGGAGGGTTATTTTTCTAACTCTCACTATTTTCTAATAGTCCCAGCGACCCTCTACAAGGTCACATAGGTTTGGGGTCCATTCGTGGTTCGCATTCCACTTCTGGAGTATATGGTTTGTGTTGCCCCTATCCCTATGTTTCCCCATTGCATCCTATTGTAACTATACATTGTTTGCACTGTTTTCTAAGACTATACTGCATATTTTTGCTATTGTGTATATATATCTTGTGTATATTTCCTATCCTCTCACTGAGGGTACACTCTAAGATACTTTGGCATATTGTCATAAAAATAAAGTACCTTTATTTTTAGTATAACTGTGTATTGTGTTTTCTTATGATATTGTGCATATGACACTAAGTGGTACTGTAGTAGCTTCACACGTCTCCTAGTTCAGCCTAAGCTGCTCTGCTAAGCTACCATTATCTATCAGCCTAAGCTGCTAGACACCCTATACACTAATAAGGGATAACTGGGCCTGGTGCAAGGTGCAAGTACCCCTTGGTACTCACTACAAGCCAGTCCAGCCTCCTACATTGGTTGTGCAGTGGTGGGATAAGTGCTTTGAGACTACTTACCACTCTTGTCATTGTACTTTTCATAAGAGAAAAATATACAAAACAAGGTCAGTGTATATACACATAGCCAAAAAGTTTTGCATTTCCTCTTTTCACTCTTTTCTAAGTGCTGAAAAGTACTTCTAAACTTTCAAAAAGTTCTTAAAAGTTTAAAAAGTTTTTTCTGTCTTTCCAAAAAGTTCTGAAAACTTTTTTCTCTTTGTCTATCACTTTAACTCTCTCTAAAAATGTCTGGCACAGGCCAAAAAGTTGAACTGTCCAAACTTGCATATGATCACCTTAGCTGGAAAGGAGCAAGGAGTCTCTGCATAGAGAGAGGTTTGAGTGTAGGGAAGAATCCTTCCTTAGAACTGTTAATTAATATGCTTAGAGTACAGGATAAGGCCATAAGTGCCCAATCTGTAGAAAAAGTAGCTAATGGTTCTCAATCTGATCCAGGGACTCCCCCAGGAAAAGGTTCTGGAAAGAAAATTCTCAGCCTGCCCATTACTAGACAGTCTAGCATAGTTGGTACAGAGGTTGAATCACATCATACTGATGATGTGCTCTCACATTATACTGGTAGCCAAGCTGTTAGGGTGCCCTCTGTAAGGGACAGGTCTCCTTCTGTTCATTCCCATCATACCTCTGTATCTAGAAATGTCCCTCCCACCCACCCTGATGACAGATTGTTAGAAAGGGAGCTCAATAGATTGAGAGTGGAGCAAACCAGACTGAAGCTCAAGAAGCAACAGCTGGATTTGGATAGACAGTCTTTAGAAATAGAGAGGGAAAGACAGAAAATGGGTTTAGATACCCATGGTGGCAGCAGCAGTATTCCCCATAGTCATCCTGCAAAAGAGCATGATTCCAGGAATCTGCATAAGATAGTTCCCCCTTACAAGGAGGGGGATGACATTAACAAGTGGTTTGCTGCACTTGAGAGGGCCTGTGCTGTACAGGATGTCCCTCAAAGGCAGTGGGCTGCTATCCTATGGCTATCATTTACTGGAAAAGGTAGGGATAGGCTCCTTACTGTAAAAGAAAATGATGCTAACAATTTCCAAGTTCTTAAGAATGCACTCCTGGATGGTTATGGCTTAACCACTGAACAGTACAGGATCAAGTTCAGAGATACCAAAAAGGAGTCTTCACAAGACTGGGTTGATTTCATTGACCAGGCAGTGAAGGCCTTGGAGGGGTGGTTACATGGCAGTAAAGTTACTGATTATGACAGCCTGTATAACTTAATCCTGAGAGAGCATATTCTTAATAATTGTGTGTCTGATTTGTTGCACCAGTACTTGGTGGACTCTGATCTGACCTCTCCCCAAGAATTGGGAAAGAAGGCAGACAAATGGGTCAGAACAAGAGTGAACAGAAAAGTTCATACAGGGGGTGACAAAGATGGCAACAAAAAGAAGGATGGTAAGTCTTCTGACAAGGGTGGGGACAAATCTAAAAATGAGTCTTCATCAGGCCCACAAAAACACTCTGGTGGGGGCGGTGGGCCCAAACCCTCCTCTAATCAGAACAAGGAAAAGAAACCATGGTGCTATTTATGTAAGATAAAAGGCCATTGGACAACAGATCCCAGTTGTCCAAAGAAAGGCACCACAGCTCCTACCACTACAACCCCTACTGCTACACCTAGTGTCCCTACTAATAGCAGTGGTGGTGGGAGCAAACCTACTAATAGCCAATCCAAGGGAGTAGCTGGGCTCACTTTTGGTAATTTAGTTGGGGTTGGTCTGATTAGGGAGACCACAGAGGCTACTTTAGTCTCTGAAGGGGCTATTGACTTAGCCACTTTGGTTGCTTGCCCCCATAACTTGGAGAAGTACAAGCAACTAACCCTAATAAATGGTGTTGAGGTCCAGGCCTACAGGGACACAGGTGCCAGTGTCACAATGGTGATTGAGAAACTGGTGCACCCTGAACAACACATACTTGGACACCAGTACCAAGTAACCGATGCTCACAACATAACACAAAGCCACCCCATGGCTGTTGTAAATCTCAACTGGGGGGGGGTATCTGGTCCAAAGAAAGTTGTGGTAGCTTCAGATTTACCTGTAGACTGTCTATTAGGGAACGATTTGGAGACATCAGCTTGGTCAGATGTGGAGTTGGAGGCCCATGCAGCAATGCTGGGCATCCCAGGGCATATTTTTGCTTTGACAAGGGCTCAGGCCAAAAAGCAAAAAGGACAGGGAAGCTTGGATCCTGGAACAATGGACCAAGTGCTCCCTAAAGCTAGGGCTAGTAGAAGCAAACCACTTCCTACTATCCCTCCCTCTACAGTGGATTCTACTTCTGAGGAAGAAGAATTCCCTCCCTGTGCAGAACCTACACCAGAGGAGCTGGAAGCAGACACTGCTGAGCTTTTGGGTGAAGGGGGGCCTGCCAGAGAGGAGCTGAGTGTGGCACAGCAAACCTGTCCCACATTAGAGGGTCTCAGACAGCAAGCTGTCAAACAGGCTAATGGGGATGTCAGTGACTCACACAGAGTTTACTGGGAGGACAACCTCTTGTACACTGAGCATAGGGATCCTAAACCTGGAGCTGCCAGGAGATTAGTGATTCCTCAGGAGTACAGAAAGTTCCTCCTAACACTGGCACATGACATTCCCTTAGCTGGGCACCTGGGTCAAATGAAAACTTGGGACAGATTGGTACCACTGTTTCATTGGCCTAGGATGTCAGAGGACACAAAAGAATTTTGTAAGTCCTGTGAAACCTGTCAAGCCAGTGGCAAGACAGGTGGCACTCCAAAGGCACCCCTTATCCCACTGCCTGTGGTTGGGGTTCCCTTTGAAAGGGTAGGGGTTGACATAGTTGGCCCCCTTGACCCTCCTACTGCTTCAGGCAATAGGTTTATCTTAGTGGTAGTGGACCATGCCACAAGGTATCCTGAAGCAATTCCTTTAAGGACCACTACAGCTCCTGCAGTGGCAAAGGCCCTCCTGGGAATATTTTCCAGGGTGGGCTTCCCAAAGGAAGTAGTATCAGACAGAGGAAGCAATTTCATGTCTGCATACTTAAAGGCCATGTGGAAGGAGTGTGGTGTAACTTACAAGTTCACAACACCCTATCATCCACAAACAAATGGACTGGTGGAGAGATTTAATAAAACTCTCAAAGGCATGATTATGGGACTCCCTGAAAAACTCCGCAGGAGATGGGATATCCTTCTACCATGCCTCCTTTTTGCCTACAGGGAGGTACCCCAGAAAGGAGTGGGCTTCAGCCCATTTGAACTTCTTTTTGGACACCCTGTTAGGGGTCCACTCACACTTGTAAAGGAGGGTTGGGAACAACCTTTAAAAGCTCCTAAGCAGGATATTGTGGATTATGTACTTGGCCTCAGATCAAGGATGGCTGAGTACATGAAAAAGGCCAGTAAAAACCTTCAGGCCAGCCAAGAGCTCCAGAAGCAATGGCATGATCAGAAGGCTGTTTTGGTTCAGTACCAACCAGGGCAGAAAGTGTGGGTCTTGGAGCCTGTGGCCCCAAGAGCACTCCAAGATAAATGGAGTGGTCCACACACAATTGTTGAAAAGAAGGGTGAAGTCACCTACTTGGTTGACTTAGGCACTGCCAGGAGTCCCCTTAGGGTGCTCCATGTCAACCGCCTGAAACCCTACTATGACAGGGCTGATCTCACCCTGCTCATGGCAACAGATGAGGGACAGGAAGAAGACAGTGATCCTCTACCTGATCTCTTCTCTTCCACAGAACAAGATGCTCTTGTGGAAGGGGTAGTTTTGGCTGATTGTCTTACTGCTGAGCAGAAAGATAATTGCATAAATCTCCTAGGACAATTTTCAGAACTCTTCTCCATTGTGCCAGGCACCACTTCTTGGTGTGAGCACACTATAGATACTGGAGACAGTTTACCTGTCAAAAGTAAGATCTATAGGCAGCCTGACCATGTCAGGGACTGCATAAAGCAAGAAGTTCAGAAGATGTTGGAACTAGGAGTGGTTGAGCACTCTGACAGTCCATGGGCTTCTCCTGTGGTACTGGTACCAAAACCCAATTCTAAAGATGGAAAGAAGGAAATGAGGTTTTGTGTAGACTATAGAGGTCTCAACTTGGTAACCAAAACAGATGCTCACCCTATACCCAGGGCAGATGAGCTAATAGATACACTGGCATCTGCCAAGTATCTAAGCACTTTTGATTTGACTGCAGGGTATTGGCAGATCAAAATGTCAGAAGATGCTAAACCTAAAACTGCATTTTCGACCATTGGAGGACATTACCAGTTTACTGTAATGCCTTTTGGTTTGAAAAATGCACCTGCCACTTTTCAGAGGTTGGTGAACACAGTCCTGCAAGGGCTGGAAGCTTTCAGTGCAGCATATTTGGATGATATAGCTGTCTTTAGCTCCAGCTGGGATGATCACCTGGTCCACCTATGGAAAGTTTTGGAGGCCCTGCAAAAGGCAGGCCTCACTATCAAGGCTTCAAAGTGCCAGATAGGGCAGGGTAAGGTGGTTTATCTGGGACACCTTGTTGGTGGGGAACAGATTGCACCACTTCAGGGGAAAATCCAAACTATTATTGATTGGGTTCCCCCTACCACTCAGACTCAGGTGAGAGCCTTCCTAGGCCTCACTGGGTATTACAGGAGGTTCATTAAGAACTATGGCTCCATTGCAGCCCCTCTTAATGACCTCACATCCAAGAAAATGCCTAAAAAGGTATTATGGACAGCAAACTGTCAGAAAGCTTTTGAGGAGCTGAAGCAGGCCATGTGCTCTGCACCTGTCCTGAAAAGCCCTTGTTACTCTAAAAAATTCTATGTCCAGACTGATGCATCTGAATTAGGAGTAGGGGCAGTCCTATCACAACTTAATTCTGAGGGCCAGGATCAACCTGTTGCTTTTATTAGTAGAAGGTTGACCCCTAGAGAAAAGCGTTGGTCTGCCATTGAGAGGGAGGCCTTTGCTGTGGTCTGGGCTCTGAAGAAGTTGAGGCCATACCTGTTTGGCACTCACTTCATTGTTCAGACAGACCACAAACCTCTACTTTGGCTAAAACAAATGAAAGGTGAAAATCCTAAATTGTTGAGGTGGTCCATATCCCTACAGGGAATGGACTATACAGTGGAACATAGACCTGGGAGTAGCCACTCCAATGCAGATGGACTCTCCAGATATTTCCACTTAGACAATGAAGACTCATCAGGTAATGGCTAGTCTTATTGTCCTTCGTTTGGGGGGGGGGTTGTGTAGGAAAGTACCATCTTGCCTGGCATGTTACCCCCATTTTTCACTGTATATATGTTGTTTTAGTTGTATGTGTCACTGGGACCCTGGTAACCCAGGGCCCCAGTGCTCATAAGTGTGCCTGTATGTGTTACCTGTGTAGTGACTAACTGTCTCACTGAGGCTCTGCTAATCAGAACCTCAGTGGTTATGCTCTCTCATTTCTTTCCAAATTGTCACTGACAGGCTAGTGACCATTTTTACCAATTTACATTGGCTTACTGGAACACCCTTATAATCCCCTAGTATATGGTACTGAGGTACCCAGGGTATTGGGGTTCCAGGAGATCCCTATGGGCTGCAGCATTTCTTTTGCCACCCATAGGGAGCTCTGACAATTCTTACACAGGCCTGCCACTGCAGCCTGAGTGAAATAACGTCCACGTTATTTCACAGCCATTTTACACTGCACTTAAGTAACTTATAAGTCACCTATATGTCTAACCTTTACCTGGTAAAGGTTAGGTGCAAAGTTACTTAGTGTGAGGGCACCCTGGCACTAGCCAAGGTGCCCCCACATTGTTCAGAGCCAATTCACTGAACTTTGTGAGTACGGGGACACCATTACACGCGTGCACTACATATAGGTCACTACCTATATGTAGCTTCACCATGGTAACTCCGAATATGGCCATGTAACATGTCTATGATCATGGAATTGCCCCCTCTATGCCATCCTGGCATTGTTGGTACAATTCCATAATCCCAGTGGTCTGTAGCACAGACCCTGGTACTGCCAGACTGCCCTTCCTGGGGTTTCTCTGCAGCTGCTGCTGCTGCCAACCCCTCAGACAGGCATCTGCCCTCCTGGGGTCCAGCCAGGCCTGGCCCAGGATGGCAGAACAAAGAACTTCCTCTGAGAGAGGGTGTGACACCCTCTCCCTTTGGAAAATGGTGTGAAGGCAGGGGAGGAGTAGCCTCCCCCAGCCTCTGGAAATGCTTTGTTGGGCACAGAGGTGCCCAATTCTGCATAAGCCAGTCTACACCGGTTCAGAGACCCCTTAGCCCCTGCTCTGGCGCGAAACTGGACAAAGGAAAGGGGAGTGACCACTCCCCTGACCTGCACCTCCCCTGGGAGGTGTCCAGAGCTCCTCCAGTGTGCTCCAGACCTCTGCCATCTTGGAAACAGAGGTGCTGCTGGCACACTGGACTGCTCTGAGTGGCCAGTGCCACCAGGTGACGTCAGAGACTCCTTGTGATAGGCTCCTTCAGGTGTTAGTAGCCTTTCCTCTCTCCTAGGTAGCCAAACCCTCTTTTCTGGCTATTTAGGGTCTCTGTCTCTGGGGAAACTTTAGATAACGAATGCATGAGCTCAGCCGAGTTCCTCTGCATCTCCCTCTTCACCTTCTGATAAGGAATCGACCGCTGACCGCGCTGGAAGCCTGCAAACCTGCAACATAGTAGCAAAGACGACTACTGCAACTCTGTAACGCTGATCCTGCCGCCTTCTCGACTGTTTTCCTGCTTGTGCATGCTGTGGGGGTAGTCTGCCTCCTCTCTGCACCAGAAGCTCCGAAGAAATCTCCCGTGGGTCGACGGAATCTTCCCCCTGCAACCGCAGGCACCAAAAAGCTGCATCTCCGGTCCCTTGGGTCTCCTCTCAGCACGACGAGCGAGGTCCCTCGAATCCAGCGACACCGTCCAAGTGACCCCCACAGTCCAGTGACTCTTCAGCCCAAGTTTGGTGGAGGTAAGTCCTTGCCTCACCTCGCTGGGCTGCATTGCTGGGAACCGCGACTTTGCAAGCTTCTCCGGCCCCTGTGCACTTCCGGCGGAAATCCTGTGTGCACAGCCAAGCCTGGGTCCACGGCACTCTAACCTGCATTGCACGACTTTCTAAGTTGGTCTCCGGCGACGTGGGACTCCTTTGTGCAACTTCGGCGAGCACCGTTTCACGCATCCTCGTAGTGCCTGTTTCTGGCACTTCTCCGGGTGCTACCTGCTTCAGCGAGGGCTCCTTGTCTTGCTCGACGTCCCCTCTCTCTGCAGGTCCAATTTGCGACCTCCTGGTCCCTCCTGGGCCCCAGCAGCGTCCAAAAACGCCAAACGCACGATTTGCGTGTAGCAAGGCTTGTTGGCGTCCATCCGGCGGGAAAACACTACTGCACGACTCTCCAAGGCGTGGGGGATCCATCCTCCAAAGGGGAAGTCTCTAGCCCTTGTCGTTCCTGCAGTATTCACAGTTCTTCAGCCTAGTAAGAGCTTCTTTGCACCAACCGCTGGCATTTCTTGGGCATCTGCCCATCTCCGAGCTGCTTGTGACTTTTGGACTTGGTCCCCTTGTTCCACAGGTACCTTCAGACAGGAATCCATCGTTGTTGCATTGCTGATTTGTGTTTTCCTTGCATTCTCCCTCTAACACGACTATTTTGTCCTTAGGGGAACTTTAGTGCACTTTGCACTCACTTTTCAGGGTCTTGGGGAGGGTTATTTTTCTAACTCTCACTATTTTCTAATAGTCCCAGCGACCCTCTACAAGGTCACATAGGTTTGGGGTCCATTCGTGGTTCGCATTCCACTTCTGGAGTATATGGTTTGTGTTGCCCCTATCCCTATGTTTCCCCATTGCATCCTATTGTAACTATACATTGTTTGCACTGTTTTCTAAGACTATACTGCATATTTTTGCTATTGTGTATATATATCTTGTGTATATTTCCTATCCTCTCACTGAGGGTACACTCTAAGATACTTTGGCATATTGTCATAAAAATAAAGTACCTTTATTTTTAGTATAACTGTGTATTGTGTTTTCTTATGATATTGTGCATATGACACTAAGTGGTACTGTAGTAGCTTCACACGTCTCCTAGTTCAGCCTAAGCTGCTCTGCTAAGCTACCATTATCTATCAGCCTAAGCTGCTAGACACCCTATACACTAATAAGGGATAACTGGGCCTGGTGCAAGGTGCAAGTACCCCTTGGTACTCACTACAAGCCAGTCCAGCCTCCTACACTGAGCAGAAAGACCATTGCATAAATCTCCTGGGTCAGTTTTCAGAACTCTTCTATACTGTGCCAGGTACCACTTCTTGGTGTGAGCACACTATAGATACTGGAGACAGTTTACCTGTCAAAAGTAAGATCTATAGGCAGCCTGACCATGCCAGGGACTGCATAAAGCAAGAGGTGCAGAAAATGCTGGAACTAGGAGTGGTTGCGCACTCAGAAAGTCCATGGGCTTCTCCTGTGGTACTTGTACCAAAACCCCATTCCAAAGATGGAAAGAAGGAAATGCGGTTTTGTGTAGACTACAGAGGTCTCAACCAGGTAACCAAAACTGATGCTCACCCTATACCCAGGGCAGATGAGCTCATAGATACACTGGCATCTGCCAAGTATCTAAGCACTTTTGATTTGACTGCAGGGTATTGGCAGATCAAATTGTCAGAAGATGCTAAACCTAAAACTGCATTTTCAACCATTGGAGGCCATTACCAATTTACAGTAATGCCTTTTGGATTGAAAAATGCACCTGCCACTTTTCAAAGGTTGGTGAACACAGTCCTGCAAGGGCTGGAGGCTTTCAGTGCAGCATATTTGGACGATATAGCTGTCTTTAGCTCCAGCTGGGATGATCACCTGGTCCACCTATGGAAAGTTTTGGAGGCCCTGCAAAAGGCAGGCCTCACTATCAAGGCTTCAAAGTGCCAGATAGGGCAGGGTAAGGTGGTTTATCTGGGACACCTTGTTGGAGGGGAACAGATTGCACCACTACAGGGGAAAATCCAAACAATTATTGATTGGGTTCCCCCTACCACTCAGACTCAGGTGAGAGCCTTCCTAGACCTCACTGGGTATTACAGGAGGTTCATTAAGAACTATGGTTCCATTGCAGCCCCTCTTAATGACCTCACATCCAAGAAAATGCCTAAAAAGGTATTATGGACAGCAAACTGTCAGAAAGCTTTTGAGGAGCTGAAGCAGGCCATGTGCTCTGCACCTGTCCTGAAAAGCCCTTGTTACTCTAAAAACTTCTATGTCCAGACTGATGCATCTGAATTAGGAGTAGGGGCAGTCCTATCACAACTTAATTCTGAGGGCCAGGATCAACCTGTTGCTTTTATTAGTAGGAGGTTGACCCCTAGAGAAAAGCGTTGGTCTGCCATAGAGAGGGAGGCCTTTGCTGTGGTCTGGGCTCTGAAGAAGTTGAGGCCATACCTGTTTGGCACTCACTTCATTGTTCAGACAGACCACAAACCTCTACTTTGGCTAAAACAAATGGAAGGTGAAAATCCTAAATTGTTGAGGTGGTCCATCTCCCTACAGGGAATGGACTATACAGTGGAACATAGACCTGGGAGTAGCCACTCCAATGCAGATGGACTCTCCAGATATTTCCACTTAGACAATGAAGACTCATCAGGTCATGGCTAGTCTTATTGTCCTTCGTTTGGGGGGGGGGGTTGTGTAGGAAAGTACCATCTTGCCTGGCATGTTACCCCCATTTTTCACTGTATATATGTTGTTTTAGTTGTATGTGTCACCTGGACCCTGTCACCCAGGGCCCCAGTGCTCATAAGTGTGCCTGAATGTGTTACCTGTGTAGTGACTAACTGTCTCACTGAGGCTCTGCTGATCAGAACCTCAGTGGTTATGCTCTCTCATTTCTTTCAAATTGTCACTAACAGGCTAGTGACCAATTTTACCAATTTACATTGGCTTACTGGAACACCCTTATAATTCCCTAGTATATGGTACTGAGGTACCCAGGGTATTGGGGTTCCAGGAGATGCCTATGGGCTGCAGCATTTCTTTTGCCACCCATAGGGAGCTCTGACAATTCTTACACAGGCCTGCCACTGCAGCCTGAGTGAAATAATGTCCACGTTATTTCACAGCCATTTTACACTGCACTTAAGTAACTTATAATCACCTATATGTCTAACCTTTACCTGGTAAAGGTTAGGTGCAAAGTTACTTAGTGTGAGGGCACCCTGGCACTAGCCAAGGTGCCCCCACATTGTTCAGGGCCAATTCCCCGGACTTTGTGAGTGCGGGGACACCATTACACGCGTGCACTACATATAGGTCACTACCTATATGTAGCTTCACAATGGTAACTCCGAATATGGCCATGTAACATGTCTATGATCATGGAATTGCCCCCTCTATGCCATCCTGGCATAGTTGGCACAATCCCATGATCCCAGTGGTCTGTAGCACAGACCCTGGTACTGCCAAACTGCCTTTCCTGGGGTTTCACTGCAGCTGCTGCTGCCAACCCCTCAGACAGGCATCTGCCCTCCTGGGGTCCAGCCAGGCCTGGCCCAGGATGGCAGAACAAAGAACTTCCTCTGAGAGAGGGTGTTACACCCTCTCCCTTTGGAAAATGGTGTGAAGGCAGGGGAGGAGTAGCCTCCCCCAGCCTCTGGAAATGCTTTCTTGGGCACCGATGTGCCCAATTCTGCATAAGCCAGTCTACACCGGTTCAGGGGACCCCTTAGCCCTGCTCTGGCGTGAAACTGGACAAAGGAAAGGGGTGTGACCACTCCCCTGACCTGCACCTCCCCTGGGAGGTGTCCAGAGCTCCTCCAGTGCGCTCCAGACCTCTGCCATCTTGGAAACAGAGGTGCTGCTGGCACACTGGACTGCTCTGAGTGGCCAGTCCCACCAGGTGACGTCAGAGACTCCTTCTGATAGGCTCCTTCAGGTGTTGCTAGCCTATCCTCTCTCCTAGGTAGCCAAACCCTCTTTTCTGGCTATTTAGGGTCTCTGTCTCTGGGGAAACTTTAGATAACGAATGCAAGAGCTCATCCGAGTTCCTCTGCATCTCGCTCTTCACCTTCTGCCAAGGAATCGACTGCTGACCGCGCTGGAAGCCTGCAAAACTGCAACATAGTAGCTAAGACGACTACTGCAACTCTGTAACGCTGATCCTGCCGCCTTCTCGACTGTTTTCCTGGTGGTGCATGCTGTGGGGGTAGTCTGCCTCCTCTCTGCACTAGAAGCTCCGAAGAAATCTCCCGTGGGTCGACGGAATCTTCCCCCTGCAACCGCAGGCACCAAAAAGCTGCATTACCAGTCCCTTGGGTCTCCTCTCAGCACGACGAGCGAGGTCCCTCGAATCCAGCAACTCTGTCCAAGTGACTCCCACAGTCCAGTGACTCTTCAGTCCAAGTTTGGTGGAGGTAAGTCCTTGCCTCCCCACGCCAGACTGCATTGCTGGGAACCGCGACTTTTTCAGCTACTCCGGCCTCCGTGCACTTCCGGCGGAAATCCTTTGTGCACAGTCCAGCCTGGGTCCACTGCACTCTAACCTGCATTGCACGACCTCCTAAGTTGTTCTCCGGCGACGTGGGACTTCTTTGTGCGACTTCGGGTGAGCACTGTTTCATGCATCCTCATAGTGCCTGTTTCTGGCACTTCTCCAGGTGCTACCTGCTGCTGAGAGGGCTCCTTGTCTTGCTCGACATCCCCTCTCTCTCCTGACGCAATTTGCGACATCCTGGTCCTTCCTGGGCCACAGCAGCATCCAAAAACGCTTACCAGACGATTTGCAGCTAGCAAGGCTTGTTGGCGGTCTTTCGGCGGGAAAACACTTCTGCATGACTCTCCATGGCGAGAGGGATCCGTCCACCAAAGGGGAAGTCTCTAGCCCTTTTTGTTCCTGCAGAAACCTCAGCTTCTTCTGTCCAGTAGAAGCTTCTTTGCACCCACAGCTGGCATTTCCTGGGCATCTGCCCATCTCCGACTTGCTTGTGACTTTTGGACTTGGTCCCCTTGTTCCACAGGTACCCTAGATTGGAAATCCATCGTTGTTGCATTGTTGGTTTGTGTCTTTCCTGCATTATTCCCCTATCACGACTTCTTTGTCCTTTGGGGAACTTTAGTGCACTTTGCACTCACTTTTCAGGGTCTTGGGGTGGGCTATTTTTCTAACCCTTACTATTTTCTAATAGTCCCAGCGACCCTCTACAAGGTCACATAGGTTTGGGGTCCATTCGTGGTTCGCATTCCACTTTTGGAGTATATGGTTTGTGTTGCCCCTATCCCTATGTGTCTCCATTGCATCCTATTGTAACTATACATTGTTTGCACTGTTTTCTAAGACTATTACTGCATATTTTGGTATTGTGTATATATATCTTGTGTATATTTCCTATCCTCTCACTGAGGGTACACTCTGAGATACTTTGGCATACTGTCATAAAAATAAAGTACCTTTATTTTTAGTATACCTGTGTATTGTGTTTTCTTATGATATTGTACATATGACACTAAGTGGTACTGTAGGAGCTTCACTCGTCTCCTAGTTCAGCCTAAGCTGCTCTGCTAAGCTACCATTATCTATCAGCCTATGCTGCTAGACACCCTATACACTAATAAGGGATAACTGGGCCTGGTGCAAGGTGCAAGTACCCCTTGGTACTCACTACAAGCCAGTCCAGCCTCCTACACCCTGCACCCCTTCATCTCATTAAATCGCCCCACACTCCTTCATACCATTAGTTCCCCCCTGCACCGCTTCATCTCATTAGATCCCCCTGCACTCCTTCATCCCATTAGACCCCCCAGACTCCTTCCTCCCATTAGATCCCCCTGCACTCCTTCCTCCCATTAGATCCCCCCTGCACTCCTTTATCCCATTAGACCCCCCTGCACTCTTTCATCTCATTAGATCCCCCTGCACTCCTTCCTCCCATTAGATCTCCCTGCACTCCTTCCTCCCATTAGATCCCCCCACACTCCTTCATCCCATTAGATCCCCCCTGCACTCCTTCCTCCCATTACATCCCCTGCACTCCTTCATCCCATTAGATCGCCCTGCACTCTTTCATCCCATTTGATCCCCCTGCACTCCTTCCTCCCATTAGACCCCCCTGCACTCCTTCATCCCATTAGATCCCTCTGCACTCCTTCCTCCCATTAGAACCCCCTGCACTCCTTCATCCCATTAGATCCCCCTGCACTCCTTCCTCCCATTAGATCCCCTGGACTCCTTCATCCCATTAGACCCCCCTACACTCCTTCATCCCATTAGATCCCACCGCGCTCCTTCATCCTATTAGATCCTCCTGCACTCCTTCATCCCATTAGATCCCCCTGCACTCCTTCATCCCATTAGATCCCCTGCACTCCTTCATCCCATTGGATCCCCCCTGCACCCCTTCACCTCATTAGATCCCCCTGCACTCCTTCATCCCATTAGATCCCCTCTGCACTCCTTCATCCCATTAGATCCCCCTGAACTCCTTCATCCCATTAGATCCCCCGCACTCCTTCATCCCATTAGATCCCCCTGCACTCCTTCATCCCATTAGATCCCATGCACTCCTTCATCCCATTAGATCCCCTGCACTCCTTCATCTCATTAGATCCCCTGCACTCCTTCATCCCATTAGATCCCCTGCACTCCTTTATCTCATTAAATCCCCTGCACTCCTTCAACCTATTAGACCCCCCTGCACTCCTTCATCCCATTAGATGCCCCCTGCGCTCCTCCATCCCATTGGATCCCCCTGCACTCTATCATCCCATTAGATCCCCCTGCACTCCTTCATCCCATTAGATCCCCTGCACTCCTTGATCCCATTGGATCCCCCCTGCACCCCTTCATCTCATTAGATCCCCCTGCACTCCTTCATCCCATTACATCCCCCCTGCACTCCTTCATCCCATTAGATCCCCCTGAACTCCTTCATCCCATTAGATCCCCCGCACTCCTTCATCCCATTAGATCCCCCTGCACTCCTTCATCCCATTAGATCCCCTGCACTCCTTCATCTCATTAGATCCCCTGCACTCCTTCATCCCATTAGATCCCCTGCACTCCTTTATCTCATTAGATCCCCTGCACTCCTTCAACCCATTAGACCCCCCTGCACTCCTTCATCCCATTAGATCCCCCCTGCACTCCTCCATCCCATTGGATCCCCCTGCACGCCATCATCCCATTAGATGCCCCCTGCACTCCTTCATCCCATTAGATCCCCCTGCACTCCTTCATCTCATTAGATCCTCCTGTACTCTTTCATCCCATTAGATCCTCCTGCACTCTTTCATCTCATTAGATCCTCCTGCACTCCTTCATCCCATTAGATCCCCTGCACTCCATCTCATTAGATCCCCCTGCACTCCTTCCTCCCATTAGATCCCACCCCACGTCTCCTTCCTCTTCTGCCCCCTTATATGTCACCCCACCCTCTTCTTCTGCCCTGATGTCCCCCTTCTCCTTCCTCTTCTTCCCCTTTAGATGCCACTCCCACCCCGTCCTTCCTCGTTTGCCCCCTTACATGCCACCAACCCTCTCCTTCCTCTTCTGCCCCCTAGATGCCACCCCACCCTCTCCTTCTTCTTCTGTCCCCTTAGATGCCACCTTCACCCTCTTCCCCCTTAGATGCCACCCCACCCTCTCCTTCCTCTCCAGTCCCCTTGGATGCCACCCCACCCTCTCCTTCCTCCTCTGCCCCATTAGATGCCACCCCCACACTCTAATTCCTATTCTGCCCCCTTAGATGCCACCCCGCTTTCATCTTCCTCTTCTGCCCCCTTACATGCTACCCCCACCCTCTCCTTCCTCTTCTGCCCCTTTGGATGCCACCCTACCCTCTCCTTCCTCTTCTGCCCCTTTAGATGCCACCCCACCCTCTTCTTCTGCTCCCTGTAGATGCCCTCTTCTCCTTCCCCTTCTGCCCCCTTAGATACCACCCCTCACTCCTGTTCCCCCTCCAGTAGTCTCTCTCCGCTATCTTGCTTCCCTCCCAGTCTCTACTTTCCACCCTGGTTACCAGCGGGTACGGTTCCCACTGCTGTTCGTTCTCATACCTAAAACTCTACACATAATGTGCCCCAGGTCAAGGATTTGTTTCTAATAAAAATACATTCTCATTGTGTATTCTTAAGTGTGTCTATTCAAGTTAAAAGGAGGGTTGGTACCAACTAACACCAACTACTGCTAGAGGCCTCACTGGACAGATCGTTGCCCAGAATGCACCACCCTCATAAAATGCACCACCAAATGCACCACCCTCATAAAATGCACCACCCTCATATAATGCACCACCTTCATACAATGCACCACCCTCATATAATGCACCAACCTCATAATGCACTATCGTCATATAATGCACCACCTTCATAAAATACACCACCCTCATATAATGCACCACCCTCATGAAATGCACCACTGCCATATAATGCACAAACCTCATATAATGTGCCAACCTCATAAAATGCACCACCCTCATATAATGCACCACCCTCATACAGTTCACCAACCTCATATAATGCACCACCCTATGCAATGCACTTCCCTCATATAATGCACCACCCTCATAAAATGCACCACCCTCATATAATGCATCACCCTCATACAATTCACCACCTTCATATAATGCACCACCCTCCTAAAATGCACCACCCCCATACAATGCACCACCCTCATATAATGAAGCACCCTCATACAATGAACCGCCCTCATATAATGCACCACCCTCATACAATGCACCACTGTCATATAATGCACCACCTTCATAAAAATCACCACTGTCATACAATACGCTACCTTTATACAATGCACCTCACTCATACAATGCACCACCCTCATGTAATGCACCTCCCTCATATAATGCCCGACTCTTATAAAATGCACCACCCTCATATAACGCACCACCCTCATAAAATGCACCACCTTAATACAATGCACCACCGTCATATAATGCACCACCCTCATAAAATGCACCACCGCCACATAATGCACCACCCTCATAAAATGCACAAACCTCATATAATGCACAAACCTCATAAAATGCACCTCCCTCATATAATGCACGACCCTCATACAGTTCACCAACCTCATATAATGCATTACTCTATGCAATGCACCTCTCTCATATAATGCACCACCCTCATAAAATGCACCAACCTCATATAATGCAGTACCCTCATATAATACACCATCCTCATAAAATGCACCACCTTAATACAATGCACCACCCTCATGTAATGCACCACCCTCATATAATGCCCAAATATAAATTGCATAGGATATAATTACGGGCTATCTGTCATGTTGTGATGGCGTAACCTGTCCACTGACAACTACATTAGGCCCTAGGTCTTCACTGCCATCATATAATGCACCACCATCGTACAATGCACCACCTTCATACAATGCACCACCCTCATATAATGCACCACCCCCATAAAATGCACCACTGTCATACAATGCACTACCTTCATACAATGCACCACCCTCATATAATGCACCACCCTCATACAATGCACCACTCTCATATAATGCACCAACCTCATCTAATGCCCCACCCTCATAAAATGCACCACCCTCATAAAATGCACCACATTAATACAATGCACCACCCTAATATAATGCACCACACTCATATAATGCAGTACCCTCATATAATGCACAACCCTCATAAAATGCATCACCTTAATACAAAGCACCACCCTCATATAATGCACCACCCTCATAAAATGCACCAACCTCATATAATGCAGTACCCTAATATAATATACAACCCTCAAAATGCACCAATCTCATATAATGCACAACCCTCATAAAATGCACCACCCTCATATAATGCCCAAATATAAATCCCATAGGATATAATTACGGGCTATCCGTCATGTTGTGATGGAGTAATTAGTCCACTGACAACTAAATCAGGCCTTAGGTCTTCACTGCCATAGGGTCCATGGACAGCAGGGAGTCAGCACCACGGACAGCAGGGAGTTAGATAGGAAACACAGGGTGCTGAGGTCAGCACCTGAAACACAGGGTGCTGAGGTCTGCACCATGGACAGCAGGGAGTTAGATAGGAAACACAGGGAGCAGAGGTCAGCACCATGGACAGCAGGGAGTTAGATAGGAAATACAAGGTGGGTCAGCACCACGGACAACAGGGAGTTAGATAGGAAACACAGGGAGCTGAGGTCAGCACCACGGACAGCAGGGAGTTAGATAGGAAACACAGGGTGCTGAGGTCAGCACCATGGACCGAAGGGAGTTAGATAGGAAACAAAGGGTGCTGAGGTCAGTCCCATGGACAGTAGCGAGTTAGATAGGAAACACAGGGAGCTGAGGTCAGCACCATAGACCGCAGTGAATGGTACAAGAGCTAAGGGAGCAGTGGGTCAGCACCACGGACAGCAGGGAGTTAGGTAGGTAACAGAGGGAGCTGAGGTCAGCACCATGGACCGCAGGGAGTTAGATAGGAAACACAGGGTGCCAAGGTCAGTACCATGGACTGCAGAGGTCAGCACCATGGACAGCAGGGAGTTAGATAGGAAACACAGGGAGCCGAGGTCAGCACCACGGACCACAGGGAGTTAGATAGTAAACACAGGGAGCTGAGGTCAGCACCATGGACCACATGGAGTTAGATAGGAAACACTGGGTGCTGATGTCAGCACCATGGACAGCAGGGAGTTAGATAGGGAACACATGGTGCAGAGGTCAGCACCATGGACATTAGGGAGTTAGAGAGGAAAACACAGGGAGCTGAGTTCGGCACCATCGACCGCAGGGAGTTAGATAGGAAACAGGGTGCCAAGGTCAGTACCATGGACTGCAGAGGTCAGCACCACACACAGCAGGGAGTTAGATAGGAAACACAGGGAGCTGAGGTCAGCACCATGGACCGCAGGGAGTTAAAGAGGAAACACAGGGTGCTGAGGTCAGCACCACAGACAGCAAGGAGTTAGATAGGAAACACAGGGAGCTGAGGTCAGAACCACAGACAGCAGGGAGCTGCACAGATCATACAGGGAGCTGTACAGGAGACAGAGGGAGCTGTGCTCAGCACCGTGGACAGCAGGGAGTTAGAGAGGAAACACAGGGTGCTGAGGTCAGCACCACAGACAGCAGGGAGTTAAATAGAAAACACAGGGTGCTGAGGTTAGCACCACGGACAGCAGGGAGTAAGGGAGGAAACACAGGGAGCTGAGGTCAGCACCACGGACCGCAGGGAGTTAGATAGGAAACACAGGGTGTGTCAGCACCACGGACAGCAGGGAGTTAGATAGGAAACACAAGGGAGCTGAGGTCAGGACCACGGACACCAGGGAGTTAGATAGGAAACAAAGAGTGCTGAAGTCAGCACCATGGACAGCAGGGAGTAAGGGAGGAAACACAGGGAGCTGAGGTCAGCACCATGGACAGCAGGGAGTTAGATAGGAAACATAGGGTGTGTCAGCACCACGGACAGCAGGGAGTTAGATAGGAAACACAGGGAGCTGAGGTCAGGACCACGGACACCAGGGAGTTAGATAGGAAACAGAGAGTGCTGAAGTCAGCACCACGGACAGCAGGGAGTAAGGGAGGAAACACAGGGAGCTGAGGTCAGCACCACAGACCGCAGGGAGATAGATAGGAAACACAGGGTGCTGAGGTCAGCACCATGGACAGCAGGGAGTAAGGGAGGAAACACAGGGAGCTGAGGTCAGCACCACAGACCGCAGGGAGTTAGATAGGAAACACAGGGTGCTGAGGTCAGCACCATGGACAGCAGGGAGTTAGATAGGAAACACAGAGGGGGTTATTCTAACTTTGGAGGAGTGTTAATCCGTCCCAAAAGTGACGGTAAAGTGACGGATATACCACCAGCCGTATTACGAGTTCCATAGGATATAATGGACTCGTAATACGGCTGGTGGTAAATCCGTCACTCTTCCGTCACTTTTGGGACGGATTAACACTTCCTCCAAAGTTAGAATAACCCCCAGAGTGCTGAGGTCAGGACCACGGACACCAGGGAGTGAGATAGGAAACACAGGGTGCTGAGGTCAGCACCATGGACAGCAGGGAGTTAGATGGGAAACACAGGGTGCTGAGGTCAGCACCATGGACACCAGGGAGTTAGATAGGAAACAAAGGGGGTTATTACAACTTTGGAGGAGGTGTTAATCCGTCCCAGAAGTGACGGTAAAGTGACGGAAATACCACCAGCAGTATTACGAGTCCATTATATCCTATGGAACTCGTAATACGGCTGGTGGTATATCCGTCACTTTACAGTCACTTTTGGGACGGATTAACACCTCCTCCAAAATTGTAATAACCCCCAAAGAGTGCTGAGGTCAGCACCATGGACAGCAGGGAGTTAGATAGGAAACACAGAGTGCTGAGATCAGGACCACGGACACCAGGGAGTGAGATAGGAAACACAGGGTGCTGAGGTCAGCACCATGGACAGCAGGGAGTTAGATAGGAAACACAGGGTGCTGAGGTCAGCACCATGGACAGCAGGGATTTAGTTAGGAAACACAGGGTGCTGAGGTGTTAGGAAACACAGGATGCTGAGGTCAGGACCACGGACAGAAGGGAGTTAGATAGGAAACACAGGGTGCTGAGGTCAGGACCACAGACAGAAGGGAGTTAGATAGGAAACACAGGGTGCTGAGGTCTGCACGATGGACAGCAGGGAGTTAGCGAGGAAACACAGGCTGCTGAAGTCAGCACCATGGACAGCAGGGAGTTAGAGAGGAAACACAGGGAGCTGAGGTCAGCACCACGGACCGCAGGGAGTTAGATAGGAAACACAGGGAGCAGAGGTCAGCACCATGGACAGCAGGGAGTTAGATAGGAAACCCAGGGTGTGTCAGCACCACGGACAGCAGGGAGTTAGATAGGAAACACAGGGTGTGTCAGCACCACGGACAGCAGGGAGTTAGATAGGAAACACAGGGAGCTGAGGTCAGGACCACGGACACCAGGGAGGTAGATAGGAAACAAAGGGGGTTATTACAACTTTGGAGGAGGTGTTAATCCGTCCCAGAAGTGACGGTAAAGTGACGGATATACCACCAGCAGTATTACGAGTCCATTATATCCTATGGAACTCGTAATACGGCTGGTGGTATATCCGTCACTTCACCGTCACTTTTGGGACGGATTCACACCTCCTCCAAAGTTGTAATAACCCCCAAAGAGTGCTGAGGTCAGCACCATGGACAGCAGGGAGTTAGATAGGAAACACAGAGTGCTGAGGTCAGGACCACGGACACCAGGGAGTGAGATAGGAAACACAGGGTGCTGAGGTCAGCACCATGGACAGCAGGGAGTTAGATAGGAGTTAGATAGGAAACACAGGGTGCTGAGGTCAGCACCATGGACAGCAGGGAGTTAGTTAGGAAACACAGGGTGCTGAGGTGTTATTTAGGAAACACAGGATGCTGAGGTCAGGACCACGGACAGAAGGGAGTTAGATAGGAAACACAGGGTGCTGAGGTCAGCACCTGAAACACAGGGTGCTGAGGTCTGCACGATGGACAGCAGGGAGTTAGCGAGGAAACACAGGCTGCTGAGGTCAGCACCATGGACCGCAGGGAGTTAGATAGGAAACACAGGGTGCTGAGGTCAGCACTACGGACAGCAGGGAGCTGCACAGATCATACAGGGAGCTGTACAGGAGACAGAGGGAGCTGTGCTCAGCACTGTGGACAGCAGGGAGTTAGAGAGGAAACACAGGGTACTGAGGTCAGCACCACGGACAGCAGGGAGTTAGATAGGAAACACAGGGTGCTGAGGTCAGCACCACGGACAGCAGGGAGTTAGATAGGAAACACAGAGAGCTGAGGTCAGCACCACAGACCGCAGGGAGTTAGATAGGAAACACAGGGTGCTGAGGTCAGCACCATGGACAGCAGGGAGTTAGATAGGAAACACAGGGTGCTGAGGTCAGCACCATGGACAGCAGGGAGTTAGTTAGGAAACACAGGGTGCTGAGGTGTTAGTTCGGAAATACAGGGTGCTGAGGTCAGGACCACGGACAGCAGGGAGTTAGTTAGGAAACACAGGCCCTCATTCTGACCTTGGCGGTCGGCGGAGAGGCGGCGGTCGGACCGCGAACAGACTGGCGGTATTAAAAATGGCATTCTGACCGCGGCGGTCACCGCCGCGACCGACCGCCACTTCCCCACTCCGACAGCCACGGCGGTCATGACCGACGGGCTGGAGTCTGCGCACTCCGGTCCGGCGGTCGACCCAAGACCGCCAACGGTATCATGACCCTGCTCACCGCCGCGGTTTCTGGCGTTCGGGAACCGCCATGCGAACCATGGCGGTAGGCACTATCGGGGCCAGGGAATTCCTTCCCTGGCACTGATAGGGGTCTCCCCCACCCCCCACTGCCCCCCCGAGTCCTCCCCCCACACCCTCCACCCCCCTGCCACCCGCCAGAGGTGGTACGAACCCCCTCCCCACCCCCACCCCGACATGCACATACACGCACCCCGACATGCACACACCCCCAACATGCACATATACACACCCCCTACACACACACATACACAACGGGGACACATACCCGCACACATACATGCCGACATGCGCACCCGCCGAACTACACACATTGCCCATAGGCACAGCAGCACTCCCCGCCCGCATGCACGCACTCACACACCCCCTCTACACACTCACACGCACACATCACACAACACCCCCCCACCCCCTCCCCTCACGGACGATCAACTTACCTTGTGCGTTGGTCCTCCGGGAGGTGACAGGAGCCATGGGGAGGTGACCGCCAACAGAAGACCGCCAACAGAAGACCGCCACACAGAAATGTGGGTCGTAATTCTGTGGGCGGTGTTCTGCTGGCGTGGCGGTGGAGGTTGACCAGTCTCCACTTTCCCGCCGACCGCCAGTGTGGCTGCTGGCGGTTTTCCGGCGGAACGCTCCCAGCGGTCAGAATGCGCACAGCGGCATACCGCCGCGGTCGGCGGTCTTCACTGCGGCGGTACTTCACTTCACTGCTTGCGAAAAGACCGCCAAGGTCAGAATGACCCCCACAGGGTGCTGAGGTCAGGACCACGGACAGCAGGGAGTTAGTTAGGAAACACAGGGTGCTGAGGTCAGGACCACGGACAGAAGGGAGTGAGATAGGAAACACAGGGTGCTGAGGTCAGCACCATGGACACCAGGGAGTTAGATAGGAAACAAAGGGGGTTATTACAACTTTGGAGGAGGTGTTAATCCGTCCCAGAAGTGACGGTAAAGTGACGGAAATACCACCAGCAGTATTACGAGTCCATTATATCTATGGAACTCGTAATACGGCTGGTGGTATATCCGTCACTTTACAGTCACTTTTGGGACGGATTAACACCTCCTCCAAAGTTGTAATAACCCCCAAAGAGTGCTGAGGTCAGCACCATGGACAGCAGGGAGTTAGATAGGAAACACAGAGTGCTGAGGTCAGGACCACGGACACTAGGGAGTGAAATAGGAAACACAGGGTGCTGAGGTCAGCACCATGGACAGCAGGGAGTTAGATAGGAAACACAGGGTGCTGAGGTCAGCACCATGGACAGCAGGGAGTTAGTTAGGAAACACAGGGTGCTGAGGTGTTAGTTAGGAAACACAGGATGCTGAGGTCAGGACCACGGACAGAAGGGAGTTAGATAGGAAACACAGGGTGCTGAGGTCAGGACCACGGACAGAAGGGAGTTAGATAGGAAACCCAGGGTGCTGAGGTCAGCACCTGAAACACAGGGTGCTGAGGTCTGCACGATGGACAGCATGGAGTTAGCGAGGAAACACAGGCTGCTGAAGTCAGCACCATGGACAGCAGGGAGTTAGAGAGGAAACACAGGGAGCTGAGGTCAGCACCATGGACCGCAGGGAGTTAGATAGGAAACACAGGGTGCTGAGGTCAGCACTACGGACAGCAGGGAGCTGCACAGATCATACAGGGAGCTGTACAGGAGACAGAGGGAGCTGTGCTCAGCACTGTGGACAGCAGGGAGTTAGAGAGGAAACACAGGGTACTGAGGTCAGCACCACGGACAGCAGGGAGTTAGATAGGAAACACAGGGTGCTGAGGTCAGCACCACGGACAGCAGGGAGTTAGATAGGAAACACAGGGAGCTGAGGTCAGCACCATGGACAGCAGGGAGTTAGATAGGAAACACAGGGTGTGTCAGCACCACGGACAGCAGGGAGTTAGATAGGAAACACAGGGAGCTGAGGTCAGGACCACGGACACCAGGGAGTTAGATAGGAAACAAAGAGTGCTGAAGTCAGCACCATGGACAGCAGGGAGTAAGGGAGGAAACACAGGGAGCTGAGGTCAGCACCACAGACCGCAGGGAGTTAGATAGGAAACACAGGGTGCTGAGGTCAGCACCATGGACAGCAGGGAGTTAGATAGGAAACACAGAGTGCTGAGGTCAGGACCACGGACACCAGGGAGTGAGATAGGAAACACAGGGTGCTGAGGTCAGCACCCTGTGTTTCCTATCTAACTCCCTGCGGTCTGTGGTGCTGACCTCAGCTCCCTGTGTTTCCTCCCTTACTCCCTGCTGTCCATGGTGCATGGACAGCAGGGAGTTAAATAGGAAACACAGGGTGCTGAGAGTCAGCACCATGGACAGCAGGGAGTTAGTTAGGAAACACAGGGTGCTGAGGTGTTAGTTCGGAAATACAGGGTGCTGAGGTCAGGACCACGGACAGCAGGGAGTTAGTTAGGAGTTAGTTAGGAAACACAGGGTGCTGAGGTCAGGACCACGGACAGCAGGGAGTTAGTTAGGAAACACAGGGTGCTGAGGTCAGGACCACGGACAGAAGGGAGTTAGATAGGAAACACAGGGTGCTGAGGTCTGCACCTGAAACACAGGGTGCTGAGGTCTGCACGATGGACAGCAGGGAGTTAGATAGGAAACACAAGGAGCTGAGGTCAGCACCATGGACAGCAGGGAGTTAGAGAGGAAACACAGGGTGCTGAGGTCAGCACCACAGACAGCAGGGAGTTAGATAGGAAACACAGGGTGCTGAGGTCAGCAGCAGGGAGTGAGAAAGGAAACACAGAGTGCTGAGGACAGCACCACAGACAGCAGGGAGTTAGATAGGAAACACAGGGTTCTGAGGTCAGCACCATGGACATCAGGGAGTTAGAGAGGAAACACAGGGTGCTAAGGTCAGCACCATGGACAGCAGGGAGTTTGAGAGGAAACACAGGGAGCTGAGGTCAGCACCATGGGCAGCAGCGAGTTAGATAGGAAACACAGGGTGCTGAGGTCAGCACCATGGACATCAGGGAGTTAGAGAGGAAACACATGGTGCTGCGGTCTGCACCACGGACAGCAGGGAGTGAGATAGGAAACACAGGGTGCTGAGGTCTGCACCATGGACAGCAGGGAGTTAGATAGGAAACACAGGGTGCTAAGGTCAGCACCACGGACATCAGGGAGTTAGAGAGGAAACACAGGGAGCTGAGGTCAGCACCACAGACAGCAAGGAGTTAGATAGGAAACACAGGGTGCTGAGGTCAGCACCACGGACAGCAGGGAGTTAGATAGGAAACACAGGGTGCTGAGGTCAGCACCATGGACATCAGGGAGTTAGAGAGGAAACACAGGGAGCTTAGGTCAGCACCATGGACCGCAGGGAATGGTACAAGAGCTAAGGGAGCGGTGGGTCAGCACCACGGACAGCAGGGAGCTGTGTCGATCATAAAGAAAGCTGTGTATCAGCACCATGGACAGCAGGGAGCTGCATCGATGCTACAGGGAGCTGTACAGGAGAGAGAGGGAGATGTGTGCCCCCTTCTCACAGGGCACAGCAAGGGGCATCTTTGTAGGGGCAGGGTCATGTGATAACTGCCCTCTCTCACAGTGCACAGGAGAGGGTGTCTTTTGAGGATGGTAGGTGGGAAGGCTATATTTCACTCGAGGCTTGTTCATTCTGTCCTTTATGAGGGACGCCCCACCGTCATGTAGAACAGAATGAACAAGCCTCATGGCCAGGCCCCACAGCAGAATATGGTGTATTCTTGAGTGTGTCCATTCATATTGAAAGGAGGGTTGGAACCACCTAACAGCAACTACTGCTGTAGGCCTCACTGGAAAGATCGTTGCTCAGAATGCACCACCCTCATACAATGCACCACCCTCATACAATGCACCACCCTCATATAACGCACCACCCTGATATAATGCACCACCTTCATAAAATGCCCCACCCTCATATAATGCACCACCTTCATATAATGCTCCACCCTCATACAATGCTACACCTTCACAAAATGCACCATCCTCATATAATGCACCACCTTTATCAAATGAACCACTCTCATAAAATGCACCAACCTCCACCCTAATACAATGCACCAACCTCATATAATGCATCACCCTCATATTATGCACCACCCTCATAAAACACACCACCCTCATATAATGCACAGGTGCTTCGTGGGTTACAATCCACTCAGTTTTCTGACTCAATCTGGTGTATTCACATGGGACTTTGTTTAGTTGTTGGAGGACGGGTTACTCCATCCCACTGTGACAGATGTCCTGTCCGCCCAAATATAAATCCCATAGGATATAATTTCAGGCTATCCGTCATGTTCTGATGGAGTAACCCGTCCACTGACAACTAAATCAGGCCCTAGTTCTTCACTGCCATAGGGTCCATGGAGAGCAGAGGGTCAGCACCACGGACAGCAGCGAGTTAGACAGGAAACACAGGGAGCTGTACAGGTGACAGAGGGAGCTGTGTCTCGGCACCGTGGACAGCAGGGAGCTGCAGAGATCATACAGGGAGCTGTACAGGAGACAGAGGGAGCTGTGTCTCAGCACCATGGACAGAAGGGAGCTGCATACATGCTTCAGGGAGCTGTACAGGAGAGAGAGGGAGCTGTGTGCCCCTTTCTCACAGGGCACAGCAAGGGGCATCTTTGTAGGGGCAGGGTCATGTGATATCTACCCTTCTCACAGGGCACAGCAAGGGGCATCTTTGTAGGGGCAGGGTCATGTGATAACTGCCCTCTCTCACAGTGCACAGGAGAGGTGGTAGGTGGGAAGGCTATATTTCACTCGAGGCTTGTTCATTCTGTCCTTTATGAGGGACACCCCACCCTCATGGCCGATAGGACACAGGACCATAGGGCCCCGGTGTCAGCCTTTACCATGATATCAGAGTTTACACCCTGGGCCCTCCTGGATGACGTCGCCAGGCTCCTCCTTCAGCGTGCATCTTGTACTCAATCACACAGCACTGGGGGTAGGACCAGGTGTGGGGAGGGGTGTCCCACTGTGTTTTAGGGTCGGATTGGGATCATAATTAGGCTCCGGAAGTCCCCAAAAAGTGGCCACTGGACTCATTTTTAGAGAAATGTGACAGGGGCGGGGTCAGGTGAGGCCGCTGCTATTGCTCCAGTAACAGAAAGGTGGGGGCCAAAGGCCACAAGATCACCAGCCCAGAGCCCCCTCCTTCCAGCCCCCCATAATCTCAGGGCGGCCGCTGGCAGGGGAGGGGTTAACAAACACACACTGCTGCGTCTCCGGGGCTGGGCTGAAAAGGATCCAGTGGTCACACAATGACCTGCCCCCCCTCCAGCGAGGCCCTGCAATGGGCGGGGGATGGGGCCAGAGGAAGGAATTGCTTCTGGGCATGGCCCTCCCGCAGGGGGCCGAGGGGAGACTGCCCCCAGGGAGGGCATCTCAGCCTAAACCCCCTCCATCCCATCCCAAGGAGGGATGCTCTCCTGCCGCGGGCGCTAACAGAGGCCCTGAGACGCGGCCCCAGGTACCCTCAGGCATTGCCCCTGGCCCGACTGCCGCCTTCCGAGGCCGGCCCCGTTATGGGGGGCAGGCCCTTGGATGGGGAGGGGGTGAGTAATGTCAAGGTCTCAGGATGCTGAGGTCTCATTCGCCAGATCTGGGATCCAATCCCAGCCTCGGATCGCAACCAAAAAAATTTGATTTTGTAAAAAAAAATAAAAAATCCTATTGCACCCTGCGTCTTAAAGGATGAGCATCCTGGTTTCTGTGATGCGGTCTTGAGCCCCCCCGTCCACCCCCCACCCCAGTCCCGACATCACCGACCGCAACCCCTAAATCCCGTCCACCCCCTCCTCGCACGGCTCGCCTCCCCACAGCTCTAGTAACACTGTGACTGGCTTCTGCTGCAATGCCAGTGCGCTCTGTAAAGCGCTGCGCTGCTCCTTGGCGCTAGATCGGCCCATCTAAGGAACACAGAAGGGGTAGAAGGGGCGTGGTGCTGGGTATGACCCCACCCACGGTTAATGGTGGCCCCTCCCAAACACCAGCCAAACACCCACAGTACAGTCCGTGTGGACACCACAGAGCGGTCTTCAAGGTACTACAACGACTGTAGCGCCCACCTGCTCTCTGCGCTGGACTCCTCACTCACCACAGCCACAGAGTCGTTCTAGACAGGGACTCCGAGCCCCCCACTATCCAGGAGGCCAAGAGACCGTGAATACGTAGGAATCCATAGGAAACATGACCCTACATCCATAGGAAGCATGACCCTACATTTACGGGAAACATGACCCTAGATCCATAGGAAGCATGACCCTAGATCCATAGGAAGCATGACCCTATATTCAAGGGAAGCATGACCCTACATCCATAGGAAGCATGACCCTACACCCATAGGAAGCATGACCCTACATCCATAGGAAGCATGACCCTACATTCACGGGAAACATGACCCTACATCCATAGGAAGCATGACCCTACATCCATAGGAAGCATGACCCTATATTCAAGGGAAGCATGACCCTACATCCATAGGAAGCATGACCCTACATCCATAGGAAGCATGACCCTACACCCATAGGAAGCATGACCTTATATTCAAGGGAAGCATGACCCTACATCCATAAGAAGCATGACCCTACATCCATAGGAAGCATGACCCTATATTCAATGGAAACATGACCCTACATCCATAGGAAGCATGACCTTATACATCCATAAGAAGCATGACCCTACACTCATAGGAAACATGACCCTATATTCAAGGGAAACATGACCCTACATCCATAGGAAACATGACCCTACACTCAACGGAAACATAACCCTACATCCATAGGAAACATGACCCTACACTCAACGGAAACATGACTCTACATCCATATGAAACATGGCCCTACACTCAAGGGAAACATGACCCTACATTCAAGGGAAACATGACCTTACATCCACAACAAACATGACCCTACACTCAACGGAAACATGACCCTACACTCAACGGAAACATGACCCTACATTCAAGGGAAACATGACCCTACATCCATAGAAAACATGACCCTACACTCAACAGAAACATTACCCTACATCCATAGGAAGCATGACTCTACTTTCACGGGAAACATGACCCTACATCCATAGGAAACATGACCCTACATCCATAGGAAGCATGACCCTATATTCAAGGGAAACATGACCCTATATTCAAGGGAAACATGACCCTATATTCAAGGGAAACATGACCCTACATCCATAGGAAACATAACCCTACACTCAACGGAAACATGACTCTACATCCATAGGAAACATGACCCTACACTCAATGGAAACATGACCCTACATTCAAGGGAACATGACCCTACATCCATAGAAAACATGACCCTACACTCAACGGAAACATGACCCTACATCCATAGGAAACATGACCCTACATTCACGGGAAACATGACCCTACATCCATAGGAAACATAACCCTACATCCATAGGAAGCATGACCCTTCATCCATAGGAAACATGACCCCATACTCAAGGGAAACATAACCCTACATCCATAGGAAGCATGACCCTACACTCAACGGAAACATGACCCTACACTCAACGGAAACATGACTCTACACTCAACGGAAACATGACCCTAGATCCATAGGAAACATGACCCTACATTCAAGGGAAACATGACCCTACATCCATAGGAAACATGACCCTACACTCAATGGAAACATGACCATACATTCAAAGGGAACATGCCCCTACATCCATAGGAAACATGACCCTACATCCATAGGAAACATGACCCTACATCCATAGGACCCATTGCCCTACATACGTAAGACACGTCGGCATTTATTCCATCGCCCACCCTGCCGGGAGAGGTCCCTGCCCCCTCCGGAGGACCCCTAGATCCATCCCTGAAACACCAGAACCGTGCACACAGCAGCTGCCCCCTACTACCATTGCCCATACCCTCTCCCCTGTACCCACACATTTCTAGATCACCCCCATCCCCTGCACCCACACCTCTCTGCATCACCCCCCCCACACCACTCTAGATCACACCTTGTACCCTCATCCCCCTGCACCCACACCTCTCTGCATCACACCCCCACACCACTCTAGATTACACCTTGTACCCTCATCCCCCTGCACCCACACCTCTCTAGATCACACCCCCATACCTCTATAGACCACACCTTGTACCCTCATCCCCTGCACCCACACCTCTCTAGACCACCCCAACCCCCTGCATCACACCCTGTACCCCACCCCCTGCACCCACAGCTCTCTGCATCACACTCCCACACCTCTCTAGATCACACCCTCTACCCTCATACCCCCGTACCCACACATCTCTAGATCACACCCCCTGCACCCACAGCTCTCTGCATCACACCCCCACACCTCTCTAGATCACACCCTGTACCCACACCTCTCTAGATCACACCTCCACACCCTGCACCCACAGCTCTCTGCATCACACCCCCACACCTCTCTAGATCACACCCTCTACGCTCATACCCCTGCACCTACACCTCTCTAGATCACACCCCCTGCACCCACACCTCTCTGCATCACACCCCCACACCTCTCTAGACCACACCTTGTACCCTCATCCCCCTGCACCCACACCTCTCTAGATCACACCCCCATACCTCTCTAGACCACACCTTGTACCCTCATCCCCCTCACCCACAGATCTCTGCATCACACCTTCCCCACCCCCTGCACCCACAGCTCTCTGCATCACACCCCCACATCTCTCTAGATCACACCCTCTACCCTCATACCCCTGCACCCACACCTCTCTAGATCACACCGCCACACCTCTCTAGACCATACCTTGTACCCTCATCCCCCTGCACCTACACCTCTCAGCATAAGACCCCTTGTACCTCTCTAGATCACACCTTGTACCCTCATGCCCCTGAAGCCACACCTCTCTGCATCCCACCACATGTATCCACCCACTGAAGCCACACCTCTCTGCATGGAACCCTCCACCCATCCGCTGCATCACACACCTTGTACCCACCCCCTGCACCCACCTCTCCCTGCATCAACCCCTGCACCCACCTCTCTCTGCATCACCCCCTGCACCCACCTCTCCCTGCATCACCCCCTGCACCCACACCTCTCTGCACCACACCCCTTGAACCCATCCCCTGCACCCACACATCTGTTGGCGTCCACCTTCATGTGTCACACTTTCATGCACCCCCACTTTCTGTACTCTCGCTCTCTGCACCCACAGCTCCCCCCCTTCTGTACTCAACTCTCTCTGAGCCGCCGCCTCAGTGCCATGGCCCCCTACTTCCAACTCCCTGTGTCCCCACACCCACTGGTCCCCATTTCCTTACTCCAAACCCATGCCAGCTCTGTTACCCCCACCTCCGTGAGCCCCACTTGCAGACACCCAGAGCCACAGCCCACGACACCTCCCTCTTCACGTCTCTGTGCCCCAATACCTTCCTGCTTCCCCATTCTCTGCACCCATCTACCCATTCCTCATTCTATGCGCCCCATCTCCATCCGCCTCACTTCCTGCACCCACAGCACCCCGCACCCCACTCCTCTGCATCCTCACCACCCCCCCCACTCCTCTTTGTACTCTTTCTTCCAGCTTCCTACCTCCTCTCGTCCCTGTACCCCCTTCTTCCACCTTCCTGCCTCTTCTCCCTGAACCCCTTCTTCCACCTTCCTGCCTCTTCTCCCTGAACCCCTTCTTCCACCTTCCTGCCTCCACAACTCCCTGAACCCCTTCTTCCAACTTCCCGACTCCACCCCACCCTGAACCCCTTCTTCCACCTTCCTGCCTCCACACCTCCCTGAACCCCTTCTTCCTCCTTCCCGACTCCACACCACCCTGAACCCCTTCTTCCACCTCTCAACCTGCCCACCCCCAGGTACCCCAGCCCCAGGGGCACTCACCCTTGTGGATAAGCTCGTCAGTCTCCAGGTCGAACCCCAGGCGGTGGCATTTCCTCCAGAGCCCTGAAATGGTGGAGTTGAACTGTTGACTGCAGTGAGACTCCATGGCAGAGCCGGGGTGCAGTAGATACCGCTTGGACCGAAGCAGCGAACCCCCCTGAACAGGGGGCAGCCATGTCCGCTTTGCAGGCCTTGCAACACTCTCCTCACCCGGCTTAGAGGAGGCCCCCACAATCTGACCAGGGTCACTATCCAGGACCAGGCTGGTACCACCACTGATGGCCAGGCTCATACCGCCATCCTTGGTCAATGTGGACTCGCCATCCTTGGCCAAATTGTTGTCACCATCCTTGGTCAACGTGAACTCGCCATCTGGAGTCAACACAAAGTCACCATCCTTGGCCAACCCCAAGCCATCATCCTTGGTCAATGCAAATTCACCATCCTTGGCCAATCTGAAGTCTCCATCCTTAGTCAATCTGAAGCCACCATCCTTGGCCAACCCCGAGTCACCATCTTTGGTTAATGCGAATTCACCATCCTTGGTCAATGTGAAGTCACCATCCTTGGCCAATCTGAAGTCACCCTCATTGGCCAACCCCAAGCCATCATCCTTGGTTAATGCAAATTCACCATGCTTGGCCAATCTGAAGTCACTCTCTTTGGCCAACCCCAAGCCAACATCCTTGGCCATTCTCAAGTCACCTTCCTTGGCCAACACCACGCCACCATCCTTGGCCAATCTGAATTTACCATTCATTGCCAGGTACAGCCCGCCATCATGGGTTACCCTCCTATCACCATCCTTCGTCACCCTGGTGTCTTCTTCCCTGACCTCGTGGAAGGCACCGTCCCAACCGAGGCTCAGCGCTCCATCCTGTGCAAGGTCAAGGGTGAGCCCAACATTCTTCTCTAATCTTGGGCCATCATCATTGACCACCATCCCAGACCTGCCTCCCTTGGGGCTGTCTCTGGAGGTGCTGTCTCTGAGTGGGCTCATGGTGTCTTGGGAGGTGGGATCTCGGGGTGCACTACCTCCCTTGGAGCTGTCTCTGGAGGTGCTGTCTCTGTCCGGGCTCACGGTGTCTCTGGTGGAGGGGCCTCGGGCTGCACTGCCTCCCTTGGAGCTGTCTCTGGAGGTGCTGTCTCTGTCCGGGCTCACGGTGTCTCTGGTGGAGGGGCCTCGGGGTGCACTGCCTCCCTTGGGGCTGTCTCTGGAGGTGCTGTCTCTGTCTGGCCTCACGGTGTCTCTGGTGGAGGGGTCTCGGGGTGCACTGCCTCCCTTGGGGCTGTTTCTGGAGGTGCTGTCTCTGAGTGGGCTCATGGTGTCCTGGGAGGTGGGATCTCGGGGTGCACTACCTCCCTTGGAGCTGTCTCTGGAGGTGCTGTCTCTGTCCGGGCTCACGGTGTCTCTGGTGGAGGGGCCTCGGGGTGCACTGCCTCCCTTGGGGCTGTCTCTGGAGGTGCTGTCTCTGTCTGGCCTCACGGTGTCTCTGGTGGAGGGGTCTCGGGGTGCACTGCCTCCCTTGGGGCTGTCTCTGGAGGTGCTGTCTCTGTCTGGCCTCACGGTGTCTCTGGTGGAGGGGTCTCGGGGTGCACTGCCTCCCTTGGGGCTGTTTCTGGAGGTGCTGTCTCTGAGTGGGCTCATGGTGTCCTGGGAGGTGGGATCTCGGGGTGCACTACCTCCCTTGGAGCTGTCTCTGGAGGTGCTGTCTCTGTCCGGGCTCACGGTGTCTCTGGTGGAGGGGCCTCGGGGTGCACTGCCTCCCTTGGGGCTGTCTCTGGAGGTGCTGTCTCTGTCTGGCCTCACGGTGTCTCTGGTGGAGGGGTCTCGGGGTGCACTGCCTCCCTTGGGGCTGTCTCTGGAGGTACTGTCT